>NC_142463.1:46488979-48988979 GCF_049115385.1 Moschus berezovskii | reverse complement strand
AAGGACAGGGAAGGGGATGAGCAGCCTCCAGTTGCCTGGGTCTAGCACCTGGGTCAACCAGCAGTCATGTCCTCTTAATGACTTCCTCCAACCTTCTCCCTCATGACTGGCTGTTACAATTCTATATGCTCCCTTCTTCAGCAATGTACCCTGAATGGTCAGCAAGGCTGGAGCATGGAGGTGGCTCATTTGGCAGCTATACGGCTGCACTGAAGGCACATACCATGAGATAACAAAAACAAATGCAAGGGAAAACACACACACACACACACATATTAAGATAATGATTCTCAAGAGCCCTGTGATCCAAACCACTGATTTAATAAATCCACTAGACTGGAAGTTGGATCATACAGAATACTGTTTGTATTCTCATGTGATTTAATAAAGATGCAAGTTCATTAGGTGAGAACATGTGACATTCTGTTTGGATAAAGACACCGGTATCTCCTTGTGAGGTAGCAAGTTGGTCCAAGGCCATCTTATTTTGAGGACAACTTTTCTTATTACAAACATCTCTGCTGCTGATGATGCTGCTGCTAAGTCACTTCAGTCATGTCCGACTCTATGCAACCCCAGGCTCCCCCGTCCCTGGGATTCTCCAGGCAAGAACACTGGAGTGTGTTGCCATTTCCTTCTCCAATGCATGAAAGTGAAAAATGAAAGTGAAGTCGCTCAGTCATGTCCCACTCTTTGCGACCCCATGGACTGTAGCCTACCAGGCTCCTCCATCCATGGGATTCTCCAGGCAAGAGTGCTGGAGTGGGGTGTCATTGCCTTCAGTGTTCAGCAAAGACAGGATTTGTCAGCTATCATTTAAGACTTGGTAGGTGAATTTAGTAAGGATTCCAAGTGAGTTAAAATGTCCTCTAGGCCAATGGAGGGAACAAAGATGGTGGCCAAATGATTGTACAGTGGAAAGTAGAATGTGCCCTATGCCCTTGAGAGGGAGTTGGCAATTTGGGGGTACTTGGCATGGTTGCTGTGCCATACATGTTGGCTGAGGAAGGCAGCAGTATCACATGTGAGGAGATGAACCAGGGGCAGGATATAGAATGGTATATCCATTTTCTCTCCTCTTCCAGTGATGTGTGTTCCATTCTAGGTATAATACAATTCAACACTTCTGACTTATAGCAGGACAGCAGGATACCAATGGAGACTGAATAGTTCCTCCTTGCCCAGCAATGTGAAGTAACTCATCCATTCCAGTGAGACATTCTATTGCAAGTTCCAGGAGATAATGCCTTTCCCAGGCACAATGGGGCTCAATATTCTTAACAGCATACCACTTTGATCTCACAGCACTTTGAGACCTAGGGCAATGGCAGTTTCCTGCCACTTCCGTACCTTTAGAGTAATGGGCATCTCAGCAGGGATCCCCAGACTGGCATATGGGGCAACAGGTTGTATTGGTTGATCATTCAAATGTATTAAAGCCTAGAACAGCACTTGAGTCCACCTAGCCAAGGCAGTTTTACCTATTAGTAATTTAATTTTCTGCTTTAATATTTCATTTTTCCTTTCTACTAATCCTGTTGCTTGTGAGTTATAGGTAAGATGGAACCTCCTTTCAGTGTCACGTTCTTTTGTCCATTCTTGCACATCATGACCCTTAAAATGTGACCCTCAGTCACTGTCTGTAACAAGGGAGGGAATCCATAATTGGTGCTCAGCCTTTCTAGCCCCCTCAACGTGGCAGTCTGCTTTGTGTGGTGAGTGGTGAAAGCTTGGGTTAGGCCAGACACGGTGTCCATACAAACCAAAGCATATTTAGAATGCTTATTTGCTGCATGGTGCCAATATAATCATTTTGTCAAACACTCACTGATTTGGAACTCCAGTGGATGGCCCCAGGCTTCTTTGGCAGTTGTCCTGGACGCTGTTTAGAATATATAGGATATGCTGTCAATGCATTAACAAGGTCATTGTATTTCAAGAGGCATATGACATCTTTGGCAATATGCCATTCTACTAGGGCACTATGGTGGCCACTCTCTATGTACTCAATCTGTCATATCTTTTAAAGTATCAGTTGATAGGACTCACACCTGAGCTATGGAGTAAGCTTCCTGATTGTCAGCACCGTCAGCTCCTTATGAGCCAGGATGTGAAAGACAGTGAGGATTCCCTTGGGTTCTTGCAGGTGAAGCACCCAGTTCCTTCAGCCTACTGTCTCTAGAAATGTGGGTGCTACGAGGCCCTGTAGACTATACAGATCCCCCTAATACTCTCACCCCTATTCCTGTGGAAGCCCCTTGGCCTGTAGAGAGGAAAGGAAGTAAATTCCCACAGTTTCGGGTATACAGATGGGTCTAGTCTGGGCAGTTGGCCCACAGGAACTGCAGTCATTATTCAGACCAATATTGATGCCATCTGGATGGAAACAGGAACAAACTGCAACAGCCAATGTGTAATCACTCATGAACCCTGACCATAAAGGCTCTACAGTGACAGTTGGCTTATTCTAAAGGGATTAACCCTATGTCTTGGATACTGGGAAGCCAAGGAATAGATGACCATGAATAAGCCCTTGTGTACCTCAGGATATGTGGAAAGACATTTGGGTTTATCTGCTTTGGAAGATGCCCAGAGCTTTAATCTGCTTCACTAGTATTTTTGCCTTCTCAAAGGTGGCTTGCTGCTCTGATCCCCAATCTGACATGTGTTTTTTCTTAACCAGGCAGTATAAGAGATGAAAGCACTCTGCCAGGTGGGGAGTAAAAAGTCTCTAAAATCCCAAAATCCTGCTTGTATCTCCTTCATTTTCTGCTTCATCCTGCTTGTACCCCTGCTTGTATCTCCTTCATTTTCTAAAAGGTTAGATAGGCTTACAATGAGATAGTGTTAGTTGCTCAGTCATGTACAACCCTCTGTTTATGGAATTCTCCAAGCAAGAATACTAGAGTGGGCTGCCATGCCATCCACCAGGGGATCTTCCTGACTCAGGGATCGGACCCAAGTTTCTTGCATTATAGGCAGATTCTTTACCATCTGAGTCATCAGGGAACCCCACAAGATAGGCTTATATCTTGTCAGTTACAGTTTCTGAGACAAAGTTCAGTGTACATGAAAGAGTTATAAACAAACCTGAGGACTCAGAATAATAAATACATATGGGACAGAGTTTAGAAGTAATTAGAAGACAGTAGCATCACTTTTCCGGAGAAGGCAATGGCAACCCATTCCAGTACTCTTGCCTGGAAAATCCCATGGACGGAGGAGCCTGGTAGGCTGCAGTCCATGGGGTCGCAAAGAGTCGGACACGACTGAGCGACTTCACTTTCATTTTTCACTTTCATGCATTGGAGACAGAAATGGAAACCCACTCCAGTGTTCTTGCCTGGAGAATCCCAGGGACGGGGGATCCTGGTTGGCTGCCGTCTATGGGGTCGCACAGAGTCGGACAGGACTGAAGTGACTTAGCAGCAGCAGCAGCAGCATCGGTTTTCACTTTCATGCATTGGAAAAGGAAATGGCAACCCACTCCAGTGTTCTTGCCTGGAGAATCCCAGGGATGGGGGAGCCTGGTAGACTGCTATCTATGGGGTCACACAGAGTTGGACACAACTGAAGAGACTTAGCAGCAGCAGCAACAGCATCATTTTGAATTGGTCTACTCAAAAAAGAGATTCATGGAAGACTGGAATATAAAATGGTGAAATATTTTAATGATGGAAAAATGAAAACTTATTTATGAATATCAGCTACATATCTAGCACTATGCTAATCATTTCCTATTTATTATCTGATTCTTATGCCTGCCATTTAGAGATGAAAAACTAGAGACTCAAGAAGTTTAAAATTCATATTGATATATAGCAGAAACCAACACAACATTGAACATTGTAAATCAATTATCCTCCATTTAAAAAATAAATTAAAAAAAAAAAAGTTTCACAGAACAAATAAGGGACAGAATTGTGAATTCAGAATATAAAGGTATGATAGTTCCAAAAAGCCAATGAGAGTGAAAAACAAATGTTTGTTATAAAGTGGCAGAAATCTCAATTCTAAACTTCACTTTAGATTATGGCAGCTTTCATTGATAATCAGTACTAACACCTTTTGATCTTAGTGATAATACAACAAGTTGTTTGCTTAATAAACAACCCAGTTTCTGACAAATCTCAGTCTCCTTTCTGCTCATGCTTCTACTGAATTGTAACTGATATCTCTAAATATTTTATTTTCTTTCAAATAATTGTCTAGTTCTTTCCGAGATTGGAAAAAGAAACAAACACACTTGAAGAAGAAAAAAGCAACCTTCACAAATCATAAATAATTTATCTTACAACTATAAAGTTACAATATATCATGCTTAATGACACAGGAAAAATAAAAATATATAAAGCCCACCTTAGGGGTAGTCAACATTACTATAATGTTACATTATTTTTCAGTATGTCAAAGGGTATCTATCACACTAGTTTTCAGTAGAGAATCATTTCCTTGCTTCTAATAATACCCAGTAACTAGTAATCCAATAAGAACAGCAGGGCTATTTGATGTCACATACAATTTCAAGAGAGACCTTTTCAATGAGTCTACAACCTACACTTTTAAGTAATGAGCATGCTTTATTGCATTATTCAGTATCTTGCAGAGGCCCATTAAATGTTTACTGAAAACAATTTAATTGGGAGCAAAACCAAAAGTCTGTTGGTAAATCCAAATATGTAGATGTCATATTAATTTATACATAATTTATCTCTGTACTCTCATTTGTCATTCATTTTTATAGCAACAAAGATGAAATTATTAATGTATACACCTGTAATAAACTTGGGGACAGTTTTGATCACGGCCTCCTGTACAATGTAATGAACCTCTGTCAATAGTTCTTCAGGTACTCTATCAGAGTTTTCTGTGATTATTGTTTTCATTCTGCCTGCCCTCTAAAGATAAAGATAAGAGGCTTGTCTATCTATTTGTCACTTCCACTGTATAATCGTTAAAGAATTTTATTTGGGTCTAGTGGTTTTCCCTACTTTCTTCAATTTAAGTTTGAATTTTGCAATAAGGAGTTCATGATTGCAGTCACAGTCAGTTTCTGGTCATGTTTTTGAAGATTGTATAGAACGTATCCATCTTTAGCTGCAAAGGATATAATCAATCTGAGCTTGATATTGACTATCTGGTGATGTCCATGTGTAGAGTCTTCTCTAGTGTTGTTGGAAGAGGGTATTTGTGATGACCAGTGTGTTCTCTTGGAAAAACTCTGTTAGCCTTTGCCCTGCTTCATTTTTCACTCCAAGGCCAAACTTACCTGTTACTCCAGGTATCTCTTGACTTCCTGCTTTTGCATTCCAGTCCCCAGTGATGAAAAGGACATTTTTTTTTTGGTGTTAGTTCTAGAAGTTCTTGCAGGTCTACATAGAACCAGTCAATTTCAGCTTCTTCAACATTAGTGGTTGGGACATAGACTTAGGTTACTGAAACATTGAATGGTTTGCCTTGGAAACAAAGAAAGATCATTCTGTGGTTTTTGAGATTGCAACCAAGTACTGCATTTTGGACTCTTTTGTTGACTATGAGGGCTACTCCATTTCTTCTAAGGGATTCTTGCCCACAGTAGTAGATATAATGGTCATGTGAATTATATTCACCCATTTCAGTCCATTTTAGTTCATTGATTCCTAAAATGTTGACGTTCATGCTTGCCATCTCCTGTTTTACCACTTCCAATTTACCTTGATTCATGGATCTAACAGTCCAGGTACCTGTACAATACTGTTCTTTACAGCATTGGACTTTACTTCCATCACCAGTCACATCCAAAACTGGGTGTTGCTTTGGATTTGGCTCGGCCTCTTCATTCTTTCTGGAGCTATTTCTCCACTCTTCTCCAGTAACATTTTGGGCACCTACCGACCTGGGAGTTCATCTTTCAGTGTCATACTTTTTGTCTTTTCATACTGTTCATGGGGTTCTCAAGGCAAGAATACTGAATGGCTTGCCATTCCCTTCTCCAGTGGACCATGCTTGTCACAACTCTCCACCATGACCTGTCCATCTTTTGTGGCCCTACATGACTTGGCTCGTAGTTTCACTGAGTTAGATAAGACTGTGTAAATGGCTGTCTGAGGAGGCCTTACAAATAGCTGTGAAAAGAAGAGAAGCGAAAAGCAAAGGAGAAAAGGAAATATATAAGCATCTGAATGCAGAGTTCCAAAGAATAGCAAGGAGAGATAAGAAAGCCTTCCTCAGTGATGAATGCAAAGAAATAGAGAAAAAAACAGAATAGGAAAAACAAGAGAGCTCTTCAAGAAAATTAGAGATTCCAAGGGAACATTTCATGCAAAGATGGGCTCGATAAAGGACAGAGATGGTAGGGACCTAACAGAAGCAGAAGATATTAAGAAGAGGTGGCAAGAATACACAGAAGAACTGTACAAAAAAGATCTTCATGAGCAAGATAGTCACGATAACGTGATCACTGACCTAGAGCCAGACATCTTGGAATGTGAAGTCAAGTGGGCCTTAGAAAGCATCACTAGGAACAAAGCTAGTGGTGGTGATGGAATTCCAGTTGAGCTATTTCAAATCTTGATGCTGTGAAAGTGCTGCACTCAATATGCCAGCAAATTTGGAAAACTCAGCAGTGGCCACAGGACTGGAAAAGGTCAGTCTTCATTCCAATCCCAAAGAAACGCAATGCCAAAGAATGCTCAAACTACCGCACAATTGCACTCATCTCGCACACTAATAAAGTCATGCTCAAAATTCTCCAAGCCAGGATTCAGCAATAGGTGACCCGTGAAGTTCCAGATGTTCAAGCAGGTTTTAGAAAAGGCAGAGGCACCAGAGATCAAATTGCTAAAATCCGCTGGATCGTGGAGAAAGCAAGAGAGTTCCAGAAAAATATCTATTTCTGCTTCATGGACTATGCCAAAGCCTTTGACTGTGTGGATCACAGTAAACTGTGGAAAATTCTGAAAGAGATGGGAATCCCAGACCACCTGACCTACCTCTTGAGAAACCTGTATGCAGGTCAGGAAGCAACAGTCAGAACTGTACATGGAACAACAGACTGGTTCCAAATAGGAAAAGGAGTACGTCAAGGCTGTATATTGTCACCTTGCTTATTTAACTTCTATGCAGAGTACATCATGAGGAACGCTGGGCTGGAAGAAGCACAAGCTGGAATCAAGATTGCTGGGAGAAATATCAATAATCTCAAATATGCAGATGACACTACCCTTATGGCAGAAAGTGAAGAGGAACTCAAAAACCTCTTGATGAAAATGAAGGAGGAGAGTGAAAAGGTTGGCTTGAAGCTCAACATTCAGAAAACAAAGATCATGGCATCTGGTCCCATCACTTCATGGGAAATAGATGGAAAAACAGTGGAAACAGTGTCAGACTTTATTTTTTTGGGCTCCAAAATCACTGCAGATGCTGATTGCAGCCAGGAAATTAAAAGATGCTTGCTCCTTGGAAGGAAAGTTATGACCAACCTTGATAATATATTAAAAAGCAGAGACATTACTTTGCCAACCAAGGTCCGTCTAGTCAAGGCTATTGTTTTTCCCATGGTCATGTATGGATGTGAGAGTTGGACTGTGAAGAAAGCTAATCGCCGAAGAATTGATGCTTCTGAACTGTGGTGTTGGAGAAGACTCTTGAGAGTCCCTTGTACCACAAGGAGATCCAACCAGTCCATTCTAAGGGAGATCGATCCTGGGTGTTCATTGGAAGGACTGATGCTAAAGCTGAAACTGCAATACTTTGGCCACCTCATGCGACGAGTTGACTCACTGGAAAAGACTCTGATGCTGGGAAAGGTTGGGGGCGGGAGGAGAAGGGGATGACGGAGAATGAGATGGCTGGATGGCATCACCGACTCTGTGGACATGAGTTTGAGTGAACTCCGGGAGTTGCTGATGGATAGGGAGGCTTGGCGTGCTGTGATTCATGGGGTCGCGGAGAGTCGGACATGACTGAGCGACTGAACAGAACTGAACTGAACTGAACTGAACTGTGTTCCATGTGATCAGTTTGATTAGTTTTCTGTGATTATGGTTTTAATTCTGCCTGCCCTCTAAGGATAAAAATAAGAGGCTTGTGGAAGCTTTTTTCTGGGAGGGACTTGCTGTGGGAGATGCTGGGTCTTGCTCTGATGGGCAGGGCCATGCTCAGTAAATCTTTAATCCAATTTTCTGTTGATGGGTGTGACTGTGTTCCCTCCATATAGTTTGATCTGAGGCCAAACTATAGTGGTGTTTATGGCAGTAATGGAAACCTCCTTCAAAAGGAATTATACCAGCATGCACCACAGCTCCCAAACTGTTGTATTCAGTGCCCATGAACCTGTTTCAGGCCACAGTCGACCCACACCTCTGCCAGAGACTCCTGGATAATCACAAGCAAGTCTGGCTCAGTCTCTTGTGGTGTCACTGCTCCTTTCTCCAGAGTCCTGGTGCATACAAGGTTTCATTTGTGCCCTCCAAGAGTCTGTTTCCCCAGCCCGGTAGAAGTTCTGTAATCAAATCCCACTGGCCTTCAAAGTAAAATCCCTGGGCATTCATAGTCCCTTTGCCAGATCCCAGGTTGAGGAATCTGTTGTGGGTCCTAGAACTTGTGCAACAGTGTGAGAACTTCTTTGATATAATTGTTCTCTAGTTTGTGGGTCGACTGCTCAGTGGCCCTATGGTGGGGCTAATCGCAACCTCCTCCAAGAGGATTTATGCCACATGCCACTCATTCCAGGTCTGCTGCAGTCAGAGCAGCCCCTGGCCCTGTGACAGGCCACTTCTTACCTGTGCATCTAGAGGAGACACTCAAAGGCAGGTCTGGCTCAGCCTCTTGTCGGGTCTCTGGGTCCTGGTGTAGACAATGTTTTGTTTGAGCCCTCCAAGCATCTCAGGTAGTTATGAGGTTTGATTCTAAACATGATTTTGCCCTTTTTACCATCTTGTTTGGGCTTCCCCTCTGCTCTTGGATATGGGGTGTCTTTTTTTTGGTGAGATTCATCATTCTCCTGTTGATGGTTGTTCAGTAGCAAGTTGAAATTTTGGAGTTCTCACAGAAGACGAATGTGTGTCTTTCTACTATGCCATCTTGAAATGACCCTTAAAAATAATAAAGGTGGCATAGAAATAAAAAAAATTATTCTTAAGTAATTTTTTTAAAACTTTGAACAGAGTTACAGATTTTGCCATTTGTTATAAACTGGTATATGTAATTTAACCAGAACCATGAGAAAGTGGGTATTGTGTGAATTCTGAGGCACTTTCGACATGTTGTAGGAGTGATGTGGACTTTTTTGAATTTTACACATTCATAAGTGAATGGTCTGTATCTCGTGCCTTTGTTGGTTTTCTGTGATCTGTAGTTTCTGGGAAATAAGCAGCTCTCATATCTGTAACTCTTGTAACCGAGTCATTCATGTGCCTCCTTCATGAGGATCCAGTGCGGCTGTGGTACTGTTATCCCTCTGATAGGAACTCTAACTCAGTGTAAAGCCCCAAAGATCTGTTACTTATTTTTATTTTATATTGTACTATATTTTATTTATAGTGTTGTGTTTATTTCAGGTGTATAGCAAAGTGATACAGTATATATATATATATACTTTTATATATATATATGAATTAACAAAAGCAGTTCCCATCTTTTGATGGGGAGCTCGTGGTTTACAATATAAATGGCATTATTTTGAGAGAGGGATAACAGCTAAGGCATTGAGTTTTTTTTTTTCTTTTTGCAGCTTGAGGCAGTTGTAAAATAACTTAATGCAGCTTTTTGCAACTGTGTATTCTATAGTATTTTTTAAATTTGGTGATATTTTAACTGTTAATGTTTATGGCATTGTGATTTGTACCATTTATTAAATTTAGAAAAAAAATAAAAATTAAAAAAAAAAGCTGAGAAAAGAAGGGAAGGGAAGGACAAATGACAAAAGGAAAGATATACCCATCTGAATGCAGATACCCAAAGAATAGACAACAGAGATAAGAAAGCCTTTCAAACCGATCAATGTAAAATAAATTTAGAGGAAAACAGTAGAATAGGAAAGACTAGAAATGTCTTCAAGAAAATTAGAGATACCAAGAGAACATTTCATGCAAAATGAGCACAATAAAAGAGAGAAACAGTATGGCTTAACAGAAGCAGATAATATTAAGAAGAGGAGGCAAGAATACAGAGAACTATACAAAAAAGATTTTAATGATACTGATAACCATGATGGTCCAATCACTCATCTAGAGCCAAACACCCTGGAATGCTAAGTCAAGTGGGCCTTAGGAAGCAACACTATAAACAAAGCTCGTGGAGGTGATGGAATCCAGTTGAGCTATTTCAAATCCTAAAATATGATTCTGTTAAAGTGCTGCACTCAATATGCCAGAAAACTGGGAAAACTCAGCAGAGGCGACAGGACTGGAAAAGGTCAGTTTTCATTCCAGTCCCAAAGAAAGGCAATGCCAAAGAATGTTCTAACTAGCGCACAATTGCACTCATCTCACACGCTAGTAAAGTAACGCTCAAAATTCTCCAAGTGTGGCTTCAACAGTATGCGAAACATGAATATCCTGATGTTCAAGCTGGATTTAGAAAAGGCAGAGGAACCAGAGATCAAATTGCCAACATCTGTTGGATCATAGATAAAACAAGAGAATTACAGAAAACCATCTACTTCTGCTTCATTGACTACACTAAATCATTTGACTGTGTGGATCACAACAAACTATGGAAAATTCTGAAAGAGATGGGTCTACCAGACCACCTGACCTACCTCCTGAGAAATCCTATGTAGGTAAGAAGCAACAGTTAGAACTGGACATGGAACAATGGACTGGTTCTAAATTGGGAAGGGAGGACGTCAAGACCGTATATTGTCATCCTGCTTATTTAACTTATATGCAGATTACATCATGCGAAATGCTGGGCTCCATGAAGCACAAGCTGGAATCAAGATTGCAGGGAGAATATCAATAACCTCAGATATGCAGGTGACACCACCCTTATGGTAGAAAGTGAAGAGGAATTAAAGAGTGAAAGAGGCGAGTGAAAAAGCTGGCTTAAAACTCAACATTCAAAAGACAAAGATCATGGCATCTGGTCCCATCACTTCATGGCAAATAGACGGGGAAACAATGGAAACAGTGACAAACTTTATTTTGTTGGGCTCCAAAGTCACTGCAGATGGTGACTGCACCCATGAAATTAAAAGACTCATGGAACACTCATTAGAAGAAAATTTATGACCAACCTAGACAGGATTTAAAAAGCAGAGACATTACTTTGCTGACAAAGATCTGTCCAGTCAAAGTTATTGTTTTTCCAGCAATCATGTATGGATGTGAGAGGTGGACCATAAAGAAATCTGAGTGTCAAAGAATTGATGCTTTTGTTCTGTGATATTGTAGAAGACTCTTGAGAGTCCCTTGGATTGCAAGGAGATCAAACAAGTCAATCCGAAAGGAAATTAGTCCTGAATTGGATAGACTGATGCTGAAGCTGAAACTCCAATACTGATGCTAAGAACTGACTTATTGGAAAAGACCCCGATGTTGTGAAAGATTCAAGGCAGGAGGAAAAGGGGATGAAGCAGATGAGATTGATGAATGGCATCACCAATTCGATGGACATGAGTTTGAGCAAGCTCCAGATTTGGTGATGGACAGAGAAGCCTGGTGAGCTGCAGTCCATGGAATCACAAACAGTTGGACATGACTGAGTGACTGAACTGATACACCTGTGATAAGCAATGCAAAAGATGCTAAACTGAAAAATTACAGAAGTAGTGATAATAATATATACTATTATTTCATTAAACTTTAATAAATAGCTCTTATATTCATAGACAAAACACATAAGGCTTTTATATTCATACATATAACATATTAAATATATAATCTTCCAAATTCTAATTTATACATTCATTTATTTATATGTTTATTTGCTAATTAACATATATTTATTCATACAGGCTAATCCATGATGGTTATTTTCTTTGATGAAGTTAGACAAAAAATAATACTTATCTCCTACCATTTTCATAAATATTTAATAAAATAATCAATGCTAACTCTATAAGATATTTTCTAATAAATCATATATAGTAATATTATTATTACTAAAATAAATATGTTTATTAAGAGTCTAGTCTGAAAAAGGCTCTCTGATGAAAAAAATTAGTAAGATATGTAAATAACTCTCTAGTTACATCTCAGTAGAAAAATTAAGAAATATACCCATATGATACTTAGAAAAGAACATGATATTATATCCCAGAAGAAAAAATTCTTTCAGAAGACAGAGATTTCTAAGACAGAAGTCCTTCCTTCTACAGTATATATGATAATTCTTTAAAGATTCCTTTTAGCAGCTTTTTCACTGACCTACTAGGCAGCCTACTCCATTTCTGGAGAAGTTTAAGTATTAAAAAACTATGCTACAATATTCCATATCAAAACTGACTTCAGTACTTTTCTAAATATTTTCTGTTTTATCCTTAATCTCTATCCAGTTTCAAGCAAAAACAAATAAAATCAGAAATATGGAAAATAATTTTCTTGTCTTTTTTTTAACACAGAAACTAGTAAATGACAAGTGAAATATTCTATATAGAATTCTCTTGTTCTATTTCTGCTGACTTCTAAATAAAATAGCCTAGGCAAAAAGATAAATAACAGGCCGACCTGGCTACATGTTCCCAATATATTATTAAACTGCACTGTATTTCCTTTGGGAGGAAATTACGCTGCTATTCCCTTTACATTTTTTACAACAATAGATGTCTGAATTTCACTTAGGCCACAGGAGAGGGCTAAAGAAGTAAAATTTTACAAAGCTGCATTCAACTAATGAGAGATAAGGGAGCTCAGAGAGGCTTGAGTTTTGCCATGAACCCTGGTTTTCATTATAGCATTTGGGGAAGCAGGATATATCAAGGAGAGGGATTAAATGGCATGGGAAAGGGTGAACATGATTAGATTTTATGTTTGAAGAGGCGTACTGGAAAATATGCTGTCACAATCTGACACATACCTTCAGTTTTTCAGATACAGGCAATATTGTTTCCCTAAATAAGACTATTTTTTAAAGTATTTATTCACTTTGTATTTTTCAATTTGAGCAAAATAATTGAGCTCTTCTTGTTGACATTATTTGTTACTAGAAATGAAAGATATGTGATATTTGCCTTAGTATGCTCATTCTCATATTCTGCTCTTGTGATGTCACATTTTACCTGTCTACATTTGGTGTTGCTTATTATTGCAGGCATCAAGAGATGTGCACATGTCAAAATGCCTCTAGCTAGCAAATATATTTCTGGGAGACATAATGTTTTAAACAGAAGCATAGGCACATGTCTATAAGCCAATCTGTTGACAGCTAATAAAGTATTCATATTATACCTCCAGCACAAGAAGTTGAAAAGAAAGCCCTTTCTAGTAACATTCCTCTACATGTAAATGTTAAAAAACTAATAATCAGGGAAAAAGATCCTTGCTTTTATAAAAGTATTTAACAAATACTTGGGCTAAATGCAAATGAATTGCCAAAAATATAAAATGCAAATTTCTATATCCTTTTTTTGGTCAGTCAATAAATGTTTTAATACATATATAACATATATTAATACTATTTCTATTATAAGATTATACTGGTATTAATAGAAAATGATTCACAGTCTCAGACACTTTTATTTTCTATATTTTCTTAATTTTTGGCTATGCCTCTGAAACCCCAATATAAACAACAAAGTGAAAAAGAAAAAAAAAGCAACTATCAAAGACACTTTTTTACAATGACAGAAAGGAATAATTATGTCTTAATTACAACCAGAATATAACTTCGTTTAAAACTTTGAACAACTAATGATATTAAATGTTATTTGAAATAGAGACCTTTAATAATATTGTGAAGAGTGAAAGAGATTTGTCTATTAAGACATACATATATACACACATAAGCATATATATATTATATAATTTAAATTTAAAGAGCATTGGATGTTAAATGTAATATTTAGTATATCATATTTTCTGAGTAAATAAACATTTAAAATATTATGCCATAGATTTCCATTTCTAGCCAAGATGAAATAAAAATGACTAGATTTGCTCTACATACTAAAAACGATATCAGATAGAATATATGAAACATATTTTATAAAGCCCCAGATATCAGAAAATGAATGTCAGTTATCCCGAGAAACAGTAAACAAATATTGTGAGCTATATTTTATCACAAAGCACTGGTGAGAAAACTTCACAATACATGAGGCATTTGGTTGAGTTTGCAAGAGGAAAAACTCAGTAATGAGAAGTAATTAGCCTTAGACTGAGCAGGGCTCTGGCCATTCTTAAAAAGTAGTAGAAGCTAAATTTGAAAGGATAAAGCTATTTTCCAGGTATTTAACTGAGTCCCAGAAGAAAGCTCAAAAGTATTTATACAAATTCAAAAATATCTAACAGCCAGCAAGGAAAATGCATAGTTACCAATCATGAAAAGAGGAAGAAAAAGCCATCCTAGAACTAACACAAGTGCTAGAATTAGCAATATTAAAAGAATTATAATAATTGTATTCTATCTGTTCAAACCTTAAGGAGAATCATAGAAGCTATTTTGTAAATACCCACATTAAACAAAAAATATAAATTTATAAGGTCAGAGCAGAAATAGATGAAAATAAAACAAATGTAGAAAGCCAATGAAACCCAAAGTTGTATCTTTGAGAAGATCATTACATTAATAAACAGCTAGCCAAATTGATCGTGAAAAAAAGAGAAACTTCACTAGAGATTCTACAGATAATAAAATGATAAGAACCTATCATGAAAAAAAAATACGCTATATGTTTGAGAACTTAGATGAAATGATGAATTCCTCAAAAACAAAAGCTCATTCCGAAACAACTTGAATATCTTTTTATCTGTTATAGAAATTGAATTTGTAGTCAAACATCTTACAACAACAAAAAACAAAAGTCAAGCCCAAATGGGTTCACTGGTAAATTTTACTCTCATTTAAGGAAGAAATAATATCAATTTGGCATGATCTTTTACAAAAAAAAAAAAAAATTAAAAAGAGATAACACTTACTATTTTTACTAACAGTTATCCTGATACCAAAAGCAGTCAGACACTACACAAAAACTACAACAAAAGAAAACGTCTTCAACTAGGTAAAGAGTATCTGTGAAAACCCTATATGTAACGTCTTGCTGTACTGTGCTGTACTTAGTCACTCAGTCGTGTCCGACTCTTTGCCAGCCGACGTGACTGTAGCCTGCCGGGCTCTGTCCATGGGGCTTCTCCAAGCCATTATACTGGAGTGGGTTGCCATGCCCTTCTCCAGGGGATCTTCCCAACCCAGGGATCCAATCCAGGTCTCACGCATTGCAGGCGGATTCTTCACCATCTGAGTCTAATAATTAAAGACCAGTTATGTTTTACCTAGGGCCTTCCCAGGTGGCGCTACCGGTAAAGAACACGCCTGCCAGTGCAGAAGACCTGAGTTGGGAAGATGCCTTGGAGGAGGGCATGGCAACCCACTCTAGTATTTTTGCCTGGAGAATCCCATAGACCAAGAAGGCTGCCGGACTAAGGTCCATAGGATCGCAAAAGAGTTGGACGCACCTGAATGCCAACTAACACGCACTCGGTTCAGTTCAGTCGGTCAGTCGTGTCCTGCTCTTTGCAACCCCATGGACTGCAGCTTACCAGACTTGCCTGTCCATTACCAACTCCCGGAGCTTACTTAAACTTATTTCTGTTGAGTCAGTGATGCCATCCAACCATCTTATCCTCTGTCGTCCCCTTCTCCTCCTGTCTTCAATGTTTCCTAGCATCAGGGTCTTTTCCAATGAGTCAGTTCTTCGCATCAGGTGGTCAAAATATTGGAGTTTCAGCTTTGACATCAGTCCCTCCAGTGAATATTCAGGACTGATTTCCTTTAGGATGGACTGGATGGATCTTACTGCAGTCCAAGGGACTTTCAAGAGTCTTTCTCCAACACAGCAGTTCAAAAGCATCAGTTCTTCAGCGCTCAGCTTTCTTTATAGTCCAGCTCTCACATGCGTACATGACTACTGGAAAAACCATAGCTTTGACTAGATGGAACTTTGTTAGCAAAGTATTGTCTCTGTTTCTTAATACGCTGCCTGGGTTGTTCATAGCTTTTCTCCAAGAAGCAAGCGCCTTTTAATTTAACATGCACTCACGTTTTTACCTAGCTTTAATAATAAGATTATCTATTCATACTACTTCTATTCAACATTATATCAGAGTTCTGAGCCAAAGCAATAAGGTAATAGAAAGAGAGAGGAAAGAGAAGGAAAGAAAGAAAGAAGGAAAGACAAAATGAAAGATATCCAGATTGACACAGAAGTAAAACCCTTTATTTGCAGACATAATCATCTCTGTAGAAAATTTGATGGAATTTTTTTTAAAAAGTAACCTACTAGAGCTAAGTGAGTTTGACAAGTTCCTGAGAGAAGATCAGGACAAAAATTAGTTACATTTGTACCTAGTCAGCAACATCAGAAAAATAATCAGAAAATAAAATTTTTTAAAATACCATTTAAAATAGCACCAGAAATATTAAATATCTCGGGATAAACAAAACAAAAATGTAAGTTATTCATACAGTAAAAATTATAAAATTTTGCTGAAAAATTTAAGGATGACTTAATAAATAAATATACCTTAGTTACAAGTTCTACACAATATAATTAAGATGCAAATTCTCTCCAAATTGATTTATAAACTTAATGCAATTCCAATCTAAAGTTGAGCAGGCTTTCTTTTGTAGAAATTCAAAACTGTTTCAGAAAATCATATGGAAGTATGGAAAGAAATTTCAGAGAATCAAAATAAACCTTTTTCAAAGTTTTTTATAAAGTACGGTAATCAAGACTCTGTAATGTTGTCATTAAGATACACAATTACGTTAAGAGAATTTTATAAAGGTTCAGGAATAGATTTAACATATATAAACAATTTATTTTTGACAGAGGTGCAAAGGCAATTCAATTGAGAACTGACAGTCTTTTCAACAAATGGTATAGTAACAACTGGATATACAAAATAAGAATGTTACACATATTTACCACACACAAATATAGTAAAAAGTTCATAGACTTTAATATAAAATTAAAAACCATAAAAATTTTAGAGTAAATATGAACTCTTATGTAGGTTATATAAAAAATCCTCAAAACTCAATAATCAGGAAAGAAAACTCCTAATTTTTGTAAATGGGTAAAAGATGTGAATAGACAGTCCAACAATAACAAAAGTATAGGTAGATTAAATACACAAATATGTAGATAGAATGATATATAGACAAGAAATGATACAAGGAAAAGATAAGCAGCACAGTTATTTGTTCAACGAAAATTATAACTATAGTGAGACACAATTATGTACCTGTTATGCTGACATACATACATATGTATATACATATATGTATGGCTAAAGCTGAAGCTGCAATACTTTGGCCACCTCATGCGACGAGTTGACTCACTGGAAAAGACTCTGATGCTGGGAAAGGTTGGGGGCGGGAGGAGAAGGGGACGACCGAGAATGAGATGGATGGATGGCATCACCGACTCTGTGGACATGAGTTTGAGTGAACTCCGGGAGTTGGTGATGGACAGGGAGGCCTGGCGTGCTGTAATTCATGGGGTCGCGGAGAGTCGGACATGACTGAGCGACTGAACTGAAATGAACTGATGCAGCTGTGTATACACACACCCACACATATAATATACATAAGGACTGACCTGGCCACAGGTTGATGAAAATATAGACAAACTAGAATTCTTTTACATTGATGTTAAGAATACAAACTAGCACACTCAGTTTGGAAAACAGTTGACAGTGTCTTAAATATACCTGAGAAGCATGCAACCAACATATAATCTAGCCATTCTTCTCCAAGGTTTTATTCAAGATAAATAAGAGCACATAAGTCTTAGACCAGTCTTCATACAAGAGACTGGTCCATGACTGTTCATAAAAGCTTATTTTTATATCGAAAAGACTGATAACAGTGTGAAAGCTGACAAGAATAGGTAACAAACTGTGGTACAACATATTCGTGATAATCTTACTCAGCAATAAAAAGTAATGAACCTCAAGGTACAAAATGGAAGAAACTTAATAAATAATTGTTTCAAATAAAAGAAGCCAGACATAAAGGGTATGATTTTAATTATAATAAATATAAAATTCTGGAAAATTCTTACCTTTAGTGTCAGAAAGCAGATCAGTGTTTGCCTGCAAATAGGAG
Source organism: Moschus berezovskii (assembly GCF_049115385.1). NCBI lineage: Eukaryota > Metazoa > Chordata > Mammalia > Artiodactyla > Moschidae > Moschus > Moschus berezovskii. The sequence continues at coordinate 48,970,727 of NC_142463.1, read as the reverse complement.
AGCTAGAAAGAGAGGAAGATGATACAGGGGAAGAAAGAAATTTGGTGGTGGTGGTGGTAGTGGTGGTTCCATCACTAAGTTGTGTCCAATTCTTGTGACCCCCATGGACTGTAGCCTGCTAGGCTCCTTTGTCCGTGGGATTCTCTAGGCAAGAATAGTGGAGTGGGCTGCCATTTTATTGTCCAAAAAGAAATTTGGTAGTGATAAATATGTTCATTTTCTTACTTGTGGTCTTGATTTCATGATGATAGACTAATCTTAAGACTTTATCAAATTGTACAATTATATATGACACTTACCCCTTAATAAAGTTGTTAAAATTTATTATCGTAAATTATTTCCACTAAATGCATTACCATGGACTTCAGCATGGTTTTGAGATCATTTTAGACTACTATAAACTATTTCAGATTCATAAGTTCTTTGTGTGTATATATATATATATGTATATAAGTCCACACACACACACATGTGCCTGCAATGCAGGAGACACAGGTTCAATCCCTGGGTCAGGAAGATCCCCCGGAGAATTGAGTGACTGCCCACTCCAGTATTCTTGCTTGAAGAATTCCACGGACAGAAGAGACTGACAAGCTATAATTCCATGGAGACACAAAGAGTTGGATATGACTGAGTGACTAACACTTTCACATTTACACATTTTAATATATATATATGAAACCTTTAAAATAGCAAGTTTCTTTGTCATGTATAAGTGTATACACTTATATATGTCATGTATGATATATATATATATATATCCTCAATATAAAGTTCTGGGACTTTGGAACTGTATATTATAAGTTACCTGAGACAGTTGAAGTGAGCACAGTAAAGTCAGCCATCCAATAAGCATGTCCCTTCTCTAGATTATAAACTAAATTAGAAATTACATGTTCTAGTTTAACTTTAGGAAAAAATTGAAAAACAAGTGTTAATGTGCTTGTTGAATGTTTTTATACTTTAATAAAACTATTGCTGAAAGAAATTTGCTTACATATGATAGAGATTCTATGATTTGCCAACTGTATCTCTTCATTTCAGACTACCTGAAAGAGATTTACAAATTACTTTTAAAATAAGGAAATGTCATTCATTTTATATATGACAGATTCGCCTCAGTTCCAACTATAAAATGGTGTTGAAAGGGAACGGAGTATTTTCAGCTGGGTTCCCCAGAAACAGACTCTGAGACAATATTTTAGACAGTTCCAGAAGGTATCAGTAGAGGAGTAGGGAAAGAGACAAGAATGATAAGAAAGCCAATTAATTAATATTAATTGTGACATTAATATGTGAGATGTCACTTTCTAGGTGGTGTGATCACTTACCTAGAACCAGAAACCCTGGAATCTGAAGTCAAGTAGACCTTAGGAAGCATCACTATGAAAAAAGCTAGTGGAGGTGATGGAATTCCAGCTGAGCTATTTCAGGTCTTAAAAGATGATGCTGTGAAAATGATGCTCTCAATAGGCCAGCAAATTTAGAAAACTCAGCAGAGGCCTCAGGACTGAAAAAGGTCAGTTTTCATTCCAATCCCAAAGAGAGGCAATGCCAAACAATGTTCAAACTAACGCACAATTGCACTAATCTCACACCCTAGTAAGGTAATTCTCAAAATTCTCCAAGCCAGGCTTCAATAGTACATGAACCAGGAACTTCCAGATGTTCAAGCTGGATTTAGAAATGGCAGAGGATCTAAGGGTCAAATTGCCAACATCTGTTGGTTCACAGAAACAAAAAACTATTGTTATCGTTCCAAAAACTATTGTTCTATTTCTGCTTTATTCAATTCAATTCAGTTCAGTTCAGTCACTCAGTCGTGTCCAACTGTTTATGACCTCATGAATCGCAGCACGCCAGGCCTCCCTGTCCATCACCACCTCCTGGAGCTTACCCAAACTCATGTCCATTGAGTCGGTGATGCCATCCAGCCATCTTATCCTCTATCATCCCCTTCTCCTCCTGCCCCCAATCCCTTCCAGCATCAGGGTTTTTCCAATGAGTCAGCTATTCCCATGAGGTGGCCAAAGTATTGGAGTTTCAGCTTCAGCATCAGTCCTTCCAATGAACACCCAGGACTGATCTCCTTTAGGATGGACTGGTTGGATCTCCTTGCAGTACAAGGGACTCTCAAGAGTCTTCTCCAACACCACAGTTCAAAAACATCAATACTTCTGCACTCAGCTTTCTTCACAGTCCAACTCTCACATCCATACATGACCACTGAAAAAACCATAGCCTTGACTAGACGGACCTTTGTTGGCAAAGTAATGTCTCTGCTTTTTAATATGCTGTCTAGGTTGGTCATAACTTTCCTTCTAAGGAGTAAGTGTTTTTTAATTTCATGGATGCAATCACCATCTCCAGTGATTTTGGAGCCCCCAAAAATAATGTCTGAAAATGTTTCCCCATTTATTTCCCATGAAGATGCTATGATCTTAGTTTTCTGAATGTTGAGCTTTAAGACAACTTTTTCACTCTCCTCTTCACTTTCTTCCATAAGGGTTATGTCATCTGCATATCTGAGGTTATTGATATTTCTCCCAGCAATCTTGATTCCAGCGTGTGCTTCTTCCAGCCCAGCGTTCCTCATGAAGTACTGTACATATAAGTTAAATAAGCAAGATGACAATATACAGCCTTGACGTACTCCTTTTCCTATTTGGAACCAGTCTGTTGTTCCATGTCCAGTTCTAACTGTTGCTTCCTGACCTGCATATAGGTTTCTCAAGAGGCAAGTCAGGTGGTCTGGTATTCCCATCTCTTTCAGAACTTTCCACAGTTTACTGTAATCCACACAGTCAAAGGCTTCAACATAGTAAAGCAGAAATAGATGTTTTTCTATAACTCTCTTGCTTTTTCGATCATGCAGTGGATGTTTGCAATTGATCTCTGGTTCCTCTGCCTTTTCTAAAACCTGCTTGAACATCTGGAAGTTCATGGTTCACGTATTGCTGAAGCCTGCCTTGGAGAATTTTGAGCATTTCTTTACTAGCATGTGAGATGAGTGCAATTGGGCAGTAGTTTGAGCATTCTTTGGCATTGCCTCTCTTTGGGATTGGAATGAGAACTGACTTTTCCAGTCCTGTGGCCACTGCTGAGTTTTCCAAATTTGCTGGCATATTGAGTGCAGCACTTTCACAGCATCATCTTTCAGGATTTGAAATTGCTCAATTGGAATTCCATCACCTCCACTAGCTTTGCTCGTAGTGATACTTTCTAAGGCTCACTTGACTTCCCTTCCAGGATGTCTGGCTCTAGGTGAGTGAACACACCATCATGATTATCTGGGTCATGAAGCTCTTTTTTGTTCAGTTCTTCTGTGTATTCTTACCACCTCTTCTTAATATCTTCTGCTTCTGTTATGTCTGTATCATTTCTGTCCTTTATCGAGCCCATCTTTGCATGAAATATTCCCTTGGTATCTCTAATTTTCTTGAAGAGATCTCTAGTCTTTCCCATTTTGTTGTTTTCCTCTATTTCTTTTCACTGATCATTGAGGAAGGCTTTCTTATCTCTCCTTGCTATTCTTTGAAACTCTGCATTCAATGGGAATTTCTTTCCTTTTCTCCTTTGCTTTTTGCTTCTCTTCATTTCACAGCTATTTGTAAGGCCTCCTCAGACAGCCATTTGGCTTTTTTGCATTTCTTTTCTATGGGGATGGTCTTGATCCCTGTCTCCTGTACAATGCCATGAACCTCTGTCCGTAGTTCATCAGGCACTCTGTCTATCAGATCCAAGTCCCTTCAATCTATTTCCCACTTCCACTGTATAATCATAAGTGTTTTGATTTAGGCCATACCTGAATGGTCTAGGTGTTTTCCCTACTTTCTTCAAGTCTGAATTTGGCAATAGGAGTTCATGGTCTGAGCCACAGTCAGTTCCCGGTCTTGTTTTTGCTAACTGTATAGAGCTTCTCCATCTTTGGCTGCAAAGCAAATACTCAATCTGACTTTGTTGTTGACCATCTGCTGATGTCCATGTGTAGAGTCTTCTCTTGTGTTGTTGGAAGAGGGTGTTTGCTATGACCAGTGCGTTCTCTTGGCAAAACTCTATTAGACTTTGCCCAGCTTCATTCTGTGCTCCAAGGCCAAATTTGCCTGTTACTCCAGGTGTTTCTTGACTTCCTACTTTTGCATTCCCATCCCCTATAATGAAAAGGACGTCTTTTGGGGGTGTTAGTTCTAAAAGGTCTTGTAGGTTTTCATAGAACCGTTCAACTTCAGCTTCTTCAGCGTTACTGGTTGAGGCATAGACTTGCATTGCCGTGATAGTGAATTTTTTGTCTTGGAAATGAACAGAGATCATTCTGTCCTTTATGAGATTGTATCCAAGTACTGCATTTCAGACTCTTTTGTTGACCATGATGGCTACTCCATTTTTTCTAAGGTATTCCTGCCCACAGTAGTAGATATAATGATCATCTGAGTTAAATTTGCCCTTTCCAGTCCATTTTAGCTTGTTGATTCCTAGAAAGGCGATGTTCACTCTTGCCATCTCCTGTTTGAGAGCTTCCAATTTGCCTTGATTCATGGACCTGACATTCCAGGTTCCTATGCAATATTGCTCTTTATAGCATTGGACTTGCTTCTATCACCAGTCACATCCACAACTGGGTATTGTTTTTACTTTGGCTCCATCCCTTCATTCTTTTTGGAGTTACTTCTCCACTGATCTCAGTAGGATACTGGGCACCTACCAACCCCAGGAGTTCCTCTTTAAGTATCCTATCATTTTGCCTTTTCACACTGTTCATAGGGTTCTCAAGGCAAGAATACTGAAGTGGTTTGCCATTCCCTTCTCCAGTAGACCACATTCTCTCAGACCTCTCCACCATGACACGCGCATCTTGGATGGCCTCACACGGCATGGCTTAGTTTCATTGAGTTAGACAAGGCTGTGGTCTGTGTGATCAGATTGGCTAGTTTTCTGTGATTATGGTTTCAGTGTATCTGCCCTCTGATGCCCTCTCACAACACCTACCATCTTACTTGGGTTTCTCTTACCTCGGACCTGGGGTATCTCTTCATGGCTGCTCCAGCAAAGCGCAGACACTGTTCCTTACCTTGGATGAGAGGTCTCTCCTCACGGCCGCCCCTCCTGACCTTGAATGTGGAGTAACTCCTCTTGGCCCTCTTTTATTGACTATGCCAAAACCTTTGAATGTGTGGATCACAACAAACTAAGGAAAATTTTTCAAGAGATGGTAATACCAGTCCACCTGACCTGCCTCCTGAGAAATCTGTATGCAGGTCAAGGAGCAACAGTTAGAACTGGACATGGAACAACAGACTGGTTCCAAATTGGGAAAGGAGTATGACAAGGCTGTATATAGTCACCCTGTTAACTTAACTTATATACAGAGTACATTATGCGAAATGCCAACCTGGATGAAACACAAGCTGGAATAAAGATTGCTGGGAGAAACATCAGTAACCTCAGATATGCAGATGACACCACCCTTATGGCAGAAAGTAAAGAGGAAATAAAGAGCCTCTTGATGAAAGTGAAAGAGGAGAGTGAAAAAGCTGACTTATTTTCAACATTCAACAAATAAAGATCATGACATCTGGTCCCATCACTTCATGGCAAATAGATAGGAAAACCATGGAAATAGTGACAGGCTATTTTCTTGGGCTCCAAAATCACTGCAGATGGTGACTGCAACCATGAAATTGAAAGATGCTTGCTCCTTAGAAGAAAAGCTATGACAAACCTAGACATCATATTAAAAAGCAGAGACATTGCTTTGCTGACAAAGATCCATCTAGTCAAAATTATGGTTTTTCCAGTAGTCATGTATAAATGTGAGAGTTGGACCATAAAGAAAACTGAATGTGGAAGAATTGATTCTTTTGAACTATTGTGTTGGAGAAGACTCTCGAGAGTCCCTTGAATGGCAAGGAGATCAAACCAGTCAATGCTAAAGGAAATCAGTCCTGAATATTCATTGTAAGAACTGATGCTGAAGCTGAAACTCCAATACTTTGCCCACCTGATGCAAAGAATGACTCAATGGAACAGACCCTGATTCTGGGAAAGATTGAAGTCAGAAGGAGAAGGGGATAGCATAGGATAAGAAGGTTAGATTGCATCACCATCTCAATTGGTATGAGTTTGAGTAAGCTATGGGTGTCGGTAATGGACAGGGAAGCCTGGCGTGCTGCACTGCATGAGATTGGAAAGGATAGGACACGACTAAGGGACTGAACTGAACTGATCACTTTTACCAGCTAGGATTCCGTTCCACTGGAACATCTGGAATACCATGTATAACATACCCTGCCTGAGTTAGACACGATCCAACACAGAGAGCCCAGAAATTTGGTGTATATTTTTGCCAACTCTCATTCATCATCATCAGAAGGCAGCTCCAGGGTCTGTTTTGTCACCAGTATTTTCACATACTCCATGTGAGGGGCTGAGCACACATTTGCTGTCAGGGGAGACCCTCATGCAGTCCATCACATACTTATGATGAATGTCAAGGGCACATAGATGAGGCGTGGATTGTGTCTGTTTCCAAATTTAGTAAAAATAATATTCTATATTCCTTAAGAATTTACTAAATATTACTGATGCAAATAAAGATTAACCTGGGCTTCCCAGGTGCTCAGTGGTAAAGAATCTCCCTGCCAATGCAGGAGACACAGGTAGGGAAGGTTCCCCTAGAGAAGGAAATGGCAACCCATTCCTATTCTTGCCTAGGAAATCCCATAGACAGAGAAGCCTAACAGGCTACAGTCCATGGGGTCACAAAAGAGACAGACATGACTTGGCAACTAAACAACAACAAAGATTCAGGAAGAAAAATAAAGATAAAAGTATCATTCAACAGCAGCAATGTTTCTATAATTATGCATAGTGACAGTTAATATCAAGTTAAACAAAGTCTTAATCCAAAAGCACCAGGGCTTTGAAATTATAAATAGGAGGTTACCTGTGTTGTAGATGAAATCAGTAGTGACAATGAGTTATCAGCAAGGGTATTTCATGAGCTCTGGTATGAAATTACAAGGTCTTTGCAGGGATAATGCTAGAAAAAGTGTACACTTGTGTAAGGACCAATAGAGGAAGTCTATTAGCTGAGATTTTACAGTTTACAGGTGACTACTGAACAATATGGGTGTGAACTTTGCAGGTCTACTTGCTGCTGCTGCTGCTGCTAAGTCGCTTCAGTCGTGTCCAACTCTGTGCGGTGACCCCCTGGATTGCAGCCTACCAGGCTCCTCCATCCATGGGATTTTCCATGCAAGAGTAATGGAGTGCGGTGCCATTGCCTTCTCTGGCAGGTCTACTTACAGGCAGATTTTTTTTACAGTAAATACTGCAGTACTGTACTATCTGCAGCTGGTTGAACTGAAGTGGTGGAACCATGCAATGGAGGTTTGACTATAAAGTTATACATAGATTTTCAACTGGGGAAAGGCTGGGTGCCCCTAATCACCTTGATTGTTCAGCAGTCAACTGTACATTAGAACAGTGATATGTTACCACATGCAAAGGGGGGTTATTATAAAGCTACATGGAATAAACAGAATCCAAGAAAGTGTCTCATCAGGAAAATTCACTCAGCACTCTCTGCCTTCCAGGATGCAGCAACAGTTCTGAAGCAACAGTGTCAGCTTTAATGATCAGTGACCTAGTCGGCTGTCAGTCCCTTGGTGAATGTGTGCTCAGTCACACAGTTGTGTCCCACTCTTTGTGCCCTCAAGGATGGTAGCCCACCGGCTCCAATGTCCATGGACTTTTCCAGCCAAGAATACTGTAGTGGATTGTCATTTCCTCTTCTAGAGGATCTTCCCAACCCAAAGGTCAAACTTGCATGTCTTATGTCCCGTGCTGGCAGGTTGATTTTTTATCACTGTGCTACCTAGGAAGCCCTCTTGTCCCTCAATAGAGAATATCTAATAGTCTTACTCCAAATATTTAGCAACACAGGAACCCACTCTCCCTCTTTTCTAATTTTCTACATTTATGACTACTGTTTGATTCTATTATCTCTAACTACGATTCCCTCTTTCGCTCTCTGCTTCATGTTCAAATACCCCAAGAGATGGGATCTGATGATATGTTAGTCACTTGCTACTCTGAGGCAACACTATTTCCTCAAAACACTATTTGAGGCAACAAGGTAGCATTCTTGTTACAAGACAGCTTAGAATCATTTGTTTTGCTAGTGGGCAGATTCCTAGTCTAATACGTTATATCATGGTGGCCCAGTCAGGTGACAAAAATCCTGCCCACTTGTGGAAAGCATCTTGTTTCTGGTCATATTCTTCAGAAGGAGGATTAAGTGTGCTCAACGCTTAGCCGCTACTCTGGAAATCTACTGAAAAAGGAGAGCGAATGATCAGGTTTCCACTAAACTTCTTTCAAAGAATAAATATGTTTCCTGGAATGGGGTAATGAATTTATGTATGAAACCATTAGCTAGTGTTTATTATATTAGTTAGTTTCTTAAGAGAGAACGACTCTAAGAAGATATGACACAAGACAGAGTAGATTTGATAGTAATATGGTATATTAGAAGAGAATGTGACACATGAACCAGAAACAGGCTCAAGCAAGGAAATTACTAACGGATGTACCTTAAAACAAATGCATATGCTTTAGAAGATATGACACAAGACAGAGTAGATTTGATAATAATATGGTATATTAGAAGAGAATGTGACACATGAACCAGAAACAGGCTCAAGCAAGGAAATTACTAATGGATGTACCTTAACACAAATGCATATGCTTTCATAAGGGCAACTGGTGTGTTTTTGGTCTTTGTAGAATGTTCATAATTTTGCTTAAGGCAAGCCCTAGCAGCCAGTAATATAAATTTCTCATTGGTTATTCAGTATTCAAGAAAGTATTTTCATTCTTTAAAAATTAAAATAATAGGACACCATTACTAAAAAATACTCTCTCATACAAATTAATGATACTGGTTTGAGTAAGCTGTTTCTAAAGTAGTTCCAGATTTGGTTGTGATTTATATATGAAAAACAAATGAAGTTTCATTGACATTATCATTATTAGCAATTTAATTTAATCAATGTAATTGAAAAATGACCATGTGTCATCACAATAAATGCATTTTAAACACCTTGAATTGGCATGGCACCTATGATTAAGTTGCATAGTAAAGCTTCAAGTAGAAACCATGGCAAAAGCTTTTTTTAAGAAAAGATATAGCTTCAGCTACAAGGTGAGTCTAATTTGAGGAAATCTTTAATTATTAACATTTCTGGGAAATGTATAAACTCTTTTCCTTTTTGCCCTCAATAACAACAGTTCCTACAGCAATGGACTTTCTAATATCCTTATTACTTTATCTGTTAGCAGTTTGTTAAAAGAAAAACTGACAGTGCCAAATCTAGTAATAAAGTTGACTGGTAAATCATAATGCTGTACATCTTATTGACATGGAGCATAGTTGTCTTAATAATAGATGAGTGCAAAGGAATGAAGAGATTTCACAGAAGATCATGTCTGAAAGCTTAAGGAAAATACAAATATTTTAAATAAAACATATATGTTGAGCATTCTCTCTCCTAGTCTTGTGCCAGGAACTGTGGTTAACACAGTTAACAAAGATGAATAAAGCACAGTTTTTGATTATTTACAGTTGCAATCTATGAAAAGTTAAGTAACTTCCAATAACAATTCAAGATAAAAGAAAATTTGACATGTTGGCCCACGATTAATACGACCTAAATAGATGATAATTGCTTTAAGTGCTCTGTACAGGATTTCATGTAAGGAAAGTTAAACTGAGAATTATTCTGAATATGCTTAAATTATTTAAGATATAGACTGTGTTTTAAGATTTTGATTTTAGATAGACACTGAATTAGAGATAATTTTATACTTCTTAGAATAGATTTGAAATATTTACATCTCAAAGTGCTACTATGCTCTGCCTAATTATAATGAAGCTCATCAATTAATAAGAATTAAACTCCAAAACCCTAGTAGAGAGTGCCCTGTGACCACCAGACCCAGCTGTGATAGGCAAAAGCCATGTCCTTTTGCAGAAGGACATGCAAAGAAGACTATGGTAGGACTCTGTGTTAGTCAGAACTTCCCTGGTGGCTCAGACCATAAAGAATCTACCTTCAGTGCAGGAGATCTGGGTTCAGTCCCTGTGTTGGAAAGGTAGGACTGAAGCCTTGTCAGAAAGTGAGGATACTGTTGTTCACAACATTTTGGATGATGCTCCCTGACAGTACACTCTTTCTTTTTTTTTTTCAGTACAATCTTTCTATGGCATTCACTTTAAAAAACAAATTACTAGAAAAGACAGTGCTACAGCCACCAAGTCATGGTAGAAAAATGATCATTAATATGCTGTCTCTAACATGTTGCATCCATAATGATGGGGGATGCCTGGATCATGAGTGTCTTTCTTGAGAAAAGGTGTTATCATTTCTTGCTTCTTTTCATCTTTTTCTCAGTTATACGTTATAGGCATTTCCCTCCCTTTTAATAGGAACCTCCTATTGAGTGCTTATATTGGTTTGTTATATATGGAGAAGGAGAGAAAGTGATAGGCAAGTGATAGAAATATTTATTCTTCATTTTCCCATAATTCCTTTGGTTGTTCTTCATCAAGATGATTTGGAAATGTGAGGGCAGTTTCAGTTATCACTGGCTTACAGTGACCAGGGGACATACTTGCTAAATGTCTTGCAATATGTGTGAGAGCTACACAGAATGAAGAGTTATCCCACTGAATATGCTAACAAAAATCCCACTGAGAAGCGCTGTACCCTTAGAAGGGGTCTGGAGGAGGAAATCATTACCTCAAGTCTAGTAGATATTTTGGGAAATAAATTTGCTTAGTATCTGTAATGTACATGACCCTAAGTCAGCTTTTGGTGTGCCTTGGGTGTCATAGTAAACATAATGCAAATTTTTAAAAAATTGTGGTAAACTGTAGTGGAGATTACTATATCTTCTGGCTTCTATCCCAGCCTTACCAAATTACCATAGTAGAAATTATTCAGCAAATATTTGCAAAGATTTTTATTGCATCTAATCAAGAGATAAACTTTCAAGAAACGGCTATATAAATATTATTTACAATCATTCAATCATGATTAAAGATGTTCATTTTTGTAATTTCAAAACATGCAAACTATATGTGTTTACATGTTTTTTGCTAAGGAAAAAGACTGATAGAGAGACATATAATCATGAGAATTTATCTAATATGACATGCAAATCATTCTGAACCATTCAAAAATAGAGAACAAATTTTTGTGACATCAGTGAAATGATCTTATCCCTGCTTTGTGTACAGAACTCTGTGTGTTTGTGTGTGTGCGTGTGTGTGTGTGTTTGTGTTGCATGTTCCAGTTGAAGCAGTTTTAGCATGAGGTTAAGAATAAAGTTCAGGAGTCAGACTGCATGGGTTTTAATTCCAGCTATGCAACTTATTAGTGGAATGATCGGGAGCCTTCAGAACTTTTGCTTCCTCAAATTCAAATCAGAATATGAACACTATCTGCATAAACATTAGATATTGCAATATTAAAGGCCAAAAATGGATATTTTAATTGTTTTAAATTTTAAAAGGATGCTGGGACCTTGTTGTTTTAACCAGTTTTTCCACCCTTATTCTTAATGCAGCTCAAGAAAGAACAAGAAAGAAACCTCCATAAAGGGAAACTCATTAAATACACAGTGTTATTAATAAAATAGTGCACATCATTTGATGGCATTTTGTACCCGTTTTGTAGCCCACTTTAGAGAATCACTTTTTAATTTTCCCTTAGCCACCATGGAAATCACCAAATCCTTATGATGCTCTGCCTGGGGATTTATTACCAATGATGTTGTCCTGGCAATGGTAATATATTGTGCTTTTAGGTGTTAGATTGTATCTCTTTGTTGACCAGGAAGCCAGAAAACACATAGCAATTAAAAAGATGTACTGTCTAATATATTCTAATTAGAGATGATTACCCACAACTACCAATGGGTATTCACAAATTGCCTATTAACCCTTTCCAAAGTAGGACTGATTTTTGTATAGTTGTCATTGATTTTGAAAGCTGTAAAAGAAAATGAAGGTTATATTAGACACAGAAGTGATTTCTATTGTATTTTCTTTTTTTTATTTTTCTTTTTCTAAACAATCATTTGGTTATTAACCTTTAAAAAAATCTAACATTCTTTCGAGTGAAAATCTGAAACAGTTTTACCTTTTTGGACAATAATTTTAGCTCAGAGAAGATAGAATAAACAAAGGAAAGAATTACTATTAACTAAATTATGATTACAAGAATAGAATTGACAAGTAAAAGGACAAATAAATAAAACAACATTTTTGGTAAACTTATATTTGTTTTTTTAAAAAAATATGAAAGCATAGAAATGGTCCATTAAGGATTAGAATTGACCAGACTAATCACACATTCTCAACTATGGGTAAGGCTGAAGCATAAAGATAATGGGGGTAGTAGGCAGTGGGAGGTAGGTATGAGTCAGGATTTAGCGATAAAGATATTTTCCCTATAATTTTAACTTGATGTGGCCTAATGGGAAATCTTGTCCTTAATTTCCACCAACAGTATTTCTCTCCAAATATCATGAACCTACGTTATGTTTCTCAAGCTAAAAACGAGTCATCATTCTGGATTCCATCCTTTTCCTGACTCATCACACCCAAGTCATCAGAAAATTCTCTCTCAAAAATATGTACTGTATCTGTTCCTCTAGCTCATCATCCTAGCCAAAGCAACCATCATATCTTACCTAGACATTTCCTTCACAAATTCTAATGAGCATACAAATTATCTGGGAAACTTGTTAAAATATATATTTCTGCTTTAGTAAGTTGATGTAAAGTCTGAGATCCATCATTTCTTACAAGTTCCCGGGTGAATTGCTCCTGCTATTCCATGGGTCATCCATTAAATAGCAAGACGTAGGTTACTCAAAAAGTTACCTAACTTGTGTTGCATGTTCAATCTCACTTTCCTGCAAACTATTTTTTCTGAGTAGAGTGACCTTTAGAAATCATAAATCAGATCATATTATTCACTCAGTAAAAATACCTATAACAGGGTTTTAAAAAATAAATATATTTTAACTCACAAAAAGTATCCAAATTCAAAGGTTGACAGGTATCCAAATAATTTACAGTTAGTTATCATCTAAAAATGTGACAGATTTTATTTTCTTGGACTTCAAGATCACTTTAGACAGTGACTACAGCCACAAAATTAAAAGAGACTTGCTCCTTGGCAGAAAAACTATGACAAACCTAGACAGTGTATTAAAAAGTAGAGACATCACTTTTCAGACCAAGGTCAGTATAGTTAAAGCTATGCTTTTTCTAGTAGGCATGTACAGAAATGGACCATAAAATATGGTATGGTCAACAGAGACAGACCATAAAAAAAGGCTGAGCACAGAAGAGTTGATGCTTTTGAATGTGGTGCTGGAGAAGATTCTAGAGTCCCTTGGACAACAAAGAGATCAAAACAGTCAATCCTAAAGGAAATAAATATTTTCTCAATGTTCATTGGAAGTACTGATACTGAAGTTCCAATACTTTGGCCACTTGATGCAAAGAGTTGACTCATTGGAAAAGAACCTGATGCTGGGAACAATTAAAGGCAGGAGGAGAAAGGGGCGCAGAGGATGATATAGTTAGATGGCATCACTGATTCAACGGACATGAGTGTGAGCAAATTCTGGGAAATACTGAAGGACACGGAAGCCTGGCATGCTGCAGTTCATGGGGTCGCAAGGAGTTGGATATGACTTAGCCACTGAACAACAACAAAATGTCCTTACCAGATATTAAGTGGTACCCAACTGATCTTTCCAATATCACTATTTATCCCATCATTGACACCTATGTAAGAGAAAACTAGAGATTAAAAGGAATTCATAGGATTGTATAAAAATCCTCATTTTTCTCTTACCTTCTACATGGGGAGGAGTGGGGAATGCTCCATTTTCCATTAGTATGAGGAAGACCCAAGAAAATCAGTCATGGAAATTGGGAAAGCATCTGAGAAGGAAAGACAGCTTTCACATTCTTATTTCCAATAGGCACTAGGTATACAGAAGAGTGAAAAATTTCCTAGAAAAAGCTGGCATATGTCCTCTGGAGTTTTTAAGCATTGATGATCTCAGAAAATGATGCCTCCTTATCATGTAAAGAAATTAGAAGATGGAATATTACATCTTTCAAGCTGTACTACCACCATATGGGAAAAAAAGAATAGTTGACTTTCCTATGAATCTGGGAAGGTAGTTGGATATGGGTAATTAAAAAAAAATACATCACCTGTCCTCTTAATTCTTTTACCCACTTATTTTCCCATGAGGTTAAGAATACAGCTTAGATAATTGGTACAGCACCTAAAGGAGTCAAAAACAGTTTATTTAGAGAAGTAGGAGGATATAAAGACCAAAACCATACTTCCTGCTTTATATTGCTGTATAACAACTTACTACAAACATAAAAGCTTAAAGTAACATTTATTTTTTAACTTACAGTACTGTGGGTCAAAAGTCTGATGCAGGAAACTTTGTTCTCTGGTTAGAGCATCACAAAGGTGAAATAAGGGTGTCAGTAGTACTGAATTCTAATCTGGACACTCAGGAAAACCCATTCTCATGTTCAGCTCATTCCTGTTGCTAGAATTCATTCCCTGTGGTTGCAGGACCAAGGATCATTGCTGTCTGTTGACAGGGGGTTGCTCCTAATTCCTAGAGGCCTCTCTGAAGTCCTTTAATCTTCAAGCCATTGAGTGTCCATCAATGCTTCAAATCTCTGATATTCTCTTACACAATGAACCAAAGAAATATCTGTTCTAAAAAGGCTTGGGTAATTAGGTCAGAACACACAGATAATCTCCCTATCTTAAAATGCATTGAATTGGTACTTAAAATACATCTGCAAATTCCCTTCACATCAGAATCTAGAATTAATGTTTTAGTGAACAACCAAGGACTGGGAATCTGGAGGGTCCATCTTAGAATTCTGCCTTTGCTTTTCAATGCAGGAGCTCAGATAGCCTCAAACAACCAAAGTTCTCCTGGGGATTGAGTAGAGAGGAGAATCAATAAGAATGAAGTTTTGAATCCTCTCATATCATTGATATAAAGAAAAAAAAAGCTGTGTTTTTACATAAGAGAACCGAAGTATTATCACTAGGCAAGGAAGGAACAGATAATGGGGTGGTGGTTACACATTAAAAGACTTTCCACTGCACCCTGAACAATATGGCTCTTGACAGTCTAAGTTACTCCCATTCCATCTCCCTCTCTTTCACTACATTTTTTTTTCAACACAGCCTTCCATATAGTTCTCTGAAGAGTCAAGTTTCTTTCACTGCTCACAGAGTTCCTTCACCTAGATGTCTATAACTAGAATACTCATTCTCAATTTCAAACTGAAAGCATTTACATGGAAACTTTTCATATATTTTACCTCAGTCTAAAAAATTTTCCTGACTACTTTCTTCTAGGTGCTGTCTAATTATATTCTATTATTTCATCATATTCATTCCCTTCATAACACATATTTTGATTTGTAATCATTTATTTATTTACTGGTTTGCATACTTATTTTCTGTCAAAGGTAAGTTTCAAGCTTCAGAAGTGTAAGTCCATATCAGTCTTGACCTTTCTAATGTTCAATGTCTCATGTGAAACTTAGTGCATACTGTTGTTGTTGCTGTTCAATCGCTCAGTTCTATCCAACAATTTGTGTCCTCATGCACTGCAGCTTGCCAGGATTCCCTGTCCTTCTCATATCCTGGAGCTTGCCAAAACTCGTGTCCATTGAGTCAGTGATGCCATCCAACCATCTCATCCTCTGTTCTTACCTTTTTCTCCTGCCTTCAATCTTTCTGGGTATCTGAGACTTTTCTAAAGAATCAGTTATACACATCAGGTGGCCAAAGTATTGGAGTTTCAGCTTCAACATCAGTCCCTCCAATGAACACCCAGGACTGATCTCCTTTAGGATGGACTAGTTGGATTTCCTTGCAGCCCAAGGGACTCTCAAGAGTCTTCTCCAACACCACAGTTCAAAAGCATCAATTCTTTGGCACTCAGCCTTCTTCATGGTCCAACTCTCACATCCATACATGACTACTGGAAAAACCAAAGCTTTAACTATATAAACCTTTGTTGGCAAAATAATGTCTCTGCTTTTTAATATGCTGTCTAGATCGATCATAGCTTTTCTTTCAAGGAGTAAACATCTTTCAGTTTCATGGCTGCAGTCACCATCTGCAGTGATCTTAGAGTCCAAGAAAATAAAATGTCTGTCACTGTTTCCATTGTTTCCCCTTCTATTTGCCAGGAAGTGATGGGACCAGATGCCATGATCTTTGTTTTTTGAATGCTGAGTTGTAAGCCAACTTTTTCACTCTCCTCTTTCACTTTTATTAAGAGGCTTTTTAGTTTCTCTTCACTTTCTGCCATAAGGGTGGTGTCATCTGCATATCTGAGGTTATTGATATTTCTCCCAGCAAACTTGATTCCAGCATGTGCTTCATCCAGTCCAGCATAAGCCTCAACACACTCCTTTCCCAATTTGGAACCAGTCCATTGTTCTATGTCCGGTTCTAACTGTTGCTTCTTGACCTGCATACAGATTTCTTAAGAAGCACGTAAGGTGGTCTGGTATTCCCAATTCTTTTTAAGAATTATTGACAGTTTGTTATGATCCACACAGTCAAAGGCTTTGGCATAGTCAATAAAGCAGAAGTAGATATTTTTCTGGAATTCCTTTGCTTTTTCTATGAACCAGCAGATGTTGTCCATTTGATCTCTGGTTCCTCTGCCTTTTCTAAATCCAACTTGGACCTCTGGAATGTCTTGGTTCATGTACTGTTGAAGCCTAGCTTGGAGAATTTTCAGCATTACTTAATTCGCATGTGAAATGAGTGTAATTGTGGAGCAGTTTGAACATTCTTTTGCATGGCCTTTCTTTGGGACTAAAATGAAAACTGAATTTTTCCAGTCCTGTGGCCACTGAGGGGGAAGACAATGGCAAGCCACTCCAGTACTATTGCCTAGAAAATCCCGTGGATGGAGGAGCCTGGTAGGCTGCAGTCCGTGGGGTCGCTAAGGGTCAGACACGACTGAGTGACTTCACTTTCACTTTTCACTTTCACACATTGGAGAAGGAAATGGCAACCCACTCCAGTGTTCTTGCCTGGAGAATCCCAGGGACGGGGGAGCCTGGTGGGCTTCCGTCTATGGGGTCACACAGAGTCGGACACGACTGAAGTGACTTAGCAGGAGCAGCAGCAGCAGTGGCCACTGATGAGTTTTCCAAATTTGCTGACCTACTGAGTGTATCACTGTCACAGCATCATCTTTTAAGACTTGAAATAGCACAGCTGGAATTTCATTACCTCCACTAGCTTCACCCATTCTGGTCTGCTTTAGTTCCTGATTCCTAATATATTGATATTCACTCTTGCCATCTCCTGTTTGACCACTTCCAACTTACCTTGATTCATGGACCTAACATTCCAAGTTCCTATTCAATATTGTCCTTTACAGCATTGGAATTTATTTTCACCAGAAGGCACATCCACAAATTGGAATCATTTTTTTTTTTATTTTTATTGGAGGCTAATTATTTTACAATATTATATTGGTTGGTTTTGCCATACATTGACATGAATCCGCCCCGGTGTACATGTGTTCCCCTTCTTGAAACCCCCTCCCACCTCCCTCCTCCCATTGTCTTCCCTCTGGGTCATCCCCATGCACCAGCCCTGAGCATCCTGTATCATGTGTCGAACCTGGACTGGTGATTAGTTTCACATATGATAATATACATGTTTCAATGCCATTCTCTCAAATTACCCCACCCTCGCCCTCTCCCACAGAGTCCAAAAGACTGCTCTATGCACCTGTGTCTCTTTTGCTGTCTCGTATACAAGGTTAAGGTTACCATCTTCTAAATTCCATATATATGCATTAGTGTATTGTATTGGTGTTTTTCTTTCTGGCTTACTTCACTCTGTATAATAGGCTCTAGTTTCATCCACCTCATTAGAACTGGTTCAAATGTATTCTTTTTAACGGCTGAGTAATACTCCATTGTGTATATGTACCAAAGCTTTCTTATCCATTCGTCTGCAGATGGACATCTAGGTTGCTTCCATGTCCTGGCTATTATAAACAGTGCTGCAATGAACATTGGAGTACATGTGTCTCTTTCAATTCTGGTTTCCTCGGTGTGTATGCCCAGGAGTGCGATTGCTGGATCATATGGCAGTTCTATTTCCAGTTTTTTGAGGAATCTCCACACTGTTCTCCATAGTGGCTGTACTAGTTTGCATTCCCACCAACAGTGTAAGAGGGTTCCCTTTTCTCCACACCTCTCCAGCATTTATTGCATGTAGACTTTTGGATAGCAGCCATTTTGACTGGTGTGAAATGGTATCTCATTGTGGTTTTGATTTGCATTTCTCTGATTATGAGGGATGTTGAGCATTTTTTCATGTGTTTGTTAGCCATCTGTATGTCTTCTCTGGAGAAATGTCTGTTTAGTTCTTTGGCCCATTTTTTGATTGGGTCATTTTTTTTTTTTTTCTGGAATTGAGCTACAGGAGCTGCTTGTATATTTTGGAGATGAATCCTTTATCAGTTGCTTCATTTGCTATTATTTTCTCCCATTCTGAAGACTGTCTTTTCCCCTTGCTTATAGTTTCCTTTGCTGTGCAGAAGCTTTTGATTTTAATTATGTCCCATTTGTTTATTTTTGCTTTTATTTCCAATATTCTGGGAGGTGAGTCTTGGAGGATCCTGCTGTTATTTGCTTTGGCTTAGCCTCTTCATTCCTTCCGGAGCTATTTCCCTGATATTCTCCAGTAGTAGATTGGGCACCTACTGACCTGGGGAGTTCACCTTTCAGTGTTATATTGTTTTGCCTTTTCATACTGTTCATGGGGTTCTCAAGGCAAGAATGCTGAAGTGGTTTTCCATTCCCTTCTCCAGTGGAACATGTTTTGTCAGAACTCTCCAGAAATAACTGGGTATTGAATAATGAACTTTACATAAGACTTAGAAAATATAGATGTCATTCAAAAAATATGGAGCAAATAATATGCTTCTGTTCTGTTCAGTCGCTCAGTCGTGTCTGACTCTTTGTGACCCCGTGAACTGTAGCCTACCAGGCTTCTCCATCCATGGGATTCTCCAGCAAGAATACTGGAGTGGGTTACCATTTCCTTCTCCAGGGGATCTTCCCGACCCAGGGATCGAACCCAGGTCTCCCGCATTGGGGGCAGACGGCGTTAACCTCTGAGCCACCAATAATATGCTTAGAGAATATAAATCCACAACTGCTGAACTCTGGGACAAATGTGGCCAACAAGCTTGTCTTGTTTGAACAAAGAATGCCTTGTATAAACCTGAACATGATGATTTGAAATTGAATTTGAATGATCTACTTAGCTTGCCATTAGACCCAATACTTCATATTATTTTCATTCTGTCTCTACACATTTATATGTCCTTCCTTGCAACTCAAAACTTTTGAATGTATAATATTACTTGTACAATGAGAGGAAAAGAAGACCCAGTTTAGAAATCAGAAGAATGTTGGTACTTTAAGGCCAATTAGAAAAGAAAAGTTTTTAAAAATACCCATGCCTGGGCTTTACACATGACCTACTGAATTCAAATACACTTTGTTCTTTAAGAATCAGAGAACTAAACTTTTAGCACTTTAACATCTTATGATACATAAGAGACAATTTTTTTTTCTCTATTGACTTTGACCACATATCTTATTTCTCTTTTAGTGCTACTAAATATATTTTATAGCAAAGTTTAAAATAATTTTTAATCTTACACAATTCCTTATGTATAGTTAGTGCTCAACAAGTGTCTCCTGGATAAAATATCAAAATGAATGTACTCACAGAGGCATAACCATAAAAATTGTCAAGACTCAGACTGCTTCATTCTAAAGATTATCAAACTCAGATTTAGAAATATGAGTACAAGACCATATTTCTATGTCCATTTTAAGAGTACACTGCTTCCTTGATTACTGTTCAAAAAGACTTATATTTCTCATAGATTTATGAAGACACTTACATCTTTATGCCATGCACAGATTTCTCTCATCATTATTTTTTCTATATCTACGAGTTGAATTTTTGTCATAAAAAATGTTATCCTAGAAAGTGTTACACAGTAACTATGGGATACTTTTCTCCCTAACACATCAATAAATCAATGCTAGATGTATTGAAGAGAAAGATCATACTTTTTTCCCCTATCTTATGTGTGATTAGCCAGTTGAAATGAAACTTATAAACACTGGTGAGGCCTTTGTCGTGGTGGCCAAGGCTTAAGAATTTAGAGAAAAAATTAAAACTCACAGGGCGAAACCAATTGGAAAGTAGTAGATTCATGGTCCTTCTCCTTTCATATTCCCCTGAAGTGTCAATATATTTTTATACCACATAGAGGATAAGCTAAGGATTTATTATCTGTTCTTAGTGTCATCAGTTCTGAAGGAGATTGTGTGAAGCACCCAGACATATTCAGCCTCTATTTCACCAATATTGAAAAGTCATGTGTAGGATTAAATCTGACCTAAACTTCATTGCTGCTGCTGCTGCTGTATATTACCCTTATTAATAGGACCTCCAGACCATTTCTTTCTCTTTGAAGGGGAAAATCAGGTGTGAGAAGGAATAAGATATTGTGATTTCCTATGCTTCTCACAAAGTTCTCCACTTTGTCCTTTCAATTCTACTTAAATTTCACTTTTCCATCAAGATCATTTAGAGTTTGACTATTTTGTACTCAATAAATGGTCACACTTTAGCCCTCCATAAACTGCCTTCAACCTGCCTTTAACCCTTATATTTTTTAACCAGTCAAATGCAGTACAAAGATTCAAGAATTTACATTATCACTTTTTTAGAGTGTCCATGAATACACATATATTTTGTAGAGAAGTCTTTATAATATTTTAGTGATGATTTCATATATCCCATATTGTCCATTTTGAGATAATATATTGCAATATACTAGGCAAGCCTGTAATATCCCTTTTGTGCAGATAAACTTTTGCCTTGCTTGCCTTCAACAAGTTACCCAAAAGTAATTAAATAAAAAGAAATTTTTGAAAAAAACTTTCAATATTTTCCAACTTTATGTCAGTTATTGTTGAGAGGATTTAATATATATTCTTTAGTTTTTTTTAAATGGGGATGACATAAATAGTGGTGTGTAAGCAAATTACTAACTTCATAAGGAACAAACACTTTATCTCATAGCTCTAAACTGAATATAGTTAGGCCAATGAACATAAATCTGAGTAGTCCAACAACCACCATATCAAATTTTATACGTGTCCATGTGACTTTCATTTGTCTGATTCACTCCTGTGTTCTAGGAGACAGCTCAAGGACAAGACTAGATTAACTATAAATTCTGCTTAAAGGTCAATTTTATATTTGAACCAGGGGGCGGTCATCAACTTTTTTTCAGGTAAGTACAAAATTCCAGCCTGGATTCAGTGTAAAATGGTTTGCTTGAAACATGTTAGCTCTTTTGCCTAATATACTATCTACTTGCAACATGTGGCAAGTAAATGTAAAGGAAAGAGTAACCCTAATTTCAGTGAAAATAGAAATAGAGGGCATTTTCATTGCTTTATTTTCCAAAACTTTGTTTATTTGATGTTTACATTTGCTGGTATAGTAAGGAATATTTCTTTCTAAATTAGGAAGTAACAGATTTATTATATGTGATTGATACACTTTCTTTGCAGGAGTCACTCCTGGAATATAAACACCCATTTTTATTCTTCTTTGTATTTATCATACTCAATATAACACAAATATAGATTAGAGATATTTTAGTTTTGTTGAATTCAGGAATGCTCACTGGAAAAATGATAGCACAGGCAAAATTTTATTCAGCAAGCATTAAATTATTCTGCTCAAAAATGTGAGGTTAGTCCCCATTCGGTATATAGTTCACCTAAAATTGCTATGTAGATATGAAAAAATACTGTTTTACTGAGTAGTCCTTTACAACATATCCATTGTCATGTCTCTATTTTATTCTCAATGTAAGTAGAAAAGGAAAACTCCCCTTTCCTCCATCTTGGCTAAATCTCACGATATTGTTGGCAAAGACACGTGTTTTAAAGAACTGTACTTTTAATATCAGCAAAGTGTTAAATATTCTTCACAAAATGCCACCATTTCTAGGGTATTATGTCTTCCCCATCAGTACTGACACCTAATGGGAAGAACACTGCTTTTGGAATCAGACTGACCCTGTTTGAATCTTGACCAAAGCAAAGTTGTCAATGTTATTTAATCTGTGTAAGTTTCAAAAATTTCCTCTGTAGAATGCCAGTAACTATTCTATTAATACAAAACATGCAGAGTGATGCTTCATGATGTTTAAATGAAGTGAGTGTAAAATGTCTGAAAGCATGGTCTTTGCACTGTACGCAGTCAAAAAAGTCGTTGTCATGATGACATAAAGGTTTATACTGAACACTTCTTGATCATTTCCCTAAGTAATGTCTCCATTTTTCCCCTTAAATCGTATCTATTTTCAAAAAGAAAAGAAAAAATCACAGGCAGAATAGTTAATGTTAGAGCCCTGCACAACTGTAAACTAGATGGAAAAAAAAAAAAAAAAAACTAGGGAAAATAAAACATAGAAGGGTTTTTTCGTAATTCAACCTCAGAAGATAGCTGGCAGTTATCACTTAGCATTCTTAGTTGAAAGCAAATCAAGACCAATTCAATCCATTTTAAGCTAAAAAGAAAGAATTTACTATCTCTTTAACTTACACTTAAGAAGGGTAGAGTTTGGCTAAAGGAATTTTCAAGCAGTGTCCTCAGGATTTGTCTGCGTATCACACTACTGTTTGTTCCCTACATTAAGAATCTTTTCAAAAGATCTCCTGCTTCAGAATTTCAGGTTTACAGTTTTTACAACCACAGAATAAAGAGAATCCTTAAAACCTATTTTTAGTTTGATATAGTCTCACTCGTGTATTTTTTGCTTTGTTGTCTCTGCTTTCAGTCAAATAAAAGAAAAATCATTGCATACCCCTTTTCTTTTCTTCTGGGAGTTTTATGATTTCAGGTCTTATGTTCAAGTCTTCAATCTGTTTTGAGTTGACTTTTGTGTATGTGTAAATAGGCTTCATTCTTTGGCATGTGGTTCTCCAGTTTTCCCAACATCACTTATTAAAAAGACTCTTCCTTTCCCCATTGTATATTCTTGGTTCCTTTGTCATAAATTAAATGACCACATGTTTGGGTTTATTTGGAGGCTCTCTATTCTGTTCAATTTATCTATAAGTCAGTTTTTATGTCAATATCATATTTTTTATTACATATAGCGTTTTAATTTAATTTGAAACCAGAAAATATGATGCTTCCAGCTTTGTTCTCCTTTCTCAAGATTGCTTTGGCTACTGCAGGTCTTTTGTGGTTCTATACAAATTTTAGGATTGTTTGTTCTATTTCTATGAAAAATGTCACTGGAATTCTAATATGGATTGCCTTGAGTCTGTAGAACATTTTTGGCAGTACGGACAATTTGAAAATATTAATTTTTTCAATCCATAAGCAGAGAGTATCTTTCTATCTTAATTTTCTTTTTTCAAAACATCTTTACCCTGCTTGGCTAAATTTATCCCTAGGTATTTTATTATTTTTATCGTAACTGTAAATAGGACTATTTTCTTAATTTATCTCTCATATAATTTGTGTTAGTGTATAGAAATGCAACTGATTTTTACATATTCATTATATATCCTGCAAATTAACTGAACTTATTTATGTAAGTGGTCTTTTGGTAGAAACTTCAGGGTTTTCTAAATGTAATATCACTTCAAATGCAAATAGAGATGGTTTTACTTCCTCCCTTCTGATTTAGATGCCTTTGATTTCTTTTTCTTGACTAACTTCCCTGGCTAGGACTTCCAGTACTCTGTTGAATAAAAGAGGCAAAAATTGCCACATTGTTTTGTTCCTGATCTTAGAAGAAAAGCTGTCAGCCTTTCACCATGAGTATGATATTTACTGTGGGACTGTCATAAATGGCCTTTATTATGTTTAGGTAGTTCCCTCTATCACCAGTTTATTGAGAAAGTTTACCATGAATGTAGTTGAACTTTGTGAAATGATTTTTTTTGCATCTATTAAGATGGTAATATGATTTTCATCCTTCACTTTGTTAATACTGTGTATCACATTGATTTGATGATGCTGAAACATACATCTCTGGAATAAATTCCACTTGATCATGGTTTATGGTACTTTTAATGCTTTCATCTCTTATTTTAATTGTTGAATTCAGTTCACTAATATTTTGTTGTGGATTTTTGCATCTATGTTCAACAGAAATGCTAGCCTTTTCTTTGGTTTTTGTTATCAAGGTAATACTGGCCTCATTAAATGAGTTTGAAAATGTTGCTTTCTCTACTACTTTGGGGAGAGTTTAAGAAGGATTGGTATTATTTCTTCTTTAAATATTTGATAGAATTCAAACCATATAGTCTTGGACTTTTGTTTATATGGAGATACTTGATTTCTGATTCAGTCTCTTTTCTAGGAATTGGTCACTTCAGATTTTCTAATTCTTCATGATTCAGTCTTCATAGGTTATATGTTTCTAGGAATTTATGCATTTTCTCTAGGGTGTTCAAATTGTTAGCATAAAATTGTTGGTAGTAGTCCCTTACTCCTATGCTGTTTCTGTGGGCATCAGTTGTAATGTCTCTTCTTTCATTTCTGATATTATCTGAGTTCTCTCTCTTTTTTTCATGAGTTTAGCAAAATGTTTGTCCATTTTGTTTATCTTAAAAAAATAAACAGCTCTTAGTTTCATTGATCTTCTATTGTCTTTTTAGTCTCTTTGATATTTTCTTTCTTTTCCTAGATTTGGGCTTTGTTCTTCTTTCTCCAGTTCCTTGAGGTGTCAGGTTAGGTCATTTATTTATCTTTCTTTTCTTTTTTCCTTAATTAAGGCATTTATTCCCATGAAATCTTTTTTCTACAACTCATGAGATTTGGTATGCTGTATTTCTAGTTCCATTTGCGTTCAGATTAAAAAAAAAAATCTCTTTTGGTTGCTTTTTTACCCAGTATTTGTTCAGTACTATGTTCAAAATATATTGTTTACCTCCATATATCTATGAATTTTTCAGTTTTCATCTTATAACTGATTTCTAGTTTCACACCATTGTGATATCAGAAAAGATGCTTAAAATAATTTTATATTCTTAAATGTATTCAGATTTGTTTTGTGACCTAACGTGTTTAATGCTGGAAAATGTTTCATATGTGTTTGAGAAGAATGTGGTGTTGTTCAGTTTCTAAGTTGTGCCTGACTCTTTGCAGCCCATAGACTGCAGTATGCCAGGTGCCTTTTTCCTCCACTCTCTGCTGGAGATTGCTCAAATTCATGTCCATTGCATCAGTGATTCTATCTAACTATCTCATTCTTTGCCCCATCCCACACCCTCCCCCCTTTCTCTTTGTGCCTTCAATCTTTCCCAGCATCAGGGTCTTTTTTAATGAGTTGGCTCTTCACATCAGGTGGCCAAAGAATTGGAGCTTCAGCTTCAGCACCAGTCCTTTCAATGAATACTTATGGTTGAGTTCCTTTATTTTTTTTTAGTTTATTTAATTGGAGGTTAATTACTTTATATTATTGTATCGGTTTCTGACTGTTTGATTTCCTTGCAGTCCAATGGACTCTCAAGAGTCTTCTTCAGCACCACAGTTTGAAAACATTAGTTCTTTAGTACTCAATCAATTTTACGGTCCAGTTCTCACATCCATACATGACTATTGGAAAAATCATAGCTTTGACTGTTCAGACCTTTGTCGGCAAAGTGATGTCTCTGCTTTTTAATATGCTATCTAGGTTTGTCATAGCTTTCCTTCCAAGGAGAAAGTGACTTTTACTTTCATGGCTGCTACTGGATAAAATACTCTATAAATATCTTTTATGTCCATCTGGTCTAATATGAAATTTAAGTCCAATGTTTCCTTACTGATATTATTTTTGGATAATATATACATTGTTAAAAGTGGTTATTGACTTTCCCTGCATTATTTATTGCTATTTATTTCTCACTTCAGTTCTGTTAATATTTGCCCATAGGCTGCTTTCACTCCTTTTTTTTGTTGTTGTTGTCGTTCCTCTGATGGATGAACGCCACTGCCCTAAGTTCACTGACTCTTTCTTCTACTTCACCTAGTTTCCTTGAACCACTTTACTGAATATTTGAGTTTAATCACTGAGTTCTTAAGCTGTCTGATTTGTTTGTTACTTTCTTATCTTTTCCCTTTATTAAAATTCTCACTCTGTTTATGCATTGTTCTCCAGGCCTCAGTGAGCATCTTTATGACTATTATTTTGAACTCTTTATCAGCCAAATCATTTATCTTCATTTCATTAAACCTTACTTATTTCTAGTTCATGTTGGTGCCTATACTCCTTTCATTAAAAAATGGAGAAGAATCAGAGCACATTTTCATCTTTGCTTTAGAATGTGACATTCTCTTTTCTCTTTATTATTCCAATAGTTTTATAAAACAGAATTTTTAAAGATTACTTTCAGATATCTTCCAGGTGTAAAAATCAATTTTAAAATATATTTTCTTATATATAGTTTAAAATATTATTTTCAGAAATCTCTAAGTTTATATAAGACAAAATTTATTTTTTGCTATTCTCTAAGTTAACTTTATTAACTCCTTAGGAGAAATATACTGTGTTCTAAAGGTGATTTTTTTTCCCCTTTGTTTGCCTGTTTATTCAACTTACTAGAATTTCTAAAAACAAAACATGTGCTTAGTGGCTCAGTTGTGTCCGACTCTTTGTGACCTCATAGACTGTAGTCCACCAGGCTCCTCTGTCAATGGCAAGAATTGACAAGAATATTGATACCAGGCAAGAATACCCATGTAGGTTGCCATGCCCTACTCCAGGGTATCTTCCCAACCCAGGGATTGAAGCCAGGTAGCCTCCTCAAGGGTATCTTCCCAACCCAGGGATTGCGATCCTCCTCTAGGGGATCTTCCCAACTCAGGGATCGAACCCAGGTCTTCCACATTGCAGGTGAATTCTTTAACATCTGAGCCACCAGTAAAGTCCAAGAACACTGGGATGGGTAGCCTAGCCTTTCTCCAGGGGAACTTCTCAATACAGGAACTGAACCCGGGTCTCCTTTATTACAGGTGGATTTTTTTTTACTAGCTGAGCTACCCAAGAAGCCCCAGTCAACAAAAGATAAATGTTCTTATCTCATATTCTAGTTATATCCATTGTATCAGTAGAATAATCAGGTTAATTTGGTGATGGGAGATGAGTAATAAGATGTCTTTAGAAATGACTATATTTACTGAAATAGTGTCCCCTTCTTTTTAGAATGCATCATCACCTTCTTGTACAGTTAATTAGTATAGTACTATTAATTTATCACTAGTTATTATTTAATACTATCTTTAATTTTCCATTATCATTTGATCATTATTAATGCTAATATATACACAAAATATATGTATTAATTTTGTCAGCTGTATGCAGAACACTTTAGGTTTTCAAAAAACTCTCTTTGCCATTTTACTACTGGATAAACTGATGCAAGATAATTTAAACATCTTATAGGAAGAAACAGAGGTAAGAGTGAAAGTCTAAACCCTAGCCATTAAATTGTTCTTAATTTCTACCATAAAATATATAAATCCTCATTAAAATCTTTTTCTGAATATTTTAACATACATTCACAAATTTCTTTAGAACTAAGATAAACTAGAAACCTCATTTTGTTTATAAAGCTATAAGCTACATATATATAATTTTATTGTTATGAATCTATGGATGAGTAAAATTAATCACTTAAATTAAGAGAATTCGCCCTATAAATTATTTGCTATATGATAGGCATACTATTAAAAAATATGACGTTGGTTATTCACACAAAACATACTTGCTTTATGCTAAGTTGATAGCTAGATTTTAAGGTTCACAGAATCACTACATAGGAAAATAAAAGCTTATCAACAATATTTAGCATTTGCTAGATGTTATTTAAAAAATAAATTTTAGCATTCTCTTTAACAATGATATTTGCATCCATAAACAAGCAGTCTAATGGGAATGGATAAATCATAAATAAACACATTGAGTCAAACAAGGGTCAGCAAACCTTGCGAGTTATTATCATAAATGCCTGTCAGCAAGCATACATAAAAGTGTAGATGTCACTGCTTGGTTCCTAGTGGAGAGACATCTAGACCACAATCTCCCTTTCACTACAGCTGGCACCTCTGACTTCACATTGCAAAGGCAGATATGTGCTGACCACAGCAAAGGCAAAGGCACAATGGAACTAGTGTGGAATTGCGCAGGGTGCAAATATTATTACAGCATTATTGTTTACTGAGCCTCCATCTGCCAGAAAAGCTCAAGTGATTACACACAATATATCTTCCTGGACATACTCTTTGCCTTTTCTTTCCCTATTCTGGCCTAAGTTTTCTTTACTTCAGTAAATTGACTTTGTGTTTACATACAGAAAATGGCCCTGCTGTTTTTTAAAGCAACATACTCCACTTTTGCAAATAGAGGCAAAACACTTTCAGTACCATTAACATGCACACTATATATGCACACACCCACTGAGGGCAGGGAGATAGGTAAGACTGGGAGAAGACTTTGCGACCTAAAACAAGTTTTATGCTTTTATATTTTAACTCAAGTGTGTGTGAAATTATAAGTAGAACATTCAACATACACAGTGTTGTAGAGAAGTTAGATAGCCGATTTCCATAGAAGTCATCTCACTTCCACGAGAGCATTCCTCACCCCACATGAGGCCCACAGCTAAAGTTGATTACTCAGATTCTCCTCTCCTGTAATTTGCAGTTAGGATTCAGAGACACTGAGTGACTAGCGATTTATATGTTCCAAAAGGTAACATATACACGTATGTGCTTTATACAGCCATGTTTCACAAAGTGAATAGGGAAACAGAGAAAATTGTTTATTCCACAGTACCACAGAAGCAGAGATAAAAGTGAATGGATTTCTGAGTACTTCTCATATTCCAGTTGAGTCCCTCTGGTTGAGGGCTGGTTTCATTCCTATGCTTGAGTTCTGTGAGGTACCCTAATACATAATTAAGAAATTCATCACATCCTTAAGCTGCCTAGTGTGCATCAATTTAAAGGGTGAGTTTGAAAGACTATTGCTTAGTACATGTGTGAAAGTCACTCTGTCATGTCCAATTCTTTGTGATCCCATGGACTATACAGTCCATGGAATTCTCCAGGCCAGAATACTGGAATGGGTAGCCTTTCCCTTTTCCAGGGGATCTTCCCAACCCAGGGATGAAACCCAGGTCTCCTGCATTGCAGGCAGATTCTTTACCAGCTGATCCACAAAGGAAGCCCAAGAATACTGGAGTGGGTAGCCTATCCCTTCTCCAGCGGGTCTTTCCCACCCAGGAATCAAACTGGGATCTCCTGCATTGCAGGCAGATTCTTTACCAAATGAGCAATCAGGGAAGCAGAACCTTGAAAGGATAGTTCTTTAACTTTTGGGCTATTATAGTATTCCCAGTCCACTAGACAATGCCTGATAGACAACTTTCTTAACTTGCAAAATACAATGAATCTTTGGTGTTCTTCTATAGAGAAAAAAATTGTTAGACTTTATTACAAAAATAAATTGTTGGTGTTTAGTCACTGAGTTATGTCTGATTCTTTTGCAACCCCATGGACTGTAGCTTGCAAGCCTCCTCTGTCCATGGGATTTCCCAGGCAAGAATACTGGAGTGGGTTGTCACTATCTTCTCCAGGGGATCTTCCCAACCAGGGATCAAACTTGCATTTCCTACTTGGCAGATGGATTCTTTACTATTGAGTCACCTGGGAAGCCAATGAAAATAAATACAAGATCTTAAAATAAAACATTAAAAATAAATTTACCTGGGTAAAAAGACAAATACTTTGGGAATTTGGACAAAATCTGCATTTCACCCTACATATTTGTTGCTTTCTGGGCATTATACAATCAGTTCCACTTGATTTCCCATACCTGAGACAGATGTTTCAGAATTAGAGCAAACTCCAGTGAATCCAAGGCATAGATAAGTCAGCATGTCAGAGTAGGAAGATAATACATTTTTGAGCTAGATGGCTCTAGTTTCAAATCCTAAATTCTCTATTAAGTATATGTGTGATCATCGACAATTTATCACTCCAAGTCATATTCTTTCTCCTGTGAAAAACAGGGCAGATGGATCAGTATGAGAAATAAATTAGATACACTGGTCATATAGTTTGAATTGTACTTGATACATAGTAAGTGCACAGAGTATTAATTCCTTTCCAAATCTGATAATCCTTAGGATTTGATGCTAACTCCCAGTCAAATTAATAAGCCTGGACAGTGGTGACAGAGGTGCTTGTGTATTAATGTTCCCTGAACTATTGTTCCCATAGTTAGAGGTCTTTCAGTGTTATTTATTAACACCAATGAAAAAGAACCATTCTATTCATTCTAGAATCAAGTTTCATTATGTATCTGTTTAGAACATTACATACAACAATATCAAATATCAGCCGTTGATCACTAATGAGGTAGTCATCAGCTAACCATTATATGATTTATCACGGTAGTATTCATAGCAACAATCTGAGTTAGCTATTGCTATACTTATTTTAATACTATGAAATCTGAGGTTTGGAGAGGTTAGGTAAGTTTCTCATTGAAGGTCACCAGCCAGAAGGTGTCAGCATCAGGATTCAAAGTCAATTTTTTTTGGTTTCCAAAGTCAATATTATAACCCGCCTCCTTTGTATCTAGACCATTTAACTAATGGTGGCTAACTTCAGAATCTGACAAGAACCCAGGAGAGTAATAGAAAAAAGAAAAGTAGGTGATTCCACAAAACAGCATCAGGAAAAAAAAAAAGCAGTTTATCTCCTCTTTTTTCTCAGCTCTTATTTCATGATGTCATTTTGTGATATATTTTCCAATTTCAAAGTTGTACCAGCAATCATTTCATTTTGATTTTATTTTTCTTAGTTTTTAAAGCTTGGGCCTCTGTGGCTGAGCTAATCTTACTGCTTTAGGTTGTGTTTTCTATCTTCCTTCTGTCTTCCCTTCATCACCCTCCCCTTCTCCTTTCCCTCCCTCCCTCCTCCACCTCTTTCCTTCTTTTGTAATTCCAGGTCATGTGAGCAAAGATAGTACAAGCAAAGGCAGGCTAGCTTTTTTTTTTTTTTTTCAGCTTTGCAATTTTTATTTCTGCATCATCTTTACAAAGTTAGAGAACAGGGACTTCCCTAGTGGCTCACTGATAAAGAATCTGCCTGCCAGTGCAGGAGACATGGGTTCGATCCCTGATGAGGTAAGATTCCATGTGCTGTGTAGCAATTAAGCCCGTGCACAACTATTGAGCCTGTGCTCTAGAGCCCAGGAGCTGCAATTACTGAGACCACAGACCACAGCTACTAAAGCCCGTGCACCCTAGACCTTGTGCTACACAAGAGAAGCCACCGCAATACCTACACACTGCCAATAGATAGTAGCCCTCTCTTGCCACAACTAGAGAAAAGTCCACGTAGCAATGAAGATGAAGCAAAGCCAAAAATAAATAAATAAAATAAACTTTAAAAGTTTTTAAAAAGTTAGAGAACAAATTAGAATATTATGTTTAAAAACTGATTTGAATATTTAATATCAAAAGTTTACATAAATAAATCATTTATTCAGAAAATACTTATTCAGTGTTTACATTGTGCCCTGTTTTGCTAGATATCAGAAAGACAGTAAGAAACAAAATTAAGTTCCTGACCTAAGAGCCAAATAGACATAAACAAATAAGTTTATATAATCATGTTAAGGAATTATTTGAAAAATAAATCATACCGCTTCTCTAAAGTGACTGTGTCCAAGAGATAATCCATTCTTGTTTTGTTCCTCTTCAATTTAGCCCTCTTAATCAACCTGGCCTATTCTCTCAAAATGACCATAATGTCCTTTGAGGACTCCTGATGTCTTTCTGTAATCTCAACTATTTTGAGAACCTAATTGAAAGTGAATTCAAATGCCCTTTCAAAGGTGACTGCTGGGATATATATATATATACACACACACACACAGAAAAAGTTATATATATATATCACAGAATTGGACATGACTGACCACACATGAGTATGCACACAAGCATATATGTGTGTATACACACACACACACACAAATACATATGTGTGTGTGTGTATATACACAAACATATGCTTCCATGGGTGCTCATGCATGCTCAGTCATGTCCAACTCTGTGATCTCATGGACTGTAGTGCACCAGGCTCCTCTGTCCATGGAATTTTCCAGGCAAGAATACTTGAATGGGTTGCCATTTTCTACTCCAGTATATATGTGTATATATATACATACAAGAGATACATGTCTGGGCACCATACAGTGTATTTATTATTTTGGAACTTTTAATCTTGGATCATATTATTTTGGATCATTTAATAAAAGCTAAGAAGTTTCCTGAAGATTGTATGGATATTGGGATGCAATATTTCCCAGAGCATGCAGACTACCTTATAGATAAAGAAACATTCATTTTTGACCATACACAACAGAAAAAGTTATAAAGAGTTGATTTTATGTGTAATGACAAGGTAAATTAAAAGATGCATGAGTGGAATGTGTGGTTTGGAACAAAACAAAACCAAGTAACCAAAGATTAATCAATCACAAAAGGCAAGCTACCTGGAAAAATTGTGATTTCTAGTCAAAACCACAACTTCCTCTCTTGACTACTAATTTTCACCCTGATTAATCTGTATTCTTTTTAGGGAATTTGGGATCAACTCTACCCACTCCAGCATCCTTGCCTGGAAAATCTCATGGACAGAGGAGCCTGGTGGGCTGAAGTCCATGGGGTTGCAAAGAGTCAGGCACAACTGAGCGACTAACACTTATTACTTATAGACAAGAGGCTACTCCTTTCTGTATACCCAGCTATATTTAAAATGAATAACCAACAAGATCCTAGTATATAGCACAGGGAACTCTGCTCAGTGTTATGTGGCAGCCTGGATGGGAGAAGATTTTGGGGTAGAATGGATACATGGATATGTGTGGCTGAGTTTCTATGCTGTGTGCCTGAAGGTATCACAACATTGTTAATTGGCTATACACTAATATAAAATAAAAAGTTTTAAAAAGAGATGACACACCAACACACTGTTGTAGGAAATGGTTATATGGTCCACCTAGATAGGTACTTCTGCATATTACTAAACCAATTCATTAGTTATGTACATTAGAAAGACATTTTATCTAGAATGTTTGTGAAAAAACACTTTCTCATTTGAGCTTTACATGAACACTCTTTTTAAAATACATTTACTCATTGTTTTTTCCATTACCCTGCTGTACTTTTCTTCAGAGTGTTTTAATTATTTATAGCCCACATCTGATTGTCTATTTATTGCCAGTCCGCCCCATTAAAACATAAACTCAACAATTGCAAAGACAATCTTGTTCACCACTATACACGCCAACACCTAGAACAATGGCTACCACTGGTAACTATGTGAATTTTTGTTGAACAATTAAAACACAGCAAAAGAACTGGTTTAGAATATGGAAGTCCTTCTATAAATAGAGGTGCAATTAATTAACCATTTAATTTGAACACAAATGTAGACTAATCAAACAAGTACACCACCATGCCTCATTTTATCTTTCTATGCATGCACACATGCTCAGTCTTCAGTCATGTCCAACTCTTTGTGACTCTGTGGACTTCAGCCTGCCAGGTTCCTCTGTCCATGGGATTCTCCAGGCAAGAATACTAGAGTGGGTTGCCATACCCTCCTCCAGGGGATCTTCCCAACCCAGGGATTGAACCCTTATCTCCTGTGTCTCTCGCATCGCAGGTGAATTCTTTACCACTGACACACAGGGGAAGACCACATTCTCTTTCTACAGCTCCTACAATTTCCTTAGTAGGAATTGGCAAACAGTGGAAAGTTTAACTGGTCTCCATCTATTTTCTTTTCTTCTTCTTTTTATATACAATTCATTTAAATGACTACTTTCCTGTGCTTCAGTCCAAACTCCCAATATTTTCTTGCTATTTTCAATACTGCATTTTGTAATAGGCCAATTCTTTAGGGCACATGGATATCCTGAATTTTTTTTTCTGTTATATATATACATACATCACATCAAAAATGTGGAAGAAGTGAGTATCCCATGATGCTCTCTTTATATCTATCTATCTATAGATATAAATAACATAGGGTTTAAGAATGTGACTTCTAAGCCAGACAACCAAATACCAGTTGATAATCACTTACCTCTCTGTGCTTAATTTTCTTCTTCATGAAAATTAGGATGAGAGCCCCTTCCTGTAGTTCTGAGGATAAAATCAGTTAATGGAAAGATGTTTATAAAAGTGTTAGACACACAGTGAAATTTTAGTTTTGGGAGACAATTCTCCAGACAGCTCTCATGTTTCTGCATGTCCCATGAGCAGAGAAACTGATTGTTTTCTTCCAGACTATCTTTTCAAGGATGTTTTTAGAGTGAACATCCTTGGAATATTGAGATACTCTCTCCCTCCTGATAAAGTGGAAGATTTATTCACTGTTCATAAAATAAAGATAATGTCTACCTCTGGGACAAAGTGTTAGCAGGTTTGCTAGAAGCTGATTATAAAGATTGGGTTCGTTTTAGCTTGGAATTCCTCAGTGGTGATGCAAACACAACATTCCCTGTGGGAATTGGGACTTGGAGAATAGGCGCGAGAAAATATCAGTACTCTGGCTACTACCAACACAGTAAGCAGAAAACTCTCACTTGCCCCTGACTCATGAGTCCCACGTCTTCTAGCGTTCATGAAATCATGGTGATATACCTTGCAAACGAGGCAGTAAAATTAAGGCTCAGACTCTTCACAGTTTTTAACAGTCAGAGATGTTATTACTATACTTTCCTCTCCAAGGTTATATATAACTTTCCAACTTTGAGCAAGAAAGTGTTTCTGAGATAATTGCATCCTGGATGGTTGCCTCCATTAATCATAAGCCTTTTCCTTTTCATTCTGAATCTTCAGAATCTTCCTACCACTTACTATAAAATATAGCCCTAGTTGGAGAACCTGGTATTAAAAACTGGGAACAAACTGCTAATGCTAGTTTCTGTTGTTTCATCATTTCCTCCAAGGTACATGTCAATTACCATACTTGCTACATCAATTTTCTAATTCTATAAATTGAAGCATTTTCAATTTATCAGGAGTGTGCTGTCTTCTGAGCAGCAGTTTGCTTTCTTTGTTGGATTTTCCTCACTCCACTATAATCTCTGTTGCTTTATTTTCTACTTTACAATCTCTCATGCACATGCCACACAATTTTTTACTCAAAATATTGAGTTGACCAAAAAGTTTGTTCAGATTTTCCTTACCATCTTACAGGAATATTAGAACAAACATTTTGTCCAACACAATACTCTACATTCAGGTGCTTTAAATTTTCAGAAAAGTAAAATATAGACAAGGACTGCATGCTTCTATTCATGATCTGAGCAATGGTGCATGAATAAAGTTAGCAATACTTACTCCACTATGTTTTATGATGAAACTTTTGTGTTTTTCACTTAATTCAGTCCTTGATATCTAATGAACAAATCTCAAAACATTCTGCAAAATCATTTCAATATAACTCATTTAGTCATTTGTTTATTAGTATTTTATGCAACACATCAGCATTTATAAGCCTATCTCCTATGGTATTTCTTGTGCAATAAACCATGAGAGACATTACCATACCCTATGGTTTTAGCAGCAGTTTATAAAGTTCTTTAGTAAACATAACTCAGCAGGTTTAAGGATTTTGAGCTGTTATTTAAAAGAGTGTTTTAAAAATCGCTAGTTAATTTTTGAATTATTTACTAATATTGTTAATAATACAATATAAAATTATTATAGTTATTACTGTATTACTTTACTGAATTTGAATTTCAAAGGCAAATTTAGAATCTGAGTCACTTTACTTGTAAAGATAGGTTTGTACCAATACTATAATACTTAGGGTCAATCTGAAAACAAAAGTTGAATACTTCTGAAATTTCTTTATTTCCCCACTAACACCATCATTCGCTATGTCTTACACAAACAGAAAAGCACATACAACCATACATACAGGCATATTGCACAAACACCACCATCATCCACATGGGAATAACTACAAAGAAAGATGGAAGAGGGCTCAACAAGTAGAAATTATATACTATTTAATTTTGTTTTATGGATAAAATGTGTTTGTAGTATCTTGCATATTTTCATATAAGCCTGAGTAATCTGACAGGGCTCATAGGTAGATACCAAATCAAGTTGATGAATTCCTGGGAAAATTCAGAAATGTCTATTGTCTGCAAAGCTGCTCTACATGGGTATTAATTGATCAAAATCTTTAACCCTAATTTAGGTTTATTTTCATATACATAATGTGGTCATGTATGGATGTGAGAGTTGGACTGTGAAGAAAGCTGATAGCCAAAGAATTGATGCTTTTGAACTGTGGTGTTGGAGAAGACTCTTGAGAGTCCCTTGGACTGCAAGGAGATCCAACCAGTCCATTCTAAAGGAGATTAATCCTGGGTGTTCACTGGAGGAACTGATGCTAAAGCTGAAACTCCAAAACTTTGGCCACTTCATGCGAAGAGTTGACTCACTGGAAAAGACTCATGCTGGGAAAGATTGGGGGCGGGAGGAGAAGGGGATGACAGAGAATGAGATGGCTGGATGGCATCACTGACTCGATGGACATGAGTTTGAGTGAGCTCCAGGAGTTGGTGATGGACAGGGAGGCCTGGCGTGCTGTGATTCATGGGGTCACAAAGAGTCGGACACAACTGAGCGACTGAACTGAACTGAACTGAATGTAACAGAAGTCTAGAGTCTCCATACTGTTATCTCTTCATTAGATTTTGGGTGGTCTCTCCACCATTCTTTATTCTCTGGATCTCCTGCCTTAACAGGTTTTGATGTTGTTGTTCAATATTGAAACTTTTTCACTTGAAACATATTTTCATCCACCTGACCTTAACATTTTGAGCAAAAATCTTCCTCTATAATTAATCTCATACAATGTATACACATGATTGGAAACACACTCACATAATCTCCTTGTGTATATGTGTATGTGTGAGGCAATTTATAATAAGAAATATATATTTGGTCTGTTGTATTTCTGGTACAGAGCTCATAAAACTCTTGGTTATTTCCTAACTGACGTGCTGCTATCAAGTTGTCTTGATATTCACAACAAGCTCCTTTCAACCACACTTAAGTATTTGTTAATAAGGTGACTTTTGGATTTCACCTAACGATGGCAGCTGGCTGCTAAGGGAACCAACAACTTGATTAGAGGGTTGGAATTTATGTCCCAGCCTAATGAGTGGAGGGGGATGGAAGTTTAATTAATCTTCTGAACAAAGACAATTATTAAGTCAATCGTGCCTATGAAATGAAGGCTCAAATGAAAAAGACTGGAAGAGCCTCTGGGTTGTTAAATATACGGCATATTGAGTTTCAGGGAGAGTACCACACCCAGAGAGCATGGACGCTCCTTCCCACATACCCTATGCATCTCTTTCATCTGGTTATCTCTTTTATCCTAAACCAGTAATCTAGTAAGTGAAGTATTTCTGTAAGCCATTCTAGCAAATTAAACCAATCCAAGGAGGGCATCATATAAATCTAATCTACAACAGATCAATCAGGAGCACAGGTGATAACTTGGATTTGAGATTGATATCTGAACTGAGCGGGAGCAGTTTTGTGGGACTGAGCCCTTAATATGTGGGGCTGATTAATAGTGTATTACATTTGATTTTCCTCAACAAAGTCGCTAAGTTGTGTCCAACTCTTTGTGAACACATGAAATGCAGCACACCAGGCTTCCTTGTCCTTCACTATCTCCCAGAGTTCACTCAAACTCATGTTCATTGAATCGATGATGTCATTCAACAATCTCATCCATACATGACTACCGGAAAAACCATACCTTTGACTATACGGACCTTTGTCAGCAAAAGTGATGTCTCTGCTATACAATATGCTGTCTAGATTTGTCATAGTTTTCCTTCAAAGGAGCAAGTATCTTTTAATTTCATGACTGCTTTCACCTTCTGCAGTGATTTTGGAGCCCAAGAAAATAAAATCTGTCACTGCTTCTACTTTTCCCTCACCTATTTGCCATGAAGTGATGGGACCAGATGCCATGATATTAGCTTTTTGATAGATGAGTTTTAAGCCAGTTTTTTCACTCTCCTCTTTCACCCTCATCAAGAGGTTCTTTAGTTCCTCTATGCTTTCTGCCACTAGAACAGTATCATCTGCATATCTGAGGTTTACGTAGACAGTATTATAAAAGAGTTAAACTGTAGGATACCTGGCTGTTCTCAGGATGATTTGGTGGTATGGAAAAAACACACAGGTCAGAGAAGAGTAATGAAGAAAAAATTGTTGCACTTTATTATTTTCACATAAAACAATCCAGCCTCACCAAAAATAATATTGCATAGTTTTTGAATATGAGGTAGACTGATTAGAGAACATTATGGACTGAAAATCTGTGGAGGGGCTTCAAAAGGGAAGGATTTTTCCTTTCACTTTCTTATGCTGTCATTTTCCTCTACCAAACAGAAAAAGAGCAATGAGTTAGTTATAAAACTAAGATTTTGTTCTGAAATTATCCCATTTCAGTATAATCACTTTAGTAATTTTGTTTCAAAAATTTTACAGATGCTGTTGTTCAGTCACTCAGTACTGTCTGAATTTTTGTGACCCTATGGACTGCAGCACCCCAGGCTTGCCTGTCCTTCACCATCTCCTGGAGTTTGCTCAGACTCATTTCCATTGAATTGGTGATGCCATCCAACCATCTTATTCTCTGTCACCCCCTTCTCATCCACCTTCAGTTTTTCCCAGAATCAAGGTATTTTCCAATGAGTTGGCTATTCATATCAGGTGGCCAAAGTATTGGAGTTTCAGCATCAGTTGTTCCAATGAATATTCAGGGGTGATTTCCTTTAGAACTGACTGGTTTGATCTCCTTGCAGTTCAAGGGAAAATAACGTGTTTTCTCCAAAACCACAACTTGAAAGCATTAATTCCTTGGAGCTCAGCATTTTTTATGGTCCAACTATCACATCCATAAATGACTACTGGGAAAAACATAACTTTGACTAGATGGACCTGTGTTGGCAAAGTGATGCCTCTGCTTTTTTAATACATTGTCTAGGTTTGTCATAGCTTTTCTTCCAAGGAGCAAGCATCTTTCAATTTCACAGCTGCAATCACCATCCAGTGATTCTGGAGCCCAAGAAAATGAAGTCCGTCATTGTTTCCACTATTTCCCCATCTATTTGC
This sequence comes from Moschus berezovskii, assembly GCF_049115385.1. Classification (NCBI taxonomy): domain Eukaryota; kingdom Metazoa; phylum Chordata; class Mammalia; order Artiodactyla; family Moschidae; genus Moschus; species Moschus berezovskii. Next base: position 48,931,258 of record NC_142463.1, on the reverse strand, counting down.
CATGAAATGATACCACCATCTTTGTTTTTTGAATTTTGAGTTTTAAGCCAGATTTTTCATTCTCCTCTTTCACCTTCATCAAGAGGCTCTTTAGTTCCTCTTTGCTTTTTACCATTTGAGTGGGGTCATCTCCATATACAAGGTTATTGAAATTTCTCCCATCAATCTTGATTTCAAAATAGGTGTCATCCAGCCTGGCATTTTGCATAATGTACTCTGCATGTAAGTTAAATAAGCAGGGTGACAGTATGCAGCCTTGAAGTATTCCTTTACCAATTTTGAACCAGTCTGTTGTTCCATTTCCAGTTCTAATTGTTGCTTCTTGACCTGCATACAGATTTCTCAGTATTCAGGTAAAGTGGACTGGTATTCCCATCTCTTTAAGAATTTTCCAAAGTTTGTTGTGATCCATACAGTCAAAGTCTTTAGCATAGTGAATGAAGCAGAAGTAGATGTTTTTCTGGAATTCTTTTGCTTTTTTCTATGAGCCAACAGATTTTGGCAATTTGATCTCTGGTTCCTCTGCCCTTTCTAAATCTAGCCTGTACATCTGGAAGTTCTCAGTTCAGGTATTGTTGAAGCCTTGCTTGGAGAATTTTGGGCATTACCTTCCTGGCATGTGAAATGATTTGCTGCAGTTTGAATAATTTTTAGCATTGTCCTTCTTTGAGATTGGAATGAAAATTGACCTTTTCCAGTCCTGTGGCCATTGCTGTTTTCCAAATTTCCTGGCACATTGAATGCAGCACTTTCACAGCATCATCTTTTAGCATTTGAAATAGCTTAGCTGGAATTTCATAACCTCCACTAGTTTTTTGCATGGTGATGCATCCTAAGGTCCACTTGACTTAACAGTCCAGGATGTCTGGCTCTAGGTGAGTGATCACACCATCGTGGTATCCTATCTGGGTCATTAAGATCATTTTTTGTATAATTCTTCTGTGTATTCTTGCCACCTCTTAATATTTTCTGCTTCTGCTAGGTCCACACTGTTACTGTCGTTTATTGTGCCCACCTTTGCATGAAATGTTCGCTTGGTATCTTTAATTTTCTTTTAGATATCGCAATGGCAACCCACTCCACTGTTCTTGCCTGGAGAATCCCAGGGACGGGGGAGCCTGGTGGGCTTCCATCTGTGGGGTCGCAGAGTCGGACATGACTGAAGCGACTTAGCAGCAGCAGCAGCAGCAGCATTTCCCATTCTGTTGTTTTCCTCTGTTTCTTTGCATTATTCACTTAGGAAGGCTTTCTTATCTCTCTTTGCTTTCTTATCTCTCTTTGCTTTCTTTGGAACTCTGCATTTAGGTGGGTGCATCTTTCCTTTTCTCCTTTGCCTTTCACTTCTCTTTGTTACTCATGAGGAAGCTGAATATCAGTGAGTTGTTGTGACTTGACCAAGAATTTTATGGTAGAAACAGGATTCTAACTGTTCCTGCTTGAGTTTAGAAAGTACAGTACATGAATAGCCAAAAATCAGGAGACATTATTAAATGTATTTTCATTAAATATTTCCCAAGGAGAATTTCAAATTTTATTGTCTTCCTAAACTAACAAATAAAAGTGGAGTCATGCACCAGGGTTTGAAAACAGATAAGGCAAAGAAGGTTATGATTCCAGAAATTCTGAATATCTTTCATTTAAATGATTAAAACAATATGTCAATATTCTCGGTTTCATGTATTCATGGATGAATTTTTTTTTCATATTTCATTTATTAGACTGATAAACCAAGTTGCTACCATGATTCCTCACATACTAGCTATGTGACCTAAGACTAGTTACTTTAAAATGTGGCAGCTTCATGTCAATGTATGGCAAAACCAATACAACAATGTAAAGTAACTAGCCTCCAATTAAAATAAATAATTTTTTTTAAAAATGCTCTAGTCTCAGGTGCTAGGTATAAGTAAAATGGGAGTAGAAGTTGTCTTTCACTGTGTTATAAAGAGAATTAAATGGGATGATGCATGCAAATTGCTGACATAGTGCTTCTTCCAAAATAAATACTGAATAAATGTTACATATTGATATTTTCTTGCATATCAAAATCATTATTATTTTATTAATCTTGTATTATTTTTATTAAAACAAGTAAAAAAATATTTTAATGACTACTTTGAGCATTCTGTGCTAGGCATATACTTTGCTTCATACAGGATCCTGGTAAATCCCTTTAGTCTATCTAGTCTTTCTGAGTTTCTGACTTAGACATCTAGACTACATTCTCTCTTGTGGTCCTTGAATCTTGCCTTATGCTTTTAGTGTGAAGAATTCTGTATGATTGCTAGTATCACAATCTCTCATAAATGTGCAGTTATTTCCACAAATCAGCATATCTATACAGATTGTCTACAGAGTTTAGTAGCACAAGTGATAGAGAAAAGTTTTACATTCTTTTTGCTTTGTTTTTGTTTACTCAAGCCCAAGGTCAGGGGCGGCAAGCAAGAGTGCCAAGCTGCAACAGCGCAGGAGAGGCCGAGAGGAGCTACCCCACGTCCAAGGAGCAGTGGCTGCGCGGGTGCAGGAGGGCCAAGAGGAGCTACTCCAGGTTGAAGATCAGGAGGGGTGACCTCCTCCAAGGTAAGGAACAACGGCTGCGCTTTGTTGGAGCAGCCGTGAAGAGATACCTCACATCCAAGGTAAGAGAAACCAAGTAAGACAGTAGGTGTTGCAAGAGGGCATCAGAGGGCAGACACACTGAAACCATAATCACAGAAAACTAGCCAATTTGATCACTCGGACCACAGCCTTGTCTAACTCAATGAAATTAAGCAATGCCGTGTGGGGCCACCCAAGACGGACAGGTCATGTGGAGAGGTCTGACAGAATGTTGTCCACTGGAGAAGGGAATGGCAAACTACTTCAGTATTCTTGACTTGAGAACCCCATGAACAGCATGAAAAGCCAAAATGATAGGATATTGAATGAGGAACTCCCCAGGTCGGTAGGTGCCCAGTATGCTACTGGAGATCAGTGGAGAAATAATTCCAGAAATAATGAAGGGATGGAGCAAAGCAAAAACAATACCCAGTTGTGAATGTGACTGGTTATAGAAGCAAGGTCCGATGCTGTAAAGAGCAATATTGAATAGGAAACTGGAATGTTAGGTCCATGAATCAAGGCAAATTGGAAGTGGTCAAACAGGAGATGGCAAGAGTGAACGTGGCCATTCTAGGAATCAGCGAACTAAAATGGACTGGAATGAGTGAATTTAATTCAGATAACCATTATATATACTACTTTGGGCAGGAATACCTTAGAATAGTATGGATGTGAGAGTTGGACTGTGAAGAAAGCTGATCGCCGAAGAACTGATGCTTTTGAACTGTGGTGCTGGAGAAGACTCTTGAGAGTCTTTTGGACTGCAAGGAGATCCAACCAGTCCATTCTAAAGGAGATCAATCCTAGGTGTTCATTGGAAGGACTGATGCTAAAGCTGAAACTCCAATACTTAGGCCACCTCATGCGTCGAGTTGACTCACTGGAAAAGAGTCTAATTCTAGGAAGAATTGAGGGTGGGAGGAGACGGGGACGACAGAGAATGAGATGGCTGGATGGCATCGCTGACTCAATGGACATGAGTTTGAGTGAACTCCGGGAGTTGGTGATGGACAGGGAAGCCTGGTGTGCTGTGATTCATGGGGTCGCAAAGAGTCCGGCACGACTGAGTGACTGAACTGAACTGAACCTTAGAAGAAATGGAGTAGCCATCATGGTCAACAAAAGAGTCTGAAATTCAGTACTTGGATTCAGTCTCAAAAACGACAGAATGATCTCTATTCGTTTCCAGGACAAAAAATTTAATATTGCAGTAATTCAAGTCTATGCCCCAACCAGTAACGCTGAAGAAGCTGAAGTTGAACAGTTCTCTGAAGATCATTAAGATCTTTTGGAACTAACACCCAAAAAAGACGTCCTTTTCATTATAGCGGACTGGAGTGCAAAAATAGGAAGTCAGGAAACACCTGGAATAACAGGCAAATTTGGCCTTGGAGTACGGAATGAAACAGGGCAAAGGCTAATAGAGTTTTGCCAAGAGAACGCACTGGTCATAGCAAACACCCTCTTCCAACAACACAAGAGAATACACATAGACATCACCAGATGGTCAACACCAAAATCAGATTGATTATATTCTTTGCAGCCAAAGATGGAGAAGCTCTTTATAGTCAGCAAAAACAAGACCTGGAGCTGACTGTGGCTCAGATCATGAACTCCTTATTGCCAAATTCAGACTTAAAATGAAGACAGTAGGGAAAACCACTAGAAAATTCAGGTATGATCTAAATCAAATCCTTTATGATTTGATTTATAGTGGACGTGAGATACAGTGGAAGTGAGAAATAGATTTAAGGGACTGGATCTGTTAGACAGAGTACCTGATGAACTATGGACACAGGTTCATGACATTGTACAGGAGACAGGGATCAAGACCATCCTCATGGAAAAGAAATGCAAAAGAGCAAAATGGCTGTCTGAGGAGGCCTTACAAATAGCTGGGAAAAGAAGAGAAGTGATAAGCAAAGGAGAAAAGGAAAGATATAAGCATCTGAATGCAGAGTTCCAAAGAATAGCAAGGAGAGATGAGAACGCCTCCCTCAGCGATCAATGCAAAGAAATGGGAAAAAACAGAATGGGAAAGACTAGAGATCTCTTCAAGATAATTAGAGATACCAAGGGAATATTTCATGCAACAATGGGCTCGATAAAGGACAGAAATGGTATGGACCTAACAGAAGCAGAAGATGTTAAGAGAGGTGGCAAGAATACACAGAACTGTACAAAAAAGATCTTCACAACCCAGATAATCACAATGGTGTGATCACTGACCTAGAGCCAGACATCTTGGAATGTGAAGTCAAGTGGGCCTTAGAAAGCATCAGTACAAACGAAACTAATGGAGGTGATGGAATTCCAGTAGAGCTGTTTCAAATTCTGAAAGATGATGCTGCGAAAGTGCTGCACTCAATATGCCAGCAAATTTGGAAAACTTAGCAGTGGCCACAGGACTGGAAAAGGTAAGTTTTCCTTCCAATCCCAAAGAAAAGCAATTCCAAAGAATGCTCAAAATACCGCACAATTGCATTCTTCTCACATGCTAGTAAAGTAATGCTCAAATTTCTCCAAGGCAGGCTTCAGCAATACGTGAACCGTGAACTTCCAGATGCTCACACTGGTTTTAGAAAAGACAGAGGAACCAGAGATCAAATTGCCAACATCCGCTGGATCATGGAAAATGCAAGAGAGTTCCAGAGAAACATCTATTTCTGCCTTATTGACTATGCCAAAGCCTTTGACTGTGTGATCACAAAAAATTGTGGAAAATTCTGAAAGAGATGGGAATACCAGACCACCTGACCTGCCTCTTGAGAAACCTGTATGCATGTCAGGGAGCAACAGTTAGAACTGGACATGGAAAAACAGACTGGTTCCAAATAGGAAAAGGAGTACGTCAGGGTTGTATATTGTCACCCTGCTTATTTAACTTATATGCAGAGTACATCATGAGAAACCCTGGACTGGAGGAAACACAGGCTGGAATCAAGATTGCCAGGAGAAATATCAATACCCTCAGATATGCAGATGACACCACCCTTATGGCAGAAAGTGAAGAGGAACTAAAATGACTCTTGATGAAAGTGAAAGAGGAGAGTGAAAAGGTTGGCTTGAAGCTCAACATTCAGAAACTAAGATCATGGCATCTGGTCCCATCACTTCATGGGAAATAGATGAAGACGCAGTGGAAACAGTGTCAGGCTTTATTTTTGGGGGCTCCAAAATCACTGCAGATGCTGATTGCATCCATGAAATTAAAAGACACTTACTCCTTGGAAGGAAAGTTATGACCAACGTAGATAGCATATTAAGAAGCAGAGACATTACTTTCCCAACCAAGGTCCATATAGTCAGGGCTATGTTTTTTCCCGTGGTCATGTATGGATGTGAGAGTTGGACTGTGAAGTAGACTGATCGCTGAAGAATTGATGTTTTTGAACTGTGGTGTTGGAGAAAACTCTTGAGAGTCCCTTGGACTGCAAGGAGATCCAACCAGTCCATTTTAAAGGAGATTAGTCCTGGGTGTTCATTGGAAGGACTGATGCTGAAGCTGAAACTCCAATACTTTGGCCACCTCCTGGGAAGAGCTGACTCATTGGAAAAGACCCTGGTGCTGGGAGGGATTGGGAACAGGAGGAGAAGGAGATGACAGGATGAGATGGCTGGAATGGCATCACCAAACTGATGGACATGAGTTTGGGTAAGCTCCAGAAGTTGGTGAAGGATAGGGAGGCCTGTCATGCTGCGATTCATGGGGTCGCAAAGAGTCAGACTCGACTGAGGGCCTGAACTGAACTGAATTGAAGGAAACTGCATATTAACTATTTCAAAAATTAGAAAATGAAATATAAAGATACAAGACTAACTAGGCTGTATTCACATCATTGAGACAAATATTATTAGCATTTGGTTTTATTTTCTTCTAGGCTTATTTCTTTACATTTTACACAATTAAGTACTATAATAAATATAAAATATGTTCTTGCTTTCTTTTTAAAGCTTATCTAGTTGCTTGCTGTATGCAAAGTCCTAAGTGCTTAATATTTATTACCCATGCTGAGTACCTAATCTATTATTTTAACAATTTTTTAGAACATAAAGTGCATAAAACCCATAAGCATATTTTAAATAAATATTATAAATTCAGCATCCAGGTGAAGAAGCAGAATATTTTCCACATGCCAGGAACTCCAGTGAGTACCTCTCTTCAATCAAATCTTTCTTGCTGTTCTCTCCCAGAAATAACTATAATCTTGAGTTTTGTCCTAGCCACTTGCTTGATTTTTCCCACTATTTTAATTTCCTTTCAGTTCAGTTCAGTTCAGTCATTCAGTCATGTCCGACTCTTTGCTACCCCATGAATCACAGCACGCCAGGCCTCCCTGTACACCACCAACTCCCGGAGTTCACTAAAACTCATGTCCATCAAGTCAGTGATGCCATCCAGCCATCATTCTCTGCCATCCCCTTCTCCTCCTGCCCCCAATCACTCCCAGCATCAGAGTCTTTTCCAGTGAGTCAACTCGTCGCATGACATGGCCAAAGTATTGGAGTTTCAGCTTTAGCATCATAGATAGGCAATTAGGATAGTGCCAAGCATGAAAAATAAACTGAAATTTTCCCTTAACTGCAAATCAACAAGTTAGCATACTGTATTTCACATATGTTGGCAAAAGATATGATTTCTGTATCAGAGACAAAATAGTTGACTAATCACAACATTAGCAGTAGCCAGAGCTAGAATGTGTAAAAATTTCCCAAATCCTCTTTCCCAAAGGAAAATTTGAAGAGGGACAGATAACACCCAAACAAGCAGTGGGGCTGATAACAGGAGAGGAACTCTGAGCTTAAAGAAACCACCTTTGCTAAAATTTGAAGCAAATGTGCCTAGGTTTAGCACCAGAAGACATGAGGTTTAGTAAGTTCAGTTCAGTTCAGTTGCTCAGTCGTGTCTGACTCTCCGCGACCCCATGAACGACAGCACGCCAGGCCTCCCTGTCCAACACCAACTCCCGGAGTTCACTCAAACTCAGGTCCATAGAGTCGGTGATGCCATCCAGACATCTCATTCTTGGTCACGCCCTTCTCCCGCCCCCAACCTTTCCCAGCATCAGAGTCTTTTCCAGTGAGTCAACTCTTTGCATGAGGTGGCCAAAGTATTGCAGTTTCAGCTTTAGCATCAGTCCTTCCAATGAACACCCAGGACTGATCTCCTTTAGAATGGACTGGTTGGATCTCCTTGCAATCCAAGGGACTCTCAAGAGTCTTCTCCAACACCATAATTCAAAAGCATCAATTCTTCAGCGATCAGCTTTCTGCACAGTCCAACTCTCACATCCATACATGACCATGGGAAAAACCATAGCCTTGACTAGACGGACCTTGGTTGGCAAAGAAATGTCTCTGCTTTGCAATATACTATCAAGGTTGGTCATAACTTTCCTTCCAAGGAGAAGGCGTCTTTTAATTTCATGGCTGCAATCAGCATCTGCAGTGATTTTGGAGCCCCAAAAAATAAAGTCTGACACTGTTTCCACTGTTTTTCCATCTATTTCCCATGAAGTGATGGGACCAGATGCCATGATCTTTGTTTTCTGAATGTTGAGCTTCAAGCCAACCTTTTCACTCTCCTCTTTCACTTTCATCAAGAGGCTTTTGAGTTCCTCTTCGCTTTCTGCCATAAGGGTAGTGTCATCTGCATGTCTGAGGTTATTGATATTTCTCCTGGCAATCTTGATTCCAGCTTGTGCTTCTTCCAGCCCAGCGCTCCTCATGATGTACTCTGCATATAAGTTAAATAAGCAAGGTGACAATATACAGCCTTGACGTACTCCTTTTCCTATTTGGAACCAGTCTGTTGTTCCATGTCCAGTTCTAACTGTTTCTTCCTGACCTGCATACAAGTTTCTCAAGAGGCAGGTCAGGTGGTCTGGTATTCCCATCTCTTTCAGAATTTTCCACAGTTTACTGTGATCCACACAGTCAAAGGCTTTGGCATAGTCAATGAAGCAGAAATAGATATTTTTCTGGAACTCTCTTGCTTTCTCCATGATCCAGCGGATGTTGGCAATTTGATCTCTGGTGCCTCTGCCTTTTCTAAAACATCTGGGAGTTCACGGTTCACATATTGCTGAAGACTGGCTTGGAGGATTTTGAGCATGACTTCACTAGCGTGTGAGATGAGTGCAATTGTGCGGTAGTTTGAGCATTCTTTGGCATTGCCTTTCTTTCAGATTGGAATGAAGACTGACCTTTTCCAGTCCTGTGGCCACTGCTGAGTTTTCCAAATTTGCTGGCATATTGAGTGCAGCACTTTCACAGTTCCATCTTTCAGGATTTGAAATAGCTCAACTGGAATTCCATCACCTCCACTAGCTTTGTTCGTAGTGATGCTTTCTAAGGCCCACTTGACTTCACATTCCAAGATGTCTGGCTCTAGGTCAGTGAAATGGGACAGTAAAGGAAACTGCCTTTTGTTCGGGAGGTGTAGGGATATAGTTCATTTCAGTTCAGTCGCTCAGTCATGTCTGACTCTTTGCAACCCCATGAATCGCAGCATGTCAGGCCTCCCTGTCCATCACCAAGTGGAGACAGTCTATTTCCTGTAAAAAAAAAAAAAAAAAATCCTTGAAAAAAGAATCTAAATTGAAGGCAGTTGATGCTTTTGCTCAAAAATACATGCAGAAAAACATGAACAATCTAAATGAATTGTCATCCAGTAGCCAGCAACATTTGCTGAAAAGTCTGTCCTTTCTTTCTACTTGCAAATATATGTCTCAACCACACATCATATATTTGCCTAAGTTTCTGGATCACTTTTGTCCTACTGTTTTATTCATCTACCTTGCAGTATTATCACATTATCTTGACTGTTATGTCTTCTTAAAAAATATTCTTAATTTTTAGTACAACTTCATCTGAAGAGATACTTGTTATATATTATAAGGTAACATTTATTATATTTCACCATTCTTAGATTTAATATTTTAAAGACTTAATTTTTTAGAGTCCTAAGCTTAAAACAGAAAGTGAGAGGACAGTACAGACATTTTCCTTATTCTCTCTGCCTCCACACAGAGACAGACGCCATACCCCCATTATCAATATCACATACCAGAGTGGTACATTTATTACCAAGAATGAACCTACACTGACACATCCTTATCATTCAAAGGTCATAGTTTATCTTAAGGTTCACTCTTGTGTGATATGTGCTTAGTTGCTCAGCCATGTCCAACTCTTTGTGACCCCATGGACTGTAGCCTGTCAGTCTTCTCTGCCCATGGGGATTCCCCAGGCAAGTGTACTGGAGTGGGTTGCCACACACTCCTCAAGGGGATTTTCCCACCCTACAGACTGAACACAGGTCTCCTGCATTGCACTCAGATTCTTTATCATCTGAGCCATCAGGGAAGGTTCACTCTTAGTGTTGTATATTCTATGGGTTTGGACAAATGTATAACGGCATAGGGTTATCATTACAATAATATACAGAGTATTTTCACTGCCCTAAAAATCCTCTGTGCTTTATCTATTTCTCTTTGCTCCCTCCACCTCTGACAAATGCGAATCTTTTTATTGTCTCCACAGCTTTACCAGAATATCATACAGTTGGAATCATATATTTCTATGTAGTATATAGCCTTTACAGATTGGCTTCTGTTGCTTAGCAATATGCATTTAAGGTCTCTCCATGTCTTTTCATAGTTTGATAGCTCATTTAATTTTAGCACTATTATGTCCTCTAATAAAATGTTTCTAACTGAAAGCAATATCATATTATATTCGTCATCATTTTTTATTAAGTCTCTCTATGTGTGTTATCTTTCTAGAGTTTCTTGGCTGCTATTGAGTTGGAACTTCTATAATTTTCTATGTGGACATCTTGCATAATTGTAAAGGTTATGTATAGGTATATCATATTCAGATGCTATTTTAAATAGGGCATTTAATTTAATTTTTTGTATTTAGTTGATAGAAATAAGATGCATATTATATATATAAATATATGCATATAATTTTGGTTTCAAGCATATTTGTGACTCTTTTATTAATTCAAATTTTTATCCTTAGAGCCTTTTATGTTATATGTATCAATTAGTATAATTCAGCTGTAGTACTTTTAACTATATTTTTTTTTGCCTCCATACTTTGGTTAGAAGCTTGAGTAAAAAGTTAAATAGAACCTGGAATAGACAATATTCTTTATTCTTAAATTCAGTGGAAATGATGTCAATATTTGACAATTAAGTGAGATAACTACACTATCAAGTTATATAAACTACCTTCTGTTTGCTTGCTTTTTAAGCCTTTTAAAAATCATTAATGGATACTTGATTCTACAAATTACTTTGCTACCTCTGTAGAGATGATTATGAATGAGTATACAGTTTTATATTTTTAAATAGTTGATATGGTGAATTACTTAATTATCTATATCCTGATATAAATTATGTACTCAGACAGTAAAGAACCTGCCTGTAATATGGAAGACCTGGGTTCGATCCCTGAGTTGGGAAGATCCCATGGAGGAGGGCATGGAAATCCACTCCAGTATTCTTGCCTGGAGAATCCCATGGACAGAGGAGCCTGGCGGGCTACAGTCCATGGGGTCGCAAAGAGTTGGACACAACTGAGCAACAAAGCACAGCATAGCACAGCATATAAATAAATATGGTCATGAGATATTCTTTTCCTTATATTGAGGGTTTCAGTTTCCATATATTTAACAATATTTTTGTATCTATATTTATCAAAATAAGTGTGATTGGTCTTCATTGTCCTTTAAATAATATTCTTTTGGATTATATATAAAAATTATACTGGGTTAACAATAAGCATTGGAGAGTATTCTTTCTCTCAATTTCCTAGAAAAATCTGCATAAAATTAGAAATATTTATTCCTTTAATTATTTGTAGAACCAACCACAGAAGAAATTTAGAATTTCATTTGTGCTTTTGCTAAAAATATGGGTTTAATATTTTTTTATATTTGCTGTTAGGATAAGTCAGACTTTCCATTTCTTTCTGTATCAGTTGGGTGATTTTTTGTTTATTTGTAGTTTCTGGAATAATTTGGTGGCAAACAGGAATCTACCTCTGAATTTCCTTATTTAAATCCCATATCTGGCATTTATTGACTACTACGTTAGTTACTTAATTTCTACGACTCAGTACTTCAATATCTATATTCTTTTTACATTGATAGTAGTAATGTACATTAGTACAAACCCCTTGGAAAACTCTCTTATAGTTCTTCTAATATTCAACTAAAGTTTTGTTTTGGAATCCTATCTATTAGAATATATAAAGCATTTGTAATTAAGGAATTGGAAATTGAAACAACGAGATAGCACTTTACACCTATTAGATGGCTAAAATTAAAAAAAAAAAACTAGAAATACCATACGCTAGTAAGAATGCAGAACCAAAATAACTCTATTGCTGGTGAAAATGCAAAAACGGTACAAAAACTTTGGAAGACGGTTCTGCCGTTTGTTTTTTCTCTTACAAATCTACACATAGCAGAATGCTAAAACCCAGCAATCATGCTCATAGGTATTTATTCAAATAAATTGAAACTTTATGTCCCCATAAAAACCTGCACCCAAATGTTTGTAATTCAGTTCAGTTCAGTCGCTCAGTCGTGTCCGACTCTTTGTGACCCCATGAATCACAGCACGCCAGGCCTCCCTGTCCATCATCAACCCCTGGAGCTCACTCAAACTCATGTCCATCGAGTCGGTGATGCCATCCAGCCATCTCATTCTCTGTCATCCCCTTCTCCTCCCACCCCCAATTTTTCCCAGCATCAGAGTCTTTTCCAGTGAGTCAAATCGTCGCATGAGGTGGCCAAAGTATTGGAGTTTCAGCTTTAGCATCAGTTCCTCCAATGAACACCCAGGATTGATCTCCTTTAGAATGGACTGGTTGGATCTCCTTGCAGTCCAAGGGACTCTCAAGAGTCTTCTCCAACATCACGGTTCAAAAGCATCAATTCTTTGGCGATCAGCTTTCTGCATAGTCCAACTCTCACATCCATACATGACCATGGGAAAAACCATAGCTTTGACTAGACGGACCTTTGTTGGCAAAGTAATGTCTCTGCTTTTTAATATACTATCAAGGTTGGTCATAACTTTCCTTCCAAGGAGAAGGCGTCTTTTAATTTCATGGCTGCAATCAGCATCTGCAGTGATTTTGGAGCCCAAAAAAATAAAGTCTGACACTGTTTCCACTGTTTTTCCATCTATTTCCCATGAAGTGATGGGACCAGATGCCACGATCTTTGTTTTCTGAATGTTGAGCTTCAAGCCAACCTTTTCACTCTCCTCTTTCACTTTCATCAAGAGGCTTTTGAGTTCCTCTTCACTTTCTGCCATAAGGGTAGTGTCATCTGCATGTCTGAGGTTATTGATATTTCTCCTGGCAATCTTGATTCCAGCTTGTGCTTCTTCCAGCCCAGCGCTCCTCATGATGTACTCTGCATATAAGTTAAATAAGCAAGGTGACAATATACAGCCTTGACGTACTCCTTTTCCTATTTGGAACCAGTCTGTTGTTCCATGTACAGTTCTGACTGTTGCTTCCTGACCTGCATACAAGTTTCTCAAGAGGCAGGCAGGTCAGGTGGTCTGGTATTCCCATCACTTTCAGAATTTTCCACAGTTTACTGTGATCCACACAGTCAAAGGCTTTGGCATAGTCAATGAAGCAGAAATAGATATTTTTCTGGAACTCTCTTGCTTTCTCCATGATCCAGCGGATGTTGGCAATTTGATCTCTGGTGCCTCTGCCTTTTCTAAAACATCTGGGAGTTCACGGTTCACATATTGTTGAAGCCTGGCTTGGAGGATTTTGAGCATGACTTTACTAGCGTGTGAGATGAGTGCAATTGTGCAGTAGTTTGAGCATTCTTTGGCATTGCCTTTCTTTCGGATTGGAATGAAGACTGACCTTTTCCAGTCCTGTGGCCACTGCTGAGTTTTCCAAATTTGCTGGCATATTGAGTGCAGCACTTTCACAGAACCATCTTTCAGGATTTGAAATAGCTCAACTGGAATTCCATCACCTCCACTAGCTTTGTTCACAGTGATGCTTTCTAAGGCCCACTTGACTTCACATTCCAAGATGTCTGACTCTAGGTCAGTGATCATATTACCATGACTATTTTGGTCATGAAGATCTTTTTTGTACAGTTCTGTGTATTCTTGCCACCTCTTCTTAATATCTCTGCTTCTGTTAGGTCCATACCATTTCTGTCCTTTATCGAGCCCATCTTTACATGAAATGTTCCCTTGGAATCTCTAATTTTCTTGAAGAGATCTCTTGTTTTTCCTATTCTGTTGTTTTCCTCTATTTCTTTGCATTGATCACTAAGGAAGGCTTTCTTATCTCTCCTTGCTATTCTTTGGAACTCTGCATTCAGATGCTTATATCTTTCCTTTTCTCCTTTGCTTTTCGCTTCTCTTCTTTTCCCAGCTATTTGTAAGGCCTCCTCAGACAGCCATTTTGCTTGTTTGCATTTCTTTTCCTAGGGGATGGTCTTGGTCCCTGTCTCCTGGACAATGTCATGAACCTCCATCCAGAGTTCATCAGGCACTTTATCTATCAGATCTGGTCCCTTAAATCTATTTCTCATTTCCACTTTATAATCATAAGGGATTTGATTCAGGTCATATCTGAATGGTCTAGTGGTTTTCCCTACTTTCTTCAATTTCAGTCTGAATTTGGCACTAAGGAGTTCATGATCTGAGCCACAGTCAGCTGCTGGTCTTGTTTTTGCTAACTGTATACAGCTTCTCCATCTTTGGCTGCAAAGAATATAATCAATCTGATTTCGGTGTTGACCATCTGGTGATGTCCACGTGTAGAGTCTTCTCTTGTGTTGTTGGAAGAGGTTGTTTGCTATGACCAGTGCATTCTCTTGACAAAACTCTATTAGCCTTTGCCCTGCTTCATTCCGTGCTCCAGGGCCAAATTTGCCGGTTACTCCAGGTGTTTCTTGACTTCCTACTTTTGCATTCCAGTCTCCTATAATGAAAAGGACATCTTTTTTGGGTGTTAGTTCTAAAAGGTCTTGTAGGTCTTCATAGAATCATTCAACTTCGACTTCTTCAGTGTTACTGGTTGGGGCATAGGCCTGGATTACTGTAATATTGAATGGTTTGCCTTGGAAACGAACAGAAATCATTCTGTCGTTTTTAAGATTGCATCCAAGTACTGCATTTCAGACTCTTTTGTTGACCATGATAGTTACTCCATTTCTTCTAAAGGATTCCTGCCCACAGTAGTAGATATAATGGTCATCTGAGTTAAATTCACCCATTCCAGTCCATTTTAATTCACTGATTCCTAGAATGTCTATGTTCACTCTTGTCATCTCCTGTTTGACCACTTCCAATTTGCCTTGATTCATGGACCTAACATTCCAGGTTCCTATGCAATATTGCTCTTTACAGCACCGGACCTTGCTTCTATCACCAGTCACATCCACAACTGGGTTTTGGTTTTGCTTTGGCTCCATCCCTTCATTCCTTCTAGAGTTGTTTCTCCACTGATCTCCAGTAGCCTACTGGGCACCTACCGACCTGGGGAATTCTTCATTCAGTATCCTATCATTTTGCCCTTTGATACTGTTCATGGGGTTCTCAAAGCAAGTATACTGAAGTGGTTTGCCATTCCCTTCTCCAGTGGACCACATTCAGCTGTGGTCCATGTGATCAGACGGACTAGTTTCCTGTGATTATGATTTCAGTGTGTCTGCCCTCTGATGCCCCCTCGCAATATCTACTGTCTTATTTGGGTTTCACCTACCTTAGGCATGGGATATCTCTTCACAGCTGCTCCAAGAAAGCGCAGCCGCTGCACCTTACCTTGGATGAGGGTATCTCCTCAAGGCCACCCCTCCTGACCTTGAACGTGGAGTAGCTTCTCTCGGCCCTCCTGCGCCGGCGCAGCCACCACCTATTGGACATGGGGTAACTCCTCTCGGCTGCCGGCCCTGGCCTCAGGCGTAGGGTAGCTCCTCACCGTCGCGCCTCTTTGTGTGGTCGGTTGCGACTGGGCCTGCGTCTCTCGCGTCTGCGCCGCCGGGGCCAGCGTCTCTCGCGTCTGCGCCGCCATAGTTTTATTCAAAATCACTTAGAAGCAACAAGGATGTTTTTTGATAGATGAATGGATAAATAAACTATGGTGTATCCATATAATAATATCATTCAGTGATGAAAAATTGAGCTATTTAGCCATAATAAAACATGTATGAACCTTAAAGACACTTTGCTACATGAAAGAAGCAATGTGAATAGTCTGCATACTATTTAATTCTAATTACATAGCATTCTGGAAATAGGAAAACTATAGAGACAGTAAACAAATCAATGATTGCCACGGGCTTAGAAGTGGATTAAACAGTTGAAATACACAGGAATTTTTAGGACATTAAAATTATTTTGTATGATACTGCAATGGTGGATATATGATATTATGCATTGGTCAAAGCTTATAGAACTTTATAGCACAAAAAGTGAAAGCTAATGTATTCAAATTTTAAAAAATCTCTCTTAAGATGTAGAGAGATCCCAGAATGAAAGCACATTGTGACAAAGGGATTCACTATTACACAACCTCACTGAAGTGGGCAGGAGGAAAAGCTAATGCCCTAAGTCACTTTGGAAATGAATGGAATTATAAAACTATATGTGTGTGTTCTCTGAGAACTTTGCTTCACATCAGAAAGGGTATCATCAATGCAGTAGGCTCCCACCAAGAGAACTGCTGGAATCTGTAGGTCAGCCTAGGTCAAAAGTGGGACAGCTACCCAAAGCACACTAAACAGGAACTGTAGAGGAAACATGTTCTATCCAGAGACTTTCTCAAGGGCTGTGATTATTTTGCTAGTTCTTTGTACATCTGGGACTCCACCTTTCGAAGTGAAAATATGCCCATTTTACAGGTGGAAAAATCTGTGCCTAGCCACTAACTGCAGCTTGTTTACATGCTATTTTATTTAGATGTGTGTGTGTGTTCTGTGAAAATAGGTCTTCATCTTATTTCTACAGTCATGTACAGAGCTTAGGAACATTCCATGTTGAGTTTTTAACTGCACGCATTCTGTAATTCTTTCAGCAAATATTTCTTAAGCCTCTACTACATGAAAGATATTATGATAGACTCTGGGAATATAAGTGTAAAAAAGAGACCTCATGAAGCATAAAGTCTAAAGGACTGAATTATGCCTTCCTCCACTCTTACACTGAAGTTCTAATCTCTAATATGATTGTATTTGGAGGGCTTGACAGGGAGGCCTGGCGTGCTGTGATTCATGGGGTCGCAAAGAGTTGGACACGAGACTGAGCGACTGAACTGAACTGAACTGATGGTAAAATGGGGTCATAAGGGTGGGGCCCTAATCCAATAAGACTGGTGTCATTATAAGAAATGGAAGAAATAGCAAGGAATCTTGGCCTAATCCAAAGGAATGGCTTCAGGAGAAATCAGTTTTATTAGCACCTTGATCTTGGATTTTCAGCTTCCATAACTGAGAAAATAAATTTCTGTTGTTAGAGCCACCCAGCTTGTGGTATTTAGTTATGACAGTCCCAGCAACTAATAGCTAAACCATGATTTGGTACTCTTTTCAGTAAAATGTGAAGCCATAGAAGAATGTAAGAAAAGAGATAACATGATAATTTTTGTGTTCAGTAAGAAATACTCTGAAAGATTAGATTGCAGGAAAGCAAAAAGTAACATTAGAGACCAGTTAGATTATTTAGGCAAAAAAGAATCATTATTTTATGTTCAGCAAATTTGTAACATAGTTTCTGGTGAGAAATGGCAAATAACAGATTAAAATATAAATACTTTCTTTAAAATTAGAGCTTAATATAAGCTTAATAAAAATAATTTGAACAATGTTTAGATTTATAATATTAATTTACATATATGATAAAGGTCTTAATGATGGAAAATCTAGTGATGACAAATTATTATACTTAACAAAAATAAAAAGAATAATAGGATTCAGGGTTGATATTGACACAAACAAAAACTTTGATTAAACTGTTTTATAACTTAATGCTTTACATTGCACTTATGGTTAACAAATAGTTTAAAATAAATGTAAGTTACTTCTGTTTATAATATAAAGTCTGCTTTCCAAAGTAAAAATACATGTAATATACAAATATATTCAACAATAATATATGAAATGAGTTAAAATAACTTACCACATTTGGCACATAAGTCCTCAGCAAATGATTCTGGTACATTCTGTGTTTTTTCCTACACTGTATCTGTTTTGCCTTACATCTTCTTGACTTGGCCACTGTACATAGACCATTTAATCTCTTCTCAAAACTGACAGTGATAGATAACTGGTGTTCCAGGTCACAGGATAATTTGGAGAAATTGCTAATCATCTAGAACAAAATGTTTTTGAAATAAATCCAACTGTGAGGTGGAATCATGACAAATATAAATAACAATATTTGAGAAATAATTATAATAGATATTAATCCACCACCACTTCCTTGCTGCTTCCTCCATTCTGAAATAAAAACTTGTGGAACATTAGAAAATCAGTCATAATGAAATAAAGTTGGTTTTGGTCTCCAACAAGCCATATGATCCTGCACCGAAAACTAACACACTCATTATATATGAATAATTCAGATAAATGAGTCATTTGAGAATGTCAAAATTGGATTCTGAATGGTAATCTGGCCAACAGAAAAAGCATATGGAAAAAAAATTAGTTAATCATGCTATAAGAAATCTTGCTATTGTCTGTCCACAACCCTTCTTTCCTTTCTTAGAGGAGTCAGGACTAAATATCATTAAGAGCTTCTGATAGCATCAGGTTTTGCTTTCTGGGCAATGGAAAATTAGATTATCCATAAGAGATAACAGATAAATCTTACCTATAAATCCAACTAAAACTGACAGATAATTGTAAGAATAGCCCCTAGATTATAATTATGGAAATAGAGCATAATTTTATTTGTTTTAGGACCTGATCATTTACATGACTCATGCAGAAACTGTATGTGGTGGGGGTGGGCAAATATAATTTAGACTATAAACTTGTCTCAGTTATAAAAGTATTTGCCTGAGTTCCATTAAACTGTTCTTTAAACCAATACGAATCTCTTAAATATCTTACATTATTAATAAACTGGGTGTGTGTATACATATGCATTTGCATGTGTATGCCAGAATAAAAGGAAAATATTTGCTCTCCTACCAAAATTACATGTCTGTAGAAATTCTAATTCTTTTAATCCTGTAAATTCAGCTTTGACTCTCTGCCTGTTGCTCATCATATCCTCATTCATATAAATCCTGTCATAGACCACAAAAAATTCTCCCTTATACTCCAAGAAAAGAAATATTGAGCTTACATGTCTCTCATATTGAATGATATATTCTTTTTATCTACAACATTTAAATAATAATAATAAAATAGAAATTAGTCTCCTGGACAGCTCAAGTCCAGTCATTATATCTAGAGAAATAGAGAGATGTAGAGTAAACATTGAGGGCACAAAAAGGACTGAAATGACTTGTGATCAGGTGCATGAGCCTGAACTCTTCAATCAGTAGCATACATAGTCCATCTGATTATTCTGCACTTTTTTCTTTTTGGGCTGCAGTGTGTGGTTTATGTGATCTTTGTTCCTGACTAGGGTTTGAGCCTGTACCCTCTTCAGTGGAAGTGTGGAATCCTAACCACTGGAGTGTCAGGGAAATCCTCATCCAATTATCTGAAGAAAACCTTAGAAATGGCATATTATTCAGTCCCCTACTTTGCAATCGGAATCCAAGAAAAGAGATCTGGTTTTGGTCCTTCATCATTTAGTGGCTAAAACTTTTTGAGAATTGAGGTCTCCTATCCTCTCTTTCAGTTTCCATTCAAGTTATAATTATCATTTAATTAAAAATACTGATGTAAAATTAACTACATCCAGGACAAACTTGATTTTTCCTTCATTCCTAATCATGAGGTTTTCCCACTATATGTAGTCATTTTCTATTTTACTGATATTGCCACAAAGTTTCATGGACAATTGACAAAAGTGACAGAAACACAAAAATATAGATTGATAGAAACACAGTAATTTCATTGGTATTATATAAACCCAGCCTGGGCATCTGGAATACTTATTAGATCAGAGACGTTTTACGATTTAGAAAGTTGATTATACATCTAGGTTTTCTTCCTTAAGTCTTTTTCCTTTTTTCTTGTAGACATTACTTAGATTACAGCCTACAGAGGTAATGAGTAAGCCCAACTCAAGTAACATTCTGAGACAGAAGAGATAAAAACCTAGGTTAAACTTACTAGAAGGTTAATGGGGTTATGCACTGGAAAAGATGAATCTGATGTACTTTTCCCATGCCAGACTGGGTGCAAGAGAAGCTGGCAACTCAGAAATGCCAATAAGCAAAGGCACAAATAAAAGTCTTCTCTTGCTAGCCAAAGTACCCCAAAAGAAATAGATTGGCAAGAAGAAAGCTTTCAGACCATAAATGTTCTAATCTGACCAAATACTACCAAAATAATCACCACACCACCCCAGTTTAGCCAGAAAAGGCCCATGAGGAAACTAAACTTCTAGTCTCAACAGGTTCAATAAATCTTCCCAAATCTCCTTCCCTGCCTGGGTGAGGAAGGGGTAGTGGTGGTATTAAAAGATCTGGACTTGAGGAGCCAAGATTTTCATCCCCACTAGGCACTAGTGACATACGCTGCCCCTACCTGTTACAGTGGTATCAGAGAAGGCCTCCTGGATGGTCAGAAATTTCACTATTATCCTCCCATGGTGGTGTCCATGGAGGCTGTGCTCCCCTTCTAGGCAGTATAATCAGTGGAGAATGAGCAGAAATCTGAAATTCCATACCAACCCTTCCTTCTGGGTGGGGACATAGATTTCTACCCTGATCTGGCACTAAAGATATTGTACAACCCTTTTTCCAGTGCTAAAGTGACAGAGAAAGAGTACTAAAACATGACTTAAGTAATTTTCAGAGGCTCATAATACTGAAATAGTCAATTTTCAATTAAAATAATCATTCTTTATACATCCAATGAACCAGAAAAACTTCAACTTGGATGAAAAAAAAAATATCAACTAAAATCAACTCCAAGATGATATAGATGTAAGAATTATCTGAAATAGATTTTAAAGCAGTTATCATTAAAAATTTATCATAATTGTTTAAAGTTGCATTTCAAGATGGCAGAGTAGAAGGATGTGTGCTCATCTTCTCCTGCAAGAACTCCAAAATTACAACTCGCTGATGAACAACTCTCCACAGGAGAATGTTGAATCCCACCAAAGAAAGATACCCCACATCCAAGGGCAAAGGAGAAGCCCGAGCAAGATGGTAGGAGGGGTGAAATTGTGTTTAGAATCAAACCCCATAGCCACCAGAGACCCTCAGAGGCTCAAACAAACCTTGTTTGCACCAAGACCCAGAGACCCCACAGAGACTGAGCCAGAATTGTGTCTGAGTGTCTCCTGTGGAGGTTCGGGTCATCAGTGGACTGCTGCAGGGGCAGGGGCTCTGGGTGCAGTAGACCTGGCTATGGCATAAGCTCTTTTGGAGGAGGTCGCCATTAATGACACCATAGAGGCACCAGAACTTAGACAGGACTGGGGAAACAGACTCTTGGAGGGGACAAAAAAAACCTGTGCACACCAGGACCCTGGAAAAGGAGCAGTGACCCCACAAGAGACTGACCCAGACTTGCCCGTGTGTATCCAGGAGTCTTGGATGGAGGTGTGGGTCGGCAGTGTCCTGCTGCGGGGTTGGGAGCATTGAGTGCAGCAGTGCCTGCATGGGACATTCTGAAGGAGGTCTCCATTATCTTAATTACCTCCACCATAGTTCAGCCTCAGGTCAAACAACAGGGAGGGAACACAGCCCTGCCATTCAACAGAAAATTGGATTAAAGATTTACTGAGCATGGCCCCAGCCATCAGAATAAGACCCAGTTTCCCCCTCAGTCAGTCTTTCTCATCAGGAAGCTTTCATAAGCCACTTTTCCTTCTCCATCAGAGGGCAGACAGAATGAAAACCATCAACACAGAAAACAAACCAATCTGATCACATGGGCCACACCCTTGTGTAACTCAATGAAACTATGAGCCATGACATGTAGGGCCACCCAAGACGGATGGGTCATGGTGGAGAGTTCTGACAAAACATGGTCCACTAGAGAAGGGAATGGCAAACCACTTCAGTATTCTTGCCTTGAGAACCTCATGAACAGTATGAAAAGGCAAAAAGATAGGACACTGAAAGATGAATTCCCCAGGTCGGTAGGTGCCCAATACTCTACTGGAAATCAGTGGAGAAATAACTTCAGAAAGAATGAAGAGACAGAGCCAAAGCAAAAACAACACCCAGTTGTGGATGTAACGGGTGATGGAAGTAAAGTCCAATTCTGTAAAAAGCAATATTGCACAGGAAACTGGAATGTCAGGTTCATGAATCAAGGCAAATTGGAAGTGATCAAATAGGAGATGGCAAGAGTGAACACTGACATTTTAGGAATCAGCGAACTAAAATGACTGGAATGGGTGAATTTAACACAGATGACGATTATATCTAACACCAAGGGCAAAAATCCCTTAGAAGAAATGGAGTAGCCATCATAGTCAACAAAAGAGTCTGAAATGCAGTACTTGGATGAGGTCTCAAAAAGGACAGAATGATCTCGGTTCGTTTCCAAGGCCAACCATTCATAATCACGGTAATCCAACCCTATGCCCCAACCAGTAATGCTGAAGAAGCTGAACAGTTCTATGAAGACCTACAAGACCTTCTAGAACTAACACCCAAAAGACTATGTCCTTTTCATTATAGGGGACTGGGATGTAAAATTAGGAAGTTAAGAGATATCAGGAGTAATGGGCAAATTTGGCCTTGGAATACAAAACGAAGTAGGTCAAAGGTTAACAGAGTTTTGCCAAGCGAATGCACTGGTCATAGCAAACACCCTCTTCCAACAACACAACAGAATACTCTACACATGGACATCACCAGACGGTCAACACCAAAATCAGACTGATTATATTCCTTGCAGCCAAAAATGGAGAAGCTTTATACAGTCAACAAAAACAAGACTGGGAGCTGACTGTGGCTCAGATCATGAACTCCTTATTGCAAAATTCAGACTTTAATTGAAGAAAATAGGGGAAACCACTACACCATTCAGGTCTGACCTAAACCAAAACACACATGATTATGCAGTGGAAATGAGAATACTGACAAATAAATTCAAGAGATTAGATTTGATAGACTGCCTAAAGAAGTATGGACAAAGTTTCCTGAGATTATACAGGAGGCAGTGATCAAGACTATCCCCAAGAAAAAGAAATCAAGAAAGACAAAATGATTGTCTGAGGAGGCCTTACAAATAGCTAAGAAAAGAAAAGACATGAAAGGCAAAGGAGAAAAGGAAATATATACCTCAGTTCAGTTCAGTTAAATTCAATCGCTCAGTCGTGTCCGACTCTCCGCGACCCTATGAATCACAGCACGCCAGGCCTCCCTGTCCATCACCAACTCCCGGAGTACACTCAAACTCATGTCCACAGAGTTGGTAATGCCATCCAGCCATCTCATTCTCCATCATCCCCTGCTCCTCCGGCCCCCAACCTTTCCCAGCATCAGAGTCTTTTCCAGTGAGTCAACTTGTCGCATGAGGTGGCCAAAGTATTGCAGTTTCAGCTTTAGCATCAGTCTTTCCAATGAACACCCAGGATTGATCTCCTTTAGAATGGACTGGTTGGATCTCCTTGCAGTCCAAGGGACTCTCAAGAGTCTTCTCCAGCACCACAGTTCAAAAGCATAGATTCTTCGGCGATCAGCTTTCTGCACAGTCCAACACTCACATCCATACATGACCACGGGAAAAACCATTGCCTTGACTAGACGGACCTTGGTTGGCAAAGTAATGTCTCTGCTTTTTAATATACTGTCAAGGTTGGTCATAACTTTTCTTCCAAGGAGCAAGCGTCTTTTAATTTCATGGCTGCAGTCAGCATCCGCAGTGATTTTGGAGCCCAAAAAAATAAAGTCTGACACTGTTTCCACTGTTTTTCCATCTATTTCCCATGAAGTGATGGGACCAGATGCCATGATCTTTGTTTTCTGAATGTTGAGCTTCAAGCCAACCTTTTCACTCTCCTCTTTCACTTTCATCAAGAGGCTTTTGAGTTCCTCTTCACTTTCTGCCATAAGGGTAGTGTCATATGCATATCTGAGGTGATTGATATTTCTCCTGGCAATCTTGATTCCAGCTTGTGCTTCTTCCAGCCCAGCGTTCCTCATGATGTACTCTGCATACAAGTTAAATAAGCAAGGTGACAATATACAACCTTGACGTACACCTTTTCCTATTTGGAACCAGTCTGTTGTTCCATGTACAGTTCTGACTGTTGCTTCCTGACCTGAATACAAGTTTCTCAAGAGGCAGGTCAGGTGGTCTCATATTCCCATCTTTTTCAGAATGTTCCACAGTTTATTGTGATCCACACAGTCAAAGGCTTTGGCATAGTCAATGAAGCAGAAATAGATATTTTTCTGGAACTCTCTTGCTTTCTCCATGATCCAGTGGATGTTGGCAATTTGATCTCTGGTGCCTCTGCCTTTTCTAAAACCTGCTTGAACATCTGGGAGTTCACAGTTCACATACTGCTGAAGCCTGGCTTGGAAAATTTTGAGCATGACTTTACTAGTGTGTGAGATATATACCTACTTGCATGCAAAGTTCCATTTAATAGCAAGGAGAGATAAGAAAGCCTTCCTCAGTGATCAATGCAAAGAAATAGAGGAAAACAATAGAACAGGAAAGACTAGAGACCTCTTCAAGAATATTAGAGATACCAAGGGAATATTTCATGCAAGGATGGGCACAATAAAGGACAGAAATGGTGTGGACATAACCGAAGCAGAAGATATTAAGAAGAGGACACAACAATACACAAAAGAACTAAACAAAAAGATCTTCATGACCTAGATAACCATGAGGATGTGATCACTCACCTAGAGCCCGACATCCTGGAATGCTAAGTCAAGTTGACCTTAGGAAGCATCACTACGAACAAAGCTAGTGGAAGTGATGGAATTCCGGTTGAGCTATTTCAAATCCTAAAAGATGATGCTGTGAAGTGTTGCACTCAATATGCCAGCAAATTTGGAAAACTCAGAGGTGGCCACAGGACTGGCAAAGGTAAGTTTTCATTCCAATTTCAAAGAAAGGCAATGCCAAAGAATATTCAAACTACCACACAATTGCACTTATCTCAAATGCTATTAAAGTAATACTCAAAATTCTCCAAGCCAGGCTTCAACAGTATGTGAACCATGAAATTCAAGATGTTCAAGCTGGATTTACAAAAGACAGAGGAACCAGATATCAAATTGCCAACATCCGTTGGATCATCGAAAAAGCAAGAGAGTTCCAGAAAGACATCTACTTCTGCTTTATTGACTACGACTATTGACAATAGACTATTGACTATTTACTGACTATGCCAAAGCCTTTGACTGTGTGGATCACAAACAACAAAGTGTGGAAAATTCTTCAAGAGATGGTAATAGCAGACCACCTGCCCTGCCTCCTGAATAATCTGTATGCAGGTCAAGAAGCAACAGAACTGGACATGGAACAGACTGGTTCCAAATTGGGAAAGGATTATGTCAAGGTTGTATATTGTCACCCTGTTTATTTAACTTATATGCAGAGTACATCATGAGAAATGCTGTACTGGATGCTGCACAAGCTGGAATCAAGATTGTTGGGAGAAATATCAATAATGCCAAATATGAAGATAACACCATACTTATGCCAGAAAGTGAAGAACTAAAGAGCCTTTTGATGAAAGTGAAAAAGTGGATTGAAAAAGTTGACTTAAAACTCAACATTCAGAAAATGAAAATGGCATTCAGTCCCATCACTTCATGGAAAAATAAATGGGGAAATAATGAAGATAGTGACAGACTAATTTTTTTGGGGGGGAGGGAGCTCCAAAATCACTGCAGATGGTGACTGCAGCCATGAAATTAAAAGATGCTTGCTATTTGGAAGAAAAGTTACTACCAACAGAGATAGCACATTAAGCAGAGATATTACTTTGCCAACAAACATCTTTCTAGTCAAAGCTCTGGTTTGTCCAGTGGTCGTGCATGGATGTGAGAGTTGGACTATAAAGAAAGCTAAGTGCCAAAGAATTGATGCTTTTGAACTGTGCTGATGGAGAAGACTTTTGAGAATCCCTTGGACTGCAAGGAGATTCAACAAGTCCATCCTAAAGGAAATCAGTCCTGAATATTCATTGGAAGGACTGATACTGAAGCTGAAACTCCCATACTTTGGCTACCTGATGTGAAGTTCTGACTCATTGTAAAGGACTCTGATGCTTGGAAAGATTGAAGGTGGGAGGAGAAGGG
Source organism: Moschus berezovskii (assembly GCF_049115385.1). Lineage (NCBI taxonomy): Eukaryota > Metazoa > Chordata > Mammalia > Artiodactyla > Moschidae > Moschus > Moschus berezovskii. Next base: position 48,905,239 of record NC_142463.1, on the reverse strand, counting down.
GATAACAGAGGATGAGATGGTTGGATTGTATCATCGACTTGATGGACATGAGTTTGAGTAAGCTCCGGGAGTTGATGATGGACAGGGAAACCTGGCGTGCTGCAGTCCATGGATTCGCAAAGAATCAGATAAGATTGAGAGACTGAACTGACTGAATTATTTAAAGCAGCTATCATAAAAATGAGGAACATGTTGGAAATAAATAGAAAAAAAGTCTCAACAAAGAAACAGAAGATACAAAGAAGAATGAAAATGAAATTTTATTTTAAAATTTATTTATTAATAAAATGGGGGGGCTGTACCACATGCAGATGTTCTTAGTTCTCCAACCAGGGATTGAACGAGTGAGCTCAGCATTAAATATATAGAGTCCTACCCACTGGCCCACCTGGGAATTCCGTAAAATGAGATTTTAGAACTGAAAAATGCAATACCAAAATTGAAAACTAAAAGAATGAGCTCAATGGAAGAATGGAAAGGACAGAGTAAAGAATCAATAAATTCAAATGCAGAATAGAAATTATCTAGTCTGTTCAAAAAAGAAAATATACAATGGAAAAACAAAACAAAAATACAAAGCACATCCTTAGGGACTTGTTGGACTGTAATAAAAGACATAATATTTATGCCATTGATGGGGGGATATCATAAACAAAGGATAAAGACAGTTATACTGAAAAAATATTTGGAAAAATAATGATTGGTAATATCTCAAATTCAGCATAAGACATAAACCTATCAGTTCAAGAGGCTTAGCAAACCCCAAATAGGTCAAGCCCCATAGAAGACAAACCACAGTAAAACTTTCAAAAACTAAAACAAAATCAATTATTTTTAACATATCCCATGAGAAATAACACTTTGCCTGTAGGGGAAAAACAATTTGAATGAAATCAGATATCTCCTCAGAAAGCATGGAGTCCTGAAACAAGTGGCAAATTTTTCAAGTGATTAAGTAGAGAACTGTCAACTCAGAATTCTATCACCAGCAAAAATATACTTCAGGAATAAAGAGAAAATCAAGATATTCTCAGAAGGAGAAAAAATAAGAGAGGTATAATTCCATCAGGAAGGAACAAAGAACAGCACAAAGAACAAATAAATGTGTAAATATAATAAACTTTCATTCTCATCTTTTGTTTTCTAAATTATTTTGATTGTTGAAGCAAAATGTATCATCTGATGTGGCTCTCAATATATGTAGAAGAAATACTGAAGGCAGTTATACTATAAATGGGGAGACTGAATGGATATGAAGAGGGGCAAGGTTTCTACACTTAGCTTATAATGGTAACATGTTGAAATTGGTAGACTGTGACAAGTTTGCCATATAAAGTGTAACATCCCAAATAACCACTAAAATACTATACAAATAAACTAAAATGTATTATACTAAATCAAAATGCAATTCTAAAAAGTGCAAAATAGCCAACTGTAGGCAGGAAAAAGTAAACAGAAACTAAAAACAGAAAAATCAAACAAAACACAAAACAAAACCAAAAATAGTAGAATGTATCCTGATTCATACATAGGTAAATTAAATGTAAATGGTCTAAATGCATCAATTAAACAATGTAGATTAATAGTGTGTATAAAAAAAAATGACCCAACTTTATATAGTCTGTAAGAAAGTCACTTTGAATGTAATAATATAGGTTGGTTGAACAACATCCGCTGGTTCATGAAGAAAGCAAGAGAATTCCAGAAAAATATCTATTTCTGCTTCATTGACTATGCCAAAACCTTTGACTGTGTGGATCACAGTAAACTGTGGAAAATTCTGAAAGAGATGGGAATACCAGACCACTTGACCTGCCTCTTGAGAAACATGTATGCAGGTCAGGAAGCAACAGTCAGAACTGTACATGGAACAACAGACTGGTTCCAAATAGGAAAAGGAGTACGTCAAAGCTGTATATTGTCACCTTGCTTATTTAACTTATATGCAGAGTACATCATGAGGAACGCTGGGCTGGAAGAAGCACAAGCTGGAATCAAGATTGCCAGGAGAAATATCAATCACCTCAGATATGCAGATGACACTACCCTTATAGCAGAAAGTGAAGAAAAACTCAAAAGCCTCTTGATGAAAGTGAAAGAGGAGAGTGAAAAGGTTAGCTTGAAGCTCAACATTCAGAAAACAAAGATCATGGCATCTGGTCCCATCACTTCATGGGAAATAGATGGAAAAACAGTGGAAACAGTGTCAGACTTTATTTTTTTGGGCTCCAAAATCACTGCAGACGCTGATTGCAGCCATGAAATTAAAAGACGCTTACTCCTTGGAAGGAAAGTTATGATCAACTTTGATAGTATATTAAAAAGCAGAGACATTACTTTGCCAACAAAGGTCCGTCTAGTCAAGGCTATGGTTTTTCCCGTGGTCATGTATGGATGTGAGAGTTGGACTGTGAAGAAAGCTGAGTGCCGAAGAATTGATGCTTTTGAACTGTGGTGTTGGAGAAGACTCTTGAGAGTCCCTTGGACTGCAAGGAGATCCAACCAGTCCATTCTAAGGGAGATCGATCCTGGGTGTTTATTGGAAGGACTGATGCTAAAGCTGAAACTGCAGTACTTTGGCCACCTCATGCGATGAGTTGACTCACTGGAAAAGACTCTGATGCTGGGAAAGGTTGGGGGCGGGAGGAGAAGGGGATGACCGAGAATGAGATGGCTGGATGGCATCACCGACTCTGTGGACCTGAGTTTGAGTGAACTCCGGGAGTTGGTGATGGACAGGGAGGCCTGGCGTGCTGTGATTCATGGGGTCGCGGAGAGTTGGACACGACTGAGCGACTGAACTGAACTGAACTGAACTGAATGTAAAAGAAAAAGAAAAAAATATGCCATGAAAACATGAACCAAACAAAAGAAGAAGGGGCTCTATTCAAATGAAATAGACAGTTCTGTTCAGTTCAGTACAGTGACTCAGTCATGTCCTACTCTTTGCGACCCCAAATCACAGCACGCCAGGCCTCCCTGTCCATCACCAACTCCCGGAGTTCACTCAAACTCATGTCCGTTGAGTCGGTGATGCCATCCAGCCATCTCATTCTCTGTCGTCCCCTTCTCCTCCTGCCCCCAATCCTTCCCAGCATCAGAGTCTTTTCCAGTGAGTCAACTCTTCGCATGGGGTGGCCAAAATATTGGAGTTTCAGCTTTAGCATCAGTCCTTCCAATGAACACCCAGGACTGATCTCTTTTAGGATGGACTGGTTGGATATCCTTACAGTCCAACGGACTCTCAAGAGTCTTCTCCAACACCACAGTTCAAAAGCATCAATTCTTTGGCGCTCAGCTTTCTTCACAGTCCAACTCTCACATCCATACATCACCACTGGAAGAGCAAAGAAAATCACCAGGGACAGAGAGACAGAAGAAACATTGCTTAAGGAGAAAAGTGACAATCCATTAAGAAAATATAGCAATTCCAACAACACAATTCTAAAATATATTAACCAAAAACTAACAGAACTAAAAGGAGAAATAGACAAATCAAAAATTATAGTTAGAAACTGTAACACCCATCTAACAACATTTTATAGAAAAAAGAAAAATTACTTGGTCAGTATTTGAAATACAATCATGTAATCCTCCAAATGAATAGACTACAAAAAAAAAATCACTAGACATCAACTGATGCAGAAAAAGCATTCAACAAAACTGAACAACCATTTGTGATACTGCACACAACTGAGAATAGCATAAAACTTCCTCAACTTGATACAGAATATTTACTAAAAAGATCCCACAGCTAATACGGTAAAACTGATGCTTTTACCCAAAGATTGGGAATAAGAGAAGGATGTCCACACTCACTACTATGATTCAACATAGTACTGGAAGTCCTAGTCATCATAATAAGGCAAAACAAACAAATAAAAGAAAATGAAAGATATACAGAATGAGTAGAAAGAATAAAGTTTAAAATTGTCCCTATTTGTAGATAAAATAAGTCTATATTTAAAATTCCAAGAATTGTAAAAAAACAAATCTCTTAGAATAAGTGAGTTCTGTTATAGCATTGTTGTTCAGTCACCCAGTCATGTCGGACTCTTTGCAACCCCATGGTCTTCTGCATGCCAGGCCTCTCTGTTGCTAGCCACTTCCCAAAATTTGCCCAAGTTCATGTCCATTGCCCTGGTAATACCATCCAGCCATCTCATCCTGTGACACACAATCTTTTGCCCTCAATCTTTCCCAGCATCAGGGACTTTTCCAATTAGCTGTTCACATCAGATGACCAAAATACTAGAGTTTCAGCTTCAGAATCAGTCCTTCCAAGGAGTATTCAGGGTTTATTTCCCTTAAGATTAACTGGTTTGATCTCCTGGCTGCCCAAGGGACTTTCAGGAGTCTTCTCCAGCACCTCAGATCGAAGGCATCAATTCTTCGGCATTCTGCCGCCTTTATGGTCCAGCTCTCACAACTGTATGTGACCACTGGGAAGACCGTAGCTTTGACTCTATGTACCTTTGTCAGCAGAGTAATGTCTCTGCTTTTCAATACATTGTCTAGGTTTGTCACAGCTTTCCTGCCAAGAAGCAATAATCTTCTGTTTTCATGGCTGTAGTCACCATCCACAGTGATTCTAGAGCTCAAGAAAAGGAAATATGTCACTACTTCCAACTTTTCCCCCTCTATTTGCCATGAAGTAATGGGGCCAGATGCCATGATCTTCGTTTTTTTAATACTTAGTTTTAAGCCAGCGTTTTCATTCTCCTTCTTTACCCTCATCAAGAGGCTCTTTAGTTCCTCTTCGTGAAGGGAAGAGGAATAGTTATAGCATACAAAGTCAAAATTTTAACAAACGAATTGTATTTCTATACACTATCAATGGATATATGGAAACTGAAATTAAATATTCAATGTCACATAAAATTGTTTAAAATAAAAGTAACATACTTAGATTTAAATCTAAGTAAACAAAGAACTTGTTTGCTGAAAACTGGCCAATGCTGTTCCAAGAACTCAAAGATGTTCTAAGGAATGGAGAGATAAGCCAGGTTCATAGACTGAAAGTCTCTACATTGTAAAAAGGTCAATTCCCCCAAATTCTTATCAAAATCCTAAAAATCGTTTGTGTATATCTACAAATTATTCTAAAATGTATTAATATATAAGAAGGCAAAGGAACTAGAATAGCTAAAATAATTTTGATAAAAAATAAAGTGGCAGAAGTGCTTCATCTGAAGACTTATACAGTTATAATAATAATAATGGTGGAGGGATAGACATAGATCAATTGAACAGAGCCGAGAATCCAGAAATAGTCCCACAGGACTGATTTTTTTTTAAAGTGCAAAAATTATCCAATGAGGAAAGTTGAGTAATTTTTAACAAATGTTGAGTAATTTAAGTAAATTTGAGTAACTTAATATCTGTAAGCAAAATTTTTTAAAAAGGATCTTAACTTTAGCCTCACACCTTGCATAACTATTGACTGGAATCATAGATTTAGACTGAAATCCAAAAACTTTTAGAAGGACACAGAAAAATCTATAGGACCTAGTGCTTGGTAAGGGTTCTTAGGTATAATACCACAAGAAGGATCCATAAAATTAAAAAAATAATAATAAACTTCATTAAAATAAAAAACTTTCGCTTTAAGAAAATCCTTATGATTAAGATGAAAAGTATAGAGTGATTGTGATGCTCCCTTTGTCTACCCACTTCAATCTACCAGTAAAACATTGATAAATGACAAAAGTACCTCTGTCCCAAACACCAGGACACCAGGAATTGCACACATATAAACATGTAAGGGTGAGCGTGTTGGAACATATACTGTAGGGGTAAACCTGGGAACAGAGGACATGGTGTATGTGTTCCCAGATCCCTAACACAAAGGTAGAGTTCACAGCCTCAGGGAATCTAACAGCATCAGGGGAGACACTGCACATGTAACTAGCCTCCTGGCCCCAGGGAATCAGAGAGCAGTGGCAGTGTGGCCTGTGACCCTGTCACTCCACTTGTGGCGGTGTCTGTGACTTTTCCTTCCAACCTACAGTGGTGGCATCCCAAAACTAGACAACCCTGGTCACAGAAGGGACACTTGCAACCCCAGCTTCACCCTCAATCTTCCCTTTCCCCTGTGGCACTGGTTGTTGCTTGTTCAGTCGCTCAATCATTTCTGACTCTTTTTGACCCCATGATTGCAGCACGCGAGGCTTCCCTGTCTTTCACTGTCTCCTGGAATTTGCTCAAACTGATGTCCATTGAGTCAGTGATGCCTTCCAACCATCTCATCCTCTATCGATCCCTTCTCCTGTGGCAGTGGAGCCTGATATCCAGGAAACGCTAGATATGGTGGAAACACCCAGCACTCCTGTCCCCAAAAGATGTCATCAGTTGTTCCAGCAACACCGAAGTGCCAATAACTCCAAAGGCACAGCGACAAGGGCATCAGGTGACACCTCTGACAGATGCAAGGAGGGAGGAAAGTGCCTCCTCTCAAGAATAACCAGTGGAAGCACAGGTAGGAGAAACGAAAAACTTGTACTATAGTGACACCTACTGGAAAACAAAGACAGGCCTCTAACTGCTAACCTCCTAAACCTTTAGAATCAAGTAAAAAATGGAAAAGCTTTGCCTCAAGAAGAAAGGTGCTCATTAGAAGCAGCGTGTGTTAGTCACTCAGTTGAGTCTGACTCTTTGCAACCCCATGGACTGTAGCCTGCCAGGCTCCTCTGTCCATGGGATTTTCCAGGCAAGAATACTAGAGTGGGTTGACATTCCCTTCGCCAGGTGTACTAGCCGAAAGGTACTCACTATTTCAAATGCACCAACAGAGTAACATCTCATCAAGCTCCATGAAGAAAGACAGTAGCACAAAAGAAAATTGTAATTCCCCAGAAACTGAATTTCAAGTCACTGAATATTGTGATCTACCAACAGAGAATTCAAAATAGCTGTCATAGAAACTCAATGAGCTAAAAGATAATTGAGAAAGTTAGAACAATACACTTAGGGATATAATGAATAAACAAAAAGAATACTTCACCAAAGAGATAAAAACTCTAAAAAGAATAAAGATGAAATTATATGGCTGAAGAACTCAATAAACAAAATGAATAAATTAGAAGGCATTAAAAATAGGGCCGACTGTGTAGAAGAGAGAATTACTTAGCTTGAATATAGAAATCTAGAAATGATACAGCTAGAAAAGAGAGAATTAATGCCTAAAAAAAGAAGAGACATAAAATATTATGTATAAAGTAAGTTACAAAGCTATATTGTACAACACAGAAAATATAGCCAATAATTTATAACTATAAATAGAGTATAAATTTTAAAAATAAAAATAAAAAAGGAAGAAATTCTACAAAAAAATGCTGACTCTATTAGAAAGGGCAACATTAGTGCATTGAGAATACCAGGAGATGAGAGGGAGAAAGAATCAAATAGTTTGTAAAGAAATAATAGCTGAGAACTTCTCAAACCTCAAGAAGGAACTGGATACAAGTTCATAAAGCTAAGAAAACTCATAATTATCTTAATGCAAAAAAACACACAAAATATTCCAAGATACATCATGTTAAAACTGTCAAACATTAATGACAAAAAAACTATTTTAAAGGCAGTCAGAGGACAAAGGATCGTCATCTACAAAGGAATCCCTATTAGGCTATCAGTTTTCTCAGAAGAAACGCTATAGAACAGAACAGAGAGAGTTGACATACTCAATGTACTGAAAGATAACTGTCACACAAAAATATTCTATAGAACAAAGATATCATTTATATATTAAGGAGAAATGAAGGTTTCCCCAGGCAAACAAAAGCTATGGGGAGTTCATCAACACTTGAGAAAATGTGTTGAAAGGAGCTCTTCTTCGTGAAACAAAAGGTGACAGCACACAAAACTCTGAAGAAGATGATGAATAGACAGAATCAGAACTTTGCAACTTCACAACTTTATATCAGAATAAGTTTTTAAACATCTATTTATCGCATAAAGTTTAAAGGGAAAATGAAGTAAAAATAACACAATTGTTATGAACTTACAACATAAAAAGGGATAACTTGAGACAGAGGAAAAGAATAAAACTCATATAGACGAAGATAAGATGCTATCAGCAAAAATAGGATTATTTCATCTGAGATATTTTATATAAATCTCATGGGGACAACAAAACATAAATCATAAATCTAGAGGAGAGTCACAAAACATAAAGAAGAGGAAACTGAGATCAATCTTGTAAAAAACATCAAACTGATAGTTTTGATGACAGAAACACAATGAAGAAGAAACAATGGGGATATAGAGGAATGAGAAAAAGGTAAAATGGCAGAACCAAGTTCTCATGTATCAATGATAAGTGAACTTATTTAATCAACCAAAAGACAAAGAATAGCTGGGTTGATTGGGAAAAAAATAGACCCAATTATATGCTGCCTAAGGAAAGTTATGACCAATCTTGATAGTATATTAAAAAGCAGAGACATTACTTTGCCAACAAAGGTCCGTCTAGTCAAGGCTACGGTTTTTCCCGTGGTCATGTATGGATGTGAGAGTTGGACTGTGAAGAAAGTTGATCGCCGAAGAATTGATGCTTTTGAACTGTGGTGTTGGAGAAGACTCTTGGGAGTCCCTTGTACTGCAAGGAGATCCAACCAGTCCATTCTAAAGGAGATCAATCCTGGGTGTTCATTGGAAGGACTGATGCTAAAGCTGAAACTGCAATACATTGGCCACCTCATGCGAAGAGTTGACTCACTGGAGAAGACTCTGATGCTGGGAAAGGTTGGGGGCGGGAGGAGAAGGGGATGACTGAGAATGAGATGGCTAGATGGCATCACCGACTCTGTGGACATGAGTTTCAGTGAACTCCGAGAGTTGGTGATGGACAGGGAGGCCTGGTGTCCTGTGATTCATGGGGTCGTGGAGAGTTGGACACGACTGAGCGACTGAACTGAACTGAACTGAACCAAAGAGTCACCTCCACTCTAAAGAAAAAAATAAGCTGAAAGTGAAGGGATGGAAAATGATACTTCAAGCAAATGGCAAGCAAAAGAAAGTGGGTATAGCCATACTCATTTCAGGAAAAAATATACTTCAAGCCAAAAAAAGTAACACAAGACAAAGATGGACATTATATAATGATAAAGGGGACAATTCATCAAGAAGACATAATAGTTATTCATATGTCTTATTAAGGAGCACCAAAATATACAAAGCAATTATTAATAGACCTAAAGTGAGAAACTGACTGCAATATAATAATAGTAGGAATTTTAGCACCTCCTTTACATCAATTGATAGGTCATTCAGACCAAAAGTCAATAAGGAAACAGTGCCCTTAGATGAAACATTAAACTGGATGAACGTAACAGATTTATACAGAATATTCCATACAAATATAATAGAATACATATTCTGCTTCAGTACACATGGAACATTCTCAAGGATAGATCATATGTTGAGAAACAAACAAATCTCAGTAAATTTAAGATTAAAATAATTTCAAAGATCTTTTCAGATCACAATTGTATGACCTAGATATCAACTACAAGAAGAAAGCTAGAGAATCAAAAATATGTGTATAATAAACAACATGCTACTGAACAACGATTGGATCAGTGAAAAAAATCAAAGGAAGAATCAAAAACTGAAAAGGAAGGCGCTCTTCCTAACTCATTTTACGAGGCCAACATTACCCTGATATCAAAATCAGACAAAGACAACTCAAAGAAAAAAGAAGAAAAGAATATTACACCAGATATTTCTGTAGATGAATGTAGATGTAAAAATCCTCAATAAATATTAGCAAACTAAAAGCAACAATATATTAAAAAGATCATATACCATAAACAAGTACGATTTATTTCAGGGAAGCAAGGATGGTTCAATGTTTGTAAATCAAACAACATGATACACCACATTAACAAAATTAAAGATTAAAAATTGTATAATTATGTCAATAGATACCAAAAAAGCACTTGATAAGATTTAGCATTTATTTAAAATAAAAAAAAACAACGTTGAATTAAACAGTTATAGAAGGAACATACCTCAATATAATAAAGGCCAGATACAAGAAAATCACAGCTAACACCATACTCAGTTGTGAAAAACCTAAAGATATCCCTTTAATATCAGCAACAAGACAAGAATACTTATTCAATATAGTACTGGAAGTTTAGCCAGGGGAATTAGGCAAGAAAAAGAAATAAAAGGCACTCAATTGGAAAAATGGAAGTAAAATTTTCACTATTTTTGGATGACATAATTATATATATAAACTCTAAACTCTCTACCAAAAAACTATTAGAAATATAATAAGCAAGGAAAGTTGTAGAGCAAAAAATCAATACATAAAAATCCACTGTGTTTCTATATACTAACAGTGAACAAGCAGAAAGAGAAATTAAAAAACAATCTCATTTACAATCATAATAAAAGAATAAAATATCTAGGAATAAATTTCGCTAAGGCAGTGAAAGACGTATACAGTGAAAACTATAAAACACTGTTGAAAGAAACTGGAGAAGAAATGGAAATATATTTTGTTCTTATGAATTGGAGGAATTAGCATGGTTAACATCCATATTACCTAAAGTAAAATAAACATTCAGTGCAATCCCTATCAAAATCTCAACTATTTTCATAGAAATAGAACAAAAATCGTTCTATAATTTATATGGAACTACAAAAGATTCTGAATAGCCAAAGCAACCCTGATAATAAAGAACAATGCTGGAAATATCACACTCACTGATTTCAAAATATATGATAAAACTACAGTAATTAAAACAACATTTTATCTGCAGAAAAATAGATATGTAGATCAACAAAACAGAATTTAGAGACCAGAAATAAACGCACACACATATATGGATAATTAATTTATGATAAAGGAGCAAAGGAAAAACAAGGGAGAGATGATAGTGTCTTCAATAAATGGTGTTGGGAAAACTGGATAGCCACATGCAAAAGAGTGAAACTAGACCACCATCTCTTACAATACACAAAAATCAACTCAAATTTTGTTATAGACTTGAATATATGACCTGAAACCAAAAATCTCCTATAAGCAAACATAGGCAGTACACTCTTTGACATCAGTCATAGAAATATCTTTCTGGATGTTTCTCTTCGAGTTTGGGAAAGAAAATAAAAAGAAACAAATGGGACTACATCAAACTAAAAGCTTCTGTAAAAGAAAGGAAACAATCAACAAAACGAAAAGACAGCCCACTGAATAGAAGAAGATATTTGCAAATTGTATATCTGATAAGGGGTTAATATCCAATAATATCAAGAACTCACACAACTTCACACCAAAAAACAACCTTTATTAAAAAATTTGCAGAGAAGCTGAACACAAATTTCTACAAAGAATACATAGAGACTGAAACAGGCACATGCAAAGATGTTCAACACCATTAATTTATTACAGAAATGCAAATCAAAACCACAAAATATCATTTTACATTTATTAGAATGACTTATTATCATAAAAAGGAAATAAAACGTGTTGAAAAAGATGTAGAGAAAGGGAACTGTCGTATATCTTTGATGGGAATATGAATTAGTGTAGTCACTAGAAAACAGTACGGAGATTTCTCAAAAAAGGATTATCCAGCTATTCCACTTCTTGATATTTATTTTTTTTTTAAAATTGAAAAGACACATGCACCTCTATATTCATTACAGTGCGAGTTACAGTAGACAAGATAGGGAAAGGATTTAAGTGCCCATTTACAATGAATGAATAAAAATTCTGTGATCTGTGTGTATGTGTGTGTGCTGTGCTTAGTCACTCAGTTGTGTCTGACTGCAACACCATGTAGCCCACCAGGTTCCCCTGTTCATGTGGACTCTCCACGCAAGAATACTGTAATGGATTTTCATGCCCTCCTCCAGGGGATCTTCCCAATCCAGGGATTAAACCCAGGTCTCCCACATTGGCTTCCCTGGTGGCTCAGATGGTAAGTGTCTGCCTGAAGTGCAGGAGACCCGGGTTCAATCCCTGGGTTGGGAAGATCTCCTGGAGAAGGAAATGGCGACCCACTCCAGTACTCTTGCCTGGAAAATCCCATGGATGGAAGAGCCTGATAGGTGACAGTCCATGGGGTTGCAAAGAGTCGGACACGACTGAGCAACTTCACGTCACCCACATTGTAGGCAAATTATTTACCATCTGAGCCACCAGGGAAGCCCAAAAATACTGGAGTGGGTAGCCTATCCCTTCTCCAGGGGATCTTCCCCACCCAGGAATCAAGCCGGAATCTCCTGCTTGGCAGGTGGATTCTTTACCTGATGAGCTACCAGGGAAGCACATGCAAATATAATGAAATTCTATCATACAGTCACAACATAGATGAAATCTTGGCATTTGCAACAACACAGATGGACCTAGACTAGTAGTATGCTAAGTGAAATAAGTAATGCAGAAAAAGACAAATACCACATGGTTTCAGTCATAGGTGGAATACAAAAAAAAGAAAAAATCAAGCTAAATAAAAAACAAATATATAGATACAGAGAACAAAATAGTGGTTACCAGAAGAGAAGGGATGTGGTAGGAGGGCAAAATAAATAACTGGGGTCGACTTCATGCTGATGGATGGAAATTAAACCTTGGATGATAAACACACTGTAGTGTACAGAGAGGTCAAAATATATTACTTATACATAAAACATACAATATCATAAGCCAATTAAGAAAACAGGAACAAAAAGAAAGAAAAATAGACTCTGGGAGAAACATTTGCAAACCACATTATCTGATAAAGGATTCATATCTAGACTATACTAAAAAAAAAATCAAACTTAACAGTAAGAAAAGCAAACAAATTCAATTAGAAAATGGGCAAAAGACATGAAGAGACATTTCACTGAAGATATTACAAGGGTGGTAAACAAGTACATGAAAAGACAGCCAACATTGTTAGTCATTAGGAAAACACAAAAGAAAACCACAATGAATGAAATGTGAAATGAAAATCACTATACACCTATTAGAAGAGCAAGAATAAAAACTACTGACAATACAGAATGTTGTGAGGATATAGAGAAACTGGATTTCTCATACAGTATTATTGGAATATAATACAGTACAGACACACTGCAATACAGTTTGGAAGTGTCTTTAAAAAAAAAAAGCAGAAGTTTACCACATGACCTCACAATCACATTTCTGATTAATTATTCCAGAAAAATGAAACTAAGTCACCCAAAAAGCCTGGACATGATTATTCATAGTGGCTATATTTGTAATCGCCCAGAATTGGCAATAACTGAAATGTCCTAAAATAGCTGAATGGTTAAACAAATTATAGTGCAACATTTCATGACTGCTGCTGCTGCTGCTAAGTCACTTCAGTCGTGTCCGACTCTGTGTGACCCCATAGACGGAAGCCCGCCAGGCTCCCCCGTCCCCGGGATTCTCCAGGCAAGAATACTGGAGTGGGTTGCCATTTCCTTCTCCAGTGTGTGAAAGTGAAAAGTGAAAGTGAAGTCGCTCAGTCGTGTCCGACCCTTAGGGACCCCCACGGACTGCAGCCTACCAGGCTGCTCCATCCATGGGATTTTCTAGGCAAGAGTACTGGAGTGGCTTGCCATTGCCTTCTCCAATTCCATGACTAGTCAGCACTAAAAGGAAGAAACTATTGATACAAGAAGTAATCTGGATCCATCTCAAGGGCATTACACTGTATAAATAAAAGTCATCTTCAAAAGGACACATCCTACATGAGTCTATGTGTGTAACATTTTCGAACTGATAAAATAATAGCAATGGAGAGCAATTCAGTGGTGGTTCAAATTCTAGAGGTGACTGAGAGACTGGTGTTGATAAGGTGATGAGGCCATCTGAAAGATAAAGATGATCTTACTTTGGAAATACAATCCTTCTGAACAAAGCTTGAGTAATACACTCAATTCATAGGATTTGATTGGCTCTAACAGAAGTGGTTCTATTAGTTCAAAGTCGTGATTCTTCAGCATTCTGACTTGTTCTGATTCTAAGCTGGTTTGCCTGCTATTATAATTTTGATAGTTTCAACAGTGAAATTTTTAAAGGTCTGCAATTAAAACAAATACAGATAACATTATCAACAACAACAGAATAATGTTTTTCTCCCGTATCTTTCATTTAATAAGGTTCAAAAAAAGGAAGTTTTTTTTAGTATCATATATTTAATTCTAAGCACCAAGAGAATTTATAGTTAAGACTGACTTAAAGACTTGTCAGTTTCAAAAGATTGGGGTGAGAAAAAAAGCGTGGGACAGTTAAGTGTTGCTATCTTAATATACCATCTTACTTAACACTGAGATGAGGAAGAACTACCCATCAACATAAGCAGTTAATTGGAAGTAAACCAGTGTGATGGTTGAGTTCATATGTCAGATTGAAAAGGCTACAGTATACAGATATTTGTTAAAATACCACTCTGAATGTCACTGTGAAGGTATTCTTTAGATGTAAGTGCATACTCAGTCACTTCAGTTGTGTCTGACTCTTTGTGACCCCGTGAACTGTAGCCTGCCAGGCTCCTCTGTCCATGGGATTCTTCAGGCAAGAATACATGCCCTCCTCCAGGGGATCCTCCCAACCCAGGGATGGAATCCATGTCTCCTATATTGCAGGCTAATTCTTTACCAACTGAGTCACCAGGGAAGTCCCTCTTTAGATGTGATTAACATTTAAATCAGTGGGCTCTGAGTAAAGCAGATAACTCTCCACAATGTGGGTAGGCCACATTCAATCAAAGGGCTTAAAACCAAACAGGCTGAAGTTCCTTGACGAAGAGGGAATTCTGTCTCTAGACTGTCTACAGATACAAGCTGCAGCATCAAACTTCCCTGGGTCTCAGCCTGCCTGCCTACCCAGCAGATTTTGAACTTGCCAGCTTCATGAAAAACTGATGCTTTCAAATTGTGGTGCTGGAAAAGACTCTTGAGAATCCCTTGGACTGCAAGGAGATCAAACCAGTCAATCCTAAAGGAAATTAACCCTGAATATTCACTGGAAGGACTGATGCTGAAGCTGAAGCTCCAATGCTTTGGCCATCTGATGTGAAGAACCTATTCAGCAGAAAAGACCCTGATGCTGGGAAAGATTGAAGGCAAAAGGAGAAGAGGGAAACAGAAGAGGAGATGGTTAGATAGCATCACCAATTCAATGGACATGAATTTGAGTAAATTCCAGGAGATAGTGGAGGACAGATGAGCCTGCTGTGCTGCAGTCCATGAGGTCGCAAAGAGTTGGACATGACAACTGAACAACAGTTTCATGATAGGATAAGTCAATTCCTTAAAATAAATATCTCTGTCTCTGTCTCTATCTCTTTCTAGTTCCCAACAAACTTGTGGGCCAGTTTAAACATTGTTGGGGAAGTTTTCAGCACCGATGTTCCAAAGTGTTCATGCCATCATTGTCTAAAATAGACAAGTCATGTAAAACACAGTCTGTCAACAATATAATGAATGAATATATAATTGTATATTTATACTATACAATGCTAAAAAGATACAAAATGAAGGGAAGACAATTGCACAACAGCACAGAGGAATCTTAAAACAAATATTAAATTATATTTAATAAATATTAAATTAAAATGTTAAAAATTTCAGACACAAAAAAGGATACACTATATAATTACATATTATATGATTGATATGGCTTTGAATGCATATATAGAAAAGAAAGTCACTTTTTCAGTGGATCTAAAACTAAGTAGTAAAAATATAAAGAAAATGAGGAAAGGATGACCTCACAGTGGTTACTTTATGGAAGAAGATTGGGGTTGTCACTAAGAAAGTGCTTCCAGGAGGCTTCTGGGTTACTGGCAATCTTCTGTTTCTTAGTCTGGGTGGAATCAAGTAGATGTTAACGTTAAGACTTCTCTAAGTTGCACTTTCATATTCTGTGCACTTTCTGAAAATTTATTGTAAAAAGTATGTCTTCTTGTCAGAATAAAAAGAAACATCATGAATATGTGTGGATTTATAAATTTGGAAAGGTTTTTCGTATAGTCCTTTAAAGTTATTCAACTTTAAATCTGTCTGGTTTTCTCTAATATTAGGCAAAGAAACTATGATTTATTTCACTGTGAATATCACAGTTTTACTACAAAAGCAATAAACAGCCCAATGATTGCTAGAAGTGGTCATGGAATGAAATAACAATAAGACCAGATTTTTTTTTTAAGTGAAATATAGTTGATTTACAATGTTGTGTTAATTTCTGCTGTACAGCAAAATGATTCAGTTATATATACATATATTCTTTTTGTTATGAAAAGTATATTAGTAGTACAAATTCATCAAAATAAAAAATTACAAGTTCCGGTAAGGCGGTATCATAAATTAACACAATGAGGTACCTTCCCTGCTATTTTTGTATTATATGATAGATAGTATTTATATATTATTTACCAATTATAGGAAAATATGATAAAGGGATAAAATTCATAAGTCTTATAGGGTTTGAAAATAATTATTTTCAAGATAATTATACTCTTTACAACCATTAACTCAAAAAAAGATTATAGACCCAAGTGTAAAACTATAAAACTCCTAAAACATACCATAGGAGAAAACCTAAATGAACTTGGGTATGGCGATGTCTTTTTAGACCCAACAGAAAACACACGATTCACAATAGAAATAACTGATAAGCTGGACTTCATTAAAATTCAAATTGTCTAGTCTGTGTAAGACAATGTCAAGACAATGAGAAGACAAGCCACAGACTGGGATAAAATATTTGCAAAAGACATATCTGTTAAAGCATTATTATCCAAAACATACAAGGAACTTTCAAAACAACAACAAAAACCCGATAAAAAATGAGCCAAAGACCTTAACAGACACCTCATCAAAGAAGACAGACCGCAAATGAAAAGGTACAGCACATCATATATCACCAGAGAAATGTAGATTAAAGCAACAATGAGATACCACCACATACCTACTAGAGTGGCCAAAGTCCAGAACACTGACAATACCAAACGCTTGTGAGGATATTTGGAGGCAAAACCTCTTGTTCATTTATTGGTGGGAACGTATACACAATGGTAGTCACTTTGGAAGAAATTTTTGGATTTTCTTACAAAAGCAAATATACTTTTACTATATGATCCAGCAATCATGCAGCTTGGTATTTACCCAAAGAAGCCAAAAACATATCCACACAAAATTTGAATATGGATGTTTATACCAGCTTTATTTAAAGTACCCAAATGTAGAAACAACCAAAATGTTCCATACTAGGAGAATAAATAGACTATGGATATACAGATAATGGAATATTATTCAGCACTAAAAATAAACGAGCAATTAAGCCATGACAGTTCAGTTCAGTTCAGTCGCTCAGTCATGTCCAACTCTTTGCGACCCCATGAATCACAGCACACTAGGCCTCCCTGTCCATCACCAACTCCCAGAGCTTACACAAACTCATGTCCATCGAGTCGGTGATGCCATCCAGCCATCTCATCCTCTGTCGTCCCCTTCTTCTGCCCACCATCCCTCCCAGCATCAGGGTCTTTTCCAGTGAGTCAACTCGTCGCATGAGGTGGCCAAAGTATTGGAGTTTCAGCTTTAGCATAAGTCCTTCCAATGAACACCCAGGACTGATCTCCTTTAGGATGGACTGGTTGGATTTCCTTGCAGTCCATGGGACTCTCAAGAGTCTTCTCCAGTACCACAGTTCAAAAGCATCAATTCTTCGGCACTCAGCTTTCTTCACAGTCCAACACTCACATCCATACATGACCAATGGAAAAACCATAGCCTTGACTAGAGGGACCTTTGTTGGCAAAGTAATGTCTCTGCTTTGAAATATGCTATCCAGGTTGGTTATAACTTTCCTTCCAAGGAGTAAGCATCTTTTAATTTCATGGCTGCAATCAGCATCTGCAGTGATTTTGGAGCCCCCCAAAATAAACTCTGACACTGACTCCACTGTTTTCCCATCTATTTCCACTGAAGTGATGGGACCAGATGCCATGATCTTAGTTTTCTGAATGTTGAGCTTTAAGACAACTTTTTCACTCTCCTCTTTTACTTTCATCAAGAGGCTTTTTGGTTCCTCTTCACTTTCTGCCATAAGGGTGGTGTCATCTGCATATATGAGCTTATTGATATTTCTCCCAGCAATCTTGATTCCATCTTGTGCTTCTTCCAGCCCAGGGTTTCTCATGATGTACTCTGCATATAAGTTAAATAAGCAGGGTGACAATATACAGCCTTGATGTATTCTTTTTCCTATTTGGAACCAGTCTGTTATTACATGTACAGTTCTAACTGTTGCTTCCTGACCTGCATACAGGTTTCTCAAGAGGCAGGTCAGGTGGTCTGGTATTCCCATCTCTTTCAGAATGTTCCACAGTTTCTTGTGATCCACACAGTCAAAGGCTTTGCATAGTCAATAAAGCAGAAATAGATGTTTCTCTGGAACTCTCTTGCATTTTCCATGATCCAGCGGATGTTGGCAATTTGATCTCTGGTTCCTCTGCCTTTTCTAAAACCTGCTTGAACATCTGGAAGTTCACGGTTCACGTATTGCTGAAGCCTTGTTTGGAGAATTTTGAGTATGACTTTACTAGCGTGTGAGATGAGTGCAATTGTGCGGTAGATTGAGCATTCTTTGGCATTGCCTTTCTTTGGGATTGTGATGAAAACTGACCTTTTGCAGTCCTGTGGCCACTGCTGAGTTTTCCAAATTTGCTGGCATGTTGAGTACAGCACTTTCACAGCATCATCTTTCAGAATTTGAAATAGCTCAACAGGAATTCCATCACCTCCACTAGCTTTGTTCATAGTGATGCTTTCTAAGGCCCACTCTACTTCACATTCCAGGATGTCTGGCTCTAGGTGAGTGATCACACCATTGTGATTATCTGGGTCGTGAAGATCTTTTTTGTACAGTTCTTCTGTGTATTCTTGCTACCTCTTCTTAATATCTTCTGCTTCTGTTAGGTCCATACTATTTCTGTCCTTTATCGAGCCCATCTTTGCATGAAATGTTCCCTTGGTATCTCTAATTTCCTTGACAAAACATGGACAAATCTTAAACACATGTTACTAGGTAAAAGAAACCCATCTGAAAAAAGGCTCCATTCTGTATAATTCCAAGGATATGACACTCTGGGCAAGGCAAAACTATGAAAACTATTAAAAAAAAAATGGAAGTTTTCAGGGGAGAACTGAATAGTCAGGGCGCAGAGGATTTTTACCATATGATATTTAAAATGATAACTACATGTCATTATATATTTGTCTAAACTCATAAAATGTACAATTCCATGAGTGAACCCTATGGCAGACTACGAACTTAGGGTGATTTTAATGTGCCAACGTAGATTCATCCTTGCCAAAAAACATATGTGCCATTCTAGTGAGTGTATAGATACTGGGGGAGGCTACACATGTTTGGGGGCAGAGTATATATGGGAAATCTTTATACTTTCCATTAAATTTTGTTGTAATCCTACAACTTCTCTAGCAGTCTTCAAAAATATATACAGTTTAACCTTGAATAACGTGACGGGTAAAGAGCATTGATACATGTGTTGTGGAAAATCCATATATAGTTTTACACTTAGTCCTCCATTTCTGAGATTCCATACCACTGGCACTTAGTCGCTATACTATAGGGTGGTACTATAGTATTTATTGAAAAATCTGCATAAAAGTGTACCCGCACAGTTCAAACCCTTGTTGAAGAGTTAAAATCTCTGAAATCAAAATCAGAAACTTTTAGGAAACAAAATGAGATAATATATATATATATATATATAATAGAATGCTAGCTTTGGAATATAAGATTTTACATTCCTAATAGTCAAATAGAAAATATTAAATTTGACATTTATTTTTAAATAGATATACTTGAGGTTCCTAAAGTCCTTTTGGAAGTAGGTGAGGAAAAGTCTTAAGTAAATAATGATAGAAGTATTTAATACTTTCTCCAGAACCCATGCAAACATATAAGGATATGTAGATAATATGTACTCACTACAAGTGAAAAGAATAAAAATTTCAGTACTTTAAAACAAATTTCCACTCACATATATCCTAAGACGTCTCACTCTGGCTTCAGAACTTAGGTAAAATTTTCAGAGTCTTTCTATAGGAATGGTTTGGAAAGCTTTGAAAGTACCCCTGCAACATCCCTCCAAACCCACAGTTCTTACCTCTTTGCTTACCATCAAGGCTGGTGGTATTTAATAGATGAGATGAAGAAAAAAAAAAAAAGGTAAGTGAAGGAATAAAAGATTTTTACATAGAGTTATTCAAAAGGGAAATTACTTTGTTTTTCCTCTCCTTTATTTAATAGCCGTTTCCTGAGTGCATACCCTGTAGCTGTCATTATGTAAACAATATAAAGATTTAAGTTAGTTCTTGCCCAAAAGAAGCTCACCCCATTGATTTATATTTTTATTTAAACAACCACAAAATGTCAGTTTCTTTTAAAAGTGAGAAATATCCATTCAACTCTGATAAATAAAAGTATTCTAATGGAGACATGGAAAGATATTTACAGTCAGCCATTAAATTAATTATACCTCCACTTAGTTTGGATACTCAGTCATATAGCATGGAAATGCAGAGACCGAATTGATGATGAGGAAGATCTATTTTGTAGCTATGGAGTTCAAATAAAACACTTTCATTTTGACTGCAATCTGCTTTATTATTTTACTTGAAAAGCACCAGATGGTATATATTTTTAGAAATGTAACCTATAATGAAGTGTGTCTCAACTGGGGTATTTTTTACCACACCCCTCTACCCTGGTCCACAAAGCATTTAGCAACCTCTGAAGAAATTTTAGTTATCAGAAGTACTGGCATCTACCAATGCTATTGGCATCTAGTGAGCAGAGGCCTGGGTTGCTGCTAAACATTTTCCAATGCTAGGGCAGTCTCTACAACAAAGAACTACCTGGTCCAACATATTAAAAGTGTCTACGTTACATCACTGCTGCACATCTGAAATCAACACAGTAATGCAAATCAACTATACTTCAATTAAGAAAAAAAAAACCCACCTAGGTCGAGAAAACTTTCTATAAAGAAATATTCCCCTTCCCCAGCCCCCGCCATGAAAAATTTCCCAGGGTTGGTAGTTTCTCATACCAAGCTGCAAACCACCACAGGTCAACTTAAGTTGGCAAGGTGCTCCAAACTTAAACCAGCTTGATTCAAATAGAGACTCAATTATGACCCAAGTTAGAGAGCTATTATTCCTATGTCCTGTTTAAAAGGGCTGCCTGACCCACTCTTTCAGGAATTACAAATGCTCTCATTAGCTCTGATTAGCTCCTGGGACCTGTCTTGCCTAAAATTCCTCATGCCCACACAGTGATAGCATGAAAAATGTATCTGGGTTTACACACTATCAGAAAACAAATGTGAATTTATATATTTTTTTCAAAATAACAATCTCATTTACACTGTCAATTAAAAATCAAGCTTACTGAACTAAAGAAGCATAAGAAGCTTCCTTATTACATTACTCTTCCAACATACCTGAATTCAGAGGACATGAAAAACAGGGGTGTAAATCAGTCTAGTTAAAGGCATAATCAATTAGCAAAGTCAGGCTCCACCTTCCTCCTTCCATATTGGTCATCATGTTTCTTCAAATATTAGAAGTTTAGCTTTGAAAGCAAAGTAAGGGTACTTGATGCAACAGGAAATAATAGTAGGAATTCAAGCCAATGTCAATTCCTAAAATCTCTTACCAAATGAATACCCTACTACACCCACTCCAACCCTCACCATCTAAAATGTTTCAACAATGCTGTTACCTATTCTGATACTTAAAAAAGAAAAAAAATCCGCTAAATAACTATGTGCTAGCTGAACTTAGAGGTGTTTTGTTTGTTTTGTTTTTTTTTTTTGTCATTTGCTGTTGTTTGTTTTTCTTGTGGTTCTCTCTCAGGAGCTAAGACTTACAGGATTTAAGTCTCTGCTTGAAAGAAATCTAGGACCTCAAAAGCAAATACTAGAAACCCTGTAAAATCCTCTCAGATATACGCCCATAGAAAGGTTAAGGAAAAAATAAAGTAATAAGCGCTTTTAAAGTAATTTTCCTCCCTGGTCAAAAGGACAACAAAATTACAAGCAGGAATAAGGCTGCCCCACTCAGCATTCTTGCACTCACTTTAAATAATAGTGATGCACATGTAAATAAGCTTTCCAGCAGTCCATGAATCTATAAACTAGGCTCAGTTACTGTTTCCTTTGGATGGGATTTGTGAGATTTAAGTTCTTTGTGATCAGTGACTGGAAGTTGAACTAAAAACTAGAAATAAAGAAAATAAACTCTTTGCCTTTAAACAGAAGTGGTCCCAGTTTCCTTTCACAACCCTGAAGGGTTGTTGTACATATTAAAACTGCTGCATAGCTCCATCTCTGGTCACAGATACCCCCTTCTCCTCCCCGCCACCCCCGCCCCGAAGATGTCAGATCTCTGGGAAACAGCGGTTACAAAAGGATGCTTTTCATAGCTTGCACTAGAAACGCTGGCACCCCCATCCCTGCATAAAATAGCACTAAACTGAGTCACAACGCCGGAAGCCGCCGTGCCTTCTGCTTCTCTTCAATGGAATCCAGATATTTTCTATGAAAATAATAATATTGCGAAGTTTTGCCCATATATACGGCATGCCGATTCTTCTAATCCCCGGTTTGCCCTAGATAATTTTAGGCTTTATCCATCAGTGTATCACGCAGGAGAGAAAAACGCAGTTAACAAGATGACAGTGTTACCTAGGTATTTGGCATCAATATTAGCAAGAGTCTGTCATTTGACGATTATTTCCCTAGCATACCAGACGGTAAAGAAAATGTTTTCATTCATCCGCAAAAGACTAACATTTATTGATGTTTCAAAATGCGGTTGAATACTGTTGCACTCTCAATTTCCGAGACGGATTTGAGAGTTAAGCTTGAATACTAATAACATAAGTAACTCCCGCTGCAAGCGTTTCGGGGGGCTTTCGAGTGTCACTTCAGCAGGGAGGTGATGCTGGCTAGAGGCTCTTCGATCAGTCAGTCTGGGTGGTCTCAGGTGATGGGAATCCTTCCCTTTCCCCATATATCCTCATGCACTGCGATAAAAATCACCGTGAGCACCGCTACCGCCAAGCAAAACGACTCCCTGCCTGCCTCTTAAAGAGCTCAGTCTGGGGAGGCAGCCGGATGCTGACCCCTGCAGAGATTATTGCTTCTGTGCGCTTTGCCAGAGGACCCTGCTAGCATTACGGAAAACGAGTTAGGGATGTGTGAGGTTTTGCGGTATTTATTTCCTCCAAGGGAGGAAGGGCTGGGGCTAGGCGAAGAAAATCTTCAAAGACTGCTTACGGCGGGGGATAGGGCTGGAGGAAGGGGAGGGGTAACCATATTTTTTAATTACTTGTTTCTCTTTTTCACTTCCCTGCCCTACTTCCCAAACTCCTCTCTGAACAAGATTGACTGGCGTAACTGCTATTGACTCTAGCCTCCGTTCTCGCATTGATCTGCAAATGGCTCAGAATAGCTAAAGGCTCGCCAGCCTGGACAGGAGTTCAAGAAGGGAAGAAGTAAATAAAGGGTAGGGGGTGGCCCCATGCCCACCATCCACAGTGTGCCTCGGTCCTGGACAGCGGCTCGCAGCGGCGGGGCAAGCGGCTAAGGGGATGCGGCGGCAGAGGAAGAGAGGGTAACCGCTCTGCCCCCCGCCACCCCCGGCCCCCGGAGTCGGAAGCCTGTCCAACCCCGTTTAGAGGCTGTTAAATGATATAAACCTTTGACTCGTTAAACCCCGTAACTTTGCCCTACCTAGATTCGAATGCGCTGATCATTCCGCCTGATAGGCTCAAACGGGTTAAGCTCCCTCTTACATAACATGACTGCCTGGCTGTACACAATTAAAATACTTGATTGCAGTCTCTTCCCGACTCCATCCCGTCAAGACCCACCCTGTCCCTCCCAGCGCGCCTGCGTGCCGCACGCGCACAGGCCCCTTGTGCACGATTCGCGCGCATTACAGGAGCGCGCTTACTACACACACACATCCGCGCACTCTCCGCTCTGACCATACCTGGCACAGACACACACACACACACACACACACAATTTAGTGTCAACATGCATGGGGTCGGGGGTGGAGGGGGACCGCCTTCCAGTCCTTAGCGACTGACCCAGTAGACACGCCAGCTGCTCTACCCTAGGCTTTGCAAGCACCCCCACCCTCCTGTCCCCTCAAAAAAACAGTACCCCCGCCACCGTCCCTACCTATTTCCGAAAAGAGGTAAAGAGTCAACTATAGGGCGGTCGCTCGGGCAAGATGGGAAAAAAAAAAAACAAAACACAACAAAACCTCACAGTCCCTGGCGTCATGATGGCGCCTACCACAACTTGGAGGACTTAAAAGTTACGGTGCCTCAAGAGGTAAAACGCACCGGAGAGGGAAAGCAAAGCGCCGCTCTGCTTTCTTCACCTCAGCCCCGACGCGGAGACTTTTCTAGCAAAGCATCACTCTAGTGCGTACGACAGGAAGGGAAGCGTTCTGTCTCCAATGTCTCTCTCTCTCTTTTTTTTTCTTCTCTCAGTTTGTATAATAATACACTTCTTCCTGATTTTTTTTCCGTTTTCTTTCTGCCCCCCCACCCCCCCGCCACTTCATTTCCCCCTCCCTGCTGCATCCTCAGTCCCCGGGCGGGGTTGCTAAGGAAACGGCCGCTTGGCAACGCGCGCGAGCCCGGGGGCCGCCGGCCGCCGCTGCGCTCCGCGCTGCTTCGGCTGCTGTTGCTGCCGCTATTGCAGCCTCCGCCGCCGATCGCCCTGCCTCCGCCGTCGCCGCGCCTCCTCCCTCACTCGCCGGCGCGCTCCACTCCTCGCTAGATAGTGCGCGAGCCGCCGGAGAAATAGACACACTCCGGACTCGGCCAAAAGCAACCGAGAGGAGGTGTAGAGTGGTGCTAGGGGGTGGGAGGGGAGGGAGGGAGGGAAAGCTAAGAGGAGGGGAGGCAAAAAAGAGAGAAACAACACCCAACAACTAGGTGGCGGGGTGGGGGGAGAAAGAAAAGAAACTCACCCACCCACCAAATTAAAAAGAATAAAAAAAAGAAGAAGAAAGGGGGGCAAAAAAGAAGAAGGGGAAAAAAAATCCTGTGGCGCGCCGCCTGGTTCCTGGGAAGACTCGCCAGCACCAGGGGGTGGGGGAGTGCGAGCTGAAAGCTGCTGGAGAGTGAGCAGCCCTAGCAGGGATGGACATGATGCTGTTGGTGCAGGGTGCTTGTTGCTCGAACCAGTGGCTGGCGGCGGTGCTCCTCAGCCTGTGCTGCCTGCTACCCTCCTGCCTCCCGGCTGGACAGAGTGTGGACTTCCCCTGGGCGGCTGTGGACAACATGATGGTCAGAAAAGGGGACACGGCGGTGCTTAGGTAGGAGGAACGTCGTGCTTTTCGTACTTGTCTCAGTGTGTCTGTCTGTCTCTCCACCTTTCTTGCGGTCTTTTAAAACCAAGTAAAGATGCTGGTGGTGATCACTATCAAAAAGACCGCATTTCAGGAAGTCCAGGTGCTGATTCTGCCTGGAGTCGTGGCCCCTTTACTCTGGGGCAGGTGGCAAACGGAACTGGTGATGCTTAAGCACTTTGCCGGAACGCCAAGTAGCCCTGAGATGAGTGAAGTGTGAGGTTTAGGAGGGGTCGGTGCCACTTGGAAACTCAGTTCACAAGGTCTCTGTTTTACTGTCCTGGGGTACTCTTGGAGAGTCTGACAAGTTTATCAGGTTTGTTTCTATTTTACTGTAACCTAAGCGACTTTTTCCAACTGCTGGCTCCCAGCTCCCGTGTATTTTCCCTCTCACTTGGACACTTAGGCTCAATTTCTCCCTTTTCAGCTTTCTTTCTTCCCTCTTATCGCTTTGTCCCCCGCCCCCCTTTTTTCCCTTCCTTCGTTTTGTTTTTATGTTTTTTTCCAGTTTCCCTCCTTACTCTTTTCCATCCATTACCTCTTTTTATTGCTTTTCTGTTTTTCCTCCCATTCTTTTTTCACCTCATGTTTTCTTTTTCATCTCCATCACTCTAATTTCTGATCCTTTTATTTAATACACTTTCTTCCATTCTCTGCCTTTCTCCATTCTTCGTTTTTCTTTCTCATTAATATCCCTGTTCTGCGAGCTTGACTTCTGTCTCTCCCTCTTTTGACTCACATTTCCCATCTCTTTCCCCATATTGTTTCCCATCCCTGTCACACACACACATGTGTGCTCCCTACAACCCCTTGCAGTTCCATTTTCTCACCCTCACAAATCTCTTTTTCATAACAACACTCCCTCACATATTCTCTGTTTCACATTCTCATACATGCTGGCACTTCCACACTCTCCCTAACAACCACTTTCACATTCAGATTCTCTTGTACTCTCTAAAAGGCACCAGCTCGCTCCTTCACTGTTCCACACATTGTCACTCACACATGTATACACAGTCTCTCCCTCTCTCTGCTACTCTCTATCCCCTCAATCTTTCCCTTTTCCTCCCTTTTTTCATTTTAAGTCTTGCTTCTTTTTCTCACTCTTCCTTCTTCCCTTCTTTTCCCCAAGCTTGGGCATTGAAATGTTTTGTCAGTAATGAACATTCGTAGCCTAATTCTATCTATAAACAACATTGCTGTAAGAGTCTGGTAACGTTTTTTCTCCTGTGAAAATATAAATTGATGATCAGCAGTGCTTAGATCTAAACAAGGCTAAACACCCTTATTCCTTCATTTCCCATTGCCCTCCCTTCTGCCTGTGACACCCCCACCTGACATAGATCCTGAAATCTCCCTGAAAGATATCCTTTCTCTCCACTGGGTGGTAGCTGGCTTATAAGTATAGATTGCAGAAAATCAGTGTCTGTGGCATGTTTAAGGTGAAACAGAGAGGGCTATGTTTTATTTGAAACATGCAATATATTGTAAATTTAATGATCTTGGATCTGGGTGTGGTAAACGATTACACCTTCTTAAATAGGCTTATGAGTCCAAATTCATGTAGAATACTGTTACAGTTTCTAATAGACACTAGTATATAGTGTATATCTCTACTGTAAACACAATGCCACTGGATGTGTACAAAAGTAACAGTTTGTTGTCACTTAGTAAAATGCCTCTCATTGCTGGTAAAAGAGATGAACTTTTGGTCACACTGAGGATATAAATTAAACCCTTGGTAATATTCTTTACATTAGTTTGTTTTGGAAGTTTAAACAACAGTGGTAAGGATGAAGTGCTGTCTTTAGAGCCTGCAAACACATATCATGGGAACTGCAATCTATATGACTGTAGTAGCATATTGCCTATTTGTAATGAGCATTAACATTTTCAATCTAAAGGATTTGATAGACTCCTTGTCTCTTGGTGGTATATCTTCGGTTATTATTATTAAGGAATAATCTAATGAATACTACTGCTCATTAAAATAGCTGAACTCATGGTCTGCTTCTAGGAGACCTATGTTTAGTTCATTCATTGCTGCCAATCGTGAAGCTTCTCTAACTAGCGGCAGCAATATTTTGCCAGTTTGGTTGGTTTGGTGCAGTCCTTGTTTACTTGTGTGCACCTGCCTCATCCATTTATACGCTGTGTCCTGAATTTTGCCGTATCTTAGTTTAGAGAACTTTTGACTTTTAAACTTTTTAAAGAGAATGATACCTCTGTTTCTTTTGAAAAATGTTTCTACCCAATTACAGTTTTCTTAAAAAATAAACAGAATCTTTCTTTTTTTTTTTGTAATATGAAACAAATCTGATCCGCGTTACTTTTTACTCAAAGTAATTAGTTTACAGTAATTCTAGAATTCTCTAGGGACTGATTCCATTTTTTATCTTTTTACATTGACCATAGGTTTTAAACACTTTTAACATATAGAGTTAAAAGAAGCCCTCTCTCTCTTAAAAAACTGTTAAATTGCATCAGTTATTTTTCCTGCAACTGGTATTTACTCTGTTCATAGACCAGTACAGAAGAGGTTAAGGACTATTTGAGTGTAAGTCAGGTGAGATATTTTTCATCAAAAGTAATGTCACAGAGTTATAGTTTATGTTTTCACTCTGGATACTTGGAATTGTATTTGGTGTAATTATCTGATTCATTAGAAAACAAAACAAACAAAGCAAAATCTTCCCTCATACAAACACGCCTTCACATCAAAGTACAGAAATCTAGTACTCAAGAGAACACTTTACTGAATTATTTGATATTGTTTATTATGTGTTACATGTTCTACTCTATTTTTAATGTAACATATTCCTCCAAGTATCTCATAAAAAGCAAATAGTGGCATAACAGTTATCAAAGAACTCTAAGTGCTAAAGGCCTGAAAGTGCAAATGTGTCGATCAGTGACTCTGTCTTTTGTGGTTACATTAATGAAACAGAAGTTTAAAGGTCAGATGATACATTTCTATCTCCTAAATGCCAGAGTGTCTGTTTTAGAGAAAAGAATCAAGAAAAGCAAACCTTTTCTCACATTTTGTTATCATACAAAAGGGAATCCATTCTGTGATCCACCAACTATACCTATCATTCTATAAATCACCTTCTCTGTTTGGATTAGAAGACTTATAATGAAGTTCCATTTAATAATCTCAACATTCTTATCATTTTAACTTTGCCTCTTAAGGTTAGTGAAGCAATATATTAAATGTCAAAATGTCCCTTATGTCTAATAATGATATTCACTGATAAATCTCTGAAGGATTCACTTGAGGTATTTGGACATTCTTGTTGAAGTATTTAATGATGCATCTATTCAATACAATAACACTTGGTACCTCCCTTACTTTAAATAAATGCATAAATGTCTGGAGCACATTGTAATTTGCTACCAATACAAATGAACGTTTTCACTAAATTTTGAGATACTAGATATTAGATTGCTATGACATTTGCTACTTATTGATATTTTATACTTAATAGAACTTGTTAATCTGTATATGGAGAAATGAACTTTTTCTCTAGTCTTCAAATTGTATTTTGTAGTACCTGGAAGATGTGAGTTGATGTTTCATCAGTTGATGTAGCAAAGAATAGGACATTCGAGAACCACACTGGTCATGCATTAGGACCCAGTGTTTCTAGATCTAGAAAACCAAGGAGAATATAACTCTGCTCTGGCTTAATACATAAATTTCAGATGACTTTTTCTTTTTTGTAGTTTTGCAGCTGCTTTAATGTGAATCAGTCACTTTATTCTTACCTTATTAACAAATACAGTTATGTTGACATGTCCAAAAACATTTAATATTCTTTTGAGACAATACAAGGAACAACCTCATTTATATCCTCCCAGTTTTTAAAAAGACATGTCATCTTTAAGCGAGTTCTTTCATCTCTTTCTACTTCAACTCGTCTATGAATTTTGTACATTTTAAGCTGCCATCCTGATATGAATTCAAAATACCCTATTCTCTACTTGTCATCCTTTAATCAAAGGAAGGAAGAGAGATTCTTTTCTTAAATGTGATATCTTCTTTTATGTTAACAAAGTTGAACATAACTTTGTCATTTTAATGCAATAGATTTCGGTGAAAGTTATATGAGATCCTAATAATGATATTGTAATAGGGCAAAAGACTTTTGCTTCAATCACAGAACATAGAGTGCATTTACACAGAAGCTATTTCCATTGGAAGTCACAAAACTTACGAATAGATTTATAAATGGATATCACAAGTATTTATTACTTCTCAGACTTTGCTAAATTCATTTGCCTTTTGATTAGACATCATTAAATTAGTTTTGTTTTGAAATGCATGCTATTGGATACAAAAAAATAAATGATGTATAAGAATGTAGAATTGTCAACAGCAATATTCCTCAATTATACTATACTTTTTAATATCATTGAGGAGTGTCTTCAATGGTAGAGTCTCTTCAAACTCATCTGTTGAGTCATTCCTACCTATTTATGTGTTCCAAATACACTGTTCAACTCTACAGGTATTTGTAATTTATAACATTAAGGCATTATTTAAAAACCTATATGCTTATTGAATAGTTGAAGAGTGTTATTGAACAGTTTTTTTTTTAAATTCTGAGGTTTTTCTCATTCTTTTCAAAAGAGAAGGGGTAATAGATGGTCATGCTGAGTCATTTTGGAAAAATATGCTCCAAAATATGATATAAAATGCTACAGTGTTACCTGTAGTGATGTGTAGAACGATTGTATTAGCATGAGGCACTACTTGATACATTAATACATAATCATTCATTATATTACAGAACAACATAGCATTTTAAAATTTTCCAGATGGATTTATTTATTTTTCTTTAGTCTTTTTAGTCCAGAAGAACTAATTAACCCATGTGGTTGTATAAATCTTTGAGCACAAGCATGTTAATGAACTACTTATTTTAAATAGTTGAATTTACAATTACATAGTTCCATGAACTAAATTAATTCTGAAATACCTGAGTTGCAAAATGTTTGAAGAATTATTCACATCCTGTAAGTGACATTTCTGGGCCTTATTGACCAGATCCAACTTTTATCTTTCTGCTATGCTCAGCTATTGGAGATAGATAATGAAGCTAATCCCCAGGCTGTATTCCCTCATTCTTCATGTCAGCCGTTTGCAGACTGTGGTTGTCCAGTGGTAGGTAGTTTTGGGAGATGGAAGTACATGATGAGTGAGAGGCCAAGGTGTTTCTCCCCTCCGACATTGCTTTGGGCAGTGTTCAGCAGTGTCTCCATCTCCCACTGGAACCTCTTTGCTCTATTTTCCACTGGATAACCAACTTGGACTTCTGTATACTGCTTCACCCATGTGTTCTTCCATCCCAAGAGTAGTAGTAGTTTCCTAATGTTCTAACTGTCGGGCTGTCCTACCGTCACCTGTTCTTCTTGTCAACTTTTCCATCATTTTTGCAGTCAATTCTCTGAATTAAATCCTCTAAGTTTTAAATATTCAAAGTGGTTTACATTTTTCTGATTGAACCCTGATTAATACATGTTGAAAAGTTATAGTTTTAGTGATTTTTAACTATATTGAATATTGCTTATGGTAACATAAATATTTGCTTCCTAGCACTGGACGTAGTAGTTGTTTAAGGAGGCAAGAATAGAACCATAATAACACTGGAGTATATTGCAAAAAAGAAAGATGGATATTTGGGGTATTGTCCACACCCAGATTATGGCAAATACAATAAACCAATTATACACATTTTAATTAAAAATAATGTTAAATAATTAATTGAAGTATAAATAATATACGATGCTATGAATGGGAAAAATAGTTGATGAATATAAATTGGGAAGAATCAATAGTGCTGTATCTTTTTTTTTTTTGACTGAGCAAAAGAAAACTAGGGCTAAACTCTGTTTGTGGATATGTGATCAAAATGTTGAACTAATTCCTACAGTGTTGACTATTGAAATCAATAGGAATTAAAGACCTTTCTTTTTTGTAGCTTAATACCTGAAGAGCAAATCAAAGTTTCCAATTTCTTATGAAATATGTGAAGTGTATGATCATAACAGTGCATGTAACCAGTGTAGAAATAAGTCTCTCAAGCCAGTTGAAACTTTTGATTAGAAATCAGATCACCTTTCTACCATATCCTGTTCAAAATGTCATACACTAAAACATTATAGACAACGTATTTCTAACATGGCAGAGCTAAGGGAAGCTTTATTAGTTGTTTTTTTTTTTTTTTTACTCTCTCATTTAACAGAGTATTAGATGATGGAGTGACCTTCCCCTTACATGCTTCAAAATAACATCTTTCTAAAAGATATTATATAAATGTCTGGCTCCCATATAAAGAGCAGTCATCATAAAGTCCTACTTTTGCTGCTTTTCTCCACATTTTTGCAGGAAAGATGGTAACTTTAAACCATAAATAATACAGTTGTTCAGTTGCTACATTGTACCTGACTCTTTGCAACCCCATGAACTACAGCACTTCAGGCTTCCTTGCCCTTCACCATCTCCTGGAGTTTACTCAAACTCATGTCCATGGAGTTGGTGATGTCATCCAACCATCTCCTTTTCTTTCACCCCTTTCTCCTCCTGCCTTCAGTCTTTCCCAGCATTAGGGTCTTTTCCAGTGAGTCGGCTCTTTACATCAAGTGGCCAAAGTATTTGAGCTTTTGCTTCAGCATCAGTCCTTCCAATGAATATGCAGCATTGATTTCCTTGGGCTTCCCTGGTGGCTCAGAGTTTAAAGTGTCTGCCTCCAATGCGGGAGACCCGGGTTCAATCCTGGGTCGGGAAGATCCCCTGGAGAAGGAAATGGTAACCCACTCCAGTATTCTTGCCTGGAGAATCCCATGGACGGAGAAGCCTGGTAGGCTACAGTCCACGGGGTCGCAAAGAGTCGGACACGACTGAGCGACGGAACGGGACGGAAAGGATGCTTTAGAGAGGATTTTCCTGAGTTGGTACAGAAGTTGGACTTGACTCATTTCTGCATTTTATTTTTCTTAAAGCTTTGTTGATCCATTACAGATTGTCATGGACATTTCTATGTATAAACAAAATGTATTGCTCTTTTTTTGGAGCATCGTATTGCCTGCTTTCTTGCTTTTGTAGAAGAATTTTTAAATGGGATCACATGCTTTTTTGTCAGATATTTTATGTGTTTCAAACAATGGAAACAAACTTCCCAGGCTATTAAGAGAGTACAATCCAGCATTTTTCTACATAGGCACTGTCATTAACAAATTGGATTTTAATTGGACTTCCCTGGTAGCTCAGTTGATAATCTGTCTGCAGTGCATGAGACCCTTGCCCGATTCCTGAGTCAGAAGGATCCCCTGGAAAAGGGATAGGCTACCCACTCCAGTATTGTTGGTCATCCCTGGTGACTTAGCTGGTAAAGAATCTGCCTGCAATGTGGGAGACCTGAGTTTGATACCTGCACTAGGAAGATCCCATGGCAACCCACTACAGTATTCTTGCCTGGAGAATCCCCATGGTCCGAGGAGTCTGGTGGTACACTAATTAATTAGTACACCATATCTAAAATGTGACAATTTATAAGATATTGGAGAAATTTAATAATAGAAGTTTTTTGATGTTTTGTTCAAGTATTTTTCTTTTATACTGTGTTAAATTTGATTGGCAAAACACCTGGGTTTGTAAACTTTATAACTCTTCATCCATTTCTAGGGCCTTAATATTGACCCTTGCCTATATCAAGCCAACTTCCACTATATTTTAAATTAATGAATTTTTGGAAGGATAAGCAAAATATTAATATTAAATGTATTTGTTCTTTATTAATTATTTCAAATTTTAATAATTGTCGTATCTTTATTGCTGCTATAGATCTGTGGGCTTATTGTCATTGAGTACTTTTTATTGAATCCATTTATCAATAGTCTCTGTCTTTAAGTAATGCCTACAGAAGTCCTATTGGATTGAGACACACACATTGGAATCATTCAGTATCTTTAAATTGCAGGATACAAGCTATTAGTGAGTCTTGAAGAAAATGTATTAGCTACTAAAGGTATTTTTTAAAATAAATTGAACTAAAATAGGGTGGAAAGCATTATACATAGTAAAGGTAAGTTTTATTCAATTAAACTTTTTTTTTAATGTCTGTGTGTTTGTACTCTGTCAAGATTTTAGATGTATTTCTTACTGTAAGTTTCATCAGAAAAAGTTTGTAATGCAATTGTAAGGTACAGTTTTAAGATTATTGAGATATATTTAATAGTTTTCAGAAGATCTAAGATTTTAAATTATATAGGAAGGCTATTGCTGTTTGCAATTATAATTAGCAGATAATAGGAAGGAACAGTTCAAGGTAGCAAAATATCTATTGTAACCTTCTAGCATTTTTTCTTTTCCTGCCTCAACTCATGGAATTTCTTCTTTTCTCCTAAGGTTTCAATTAAATAAAATCAATAAAGATACAGAGGTAGAGAGAACTGGCTATTTGTTGAGGATGAATAATCTCAATTGTGAAAAGTAGCTACACTCCCCAAGCCAGAGCTTAACTTTTGTATCGTTCTGACTGTCTCCCAGAGGTAGGTCAACTGTACTTTATAAACCACAGAGTATTGATACTAGCTGATAGAATTTTAATGTGGTCATATGGCTTTGATTTATAATGTTGAGGAGGTTATCTATTAGCATAGTGTTTTCTAAGCCATATCAAGTTCTGAGTCCTGACAGAAGACCTTTGACGCTCTTAAGCATCCAGCTGGCATGAAATTTGGTCTTTTAATCATTTTCTCTAGGAAAAGGGGAATATAGGAAAGGAGGAATTTGGCCGTGTTGCCAGCATTGGTGTTGCTCTTTTGAAGAGAAGCCAATACATTATACTTTCTGGATAGCTGGTAATTTGTTAAATTTAAGGAGGATGTTTATAACCCTTTTTGGTCCAGAACTAAATTATTTTTCACTGAATTTCACTAAGTCCTTTGGACACAGGTCCAGTGCCCATACTCATGCTACAAGATTGGACTTATTTAAAACTATAGCTACTGCCATGAAGTATTGAAAGATTTTGGATGATTTAAAGGGCACTGGGGGAAAAGTTTATTTTGTTTGTTCTGTTGTCTTCAGAAACCCCTTTCCTCTCATGCAACTAAGTTAAAAGATCTTATAAGGATTTAAGAGATACTGTGAACATAAGAGCTATGATCAGAAGGCAGGAGAGTATTTTCTGTATATTCTCTCCAATTATATCACATACTGTTGTTTCAGAATATTGCATAAATAAATCAAAGGGATCATAAAGTTTTCCTAATGTTATTATATTTCTTATAGGAGATCATATTTAGATATATCTGATTTGTAAATAACTTATTTTCAAATTAATGTCTTGGTAACTGACCAACTAAATAGAAAATGAGATCTGTATTACTTAACATATTGCTGGCACATTGTTAGTTCTCAAACTCTGAATGTGGAGTGAAGGAATTGAAGGAGGGCTGAAGGAAAAGTGTGAGGAAGAAAGGGCAGGAAGAAAGTATGATATATAAGTGGCTTCTAATCAAAACCTGAGACTTTAGATCACTGGGATACATAAAGTTCAACCTATATTATCCTACATGGAATAATTGCAATAAAAAGGAATCAATTTTATTTCATATAATTTATTAAATAATCAGAATGATCCTAAATTTATACCCTCCCCATGATGAAGTGATATACATATATATATATACACATATTCACACACTGTGTATACTGAAGTTCTGAAAAAAATACTTTACACTAAGTATATATCTTCCTTCGATGTTACTAGTCCATTTACATTTATTTTAAAAGGTAGATTAGCACGTTACCTTGGCCTGCAGCTGGATCAGAAGCTAATATGGGGAGAATATGTTCACAAGAAGAAATTATATATAAGTCATTGAGTTAACTGCTCACTTGTCTTCTTGGGTATATGTCATTGATCACTTGTTCACACATTGCTTATATGAAATAATAGATACAAAGAGTTAGTTTAGCTTATCCACAGAGTTTATCTTTTATTGTAATTGTTTAGTTGCATTGAAACCTGTCATACTTTTAGGTGTCCGGAATGGGAATAATGAGAGTTTGATTATCTACTTCTCTATTTCCTGGCTATGTGACCTTGAACAAATGCCTTTAGTTGGCACCTCCCTGGCAGAACAATATGGATCATATGAGATAATGCATGTAAAATTGCTAATGTATTATCTGCCCTTTAGTAAGCACAACATTTATATCAGCTGATAATTTTATTCTGCTTTTGTTCTCCTAGTCTCAGTCTGAAATTTGTTGGGAGTACTTATTGATATGGGCATATTTTCCTCATTTAAATCATTTTACCAATCATTTGTGAAATCACTGTGTAGTATCCATTGAAGATATATTTTTGTTGTGATGTTATTAAATAATGCTTAAGTGAAATCCTGTGGTATCAGATGGTGAACTGAGCCTTGGGTCAACAGAAGACTGCTGGGAAATTTGAAATGAAGTTTTTACAAACAGGGCTTAGAGGAAGTAGACTGCACAACTCTAGGGGCTGCACAGGGAGGTCAAGGCAGGATGCTTGTAGAGAGAGCAGCAGGACCAGGGGCACATGACTTTATTGTGGTCCTGGGTGGAATGATATAGGGTTCCCTGGTGAAGGACAGATTGGTCAATTCCAACCAAACAGAATTAGATTTTATCTAAGGGGAAGGCACAGGTTGGGAGGCAGGGGAGAATGTTGGTCACAGGGACTGCTGAGGAAATGATGTCAGGAACTTACATTTGCCTGTGAGTCTTCTCAGCATATCTAGGACATGCACTGGCTAGAGGGACTAGTGTCAGCTCAGGGTCTCTTTGGCCCACTTAGTGCCCACTTAGTCACACAGAGTGGATGCATGGGCAGCAATAGCATAGAGTAGTTTAGCTAAATCTTGACATTTTATATTTTAAAGATCCTATTTAATGGGCATACTGTATTTGTTGTTGCTGAACCTAATGACCAAGTCAGAAGACTCCAAATCTGGAAGTAGAAACACACCGTAAAAGGTTTTATCTATAGGGTGCAGACCCAGATAACTCAATAGTAGTGAAACCCCGAATTTTATGCTCAACAAACTGATGGTGATTTGATTCACTTACCAGAAGTAAGAGATCCCTGTAATTGGGTATTCACATGAAACATCAAGGACAGAAGGAAAAATGAGAAGAGACAGAAAAGAAGAAATAAGAGGGATTAGAAAATACAATGAGATGGCAGTGGATGAGTTTAGAGGGTGAAGATGAACATTTGTGACAGAGTTTAGAATGGGAGAGGTGATGACTGGTGACAACACTGGAATTGTCGATAAGAGAGTTAGAATAAAAAAAAAAGCTGTGTATTCTGGATAAGGCAGCAAATAATTATTCAGGATTAGACATGCACTTATCATTTCTTAGGGCATCTATATGTTATGCTGAAGGCAGTGTAGTTCAGATGTAGTCTATGGGCAAGAACACTCTGTATTGCTATTTTTATTCATAGACAATATATTCAGTAGAAGCTAAGGAATTATGAATGCTTGCTCAAATTCTGCACATTTGCCAAATGCACAACAGCAAGATTTAAGTTCATAATCATGACGAAGCCATCAACATCATGATTCAGATTCAACTAACACGTATTGAGTACCTACTATATATGACATAGTTTCACAACAATATGCTATAAGGTATTGCTTTTCCAGCTTTATAGCCAAGTAAATTCAGGCTTAGAAAAGTAATGTAACTTGCCTCAGGTAGAACAGGTAGTGATTGAATCAGAATTCAAATCTAAGACTTTTATTCCAAGCCTCATGACTTGATTATTGTGTGTCTCTCCCTAAGAAAATATAAAAACAATTGATAAATTTATTGCTTACTAGGCTTTAATGCTTATTAAACATGATTAAGGACCAGATGCATTTTAGTAACTAAGTTGACAATCATTTTAAAATAATCAAGAATGTGTGTTATGTATTTGATGAAGACTGTTAAATTATTTTAGATGAGAGTAAGTATTAGATTATATCATATAGTCATAACTATTTAGAGGGCTTCCTTGGTGGCATAGATGGTAAAGAATCTGCCTGCAATGTGGGAGACTCAGATTTGATCCCTGGGTCAGAAAGATCCCCTGGAGAAGGGAACTAGTAGTTGGAAAATAGTGAATTCTTAAAACTGTAAATATTCTGGGGGGAAAAAAGCCCTCTCATCCCCAAATGATTTTATCCATAATGATTACAAGGTATTGGTAATAAAAGAAAAAGAAATGAACAGCTTTTGAATGTCATCTGTACATTTGTTACATCCTCGGATCCTTGCAACAACCTACAAATTTTCTCCTTTGTAAGTGGAGAAGCCAACTCAAAGAAGAGGCATATCTTTCAGAGCTTTAACACAGCTAGTAAATGGCATAACCAGGGTTTGATTCTAGACATGTGTGTCTCCAAAGCCCTTGCTTATTTTTTTAAAAACCATAATATTTCTTGGAGCTTTTTGTATACCGTAGTCCTTAACAGAAAGGAAAAGAAGCTGCTACTTGCTGTAGTATTCCACATCCCAAATTAATCTTTTGAGTGCTAATTCTGGTGTAACTAAACAGCTGAATCAAGTTGAATTATAACCCTCCTTTGAAAAGTATTAGGCAGCCTAGAGTGTTGAGCACTGTTATTTCACAAGATAGATGGGAAGATTAAAAAAAAATTGAGGGATGAATAAAAGATGCACTTATAGCAAATTCATTAAACATGTCAGTAATATGTTATAAAGTTTTATGTTTAATTACAGTTGAATAAAGTGAACTGTTGGAATTAGTTTGCCTTTTTCTGATGGCTGGTAGGAATATATAGAGTTTATAGCCTAATTGAATGAAAACTTTTTTTATCTGATGCTGTGTAATTTAAGAATCTTCTTAGATGTGTTTACATATCCATTTTTGATAGATTTTATCCCAAAAGGATAGTGTATTTTACGATGACTTGTTTTGCAGCTATCTAAAGTTCTCCCAATATAAAGTCCTGCTTTACCTCATATCATTCAAGAAAATTTTCAACCCTCTGTAACCCAATTCTAACTCCTCCTCCTCCTTCTCTTGTGATTTCTGTATTCTTCCACATTTTATTTATTTTATAAATTTCACTTTACAGTATATTGTTGTCTATTTTGCCTTTGCAGAAGACTGTAACTGTCTTACATAACAGCCATTCACTTCTATTGTTGCAAATTCTTCAAGAACTTTGTATTTTGCTATTTGTATAGAATATGTTTACTAAATTCTAGAATACTTGAATTGATTTTTTTAATTTTCCTTTGTTCTTTCAGGAATTTGTGTTTTATCCATTCATTTTGTTTTTTTCCCTATAGAAACATGTTCTTTTTTAGACATTCATTCACCAGTTTTTCAATAAATAGTTATTGAGTCCTTGGCTTATGCTAGATACTTTCTTTGAGAATACAGTGATATAAGAAATAAGGTCTTGGCTATTGAATTTACGTTGTAGTTCAGTCTGTATCCTCAAATAGTGTTGTGTAAACAAGTTATGTTTGACTTTTTACTTTACCAACTATTAGTTCTATGGTCACAGGGATGTTATTTGGGTTTTATGAGATTCAGTTTTCTTGTCTGTAAAATAGAAATACTTATAGCTACTCCTATATATTTCTAAATCCTGGTAATAATTCATTGGAATGTACCCAAAGCAGTATCAACACACAGTTGGGGCCCAAGGTCAGTATCTTTTCTTTCTCTCTTTCTCACCCTTCCTTTAACATTATAGCTATAACTTATGGCCAGGACTATCTAGTTAAAGAAATTGCTGCATGTTATATTATGCTTCTGGTGTTCTGTTTGTTACCTAATACCTCCTGAGGCTCACCTACTTTTAATTCAAGGCAGTCTTTTGATGCCTTGAAAAAGTAGACTTAATCTGAACATGTGATGACTATCATTCGTCTTGTTTCTGTTTCTCACTCATTTTTCCTTCATTTGAGATGCTTCGCCTTCATACTGTCTTCTCTTTAATACTATTTTACATGGATTTTCCCCTAAATTTATTGTCAGTTTTTGACATATTCTGAATGTCCATAAAAAATGTATTTTCTTCCTGACAGTTGCTTCTGCGGGCATTAAAACCATCTTGTCATCATTAAATGTTTCTTCTAAAATCCTACACTTTTCTCAGTATACCTGAATTAATCATTTTTCTTGGTTGGAATAGTAGTTTATGTAAGGAACACTTGGTAATTATCACCTGTTCCTCTGTTTGATCCATAGAACAAACAATATTTGATATTCTTCTGCAAATAATTCTTCATTGAAATAGCACTTCCATGCTTTAGCCACTTAATTTTATGAATTAATTTGAGCTTTCTACCCCCAATGGAAAGTATGACACTTCTCTCTAATCTCAGTAATTGATGAGCTGATTTTCTGACTTCCTGGGCATTCTAAAAAAATCTCATCATATTTGACATGTATAATCACTTGATTTCTGGCAGACAATATCTAGTCTTTTCTATATCACCTGGCTTCACATAGTATACAATTTGCATGATTTTATATGGAGAAATCACTAAAATGTAAATTATTGTTACTTTTCTTCATTTGCATTAAAATCAAGGGACTTCCAGCATATTAAAAAGCAGAGACATTACTTTGCCAACAAAGGTCCATCTAGTCAATGCTATGGTTTTACCAGTAGTCATGTATGGATTTGAGAGCTGGACTATAAAGAAAGCTGAGTGCCAAAGAATTGAAGCTTTTGAACTTTGGTGTTGGAGAAGACTCTTGAGAGAGTCCCTTGGACTGCAAGGAGATCAAAACAGTCAATCCTAAAGGAAATCAGTCCTGAATATTCATTAGAAAACCTGATGCTGAAGCTGAAACTCCAATCCTTTGGCCACCTGATGTGAACTGACTCATTGGAAAGACACTGACACTGGGAAAGATTGAAGGTGGGGAAGAAGGGGACAACAGAGGATGAGATGGTTGGATGGCATCACCAACTGGATGGACATGAGTTTGAGCAAGCTCCAGGAGTTGGTGATGGACAGGGAAGCCTGGTCTGCTATAGTCCATTGGGTTGCGAAGAGTCAGACACAACTGAGTGACTGAACTGACCTTAAAAATCTCAATTCATTTTTCTTCTGCTATACAAGAAGAGAAATTTTTCAAATTTCTCTAAACCATTTTAATATCCTCATCATCTTTTTTTTTTTTCTTCCAGCTACAAATAGATGTGCACTTGGGCTTCACTGACAGCTCAGTAGGTAAAGAATCCACCTGCAATGCAGAATGACTCTTTGCAACCCCATGGACTTTACAGTCCCTGGAATTCTCCAGGCCAGAATACTGGAGTGGTAGTTCCCTTCTCCAGGGTTCTTCCCAACCCAGGGATTGAACCCAGGTCTCCCACTTTGCAAGTGGATTCTTTACCAAGTGAGCCATCAGGGAAGCCCATCTATAAAGTGGGGATTAATCTAACCTTCACAGAATTTCTGTGAATTTCTGTTATTATTGCTGTTATTGCTTTAAGTTTATAATTAGCCATTTCAGAAAATCATCTTAAGTAACAAAAGAAACAAATCTACAGCCGCAAAAATCACAAGGTAAAAATTCAAACAATTACTAACTACTAAGAACTAAAGAGTAAGAACAATAAAAGAAGTGACCCCTCTGAGAAAAGATAAACTTTACTTGCTTTGCAATCTTGCCTAAGGGAAAATCACATACAGTGAAGTGGTTCAGTCCTGTCTGACTCTGTGACATTATGGACTGTAGCCCAGTAGGCTCCTCTGTTCATGGAATTCTCCAGGTAAGAATACTGGAGTGGGTTACCATTTCCTTCTCCAGGGCAGGAACCTGGGTCTCCCACATTGCAGGCAATGCTATTCTTGTATGCAATTTTGTCTTTCCCCCCTGCAGTTTTGCATAAGGGAAAAACCACATACAAGAATTGTTTTATTTGCATCTCATTATTATCAATGGACATTTATTTGGCTTACCCATGATTGTGTTCTTGTAAGAATCAATTAAATAGACAGGATACTTACTCTTTAGAAGACTATAAAGAGATGCATTCTTTCTGTGTATAAGCTTCCTTTCTATGCTAAGTTTAGTATGTTGGAAAAATTTTCTGTGTTGCTGTAGAATATAATAAAATAATAACATTTTCTCCTCTCATTCAGTTCAGTTCAGTTCAGTCGCTCAGTCGCGTCCGTCTCTCTGCGACCCCATGAATCACAGCACGCCAGGCCTCCCTGTCCATCACCAACTCCCGGAGTTCACTCAAACTCATGTCCACAGAGTCGGTGATGCCATTCAGCCATCTCATTCTCTGTTGTCCCCTTCTCCTCTCGCCCCCAACCTTTCCCAGCATCAGAGTCTTTTCCAGCGAGTCAACTCGTCGCATGAGGTGGCCAAAGTATTGGAGTTTCAGCTTTAGCATCAGTCCTTCCAATGAACACCTAGGATTGATCTCCCTTAGAATGGACTGGTTGGATCTCCTTGCAGTATAAGGGACTCTCAAGAGTCTTCTCCAACACTGCAGTTCAAAAGCATCAATTCTTCAGCGATCAGCT
The DNA here is from genome assembly GCF_049115385.1 of Moschus berezovskii. Classification (NCBI taxonomy): domain Eukaryota; kingdom Metazoa; phylum Chordata; class Mammalia; order Artiodactyla; family Moschidae; genus Moschus; species Moschus berezovskii. The sequence goes on along the minus strand of NC_142463.1, from coordinate 48,863,244 downwards.
TTCTTCACAGTCCAACTCTCACATCCATACATGACCACGGGAAAAACCATAGCCTTGACTAGACGGACCTTGGTTGGCAAAGTAATGTCTCTGCTTTTTAATATACTATCAAGGTTGGTCATAACTTTCCTTCCAAGGAGTAAGTGTCTTTTAATTTCATGGCTGCAATCAGCATCTGCAGTGATTTTGGAGCGCAAAAAAATAAAGTCTGACACTGTTTCCGCTGTTTTTCCATCTATTTCACATGAAGATGAGATAAAACTCTCCCTCTGGCTTTGAGAGACAGCCTTTAAATACTAGAATCCATTACCATGGTTTAGTTGATTCTTTGATGAGTCATGAAGCATATCTTCAGTTATCACACTCAGTCACAATGTGACAGTGTGTATAAGAAAAAATGGGATTTGTGGAACAAATAGCATATGTCAGTGTATAAAAGGGAAAGAGGAGAGAATAGTAGTATGGAGAGGACTCTAAAGTGCTATCTAGACTCGTAACTACTTCATCCTCATCTGTTAACCATTTCTTTAGGAAGCTGGCTTTTTCCCTGTTATATCCTCAGCACCTAGCATACTGCCTTAATTAAGTATACTGCATTGAATTAAATTGAATTGAACTGATTACTATTCATTGCTTTTTGTTTATAATACAGTTTTCAATTGCTGATCTCATATACATGGTAAATATTGGCTTATCCTACACTACAAACTTTGGCTTGCTTAGGTATAGTCATAAACCATTTATATACATACATAGTCTTGTCATTGTTCAAATCACATGATTTAAAACAGGAAAACACAAACTATAAAAATATATAACGATAAAGATCTTAGATGTCAGCAGAAAAAGCATTTTCATATTTTGTATGGAGATACATTTTTAAAAGAACTTGCATAATTTTCTCTTTTTTTCTTGTGATCCTCAGAAAGGCTCAATGTGGGGAGAATTATAAAAGAAATTACCAAGGTCATATAGCTATAAACTAAACAAAATAAAATGGGATATCCTGCCTCTTATTGTTTTATAAAACTAAAAAGTGAAGGGTTTATTTTAATGCAAAAAAATGTTAGTACTTTCAGAATTTAATAGATTATTTTACAATTATAGGCTGTTTTCTCAGTATTCATTATTCTTTTCTTTTAAGGTGGAGTTCCAAAATAACAAATTACTTAGATTCTATATATTTGTACCACATTCATTACAAACTTATGGCACATATAGCACTTCTGTCATAATACCCTGTGGACTTCATTGTAATTACTAATTTTATTTCATAAATGCCAATGGCTTATTTATGCGAAATTAATCTTTTTTTGGCGGGGGGTGGGGGAGGCTTCCCAGGTGGCACTAGTGGTAAAGAATCTACCTGCCCAAGCAGGAGATTCAAGATATATGGGTTCAGTTCTTGGGGTGAGAAGATCCTCTGGAGTAGGAAATGGCAACCCACTCCAGTATTCTTGCATGGAAAATCCCATGGACAGAGGAGCCTCACAGTCTATTGTCCATAGGGTTGCAAATAGTTGGACATGATTGAGTGAGCAACTTACTTAATCTCTTTTTTCTTTGTGTACTCTCCTTTTTCTTGACAATATTGATAAGAACAGTGGTCCTGGGGGTGGGGGTAGGGGTCAGTGAATGTTGAAGCCCAGGTGAATTCCTCAGTCTAGGCACTGATGATGTTTTGGTCTAGTTCTTTATTGTGGAGGCTGGCCTGTATGTTGAAGATGTTTAGCAGTATCCTAGACCTCTGTCCACTTGTACCAGTAGCACACAACCCTCTGAGTTATAACATCCGAAAAGGTCCCTACGTATTGTCAAATGTCCTTAGTGGGCAAAATAACTCTAGAATGTATTTTGTTAACTGCTTTGTCATCTAGATTTTATGTGCATGTTCCCGTTTTTATTTATCCTTTAGTATAGATTCAAATGTCATATTTCAGTTGTATTATATCTCTAATCAAAATTTGATTAAAACATTAGATAAAACTAACAATTTTGTTTACATACAGAATATATATTCTAATTTTTATATGCATTTTAAATCATTGAATTTCTTTTCCTTCTGTCAACTGCAGTAATGAAATAAATGTTAGGAAGCAAATTGTGTTTGATATGTATAATGAAGTATTGAAGTTAAATTGTTAGAGTAATTTAATTCAATTTTAATGTTAAATCTGCATTTTCTAGCTCCTCATCGATTTAAACTAGATAAATTACATAAACAAAAGATAAATTTTTGTTCTCTACTGTTGAGAGTGGGATAAAGGGAAAGGATCTAGCCAGCTGGTGAAGTGTTAAAATTTACAGTAAATGGCAGTGAAGACAGACTTGTTTGGAATGTTCAGCTGGATGAGCGTTGTGTCAACACTTTTCTGGTATTTCTTGATAATATCATGTTAATCTGAAGAGCACTTAGCAGATACTAATTATCATCTGGTGAACACTCTTCAGTGGGAAAGGTGAAAATCTATTCAGTAGGTGTAATGCCTGCTCAATTGTCAACCTAAACTACATGCCACCAAGCCTTAATGTTTTGGTGATAGTTTAGGTGTAAACAAAACAAGTGCTATGTATTGCTTTATACAATATATATTTCCTAGTGATAACATTATGATTTCTGTTATTTATATTTAATAGTGGGTCAAATAACTTTGCTTATTGCAGATCATGTTATTGTGTGATTACCATATAAAATTCAAAACACAAACTTCAAGATTGTTCTTTATAAGATTTTAAGCTATTATTTAATTTTCATAAAAAGTAATATTCATTATATTTCTATGAAAGTTTAATGTTTTAAAATTAATGTGTATTTTGATAATCATAGTAGGCATTCTTAAATGAGCAAATTTTAAGCGTCATATGTGAGATAGAGCACATTAATACCTGTCTCAGCTTCAGCTGTTTCTCTTTGTTGATTCCTTTTTCTTCCAACAATGCATCCAAGACAAGTCCCAATTTCTTGAAATTTCCACTTCAATATCTGAACTTGGCACACATTCGTTATGATTTTTTGGATTATTATTGACTCTGTTGCCAGTATCCTGATATCCAATAAATATTTTTATAGATTTTGATTAAAATGTATGTATTGGATTAAACTTTTCCTGTACCTTTTTTCTTAGATCTTCTTAGTTAGGAATGACTTAAATATCTGTTACACTTTCTCATTTTCATTACTGCAACATAAATGTTCTAGTTTTTAGCTCCTCCTATGTGAACACTTATTTATTCCTGTATGAGTAGTTCCTATATAACACTTATTCCTGGCTTGTTTTTCTATATCCCCATGCTCTCTTCTGTAATTGATTGGAAAAGATTCATACTTAGTTGTGTCCCAAGATATGGCAGAAAGAATTCTATACTGAAGTGAAGATGCGTGCATGTGTGCTTAGTCACTTGGTAGTGTACCACTCCTTGAGACCCCATGGACTGTAGCCTGCCAGACTCCTCTGTTCATGGGATTTTCTAGGCAAGAATACAGGAGTTGCCGTGCCATCCTCCAGGGGATCTTCCTGACCCAGGGATGGAACCTGGGTCTCCTGCATTGCAGGCGGATTCTTTACTTTCCGAGCCACCAGGGAAGCCTGAAGTGAAGATGAGTGTTGATTTATTATTTAATCCTGTTCAGGCTTATTGTCACACCATAAAAGTATTCTGATTCTGTTACTTGATCTGAAATTCATTGTATTACTTTATGCCTAAACTTCTGGGCATCTAGCCTAATGAGATGAAAGGATTTCCTAGAGAGTGCACACAGCATCCCAACAAGAACTTTTCCATTCTTAAAGAATTTAGAAAGACATAGAATTAAATTCTACTATTAAAGATGCTTTGTCAACAATGAGGAAGAAATAATGGATGAATTATAACTCCATATCTTAAATAACACTGTCCAATGAATTCAGTATAAGTTCTGCCCCTACATTATCAGATGATTTGAAAAAAGCTCCACATTTTTGGACCTATATGAGCCAATTTACCAAACTACCTGAAATTTCTATAGTGTTTACGCTTGTCAAACTATTGATTGAGGTAAAAGTGTTCTTTAATGAAAATAGCAAATAAACCCAATCAGTTCAGTTCAGTCGCTCAGTCGTGTCCGAATCTTTGCGACCCCGTGAATCGCAGCACACCAGGCCTCCCTGTCCATCACCAACTCCCAGAGTTCACTCAACTTCATGTCCATCTAGTTGGTGATGCCATCCAGCCATCTCATCCTATGTCTTCCCCTTTTCCTCCTGCCCCCCAATCCCACCCAGCATCAGAGTCTTTTCCAATGAGTCAACTCTTCACATGAGGTGGCCAAAATATTGCAGTTTCAACTGTATCATCATTCCTTCCAATGAACACTCAGGACTGATCTCCTTTAGAATGGACTGGTTGGATCTCCTTGCAGTACAAGGGGCTCTCAAGAGTCTTCTCCAACACCACAGTTCAAAAGCATCAATTCTTCGGTGATCAGCTTTCTTCACAGTCCAACTCTCACATCCATACATGACCACTCTCACATCCATACATGAAACCATAGCCTTGACCAGATGGACCTTTGTTGGCAAAGTAATGTCTCTGCTTTTTAATGTGCTATCTAGGTTGGTCATAACTTTCCTTCCAAGGCGTAAGCGTCTTTTAATTTCATGGCTGCAGTCACCATATGCAGTGATTTTGGAGCACAGAAAAATAAAGTCTAACACTGTTTCCACTGTTTCTCCATCTATTTGCCATGAAGTGATGGGACCCAATGCCATGATCTTTGTTTTCTGAATGTTGAGCTTTCAGCCAACTTTCTCACTCTCCTCTTTCAATTTCATCAAGAGGCTTTTTAGTTCCTCTTCACTTTCTGCCATAAGGGTGGTGTCATCTGCATATCTGAGGTTATTGATATTTCTCCCAGCAATCTTGATTCCAGCTTGTGTTTCCTCCAGCCCAGGGTTTCTCATGATATACTCTGCGTATAAGTTAAATAAGCAGGGTGACAATATACAACCTTGATGTACTCCTTTTCCTATTTGGAACCAGTCCATTGTTCCATGTCCAGTTCTAACTGTTGCTTCCTGACCTGCCTAAAGGTTTCTCAACAGGCAGGTCAGGTGGTCTGGGATTCCTATCTCTTGAGGAATTTTCCACAGTTTTTTGTGATCCACACAGTCAAAGGCCTTGGCATGGTCATTAAAGCAGAAATAGATGTTTTTTTGGAACTCTCTTGTTTTGTCGATGATCCAGCAGATGTTGGCAGTTTGATTTCTGGTTCCTCTGCCTTTTCTAAAAGCAGCTTGAACATCTGGAAGTGCACGGTTCACGTATTGCTGAAGCCTTGTTTAGAGAATTTTGAGTATGACTTTACTAGCGTGTGAGATGAGTGCAATTGTGTGGTAGATTGAGCATTCTTTGGCATTGCCTTTCTTTGGGATTGGGATGAAAACTGACCTTTTGCAGTCCTGTGGCCACTGCTGAGTTTTCCAAATTTGCTGGCAAGTTGAGTGCAGCACTTTCACAGCATCATCTTTCAGGATTTGAAATAGCTCAACTGGAATGCCATCACCTCCACTAGCTTTGTTCACAGTGATGCTTTCTAAGGCCCACTTGACTTCACATTCCAGGATGTCTGGCTGCTAATGTGTGTCTCTCTTCAGTAGGCATCACCATTTCATTGTCCCTTAGCAATTTAGTTACATTCTAGTCTTAGAAAATGCCGCCTTGTCTTAAATGTGACCTCTTTGTAATCAGAGGTCTGAACTGGGTGGTGGGAAGATATAGCATATACTACTAGATCTAGAAACTGTATTCTATTTAGTATAGATCATATACTACTTATGGAGCTATATCTGTAGACCCTCAAATGAGCCCTCATCCTGATTAATCTGGAGTGCCAAAAGAAATATTGTTTCTTTATTAAAAACCATCCTCCCCTGCCTTCTCTCTCTCTCACACACTCAACAGTGCCTCCTTTCTGAAAAAAAAAGATAAATATATAAAGATTAGATGATTGGATGAGATGAGATGGTTCGATGGTATCACCTATTCAGTGGATGTGATTTTGAGCTAACTCTGGGAGATAGTGAAGGACAGGGAAGTCTGGAGTGCTGTAGTCCATGGGCTCACAAAGAATCAGACGTTACTTAGTGACTCAACAACAACAAAATGTATAGAGTCCACTCTACATAGGAATTGTAAAGTAAGAGAACTTAATTCTTAATTGTGGAAGAAAAGAAATCAACGATGTGTTACAGATATAAAGTAGAATTCTAAGTAAGACTGGAGTTTATCAAATTCAAATCATGATAGTAGGGCTTGGTACACTAATGTCTGAAGTGGTTTTTGAGCCCTGAGATGACCTTGATGTAAGACCACAGTGCTAACAGGACTTTTTAATAAATTCACTGACAAAACCTAAGAGGCTGGATTGTACATATTTTTATGTAAAAATTCAGAAATTGATTTAAATAAAATATGCCTAATATTAAAATGTGCTTTCATATAGTCAGTTGTTTGTAGCCAAAATATCATGTTGTCTGCAAAATAAAAAAAAAAAATAATATGCTGAATTTTTTTAAAATAAAACTCTTTTCTATAGTCAGTCATCTTTTTGAGGAAGAAATGTAATGTTTTCCTGGACTGTATCCTTTACTACAAAGGAAAATTGTTTTGAAGAACTATTATGAGAGAAATGTTTCATTGTAAGGATATAATTAAATATATAAATAGTATATATTTTTGTCTTTTATTGTGTTGTTTTTGAAAATATAGTTTTGTAAAATAGATAATTTGCAACTGTGTATTAATAGATTGCTAATCTGATTTTTATGACATGTAATTCATAGGGCAAATAAGATCTGTATACTGCATAAAGTTTCTTTTGTTTAAAACAATCCCTTGCTTCAAAAATAATCAATGTGAAACTGATAAAGAAAAGACATAGTGGTCAGCAATACATAATATGCCCCTTTTAAGATACAGTATGACCTTGCAAGATATAATATGTTCCTAGGCTACTCTTTCTTGTATACATTCACAAGAGAATTTCTAGTAAATAGGAGTCGATTTTAATGTCTCATTACTCTTTCCATACTTTTTCTATTTTGCCAAAGGATCTTCACATAGGCATAAGAAATCCTCTGGTGAATTATGCTGGGGTTCCCTACAAGAAAATAATTCATGAGTTCATCAATCTTTTAGTCCCTTCAATTTATCTGGAGAGTTATGGATAGCATGCTGGGTAGCAGTACATGGAACAGATCATCTTGAAAAATAATGCCATCTCCATAATGGGGAAGTTGCTATTTCCCAGTGGGAGTGAGCTGTTTAGGCTCTGTGGATATGGTCCTATTGCAGATTGCTGCTGGCAGAGAAAATAACATTCTTCTTGGTTTCCCATATTACTTTAAAAGTATTTCAGTGACTGAGACTTTAATTATGCCCCAAATAGTACATATAGTCAGTATAAAAGTCCAAATAAAAATGGACAAAAGGAAGGAATTTCATAGTTAAACATATCATTCTCTTATTAAAACTTTCTAATGTATGAAGGTATTACGGGATTCTAAGATTATTAAATAATGTTTTACGTTGTATATGCTGTTTCTGTAAACACAGTGGCAAACAAGAAAGTTGACTTCCATGGTTGGCTCAGACTGTAAAGAATCTGTCGGCAATGCAGGAGACCCGGGTTCGATCCCCGGGTCAGAAAGATCCCCTGGAGAAGGGAGTGAAAATCCACTCCAGTATTGTTGCCTGGAGAATTCCATGGACAGAGGTGCTTGGCAGGCTACAGTCCATGGACTCACAAAGAGTTGGGCATGATTGAGTAACTAACACACACACATGCTGTGTCTGTAGACACAATGGCAAACAAGATAATAGTCTTCATTGGCTTGTTTTGTATAATTCTTTTAGGTCTGATTATTTATTACTTGAAAGTATGGATTTGCATTTCATTGTCCCTACTTAAGCAAAATAACTGTTAATTTACCAATTATTTAAACAAACTATCATTTCTCTTTTCCTAAATGTCATGATATCCATTTATATGTTGATATAAAAATCATTTTCTTCTTCCTAAGTAGAGAGAAAAATAATTAGTTGAAATTCAAAGGTAGCATATTAGTCTGGGTTCTCCACAAAAATAGAAGCAGTGGAAAATATATGTGTGTGTGTGTGTGTATATATATTTATTTATTTATATATATATGTACTGTACATATGTGTATATCTTATGTGAGTGTATCCATCAGTTTATCTATTGATCTGTACCCACCAATGTTGCAGTCTTGAGGAGAATTCTTTCTTTGGAAAAATGCAATCTTTGTTGTCAGTACTTTCAAACAATTGGATGAGGCCCACTCACTTTATGGCTCGTCTACTTTACTTAGTCTACTGATTTAAATTCCAATCAGCCTTGAAAAGTACCTTCATAGTAAACTCTGAATGGCTTTAACCTAACAGCTAGACACAATAGCCCAGCCATGTTGACACATAAGATTAACAGACTCAAGTAGTAAAAAGTAGATTTTATCATCTTTGATATCCATGCACATCTCCCAAGTATTGAATGGAAGGTTGGGAGTATTTCTAAGAAAAGAAACCTGATATTAAAATGAATCTGACTTTTTTTCCTAGGAAATATGGTGTATTATTTCTTTATTGTTCTTTAACCAGTACTTCTTTGCCTGAAACTATATTTCTCCTTTCTCTTTTTCCCCTATTTAAACTCAATTTAAACTTCAATATAAATGTTAAGTTTTATTTACTGTTCCATGCTCACATTAATCTCTCAACTAATGTTCACAGGTAATTATTCATATACGATAAAAGTAGTATGTTAACACAAAAATGCTTGTAAATGTATATACAATTAGATTGTATTTCTTTTTGCCCTAACATATTTATTTGTTAAGACAAATAATTAGCATGTATTTTAAACAGAAAAATAAGAATTCTTTTCTGTGAAGTTATTTCCCATAATCATACATTTATCCCTTTAATAAATGACCAAAAGTATAATATTACAATGCATTAAGAAAATTATTATATATTTGATAAATATATTCACTTAAAATATGATTCTTTCTTCTATCAAAGTCACTAATCTATGAATTTTTATTACCCTGTGAGTTTAAATACTAGACCAGTCACTCACTAATTTATTCAACAGATATTTATTTTTTATCTCTAGAAATTTTAACAAAATTATGAGGAATATTTTTAGAAAATAATTAAATATTTTATGAGTGCATAGAGAAGGATATGGCAACCCACTCCAGTGTTCTTGCCTGGAGAATCCCAGGGACGGGGGAGCCTGGTTGGCTGCCGTCTATGGGGTCACACAGAGTCGGACACGACTGAAGTGACTTAGCAAGCAAGCAAGCAAGCAAGATCTCTTAAAAATTGCTCAGATTCATTAAATTTTCTTATTGCTATATGAACAAATTCGTATGCTTTCCTTGGGAAGATGAAAATTTCTGAGATACTTATTAAGAACTTTTATTTATTCAGTTTGTGTGTGTATGTTAGAACAAATTCAGAATGAGAGAACCTCTCCAGTTATAGAGTCTCTTTGGTACTCTTTGAACATTATTTAAAATACTTGGTTCCATTCATGAAACAGTAAAGTTATAGACCAGCAGCTATAAGCTCTCAATGTCCATTATTTATAGTATCATTAATTGTGTTTTTTTTTTCTTTTCACAAGGCATTCTGAGTGTTTTTAACTATATTTATTAAATTTTAAATTATATAGTTATTTGTGGAAATATTTACCCAATGCCATTCTCACTCATTAGACTTCTATAGAACAAGGACCAGAGGTTACCCATATTTACTCCACATGTATCACAGGGCCTAGCACATAATAAACTTTTAATTAAATTTGAGAATGGATTGTACATGTTTTATAGGTTTAGAGAGGAAAGACAAGAGGAATTAATTTGTTGACATCCACAGAACTAGGAAGTGGAAGAGATTGGTTTTCTGAGTGTTTGGCTGCATAGTTTATAATGTTTTTGTACCATGTCTTGCTGACACTCTTTTTGTCAGTCCTTAGGCAAAAATTTTGTTAATAATGGAATGAAATTTGTCATGAGTTAAGTAATATTCAAGATATTCCTTATTTGGAAGAGCAATAAAAGACTTATGCTTGTAAATTAAATAGAACAAGAGAAATGCATTTATTGCTATTTTTGTGTAGACTGTGTGTGACAGGGTTTTCAGCAGTTATCTACATTTGCCTAAAACCTGCAGTATCTCCCATCTGACTGCTCTCCTTGCCACTGCTCTTCTACCCTGACCCTCCAACAGTCTTTTCTCAACACAGCAGCAAAATGTTGAACAATCCTTTTTAAAAGGCTTAGTCAGAAACTGTCAATCCTCTTCTCAAACTCTTCTAATTACTCTCTCATCAGATGTACCATCCAAAGACCTTAAAATGACTCTGAAGGCCCTGTATGATCTGCCTGCAATTTATTTGATTTCATCTCCTACTGCTCTGCTTCTTATTTTTGCTTTCCTAACTGCAATACTTTGGCCACCTCATGCGACGAGTTGACTCACTGGAAAAGACTCTGATGCTGGGAAAGGTTGGGGGCGGGAGGAGAAGGGGACAACAGAGAATGAGATGGCTGGATGGCATCACCGACTATATAGACATGAGTTTGAGTGAACTCCGGGAGTTGGTGATGGACAGGGAGGCCTGGCGTGCTGTGATTCATGGGGTCTCAGAGAGTCGGACATGACTGAGCGACTGAACTGAACTGAACTAACCATGCTCTTGTCTAAAGACCTTTGTACATATTACTCAGTCTTGAAACATTGTTTCCCTCATCCTGATGGCTTGCTCCCTTACTGCTTCTGCCTTTTATCAAGGATTATACCTTTGTGACTAGTGCTTATCACCACTTGACATCTATTTTTTTTATGTATTTATTTGTTTACTCTTGGGTGTAGAGTATAAGCTCATAAGGGGAGGGGTTTTATTTGATTTGTTTGTTGCTCCATGCCTGGTACTTAAAAAGGCATCTGATGCAAATTATGCAGCAAAAATTTGTTGAATGAATGAATGGATATTTGAGAGAAGGTTTAATAGGTGTGCAGTCTATTCATAGCTCTTGTGTTTTTGTGTATTAGTTGCTCAGTCATATTAGACTCCTTGAGACTCCATGGAATATAGTCTGCCAGGATCCTCTGTCCATGCAAGTCTCTAAGCAAGAATACTGAAGTGGTTTGCCATTACCTCCTCCAGGGAATCTTCTTGACCCAAGGATTGAAACCAGGTCTCCTGCATTGCAGGCCGATTTTTTTTATTGTCTGAGCCACTGAGGAAGCCCATATTCATAGCTCTAGGTACTTCAGACTTATTCCTTACAGTAAGTTATAACATCTGAACTAAAGAATTTGAGTAATTTTAGCTTAATTACTTACAGAAATAAAAATACTCACTGAAACTCAATTTAAACATCTAAATTTCCATCCAGACAAAGTTGTTTACTCTTTGACAATGAGAAAATCACCTAAATATGATTTCTTTTCTCAAAAAATAAAATGATACTAAAGCTGTTTTAAAACTCGCTTTTATTCAATTAATCAAGAAATAGTATTTATTAAGATAACTGTACATGTCCCTGTACTATAGAATTGTTTTTGTAGAATTATATGTAATGTATTTGTTTCAGAGTAAGATTTTGATAACCAGTATGTATTTGAATTTGCAATGAGTCAAGGAAAATGTAGACTGTAATTTAATGATCAGATCAAACTGTTCTTTCATAGTAAATGGTCTAGTGACATCTACTGCATCTTTTTTTCCACCTGAACCAGAGAGAGTGTCAAGTAGTGATTAAGAGCATAAGCTCAGAGTGGGACTATTGAATTTGATTCTGGCTTATACACCCACTGGCTGAGTAATTTGGGGCAAGTGTTTTGCTTTATTTATTTTTAATTTCTCTGTCTTCATTTTAATTTATTTGTAGTGAGGATGGAGAAACTAGCACCTGTGTAATTTCATGCCATGAAGATTAAATGAATCAATATAGCTAAAGTGCTTAGAAGAGTGCCCAGCTGATAAAAGCATTCTTTGTTAGCTGTTATCTGCCCTATATTTTATTGCATTTAATTTCTACTCTTACACAATACTTCTGATCTTTTTGAAAGTATATGGTATTTGAATCTAAGATAAAAATAAAGCTAAGTTCAGTTAGTGATATTTATGAACTTCTCAAAAATGCTTAATACTTTTAATCCTTTTAATGTGGTTTTGCTAATATGTATAATGAAACTATTTCTCCATTTTCTTATTACTGATGAATCTTTACTGCATGGAGAATTATTAAAATACTATTGAGTTTTGTACTAAAACAAACTGACAGTGAATATGGAGTGGACAAAGGGTCTTTTGAATTTCATTTTGTCATTCAGTGAACATTTATTGATCACCTACTTTGTGATGAGCTTTGTGCTAATATTTGGGTTACAAAATAAATAATGCAAACTAAAGAATATTAATAAATCATAACACTCTAAGTCTTTTGAAAGCCTATTCGTATTTGATAAAGGCAGCATCAAGTGGATACGAAAAGTTCTAACGTAAAAAATGATCAACCTATTTCTCAAAGCAAACAGGCAAAGCTTCATAGAGAATGCAATGCTGAAGCTGAGTTTTAAATAAGTAAGAATTCTTTAGGTAGGCTAAGGGGAAAAGGATTCTAAGACAGAGATGCAGGGAATGGAGATATAAAATTATAGCATAATATGGGGTCAATTAAAGTTATTACATTATTATTAGGGTATAATGTGTGGAGGAGGCATGGCAAGAAATGAGGTTTGAAAACTAGACAAGGACACTGTCATAAAGGTCTTTCAGTTTAGTTCAGTTCAGTCACTCAGTTCTGTCCGACTCTTTGCGACCCCATGAATCTTTAAGACTGGCAATTGTTGGATTTCATTGTTGTCTCTGAATTATTCCAAGCATCAGAATGACCTGATCAAGATTATATTTTAGAAAAGTCAAGATGGAAAGAAAAAGCAAACGACTGAAAGTTGGATTGTTAGTTTCTAAGTGTTACTCACTTAGTCATGTTTGACTGTTTGTGACCCCATGGACTGTAGCCTGCCAGGTTCCTCTGTCCATCAGATTCTCCAGGCAAGAATACTGGAGTGGGTTACCATTCCCTTCTCTAAAGGATCTTCCCAACTCAGAAAATGAACCTGGGCCTCCTGCATTGCAGGAAGATTCTTTACCATCTGAGCCACCGAGAGGTTATTGCAAATAGCCAATGGGCAGATAAAATCAATTTTATTTCGTTGAATGGGATAAAACACTTTCTATAAAAGATAACTGCAATTCATCTAATTGTAAAAATGGGATTTAAATATTTTAAGGGAGCAAGCACTTTGTGACAAATACTGATAAGTATTTAGTTGAGTAGTTGATAATTAATATTTTGATTTCTTATCTTGAAATTTGTGTTTCATTTGTATAAACTATTAATTTGCTTTCATCTAATATTTCATTTTTTTATAATATATAGTTTTTGTCAATAATTTTCTGAAAGTTAGGTTGAGAGAGAAAGTTATAAAACTTAGTTCTAGAAACATACTAGAAGTCTAGAATTTAGAGTTGCTTTGATTAATAGAATATTTACTTAACAATTTTGTTTAATGAAATGTTGCTATCATATTTTGTCACTAGATATGCAGAGAATTTAATGCCACGTTAAAATATTTATCTCATCTTTATGTATTTCTCATATATTTAAAATTGATATTCAGATCTTCTAAATGAATACTAATTTTATTTTCTTATAGCCAATAGAATTTTTTATGTTTTTTAAAATAATATGATTTAATAGCTGATGTATTTGTATATTGTATTTGCAAAATCTAATTTATTTAAATATAATTTTTAAAATATAATTACCTTAAAATATAATTTTATGCCATACTACTCTAAAATGTGATGCCATCTGTCGGGAATTATTATTGGTGCTACATCACTATCATTGACTCAAAAGCTTACTAGAACTTGTGACATAGAGGAATCTTCTTTGCTTACGTAACTCATAGTATTCCAGTAGAAGTATCAGTATAAATCATTTTGTCCTATGGGTTTCTTTAATAAATTTTAGTTAATTTACTTATTATTTAAAATCTATTCATTCTAATCATTCGTCAACCAATTAGAAAACTTTATCAGACTTAATGACCAGCATGGAAATTAAGACAACATACAGTTGATCCTTACTATTTTATTTGTAAGTATTGTAAATATTATTCCATATTGAAGATTCTCTTTATTTGTAGCCCCCAAAGTGATACTCAGGGCCCTTCACAGTCATTTGCACACAAGTGCAGATTAACAAAAAATTTGTACATATTCCCAGGTGAGGTCAAAAGAGGTGATGTTCTGTCTTTCTGTTTCAGCTTTCATACTGTAAACAAGTGTCCTTTTTGCAGTCTATTTATGGTCTCATCTTTTCCATCATTTTTGTTCTTGATTTCACTGTTTAAAATGGCCCCCAAGCATAATGCTGAAGTGTTCTTACGTATTCCTCGGTGGAAAACACTGTGATGTATCTTATGGAGAAAATGCATGCCTTAGGTAAGTTTCATTCAGGCATGAGTTATAGGGCTGTTGGCTGAGAATTCAATGCATTAATGAGGGTTCAACTCATGTTAAGGTTGTGAGCGTTAATGCCTTAAATGCTAAAGTATCTTTAATCAGAAACACACACACACAAAAAGGTTATGTATTTATTGGGTGATGAAAATTCTGTGATCAAAGGTCCCCATGAACCTAACTTTGTATTTCCCCCATAAGCAGTGGTTCACTATTTGCTGATTCATTTGGTTGCAGCAACTTAATTAAACATAAAAACACCATGAATAATAAGAATTAACTTTATTTACAATTTCCAGCTAGTAACTTTGGCTATACAAGGTAGAAGATGCATAAGCGATGTTATGCTTTCATGCATAATATATTAAGCAACGTTAAAAATATGTGTAAATTCATACTGTTGAGGAGAAAATTCCTGAATCATTTATCATCCCTTGTAGAGTAGATAAAATAAGATTACAGAAACTAACAGATCTAAAATTTCTTATTCTCTTGAATAGTTAAAATAAGATATCAAAATGTCAGAGAGGATAAGTTATAAAAAAGTGTATGTCTCAAAATTAATAACTGAAAAACTCATTTGTATCAGCCTTGATGCAGTAACCATCCGTTGCATCCTGGAATATATATTTTAAATATGAATAATAAGGAACTCACATGTATATGTAAAAATTTTTCTATCACATGTTGTTACCAAAACAAAATAAAGCAGCAACATTGAATAAAATATATTATTAATGAGGAACATAGAATTAACTTGGGATCAGAGACTAAATGTGGTGTACTGGAAAATCAGATTAAGAAGCTATACTTAGGTAAATCTGAAAGGATAAATCTAGCTTTCCCTATAAATCTCCTATTAACCTAAAACAAAGAGAATTTAATTTCCAATTCAAACTTAAAAACTTTGATCAAACATATACTAATAGCACAAATATATTTATCCAGACTTCACATAATATAGAAATTAATATACTTATTTTTAGAAATAGTGTGAAGTGACATAAAGCAATTCTATAAGTAATATAATATTTGAGGTTCTTAATGCATATAATTCGATAATGAGAGTTAATATTTATAGTGGATATAATCCAGTAAATTTATATACATAACAGACCTCATTTTTCTACATTGTTATAATTGTAGTCAAGTTGTAGTTTTGTTTTTGTACTTTTTTATTGGAAAAATAACTCTACTTAGTCGTAGTAGCAAAAACATGCTTGGATAGTAACACAGAAATGTGACTCTGACAGACTCAGCCTCCGAATCTGATAGTGAAAACAGACACATAAACCTTTCTTAACATTCTGGATTGTTTCCTATTTAGCCCTCAGAATACCTATATGAGATAGATACTATTTTCTCCCATTAGATTAATATTAAAACTTATTCATATGCCTATCTAAGACTTACCTTTTAAATAATTGAAGTAACATTTGTATGGTTAGTGTTTGTAAGGACATGTTCAGTGATTTTAGTTGAGACAAGAAGTATACCTTTATGGAATACAAATAATTTGATATGATTTACATGTCCTGTTTTCATTAATACAACTGAATCATTCTATATCATTGTAAATATTATCAGAGTCATACAGAGATATACAACATGTTATTGAAACTTATTTTAAGAGACATAATTAATGAAAAATAAAGGCAAATGTTATTTATCAATACATTTAATTTTAATTTATAGTTCACTTGTTTATCTAATAGCATGATTTATATGAGTATTATTAACATGACTTTCACTAATCATATTATATAATGGTTTTCAAATACAATATTAATGTAAAGCAATCTTTGTCTTTCTGGACATGTATTACTTTATAGAAACATAACATTGTATGCTGGGAACTTAATAACAATATGCTACAGGAATATTTACTGTTAAATTATTTAATTCGCTTCCGAGCAGAACTAGTGCCCTCTTTATCTGTAGCTGTAACTCTTTGCAGTTGTGTAAGGCATGTCAGAAATGAGACAGTTAGAATTTCAGTTTTATCATTTACTAATTTAGTAACCTTGGGCAATACAGTTAACCTGTCTATGCTTTGATTTTTCTCATTATACAAATGGAAATAAAGTATTTCATAGCTTTGTGGTGGGGATTAAATTAAAGAGTGTTATGTTGGCCTACTAACATAATCTGGCACATAAGTTCCTGATAAGTGTTAGCACTTACTATTACTCTAAATATATTTTATATAAAATGTCATGGGTAAATTATTAGCTCTTGGTATCAGAGATTACTAAACCCATCGAGACCCAATAAAGAGCTATTGAATGAATGAATGAAAGCTCTTACTTATCATTTAGATGTAAAATAAATACAAAGATAACTTACTTGAATAACTGTGTGCCACTCAGCCCTGGAGATAGCACAAAGAACAGATTTGATTTCTGACATCATGGTACTTAAAATCTAATAGGGAAAAAGAGTGAAATATATACATATATGTTTATGTATTTGTATATAATATACTTCATTTTTGGCATATGACTATTAACCAATACATTGTAGTTTAACATTTTCCATCACAAATCATACTTTTAGCACCTCAATTCATTTTAGTGCAACTAGAAACGTGGAAATTGCTTGTTTTAAAATAAATAATATCCAGAAGTAAGACATTCAATTTGCAATACTTTGAATAATAAATATGTGACATATAAAGAATAATAACTTATGTAACATCAAGTATATGACAAAGTGACAGGCTTCTCTGGTGGCTCAGTGGTGAAGAATCTGCCTGCAATGCAGGAGACCCAGGTGCAACCCCTGGGTGGGGAATATCCCCTGGAAAAGGGAATGGCTAGCCACTCCAGTATTCTTGCCTGGAGAATTCCATGGATAGAGGAGCCTGGCAGGCTACAGTACATGGGGTGACAAAGAGTCAGACACGACCGAGTAACTAACAGACACAAACAGCAAGTGTAGTCCGTGATGCTGACAACATAATAAGTTCACCATTATTTTATTTGTCATCACTTTGATATTAATGATGTACCTTATAAGCCACATCATTGTTTCTGTCATCTGCAGTTAACTTTTGAAAGGAAATACAAAATGATAGTAATAAAAATAAAAAGAAAAACCCCAACTATAAGAGTTCACTGCAGACAAAAATGTTTTCTTCTTTAAATAATAATTAATATCAACATGAATGCTTACTATATTCTGAGTACTGTTCTGAGGGTTTTCCAGATGTATCATCTTTGTAAGCCCTCACAATAACTCTCTTAAGTAGTTATTATAATTAAACACATTAACGGATAAAGAACTTAAAGTAAGATGAGGCTAAGTAATGTGTCCTCATTCAGAATCTGGTGATAGAGATAGAATTCAAGTCTTGCTCCAGAGTTTGAGTTATTAACCACTTCTATGTCATACTGTCTGTATAATGGAGTTGTTTCATTTTGGATATTCTGGATATAGAGGATATTAGGATTCACTTAGTTTGGATTTAACTCCCCCTTGATATCTTTTTCATTATTGTATTTAAAGACCTAAAATATGTAGAAGAGTAACACATGCAATGACACATTTCTAACTCTAAAATATGGTAAAAAAAAATTCAAGATTGTTTAATAATATGCATTGGATAGATTTATCTTGCAAGTTTAAGGTTTATTATACTGATTAGTCCTTACTCATTAATTATTCAGTAGTTCTATACAAATTATTAATCTAAAAATCTAAAGTCAAAATAGATCTATGCTGTCATTTTATAAATTTCATTTTATGATGAAAGTGATTTTAAATTTGAATGAATTCTGAGTAAAGTAACAGCTCAAGAAAAAAAAAATACTTCAAGGATTTAAACTGTCTAAAACACATGTACTGTGTGCTAAGTCGTCATGTCCGACTCTTTGCAACCCTATAGACTGTAGACAACCGGGCTCTTCTGTCCATGGGGATTCTTTAGGCCACAATACTGGAGTGGGTTGCCATGCTTTCCTCCTGGGGATCTTCCCCACCGAGGTATCAAAGCCACGTCTCTTTTGTCTCCTGTATTGGTGCGAGGGTTCTTTACCTTTACTGCCACCTGTGAAGCCCACACGTTTGCTATCACTCTTATTTGATTGTGCAGATATTGCCTGCTGATTATAAACCAAGGCACAGCTTCAGACTTGTAACACATCTTGGCAGCCCCTAGGCACTGGTCAGTTAGTAAGTAACAAGAAAAGTATTTGTGTGCTCAGTTTCATGAATTTTGTAGTAGATAGAACTTTGTAGAAGTTGTGTCACATTCTCAGAGTTCAAAAGAAGAACTTTAGAACAAACATATATATATGTTATATACATATATATTTGTTATATATATATATGTTTTAAAGTTCTCATATAGAATTAATTCCGTTCCGTTCCGTCGCTCAGTCGTGTCCGACTCTCTGCGACCCCGTGGACTGTAGCCTACCAGGCTTCTCCGTCCATGGGATTCTCCGTCCATGGGATTCTCCGTCCATGGGATTCTCCAGGCAAGAACACTGGAGTGGGTTACCATTTCCTTCTCCAGGGGATCTTCCCAACCTAGGAATCGAACCCGTGTCTCCCGCATTGGAGGCAGACGCTTTTAACCTCTGAGCCACCAGGGAAGCCCCAATTAGTTAGTGCTGAATTAGCCTACTTACAAATTTGGTGGAAAAGGAAAATGGGAATCTGAAGATCTGGGTTCTGGTCCTATTTGTGATTTGAATTTAAGTAATTCATTTAATCTCTAGGACTAATTTTTTTTCTTCTGTTAAAACAAACAAGGGAAATCCTCATTTATAGAGCCATATTTGGAATGACTGTATAAGTATAGCAACAAATACTATTTTCCAAAACAAAATACCATGTTTTAGACATTTTCTTATATTTAAAAAAGCAAATATCTCTATAAAATTACCATGGTTCAGTTTCCATTTCCATTCTTCCCATGTCGAATTTATGTATATTAAGGTGGGAAACAGTCTTTTCTCATTAGATGTTTTGTTTCTTTTACTAACTGAAAACAAAAGTCAGTTATAACCATTTTTTTTTTATATCCCTTTGGAGCACAAAATAGTGGAAGATAATAGGGCAATTTTTAGGTAAATTCTATTCCTAATTCTAATATTTCCTCCTTTAATATATTTTTATTATTTGAGGAATTTTGCATTTCTGTGGAATGAAATTTTATTGCTTCACTTCAGATTGCCTTTGCAGATTTTAGTTTCAGAGCAGTGTTTGGCTACTCAAAACAATAGAAATTTATGTGAACAACATAAACAAAATACAAAGAAAGTGGTCAATAAATCGTTATGTTGAAAATTTAAAAGATTGTTTATCTCTAAAGCTTTGGGCTTCCCTGGTAGTACAGAGGGTAAAGTGTCTCCCTGCAATGCGGGAGACCCAGGTTTGATCCCTGGGTCAGGAAGATCCTCCTGGAGAAGGAAATGGCAACCCATTCCAGTATTCTGGCCTGGAGAATCCCATGGACAGAGGAGCCTGGTAGGCTACCGTCCACAGGGTCGCAAAGAGTCGGACACGACTGAGCAATTTCACTCACTTTCATTTTTTCTAAACTCAAGCTAAACAAAAAAGTACAGACCAGAAAAGCAGATAAGAATAATATCTGACTTTCCTGAGTGCAGAGAATTGACTTCTTTCATTTGCAGTTTGTTGCACTTTAGGATGGACTTCCCAGGTTGTACTAGAAGTAAAGAACCTGCTTGTCAATGTAGGAGGTGTAAGAGACACAAGTTCAATTCTTGAGCAGGAAGATCCGCTGGAGGAGGGTACAGCAACCCATGTTAGTATTCTTGCCTGGAGAATCCCATGGACAGAGGAAGGCTACGGTCCATATGGTCGCAAAGAGTCAGACACAACTGAAGCGACTTAACATGCTTCGGGTGAAATTTTGTTGATCCTGGAAAAGGGGCAAAGATTAGGAATACATTCTCCTCCTGTCAGAATTGAGTTTCCATACAAAAGAATGATTGGCTGACATTGTCATCTTTCACTTTTTCTTTGCCTTTTTTCTTAGTTGAGAAATAGGATAATCTTTTTGGAAAAGCTATTTCCTAGATCTGAAAGACCAGGTGAGATAAGATTTCTCACAGTGGTTTTGAATGCTTCATAATGTAGAAGTGATGCTCATGAACAATATTATGAAGAAGGATGCAATGCAAACCTTTTAAGGTAGATATCTTACTGCGAAATGCCTTTTTTTTTTTTTTCTATAGCTCAGTCTGAAATGATCGCTAGGTTCTGTGATGTGAAGTACACTGGATAGTGCTTCTGCTCCACAGGTTTTATCCTATCCAGTTTCAGTACTTTATATTTCTCTTATTCACTCTTTGCATTTAGTGTAAGTTTGGGGAAGACAAGTACCTTACTGGTTTGTACCAAAATGAGGCTCTTTTTGAAGCCTGTATGAAGGGAAAAACACTGAAGCCCATGAATCATTATTCCCGATTAAATGCAGAAGTCTCTATCCTAAGTCACATTGCTGCATCTCCAGTGACAAATGGAAGGTGACATCAGTGTCTCAGGAACTCCATACTGACATTCCTGAGCCACATATAGCTTGACTTTCATTGTGGTACCCGAATGTTGTGTCCTTGCAGAGACTATTTTTTAAAAATTCCATCAACCTAGCACATAGTGGGTAATGAGTAAATATTTACTGAATCAATTTGATATGGAGAGTGGGCACCCTTGTCTTGTTCCTGACTTTAGGGGAAAAGCTTTCAGTTTTTCACCATTGAGGATAATGTTTGCTGTGGTTTATCATATATAGCTTTTATTATGTTGAGGTATGTTCCTTCTATTCCCACCTTCTGGAGGGTTTTTATCATAAATGGATGTTGAATTTTCTTGAAGGCTTTCTCTGCATATATTGAGATAATCATGTGATTTTTATTTTTCAGTTTGTTAATGTGGTGTATTACATTGATTGATTTGCAGATATTGAAGAATCCTTGCATTCCTGGGATAAAGTCCACTTGGTCATGATGTATGATCTTCTTAATGTGTTGTTGGATTCTGATTGCTAGAGTTTTTTTCAGGATTTTTGCATCTATGTCCATCAGTTATATTGGCCTCTAGTTTTCTTTTTTTGTGGGATCTTTACCAGGTTTTGGGATTAAGGTGATGGTGGGCTCATAGAATGAGTTTGGAAGTTTCCCTTCCTCAGCAATTTTCTGGAAGAGTTTGAGTAGAATAGGTGTTAGCTCTTCTCTAAATTTTTGGTGGAATTCAGCTATGAAGCCGTCTGGACCTGGGCTTTTGTTTGCTGGAAGGTTTCTGATTACAGCTTCTATTTCCGTGCTTGTGATGATCCTCTACACAGAAAACCCTAAAGACTCTATCAGAAAACTACTAGAGCTAATCAACGAATACAATAAAGTTGCAGGATATAAAATCAACACACAGAAATCCCGTGCATTCCTATACAATAATAATGAGAAAATAAAAAGAGAAATTAAGGAAACTATTCCATTCACTGTTGCAACTAAAAGAATAAAATACTTAGGAATATATCCACTTAAAAAAACAAAAGACCTGTACATAGAAAACTATAAAACTGGTGAAAGTAATCAAAGAGGGCACTAGTAGATGGAGAAATATACCGTGTTCATGGATTGGAAGAATAAATATTGTGAAAATGAGTATACTACCCAAAGTAATTTATACATTCAATGTAATCCCTATCAAGCTACCAACGATATTTTCCACAGAGCTAGAATAAAAAAATCACACAATTTGTATGGAAATACAAAAAACCTCAAATAGCCAAAGCAATCTTGAGGAAGAAGAATGGAACTGGGGGAATCAACCTGCCGGACTTCAGGCTTTACTACAAAGCCACAGTCATCAAGACAGTATGGTACTGGTATAAAGACAGAAATATAGATCAGTGGAACAAAATAGAAAGCCAGAGATAAATCCACACACCTATGGACACCTTATCTTTGAAAAAGGAGGCAAAAATATAAAATGGAGAAAAGACAGTCTCCTTAACAAGTGGTGCTGGGAAAACTGGTCAACCACCTGTAAAAGAATGAAACTAGAACACTTCCTAACACCATACACAAAAATAAACTCAAAATGGATTAAAGATCTAAATGTAAGACCAGAAACTATAAAACTCCTAGAGGAGAACATAGGCAAAACATTCTCTGACATAAATCACAGCAGGACCCTCCATGACCCACCTCCCAGAATATTGGAAATAAAAGCAAAAATAAACAAATTGGACCTAATTAAAATTAAAAGCTTTCGCACAGCAAAGGAAGTATAAGCAAGGTGAAAAGACAGCTTTCAGAATGGGAGAAAATAATAGCAAATGAAACAACTGACAAAGAATTAATCTCTAAAATATACAAGCATCTCCTTCAGCTCAATTCCAGAAAAATAAATGGCCCAATCAAAAGATGGGCCAAAGAACTAAACAGACATTTCTCCAAAGAAGACATACAGATGGCTAACAAACGCATGAAAAAATGCTCAACATCCTTCATAATCAGAGAAATGCAAATCAAAACCACAATGAGATACCATTTCACACCAGTCAGAATGGCTGCTACCCAAAAGTCTACATGCAATAAATGCTGGAGAGGGTGTGGAGAAAAGGGAACCCTCTTACACCGTTGGTGGGAATGCAAACTAGTACAGCCACTATGGAGAACAGTGTGGAGATTCCTTAAAAAACTGGAAATAGAACTGCCATATGATCCAGCGATCGTACTCCTGGGCATACACACCGAGGAAACCAGAATTGAAAGAGACACATGTACTCCAATGTTCATTGCAGCACTGTTTATAATAGCCAGGACATGGAAGCAACCTAGATGTCCATCTGCAGACGAATGGATAAGAAAGCCTTGGTACATATACACCATGGAGTATTACTCAGCCATTAAAAAGAATGCATTTGAATCAGTTCTAATGAGGTGGATGAAACTGGAGCCTATTATACAGAGTGAAGTCAGCCAGAAAGAAAAACACCAATATAGTATACTAACACATATATATGGAATTTAGAAAGATGGTAATGATAACCCTGTATCAGTTCAGTTCAGTTCAGTTCAGTCGCTCAGTCTTGTCCGACTCTCCGCGACCCCATGAATCACAGCACGCCAGGCCTCCCTGTCCATCACCAACTTCCGGAGTTACGAGACAGCAAAAGAGACGCAGGTGTATAGAACAGTCTTTTGGACTCTGCGGGAGAGGGTGAGGGTGGGATGATTTGGGAGAATGGCATTGAAACATGTATATTATCATATGTGAAACAAATCACCAGTCCAGGTTCAACACATGATACAGGATGCTTGGGGTTGGTGCACAGGGATGACCCAGAGGGAGGTTAAGGGGAGGAGGGAGGTGGGAGGGGGATTCAAGAAGGGGAACAAATGTACACCCGGGGTGGATTCATGTCAGTGTATGGCAAAACCAACCAATATAATATTGTAAAGTAATTAGCCTCCATTTAAAAAAAATTTGATATGGATATTTTGCATGGTTTAAAGAGTACACTGTAAAATTAAGGGATGGTTTAAACTGCATGTATTTTAATGATCATTTATTTAAGTGTATTTTACTTGTTTGCATGTCTGTCTCTCCTACTGGAAGCTGAGGTTCTTAAGGGCAGGAACCATATGCTATCCTTCTTAGTACTGTTAACATTTACCACAGTACCAAAGAAATGGATGCTGTATGATGAAGGAAGGAGGAAGTTACAAGGAATTCCTTATAGAGACCTTACTGGATGGGTTGCATAGTAAAGCTAATGATTTGACATTTGTCAGAGCAACTAATGGAAATTAACCAGCTGTAGATTTGTATAATACTTTGGCCACCTGTTGTAAACAGCCAGTTCATTAGAAAAGACCCTGATGCTGGGAAAGATGGAAGGCAAAGGGAGAAAAGGGCAGCAGAGGATGAGATGGTTGGAGAGCATCACCGACTCAATGGACATGAACTTGAGCAAACTTAGTGAGATTGTGAGGGATAGGGAGGCCTGGGGTGCTGCAGTCCACGGGGTCACAAAGAGTCAGACATGACTTAGCAGCTGAACAACACATTTGTAGACATGTAAATAACAAGTAACTAATTTTGGGTAGGAAATAAAAAATGAAACACGGTCTTCAAGGTGGAGAGAAGGAAGTAAGGAGAACAATTATTGAGTACCTGCTGTGTACTGGAACTTTACTAAATTATCTCATTTACTGCTGAGAGCAACACCACATAAGGAGTTATTGACTCCACTGCACATATGTATTATTTATATGTAACTTGCCTAAGTCCATGTGGCTAATGAATAGCATAACCAAAATGAGAACATACATCTCTAGGCCTTACAAATTTCTGTACACCACTCAGTTTCCCTAATAAAATTCTCTGGAAAGAAAGGATTTAGCATAAGAAAGTTGCAGATGGTTCCCTTTCACACTTTTAATAATTGGAAACTGAGTAAAAATGCCTTCCATTTTCTAATATTCTTAATATATATAAATCAACAGTTTTAGTCTGATTTATATCTAATTGACACTGATATTAAATTCTCTGATTTAAGAGTCCTCATCAGGTCACTGGACCTGTAAACAAATCATCACATGTAATAGAGCAGCTCAGTAGAATCCCATCAGTTCAGTTCAGTTCAGTTCAGTCACTCAGTCATGTCCAACTCTTTGCGACCCCATGAATCACAGCACGCCAGGCCTCCCTGTCCATCAGCAACACCCGGAGTTCACTCAAACTCATATCCATCGAGTCGATGATGCTATCCAGCCATCTCATTCTCTGTCGTCCCCTTCTCCTCCTGCCCCCAGTCCCTCCCAGCATCAGACTCTTTTCCAGTGAGTCAACTTGTCGCATGAGGTGGCCAAAGTATTGGAGTTTCAGCTTTAGCATCAGTCCTTCCAATGAACACCCAGGACTGATCTCCTTTAGAATGGACTGGTTTGATCTCCTTGCAGTCCAAGGGACTCTCAAGAGTCTTCTCCAACACCACAGTTCAAAAGCATCAATTCTTCGGTGATCAGCTTTCTTCACAGTCCAACTCTCACATCCATGCATGACCACTGGAAAAACCATAGCCTTGACTAGATGGACCTTGGTTGGCAAAGTAATGTCTCTGCTTTTTAATGTGCTATCTAGGTTGGTCATAACTTTCCTTCCAAGGAGTAAGCATCTTTTAATTTCATGGCTGCAATCAGCATCCGAGCCCAAAACAATAAAGTCTGACACTGTTTCCCCATCTATTTCCCATGAAGTGGTGGGACCAGATGCCATGATCTTAGTTTTCTGAATGTTGAGCTTCAAGCCAACCTTTTCACTCTCCTCTTTCACTTTCATCAAGAGGCTTTTAGAAAACCATAAAAATCACACTTATTTTAAATAGTTTTTACAATTCTGAAATTTGTTTGGGTTTTCATATGTGAGTCTTATCTGTGAAAAATTAAGATGTATGTTATGACTTTTTAAAAACAGTCATGTATGTCTTTTATTGGAGTAGGAAATGGTAACCCATTTTATTATTCTTGCCTGGAAAATTCCATGGACAGAGGAGCCTGGTGGCCAATAGTCCATGGAGTCACAAAGAGGCAGACACAACAGAGCACACAAGCATGATACCAATGGTTCTTTTATTCAAAAATACTTTTGTTACTAGTGTGGCATAGGACTCAGATGAATCTATATGTTGATATGACCATCCCCAATTTTAACCTTCATAATTTGTGAAAACACTAGAAAAATTTATGTAAGATGATATATTAAATAATAAAGAAAATATGAATATTAGAGGTTGAAATTTTGCATTTTCTAATTAAAACCAGGAATGTATGTTTTATTAGAAAAATCAGCATTGTATAGAAAACATGTTTTTACTCTCCTGATCAAACTGAAACTAGAACAGTATAATTTAACCCTGGGTTAAAATACTCAACTGCATAGAACATAGTTCACTTTAGTCTTAATAGCTCTTTCTTCATAACAGAAAGCTCTGTAGATTATTTTGTACATTTAAACTAAAATTGTACTCTGAAATATTACAAAAATGAGTCTTATCATATTAGAAAATATCCAGGAAAACTGAAAGTGACTTTTTCAGACATCCGAGGATCTCAGTGGAAAGAGAAACCAAAGATAAACTTGTTAATACCCTTTTGCCCTCTCATTCCTGTTATAGCATAGAGATCACCTTTTCAGAGAGAAGTATTCCATAATTAATAATTAATATTGAAATGATAAAATCATAATTACATGTATGACTGAATACACAAAAATATACAATACCAATTATTGATCCTTCTGAATTTTGGACTAGATATTAGCATAGGTATTTTAAAATTGTGTTTAGTTCAAAGTCTTCACGTTTAGTTTTTTAGATCTCCACAATCTCACTTTAAAAGATTAAGCTTCATAAATATGTTTTGCTTAAGATTATTATCAATTCTTAGTTGTCTCAACACATAATTAATCATGTTACTTTGTGCACAGAAGCTACAGTGGCTTCCTCTTATCAATGAAGTCAATAGGGGACTTGTCAGAACTCACCTTATTCACCTCTCTCATTACTTTTTATTTTCTATTATCAAAAAGTAATTATCTTTGCTATGCAAAGTACCATACTTCTCACCTTCAGGTCTCACTCATTTTTCATTCCTTCTTCCTAAAAGTAAAAAATAGTTCTGTTTTATTCATGGTTAATACTTCATAATTTAAAAAAGATACATTTACAAATCTGATTGTATTTTTGTATCTCCTTGCTACCCTCCCATTGTGTCTTCAAAAACATACCACCCTTCACAGACACTCAGTATTCTACCACAGTATATGTTGATATACCCCCCCAAATGGCTACACATTCCCATTTCTGTGCTTTAGCTCAGTTTTCTGATGAAATCTATAGTGATACTTTTCTCCTTCTCTCCTTTCTCTATTCTCTTCATATTCAATGCATTCTCTCTCTCTCTCTCTCTTTTCTTTTTAAGGCTGCACTGAGAGACATGCAGAATCTTAATTCCCTGACCAGGAATCGAACCTTGCAGTAGAAGTACAGCCTCTTAACCTCTGGACTGCCAGGGAAGTCCTCAAATTCTTCTAGGCCACAAAGCTGCCATAACAGATTGCTATTCCCTCCTCAAAACTATCTCAGTCTTTATATTTCACTTTTAACAGGGACTGCATCTTGATATTTACTCAAGTATGTGTCAGCATCTCTTTGTAGATTTTTAATTCCTTAAAGATGGAAGTTACATTATATTTCTCTATAAAGGTCTGTCTAGTCAAGGCTATGGTTTTCCAGTGGTCATGTATGGATGTGAGAGTTGGACTGTGAAGAAAGCTGATAGCCAAAGAATTGATGCTTTTGAACTGTGGTGCTGGAGAAGACTCTTGAGAGTCCCTTGGATTGCAAGGAGATCCAACCAGCCCATTCTAAAGGAGATTAATCCTGGGTGTTCATTGGAAGGACTGATGCTAAAGCTGAAACTCCAATACTTTGGCCATCTCCTGCGATGAGTTGACTCACTGGAAAAGACTCTGATGCTGGGAGGGATTGGGGGCAGGAGGAGAAGGGGACGACAGGGAATGAGATGGCTGGATAGCATCACCAACTCGATGGATGTGAGTTTGAGTGAACTCCGGGAGTTGGTGATGGACAGGGAGGCCTGGCATGCTGTGATTCATGGGATCGCAGAGTTGGACACGGCTGAGCGACTGAACTGAACTGAACTGAGCTGAACTGATACCTCAGTATACCTACATTATTCTGTATGTAGTCAGATTATAAATGCTTATTAAAATTTTGTTAAAACCAACATGTGAGAAGGATATCTTTATTTTGTAACTATCTGGATTGAGAAATGAGAAGCTGGCTATTTTTCAAGATATTACTGTGCACACCTTTTAGTTCACTTTGATCTTCATGCCTTTCAGATGCCTCATGTCCATCTGTTGTTTTTTTAGAGGGCACAAAAAATAGACTTTGAGGAGATTAGATAACTTCATACTTGTGTGGTAACAGGATGATATTCGTAGGTATATAAGGATGAATAATAGTCTATAGTGTTTAGTCATCTCCTTTCTCCTTGCTTCTGTCCTGTCCAGCTCCATAGAATGGACTGTATATTATTTATCCTTTCATATATACAAAAAAAACTTGATAAAAGTTAAAGCAACAATAACAACAACCACACAAAAAAAAACCACAATTGAAATTATTTTCTGTTACTTTGAGGGAAAAAGTATTACTTGACAGTCTATCCCAGCACATGCTTTTATGGACATTGTTTTTCAAGGCCAGGCTATAACACAATTAGGATCATGGTAATAGTTGGGAACACAGCTCTCTAAACAGACTTTTCTGTCTCACCTTTTCTCAAAGGAAGCCAACTATCCTTACTTGAATGGATTAAAATGTAGCATAGACATGGCTCAGGCTTTCCTGGTGGCTCTGTTGGTAAAAAAATCTATCTGCAATGCAGGAGACACGGGTTCGATTCCTGGGTCAGCAAGATCCCCCAGAAAAGGAAATGGCTACCCACTCCAGTATTCTTGTCTGGGAAATCCCATGGACAGAGGAGCCTGGCGGGCTACAGTCCATGGGGTCACCAGAGTCGGACATGACATAGTGACTAAACTACCACCATCAAGGGAGTCTGTATTAGTGAATCATATGAGGACCTTACCAAACTTATGCTATAAAACAAGACCAAAGCCTTACTTCCATTACAAACCTCTACTTTATTTATTCCTTCATTCCTTTTAGTTCCCATTCTTCCTAAAAGTTAATTAACAACCATCTATGTCCAGAAGATCATATGATTCATGTAACCTGACTCCTGGTCTCTGGTTGTTCATAGTACACGGGAACCACACAAATTAAAAACAAAAATTATTACAATGTTGTATATTCTGAAATAGATATGAAGTCAATGGAAGAAACATGATCGATTCTGTCAAGGTGAACAAGCTTTCACATAACATCAATAATTGTAAACAGAATAATAATTGCAAAAACTCAAGTAGCGCTTACTATAATTGTAAGTTCTTTTCCTATGGTAGCCCAGGGAATCTTCCGAACAATCCTGAGATAGCTACTACCATTATCCTCATGTTAAAAGAGAGGAACGAGAAGCAAAATGAGGTTATTTACTTGTTGCAGATCTTGAATATTATAGCAAGGACTCACATCCAAGCAATCTTGACTCATAACTTGTTCTCTTGATCAAAAATAATTTGCAGTGGAGTCTATATTTTAGTAGATAGTAAAGTGAAAGAAGAATCATTTCACAAAAGGAAAGGAAGATAGAAAGGGAAATGTGAAAAGAAGCTATGGGAATTGTTGGCAGGGCAGTCTTCAAGAGTTTGTTTGAAGGAATGGATATGTAATTGATATAAATATAGTGACAGCCTAGCTCTTTCTTCTGTGTCCCTGTTCTCTTTGGTTGCTTCTCTAGACAACAAGTTTCATGCATTTGTTAATCATAAACTCACTTTGTTATTCTGGATAGAGTTTTTATCTCTGATATAAATCCTCTTGGTCACCTCTGGAATTATACCATGACCATTAGTGAAAGTGAAAGTCACTCAGTCATGTCCAACTCTGCAACCTCATGGACTATAATACAGTCCATGGAATTCTCCAGGCCAGAATACTGGAGTGGCTAGCCTTTCCCTTCTCCAGGGGAACCTTCCCAACCCAGGGATCAAACCCAGGTCTCCCGCACTGCAGGCAGATTCTTTACCAGCTGAGCCAGAAGGGAAGCCCAAGAATTCTGTAGTGGGTAGCCTATCCCTTCTTCAGTGGATCTTCCTGACCCAGGAATCAAACCAGGGTCTTCTGCATTGCAGGCAGATTCTTTACTAACTGAGCTATCAGGGAAGCCCCTTACCATGACCATTAGAGATTACAACAAAGAACTTTTAGAAATACTAATGATTATTAGCAAAGTGAACATCTTATTAGAATAGTTTAATGTTGTATACTTATGAACAACCTAATGTTGACCCCAAAGTTATATTGAATTTTAAATGACAGAATGTAGTTCCAGGATCAGTATTATTTCATAAAATTCACTACTTGGGAAACTAAAACAAGAGACTGATTATTAAGTTCTGGATGACAGGAAGTTGGACACAGTTGATGGAATCTTGGATACCATGAGATTAGAATCCAAATTAACTTTGACAAATTAGAGAAATAATGAATAAGACCAATTCAGTACTTTGGATTCGTAAGACAAAAAGATGGAGTGACTAGCTCCGGAAAATATTTTAGAAAGAAATCTGAAATTCAAGGCCAATTTTTCTTTGTTATATTAATTCAACAAGTCTATATTTTTGTTTGTAATGAAGAACACCATAATTCATTTCTCTATTAGAGGACTTGTGAAATGCATTTGAAACATATCTGGGTTTACCTTATATCAGCAAATCAGTTTTTAGAAACAAAGTTATACAGATAGCTTCATAAGTGTTATTTGTACCAATCAGCACTATAGGTTTTTGAAAGTTAGGTATTAGGTATAAATAATTTTTGAAATCAGATGTATCATTAAGCTAAAGAGAATTTGCAAGGGATATAGGTAATTCTATTCTTAAAGAGCAGATTTTAACTTTTAATTTGAACTTTGGACTGCTTGTTTTGCTAGAATTAGTTTGATTCATGTGATATCAAATGATTCATGTGATATTTCCGGAAGTGAAATCTGCAGTGTATCCTACTCAATGTGGTTACTTAAGCAGTTAAGTCCTCTGCAGTCAAAGAACTCCCACTGAACAAGTGATTATCTATACTATATATTCTAATGTACTGAGCAAATGTGTAAAGATCATGTGAATTTATTGTTCATTTTACTAACTTCTTAAAGGGAATGACTAGAAAAATTACACAGTGTACAATTCATTATACAAAATCTGCTTTTTGATAAAAGCAGAATGTCTTAGAAAACTGTGGAATTTAAAAATGTAATTTGCATTACATTTTGGAACAGATTTTCTTATTTGGGGAAATGTCTTTGAAATCAGAAGTGAAAGTGAAGTCGCTCAGTTGTGTCTGACTCTTTGCGACCCCATGGGCTGTAGCCTACCAGGCTTCTCTGTCCATGGGATTTTCCAGGCAAAAATACTGGAGTGGGTGGCAAAAATACTGGAGTGGGTTGCCATTTCCTTCTCCAGGAGATCTTCCGGACCCAGGGATTGAACCTGGGTCTCCCGCTTTGTAGGCAGACGCTTTACCGTCTGAGCAACCAGGGAAGTCCTGGTGAAATCAGAAGCTGAATCTAATTCTCTATACAAATTTTCATTTACAGGCATTTTAGAATACATTAAAAACTGTGATTATTATGGGGTCGCGGAGAGTCGGACACGACTGAGCGACTAAACTGAAACTGAAAAATCAACTGAAAAAAACTGAATAAAATGATATATTGATTAACATGAATATACCACTGAAAGAGTTAACAATTAGTTTAAGTGTATCATCCATACTATAATTTTACTTGTTTCAGACTTTAGCATTGCTTTTGTAATAAAGATTAAAAATTCTCAATTGATATATGTTACCTTTGTGGAGATTTGAATCATTTATTTTGGAAAAATATGAAATTTATATAATTCTGACCTATTTAAAGATATTATGTAATAGAGTTCACTTTTGATAACTAAACTGACATTTGCAATTAAAATGTTGATTGGCATATGTTCACATCTCTGTGTAATTATCTGACTATAAACTAAAAATATCAATAAGAGCTAATACTATAGATAACAGGATCATGCTGCTTAAGCATTACTATAGCATGTGTGTGTGTGTTAGTCACTCAGTCGTGACCAACTCTTTGTGACCCCATGGACTATAACTCACCGGGCTCCTCTTCCATGGAATTCTCTAAGAATAATGCTGGAGTGAGTCAACATTCCTTTCTCCAGGGGGATTTCCCAACCCAGGGATCAAACTTGGGTCTCCCACATTACTGCAGATTCTTTATTGTTTGAGCCACCAGGGTAGTCCACTGTAGCATGAGTGATATTATTCATGTCAAAACTCTATGGGCAGAAGAAAATTTTCATGTAAAGGATTTTAGCTTTCAAAAATAAAATCACTCATGTACAAAACTACCTCCCAAAGATTTGTCCTGGATCCCTTGTATCAAAAAATTTATAGTGTGATGGAAGATAGCACAATCTTGTCAAATTGGACAATTGGCAACAAACAAAAAATGACATATGACTTTTCATGTGAACTCTATCGGGTCTTGATATTCAGCTACATATTCAGTCTACATATTCAGCTTTCCCCACCGGTGTTCCTGTCTCAGAAATGACTCTTGCTCATGCTGGTTTTTATTACACTGGTGTGGATAACAAGGTCAAATGCTTCTGTTGTGGCCTGATGCTGGATAACTGGAAATAAGGAGACAATCCTATTGAGAAGCATTAACAACTGTATCCTAGCTGTAGCTTTATTCAGAATCTTGTTTCTGTTACTAATCAGGAATCCACTTCTAAATATGCTTCTTCTCCAAGGAGAAACAGTTTTACTCACTCATTATCATCCACTTTGGAACATAGTAGCTCATTCAGTGGTTCTTATTGCAACCTTTCGCCAAACCCAATTACTTCTAGAGCGGTTGAAGACTTTTCCCCATTGAGGAATAACTCCTACAGTTATGCCATGAGTACTGAAGAAGTGAGATTTCTTACTTACTAAATGTGGCCATTAACCTTTCTGTCACCATCAGAATATATAAGAGCTGGCTTTTATTACACAGGACCTGGAGATAGGGTAGCCTGTTTTGCCTGTGGTGAGACGCTAAATAACTGGGAACCAAAGGATAATGCTATGCTAGAGCACTGGAGACTTTTCCCCAACTGTCCATTTTTGGAAATTCTCTGGAAATGCTGAGGTTCAGCATTTCAACTTTGAGCATGCAGACACATGCAACTTGACTGAGAACATTTATGTGCTGGCTATCTACTGTACCAGTTCAGCCTGAGCGGCTTGCAAGTGCTGGTTTCTATCACATAGGTCGCAATGATGATGTCAAGTACTTTTGTTGTGATGGTGGCATAAGATGCTGGGAATCTGGAGATGTCCCATGAGTAGAACACTCCAAGTGGTTTCGAAGGTATGAGTTCTTGATATTCACAAAAGGGCAGGAGTTTGTTGATGAGATTCAAGCTAGATATCTTCATCTTCTTGAACAGCTATTGTCAACTTCAAATACTACTGGAGTTGAAAATGCTGATCCACTGGTTGTTCGTTTTGGACCTGGAGAAAGTTCTTCAGATGATATAGTCATGATGAATATACCTGTGGTTAAAGCTGCCTTGGAAATGGGCTTTAGTAGAAGACTGGTAAAGCGTATAGTTCAGAGTAAAATCCTAACAACTGGAGAAAGTTACAAAACAGTTAATGATATTGTGTCAAGACTTCTTATTGCTGAAGATGAAAAAGGAGAAGAAGAAAAAGAGGAAGAGAAGGAAAGACAAACTGAAGAAACAGCATCAGATGATTTGCCATTACTTTGGAGAAATAGAATGGCTTTCTTTCAATGGTTGATGTGTGTGCTTCCTATCCTGGATAATCTTTTAAAGGCCAATGTAATTAATAAACAGGAACATAATATTATTAAGCCGCAGATATTATTAAAAACCACAGATAACTTTACAGGCAAAAGAACTGATTGAAACTGTTTTGAAGATATGCCTCCAACATCTTCAAAAACTGTCTTAAAGAAATTGACCCTATATTATATAAGAACTTGTTTGTGGAAAAGAATATGAAGTATATTCCAACAGATGTTTTCAGGTCTGTCACTGGAAGAACAGTTGAGAAGGCTGCAAGAAGAAAGAACATGTAAAGTGTGTATGGGCAAAGAAGTTTCTATTGTATTCATTCCTTGTGGTCATCAGGTAGTATGCCGGGAATGTGCCCTTTCTCTAAGGAAATGCCCTATTTGCAGGAGTATAATTAAGGGTACTGTTCCTACATTTCTCTCATAAAAGAAAAATAGGCTATAAGTTAGCTTAAATATAAAACTCTTTAAAATATTGTTTGAAGCTGTTTGAAGTTAAAAAAGGGATTCAGTTCAGTTGCTCAGTCGTGTCCATCTCTTTGCGACCCCATGAACCACAACATGCCAGGCCTCCCTGTCCATCACCAACTCCTGGAGTTTACCCAAACTCATGTCCATCAAATCGATGATGCCATGCAATCATCTCATCCTCTGTCGTCCCCTTCTCCTCCTGCCTTCAATCTTTCCCGGCATCAGGGTCTTTTCTAATGAGTCAGCTCTTCGCATCAGGTGGCCAAAGTATTGGAGTTTCAGCCTCAACATCAGTCCTTCCATAGAACACCTAGGACTGATTTCCTTTAGGATGGACTGGTTGGATCTCCTTGCAGTCCAAGGGACTCAAGAGTCTTCTCCAACACCACAGTTCAAAAGCATCAATTCTTTGGCACTCAGTTTTCTTTATAGTCCAACTCTCACATCCATACATGACCTTGACTATAGCCTTGACTAGACCGACCTTTGTTGGAAAAATAATATCTCTGCTTTTTAATATGTTGTCTATAGCCTTGACTAGACAGACCTTTGTTGGCAAAGTAATATCTCTGCTTTTTAATATGTTGTCTACGTTGGTCATAACTTTCCTTCCAAGGAGTAAGCATCTTTTAGTTTTATGGCTGCAATCACCATCTGCAGTGATTTTGGAGCCCAGAAAAATAAAGTCAGTCACTGTTTCCCCATCTATCTGCCATGAAGTGATGGGACTGGATACCATGATCTTAGTTTTCTGAATGTTGAGCTTTAAACCAACTTTTTCACTCTTTCACTTTCATCAAGTGGCTCTTTAGTTCTTCTTCACTTTCTGCCATAAGGGTGGTGTCAACTGCATATCTGAGGTTATTGATAATTCTCCCAGCAATCTTGATTCCAACTTGTGCTTCCTCCAGTCCAGGGTTTCTCATGATGTACTGTGCATATAAGTTAAACTGATTCTTTAATTAGTAACCTTTGTATTTTCTGCTTTCTTTGGTACTAGCAATCTTGTTTCCAAAAAAAATGGTGTCATATATAATAGTTAATCTTAATCTCTGTTTATATGAAAAGTGAGATTTATGTTTGAGCTGTGTTAGTATACATGTGTGCACACAGAAGTTAAAGGAACAGTGTTAATGCTGTTATGTATCATTTTAGGAATGACTGGATCTGGTATTCTTTCTGAAAGCATTGAGTACTACTTTAGAATATAGTTGAAATGAATTGGAAACCAGGAACTTTGGAGTTTATCACAGTTACATTGCCAAATTCTCATTTCTTTTCAGTTTTGTTGTAAGGTAATGATTTTTCTCTTACTGTTATAAAAGTTTTTCCCCAGTTTGTGAGAAACATTTTAATAAAAGGTCTTTAAACAGACTACATCAATTAAAATAAAACAAATTATGGGCTTTTCTACTAGTGGAGTTGGGAAAACTATTTTGGTAATGGTTTTAAAAAATTAAAATTGGTGATTTAATGAAGTACACATATCAAAATGTAAGCCTCAAGATTTATTCTTTGAGAAGAGAGAGGTGGAATAGGGTAAATTAAAAATGAATGCTATTCACATCCTGCCTTGAGTTTTTTTTTTTGAATAGACATTTAAACAATATAGTGACAGATGTATACTTGGCAATGTTAATTTTGATAGTAATTCCCTTATTCTATCTTCTGTCCCCCTAATTATAACCTCTACCTTAGTAACCTAAATTGTGAGAAGCAAAACTTATTAAAATGCCACAGCATTAGACTATTTGGGTTTCATTTCTCTCAAAGAAATACAGCTGAATAAAGACATGGGAACTTTACTGTTCAAGTCTCTGATCACCTTTGGTCATAGGTGTCTCAACATTTACTTTTCAGGATGTTTAAGATTTTTATGCAACTCACAATTACGGCTACTGATAGACGGTTGGGTGCAGTTTTCCCAATAATAGCAGTAAACCTATATTTAAAATTCTTTGTATATGCCAGGAATTGTTCTAAAAGCATTGCTTGTAATAACTCATGTAATGGCTACAAAATCATCAGTCAGATACTGTTATAATTACAATAAAGAAAGTAAGTATTTTGTCCAAGAACATAATAATAGTTCAGTTCAGTTCAGTTGCTCAGTCATATCTGACTCTTTGCGACCCCATGAACTGCAGCATGCCAGGCATACCTGTCCATCACCAATTTCCAGAGTTTACTGAAACTCATGGCCATTGAGTTGGTGATGCCATTCACCAATCTCATCCTCTGTTGTCCCTTTTCCTCCCACCTTCAATCTTTTCCAGCATCAGAGTCTTTTCTAATCAGTCAGTTCTTCGCATGAAGTGGCCAAAGTATTGGAGTTTCAACATCAGTATCAGTCCTTCCAATGAATATTCAAATATCCAGGATTGGTTTCCTTTAGGATGGACTGATTTGATCTCCTTGCTGTCCAGGGACTTACAAGAGTTTTCTTCAACACCACAGTTCAAAAGCATCAATGCTTTGGCACTCAGCTTTCTTTGTAGTCCAACACTCATGTGCATACATGACTACTGGAAAAAACATAGCTTTGACTAGATGGACCTTTGTTGGCAAAGTAATGTTGGCAAAGCTTTTTAACGTGTTGTCTAGGTTGGTTATACTTTTCTTCCAAGGAGCAAGTGTCTTTTAATTTCATGGCTGCAATCACCATCTGCAGTGATGTTGCAGCCCAAAAAATAAAGTCGGTCACTGTTTCCACTGTTTCCCTGTTTCCACTGTTTCCCAAGTGATGGGACCCGATGCCATGATCTTACTTTTCTGAATGTTGAGCTTTGAACCAACTTTTTCACTCTGCTCTTTCACTTTCCTCAAAAGGCTCTTTAGTTCTTCACTTTCTGCCATAAGGGTGGGGTCATCTGCATATCTGAGCTTATTGATATTTCTCCCGGCAACCTTGATTGCAGCTTGTGCTTCATCCAGCCCAACATTCGATGGATCAATGTAAAAGCAAGAGAGTTCCAGAAAAACATCTATTTCTGCTTTACTGACTATGCCAAAGCCTTTGACTGTGTGCATCATAATAAACTGTGGAAAATTCTGAAAGAGATAGGAGTATGTCAAGGCTGTATATTGTCACTGTGCTTATTTAACTTATATGCAGAGTACATCATGAGAGACCCTGGGCTGGAGGAAGCACAATCTGGAATCAAGATTGCTGGGAGAAATATCAATAACCTCATATATGCAGATGACAATACACTTATGACAGAAAGTGAAGAAGAACTAAAGAGCCTCCTGAGGAAAGTGAAAGAGGAGAGTGAAAAAGTTGGTTTAAAGCTCAACATTCAGAAAACTAAGATCATGGCATCCAGTCCCATCACTTCGTAGCAGATAGATGGGGAAACTGTGGCTGACGTTATTTTTCTGTGCTCTAAAATCACTGCAGATGGTGATTGCAGCCATGGAATTAAAAGACGCTTACTTCTTGGAAGGAAAGTTATGAACAACCTAGACACCATATTAAAAAGCAAAGACATTACTTTGTCAACAAAGGTCTATCTTGTCAAGGCCATTGTTTTTCCAGTGGTCATGTATGGATGTGAGAGTTGGACTGTAAAGAAAGCTGAGTGCCGAAGAATTGATGCTTTTGTACTGTGGTGTTGGAGAAGACTCTTGAGAGTCCCTTGGACTGCAAGGAGTTCCAACCAGTCCATCCTAAAGGCGGTCAGTCCTGGGTGTTCATTAGAAAGATTGATGCTGAGGCTGAAACTCCAACTCTTTGGCCATGTGATTCAAAGAGCTGACTCATTAGAAAAGACCGTGCTGCTGGGAAAGATTGAGGGCAGGTGGAGAAGGGGACGATGGAGGATGAGATGGTTGGATTGCATCACCGACTCAATGCACATGGGTTTGGGTGAACTCCGGGAATTGATGATGGACAGGGAGGCCTGGCGTGCTGTAGTTCATGGTGTCGCAAAGAGTCGAACATGACTGAGTGATTGAACTGAACTGACCTGAACTCTGTATATAAGTTCAATAATCAGGGTGACGTTATACAGTCTTGATGTACTCCTTTCCGGATTTAGAGCCAGTCTGTTCCATGTCCAGTTCTAGCTGTTACTTCCTGACCTGCATACAGTTTTTCAGGAGGCAGGTCAGGTGGTCTGGTATTCCCATCTCTTGAAGAATTTTCCTCGATTTGTTGTGATCCACACAGTCAAAGGTTTTGGCATAGTCAATAAAGCAGAAGTAGATGTCTTTCTGAAACTCTCTTGCTTTTTCTATGATTCAGAAGATGTTGGCAGTTTGATCTCTGGTTGCTCTACCTTTTCTAAATCCAGGTTGAACATCTGGAATTTCATGGTTCATGTACTTTTGAAGCCTGGCTTGGAGGATTTTAAGCATTACTTTACTAGTGTGTGAGATGAGTGCAATTGTGTGATAGTTTGAGCATTCTTTGGCATTTCCTTTCTTTGGGATTGGAATGAAAACTGACTTTTTCCAGTCCTGTGGCCACAGCTAAGTTTTCCAAATTTTCTGGCATATTGAGTGCAGTGCTTTCACGCGTCATCTTTTGGGATTTGAAATAGCCCAACTGGAATTCCATCACCTCCACTAGCTTTGTTCGTAGTGATGCTTCCTAAGGCACACTTGACTTTGCCTTCCAAGATGTCTGGCTCTAGGTGAATGATTATTCCATCGTGATTGTCTGGGTCGTGAAGATCTTTTTTGTACAGTTCTTCTGTGTATTCTTGCCTCCTCTTAATATCTTCTGCTTCGGTTATGTCCATACCATTTTTGTCCTTTAGTGTTCTTGTCTTTGCATGAAATATTCCCTTGGTATCGCTAATATTATTGAAGAGATCTCTAGTCTTTCCTGTTCTATTGTTTTCCTCTGTCTCTTTGCACTGATCCCTGGGGAACCCTTTCTTATCTCTCCTTGCTATTCTTTGGAACTCTGCGTTCTGATGGGTATATCTTTCCTTTTTTCCTTTGCCTTGAGCTTCTCTTCTTTTCACAGCTATTTGTAATACCTCCTCAGACAACCATTTTGCCTTTTTGCATTTCTTTTCTTGGGGATGGTCTTGTTCCCTGCCTCCTGTACAATGTCATGAACCTCTGTCTGTGTTTCTTCAGGCACTTTGTCTATCAGATTTAATCCCTTGAATATATTTCTCACTTCCACTGTATAATGGTAAGGGATTTTATTTAGGTCATACCTGAATGGTCTAGTGGTTTTCCCTGCTTTCTTCAATTTAAGTCTGAATTTGGCAATAAGGAGTTCATGATCTGAGACACAGTCATCTCCAGGTCTTGTTTTTGCTGACTGTATAGAGCTTCTCCATCTTTGCCTGCAAAGAATATAATCAGTTTGATTTTGGTGCTGACCATCTGGTGATGTTCATGTGTAGAGTCTTCTCTTGTGTTGTTGGAAGAGGGTATTTGCTATGATCAGTGCGTTCTCTTGGCAAAACTCTATTAGCCTTTGTCCTGCTTCATTCTGTACTCCAAGGTGGAATTTGCCTGTTTCTCCAGGTATTTCTTGACTTCCTACTTTTGCATTACAGTCCCCTATAATGAAAAGGACATCTTTAGGAGAAGGCAATGTTCTTAAGTCAGAAAGTATGGTTCCATTGTCTGGACTCTTACTCATTGTGCTCTGATTATCACTGGCTAAAACTATGGCTACACATCCTAGGAAATCAAACCTTTTCCAATACTTTGTGAATTTGCAGAGATTTTTTTAAAGCTCACTGAACTCCGGGAATTGGTGATAGACAGGGAGGCCTGGCATGCTATGATTCATGGGGTCGCAGAGTCGGACAAAACTGAGCGACTGAACTGAACTGAACTGATGCTTGTTTGCAAATATGCAATCACTTATCCATACCATATCAACCAGTGTCTCTTACTTGAGTTCCACAACGTAAAACACTATTTAAGCAAAAGATTTGTTATGGTAAAGGAAGGATCTAAGCAAAGCCAAACACTACAAATGTAACATAAACATTCAGTCCCAGTATTGTGAATTTTTCTTTTTAAACCCCATCACTCCAAGACATGTCAATGCCTTGTTTCTTGATCCTTCCCTCTTGGGAGCAAAATGATTCTTCTTATTTCATGCAAAGCAATCTCTTCCCAAACTTTTCCCTCATGGCTTCATCATCAGAATGGACATTACCTTTTGCCTCAGTCTGTCTGTTTTGGAGGTATTTTCCCAGCAAGCACTACTCACCCATAACGAACTCTGGGAATAGCAGTCAGAGTGATTCAATTTAAACAACTTCCTCTACCACTTATTAAGTGCTCATTATTTATTAGGCACTGTGTTTTATAACATGGCTTCTCACTCTCCCACTTTTTTCCATGGGGTAGGCTTTTATCCGGAGAAGGCAAGGGCAAGCCACTCCAGTACTCTTGCCTAGAAAATCCCATGGATGGAGGAGCCTGGTAGGCTGCAGTCCGTGCGGTTGCTAGGGGTCAGACACGACTTCATTTTCACTTTCACTTTTCACTTTCACACATTGGAGAAGGAAATGGCAACCCAATCCAGTGTTCTTGCCTGGAGAATCCCAGGGACGGGGGAGCCTGGTGGGCTTCCATCTATGGGGTCACACAGAGTCGGACACGACTGAAGTGACTTAGCAGCAGTAGCAGCAGGCTTTTATCATTCTCATTTTAGAGAAGGAGACTAAGTTCCAAGAAAACTAATTCGCTTATCTAAGGTTTGAAAACCATCAAACACAGCAGTGCCTGTCCCAGCTCTGATTCTAAAGTCCAGGCTATTTTCATAGGTTTTATGAGTTCCAATTCTTGCATCTTCTCATACCTAGAAAAACACTGACATCATTAATGGTGAAATCTGCTTTGGCTATTAAAAAAAAATTTTTTTTTTTTTTACAATTGAAAGTCAAAAGAGAGTAGCTATGGTTCAGACATCCTGGGAAATAACTATTTCCCAGATATCATGAAAAATGATATTATGGGTGTGATTTCAGATTAGACGCTGTGAGCTAATGTAGAACTTAATGCTCCTGTAATGCATTTTTGCTTCTGTACTTTGCTTACTGCTCGTAAAACCAAAGTTAACTCCATTTTAAGATAAGGTTGTTTTTAAGTAAAGATTCCTAAAATTGTTTATGAAAAAATAAAAATAAAAAAAAATAAAGTCCAGGATATTTTCAATGTTGTCTTCTCATTTAGGTCATGATTATTCTTAAATTTGTGATTTAACTATAGTGTGCTTTAATCAAATGCTTTGCATGCATGCAGGTCTTATTTTTCTCTGAAGGAGATCTATTTGGTAGCTGTTCTTTGAAAATGGAATAGGTAGCCAATTTGCCTGTTAAATTATTATAATAATTATGCTGTTACAGTTCTTTGTACCATTTTTAGTTATAGATGTGTAACAGAAACAATACTTTGTTTTGTTAGAAATATAGAGCTCAGAAATATAAAAGTAAATATACATGAAAAAAGTCATTTAGTTTCTGAAGCACTTCCTTTTTTAATTTAAAAAGGCATTATGAATGGGAATACCATCATTTTCAGATCAGTTCAGTTGCTCAGTCGTGTCCGACTCTTTGCGACCCCATGAATCACAGCATGCCAGGCCTCTCTGTCCTTCACCAACTCCCGGAGTTCATTCAAACTCATGTCCATCGAGTCAGTGATGCCATCCAGCCATCTCATTCTCTGTCGTCCCCTTCTCCTCCCGCCCCCAATCCTTCCCAGCATCAGACTCTTTTCCAGTGAGTCAACTAGTCACATGAGGTGGTATTGGAGTTTCAGCTTTAGCATCAGTCCTTCCAATGAACACCCAGGATTGATCTCTTTTAGAATGGACTGGTTGGATCTCCTTGCAGTCCGAGGGACTCCCAAGAGTCTTCTCCAGCACCACAGTTCAAAACCATCAGTTCTTTGGTGATCAGCTTTCTTCACAGTCCAACTCTCACATCTATACATGACCACGGGAAAAAGCATAGCCTTGACTAGATGGACCTTGGTTGGCAAAGTAATGTCTCTGCTTTTTAATGTGTTATCTAGGTTGGTCATAACTTTCCTTCCAAGGAGTAAGCGTCTTTTAATTTCATGGCTGCAATCAGCATCTGCAGTGATTTTGGAGCCCCAAAAAATAAAGTCTGACACTGTTTCCACTGTTTCCCCATCTATTTCCCATGAAGTGATGGGACCAGATGCCATGATCTTTGTTTTCTGAATGTTGAGCTTCAAGCCAACCTTTTCACTCTCCTCTTTCACTTTCATCAAGAGGCTTTTGAGTTCCTCTTCACTTTCTTTCATAAGGGTGGTGTCATCTGCATAT
Source organism: Moschus berezovskii (assembly GCF_049115385.1). Taxonomy (NCBI): domain Eukaryota; kingdom Metazoa; phylum Chordata; class Mammalia; order Artiodactyla; family Moschidae; genus Moschus; species Moschus berezovskii. The sequence goes on along the minus strand of NC_142463.1, from coordinate 48,820,334 downwards.
CTGAGGTTATTGATATTTCTCCCGGCAATTTTGATTCCAGCTTGTGCTTCTTCCAGCCCAGCGTTCCTCATGATGTACTCTGCATATAAATTAAATAAGCAGGGTGACAATATACAACCTTGACGTACTCCTTTTCCTATTTCGAACCAGTCTTTTTACCAAGAAATAAATATTTGAAGAGTATATTGTGACAATAATTATTTAGTTTTAATAGCTGTATGTACGGAGAAGGCAATGGCAAGCCACTGCAGTACTCTTGCCTAGGAAATCACATGGACGGAGGAGCCTGGTGGGCTGCAGTCCGTGGGGTCGCTACTAGTCTGATGCGACTGAGCGACTTCACTTTCACACATTGGAGAAGGAACTGGCAACCCACTCCAGTGTTCTTGCCTGGAGAATCCCAGGGACGGCGGAGCCTGGTTGACTGCTGTCTATGGGGTTGCACAGAGTCGGACACGACTGAAGTGACTTAGCAGCAGCAGCAGCAGCTGTATGTAAGTGATAAATATAGTTGGTTATGACCAAAGGTTGATCAATCTAATGAAACTTGAAAATTTCTGAATGTATGAATTTATATATGGAGTCAAATGTAAACTTTGCCTAGATAATTAGAAGTTGAAGGTTATAACATTTGCCATTGAGTAGATCATTATTCTCTAAATATTCACTAAAGTCTGTGCCCTGATGACATTAATGGCTCAGAAAACAAGTATATGTCTTCTGTGAAGTATTGATTTTGAACACAAAGAGGGCATATGTGTCATATGTAACTTTTTGATACTTGGGTTTTTGGCTGATCTCATTTTTATATTCATTTATTCTTGATGTTCTTATTTTTAAAAAGATCTATGATAGTAAAATGACATTTGAACTATGTCTACAATTTTCTGCTTCTAACAATAGTTGCCTTTTAAATATTTAAAAAATTCATAATTTGTAGTATATTTTAAAGATATATAACATAAAGACTTCCATAAAAGTTTAGATCCTGATTAAGCCATTAGATATTCTGAAGATTTGCTCTCCTTTTACTTCCACTCTGACAATATTTGTGGCTACTTAGACTATAATACGTTTAAGCCATAAGCTAAGTATTTTTTTCCCCTAAAATTTGTCTTCCCAAGTCTTTTATTCTAAAATGGATTTTCCTTGCTGAGTCAACTCCTTCCTATAAGCTCACCTTAATATAATTCTGTAAATCCTCAAAAACACATGCTCTTTCAAAATCATCAAATGTCAATCACATTGAGTCAAAACTGGGAGTTAATTTGGGTTAAATTTTATCCTAATTATTTGGAAGAGTAGTTGGCCTCCCCAAGGTTTGATTTTCTTCTCTCTGTCATATAATAAGTCGACATGAAATGACCAGTTTTAAAGAAATAAAAATTACTAACCAAGATCAGCTCAGTCATGTCCAACTCTTTGCGACTCCATGGACTACAGCACACCAGGCTTCCCTGTCTGTCACCAGCTCCTGGCGCTTGTTCATTCTCATGTCCATCAAGTTGGTGATGCAATCCCACATTTCATCCTCTGTTGTCCACTTCTCCTCCCGCCTTCAATCTTTCCCAGCATCAGGGTGTTTTCCAGTGAGTCAGTTCTTCACATCAGGTGGCCAAAGTATTGGAGTTTCAGCTTCAGTATCAGTCCTTCCAATGAATATTCAGGACTAATTTCCTTTAGGATTGACTGGTTGGATCTTTTTGCAGTCCAAGGGATTCTTGAGTCTTCTCCAACACCACAGTTCAAAAGCATCAATTCTTTGGTGCTCAGCTTCCTTTATAGTCCAATTCTCACATCTATACATGACTACTGGAAAAAACATAGCTTTGACTAGGTGAACCTTTGTTGACAAAGCAATGTCTCTGCTTCTTAATATGTTGTCTAGGTTGGTCATAGCTTTTCTTCCAAGGAGCAAGTGTTGTTTAATTTCATGGCTGCAGTCATCATCTGCAGTGATTTTGGAGCCCAAAAAATAAAGTCAGTCACTGTTTCCATGGTTTCCCCATCTATTTGCCATGAAGTGATGGGACCAGATGCCATGATCTTAGTTTTCTGAATGTTGAGTGTTAAGCCAACTTTTTGACTCTCCTCTTTCACTTTCATCAAGAGGTTTATCAGTTCTTCTTCACTTTCTGCCATAAGTGTTGTATCATCTTCTTATCTCAGGTTATTGATGTATTTCCAAGCAGTCTTGATTCCAGCTTGTGCTTTATCCAGCCTGGCATTTTGCATGGTGTACTCTGCATATAAGTTAAATAAGCAGGGTGACATTATACAGCCTTGATGTACTCCTTTCCCGATTTGGAACCAGTCTGTTGTTCCATGTCCAATTCTTGACCTGCGTACAGATTTCTCAGGAGGCAGGTCAGATAGTCTGGTATTCCCATCTCTTGAAGAATTCTCCTCATGTTGTTATGATCCACACAGTCAAAAGCTTTGGTGTAGTCAATAAAGCAATAGTAGATAATTCAAACAAAGCTCCATAGTAAAATATATATTAGTATATATATATATATATATACATACTAGATACCTGTTTGTGATACTGAACATATACCTAATATGTAAATTTATAAATGGCAAATATTTTAAAATAGTCTTAATTTCTTAACTATGTTTTAACCTTATTTTTCAGTCTCTATTTCTATTCATAGAAATAATCTGCAAAACACAGGATATAATGTTACGGAAATTTTGGTGAATAGTTGTTTCTTTTATTCAGTCACTATATGATAAGTTGAGAAGTTATTTTATATATATTAAAATTTATTTTTATTTTTTAAAAAATATAGATACTAACAAGGCACTGTTCAAATATACTAGTGTAGAACTCATATTTAAATGAAATAGTTTGATGTACATTCTAGTTTTGACAATCATATGGTGAGTTTATTTATTATTATTTATAGCTAACACTATAAATTTATCTCATTTAACTCAACTCTGATGAGAAATGGACACTGCATTGTGAATAATAATTTACAGTTACTTGAGTCAGGCAGTCCTGATTTCATGTTAAGTTCTGTCATTTATTCCTGAGGAAATCTTTAATAAGTTACTTCTCTGTCTCTCAGTTCATTCATCTATAAGTAATAATAGACATTTCTACAAGACTGTTATAAGAATTATATGAGGAAATATATACATGGCAAAATGGTACGTGGCAATTATAAGAGTACTGAACCTGTAATTTTAGCATACAGAATTTTTAAAGATATTTTAAAATTGTCAATAAAGCCCAGATGTGTTCTTTTTGAATCGTTTTTATGAATACTTTCTAAAATGCATTACCAATTTATTTATTTAGTTTGCAAAATATGTTAAAATACTTTAACATTTCTTGACAGAAGCATTAACAGGAATATTATTGATTCTTATTTTTGTTCATAAGTAATAACAGTACAAGGACTATTGTTTTTAATTATAAAACTTTTTTTTTTAACTATATGACATAGATACTGCTTGAAGGCCTCAGCCACTACTGCTCAGCATGTGTATAAAAGCATGGACATTCACTTATTCAATGCGTATCTGTTAGATTTCTGTTGTCTGATGGAAAAACACAGGGCCATAAAATTCAACTTTGTAATCAGGTCTTTCCTTATGTTCAGATGTGTTCATTCACTCCCTTATTCAAAACTATTAGAGAAAACTACTGAAACACATTCCAAAATAAATTGAAAGACATCATTTTTAAAGCTATTGGAAAAAATTAATAGTCTGTAACATAAATCATAACAACAGTTATAATAATCACTCATGTCTTTGCGTAATGTTTACTTAACTCGTCTTGGATATATTATGTTAAACCTAGAAACAAACTGTCTTTAGATGGAAACAAATTATCAAGTAAATTTCAAGTGTACTTGAGTTTTTGTCTCTCTCTCCATATCTGTCTTCATCTCTGTCTCCTTTTCTCTGTTTCAAGTATCAGAGGAGACATCAGTTTGCAGTGAATACAATGAGCTCTATAAAAAGAAACATCTTTTACTTCAAATTGTAATACACTGTAAAACCTCAGTGAGGCTGCAAATTACTTAGTTTTGTAAGCTTGGATTTATTCATACAGAAATAAGAATGATTTTACTTTTAATAGGACCTACCTATGGTGGCTCAGCTGGTAAAGAATCTGCCTGCAATTCTGGAGACCTGGGTTCGATCCCTTTGTTGGGAAGATCCCCTGGAGAAGGGAATGACGACCCATTCCAGTATTCTGGTCTGGAGAATTCCATGGAATGTATAATCCATGGGATCACAAAGAGTCAGACACAATTGAGCAGCTTTCACTTTTCACCTATTTTAATAGGAGCTACCTCATGGTGCTTCCCTGGTAGCATAGTTGGTAAAGAATCTGCCTGCAATGCAGGAGACCCAGGTTTGATCCCTGGGTTGGGAAAATCCCCTGGAGAAGGGACTGGCTACCAACTCCAGTGTTCATACCTGGAGAACCCCTTGGACAGAGGATCCTGGTGGACTATAGTCCATGGGGTCGCAAAGCATCAGACACGGCAGAGCAATTAACACTTTCATTTTTCACCTCATGGAGAAGTTATGAGTATTGTACAAAATATTGCATCTAAAGAACACATAATTCAATGTATTTGTATTTCTGTATGTCCTGCATGGAACTCTTCTTGCAGATACTTAAGGCACTTTATCACAGAATTTTTTGACCCCATTTTAAATCGCATCCTCCACTTTCTCATCTCCTTTTGTTACCTCTGAAATAACCTAACCATACATTAGGAATAGAGCTCAATGAATTTGATATATTTCCTGACCAGATTTCTTTAAAGGGTCATTCTTACTCACATGATTCTCAAGACAAATGTTATTAAAGAGGAACCTACTTTTTAAAATTTAGACAGAAATGTTGGATGCATACATCAGTGAAACGTTGAGTTCTTGGAAGACAGAAGCTTTAGCAGTCAATTTGGTATATTTAAGCATGCAATAGTCCTCTAATCTTTGTAAAAAATTTTTTTTTTAATTAAAGAAATTGTCATGCAGCTGTAATGTCATTTATCAGCATAATGAATTTAAACTGAAGGTTACTCTTACTGTGAGAATGAACTGATTAACTGGAGGGACTGCATTGATAATAATTAGTCAGAAAAGTGCAGTGGCGCAAATCAATATCTTGGTGCTGAGACTTTCCTTGGGGAATGTAAACCATAACAAAGCTGTCAGGCTGCTGAGAGATGGGGATGTTGTTTATTTGTGTTGCTAATTTACTCCCTGATAACTTTTAAGTTATATACTGAATACATCAGAAATGAAAAAAAGCTATTTCACTTAATAAACTGTATTGAAGGCTCAAGTGGTAAACTGATCATAACATTTTTTTGAGGAGTATCAGGATTATTGTGATACATTTTGTTAATATTTAGCGACTATGTGTCACTTGCTATTTAGTGTTATAATTTCTACAGACGTAGTTTTAATTCAAAATTTTCCATTTTAAGGGAAGATAATATTATACAATAGGCGGGACCTGTATTTGACTAATGGAATGATAGTCATTCTTCTGGACACTCATATACCACATTTCAGGAATCCATTAAGTAGAAGAGAACTGTCACTCATCATAGTCTTTCAGGTTTCCAAGTTTGATAACATTATTAAAAGAGTCTATTGCTGGTAGGATTTACTATTCCTGTATTATATTCTTTTTTCAGAATCCAATAACAGAACGTTGTGCAAAGTGTAATTTTTGGACCTCAGTTTTTCTCTAATACTTAAGATGTTGGAATTCCATTTCAGTTATGTATTTCTGCATGGCAAATTACTCCAAACTTTGCGGAGTAATACAAAAATGCTCATAGGATTTGGAGCTCATGAACTTGGACAAGATAAAGCAAGATGACTTGCCTTTGTCCTATGATCTCTGGGAAGCAGCAGAGGGTGATGCAAATGCTGGGGGCTAGAATTATCTGCCTATTTCCAATAGAGTAGCCACCATTTATATTAAAATTTGCATTAACTAAATATAATTAATACTTTAGTTCTTCATTCATACCAGCCATATTTTAAATGTTCAAAAGCCACATGTGGCTAGTGATGACCCCTTGGCCAGTGTGTATATATAGATGACATTTCTGTCTTCACAGAATGTTCTCTTGGACAGAGCTAATCTAGGGGCATCTTTACTCATATGTCTAACATGTAACCTGGGATGACTCAAGGGTTGGGGACAGATGAGATTGTTGACTAAAGTACATAGATGCAAGATATCTATTTAGGGTTCTTAGAACCTAGAATTTGAGTTCTGAGAGGAAACTTCTCAAGTGCATGTGTTTGAGCCAGGATGAAGCCACATGGCCTTTAGGACCTAGCATCATAAGTCACAGCGGTCACTGTGCCTTACTTTACTGGACAAATAAGCCTCCCAGTAATGAGCCACTAGATTCAAGGTATGGGAACTCCTCTAAACAGGAGGAGTGTCAGATGTTCTGAGGCCATGGTTTAGAATCACTGCGGACTAAATCTTTGTATCACAGATGGTGCTTTGGAAAACCAGACTTTAATATACATAATGGGAAAGGTCTCAGTGATCAAATAAAGAAGACTTAGTTTAAATAAAATCTAACACTTCAGGATTTTTATGGTATTTAGTATGCTAGTGTTCAAGGTTAATTTCAAAGGTGGCATTGTATGTTATGGTTAGTGTAAGGTAAGGGAGTTAGAGAAGCCGAGGTTCAGAAAAAGAATGAGACCAGCACTTATAGGAACAGATCACTTTAATGAGGTGAGAAGGGGCAGCAGTCAGATTATTGGGCTGCTGTGTGAAGTCAAGAAGAGAGTAGATATATATAGAAAACATATAAATGTGGAGATACATCATTTTGAGGGGGTCTGTTTTTCCTCATGATTATTTTTTATTAGTTAGCTTTCAACAATTGGGGCGAGGAATTCTTGAGGCCAGCCGGAGACTGGGATCTGCTGGGAGCTGAACATAATAGGTCTTAATGTCCATTCCTTTCTTCAGGGGAGAAAGTTCTTTATTCTGTATAGAATGGTGGGGAGGACCTGAAGGGGAGTTTTAACTCCAGGCTATTTAGAGCCATGTAGCTTTCCTTCCAGAGAAGGCAATGGCAAGCCACTCCAGTACTCTTGCCCAGAACATCCCATGGACGGAGGAGCCTGGTAGGCTGCAGTCCATGGGGTCGCTACGAGTTAGACATGACCGAGTGACTTCACTTTCACTTTTCACTTTCACACATTGGAGAAGGAAATGGCAACCCACTCCAGTGTTCTTTCCTGGAGAATCCCTGGGACGGGGGAGCCTGGTGGGCTGCCGTCTATGGGGCCACACAGAGTCGGACATGACTGAAGTGACTTAGCAGCAGTAGCAGCAGCAGCTTTCCTTCAGTCAGCAACCTTATTTTATCAAAGCATATTTTATTAAATTAATGCTTAATCACATCTAGTAACCAAGTTCTATAGGAGAATCTGGAAAATGCCACGCTGAAAAAGTGAAGTGTAAGTCGCTCAGTTGTGTCTGACTCTTTGTGACCCCATGCAGTCCATGGAATTCTCCAGATCAGAATACTGGAGTGGCTAGCCTTTCCCTTCTTCAGGGGATCTTCCCAACCCGGGGATTGAGCCCAGGTCTCCTGCATTGCAGGCATATTCTTTATGAGATGAACCAGAAGGGAAGCCCAAGAGTACTGGAGTGGGTAGCCTATCCCTTCTCCAGCGGGTCTTCCTGACCCAAGAATCAAACCAGGGTCTCCTGCATTGCAGGCAGATTCTTTACCAACTGAGCTATCAAGGAATCTTTGACTTCTTAAATCCTGTGATTTTATTATATTGCCTTTATTCCTAAAAATGCCTATTTGGTACATAAACTTTTCTGTTATTTGAATTCTATTTATTTAAACTATAGAGTGAAAGAGGAAATGGCAACCCACTCCAGTATTCTTGCCTGGAGAATCCCCATGGAAAGAGGAGCCTGGTTGGCTACAGTCCCTGGTGTCGCAAAGAGTCAGACATGACTGAATGACTAAGCACAAACTGTAGAGTAGTGAGTTTCTTCTTCTCTTAAGATAATTATTTTTTCCAAAGGATTTATTGTATTCATTTATTCTGAGATTTACTAGGAAATGATAAGTATTGAGAGCTGTCACATATTTTACAACAGTGTGAGTTTATTAGTAAAATCAAACCGTAGACAGTTAAAGTGAAATTAATATTAACATGAGAATTGTACTAAATATAAAGCTATGTCGACAGAATGGTTTCAGTAAGAATATATTCAAAGAAATTTTGGACCTAAAAGCAATTAGATGAATGGATATTACATGCTGCTGCTGCTGCTGCTAAGTCACTTCAGTCGTGTCTGACTCTGTGCGACCCCATAGACGGCAGCCCACCAGGATCCCCCGTCCCTGGGATTCTCTAGGCAAGAACACTGGAGTGGGTTGCCATTTCCTTCTCCAATGTGTGAAAGTGAAGTTGTTCAGTCATGTCTGACTCGTAGCAACCCCATGGAGCCTACCAGTCTCCTCCGTCCATGGGATTTTCCAGGCAAGAGTACTGGAGTGGCTCGCCATTGCCTTCGCCTTTCACCTGCTGCTGCTGCTGCTGCTAAGTCACTTCAGTCGTGTCCGACTCTGTGTGACCCCATAGACGGCAGCACACCAGGCTCCCCAGACCCTGGGATTCTCCAGGCAAGAACAGTGGAGTGGGATATTACATGAAGAAATCATAAACGCAATTTGTCTTTAGAGCAAGGGAGTGTAGGTAACTATCATCAATGTCATTTCTAGTTGTACAACCAAAAGAAATAATGTGTTACAAGTTATAGACATGATAGACTAATGATGATCTCTTTACTGTCCTCAAAGTAATTGTTCAATCACTTTTACACTTTAAAATTGATGATTATTTGTTAAGTTTATACACTGTTTATCAGCATTAATATAATTATAACAAAGTCAAATGTGAGGTTGGTAATATTTTAGCCATTTAGGATCCTTTTCATATAAATTTCAGCATTTCTGTTCTTATATTTCAATTCATTCAGAGGTAAGAGTGACATATAATAAACAGTATAGTAGATATAAACAGATAACTTTGTATCAACTAATATTTTTTCCCATAGAATCCATATATAACCCAGAATGTGTTATTACTGTTCAGTTGCTATCAGGTTCCTCTGTCAGGTTCCTGTGTCCAAGGGATTTTCCAGGCAAGAATACTGGAATGAGTTGCCACTTTCTTCTCCAGAGGATCTTCCCTGCAACATCACAAGAGGATTCTTTACCACTGAACCACCAAGGGAGCCATAACCCAGAATAGTATTGCTTAAGTTAATTTCAGTTTGTAAAGAAAGTATTTACAAAATATCAAGTTTGTCTTGGTACTATAAAATAGATTAATTATATAACACTATTGTTATATATAAAAGATTAGATATAAAACACTCTATAATATGGCAATTCTAATAAATATCAATTTTATTAAAAACATAGAAGATGTTCAAACCATCCCTGTAATAGTTTATTACTATGGCAAGAAGTCCAAGATGGACAAATTCTATTTGCTTGGAGATAATGTTTCTCAATGATTTTATGGTCCTGGTAACAGTGCTTATACATTCAATAAGAAGCTGTTGAATACCTACTGCTAAATGCAGATCTGAAAGCTACCCTCAAGGACATTGCAGTGTGAGAAAGCAGGTAGTCAGAAAACTTCAGCTACTACGATGAGGGCTATATTAGAGGTAAGAAAGAGTACTCTGTGAGTATGAGCTTGGAGGACCTCATGTGTGCAGAAAACCAGCTTTGTTGCAGAGAGAATGCCATCCTTAGTCCTGACATTTGTGTTTATCTGCATGTGTGAATTCAGCTGGTCATTATGACTGCATTCCCTCTGTAATGACAGGGATAGTTCTTTATGTGGTAGATTTGTGAAAGTTTGTGGAACCACAAGTTCTTTGCACTTATGTATTGCAGGTGAAACTAGTGTTAAAGAAACCACCTGCCAGTGCAGGAGACGTAAGAGATGCAGGTTTGATCCCTGGGTGGGGAAGATCCCCTGGAGGAGGGTATGACAACCCTCTCCAGTATTCTTGCCTGGAAAATCCCCATGGATGAAGGAGCCAGGAGGGCTATAGTCCATAAGGTCACAGAGTTGGGCATAACTAAAGCGATTTAGCATTTAAGTAGCACAGGAAATAATTATCTTTTGAAAGCTAACATTTATAATATAAAACTAAAATATTTATGAAAAAAATAATTGTTGGCTGTGCTGCGTCTTTGTTGCTGCACACAGGCTTTCTCTAGTTGCAGCAAGCAGAGTCTACTCTTTTTTGAAGTGCACAGGTTTCATATTGCACTGATTTCTCTAGATGCAGAGCACAAGCTCTAGGCACACAGACTTCAGTAGTTGCAGGATGAGGGCTCAGTAGTTGCCACTCCCAGGATATAGAGCACGCGCTCAGTAGTGATGGTACACGAACTTAGTTGCTGTAAGGCATATGGAATCTTCCCAGACCAGGGATTGAACTCATGTCCCCTGCATTGTCAGGGAGATTCTTAACCACTGGACTACCAAGAAAGTCCAAGTCTAAACGTTTTTTAAAAATTCACAAAGTATGCTATTGTATGAACAATATACTTAATTTCTAGATTAACCACATTTATTGGTGTTTGAAATAATTCATTTTCAATGTACCCTTTTTCCCTGTAATATAATATACCTGGATACTTTCTCATAGGAAGGTGACTTAATAGTTGATACTAACCAGAGATGTGTTATTAGTAGATGTATTTCTTTTGTGAATTATGTTCATGAGTATCTTCATAATTCCTAGTATGAAACTTTTTGTTAAGGCTTTTTGTACACTGCATAATTTATCACCATGTCAGATCCATGTGTATTATTTTGTTGGAAGAACAAAAACAATAACAGCAAAACGATCTTCTAAGCATATGGTAAGCCTGAGTCAGTTTTGCAAACGTTTTATAAAAATCAACAGGACAAAAATATATCTGGCTGCATAAATACTGAATTTGTCTTCATTCATTCTTGTGAATTACACCTTGCTTCTACAATCTGCCCATCCTGTCTCCTGGTCCCCAATTAAGTACTGGAAAAGAATCTCAGCATTTGACTGTAATTAATAGCTTTAGAATTTTTATACATCACTGAATTTTTCAATAGTTTGATCAGAAAGATGCAAGATTTATTCCTCTCCATAGAATTATTCTTATTTTCATGCCCTTGGCTGTGCCTATTCACCTTGAATTCCCTCTTACCCTTCCTGCTACCCACTGCACTACTGCCTTCCTGATTGCCTGCCTCAATTGGCTTGTCTTACGTAGTCTTTTCTGACTGTTCCATGAGGGTACTTAGTCTCCACCATATACCTGACACAAAACATGGCCTCTCTTTTAGAGCCTCTTCCCTTTATACTTTTTAAAATTGTGACTTTGTAAGTCTTAATAACATTGAAATGTTTTAAATTTTAGAAAATGTGAATATTTATATTTTTCTTTAATTATTCACGGCCACAACTCTTTCTATTCATATTCATTGTTTTGTATAAGTGGAAAGACTTTCAAAATTTTTAGTTGAACTTTCATAATTTTATATGTATCAGTTCTGTACAGTTTTCATGTGAACACTGTTTTGATTATCACCTTATTTTACTACCTGCCTAGAAAAAAAAAGGTAGAAAATTTTATAAACAATTAAATGCTCCGAATTTGAATCATAATGAAAGGTGAATATTCAGTAGTGATCTGGATTATAAGACTCTCTTTGGACATTGAACATTTGTGCCTTTAGAGATTAATCTTGGCTTCAATTGTTGTTGGTTTTTTGACAAATTTGGTGTCCAGCTGCCTACCACCAAGTTTGGCTTCCTGAGATAAGTTCCAACCAAATGTGTTAATTTTGTCCTGTCCATTTTAGGCACCTAACCTCTGAGCCATCTGCCATCCTGGATATAAGTATTGAGCAGAAAATTATTTCAAAGCACAACATGACAAAAGACAAAAAGACTTTGGAAGTATTATTTAGCCAAAAAAATGTTCATTCAATAAAGTTAAAAATTGTTTTTAAAGAAAAAAAGGCTCTTTGACCTTGCTGCAAAATTCAATATGATGTTATTATTTGTAATATACCAGTTTTTACAGAAAATTAGCTGTTCATTCTAAAAACTAGCTTAGAAATTTCATTATAGTCTTTTATTAAATCTAAAATAAAATGAAATTACTTTCATCAAAAACTTACTTAAGACACCAAAGAGATTATGTGTATTTGGGTTGTGCCTATATTTATCTTATTAGAAATTAAAATTGATAAATTAAAAAAATAACATCAATTCATTTATAAATAAAAAATAAATCCATGCATATTAATACTGTATAAAAACATTATTATAAAATATGATGACAGAGAATGAGATGGCTGGATGGCATCACCGACTTGATGGACATGAGTTTGAGTGAACTCCGGGAGTTGGTGATGGACAGGGAGGCCTGGCCTGCTGTAATTCATGGGGTTGCAGAGAGTCGGACACAACTGAGCAACTGAACTGAACTGAACTGATACATATATTATTTTAATGAGATAAGTGGCTCTGTCTTACACTTTTAATACATTTAATAACTATTGTCTGCCTTAGTAGAAGACAGCTGGATTCTCATTTTAAATCTGCATTTAGTCTGTGATATTATATTTGATTGAGTATAGAAAGAAAATCTTGCCTTAACAAATACAGTGTTCATAAAGGATGACTACAGTAATAATTTTTTTCCCAGAAAGTGTTGATATTCTTCTTTTATATTCCCCCAAAACTCAACAAGTAGTATTTTTAAATGATTAATTGCAATGTGAAATCTCAAACCATATCAGTAAAATTTTTCTACTCTATTACATTAAACTTCATTGGTTTGGCTGTACTTTGACTATATACTTAACTATGCTTGCATTTGTAAGGTCATGCACTGGTCAGTTGGTTCAGTTAGTCCACAATTACATTAGAAAATATAAGAAAAATAATTATATTTATTAATATTGCCACCAGTATAACCTAAGCATTACTGTGTAAGCTAGAAAGCCCTCAGGATTTTGATGACAGAATCAAGATGTCAGTTTTAAGTTTTGCTGGTTTTCATCCTTAGAACAAAAACTGTTGTAAAGACAGTGATTTATTTCTAATCAAATGTTTGCCAAAACCCTAACTCAGTATTATCTTTATTTTTGTCCATCAGTTATTCCTTTAAGTAAAAAATGATGCACCATGAAAAAATGTGACTAATTCAGCTTGCATTTCAAACAATCACACAAGAACTTTTTTTTAGACAACCACTGTAACGTGAAATTCATAAAAAGTACTTTATACATACCTTCCATTTCATTTTCTTGACTATTGAAAACATGTATGCTTAAGGTTTTAGTAATGTTTTCAACCCAGTGATACACACTATGCCTCTGAGTTGAGAATGGCTAAAATTCCAAGGGTTTTATCCACTGTTGCTTTTGCAATGTATTTGTAAATGTCAACATAAAGAAAAAGGCAAACAGTGTCTCATTATAAAAATAGTTTTCAACTGATAGGATAGGTGACATTTGGGGATTCCCAAGTGTCGTATGCTTCCCTTATGGCTCAGACAGTAAAGAATCTGTCTGTAATGCAGGAGACCCAGGTTCAATCCCTGGTTCGAGAAGGTCCCCTGGAGAAGGAAATGCCAACCCACTCCAGTATTCCTGCCTGGAGAATCCCATGGACAGAGGAGCCTGGCAGGCTACAGTCCATGGAATCACAAAGAGTTGGACATGACTGAATGACTAAGCACACACAAGTGTTTGTAGACCAGTTTGAGAACTGCTGCACTAAAAAATAAAAATTAACCTTCTTTGTTACTGTAGGAACATCTTCCAAAATCTACTTTGCTCCTTCATCACCTAAACTTTATTATATTAAAGTGAATAATGGGTCTAAAAGATCAAATGCAATTCAGTGAGTATTATATTTCTGTTGTTTGATTAGTACAAGGAAATGTGCTGACATAATAATTGTTTTTATATTTATAGCTACCATTTACTGAATACACAGCATGTATCTGACATATAGATCCTGGTAGTATAAAGTACATTGATTCCTTTTAATAGAACAAGTCAGTACTACTATTGTCCTTTCATAGGTAAGCAAACTGAGACAGACAGGTTAAGAATTTGCTTTTAACATTAAGTGTATAAAACTACGCTTTCTATATTTACTTAGAAAAATGTTTGAAAAAAAGGATTCCTTAGTCTATTTTAGTATTGAAGAAGTATATCTCCTCAAACCAGCCAGAAATAAAAGTGCCCAGTTACTCCAGAATAAGTGCATCTTTATATTTTTCCATTAGATTTTACATCACTATGAAATCAATGGAAAGATAAAGTTTTCAAAAACTTTAGAAATTGCTACATTAATAATTGTGTTGTGGAGGAAGAGGCGACAAGTACTAAACTGTTTTTTTGTTTGTTTGTTTTTGCTAATGTGCTATTTTTAACTGATGAATCACCCATTGTTTTTAAAATTCTGGCAGTATACTTTATCAAAATAAGACAGAGCTTGACTGCTTAATTTTGCATCTTGTAATCATACATATCAGATTATTTTCTAGTGGCATTGAATATAAAATAGCTAGCAATTTGTTAGAATATAAACATTTAAAATAGCCTAACTAGAAAAATGCTTTAAATTATTGCATCATTTTCAAAAGAAAATAATGATATATTTCTCTTTGACACAAGGTTACCTCAAGAGACTGGTATAGACTGTAATGAAAAAATATTTTCTCATTGCTTGATTAAACCATATTTCATAGGTGATGCTATTTAACTATAATCTACTTTATTGTAATATTCCTATCAATGAAAAGATACGAATTCTTATCTTCCTAAAAGAGTTTTATTAGAAATTCTAAAGTCCTTTTACATAAAAATTATACAGGAAGAAAAAATTTCTGCATATTTCTGTGGAGAGTCAAAAATGTATAACTGTATTTTATTATTTGAGTGAGTAGCTTAAATGTAAAATTTAAATAATTCTATTGCTATTCAGAGAGTTAATAACAAATCTTATCAGAATGTAACAGAAATATGTTAACATAAACTTGTAGTATACTTGTTCTGGTTTATCTGTATTTTTAAAGTTAAGATTACAGAGACTAATATTTGAAAATTTATATCAGTATTTCATAGTATTTGAAGTTCTGTATGCATATAATTATTTCCTTTCCATTCTATTGATAGTATCACTAAATATGCTAAATTCTTTAGTATAGATTATAGTCCCACATCACAGTTAGGAACTCTAGTTTATGGATTAAGAAGAGTAGCGATGTCAACTTTTTCCCAGATCATGCAAAATTATTCTTAAATGGAATTTTGTCTAGTTCCTTATAGTTCTATTTTCTGTTCTTTTGTATTATCGAATCTCCAGATTTTACTCAACAGTAGAGTCAATAAAATTACTTAACAATATTTTTATGAAGAGGATTCTTTGTTCACTTGTTCTGTTATGTATATTAGATCATAAGGATAAATATTTTTCTAAAATATCAGTTCAGTTCACTTCAGTCGCTCAGTCGTGTCCGACTCTCCGCGACCCCACGAATCACAGCACGCCAGGCCTCCCTGTCCATCACCAACTCCCGGAGTACACTCAAACTCATGTCCACAGAGTTGGTGATGCCATCCAGCCATCTCATTCTCTGTCGTCCCCTTCTCCTCCCGCCCCCAACCTTTCCCAGCATCAGAGTCTTTTCCAGTGAGTCAACTCGTCTCATGAGGTGGCCAAAGTATTGGAGTTTCAGCTTTAGCATCAGTCCCTCCAATGAACATCCAGGATTGATCTCATTTAGAATGGACTGGTTGGATCTCCTTGCAGTATAAGGGACTCTCAAGAGTCTTCTCCAACACCGCAGTTCAAAAGCATCGATTCTTCGGTGATCAGCTTTCTTCACATGTAAATTATTGGTTAAAAGTTATTAACTGTGTTTTCCAATAAATTAAATGGTTTTTTAATCCAAGAGATTTTAATTGATAGTAATTCAATAAATATTTTTAAGAGATGAACATAGAACTGAACAGAATGGCATATCAAATATATTACATCTCAACATTTTCTCAACTATCACCTTTCCATAGTATAAAATTTGTTGAACATGGATTCCATGTATTTGTAAAATATTATTAAAGTGCTATACATAATATGTATATCATCATTTAATATAAATGGATTCTTAACAAGCATAGTTTGCAATGATTTGGTTTTATAAAACTTTGTTAACTGTTTTTGATTGTTTTATCCACCAAAGTTTTTCTAAATCTTAAATAACCTGCTTATCTGTTTCCATTTTTTTCTGTCTCAAGAAATGACTTCAATCTTTGTCTTAAGTAGAAAGACCAAAGACCTCTCTGTGAGAGTGTACACGATACCCTCCACGTCTTTACTACATGTTCTATCTCTGTCCTACAGTCCCCCTTTTTGGAATGATCTCATTCCGGATGGTTCAGAGACACAGTGTTTGTTCATTTTTACCTTTGATCCAATTTATATCTCTTTGAGTACTGACTCAATGGACATAAGTTTAAGTGGACTCCAGGAGGTAGCGAAGGACAGGGAAGTCTGGGTGCTGCAATGCATGGGGTTGCAAAGAGTTGGACACAATTTAGAAACTGAACAGCAACAAATAAGTACTTTGAAATGGTGAAGACATCATACATAATCAGGAAGAAGGACTAATGAGATACATGTATTGAGATCATCAAGCAAATAAAAGTAAGACAAACTCAGAAGCAATTTTTTTTTAGGTTCTTTGCACTGATGACAAAATAAAGATAAGTCACTTTAAAATACCAGCTATTGTATTATGCCCTCTTGAATGAAAATGAAGCCTTGATATAATTTCATAAAATGTAACATGAATGATTCTCCTCTCTCTTTTAATGATTGTCTCAACTATGAGGACTCAGCCTCTTTGATCTCTAACTCATTGCTCATCTTTGTATACTGCAAAAAAGTATCAACTCATGGAGTGAGAACAAAATAAGATATCAAGGTTAGTTCTTTGGAAGATGTGGACATTACATAATTCAAGATTATAAATGTAGAAAGATATCAAGTCATGTACATAGCAGCATCTAATTATGAGGCACTTTAACACCCCGTACAAAATTAGTATCACTGGGTAGTTGTGTGCAGTGAAGTTTAGGATGCTGCCATTTCTTGAATAGTCAGTGTTCCTATTGGCTCAAATATTTTCATAAATTATTTGTGTTTTCTTCTCATGCCACGTTTTTCAGAAATAGGTTTGTGCCAAAACTCAAGTATAATCATCTGGTAACAACGTGTATTTGATGCTTTTAAAAATAGCATTTCCCATACACACTCACAAAATTGCCTGACCTTCCTCCTCCACAGAATTAATCATGCCATCTGTGCTCACGTTATATTTAATCATACTTCTGGTATAATATTTATCACATCACATTGCATTAGAGTTAGTTTTATATCTCTTTCTTTTTCCTATTAAACCATGTGCCCATGAAACTAGAGATACCTCATTTATCTCTGTGTCTCCACATGCTTTAGCATCAGGTCTGGCACATAGTAGACATTCTGTAGGACAGCATCTGCATATTTTTTGAAAACCAACCCAGTAAATGAATGGAGGTTTTTTTTTTTTTTTTAACAAAAATCACCTGTCGCATCTCACTCCTGAGTATGAAACTTTGTTTAAAAATAACAAAGGATGTGACTGTAAAGAATATTAGAAGATTAACACAATCCGAGTTCTGATTCCAATTTAATGCACACATACCTAGGCTTGAAGCTGCACCTCTAGTATTTGTCCAGTATTATGTTCAAGTCAACCTTTAAGTAGATGAAGGTCAGAGAATCAGTCCCTCATTCTTCTGGCTCTTAAGAATCTTGCTATGTCAACCCAATCTGGTTTTCTGATACCTGAAAATTCAAGTAGGGAATGACTGTAGAATGAAACCTTCTAATACCAACATGTGGGTTGGATGAGAAAATAAAATTAGAAGTACCTTGTCACTGTAAATCAAGCATCAGTATTTTATTTAAAAATAACTTTCAAACTACATATTAGCCTTGAAATTTAGTGACTGTTTTTCCCTAAATAAAATCATTTATTTTTATTGTCTTTCTAATTCTGATCTTGTGTTAGAAACATTCTACATTTGCAATATAATAGAGTTATTCATACTTCAAGCATTTAGCTATGACTGTCATCAAAACAATTTCATGTTTGCTTATTGTTTTATATTATATTTCACAAGGGCATATAATTTTATTTTTAAGCATTGTTATATGTCCCTGTGGTTCTGAAAACTTGACTAAATCTTCCATGACAAGTTGTAAAAGGGAGACTGAAAATATTTTTGGTGTTTCTCACAAATAAGAATCAATGACTATAACCTAATAACATCTCTGATTCCATAATATTTTATTATCATTTGAAAGTAAATGTAAGACTCTTAATTGTTATGTATATATAATAGCTTTGGAGTAGAAGTGAAATCAACATATATGTATATACACATCACATAGCTCATTGACACTACTCTGATTATTTTTACATAGTTTTTTTTTTTTTTTTTTTGGTCCTTTTAACACAAACTGGAACAATACTGGAAAGAAGTCAGCATGTAATTAGTCTGGATATATGAAAAACAGATTGTATTGTTTCACATGCTGTGAACTGTGAGCGAGCCACAGTGTTGTAAAAGATAGCAAGAATCAACAGCTTTCCCCCCTTAAAATCTCAGCATTCTTGACTTTTCACACATCACTGCTTAGGGAGCTGAAAAACACAGAGGTTCTTCTACTGATATGATGACTATTGACTGAAATGGCTGGATTGGTTAGCATTTATTGGCTTATGGCTTATCTCTCTAAAGATTCTTTCATTCTTGAAATAAATTTTGATCTTATTTGGAGCTTGTGTGCTACAGAAAAAAATGATGGGGCAAAGGAAATGATGAATTTTTTTCTCATCAAATGGAAAGTTTAGAAGATCTAAAGACCTTTACAAGGAACCTATTGAATGATTATAGGCAAGAAAAACATTATGCAGTCATTTACATAATTCAAGTTATCATAAAGGCATCACCATATAGCTTTGTTATATGCAGTCTTAGCCTTCTAGTGTTTTTATTCTTCTCTTAACATTTTCTCTATATGACTCTCTAGTAAAATTAAGCCAGTCATATTAAGCTTGAGGGATTTGGTGATCATGACCATTCTTATTTTAATTTCTTATCCTAGTCTATTAAAATCAGATATTTCATTAAGATGAATTTAATCTACTTTTAAGCATAAAATGACTATTCAGAAAATACATACATGCATTTAATTGATTTTTAGGCATTCTCCCCACCCCTCCACATTTTAATGCCTTTAAAATAATGATGCTTCTTAAGATCCATGAATCTTACCCTGTGGTCAGTCAGGCAGTAGTAATGTCATAGTTGTCCTTGCTTGTGCGTGGACAAACTTCATCTAAGCTATCCTGATTTTTGTCACTTCATTTGAGTTATGTTCCTTGCTAAGAGTACAAGGGTGTAGTTTAGTTACCATTAAAAATGTTTTCAAATATTGAACTAACGATGCTAAATTCATGAGTATTCTGTTCACAGCAGACATGAAAAAAGAACAAAAGGTATAAATTTGATATTAGTGGAGTAATTAATGCACTTTTTTTTCAAAGCTGTAAGCAAGTACATTATAGGACATAACAAAAGAATATACAAATAATTGAAGACGTGTTGTTGTTTGTGAAAAATTTGTAACATAATTGTATGACTTTTTCACACAAATTAAATGAAGGCAGTAGACATTGCCAGATCTTTTGGACTAAATGAAAGAAATTCAAATTTAATAGAGCTAATATTAACCATCATATATCAAATGTAACTATTTTAAGTCATTTTATAATAGCACATAAGGATAATTTTTATCAGTGGTAATGCATAAAGAAAGGGTCCATCTTACAATTATAGGAAACTTAGAATTACTGGAATATCCCTGGTGGCTCGGATAGTAAAGTGTCTGCCTACAATGTGGGAGACCCAGGTTCGATCCCTGGGTTGGAAGATCCCCTGGAAAAGGAAATGGCAACCCACTCCAGTATTCTTGCCTGGAAAATCCCATTGATGGAGGATCCTGGCGGGCTATAGTCCAAAGAGTCTCAAAGAGTCGGCACGACTGAATGACTTCACTTTAAAATAAAATAGATTCCAAACTCATTCTTTATTGAAAAATTGAAAGATTATGGGCAGCAACCTCTACAGATTTACCAAATTGTTTTCTAAGCTGGTATGATCTATTTAGCTTTTTCTAGTTGTTCTTCTAGTCAAAAACATGAAGTAGAAAAAAGATAAAAGGAAATGATATGCCAGAAAACATATTTTTAAGAAAAGTCAAATTGAGTATTCACTCTATATCAGGAGTAGATTTGGCTACAAGTGATAGAAAGCACTAAATTACAGTTGTTAAAACAAGATAGCAACTGATTTCTGTCACACGTTAATTTCCAGAGGTAGATGGTTCACTGTCAGTGTGGTGTTACTGAGTGTCATGGAGCCAGGATCTTTACACATTGTTAGAGTTTACATCTGCTTTATCCCCAAAGAGACCTCATGGCCTACTGTCTCTCCAGTACCAATATCACAGTATTGTTCCAATCACTAGGAAAGAGGATAGGAAAAGAAAAATCCATACATTCTCCCATTTTGCCAGACCGATTGTCCTTTCCATTTTCTCTACCTCCAAACTTTAGGACAGAAGTATGTATGCCCCTGGTAATGCAGAAGGCTGAAAAATGTGACCTTTATTATGGGCAGTGAACTCAAAAACAGAGGTGGTTTTTCAGCTCAAGAAGTAGGGAAAGTTTCTGGCTCATTTCTTTACCATTCATAGGAGATTTTTGTGCAGTCAAGAGAGCAATGATGCATTGTGGTCATTGAGAGAAAATTTTGTCTTATTTTGCTTAAAATGTTTGAGATAAATATTAATTTGCCTTTGAAAATGAAAGTTACTCAGTTGTATCTGACTCTTTGCAACCCCATGGACCATGGTGTGCTAGGCTCCTCTGTCCATGGAATTCTCCAGGCAAGGATACTGGAGTGGGTAGCCATTCTCTTCTCCAGGGGATCTTCTTGACCCAGGATCAAACTGTGTTCTCTTGCATTGAAGGCAGATTCTTAACTGTCTGAGCCACCAGAGAAGCGCCAGTTTGCCATTAGGGCTTAGTTATTCCTGAAATGTTTTAATGTTCATTTCATTTAATAAACATTTATGAGTTATGAAGTCTGTGCTTGTTACTCAGGCACTTTTTTGAAAAGTTCCGGAATTACTATTCAAATTGAATATCATACAAAAGGTCCTGATGAAGTTGTGCAGTGCAGTGGTCCTAACACTTTACAAAAAAAGGTAAATATAAGTACTGAACTGAATTTTAACTAGTTTCATCAAAATCTGCTTTTGATATGAATAAATGCTCAATCTGTAGCTTTGGAAAAGACTTATTTTGTCTTTTAGATCATAGACTCTTACCAAATGTAGAGGTGACTTTTTCTGCTTTTAAGCAAAATATCTTAATTACTCCTTTCTTGTGATCTTTTATTCTTAGATCTATAAGGTGGGCATATAAATACTTTTCCCTGTTGGAATATCATGTAGAAGATTTTTTTTTCCTACAGATGAAAGTAGGGAAAGTTTCAGCATTTAAAAGCTTAGGTTGCCAAATGTTGGACCATGAGCTTGACATTGTGCTACTGGATTAAGTGGCAGGTTTATAGCCATATATATTTAGCCAGTTTATGAGCAATTGCTTTTAAAAAGCTTGCTTTTAAATATTTAATCATCCAGTCTATAAGAATCTACTTCTTTTGTCAAAGATACTATAAAGTATCTAAGGTAAAATATAGTGTTTTAAAATCTAAAAGTGGTTAAAGTAGAACTTTTGTTGATTAAGGTTTTATTTTCAATCATGCCACTTTGCAAAATAAGATGGAATAAATTAAGGTGTTTTATGCAATTTTTTGCTTTTGTTTTTTTAATACTGAAAAATAAGATTTTCTAATCTTCGACTAACATTTTTAGTACTATAATTACTAAAATTAATGTGAACACTTATTCCCATGTCTCACCACCATATTTTGATAGCAAGAGCAATAAAAAATTGACTGTTGGTAGAAAAAAAGGACTCATATTACATAGCTTTTTGCATTTTCCTCAATTTCTGTGATTGAGGTAATATCACTAAAATTTTCAGATAATTTAAACTACATAATCTAAGGAAATCTTATAATATTCTACTGATATAGAAATTTGAAGCTAAGTTCTTTAATTGTCCTGAAATGCATGTTGTCTAAAATCTACTTGTCATTTTTATATGGAACACAGGGAAAGAAGTAAAGGATATTAAAATTTTAATTTTATTCTCAATTATTAAAATGACTTCTTGTGAGACTATGTCTTATTATCTCAATTTGCCAGAAATTCTTTTATTGTAGTTACACTTATGTCATTTTCTCTCCTTCAGTGATTGTTTTTGTAAGTACAAAATTACATTTTCTCCATAATTTTCACAAAGAAATAGTATCTCAGCATATATTAAGGCAAAAATAAATAAATGTTAAAATGGAGTTCAAACTTGAAACAAATAGAGCGTTATTAAGAATTTCCTGTGGTGGTCTTGTGTTTAGTTGCTCAGTCGTGTCCAACTCTTTGCAACCCCATGGACTGTAGCCCACCAGGCTCCTCTGTCCATGGGGATTCTCCAGGCAAGAACACTGTAGTGGGTTGCCATGCCCTTCTCCAGGGGATCTTCCCAACCCAGGGATTGAACTCAGGTCTCCCACATTGCAGGCAGATTCTTTACCAACTGAACCGCCAGGGAAGCCTTAACCTTTTCCAAATACTTTCTTCATTCGCATAGCATCAGTTTTTTAAACTGTAAATTTTTAGCGTTCTTCCCTGGTGGCTCAAATGGTAAAGAATCTGCTTGCAAAGCAGGAGACCTGGGTCGATTCCTGGGTCAGGAAGATCTCTTGGAGAAGGGAATGGCTAGCTAGTCCACTATGCTTGCCTGGAGAATCCCACGGACAGAGGAGCCTGGTGGGCTACAGTCCATGGGCTCACAAAAAGTTAGACATGACTGAGAGACTAAGCACAGGCATGCATTGCTCCACCCAACTTAACTCATTTGGAGGAAGAAGGAGGCAGGGAGCTGGTGAACCAGAGTGAGGAAGAAGACATAGATTTCCTGAAAGCTAATATTGGAAATATCTTTGGCTTATGCCTGTGTAACTGCTCTCAGTTTTTCTTCAACTTGAATTACCACCATTACAACAACAAGAGAGAAAAATTACCCTTGGTTTTGATTTTTAAGACACAGTATATACCACCTTAGAATTATTGCCCACATTAAGATATGTGTTGTTTCTCAGTCTACAGATGAAAGACTCCAGTCATAGCTAATTCTTTTTGTATTTCTAGGAATTTCATATTGAATATGATCCCTGGATATCATGATGCATTTCCCCCACCCCCCAAAAAAGTTCACTGTCTATATCTTATAGGGCTTTTCAGAAAAACACCATAAAATACTTGAGTTCTTTTCATGCTTTTATAAAAAATACCTCATTTTTCTCTCCAAGTTTTAAATTTTATGAGGCTTTTCTTTGGGAGGTGGTCAGGTTGCTAGTTTAAAAATGAACAAATTACATTGCATAACAAAAATTTTTATTACATCCTAGAAGAATAATTTTAATTAAAATTAGCATAGGCATTTAAAAGAATTTATGCCTGGCAACTAAAAATGTAGAAGCAGTTGAAATTTACCACTCCCTAGGAAAATAATTTATCTGAACTGTGTACTGGAAATTAGGAATGGGTAAAATTTGCAGTTATTAGGAAATGTTGAATAAGCTCCAGGAACAGTAACTCTTCACCCTCAAAGTGATATACTCACTTTTCTAAAGTACATTGGTGATGCTTGTATGGTATGTCATGTTTATGAGCCTCCTTTAATTAAGCCATTATTGACTATACTAAAGACTTTGTCTGTGTGGATCACAACAAACTGTGGAAAATTCTTTAAGAGATGGGAATACCTGACCACCTTACCGGTATCCTGAGAAATCTGTATACAGGACAAGAAGCAACGGTTAGAATCAGCCATGAAACAAAGGATTGGTTCAAAACTGGGAAAGGAGTACATCAAGTAAGTATCCTATCTGCTCCTTTAACTTCTATGCAGAGAGCATCATGTGAAATGCTGGGCTGAATGACTCACAAGCTAGAATCAAGCTTTCTGGGAGAAAAATCAACAACCTCAGATATGCAGATGATATCACTCTAATGACTGAAAGTTGTGAGGCACTAAAAATCCTCTTGATGAAGGTTAGAGAGTGAAAAAGTTAGCTTAAATTTCAGCGTTCAAAAAGTGAACATCATGGCATCTGGTCCCAGCACTTCATGGCAAATATATGTGAAAAATGGAAACGGTGACAGATTTTACTTTCTTGGGCTCCAAAATCACTGTGGAAGGTGACTGCAGCCATGAAATTAAAGTACACTTGCTCCTTGGAAGAAAAACTGTGACAAACCTAGACAACATATTAAAAAGCAGAGACATCACTTTGTTGATAAAGGCCCATATAGTCAAAGCTATGGTTTTTCCAAAAGTGATAATTAGAGTTGAACCATAAAAAAAACTTAAGTGCCAAAGAGTTAAGGCCTTTAATTGTGGTGCTGGAGAAGACTCTTGAGAGTCCCTTGGAGAGCAAGGAGATCAAACCACAAACTCGACTCTGAAGATTTATTGTAAGGATTGATGCTAAAGCTCCAGCTCCAGTATTTTGGTCACTGATGCAATGAACCAACTCTGATGCTGGGAAAGGAGAAGGTAGAAGACCATCAGTGAAGACCCTGATGCTGGGAAAGATTGAGGGCAGCAGGAGAAAGGGGCAACAGAGGATGAGGTGGTTGGATGGTATCACTGATTCAATGGACGTGAGTTTGAGCAAACTCCTGGAGATAGTGAAAGACAGTGAAGCCTGGAATTCTCCAGTTCATGGGATCTTAAAGAGTCGGACATGACTTGGTGACTGAACAACCTATTACAGTGGGTGAATGTGGGTATTGAATAAAGTGCTATGTGATTATCCTTGATAAATCTCTGTGCCTCATTGTCATGAGACTGTGATATGATTGACAGAAGGGTGCCAACAGATATATGCATGAGAGAGGCGTCCTTTTAATTTTTAAGATACAGTGTACTGTGCATGCACAGTGTGTCTGTGGATCTCATGCCATACAACAGATTATGTAGCAGGGCTTGTCCTTGTTTGGGCCCTGTGTGCATGAGGCCAATGAAGCATCTGTTAAACATGAAGATCAAATGAGAAACTTTGAGAACCTCTTTTTTTTGCCATTCACATGACATATAGTTATACAACCAGGATCTTCAGAAAAACAGGGATAAACAAAGAGAAATTCAAAAATGCCCTGTGTGAAAGGCAAAGTGAGCTTCCCCCAAATCCTGACCAGAACTTCACATTTATCAGAAGCTTTTATGATACCAGTAGCCTCCTTTGTGCTGAAGAAGACTGTCTTTACTGTGGGATTGTGGAACATGGTTCATTTCAGTTTACTATTCCCTTGGGAAGTCAAATTTATATGATGTGTCAGGTTGCAGACTAGTTTAAAGTTATAATTGTGTTTCATGTTTTTGAGAACCAGCTTGCGAATCTTGGCAACTTCTCAGAACATGTTCCCTCTGAACTTTGACTCTAACAGGAATTACTTCTTAATAAAAATTTCACTTCTCTGGATTCTCAAAGTTAGATATCACATATTTAATTAGAACAGCATGCTACCACTAAAATAAAAACTTCTCATTAGTTTCATCCTGTGGTTTAGTACTTTTTATGAAACAAGCCAACGGAAATATCAACTCTCTTCCCTTTATCATTCTGATATATATATTTACAAAGGAGAGCAAGACTTGTAGCTCTGTAACATTTATCTTCTTCTAGGAAAGAAATAGGCCCCTGTTTTCATACATATGGAGAAATTATGAGAGAGATAAACATTTGGACAAATATTAATGCCACTTATGTGTTCAAATAGTTTCTGCTGTAATTTTATGATGAATTGAATTTCCTGGTGATTTTAATGGATTTTCCAGTTTTATACTCTTTTCAAATATTTATAAGAATATTAAAAAGTTTACTTTATGTATTATTTTTATGTTATATAGGGATTTTATTAATTGAATTAAAGTAATGAAACACTACCCTAGACTAATAGCGTCCATACATTTTGTACCTTCCCTAGATTTTGTATTCCCTGAGGATGACTTTATATTATGATGGTAAACTCTGGGAGGTGATGTATAGGGCTAAGTCCCAAAGAGTTAAAATGCTGTATTACAGATGTTTATAGGGTTATAATTTGACCTGGGGTACATCTGTATGTGATTAAAAATGAACTTTTTAACAAAATATACCTATAATCTTCTATAACAAAAAATACAGGATCATCTAGGAATAAAGGAGTATTACATGAAAAAATCATGTCCCTGATACTGTTAGAAAGATAATTAGATTATAATTCAGGCCTTAAAGTGTATTTTTATTTTGTAAGGATTGTATGTCTGCAATTCTTTCCTGCCCAATAATCTCAGCAATATGGGTGCTTAGAAGAAATAACAGAATAATGTAGTTTCCTGTATATTCCATTTTGAGTCACAAGGATACCAACACTAAAGTGATATTAAGAAGTGTGTGCCTGTTTGATACTTGCTGTTACATTATGTTGGATTGATTATCAGATTTATTTTTATATACTGGACTTTCTTGACTTTTCTGTATGAAATTATTGCAAAGATAGACAAAATTCCTGTTTTTTAAATTATAATTCATCCTAATATAAGATTACCTTGGTGACACAGACAAACCAAAAGCTCTACATATTCAATTGCCTGAAAAATCAGACAAGAATGAAAATTCTTTTGTCTGATGGAGGTGTTTGCTTCTTTTATTTTAGGCGCAAAAAGGTTAAGTGTATACTTAGTGAATAATTCCATCACTTACCTGTTCTATAATATGACTTTAGAAAAGTATTTGTCTTTCTTCACAGAGGTTAAAAACCATAACCTAGAAGTTGATGTTCTTTTACGTGAAAAATGTGTTAAATATTGCTGATGTACTGGATAG
Organism: Moschus berezovskii; assembly: GCF_049115385.1. Lineage (NCBI taxonomy): Eukaryota > Metazoa > Chordata > Mammalia > Artiodactyla > Moschidae > Moschus > Moschus berezovskii. Next base: position 48,793,070 of record NC_142463.1, on the reverse strand, counting down.
AAATAATAAACAAGAGAGACAAAATCATCAGTAACTTTATACATGGAAATAAATATCAGGAATTTAAACTGAGGGGAAACTATCCTAGCATTCAATGCTAGAATACCCAGGCATTTATTAAAAAATCTAGGTTTGATAAATCCTATAATTCCCAAGTGGCACTAGTGTAAAGACCTTACCTGCCAGTTCAGAAGATGTGAGAGATGTGAGTTCTATCCCTGTGTCGGGAAGATCCCCTGGAGGAGGAAATGGCAACATACTATAGTATTCTTGCCTAGAGAATACATGGACAGAGGAGCCTGATGGGCTACAGTCCATGAGGTCGCAAAGACTTGGGCTGAAATGACTTAGTACACACAGGCATAATTCATATACTGGCTTGAAGCTCAACATTCAGAAAACAAAGATCATGGCATCTGGTCCCATCACTTCATGGGAAATAGATGGAAAAACAGTGGGAACAGTGTCAGACTTCATTTTTGGGGGCTCCAAAATCACTGCAGATGCTGATTGCAGCCATGAAATTAAAAGACGCTTACTCCTTGGAAGGAAAGTTATGACCAACCTTGATGATATATTGAAAAGCAGAGACATTACTTTGCCAACAAAGGTCCGTCTAGTCAAGGCTATGGTTTTTCCCGTGGTCATGTATGGATTGTGAGAGTTGGACTGGGAAGAAAGCTGATCGCTGAAGAATTGATGCTTTTGAACTGTGGTGTTGGAGAAGACTCTTGAGAGTCCCTTGTACTGCCAGGAGATCCAACCCGTCCATTCTAAGGGAGATCAATCCTGGGTGTGCATTGGAAGGACTGATGCTAAAGCTGAAGCTGCAATACTTTGGCCACCTCATGCGACGAGTTGACTCACTGGAAAAGACTCTGATGCTGGGAAAGGTTGGGGGCGGGAGGAGAAGGGGACGACCAAGAATGAGATGGCTGGATGGCATCACTGACTCTGTGGACATGGGTTTGAGTGAACTCCGGGAGTTGGTGATGGATAGGGAGGCCTGGCGTGCTGTGATTCATGGGGTCGCGGAGAGTCGGAGACGACTGAGCGACTGAACTGAACTGAGCTGAACTGAACTGAACCTGATAAGTCAAAGTAACAGCTAAAAGAAAAAACTCACCATTTTAATTTGGCATTACCTAATTTGATTTAATAGTGGTAATACATAGAATATTTGAAACTTAATTAGTATTTTAGTTGCATAAGTGAAATATTATTCTTCTTACTGAATCATTGCTAAGCATATGTCTCATAAAGACACATGCATATGCCCTCCTAGACTGTAATTTACATTTTTAATATTTATAATTTGCAATTAACACTATCATTTGCTTTTTATTTAGAAAAGTATACTGAATCATCACTCTTAAAATTTTAAGAAAAAATCCATATTTTGTAATGTTCTTCCTAGAGTATATTATACTGTGATGTATTTTACTGTCTGCCAAAACTGCTCTCTTTTAAAGCAGAAGATAAATTGTTCTTTATCTCTGAGCAGTGCCTTTTCACCATAGCCAGTGGGATTCAATACCACTGATTCTTTTTACAATCTTGGTTTAGAAAATTAAAGAAACTCAAGTAGCACTGCTGCAATCCATTCATGGCTAATACATCTTGTCTCGCATGACTGAGGACAAGTGCCCTCCAGATTAAATTTTGCTGCTCAGCACCCTGCATTTTCATAAAATATAGTCCTTACATAGCTCCATGAATATCCCAAGCATTCGGTTTAATTTAAACTAACATGCTTGAGTCACCCATTTAAATAAAATGTTTGTAATGTTCCAAAACTGTTTTATAAATGAATCTTCTTAAAATACAATAAGCAAACACTATAATTTCAAATGAGATAAAACAATAACTATATTTAGTGATAAACAGGAAGATCTCCAGGGAGGATTACCTGAGTTATTGAAGGGAGTAGGTGTTTGTTTCTGAATGTTGATCTGTGGAAGGGGAAAGTGGTACTACCTGCTAATGCTGCAAGTCATTTTAAATGCTGGACCACACCTTGCTTTCTTATCCTCTGTGGCTATGCAACAGAGATATAGTTGAGATGAATGGCCCAAAAAAGTTATCCTTTCCTGAAAGGCTCTATTTAGGTTGCAAGCTGCCCCATTTTCAATTACAATTTAAAGCTAGGCTTAATATGTACTTTGATAAAGTGTATTCATAAATTTATAATATGTATGTGATATCCATAAGGATAAATAAGAGAAAAAAGGATTCAAGAATCTGTAAAAAAAAAAAAAAGTCTCCACTAGGGAGTTACTTATTGTGATGTATACATATGCCAATGGATGTTTTTTATTATGAAATATATATCCTGAAGTCTTAGCATGCATGTTAGATTTTTGTGTGCTTATTAAAACAAAGCAGTCAAAGTAAACTTTGATATTGTAACTTTCTCTTCTATGTGTATGTGTTTCTGGTTTTAATGTAGTCAGTCAGATAATGCCTCACAATTGTAAACATTAACTTCGCTTTAGAAATTATTCATGGAAATTTTGACCACATAAGAATGATGACAGTATCAACATGAACCTAACATTTTAAGGAGAGAGGATCAGTTCACACTCTAATGATCCATGTGTACATATTTACTAATGTTCTATAAATCATTTAGAGGGATATATTATTAGGAGAATATTATGCATACTGGACCCTGCTTGAGTATTGGAAATTTTAAGGGAATCACATCAAATAATCTGTTTGTATAGTTACTGAGTCATCATATAAACTTTTAATTCATTTATTGTTTTGCTTTTAACTGCTATCCAGAACTGGCAATAAATCATTAAAAAATTAAATGCCAATTCTGACTTGACTATCGTTTAATAAAATTAAAAAATCATTTAATTCTGTTTAGAATATTAGAAGTATAAAGCTCAGAAAATTATACATCCATATTTAATATCACTGAAGCAGAAGGGCGATAACTAAATATAAGACGGAAACAGCTATTCCTTTAGGTTTTCATGAATCATGCAAATAATGTAAAGTTTGCAAACATCCCATGAGAAGTAATAATAACATATAGGACTCAGAAGGCTGCCAACTCTATCTCAGATATTCAGGAGAAATAGACATTATTGACTTTAAAGGGAAGTCACTAAAAACTCATTTTTAGAAGTACAGGTACAAAAAGAAAGAATATTATTCATTTTCTTCCAATTAACAAACTGTTGCCAAGAATTAAACAATGTCAATTCCATAGGGGGAGTTACCTTCAGGCAGCTAGCTTATTAAATATAGAACATGTGAAGATTTAAAAAGAGATATGACATTGGTGGTCACATTGAAAGAGAAAGTTACGCCTGTAGTTATTGAGAAAAATTCCAAGCTTCTTGATCTCTATAAGTTCATAATTTACTGATAAAACTGAACCTTTTGAATGGTTCATCTTTCTGAAATAGTTTAGCTTTGAAACTTAATTATGCCATTTTCAAGCAAAGACAAAGCTAGATTATGGTATAGGGTAGCTAGTATGAGTCCCTTCATATTCATTTCATGAGAGTACAGTGATCAGCATTTAACATCAGTTTAACATTTTTTTTGGCTTAAGGAACCAAAACTGTCCTAAGGCTTAGAATGATTTAAACTCTCCCTTATGCATTGGCTAAATTGACCAGAGTGGAGAGGTCAGAAGGAACACTGCATGAAGCATATATGTAATTAACTAAGTCTATCATGGTAATTATGACTTTTTACAACAGCAAGGTATGCCTGGATTTGAATAGTGATTCTACCACCACTTAATTTCTTTAAGCCTCAGGTACCTATTCAAAATAGAAGTTTGAAAAGTACCTACCCCAGCAGTGTTTGGGTGAAGATTAAATAAGATCATGCACGTGCAAAGCTCTTACCACTCTACCTGGCCTATGGTTCTAATGTTTGTTGCTATTATTATTAGTCCTTTAAAATATACTAACTTCGATGAGGTGTTGTATGGCATGTTTATAAAAATAATGTTTGTAATTCTTTTGTCTTGGACATTTAACAAAGAATTAAAAAGTAGAAGAAACTCAAAATGTTATAGACTGTATTCAAGAAAATACTAAACTCAAGACTAGGTTGTATTATCAGTTGCTAGCTATTTTGTGTAGCATTTGAGTAATTTATAAGGCCAACTCTTTGGTATAATTGATCAAATCAAATAAGTTTCAAGTTAAGTTTCAACAAAGATGCTTCAACAAATTGAATACTTGACATGTTTTGAATACTATGTTAAGACCTCACCCATATTATTTCAATAACTGTTTTCTAGAAAAAAATGTTTAATACAAATTAAACATAAATAAAGGTCCCTCAGGTGATCAACAGTGGTAGAACTTGCTGATAAACTTTTGTAAGTTAAGAAATTTTGTTATTAAAGGCTGAGTTCTGTAGAACTCTCAACTGGTAAATTGTGATGGATGAGGATAAACCCAAAATAAAGAAAGCCCTGCCTGCCTGAAAAGAAAGACACTGGGAACCAGAGCACCACCTTTCTAGTAAAAGGAGAAAATGTATTTTTAGCGCATTGAAATTGGTCACCAAAATGACAGCATCCTGAGTCCAGAGCATTGGACCACACCAATGATTTCCTTTGAGTCAGCAAAATGAGAGAAATTTGACCTAGATTTTTATATTTCCTGTTGAAGAATAAAATTGGCAAGCATTTTACCTGCAAGAAAGAAATAACAGCAATAAAACCCAATATGGATATCATTTTCCTTTAGTGGCAAGTGAAGATCTCATAAAGGACAAGACTGATGACAGTCTTATAGAACATTTATTTTTACATTTTCAACGTTTTTCTAAATGTACTATCTCTTTGAGTTCTCAAAGAAACCTGTGAGGTTTTATCATTTCTATTTTAAAGATGAGGAAGTAGATTCTTAAGATAGAATAGAGCGCAATTTTAAGAGTAATGCATTGAAAGTTCAGAAGTTTCATATTAAGACCATATTTTAACATTAATTAGATTTTTGAGTTTCTTGAATTTGTATAAATGAAGTGGAACAGCCTTGCTGCTGCTGCTGCTGCTAAGTCACTTCAGTCGTGTCCGACTCTGTGTGACCCCATAGACGGCAGCCCATCAGGCTCCCCCGTCCCTGGGATTCTCCAGGCAAGAACACTGGAGTGGGTTGCCATTTCCTTCTCCAATGTGTGAAAGTGAAAAGGGAAAGTGAAATTGCTCAGTCATGTCTCACTCGTAGCGACCGCATGGACTGCAGCCTACCAGGCTCCTCCGTCCATGGGATTTTCTGGGCAAGAGTACTGGAGTGGCTTGCCGTTGCCTTCTCCGGGAACAGCCTTAGCAAAACCTTAAAAGGCATCATAATAACATATCAGCTTCTGTCAGTTCTGTGTCTAACAAGTGTCTGAACTGAGATTTTAGCACTGGAGTAGTCATCTGGCCCAGTCCACTTTTTTCTTATTGCTGCCTCTCTGGAATGGTTTAGGATATACATTACCTTAGTCAGGAATGAATGTGTTGTCCAAGATGAACTGTCCTTAAAGATACGAACTGTCTACTAGAGATCAGTGGAGAAATAACTCCAGAAAGAATGAAGAGACAGAACCAAAGCAAAAATAACACCCATTTGTGGATGTGACTGGTGATGAAAGTAAAGTCTGATGCTGTTAAGAGCAATACTGAATAGAAACCTGGAATGTTAGATCCGTGAATCAAGGCAAATTGGAAGTAGTCAAACAGATGGCAAGAGTGAACATTGACATTTTAGGAATCAGCGAACTAAAATGGACTAGAATGGGTGAATTTAACTCAGATGACCATTACATCTCCTACTGTGGGCAAGAATCCCTTAGAAGAAATGGTATAGTCATCATAGTCAACAAGAGTCCGAAATGCGGTACTTGGATGCAATCTCAAAAAAATGACAGAATGATCTCTGTTCGTTTTCAAGGCAAACCATTCAGTATCACAGTATTCCAAGTCTATGTCCCTACCAGTAATGCTGAAGAAGCTGAAGTTGAAAGGTTCTATGAAGACCCACAATAACTTCTAGAACTTGCTCTCAGAAAAAGATGTACTTTTCATTATAGCAGACAGGAATGTAAAAATAGGAAGTCAAGAAATACCTGGAGTAACAGGCAAATTTCACCTTAGAGTATAGCATGAAGCAGAGCAAAGGCTAATAGAGTTTTGCCAAGGGAACACACTGATCATAGCAAACACCCTCTTCCAACAACACAAGAGAAGTCTCTGCACATGGACATCAACATATGGTCAATACTGAAATCAGATTGATTATATTCTTTGCAGCCAAAGATGGAGAAGCTCTATACAGTCAACAAAAATAAGACCGGGAGCTGACTGTCTCAGATCATGAACTCCTTATTGCCAAATTGAGACCTAAATTGAAGAAAGTAGGGAAAACCACTAGACACTTCAGGTATGACCTAAATCAAATCCCTTATGATTATATTGTGGAAGTGACAAATAGATTCAAGGGATTAGATCAGATGTTCAATATGGCTGAAGAACTATGGATAGAGGTTCATGACATTGTACAGAGGCAGGGATTGAGACAACCCACAAGAAAAAGAAATAGAAAAAGGCAAAATGGCTGTCTGAGGAGGCCTTACAAATAGCTGTGAAAAGAAGAGAAGCCAAAAGCAAAGGAGAAAAGGAAAGATATACCCATCTGAATGCAAAGTTCCAAAGAATAGCAAGGAGAGATTAGAAAGCCTTCCTCAGTGTTCATTGCAAAAAAAATAGAGGAAAACAATAGAATGGGAAAGACTAGAGATCTCTTCAAGAAAATTAGAGATACCAAGGGAATATTTCATGCAAAGATGGGTTCAATAATGGACAGAAATGGTATGAACCTAACAGAAGTAGAAGATATTAAGCAAGAGGTGTCAAGAATACACAGAAGAACAATGCAAAAAAGATCTTTATAACCCAGATAACCACAATAGTGTGATCACTCACCTAGAGCCAGACGTCCTGAATGTGAAGTCCAGTGGGCCTTAGGAGGCATAACTGCGAACAAAGCTAGTGGAGGTGATGGAAATCCAGTTGAGCTATTTCAAATCCTAGAAGAAGATGATGCTGTGAAAGTGCTGCACTCAATATGATAGCAAATTTGGGAAAATCAACAGTGGCTACAGGACTGGAAAAGGTCAGTATTCATTCCAATCCCAAAGAATGCTTGAACTACTACACAGTTGCATACATCTCACATGCTAGCATATAATGCTCAAAATTATCCAAGCCAGGCTTCAGCAGTACTTCAGCAGGGAAATGTGAACCTCCAGATGTTCAAGCTGGATTCTGTGGAACCAGAGATCAAATTGCCAACATCTGTTGGATCATTGAAAAAGCAAGAGAGTTCCAGAAAGACATCTACTTCTGCTTTATTGACTATGCCAAAATCTTTGACTGTGTAGATCACAACAAACTGTGGAAAATACTTAAGGAGATGGGAATAGAAGACCACCAGACCTGCCTCCTGAGAAATCTATATGCAGGTTAAGAAGCAACAGTTAGAACCAGACATGGAACAATAAACTGGTTCCAAATTGGGAAAGGAGTACATCAAGGCTGTTTATTGTCACCCTGCTTATTTAACTTATACGCAGAGTACGTCATGAGAAATGCTGGGCTGGATGAAGCACAAGCTGGAATCAAGAATGCCAGGAGAAATATCAGTAACCTCAGATATGCAGATGACACCATTCTTATGGCAGAAAGTGAATTAAAGAGCCACTTGATGAAAGTGAAAGAGGAGAGTGAAAATGCTGGCTTAAAACTCAACATTCAGAAAACTAAGATCATGGCATCCGGTCCCATCACTTCATCAGAAATAGATGAGGAAACAGTGAGAGAATTTATTTTTTGGGGATCCAAGATCACTGCAGATGGTGATTACAGCAATGAAATTAAAAGACACTTACTCCTTGGAAGAAAAGTTATGACCAACCTAGACAGCATATTAAAAAGCAGAGACATCACTTTGCCAGCTAAAGTCCATCTAGTCAAAACTATCATTTTTCCAGTAGTCACGTATGGATGTGAGAATTGGACTATAAAGAAAGTTTAGTGCCAAAGAATTGATGCTTTTGAACTGTGGTGTTGGAGAAGACTCTTGAGAGTCCCGTGGCCTGCAAGGAGATCCAACCAGCTTATCCTAAAGGAAATCAGTCCTGAATATTTATTGGAAGGACTGATGCTGAAGCTGAATCTCTAATACTTTGACCACATGATGCAAAGAACTGACTCATTGGAAAAGACCCTGATGCTGGGAAAGATTGAAGGAGGAGAAGGGGACAATAGTGGATGAGATGGTTGGATGGCATCACTGACTCAGTGCACATGAATTTGAGTAAACTCCGGAAGTTTGATGGACAGGAAGGCCTGGTGTGCTGCAGTCCATGGGTTCACGGAGTCGGACATTACTAAGCAACTGAGCTGAGCTGTCCAATAAAAGCTACGTAGATTGAGTAGGGAGATCAAAATAAGAGGAAAATAGCAATGGATACTCATGTATCACATGCTTTCTTGAGAAGCAACTAACAAATTTCTATGAGTAGAGAGAAATGTGATAGAACTTGATTTTAATTATTTTCTTGAAAATCGTGTAGGAAGATGGCAAAATAGCAAGTTAACTTTAGTTACATTGGGACAACTCAAATGCAGCAGAATGATCTAAACTTTTGTTAGATGAGGTCTTCCAAGTTAGATGTGAAAAGAGCAATTTCTATCAGGTGTTGCTTCACTGAATGGAGCTAGGTCTACTCTTCTGTCTCCTAAGATACATTTCTGGCTTGACAAGTTACAGAATGAGTAATAATTACTTCTGATGATCTTGAAGGCTGCACCTACTATTTAGCAAATTTAGTAAGTTTTTAAAGCCTCATTATATATAATCTTTTATACTTCACATTATATCAGATCAAATGAAAATGTACAGTGCCAACATAGTGCAACTGTTTTTTGCCTATTTGGGTGATTGTCGTTCGTGTGTGTGTAGCCTTTAAGTTAGCCAGTGATTGGAAGGTTTTATGAATCATCTCAGTTTCTTTGGATGGAGGAGGACTTATTATAAATATGGGTCTTCTGCATGTCTGTGTTTATTATAAAGCTGGGTAATATATTAAGAAACATCCAAATAATAGTCTAAGAATAATTCCCACCAGATACTGCATTTCATCTCAGGTTTTAACCTAATAAAATATCAGGTTATATTTTAATTTTTTTTTTCCTCTAGTTTCCCCTCATGTTGGTAACCTCATGTAGAAAATATCCTGGTGATGTTGGAAAGCCCTGTTTAATGCATGGAAACATCTCGGTGAATATCATTTCCATTTGTGCAATTTTTCTCCTGCTTTTCTCTCAGCCTTCCTACAGCTCTCTTGGGAAACGGCAGCTCTTGTTTCTAAATTCTCAGACCCTGAACAAGTAATTGCTGATTTCATGAAGTCAGTCACAAAAGGTATATCCATATCTGATTGATTACTTTGGCGAGTTCAGCTCTTGGATTGTACCATATTTTGTTGAACTATCATGCAGTCTTCCTTGTACTTATAGTTCTTTAATGCAAAGGGAAATATAACTGCAGAAGTGTGTGATTTCACCTCTCTTTTCCTTTAATAACTGGATAGCTAATAAATGGCAAAATAATAATAATATTAGTAATAATTAAGAGCATGAAGATTAACCAAGAAGGGAGGCAAAAAAAAATAATACATACTATGTGCCAGGCACCATCGTAATTGCTTTGTACTCAATTGTCTTTAATCCTGACAACATTTAAAACTAGTGTTGTTATCTTCACTTTAAAAATAAGGTATTTAGGGTTTGGAACGGTTCAATGACATCCCAAAGACAAATTAAGCTAGCTTTTTTTGAGAATATCCTGTATGTTATGACTGAGCTAAGCCCTTTTTCATGTGTCATCTCATTTAATTCTCAGAATGACCCTGAAGTAAGCATTGTTTTTTTACACTTGTGCAGGTGAAGAGACTACAGAGAAGTTAATAATTGCCTAAACTGACAAACTAGGTGGAATTGCTTAGCAGGGATTCAGAGCTTAGTAATTAGTATAAGGGCTTCCCAGGTGGCTCAGTGGTAAAGAATCCACCTGCCAGTGCAGAAGTTTTGAGTCTGATCCCTGGGTCAGAAAAATCCTCTGGAGGAGGAAATGACAACCCACTCCAATATTCTTGCCTGGGAGGTCCCATGGACAGGGAATCTTGGTGGGCAACAATCCATGGGGTCACTTCTTAGTGACCAAAGGGCCAGGTTGTTCAAAAAGATCAATCAGACATTGAGGATACTTGCTCGAGTTTGCTTGATACAAGTTTATAAAATTATGATATTATTAATATGAGTTAATTTTGTGTAACTAATGTGGATTTTGCTATGCTTAAATCACATTAAGAGAAAATCAAAACTCTTAGCGAGGAAAGCCAATGGCTGCTGTTCCAAGCCTGTTATCTAGTGTCTCTAATGTTCTTTCCATCTTTTTCTTCTGTCATCTTCAGTACATGGCACGAAGCTCACTAACTCTAGTTATTGAGGACCTAACCATTATTTTTTCTCTCACAAGTGATTTCCTTTACAAAGCTTTAATTTGTCATGCTCTGTCTTTGAGTTCACCAAATCTATCCTTTCTTGAGCTCTTTTTTCCTGTACTTTCCCCTCAGTTTTCTTACACATCATCTCTTTGCTATCTCCTTTACTAAATGTCTTTCTTTTGACTTCTTGCAGTCATCCTCTGTGTCCTGCAGTGTAAACAGCCTCTCTGTTGCCAGTGGTGTTACTGTTGCTGCTACTGACACAATTAAGCACAGAGATAAATCTTCATACTAGATGTACTCCCTTATTGCTTCTTTTATTCTTACTTGCTGCCTGTGAAACTCTAATTTTCCCTCAGAGCTCCTTCCAAAAACTATGGCACAAAACAGCCCTCTCCCTAAAGCCTGAAGTTCTTTTCTTAACCAGTTCTACAGAGAGAAGGAACATATATCTCTTGACAACTAAGAAAAAAATATAAAGTAAATCAATAAAATTTTTCCCTTGGAGGCATCTTATATGTGGTTTTTCATTATGGCTCAACGATAAGTTAAAGTTGTTGGATATCTCTTTAAATATGTCATGTGCACGGCTTTATATGTATTCATGCTGATACTGCTACTCAGGAATGTCCTCTTCCAGCCTCCTTCCCCATAACTATTTTCCATTTAAGAAATATTATTTGTACTTGAAGGCCAATTTCAAAAGTCAGTTCATTTGTGAAAACTTTTATAGCTTCTCCTCTGGCAGAAGAAATAACATCTCCTAAAGTTTTTATGAATTTTTTAGACCTCTGGGTTATAGGATTTAGTAAATTGTACTAAAGGTGATGCAAATAATTGCTGCTGATACTAAATTTTAAGCCCCGTTAGTTAAGACAGTTTTTCTTACTTGTTGACCTAGTACTCTGCATCTGGTATTTAAAACACAGTTGGTGATCAACAGTGTTTGAATTATTTATTTATAGTGTGTCATGTTAGGTTCTCTGAGATGCAGTCATCAGCCCAAGATTGGATGTGTGGTACCTATAGAGAGAACACTTGAGAAGGGCAAATGGGATGAGGTAGAAGTAGACAGAGAGAACCTGTAGATACTGACCTGGGCAGTGGAAGGGGAGATGGGTGGAAGGAGGACTGAGGAAGTCGAGTCTCAGAATGTGGCACAGTTCTGAGACATCTTGGCCTTGCTGACGTTAAGTCCCTAAGCAAAGTCAGGAGGACTCCAAACAGTAAGATATAATTAAGCTCTAATGTCCCTGTGCTTTGTCATTAACTGTAAGAAGTGCAAAATGCTTTTGTTGTTCAGTCGCTCAGTCATGTCCAACTCTTTGCGACCCCTTGAACTGCATGCAGCCTGCTAGGCTTATCTGCCCTTCACCATCTCTTGGAGGCTACTCAAACTCATGTTCATTGAGTCGGTGATGCCATCCAACCATCTCATCCTCTGACATCCTCTTCTCCTCCTGCCTTCAATCTTTCCCAGCATCAAGGTCATCTCCAATGAGTCATTCTTTGCATTAGGTGGCCAAAGTATTGGAGATTCATCTTCACCATCAGTTCTTACAATGAACATACAGGACTGTTTTCTTTAGGATGGACTGGACGGATCTTCTTGCAGTGCAAGGGATCCTCAAGAGTCTTTTCCAACACCACAGATTTAAAGCATCAATTCTTCAGTGCTTCAGAGTATGGTCCAACTCTTACACTCATACATGACTACTGGAAAAACCATGGCTTTGACTGTTCAGACCATTGTTGGTAGAGTAAATGTCTCAACTTTTTAATATGCTGTCTAGGTAGGTTGTAGCTTTTCTTCCAAGAAGCAAGTGTCTTTTAATTTCATGGCTGCATTCACCATCTGCTGTGATTTGGGAGCCCCCAAAATAAAGTCTCACTGTTTCCATTTTTTCCCCATTTATTTGCCCTGAAGTGATGACTCTTGAGAGTCCCTTATACTGCAAGGAGATCCAACCAGTCCATTCTAAAGGAGATCAATCCTGGATGTTCATTGGAGGGACTGATGCTAAAGCTGAAACTCCAATACTTTGGCCACCTCATGCGACGAGTTGACTCACTGGAAAAGACTCTGATGCTGGGAAAGGTTGGGGGCGGGAGGAGAAGGGGACGACGGAGAATGAGATGGCTGGATGGCATCACCGACTCTGTGGACATGAGTTTGAGTGTACTCCGGGAGTTGGTGATGGACAGGGAGGCCTGGCGTGCTGTGATTCATGGGGTCGCGGAGAGTCGGACACGACTGAGTGACTGAACTGAACTGATGGGACCAGATGGCATGATCTTTGTTTTTTGAATGTTGAGTTTTAAGCCAGCTTTTTTACTCTCCCGTTTCACCTGCATCAAGAGGCTCATTAGTTCCTCTGCTTTCTGCCATAGGGTGGTGTCATCTGTTTATCTGATATTAATTGATATTTCTCCCAGCAACCTTGATTCCAGCTTGTGCTTCATCCAGTCTGGCATGTCTCATGATGTAATCTGCATATAAATTAAATAAACAGGATGACAACATACTGCCTTAGCACACTCTTTTCCCGATTTGGAACCAGTCTGTTGTTCCATGTTGAGTTCTAACTGTTGCTTCTTGACCTGCATACAGGTTTCTCAGGAGGCAGGTAGAATGGCCTGGTAATCCCATCTCTAAGAATTTTCCACAGTTTATTGTGATCCACATGGTCAAAGGCTTTAGCATAGTCAAGAAGTAGATGTTTTTCTGGAATTCTCTTGCTTTTTTGATCTAGCGGATGTTGGCAATTTGATCTCTGGTTCCTCTGTCTTTTCTAAATCCAGCTTGAACATCTTGAAAAGTTCTCAGTTCACTTACTGTTGAAGCCTAGCTGTAGGATTTTGAGCATTACCTTGCTACCATGTGAAATGAGTGCAGTGTGCAGTATTTTGAACATTCTTTGGCAATGCCCTTCTTTAGCATTGCAGTGAAAACTGACTTTTTCCAGTCCTGTGGCCACTGCTGAGTTTTCCAAATTTCTGGCATAATTCAGTGCAGCACTTTAATAGCATCATCTATTAGGGTTTGAAATAGCTCAGAACGCTTGACCTTGGCATAAATATCATGGTGGATCTGAAGATGTACAGCTCAAAATTGTCTATCTACCATACTCTCTGAAGCAGAATATATTAAAGGGAGTTTTGAGGTGCCCAAGTCCCCACCACGATGAAATGGTCTAATGGAATATTTCACTTTGTATTCTCAGAAAGTTAGTATACTGGAGGAGGGGGATGTACTTTTATAATAATTACGCTAGTACTACCAAATTTGGAGGAGGAAACCTAGATTTTAGTCGTGTTTTTAGTATTTAGTTGTATGAATTCTATATGTCACTGTCCCTTGTGTGCCTGGGTTTTCTTCTGTACATTAATATAAAAAAGGCTTTGTTTCCATTTTAAGGGAAATATGAAGTGCCACAAGCAGTTTGACAATTCTTCTAGACTGCAAAGCAAATCCTTTTCATCCTTTCCTTCATTAAAAATACTATATACATTAATTAAATATGTATACATATATGTATGTATACAATTATACATCTCACATGCAAGTAAAGTAATGCTCAAAATTCTCTAAGCCAGGCTTCAACAGAACATGAACCGTGAAATTCCAGATGTTCAAGCTGTATTTAGAAAAGGCAGAGGATCCAGAGATCAAATTGCCAGCATCCGCTGGCTCATTAAAAAAGCAAGAAAGTTCCAGAAAAACATCTACTTTTGTTTTTGACTATGCTAAAGCCTTTGACTAGGTAGATCACAACAAACTGTGGAAAACACTTAAAGAGATGGGAATACCAGGCCACCTTAGCTGCCTCGTGAGAAATCCATATGTAGGTCAAGAAGCAACTGTTAGAACTCAACATGGAACAACAGACTGGTTCCAAATCAGGAAAGGATTATGTCAAGGCTGTATATTGTCACCCTGCTTATTTAACTTATATGCAGAGTACATCATGAGAAACACTGGGCTGGATGAAGCACAAGCTGGAATCAAGATTGCCGGGAGAAATATCAATAACGTCAGATTTGCAGATGACACCACCCTATGGCAGAAAGCGAAAAAGAACAAAAGGGCCTCTTGATGAAAGTGAAAGAGGAGAGTAAAAAACCTGGCTTAAAACTCAACATTCAAAAAACTTAAGATCATGGCATCTGGTCCCATCATGTCATGGCAAATAGGTGGGGAAACAATTGAAACAGTGAGTTACTTTATTTTGGGGGGCTCTCAAATCACTGCAGGTGGTGACTGAAGCCTTGAAATTAAAAGATACTTGCTCCTTGGAAGAAAAACTATAACAAAACTAGAGAGCATATTACTTTACCAATAGAGACATTACTTTACCAAGGAGGTCCATCTAGTCAAAGCTATGGTTTTTCCAGTAGTCATGTATGGATGTAGGAGTTGTACTAAGAACTGAGCGCCTTATAAAAGCTCAGCTTAGAAAGCTGAGTGCCATACGATTGATGCTTTTGAACTGTGGTGTTGGAGAAGACTCTTATGAGTTCCTTGGACTGCAAGAAGCTCCAACGAGTCCATCTTAAAGGAAATCAGTCCTGAATATTCATTTTAAGGACTGATGTAGAAGCTGAAACTCCACTATTTTGTCCACCTGATGTGAAGAATTGACTCATTGGAAAAGACCCAGATTCTGGGAACGATTGAAGGGAGGAGGCAAAGAGGACGACAGAAGATGAGATGGTTGGAAGGCATCACCAGCGTGATGGACATTAGTCTGAGTAGGCTCCGGGAGTTGGTGATGGACAGGGAATCCTGGTGTGCTGAAGCCCATGGGGTCGCAAAGAGTTAGACATTACTGAGCAACTGAACCTTACTGAACTGATACTTATAATAGCTATAGCATTTGTATGCTCAAAGTTGTTTCAATTCAGACCTCATGAGCCAGATTTAGTCTTAAGGAATGTGTGGTGCATTTGGACACTTGGGTGTATATTCTTACTTGATAAGTTACTTCATAGGATTGCATTCTTCTCTAGTACACTCGAAATAGAAATTGCAACCTTACTTTGGCTGGAAAATATAATGAAGTATCTGGCCTTTCATGCTAAAGTAATTTCCATAATTTTTTATCCATTTACATTTATAACATGTTTGGCACCTTCTTTGTAAACTCTGTTCTTGGTATTCTGAAAAAAATGCAAATAGCTAAATAATAACTCATATTTATTGAGCACATAATAGCCTTGTTCTGAGCATTTCACAAGCATTTTGCTTCTAACTATCCTGTATTGGTTAGTTATTTTCACAAATATACAGTGTAGAAAATAATTGAAGGAACTCAGTGGGAGTCAAGAATAAATATATACTGAGGCTAAAAATCTACAGGACAGTTTTTAATTTCTGACTGAGGAGTGTGTTGATCTATTCAGAATCTTTGTTCTGTTTTCAGCTTACCTGTTTCCCAGAGTTGTGATTTTCTGTGCGGTGCCTCTGGCTCATGTTCCTCTCACTGTCCTCCTGAAAACAAGAGAGTGACATGGACATGATATTCTTTTTTATTTTTATTTTTTAGTTATGTCAAAAGTTCTAATGGGTAAACAAAAACATTGAAGGCATTTTAGAGTCTAGAACTAGCCCATTATCAACCTCATTTTATTGATCAGTACAAGCCCACTCTTCTAGACACAAGGAAGTGAGGTGTGTCAATAGTGGAAGTGTTCTGTAAAGTTCCATGGCAATGTGTGAGTGTAGAAAGAGTTGAATTATTGAGACCAATAATGCAATATAACATATACACTAAAAGGCAAGTGATTTTCTCATTCCCATTTTACAGATGAGGAAACCTGAGGCACACACATAAATGTTAAAAACCTTCCCCAACTTTCAGGAGGTTTACAATTTGTTGATGATGTGACAAAGGTATAACTTTTACATTAAAAGACCGTGCAGATAGTATGGTGATATGGTGGTTTAGATGCCCAGTTGTGTCCAACCTTTTGCAACCCTGTGGACCGTAGCACACCAGACTCCTCTATCCATTGAATTTTCCAGGCAAGAATACTGGAGTGGGAAACCATTTCCTTCTCTAGGGGAACTTCCTGACCCAGGGACAGAATCCAGATCTATTGTATTACAGGTGGCTTCTTTACCTACTGAACCACTGGGAAGCCCATGCAAGTAGTATATGATTTAGAAAAATAATAGAATTTTCAGTAATTGGCATGACAGCATAGAAAAGTAGTCAATATTGTGGGATGTAGAACCTGAAGTAGACTGAAACATGGCTAGAATTTAAACAATTAGAAGGAAAAATGTCATTTTATATAAGAAGATAATGGAATACAAGCAGACATGGCCATGTGTTTGGGGGACAGTGAGTTCACCAGAATCAATGTAATGTTCAAAAATAGACATAGGATATTTGGTTGTAGAATCCAGGACTAGTGATTAGTCTGACCACTTAGAGAGAGTTGATTGTTGTGAGCTGTGTATAATGTTGAGAAACCAGGTTGATGGTTATTATTTTGTATTGATGTAATATTTAAGAAGCCCAAACTTTGGAGGTATAAGAAATGAAAGAACTGTTATAGGACAAACTGGTAATGAACACTAAATAGACTTGCTGACTTATTCCATACTGGGGAAAATGACTAGGAACCACAAAGTTTTGAGTTTGAGCATAAGGAAACTATGCACTGAAACAGGAATATTAGGGAAGGGGTGTGGGTTGGTGGGTGAAAGATGCTGATTTTGGTTATGGATATGTTGAGTTTTATATAATAATGAAGACTTTCAAGCATAGAATTAGAATGAAGTTATATAAAATAAGACTGTCCAGTGTAGAATTAGAAATTAGGAGCTAGAGTTCATTGAAAGAAAAGGATGGAGAGTTCAGGCATCATTTAGCGTGGGGTTTGCATTAAAGCTATCAGATAAATATTTTAGGGTTGATATATAGGAAAGAACTATGAGGATCAGGAATTAAACCTTGTGGATATCCTGCATTTGGAGAATGAAAGAGATGAAATGGATTATCCTAAAAGGAGTGGAACTGTAGTTATCAGAATACCAGAATCAGGATGGTATAGGGAGCAGAAATTAGGAGCAGATAAAATCCTAAAATGTGTAATTGTCTCAAATACTACAAACATATCTACATAAAATTGTTGGGTTTGACTTTTTTAGGGTATTGTTGATGTAAAAGAATGCTGTTTCTAATAAATTCTAGGTGTTTGATTAGAAAGAAAAGAATGAGTGGCTGGAGAGGCTGGAAAGGGACATTAAATAGATCATTTAAATGTTCAGAAATATAGATAGCACAGTGATTAACAACATGGAGAGTAGAGTCAGCAGTTGTTCCCAAGAGGAGGAAAAGATATCAGTCTCTGAGGACAGTTTTAAAAGGAGTATTTGGTCTTTTGTCCTGCTTTTACAGCTCTTTGACATTACTTTTGCTGTTAAGTGGAAGATCAACACTCATATATGTATGTACATTTATTTGCTCATTATTAACTTCTGTAAAATAAAAGCTTACCTTGAAACACTATATATCATCACAGTGATAACAGTGAATGGATTTTTAATTTTAATTAGATTCTATTTTATATCGTGTTGGTCATCCTATTAAAGACTTTAAATAGTACATAGTATTAGTATGCACAAAATAGTAGATCTGCACATAGTGACAGATCATTTCATGTAAATGTTATAAACATGCAATAAATCAAATTATTTACATGATACTCTTAAATGGCCAGAAAACAATTTCATGTAAACATCTTACAGTCCCTATTAGTGTGCTTTTCTATTATTCTTTACATGATTAAATCAATAAACGTCAAGTCCTTTAATAGGTGCTGGAAATAAAACTGTACAAACCATCACTTTCCTATAAGTAATACAGATATAATAATGTCTTTTGCTTTGTGTATGTGCTTAGTTGTGTCTAACACTCTGCAACCCCATGGACTGTAGCCCGCTAGGCTCCTCTGTCCATGGGATTCTGCAGGTAAGAATCCTGGAATGGGTTGTCATTTCCTTCTCCAGGGGATCTTCTCTACCCAGGGGATCAAACCTGCATTTCCTGCGTCTCTTGCGTTGGCAGGTGGATTCTTTACCAGTGAGTCATATGGGAAGTCAAGTAATGTGTTTTATATACGTACAAATACAGATATGAATACATACAGAAATTATACCTAGTTAATAGTGCCCATAATTTAAGTCACTGAATTACCTGCATACCATTTCATTGAAGACTTACACTTAAACATGCTTTTTGAGGTAGATCAGTACTTACAGAAGATGTACCTTTTCAGCCCTATTTATGTGCACTTTTTCATCTCATTCTTGATATATTTTATGTAGTGAGTCAGTTTTTTCAAATACGAAGTGCTTTTAACTCACACCGTGCATCATTAGAGTGTAAATTTTTCATTTTTTAACTTTTGAGTTAATGCACTCGAGATCATAATAATGATGATAATAATAATAATACGGTGCTAGTATATTCCAGTCTATATCTAAAGCATTTTGCCAACATTCTTTGGTCTGTTTTATCAGGTGGCTGAGTAAATTCTGTGCAGTACCTAGCAGGATGATAAAAATGTAACCAACACATCTAATGAGCAGATAATTTTTGGAGGGAATCTCCTAACACATGGGAGAAAAAGAAGCACTACAACATTGCTAGGTACAATATAAAGAAGAGCTGTGCAGGGTCTCAAGCCTCTGTGAGTCATTGGTGTCCTGATTTATCCTGCTTGTTCATACCAGCTATCAAGAGGAATCAGGAGAGAGCAAGGGAGGTGCTGTGACAAGGTGCCACTGAGAGGAAACTAATTGGGATTCTGCATGCCAACCCATATGGGGTTCAGAGAAGTGGATCAGCTAATGGAATACACCATCTTTAGGGACTGACTGTATACAAAATACAATTGACTATTGATCACAAATTCAACATCTGTGATTGTTTTAATAAAAGTTAACTGCTGAGGATAAAAGAGTATAGAATATAGTGATAAATATTTTGATTAAACTTGAAAAACTATTTCTTTGTGTCTAACTGCCTTCCACTAAAAAAATGAACAAAAACAGAATAAGAAAAAAGAAAATATTTATGCAATATCCTTGACTGCCAATTTCACTGTATTATATAAATTGCATGCATGTCTTTGAAAAAACGGCCCTTTTAAAGGCTTCTAAGAAATTAGTTAATACTATCCTTTTTAATTTTTAAGTTTCTGAGTTTCTAGAAAGGTATGCCTTTTTCAAAGCCCCTAGTTAGGATCTAAAAGGGAGCAAGCTAAGGTTTATCTCATTGTCATCATGCACTTCACAGCAAAGACCTTACTGGCACTCCTTGCACTGCATGTGATACAGGTGTCCTCTCAGTTCAGTTCAGTTCAGTCGCTCAGTCGTGTCCGACTCTCCGCGACCCCATGAATCACAGCACGCCAGGCCTCCCTGTCCATCACCAACTCCCGGAGTTCACTCAAACTCATGTCCACAGAATCGGTGATGCCATCCAGCCATCTCATTCTCCGTCGTCCCCTTCTCCTCCCGCCCCCAACCTTTCCCAGCATCAGAGTCTTTTCCAGTGAGTCAACTCGTCTCATGAGGTGGCCAAAGTACTGGAGTTTCAGCTTTAGCATCAGTCCCTCCAATGAACATCCAGGATTGATCTCCTTTAGAATGGACTGGTTGGATCTCCTTGCAGTATAAGGGACTCTCAAGAGTCTTCTCCAACACCACAGTTCAAAAGCATCGATTCTTCGGCGATCAGCTTTCTTCACAGTCCAACTCTCACATCCATACATGACCACGGGAAAAACCATTGCCTTGACTAGACGGACCTTGGTCGGCAAAGTAATGTCTCTGCTTTTTAATATACTATCAAGGTTGGTCATAACTTTCCTTCCAAGGAGCAAGCGTCTTTTAATTTCATGGCTGCAATCAGCATCTGCAGTGATTTTGGAGCCCAAAAAAACAAAGTCTGACACTGTTTCCACTGTTTTTCCATCTATTTCCCATGAAGTGATGGGACCAGATGCCATGATCTTTGTTTTCTGAATGTTGAGCTTCAAGCCAACCTTTTCACTCTCCTCTTTCACTTTCATCAAGAGGCTTTTGAGTTCCTCTTCACTTTCTGCCATAAGGGTAGTGTCATCTGCATATCTGAGGTTATTGATATTTCTCCCAGCAATCTTGATTCCAGCTTGTGCTTCTTCCAGCCCAGCGTTCCTCATGATGTACTCTGCATATAAGTTAAATAAGCAAGGTGACAATATACAACCTTGACGTACACCTTTTCCTATTTGGAACCAGTCTGTTGTTCCATGACTGGTTCTAACTGTTGCTTCCTGACCTGCATACAGGTTTCTCAAGAGGCAGGTCAGGTGGTCTGGGATTCCCATCTCTTTCAGAATGTTCCACAGTTTATTGTGATCCACACAGTCAAAGGCTTTGGCATAGTCAATGAAGCAGAAATAGATATTTTTCTGAAACTCTCTTGCTTTCTCCATGATCCAGCGGATGTTGGCAATTTGATCTCTGGTGCCTCTGCCTTTTCTAAAACCTGCTTGAACATCTGGGAGTTCACGGTTTACATACTGCTGAAGCCTGGCTTGGAGAATTTTGAGCATGACTTTACTAGCGTGTGAGATGAGTGCAATTGTGCGGTAGTTTGAGCATTCTTTGGCATTCCCTTTCTTTGGGATTGGAATGAAGACTGACCTCTTCCAGTCCTGTGGCCACTGCTGAGTTTTCCAAATCTGCTGGCATATTGAGTGCAGCACTTTCACAGCATCATCTTTCAAGACTTGAAATAGCTCAACTGGAATTCCATCACCTCCACTAGCTTTGTTCCTAGTGATGCTTTCTAAGGCCCACTTGACTTCACATTCCAAGATGTCTGGCTCTAGGTCAGTGATCACGTTATTGTGACTATCTTGGTCGTGAAGATCTTTTCTGTACAGTTCTTCTGTGTATTCCTGCCACCTCTTCTTAATATCTTCTGCTTCTGTTAGGTCCATACCATTTCTGTCCTTTATCGAGCCCATCTTTGCATGAAAAGTTCCCTTGGAATCTCTAATTTTCTTGAAGAGGTCTCTTGTTTTTCCTATTCTGTTGTTTTCCTCTATTTCTTTGCATTGATCACTGAGGAAGGCTTTCTTATCTCTCCTTGCTATTCTTTGGAACTCTGCATTCAGATGCTTATATCTTTCCTTTTCTCCTTTGCTTTTCGCCTCTCTTCTTTTTACAGCTATTTGTAAGGCCTCCTCAGACAGCCATTTCGCTCTTTTGCATTTCTTTTCCATGGGGATGGTCTTGGTCCCTGTCTCCTGTACAATGTCACGAACCTCCGTCCAGAGTTCATCAGGCACTCTATCAATCAGATCTAGTCCCTTAAATCTATTTCTCACTTCCACTGCATAATCATAAGGGATTTGATTGAGGTCATATCTGAATGGCCTCTAGTGATTGTAAAAATAATCTGTGGAAGTACTGACCTTTTTAAGAGGCTTAGGGAAAGAAAAAAAAAAGTATATGTTCTTCAATTAGACTTAAATAGTGTTGCTGTCATTTTTGGGAGGAGGGTAATTTTTTCATCCAGAAGATAAGATTATTAACATTTTAGGAAGAAAAATAATAGCCAATACGAGTAAGCTTTTTGAAGAAATTATTACTTTCATATATTATTGGTATAAAGATTAAAAATACATACATTGGTTTCTATAAGAAATAATTCAAAATATACAAGTGTATACATTCACTGATATCTAATACAACATTGCTTGGAATAAAATATTGGAAATAAATGTCCAATAGGAAAATGGTTGAATTGTGGTATACATTAAAGTAAACTTCTCTCATTGTTTCTCCACCTCAGTTTGAGGCATTACATTCTAGGAAATTTAATTAGAAACTAGGCATTATCCTTGACCTGTTTTCTTACTCATCATATTACATCATATGTGCCTGGTTTTGAATCTTGACTGCCAGTTCCATACCTTCTCCATAACTTAGTTTATTCATTTGTGATATAAGACTAACAGTAGTACTCAGCTCATTAGGTTAAACGTGATCTTGTAGCTATAGCACTTCAGTGTCTGACAGTTGATAGATCTTCAATGAATATTACTTTTCAGTATTACAAAAGTGATAATATAATCATTTATTTAGTCATTTCATGTTATATGCAGAAAGTTCATTGAATTCATCTTGAAATTGACTTTTAATTATTTTTAAACTTTGACTACTTCTCCCATATATATCTAGCTCCTATTATGTAGCTATCATATGATATATTTGGATTTGGCCATCTTATTCTCCTGCTTAAAACCTTTCAGTGAACTTACCTGGCTTATAAGACGTGTAGGCTTCCAGTGACTGTCACTGCTTATAAACTCAAGCTCATTTCTCACCATTTATTTTATGTTCTAGCCATCCTAAAGTGTTTGTTCTTTCTTTCTTGGAATGTCAGGCTGTTTTTCTTAAACCAGTGTGTTTGTCTATGTTTCCT
Source organism: Moschus berezovskii (assembly GCF_049115385.1). Classification (NCBI taxonomy): domain Eukaryota; kingdom Metazoa; phylum Chordata; class Mammalia; order Artiodactyla; family Moschidae; genus Moschus; species Moschus berezovskii. Next base: position 48,770,040 of record NC_142463.1, on the reverse strand, counting down.
TTGCCTGGAAATACTCATTAATTCTTTAATTTTGACTGATTAACTTCGCAGTTCAGTTCAGTTCAGTTCCGTAGCTCAGTTGTGTCCAACTCTCCGCGAACCCATGAATCACAGCACGCCAGGCCTCCCTGTCCATCACCAACTCCCGGAGTTCGCTCAAACTCATGTCCACAGAGTCGGTGATGCCATCCAGCCATCTCATTCTCTGTCGTCCCCTTCTCCTCCCGCCCCCAACCTTTCCCAGCATCAGAGTCTTTTCCAGTGAGTCAACTCGTCGCATGAGGTGGCCAAAGTATTGCAGTTTCAGCTTTAGCATCAGTCCTTCCAATGCACACCCAGGATTGATATCCTTTAGAATGGACTGGTTGGATCTCCTTGCAGTACAAGGAACTCTCAAGAGTCTTCTCCAGCACCACAGTTCAAAAGCATCAATTCTTCGGCAATCAGCTTTCTTCATAGTCCAACTCTCACATCCATATATGACCACGGGAAAAACCATAGCCTTGACTAGACAGACCTTGGTTGGCAAAGTAATGTCTCTGCTTTTTAATATACTATCAAGGTTGGTCATAACTTTCCTTCCAAGGAGTAAGCGTCTTTTAATTTTATGGCTGCAGTCACCATCTGCAGTGATTTTGGAGCCCAGAAAAATAAAGTCAGCCACTGTTTCCACTGTTTTTCCATCTATTTCCCATGAAGTGATGGGACCAGATGCCATGATCTTTGTTTTCTGAATGTTGAGCTTCAAACCAACCTTTTCACTCTCCTCTTTCACTTTCATCAAGAGGCTTTTTAGTTCCTCTTCACTTTCTGCCATAAGGGTAGTGTCATCTGCATATCTGAGGTTATTGATATTTCTCCCCGCAATCTTGATTCCAGCTTGTGCTTCTTCCAGCCCAGCGTTCCTCATGATGTACTCTGCATATAAGTTAAATAAGCAGGGTGACAATATACAGCCTTGACGCACTCCTTTTCCTATTTGGAACCAGTCTGTTGTTGCATGTACAGTTGTGACTGTTGCTTCCTGACCTGCATACATGTTTCTCAAGAGGCAGGTCAGGTGGTCTGGTATTCCCATCTCTTTCAGAATTTTCCACAGTTTATTGTGATCTACACAGTCAAAGGCTTTGGCATAGTCAATGAAGCAGAAATAGATGTTTTTCTGGAACTCTCTTGCTTTCTCCATCATCCAGCGGATGTTGGCAATTTGATCTCTGGTGCCTCTGCCTTTTCTATGACCTGCTTGAACATCTGGGAGTTCACGGTTCACATATTGCCGAAGCCTGGCTTGGTGGATTTTGAGCATGACTTTACTAGCGTGTGAGATGAGTGCAATTGTGTGGTAGTTTGAGCATTCTTTGGCATTGCCTTTCTTTGGGATTGGAATGAAGACTGACCTTTTGCAAACCTGTGGCCACTGCTGAGTTTTGCAAATTTGCTGGCATATTGAGTGCAGCACTTTCACAGCATCATCTTTCAAGATTTGAAATAGCTCAACTGGAATTCCATCACCTCCACTAGCTTTGTTCATAGTGATGCTTTCTAAGGCCCACTTGACTTCACATTCCAAGGTGTCTGGCTTAGGTCAGTGATCACGTTATTGTGACTATCTTGGTCGTGAAGATCTTTTTTGTACAGTTCTTCTGTGTATTCTTGCCACCTCTTCTTAATATCTTCTGCTGCTGTTAGGTCCATACCATTTCTGTCCTTTATCGAGTCCATCTTTGCATGAAATGTTCCCTTGGAATCTCTAAGTTTCATGAAGAGATCTCTTGACTCACCCTTAAACAGTTAGCTCTATGAATTTGACATCTTTCTGGAGTTAGACTTAGTTTGCGTATCCCTTTTCTGATTCCCATTTCTATGTAATGTTATTATCACATCCACTGCCTTATATTTTAATTATTTAATGTCTTTCTTCCCAACACAGTTTTAGTACAGTGATATAGAGTTCTTACAATTATGTATCCCTGTGCTTAGCACAGTGCTTAGAGCATAGTTCAGTTCAGTTCAGTTCAGTCACTCAGTCGTGTCCGACTCTTTGTGACCCCATGAATCACAGCACTCCAGGCCTCCCTGTCCATCACCAACTCCCGGAGTTCACTCAAACTCATGTCCATCGAGTCAGTGATGCCATCCAGCCATCTCATTCTCTGTCGTCCCCTTCTCCTCCCGCCCCCAATCCTTCCCGCATCAGAGTCTTTTCCAGTGAGTCAACTCTTCACATGAGGTGGCCAAAGTATTGGAGTTTCAGCTTTAGCATCAGCCCTTCCAACGAACACCCAGGATTGATCTCCTTTAGAATGGACTGGTTGGATCTCCTTGCAGTCCGAGGGACTCTCAAGAGTCTTCTCCAGCACCACAGTTCAAAAGCATCTATTCTTAGAGCATAGTAGCTGTTCTATAAATGCTTTGAACAAATGAATATTATTTAATATAATTGTTATAGACATTTAAAAATAGTTTATGAAAGGTTATATAGCTGTAGGAAATGTTTGTGATATCTTGTGAGGTAAAAAATCAAGGGACAAAATTTTCTATAGAATTCTACATATCACTGTTAGAATTGTGTGAAAAAAAGTCAGTGGCAAAATTGTGTTAGTTTATGAATATATTTATGTAAATTTTCCAATTAATTTATAAGACAGAATACTTATATGTATTTCAGTACTAATGTAATGTGTATAATTAGAATATCTTCCTAAAATATTTAGTCATCTCGTGATTTTTAACTGTCTTCTAAAGGCCTGCAAAGTATCCTACAGTGTTCATAAATCTTCACTTCTCTGTTCTTATGTACATGAGGGTACATGGATACATTCAAAGCAATGGCATACAATAGTTGTATGCACAGTGCCTTGCCTCAGTGCAAGGTTGGTGTAAGATGTGAAGTGTCTGGAATCTCAATTTAAAAAGTGTAAAAATCCATTTAGAGAAAAATAGCTATAATTCTAATTTTCAATGCCTTGATTCTGTAATATTTCTCAAAATTAAAGTCAATAACTTTTCTTATAGATGCAAAATATCAGCACTTGTATTCACATATGATTCCTAAGTTTACCTCCAGTGTAAACTTTTATTTGAAACTAACTCATAGTTTTAATATCCAGCATATTTTATCTCAACACTTCAGTGTGATGGACTATTTCCTAGAGAACTACAACCAGTCATGATGCTATCACATTAGTAGCAATTTTAGACAGTTTGAAAGAGGAAAAGTGAACATTTTTCCTTTTAGATGACTTTGGAAACTACATCTGAAAGTCCATTTAGACTATCATTGTCATAAATAAAGGCAAGGGCAGGATCGACAGAACGTTGACTGAAATCACGAGGCCAGTGGTGACTTCTAGATACTATTTCTCTTCTCTGTGGTTAGTTTTGGATAATGGCTAGCTTCTGGTCATTTTCTTTTTTTTTTTTTTTGTGATCATTCAGTTGGTGAGCTTTGTATGGATCCACTCAGACTGTATTCATTTTTTATTGATGGGTAGTTCAGCAAGCACATCTAATAATTACAATGATCCATTATACTTAAAATAATTTTATAAATCATAAGGCAATTACAGATGCACCATGTCTAGACCTAATCTACACAGTTCTTAGTGACAGAAAATATTTTCCTCACATCACAAATCAAATCTCAAAAAGTCTGAAGAATGTGCAAAAACTTAGTGAACTCTTGCCTTCTAATTCTGTGTTTTATTTTTTCACTACCCCACACTGTCGTCCTTGCATCATGTAGTGTGATAAAATAGAGGTTCAAAGTTGTGTAAAAATTTTCTTTTTCATCTTTTGAAATTTTTATATAATATAACATCCTACCTTTTGATCCATGTCTATTTGGATGCAAACTTATAACATCATTTGGAAAGACCAGTGTCGTTTACAATAAATGCACTTAAGTAAGTAGGACCAAAATATCTTTGAACTAATTGAGCTCCATACACTTGCATTTCTCATGAGGTGAAGTGAAGTCAAAGTCGCTCAGTCAGTCAATATTTGATATTTCCTATAAAACTTCAAGAAGCACATTAGTGTTCCTATGAAAGTTCTTAGAAATATATTGATTTTTTTATTATTTTTTTGGAGTTCTAAAGGAAATTGTAAATAAAAGCTGAGCAACATTCAAGTGTTGATGTTTTCATAAATAACTTACTTTTAAACCTGTAAGTATATCAGTAGTATTTGTCAAGAATGAATTATAATAATTATCTATGGTAAAAATAAAAACAATACTTAGATAAAAATCAAATTATTTTAAATAATAGCAGATTAACTTCATTTAAACTTCAGGAGCCTAAGGTTATTATCATTGCCTGTTTCTAATAGAAAAACATTTAAATAGCAATGCTATTTCTACATTTCCACAGCTTTTGAACTTTACCTTACTCAATATTTCTTTTATAGAATCTTCAGTAGATACCAGAAAGGGAAAAATAAAACTTTTGTGTGTTCTTGTACCCATGAATCACATGAGGATTTTTGGTCCTCAGTAGATACACCCAGATTTAGAGAAATATAGGATTCTAATATCATTATACTGAAATTCTTACAAATGCAGTATTATTTGTAGCAATTAGCAGATTCTTGAATGGACACTTATTCTTTTATTTTTTTTTAATTTTTCTACATTAAATTAATTTAGAGACATAGCCCCTCATCCTTCTGACAGGAAGGGGAAAGTAGTCATTCCTGAACAACTGTTCTCCTTAATGAGGTCTTCCCTCAATGGGAAGCATTTTACCAGAGCCTACCTGACTTGCAGAAGTGGGGATATCCAACTCCAAACCCCTGTAGTCTTCCTGTTTCATCTAAGGGTGTGTAGGGGGAGCAGGAGAATGAGAAGTACTTGTTGCTCATTAAAATACTGAGACTTAATCACAAGGAATACTAAGTCCTTCCTTTCCCCACCACACTTTACCACCATGTCAGTAGGGTTCCTTTATAACAATAGGTGATTAGACCTGAAAGAACTCAGATTTTATTCTATAAGGAATCTCTTGATGGAAACTCAAAGACAATGGGGATGTATAGCCAAGGACATCAGAGGAGATGTTACCTCTGATATGTAAAACTATGGCAAGTAGTAAATATGACCAATTAGCCAATTTGAGCACTTAAATGTAGAATTGTAAACAAATGCAGTTTTTGTTTTTCCCTTTGCTCATTGAAAAGAAACAGGGCTTGCAAGGACTCACAGATTCATATCAGTGTATGGCAAAAACCACTACAATACTGTAAAGTAATTAGCCTCCAATTAAAATAAATAAATAATTTTTTTAAATGAAAAAAAAGTGTTTTTCCTAGTTTGTGCTTGTGCTATGTCGCTTCAGTGTGTCCGACTCTTTGCCACCCCACAGACTGTAGCCCGTTAGGCTCTTCTGTCTACAGGATTCTGCAAGCAAGAATACTGGAGTGGGTTACCATTTCCTTCTCGAGGGGATCTTCCCAACCCACAGATCGAACCCATGTCCATTAAGATTCCTGCATTGGTAGGTGGGTTCTTTACCCCTAGGACCACCTGGGAAGCCCCTTTCCTGGTTTAGCAATCCCTAAAAGTTTCTGAGTTTCAAGAGTGATAAAATATGCATTTACCTGTTCATTCCACATTTCATTTTTGACCACCTACCATGGGGTAGACACTGGTGTTGCTGTAGAGATCACAGCAGCCCAATACCCTCTCCTCATGAAGCTTATATTCTAGCTGTAGAGAGGCAGACAATAGAGAAATAAATGAGTAAGACATATAATGTTTTAGATGGTAATAAATTCTATGAAGTAAATCAGGGGAAAATGAGTGACATTTCAAATAGCAGGTTCAAGAAAAATCTTATAAAGGTTATAGTTAAGCAAAGTCCAGAAATATAGCAAAGATGTATATTAAACGTTCATTCCTTAAAATTCAAAACGTATTTGTGTGATAGGTAGTGTGAGCCTCTGAATGCTTTGGAGTAGCTCAGAACTACCTAAGATAGATTAGGCAGGGGGATGATTGCTAATTCCTGGAGGTTTTATAATCTATCAGGACAAATTTCACAGTAAAGTTTTTTAAATAGATACAAATAAAGGGATTTTGTGTTATCTAAATGAAATAATTTATATAATGTATAAGGAAATGTATATTCGAATTTTCTGATTAATTATAAACTGAATGGTTCTACACTTTCATTATTTTCCAGTATGATAGTCTCAAGAGATACCTCTTATTCCTCTTCTGCTGAACATTTGTGTGTTAAGACATTCATTTGTCTTTCTATTCACCTCTAATTTGTCAGTGAACCTTTAACTGACATTTGTTAAAGTTCACTAAATTTGGGAAAGATTCTTGAGGATTAAGAAGTGTCAGAAATAGTTCTGTGTTAAAAACAAAGGGTCAGAAGCAAAGCCTTATTAGTATAGATCTATTTAATGGAGAGCTTGGCATAAATTTTAGATCATATAAAAATAAAGTAAAAACTTTGCAGAAAAGAAAAGAACTATTTGCATAAAGATAGCCATTGGAGAGTTTATACTTCATTAACCTGTTGAATCTTGTAAAAGGTCAGAAGCAGAAATCATATTAAAAACCATAAAGAAGAACTCAGTAGAGATAATATACTTAATTCCTAGGTTATAAGATTACTCACTGAGTCTAGGCCTGAGGTAAAATACCCTAGAACAAATAATTTTCTTAATAATAGGAATTAAAGTGCTCTATAAAATATATATATTATTAAATTAATATATAAAATAATAAAATGTTTATCAAGGATATTTGAAGTCTTTTTAAAGTTCAGTAAAGCATGCTTTAATAGAGTTTCCAGAAAATTGCACTTTGCTGATATTCAAGGAAAAAGTTATCTAAAGCTGATTCAAAAATATGAGTATCATTTTTAAAGGTCTGATTTACATTTAACAATTTCCTGATATAAACATTATAAGAATTTTGTTTAGCAACACTTAATAAATTTTCTTCATAGTAACTGCTGAATATGTATGACTATTTGACTCCTTACAACTTCCTACTAATTACCCTGATATTTTATTGTGGAAAATAAGTTTAGTGTATTTTTCTTACTCTAGATTTTTTTTTAAATCCATCAATTATTAATATATCCTCTCCTTTCTCTTTTACATCTTCCATTATTCTCAGTTTCACCCTAATTTTCTCAGTTACTCTGCGTTTGATAAATTTTCCAAACCTTCATCAAATGTGTAGCTGCCTTCCGTACCTGACAGTTTCTGTAGACTGAAGTCACCTCCATGTCTGCTTCTACTAGAGCAGAGTGCTTTACTCAAAAGATATTATTCACACTAATTCTACCTAAATCAAAGTTAATTTTTTTTTTTCCGGCAGCCACACTATTCAGGTCCAAAAGAAAGTATCTTCATTTTCCTCCCTTCAAAATTACTCATGTGTATATACTTGTGTGTGTATTTAGAGAGAAAGAAAAGAGAAATGAACAAGAAAGAAAAGAAGAAACTGTCTTTTCTTTCACTTCACCAATTTCTCTGCAAGACTTTATGTAAATGCCTTCTAAATAACGGCCTTGCTTTTCTATTTCTGGAATATAAGTTACTGCAAAATTTGTGAAAAGTTTCACCTGTAAGTTTGGAACAATTAATGAGATGAAATTATATAAACCAATCAGAGTGACATATTCATTTGAAGGAAATCGGTTGATTCTAAAGTAAAAGTAGTATATAATCCTTAAAATTTATTAGAAGGATATTAAGTGAAACTTTTTCAAGTTTAATTCAAATTCCACATCCTAAAGAAAGCTCAATTAAAATAAACTGTCTTGAACAAACAAAAGATTTTGTTGAAAAGATGTAAGTAAGCTGAAATTAGAGAACAGTTTTACAATATCAATAAGAAGCACTAGACATAGGCATAAATGCCTGCAATGCAGAAGACCTGGATTCTATCCTTGGGTCCAGAAGATCCCTTGGAGAAGGGAATGGCTACCCACTCCAATATGCTTGCCTGGAGAATTCTATTGACAGAGTAACCTGGTGGGCTACAGTCCATGGGGTAGCAGAAGAGTCAGAGACTTGAGTGACTAAAAAACATTTTTTTTACAGTGTCAATAAGAAGAACTAGAAAGATAAATATCATTTACATTTTCTCTTTTGCTTTAGATATACTAATTTGATCATTAAAATTTTTACAAATTATCATATATACCACCATGTGTCCCATTTAAAAATTATTTATTTGATTTACTAAAAATTTTTACTTTGCAAATACTGTAATAATGTGTGAAATTATTCAATTCTCAAGTACTTATTTATCCACAATTCAATAGTTGTCAAATTAAGGTTCTTGATTTTTTAAAAATTTACCTTCTCTGTATTATAAAATAGCTGAGCAATTTTTAAAAAAATATTTATTTTATGATGTTTTCATGTCTCTTTATACTTTAAAGAGTGGAGCCTAAGGGAATCTTAGTCAAATAAAAGATTAGAAGGAGGTTTTGTTTGTGATACAGTTAATATGGTAGGACATTGCAATCTGGCCAGGCAGAATTTCTTTCTCATTATTGAAATAGTATCTCCTTGTTTTAAACAATTGCTTCCCACCTCAAGCTAGCAGCTAGCAATATTTTCTGAGTGGTGGCGGCCATGAGTTTATAAAATCTCAGCCATGTACCCTCAGGGGCTTTCTAAGACATTAGGGTCTAACCTAGGGTTGGTCAGGCATAGCACTTAATCATTTTTGACCATAAAAATTATTTCAGGAGAAGTCATTTGAACCAAACTTTTTTTTTTTTTTTAATCTGGGATTTTATCTTTTCAGCCTGATTCTTGGCAGTAAAAGTCCTTTTGCTTTTTAGTGACTAAATGAAAGATATGAGCCCAAAGCTTCACTGGCTCCAAATTTAAAGAAAAATCTCTGTTTTGAGATTTCTTGTTTAAGAGAATGATGAAAAGGAGAGAGAGTAGACAGAAGGTGCCTGGTCTCTAATTTAGTCAACTCTATATCATTTCCTTTTCTAATCATATAAACTCTCTCCTTCTAAAGTAGTTCAATTTGAATTCCTGACACTGGAAATTGAAAAAGTTCCTAATAAGATAGTAGTTAACCAAGCAGGAATATCATTTATTCACTCATACCTAATCACAAGTTAATGCAATAGTTGTCATCCGTGAGACCCACATTTAGAAATTACCCATAGTCCTCCTTTCCCTCTTGCTACCTGTCTCCCATGATAACAGCACTGCTGCTAAGTTGCTTCAGTCGCGTCCGACTCTGTGCGACCCCATAGACGGCAGCCCACCAGGCTCCGCCGTCCCTGGGATTCTCCAGGCAAGAACACTGGAGTGGATTGCCATTTCCTTCTCCAGATAACAGCACGAAAGATTGAAAACAGTGGGGAGGTTACTTCCCAAATTAAAGGATGTATTTTATTCAGCACACAGAGTGCTGCTGCCAGTTTCATAAATATTTATTTAGATGCCAAGGATGGACATCACACCTTGTTACAATATCTATTTCAAGCTTTCAGGGAGTCAGACTTGGTAAAGAAGAGGCAATTACTTAGAAGAATGGAAGGGGCAGAAGAACGGACAGTTGCCCAGAGAAGAGTGTGACAATGAAAGAAAACAGAGTAGGAAACTCTTCTTGAACTGATGCAGGTACAGGAAAAAATAACACCTAAAGGAAATTTGGAGTGCTTCAGCCTCTCCAGAATTCCCTAGGTGTGCTATTGGACTAATGATTTAGGAAACCTGGTGTCATAGATGTAGCAAAATCACAGGTTTTCCAACTCCTGATGGCAATCTGTGTATATGTACATCCATACTCTCTCACTTGTTTTTATGAATATATTATTATTAATTAATATATGTAAGATTTTGACTGATCCATTGTTTTCCTTTACCTAACAATTGTATGTTCTGTATAACAAATTATGCTTTACCACAAAACTTTTCTGAATGTGAGCTTTCTAATTAAACATTTTAATGCTGCATTCCATATAATAGTCAGATACAACTGCTGTTGATGTTTTGCTATTCCTCTTTTCAGTACTTTTAGTTGTTAATGGTTATTTCCCAGCAGGTATTGTTCTGATAAATCACTGTTTAATATAATACCAATAATAATAAATCTAGTATGGACTGTATCAGAGCTTATAACTCCTGGTCCAACAATTCTATGGAAGAGAAAATGGTTGTATTTATTTAACCTCAAAAAAATTACCAAGTGTCAGATTTTAAAAACAGAGAAAAAAACATTTTATTTACTTTTAACTGGGGAGTTATTAATGTGCCATTAGCAAATGATGTTTTAATTTAAAAACCTTCCTTTTCTCTATAAGATTTTCAGTGTTATATCTACTAGTCTAGCCATTGCACTAGTTAAAAATCCCAAATAGATGTACTTTATTTGTTTCCTCCTACCTTGATTATCTTTCTGTTATGGAAACAGAAGTGAGAAAAAATGGAGGACATAGCAAAACAAGAATAGTTATCTGTGAATGTAAATATTTGAGACCATGATAATCTAGACAATTGTAAACATTAGGTACTGTACAGGAAAAAAAGTGTAAAGCAAAGACACTATTTAAATAGCACTGATTTCATGAGATTTTCAGTTTGAGCTTAAAGTATTTGTAGGAGTGAAATGATAAACATTTGGAAGTTGAAAAGGACTGAATGTCATTTAAAGGGGCTTCCCTTGTAGCTCAGCTGGTAAAGAATTCACCTGCAGTGAGGGAAACCTAGATTCAGTGCCTGTGTTGGAAAGATCCCCTGAAGGAGGGCGTGGAAACCCATTTCAATATTCTTGCCTGGAGAATCCCCATGGACAGTGGAGCCTGGTGGGCACATGAAATACCAAATGGAATATTGGGGAAATACCGGAGTTGATTACAGCTTTTGAGAAAGTTTGTCTTAAAGAGTGAAGACAGCAGATAGAGCCAATAAGTAGGGATGACAAACAGTAGCATTACTTGGCCTCAGACCACTCAAGGATATCCCTGCTTCTATCACACTCACAGAAAAGAGTTTTCACATCAACAAGTTATGTGCTGAATGTAAGCTGCATTCTTTTAGAAATACATTAGGTCTTCTAGAGGGTCATTTGGGCTCTCAGGGCAGCAGTTCAACATAAGATAAGCTGCAACTTGAAGGAAATAATAGGCTCCATGCCAGACTCCAGGAACACTTAATTCAGTAGTTTGCACACTTGCCAAACCTGATGGATGCCTACCTTCACATCTACTCTGTGGTTTTTAAATTTTAAATGGTATCATCTTGACTTAATTTTTGTTAATATATTTATCTGAAGACTTATGTAAGTTAGAATTGCTTTACAGTCCTCATGTATTTAGTCCTGTGGAATATCTGAATGCCAAGCGTGAACCTGTATTTACAAGAAAATGCTGTCTATGATGTATTGTCATTCTGTTTTTGCAGTTGTTCATTTCCTAGTTTCTCACAGAAAACATGACCCATGATGCAGTAATCACAACAACACACTTTACTTCTATTTTCTTATGTTAATAGTTGAAAAAAAGGAAACATATATATGTGCATATTTGACCCTAGGAGAATAGTGTATCATTTGCCTTGACATTGTTTCAGAGAAGGACAAAATTTATGTCTCAGAGTTTTGACTTGGCTTTTATAAAGAGACACCTTCAGATAACTTAATAAATCAAAGTGGTTCAGCTCTACTCCAAGCCTAGCTTGGCTATTAAATTGTTCTAATGCAACATTCTCATATCTTGGTTCAGTTTATATGTTGTTCATATTTCTAACTTGACTATTTTCAGTAGGTAATCCTTTCTAATCATATTTGTGTGTTTATGGTATAGGGCATGGTAGAAGGAAAGCATATCAAAGAAAAAAAGCATAAAATAATATCAAGAATTCTTTTAAAACATATGGTTATTAATCAAAGGCTTTACTGCAAATGCTTAACTTCCTGTCAGAGGTTAGCAGTATAAGAGTGTAAAAAAGAAAAAGGTCTGCTCTCTTAAAGGCAAAGTTAGGATCCAGGCCCCACTGCTTACCAAAAAGTTGACCTTAGGCAGGTTGTGTATGCTATTTCCTTATATGGAAAGCAGGAAAAAGATTAGTATCTGTTACAAGGATAAACTGACACTTTAATGACTATGCAATATATGTAATCACCTTACTCTGCTTATTGCAAAATAAATATAATCCAGGAAACTAGTAGCATAGAATGGCACCATTAGAGAGTACTGATGAATTAGTGTATTACATTTTTGGTGACTTTCACAATGTTTTTCTCATCCTTTTCCCAAGCAAAAGCTGGCTTTTATAAAATTTTATTATATGGTTTTATTTCAGGAAGACATAATAAATGAGAGATAATATAAATCTGTATTTCCGAAACACCAACAATCTATAACATTACTCAGAAAATTGTCTAGGACATAGCTTTCCCATCTTAACAGAAAACTCTCTCTCTCAAAATTATGCAATTTTCACTAATGATATTTTAATTAAATATGGTATACTTTGTTGTTGCTGTTCAGTCACAAAGTCATGTCTGATTCTTTGCACACCCATGAACTGCAGCATTCCAGGCTTCTCTGTCCTCCACTGTCTTTCAAAGTTAGTTCAAATTCACGTCCATTGAGTCAGTGATGCTATCTAGCCATCTCATCCTCTGTTGCCTCTCCTTCTTTTGATATACTTAGGTATCAGTTCAGTTCAGTTCAGTCGCTCAGTCATGTCCGACTCTTTGCGACCCCATGAATCACAGCACGCCAGGCCTCCCTGTCCATCACCAACTCCCGGAGTTCACTCAAACTCATGTCCATCGAGTCGGTGATGCCATCCAGCCATCTCATTCTCTGTCGTCCCCTTCTCCTCCCGCCCCTAATCCTTCCCAGCATCAGAGTCTTACATTATTGGAATTACTTTTTAATGTTGCCATCAAGAAAGCAGTCCTTTTTCTTTTTATACTGTTGTATTCCTAAGGCTCAGACATTGTTTATAGTATTATAGATACAGATTTATAAGAATTGGTTTTTGAATGAAGTGTCATTGAAGTGGTTCAAGCTTTTGCAGTCTACATGAGGTCATGTAATGAAATCATGATGACTCTTATACCCAAATTATTAGTATGTAAATCTCCTTGGTATAAATTTTTCCACATGACTCCTGGTGATTTCTGATGCATCCTGGAGCTTATTTCATGTTCTTCTAAGAACAAATCTCATGTTCTACTCTAACTTCCCATTGTCTTGGATGTGTTGCTGTGTTTGCTCCCCATGTTACATAAGATGTCCTTGCTGAGCACAACAGTTTTCATTGATGGTGGTAGCTCTTGGTTTGGTGCAGTGGATCAATGTCCTTTGTTTCTCTGTCATTTCCTCATGCATTCAATTAATATATAGCTTAATTCGACTGAATTAAATTATTGAAAGCTGGCTGTGACTATTAACTTTTTGATAATTTTTGATAGCACAACTAAGCTTAAACTGTAATTTTTAACACTAATTGAGGGAACATACAGGACACGCGGAGAAAGTAGAAAACAGAGAGGCATAATACCTGGCCTTTATACAGGCCTGAGTTTCACAGCAGCTGTAATGTGGACATTTTGGGTTTGATAGCTTTTAACAAGTAGCAGCCCTATGCCTTATAGGATATTGGTAGTATACATTACCTAGAAACCAGTGACATCATTCCAAGCCATAGCAATCTGTTTCTGGACATTGCTAAATGCTCCTGGGGAACAAATTCTGATTGAGATCCATTCATCTGGGAACAAGGACAAGCTTACTTCTATCCCTAGAAATATTTCAAGCCATCACATACCTAAGAATTTAGACCCAAACTTCCACAAAGGTTTCTAGAGAGGTTCATCCTCAAACCAATCTGAGAGTCATAACTTAATATCTTTTCTACTATTGCAGAGATGGCCTCTTCACAAAGCATAGATCCAAGTCCATCACTTTTCAAAATCTGCCCCAGACTATGGTGAAGAAACTCTCAGGGCTTCAGGTCTCTTTGACAGTAATTCTTTTTATTCAAACCCTGGAGCTCCTGAAACAACTGCTCAAGGTATAACAACTTATGACTTAGTCAGTAAGTATGGAATAAAAGTATCTACCTAGTTGAATGGTGCTAAACACAGTAATTCTCTTCTTTCACAGACTTCAATCTGCCATGAAACATGAGTAGATTCTTATAATGGAGCCACTTAAATAATAGTTTCAGTGTCATGTTTTTATCTCTGTTTCCCTAAGTACCAAAAGAATGATGACAAATATAAAAATCCATCTCTTAGCCTTATTTTCACACTTCTCTATGGCATTGTTCTACCTTCATGTAGAAGAGATCCCCTGGAGTGGAAAATGGCAACCCTCTCCAGTATTCTTGCCTGGAATATTCTATGGACAGAGGATCCTGGCAGACCATAGTCCAGGAGGTCACAAAGAGCTGGACAAGACTGAGCACACGTGCAATATATATAGTCTTAAATTCTAGCCTCAAAAAGAATGTTTTGTTAATGTACTTTTTAACATTCTGAGATTGTTCCATTTATATAAAATGCTTTCTAGTGACCTTTCTGGGAAAATAACACAAGTGAAGTCTCTTTTGTTAATGTTTTCAATGACATGACATTATCATAATATAATGTATTTATTATTGCAATTGAGTTCATTTTAAAGTTCCAAATTTGGATTTTAATGTTTGGACTATTTGACTTATTTCTTCTTTTTCTCTGGTACTTCTGCTGTTAAAACCAATCTTTTTATTTAAAAATATTTTCATATTGAGTCATATAAAAAGTAAAATCCCTGCAATGTAATATACTTTTTTAAAAGTTATATTTCATATAATTGTATGTTGGATTGATAAGGGGAAGGAGAACTAATGGAACTATTGAGATAGTTTTAGACTTTTTAAAGTTTAATTTGCCTGTTCACCTGGGCACTTTAGGGAATTTAAAAGTATTTTGATATAATATTCCAGTGAGAAGAGTCATCACCAAACGGCCTGTTCTTTTTAGTGCTAATATTGTTCCCGCGTCAACACCTGCTTCTTCAGAGATGGTAGCAGCTGTTTGAGTTGGAAAAAGGAATGAAACCTTGATAGTTTCACACTCAGTACTGCTATATAATGAGCTCAGCCAGCTTCTGAAAATCCACTTATCTTTTGGAAAAAAGTGAGACATTGCTTGCAGACACTTTGTCTATTCATTCATAAGTGAATCGTTATAAACATATTGATGGCACATTTTCAAAAATACATATTTAATGAACAAATTGTATAAAACCTATTTAATTTAACCAAGAATACACATTATCATGGTCTCAAAGAGGCAGAAAATTCTTTTTGAAGTCATAACCTACCTTGGTTTTATGTTGGTTTATAATATGCATATAGATTGTGAATTTATGATTTATATTCAATGGCTAAATTAATTTAGTATATAAAACATAAAGCCCCAAATGTTCTTCTATCCATAACATTTGTGTGTTTACCCATCTATGTCTTTCTGACACAGTCTTTCGGACAGTATCTCATTTAAATATGAAACATAATGTCCCCTTAAAATATCCAGTAGTGCTTAGAAAGAAAATAATCATAGCATTTAATAATAGATTATATTCAAATGAAATGTATGAAATCAGACACAAAGAATACTGAAATATGTAATGCCTAATCAAAACTGCATTCCTCTGTGTTTTTTAAATTTGTAGAGACAGAAGTAGTTTGTGGAGAATGGGTATGTGACACTACTTGCAGTATTTAACATTTGAAGTTAGTCAGCTGTTGTCCTTCTTACTGAAGTCCTGTAATACTTTAAACCTGGAGTTGTCCTTGAAGACCATGGGGAGGTTTGTGCAGAACTCAGTGACCCATTTACTTTACGAATTTGAACCCAATATTGCACCTGTGCTCTGCAGTGCTTGTTTTACCTCTGAGTGATATTCAAGGTGTTGTGTTTAATGAACCAAAACCTATATGGTTTGGCCTATCATTTTCTTAGAGATAAGAGTTTCTTCTCAGTTATGAAGGATAGAGGTTACAGAAAAGTGAGGAGACTGTTGGAAAGACAATTTGTAACCATAAATAGTCTGATTCTCTGCTGGAAATAAAAGTTTACAGCTGAGAATATAACCTAAGTGGATTTTTAAACCAAAGTATCAAAGTTGGAATGGCAATAGACATCTACTAGGACTGAGGAAAATGCTTTCTAACCTTTAGTAGACATTTAGGATCTATTATACTAATTTCACATTATCTAGCCAAAGTACTCACCACCTGCAACATCAGCAGATGTATTATTCAGCCTCTTAAGGACCTTACACCTGTGTTTGATTTCATTTCAGCTTTAGTTTAACATCTTGAGTTAGATCCTATAAGGTATCTTCATTATCAACTTAATTTTTAGACGGTTTATACCACAGAGTTTTTATGATAAAACACACACACAGAGCAACATCTCATTTCAATTCTGGTCATTATATTTTTAAATGCAACCAAAGTAATGACCTTAGGAAACTTGATCAATCAATGTATACTGTAGATCACAGTTTTTATTATTCATTTTCATATGATAGCTCAGTTTACTACACAAATCTGGAATGTGGTGATCTAGAAAAAGGGCTTCATTGTTATTTCTGTGGGAAAAGTTCTGTTTCGTTCTATCTGATTTAAAATTCAATCCAACATTTTAGAAGCGGGTGCATCATGCAGGGACAAAGAGAGAAAGAGGGAAGAGAAGAAGCAGGGATCACTGAGTGTGCTGTACATAGCTGGTGAGGGAGTACGACCACTGTGCCACAGTAAAGGCAGTTAAACCATCCTTAGGCACTAACCCTTTCTAGCCCAATAGCTAGGTGCTACCTGGCCTGTCCCTTAGGGCAGCCAGGCAAGTACTACACCAGCATTTGAGAGCTCCACTAAAGGGTACAATTTCCACAGAATATCCTGGTTCCTGTGCTATATCATCTAATACACGTTACATCCTGCCAATATTACAGAGTATTATATTCATAGAATATTTCCTCAGGATGTCTTTTGATCTTGAACCAACACCTCAAAGACTTTAAGTGCCCATCTTTCACAGATGACAGCTTATTCTCTCTTTCAGGTGGCAAAGAATGCCTGGCTTGAGCATCAGTTCAGTTCAGTTCAGTTACTCAGTCATGTCCGACTGTTTGCAACCCCATGAATCACAGCACACCAGGCCTCCCTATCCATCACCAACTCCCGGAGTCCACTCAAACTCATGTCCACCGAGTCGGTGATGCCATCCAGCCATCTCATTCTCTGTTGTCCCCTTCTCCTCCCGCCCCCAATCCTTCCCATAGAGCTTTTCATATGGGTCTCAGAAGGACCATTCCAGAATTTCTAATCCCTTCCAAGGCTAATCTTCACATGTCTATTTTTTTTTTAAATATAGGCTTACATTCTGGTTTGGGGAGCCTTTGATCTATCTTCTAGGACTTCCGTGAATCACATGGTGAAAATGCAGGAGATATGCTGAAGCAAATACTGCCAGATGTTTTTTCTGACAACGGCTATTTTCTGTACACTTGGACAGATCTTCGTGTGTGTAGCTTTATTTAAGATACGTGTCAATGATAACTTTATTTATCAGGTTACCTTCTGTTCTTGGTCAGTAAGGAGAATGGAAAAGTCTTCAAAGGGCATCAAATAGCATGTACTTTAGTCTGATGAATGACTTCGTACTTACTCCCACATGATGGGATAGTCCCGTCTTGGATTCATAGCAAATGGTAGCTGTGATAGGGCCCCATAAATTCATTTTTTCAGTTTCCTCCTCCTGGTAGCTCAGCTGACATGTTCACATAAGATAGAATGTTTCACCTAGCCTTCCTCAAACTTAAGAATATTGTACATCTTCATGATAAGCACAGCGATTTTACAATTGTGCACCCAGCTCTAAAGAGCACCCCAATTAAACTTACATATGTATCTGTGTATAAGAAATATATTCAGAGTCACAGCATGCAAAAAATGTCTTTATATTTTGAATGTGTGAAGTGTTTCCATTAGCCTCCAATATAACATTAAAAAAAGAAACCACATGTGCTCTGTATTATTTGGAGTAAAACAAGTAATCTGAAAGAGTAGGGAATTTTACGTCAAATGAATTGCAATAATGTCTTTGTTATAAAAAAATTGAAAAAGCAAGACAATTATAAAAAACGAAATTTTTATGTTAAGAGGGGTGTTCAAGACGGGGAACACATGTACACCCAGGGCAGATTCATGTCAATGTATGGCAAAATCAATACAATAATGTAAAGTAATTAGCCTCCAATTAAAATAAATAAATTTTTAAAAAAAGAATTAGAAAAGAAAAACATTTTTGTCATTGTTGTTGTTGTTCAGTCACTTAGTCTTGTCTGACTCTTTGCGACCCCATGGACTGCAGCACGCCAGGATTTCTTGTCCATCACCATCTCCCATAGCTTATTCAAACTCATGTCCATTGAGTTGGTGATGCCATCCAACCATCTTATCCTCTGTCATCCCCTTCTCCTGCTGCCTTCAATCTTTCCCAGCATCAGGGTCTTTTGCAATGAATCAACTCTTTGCATTAGGTGGCCAAAGTATTGAAGCTTCAGCTTTAGCATCAGTCCTTCCAATGATTATTCAGGATTGATTTCCTACAGGATTGACTGGTTTGATCTCTTTGCAGTCAAGGGACTCTCAAGAATCTTCTCCAACACCACAGTTTAAAAGCATGAATTCTTTGGAGATCCTACTCTTCCATCCATACACGATTACTGGAGAAACCATAGCTTCAACTATATGGACCTTTGTCGGCAATGTCTCTGCTTTTTAATATGCTGTCGAGGTTTGTCTTAGTTTTTCTTCCAAGGAGAAAACGTTTTAATTTCATGGCTGCAGTCACCATCTGCAGTGATTTTGGACCCCAATAAAATAAAGTCTGTCACTGTTTCCACTGTTTCCCCATCTATTTGCCATGAAGTGATGGGACCAGATGCCATGATCTTAGTTTTTTGACTGTTGAGTTTTAAGCCAGCTTTCTTACTATTTGTGTTTATTCATTTGTGTAACTTTATTCTCTTCCATTTGTTGTAGTCTAGTAATGGTGCTAACTGGTTTAGATAGAATTTATGAAGTGAAGGAGGACCATCCTAGAAATATTGTAGACCTTTATAAAAAATGTAAATAAAATATTATGGTTGTGATGTTAACAAAAAATGACAACAAAAAAAGCAATACAAGTTGATCTTTTGCATTGATTAAAGCCATAGTTTCTGTATGTGGAATTTGCCATAACATACTATAATGCTATCAAGAAAAGTCAATTTCTCACTGTAGAAGAGGAAGAATATTTTGCTTATTAGCAAAGTACATTTAAAAGATAAAATAATTTATTTGCAAAGATGGTGTTTTTTTCTACTGCTTGCAAAAGAAAATGGTTTTAGTTCTTAATCAAGACCTATGTTAAGTAATTCTTTAAAACCTTTTAAAAAAGAGTAGATACTCTTCCTGACTCTTAAATCCCAAACTCGTGCTAAACTCTAAAGACTGATTTTTATATAAATTGTAGATTTGCAACAGGATCTGAAATATTATTCAGTACATAAAGTATAAAATATAATAAAACGTGATTGAAAAAGTGAAACTACAATATATAATATCTGTGAAAGTTTCCAGAACCTTTACTGCTATATTAATTCATCTATTTGTGATAGAATATCTTCCTACCAGTTGATTATTGTTCTTTTTATAAGGGTGATTGTTGTTGTTTAGTCACTAAATCATATCTGACTCTTATGACCTCAGGCTCCTCTGTCGATGGGATTTCCAAAGCAAGAATACTGGAGTGGATTGCCATTTTCTTCTCCAGGGGATCTTCCTCACCCGTTGATTGAATCCACATCTCCTGCACTGATAGGCAGGTTTTTTACTACTGAGCCATCAGGGAAGCATAGGAATAGCTGATATTTTTCAAGTGTTATCATTCAGACAGTTTTCTTACATGTGAACCTCCTACCTCCTTTATAAACAGGATCACTCTTATGTCTCAACCTAATGAGCATCCTACAAAGGTGTTTGTTTCATTTGCTTTGCTTTGATTGCTTAGTTTGGCCTGGCTTATTTTGGTTATCTTGGTTTATTTTAGGGAGGATGTGAAAATAACCTTGCAGGAATCAAATATAACAAAAAACCTATAAGATATGTTGAGGCAAGGATTGTGCATGTGTCATTGACAGTTGACATGTAGTCTTGGCATGAAGCTGGTATCTGCAATGTATTTGTAAATGACATTAGTTCTTGTATCCCCCAATATTTTTGTCTCTATGAGAACTTTTTAGTTAAGTATCCACAGTACAGGAAAATGGCCAGGCATACCTAGAAGACCTGAAATATGAAATGGACAAGTATCCAAAGCATATTTCTTAATTTTGCTCACTATTTCTTGGATAAATCAAATGTGACACTTCATTTACACCTGCTTCCTCACTGTTGCTACATCTTGACTGTTAGTTTAATTTTTGATGTTTCCTCTTAATAGCTTACCCACTATTGAAAATTTTCTGTGTATCAGGCACCGATGTTATATTACTTTCATTATCTTATATATTATCTGTGAAGTACTTAATATTCCCATTTTCCAGATGAGAAAACTGAAGCTTAGGTTAAATAGTCTGTCCAAGTTCTATGTTCTTACTTCAGCATATCATTATGCCTGTAAAGAACTTGAAAACCTGAACTGGCTCTGCAAATAGTAGAATAAATTATTCCTGGCTTAGCAAATATATTAGCTATTTTATATAAAAGAAGAATGAAGACAAATATTTAATTTTCAATTAATAATCTCAGTAGGTGAAAATGCCCAGATCTTATGTGAATCACAATGTGGTTAATAGATAATTTTTGAAAAATTTGAATTATGATAAAGTAACCTGCTATAAAGAGATACTATCCTTGCTAAAATGTTAATTATTTCAAAATGGAAATCTGATTGTTCTTAGGATAATTGACTAGGCCATCGGGTTACGTGATTTGGCTGTTCATGACATTTCTTCCCTTAAATTGTGGCTTGGAAATATTATGAAAGATGGACTTCTTTCACTGAAGTCGATAGTTAATTTTTCAGTGTCCCTTAACTGCTAACATTTGAAGTGAACATTTTTATTACTGAGAAGAGATGCTCTTGGAATCACTACTGGGATAAGAGTCATAGTGGTTTTTGCAATGATGGAAAGGTTAGAACAATTAGAAAGTACTCATGGTGTAATTGGGATTATGAATTACTGGTACATTATGACACTTTTAAATGATTGGAGAAAAAGTAGAAATAGAATAATAAAAGAACACCAATTTTAAATCACAAAGGTCATTTAAGGATTGTTATTTACTCTATCATGTATTTTTTTCCTTTTAGTTCAGTTCAGTTCAGTCGCTCAGTCGTGTCCAACTCTTTGCAACCCCATGAATCACAGCACACCAGGCCTCCCTGTCCATCACCAACTCCCGGAGTTCACTCAAATTCATGTCCATCGAGTCGGTGACATGATGGTCCATCCAGCCATCTCATTCTCTGTCATCCCCTTCTCCTCCCGCCCCCAATCCCTCCCAGCATCAGAGTCTTTTCCAGTGATTTATTGTTTAATATTTATCGTTGTATATATTTTATATTTATTATTATGTCCAAACAATAAAGTTATTAATAGCCATTCCTCTAATAATAATCTCATCTTTCATCTATTCTGTTAGAATATGGCATGCTGACATTCATTCTGAAGGATAATTTATTAATGTATTAATGTACCCAGTGACCTCTACATCTAGTAACTGCCAAAACAGCAGGACTGAGGTTTATCCTGTGAGTTATATGTGAAAAATATTAACCTAATGTACCATCTTAGGATGTGACTCTGAGATATCATTATAAAGTTCTATTTACACACTCGTATTCTGAGTGAAGTAGCTTTTTCATGACATTCACAATCAGTAATATTTTGTTGATGTTTGAAACAACTCAAACACTTTTCAGACTATTCAGTGTTTGCTTTGTTTGGACATTCCGAGTATCTTTTCCTAGTATGAGAGTATTATGCTTCTTTTGAAATTCAAACAGTCCCAATGTGACCTGAAGGAAGTACAGTTTTATGAATTACCTTGATAACAGAAATGAATTCTGTTAGAGGTCTGGAAGGATGGAATTCAGCAACATAGATGTGAAGACAGAAAAAAATTATTTGGTCTTGATTTGAGTGTCAGTGAATTTGGGTGAAACAAATTCCTAGATTCTCAGGGACTACACTTCATCCCTTAAAAGTTTCACTCCTGTGTCTTAAACTTCTCCCTCTTTATTGCTTCATACTTGGTGATATATATACATGCTCACCTCTTGCTAAAAATCAAAAACAACCAAATCCATATACCAATCTTCTCAGCCCAGATACATCCAGGCACTACAGTATCTCTGTCCACAATCTGAGAAACTGCTTACATTTTATCTAGATTATCCTTTGGCATCATTGATTTGCTCTACTGTCTATTTGTTCCCAATTTAAGTATTTTTTTTCCTTTTTTATTTTTATTTTTTACTTTACATTATTGTATTGGTTTGCCATACATTGACATGAATCTGCCCCGGGTGTACATGTGTTCCCCATCTTGAACCACCATCCCACCTCCCTCCCCATCCCATCCCTCTGTGGTACATATACACAATGGAGTATTACTCAGCAATTAAAAATAATACATTTGAATCAATTCTAATGAGGTGGATGAAACTGGAGCCTATTATACAGAGTGAAGTAAGCCAGAAAGAAAAACAACAATACAGTACTCTTGCCTGGAAAATCCCATGGATGGAGGAGCCTGGTAGGCTTCAGTCCATGGGGTCGCTAAGAGTCAGACATGACTGAACAACTTCACTTTCACTTTCCACTTTCATGCATTGGAGAAGGAAATGGCAACCCACTCCAGTGTTTTTGCCTGGAGAATCCCAGGGTCAGGGGAGCCTGGTGGGCTGCCATCTATGGGGTTGCACAGATTCGGACACGACTGAAGGGACTTAGAAGCAGCAGCAGCAGCAACGCATATATATGGAATTTAGAAAGATGATAACGGTATTTATTTTTTCATAACTTCACTTTTTCTCTCCCATTTTCCTTTTGTAGATAATCTTGATTCCTCACTTCTTAAGTTGGGTACTAGCTTATTTATATCTGTCTTATTTTCAAATATATTTATTTAAGCATGCATATGTCCCTTTTAATACAATTTTCACTCCATTCCTCAGCAATTGAGATGTAGTATGTTTGTTGTCATTCAATTCTGTCTTTGAAAAAAAAAATCCCATTATGATTTATGCTATGATTGTACATCAACTATTTAATTAATGTATAATTCTATTGTTTTTGTTATTTATTCTTCAAAGTTATTTAGACTGTGGTCATAGAACATAATTCTTAGCCATTTCTTTAGATCAGTTCAATACTTAAGTCTCAGTATATAGACATTTTTGTAATTACATTATATAAGCTTGAGAAGGATGAATATTCTCCATATAGTTTATCATGTCCATTAAATTTATGTTTTTGATTGTGTTTTTAATGATGTCAATATTGAGAGAAACATGTTAATATCTGCTACTTTGGTAGTTCAGTTTAGTTCAGTCACTCAGTCCTGTCCAACTTTTTGCGACCCCATGGACCACAGCACTCCAGGTCTCCCTGTCCATCACTGACTCCTGGAGTTTACCCAAACTGATGTCCATTGAGTCGGTGATGCCTTCCAACCATCTCATCCTCTATCTCCCCTTTTCCTCCTGACTTCAATATTTCCCAGCATCAAGGTCTTTTCAGATGAGTCTGCTCTTCGCATCAAGTAGCCAAAGTATTGGAGTTTCAGCTTCAACATCAGTCCTTCCAATGAACACTCAGGACCGATCTCCTTTAGGATGAACTTGTTGGATCTCCTTGCAGTCCAAGGGACTATCAAGAGCCTTCTCCAGAACCACCGTTCGAAAGCATCAATTCTTCAGTGCTCAGCTTTCTTTATAATCCAACTCTCTCATCCATACAGGACTACTGGAAAAACCATAGCCTTGAAGAGACGGACCTTTGTTGGCAAAGCAATGTCTCTGCTTTTCAATATGCTGTCTAGGTTGGTCACAACTTTCTTTCCAAGGAGTAAGCGTCTTTTAATTTCATGGCTGCAGTCACCATCTGCAGTGATTTTGGAGCCCCCCATAAAATAAAGTCAGCCACTGTTTCCACTGTTTCCACATTTATTTGCCATGAAGTGATGGGACTGGATGCCATGATCTTCGTTTTCTGAATGTTGAGCTTTAAGCCAACTTTTTCACTCTCCTCTTTCAGTTTCATCAAGTGGCTCTTTAGTTCTTCACTTTCTGCCATAAGGGTAGTGTCATCTGCATATCTGAGGCAATTGATATTTCTCCCAGCAATCTTGAGTCCAGCTTGTGCTTCTTCCAGCCCAGTACTTCTCATGATGTACTCTCCATATAAGTTAAATTAGCAGGGTGACAATACACAGCCTTGATGTACTCCTTTTCCTATTTGGAACCAGTCTGTATTTCCATGTTGAGTTCTAACTGTTGCTTCTTGACCTGCATACAGATTTCTCAAGAGGCAGGTCAGGTGGTTTGGTGTTTGCATCTCTTTCAGAATTTTCCACAGTTTATTGTGATCCACAGTGTCAAAGGCTTTGTTTTGGCATAGTCAATAAAGCAGAAATAGATGATTTTCTGGAACTCTTGCCTTTTTGATGATCCAGTGGATGTTGGCAATTTGATCTCTGGTTCCTCTGCCTTTTCTAAAACTAGCTATTCTTGTCAGGTAGTAATAGTCATGAACTTTTTATGATTTGTCTGATTTTTGCCTTATTAAAGAAATCAAATCTTTCTGAGCTCATAGAAATATTTTCTATATTGTTTGAAATGTTGGCAATACTGTTTATTTTTTAAATAACTGATGTATCTTTCCTTTGTTTCTCTTGTCTTATTGTATTGACTGTTGCTTCAAGTAAACATTGTATAATAATGTTAGTAAGTGTTTTTATTTTTTAAGTGTTTTATTTATGAGATGTCTTTAATATTTGACCAAATATTATGCCTTTCTAAGCATGTGTGTATATATATAAGTACATATAATTTTATACACTATTGCATTGTTATTTCCTATTTATCTATCCAACAACATTTTGAGCTGTAAATTCCTTCAGGAGAGTCTTCTTTTTTCAACAATTATATATCCATTGGCTAGCATAATGCCTAATACATTGAGACATTAAATGATTATTTATTAATTAATTGCTGCTGCTGCTAAGTCACTTCAGTCGTGTCCGACTCTGTGTGACCCCATAGACGGAAGCCCACCAGGCTCCCCTGTCCCTGAGATTCTCCAGGCAAGAACACTGGAGTGGGTTGCCATTTCCTACTCCAGTGGAACTTCCTGACCCAGGGATTGAACCAATGTCTCCTGTGGCCCCTGCATTGGGAGGTTAATTCTTTACTACTGAACCACTTGGGAAGCGAAATGTATGATACAGTGTTGTTAATTATAGTCACCGTGCTGTAGAACAGATCTCTGAAACTTATTCATTTTGTACAATTGAAACTTTATACCCAATGAACAGCAATTTCCTGTTTCCTCTTCTCCCAGTCCCCATCATCCACCATTCTATTCTCTGTTTCTATGGTGTTTGCCTGTTATAGATATCTTATACAAGTGAACTCATATAGTACTCAGCTTTCTGCAACTGGTTTACTTCACTTAGCATAATGTCCTCTAGGTTCATCCATGCTGTCCCACATTGCAGAATTTCCTTCTTTTCTAAGTCTGAATAATATTGCATATTTTATTGTATACACACATACAATTTATTTATCCACTGATGTGCACTTCAGTTGTTTCCGAATTTTTACTATTGAGAATAAAGTGATGAACATAGGAGTTCATATATTTCTTTGAGGTCTGAATTTCATTTCTTTTGGATATATACCAAGAAGTGAGATTGCTAAACCTGTAGTAATCCTATTTTTAATTTTTTGAAGAACTGCCATACTATGTTCATAACAACTGCGTTATTTAACATTTTTAGCAACAGTGTGCAAAAATTTTAATTTCTCCACAAATCCTTGTCACTTTTCTTTTTCTTTCTTTCTTTTTTTTTTTTGGATAAGCCTTTTGACCATTTATATGCCTTCTTTTAAGGAATATTGCTGTTAATTCCATACTTTAAATTTATCCTCCCCACTTCCCCTTTGTTAACATATGTTTGTTGTATATGTCTGTGAGTCTGTTTCCGTTTTGTATATAGAGTCATTTTGTATTATTTTTAGATTCCACAGATATCATTTGGCTTTTTATGTCTGACTTACTTTTCTAAGTTGAATATGCTCTTAGATCCATCTATGTGTTGCAAGTGGCAATATTTCATTCTTTTTTATAACTGAGTGATACCCATTTTATATATATATCATATTTTCTTAAGCCAAGTATCCATTGATGGACACTTGGGTTGTTTCCACGTTGTAGCTATTTTAAGTAGTGCTGCTGTGAACATTGGGATTTACATATCTTTTCAAATTGGAGTTTTTGTTTTTCCAAATATATACCCAGGAGTGGGATTGCTGGATCATATGGCAGCTCTATTTTTAGTTTTTCAAGGAAACTCATTGCTTTTTTCCATAATGGTTGCAACGGTTTACATTCTCACCACCACGCAGGAATTTTTCCTTTTCTCCACACCCTCTCTAGCATTTATTATTTGTAGACTTTTTGATGATGGAAATTCTGACCAGTGTAACATGTTACCGCATTGTGGTTTTGATTTGCATTTTTCCAACAGCATTGTGGAGCACCTTTTCATACACCTGTTGGCTATTTGTATATCTTCTTTGGAAAAATGTCTGTTTAGATCTTCTGTCCATTTTTTGGATTGAGTTGTTTTTTCAATATTGAGTTGTATGAGTTATTTGTATATTTTGCTAAAATTTACTGAGGATTATTACATTTACGTTCATCAGATATTTAGACATTTAGTTTTCTTTTTCTGTAGCATTTTTGGTATCAGGATAATACTGGCTTCATAAAATGAGTTAGGAAGTGTTCCCTGCTTTTCAATTTTGCGGGACATTTTTGGAATTGGCATTGATTCTTAATATGTTTGATATAGTTCAACAGTGAAACCATCTGATTATGGGCTTCCTTGTTGGAAGGTAGGATTTATTTAAAAAAATAAAAAACAGAAGGAAGCTTTCATTTCAATATTTTTATCAGAACACTTATACCACAATATTTTCGCAAAATGATGGAATTTATGCAGTTTTTCAGTTTCATCAAACTTCTATAAAATTTCCCTCTTTCATGTCAGTGGGAAAAATATTTCATCTAACTATCTGAATCTTAACCACTAGATTGATGTAGTTAAACCTGAAAGTGAAAGTCACTCAGTTGCATCTGATGCTTTGCGACCCCATGGACTATAGAGTCCATGGAATTCTCCAGTCCAAAATACTGGAGTGGGTAGCCTTTTCCTTCTCCAAGGGATCTTCCCAACCCAGGGATCAAACCCAGGTCTCCCACATTACAGGTGAATTCTTTACCAGCTGAACCACAAGGGGAGCCAACTGTTGTAATTAAACCTAGTTTACCTTTACTTACTTCCTGGTATACACATCACCTAGCCACTATCCTTTTATCATAAAGAACTATTACATGACCACAGATATTCTTATTGTATTATTATCTGACACAGCAAAGTCTTCCAAAGTGTATCCAACAAATGTTGAGAGAACATCTTCTATTTTACAGGTGCATGGTAAGTTTCTGTATGGATCTACTGAATTAATAAGTAAACTACACACATTTTTAAACTATGTGTTTTTATGGACACTTACATATAAGATGAAAATAATCCACTTCATAAATAGTTCAAAAAATCTAAAATTAAAGATAATAGAAGCTACTATAGAAGTTTTTTTTTTCACTTTTATCCTTAAATTATTAAATACTGTGTTATCTTTCAACTTGATGTTTGCATATTACTGAATTTGAGTTGGGGTGATGTTTAGTAAGGCTAGTCTATTTCACTAAACATTTCCAAAAATCTGAAGAATATAGTAAGGTTCACGGCAATGTTATCCATAATTAGCTTTATTTTTTGTTAATTTATGTCAACTGTTCAAAGTTTATTGCTTGCCACCTGAAGATTAACAAGTGGAACTCTGTACTTTGAACTTTTTGGAAATATACTACATTATTTTGTATGTAGTATGATTAAGTATTTATTTATTTGGATAAATATAAATCTTTCATAATAAAAATTTAATCCTATAATAGACACTATCATAATCCCCATTTTAGGCAATAAGGGGCACATAAGAGATGGACACATTTCCACAAGATGTGTCTCTGGAGTCTGTGATCTTCAGTCAGTCAGTTCAGTCATGTCTGACTCTTGGGACCCTATGGACTGCAGCACACTAGGCTTCCCTGTCCATCACCAAATGAGTTTGGTGTGCTCTTAACAAATTCAAATACTGTCTCTCTGAAAAGCTTTTTGTAAATAAATGGTTATGATCATGGGTGAATGATGGTTCCCAATTTTTTGTCCCCTTTGTCATTACCTAATCGATAATGAGGGAGAATTTATTCCTGGATAATGAGAGTTATTTTAACATTTCATCACTCATGTTATTCAGATTGTGTTTGTTCATGTGCTTTTTACTATCTCACTCACTAAACACCTCCTATGTTTTAGGTTCTGTGCTATGCATTGAACAAAACCGAAAGGTTTCCTGTGTTCAATTACCTGAAGAGTGAGCAAAAGCTAAGATACATAAAGAGAATTAGTTATTTATTTATTTATTATTAAAGGCTTATTGTTGTTCAGTTGCTCAGTCATGTCTGACTCTTTTTGACCCCTAGACTGCAGCATGCCAGGCTTCCCTGTCCAGGAGCTTGCTCAAACTCATGTCCATTTCCATCATGTCAGTGATGCCATGCTACCATCTTGTCCTCTGTCATCCGCTTCTCCTCCTGCCTTCAGTATTTACCAGCATTAGGGTATTTGCCTACGAGTCGGCTCTTCATGTCTGAAGGCCAAAGGTATTGGAGCTTCAGCTTCAGCATCAATCCTTACAATGAATATTCAGGATTGATTTCCTTTAGAATTGACTGGTTTGATCTCCTTGCTGTCCAAGGGACTCTCAAGAGTGTTTTCCAACACCACAGTTCAAAAATATCAATTCTTCAGCCTTCTTTATGGCCCAACTCTCACATCCATACATGACTACTGGAAGAACCATAACTTTGACCATATAGACCTTTGTTGGCAAAGTAATGTCTCTGCTTTTTAATATACTGTCTAGGTTTGTGATGGCTTTTCTTCCAAGGATCAAACTTCTTTTAATTGCATGGCTTCAGTCACCATTCACAGTGATTTTGGAGCCCAAGAAAATAAAATCTGTCACTATTTCCATTGTTTCCCCATCTAAAGGCTAAACAAAGTTAAAACCACAATGTCATATGTAAAGTCTCGTTGCTTATGGTACAGGAATAGCAAAATTTGTGAGATGTTATCTCCTGAGGAAACCTTCATTCTGAATCGCTATCAATCATGAAACATATTTATGAAGCACTTCACTGCCAGTCATTGTACCAGATGTGCAAATAAAACAACACAGCAGATGATAAACATCTCTTACCTCCAATGAGTCTAACCACCCCCAGCCATCTCCATCACCTGTTGCCCATTCGTTCTCCATTTGGTAGTGCTCTCTCTGTCATTCTTCAGTTACTATTTCTAATCGCTTGCAACACAAATACAGATGCCACACAAACATCCTCACACACATTCAGAGATTATGAATCACTCATCAGATAATGCAACTAATTGGAACATGCTAGCAGGAAATGTATAATAGGAGATTTTGGATACTCTCCTTCTTTCTAGGTATCATGCAGTTTAGCTAAGGGGATATGTTTTCACATAAAGATGATTGGACCAGGAACCAAAAAGAAAAAAAGACATATTTAAGCCAGATTTAGTATTTGAGTGACTGTTGCAGTTAGGATTAAATGATATTGTGTACATAATGTTCCTTGAAAGATAATAGACATTCAACAGATTAATTCTTTGTTTAAATGAGAAAATATCTGTAAGTATTTTTAAACCATAAAGCAGTATGTATTCTCTCCCTTTCTCTCTGCCTCTCCACTGTCTATCTCAATCAATCAATCAGATTATTATGTTTAATATTCAGCTTATTTTATTGCCTGTATAAAGTGACTATGGTAGTGGAAAACTATCTTATATGTTGAATCATTCACATCACTTTGGTTGTGGGACAATTGTTTTGGTAGCAAGAACTTCGTTGTATCCTAAAATTATATTTAAAATATGAAAATTGGCTTACTTATGTGGAAGATCAGTAGTATTTTTCATACCCGTGAATCTTTATTTCCATGCTTTCTGGTTCAGAATTACCTTTTGCTTAGTAGAATTTTTTTTTTTTAATCACACTTTGACCAAAGGAAACCTCCCAAACAAAGCATTAAATTATGAAATCTAAGTATGAATTATCTCTGTGGTCAGGAGGGCATGGAGTTGGAGTCTGATGAAGTAGAATGAAAAATGATCTATGGCTCCTCTCCAGTTTCTGCTGTTTGATTCTCTGATACAGAGTTGCTTTGTTAAAGAGACGGCTTCTCTATCAGGATATTTAAGATGATTGCATGGGTATGGTGTGCATGCAGTCACTTCATTCCCTTTCTTTATTAGCTTCTGACTTTTTTATTGTCATGCTTTTTCTTTTTGCTATAAATAGTTAATTACCTTGATAGCACTGAGTAAAAACTTCTAGTTTTTTACTTCTACTAACTGTCATTGTTTGACTAGCAGTTACAGAGATTTATTTTTGCTAAACCCCTGCCATGCTAGACAGTCATAAACCAAGGGACACAGTGCATTAAAGGAAAATCCTTCTTTTGTGTCAGTTCAACCCAAGGGAGTGTGTATGATTCCAAGTTCATTAAAAATAAGTACTATTTATTAAGGGCCTGTAGATTTTGTCAAAGAGGTGTAGTTACCATCATTTAAACAAAGAGTTCCACTAGTCAAATCCTAGAAAAATATATTGCTTTAATCAAGCTGTCACTGTTGACCAATATTATTATTGTTGATTTGTTAAAATAAAGTTCAATAAAAGGTCTCAATAAATTTAGTAGCAATCCTTTTGATTGTGGAGTATTGTAATAAGAGAATAAATTATTCAAAATTTAGTAACCAGCTTCCAAATAAGTTCAAGATAATGCATACCATAAGGATGAGTGCGCAATCCTCTTTATTGAATGTGTAATATGTTTATATCTTTTAATCTAATTCCCTGGTGTAAATTCATGTCATGTCAATACTAAAATGTCTGGATAAAATTTAACATTTATGATTTTATAATTCCTTAGACATGACAGGTACAAAAACTCGCTTATTTCAGAAATAAGCCATGTCCATGGACCAGCCTAGATAGCATATTAAAAAGCAGAGACATTACTTTGCCAACCAAGGTCCGTCTAGTCGAGGCTATGGTTTTTCCCGTGGTCATGTATGGATGTGAGAGTTGGACTGTGAAGAAAGCTGATCGCCGAAGAATTGATGCTTTTGAACTGTGGTGCTGGAGAAGACTCTTGAGAGTCCCTTGGACTGCAAGGAGATCCAACCAGTCCATTCTAGAGGAGATCAATCCTGGGTGTTCATTGGAAGGACTTATGCTAAAGCTGAAACTCCATTACTTTGGCCACCTCATGCGACGAGTTGACTCACTGGAAAAGACTCTGATGCTGGCAGGGATTGGGGGCAGGAGGAGAAGGGGATGACAGAGAATGAGGTGGCTGGATGGCATCACCAACTCGATGGACATGAGTTTGAGTGAACTCCGGGAGTTGGTAATAGACAGGGAGGCCTGGCGTGCTGTGGTTCATGGGGTCACTAAGAGTCGGACACGACTGAGCGACTGAACTGAACTGAACTGATGGATTAGTCCATATGTTTCCAGTTGTATCTTTGCTATTCATGGTCTATCTTTCTGTACTAGTGAGCTACTTTGTGGTTTCTGGAGTTGACCATACGGATTACATATGAATTATACAGCAGTCTTTTTCCCTGGGATGTCCCTTTTTCTAACATAATAGTCTTAATTTAATATGCTCCCAAGTAGTTTGTGCATACTTCTGTGTTGCTGTTGTTCAGTGGCTCAGTTTGTGAGCCCAAATACTTGTTTCCCCATCTATATGCCATGAAGTGATGGGACTGGATGCCATGATCTTAGTTTTTTGCATGTTGAGTACTTCTGTGTTAGTACTTATTATATTACATGGCATTCATATGATGTTGGTGAGTATAATTGTAATGTCTGCATCTTTAATCTTTATAGCCATATAAAACAGAAAATTGTCTGGCACATGTTAGATGTTCAAGATATCTCTATTGAAACAAATTAACAATTTTAGCTTCCTTTCAAATCTAAATATATCTTTTTTGGAAAATTATACTGAAAGAATGACAAGGTGAAAATTTCCTTTCTTATCTTACCATATATTTCTCACTAATATATCTAATTGATGATGCCCCAGGAATAATTGGTTATTATTTTGTATTTATTTCATTGCATACAGTGAATTGAATGCATTATTTCATTAAAAATTGACAATTAATTTAGTTCATATGAAAGACAATTTATAATTTATATTCAAAATAGCTATCTAAGAAAAAGCAGTTTTTATATTGTTCATGTTGCTTGGTATAAAACTAGACTTCCTGAAGCAAATATACATGTATTATAGTCTGCCTCTAAAAATAAATTATTAAAAATATGTGTCTTTTTGGAATCAAGATAGAATTCTGACCAAAACTTAAGTCTTTGCCCAATTTCTACTCATTTCTAATACTATATTGCTATCAAACTCTTTCCCTTTACTACAGATTATATGTTAATTTCATGAAAGCAAAATTAACTTCAAACATCTATCATTTAAGCAAGGGCATGTTTGTTGTTTTTAAGCAATAATATACATTTTAAATAAAATATGGAAAAACTTTCAGTAAATGAAAATTTTCTGGTATTTCTCAAAAGTGTTCCTTAATTATTTCCTTTTCTATTTTTTTTATAAATATGAAATTGTCTGAAGTCATTTGACGTGCAGAGTACAGACAAAAGAAGAAATAGAGGCTGGGGAATTGATAGGGTGACATGGATTCAGAAATCAGATCCTCCCTTCACAACCAGTTTTTCTCTGTGGTTCAGTTTATTAGAACTAAAGGTCTCTTTCAAAATTATTTGACTATTTAATTATTGATTATTGGATATGATTTAATAATATGATGCTTCTGGAGAATAACAAACAACAATGAGGTGGTAAATTTAGCTATTGTTTAGACTCCACAACAAAGGAAAGTGTAAGATCAGCTATAGTTACCAGTACTAAACATCCAAAACAGGATAGAGAAAACTTTAGCCCAAAGCTGGCTATTGTCAAAGGAGGCAGGGTAGACAGAGAAGAAATAGTTTAATTGAAATTATTTACAATATGTAATAGAAATATGGATAAGGAAATAAATACTCCTGTTTTATAACTTCTTCCATGCTTTTGAAACTTTTGTGATATTTAAGCTCTACTGCCTCAGATTAAAATATTTTATGTTTAAAAATAAATGAAGAATAAATAAAAGTATAAAGAATAACATAACACTCTACCTCCCAAATAGATATAACAACTGCTGACACTTCCAGCTGCTTATTTTGTTTATTTTATTTTTAAAAGAATAACATATTACAGCTAGAAAAACATGAAAAATAGAATATTATAAATCAAACTCAGAATTTTTCACTCCATAATTTTCTTTCTCCTAACCTTGATTTATGTCATAAGCAAAGTGAGGTTGGCAAGTATCTATACCTCCTACATTTTTATGCTGTATATAATAATAATAATAACTGTTTAATATATATATTAAAATGTGTAAATTGTACTATGCATACATGCTGAGTCACTTCAGTTGTGTTCAACTCTTTGCGAGTCCATGACTATAGTCCACCAGGTTCCTCTGTCCATGGAATTCTCTAGGCAAGAATACTGGATTGAATGGCCATGGCCCTCTGCAGGGGATCTTCCCAACTCAAGGATTTAATTTGCATTTACTGAGGTTCCTGCATGCAGGCAGATTCTTTACCTATGGGAGATTGTACCATACATTATCTGTATTTTGGCCATTTCCTTTTTTTCCCACTAACATGCCATTACCAATAACCTCAGATATGCAGATGACACCACCCTTATGGCATAAAGTGAAGAGGAACTAAAAAGCCTCTTGATGAAAGTGAAAGAGGAGAGTGAAAAGGTTAGCTTGAAGCTCAACATTCAGAAAACAAAGATCATGGCATCTGGTCCCATCACTTCATGGAAAATAGATGGGAAAACAGTGGAAACAGTGTCAGACTTTATTTTTTGGGCTCCAAAATCACTGCAGATGCTGATTGCAGCCATGAAATTAAAAGACGCTTACTCCTTAGAAGGAAAGTTATGACCAACCTAGATAGTATACTAAAAAGCAGAGACATTAGTTAGCCAACAAAGGTCCATCTAGTCAAGGCTATGGTTTTTCCAGTGGTCATGTATGGATGTGAGAGTTGGACTGTGAAGAAAGCTGATCGCTGAAGAACTGATGCTTTTGAACTGTGGTGCTGGAGAAGACTCTTGAGAGTCCCTTGTACCGCCAGGAGATCCAACCAGTCCATTCTAAGGGAGATCAATCCTGGGTGTTCATTGGAAGGACTGATGCTAAAGCTGAAACTCCAATACTTTGGCCACGTCATGTGATGAGTTGACTCACTGGAAAAGACTCTGATGCTGGGAAGGATTGGGAGCGGGAAGAGAAGGGGACGATAGAGAATGAGATGGCTGAATGGCATCACCGACTCGATGGACATGAGTTTGAGTGAACTCCAGGAATTGGTGATGGACAGGGAGGCCTGGCGTGCTGTGATTCATGGGGTCGCAAAGAGTCGGACACGACTGAGTGACTGAACTGAACTGAACATGCCATTTTGATGACTTATTCATGTCTGAAATAATTCTCTAGTTCTTTGGCCCATTTTTTGATTGGGTAATTTATTTTTCTGGAATTGAGCTGCAGCAGCTGCTTGTATATTTTGGAGATTAATTTATCAGTTGCTTCTTTTGCTATTATTTTCTCCTATTCTGAAGGCTGTCTTTTCACCTTGCTTATAGTTTCCTTTGCTGTGCAGAAGCTTTTGATTTTAATTAGGTCCCATTTGTTTATTTTTGCTTTTATTTCCAATATTCTGGGAGGTGGTTCTTGGAGGATCCTGCTGTGATTTATGTCAGAGAATGTTTTGCCTATGTTCTCCTCTAGGAGTTTTATAGTTTCTGGTCTTACATTTAGCTCTCTAATCCATTTTGAGTTTATTTTGGTTTATGATGTTAGGAAGTGGAACTAAACAGACATTTCTCCAAAGAAGACATACAGATGGCTAACAAACACATGAAAAAATGCTCAACATCCCTCAGAATCAGAGAAATGCAAATCAAAACCACAATGAGATACCATTTCACACCAGTCAGAATGGCTGCTATCCAAAAGTCTACATGCAACAGTTGCTGGAGAGGGTGTGGAGAGAAGGGAACCCTCTTACACTGTTGGTGGGAATGCAAACTAGTACAGCCACTATGGAGAACAGTATGGAGATTCCTCAAAAAACTGGAAATAGAACTGCCGTATGATCCAGCAATCGCACTCGTGGGCATACACACCGAGAAAACCAGAATTGAAAGAGACACATGTACTCCAATGTTCATTGCAGCACTGTTTATAATAGCCAGGACATGGAAGCAACCTAGATGTCCATCTGCAGAAGAATGGATAAGAAAGCTTTGGTACATATACACAATGGAGTATTACTCAGCCACTAAAAAGAATGCATTTGAACCAGTTCTAAATAGGTGGATGAAACTAGAGCCTATTATACAGAGTGAAGTAAGCCAGAAAGAAAAACAACAATACAGTATACTAACGCATATATATGGAATTTAGAAAGATGCAAA
The DNA here is from genome assembly GCF_049115385.1 of Moschus berezovskii. Classification (NCBI taxonomy): domain Eukaryota; kingdom Metazoa; phylum Chordata; class Mammalia; order Artiodactyla; family Moschidae; genus Moschus; species Moschus berezovskii. The sequence goes on along the minus strand of NC_142463.1, from coordinate 48,733,951 downwards.
TGATAACCCTGTATATGAGACAGCAAAAGAGACACAGATGTATAGAACAGTCTTTGGGACTCTGTGGGAGAGGGTGAGGGTGGGATGATTTGGGAGAATGACATTGAAACATGTATATTATCGTATGTGAAACGAATTGCCAGTTCAGGGTCGATGCATGTTACAGGATGCTCGGGGCTGGTATGCGGGGATGACCCAGAGGGAGGATAAGGGGACGAGGGAGGTGGGAGGGAGGTTCAAGAAGGGGAACACATGTACACCCGGGGCGGATTCATGTCAATGTATGGCAAAACCAACCAATATAATATTGTAAAATAATTAACCTCCAATAAAAATAAAAATTAAAAAAAATAAAGTAAAATCTAAAATTAAAAAAAAAATAAAATAATTCTCTAGTTCATTCATGTTATCTGCTTTATAGTATTGTATAAATATATTTTCCAGGATATTTCTCTTTATATGTTCTTCCGTCTTTTTCTCCCTCCCTCACTCCTTTCCTTCCTTGCTTCCTTCCTTTAGATACATTTTATTTTGTTTTTGTTGTGCATTCAGTCTGATGGTTGCAATTCATATTCCTTTCCCATGATACCACTTTTAAATTGTGTATATTTCTATTCTTATAATAGTTGTCTTTGGATTTTAACATATCCACAAAAACACAAGGAAATATAGGCATTATTTTATAATAAATTTATATTAAGTACAATGTACAAAAATATTGAATCATATTATGTATGCCAGAAATTAATATTATGTATCAGCTATACTTCAGTTGTAAAAATCTGGCTTTAAATTCTGTTTCTGGCATCATATAATTCTCTCATTTATATCTAGTTTTTAGAAGTTCAAAAACATGAATATTTCTAAGTCACTTTATAAAATATGTAATTTAGTATTTTATATTTTTGTAATAAGAAAGAACTCCACATCAGCTAGAGCTGCTTTATTGTCTGATGTGCTTCATCGCATACTGAAGTCTTAGAATTTGTTCACATCATTGTCTAAAATTCTTAGTACTATGGCAAGGGACATGGTGCATGTGCATCCGGAGCCTTAAGAATTGCTTACGTCACACTGTGTGTACGGATGTTTGTGCATGTGTGTTTAGGATGTTAAGTTTTGAGTATTCTTTTTTTCAAATACATATTTAAACAAAATTTGAATTTAGGTCACTTGTTAAATAATTTATCATTATCAAACCTTTATGATCAGAAATAAGCATTAGAAAAATCCCCCAAAACTCAATTGCAATGAAATAAGGAATTGAAAAAGAAGACTAGAGCTTATATTTCTGTTTTCTTTAATGTTATGTTTTATTTCATATTAAGAATAATCTGAATTTCCTTGTGTAACATTTGCAATAAAAGACTGTGTCTTTCCCTTCTTTTAAAATTTCTTAACAGAAAGGCTGATGTTACTGAGTTGAGACCTGTTTTACTTCCAATGTAGGCCTATGAAAGTGAAAGTCACTCAGTCATGTCCGACTCTGTGACCCCAGGGACTATACAGTCCGTGGAATTTTCCAGACTAAAATCCTGGAATGGGTAGCTTTTCCCTTCCCCAGGGAATCTTCCCAACTCAGGTATCAAACCCAGGTTACCCACATTGCAGGCAGAATCTTTACCAGCTGGAGCCACCAGGAAAGCCCAAGAATACTTGAGTGGGTAGCCTATCCCTTCTCCAGCAGATTTTCTTGACCCAGGAATGAAACTGGGGTCTCCCACATTGAAGCTGAGCTACCAAGGAAGCCCATCTAGGTCAATAGTGCTATAAAATTCCCCTGAATACTGTTCAACAACATGCCACAAATTTCTTATTTTTATTTTTGTGACTCATGAGTTATCTAGAAGTATTTTATCTAGTTTCCAGTTTGGGGACGTTTCCAGAAAAATTTGTTTTTTTTAAATTGTAATTTAATTTCACTGTGGAAAGAGAACATACTGTCTAAGACTTGAATTTTAAAAAATCTACTTTTTTATGACCCAGAATAAAGCCTATCTTGATACATATTTCACGTGCACTTGAAGAGTATGTATACCGTGCTGCTGTCCAGTAGAGTATTCTATAAATGTAAAATTACAACAAGTTCATTGATGGTGTTAAAGTGTTTCATATCATAAATGATGCTTTTTCTTATTCTATTAAGTAATAGATATTTAAGAAACCTGTAACTTTAACTGTGGATTTGCCATTTATTCTCTCAGTTTTAGAGCATGACTTTATACATTTTGAAACTTTGTTATTAGGTGAAAATAATTTAGGGTTTTGTCCTCTTGATTTATTTACATATTATAATTATGAACTCACCTTATTTATCTCTGGTATATATTTTGCTCTGAAGTAAGGTTTTTTTTGCTGTTGTTGTTGTTCTGTTATTTGTATAATCATCCCAACTTCCTTCTGATTAGTCTTGTGTAGAGTATGTTAGCCCGTCTTTGACTTTTAACTTATTTATGTCTTTATATTTATAGTGTATTTCTTCCTGGCTATATAGAAAGGTCCTTGCTTTCTTTTATCCAGTTTGACAATCTCTGCCTTTTAACTGGGATGTTGAGAACATTTTCTATTTAGTGTGATTATCAGTATAGTTACATTTAGGTCCATGATCTTGCTTTTTTTTTTTTTGTCTTATTTGTTCCTTAACCACTTTTGATTTTTTTTTCTTTTTTTTGCCTTTTGGCATCATAAATATTCTCACCTTCAAAAAAGAAATGGTAGATATGAGATGTGGTAGAGACAGTGATGTTAACTACCTCTGTGGTTGTACACATTTTGATCTATATAACTGTATCAAATCAACATGTAGGACCCCTTAAACTTACACATTGGTAAGTGACAATTATATCTCAAAAAAGCTGGAAAACAGTATTCTACTATATAGTACAAAAAAATTTACTTTGTTTTGTCTCATTAGCTTACCTCCGTGAAAAATTTTTTGGGGAAAAAAAGCATTTTCATTGTATTTTTATTCTCACTATGAAATGCACAATTTAACATCAAAAGGTACATTTTTCAGATATGAAAAGAATTTTGTATTTATTAATTCATATCAAAAGATTTGGCTTCCAAGCAGTAATTTAGATTGTAGGAGCTATATATTTAAAGCTAATCAAATTTATGATGGATTTTTTTCCTGCATATCTACAAAAGTGACAAGCTAGTTAATTTAAAAGTATGGATTGATTAATAGCTCTGCTTATGAGTCTTTATTTGTAAATGAATATAGTCATGACAACTAAGTTTTTAATTTTAAAAGAATGATATTATGTATTGTTAAAGCTATTTTTAAAGAGTCTTGTAGTTTTTCAAGAAATCTTAAAATTAGCTGAACAGATATCTTTTCTTCAAATACATAAAATCTCAAAAACAACTTGAAGACTCCTTCATTACTGTTTAATAAAAGAAAAATTGTTAACTCTCTTCCACTATTGGCTAGTTTTTACTTCACCAATAGATCTTTGTAATCCTCTGGTACTGGCACTATACACTTGAGATTCTGTTTCAAATTTTAAAATAATCATCTTTTAATTTTACAACATAACTGCCATATATGGAAGGTGGCAACTGTCTTTTAGAACATAATATACATGTTATTTTTGTTCTTGATTGCTATAAAATCAGCTGAGATTTGGTGATTTCTCCTTACTCACTGGAGTTATTAGCTGCCCTGTGTTAATAGTAAGGTTCATGAATAATGGTATCATATTAATTAAAGAAGTGTCATTTCAAAAATGTACTACATTTCAAAATTAAGCGAGGAGCATTAGGGAGTTTGAGCAGAGGGCTTCCAATAATGGAGTTATGTTTTCAACAGGACCATTATGGTAATAGGATTAAGAAGAGACTAGGTGTGAAACTGACTAAGCAGGGTACCAAACTTCAGACTATTGTCATAATCCTAGCAAGAGATAATGGTGAATTGGTTCGGGTACTAACAACTCAGTGAAAGGGATTATATTCTCAATATATTTTGAAGGCAGAGTTAGCAGTATTTTCTGATAAATTGGATATGAAGTATCAGAGCAAAAGAAGGAATGAAGGACTACTCTATTTCTTCTGAACAATTACAAGTGGAATAGATATGTCATTAACTGAGAGGGTAATCAGCACTATTTATTTCCATTCATTTTCATTCATTCTTTTAAACCTGGCAATTTGATTCTACTCCAAACCCTGGAAATAAATTGGACCTTCAAATGCCTTCCTGCTTGCCTACCCTGCAGGTATTACTTTGACCTCTTAGGAAACTCTTACCCCTTAACTTTCAGATCACTTGTTATTATTGCTACTTGGCCAAAAGTCTTTGCTGTATGTTTCTGTCTCAGTCATTGTGAGTCGCTTTCACTGATTTTGGTATACAAAACAATTAACAAAATTGTGTACCTATTAATAAATAAGTATAACTTAAATGCTGACTGAATGTGATTTATTCTTTTTTGCTCTAGGATGTACTGCTGTTAGCATGACTAAATACAGAAAAACAAATGCATTTTTCTCAAGTGACTAAATATGTATCAATCAAACAATATAAATATGGCTTCAAAAATTTTAGCTTTATTCAAGAAATTAAACAATATCATTTAAAAGGATTAAGCATTCTTGCTGCTAAGTCACTTCAGTCGTGTCCGACTCTGTGCGACCCCATAGACGGCAGCCCACTAGGCTCCCCCGTCCCTGGGATTCTCCAGGCAAGAACACTGGAGTGGGTTGCCATTTCCTTCTCCAAAGCATTCTTAAACCAGAGCAATTTAATAGAAAATGTTTGTTGCATTTTGTAAGACTTTACTTAAAAATGTAAAGAATTTCTGAAATGATCTCATTTAGCGTGAATGATCACTTTTAAATGGCTTCCATATGTATTTATAGTACAAAAATCATTTCATGCAATTTATGATATTTTCTATTATTATTTCAAAATCAAATTATTACTGTTAGTTATGTTTATGTTGTGGCACCTCTGCTTATTATCTTTCACACATGGGTCAGTGATTTATTTTTCAGATATACACATTTCATGATTTATTGGTGTACTTTAATATTTTCTGTCTTGATTGCCCAAATGTTCCACACCTGTTCTTGTGAATATGTGTTAGTCTTAAAGTGATTTAACACCATCGCAAACCCTTAATGTAATGCTTTATCATGATCCAATGTGATTATATTGTGTAATGCAACCTTAGCTTATGTCTTTACACTTCTTGAGCTTTTAACGACCTATATCCTATAGCTAATGAGAAATATTTCATGCTTTACTTAATGTGATCATCAAAGGGAGATAAGATTTTTATCCAGATAATTCAAAGTTTAGATTAAGTAGTTCTTTAAGATTCTCTGGGCTTCCCTGGTGGCTCAGAGGGTAAGCCTGTGAATGGTCAGTATCTTTAAATGAAGTTAGTAATATTCATTTGAATATATGTTCTTATACCATTTACTTTCTTCCTAAAATACTCTTATAATTAATGTTTATCAGTGATTTTGTTTCATGTTTTGTTTTCCTTTAACCACTTAGAAATGTTGTTTACTTCCACTTTCTTGTTTAGATTTTTGAAGGAATGTTATAGGATTGTAAATATATGTTTGTATTTATTTCCCTTTAGTTTTAGAAAGAGAAATATTGTGAGTTAAATATTCTCTGATTTTGATGAACTGTGTGTCTTTCCAAGGATGTTTTATCAAAGACTTGAGGGCAGTAAAGACTGTTGGCTGCTTCTTTGTTAATTTGTTTATTTTACATATGAAATGCATATGTGTAAAGTGGCAAGCCTTATTGGGAGTTATTTAACAAATTAGACTATAATGCCAATATAAGAAGTTTTTAATCTTCAACATTTCATTATACAAAAGCTAAATATTTTTAGAAAATTTCTAGTGGTAATAACTAATAACATATAACAAATTTCAATTTTTGCATTTGTGAGTGCCAGTATTCATATAGACTGGCTCACAGGGATGGTGTTCTTACCTGTTGGGAGGCAATTTTCCATGGTATTTCTATACATTGTGTGACAACTTTTGTCCTTGACTATCTTTTCAAAGATGTTTCTGAAGCAAACAGACTTAGAAGAAAGAGATGTTATCTCCTTCCATGGCAAAAAATGGATTGTTTTGAGTTTACTTTAATCAAAATAAGATCTCCCTCTGGGGAAAGTGTTGAAGAGGCTTGCTGAAACCCTCTTATAGAATTGGGTTTTTTCTAAATTCAGAAATCCTCCACTGTGACATAAGCCTACTTTATAGTATCCATCTAAGTCATTCAGCATCACCTCCTTGGTTCTTGGGATGGAAGGAATTGATGAGAATCTGAAGCTTGTATTGAGTAATAAAGTTCTTGTCTCTGATCCAAGAGTCTACTGTCAGTCTTAAGTGTGGAATGCTGACATATTAACTTGCAAGTAGGATAAAATCTCTGACCTTTGACAGTTCTTGACACTACAGTCATTTTATAGAAGAAGTAACAGGCTCAGGCAAGGTAAAAAAAAAAAACAAAAACTAGTCCAACTCCCTAGAAGTCATTAATAATGTATTATAGAAGTAGAACCTGGTATCTGGCTCTAGGTTTGTGCCATTACATGATGCTGCTTCTAAGCATGTTAAATTTATGTATCTTGGAAAGTGACTGAAGCTAAAAACACAGTCAGGATTCTTTCTGGCGGTTAATTTTAGTAGTGAAGACTTAATCAGATTAATAAAACAACATATATTCATTAAGATTCAGTTATATATTCAGTATAGCTAACAGATATTTTTTTAAAATGATATATTTTTATATTTAAAAAAATGACAAATAAAACTAATGATTCTTTCAGAGTTTTGTAGCTGTAGTTTTAAAATTGTAGTTTGGTTTTGAGAATTTTGTTCCTAGAATTTGTAAAGATCGAGAAATAGATAATATGGAGAGAGTAATACAAAACTCTCATTTCCACCAGTACCTTTTTCCTCCAAAAAACTTCTCTCCCTTTCCTCTTTTGCTCTCGCTCTAATAAGTGCACATGCAAATGTATTTTGTGATGACTTTCAGGAGGAAATCACATTGCCTAATAGACTATCACTGGTAGTCCTACAATTTTTGTTTAGGATTTAGTACTCTTGCTATTGTAAGGCAAATTTACTTCAGTGTTGGGAAAGCTGTCTATGAGGAATACCAAAATGTAATAAAATTTTGGACTAAAAGTTTAGACACCACAATCTACTCTCATCTGTGTCACCAGCTGTATGACCATTGTCATATCACTTAACTTGTTTGCTTTTTAATTTTTTGTCCTAGGGGAAAAAGTATGGATCATTTTCAATTATTTAAAGGGCTTTCACACATTTTCACCCGGAGAAGGCAATGGCAAGCCACTCCAGTACTCTTGCCTAGAAAATCCCGTGGATGGAGGAGCCTGGTAGGCTGCAGTCCATGGGGTGGCTAAGGGTTGGACAAGACTGAGCGACTTCACTTTCACTTTTCACTTTCACACATTGGAGAAGGAAATGGCAACCCACTCCAGTGTTCTTGCCTGGAGAATCCCAAGGAAGGGGGAGCCTGGTGGGCTTCCATCTATGGGGTCACACAGAGTCGGACACGACTGAAGTGACTTAGCAGCAGCAGCAGCAGCAGCACACATTTTCACCAGTTCTAGCAGTTGACATTTCTTGATTTGGGGTGAGAAATATGAAACTTTCAAAAGAAACATAGGTCTCATTATTGCATTACATTACTTCATACATAATGTGAATTCAATAAGCATTAGCTTCCCTCATAGCTCAGTTGATTAAGAATCTGCCTGCAATGCAGGAGACCCGGGTTTGATTCCTGGGTCGGGAAGATTCCTGGGTCAGAGAAGGAAATGGCTATCCACTCCAGTATTCTTGCCTGGAAAATCCTATAGACAGAGAAACTTGGTGGGCTACAGTACATGGGGTCACAAGAGTCAGACATGACTTAGCGATTAAACCACCACCACTAAGCATTAGCTACTATATTTGATCTATTTAATATTCTTTTTTTGTTCTACTTATATCCATACAGGCAGTAATATTTCCTTGCAATTTTCATAAAATAAACTGCTGTTTTATTTTAATGCTGAATTTCATAATAATCTTATTTGCCAATAACTTATAGATAGTAGGTGTATGTCGTTCATATACCACTACTATGTAATTTATGGACCAAATTTAAATTTTTAATTACATATAAAATAAAGGACATTTTATATTGTCCTCTATATCATAGTCCAACTCTTGGCATCCTACAGTAATTACAGTGCTATGAAAATTGTGTTATTCTATTATTACTATAGAGGACATGAACAAACTTTAAGATAAAATTCAATCTTAAAAATCTGAAAGTAATAGCAGTCACAAATTAAAAGACATGTACTTCTTAGACGAAAAGCTGTGACAAACCTAGACAGCATAATAAAAGACAGAGACATCACTTTGCCTACAAAGGTTTGTATAGTCAAAGCTATGCTTTTTCCAGTAGTCATGAACAGATTGTGAGTTGGACCATAAAGAAGGCTGAGCACCAAAAAACTGATGCTTTCGAATTGTGGTGCTGGGGAAGACTCTTGAGAGTCCCTTGGAAAGCAAGCAGATCAAACCAGTCAGCCAGTCCTAAAGGAAACCAATCCTGAATGTTTATTGAAAGAACTGATTCTGAAGTCAAATCCAATAATTTGGCCACCTGATGCGAAGAGCTGATGCATTGGAAAAGACCTTGATGCTGGGAAAGATTGACAGCAGGAGAAGGGGGCGGCAGAGGATATGGTTGGATGGCATCACCAGCACTGAGTTTGAGCACGACTCTGGGAAATGGTGAAGGACAGGGAAGCTTGGCGTGCTGTGGTCCCTGAGGTCACAGTCAGACATCACTTATGGACTGAACACTAATAAAAATGCATATGACCCAGCTTATATGCAGATGATACTACCCTTATGGCAGAAAGTGAAGAGGAACTCAAAAGCCTCTTGATGAAAGTGAAAGAGGAGAGTGAAAAGGTTGGCTTGAAGCTCAACATTCAGAAAACAAAGATCATGGCATCTGGTCCCATCACTTCATGGGAAATAGATGGAAAAACAGTGGAAACAGTGTCAGACTTCATTTTTTTGGACTCCAAAATCACTGCAGATGCTGATTGCAGCCATGAAATTAAAAGACGCTTACTCCTTGGAAGGAAAGTTATGACCAACCTTGATAATATATTAAAAAGCAGAGACATTACTTTGCCAACCAAGGTCCGTCTAGTCAAGGCTATGGTTTTTCCCGTGGTCATGTATGGATGTGAGAGTTGGACTGTGAAGAAAGCTGATCGCCGAAGAATTGATGCTTTTGAACTGTGGTGTTGGAGAAGACTCTTGAGAGTCCCTTGTACCGCCAGGAGATCCAACCAGTCCATTCTAAGGGAGATCAATCCTGGGTGTTCATTGGAAGGACTGATGTTAAAGCTGAAACTGCAATACTTTGGCCACCTCATGCGACGAGTTGACTCACTGGAAAAGACTCAGATGCTGGGAAAGTTTGGGGGCGGGAGGAGAAGGGGACGACCGAGAATGAGATGGCTGGATGGCATCACCGACTCTGTGGACATGAGTTTGAGTGAACTCCGGGAGTTGGTGATGGATAGGGAGGCCTGGCGTGCTGTGATTCATGGGGTCGCGGAGAGTCGGACACGACTGAGCGACTGAACTGAACTGAACTGAACTGATGTGCTCATGTAGATTTTTATTTGGGACATTCAGTTTTCACTAAAGAAGGCAGCCTTTTTACGTAGCTTGCAAGCTCTACATGAGCACATAAGCTGGGGCATGTGTGTTTTTATTAGTGTTCAGTCAGTAAGTCATGTGACCCAGAGGGAGGATAAGGAGAGGAGGCAGGTGGGAGGGGGGTTCAGGAGGGGGAACTCATGTACACCCGGGGTGGATTCATGTCAACGTATGGCTAAACCAACCAATATTTGTAAAATAATTAGCCTCCAATAAAAAATAAATAAATAAATAAAATAATAATCTTTCTTTGTGTTTTGCTTGGTAGATATAATAGGAAATTTGAATGAAAAATCATCACAGTAATACATTTTGCAATAGTGACTGTATACAGATGTCACTTCTTTCATCCTAACTGTTTACTAAGGTTGTTTCTGGGTTGCATGTTATTGAGTGAACTGTATCAACTAACAAATAATTTAGAGTAACTTCTGACTTTAATCATTTTATCATTATTGATATTGAAAAGTATAATATTTTTAAGTGAAACATTGGTACTCATTTTAAAATATGACTTATACATTATACAATAAGAAAATTATGGTCCCTTGATCATTCAGGTGATTTTGTATTTTCAAATGAAATTATTTGTACCAATATTTTTATCAGTGAAAATATTAGCTCAGAATTAATTCAACATCATACCTCATATATTTATCAATGATTTTGTTGTAAAATCCAACCTAATTCTACAAATAAAAAATATTCAGTGCCAAGAATGAGTTAACAAATATCATTTCTATCACTAACTTACTTAAAGGCAGTTATTAATATAACAGAGTATAAACAATGAAATTAGGTTTCTCGTAATGTTGTACATCCTTGGCAATCAAACTCATTTTAGTTAGAAGTGTGTGTTAGTCACTCAGTCCTGTCTGACTCTTTGTGATCTCATGGACTGTAGGCAGCCAGGCTCCAGTGTCCATGGACTTCAGGCAAGAACCCTGAAGTGGGTTGCCATTTCTTTCTCCAGGGTATCTTCCCATCACAGGGATTAAACCTGCTGCTGCTGCTGCTAAGTCACTTCAGTCGTGTCCGACTCTGTGTGACCCCATAGACGGAAGCCCACCAGGCTCCCCCGTCCCTGGGATTCTCCAGGCAAGAACACTGGAGTGGGTTGCCATTTCTTTCTCCAGGGTATCTTCCCATCACAGGGATTAAACCTAGGTCTCCTTTATTGCAGGTAGATTCTTTACCGTCTGAACCACCAGGGAAGAGGATCATTTTAGTTAAATTACTCCCAATTCTGTGAGCCATTTGCTCTTTACTTTCTGCTTAAATGTTTCTATGTAACATTGAGTTTCCAAGTAATTTTATTCATCGTCATATTACTCAGTTTTGCTGCCATTTTCCTTTGTTTGTTTTTTATACCCCAATTCTAAAATCTTAAATTTTGTTCTGAACTTTTTTTAAAAAATTTTCTTTAAAAATAATTCTCAGGAATTCCTAGTTGTTATAACAAAGCATCTTTTGGAATTCTATCTTTTAAATCAATTACATGAAACAATATTTTACCTCCTCCTTTTAGGTAATTTTTTTTATCAGTTCAGTTCTGTTGCTCAGTCATGTCTAACTCTTTGTGACCCTGTGTACTGCAGAGATTATGGAGATTATATAATTAAAGAGTTACAGATATTATGGGAAAGCAAAAACACCTCATTGGTTATGGCTCAGAAATTCTCTATTTTCTTATTTTCTCACTGTTGATCATCAACAAACCTTAAGGCAAAAGATTTGCAAGCCAGCAGCTTCTACAATTGAAGGGAGAACTATGTTTTCAGTCTCTTTCCAGTTCCTCAAACATTACATCTCAGATTATATAAACTATACCAATGATAAATTTCTAGTTTCAAAAAATATGATTTATGCATAACTTTAAAAGAATGTCTGTTTCTTACAGTGGCTGAAGCAGTACCAGTACTCACTGAGGCTGAATCACCCCCCGGGCTGGTGGTTGTCTTTCACTTCTGTGACTTTACATGTGTAAAATGCCAGATAAATCCATCTTCCCCTTGTGCTTTTATAGGTACTCAAATGCTCACAATCATCAATCTAGTTGTTGTAACAAAGCATCTTTTGAATTCTATCTTTTAAATAAATTACATGAAACAATATGTTACTTCCTCCTTTAGGTAATGAGTTTTTCATATTTAAAACTAATTTTTTAGGCTGAGACTACAAAAAGGATACCATTTCCTCACCTACATCACACCCCTCTGAAGGACTTTTTCTATTGCTTGAAAGCTGAGAGAAGCTTTGTATTTTCTAAATTTTACTTTCCTTCATAAACTTTTCAAAATCTAATATATTGTATACTGCTGAGTTCTTCGTCTATACCCAAAGCATTTGCCTTTATTTCCACATAAATGTCCACCTATAGTTAGTATTTATGGTTGCTATGATCTTAGACCATTTTTAAAGCACTTTACACTGTGTGATATTAAGCAAAAGATATTTCTGTGTTTGCTCACATGTTTCTAGGGGAATTTTATCTTTCTACTTGTTGTATATACCTCCAAGAGTTATACTAACATAATGTCAGGATTGTATAATACAAAGTTAAATTCTATTGGAATGATTTTATTCGTGAATATTTTGCTTACATGACCAAATTTGATTTGGGAAATAAAACATTCTCTCACTGTAGTGAAAATGCATGGAAATTAACAGTAAGGGATAGAAGCAATTAAAATAACATTTGGGTCTATGCTTATAATTAAAGAGATGCTTATCAGTTTAGGAATTTTGCATGAAGATTGAATAATGAGTGCTCCCAAATAACTTCTGCCATGAGACTTACTTCAGATCATGTAAAACAATTAACAAAGCTTTAAAAGACCATTCCAGGAAGTGTTATATGTTCTCAAAGTATAGCTTACATTATTTTGACATGTTTAGAATATGTCTACAACCTGTTAGTCTGTATGAAATACAGAGTTGTTTTATTTTGTATTTTGAAAATGTATTTTAGACCAATCACAGTTTAAAGGCTACTGGACCTCACTGCTTTGTGTTAAGGTGGTTATAGAATTACAGAGAAGGACTGCATTCCAACATGTTAAGGAGTAGTGACATTTGCTACTGTAAATACTTTCTGATATTCATAAAGATTTTTAAATATAACGATCCCTAAAAATTACTTCAGTGGTAGTGGACCACCCTATACAACATAGTTTCACTCCAATTCATGTCACGCTGGTAGTTTCTGTAATTAAAGAATTTATTGCACAAGTCCTAAGAACTGATGTTAAATCATGTGTATGTTACATATGTACATAGAATACAGTATTTGTGTCTGCATGCATACATAATTATATATAATCATGTAAATATGCAGTCATACATACATAATCTCATATATATATAATACACACACACACATATACACACACGGCCTTCCCTGGTGGCTCAGGGGTAAAGAATCCAATGCAGGAACTTAAGGAGACGCGAGTTGGATCCCTGGGTTGGGAAGATCTCATAGAGGAGAGCATGGCAACCCACTCCAGTATTCTTGCCTGGAGAATCCCATGGATAGAGGAGCTTGGCAGGCTCATTCCATAGGGTCACAAAGAGTTGAACATGACTGAAGTGACTTAGCATGCATACACACACACTCACACACACGTATATAAGTGTAAATGGTCTTCATAAACATGTCCAAAGTCATAAGCTTGTGTATGTTTAGGTATATGAAAAAATATGTTTACTAAATGAATTAAGAAAAAATTCACAAGTTTTCTACTAAATATGACACTGCCCATTTGTGCATGTTCTTGCAAAGGCCATTTCTTTACAAACAGGGATCTGTGGGATTGTTAACGCTAGCTGAAGCTTCCTGTTTATTCACCCATTCTGGGATTTCCCGTTTGCCAGCACTACAAATGCACTGTATTATAAATGAGAACAGCTTGTTGAAGGCTGTGTTTTAATGTTTTCTGGAAATAGATGAAGACAACATGTTCTGATATATTTGTAGCAAATCCAGTTAGGAGCTTATTTAGGAATTTTTTGGGTTTTTTTTCTTCTTTAACAAACATAGGAAATATGTTCTTATAGTGGTATAAATAATAATTACAAATTCTTCCTAAAGAAAATAATTATGCATGCTTTAAAGTTAACTTCCTTTTTGGAAAACAGTTGGTATTCAGTGTTTTGTCTAGGTCAACAATATTTACATAAAAATACTAGAAAGTTATTTTTCATATAAACCTTAAAATTCCTCTTTATTGCCCCACAAAATGTTAAAGTAGTAATAAATTGTTTATTATTAGTATAGTATAGTAATGATGTTTTTAGTTGTGTTTAATGATCATAGATCAATTGATAAACTCTTGTTATTCCTATTTATTTTAGTGGATTTTGAAGAAATATCTGGATAATAATCATTTTTCTGGAAAAAAAAGAGTGAGAATAAAATAAAGTCCCTCCTACTTCACCTGCCAACATATTTTGCTTTCTGTACTCTTACATTTTTGCCTACTTCGTAATCCTAATCTAGACTGTCACTTGTTAAGAATTCCATGCAATTTTTGAAAATTTTCAGCAATTTTTAAAAATAGTAGATAAAATTTTGATATTTGATAAAGTTGACCTTTGCTTTTTGATATGTGTGGGTGTCGGTATGGATGTTTTGTGGATGAGCGTGTGTGTATATATGTTTCAAATGTCAATGTAAAAGATGTATCAAATATAATAGTAGAATTTTGGATATGTTAACGAGCCTAAATTTATGCAGTTTTAAATGGGACAAAGAATTAGCATTATAAATTGTAGCAGTATATAATGAAAGCTGTTTACATTAAAAGTACATGACAGAAATGTAAGAAAATGACTAAGTGCAATATGAAAGAAAAATTACTTCATTGAACACCCCCAAATTTAAAGTTTAAATATAATCTTGGTATATATAAATATGCAAAAATTTGATTCCTCTAAATAACCATCACCTTGATCAAGATATAAAACATTTCTATTACATTAGAAAGTTCTTTCCTGCTACTTTAGCCACCCACCAGGGGTAATCACTCTTCTGACTTCTGTTAACATCAATTCATTTTACTTGGAACAAAATATCTGTGGGATTCACTCATGTTGTTGTGTTTATCAGTAGTTCATTGCTTTCAAATTGCTGGTTTGTTTTCCATTATAGGGATACGCAATAGATTACTATGCCATTCTCTTGATGATGTCCATTTGAGTTGTTTCTAGCTTTCTTCTATAATGAATAAAGTTGATATTGATATTATTGTTCTTGTGCTTTGTTGGACATATATACTCATCTTTCTTGGCCATATACTTGAACTACAATTGCTGAATCATAGAGTAGGTATATGGTTAGCTGTAATAGATAAAATTTTAATAGTTTTCAAAAATTACACTTCTAGTTTCTCTTTTTTTCAGTTTCTCATTTTTTCAGGTTATAGCTTGAGATTTAATATTCATTTAAGTCATTCTTCTTATTTATTCATTTATATGTGATTATTTTAAACTCACCATGAGACCCAAATAAGTGAAGCTATCATCCTCCAGCTTATGCAGCCATTTTAGATGATGACCAAGTGAGACAATGGTCTGCAAATTCACTATGAAAATCCATCTTCAAAGATATTCTAGTGTTTCTCAAATTTGGCCCTATTGACATTTTGAGCTGGTTACCCAAAATGCCAATTTTGTTGTGGATTACTGTCCTGGGCATTGTAGGATACTTTGCAGGATTCAAGTCCTCTACCCATTGCATACCAAGACCAATTCCTTGTTGTGACAATCCAGAATATATCCACACATTGCCAAATGTTCTTTTTGAGGGGGTTGGAGTTGGTAGGGAGGATAAAATAATCCCTCACTGGAAAATCACTAAGATATGTTGATATTCACCACAATACAAATGCTACCTATCTTTTGCCATATAATTTATCCCAATGTGATAACCTTATCAGTTTTTGTATTGCACAAGTAACATGATTTTCCTCTAATTTAGACTGCTTTTTTATCCTCACAACCACCCTGCCCTGCTTTTTACAAATATTGGGTAATCAAGTCATTAATCTTTCCATATGTATTACAATTTGGGGATGGATGTGTGACCTCATCATTTCTTAAAAGACTCAAAAGATATTATAATTTTTAATCTAAATACCTTTAGTAAGAAGCTTTTGTAATCTCTTACCTATTTAACAAAATGAGACCAGTTTTATTCTTACCAAACAAAAAAATGATTATTGTATTTTTATTTCAGGAAACCTAGGGATTACAGAGAGCATTAAATTTACTTGATGCTTACCTGTTTCCTTTTGTTTTGCTTTCACTGCACTATGAAGTTACAATGTGTAACGTCATTCTCTTTATTTAAATTGACATTTATACTCATGGCTTCTTTCTTCATGTGCTAAACTTCTATTCATCCTTCGAGACCCATTTTTTACTCATTTTGATAACGTCTTCCACAACCCGTTTGTTGGGGGAAAAAGAAAAAAAAAACCTCCTCTTCTGCTCCTAAAACAATTTGTTCAAACATTTATAATTGCATTTACCATATCACTCTGTAATTTATTGCTTACTCTTAGCCTCTTAGTTTATGTATCATATCATATTCTAGAATGAAATAAATCCTAATCAACTTACTAATTATAGTCCTTTAATTTATAAATTAACATTTATTTTCCAACTGAGGGTTAAATATTTTCAAACTACCAATATCTAGCTTAGTACCCAACACAGCTATCATGTAAGAAATATCAGTATCATATTTTAAATATTAAACCTGATGGACAAGATCATTAGATGAAAATAAAATAACCTTCATTATTTTTTAACTTTAAGGCTGGCTAAAAATCTAAATAGATTAGCTATAATGATAAATTTAAAGATCTTAGGATATAATCTAGGAACTAAACAATTTCAGTAAGATTCAGAAAATTTAAGATTATATATATATATATATAATAGGTAGTCCTGAATTTTATGAAAGTTACTTAAAAAATAAAATGTCTAATCATCATAACTATGTTTATTTAAAATTTGTTTAGAAATAGCTCCCAAAATACGAATACATATATGTGTGTGTGTTTGTGTAACGTACGTATATATAATGAAGTGAAGTTGAAGTGAAGTGTTAATTGCTCAGTTGTGTCCTGCTCTTTGCAGCCCCATGAACTGTCACCCACCAGGCTCCTCTGTCCCTGGGTTTCTCCAGGCAAGAATACTGGAGTGGGTAGCCATTCCCTTCTCCAGGGGATGTTCCAAACAGATCAAACCCCAGTCTCCCACACTGCAGGCAGATTCTTTACCATTTATATTACCTGCATATTGTATATACATGTAATTAATTTATGTAAATTATGATTTACGTGTATATAATAATAAAGATATACATATATATTTCTATCAGAGTATAGCTAAGAGAAACTCCTATAGTCATTTTAGACAAAAAGAGATCTAATTTAATTGGATGCTTAAATTGTCAGAAAGGCTGGAGAATCAGGCTCTAGGTTAGGCTTCCAGGGATGATCCCTAGAGAACATTGCAGAACTGCTACTTTGCCACAATTAGGAAGTAGGGAACTCCAGGAACACACCACTCTGACCACTACCAGAATTGTCATGTAAGCCACAAAATACCTGCCTAGTTAATTGAGTTCAGTCACTCAGTAGTGTCCGACTCTTTGCGACCCCATCAACTGCAGCACGCCAGGACTCCCTGTCCATCATAAACTGAAGCCTACCCAAAGCCATGTCCATTGAGTTGGTGATGCCATCCAACCATCTCAACCTCTGTCGTCCCCTTCTTCTCCTGCCCTCAATCTTTCCCAGCATCAGGGTCTTTTCAAATCAGTCAGCTCTTCGCATCAGGTGGCCAAAGTATTGGAGTTTCAGCTTCAACATCAGTCCTTCCAATGAACACCCAGGACTGATTTCCTTTAGAATGGACTGTGGGATGTCCTTGCAGTCCAAGGAACTCTCAAGAGTCTTCCCCAACACCACAGTTCGAAAGCATCAATTGTTCAGCACTCAGCTTTCTTTATAGTCCAACTCTCACATCCATACATAACCACTGGAAAAAACATAGCCTTGACTAGATGAACCTTTGTTGACAAAATGATATCTCTGCTTTTTAATATGTTGTCTAGGTTGACCATAACTTTCCTTCCAAGGAGTAAGCATCTTTTAATTTCATGGCCGCAATCACCATCTGCAGTGATTTTGGAGCCCAAAAAATAAAGTCGTTCACTCCACCGTTTACCCATCTATTTCCCATGAAGTGATGGAACCGGATGCCATGATCTTAGTTTTCTGAATGTTGAGTTTTAAACCAACTTTTTCACTCTCATCAAGTGGCTCTTTAGTTCTTCTTTGCTTTCTGCCATAAGGGTGGTGTCATCTGCATATCTGAGGTTATTGATATTTCTCCCGGCAATCTTGATTCCAGCATGTGCTTCTTCTAGCCCAGCGTTCCTCATGATGTACTCTGAATATAAGTTAAATAAGCAGGGTGACAATTTACAGTCTTGACGTACTCCTTTTCCTATTTGGAACCAGTCTGTTGTTCATGTCCAGTTCTAACTGTTACTTCTTGACCTGCATACAGGTTTCTCAAGAGGCAGGTCAGGTGGTCTGGTATTCCCTTCTCCTTCAGAATTTTCCACAGTTTATTGTGATCCACACAGTTAAAGGCTTTGGCATAGTCAATAAAGCAGAAATAGATGTTTTTTTCTGAAACTCTCTAGCTTTTTCAGTGATCCAGTGGATTTTGGCAATTTGATCTCTTGTTCCTCTGCCTTTTCTAAAACTAATTTGAACATTTGGAAGTTCACGGTTCATGTATTGCTGAATCCTGGCTTGGAGAATTTTGAGCATTACTTTACTAGCATGTGAGATGAGTGCAGTTGTGGGGTGGTTTGAGCATTCTTCGGCATTGCCTTTCTTCTAGATCCTTACTATTAAAATGAACACAGTATGACCCACCACCTCTCTCCACTTTCTAATTCGGAGTGACACAACCTAAGTCCCTGTTGGAGTCTCAGCTTCAGGGAAGTATGGAAAATATTCTGAACTCTATATCCATTGTCATGCAGAATGGTACAAAAAGGAGATTAAAAGAAAGACAGAAGAAACCAATTGGATCCACTCCAGTCTGTAAGTGGCTGAGTCAGGATTTGTCCACAAATAGAGTGATTTCAAGGTCAGAGTTTTATAGCTCAGCCTTACAAAGTGGATTTACAAGATTCTGCTATATTCTCCTTAATGAATTTTGTATGCTATTCAGCATAAGCCACTAAGCTTAGCGCTATAGGGAAACAAGTCTGAGGGCACAGAGACTGATAAGTCTGGGCCCTCCAAAATTGTATCTGGTTTGAAAATTAGGAGGGGAAATATGGTTTACTGCTTAAAGGAAATTCTCAGCCATGCTCCATGGCTTGCTTTGCTTCCACCGCTAGCAAGGCCATGCAGGTGAATTTCTAGAGTGAGTAGCTGCAGTGTTTAGATAGTCCACTATCGTCACAGGATTTTTTGCCATACTTTATGCCTCTTCTCTTAGATAACACTTTGCTGCAGTTTCTGGAGCAGATGGCACTTGAGAATCAAAAATACCTTGAGGCAAGTGAACATCCCTCTACTTACAGTCTGGCCTATACAAAGAATATTAAACTAGCAGGTGTCCATTCCCTGAAACAGTCTGCCCCCAAACCAAAAACGGATATTTCTTTTTCATTAGGGAGTATATTTCTGGCTTTGAGGGATTAAGGAACAGAGGAAAATTCCTGAAATATTAGCACTGTAAGGAACATTGCATGTGCAAGTGGACAAGCTGTCCCAAATTCCTGTCATACTGCAGAGATGGTACTGTCCAGACAACTGTAGTATTTTCTTTTTCTTTTTTCCTTCCAGAGAACATTAGACAGATCTTTGTAGATGTTTTCTTTGTGCCTAGAATGCTGGCAGATTAAAGCACATAAATTGTGTCAGTCTTGCTAAAGTCTTGTATATGTTAATACTATATGTTCACACTGCTAATATGAATAGTAAAACGAAAAAATAAACACTAAATAAACCCTTTATTTTGGAGATCATTGAGGACAAAAAGTAGCCAGGAATCAGCATCTCTAGATCTTGTAAAAATAATCTTTCTAATTAGGCATAACTTGAAAAACCATATATAAGTTGCTTTAGATTTGTGAAAAGAATGGGAATGAATTGTTCCACTGAGTTTTTAATGTTAGTAAAACTTACCAAGTAGATATAAAGTTAAGAAGATGGAAGAAATAAATTCAGCATGGTTTAAAACACTATAACCTGTGTTTTAAGTCAAAGGATGAGGAAAACTACATAAGCATTTACTTGAGTTTTCGAAGCGCCAATAATAATCTCAGGTAAAATGCATTCTTAGAGGTTCTTAGAGTTGCTCAGTCATGTCCAACTCTTTGCGATCCAATGGATTGCAGCACACCAGGCTTCCCTGTTCATCACCAATAGTTGGAGCTTGCTCAAACTCATGTCCATCCAGTCAATGACACCATCCAACCATCTCATCCTCTATCATCCCCTTCTCCTCCTGCCTTCAATCTTTCTCAGCATCAGGGTCTTTTCAAATGAGTCAGTTCTTTGCATCAGGTGGCCAAATTATTGAAGTTTCAGCTTCAGCATCAGTCCTTCTAATGAATATCCAGGACTGATTTCCTTTAGGATGGACTAGTTGAATCTCCTTGCAGTCCAAGAGACCCTCCAGAGTCTTCTCCAACACCACAGTTCAAAAGCATCAATTCTTTGGTGCTCAGCTCTCTTTATAGCTAACTATCACAAGATACATGACTACTAGAAAAACCACAGCCTTGACTAGACGAACCTTTATTGGCAAAGTAAAATTTCTCTGCTTTTTAATATGCTGTCTAGGTTCTTTGAGGCATATGGTACTAATATATGTATATGTGTATATGTATACAGATATATTGTGATCCACACAGTCAAAGGCTTTGGCATAGTCAATGAAGCGGAAATAGATGGTTTTCTGGAACTCTCTTGCTTTCTCCATGATCCAGCGGATGTTGGCAATATGATCTCTGGTGCCTCTGCCTTTTTTAAAACCTGCTTGAACATCTGGGAGTTCATGGTTCACATATTGCTGAAGCCTGGCTTGGAGAATTTTGAGCATGACTTTATTAGTGTGTGAGATGAGTACAATTGTGTGATAGTTTGAGCATTCTTTGGCATTGCCTTTCTTTGGGATTGGAATGAAGACTGACCTTTTCCAGTCCTGACTGTGTGGATCACAATCAACTGTGGAAAATTCTGAAAGAGATGGGTATACCAGACCACCTGACCTGCCTCTTGAGAAACCTGTATGCAGGTCAGGAAGCAACAGTCAGAAATGTACATGGAACAACAGCCTGGTTCCAAATAGGGAAAGGAGTATGTCAAGGCTGTATATTGTCACCCTGCTTATTTAACTTCTATGCAGAGTACATCATGAGGAACGCTGGGCTGGAAAAAGCACAAGCTGGAATCAAGATTGCTGGGAGAAATATCAATAACCTCAGCTATGCAGATGACACCACCCTTATGGCAGAAAGTGACGAGGAACTAAAAAGCCTCTTGATGAAACTGAAAGAGGAGAGTGAAAAGGTTAGCTTGAAGCTCAACATTCAGAAAACAAAGATCATAGCATCTGATCCCATTACTTCATGGGAAATAGATGGGGAAACAGTGGAAACAGTGGCTGACTTTATTTTTTGGGGCTCCAAAATCACTGAGGATGCTTATTGCAGCCATGAAATTAAAAGACGCTTACTCCTTGAAAGGAAAGTTATGACCAACCTAGATGGTATATTAAAAAGCAGAGAAATCACTTTGCCAACCAGGGTCCATCTAGTCAAGACTATGGTTTTTCCAGTGGTCATGTATGGATGTGAGAGTTGGACTGTGAAGAAAGCTGAGCGCCGAATAATTGATGCTTTTGAACTGTGGTGTTGGAGAAGACTCTTGAGAGTCCCTTGGACTGCAAGGAAATCCAACCAGTCCATTCTAAAGGAGATCAATCCTGGGTATTCATTGGAAGGACTGATGCTAAAGCTGAAACTCCGATACTTTGGCCACCTCATGTGATGAGGTGACTCACTGGAAAAGACTCTGATGCTGGGAGGGATTGGGGGCAGGAGGAGAAGGGGACGACAGAGAATGATATGGCTGGATGGCATCACCGACTCGATGGACATGAGTTTGAGTGAACTCCGGGAGTTACTGATGGACAGGGAGGCCTGGCGTGCTGTGATTCATGGGGTTGCAAAGAGTCGGACACGACAAAGCGACTGAACTGAACTGAACTGATACAGATATGTGACAGTGAGTGAACTATTTTATTAAAATATTTCAATTAATATTTTTATTTTTAGGTTCAGTGGAAAAGCTTTATTAATCTCTCCTATGATCATGGATATAGTTGGATATTTTTGTTCTAGCTGATTGTTCCTAAAGAAATAAGTGGAAATAAATAACAAAAATAAACATTTTCACAAACTAGTCGTTTCAGAAGCTAAACGTTAGTCTCTATATATTTATATAATTTAAATGTATTTTTAAGTATTAAGCTGCTATTTGAAAGTCCATGTAAATACTCTACTTAAAGCAAACTAATTAAAATAACTTATTGTTAATGCATTTCTTTACTAAATCTCTTTGTGTATGTTTGTGTGTGTATGTGTGCACATGTGTGATGCTAGGGTAGCATGATGTTGGGATATTTTATTTTCATGAGGCAAGGATTAAATTAACTGTGATTAAAACTACTTTGGGCTATTTTTATTCAACAAATATGTATCGATTATTTTCTGTGTACAAAAACATGCTAATGATTATCTAGCTAAATCACTTAGATTGCATTTAACTTTAAGGAATTCCAAATTGCTAAATCTGAGATTGTAAATTTGATGTTATTACTCACAATTCAAAGGAATCTGTGCTTTACAAAGCAATTCTTTTAAAATGCCATGACTAATTCATTTGCTGCTTTACTGATCATAGTTACTTTTCAAAGAGATTTGATGGATAGATAGATACATTCTTAACTCAGAGTTGATGACTTTACTTTCCTTCTAAATGATGTTTAAAGTGCACAAAGTGAAAAAAAATTAAAAAGTGGAGAATGTGATACAAAAAATAAAAGTCTTACACCAACTTTTCCCTCCATTGCACTCCCCAGAATGGGACTTTTATTACTGTGTTTATTTGGAGATTAGAAATACATATTTTCCTTCTATTGAATCTTCAAACTGAGAACCATATTATAATACTAACCAGGATTGTTTCCTTGCTGACTTAACATGCACCTTCTGCTTTTAAGAGGCTGATCAAGTTTTGCTTAATTTTATTTTTGGTTAAAAAAAATTTAGCTGGTTAATTAATTTATTTATTTTTGGCCATGCTTGGTCTTCATTGCTATGTGCAGGCTTTCTCTAGTTGAGGCCAGCGGCGGCTACTCTGTGACTGCAATACGTGGGCTTAGTTACTCTGCAGCTGGTGGAATCTTCCTGGACCAGGGATCGAAACTTCGTCCTCTTCATTGGCAGGTGGATTATTAACCACTGGATCTTCAGAGAAAACCATACATAATTTTAAATTTAGGTTATATATTAGAATAAAATATATTTAACATAAAAATATCTAAAGTTTAAATATAATCCAGATTTTCTTAAGTGAAGTCCTGTTACTAGGTTAATCCTACTTGCTGAAGGGTCAAGAGGTAAAACCTGCACCCTCAACACTCCACATTTGAAATTTCCTTTTCTTTAGTGGGTACCCCATACTTGATTGGAGTTATTCAATGCATTTTCACCTCGAGTACTTCCTGTATATGGTAGACATACTATCATCTCTGACATACTGACTAAACACCTCAAGCCTTCTCAGATAAGTCAGTCAAAACTACCATCCTCCCCTACTCCCAATGTATACACTTTTCAAGTACTGCTCCCATTTGAGAACCAAGTGTTTAATCTCCTTTGTCAGATTGTAATCTTCTCGTGTCTTTTCTGTCCAGAAGCCACTGCTAGTTCCAGATTTAGTAGCACAAGTTAAAATATGCCCTGTATCCAGCTGCTACTATTCCTGTGTTCTTGACAAGATTAGAGACCCACTTTGTTGAGACCAGGCTTGAAACTTTGAACAAAACTTTCCATAAAACTGGAGGAATAGAAGAGAGCTGTAGCATGAATAAACTTAAAACTTGCTGTTAGATATCATTATGAAATCTAATACTAGCCACATTTCCTTGGGTCCATTCAGGATATCTCCATGTCTAACTTTTGATCTGTGAATTATGGTGGGAACTCTTATTCTTTTCAGGGAGATATTCATCTCAACCCAGGACTGTGTGGCATTATTCTATATGCTTAATGAAAAAGCATGTAAAAATAGAAAATGCCAAAGTCAATGCATTGATCCCAGCTGCTCAAGGACTTACTTTCCTGAGTTTGTCCTTTTGCTTTTCACTGACATAACTAAAAGATTCACTCCAGGAAGTTTAATAAAGCAAAAATCTGAACCAAAGGTAGTTCAGGTCTCTATCTTTTACAATATGAAAGGAGCTTCCAGGTCTGGAAAGCCAGGTTCAAGATTCTACTGATCCTACTTTACTATGAAAAGCAATAGTGACATACATGATACTACATCTTCTTGTAAGACTCAACTTGGTCAAAATTTCAAGCTTTTCATCAGTACAGTAGCTTCTTTTTGCTGAT
Source organism: Moschus berezovskii (assembly GCF_049115385.1). NCBI lineage: Eukaryota > Metazoa > Chordata > Mammalia > Artiodactyla > Moschidae > Moschus > Moschus berezovskii. Next base: position 48,709,479 of record NC_142463.1, on the reverse strand, counting down.
AAAGACAGATTTTATAAACTAGAAGTGTGATTCTTCTGTGTGATCAGTTTACTCCAAAGGAATATGTGCTTCTGTACCTGAAGATAGAGGAAAGTAAAATAAGTAGAATAAGGAATATTTTCAAGCGTCTCTTGTTTTCTGTCTTTAAACACAAAAGATTAGGGTTTTCTGGAATGTCTTCTCTCAATATTGCAAAGAAGTGAAAGGCTTGCTTCTAAAGAAAAATTTGTTTATGTAATCATTTCTTTTTTTATTGAAGTATAGTTAATTTACAATGTTGTATTAGCTTCAAGTGTATAGCAAAGCAATTCAGATTCTTTGAAATGTTCAGTGTTTAAAGAAGGTTATTGAGGGAAATGAAACTATATATATATATATGCTTCCCAGGTGGTGCAGCAGTAAAGAATCCACTTGCCAATGCAGGAGATGAAAGAGATTCCCTCTGCCAGGAAGATCCCCTGGAGAAGGGAATGGCAACCCATTCCAGTCTTCTTGCCTGGAGAATCCCATGGACAGAGAAGCCTGGTGATCTACAATCCATGTGGTCACAAAAAGTCAGACATGACCGAGCACAGAACACACACACATATACATATTAAATGTGTCTTACAGCCTGATTGGACGTATACAAAGTAGAAGGTGGTGGCAATTGGGAAGACTGAAGGACTGTAGGGGAAGATGAAGCATGCTGAGGCCTGGAGTTGACTTCATTCTGGGTATATCTGTTTAGGTGTTCAGTTTGGGCATCAGTCTCTGAAGGCTAATAGTTTGATGTATTTGGAGGTATGGAGCTCTGCAATGGACTACATGACTGTTTTCTGCACCTATGTTGCTTCCCATTTGAAGTAATGGAAACTGTGCCATATTGCAAATAAGAAGGGTTAACAAGTCCCAAATCCACAGGATAAGCCCAAAGAAAAATTTCAGTTTGAGTTCAGGGGCAGTTTTCGGGCAGCACCCTTCTTGTTCTTTGCTCAATTAAGGCCTCCAGCTGTTGGATGAAGCACAGTCACACTGTTGATTTAAATGTTAATCTTATCTAAAAAAAATCTTCACAGAAAATTCTAGAATATTATTTGATCTAATATATGGCCAGTGTGACCAGTCAGATTTATACATAAAATTAACCATCACCTTCAGTAAGTTAATTCTGAACTTTTAAAGCATAAGGGTCCATCTTACATTGTTTAAAGATTAGATGTTTTTACATTAAAAAATAGTAGATATAGTTCATATGGTAAATGTATAAGCATGATACGTAGCAGTAGTGCCCTAATTGATAAGTCAGTCTGTGTGGTGCTGAGTTAAATTTAGTTTTAAGTATTATGTGAAGTTATCCTGGCTGAGACACTGACAGCTTGACAATATTTGAAGAAAATGAAAGCCACCTAACTTTGAGAGGACAAATTCTACAGGAAATCCAGGATTAAGTAGGGAAAGATTGAAGTCTGAATTTGTTTAGAAAAAAGTAATTTGAGATACTAAAGTAGTCCAATTTCTTAACTTTACTGTCATGTTCTTACCTACTTTTCTACTTACTATTTTCTTTTTCTCTGACATTGCTTCTAATATTCTCCCTTTTCTCAGTACATACACACCATATTTTCCCCTATAAATACCATTACCATCCATAACTCCACTCACCAAGAACAGCAACTGTAGATCTTAGTCCATCAACTCATACATGCAACAGATAAACTTTATTTACCTTCTCCACTTTATCTGAACCTGTGATGTTGAGACACCACTCAACTGTGTTTGCTATAAGCCCAGTTTTTCTTCTTTCACCAACTCCAAAGCTGGGTCACTGATTCAGAGCCTCACGTGGCACCATGACTTAGGCCATTGGTTCTAATAGGCTAGTAATAATAAATCCATATCCTAGTCCATGAAACTCTTGGATCTAGTAGCTCTCTGTACTTCTCTCTGTCCAGGCTGGCATTCCTGATTCTGTCTCCCTGGGGCCCATTTTTCCTAGATGTGTTGTGTGGCAGGACTGAGTATGCAATAGTGACTTCACAGACTGCTGAAGAATAAATACATTAAAATCCAAAACACTCAGTGAAATATATCAGAGACTCATTCTGAGTCATTGCCTCAGATAGCTTGTTGCCAAAAAGAAAGAAAAACTAAAGAAAAATTTGGTGGGTTGGCCATGGAGTTGATGCTTAAAAGAAGGAACTTAAAGAAAAGGAAAAATTGAAAGGCAATACCTCAAAGTAGGAGGGAGAAATTTTGGAAAAACTCCAGTTTCCTCACAGAAAACCTATTTAAGACACGATCTGAGATTACCAACTATACTTTTGCTAAAGGTGGTGGTGAGTAAGGGAGTTGGGGGTGAGAAAGGTATTTTCAGTGGGTACACCATTTAAGTCTTAAGAACAGAAATCAAGGGTATAAATATATTACCTGTATCCACCAGAAGTACTCCCCAAAGCTGAGATCCAAAACCTTCGCATCTTTCCCAATAAGCCACCCCTAGTTGACTGGCTTTTTCAGGTAGAGGAGAAAGAAAACAGGCACAGAGGGTGAAAGACAGGCTGTGAATCAGCAGCAAATTGAGAATGAGAGGTATTCTTCAATGGTTGGGATGTTGCACACTGCCATTTCTTGCTCCTAGGAAGGAGTAGACCCATTCTCTTTAATAACCTACAGACTACTCTCTATCTTCTCGCCACCCCCTTTTAATTCAGAAAATTTTCTTTTACCTCTGTTGTTCATCACTCAACATGTCCCTTTATCTATGTATGTCAATTCATGTATGGATGTCATTCCTACTTTATTATTAACAAAACAGTCCTCAAAATCATCTCTGTCCGCATATACATTAATCCTTACAAAATAAATGTTCAGTTCAGTTCAGTCACTCAGTCGTGTCCGACTCTTTGCAACCCCATAAATTGCAGCATGCCAGGCTTCCCTGTCCATCACCAACTCCCAGAGTTTACCCAAACCCATGTCCATTGAGTCGGAGATGCCATCGAGCCATCTCATCCTCTGTCATCCCCTTCTCCTCCTACCACCAGTCCCTCCCAGCATCAGGGTATTTTCTAATGAGTCAACTCTTCACATGAAGTGGCCAAAGTATTGGAGTTTCAGCTTCAGCATCAGTCCTTCTAATGAACACCAGGATTGATCTCCTTTAGGATGGACTGGTTGGATCTCCTTGCAGTCCAAGGGACTCTTAAGAGTCTTCTCCAACACCACAGTTCAAAAGCATCAACTCTTCGGTGCTCAGCTTTCTTCACAGTCCAACTCTCACATCCATACATGACCACTGGAAAAGCCATAGCCTTGACTAGACTGACCTTTGTTGGCAAAGTAATGTCTCTGCTTTTTAATATGCTATCAGGATGCTATTTTGACTTCAAAAGCCCTTTGCTCATTCAAATGAAAAGTTAAACATTGCTTCTAAGAAGGACAAAATTTGATTCCCACCAGTATAACCCTGGTGGTAAAATCCTTGTTACTCCATATTCACATATTGTTGTTGATATTACCTTTTATATCTACTCCATTCCTTTTTCATCACCTTTGCCACTCTCCTAGTTTAGATTTTATACTATTTAATGCAATAGTGTCTTCTTATAAGATGATAAGAGTGTCTTCTTCATGCTTGTTGATATATTATTGACACAAAAATATGTAAGTTTAAGGTGTCCAAAGCAATAATTTGACATGTGTACATATTGATAAGGTATGTACATATTGATAAGGTTACACACCACAGTAAGGTAATGAAAATCTCCATCCGTGCAGATAGTTAATTTTTGTTTTGGTGGTGGTAATATTTAAGGTTTCTTCTGACAACTTTTAATTATATAATATGGTACTGTTAATTATAGTCACAAACTGTACATTAGAGCCCCAGAATTTATTAATTTTAGAGATGGAAATTTGGGGGAGTTATTTTCCAGTAAGAAAAAGTTATCTGCCTCAGTGTTTATGACCAAGAGTCATATACATATGCCCTTTGAATCAGTACGCATTCAGTTCAATTCATTGGCTCAGTCGTGTCTGACTCTTTGCAACCCCATGGAGTGCACCATGCCAGACTTCCCTGTCTGTCAGCAACTCCTGGAGCTTGCTCAAACTCATGTCCATCCAGTCAGTGATGCCATCCAACCATCTCATCCTTTGTCGTCCACGTCTCATCCTGCCCTCAATCTTTCCCAGCATCAGACTCCAATGAGTCAGTTCTTCGCATCAGGTGGCCAAAGTATTGGAGCTTCAGCATCAGCATCAGTCCTTCCAATGGATATTCAGGACTGATTTCCTTTGGTATTGACTGGTTTGATCTCCTTGCAGTCCAAGAGACTCTCAAGTGTCTTCTCCAACACTACAGTTCAAAAGCATCAATTCTTCAGCACTCAGTGTTCTTTATGGACCAACTATCACATCTGTACATGACTACTGCAAAAACGATAGCTTTGACTAGATGGACATTTGTTGGCAAGTGATGTCTCTGTTTTTTAATAGGCTGTCTAGGTTTGTCATAGCTTTTCTTCCAAGAAACAAGCATCTTTTAATTTCATGGCTACAGTCATCATCTGCAGTGATTTTGGAGCACAAGAAAATAAAGTCTTTCACAGTTTCCACCATTTCCCCATCTATTTGTCAGGAAATGAGGGGACCAGATGCCATGATCTTCGTCTTTTGAATGTTGAGTTTTAAGCCAGCATTTTCACTCTCTTTCACTTTCATCAAGAGGCCCTTTAGTTCCTCTTCGCTTTCTGTCATAAGGGTGGTGTCATCTGCATATCTGAAGTTACTGATATTTCTCCCGGCAGTCTTGATTCCAACTTGTGCTTCATCCAGCCTGGCATTTCACATGATATACTCTGAATGTAAGTTAAATAAGCAGGATGACAAAATACGGCCCTGATGCACTCCTTTCCTAATTTGGAACCAGTCTGTTCCATGTCCGGTTCTAACTGTTGCTTCTTGACCTGCATACAGATTTCTCAGGAGGCAGCTAAGGTGGTCTGGTATTCCCATCTCTTTAAGAATTTTCCACACTTTGTTGTGATCCACACAGTCAAAGGCTTTTTAGTCAATAAAACAGAAGTAGATGTTTTTCTGGAACTCTTTTGCTTTTTCGATGATCCAACAGATGTTGGCAATTTGATCTCTGGTTCCTCTGCCTTTTCTTAATCCAGCTCGAACATCTCGAAGTTCTCAGTTCACATATTGTTGAAGCCTGGCTTGAAGAATTTTAAGCATTACTTTGCTAGAATGTGAGATGAGTGCAATTGTGTGGTAGTTTGAACATTCTTTGGCATTGCTTTTCTTTGGGCTTGGAATTAAAGCTGACCTTTTCCAGTCCTTTGACCACTGCTGAATTTCCATATTTGCTGGCATATTGAGTACAACACTAACAGCATAATCTTTTAGGATTTGAAATAGCTCAACTGGAATTCCATTACCTCCATTAGCTTTGTTTTAGTGATGCTTCCTAAAGCCCACTTTACTTCACACTCCAGCATGTCTGACTCTTGGTGAGTGATCGCACCATCATGGTTATATGGGTCACTGAGATCTTTTTTTATAGTTCTTCTGTGTATTCTTGACAGCTCTTCTTAATATCGTCTATTTCTGTTAGGTGCATACCATAGGTCCATAAGTCCATAAACTTAGATATTTGCTTTAGTATAGGAAAAAAACAAAATATTAATATATAATATTATCCAAGCCAAAAAAATAATATGTCAACTCAGAAGCAGTTGATTATTAGAAAACTTTGTGGGAATGTAGAAGAAAATAGAATTTTAGAAAATTAAACATGAAAACAATGAACATATGGAAAAATATTGGTGAATTATGGTAAATATACTGATGATAAAATCTGTAATGAAGATGTACTGAAGACAGGATTCTATCAGTCAGAATTTTCAGATAATTATGAGAAAAATAAGTCAAAAAGACAGAAAAAAAGTAAAAACAATATGACTAAGAACTTAAATATTCCAAACATAAATTAAAATTGTGAAGAATTTTAGTTCCATTTTGCAAATGTTCAAATTGAAGAATGAAAATGGAGAAATTAAATAGACTGCCTTGTGTTATACATATACCATGGAATGTATGATAAATCAGAAGTGAATTAAAAATCTCACTCTGCTACTTAGCCATTCTGTGGCCCTCTTCATATTAACAACTCTGAGCCCCATTTCCTTTTCTGTAAAATAATTTCTCTTTAGAAAACTACTATGACTTGATGATCACCAAAGTGAAAACAGCTTAGTACATGAGAGATGATCAGGAAAGTAGATTACTTTCCTGTTGCTTATCCCTTTTAGGAAACACAGGGATGTATGTATGTGCAGATTCCTACCACAAGCATATCAGGATATTTGACAATAATCCTTATCATTCCCTGGAATTTTCTTTGCATGATTCTCAGACATTCCTTCAAAAGATCATTAGTTCTTTTACTCATATCCATAAGGGATTTTTATGAAACAAAAAGTTTTCATGACTTCAAGTTATGAAAGCTTCCACATAATGGATTACAAAAGAAAATGAGGGTTTTTATATTCATTATTAATCTTTTGAGATGTTTTTTATCTGTTTGTTCTTTATCTGTCTCTTACCATTTAATTCCAATGTCTTTGTATATCCGTGTTATATCTAATTCATCTTTTCCTACCATACTATATCTGATACTTTGCCTAATACTTATTAAAATTTGAAGCAAATTGACTTAATAATTATATTTTATGCATGTTGCTTTAATTATATAAATTAATCATTTTTCTCATGCTATTAAATTCATATTCTACTGCTTTAAGAAGGGAGAGAAAAATGAAGCCAAATAGTTAACTTTTATAAAACCTTGTATGAAAAGCCAAAATTCATCTCATGATTATAATAGCTAATATTCTTTAGTTTCAGCAACCTACTCTGCTACCTGTTTTTCAAGGGTTACCTGACTTATTCCTCACAATTCAGTACAGATAAGAAAGCTAAAACTTAGAAAATTAGAATAAAAGCCTAAAATCAGGCAACTCATATTCAGTATACATTTGATCCTGAATAATCTGTATGTTGCTCTATGAAACTATCAGATTTCTGTCACTACCATTAGCTCCTATTCAGTAAGTCAAAACTAAATACAAAGAACCAAATTATGCATGCAATAGGATAGAATAACTGATTCATATATCGTTTCCATTTGTTTTCCTAAGATAATACCTATGTTATTGCTAACTGTATATTGATTATGAAAATAGCTTTTCCTCAATTAATAATAAATTATTGGAATTAACATAATTTGCTGGAAAATCATGGCTCTAATATCAGTAATACAAAGTCAAAACAGAGTGGCAAGTTGTGAAAACCAAGTATTTTGGGATCTATACATTTTGCAAGTGTGTCCTATTTCTAAGTATGTTTATTCATAAGTTTAACAGTATCCTTAAGTTTCAAAATTAATAGAAATTTTCCTTGAAGTAATTAAATGCTGATTATATAACTTTTGATTAGAGAAAAAACCTGTTTCTGGTTTACAATATTTTTAAATTGTGCATAAACTGAATTTTAAAAATAGTTCATCATCAAAAATGGCTAATGCTGGAAAATCACTTCCTCCCATAGAGAGCAGTTAATTACCATGGCTACCATAACAAATAAACAAGTCTGAGAGATTTTTTCTTAGTTTTTCATCCCTTTATTTATTTTTTTTTCTACTTTAGACCTATCAGTTTATCAAATGCATTCATTCTAGTGACTGTTGTTCAGTTGCTAAATTGCATCTGACTCTGAGACCCTATGCACTGCAGCATACCGTTTCCTGTCCTTCACTATCTCCCAGAGTTTGATCAGACTTATCTCCATTGAGTCGGTGATGCCATCCAACCACCTCATTCCCTATTGCCCGCTTCTCCTCCTACCCACGGTCTTTCCCAGCATCAGAGTCTTTTCCAATGGGTCAGCTCTTCACATCAGGTAGCCAAAGTATTGGGGCTTCAGGTTCAGAATCAGTCCTTCCAATGAGTCAGTTCAGTTCAATTCAGTTGCTCAGCCCTATTTGTTTCTTTGCAACCCCATGGACTGCAGCATGCAGGCTTCCCTGTCCATCACTACTCCCAGAGCTTGCTCAAACTCATGTCCATCGAGTCGGTGATGCCATCCAAACATATCATTGTTATCCCCTTCTCCTCCTGCCTTCAATCTTTCTCAGCATCAGGGTCTTTTCCAGTGAGTCGGTTCTTTGCATCAGGTGGCCAAAGTATTGGAGTTTCAGCTTCAGCATCAGTCCTTCTAATGAGTATTCAGGATTTATTTCCTTTAGGATCAAGTGGTTTGATCTCCTTGCTGTCTAAAGGACTCGCAAGAGTCTTCTCCAGCACCACGGTTCAAAAGCATCAATTCTTCAGTGCTCAGCCTTCTTTATGGTCCAACTCTCGAATCTGTACATGACTACTGGAAAAACTATAGCTTTGCCTGTATGGACCTTTGTTGGCAAAGTGTGTCTCTGCTTTTTATTATGCTGTCTAGCTTTGTCATAGCTTTTCTTCCAAGGAACAAGCATCTTTTAATTTTGTGGCTGCAGTCACTGTCTGAAATGATTTTGGAGCCCAAGAAAATAACATCTACCACTGTTTCCATTTTTTCCCCATCTATTTTAATGACTGTACATCTGCAATTAAAAGAATTATTCCAAAGTGTCACAAGGCAGACATGTATATCTTTCTAATAATAGGAAGCAAGGATCTTGTGCATTGTATATAATTTTTATACACATGAATATTAAAAGTGATGGTGGTAATTATATGTGTAAAACTCCTTTTTTTCCTCATATCAAACTAAAAGTTAATCTTTTAGAGGTTTATAGTTGCCTTACCTCATGTTTCTCTGACCAGGAAATGGACACATTCTAGAAGTATTTATTTTTAAACCTCTGCATTCTTGTAAGTATGAACAGTAGAAGTTCCACATTATCAGTTTCTAAGCAATAACATCAATATTTTCATTCTGCCATCATCTATAAGCTTGATATAAAAAATGGTAAAGAAAAACTTTCTTAAATTACATTTAAGAATTTCTAGTAAGCTTTTACATAAAGGCGTAAACCACTTCAAATTTTTTGCATGGTCCTAATAATCACATTTTCTTGACTAAATAGAAGAAAATAAATATTTTCTTTCTCAATATAACTTTGGGTTGGTTGTTTATGTTAGGAGCTGAACACTGAGATCAGTAATTTTTAAATTTATTACAGTGGTTTCTTATTTTAGGGAGGAATTAAAGACAATTCTAAACTTGCTTCCTTTTTACTAGGAACAATTAAATTTCTGAAGCTAGAGAGAGAGAAATAGTAATAACATTTATATTTTGGGACGATTAAAAAAAGGTCCCAAAGAAACAGTGATTATATTTTTTTTCTCAAGAAGACTATATGGAATAACTTGAATGTTAATAAGTTTCTGTAGCCATTTTTCCAGAAAATTTTTCATCAATAATACTCATTTCTATAGGTGTTACAAGAGAAAGTATAAGGTATGAGTCTGTTGAACTTACCACATGTTGAACTTTAGATAAAACATTTTTATTGATGATTTTTTCTTCTTTTCCTCTGAACTAGTAACCTCAGTCCTCCCTGGAATGAAAGGAAAGATATAGATAAAACACAGTGACATAGTGCTATTCAGTTCAGTTCAGTTCAGTCGCTCAGTTGTGCCCGACTTTGCAATCCCCATGGACTGCAGCATGCCAGTCCATCAAAAACTCCCTTAGTTTACCCAAACTCATGTCCATTGAGTCGGGGATGCCATCCAACCATCTCATCCTCCATCGTCCCCTTCTCCTCCTGCCCTCAATCTTTCCCGGCATCAGGGTCTTTTCAAATGAGTTAGCTCTTCGCAAGTGGCCAAAGTATTGGATTTTCAGCTTAAACATCAGTCCTTCTAGTGAACACCCAAAACTGATCTCCTTTGGGATAGACTGGTTGATCTCTTTCAGTCCAAGGGACTCTCAAGAGTCTTCTCCAAAACCACAGTTCAAAGCATCAATTTTTCAGCATTCAGCTTTCTTTACAGTCCAACTCTCACAGCCAAACATAACTACTGGAAAAACCATAGCCTTTACTAGATGGACCTTTGTTGGCAAAGTAATGTCTCTGCTTTTTAATATGCTTTCTAGATTGGTTGTAAATTTCTTTCCAAGGAGTAAGTGCCTTTTAATTTAATGGCTGAAGTCACCATGGCTGACATGAAGTGAAGGGACAAGATGCCATGATCTAGTTTTTTGAATGTTGAGCTTTAAGCCAACTTTTTCATTTTCCTCTTTCACTTTCATCAAGAGGCTCTTTAGTTCTTCACTTTCTGCCGTAAGGGTGGTGTCATCTGCATATCTGAGGTTATTGATATTTCTCCTGGCAATTTTTATTCCAGCTTGTGCTTCATCCAGCCCAGCATTCCTCATGATGTACTCTGCATTAAGTTAAATAAGCAAGGTGACAATATATGGCCTTGACATACTCCTTTTCCTTTTTGGAACCAATCTTTTGTTCCATGTCCACTTCTAACTGTTGCTTCCTGACCTGCATACAGGTTTCTCAAGAGGCAAGTCAAGTGGTCTGGTATTCCCATCTCTTTCAGAATTTTCTACAGTTTATCATTATCCATACAGTCAAAGGCTTTGGCATAGTCAATAAAGTATAAAGAGATGTTTTTTCTGGAACTGTCTTGCTTTTTCGATGATTCAGTGGATGTTGGCAATTTGATCTCTGGTTCATCTGCCTTTTCCAAAACCAGCTTGAATATCTGGAAGTTCACAGTTCACTTTAATAAACTGAGTGAAAAATTTCTTAATATCACAGCAACAATCCTGAATAACAAGCTTATAGAAAAGTAGTAGCCTGGCTTGGAGAATTTTGAGCATTACTTTGCTAGTGTGTGAGAAGAGAGCAATTGTGCAATTCTTTGATATGGCTTTTCTTTGGAATTGGAATGAAAACCGACCTTTTCCAGTCCTGTGGCCACTGCTGAGTTTTCCAAATTTGCTGGCATACTGAGTGCAGCACTTTAAGATCATCATCTTTTAGGATTTGATATAGCTCAACTGGAATTCCATTATCTCCACTAGCTTTTTTCGTACTGATGCTTCCTAAAGCCCACTTGACTTCATACTCCAGGATGTCTGGCTCTAGGTTAGTGATCACACCATCATGATTATCTGAGTCACGAAGATCTTTTTGTACAGTTATTCTGTGTATTGTTGCGACCACTTCTTAATGTCTTCTGCTTCTGTTAGGTACATACCATTCTGTCCTTTATTGAACCCATCTTTGCATGAAATGTTCTCTTGGTATCTCTGATTTTCTTGAAGAGATCTCTAGTCTTTCCGATTCTATTGTTTTCCTCTACTTCTTTGCATTGATCACTGAAGAAGGCTTTCTTGTCTCTCCTTGCTATTCTTTGGAATTCTGCATTCACATGGGTATATCTTTCCTTTTCTCCTTTGCTTTTTGCTTCTTTTCACAGCTATTTGTAAGGCTTCCTCAGACAACCATTTTGCTTTTTGCATTTCTTTTTCTTGGGGTTGGTCTTGCTCCCTGTCTCCAGTACAATGTCACAAACCTCCATCCATAGTCATCATGTACTCTATGAGATCTAGTCCCTTAAATCTATTTCTCACTTCCACTGTATAATCATAAGGAATTTGATTTAGGTCATACCTGAATGGTCTAGTTGTTTTCCCTACTTTTTTCAATTTAAGTCTGACTGTGGCAATAAAGAGTTCATGATCGAGCCACAGTCAGTTCCCAGTCTTGTTTTTGCTGACTGTATAGAGCTTCTCTATCTTTGGCTGTAAAGAATATAATCAATCTGATTTTGGTATTGATGATCTGGTGATGTCCATATGTAGAGCTTCTCTTGTGTTGTTGGAAGAGGGTGCTTGCTATGACCAGTGCATTCTCTTGGCAAAACTTTATTTGCTTCCTTCTACACTCCAAGCACAAATATGCCTGTTACTCCAGGTGTTTCTTGACTTCCTCCTTTTACATTCCAGTCCCCTAAAATGAAAAGGACATCTTTTTTGGGTGTTAGTTCTAAAACGTCTTGTAGGCATAAACTTGAATTACCATAATATTGAATGGGTTGCTTTGGAAATGAACAGAGATCATTCTGTCATTTTTGAGATTGCATCCAAATACTGCATTTTGTACTCTTCTGTTGACTATGATGGCTACTTTATTTCTTCAAGGGATTCCTGCCCACAGTAGTAGATATAATGGTCATCTGAGTTAAACTCACACATTGCAGTTCATTTTATTTCCCTATTCCTAGAATGTCTACATTCACTCTTTCCATCTCCTGTTTGACCACTTCCAATTTGCCTTGACAAAATACTATAGGTCATGAATTATTTTCTTTATCTTCTTGGAGTTGTGTTTTAATATTTAAAACAATTTCAAATATATGATATCATTACTACTTTTCTATAAGCTTGTTATCAGGATTGTTGCTGTGATATTAAGAAAATTTTCACTCAGTTTATTAAATTATTTTATACTGTCTTAAATATGTGCTTATGTGAAAATGAGATTAAAGTAATAGAATCCCACCTGTTTTATAGGCATGATAATCTTGTCTAATAAGGTTAGTTGCTTTTCTCTGAAGTTATTGGTTCACTACAACCAGAAGAATCCTTTCCTTTTAGAATCTGTTAAGTAGAGTTGTGTTTTGAATTGGTGGAAGCAGGGGGAACTTAAATAAAAAGCTAGAAATGGCTGCTTAACTGTTATATGCATTAGATTGAAATAAATGCTTAAGATAGTAGGCTGGAAGGTAGTTTAGGAAAGAATGACTCGCTAAGAATTAGGAGCCTGAATTCATGGTCTCAGTTTTACTACTATCTTTGGGGTTTTAGAGGTTTCCCTGGTGGCTCATATTGTAAAGAATCTGTCTCCAATGCAAGGGAGTCGGGTTCAATCCCTGGGTTGGAAAGAGCCACTGGAGAAGGAAATGGCTACCCACTCAAGTATTCTTTCCTGGAGAATATCATGGAGAGAGGAGAATGGAAAGCTACATCCCACAGGTGGGCAAAGGGTTCAGTTCAGTCAGTTGTCATGTATGACACTTTGCGACCCATGGACTGTAGCATGCCAGGGCTCCCTGTCCATCAACAACTCCTGGAGTTTCCTCAAACTCATGGCCATTGAGTCAGTGATGCCATCCAACCATCTCATCCTCTGTCATCCCCTTCTCCAGACTTCAATCTTTCCCAGCTCAGGGTCTTTTCAAATGAGTCAGTTCTTTGCATCAGGTGGCCAAATTATTGGACTTTCAGCTTCAGCATCAGTCCTTCCAATGAATGTTCAGGACTGATTTCCTTTAGGATGGCTGGTTGGATCTCCTTGCAGTCCAAGGGACTCTCAAGATTCTTCTCCAGCACCACAGTTCAAAAGCATGAATTCTTCGGCAGTCAGCTTTCTCTATAGTCCATCTCTCACATCCATACATGACCACTGGAAAAATCATAGCCTTGACGAGACGGACCTTTGTTGGCAAGTAATGTCTGCTTTTTAATATGCTGTCTAGGTTGGTCATAAACTTTCTTCCAAGGAGTAAGTGTCTTTTAATTTCATGGCTGCAGTCACCATCTGCAGTGATTTTGGAAACCAAAAAATAAAGTCAGGTACTGTTTCCACTGTTTCCTCATCTATTTGCAATAAAGTGATGGGAACAGATGCCATGATCTTAGTTTTCTGAAAGTTGAGCTTTAAGCCAACTTTTTCACTCTCCTCTTTCATCAAGAGGACCTTTAGTTCTTCTTCACTTTCTGCCGTAAGGGTGGTGTCATCTGCATATCTGAGTTAATTGATATTTCTCCCAGCAATCTTGATTCCAGCTTGTGCTTCATCCAACCCAGTGTTTCTCATGATGTATTCTGCATATAAGTTAAATAAGCAGAATGACAATATACAGCCTTGAAGTACTCCTTTTCCTATTTGGAACCAGCCTGTTGTTCCATGTCCATTTCTAACTCTTGCTTCCTGACCTGCATACTGATTTCTCAGGAGGCAGGTCAGGTGGTATAGTATTTTCATCTTTTCAAGAATTTTCCAATTTGTGGTGATCCACATTTATGGGGTCACGGAGAGTCAGACACGACTGAGCGACTGAACTGAACTGAACTGAACACGGTCAAAGGCTTTGGCATAGTCAATAAAGCAGAAATAGATGTTTTTCTGGAACTCTCTTGCTTTTTTGATAATCCAGCAGATGTTGGCAATTTGATCTCTGGTTCCTCTGCATTTTCTAAAACCAGCTTGAACATCTGGAAGTTCATGGTTCATATACTGTTGAAGCCTGGCATGGAGAATTTTGAGCATTACTTTAGTAGCATTTGAAGTGAGTGCAATTGTGCAGTAGTTCGAGCATTCTTTGGCATTATTGTCAGGCTTCTTGCTCGTGTGTCCCCCATTCAGAGGCAGAGAGTTGGGCATGACTAAACAACTAACATTTTGAGACTTTGGACATCACTCTGAATTCCAAAGAAGTTTGTAATTTTCTAAAGTGTGAGCTCTAATTTATCATAAGTATTTTTACCTTGCCAAATAACCCTGCATATACTCTTGAAATACATAAAACATTTTGTCTAAATTATCACTTATTTCTTCTTATAAACATGCCTCATCATTGCAATGTTATGAAGTATTCCTTTTGCTAAAATTTTATATTAGAAATAAATCATATTGAGTTGTTTTGGTATATTCCCTGATTCTAGTCTTATGTTCTAAAGTATAAATACTTATATTATTTATCTAGTCCCAGAATGAATAATCGTATTGCTTATATGTTGTATTTGTCAGTGTAATGGTATACTTCTGAAAGTACTCAAATGATTATGACACAAAAGTGTAAAGATAGCAACTAGAAGGAAGAACTCACTGAGAATGCCTCTACTGAACTTAGGAGAGAATGTTAACAGTTCAAATACTGAAATATTCACTTAAAAAATGAACACAATGAATTTTGTAAAGTTGAGAAAAAATCTTTCTGAATCTCTTTGTCACAAGTTTATGATTTTATGGTTGTATGAGTGCATGAACAAGAAATACAAGGTCACTTTAAAAAATATTCAGTTGTTTTCATCATCCTTTAAGATGTCTTAAAAATTATTTGGCTGTAAATTTTATAGTTCCCTTCTAAATCTTGGTCTTTACTGAAAATTGTTCTTTTTTCTAGAAATCCCTGCCTGCACATTAAAAAAATTAGTCTTTATTATACGTATTTAGCCGACTGAACCATAGATGTCAGAAAAGAGTTGAAATAGAAAAAGGGCTCAGACCAATGTAGTCTAGATTTAAATAAAAATGGCACACATGAAACAAAATGTACTAGTATATATATATGTGTGTATATATATACACACATGTGTGTGTGATTGAGGATTCTATTAATACAATGATGTGCTTAAATAAGTAAAGCAAAATAGCTATAGAGGATAAAGACTTATTTTAGAGATGCTCAGAATAAGAAAACAATTTTTAAGTCCAAAGCACAATGGATATGACATCTTTTTGCCTAAAAACTGCTAAATTAAGCTGGGCTTTGAAATGAAACTAGAAACCCAGCCAAAGGAAACATGAAACTTTGGCTTTAAGTAGGTAAAGTTGTTTAGCATATTTTAAAATTTAATGTAAAAAGTTTTTGAAAAATTACATTTATGCATCTATCATAATTTTCCCAGACTATTTTTTTTCATATTGCTCAATATTATTTTTCCCTTGTTCTTTAGCAGCTGAATATGCTGAAATGTATGTAGGGCTTATGAACTTTCTGGAATAGATTATTCTATTTATAAGTATGGTTTCACAAATCTTTAGTGTTGTAATTTCATATAATAAAATTTTTAACATTCTTAATATAAGATAGTTTTCTTCCTATGTTATAACTGCAAAGCAGTTTTGTAATCAGTTGATTTACTGTAACTTACTTTTAAGAAGATGTGTGATTATTTCCCACCTTAATGATATTTCATTCAAATCACTGTATATAGACTTAAGAAGACAATTTTCTTATCTGAATAAATAATTTCTTAAAGAAGCTGTATAAATCAACCTTGAACCTTTTAGAATTTGAATATTTTTGGATTGTTACAAAGCAGCTGAATATCTCTTTCTGATACTATGATAGGAAACAGGAAAGTTTCATATATCTAAATCTGTATTTATCTATGTTTTAATGACACTTCTGATTTTGATAGAGAGGGAACACTGAAAATATTGAATCCTAATGATACTTCATTCACAATTGTGTCTAAAGATTTATCCAGAGTTTAGAATCCCAAAGTAGTAAATTTATCTCTAAATTACCATTCTTCTGAGCCATTCAATTTTTCTTTGTTGAAAAGGTTGATGAGTTTCTTATTCTAAATGTGTTACTGTCTTCCTTAGTCATATTTTTATTTTAGTCTTCCATTCACGGCAATGGGAATAAATTTATAACCTGTCATTTTAGAGGCTAAATCCAATCATCCTAGAAATCAAAACCTTATTATTCAAGTCAATTTATTTTTCCTATCCTAGCCCCCCAATTCCATAATCAGGATTGAGATCGGATATCTTAAATTTAATATACATAACTTAAACTAACATAGTTAGCAATATCTGCTGAACTTTTCCAACATAATGAGGCATGCCTGTGAACAAAGAACTTTGGAGAAGTGGACAGTGAAATTTTCACATTGCATGTTCCTGGGTCACTGCTTCCTCAAATTGAATTTGAGTGTTCCAAGGCATCTACATAATAGAACAGTGTTAAAAGTTAACTGTTAAATTTCAAATCTGCCACTGAGATCAAACTTTCATTCCTTTTGTCTAATAACTTTGATGTCGCTTACAAATGAATATTTTTACTCTATGCTGTTGCTGCCTTTCTTAAATGTTCTTTAACATTGCTGTTATTGTTTCTTTAAAGTCGATGTGTCAGTTAGTACTAATCCTAACAGTTCTTTACTTTTTCTTCAAATGAATGCATTAACTTTAGAAAAGTTATAATCTAATATTTTTTCCTGCTCAAATAATTTAGATTCTAATATTTGAGGGTAAATTCATATTCATCTTGGTTGTAACTAGGTTTTCACTGTCATCTAGTATCTCTTATAAATCTTCCATTTTGTTTTACATTAAATGTTTCCAAAAATCTTCTGCTCACAGTAAACTTAACCCTGCCCTTTTTTCTCATTTATGAAAGTAACTGTTTCTACTAAGATTAAGATCATTTCTCCTTTCTTGGCTATGCAGCATCCACCTCCATCCTTCCTCCTTCTTTTTTCTATCTATTCCCTTTATTCATACCCTAATCCTCTTCTGCTATCATTATCTATGTAATTATATTTATATATGCTTTAAAAATTACAATCCATGGGATTGTAAGAGTCACACACGACTTAGTGACTAAACCACCACGACCATGCTTAAAAATATCTTCCAGTTTTTCACATCTGAGGGAAGATTTTGGCAAGCCTTGATGATCCCTACCTTTTACTTATTTAATCTTTCCATTGGTTTTTCATTCACTTCAAAGCACTCTTGGTAAATAATCTATATCGTCTGCCAATTTTTTTTAATCACTTATTCCTTGCAGCCAGATTTCTACCTTGTGTTGAAATTGTTCTCTTAAGTATTGATGGTAACTTCAAAATGCAAACATATGTTCTGTCCTCTTCCCAACCATCATTTTCAAAACAAAGTGTCACTTTCTTTCATTAAAAACTGTCTTTATCATTAACTCTGACTCTTTTTAATACCACACACTTTAGGACAAGTTAGATTCAGTAAGAGATACTACCAAGTCCCATTAATTTTGCAAAACAAAGGTTTGCATTTTCATTCACAGTCTACTCTAGTTGACAAGACTGTGCTCTCCAGGCTAATGGAGACTTCATAATCAGAGCTACCCCATCAGGGACATAAGGTAGTCTCAGTGGTGGGTAAAACATTAGTCCTAGAAATCTTTAGGATAAAAGGTAGGATAAGTAAATCTAGAAAGCTCAAGAAATTCAGTAAGGCTGAAGCATACCATGTTGGAAAGGGAGAAGAAAGACTAGAGGTAGACTAAGTGTGAAGGAAACACCACATCTTAACAATTTATGTTTGCCTGTACCAAACAATTCAGTCTGTTCTCAAACGTAATAAGCTACATAAAGAACTTAAGGACGGAGATGATACAAAGTCAGACATGGTTCTATCTGTAGTGCAGAGAATATATTAGAGATGGGAAATATTGAATTTATTATTGGGACATTAAGATGAAAAGTTATATACATATATATATAGAGAGATACAATTTTATCCCTTATTATTATTCATTTATAGTAAAAAAAAAAAAAAGTCTTAAAACTCCATTTAAACCATTCTTTGTGTGAATGGGAATCTGGCTTCATTCCTTTTTAAGAACATAGTGACTGAGGCCAAGGACTACTTTTTCTGGTGTGTCCAGAATTTTTTGTTTCCACTTATTGAGTTACATGCTTACAGAGAAATGTGCTTCTTTACCAACAGCGGTTTGTTTTCATAATTAGAGAAGTTAATTTAATACTATGTTAAGCAATTTAGATACAAGGGCAGAAAAAAATTATTTTCATTTTTATAAAACTAAATGGAATGATTAAAAAATAGCAATTCAAGGTTCCTAAAGGATTTTACCAGATGAGTTGCATATATGAAAACTGCACAAGAGAATGGTAGAAAGAGATGTATTAATATCCTACTGTTGTTGTACCATATTACGGCAAAAATAGTAACTTAAAACAACACAAATGTGTTATTTTACCATTTTAAAAGTCAGAAGCCAATAATAAGTCTTGGGGAGCTAAAATGAAGTTATTGGCAAGGTTGTGTTCCTTCAGGAGGCACAAGGATAGGATCTAGTAGTATTTGCCTTTTCCACCTTCTATAGCAGTGGTCCCCAACACTTTTGACACCAGGGACTGATTTCGTAGAAGATAATTTTCCCAAGGACTAGGGGTGGGGTCTGGCTTGGGGATGATTCAGTCGCATTACATTTATTGTACACTTTTATCTAATGCTGCTGCTAATCTGACAGGAGGTACCAGTCCACAGCTAAGAATCTGGGGACTCCAGTTCTATAGGTTACCCTTATACCTTGACTGTGGTCCTCTTCCATATTCAAAGCCAATAATGACATCATTCTGGCCTCTGCTTCCATGGTTACATCTCTTTCTCAGACTCTGACCTTCCTGCCTCCTTCTTATAAGGACCCTTTTAATTACACTGTTGTTGTTATTTAGTTGCTAAGTCATGTCCAGCTCTTTGTGACCCCCTGAACTGCAGCATGTCAGGCTTCCCTGTCCTTCACTGTTCCCAGAGTTTGCTGAAAATCATATGTTCATTGAGTCGGTGATACCATCCAACCATCTCATTCTCTATTGCCCCCTACTCCTCCTGCCCTCATTCTTTCCCAGCATCAGGGTCTTTTCCAATGTGTCAGCTCTTTGCTGATTTAATTACTTTAGGACCAGTCATATAGTACAAGGTAATCTCTCAACACCAAGCTTCTTAATGGAAGAGTGCAAAGTCATCTTTGCCACGTGAGGTTACATATTTTCAAGTTCTGGGGTCTAGGATATGGGCATCTTTGAGGGAGTCATTATTTAGCCTGCCATGTGAATAAAAAACAAAATTTATAATGATTCTGTACTCAAAACTGTATGCTATCCCTGAAAGAAACCAAATCCAGAAAGTCCCAGGAAACATATGGATGTGGTTTATAGAAAGGAAGGAACGAAGAAAGAAAAAGAAGGGGCCCACATACCAATTCTTGGAACATAGCCATGAGTCTCAAAGTCCTTAGTCCTCGCCGAAAACACACATATGTTCATAACTTAAAACCAAATGTGTCACTTTTTAAAAAATATTCCTGATATACCGTAAAAAAATTATTTGCAATTTCATCTTTAAAGCACCATTCCCTGTTGACTTGTAATCATCTCCTAGATCTAGAGAGAGTAAACTAACCTCAGAAGTGTTCTCCTTAGAATTGCTCTGTTTCTTCTCCACATCCTGTCTCCCTCCCAGGACTGGGTAAGACAACAGTTCTCAGGAGGTGGCAGGGAGACTGAGGAAAGAAGAAAACTCTAATCCTGAAAAATGGGAAGAAACTAACCATCCTTTCCTGTGCCACTGCAGATATTCCAGCTTGAAGCAGGTCTGGGTCAAGGGAGGTGGTTACTTAACATTAAATCAAATTGAGAGTCTTGATTAATATTTTGGACTTGACATTCTTAGCAAATTGAGATGGTGACCCAATGACTGCCTGTTATCTATGAGTGAGCAGGAAAGTCATGAAGCATGCTAGATATCTCATCCATGAGCAGGAGAAGACTCTGCCATAAATAAAGCATAAAGGAACTGGTGTGAAATAGAATATAAAACTGTATATCGATTCCCTAGTGATTTTTAAAATTATTTACTATGCCCTGTCAGTATACTATAATAGGAAAGGAGGGTTGGACCCAAGGAGAAATGAAGGCTTTATATTTTTAAATTTTCTTCATTCACTCTTTACTTAGACTCTGTGGGACACACTGCAAAATGAGAAACACGCTCATGAGTTTTAATACCTTACTAGCCAAGTGAATGTTAGCAACAGAGCTGTTTCAGACAACATCATTTCACTCAGTGGCAGATAAAAAAGACATGGTGTGATATTGTACGTAAAAAGCACTTTTAATAGGGAAACAAAAGCATATATGTAAAAATCAGAGTTGGAAGTAGTGCTGAACATTCCACAGTAAGAAAAGAAAGACTTGAAGTGTGGTTGCTTATGTTATGCACCTTTTCCCCCATATATTGAGTTTGCTTCAATTGAAAACAGTTGACATTTAGCAAATGCAGAAATTTTTTTCTTTTAAAATGATTTCATATAGTAAGTCTGCTGCTGAAGTGGCTTGCATCAAATATTTCTGGTATTTATTGAGATGGAATTTCATTTTACTTTCTGTATTACTGCTTCAGCAATAACATGAGCAATAATTAGGTAAAGTTACTATGTGAGTAAACATAAATATATTCATTCCATTAAATATAGATGTAAATATATATATATGTATGTGCATATATATGTATATGTTTATTTCTTTGTTACATAATGAGATGTGACACTGCAGTTTGCTTTGGTGAGGATTAAGCTCATGAAAGCCTTACTTTAAAAGCTTTTCAGTTACAGCCTCATTAGCAGAGTTATATTGCTAGCATGTTTACAGACCCCAGCTCTTTTTAGTATCTTCCAAATGTAGAGTATTTCATTGAACTTAAATGCTCTTTTCTCCCATTTTATGGGTGCAAGGTCACAATTATAGCATAAGATATTGCCTGAGTTTCTTTTAAAATAGCAAGGCTGCAATATTTATGCAAATTGGCACTTTTTTCAATTTAGCATTTTAATTTTGAAGGTCACACTCATAAAGACCATGGAGACTTCTTACTGTAAGGCTTCTGAATTTTTTAGAGCATAATTGAATTGTCTGGATAGGTGGGAGATTGAAATACCAGCTGTGTCATCTAACTCATCATATTACTTACACACATTTTTTTTCACTATACTAATAAAATTTTTTATAATTATGCTTCTTTCTTAAATTGGCTATTTGGTTCTTTGTAAAGAACACCTCACTGAGAGCTGTTGAGAAACTGAAGTGTGCCTTTAGTTTTCTGTAGAGTAAAAAGCAATGGCAAGCCACTCCAGTACTCTTGCCTAGAAAATCCCATGGACGGAGGAGCCTGGTAGGCTGCAGTCCACAGGGTCGCTACGAGTATGACTGAGCGACTTCACTTTCCCTTTTCACTTTCACACATTGGAGAAGGAAATGGCAACCCACTCCAGTGTTCTTGCCTGGAGAATCCCAGGGATGGGGGAGCTTGATGGGCTGCCGTCTATGGGGTCACACAGACTCGGACACGACTGAAGTGACTTAGCAGCAGCAGCAGCAGAGTAACACATTTCTCCTGCCTGTGTCCTCTAGTGATCAAATACTGCTTATTAGAGACATAACGTCAACACAGTAATTTAGGATTAGATAAGAGATGAAGGAAATGTAGAAATGGAAAGATATACCCATCTGAATGCAGAATTCCAAAGAATATCAGGGAGAGATAAGAAAGCCTTCCTAAGTGAACAATGCAAAGGAATAGAGGAAACAATAGAATGGGAAAGACTAGCGATCTCTTCAAGAAAATTAGAGATATCAAGGGAATATTTCAAGCAAAGATCGACATAATAGGGACAGAAATGGTATGGACCTAAAAGAAACAGAAGATATTAAGAAGAGGTGGCAAGAATACACAGAACTATACTAAAAAGATCCTAATTACTCAGGTAACCACAATCTTGTGATCACTCACATGAAGCCAGATACGCTGGAGTGTGAAGTCAAGTGGGCCTTGGGAAGCATCACTATGAACAAAACTAGCGGAGGTGATGAATTCCACTAAGTATTTTCAAATCCTAAAAGATGATGTTGTTAAAAGTGATGCACTCATTATGCCAACAAATTTGGAAAACTTAAAAGTGGCCAATGATGCAAAGTGCTGACTCACTGAAAAAGACCCTGCTGCTCAGAAAGATTGAAGGCAGGAGGAGAAGGGAATGACAGAGGATGACATGGTTGGATGGCATCACTGATTCAATGGACATGAGTTTGAGCAAACTCCAAGAGATAGTGAAGGACAGGGAGGCCTGGAATGCTGCTCTCCATGGGGTTGCAAAGAGTCAGGCACAACTAAGCAACTGAACAACAAGAAATGAAGAAGTGGATGGATGGATGGATAGATGAATATTGAAGATACAATGTCTTTAACATATCAGTGTAGTGTTGTTTAAACCTCAAGTCAATAAATGCAAAAACATATTGAAAACCAACTATGAAAATTATAACCATTCTAATTTGACTTAAGGCATTTAGTTTAATGTGTCGACATTAGGAGTGCCTGCAGCCTCCTTAGGTAAAATTGTCACAATCAGCAGTGCCAGTTCTTTTCTGTGTTTGAAGGAATACGTATGCTGTCTCTAGAAGAATTGGAAACAAAGCTCTCACTGTGGTTCAACATTCTGGATTAAGCATCTCACATTCTCTTCAAATTTTTAAACAAATTCCATATTTTTATCTTCCTATTAATTCTTAAAAATGAAAAATTATCAAAAGTGTCTTGAAATCTTGGCAAATTCAGTTTCCTGAAGTTTATTTTATTTAGTTTAAATCTTCACCCATCACTTCATGGGAAATAGATGGGGAAACAGTGTCAGACTTTAATTTGGGGGGCTCCAAAATCACTGCAGATGCTTATTGCAGCAAGGAAATTAAAAGACACTTAATCCTTGGAGGGAAAGTTATAACCAACATAGACAGCATATTAGAAAGCAGAGACATTACTTTGCCAACCAAGGTCCATCTAGTCAAGGCTATGGTTTCTCCCGTGGTCATGTATGGATGTGAGAGTTGGGCTGTGAAGAAAGCTGATCGCCGAAGAATTGATGCTTTTGAACTGTGGTGCTGGAGAAGACTCTTGAGAGTCCCTTGTACCGCCAGGAGATCCAACCAGTCCATTCTAAAGGAGATCAATCCTGGGTGTTCATTGGAAGGACCGATGCTAAAGCTGGAACTCCAATACTTTGGCCACCTCATGCGACGAGTTGACTCACTGGAAAAGACTCTGATGCTGGGAAAGATTGGGGGCGGGAGGAGAAGGGGACGACAGAGAATGAGATGACTGGATGGCATCACCGACTCTGTGGACATGAGTTTGAGTGAACTCCGGGAGTTGGTGATGGACAGGGAGGCCTGGCGTGCTGTGATTCATGGGGTCGCAAAGAGTCGGACACAACTGAGCGACTGAACTGAACTGAACTGAAAGTAAGAGTAGAGACTTAGTAATTTAGATTTTTAAAGACCTAAACTTAGTTTGATACAGTTATTACATTCAAAATTTATCACCTATCAACTAGTTTAAAAGTTTTTGTTTTCTTCTTGTTAAGTTTTTTTATGATTAATGTTGAGAAAACTTTTACAGGGCAACACATCTTTTCCTGATGAAGAATTATTCAGTATATATTTTATTATGCAATAAATTTTCATCTTTACAAATCTTAGGTTTTTATTTGGATTATTGTTTTTGTTGGAATTCAAGTACCCAGATGCCTTCTACTGATCTTTATTCTTTAGGATGTTTTATAAGAGAGGAGAGAGAAAGGCAGAGTCAACTGCATTTGTTGTCCTTGTGCACTGTGATGGAATGAGTTGTCCAGTTAAGATCCATGTTTCCAGGTGGGACCTCTCATTGAGAGCCAATTAGGCTCAGATGAGACTGAGACTTTGTGAGATCTTATGAGAGAGGAACACTGGTCTGATGAAGTTGTAAGAGACAATGGAGTTTTCTTTGCAGGTATGTAAAGGAAAGAACATATGAAGACACCACAAGAAAGTGGCCAGGAAAAGATTTCTCATCAGAAACTGAATCTGGTGTCACCTTAATCATGGACATTAGAACTGTGAGAAAATAAAATTCTGTTATGGCAGCCCAAGCTGATGGATAAAAACATGTAGTATGAATATAACTGCAGAAACTTGCCCTTTAAGTCTTAGCTCATTTTGTCCTCAGTAGATGAAGTTTCATATCATAAAAAACTCACCAAATGATTTATAAATAAATAATTTAGAACTGTTTATATGGGTAAATGATGGAAATCAGGCCATACCCCCACAACTGGAATGGGACATATCATTGAATTCCACTTAAACTGATGTTATTAAAATCTAAATATATACTAAAAAAGTGCCAAAACTTTGAACCCTGCAATATACTGAATGAACGCATGGTTAAATGTATCTTGTGTTGCTCTTTTTTATGAGCAGTTACCCAATGAGTTAATGGTTTGGGGTGATTGTGATAATGTGCAATAAAAGGAATGTGCAGCAAATAATTTTGATAATATGAAATAAGAGCAAGAAAGTACTGAAATCAGATAAAAATCAGTTTTAAGTGAAAACAAGAACATTCATGTATGTGGTTTGCTCTGCAGAGACTAGTATGGGACATTTATGTTATATTTCTAAAACTTTCTTTGTGAGTGTTTTAGAATTAAGTATTGATTTGATTTTTAGTTACACTCTCGGTGCCTTAGTGACAACTTTGTTCCAAGTTTTTCACTTTATTCCTCAGAAATAGAGAATCAATCAGAGAGACCACATAAGTGCATTTTAAAAATTTATTTTTAATTGAAAGATAATTGTTTTACAGTATTGCATTATTTTCTACCAAACATCAACATGAATCAACCATAGGTTTACCCATGTCCCCTCCCACTTGAACATCCCTCCCACCTCCTTCCCCATCCCACCCCTCTAGGTTGTTACCAAACCCCGGGTTGAGTTCCCTGAGTCATACAGCAAATTCCCATTGGCTATCTATTTTACCTATGGCAATGTTGTTTCCATGTTATTCTCTCCATGCCACCCACCTTCTCCTTGTTTCCCCAACAGCCATGTCCATAATTTTATTCTCAATGTCTGTGTCTCCATTGCTGCTTTCAAATAGGTTCATCAGTACAATTTGTTTTTTTAGATTCCATATATATGTGTTAGTATTTGCAATAGCTAGGACATGGAAGTTACCTAGATGTCCATCAACAGATGAATGGGTGAAGAAGCTGTGGTGCATATATACAAAGGAATATTACTCAGCCACAAAAAGGAATGCATTTGAGTCAGTCCTCATGAGGTGGATGAATCTAGACCCTATGATACAGAGTGATGTAAGTGTATTTTAGAGAGTTATTTTAGTTCCTAGAAGACTGAATTTAAATCCTATAATGGCAAAAATAAAACAATTTTATTTTATTCTATGTTGGCAATGCCAAGAGCACTATTACTTTTTCATATTTCAGTGGTCATATAGTATTACATATAAGAACATTTGCCACTTAAGACTTGAAGATTGAAAGATATTTGAATTTTTATTTACTTAAAATTATATCAATTAAAAATATTTTCTATTCTGTTTGTACAAGACAAAAATAAATTTTCATGTATAATATTTAAAGGTAACATCTAAATTTTATTTTATCAGATGTAAAACAGCTTAGATGCTAATAACTACATTTGTAAGTAAACTGGTGAGCAAATCAAAGTTATAAAGTGTATGAAAGGTCAAGTCATTGTGCATAATATTAAACCTGTGAGGCAAAAAGTTTTGATGAAGTTTACTTACCAGACCCAGTGTGAATGATGTTATTTGTTGTGTATTGCTAAAGATGAAAATTCACAAGTATAAAAGAGTCATTTATTTTATGATATTTTTATATCATCCAGCTAAGAAATTAGCAGGAGTAAGGCTCTGTTTACAAATATGCATATTTATTTCCTTGAAACAATTACACTTTTTCCATTTTCCATTTAAGAAGAAAAAATCAACCTCAAGCAATTTTTTCTTAGTTAGTGAATAGGACATATTCTTTTTAACACCTCAGACCATGGAATTCTCTAGGCCAGAACACTGGAATAGGTAACCATTCCCTTCTCTAGGGGATCTTCCCAACCAAGGGATTGAACCCAGGTCTTCTGCACTGCAGGCAGACTCTTTATGGTCTGAGCAACCAGGGAAGCCCCTTTAATATCTTGCCCATGTTTGAGTCTGGAGGAGAAAATGGCAACCCACTCAAGTATTCTTGCCTGGAAAATCCCATGGACAGAGGAGGGTGGCAGTTTACAGTCCATGAAATTGCAGTTTGACACAACAAAAGTGACTGAGCATAGCAAAGTATACAATTAATTTGTACAAGGTTAGGAAAAATATATATTATTTAATACAAAATCATCTTCACTTACCAAGGAATTCTAAAATCCATCAATGAGAAATGATAAGGAACAAAAGAAAATTGTATTAAATTCATTCCTCAAAATAGTATCAAATTCTTAAAAATTATCTGGTGAAAC
This sequence comes from Moschus berezovskii, assembly GCF_049115385.1. Taxonomy (NCBI): domain Eukaryota; kingdom Metazoa; phylum Chordata; class Mammalia; order Artiodactyla; family Moschidae; genus Moschus; species Moschus berezovskii. The sequence continues at coordinate 48,682,515 of NC_142463.1, read as the reverse complement.
TACTGAAATGGCTTATAACAATTTGAAAGAATTGAGAATAAGATTTAAAATTCCGTATCTTTCATTACTGCTAATTTCAAAATGAAACATTAGTAAATTTAAGGAAAGTTAGAAGTTTTTTGTTTTGCTTAGTTTATTAAAAAAAATTTTTTTCTTGTGTACTTTTAAAGAAAAAGGCCATTTACCCACATAAGCTGAATTTTAACACAAATGTAAAGTTGGTAAAAAAAAACAAAAAGAAAGGGAGCTGTTAGATTTGCAGAGAAAAAAATAAATGAATTTTCCTGTAACTTGAAATAACTTTTTCTTATAATGAGCCACAATCTGAATAGAACTTATACTCTGTTTACTTACAACTTAACTGCTATTATTAGATATTATTTATTGTAGACTTCCCAAAAGCTACTAGAAAAGCTTGCTGATAAAGCAAAGGAGAATATTATACCCCTAGATTCTTAGTAGATATCCCAATTAGGAAAATCAGAAAGGCTATTAGGAGGTTTTCGGCTTAGTGATATTAATATAAGTATTGCAGAGTGAATAATTGGTGTTGGCTAGAACTGTGTAATGATAACTTTGCATTGGTAGGCACAAAATTGTAAGAGGGTTGAGGTAATCCTTGGTGAACAGTCTGTTTCATATCCAGCAAATAAATATTTCTAAGCCAGCACACACACATGCACACACATGCATATATATATATATATCACAGTAAGTGGGCCTGACCCCTGTATTGTTTAACATTGAGCCAGGAGAGGATGGCTGATTCTTGTAACATTTCCTACGGGAATAGGAGTTGTGTTGATTAGTTCTTTGTTCCTCACTTTGATCATTCTTCACCCTAAACTAGAAAATAAATCACTATGGTCTGGGGACATGATAAATCCAGGTTTACACAGTTGTTTGATTTGTCATGGTTATAGATTTTCTGAGGGTGGATATTTACATTCTTGTTCTTGTTAAAAAATAATTTTACCATTTTGCATGATGGTGGGTGTACTGTAGCATTTAAAACTTGGGAGGTCACATTTGACCCTTAACACAGACAAAAACTGAGAGAAGGGCTATAATTAGAGTTTTTAATTCTGGAGTCCAAGTTTACTCCAAATGAGATGAAGAACAGATCCCATTTCTAACACAAAGAGCACATAGAAAGACTTATGGGAGTATAAAGCAAATTATTTACATTCTTGATTCCTTTGATCGTTTTCAAGATCAATTTAATGATCTCAGAGATCTCTCTGAAAGCATGGGGTATTTATTCCCTAAAAATAAATCAACTCACTAAACCAATATTATATGCAAAGTAGCTTGTTCGATTTCATAAACCTTTCAGGCAAGGCATTCTTGGGTCTTTGTGAAACTGCCTGATTTTCCTGCTATTCTTTGAACAACAAGCATGTAAGATTCTTCCCACTTTCTAGGCCTTTCATAAAGCATGACTTGGAAAGGCTTGGTGGCTGAAGATAACTTCAAAATTTCTGTTCAGTGGTAAAATTTTTGAACTCATACCAAGGCAGAGTTGATTTTCTGTTAGGGATTAAAGATCTCTTTGTCTTAAAGTGGAAATTGATGGGTAAAACTGAACCCTGGAAGCCCCAGAGGTCTGTGTTATAGAAGAAGATAAAGAAGCAGGGCAGGAAAAGCCTGGTGATTTTCCTTTGACAGTATACATTGTCAAGGAATCTGGACAGTCTGGTAATGATAGTTAATATTTGTACTTTGTGTGGGTGTCAAACATATAGCTGTTTCTTGTCTGTTACTCAGTCTTTACCATAACCCTAAGAAACAGGTACTTCTATAACCACCAGCTTGCTGAGACAGAGTTAGTTTAAATAACTTTCAAATATCTCTTAACTAGTAGATAGTGATGATGGTGGTGGTTTCAAACCCAACGTCAGGAAACTTTTTAACCATTATAAAATATCACCTTTCAGATAATAGATATGTTAATTAACTCACTTGAGGAATTCCTTTCACAATGCATATATCAAATTGTTGTACATCATGTTGTACATCATGTTGTACACTTTAAATATATTACAATTTTGTATGCTCTCCATAAAGTTAGAATAAAATAAAATAATCACCTCTCAAAAGTCAGTAGGAATGAAAGGAATTTCCCTGGTGGTTCAATCGTTAAGACTCCCTGACTCCAAGCTTCCAAAACAGGGAGCACAGATTTGATCCATGGTTGGAGAACTAAGATCCTGCATGCCATAAGGAGCAGTCAAAAAAAAAAAAAAAAACAAAGTTAGTAGGACTTTAAAAGAAAATAAAAGTTAAAACCAAACAACTTTGCAAACCTTTATAAAATTTATTTTGCCTGGAAATTTAAAATAAAAAGTCTTAAAATGTCTACTCAGTATGATGGACTTTTGGAGGCAAAAGAAAATCTGAATTTTCTGAAAATCCAGAAAATCTGAATAACATATGGCTGTACTATTTTTCTAATTAATTATACTGTAAATATATAAGAAAGAATAATTAATAGGCTTTTAGGTGACTGTGTTTATGAATTTCTGATCTATATAAAAATTATGCTTTAACGTGGAATTTTATATTATGCTACATTTGTTTTCACTCCATTTAATGTGAAAGTAAAGTTGTTCAGAGCTTGACAGCTAGTTTTTGAATGATTCTAACTAGATTTCACTAAACTGTCCAATTAATTAGCCAGTTATTCATATAGCTAAATTCTATGTTGAGTTTTTTTTATATACTGAAAATAATTCTTTGCTTTATTATCTTATCTGATCAAGTTTTTGTTTACGTCTGATGTCTTCATAAGCCAAAAAATAGAGCTAAATGAAGCATTTGCTTTTTTAAGAACATTTAAAATGAAATGAAGTTCAGGTTCACCTTGAAACATCAAACATCATTTCTAATTATTTGGTTTTTCTTCAACTTTAATTGGAAAATTGATCATTTAAAAATTGTATTTGAAGTGTAAAGAAATGTGATCCATGGAGAAAAGAAAAGTACTACATATTGGATTTGAAGCTTTGTGAAAGTCTTAACAAGATGCTTAGTCATACTTTAAGAATCATGTACCCAATACTTTGGATCAGAGCTTAAAGAAAAAGACATTTTTAATCTGTTATTTTGACTATTAAAATTAAATGTGGGAGTGGAGAAGGCAGAAATAAGAGGTAGAAGGAAGGATTGAAAAGAAATACTTTAATGCCTAACTTGGAAAGCAATCTGTTTTCATTACAAATAAACCTTATTAGACATTCATAGGGAGAAGGCAATGGCAACCCACTCCAGTACTCCTGCCTGGAAAATCCCATGGACAGAGGGGCCTGGTAGGCTACAGTCCATGGGGTCACAAAGAGTCGGACATAACTGAGAGACTTAACTTTCACTTTTCACTTTCATGCATTGGAGAAGGAAATGGCAACCCACTCCAGTATTCTTGCCTGGAGTAACCCAGGGATAGGGAAACCTGTTGGGGTGCTCTCTGTGGGGTCACACAGAGTCGGCCACGACTGAAGCGACTTAGCAGCAGCAGCAGCAGACATTCATAACCTAGTATTGGCTGGGGTTAAGGCCTCATATCAATGTGGCAACTGTTTGGGAGTTGGTAGATTTCAAAGTTTTGCAACCTATTAAATACTTGTTTAAGAAAAATTGAAATGCCAATTGTATAAAATATCTAACAGGTATCTAAGGTCTAATTTAAACAAAAGCATAATATAAAATATGCTGGGAAGAAGAGATGCCCTGATTTTGAGAAATGTAATCTGCCTGCAGTGCAGGACATGCAAGAGACACAGATTAAATCCTTGGATCTAGAAGATACCCTGGAGGAGGGAATGGCAACCCAATCCTTTACTCTTGCCAGGAAAATCCCACGGACAAAGGAGCCTGGAGAGCTACAATCCATGGGGTCTCAAAGAGCTGGACATGACTGAAGCAGACTAAGCACACACAGAACAATCAGTATGCTAAACTGGCATTTACAAAAGGACAGAACTTGATCTAAACACAGATTTTTATTACAAGGGGTAAGTAAGGAAAAGGGAAATTTACCATACTAATCAATTAGCAGAAGTGTTCCTAAATCTTTGCTTGATTTCTATAGTAAAAAATATACACTCTTACAAGTTGTATAATTTTGCTTAAAAAAATACCAATCAGGAAATTAATGATAAAGTAAGAAAAGCATAACTATAAACTCTTAGGAGTAGATAACAGATTTTCTTTTAGATGTTCAAATTAATATTCATGTTTGAGTGCAAAGTAAATATATCAATTGTTATTGAAGTCTTTGAAATATAGTATTTTAATCCAGTGCCCATTAACATGCATATATGTCCTAAAATGTGAATTTTAAAGGAGATTTATATAGATAATATAAGAAGGCAAGCTAGAAAAATTAGATGTGTTATTTCATATTCATGTTTAGATAACACAACTTTATTATTTTTAATTGGTACATTTTAACTTTCAAATGTCATCACAGTAGAATAATCTTTTTTGTATATTCAGGTGGTTTGAGGAATACTACAACATGTTGCATTAAAAAGGGAACTCACCAGATGAAGTTTTATGATGTTTGTAACATTTTGGGAGTTATGATGTACTAGCTATATACCTTTATGCATTCTGATATTTTATGACATAGATAGTCCACTAGGTTCCTCTGTCCATGGGATTTCCCAGGCAAGAATACTGAAGTGGGTTGCCATTTTCTTCTTCAGGGATCTTCCCAACCCAGGGATCAGCCCAGGTCTCCTGCATCTCTTGAATTGGCAGCCAGATTCTTTACTAACTGCTCTGCCTGGGAAGCCAAATATTTGACTAGTTTTAACAATTCACTTATTTTTTAGTCCACTTTATATAAATATAACGTTTATATTTCCCGCTAAAATTGATAACTTTACTGACATCAACTTTACTTAAATATTATTCAGTTCAGTTCAGTTCAGTCGCTCAGTCGTGTCCGACTCTCCGCGACCCCATGAATCACAGCACGCCAGGCCTCCCTGTCCATCACCAACTCCCGGAGTTCACTCAAACTCATGTCCACAGAGTCGGTGATGCCATCCAGCCATCTCATTCTCCGTCGTCCCCTTCTCCTCCCGCCCCCAACCTTTCCCAGCATCAGTCTTTTCCAGTGAGTCAACTCGTCGCATGAGGTGGCCAAAGTACTGGAGTTTCAGCTTTAGCGTCAGTCCTTCCAATGAACACCCAGGATTGATCTCCTCTAGAATGGACTGGTTGGATCTCCTTGCAGTACAAGGGACTCTCGAGAGTCTTCTCCAGCACCACAGTTCAAAAGCATCAATTCTTCGGCGATCAGCTTTCTTCACAGTCCAACTCTCACATCCATACATGACCACGGGAAAAACCATAGCCTTGACTAGATGGACCTTTGTTGGCAAAGTAATATCTCTGATTTTTAATATACTATCAAGGTTGGTCATAACTTTCTACCCTTCAAAATTATTTGCAATGAGATGGTGATCTTTATAAAGAAATTATTATTGATTATTGAGCTCTATTTGTTTGATTCCCTTAATTTCAAGTGTTGAGTCAGACTCAGAAGAGAAGACAAAATTCCAAGTTCTTTTTAGAAGCCCATTATAGTTTGCCAATATGTCAAAGTACTCAACATTAACTTGAATAAAGTGAATTTGAATGATTGTTGAGCCATTCATGGAAGAAAATTTGAGGTGAAAATGGAAGATAATTCTGTGAGTGTTAGGAAGAATAGTTCCTGGAGTTAGTTACTTAATGAAGTTACTTACATTCAACTAGTATTTATGTGTGTGAAGGCTAAGGGACAACCTTTTTCAGTTCTGTTAGGACAAGAATAAAAAGAGGGAGAGGGGCAGATAGCCATGCAAGAAACAGATTCTAAAATAAGCAGAAGATTAAGTATCTGGAGTGAGTGCTAAACATTTAACTAAAACCAGACAATGAAATGCTTGTGGCATAGATAGATATTTTACAAGGAAGGTGAGGATACAACTAGGAGAAAGCATTGTGGTTGTTTTGGGAGGAGTCTTGTTTCCTATACTAGTTGGTTGAGTTATCTGGGTCAGAGTAGTTTTAAGATTAAGTGCCAGTATGAAATAAATGGGCTTCCTTGGTGGCTCAGATGGTAAAGAATCTGCCTGTAAAGCAGGAGACCTGACTTCGATCCCTGGGTTGGGAAGATCCACTGAAGGAGGAAGTGGCAACCCACTATGGTATTCTTGCATGGAAAATCCCATGGACAGAAGAGCATGGCAGGCTACAGTCCATGGGATCACAAAGAATCAGACACGACTGAGTGACTTTCACTTCACTTCATGAAATAAATATATTTTTGTTTTTAAGAAAACTTATATTATTAAAAATTGTCTTCAGAAGCAATCTTTTAATTGGGATATGGAATTCAGTTCAGTTCAGTCACTCAGTCATGTCTGACTCTGCTACCCCAAGGTCTGCATCCAGCATGCCAGTCCTCCCTGTCCATCACCAAAACTGGAACCTACTCAAACTCATATCCACTGAGTCGATGATGCCATCCAGCCATCTCATCCTCTGTTGTCCCCTTCTCCTCTCATCTTCAATCTTTCCCACCATCAGGGTCTTTTCAAGTGAGTCAGTTCTTCGCATCAGGTGGCCAAAGTATTGATGATTCAGCTTCAGCATCAGTCCTTCCGATGAATACTCAGGATTGATCTCCTTTAGGATGGACTTGTTGGCTCTCCTTGCTGTCCAAGGGACTCTCAAGAGTCTACTCCAACACTGCAGTTCAAAAACATCAGTTTTTCAGTGCTCAGCATTTTTTATAGTCCAACTCTCACATCCATACATGACTACTAGAAAAACGACAGTTTTGACTAGATGGACCTTTGTTGGCAAAGTAATGTCTCTGCTTTTTAATATGCTATCTAGGTTGGTCATAACTTTCCTTCCAAGGAGTAATTGTCTTTTAATTTCATGGCTGCAGTCACCATCCTCAGTGAGTTTGGAGCCCAAAACATAAAGTCAGCCACTGTTTCCACTGTTTCCCCATCTATTTCCCATGAAGTGATGGGACCAGATGCCATGATCTTAGTTTTCTGAATGTTGAGCTTTAAGCCAACTTTTTCACTCTCCTCTTTCACTTTCCGGAGAAAGCAATGGCAAGCCACTCCAGTACTCTTGCCTAGAAAATCCCATGGATGGAGGAGCCTGGTAGGCTGCAGTCCATGGGGTCTCTAAGGGTCGGACACGACTGAGCTATTTCACTTTCACTTTTCACTTTCCACTTTCACACATTGGAGAAGGAAATGGCAACCCACTCCAGTGTTCTTGCCTGGAGAATCCCAGGGAAGTGGGAGCCTGGTGGGCTTCTGTCTATGGGGTCACACAGAGTCGGACATGACTGAAGTGACTTAGCAGCAGCAGCTTTCACTTTCATCAAGAGGTTTTTTAGTTCCTCTTCACTTTCCGCCATAAGGGTGGTGTCATCTATCTAAACTTTTATACCTGGATATTTTATTGTTACTGATTTTTAAGCAACCAAGTTCTACAAAGTTTGTTAAATTGTTCATATCTTTATAAGAGATGAATTAATCATTTCTGTGATTTTCCTTCTGCCTTGAAGATAGAAGTTCATTCTCCCAGAAATGTTAGGTTGTATGCTGGTTGAACACCAGCATGATAATTACTAACCTTTTCTATTGCAAAGAGCTCATTAGGAAATCAGAACATTAAATTGAGAATATTTACTGACAAGATTTATAAATTTTATCTATTCCAGCTGTGGTTTTAGTAAAATGCTGATTTACAAGTAATGGCCTAAATGAGCCTCACTGTTTTACAAACATCTTTTTAGGTAGAAAAACACACTACCTAATAGTTCCATGTTCTAATATTCTCATATCTCATTAGGTTTTTGATATATAAATATAGTTTGCATTTGGAATAATAAGTCCCTGATATCAGGAATACATAATAGCCACAGAATAATCTTGCTTTTACACATTTGTAAGCAACTGATGAATTTTAATATGGCTTGTACATATATTCTTCCCCAAATCTCTAAAGGGTCAGAAGCTGGTTGCACAAGTTTGCTAAGGGAAAATGATAAATAATGAAGAATTGTTACACTCATTTCCCTAAAATATTTTACGTTTTGCTTTAACATTTGAGTCTCTCATTTTTAAGGAACTTTTGTAGTAGGTACACCTTTTTTAAAATATGCAAAGAAAAATTAAAGGCTCACAGTAATGATAAGAATTTGTGGAAACTACATTGTGTTGTAAAGCAGACAGGAAGAATGTGTCTCTAATGTGTTCATTGTGGACTGGGAATGAGAAGAAGCATAACTGCATTTCACTTGTTGATTGTGTCCTTTGTGTTAAGTAAAACTTTTCTAGGTAAAATTGTTTGACAACATTGTTTTTTTTTCCCTTTAAACTTATTTATTTATTGAAGAATAATTGCTTTACAGAATTTTGTTGTTTTCTGTCAAACCTCAACATGAATCAGCCATAGGTATACACATATCCCCTCCATTTTGAACCTCCCTCCCATCTCCTTCTCCACCCCACCCCTCTAGGTTGATACAGAGCCCCTGCCTCCTTTGACAACATAGGTTTTAAGACAAATTTCTTTCAGAATAAAACCTCACTGTATAATACAAGAAATAGATATATTTCCGGTTCATGTAAAAATCTTCCCTGTTTTACCCGTACCTCAGTCTGTTCACAGGAAGTGGAGCACATTGTGTCAGAAATTCTTTCACTGGTTGGAAGAGAGGGAATATGGGCTAGACTGAAATTTGCTTGTAGTCATCCAGCTATCATAAAAGTTGTCTCATGATGCCCTCTTCCTGCTGAGGAGGGTATTTCAGGCTAGTCTCTACCCTTCCTGTCTTTTTCCTGACACTTCCAGACCTGTACCCTAGTTGTGATGAACTGTTTGTATTACCTGGAACATAGAACCTGTACTCTCCATCACTCAACTGGAATGATACAAAGTTCACCTGCTTCTTGGTGTTATGAACCGAATGTGTATGTCCTCTCGAAATTAATATTTTGAGACCAGAATCCCCAATGTGACCATATTTGGATACAGGGCCTATAGGAGGTGAATGTGAAAACGGAAAGTCTTAGATGCTCAGTCATGCCTGACTCTTTTTGACCTCATAGACTGTAGCCCACTAGGCCCCTCTGTCTGTGGGATTCTCCTGGCAAGAATATGGGAGTGGGTAGCCATTCCCTTCTCCAGGGGATCTTCCTGACACAGGGATCAAACCTGGGTCTCTCGCATTGCCGCCAGATTCTTTAGCCTCTAAGCCACCAGGAAAGCTCTGGTGATTAAGGTGAAATGAGGTCATGGAGGTGAAGCCCTGATTCAGTAGAGTTGGTATCCTTATAATAAGAGACAGGAAAGCACTCTCTTTCTGCTTCCCTCTCCTTCTCTCTCTCCTCTGGCACACAAGAGGTCACAGGATCACATAGTAAGATAACAGCCACCTAGAAGCCAAGAAAAGAGGCCTCAGAATAAAACCTGCCTGGCATGCTGTGATTCATGGGGTTGCAAAATGTCGGACACCACTGAGCGATTGAACTGAACTGAACTGCACTGAACTGACAGTACATTGATCTTGTATGTCCCAGCCTCTAAAGTTGAGAAAATAGATTACTACTGTTAGGCCATCCAGTCTATGGTATTTTGTCATGATAGCCCTAGTCAACTAATATAATTAGTTTGCTTATTCTTTAGAACTAAGATGGTTAAACTAAGATAAAGCCTCTGGAATCCTCCTGACTTCCCACTCAAGCAAAATCTATTTCTCCCTGCTTTGTACTCCCATGAGACTTTCTTACAACTATATTATCCAAATATGTGGTTTATTATTATAATTATTTAATAATTTCTGTTTTTCCTTTGGGGTTCTTATGAACCTGAAGACACCAAGCTCAGAGTCTTATACAAATGAAGAAAGGAAAGAAGGAAGGAAAAAGTGAGAAGGGAAAGAGGGAGAAGAGTCAGGAAGGGAGGAAAGAACAGATGGAAGAAAAAAGGAAGGCAAAATCTGCTAAGTAGGAAATCTATGATATAATCAGAACCTGGTAAGCAGGAAATCTATGATATAATCAGCCTCACCATCATCATAGATTTGTAATATGTATGACAATTAGATCGCCTAGTATATCTGAGAGAATATAATTTTAAACATTTAAGTGTGTCATATTCTCTTACTGGACAGTCTGTAGTTTTGTCCCTATCCCTAGTGTAAATTCTCTAGATTTGTAGAAAGATGGAAAAAAGATTGATTGAAATCATTTATAATTTTGAGGAGAGAAAGATTGTCCAGTAAATATTGAATATTTTCATGTATCACAGGCAAGTGATGATACATGATTTTTTCAGAAAGCTTCATATCTGGGCATTATGTCTTTTGGATACTGAAAGCTATTAAAATATCTGCAAGAGAATCCCCAAAATGTTTTCAGGGATACGATGGCATTTCATGAAATACAATCTTGATGCATCTTAGATATTAATTAGTGCAGTCCCTTATTTTTTTGATGTGAAAATAAGGCCTGGAGGGTTAGATGACTTACCCAAAGCCCCACAGCTCTCAGGTTTACCCAGAGAGAAGGCAAGTAAGCAAGCATTCCAACTCCCTGTAAGTGGGCCTATTGCCTGCTGAGAATGTGCTGATTTTAATTTTCATGAATCTAAAGTTGTTGTTAGGCAAGCTTAGCAAATGTGTTCAGTGAGCAAACTTGCTTCCTGTTAAAAAAAAATTATCCAAATTATCAGGTAGATGATTCTAGGGTTATTTTAATTAAAAGCAATGGAGAAAAAAATTAGGCACTTAGATAGTTTTCTTGGACTCATAAAATTAAAGAGTCTCTTCTGTCAATATGTTAGGTTAGAGGTAATTCCTGTAAATGTGAATGTAAATTAACTGTGTAAATTCCCTTGCATATTAATTACAAAATAAACCTTTACTACATTATCCTTTGTTTCCATGGTGAAAGCTCCTATTTTTTAAGAGAGAGAAAAAAATAAGAATACTTCTCTGACGTTGGCATATTTTAGATCTCCTCTTTTGATTCTCACTGGTTCCAGACACTGATATATATTTACTCTTTGATAAACTTTTTTGCCTCAGGTTATTCCATTTTATAAAGATGATAACATACCTAAAGTAGTCTTAAGTGGCAACATCCTGGGGAAGTGAGTAAATCTCTAGGGATTCCTGCTTTTATATATACTTAAACAGAGAACTACACTTCTAGCCTCTCAATAGGAAAATGTGAGTGAGTTGTTTGGAGCAGTTAGTAATGATTTTAGATTTTTGTCCAATTTTTTGATAGAAGTTAAAAATCTAGTGATAAACTGTCATCTGGCAGATCCCTAACTTCCAACTTTAATTTCCAGTTTGACTACTTACATGATTAACAGGCTTATAAAATATAATAGTAATCATTTTCTATTTAAGAACTTAGGAGAATCTTCAACCACAAATCCCTGAAGTTAGGTATGATTCAAGATTTCTTACCTCAACTAAATTTGAAATTAATCACTGAACTAATTAGTTACATATATTTAATAGCCCATAATTTAATCTTCTGTCTTCAGGGCAAGAAATTATTTAAAGTGCCCCAAGTGGACATAGACTATAACTAACGAGATGGAGTTTAGAAAGAAAAAAAGACTATCAAGGAAAAAAGGTTTATGTAGAATTTATTGGGATGTCATTGATGGAGACAGATATAAGCACTTAGAATATGGAATTTGAGCTAGGACTCAAGCAGTAGTTCATAAAGAATAAAACTCTATTATTCTACAAATTTAATAATTATTTTTTTCTTTATGATTTACTTGTTCAAATGTAATACTTATGCATTACTTATATAAATTACATCTCTTGAAATCATGCTTGAAAATGACATATATTTTGTAGTGATAGGTAACTTCTTGGTCTAAATATTAAAATCTAAAGATTAGTATTAGCTTGTGTGTCAGACTAAGTTATTTTGAATATCTTAAAAGATAGTCAGTCAGTCAGTTCAGTCGCTCAGTCGTGTCCGACTCTTTGCGACCCCATGAATCACAGCACGCCAGGCCTCCCTGTTCATCACCAAATCCTGCAGTTCACTCAAACTCATGTCCATCCAGTCGGTGATGCCATCCAGCCATCTCATTCTCTGTCGTCCCCTTCTCCTTCTGCCCCCAATCCCTCCCAGCATCAGAGTCTTTTCCAATGAGTCAACTCTTCACATGAGGTGGCCAAAGTATTGGAGTTTTAGCTTTAGTATCAGTCTTTTCAATGAACACCCAGGACTGACTGATCTCCTTTAGAATGGACTGGTTGGATCTCCTTGCAGTCCAAGGGACTCTCAAGAGTCTTCTCCAACACCACAGTTCAAAAGCATCAATTCTTCGGCGATCAGCTTTCTTCACAGTCCAACTCTCAAATCCATACATGACCACTGGAAAAACCATAGCCTTGACTAGACGGACCTTTGTTGACAAAGTAATGTCTCTGCTTTTTAATATGCTATCTAGGTTGTTCATAACTTTCCTTCCAAGGAGTAAGCGTCTTTTAATTTCACGGCTACAATCAGCATCCGCAGTAATTTTGGAGCCCCAAAAAATAAAGTCAGCCACTGTTTCCACTGTTTCCCCATCTATTTCCCATGAAGTGATGGGACCAGATGCCATGATCTTAGTTTTCTGAATGTTGAACTTTCAGCCAACTTTTTCACTCTCCTCTTTTGCTTTCATCAAGAGGCTTTTTAGTTCCTCTTCACTTTCTGCCATAAGGGTGGTGTCATCTGCATATCTGAGGTCATTGATATTTCTCCCAGCATTTAAATTAAGAAATTAAGCATTTCTTAATTTAAAATATAGAGGATATTCCTATCTGCATTTTAGAGATGGCACCTAGAAAAATTTTATATTGCCTTAAACTCACACTGTTAATAGTGGTAGCTGGTGGTTCCAATCTGACTCCAGAGTAGGCCATTGCACCTCTATATACTTTCTACACAAACGTTCATGGAGCAATAGCAGGGACATCCTCTAGGAGCTTGTTAGAAATTCATATTCTAAGCCCAACCCAGGTCTAATGATTCAATATTTGAATTTTTTAAGGTTTTCAGGTGATTCATTAAAGTTTGAGAAGCATGACTTTGTAAATGTTGCCTCTTCATAAAACATTTTTAGAGTTACATTATATATTTTTTTTAATTCTTAAATGATAATTGTATGTTTCTGTTTTTCTTAAAAAAAAAAAAAACACTAAATTTCTTGAAGTCAGCATATTTAAAGTAGAATTTAAACTCAAAGCTAAGATTTAACTTATTGAACCAGCAGTGTATTCTATTATTATTCTAATATCCTTGTTCTTGTCTTTTAATGGGTGGAGTGGCAGTAACACAATTGAACTCCTGTTTAAGGCAGATTTGCATTCTTCTGGTTCACTTAGTCCCTGCTGGCTGCTTACCTAAAATTTGTTTTCCACTATATAACTTAGACGATGTATTTCAGATATATTAGAGATTAATTTGGTCTGTGTGTGGTAGTTGCTCAGTCATGTCCGACTCTGTTATCCGTGAACTGTAGCCTGCCAGGCTCCTCTGTCCCTGGGATTCTCCAGGCAAGATTACTACAGTGGGTTGCCATTTTCTTATCCATGAGATCTTGACTACCCTTGGATCAACCCCAGGTCTACTGCACTGCAGGCAGATGCTTTACAGTCTGAGCCATCAGAGAAGCCTGCAATTAGGTCTAATACACCTGAAATACACCATCTAAGTAGCCACTTTCTTCATCATTCATAATGTCAGCCATGGTAACCTAAGGTCACTAATTCTTAAAGTTTAGCATGTTTAAGCAAATTCTTAAAGTTTGCTTGAAGGAGGACTCCTTCCAGGACCCAAGAGTGTGCTCTTGTCTAACACTTGGAAATGAATTGTCTGAGGAGACACACGTGTTGACAAATAAAGGAACTTTATTGGGAAGTGACACCCAGGTGGAGAGCAAAATGTTAAGGGAATGCAGGAGGACCGCTTATGCCATGTGGCTCGCAGTCTCGGGTTTTATGCTGATGGAGTTAGTTTCTCGGTTGTCTCTGGCTAATCATTCTGACTCAGGGTCCTTCCTGGTGGCGCATGCATTGATCAGCCAAGATAGGTTTTAGCAAGGAAGATTCTGGAGGGTTGGTAGAACATATGGAGCATGGTCTCCTCTCTCTTTTTGACCTTCCCCAAATTCTTCTGGTTGGTGGTAACTTGTTAGTTCTGAGTTCCTTACCAGGACCTCCTGTTCAGGATAACTCATGTAAGTGGTCACTATGGAGGCTGTCAGTGTTTGCCCCAACAGAATCACTGTGCATATATTTGCATGTGTACTCAGTCATGTCAGACCCTTTGGATCCCATGGACTGAAGTCCTCCAGGTTTCTCTGTCCGTGGTATTTTCCAGGCAAAAATACTGGAGTGGGTACCCATTTCCTCCAATCAAACTGCATCTCCTGCATTGACAAGCAGATTCTTTACCACTGAGCCACCTGGGAAGCCCCAACAGAATCATTGAAGATGTTGGTGAGCCAGATTATTGCTTCATTCCCCCAGAGTTTCTTATTTCTGTAGGTGGGCAGTGAGATCTAAGAATCTGCTGAGAATTTGTTTCTAACAGGTTCACAGTGACACACTTGGCCACTGAACTAGGAACCACAATAACAAGTCACTTTCATGTTTCCTGATTTCATCTATGTTGATTACCAATGGTATTTCCCAAATAAATTAGCCATTAAGTAAGGATTCAGGCTATCCAAGAAATCTCATTCTATAGAAGAAAACTCCGAGTCTACAAAGTTAGAGAAATGATTCCAAACTGAGTTTTGGAATAATTATAACCTAGCTTGAACAAACTTCAGAATTTGAAGAACAACTAGAGTTTTTAATACAGATACTATCTTTAGTCATTCATCCTGTTTATTCTTCCATAGAGGACATCATTTCCATATTAAGCAAAAATGCTCTTATAGATTTGCACTGATTGTTTCTTCAAATGTAGTTCTTATCGGTTAATAATATTCTAGTGTTATTTCTTAACAACATTTTAATTCTTATTGAAATTTTTGAATGTAAGACCTGCAATGTGCATATGACGTTTAATATACTGAGGTAAAGACAAAATATTTTACTTGTAGAGTCATAGGATTTTGAGACCATTAGGATTTATCTTGGCCATGTATTTCACAGATGAATGCAATCTGGTGAATCATGCAAACAACCACAGACCACAGAGCTAGTCCTACAATTGAAATAAAATGAGATAATTGCAACCCATATTTCCTAAATCCTAGCCATGTTTTTTATCACAGTGTTATTTACTGTACTGAATGACAACTTGTTTGTGTTGTCAAAGAATTTTTTAAAATTATATTTAAAAGTTATTAAATCTGTATCAAAATAAAAGTTACAGTGTTATGATAGATGGGATTGAAACAGAATAGGACACTATGAGACCATCCTGAGTACAAATATCCTTTTATGTCCCCAGTTTTTTGTTTATAGGAAAAATGCTTCAAGTCTCCTGAACTTCCCTGAGTTTCTAATTAGGGAAATTAAGAGAATGTAGAAACAAAGAACAGTCTAGAAGCAGTACTGCAGCAATGGGGCAGGGTCCTGGTTCCTGCTCAAGAAATATACATAACAATGTGTCTTTGAGGTCTTCTTCAGGAACTGAGGTCCCTACCTAGGTGGAGGATGGTGACTTCAGGCTGAGCACAAGATTCCTGAGACACCTACTGTTGTCTCATCACCACTCATTCAGAAGAGTTATGCACACCACAGCCCTCACCCCAAGTTTGCCAATAAAAACTCCCTGAAAATCACTGGAGATGTTGGGATTTGTGTGCCAGAGTCACCTATTCTCTTTGGCTCATGAACTTGCAATCTGTAATAATTTTGGAAAACTCACCAGACAATGGGATGCCTGATAAAGATTAGAAAAAAAAAAAAAAGATGTGCTAATAATAAATGTAATATCATCTTATACTAAAAATGGCTCCCATAACTATAAATATTCCTATCAACAAATTCAAGATTCAAGAAATGATCAAATTGACCTGAACAACCCTAATTTTAAAGAAAGACAAGTAATTGGAAATTACAACATTACTTCTTAGTAAAATATTTTTGCAGCATAAAGAACGATAGCAATGTCAGGTTATCTGAGTCCACATAGTAAACAAAATATTTGTTCAAGTTATGAATATAGTTGGGCATTGAATTTTCCAAACAAGAATGAATTTGGAAAGAATCAGTGTCTCTTTTTCTTTTCCTCTATCTTCTTCTCTTTCATTTTTAGTCTTGTAAAGTACATTCAGTTCAGTTCAGTTCAGTTGCTCAGTCATGTCTGACTCTTTGCGACCCCACGAATCACAGCACGCCAGGCCTCCCTGTCTATCACCAACTCCCGGAGTTCACTCAAACCCATGTCCATCAAGTCGGTGATGCCATCCAGCCATCTCATTCTCTGTCGTCCCCTTCTTATCCTGTCCCCAATCCCTCCCAACACACTGTTTTAGTACGTGGTTTATGAGAAATGACTACTGTTGCTCTTGTAAGCATTCAGCATTAGTTACAAGTCCCTAGTCTGAATTCTTATTTGTATTAATCTAATTTGTTGGGTAAAATAAAATTTGAAGGAGAAATATTAGTATTTGTAGTTTCCTTTATTTCTTGATTATATTATTTGTAAAGCAGTCAGTATTGTTAGATAGTGAGGAGTATGGAAGCAAGCAAAAGACAATATAGCTCAGCAAGAAATTGGCTAAGAGAACAAAGAAACGTGCAGCGTAATACCCGGTCTGATAATAGCAACTGAGGATAATAAAAGAAAATAATTTAAAACTTTTTCAAAACTGAAACTACAGTGTAAGCAGTCTTTTAATAACTGGTTATGATAAGAAATATTCTAGTACATACCTAGACCAAAGTTAATACACAGGAGAATTGTTAAAACACTCTCAAAGCTGAAGCTACAAATAATGCAGACTTTTTCTGTAAGACTAAACCTTCCCTGAAAATATAACAAATGTTAATCATTTTATCTATGTAGAAACCTATATCTGTGTATATGTGCAAATATTTATAATTATGCATCAAATTCATTTCAATGAAATGTATCATTTTTCTTGAAGCAATCTTGCTAAAATAAAATGATCAATCATAATATCCTGTTTTTTTTTTTTTTACCTCTTGAGACAACCATCTTCCTAAATCCAGCTTTATCTATAAAAACCAGAACTCAAAATCTGCTCAACCCACAAATATCTTACTTTCTTGTTTTGTCTGTATATATGTCTGACCACTCCACAAAAGGTCTTGACCCTAAAGCATTTGTGTCGGTTTCACTAAATTTAATGTTTACTTTTATAATCATTTCCTATCATTCTTAATGTGACTGAATTTTCACTTTATGATCTTGGTAATATGTGAATCTTTAACATATTTTAGGTAACAAATGATCAGTTTTTCTTTTCTTTTTCTGTTCAAACAATTCAATATGAATTTCTTTTAAGATATGCATAATTAATTGATCACTAATTTAGAAATTTTAAATGATGTGATACCTTCAAAAGTATTAATAGATTTGTATTAAACTTTTTTGGCAAATATTTTATTCCTTTAATGAATACATTATTATTATGCAAAACATTCTAGGCAGTAATAGGGAATATAGGTATGAATAAATGACAAAAATTCACTTTCTAGTATATGAAAACAGACAAAAATTAAAATATATATTATCTTCCGTTCTGTTCCGTTCCGTCGCTGTCATGTCTGACTCTTTGCGACCCCGTGGACTGTAGCCTACCAGGCTTCTCCGTCCATGGGATTCTCCAGGGAAGAATACTGGAGTGGGTTACCGTTTCCTTCTCCAATATATTATCTTAATTAATGATAATTACAATTGATAATGAAGAAAAGAGCCTAAGGATTATGAGAAATAGTTTTTATAATTTTAGGTGGAGTGTACATGGAAAGTCTCAATGATGATATAAGATTTAAGTGAAGTCCTGAGAAGGGAGCTATGTTCATTGGTAGAAGTATGTATACCTGTGCATCTGTGGCTAGAACATATGATGGACACATAGGCTTAAAACCTCATGAGCCATCTCTGGGGCTGAATGTAAAAGTCAATCCTTCTATACCCCAAGGCTGAAAACTAGGATGGGTGAATTTCTCAATAGACAGTTAAAATAATGCTGAAAAGTCTACATAGTATATTTGATTCTAGCTATATTACATTCTGGAAAAGACAAAACTATGGAGATAATAAAAAGATCAGTGGTAGCCAGGGACTGCTAAGAAGGAGAAGTGAATAGACAGAATGCAGAAAATTTTAAGGTCAGTGAAAGTATTTTGCATGATACTAAAAATGGTAGACACGTGTAGTTATACATTTGTTTAAAACCTTAGAATATATAACACCAATAGTGAATCCCAATGCAAATTATGGGCTTTGGGCTATGACTGTATGACAGCAAATAGTATTAGGGAACTCTATATTTTCCACTCAGTTTTTCTGTGAACCTAAAACTACTCTAAAAAAAATTTTTTTTTAATATATAAACCATTAAAAGATACTCTCTCCCTAAAAATAATGCTAATGATAAAGGTGGGAACAGACAATTAACAACAGTTAATTGCTAGCAGACAATTAACAAAAGCTCACTATTATCAAAATAAAATCAGAGAATAGCTTTCTTTATCAAATATGATTGATATTTCCTTTTGGATATCTTTTTTTTTTTTAAATTTAGCTTTTAAGGACAAGCACAGACTCTGCCTGTAGTGCAGGAGACCTGAGTTTGATCCCTGGGTTGAGAAGATCCCCTGGAGAAGGGAATGGCTATTCACGCCACTCTTATTCCCTGGGGAATTCCATGGACAGAAGAGCCTGGAGGGGTACAGTCCACAGAATCGCAGACTGAGACATGACTAAGTGACTAATAGACACACACAGACTATCACTCTAAACTTGTCTTCTGTGTTATAAATTCATACTAAATATTTTAATTATTCATATAAATCATTGGGAGAATTAGCATATGCAGCTTGTCTCTCTAACAGAAATATTAAGATTTTAAAATCATGGTCAATTAATATTTTATTTGATTTAATTCACTTATTAAAAAGAAACTCAGAACATTTTTTGTGTGTTTTGGAAAAATCAATTGTTATACTGAAGCAAATGACCATTTATTCACCAACAGTTAGACATACAGTCCATAATTTCATATTCTAGTATTGAAGTGTACAGTTAAATATTTAGCTCATAGCTTGATTTTGGATGACATTTCTATTGGCTTGAAAAATGGAACTTAAGCTTGAAATTGATACAAAAAATGATTTTGAAAATATTTAAGAGATATTTTATATAACAGCATAGCAAGAAGGCTAAAGAAAATTATTCTTTGATATAATTCTTTCATTTTTTGTTGTTTTGTAAGCATAAAATTTTTATGTACATTATTAGTGTCCTTTCCTTTCAATGAATACTCCAGGAAGAAGTATTGTTGAGAAAACAAAATACTTGCTGCTGTGTTGTGGTAGAAAGACTAACAAAATTGAAGGTTTTCTTTTTGGACAACTTTTCTTCTTGTGTGTCCTCAGATAATACACAAATTTCCATCTTCAAGGTGGAATTTTGGTTGAAAAGAATAGCAAATATCTTTAGATAGAATGCAGGTTCTTATATGGACATAAGAAATAAGTAACTTCTTGTACGTAAGTTAACATATTCATAAAATTACATCTGAGTTGCAATAACATTATTATCTCTTCTCATTTTATATCATTCTTTATCGTCATCTTCTAAAGAATCATTAGTTACTGAACACTGCATGGTTATAGCTGTCAGTCTCCAAGGGAAAGCCTATTAAGGGTCTCTTTCCTTCGCTTCTCCTACTCCCTCCTTGCTCTACTTCTATTCTAGTCCCATTGCTTAAAAACTTATTTCTTGAGAAACAATGGTGAGAACAAAAAAGTGCATTACCTACTCTCATGATGGTCTTATTGTAGTAGGGGGAGAGACAGAGATTAATCAGGTAATTATGCAGATATATAACTTTAAAATGGGGGAAGTGTAATGAAGAGAAATTATAAAGAGCAATAACAAAGTTTTGTGTGGTTTGGGACAGTATGGTTTCTGAAGAACCTTTCAGTTTTAAAACTTCATAGAGTAATTAGATAATCTTGGATGCAGTGGAAGAGATATTTGCAATGTGTGTAGAGGTAAGGAAACCTCATCCAGCTCCTCTTACCCTATTCTAGAGATAACTTTATTTTCTGCCTTCATTTAGGAGGAGGCTTGAGGATAGCATGTTACAGTATTAATTTACTTGGTTTCTCAGAATGTCCTGCCTTCTCTTTACGACTTCTAGGAGAGACCTCCATGTCACTTCTAAATTGAGCCCAAGGTTTATTTTTCTGAACAGTACTATTGGAAGTGTCTGAACAGTTATAACCTGTCCACAGTGCATTGTATTTTTTCATGTATATGATATTGCCTCATGAAAATATTCATTGTGTCATTGAACCTGCTCTTTCACATTTCTGTTCTTTCTCACATAGTGAAAGTCGCTCAGTCATGTCTGACTCTTTGCTACTCTGTGGACTCTGCAGTCCATGGAATTCTCAAGGCTAGAATACTGGAGTGGGTAGCCTTTCCCTTCTCCAGGGGATCCTCCAGACCCAGGAACCGAACCGGGATCTCCTGCACTGCACACGGATTCTTTAGTTGAAATACTAAAATATTATCTCTCTCAGAGATCCCTCCATTCATTCATTCTTTCATTTCAGGCATAATGCTGATTGCCAGAGACCAGATTATCTACTAGAACTTCCAGGAAGCCTTCCTTGATTCCTGTAGGGAAATTTCATTATAAGATTATTAACTATCATGTATTGAGTGCTTTCTTTGTATGAGCCTCTGTGCTAAGCGTTCTTTTTTTTTTTTTTCATTTTATTGAAACCTTGCAGCAATCTAAAAGGTGCAATAATGCTATGAAATGATTCTTCTTATTGTTATTCTTATTTCACAAGTAAGGAATTTGCAACCCATAGCTGGTGCATAGCTAGATCAGAATATAACTCTTAGGTGTGTAATTCTCGAACCACAACTCCTAACCATCACATGACCCTTCTTTTCAAAATACTTGACTTTTTATCTCAGAGTAGTGCTTAGTTCATTGTATCCTTAATGTATATAATTAATGCATGCTTAATTCATTAAATATGAAATAATTGTCATCAAGACACTTATTAAGTTTTCTTTATCCACAGTACCTAGAAAAGTATGTTTTACATATGCACGAATTAATGAATCTTCTGTGGTATCTGAGAGTCTGAAAAAAATGTTTACGTTTTGAAGGCATAATGAAATAAGTTTTGAAAGCATACTTCTAGAATGAGTATCTCAATAAGAAGCTATCTGAATATTTGTATTTAAACATTTAAATTACTAAAAGTTACCAAAATAAAAGGCTACTTTCACTGCAGCATGATACTGAATACTTAGCACTCTTAATAGTAGGTTTCTAAATAAATTAGCTGAGGGCTATTGACTCAAGATAGCTAACACTTCTCTATTTGGTGAAAGAAACCGTAGTAATTGTCAGGAGATATTTCTTCAAATAGACCAATACAATTTTGGATCCTATTAAGATATCTAAAAGGTTAAAAAAAAATGTTTCTCATTGAATAATGTCTAATTTTTAATATATAAAGTTTAAGATAGATGTATATACATATATGAATAGATATAAATGGATATGATCAAAATGAATGAATAAAACAATTTCAATTTGAAACTTGTCACAGATCACTTTTTAATACATGGATATTCAAAGCAGACTGTGATTCTCTTTTATGCAGATGGAAGGTTTTAGAGGTTTATTTAGATCTTTCTTTTGCTTTTTTAATTGCTCTGAATTCAAAAATAAATTAACTGGCTCAAATTTTGATTCTTTTGAAGTAATTCACACATGGTCCATCCATTTACATTTGTGTTGACTGAATACTGAATATGAAATACATGAAAATGTGTGTTTATTTTAGTGACTGGCATTATTTTAATTATATAATTCTTAAGAACAAATATGAACTTTTCTGTAATTATTTTTTTGCTCTTGTACTAATATTTGTAAGTAGTTCTGATTTATCTCTAAAACTGATACTGCTTTTTATTTTTAAAATGTAAGGAAAAAATTATTACTAATTAGCATAATATTTTCCTATGGAATTTTGATAACTGAGACAATGACTTAATTGGTATATCTCTTTTCCCATTAATATACTAATTAGGTGAGATATACTGAAAATTAGAACTGATGTGATGTTGTAGAGTTGCTTATGAAAGTAAAAAAAGTAAACTCTGATTATCAAGCAACTACATATTACTTAAAAATCAATTAGGAGGTATATTCTTAATTAACTTAGTGAATATTAGGAATGCTGAAATTACTGTCATTTTTAACTTGAATTTATATTATTTAGTAATAGACATGTGAATATTACATGTGGCATTAATTTAATTTGGGGATATATATATAAGGTTAAAGGTAACCTTGGGGGGCTTCCCTTGTGGCTCAGCTGGTAAAGTATCCGCTTGCAATAAGGGAGACCTGGGTTTGATCCCTGGGTTGGCAAGATCCCCTGGAGAAGGGAAAGGCTACTCACTCCAGTATTCTGGCCTAGAGAAGTCCATGGACTGTACAGTCCATGGGGTTGCAAAGAGTTAGACATGACAGCGACTTTCACTTTTACTTTCAAAGGTAATCTTTGATGTATAGCTATTAAATATGTTCATATGTTTGTGATATAAATAGTATCATTCACTTATTATTCTAAATTTTTATTCATTACCATATCTTTACTTATGAGCTAACAGTTAATTCAAAAACAAGAGATCTGTCATGAAAGGGAAATAAAATCAAATTAATATTATTCTATAAGTGCTTTAATAACCTGTGATAAATTATATAAATAGCTATTTATATATTTTAATTTATAGTGATGGTGAATTTTCACACTTAATACAAATTCTTTCAACCAGTACCGGTAAAATTTGTGAACACATATCCAAAGGCAAAGAGAGATCCGTAAAACCTCTGGTTTTCAAGTTTATGTTTTTATGTGTATGTGTGTATATTTTTGTTTGTATGTGCTTTCTAAAGAACCATGTATGAATTTTAATGGGACTTTAACCTCAAAGGTAAAAGGTTGAAAGGAATCAGTGATGTTCAGATTACTTTCAGTCATTTTGTGTCCTTATGTAAAGTGAACTCTGAGATGTTGCAATGCTACAGATGCTTTTCCTGGTTTTGATCTTGGCATACTGAGAAACTATCTTCAATATCTCTGCTGCATTTGACTTTTCCTGTGACTTGGATAACTCTTTGGCTTAACTTGAGGAGTGATAAATTTGTATTCATAGTTGATCATGCATGAAAAGACTACTGTCTAATGGATGGGATCTCAGGATTATACTTTTTAGAACCAAGACATTGTTATTTCTAAGCTAATAAGCAAGGAATATGCATCTTTTCAGCAGGGTTGTCATTAGTTGTTCCACATATACACTGTGTTCTGATTATTTCTAATTATTTATTACACTGAAATATAGGAAGGCTGTAAAAAGGGACTTAAATCAATAGATGATGTATTCTAATTTCTAGGGACTTTCCATCGTTCATTTCTAGTAATTTTGCTTCCAATTCTTTGTACTTGATTTGAAAAAGAACAGTTCTAAAAATAATTATTCACTAAGGAAGATTTATCCTGATGTGGCAAGGGTTTGAATACTTTTTTCCTAACATTTTGTAGAGGTTTTCTGTGGAGAAAAGGAGAGCTAAAGGGTTGTGCTTCAGTTAACAGATCTGGCTGAAAGTGATGATTCCTGCCCCCCTACCCCATACGCCAAACAGTAGCTCGTTCTTTGTTGATTCACCTTCCTTAACACGACTTATATCTCATTGTCCTACACGGCTGCTCCAGTAACAGGCATCATATTCATGTTTCGTTATGAGAATGAAAAGAGTATGAAAAAAGCACACATTTCCCTTTATTCATAGGTTTTGGAGGTTTCTGAAAGTTGAATGCCAGTTCCGCTCACCTATTATTGGCTGGGCTTTGTTTATGACTACATTTAATTGCAAGGGATCCTAGGAAACATAGATCATATTTCAAAGTTTAGAATTCAATGTTCTTTGTAGAAAAGGGGGAGAATGAACACTGGGGGGAAACCAGTAGTTTCCCCCACAGGGTCAAATAAAAACTTTATCAAGACTTAGGCAAAGAGAGGCTTTGTTCAGAACTGTTGTAAGAAGAATAAAAGGCACTATTGCAAATGGCAAGCCACTCCAGTACTCTTGCCTGGAAAATCCCATGGACAGAGGAGCCTGGTAGGCTGCAGTCCATGGGGTCGCTACTAGTCGGACATGACTGAGCGACTTCACTTTCACTTTTCACTTTCACACATTGGAGAAGGAAATGGCAACCCACTCCAGTGTTCTTGCCTGGAGAATCCCAGGGATGGCAGAGCCTGGTCGGCTGCCATCTATGGGGTTGCACAGAGTCGGCCACGACTGAAGCGACTTAGCAGCAGCATTGCAATAGGGGGATGAGGACTTTTGCTCTATCTTCTAACCAGGAGATCTGCAAGCGTGTCAAAAATTACTCAGAAAAAGGTTTTTCTTTATTATCAACAAAGCTAGAAAGAAGCACGTGTCCGGAAATGGGATAAATGAGGATCCTGTGATTGGACAGCAAATCAGTGGGTGTTTTACCCTCTAGTCAGCCTGTTCTCAGGGCTTCCCAGGTGGTTCAGTGGATAAAGAACCCACCTGCAGTACAGAAGATGCAGGAGACATAGGTGTGATCACTGAGTCAGGAAGATCCCCCACTCCAGTATTCTTGCCTGGAGAATCCCATGGACAGAGGAGCCTGGTGGCTACAGTCCATAAGGTCTCAAAGAGTTGGACACAACTGAAGCAACTGAGCGCACATGTACAGCTTGTTCTCTGGAGTTTTATGCTTAGGGTTGAGAGCAGGCCAGAGTCCAATAGTCTGGGGGAAAGTTTGTTCTGATTGATTGGTGGAGACAAAACAGTTCAGCTAGTCATTTATGAGGCAAAGAAAAAGAATTTGAGTTCTGTCTGACCATTGCCACAGGTAAAAACGGAGCAGACATAAGTTTTATCTAAGCTGTGTAGGCAAGAATGTTTCTTTTTTTTTTTAATTCAATGGCCCATTTTAAAAAATTAATTTGTTTTAATTGGAGGCTAATTACTTTACAATATTATGGTGGGTTTTTCCATACACTGACATGAATCAGCCATGGGTGTACATATGTCCCCCATCCCAAACCCTCCTCCCGCATCCCTCCCCATCAAATCCCTCTGGGTTGTCCCAGTACACTGGCTTTGAGTTCTCTGTTTCATGCTTCAGACTTGGACTGGTGATCTGTTTCACATATGGTAATATACACGTTTCAATGCTATTCTCTCAAATCATCCCACCCTTGCCTTCTCCCACAGAGTCTAAAAGTCTGTTCTTTATATTTGTGTCTCTTTTGCTGTCTCACATATAGCATTGTCATTACCATCTTTCTAAATTCCATATATATGCGTTAATATACGGTATTGGTGTTTTACTTTCTGACCTACTTCACCCTGATATTAGGCTCCAGTTTCATCCACCTCATTAGAACTGATTCAAATGTGCTATTTTTAATAGCTGAGTAATATTCCATTGTGTATATGTACCACAACTTTCTCATCTATTTGTCTTCCAATGGATATCTAGGTTGCTTCCGTGTTGTAGGTGTTGTAAACAGTGCTGCAAAACATTGGGATACATGTGTCTCTTTCAATTCTGATATGTATGCCCAGCAGTGGGATTGCTGGGTCGTTCATTGGAAGGACTGATGCTAAAGCTGAAACTCCAATACTTTGGCCACCTCATGCAAAGAGTTGACTCACTGGAAAAGACTCTGATGCTGGAGGGATTGGGGGCAGGAGAAGGGGATGACAGAGAATGAGATGGCTAGATGGCATCACTGGCTCGATGGACATGAGTTTGAGTGGACTCCGGGAGTTGGTGATGGACAGGGAGGTCTGGCGTGCTGTGGTTCATGGGGTCGCAAAGAGTTGGCCACGACTGTGCGACTGAACTGAACTGAAGGCAGTTCTAGTTCCAGTTTTTTTAAGGAATCTCCACACCATTCTCCTTAGTGGCTGTACTAGTTTGCATTCCCAACAACAGTGTAAAAGAGTTCCCTTTTTTCCACACCCTCTCCAGCATTTATTGCTTGTAAACTTTTTGATAGCAGCCATTCTGACTGGCTTGAGGTGGTACCTCATTGTGGTTTTGATTTGCATTTCTCTGATAATGAGTGACATTGAGCATCTTTTCATGTGTTTGTTAGCCATCTGTATGTCTTTGGAGAAATGTCTGTTTAGTCTTTGGCCCATTTTTTTTATTGGGTCACTTATTGTTCTGTTATTGAGCTGCATGTGCATCTTGTGTATTTTTGAGATTAACTCTTTGTCAGTTGCTTCGTTTGCTATTCTTTTCTCCCATTCTGAAGACTGTCTTTTCACCTTGCTTATAGTTTCCTTTGTTGTACAAAAGCTTTTAAGTTTAATTAGGTCCCATTTGTTTATTTTTGCTTCTATTTCCATTACTCTGGGATGTGGGTCATAGAGGATCCTGCTGTGTTTATGTCAGAGAGTGTTTTGCCTATGTTTTCCTCTAAGAGTTTTATAGTTTCTGGTCTTACATTTATATCTTTAAACCATTTTGAGTTTATTTTTGTGTATTGTGTTAGAAAGTGTTCTAGTTTCATAAATATACCATGTTCATGGATTGGAAGAATCAATACAGTGAAAACTAGTATACAACCCAAAGCAATCTATAGATTCAATGCAGTCCCTATCAAGCTAACAATGGCATTTTTCACAGAGCTAGAAAAAATAATTTTACAATTTTTATGGAAATACAAAAGAACCTTGAATAGCCAACAATCTTGAGAAATAAGAAGGGAACTGGAGGAATCAACCTACCTGAATTCAGACTATACTACAAAGCTACAGTTGTCAAGACAGTAGGGTACTGGCACAAAGACAGAAATATAGATCAATGGAACAAAATAGAAAGCCCAGAGATAAATCCACACACCTATGGACACCGTAACTGTGACAAAGGAGGCAACAATATACAATGGAGAAAAGACAATCTCTTTAACAAGTGGTGCTGGAAAAACTAGTCAGCCAACTTTAAAAAACTTTTTCTCTTGTATTGGGTTAAAACTGATTAACAATGTTGTGTTAGTTTCAGGTGAACAGTGAAGGGACTCAACCATTCATATGCGTGTATCCATTGTCCCTCAAAATCCCCTCCCATACAGTCTGCTCCATAACACTGAGCAGAGTTCCATGTGCTATATAGTAGGACCTTGTTGGTTATACATTTTAAATATAGCAATGTGTACAGTGGTAACAGTGGGAAATTTTATTTTCTTGGGCTCCAGAATCACTGTCTTGACTTCCGCCATGAAATCAAAAGACTCTTGCTCCTTGAAAGAAAAGCTATGACAAATCTAGACAGCATATTAAAAAGCAGAGACATCACTTTGCCAACAAAGGTCTCCATAGTCAAAGCTATGGTTTTTCCAGTAGTCATGTATGGATGTAAAAGATGGACTGTAAAGAAGACTGAACACCAAAGAACTGATGCTTTCAAGTTGTGGTGCTGGAGAATACTCTTGAAAGTCCCTTGGACATCATGGAGATCAAAACAGTCAATCCTAAAGGAAATCAACCATGAATATTCATTGGAAGGACTGATGCTGAAGCTGAAGCTCCCTATACTTTGGCCACCTGATGCACAGAGCCAAGGGAAAGATTAAAGGGGGAAAAAAGGGGCCATAGAGTATGAGATGGTTGGATGGCATTACTGACACAATGGACATGACTTTGGGCAAACTCTTAGAAACGTTAAAGGGCAGGGAAGCCTGGCATGCTACAGTCCATGGGGTTGCAAAGAGTCAGACACAACTTAGTGACTGAACAACAGTTCGTTATATAAGCCCTTTTCCAAAACACAAATGGGTGGGTGGATTTCTTTAACCATTTCTGTTTTTACTAAGATTATAGGGCGTGGGTAAAATCTACATTGTCACTGGAATGAGAATAAAGCTATCTCTAAATTCTATGTGCATTGACATAGAATACATTGGATATTTATAGTGATAATATATAATAACTGAATATGTTAGTAAAACCCATCCTGCTAAACCCATTGATTCAGTCATTGTTTATGGGGTTCACTGGAATGGATTATACCCTAAAGGAGGATGGAATTTACTCATGAAGGCTGAATCTCAGACAAACTAGATTTCCAAAGCAGAGTTTGGGAATTAGTAGAAACTTTTTTTTGTCTCTTTTTGACCCACTCTTTTGAGTCTGGTCTTTCAGTTTAGACTTTGAAGTGAAGTGAGGTCGCTCAGTCATGTCCAACTCTTTGTGACCCCATGGACTGTAGCTCACCAGGCTCCTCTGTCCATGGGATTCTCCAGGCAAGAATACTGGAGTGGGTTGCCATTTCCTTCTTCAGGGGATCTTCCCGACCCAGGGATCAAACCCAGGTCTCCTGCATTGCAGGCAGATGCTTTAACCTCTGAGCCACCAGGGACTTTAATCTTAAGTAAAATTTAAAGATAGTCTCTTACTATGAAGGGAGGTGGGGGTTTAGACCAAGGTTGTGTTTGAATGAGCTTATTTTGAAACTAAATGATCCAGTGGTATATAGCTTTCTCTGTGTATTCCATTTTTGTTGTTGTTGTCAGTATTCCAAACCTAGTAGAGCTTTTAAAATGTGTAAATCATTTTTTAAATTTAAGCTTTCACTGGTGTAATAAAGAGGCTACCATTGTGGCAATTGAAGTAGTTTGGAAAGAATTTAGGCTGTGATATGAAGCTGTTGTTTTGATCTGAAGATACTTCTGCTTTGTCATTATTGTTGATGTGATGGGTTGCAGGTTAAGAGTCAGCTGCCTTTCTTAAGAATGATATTTTATTCATGGCACCTTAGCAGAAACATACTGATAGATGCATGGCCCAATAAATATGTTTTCAACCAATTGAAAAATGAAGCAAACATATAAAAACCGAGGTAAATGGAGTTCTAACAAAATTACTAATAAGATCTAGATTGGAAGACATACTTTAGTGTGAGTCATATTAGGTTTGTTAATTCCTTACCTCTTTGGATTATTCAGGGATTTGGATGAAGGAGAATTGAGAGATAAAACCATCTTTCTTGGAAGTTTTAATAAAAACACGTAACTTTTAAAATATGTTCCAATGGCTTTTGTTCACCATCTAACTCACTATTGTATGTAATATAACTAAAAGGATCTTGCCTTTGTAGCACATGGCCTCTATACTCTATTGTGTTAACCTACATTCTCATACAAAATGATATGGTGGGATTATTTTGTACATTTTTTGCCTGGACCTTGGAATGAGCCATTTATCAGAGGAAACTTAGTTCCTTCTAGGAGGAAATTAAATTTAGAGGCTACAACTGTATACTAGGAGTAAGCTTCATATTATGATTTACATTCTCTTCATATTAAGTATTGATCAATGAATGATTGTTATGTCTATTCTTATATTTTTCTTATACAAATTGCTTTTTTTTTAAATTACGTAACCATTTAATCAAGCAGAATAGTATTTATAGTATGACAGACACGTAACCTAAGATTTAACAATGTTAGTATTTGTCTTACTTGCTTTATATCCTATAGATAAAGATACGTACAAAAGTAACCATCTTGAAGTTGATGTAACTCATATACAAAACAGTGTATGTGGATGTTTTTTATATTTAAAATGTAAAGAAATGGCATAATGAGGTATGCATATTTTCTCGACATACTCTTTTAGTCAATGTGCTATTTTTGAGACTTGCCCATGTTAATATGAAAATGTGGTTTGATTGCTGTATAATATTGAATTGAATGAATAAACATCAGGTTAATTGTCTATTCTCTGACTGAAAGACTGTTAGAGTTGTACCATGTTGATCTTCTATAGTACTGCAGCAAGACATTCTGTCTCATGTCCCCTTGTAAGATTTCCACTAGGGAGGTTGTCTACAAGTAAAGTTGCCACCTTGGATAATAGGTACTTGTTTCATGTTACTGAGAATTAATACAATTTCCTCTGAAAATTGCTTGCACAAACTTATACTTTTACCATTATCAGTGTTTCCATTACTTCAAGTCCTTATTATTATTTGAAGTTATAAGATATTAACATTTGTAGAGTAACAGCTTTTTAAAAAGTCTATTTGGGTTTCTTCATCACATTTAATTATTTGACAGTACTAGGTGGAAAAGAGTCTGATGCTAGGAGGGATTGAGGGTAGGAGGAGACGGGGATGACAAAGAATGAGATGGCTGGATGGCATCACCAACTCTATGGACATGAGTTTGAGTGAACTCCGGGAGTTGGTGATGGACAAGGAGGCCTGGCGTGCTGTGATTCATGGGGTCGCAAAGAGTCGGACACGACTGAGCAACTGAACTGAACTGAACTGAACTGAAGGGATAGTCAGATTTTCTTTTTCATAAGTCAAATTTGATAATTTGTTTAGAATGTTGTTTAATTCATCTGAATTTTTTTATGTGTTTGAATGTTAGTTCCAACAGTTGTTTATGATTTTAAATATGCTTAATTTATGTATTTGTGTTCTGCTTTTCACTGGACATTTATTTGTCCTTCTCTATTTTCTTTTTCCTCTCAGCTTTATTGAGATATAAGTAACATGATTTTATGTACATTTAAAGTGTAAAAAATGATGATTTGCTATACATGTACACACACATATGTATATATTGCAAAATGATTACAAAATAAGGTTTATTAACGTGTCATTCAGTTCAGTTCAGTCGCTCAGTCGTGTCCAACTCTCCACGACCCCATGAATCACAGCACGCCAGGCCTCCCTGTCCATCACCAACTCCCGGAGTTCACTCAAACTCATGTCCATTGAGTCGGTGATGCCATCCAGCCATCTCATTCTCTGTCATCCACTTCTCCTCCCTCCCTCAACCTTTCCCAGCATCAGAGTCTTTTCCAGTGAGTCAACTCTTCGCATGAGGTGGCCAAAGTACTGGAGTTTCAGCTTTAGCATCAATCCTTCCAATGAACACCCAGGATTGATCTCCTTTAGAATGGACTGGTTGGATCTCCTTGTGGTACACAGGACTCTCAAGAGTCTTCTCCAGCACCACAGTTCAACGTGTCATTACTGCACATAATTACATATTTTAGTGAGAATATTTAAGACCTAGTCTCTTAGTAAC
Organism: Moschus berezovskii; assembly: GCF_049115385.1. Lineage (NCBI taxonomy): Eukaryota > Metazoa > Chordata > Mammalia > Artiodactyla > Moschidae > Moschus > Moschus berezovskii. The sequence goes on along the minus strand of NC_142463.1, from coordinate 48,651,109 downwards.
TTTCAGGCATATAATGCAGTTGGTCCTTGAAAGACACAAGTTTGAACTGTGCAAGTCCATTCATATGTGAATACTTTTTAAATAAATATGTACTATATTACTAAGATATTAAAAGGAGGTGGGAAGAATACACAAAAGGACTATACAGAAAATATTGTATTGACACATATAACCACGATGGTGTGATCACTCACCTAGAGCCAAGCACCCTGAAGTGTGAAGTCAAGTGGGCCTTAGGAAGAAGCACTGTGAACAAAGCTAGTGGAGGTGATGGAATTTCAGCTGAGCTATTTCAGATTCTAAAAGATGATGCTGTGAAAGTGCTTCATGCAATACACCAGCAAATTTGGAAAGCTCAGTAGTGGCCAGAGGACTGGAAAATGTCAGTTTTCATTCCAATCCCAAAGAAAGGCAATGCCAAAGAATGTTCAAACTACTGCATAATTGCACTCATCTCACACACTAGCAAAGTAATGCTCAAAATTCTCCAAGCTAGGCTTCAGCGGTACATGAACCAAGAACTTCCACATGTTCAAGCTGGATATAGAAAAGACAGAGGAACCAGAGATCAAATTGCAAACATCTGTTGGATCATTGGAAAATCAAGAGAATTTCAGAAAAAAAAAATCTACTTCTGCTCCATTGACTATGCTAAAACCTTTGATTGTGTGGATCACAACAAACTATGGAAAATTCTTAAAGAGATGGGACTACCAGACCAGCTTACCTGCCTCCTGAGAAATCTGTATGCATGTCAAGAAGCAACAGTTTGAACCAGACATGGTATAAGGAACTTGTTCCAAATTGGGAAAGGAGTACATCAAGGCTGTATATTGTCACCCTGTTTATTTAACTAATGTGCAGAGTACTTCATGTGCAATGACAGACTGGATGAAGTACAAGCTGGAATCAAGATTGCTGGGAAAAATATCAATGACCTCAGATACATAGATGACACCACCCTTATGGCAGAAAGAAAAGAGGAGTTCAAGAGTCTCTTGATGAAAGTGAAAGAAGGGAGTGAAAAACTGACTTAAAACTCAGCATTCAAAAAACTGAGATCAAGGCAACCAGTCCCATCACTTCATGGCAAACAGATGGGGAAACAATGGAAATAGTGAGAGACTTCATTTTCTTGGGCTTCAAAATCACTGCAGATGGTGACTTCAGCCATGCAATTAAAAGACACTTGCTCTTTGGAAGAAAAGCTATGACCACCTAGACAGCATATTAAAAAGCAGAGAAATGACTTTGCTGACAAAGGTTCCCCTAGTCAAAGCTATGGTTTTTCCAGTTGTCATGTATGGATGTGAGAGTTGGGCCATAAAGAAAGTTGAGTGCTGAGGAATTGATGCTTTTGAACTGTGGTGTTGCAGAAGCCTCTTGAGAGTCCCTTGGACAGCAAGAAGATCAAACCAGTCAATCCTAAAGGAAATTAGTCATGAATATTCATTGGAAGGACTGATGCTGAAGCTGAAACTCCAATATTTTGGCCACCTGATGCAGATGCTGATTGCAGCCATGAAATTAAAAGACACTCCTTGGAAGGAAAGTTATGACCAACCTTGATAATACATTAAAAAGCAGAGACATTACTTTGCCAACAAAGGTCCATCTAGTCAAGGCTATGGTTTTTCCCATGGTCATGTATGGATGTGAGAGTTGGACTGTGAAGAAAGCTGATCACCGAAGAACTGATGCTTTTGAACTGTGGTGTTGGAGAAGACTCTTGAGAGTCCCTTGGACTGCAAGGAGATCCAACCAGTCCATTCTAAGGGAGATCGATCCTGTGTGTTCATTGGAAGGACTGATGCTAAAGCTGAAACTCCAATACTTTGGCCACCTCATGCGACGAGTTGACTCACTGGAAAAGACTCTGATGCTGGGAAAGGTTGGGGGCAGGAGGAGAAGGGGACGACGGAGAATGAGATGGCTGGATGGCATCACCGACTCTGTGGACATGAGTTTGAGTGAACTCCAGGAGTTGGTGTTGGACAGGGAGGCCTGGTGTGCTGTGATTCATGGGGTCGCAGAGAGTCGGACATGACTGAGTGACTAAACTGAACTGAACTGAACTGAACTGATGCAAAGAACTCACTGATTAGAAAAGACCCTGATGCTACAAAAGATTGAAGGCAGAAGAAGGCGATAACAGAGGATGAGATGGTTGTTTGGCCTCACCAACTGGATGGACATGAGTTTGAGCAAGTTTCAGGTGTTGGCGATGGACAGGGAAGCCTGATGTGCTGCAGTCCATGGGGTTGCAAAGAGTTGGACACAACTGAGCGATGTAACTGAACTAATAGTACCACATGATCCTCAATTAGTTGAATTGCAGATGAAGAACTTCACATGTGGAGGACATATTGTAAAAGTGCTATTCAGATTTCCTACTGCACATTGAGTCAGTGCCCCTAATTGCCAAGTTGATCAAGGGTCAACTGTAAAGTATTAACTATTGTTGCAGTGCTGAATATTAGATCGTAAGAGCATAATAATCTTCTAACTGGAAATTTGTAGCCTTGGACAAAATCTCTGAATTTCTTCTACTCCTCAAACCCTAGCAACTGCCATTCTACTCTGTTTCCATGAGTTTGGCTTTTTTTTCATTCCATATGTAAATGAGATCATACAATATTGTCTTTCTTTAACTTATTTCACTCAACATAGTGTGTGCTGCGTCCAGCCATGTGGTTACAAATGTCAGGATTTCCTTCTTTTTATTGTTGGATCGCCTTCCATTGTGAGTGTGTCTATGTGTATGTATACATACAATTCTTAAATGTATCCATCCATCAGTGGATGAATAGCCATGTCTTGGCTATAGTAGGCAATGTTGCAGAGAACATGGAAGTAAAGCTATCTCTTTGAGGTAGTAATTTCATATCCTAAGATATATACCCAGAAGTATGATTGCTGGATCATGTGGTAGTTCTATTTTTAACCTCTCAAGGAACCTCCATATTGTTTTCTACTGTAGCTGTACCAACAGTGCACAAGGGCTCCCTTCACATCTTCTCCAACATTTTCTCTCTTATCTTTATTATAACAGTCATTCTAACAGGTGTGAGGTGATATCTCATTGTGGTTTGGATTTGCATTTTTCTGAAGTTTAGTAATGCTGAACATCTTTTCATGTACCTGTTGGTCTTCTGTGTATCTTCTTTGGACAAATGTCTATTCAGATTCTCTGCCTGTTTTGTTTTGTTTTATTTTGCTTTTTTGCTATTGAGTTGTATGAGTTCTTCATATATTTTGGATGTTGCTTCTGCTGCTTAGTTGCTAAGTCATATCTGACTCTTTGCAACTCTATGAACTATAGCCCCTAGGTTCCTCTGTCCATAGGATTTCCCAGGCAAGAATACTGGAGAGGGTTGTCATTTCCTTCTCCAGTGGATCTTCCTGACCCAGATCAAACCCATGTCTCCTGATTGGCAGGTGTCTCCTGCTTGGCCGGCACATAATTTACCACTGAACCACCTGGGAAGTCCATATTTTGGGTATTAACACCTGATATGATCTATGGTTTGCAACTATTTTCTTCTGTTCTGTAGATTGCCAATTCAGTTTGCTGATCCTTTCTTTCTATATTCTAGTTTTTCTTTGATATAATTTCACTTGTTGATTTTTGCTTTTATTGCTTGTGCTTTCAGTATAATATAAAAAATAATCATTGCCAAGATTAATGTCAAAATCTGTTTCTTTATGTTTTCTTCTAGGACTTTCTGATTCTAGGTCGGCCTTCTCTGTTTCTTGATCAGCCTTACAAATTCGTTTCACTGTTATTAGCCTTTATAAACAAACAACTTCTGCTTTGTCTTCCTTATTTTGTTTGATTCAAATTTTATAACAATTTGTCAACTACATATTATTATCCCTATGAAAAGATGACCACCCTTGAGTTCAGAGAGTTAGAGTATTTTTTCTCTCTCTCTCTGTCTCACACACATGTACACACACACACACACCAAACAAACAAAAAACAGGAAAAGTGTTAAAACCTGACTTAAACTCAAGTACTGTACTGACTCCAGTCTTAGTTTTTGAATCTCCTTACCAGTAATCAGGAACTGAAGTTTTATTTATAAAGTTTATAGAAACATAAATTAATATGTAGAAGAGAAATTCTATTCAGAACATACCCAGGCACATTTCCACTTTTCAACATGTTGACAAATTGACTTCCTAAGGATCAACCAAAATATATTTTTTCCATAGCAGCAGGCATAACTTTAGCTTCTGTTGAAAAGACCTGGGTAGTCATCTGTAGCATTCATTCATCCAGATGGTCAGCACCATAAAAATTTGGATGAAAATTAGGATATGCAGATGAGCTCTAGATGCTTCACAGCTTGACACTGCTGAAATGATTTTTTTTTTTTACTGTGCTTAAAAGCCCAGAGTCTTAGTGTGGAACAGAGGGAGAAGCTATTGTTTACATAATAATTGTTATAATTCCAGTATAAAATCTTCTATAATCTCAGTTGTCACTTCGTGTTATGTTTAGAGGACAGTTGTCTTAAGCTTTTTTTGTAACACAGACTTTAGAGAAAACTAATCTCCCTCATTAGACTGAGTTGCCTATTTGCTATAACACTATAGGTAAGCATGCTCTTTGGTATAGCAGAGAGAAACCAAACTTTCTTGAAAAATTCATCAAAGCTGTACCACTTCTTTGCTGTCTAGATTAATATCAATTTTAATGCTAATATGGTGGGTTTCTAACTTGTATGAATAAATATTCATTGTTTGAAATATTATATTTTAAAAATATCTAAAATTGTTTAAATATAATTTTCCGAGAAAAATGTTAACTCATTTTATTCCATGGTTCAAATGTCACATCTGTTGGGGATAAAATTAATTAAAACTACAATATTTTAAGCTCAATCATTATCCATATTTTTGTTCTTAAATTTGAATTTAGAAATGTCAGGTAAATATATACAATATATGTCTGACTCTGAAAAGAATTCTCACTTATTTAAATTAGAAATATTAAGAAGGAAAAACAAAAAATGTAAAAGAATGAAATTATAACATTCTCTAACATCATATACAAAAATAAACTAAAAATAGATTAAAGATCTAAATATTAAGATCAGATAATGTGAAATTCCTAGAAGAAAACATAAGCAGCCCACTCTTCGGCATAAATCACAGCATCTTTTGAGGGGGGATCTATCCCCACGCCTGAGCGACTTCACTTTCCCTTTTTCACTTTCATGCATTGGAGAAGGAAATGGCAACCCACTCCAGTATTCTTGCCTGGAGAATCCCAGGGACAGAGGAGCCTAGTGGGCTGCCATCTATGGGGTCGCACAGAGTTGGACACAACTGAAGCGACTTAGCAGCAGCAGCAGCAGCATCCCCTAAAGTAAAGGAAATAAAAGCAAAAATAAACAAATGGAACCTGATTAAACTTAAAAGCTTTTGCACAGCAAAGGAAACCATTGACAAAATGAAAAGATAACCCGCTGAATGGGAGAAAATATTTGCAAATGATACGACAGATAAGGGATTAATATTCTAACATATTTAAACAGCTCATACAACTCAACATCGAAAGAAACAAACAACCTGATTAAAAAATGAGCAGAAGAATTGAATAAACATTTTTCCAAAGAGGAAATGCAGATGGCCAACAGGCATGTGAAAAGATGCTCAACATCACTAATCATCAGGGAAATGCAAATCAGAACCACAATGAGATATCACCTCACACCTGTCAGAATGCCTATCATCAAGAAGAACACAAATAAGAAATGTTGGCGAGGATGTGGAAAAAAGGGAACTCTTGTACACTGTTGGTGGGAATGTAAATTGATGCATCCATTGTGAAAAACAGTATGGAGATTTCTCAAAACACGAAAAATGGAACTACTATATGACCCAGCAATCCCACTGCTGCCTACATATTTAAAACGACAAAAATACTAGTTAGAAAAGGTATGTGCACCCCAGTGTTCATAGTAGCAGCATTTACAACTGTGAGGATATGGGAGCAACCTAAGTGTCTATCAATAGATTAAGGGATAAAGAAGCTGTTGTACACACACACCAACACATACACAACGGAATACTAATCAGTTATTTAAAAAAATAACAAAATTTGCATATGCAGCAACATAGATGGACTTAGAGGATATTATGCTAAGTGAAATAAGTCAGAGAATGACAAGTACTGTATGATATCACTTATATGTGGAATCTAAAAAATACAACAAACTTATGAATATAACAAAAAAGAAGCAGGCTCAACAGATATATAGAACAAACTAGTGGTTACTGGTATGCGTGTTGCGAGGGGGCAGTGGGGAGTAATTTAAGGATGCAGAAGTGAGACCTTAAATAAAAAGAAAAGAGATTTGTTTGAAGTCATAAAATCATCAATTCATAGTAAAACATATTACAGTAAGGCCAAAATAGAGAATGCATTATTTTCTGAGTTGTGTAATATTATAATAATAATCTTATATATTGTAAATACCATACTATAGCTAAGATGTGTTTGAAACACATACAGTAAGATAAAAATAAATAAAATCTATTCTTATTCACAATTTTGAATAGGCTTACAGGAGTTCACTATACCATTTTCTAAAAATAAAAGCTGACATTCCTTCTGTGCCATGAGTGTTAATGGGTACGAGATATTCCTTTTCACTGTCAAGACCCAGTAGGAAGAATGACAGAGAATGCCTTCTAAAACTAGAGCAGTAGTAGACAGAGATATACTTTTTCCCTTCTGACAATATATGTGATATACCTGCACATAAAATATAATGGTAAAGACTAATATTAATGGTAGTATAACAAAACCGTATAAATTTATCTAAGGCATCCTGAAAGCCTAACAATTATTTCATAGCAATTCTTATATGATAAACTTTATCTTGAGTTGGGTTTTGCTGGTGGTGAAGGATGTGGAGAAAGAATCCACCGAATTGGCAGTGGTGAAGAATCCTCCTGCCAATGCTAGAGATGGGTTCAATCCCTGGGTCGGGAGGATCCCTTGAAGAAGGAGTAGCAGCCACTCTAATATTCTTGCCTGGGAATTCCCATGGACAGAGGAGCCTGGTGGGCTACAGTCCATAGGGTCAAAAAAGTGCTGGGCACAGCTTAGAAACTAACCACTACCACCATATCTTGAGTTACAGTCAACTGGCCACCATATAAACCTCAGGACTATAAATCAGAGTCGTTTATGAATTTATCAGACCTATTCAATTATTTTCAAATTTATCAGTTTTGAAACCCATACAATATTTAATCAAATCCAGGATGATCTCTGTTATAAGACATACCATTTTTTGTCTCTATGAAAGAAAAAAGTCCAATTAAATGACCTTCTATTAATTCTAAATTCAATCCTAATTTCAGGGGTGATATAACGTGAAAAGTCACATCTTAAAATTAAGGAAATGTGATATTCCCTTATGGCAGTAAGCAAAGATGAACTAAAGAGCCTCTTGATGAAAGTGAAAGAGGAGAGTGAAAAAGCTGGCTTAAAACTCAACATTCAGAAAACTAAGATCATGGGATCTGGTCCCATCACTTCATGGCAAACAGATGGGGTAACAAGGGAAACAGTGTCAGACTTTATTTTGGGGGGTTCCAAAATCACTGCAGATGGTGATTGCAGCCATGAAATTAAAAGATGCTTGCTCCTTGGAAGAAAAACTATGACCAACATATTCAGCATATTAAAAGGAAGAGACATTACTTTACTGACAAAGGTCGGTCTTAGTCAAAAATATCGATTTTCCAGTAGTCATGTATGGATGTGAGAATTGGACTATAAAGAAAGCTGAGCACCAAAGAATAGATGCTTTTGAACTGTGGTGTTGGAGAAGACTCTTGATAGTCTCTTGGACAGCAAGGAGATCCAACCAGTCAATCCCAAAGGAAATCAATCCTGAATACTAATTGGAAGGACTGATGCTGAAGCTGAAACTCCAATACTTTGGCCAACTAATGTGAAGAACCGACTCATTGGAAAAGACCCTGATGATGGGAAAGATTGAAGGTGGGAGGAAACAGAGGATGACGGTTGGATGCCATCACCAATGCGATGGACATGACTTAGAGTAGGCTCCCGAAGTTGGAAGCCTGGCGTGCTGCAGTTGCAGAGTCGGACACAACTGAGCAACTGAACTGATATTGTGTTAATATGCTTCTTCTTGTGCTTAATCTTCCACATTTCAGCCTCATCATTTTAAAGTGCTGTATTCCATTATCAAATATTATTTGTCATTTTGTCATATTAGTTTGTCTCTTCTGTGGTTCAGTATCATATAAAATCAAGTGATAGTCTGTAGTGCTCCATTTTGCTTTTGTATGTCACTTATTCTTTCTTAATGAAAAAGAAAATGTTTTATTATGGTGACCCTTTAATGAATATTAAGGACATCTCTTACTGAGTTGTAACTTATAAATGCTTCAGTTTTTAACCGATTTTTTTTAATTGACTATGAACTAATTTATTTTGTAGTAATTTAACAATGAATCTATGTGTGTCACATTGAACATAAAATGAGTGTGCTATAAAGATTTAAATGCAATTTCTTGAGAAACCTGTATGCAGGTCAGGAAGCAACAGTTAGAACTGGACATGGAACAACAGACTGGTTCCAAATAGGAAAAGGTGTACGTCAAGGTTGTATATTGTCACCTTGCTTATTTAACTTATATGCAGAGTACATCATGAGGAATGCTGGGCTGGAAGAAGCACAAGCTGGAATCAAGATTGCTGGGAGAAATATCAATAACCTCAGATATGCAGATGACACTACCCTTATGGCAGAAAGTGAAGAGGAACTCAAAAGCCTCTTGATGAAAGTGAAAGAGGAGAGTGAAAAGGTTGGCTTGAAGCTCAACATTCAGAAAACAAAGATCATGGCATCTGGTGCCATCACTTCATGGGAAATAGATGGAAAAACAGTGGAAACAGTGATAGACTTTGTTTTTTTGGGCTCCAAAATCACTGCAGATGCTGATTGCAGCCATGAAATTAAAAGACGCTTGCTCCTTGGAAGGAAAGTTATGACCAACCTTGATAGTATATTAAAAAGCAGAGACATTACTTTGCCAACCAAGGTCCGTCTAGTCAAGGCTATGGTTTTTCCCATGGTCATGTATGGATGTGAGAGTTGGACTGTGAAGAAAGCTGATCGCCGAAGAATTGATGCTTTTGAACTGTGGTGTTGGAGAAGACTCTTGAGAGTCCCTTATACTGCAAGGAGATCCAACCAGTCCATTCTAAAGGAGATCAATCCTGGATGTTCATTGGAGGGACTGATGCTAAAGCTGAAACTGCAATACTTTGGCCACCTCATGTGACGAGTTGACTCACTGGAAAAGACTCTGATGCTGGGAAAGGTTGGGGGCAGGAGGAGAAGGGGACGACGGAGAATGAGATGGCTGGATGGCATCACCGACTCTGTGGACATGAGTTTGAGTGTACTCCGGGAGTTGGTGATGGACAGGGAGGCCTGGCGTGCTGTGATTCATGGGGTCGCGGAGAGTCGGACACGACTGAGCAACTGAACTGAACTGAACTGAAAATTAATGTATCAAATTGTATAACTCTTGGAATAATTATAATAACAAAGTTCTTGTAACATTGCTAAATATTTTAGCTTTAGACTTTTTCTTATCTTACCTTAATGCTTTAAGATAGATATGTGGATAATGGAAAAGCAAGTACAGAAGGAAAACAAATAGAACTTTAACTGTGGTTGATGTGCCACCCAGATTACTTTCAGGAATGAAAAAATGAAACAAAACCTGCCTTCCTCAAGGTCATATATGTTTCTCGGAAGTCTGCATCCAATGATTGATCATCACAGAGCATATAAAGGCCGGGTGTCCTTGACCCAAATGTAAATGACTATGAAAGCCCATCATATCTTCAGAGTACCACATAGAGTTGGTTGCAGTCTTTCTTCGGACTGCATCATTGATCAGATTCTCCCTCTGCTCAGTCCTGTCTCCCACCATTAGGTTTTTAATTCTAGGAGCAGCCCCTAATAAATGTCGTATTTTCAAGTCCCTATATAGGAATCTACTCCTTGAGAAACCTAACTGGGACAGCAACCTGACCCAAATTTACAAATGAAATACATAAAAATTTTCTCTTTACCCAGACTACAAAATAAAAGATGGACGTATTTCATGGTCATTGTATGTGAAGGAAGAATTTGGTCATATTCCTTCATCAATTGCTTAACAATATTTAAATGAGAGTACACTGGCAAGTCATTCTATTAGCAATAATACCGCTATTAATGAACAGTAACGAAAGGGAATTATCTTTTCCATAAACTAGGGGTCAGATCTATACATTGGAAAGCACAAAGAATAAACAACTCTGAATTGGAAAACACAAAGTGAAGACAGCCTTTGTTAGACCCAGTGAGTCTAAATCCAGGAGCTTTAGAAGCTAGATAAAGCCTGTTATTTTTCTTAGTTTTTATTCTGAGGGAAGGATGGCATGGAAAATAAATTTAGTTTCATTTCTCTTGCATTTTGTTTGTGTAGTTGTTTTCCCAAGTGATCGATACTGGTCTGTGTGCAAACAAACTTTATTTGTAAATTGCATATTGTGAATATTTAAAGAGTTGTATCCTGGCATGAGAAATGGTTTTTTATTTAATCTTCCATGTTTTGGTCACTATTCTAGGTATTGGGAATTCAGTGATGATTAAAACTGCTCTGGTTCCTAAATATCTTGGGGTGAAGGCAATTTATTCTACTGCCAAACATATATTTGAGAGATGTATAAAAACAAAATACAGTGTGATTACAAAACATATAATAAACTATGACTGATATGCTGAGGTGTGTTATGATATAAAGGGTTATATTAGAGCTGAATTTTAGGAAAGAAATAGAAATTCACTATATATGGAAGGAAGGAAGTCTATTTCAATGCTAAGAAACTGAAGTTAAAGAAAGAATATATTCATATAGAGGGGCTTTCTCCAAATGTCCTTGGAAGAAACTGACAAGAATATAAGAAGGGCAGAGGAGTCTGGACTTTATTCTGAAATCCACTAGAGCCATCAGAAGTTCTGTAATCAAGAAAGTGTGATGTTTAAATTTGTTTCAGAAAGCTTGTAGCACAGAGGAAGACTAGGAGAGTAAATTAGGGAGTAAAGAAATTGATGTCAAGAAGACCCTTTAAAACACTAGTTATAGAGAAAACATTAGAGTTTCTATCTAGGGAAGTGATTGGGAAAATAGGGAAAGATCTTTTAGAAAGATAGTTCAATGTTATATACAAAAGCAATAGGAGACTAATCAGACATAGTACAAAAGTGGAGTGAGAGAAAGAGAAGAATCAAGAGTGACAATAAGATTTTGTCTTTTAATTATTATTATTATTATTATTAATATTTGAGTATTGGGTTTCCCTAGTGGCTGCAATGCAGGAGACCCAGGTTCAGTCCCTGAGTCAGGAAGATCTCCTTGAGAAGGAAATGGCTACCCACTTCAGTATTCTTGCTTGGAGAATTCCATGGACAGATGAGCCTGGTGGGCTACATTTCATGGGATCACACAGAGTCAGATTTGACTGGGCAACTAATACTTTAACTTTTCACTTTCACAGCAGATTAACCAATGTTGTGATAATTACAAGTTGGCAGCAAAAGGACTCAGCCATACCTATACGTGTATCCATTCTCCCCCAAACTGCCCCCACATTCCAGGCTGCCACATATTGACAGAGTCCCATATGCTGTATCTTGTTGGTTGTCCATTTTAAATAGTAATATGTACATGTTTATCTCAAACTTCCTAACTATTCCTCCCTGATCCTTCCCTCCTGGTAACAAGTTTTGAGTTGAGGAAAAAGAAGAATACCTTACCAGTAATCATCATAAGCAGCAGGTGTATTTAATAGTCTCTAGTGGAGATGCTGCGGAGAAGGCAATGGCAAGCCACTCCAGTACTCTTGCCTAGAAAATCCCATGGATGGAGGAGCCTGGTAGGCTGCAGTCCATGGGGTCGCTATGGATCGGACATGACTGAGCAACTTCACCTTCACTTTTCACTTTCACACATTGGAGAAGGAAATGGCAACCCACTCCAGTGTTCTTGCCTGGAGAATCCCAGGGACGGGGGAGCCTGGTGGGCTTCCGTCTATGGGGTCACACAGAGTCGGACACAACTGAAGTGACTTGGCAGCAGCAGCAGGAGCAACCTGAACTACATTGATTTATAGGGCTTTACAGGTGGCACAGTGGTAAAGAGTCCATGTTCCAATGCAGGAGATGCAAGAGACTTGTGTTTAATCCTGGGTCAGGAAATTCCCCTGGAGTAGGAAATGGCAGCCCACTCTAGTATTCTTGCCTGGGGAATCCCATGGAAGAGGAGCCTGGTGGACTACAGTCCATGGGGTCTCAAAGAGTTGCCAATGGCTGAGCACACACACACATTGATTTATAGTCTTAGGTTATTGACAGCTAAAATATGATCATTGAAAGAAAGTGTATATGTATTGAGTTAACTTGGACTAGTTGTTTCTAGTGGTATTGTGATTAAAATGAGTATGTTGTTCAGTTGGAAAATATATACAAGGACATGTGTATTTGGTTTTGATAGAAATTTTAGAAGAAAAGTTGTAGCATTATAACAGAGTACTGAATAAGAGAGTTCTCTTATTCAAAGAACTTTAAAACTCTGGGTTCTGTGCTCTGGTTGTTAAAAACAATGTTCTACTTACTCATATGATGCTACATAAATCTAAAACAGTTATTAGCTGGGTTTGAGATTCAGGTTCTTCAGTTCAGTTCAGTTCAGTTCAGTCGCTCAGTTGTGTCCGACTCTCCGCGACCCCATGAATCACAGCACACCAGGCCTCCCTGTCCATCACCAACTCCCGGAGTACACTCAAACCCACGTCCACAGAGTCGGTGATGCCATCCAGCCATCTCATTCTCGGTCGTCCCCTTCTCCTCCCACCCCCAACCTTTCCCAGCATCAGAGTCTTTTCCAGTGAGTCAACTCGTCGCGTGAGGTGGCCAAAGTATTGCAGTTTCAGCTTTAGCATCAGTCCCTCCAATGAACATCCAGGATTGATCTCCTTTAGAATAGACTGGTTGGATCTCCTTGCACTATAAGGGACTCTCAAGAGTCTTCGCCAACAATTGCTATGTTGGACAAGTTTATATAAAAATAAAGAAAGGATTTTACAAGATGGAAGTGGCATAAGCTTTTATATTGTATACCTTCATTGCAAGTATATATGTATATATATATGTGTGTACACATACACACACACACACACATATATATGTATAACTTACTTTTAGAGATTTTAATTTTTAAGATTGCTTAAGGGTTTCCAGGTGGCACTAGTGGTAAAGAATCCACCTGCCAATTCAGGAGATGTAAGAGATACGGGTTCGATCCCTGGGTTGAAAAGATCCCCTGGAGGAGGGCATGGCAACCTGCTCCAGTATTCTTGCCTGGAGAATCCCATGGACAGAGGAAGCTGGTGGACTATAGTCCTTAGGGTCGCAAAGAGTCAGACATGACTGAAGTAACTTAACATGCATGCAGGCAATATCCTCAGTATGTAGCAAATAACATAATTAAGCAAATAAAAGTTTAGTTGAATGTGTTTGTATTTTGAGTTATATTTTATCTTTGATTTTATCGTGGGTTACTAGTAACAGTGTTTACTTTCATTTTCTGAGGTTTTATGTTGTACTGGTATAGAACTTTATGTAAAATATCTCACATTTTAAGTTTTTATATAAATATTCAGATGTTTTTATTACTTCATAAATATAGCTCTCTCTTTTTAAAATTATATCCAAAACTTCTGCTAAACAAATCTATAAAACTGAAACATAGGATATTACAATATTAAAAGTGAAAACTTTCTTGACCAAGTTACCACTGATATCTAATATTGACATAACTTCAAATAAGAATCTTATTTCCCTTTTGGGAAAAGAGAGAACAAGTACACGAAACAGCCATTAGGAGAGAAATTTCAATTTTGCAAGTGCAAGAAAGAAGCATTAAGCTATAATTAAAAAGAAGTTACTGGAGACTTCTATAAAGCTCGAAGCCAATTTAATTAATGCAACCAATCTACTTTTCTTTGTACACTATAAAAAAAATAGTAATCTGAGAATCAGCTTTCCAGGTCTATGGAATTTTGCTATATTTTAAAAGCTAAATAAGTTTTAATTTTCCATGGAATTAAAATAATCTTAAAATTATCCTGAATTATAGATTATGATACAAATAAATCATTACATTACTAACAAGAGTCATACATGACCATGTGAAAAATTAATACAACCTATTTTAATAGAACTAAAATATAAAGACACATATTTGATTTTGTCTTCTGAGTTTTGATATGCCATAAAGAAGGAGAATTACACTGACAGACTGCCAAGTAACGTATCATGCAGTTCTGAAATGACTAGATCATCAGTGTGCCACAGGTTTTCTAATAAGTAGAATCAATGGAGTACTCAAATGTCCTTGCTAGAGTAGTTTTAGTGTTCACACAGTAGACCCCAATTACAAATACAAAACAAACTCTTTTATTAGGATACCCTTTTTTGTACTATAGAGTGCTATTTCAGTACAGAATACTTGAAAGGAATCTTGAATAAAGAGAGAAAGAAAAGAAGGCAGAGATAGTGTGCATGGCAGGAGTGGAGATGGAGAGAGGAGGGTATTCCTTTGGCAGGTAATAGAAGTAGACTTATGACATGTATACTCAATATGATATAAACTACCTTAAGATTCCTGCTTATAACAAACATGAGTAGTTTTAGACACTTTCATTGATTTAAAAGATATATAATAAAAGGACATTATTTTAGCTTAATTATTTGGTTGTTAATTAAAATCTGAAGATTCCTTTGTTAGCCAAGATATTAACCATAAAACACAGTGTTTTATCCAAGAAAAATAATAATTTTTCCAGATGTTAGTTGCCTAATATATTACTAGTTTAATATATCCTTAGATTTTCTTCCTATCAAGTTATATAATACTTATAATAAACATGTTACACTACATTTATTAAGTATTTCAATATCAATATATGCTTTTATTGATCCAGTTTCTCAAAGATAATTCCAAGGTGGTATTTGGAGATGAATCATTTAATAAAATTATTATATAATTGCTTATGATAACTATCAACAGTTATTAACTCAGGTAAAATATTTCAACCTACTTACAAAGGAACCTTTTTAAAGCATTAAAGTAGAATTGCACATGCTAAAATTCATAAACTATCCATTTCTTCATTCTCTTACCCATCTATGTATCCGCTAACATGATACAGTGTACTGAACTATAGTCGGTGAAGCACTAAATTTTTAGTAATTCATGAAATTACTAAAACTTGTCCATAAGTATCTCACAGCTTAATGTCAAAGCCCCTGCATAAGATGTAAAGGAACAAAAACTGTACTTTGATACTTTCTAGTAGGAAAGTGTCCATCAAATATTTTATAATGAATGCAAACTTCAGTATCAATGGGTATTATACCCGGTTCAACCAAATTTAAAAATAGATATCAGCTATTTATTCCCATGCCTTAAATAGAATAAAAGTTTTAAACAATTTAATTCAAATGGCATCTTTTAAGAACAGTTTGATTTTTTTTTCTTCCTAGACTGTCATGTCTATTCAGATCCACAAACCTCATATTATTATGCATCGCTGACTATGCCTCTTGCTGGAGTGGACAACAAAATTGACAAGCTCAAGCACAGTTTAGGGAAATCACTCAGTGTAAAACTACAGTTCAAGAAGGATTTGGAGCAAGTAAATTATCTGTAAATTATGGTACCTTATCTTCAAAGTTTTATAAATTGAATAAGTTGTACTGCTTAAAATTGGAGTAGACATCTAGTCAATTTTTTCCTGTAGTAAGAAATGGTTATGGTGTTAAAATATGCATTTTATCTTCTGTTTGGAGCTTGAGGTATGGTGAGATGAATCTCATCTTTACATAAAATCAGAATGCATTTCACACTGTCAACTTTTTACAAACCAGTTTGAGCAGAACACTCATTAAGAGTAATGGAAATTGAACATATACAGATACTGTTACACCACAACAAAATTTAAATCTCTAATGTACAGGATATTACCAAATATGAAAGATTCATGAGTTAAGTTGGGATCTTAAAATTAAAAGGTATATAATTTGGTTTACAAATCAAGTTGATCTTTCTCATGTTTGCAGAACTTGCTATTTTGTCACCAATGTTTCTGCAACTAAAAAGGTAGTTCTTTACTGCTTTAACCAGGTGTGATACATCTAGCATGAAATAAATGTAAGGTAAATGAATGCCTGTGTGATCATATTGGGAATTTTTGGCAAAATTTTCAAAGGGTGTTGAGGGCCTAAGACATATCCTCCCCTGCTCTGGAAATGTTTCACTAGCATTCCATTTAATTTTAAAATTTGTTTTAGGACATTCTCCCCCACCCCCACCTGTTATTTAGTTACCAGATTTATATTAGATTTTGGTGAATATCTTAGTCAACTGGGACTGCCGTAACAAAGACTATTTAAATAACAGAAACGTTTTCTCCCAGTTCTGGAGACTGGAAGCTCCAAAATCAAGGTGCCAGCAGGATTGGTTTCTCCTGAGGCCTCTCAGCTTGCAGACAAATATCAGCTCACTGCATCTTGCATGGCCTTTGTTTTGTGCATACACATCCTTGATGTCTCTCTTCTTAGAAGGCCACCAGTCCTATTGGATTAGGGGCCCCACCCTCATAATTTCATTTAACCTTAATTACCTCCTGAAGGTCCTGTCTCCAAATACAGTCACATAGGGGGTTAGGACTTCAACGTGAATTTTGAAGTGAGAAAATTCAATCCATACAATCAATCATTATTCTTTCTTATTTTACACTAAAAAGTTAAAATCTGGTCTCGTTTGCAAGCCTCCATGGGTGTTGGACTCATTCCATGTATTTAGACCTCCATTTACACAATTATTTTGCTGGTGGAAAATGTTTAAATTGAAATGAATGTTAATGATAAGCAGTTTAGTCATTGAGTTTAGAAGTTAATCCCTTGGATCTAGGCCAAGCTGTCTGGATTTGGATCCCATCTCCACCATTTGTTGGTTAAGACCTTGAGGAAAGTTACTCTCTGTGCCTGAATCTCATTTGTAAAGCTGGTATATGTAGTGCTTTAAAAGGGACTCGCAAAGCATTATAGAAACTTCTGACAAATAGTAAATACCTTATAAGCATTGTATACTTTTCTATATATTCTAACTAATACTTAGAGGAATACTTTCATTATAAGTAAAGGAGAATTTAAAAAATAGATATTTTCAACTGCAAGTTGGTGAAATGTATGGACTCTGGTGTCAGGCTGCCTTGATTTGTATTTCTGACTCTGTCACTTTTAAACTTAATGTTATTTGAGAAGTCACTTAATCTCTCTCTAAGCCTAATTTTGCTTATGGGCAAAACAACAATTAGAAATAGCACTTCATGGGGCTGTTGTGAACATTACATGGGATAATGTAGATAAAACACTCAGAGCATTGCTAGGCACAAAATGGGAATTATTACTCATAACATTTCACTTATATAAATATTAATAGAAAGACAAACATCCTTTGGTTTGACTATACTAAATGCTTTGACTATACTATTTGACTATACTAAATGCTTCATGCCTTGTTTTATTTTTTAATTCAGCCAAAGCTGAACCATAGTCAGAGTCTTTTTAACTGCCATTACTGTAATTCAAGGTTTTCCTCCTACTTTTGGGGATGGTTCTGAGTAGGAAAATGGAGAAGGTGTTCAGCTCCCAAAGCAGTGTCTGCAGATTGATTTTGTCTGTTTGAAGTTTGTCTGTTTGAAGTTTGGGTAGATGATGAGCAGTGCCAGTGTTTCATTTCAAAATCTGTGGATAGGAAATGATTAGGTACATATGGTATTCTGATGAAACAAATCCAAGTCTGATGAATCCAAATCCAATCCCTATTTATGGCCAGTCACTAAACTATTGGTGTAGTAGGGTAATGATTTCCAAGGGTATATAAAATTTTAAAGAGGAACTGGGTGATTTAACTGGGTCAACAGGCATAATAGTGTCCTTACAACTGCCCCCTCTTTGACTCAAAAGTTACACATCTTCTAATTTATCCTTAGAAAATAATAAGTCAAGTCCACAAAATGTAACTATGATGCCCCATAAAAGATGAAAAAATAGTTAGCAATCTTGTATGATTATACTTATTTATATGCCTGCTTTTACTGTGTATGTATATGAAAAATATACATATATTACACATACATGTATATATATATAATGTGTGTGTTTGTGTGTGTGTGCACTCGTGTATGTGCTAAGTTGCTTCAGTAGTGTCTGACACTTTGCGACCCTATGGCCTGTAGTCTGGAAGGTTCCTCTATCCATGGGGTTCTTCAGGCAAGAATACTGGAGTGGGTTGCCATGCACTTCTCCAGGGGATCTTCCCAACCTAGGGAGAGAACCCATATCTCTTATGTCTCCTGCATTGGCAGGCAAGTTCTGTACCACCCAGGTGGCACAGTGGTAAAGAATTTACCAGCAATGTAGGAGACCCAGGTTTGATCCCCTGGGTTGGGAAGATCTCCCAGAGAAGGGAATGGCAATCCACTCTAATATTCTTGCCTAGAAAATTCTGTGGACAGAGGAGCCTGGCAGGCTACAGTCCATGGGGTCACAAAGAGTTGGACATGATTGAGCAACTAACACTTTCACTTTCCAGTATTCTTGTCTGAAAAATTCCACTGACAGAGAAGCTTGGCTGGCTACAGTCCATGGGATTGCAAAGAGTCAGAAACATTTGAGCATGCATGCAGACCTATATCCTATATATACTGTCAATAATGTAACAGTGGTTATCTTGGGATGCTTATAATTTGTTTTCCACAGGATGTTTGATATTTGATCTACAGTTATATATGCATTCTAATAACAATACTACTAATAAACAAGATCTGAAATTAATGATAATTTATAATTCAGACACTGCAAGTAAATGTCATGACCCTAGACTGAATGATGTGCACTTTCTGTTTCTTAGTTTGCTCATTTATTGAAAGAAAACAAGAAAACAGACCTTCCCTGCCTCATGAGATTACTGTAGGAATAATACAGAATGAAGAATAGAAAAACACTTTGCAGTGTTGAAAGAACAATTAGGGTTATGACAATAGTAAAAATAACAGTGATGATTCTCATCTGAGATGATTAAGGGATACAGTGTACATTTTTTTTTTTTTTTGGAAAGCATATTCTTTAGAAACACAAATTCCATTAAAAGCCCATCCTGGGCAGAAATTTAAACTAGAGAGGAATGACTGTATTTGGATACTGCTGATGAAAGAATGGGGCCAGCATAATGGAAGCCATGGCACTCAGGGCCACTGCGCTCTAGTTTGATCCCAGCTGGCCGAGCCACAGGAGCTTTTGCACAAACACTGTCAACATATTGCTTGTTCAGTCAGAGTTTATCTTGCTTCAATTATTGGGGCACTAACAAAGCCTCAGAGGTAAAGGAGCCTCAGCTCCTCTACATGCCTGGAGAGAGGATTAGAGGGCTTCTTTCCTTTAGGTAACTATGTCTGGTTTCTGTATTTGGAGGGCTTATTTTTAATAACTGAAGAGAAAAAGGCAGTGAAAATGTTCTTTCTGAGAGACTGGACAGGCAATACAATTTGTGATAAAGGACTCTTCTTTCTTCAGAATAAATGACACAGACTTAATTATCCATCACTTCTCTGCATCCCACTTAAAGACTTGTCCTCCTGGATAGCACAGTTTTGAGTAAAACAAATATAAGAAAGGAGGATTTTTTTCTTATTTTAATTTTTTTTTAAACTTTTAGATATTTATTTTTGTTCCAGTATAGGCAAATTTATAAACACAACTTTTGAATTTGTCTTTAAGCTGAAATTGGGTCTATGAAGCCATCTCATCACTATGTATTATTTTATAGGATGATAGTTGTCAAAAACTACATTATATCTAATATATGGGAGAACACATCTTGGAGGGAGATTCTTGGTTATAAATCTTAGGAGGAGCACATAGCCATGTAATCAACACTAAAGTCTTGGCATTGTAGCTGGTTACTGCATTGAGGGCCAACAGTCATGTTTCAATTTGTGCACATATGCAGTTGTTGGCCAAAAAAGTTTGTTTGGGTTTTTCCATGACATGTTAGAGAAAAAGCTGAATGAACTTTGTGGCCAACACAATACATGTTGGATAACCCCCTGATGCTCATTTTAGGATGGTATGTCATATAGTTTTATCAGCTGCTAAAATGTTTCATCTGCATTTTTAAGTCTACACAGTTACAATTATAATAGAAACTACACCCTAAATTCATAATGTGCTGGGAATAAAAGTGGCTTTAGTATATGTGAGACTTGGGTTTGGATTCAGGCTCTGTTATTTACCACTTTTGACCTGGGACAAGTCCTTGGTGGCTCAGATGGTAGAGAGTCTGCCTGCAACGCAGGTGGGGAATATCCCCTGGAGAAGGAAATGGCAACCCACTCCATTATTCTTGCCTGGAGAATCCCATGGACAGAGGAGCTTGGTGGGCTACAGTCCATGCGGTCACAAAGAGTTGGACATGACTGAGTGACTAACACTTTCACATTCAAGTAAATTAAATTATGGAAGTCCAGAGTTTTTATCATATTTTGTACAGAATTTTAGAGGATTAGAGAATAAATATGTGAAACACAGTGCCTATGAATCCAGGGAATAATAGGTTACTCAAGGAGAATATTCAGTTTTAAAACTTGTAAATGTGTCATATACATTTTTTAAATGATCCTGATTCATGAATAACTTGAATCCAAATTGATCTTTATTTGTTTCAAAATATATGCTTCATCCAAACTTTTCCAAAACATTTGAATCTTTAAAAGTTCAACATATAGAAAGGACTTCCTTCTTTGCCTTCCCTCGCATTTTTTAATACCATTGATTGATATCATTTCACTCAGTTTATATTCCCATGTGTGTCCTTCCAAATGAAGAAAGAAAAGAGTTGGAGATAAATTCTCTCTGAAAGTGGACACCCTTTTTAGATAGATACATGCATATATATAACTGAATCGTTTTGCTCTACACCTGAAACTAACACATTAGTCAAATATACTCCAATATAAAATAAAAATTAAAATAAAAGAAATAAAACATACCATATTACACAATAAAATGATCACGGAAAGTAAAATAAAATCGGTTAATAAGAGTATGTGAGCAGGCCCCGGTTTCTCCTTCAATACAAGTTATTTTGGGAAAACATACCCACTTGAGGTTTGACAGGCAGAGGCCACTACGGTCAGCTTAGTTGACAAGTTGGCTCCTGCCCCAGATATTAAAGGAGCAGTCCATCTGCATTTACTTTATACTGAAAAGTTATTTGCCAGCAAGAGGCTACTGAGACACCTGCAGAGCTCTCTTTCTCTGACACTGGCAACAAAAGACTACAGGAAGCTGCACATGTCTTTGGGGAGTCCATCAATCTAGTCACTAGGCAAAACATGTGTCCCCAAAGTTATTTGTGACCTCTTTATTTCATGCTCTGTTTATATTTATTGAACTCATCTGCATCTTCACACTATTCTAGAAGCTAGGCATTTAAAGATGAATAAAGGGAGTCTTTCTTCCTCTTAGCATACGGAGAGACATAAATGTATGTAGGCCAAGTTATAGCACCTAACAAATACTTTTACTGTATATGATCAGTGCTGTCACAGAAATACATAGTAACTATTATCATATCACAAAATAGGAAGTGAATAATTCTGCCTGAGTGATTCTGGAAGGCTTCAAACAGTGTGTGATATTTGAGCTGGGTTGGACAATTGAATATTGAGGATTGGAAATGGAGAAATATTTTGTGGGCAGAGGAAACAAACAAAGTGTTAGTTGTTCAGTCATGTCAGACTCTTTGCAACCCATGTAGCCCGCCAGGCTCCTCTGTTCATTGGGTTTCCCGGGTAAGCATACTGGAAAGAAAGTGAAAGAATACTGGAGTGGGTGGCAATTCCCTTCTCCAGGGGATCTTCCTGACCCAGGGATCCAACCTGGGTCTACTACATTGCAGGCATATGCTTTACCATCTGAGCCACCAGGGAAGCCCAAACTGAGGCTAAGAGAAAGGTAAATTTGTAATTCTTAAGAACACTCTTATATGCAGACTGTAAGTATATTTTGTTTAGAGTTGTAGTTCAATAAATTAAAATTCAGACTCATTCAGGAAAGATCTTGAATAATGTACTGTGTTCAGTTCAGTTCAGTTCAGTCGCTCAGTCTGTCTGACTCTTTGTGACCCCATGGACTACAGCATGCCAGGCCTCCATGTCTATCACCAACTCCCAGAGTCCACTCAAACTCATGTTCATTGAGTCGGTGATGCCATCCAACCATCTCATCCTCTTTCGTCCCATTCTACACCTGCCTTCAGTGTTTGCCAGCATCAAAGTCTTTTCAAATGAGTCAGCTCTTCGCATCAGGTGGCCAAAGTATTGGAGTTTCAGCTTCAACATCAGTCCTTCCAGTGAATATTCAGAATTGATTTCCTTTAGGACGGACTAGTTGGATCTCTTTGCAGTCCAAGGGACTCTCAAAAGCCTTCTCCAACACCAGAGTTCAAAAGCATCAATTCTTCAGCGCTCAGCTTTCTTTATAGTCCAACTCTCACATCCATACATGACTACTGGAAAAACCATAGCCTGACTAGACAGACCTTTGTGGGCAAAGTTGATCATAACTTTTCTTCCAAGGGGTAACCATCTTTTAATTTCATGGCTGCAGTCACCATCTGCAGTGATTTTGGAGCCCAAAAAACTAAAATCTGTCACTGTTTCCACTGTTTCCCTGTCTATTTGCCATGAATGTACTGTATATCTTGGACTTTATTTCTGAAGCAGTGGTATCCTAGCTATTTTAAAACTGTTATTAGGGAAAGATAAGAATGAAACCATGTTGCAGAAAATTATCTCAAGTAACAATGGGGAAATAGCCTAGGGTTAAGGATTGAGCTAGGAAGGAACTGCAGGCAATGATTCCATTGTAAGAATCCTGAAATAATCTGAGAAAGGAACACAATAGGGTCAGCATTGCTCATAATTTGGTGTCACAGTCATGTGACTCTTCCTTGTATAATATGATTTTATTGACTGTAGAACATTAAGAATCTCCATGAGGCAAGAAAATTTATACCAATAATTAATATAATTGTAGATAAATTACTTGAATGAGGCTGAAATTTCTGAAATCTTTCTTGAAATTTATGTTTTTTCATGTATTCAGTCTTCATTCAATAAATCTTTATGGATTGTCTTCACCTTCATAAGAGAGACACTATGCTACATGCAGGATGTTGAATTAGGCACAGCCTCTGTGTATGGGCATTTCCTTGTTCAGTGACTGAAAAAACAGTGATGCTATTTGTCAGAAGATGTTGTTGTATTGATTTTAAATTTCAAAATTCTATGTGTGGTATTTCTTGGGAAAATTCTCATTAAATATCCAAAATAAACCCATTTTTTCAGTGCACAATTTCTCCATTATATTTTGAGGAAGTAATTGCACACCATTGGTAACAAAACAGATGACATTGTGCTCGACTATCAGTAGAGTGAGAGGTTAATCAGGTTACTGTTTTCTTATATTTTAGCTAATTCTGGACCACAGAAAACAACTTTTACATCTTTAGTTTATTATGGAAATGGAGGATGTTGATGTTCTTTTTACTCTTTTTCTTTATTCTTTTATAATCTAACCTAAATCCTTCCTACAAGATAAAACTAGAACACCCACAATAGTTATCAAATGTTTCATTGGAGGTAAGGAGTAACTATGATTCTAACCCAGAGTAAGGAACTCCACAAGTGACCATTTATTTCCCATTTTGAGACAGGATATATTTACCCAACCACAACCTTTGCACAGCAGAAAATACAGTTTGGGAGTAGGTGAGCATTTGAGATTGTGCTGCAGAAAATGTTAGGATAAGTTGCAACAGTGTTGTTGTTGAGAAAAAAAAAATCACCTTTAAAGGAATATTTATCCATAAAATAAATGAATTTTTCAAATTCAGTTTTATCAAAATGGCCTTGCTTAATGCCAGGAGTTGAATTTACAGAATGGAGCACAGTAGATGACACTAATGTACTCCTCTCAGTTAATTACATGGAAACTTTCGGAACTTGAAAAACATTTATTGTTGATGTCCGTTTCCTGCTGAGTGCTGCTACAACTGAACATTGCAGAATTTTATTTATCCTCAATTTTAAAAGAGTATTCTATAATCTGGGAGCTTATTGTATTAACTCCTACTCTAAACAAGGGCAGAGATGCAAATAAAGAGGTTATTAAAATTGGCTGTGAACGACATAGATCTTTCATTAAAAGTTTCTAGACAAGCAGAAACACATAAGCTTAACTCAAGGAGATTAACATGGTTAGGTTAGAGGCTAATTGTGTTTTGCATCTGAAATGTAATAAAAGTTTGTACCCTTCGGGGGGAAATACAGCTAAGGTTCATCAATTTTTACCATCTTTAATTCTGCAAACTCTCGAAAACTAATTCAGAGCAATAGTACAGCTAGTTAAAATGATAAATCTCTAATTAAACAAGAAGCTATCTTCTTAAATGAATAATCTGTATCTAGATCTCAATGTCTCTCATTGTGTTTAACTGTCTGTGTGTGGGAGAAAAATCAAAGTAGATTCATAATTTTCAAGGTAGAGAGCTTGAGTTATTTTGGAAATGGTATTGACATGAGTGTAAATTATTAATATCGTAATTTCCTAAAAGCAATTTTTGTCACTTCATGAATGTGAACTTTATGAAAATTTTATTATAATTTTTCCAGCGAATTACTTTGTCAGGACTGCAAGATGGAATCTTTAAAGTCTGAGTTTCTGTCTAAATCATGTTTAAACCTGAAATGCTTCAGGCCCTGTCAATGGAAGGGACACCGGTGTTGTGTGAAACAAAAGTTGCAAGTAAAGCAGGAATGTTTTGTCTCCAGATGTGATTTTTGCTATTTGACTTATGTCTGTAAAATATCCATTAGAAAAAATGATTTAAGATTTGACATGCATGCATACAAGTGTATTAGAAGTACTTGAATTTATAATTATTGAAACATATTTGTTGAATGAATATTCATGGATAGTTCAATCTTCAATAAACTGAAGCTAGAATTTTATTTATTTACTTATTTATTATTTTTATTGGAGTTTAGTTGCTTTGCAATGTTGTGTTAGTTTCTATACAGTGAAGTGAATCAGGTATATATATATATACACACATAGACACACACACACACACAATGATGTATATATAGGCTCCCCAGGTGGCACTAGTCTCAGGGAACCCACCTGCCAATGCAAGACACATAAGAGACTTGGGTTCAATCTCTAGGTCGGGGAGACCCCCTGGAGGAGGGCAAGGCAACTGACTCCAGTATTCTTGCCTGGAGAATCCCATGGAAAGAGAAACCTGGTGGGCTACAGTCCATGGGGTTGCAAAGAGTCAGAAATGACTGAGTGACTAACACACACTATACACATATACATCTACCCCCTCTGTGTCACCACAGAGCATTGATTAGAGTTCCCTGTGCTTTACAGAGCTGAAAATTTAAAAAGGAGGAAATCAGTCTACTTAACTTTGCTATTAATACTTGTATATATTATTTACTCAAGCTATGTATTAAAAATTGTGTATTATTGTCAAAAAATTGTTGGCAAGATTGTCCATGTGCTTATAATTGTATATTGGATAAAGTCAACAATACTACAAAAGGAAATATTTTAAACTTTAAGTAATTATTATTTATAAGTGAAATGAGTAAATCAGATTTCATTTGAAAGAGTGGATCTGATAAGCAGCAACTGGCCCTGGTGAGGCAAAGAAATTTTTACCCTCCTAACCTTCAAAGAATTAATGGCCTACAGGAGAAGGGGTGTTAAGAGAAAAAAGATGGAGGGTCTGTAGTGTTAGTGGTCATTAGACTATTTTTTGTGGACCAGGTTTGTAGACAGAATTTACTGACTTTAGATGCACATAATCCTTACCCCCAGGTTTAAAACTAGATAATCAAAGACTCTAATAAAGAAGGCTCAAGTTGTAGCTAGATGATGGCCTCTATGCAGCTGCTTTGTTGACACCTTATCACATTAAATTCACTAGAAGTTTGAAGTAAGATAAAGACAACAAGAAAAATAGGGGGGGGGGGAATCAATGTGTTCACTAGGTCTAGAGACCAATCTGAAAGACAAGCTTCTAGTTGTATTTCCAATGTGCCTTTTTCATTCTGTGATGTTGTAAAAGTAAGGTCTTCATTAGATACCTCTGGTGTTTACAATCCCCACAACAGAAATAAAAAGGAAATGAGATGTTCCATTTTTAATATTACACATACAATCATTTTAGAGTGTGGAGGTTAATTCCTCCCACAAAAGTGCATAAAAGGAATTAAAGGAAACAATTTGAACATTGAATGTTTTTCATGCATTTCAAGGAAAGGAATTAGGGACCAAAACACAAAACAATTATATGTGTAATTCAAAATACATATTGATTTTTTTTTTCAGAGCAATGCCATTGCAGTGTAAAGCTTACCTTGCATAAATGAAATATTTGCCTACCTAATAACACAAAACTTAAAAGGACAACTGTAGCAGATGCCTAGTTCATCAAGATAATACTGGATATCTACATTTTTCTTTAACTCCCTACTACATTACCAACTTTACTGCTGTGCTTCTTCAGAGACCACTTGAATTTCCAGAAATCGTTGACAGAATCAGCAGACTGAAACCCTTCAACTTGCTGATAATCAGATAGCATGCCAGACATCATAGAATCTAACCAAAGTATGCTTTGGGTTCTAATGTTAGAGATTATAAAGGAAGTCTTTCTTGTGGTATTCTTTGCCAAATTCCTCTATTTTGGGCACTTTCAAATGCGAAAAGTTTGTGAGCTCCATTTATGATGGTTCCTTCATTTCATTCCACATTGCCAGAATGAGTCATATTATATGCAAAAGTCATCTTGTATTGGGATGGTGAAATTTGCATGTGAAAAGAATACCCAGATCTGAACCCCAAAGGCAAATATATCCTCTGAACTTAAAGGTGTGTCTTGTTAGGTCTATTATGTTCAGGTGTATTCAATTAAGTCAAGAAATAACAGAAAAAGAAATGCATGAGAACATCAGAGTGTGTATGTTACAGACTGAATTGTATCGCCTAATATTTATGTTGAAGCCCCAGCTCCCAACCCAAAGATCCCCAATGTTATTGTATTTGGAGATAGGAACTTTAGGAGATCAATTCAGATAATTGAGGTTAAATAAGGTTGTTGCTGCTACTGCTGCTGCTGAGTCGCTTCAGTTGTGTCCGACTCTGTGCGATCCCATAGACGGCAGCCCACCAGGCTCCCCCGTCCCTGGGATTCTCCAGGCAAGAACACTGGAGTGAGCTGCCATTTCCTTCTCCAATGCATGAAAGGGAAAAGTGAAAACGAAGCCCCTCAGTCATGTCCGACTCTGAGCGACCCCAGGGACTGAAGCCTACGAGGCTCCTCTGTTCATAGGATTTTCCAGGCAAGAGTACTAGAGTGGGTTGCTATTGCCTTCTCCCAATAAGGTAGTTGCTGCTGCTAAGTCGCTTCAGTCATGTCCGACTCTGTGCGACCCCACAGATGGAAGCCCACCAGGCTCCCCCGTCCCTGGGATTCTCCAGGCAAGAACAGTGGAGTGGGTTGCCATTGTTAAGAGGCCTTAATTCCGTAGGCCTGGTGCCCTTATAAGAGAAGGAAGAGGTAGTAGAACTCTTTTGCTTTCTGGTGTGTGAGAACGCAGTAAGAAGGCCACTCTCTGTGACCCAAGGAGAGAGCCCTCTAGACGCTGACCCTGCTGGCACCTTGATTTTGGACTTCCAGTCTCCAAAACTGTAATAAAATCCATTTCTGTTGTTCAAGCTACCTGGCATTGTTGCAGCAGATCAAACTGATTAATAGTGGATATTGGGGCAGGTTTTGTGGGTGTCTTCTCTTGAGCTGTGCAGAGCTGAGGCAGATAACTCCTGTTTCTTAGGTCCAGCAGGCTTTCAAGTATACATAGTGGATGAGAGTGAAGAATGGAGAAATCTTTATCTTCGGCCAGATCCTAAGCTAAGGGAATTGTGATAACATATTTGTGTGCATGGTCAGTCGTGTCCAACTCTGCGACTCCATGGTCTGTAGCCTGCCAGGATCCTCTGTCTTTGGAATTTTCCAGGCAAGAATACTGACGTGAGGAGCCATTTCCTACTCCAGAGGAACTTCCAGACTCAGGGTTCAGACTCATGTCTCTGGCATCTGCTTCATTGGCAGGATGATTCTTTACCATTAGCATCAAATGGGCTTATTTGAAACTGTTGCCTAAGGAAAATATGGGCATTTGAATGTTTCTGTAGAATCCAGTTATGCGGACTAGTACAGAATATTACCTGTGTCAATCCAAGGTGTAGAAAAGATTTGTTTAAAATGTTTTTAAAAATACATAGTTGAATTTAAATGTAATGCATGATCTAAATTTCATAGCCATGAACGTTAACAAGGATTTTCATTTTAAACTAAAATTTAGACTATGGTAAGCAAGTTTTGCAGTTCGTTATATTATCCATCTACTCATTCTTCATCCCCCAAATAATTTTATGTACCAGTAATATTACCAGATACTTAGAAAACTAATAAGGTACTGCTGCCCCTTTCAAGAAGTTTCAGCAGAGTAGGTGTGTATGGGAGGGTCTTTAAAGAATGAATACTGCTGAGGTATAAAAAATGTATCAAGGACTATGCTAGAACAAAGCAGAGAGGGCTGGCTCTAACTACAGAGAGTCTTGACAAAGAATGTTAACTAAGGAACAGTAGTTCATGGACATGAAAGAGCTTGTGCAATTTACCTGAGTGGAATCAGAAAAATGGTTCAGAAGCAAAGTAAATAGAAGGTAAATTATTTGATATATTAGTGAGCAAGTAGAGAAAATAGGGTTCAAAAAGACTTCAAACAAAAGTTAACTTTTGCACCCTATTTTTTTTTAAAACACTGCTATGTGTAATGAAAAGGAACTGCTTCAATAAAATTAATTAGTGGCTACTGTCCTACATTTTAAATGTAATCAAAGGACATAGATCTGTGAAGATAATATTTCTTAAAATAGTAACAATGAGAATCTAATAATATTCTTATCACTTTGATGAACGTCTAAAGTTATAATTCCAGCAGGGACTTCACTTACTAGATAGATTATTCTAATTTCAGTTTCCAGCACGGTATCTGGAAAACCACTAACACTGAGAAGTTTTGAAGAAAAACTGTTCTCATATACTTTGGCCACCTCATGCGAAGAGTTGACTCCCTGAAAAAGACTCTGATGCTGGGAAGGATTGGGGGTGGGAGGAGAAGGGGACGACAGAGAATGAGATGGCTGGATGGCATCACCGACTCGATGGACATGAGTTTGAGTGAACTCCGGGAGTTGGTGATGGACAGGGAGGCCTGGCGTGCTGTGATTCATGGGGTCGCAAAGAGTCGGACACAACTGAGCGACTGAACTGAACTGAACTGAAGTGATGCTTACCCAGACCCAGCCAAGAATCTCCCTTTGATCCTCTTTGTGGTCATTAACAAAGTAACCCTCCTTTGAATTGCCAGGAAAAATAAAATAAATAAATAAATGAATAGTAAATTTCTCATTCTATTTCTGCTAAGTCACTTCAGTCGTGTCCGACTCTGTGTGACCCCATAGATGGAAGCCCACCAGGCTCCCCCGTCCCTGGGATTCTCCAGGCAAGAACACTGGAGTGGGTTACCATTTCCTTCTCCAATGTGTGAAAGTGAAAAGTGAAAGTGAAGTCGCTCTGTGCAAAATTAAGGTCTCTTCACTCAGTCTCTCCTTTGAATCAAGCAAGATCCTCACAAGAGAAAAATTGAGTAACTCCTTAAGAGGAATAGTTTATTAGCTAAAATCAAAACATCAAGAAGTGTTATGGACCCATTATACTTAATTTATCCTTTTGAACTCAAATCCCACATAATATATACTCATATCTTTCACAGAAATTACTGACTTACTGATGTAGTAAGAATAATAAATAGGAAATGAAGAAAAATACACATTCAAATCATAGAATCATGGGATTAACTCCAGAATTTTAACAATGATGCAACTGGAAGCCAGAAAGATTAAATAATAATAATAATAATCAAAGTAACAGAGCTAGTTATTTTCAGACCTGGTATTAGAAGCCATATTCCTCAGTATGTTAAGCTTCCATTTTTGTTATTTTATGCTTTTCAAAGGGCTAAGTAATTGGGTTGTACAGATAGCATTTATAATGTGAATTTTATTTTACAAAAAAGATTTTGGCCAAACTATGTTGTATATTTTCCCAAAACATCCTTATTGATTAAAAAAAAAATTAACATTATTTGGTATTGATAGCTTACAGTGAACGATGTCGGATTCATGATCTCCGAAGAAGAAGATTTAGCTTCAGGACCAGGGACCAGTCTTGATCACTCAAGAGCTTTTGTGTCGCAGAGTTTTATTAAAGTAAGAAAAGGGACAGAGAAAGCTTCTGACACAGACATCAGAAGGGGGGACAGAGAGTGCCCCCCTCGCTAGTGTTAGTAAGGCAGTTATATACGTTTTTTAGTTAGTTATTACAATAAATCAAAAGAATGCCTCAAGGTTGTAAAGATCTTACTAGACCCACTCCCATAATTTACATTTTAAGGTAACAGGATGAGCTAGAAGGTTTTCAAGAAGGAGAAACTGTCCTCAAGCAGGATACATTGCTGTTATATAATCCTCAGTACAGAGTTTGAAACTGAATTATTTGTTGTGTAATCATCAGTTCCTGGCTTAAAGAAAAAAAATATTTTATGTGACTAAGACTAAGGAATGTAGAGAAAAAAAGGATGTTTGTCCTTTCCTCCTCCTTGAGAATTTCAGACCCCTATCTCCTCCTTGAGAGCCCCAGACCCCTTTCTCCTCCTCGGGGACCCCAGACTTCTTATCAATCTGCCTAGGAATTGACTCTCTCAATATAAACATTTAATATATTTGAGAATAGAAACCACCATTTTTTCACAGAAAGTTGTCAAAAAATAGCATTTGGTGTTTCTGAATGTTGAAATCAAGACATAATCTATGTAACTGAATATTCAGGTATATTTCATTTCCTCCATTTTGTCATTAATTTTTTTTTTAATATTACATTTTTATCTCCAAAGAATCAAAGGAAAGTGCTTAAATAGCAGAGAGTTCTAGAATGGATCAGTAGAATCACAGTAGAAAAGAAAAAAATGCCAATACAGGGTAAAGATTTAGTTGTATTGATTGAAGTTAAGTGTAAACACCTTGTTCAAAAGGCCTGCATATCATTAAAGACTAAAATAATGTAAACTTCATCTTTATCTTCAGTAACTATTCTTATAATAGTAAACTTGAGCAGACATTTATAATGACTAATAGAGATACAAATTTGTGGTATTTATGTGCAATGAATATGTACACAGTTTGCCACAAACCATAGTTTTTTAGAAAAGTCTGTGGTTCACATGTCACCTATTGAATGTGTAATCTTGCTAATTACTTAATAATCAGAAATAGGCTTTGAAGATGAGAAGCACCATATGTGTTAATATTATTACTTGAGTACTATAGCCTTCATAAATTGAATGTATTTGCAAATGAAATACCATTTCTTTGATCTCTAGGGGTAATTAGTGATTTCTGCCCTCTTCTAAAGTTGAAAATCATAACTGCTCAAACTTACATTAGAATTCTGACCTAATGTAGAGAGAGAACTTTTAAAAATATGGCTCTTAGGGAGAAGTTTTTATTTGATGTACAAATAAGAAAGATGATGTATTCAAAGATGGTATTTTTATTGTATAGATAAATGGTATAGATGGAAATTCAAACATTGCTTAAAATCCCACAGCATATTAACAATGAAATATTGTGTGTTTATGATGAAAACTAGCTGGTTAGCAGAGACTGGAAAATTAAGTTTACAGTAGAAATCTATCAGCAAAACAGTTATATATAAATAAGTAGGGAACTGTGATATTTGTAGATATTAATTAAATGTGTTTGGGAGCAATTTTGAAAGATAAAATTCACTTCAAAAATTAATTGTTTGAAATCATGCACCTTAGTTTGTACAACTGAGCCAGACAAGTTAAATAATAAACTATTCTAAAGAATCTGTTTCCTGACAAAGTTCAGGAAAGGTTCAGTTAGAATGGCTGCTATCCAAAAGTCTACAAGCAATAAATGCTGGAGAGGGTGTGGAGAAAAGGGAACCCTCTTACACTGTTGGTGGGAATGCAAACTAGTACAACCACTATGGAGAACAGTGTGGAGATTCCTTAAAAAACTGGAAATAGAACTGCCATACAACCCAGCAATCCCACTCCTGGGCATATACACCGAGGAAACCAGAATTGAAAGAGACACATGTACCCCAATGTTCATTGCAGCACTGTTTATAATAGCCAGGACATGGAAGCAACCTAGATGTCCATTCGCAGACTAATGGATAAGAAAGCTGTGGTATATTTACACAATGGAGAACTACTCAGCGATTAAAAAAATACATTTGAATTAGTTCTAATGAGGTGGATGAAACTGGAGCCTATTATACAAAGCGAAGTAAGCCAGAAACTAAAACACCAATACAGTATATTAACACATATATATGGAATATAGCAAGAGGATAACAATAACCCTGTATACAAGACAACAGCAGAGACTTGGATGTGTGGAGCAGTCTTTTGGACTCTGTAGGAGAGGGCTTGGGTGGGATAATTTGGGAGAATGGATTGAAACATGTATATTATCATATGTGAAACGAATCTGACGTGGTTGGGGGCTCCCCACCTCAACACTCTGTGGATTTAAGAGGCCGTTTCTTCCCAAAGTGTATAAATTAGCCTGGGATAGAATCTGCACGCTGAATTTACGAATTAAGAAATGAGAAACCAGAACTATAAAGGTGGCATAGAAATACAAGAAATTATTCTTAAGTAATTTTTTAAAACTTTGAACAGAGTTATAGATTTTGCCATTTGTTATAAACTGGTATATGTAATTTATCCAGAACCATGAGAAAGTGGGTATTGTGTGAATTCTGAGGCACTTTCAACATGTTGTAGGAGTGATGTGGACTTTTTTGAGTTTTACACATTCATAAGTGAATGGTCTGTATCTCATCCCTTTGTTGGTTTTCTGTGAGCTGTAGTTTCTGGGAAATGAGCAGCTCTCATATCTGTAAAAAAAAAAAAAAAAAAGCCAAAATAAAAATGAAAAACACAAACAGATGGAGAAGGCTGTGAAATAGCTATAGATGTGAACATGCAGAGAGTCAAATGCCTCACTCATTTGCTCAGCAAAAGAGAATTCCTAAGTCATGTTCCTATACTCTGAAGGTTTTCTGTTTCAGTAGAAAAATCTCTAACTTACTTTATGCTAGGTTAGAAAATCAAAAAGTCAAATGGTATAACACTGAAAGATGAACTCCCCAGGTTGGTAGGTACCCAATATGCTTCTGGAGAAGAGTGGAGAGATAACTCCAGAAAGAATGAAGAGATGGACCCAAAATAAAAACAACACCCAGTTGTGAATGTGACAGGTAATGGAAGTAAAGTCTGATCTTATAAAGAGCACTATTGCATAGGAACCTGGAATAGGTCCATGAATCAAGGGAAATTGGAACTGGTCAAACAGGGGATGGCAAGAGTGAACATCGGCATTTTAGGAGTCAATGAACTAAAATGGACTGAAACTCAGTTCAGTTCAGTCCTTCAGTCTGTCTGACTCTTTGAGACCCCATGGAGTGCAGCACACCAGGCCTCCCTGTCTATTACCAACTCCAAGAGTTTCCTCAAACTCATATCCATTGAGTCAGTGATCATATCCAGCCATCTCATCCTCTGTTGTCCCCTTAACCTCCTGCCTCAATCTTTCCCAGCATCAGGGTCTTTTCCAATGAGTCAGCTCTTCGCATCAGGTGGCCAAAGTATTGGAGTTTCGGCTTCAACATCAGGATTTTCAATGAATATTCAGGAATAATCTCCTTTAGGATGGACTGGTTGGATCTCCTTGCAGTCCAAGGGACTGTCAAGAGTCTTCTCCAATACCACAGTTCAAAAGCATCAATTCTTCGGTGCTCAGCTTTCTTTGTGGTCCAACTCTCACATCCATACATGACTACTAGAAAAACTGTGGCTTTAAATAGATGGACCTTTGTTGGCAAAGTAATGTCTCAGCTTTTTAATAAGCTGTCTTGGTTGGTCATAACTTTCCTTCTAAGGAGCAAGTGTCTTTTAATTTCATGGCTGCAGTCACCATATGCAGTGATTTTGGAGCCCCAAAAAATAAAGTCTGTCACTGTTTCCATTGTTTACCCATCTATTTTCCATGAAGTGATGGAAAAGGATGCCAATATCTTAGTTTTCTGAATGTTGAGTTTTAAGCCAAGTTTTTCTCTCTGTTTCACTTTCATCAAGAGGCTCTTTAGATCTGTTCTTTTTCACTTTCCTCCATAAGGGTGCTGTCATCTGTATATCTGAAGTTATTGATATTTTTCCCAGCAATCTTGATTCCCGCTTGTGCTTCATCCAGCCTGGCATTTCTCATAATGTACTCTGTGTATAAGTTAATTAAACAGGGTGACAATATACAGCCTTGATGGACTCCTTTCCTGATTTGGAACCAGTCTGTTGTTCCATGTCCAGTTCTAACTGTTGCTTCTTGAGCTGCATACAGATTTCTCCAGAGGCGGGTCAGGTGGTCTGGTATTCCCATCTCTTTAAGCCACAATTTGTTCTGATCCACACAGTCAAAGAATTTGCCATATTCAAAAAGCAGAAATAGATGTTTTTATGGAACTCATAGTCAACAAATGAGTCTGAAATGCAGTACTTGATTGCAGTCTCTAAAACAACAGAATGATCTCTGTTCGTTTCCTAGGCAAACCATTCAGTATCAGAGTAATCCAAGTCTATGCTCCGACCAGTAATGCTGAAGAAGCTGAAATTTTTATGAAGACCTAAAAGACCTTCTGGAACTAACACCCAAAAAAGATGTCCTCTTCATTATAGGGGACTGGGCTGCAAAAGTAGGAAGTCAAGAGCTACTTGGAGTAACAGGCAAATTTGGCCTTGAAGCAGGTCAAAGGATAACAGAGTTTTGTTGAGAGGATGCACTGGTCATAGCAAACACTCTCTTCCAACAACACAAGAGAAGATGCTCCACATGGACATCACCAGATTGTCAATACCAAAATCAGATTGATTGTATTCTTTGTAGCCAAAGATGGAGAAGCTCTATACAGTCAACAAAAACAAGACTGGAAAATGACTGTGGCTCAGATCATGAACTCCTTATTGCCAAATTCAGACTTAAACTGAAGAAAGTAGGGAAAACCACTAGACCATTCAGGTATGACCTAAATAAAATCCCTTATGATTATACAGTGGAAGTGAGAAATAGATTCAGGGGATTAGATCTGATAGACCGAGTGCCTGAAAAACTATAGACAGAGGTTTGTGACATTGTGCAGGAGGCAGGGATCAAGACCATTTCCAAGAAAAAAAAAAAGGCAAAATGGTTGTCTGAGGAGATCTTACAAATAGCTGAGAAAAGAAGCTAAAGGCAAAGGAGCAAAGTTGTACCATTTGATTGCAAAGTTCAAAGAATAGCAAGGAGAGATAAGAAAGCCTTCCTCAGTGATTAATGCAAAGAAATTGAGGAAAACAATAGAATAGGAAAGACTAGAGATCTCTTCAAGAAAATTAGAGATACCAAGGGAACATTTCATGCAAAGATGAGCACAAAAAAGGACAGAAATGGTATTCAGAAGCAGAAGATATTAAGAAGAGGTGGCAAGAATAAACAGAACTATACAAAAAAGATCTTCACGACCCAGATAACTACCATGGTATGATCACTCACGTAGAGCCAGACATCCTGGAATGTGAAGTCAAACCAGCCTTAGGAAGCAACCCTGCAAACAAAGCTAGTGGAGGTGATGGAATTCCAGTTGATCTATTTCAAATCCTAAAAGATGATGCTGTGAAAGTGCTGCACTCAATATGCCCGCAAATCTGGAAGACACAACAGTGGCCACAGGACTAGAAAAGGTCAATTTTTATTAGAATCCCTAAAAAAAGCATTGCCAAAGAATCTCAAACTACCACACAATTTCACTCCTCTCACACACTAGCAAAGTAATGATCAAAATTCTCTAAGCCAGGCATCAACAGTAGGTAAACTTCCAGATGTTCAAGCTGGATTTAGAAAAGTCAGAGGAACCAGAGATCAACTTGCCAACATCTATTGGATCATTGAAAAAGCAAAAGAGTTCCAGAAAAACATCTACTTTTGCCTTATTTTCTACACCAAAGCCTTTGGCTTTGTGGGTCACATCAGACTGTGGAAAATTCTGAAAGAGATGGGAATAGCATACCAACTGACCTGCCTCCTGAGAAATCTGTATGCAGGTCAAGAGCAACAGTTAGAACTGGACATGGAACAGCAGGCTTGTTCCAAATAGAGAAAGGAGTACGTCAAGGCTGTATATTGTCACCCTGTTTATTTAACTTATATGCTGAGTATGTCATGAGAAATGCCAGGCTTGATGAAGCACAAGCTGGAATCAAGAATGCCTGGAGAAATATCAATGACTTCAGATACGCAGATGACACCACCCTTATGGCAGAAAGCGAAGAACTAAAGAGTCTCTTGATGAAAGTGAAAGAGGAGAGTGAAAATGTTTGCTCAAAACTCAACATTTATTAAATTAAGATCATGGCAACTGGTCCCGTGAATTCATGTCAAATAAATGGAGAACCAATGGAAACAGTGATAGACTTTATTTTGGGGGGCTCCAAAGTCACTGCAGATGGTGACTGCAGCCATGAAATTTAAAGACGCTTGCTCCTTGGAAGAAAAGCTATGACCAGACTAGATGGCATATTGAAAAGCAGATACATTACTTTGCCGACAAAGGTCCATGTAGTCAAGGCTATTGTTTCTCTAGTAGTCATGTATAGATGTGAGATTTGTACTATAAAGAAAGCTAAGCACTGAAGAATTGATACTTTTGAACTATGATGTTGGATAAGACTCTTGAGAGTTCCTTTGGTCTGAAAGGATATCCAACCAGTGAATCCTAAAAGAAATGAGTACTGAATATTCATTGGAAGGACTGATGCTGAAATTGAAACTCTAATACTTTGGCCACCTGATGTAAAGAACTGAATCATTGGAAAAGACCCTATTCCAGGGAAAAATTGAATGTGGGAGGAGAAGGGGACAACAGAGGATGAGATGGTCGGATGGCATCACTGACCTGATGGACATGAGTTTGAGCAATCTCTGGGAGTTAGTAATGGACAGGGAAGCCTGGTGTGCTGCAGTCCATGGGGTCACAAAGAGTAGGACATTACTGAGCAACTGAACTGAACTGAATTAGAGTTAGAATTTGACTGGTGATATGTTGCCTTTGTATGGATGTGAGAGTTGCACTGTGAAGAAAGCTGATCGCTGAAGAACAGATGCTTTTGAACTGTGGTGCTGGAGAAGACTCTTGAGAGTCCCTTAGACTGCAAGGAGATCCAACCAGTCCATTCTAAAGGAGATCAATCCTGGGTGTTCATTGGAAGGACTGATGCTAAAGCTGAAACTCCAATACTTGGGCCACTTCATGCGTCGAGTTGACTCACTGGAAAAGAGTCTGATGCTAGGAAGGATTGGGGGTTGGAGGAGACGGGAATGACAGAGAATGAGATGGCTGGATGGCATCACCGACTCGATGGACATGAGTTTGAGTGAACTCCGGGAGTTGGTGATGGACAGGGAGGCCTGGTGTGCTGTGATTCATGGGGTCTCAAAGAGTGGGACACGACTGAGCAACTGAACTGAACTGAACTGATGTTGCCTTTGAGTTTAATGTTGATTACCTTACCCTGGTTGTTGACATTTATGTTTTACGAATGGATCAGTTGAATCGGATCTATATCCAAGCACAATTTTGTGTTGTAAAAACTTAAATGATGATTTTATAAAATTTTCATATTAAATAGGTTTTAAATTTAAATGAAATGGGCTTAATTGCTATTTTTCCTATGCATAAACTATTCTAATTTCAATATACTGTAAAGTATACATATATATTTTTCTTAATTTTATATATTTATTTTAATTGGAGGCTAATTACAATATTGTGGTGGTTATTGCCATATGTTGACATGAATCAGACATGGGTGTGGATGTATTCTCCATCCTGAACACCCCTCTACCCCATCCCCCATCACATCCCTCTGGGTTTTCCCACTGCACTGGATTTGAGTGCCCTCTTTCATGAATCAAACTTGTATTGGTGCTCTATTTCACATATGGTAATATACATGTTCCAGTGCTATTCTCTCAAATCACCCTCACTTTCTACCACAGAGTCCAAAATTCTGTTCTTTTTATCTGTGTCTCTTTTGCTGTCTCACATATAGGGTCATTGTTACCATCTTTCTAAATTCCATATATATTGTATATTTTTTATAATATACAGTTGACAGCTTATTTGGTACTCCGTTCCGTTCCGTTCAGTCGCTCAGTCGTGTCCGACTCTATGCGACCCCGTGGACTGTAGCCTACCAGGCTTCTCTGTCCATGGGATTCTCCAGGCAAGAATACTGGAGTGGGTTACCGTTTCCTTCTCCCAGGGATCTTCCCGACCCAGGGATCAAACCCGGGTCTCCTGCATTGGAGGCAGACGCTTTAACCTCTGAGCCACCTTTCACATATAATTCATTCATGTATGATTGGCCTTCACCAGTTAGAGATCAATTCCTTTTACTAACAATGATGAAGGACATGTCTTCCCACATACAGTCATTTTTCCTATAAACATAGGCTCCTAGAAAAAAAATTAAGTAAATAAAAAGTGTGTTCATTTGCATTTTTTCACTCATGAAATATTTTGTCAGCACTTATCATTTGTAAGGGCATACTAATTGATATGTATACTGAATATATACTTCCTATCCTGAATAATATCACAATCCAGTGACAGGAAATAAAACAAAAATTGCAATAAAACTTGATTAGCACAAAGTAGGAACAGGATGTAGTGGGAATACAGAGAGTGGCAGTGCTGCTGACTTGGCCTAGGAAACTCAAAGCAAGCTCTCC
Source organism: Moschus berezovskii (assembly GCF_049115385.1). NCBI lineage: Eukaryota > Metazoa > Chordata > Mammalia > Artiodactyla > Moschidae > Moschus > Moschus berezovskii. The sequence goes on along the minus strand of NC_142463.1, from coordinate 48,611,804 downwards.
CTAAGAGGCGAAATTCACGTCTCTTCATTAGCACGGCTACCAAATCCACTGAGAATCTAATGAATCCAGTGGAGGCCCTAAACTGGAAAAATGCAGATATTTAACATAAGCACAACATTATTCATAAAAGTTATATAGTGAATTAACATGTATCTTATTCATATACCATGTTAGGCTATTCACAGAATGTTACTATTTTTATGCAAAAACTAATGGGCCAATTCTATAAGAAAGAACAAGAAATAGAACTCAGACAAATTAAACTCTAACTCTGTTCAAAATTAATTTTTTAAAAATCTCCAGTACTTCCTATTCTCTATTATTTACACATCTATCTTTTTGTCAGTAACCTATTGTTTTTATTAATTGTTTTAATTTATTTTTTATTGAAGGATAATTGCTTTACAGAATTTGTTGTTTTCTGTCAAACTTCAACATGAATCAGCCACAGGTATACATATATCCCCTCCCTTTTGAACCTCCCTCCCATCTCCCTCCCCATCCCACCCCTCTAGGTTGATACAGAGCCCCTGTTTGAGTTTCCTGAGCCATACAGCAAATTCCCATTGGCTATCTAGTTTACATATGGCAATGTAAGTTTCCATGTTAGTCTTTCCATACATCTCACCCTCTCCTTCCCTCTCCCCATGTCTGTAAGTCTATTTTCTGTGTCTGTTTCTCTATTGCTGCCCTGTAAATAAATTCTTCAGAACCATTTTTCTAGATTCTGTATATGTGCATTTGAATATGATATTTATCTTTCTCTTTCTGACTCACTTCATTTTGTATAATAGTTTCTAGATTCATTCACCTCATCAGAACTGACTTAAATGTGTTCCTTTTTATGGCTGAGAACTGAATATTCCATTGTGAATATGTACCACAACTTCTTTATCCATTCATCTGTTGATGGGCATCTAGGTTGCTTCCATGTTCTAGCTATTGTAAATAGAGCTGCAATGAACAATGGGATACATGTATCTTTTTCAACCCTGGTTTCCTCAGGGTATATGCCTAGGAGTGGGATTGCTGGGTCATATGGTGGTTTTATTCTTAGTTTTTTAAGGAATCTCCATACCGTCGTCCATAGTGGCTGTATCACTTTACATTCCCACCAACATTGCAAGAGCACTCCCTTTTCTCCACACCCTCTCCAGCACTTACTATTTGTAGACTTTTTGATGAAAGCCATTCTGACCAGTGTGAAGTGATATCTCATTGTGGCTTTGATTTGCATTTCTCTGATAATGAGCTATGTTGAGCATCTTTTCATGTGTTTGTTAGCCATCTGTATGTCTTCTTGGAGAAATGTCTGTTTAGGTCATTTTCCCACTTTTTGATTGGGTTGTTTGTTTTCCTGGTATTGAATTGTGTGAGCTGCTTTTATATTTTGGAAATTAATCCTTTGTCAGTTGTTTCATTTTCGATTATTTTCCCATTCTGAAGGTTGTCTTTTACTTTGCTTATCATTTCCTTTGCTATGCAAAAATTTATAAGTTTAATCAGGTCCCACTTGTTTACTTTTGTTTTTATTTCCAGTACTCTAAGATGTGGGTCATAGAGGATCTTATTTTGATTATGTCACTGAGTGTTCTGCCTATGTTTTCCTCAAAGAGTTTTATAGTTTCTGGTCTTACATTTAGGTTTTTAATCCATTTTGAGTTTATCTTCATATATGGTGTTAGGAAGTGTTCTAATTTCATTCTTTTACATGTAGCTGTCCAGTTTCCCCAGCACCATTTATCGAAGAAGCTGTCTCAAAATTAATTTTCTTAGTGAGACAGCTGCTTGAATGAGAATTTGTGTATTGTGTGTGTGTGTATGAAACAGAGGTACACTTGATCTTTGACATCAATTGAGGTTGTCCTCCTTATGATTGGAAATGCTATGAATGTCACCAGTGATACCAAAAACAAGCAGGGTCCCCATATTTAGTTCTGTGCATGAGGGGTTAGCTATTTTCTATGAAAACAACAGAGTTTCCCCCAAATCCTTTATTTGAATGCAAGTGCTGAAGTTGTTGGGGTTAGATTTAACCAGTGCTTCTTTAATGTCAATATCAGAATTAATTCAGTCTGTGCTTAATTTTCGGAGAAGTCAATGGCACCTCACTCCAGTACTCTTGCCTGGAAAATCCCATGGATGGAGGAGCCGGTAGGTTGCAGTCCATGGGGTCACGAAGAGTCGGACACAACTGAGCGACTTCACTTTCACTTTTCACTTTCACACATTGGAGAAGGAAATGGCAACCCACTCCAGTGTTCTTGCCTGGAGAATCCCAGGGACGGGGGAGCCTGGTGGCCTCCGTCTATGGGGTCGCACAGAGTTGGACACGACTGACGTGATTTAGCAACAGCAGCAGCAGCAGTGCTTAATTTTAAAGCTGTTTCAGGCAAATTGAGAGTTCTCTTATGATTCTAGAGGTCTAAATATATTTTCCTGAAAGAATTTGGCAACATTTGGCATTATCAACCCTGAAAGAGTGCTTTTTATGGCATTTGGTTCACGTAACTGTAAACATCCAGATTTCTCTTCAGATTAAGCTGGACAAAATAATGTGTGGTTTATGTCATTTGTGTTTAAGATTGCTGTCACAGGTCCAAACAGGAGAGAGTTTATTCATTCTTACAACCAGAAATACCTGCAAGTAAGTCAAACTACCAAGAAGCTCTATAAAATTGTTCTGAGGATAAACTTGCTTTCTCTTGAACTTTTTTATTCAAAGTTCAATCAAGGGCTTTGGAACACATACTCTGGAAAGTTGGCAAACTTCTGTGTAGTGAGATGAACTTTGTATTCTCTTCTCATCTTTTTGACAGATTTCTTTAAAAGGCAGTGATTCAAGACCCTTGCTCTGATAAAGTTGAAAACTTTTTGGACAGTAGACAAAAATCCTCTCAGGCTTGCTGGCAGTGTTTTTATTGCCAGTATATGCCAACATAAAAAGCAGTGAGTCACAGTGTCGTGTGGGGCTCCTTTCTTCACCAAGGCAGCAAAGCCATGGTTGTTGCCAAGCCTCACAGGTGTTCCTTCTGTGCTGAAGGTACCAGGCCTTTTCTTCCAAGCTAAGTTTTCTTTGGTAAAGAAACTTTTCACATTCCAAGCATGTCAGTGGGTCTTGTTATTTTCAAAAGGGGACCTAGAAAATAGACAGTGTTCTTCACTGCTATAAAAAATAATACATCATGATAGAACTGCCAAAAATTTTGTGGATATGTTGCAGTTCAGTCGTTAAATTGTATCTGACTCTTGGTGACCCCATGGATTGCAGCATTCCGGGCTTCCCTATCCTGCACTATTTCCTGAAGTTGGCTCACATTCATATCCATTGAGTTGGTGATGCTGTCTAACAATTTCATCTGCTGCCACCCCCTTCTTCTTTGTAGATATCGTCACTGACAATCTTGCTGCAAACCACAAACAAGCTAGATTCTTTCTAGGGTTCATAGAATCCTCAAGGTCAGTCTAAAAGATGCATGTCTTACTTTATTTGGAAATGTAATGCTTGAAGATTTTTGTTGAAAAAATCCAGAGTAAGTACTGCTGCTGCTGCTAAGTCACTTCAGTCATGTCCGACTCTGTGCGACCCCATAGACGGCAGTCCACCAGGTTCCCCTGTCCTTGGGATTCTCCAGGCAAGAACACTGGAGTGGGTGGCCATTTCCTTCTCCAATGCATGAAAGTGAAAAGTGAAAGTGAAGTTGCTCAGTCATGTCCAACTCTTCGTGACCCCATGGACTGCAGCCTTCCAGGCTCCTCCGTCCATGGGATTTTCCAGGCAAGAGTACTGGAGTGGGGTGCCATTGCCTTCTCCGAGAGAAAGTACAAATGCATCTTTTTATATCAAGTTGTCTTCTCATGAGAGAAACTTTGATTGTACTGTGTGTTTACTTCCATGATGGACAAATGTAAGATGCTTCATCAAAATTTATGGCCTCAGACCTCTTTTCACTATTTTTGCTATATATTAAACACTATGTGTTCTGTAAAATTTAATGATTAATGAGTTACTGTTAGCCATTCAGATAAGGGCTGGGCCTCAAATGCATAGAGAATGTCATATGCAAAGGCAAAAATTGGAAAGTACCTGTGAGATTTTAAGGATTGTGGGTAGTTTAATGGGGTAGAAATTTAGCCTACTTGGGGATTAGGGAGAGGATATCTCCAGAATATAAGACAAGAATCCATGAAGAAGCTCCTCAGGTTTATGAACCAAATGTCAGAAAATGATAGATTTCTTCTATTTTCTTTATTAACTAGGAAAAACTTTCATGCCAAATGAAGACAATGTATTGTTTAAATTTGAACAAATTTATAGTATCATGCTGCTGCTGCTAAGTCACTTCAGTCGTGTCCGACTCTGTGAGACCCCAAAGATGGCAGCCCACCGGGCTCCGCCGTCCCTGGGATTCTCCAGGCAAGAACACTGGAGTAGGTTGCCATTTCCTTCTCCAATGCATGAAAGTGAAAAGTGAAAGTGAAGTCGCTCAGTCGTGTCCGACTCTTCGCAACACCATGGACTGCAGCCTACCAGGCTCCTCCATCCATGGGATTTTCCAGGCAAGAGTACTGGAGTGGGTTGCCATTGCCTTCTCCACATAGTATCATAGGCTGTAATTATTTAAAATGAGATCTGAAGGCTTGATTGGACTGAAGGATCTGACTCCAAGATGGCTCACTTACATGGCTGGTGAATTGGTGCTGGCTCTTGGAATGAGACTTCAGTTCTTTTCTATGTGAACCTTTTCATACTGCTTCTGGAGTGTCTTCAAGACACTAGCTTCTGCCAGAGTAAATAATTCAGGAGAACACAGGACAGAGTCAGAATGTCTTTTGTGACCCAGTCTCCGAAGTCACATGTAGTTCTTTATCGGGCAGACGGTTGATAACAGCTTTCTTTAATGAGGGGAAGAGCTATCCAAGGGCGTGAATATTAAAAAATAGATTATTGAGAGTTCTTTTGGAGACTGAACACTGTCTGAAAACACTGAATTGCTACCATGGCACAAGTGGAATGTCTGGAATAGTTACCCACTTTTGTTGTTCTTCAGTCACTCAGTCATGTCTGACTCTTTGTGACCACATGGACTGCAGTTCGCCAGGCTTCCCTGTCTTTCATCATCTCCTAGAGTTTGCTCAAACTCTTATCCCTTGAGTCCGTGGTGCCATCGACAATCTCATCCTCTGTCATCCCCTTCTCCTTCTGCCTTCTATCTTTCCCAGCATGAGTTACCCATGGGTAAGAATAAACAAATCATTTTTATAAGTCACTTAGAATTGAAGTGGACAGAACATTTTAGAGAGTAATCTAGTTCTTTGAAGAACTGGAGTAAGTCATCTAACAGATCTGGCAACTTTCAGTGAAACTGGCAAATAGAACATAAACAATTATTCATACGTTTATTTGAAATGGTATGAGGACACAATTTTGTGACAATTGTTCCCCAATTTAAGGTTTAGAAACAATTTAAAATAAGCTTATTGACTTTAATTATAGAAATACATTTTGATATCAGTGAGTATGTCTATCAGCTAATTTATTTATAAAACATTTAGTTTATTAACAATTTAAATTTATTTTCTCAATATAATTTTAATACTATAAATTTAATTTTGTATAATATGTTGATTTGGGAAAAATTTGATTTTCTTAAATTGTTTGACCTTTCCTTTTTAGAATAGAAAAATACTACTTTGTCCAAAAAAGCAATAATATTTTTAAACATTTCAGTTCAGTTCAGCTCAGTGGCTCAGTCGTATCTGACTCTTTGCGACCCCATGAATCACAGCATGCCAAGCCTCCCTGTCCATAAGCAACTCCCAGAGTTCACTCAAACTCATGTCCATCGAGTCAGTGATGCCATCCAGCCATCTCATTCTCTATTGTCCCCGTCTCCTCCCACCCCCAATCCCTCCTAGCATCAGACTCTTTTCCAGTAAGTCAACTCTTCGCATGAGGTGGCCCAAGTATTGGTGTTTCAGCTTTAGCATCAGTCCTTCCAATGAACACCCAGGATTGATCTCCTTTAGAATGGACTGGTTGGATCTCCTTGCAGTCCAAGGGACTCTAAAGAGTCTTACTTATTGTTAATTGGAAGATAATTGCTTTATGGTATTGCATTGGGTTTTGCCATATAGCAATATTAATCAGCCATGTGCTCTATCACTTTAATGTCCAACTCTTTGTGACCCCCATGGATCATTGCCCAACAGGCTTATCTTATCTATCCCATGGACAGGTTAAGTCCCTGGGATTATTCTGGCAAGAATACTGGAGTGGGTTGCCATTTCCTCCTTCGGGGGATTTTCCTGACCCAGGGATCAAACCCACATCTCTTATGTAGCCTCTACTGGCAGGCCAATTCTTTACCACTGGTGCCACCCAGGAAACTGATAACATGAGTTAGCTATCGGTATACACACATTCTCTTCCTCTTGAACCTCCCTCCCACATTCCACCCCATCTCACCTCTCTAGGTTGTCACAGAGCACCAGGTTGAGCTCCCTGTGTTATACAGCAGCTTCCCATTAGCTATCTGTTTTACATATGTTAATGTATACGTTTCAGTGCTACTCTCTCATTTTATCTCTCCTGCTCCCGCTGTGTCCATAAGTCAGCAGTAATGCTTTAACAGAATCAAATATTATGATGTAAATTAAATTTATTTTTATCAAACATTGGGTGCCATGTTTCGCTACAACAATGCAAAAATTCTCAACTATCTATCTCTGTCTGTTAGTCACTCTGTCGGGCCCTACTCTTTGCAACCCCATGGACTACAGCCTACCAGGCTCTTGGTCCATGGAATCTTCCAAGCAAGGATACTGGAGTGGCTTGCCATTTAAAAAAAAGTCTTCCTACCTTACACAGAAGCAAAAAATGTAACCACTTTCTTCCACTTTAGCTATAGTTTTAGCACTTGCTAAACTTGCTCTTATGAAAGATTCATTCTGGACTTTTAGTTAATTTATGGAGTGCAATGAAATGTAATACAACAACATTTCAGTTTTTATGAACACAGTGCAGTATACTAAGAATTAGCATACAGAGATGACTAAGAGATGGTTCTTACCCACAGAGGTTCATTTTTTAGCAGGAAATTGACATATCCATATTTAGCCTGCTTAGTGAAGATGAAGTGATGGTTCTTACACAAAACTTCATTTCTTAGTGGGGAACTGACTTGTCCATATTTAGCCTGCTCCCTGGTTAGAGAGATACACATTAGTCATGTGCACAGTGATGGTGGGAACACAGAGGAATGAGCCTGAGGCTACCTGCTCTGTGCCGTGGTGCCCTACATCCAGATCAAAAATACATGCAGACAGCTTTCCATTCTACAACTTGACATGGTTGACTCTTTTCATTTAGAACCGTGGAAAAATTTAGTTTCTTATCAACAAGCCACGCTACCACCTGTGATAATGAAACTCTATCTTTGCATTTACTGTTAATATTTCATTCAGTTTAGTTCAGTTGCTCAGTCGTGCCTGACTCTTTGCGACCCCATGAATCACAGCACACCAGGCCTCCCTGTCCATCACCAACTCCCAGAGTTCACTCAAACTCATGTCCATCGAGTCAGTGATGCCATCCAGCCATCTCATTCTCTGTCATCCCCTTCTCCTCCCACCCCCAGCATCAGAGTCTTTTCCAGTGAGTCAACTCTTTGCATGAGGTGGCCAAAGTATTGGAGTTTCAGCTTTAGCATCAGTCCTTCCAATGAACACCCAGGACTGATCTCCTTTAGAATGGACTGGTTGGATCTCCTTCCAGTTCAAGGGGCTCTCAAGAGTCTTCTCCAACACCACAGTTCAAAAGCATCAATTCTTCGGCAATCAGCTTTCTTCACAGTCCAACTCTCACCTTGCTGCTGCTGCTAAGTCACTTCAGTCGTGTCCGACTCTGTGTGACCCCATAGATGTAAGCCCACCAGGCTCCCCCTTCCCTGGGATTCTCCAGGCAAGAACACTGGAGTGGGTTGCCATTTCCTTCTCCAATGTGTGAAAGTGAAAGTGAAGTCACTCAGTCGTGTCCGACCCTTAATGACCCCATGGACTGCAGCCTACCAGGCTCCTCCATTCTTAGCCTTGAGTAAATGTCTTCAGATTCTTCCTGAGATTGGTTCACTTTCATCTCCCATTCTGAGTTGAACTGTCAGATAAATCTTAATAACCACTCTATCTAAAGTGGGCCCCCAAATTATTTTCTATTACATTGTGCTATGTATTTCATTAATAAATTGCACAACCTACCATTTTCTTGCTCATTTCTAATTACTTTTCTGGCTACATTATTGAAGTGAAAGTGCAGCCTGTATGATTTGGGGCAGGAGGTAGAAGAGTTGTACTGGGAGAATGGCTACTCTGGATGTTCTTTTCTGGATATTTAAAGCTATTTAGTTGTCCAAGAATATGTAAAAGCAGACAAGAACTAGCATTCTGACTATATACTTTTACTTTGAAGATGACACAGCAGTACCACTGCAGTTGGGTAAAAGAATAAAAGATTTTTTTTTTTTTGAGTTTTAGTGTGTTACTGATAATTTATGAAATTTCATTTATGGGTATCTAAATTATGCATGATATTACTAGTTGATTTATATTAAAATGTGTATTTTTTAAAATTTATCATTACATGTTAGTTACAAATCATGGATTAGGTACACTTTTAGCAAATAGGATAATCTATCATAATTATTATTTATAATTGAATGACCTTTCTTTAGACTTTAACTCATTTCTCCTCATCTTTTTGATTGACTTACATCCTGGGTTACAAAGGGTACACAGGTATAAATATTGTTATCAAGGAATTTAACTTTAGATATCTCATTATATAGAGCCCACTTTGCATGAAATGTTCCCTTGGTATCTCTCATTTTCTTGAAGAGAGCTCTAGTTGTTCCCATTCTATTGTTTTCCTCTATTTCTTTGCACTGATCACTGAGGAAGACTTTCTTATCTCTCCTTGCTATTCTTTGGAACACTGCATTCAGATGGGTATATCTTTCTTTTTTTCCTTTGCTTTTCACTTCTCTTCTCACAGCTATTCATAAGGCCTCCTCAGACAGCCATTTTGCTTTCTGAATTTCTTTTTCTTGGGGATAGTCTTGATCCTTATCTCCTGTATAATGTCATGAACCTCCGCCCATAGTTCATCAGGAACTCTGTCTATCAGATCTAGTCTCTTAAATCTATTTCTTACTTCCACTGTATAATCGTAAGGGATTTTATTTAGGTCACACCTGAATGGTCTAGTGGTTTTCCCTACTATCTTCAATTTAAGTCTGAATTTGACAATAAGGATTTCATGATCTGAACCACAGTCAGCTCCCAGTCTTGTTTTTGCTGACTGTGTAGAGTCTTCTCTTGTGGTGTTGGAAGAGGGTGTTTGCTATGACCAGTACGTCCTCTTGGAAAAACTATTAGCCTTTGCCTTGCTTGATTCTATACTCCAAATTTGCCTTTTACTCCAGGTGTTTCTTGACTTCCTACTTTTGCATCCAGTCCCCTATAATGAAAAGGACATCTTTTTTGGGTGTCAGTTCTAGAAGGTCTTGTAGGTCTTCATAGAACTGTTCAACTTCAGCTTCTTCAGTTTTAGTGGTAAGGGCATAGACTTGGATTACCATGGTATTGAATGGTTTGCCTTGGAAACAAACAGAGATCATTCTGTCGTTTTTGAGATTGCGTCCAAGTACTGCATTTTGAACTCTTTTGTTGACTATGATGGCCACTCCATTACTTCTAAGGGATTCGTGCCTACAGAAGTAGATATAATGGTCACCTGAGTTAAATTCACCCATTCCACTCCATTTTAGTTCGCTGATTCCTAAAATGTTGATGTTCATTCTTACCATCTCCTGTTTGACCACTTCCAATTTGCCTTGATTCATGGACCTAACATTCCAGGTTCCTATACAATATTGCTCTTTACAGCATCGGACCTTGCTTCAATCACCAGACACATCCACAATTGGCTCTTGTTTTTGCTTTGCCTTCATCTCTTCTTTCTTTCTGGAGTTATTTCTCCACTCTTCTCCAGTAGCATATTGGGCACCTACCAACCTGGCAGCTCATCGTTCAGTGTTATACCTTTTTACCTTTTCATACTATTCATGGGGTTCCCAAGGCAAGAATACTGATATGGTTTGCCATTCCCTTCTCCAGTGAACCACATTTGTCAGAACTCTCCACCAAGACCCATCTGACTGGGTGGCCCTACCCAGCATAGCTTAGTTTCATTGAGTTAGACAAGGCTATGGTCTATGTGATTAGACTGGTTAGTTTTCTGTGATTGTGGTTTAAGTCTGGCTGCCCTCTGATGCCCTCTCTCAATGCGTATCGTCTTACTTGGGTTTATATTACCTTGGACGTGGGGTATCTCTTCATGGCCGCCGCTACTGACCTTAGACGTAGGATATCTTCTGTCAGCCAGCACCACACAGCTGCACTGCAAAGATGGGCTCAATAAAGAACAGAAATGGTATGCACCTAACAGAAGCAGAAAATATTAAGAAGATGTGGCAAGAAGACACAGAAGAACTATACAGAAAAGATTCATGACACAGATGATCATGATGGTGTGATCACTCATCTAGAGCCAGACATCCTGGAATGTGAATTCAAGTTGGCCTTAGGAAGCATCATTATGAACAAAACTAGTGGAGGTGATGGAATTCCAGTTGAGCTATTTCAAATCCTAAAAGGTGATTCTGTGAAAGTGCCGCACTCAATATGCCAGCAAATCTGGAAAACACAGCAGTGGCCACAGGACTGGTAAAGGTCAGTTTTCATTCCAATACCAAAGAAAGGCAATGCCAAAGAATGCTCAAACTAGCGCACAATTCCACTCATCTCACACACTAGCAAGGTAATGCTCAAAATTCTCCAAGCCAGGCCTCAGCAGTACATGAACCGTGAACTTCCAGATGTTCAAGCTGGTTTTAGAAAAGGCACAGGAACCAGCGATCAAATTGCCAACATCCGTTGAGTCATTGAAAAAGCAAGAGAGTTCCAGAAAAATATCTATTTCTGTTTTACTGACTATGCCAAAGCCTTTGACTGTTTAGATCACAGTAAACTGTGGAAAATTCTGAAAGAGATGGGAATACCAGACCACCTGACCTGACTCCTGAGAAATCTTTATGTAGGTCAGGAAAGAACAGTTAGACCTGTACATGGAACAACAGACTGGTTCCAGATAGGAAAAGGAGTACATCAAGGCTGTGTATTGTCACCCCACTTATTTAACTTATATGCAGAGTACATCATGAGGAACGCTGGGCTGGCAGAAGGACAATCTGGACTCAAGACTGCTGGGAGAAATATCAATCACCTCAGATACGCAGATGACACCACCCTTATGGCAGAAAGAGAAGAAGAACTAATGAGCCTCTTGATGAAAGTGAAAGAGGAGAGGGAAAAAGCTTGTTTAAAGCTCAACATTCAGAAAACTGAGATCATGGCATTTGGTTCCATCACTTCCTGGCAAATAGATGGGGAAACACTGAAAACAGTGACAGCCTTATTTTTCTGGGCTCCAAACTCACTGCCGATGGTGATTGCAGCCATGAAATTAAAAGACGCTTACTCCTTGGAAGGAAAGTTATGACCAACCTAGACAGCATATTAAAAAGGAGAGACATTACTTTGCCAACAAACGTCTGCTTCATCCAGGCTATGGTTTTTCCAGTAGTCATGTATGGATGTGAGAGTTGGACTGTCACGAAAGCTGAGCACAAAGAATTGATGCTTTTGAACTGTGGTGTTGGGAGAAGGCTCTTGAGAGTCCCTTGGACTGCAAGGAGATCCAACCAGTCCATCCTAAAGATCAGTCCTGGGTGTTTGTTGGAAGGACTAATGTTGAAGCTGAAACTCCAATACTTTGGCCATCTGATGCAAAGAAGCTGATTCATTTGAAAACACTTTGATGCTGGGAAAGATTGAGGGCAGATGGAGAAGGGGATGGCAGAGGATGTGATGGTTGGATGGCATCATCGACCCAGTGGAGATGAGTTTGAGTAAACTCTGGGAGTTGGTGATGGACAGGGAGGTCTGGTGTTCTGTGGTCCATGAGGTCACGAAGAATCGTTCACGACTGAGCTACTGAACTGAACTGATCTCATTATATTAAATCTTATTTTTTTTCTCTGTGTTTGAAATGCTTACTAAAATGGTTTAGTAGATATTTGAAAGGCTAAGAACAGAATACTGGCGTTAAAAAAAGAGAGAGAGAGAAAACACAAAACTAATCTTTAAAATGAACTTGGGCAGAAGCCAATAATACAAGAATTGTCAAATTAAAGTAATCTGAGCTTTTTTTATGGTAGGCGTGGGAGAGCATTTAATTTTTTTTTACAATCTTTATACCATTTTGCCAGTTCAAAAATGATAGATATGAAAGGATTAGATGTTTATAGGTCACAGACCCCATCCCAAATAGTCCATAATATAGCATCTCAATATTTTTGCCTGTGATATTTTTCTTTTTTCTTATTCTAGATCTTCGGAGTATTTTACTAGAATTTTTTCTTTCTTTCTGGGATTTATTTATTTTGAGTTAATATTTACTTTTTCTAAATCTATTATTTTTTAACTGCATTTATCATGGTAAAATAAAGAGTAATATACATATAATGTACACAGAACTCCATAAAACTTCTGCAAAAACACCTAATTACCATTGGAACAAGGCTTATATCTTATTCTCCTTTGAATTTTTTTCTTTATTTTTTTCTTTAAATGTTTAATGTTTAATATTTAAACAAATAAAGGTTATTTACTGCTTACTAAATTGAGTCATTTACCTGATTTAATCTATTCTAAAATAGACTCCTGCTGCTTCAGGTCATTTTTTTTGTCTATAACCTAGAACCTATAATTTATTATTTTGAAAAACTGCAGTGACCTGAACTCAATGTCTCTGAATTGAAGATTCGTCTCTTTCTGAAGTGAATTTATTTTTCCATATATATATATATATATATATATATATTTCATCAAGAAAAAAATCTTAAAATTATAAATGTGTGCACTTTCTCAGTTCTTTCTTTGTTCTCTTGGCTTTATTCCTCTTAATGCATCTTTAAAATACTTAGTTTTCATTATTATATCCTTAAAGTACCATGTTAACTTTCACACATTTCAGTATTTACTTACTCTCAAACTTTACCTTTTGTTTGTAACAGGACATTTATATTCCTTTGGACTAGGTCTGGTAGTTATATATGTGGGAATGAGTTTTGTGGTGAATGACCTGTTTGACAATCAGAAACATAGGCTTATTTTTCCAACTCTCCATCTCTTAAGACACTTTGAATCGTTCTGGCTCCATTTGCTCTACTTAGATTACTGTATTTTCTATTGATGTATGTATCTCATTTTCAGATTTGAAGGTTTTATTCATTTACCAAAGTAATTCACAATATCTGATAAAAATATTTCTTCACATTCCTTCAAAATATATCTGGATTCATGTTATTTTAAGACAATATGACATATCTTTATATCTTATAAATATGTAGCGAGATGTATAAAATTACCTATATTTCTTCCTAATCTCTTCTACACTGTTCTTTTCAAGATCTCCTGTTTTGGATGTTGAATTTGACTTATTGCTGGTAATAGAACAACGTATGATCAGTTCAGTTCAGTTGCACAGTCATGTCCAATACTTTATGATCCCATGGACTACAGCATGCCAGGCTCATGTCCATTGAGTCAGTAATGCCATCCAACCATCTCATCCTCTGTTGTCCCCTTTTCCTCGTGTCTTCAATCTTTCCCAGCATTAGGGTCTTTTCAAATGAGTTAGCTCTTCTCATTAGGTGGCCAAAGTATTGGAGTTTCAGCTTCAAAACCAGTCCTTCCAATGAATATTCAGGACCGATTGCCTTTAGGATTGACTGGTTTGCTCTCCGTGCAGTCCAAGGGACTCTCAAGAGTCTTCTCCAACACCACATTTGAAATGAAACTTATGAAATGTGGTGAATTTGGATGCCCTATTAGTAGATAAGAAGATAGACACTGACTTATCAAACTTGTTTGCTTTCTAGTTTTAAATAGATTATTTGATGTAATGTTAAAGATTTTTTCATATAATACTTTTATCTTCTACTATGATATACCTTCGAGTTGTCATTAGTATATATACTTTTGACCCCTTGAGATTTGGAAGACTAGGAGATTTTAATGTTGCAGAATTCTAATTCAAGTTGTATCATGATGAATGAGGTCAAAATAATGTTGAAAAGGTAAAAATCTCCAAGTATATAATTCTCAATACATAACAGTATGGTTCTTAGCAGTGTCAACACAATTAAGCTACATTTTGCTACAGAATCTAATTTTTTTTTTTTTTTAGGGAATTCTATGTTTAACTGCAGAGAAGGCAATGGCAACCCACTCCAGTACTCTTGCCTAGAAAATCCCATGGACAGAGGTGCCTGGAAGGCTACAGTCCATGGAGTTGCTGGGAGTCAGCCACGACTGAGCAACTTCACTTACACTTTTCACTTTCATGCATTGGAGAATGAAATGGCAACCCACTCCAGTGTTCTTGCCTGGAGAATCCCAGGGTCGGGGCAGCCTGGTGGGCTGCCATCTATGAGGTCGCACAGAGTCGGATACGACTGAAGTGACTTAGCAGCAGCAGCAGCATATTTAACCTGACTTTTACTTTAAGTATGAGTTAAATTGATCTTTGATATTCATGCTGAAGTCACTTAATATTATTTAAGAAAATGTTGTACATTTATTTAAACTTTATCCTCCAACATTTATATTCCGTTCCGTTCCATCACTCAGTCGTGGCCGACTCTATGCGACCCCATGGACTGTAGCCTACCAGGCTTCTCCGTCCATGGGATCCTCCAGGCAAGAATACTGGAGTGGGTTACAGTTTAATATATTCAAATAATATGTAAGCCAGAGTTAGTGAGTCTATCAGTCATGGCTTAGTCAGGGAAGCTAAAACAATGCTAGTTATTTTATACAAATTTGATAAAAATAAATGATATACAAATGCTCTGAAAAGGCTAGAATAGGACAAAAGGGAATATGAGATAATCCAGAGATTGCTAATTACAGGGGGGAAAAAGTTGTGAAGAGAGAACAAGAGTGAATTTGGGGTACCTGTGCTCACTTGCAGAGGCTTCCCAGATGGCTCAGTGGTAAAAACAATTTGCCTGCCCGTGCAAGAGGCTCAGGAGCCTCCAGTTAGACCTCTAGGTTGCTAAAATCTCCTGAAGGAGGAAATGGTAACCCATTCCAGTATTCTTGCCAGGAGAATCCCATGAATAGAGGAGCCTGGCAGACTACAGTCTGTATAGTTGCAACGAATCTGACATGACTCAGTGACTGAGCACGCATGTGCACGTGCTCACTTGCAGACTGCAGAGTAGTTGCCTAAACCACAGTAGATAATGGAGTGGACTCGATAGCTATTACTTGCCCTTAGGAATGCATGACCTAGTAGGTTTCCCAAAAGCAAAATAAGTGCAGATTTATATGTACATAACTGGATATGCTTTGAAAATGAAGAACTGTAGAGTGCAGCCTTGAAAATCAGTTTCATCTCCATCTGTGTTTCTCACGTTTGAATCTACTGTACGAAACAGGCATGTTGGCTGATACTTAGGATAGATCCTTTGAATTCTCAAGATTATTTAAAGAAAAAAAAAGTGTCCTGGTAATATTTATTTAGAAATCATGTGCATGTTAGAAGCTAACATGTCTACTACTCCTCCTGCTGCTGCTAAGTCACTGCAGTCGTGTCTGACTCTGTGCAACCCCATAGACAGCAGCCCACCAGGCTTCCCCATCCCTGGGATTCTCCAGGCAAGAACACTGGAGTGGGTGGCCGTTTCCTTCTCCAGTGCATGAAAGTGAAAAGTGAAAGTGAAGTTGCTCAGTCCTGTCCGACTCTTCGCAACCCCATGGACTGCAGCCTAGCAGGCTCCTCCGTCCATGGGATTTTCCAGGCAAGAGTACTGGAGTGGGTTGCCATTGCTACTATTCCTAGGCAAGTGTAATTGATACAATTGCAAATCTTATTCCCTCAGTTTAGGTGTGTCTTGAAGTTGTAGTCTGCTGTGGGAAGGAGAGACTGAGTATTGCCAGGTGACTTTGATTTCTCTATTTCCTACTCTAGTACTTATGTGATTTCTGAACTTTCCAGAATTGATGAAAGATGATAGGCTGAGAAGAGATATGAAGTAAAGAAATTGCTTTTTGCCTTGTGCTATTATGTTCTGATATCAGTGTTCGCTGTGCTTGGCAGATCTTCAAAACTAATACTTTCTTGAATGTTTTCCTTGGATACATCTGCACTGAGAATATCCACAGATACTCCCTCTTATGCAGGATATACATTCTCTCTCTGAATTCTTTTGACTTTAGTTGTTCAATTGTTAAGTGGTGTTCCACAACATGGACTACAGCACACTAGGCTTCCTTTCTTTGTCTCCTGGAATTTGCTCAAATTTATGTCCATTGAGTCGGTGATACTATCTAACCATCTCATCCTCTGTTGTCCCCTTCTCCTCCTGCCTTCAATCTTTCCCAGCATCAAGGTTTTTTCCAATGAGTTGGCTCTTTGCATCAGTGGCCAAAGTGTTGGAGCTTCAGCTTCAGCATCAGTCTTGCCAATGAATATTTGGGGTTAATTTCCATTAGGATTGATTGGTTTGATATCAATCAATATCAGTCCAAAGAATTCTCAAGAGATTCACCATCACAATTTGGAGCATCAGTTCTTTAGCACTCGGTCTTCTTTATGGTCCAGCTCTCACATCCTTACATGACTACTAGCTGTATCAAAGCTCACCATGACCCAAGAAGCAGTAAGTATCTTAAGTTGCTGCTGCTGCTGCTAAGTCACATCAGTTGTGTCCGACTCTGTGTGACCGCATAGACGGAAACCCACTGGGCTCCCATCCCTGGGATTCTCCAGGCAAGAGTATTGGAGTGGGTTGCCACTGCCTTCTATGATCTTAAGTTAGAACACCTCTAAGTTTTCCCAGGCTGTTTTTTTTAATCTTCATCATGGTGTACAAATGGTTCAGTTGATGTACTTATGCCCCTTTGTTCTGACAACCTCCAGAAGTGTTACAAATTCCTTTCCTGGCCGCTTTAGCAGCTTCTGCTATTTGAGGAATATAGGAGATGCAATATATTTCCTTTGTATCTGTGGCTCAAAGACTCCATTCACTGTGACTGTTGAAGGCCCTTTCACTTTACATGAAGTGAAGAGATACATGCCCACAAACCTGCAAGCCTTTCTCACACACACACACACACACGCACACACACAAAAACCCTCTCCCAGTGTATACAACATCAACCATTAGTTGATTGCTGCTTGAAAGCAATAGCACAAAGATGGCTCAGCATCTCAGTTTGGAACATCAGAGTGCCTTGTCATTCATGCTTTAGTCCTCAGTCTTTCAATATGCAAACAATTTGAGAGGGAAAACATCCTGTTTTAAGATAATTTACAATTTTGTAAATTAGAGCTGAAGCTCCAATACTTTGGCCACCAGATGTGAAGAACTGACTCATTGTAAAAGACCCTGATGCTGGGAAAGATTGAAGGCAGGAGGAGGAGGGGACGACAGAGGATGAGATGGTTGGATGGCATCACCGACTCGATGAACATGACTTTGAGCAAGTTGGGAGACGGTGAAGGACAGGGAAGACTGGTATGCTGCAGTCCATGGGGTCACAAAGAATTGAACATGAATGAGCAACTGAACTGGACTGACTGACTATTTTCAAAGACAAAAAAAAAAAAAGCAGAAGAAAAAGACATGGGTTAAATTGATGTAAAAAGAAGAAACATTAAAATCCTCAATATTTGTAATAAAGAGAGAAAAATAAAACAGGTATATATTAACTGAATATTAAACATATGAAGAAGCCCTCTAAATCCTTGCAAAATATGCTGGAAGAGCAGCTAAACGGATATAAACAGAAAATAAAGGACACATGATTGGGGTGGTAAGACTGGCATTCAATTGATTACAAGAAAGTGATAGAATTTCTTGCTTGCCAATCTATTACAAACAAGTAGAAAACAAAGATTTGATGGCTAAAGCTAAACTGGTATGCATATGGTTTATTTTCAATTATTTTATGCTTAATTTACCTTTTTTATTAAAAAGGTGCTATGTTATCTGTAGGGAAATTGGTATTCTCAGGAAAATGCCTTTTTTGAAAAGAATTTCAGTTGGAACACTGAAGTATGTACCATTGACTGCTTGAAGCATATTGACATGTGAATGAACCTAAACAGAAACCAGAATGTTAAACTGTTATAATCAGAGAGGGATAAGACTGTTTTGTCTTTACCTTAACTCATGGTCTTTAGTGGTGAGGGGAATGTTGAAGATTATGAAAATGACATCCTGGAAATAGTTACAAGGTGTTGTTTGAGTTGGATTCAATACTTCACCAAATTTAAAGTGCTGTTTTTCATAATTTCAATTGGAGTTTTCTTTTGTATTCATTATAATCTGCACATACTTAGTCACATATTTCATTACAAGAACCTTGTAATAATCATTAGTCTTCTTTCTTGCATGGGTATGCATAACACACACACACACACATGCACAATTTCTTTCCTTTTGAGAAGGTTCAGGGTTGATGGACTTGTTCTCTGATTTTTTCTGTCGGTGCTCTTACTGAACTTGCCAATTTAACTGCCGAGGGTTAGCAGCTGACAAATTCATCATAATCAGCATCTATTCCATTTCCCTTTTATACTCAAGGTCTATTGTTGCCAATTCATTCAAGAATGTGTTTTTATTTAAGTGGTGCTTAAGTGCTGGCTCTGTGCACTGTGAATGCAGTCCTCCTAGGAATTATTCCGTAGAATGGTTCATTCTATGTGATTCTAGGCTACCGTGATGTTCTTGTCTATTTCAGATTCATTTGAGAATTTTCTTTCTCTAATTCAAGAAGTGTTTATCAGGCTTGAACTATCCTCCAGTACTTTGTGAGTCACTATGTGGAATTCAGAGGAAGATTTTGACAAAGTCTTTGCCATCAAGGAGTTCCATATGTATTTTGGATTTGACAGTTATAGTATGTAGTAGACAATCTATATGTAAATATTAAGTGTGAAAATATTCAGTAGTTTATCAGGAAATAAAATTATGGACGATTTTTTTATGTCTTAATATCTTATTTTTTTCATCTGCTTATGTGTCTAGCAATTATGCTTTGCAGCTGTGTATATTGAATACTTTCTTTACCTCAGGATATATAGGAAATCTGTTTCTGAGTTAAATGCCTACAACCAGCATTTTATTTCATCAGAACCTCTTAAATATTTACCAGAATTACCAATGATTATTAATACAAGTAAAAACTGAATGTCTTTCAACTCCTTTGATCATAAAATCATTCCATATTTCTAAGTATCTGAAGATCTGCTCTCCACATTATTGACACGTTATTGGTGTTTTGTACTTAATACAAAAAGGTAGTCCTTGAGTCTTTATTACTTCATATCATATCATCAAATTGCTGAGTTTCTCTATCATGCTTTATATCCTTCAGGGATTCTGCACAGTAGAAAATCCAAAATCCTTTTTGTCTTCTTGATCACAATATTGAGCTGGTTTCTAGGAACACAAAGGATTCTGTTTTTTTTTTTTTTTTCTTCTTTGAACATTTAACTGGGTTCTTATTGTTAAATGAAGAATAGATTAATTTGAAAAATTTTAGATGCCTGATGAAATGTAATTCTTCATTTTATAGTTTTATAAATATCTCAGTTTCTTTTATTTTCCCGTTATTTCTAGCTTGATCTTCTGTCTGGACATCTACAACAGCCACCCCACATCCATTAATGCATCCTTTATCTTGCGTACATATTGTTCTCTCTGAAATGACGAAAGGTCCATGTACCCTGCCTGCTTGGAAACCTGAATGGCTTCTCCAAATTTAGAGGAAAGAAATTACCTTCCTTAGCATAATATTCACATTTCTTCAACATCAGACAATCAGTTATCATCTACATATACTAAATGTATTTTAGTCTAGTATCTTAACATGTACTAAACTCTAATCACATTGCATGACTTGTTTTCTGAGTGTTTCACAATCTAGTCCACCTCTGTGTGCTAATTCATTGTGTTCTGTTTGCCTGAGATGGTCTTTCGCTACGTTGTTACCCGATAAGATCCTAACAATTTTTCAAAGTTTAGGTCAGATTCTACTGCCTTCGTTCTTAGGGAAAATTTCCCTTTCAAGTACTCACAATTTATTTTGTTTCTGTTCGTATTAAAGAATATATCACACTCTGATACACATGATTGTTAGATGTAAGTGTTCTCCTTATCCTCCCTCAAGAATGTAGCCATATCTGCACTAGTAGGCAGTGACTTCTATTTGGTGTTACATTGGAATCTCTTTATTTTATTAAAATATGTTGAATCATGGAATATTTGTAATAATGTCTTTCCTGTATTTTTCTAATGTTGTTTCTTGGAACACAAAGAACTTTGAAGGCTTTACTTCAATTATTGTCAGTACTCATCAATGGAAGTGATTATTTTAAGAAGATTATATGCTTTTGGAGAGAGAGAGATAATCTCTTTCATCTTTGTACACCAATGTGTTTTGAGCAGAAATCATCTTCAGATGGAGATATTATTTAAATGATATTTTTTAAAAATTTACTGTTCTTGTACATTAACTAGTGGAAGCCAGAATACTATGTCACAGCTGAATCTCCTAACATACAGAATAGTTCCTTTGACATTGAAAACTACTTTTTGTCGAGGCATCACGGTTTAGTGGAAGGGATATAAACTTCCCATGGGAATAGACCCAGCTACAATCTCAGCTTAAACCTATTAATCTATGATTTGTTATTTAATTAAATATAATAATGTTATTTATGCATATAATGCTTTGCAACCTGTTATTTAATACTTCATCATGGGTATTTCTCCTTGCCAGTGCAGCAGAGCTAGCTCATCCTTATTTATCATTGCAGAAATTCAATGGATGTAACAGACTTATTTAAAGGTTTTCTAAGAGGGAAGCCACTTAGAAAGCATTGACAGCTTCACTTAGATTCGTACTTTAAACCTTTTAAACCTTAATGCACTACTTACTGGTTATGTGGCACCTTTGCTAAGGTCTGACATAGGAAAACATGGTATTTAGAAAATCACAAAGAATTACAAATGCTAGAAAATATTTAGCAAAAGAAACTTTTAGCCTTTGTATAATAAGGGAATACTACCAGCAGGTGGCAGCAACTTTGAGTAGTAATCAAACTCCAAACCAGTGCTTTGCTAATTATAGTTGGCTCAGGGAGCAAATAACCTGGTAAATATTATATCCTGGAATTACACTTTGTGTTATATTTTTACATATTTCAGTATTATATAAAAATGAAATAATATGTGTGCCACCCAAAATGAAAATACATCAGGTGATCTTAACTGTATTTTGAATTTCTATTAAATATCTTTCTATGCCTATATTTTATTCAAATCTTTTGTGCTTGAGTCAGTCTCATTGTTTCCTGGATTTTATGCTTATCAGAGTTGATTTAAAAGCAACAGACTTAAAATAAATATCCAGATACAAATTGTTTACCACAAAGATGTTGAAGTGGCAAGACACTATAGTAGGCAAGAACACAAACTAGGATCACCATCACCTTTATACCATCAAATAGATTTGATGTGTGTCTGAAAAACTAGTAATTTTCTTAGTAATTAAAAAAATATTATTTACATCATTCATTTTAAAAAGCTCTCATTTTACTATGTTTTCCTCTACTTTGGTGCTATATACTTTAAATTAATATACACTTAATTATAGCTGGCCTTTCTAATAAGCAAAAGAAAGAATTAAGTGTGCTGCTTATTTGCAATTATTTGGCCTTATTTACAGATTCTTTAATTTTTATCTTATAACTAGCTTTAAAGTTGAGAGAAACAATTTAGAAATATATATATATATTCCTTTTGCATATCCTAATAGCATAACATGATACAATTTTTAAATAAATATTTAATTTTCAATTTGTGTAATTTAATACAGCTTTTAACTATGACCTAATATGTCATGTGTGCATTTTTTGCTGCACCATAGCATTAGAAAACACAGAACTATATAATAATTTGTGAAATTCAGAAATGTTAAATGCTTATTGGGAATGCTTCACACACGTTTCTGTGGAGATCTTGCATTTTAAGACTAAAGTGATTTCTATATAAATAAATAATTTAAATGGAATATCTAAAAACTAGGAAGAAAGTTTACTATACACATTTCTTTTCTAACAGCTTTACATCTGGGCTCACTAAAATGTACTAAATCAGAGTACCAGTTTACTAATTGTGAATTGTTTTCATGGTATTTGAAAGAGTCAAACATTTATAGTATTTGAGAAAACAACTTTTAAATCATGTACCTTAAAGATTTTCAAGTATGATGCAAATGCTTACATTTGAAGTTTCTCATAAATGTGTAATTGCTTACATTTAAAGTTATTCCTAAATTCCCTTCTGTGATTTGTGAAGCTACTGTAAAACAGTTGTTTTACAAGGGAATAACTCCTGAGAGATGTGTGCTGTGCTTAGTCATTCAGTCATGTCCTTTGCCACCCCATGGACTGTAGCCACCCCATGGACTGTAGCCCACCACCAAGCTCCTCTGTCTATGGGATTTTCCAGGCAAGTATGCTGGAGAGGGTTGTCATTTCCTTCTCCAGGGAGCTTCCCGACCTAGGGATCAAACCTGTATCTCTTGAGTCTCCTGCATTGCAGGTGAATTCTTTACCACTGGGCCACCTGGGAAGCCTGGGAAAGCTAAAAATTCCCCTAAGCAAGGATCAGATGAGCTTTCACAAATTATTTTAACTTTCTGGTCTGTATTCTCATCGGTAAAGTTGTATTGTAAAAGAATCTAAGCTCGTAAAGAATCTGCCTGCTAAGGAGACACAAGAGACTTGGGTTCAAGCCCTGGATTGGAAAAAGCTCCTGGAGTAGGGAATGGCAAACCACTCCAATATTCTTGCCTGGAAGACTCTATAGGCAAAGCAGCCTGGCAGACTACAGTCCATGGGCCTGCAAAGAGATGGATAAGACTGAGCAACTGAGCATACACACACAGTGAAGATTTAATGAAATCTTCATGCCAAGCAGATCTGGTTCATAGACTTTATCAACTCATGGTCATGAATTTTATCTTCATAGAATGTGTCAAACTTTAAATATTTTCTTTCTGAGTCTACTTTCCGAGTGGTGCCACTTGCTTTCTGCCTCACACCCATCCATGCTCACTTCTAAGTCACGATGTGTAGAAATAACTCTAGACATAAATTCTAAATAAATAGCCTTTTGTGTCTGAATTCCATGATGTATTAACTGTTTTAAGAAACAGTCAAGCTTCTTGAGCCTTCTATATATCTATAAACCAGGGGAAATGATCCTTAATCCAATGAAATCATGGGGGATATGTCACAGTCCTGGTAATGTGAAAATCATTTATAGACCTGTCATCAGCTATCTATGATTCCTTAGTGTCATTCCACAATAAGATCCAGAAAAGGTTTTTTGAGTCAGGGAGGTAGTAGCACTTGTCCACGAACATTCCGGCTCCTTATGAAGAAATACTTCTTGCCTCCTCTGTTTGACATTCTGTTTAAAAAGTGTCACAAAATAAAGTTTTGTGGATGAGAAGGAAATGTAATATGTTTACCAGAAGAGAAAAACAGATATATAGAGGTTGTGATTTTTCCAAAATTGACCTCTGCGTTAATTAGTGACAAGCCAGGAAGTAAATATTCAACAGCATGATTCCCTTTCCTTTCCTGCTCATCTAAAAGAAGATACAATTTATACTCCACCGTAGATGATCACACCTGCATGCACACTAGAACCCCCTTCTGGTGTTTTCCAAGGGCTGCTGCTGCTGCTGTGTCACTTCAGTCGTGTCCGACTCTGTGTCAGCCCATAGACAGAAGCCCACCAGGGTCCCCCGTCCCTGGGATTCTCCAGGCAAGAACACTGGAGTGGGTTGCCATTTCCTTCTCCAATGTGTGAAAGTGAAAAGTGAAAGTGAAGTCGTTCAGTCGTGTCCGACCCTTAGCGACCCCATGGACTGCAGCCTACCAGGCTCCTCCATCCATGGGATTTTCCAGGCAAGAGTACTGGAGTGGCTTGCCATTGCCTTCTCCGTTTCCAAGGGCTAAAGAAATAAAAAAGTAATACAAGAAAGTAACACACCTGTGTGCTTTTCGCTACAACTGCCATGTATTGTAACTGGCCAAATGTTTTCAAATAAGAGTATTCTGAAGCTAATTTTATATAAAAACAAAATGAAAAAGACAAAAACTCTATCATTTCATTCTGCCTGTGTTTAGGATACCT
This sequence comes from Moschus berezovskii, assembly GCF_049115385.1. NCBI lineage: Eukaryota > Metazoa > Chordata > Mammalia > Artiodactyla > Moschidae > Moschus > Moschus berezovskii. The sequence goes on along the minus strand of NC_142463.1, from coordinate 48,587,397 downwards.
CTGCTACATGACTTCTCTGTTATTTTCATTATAAAAAGGGAAAAAAGAAAATAATGTTGTTTGGTTATTTCCCTCCTTCCTGAAACACGTGCAAGTAACTGGGATTTACATTCTTGAGCAAAGATTATTTTGTTGCTTTTCTTATTTAAAGTTAAAAAAATAAAATTAAGCAATAAATCATAGCAGATTGGTGTTACTAGATGATTATAGCACACTTTAGGGGATATTTTAAAGTGTGAATCCAAGTGGCTTTATCCCCTTCAGGGACATGAAGTAATCCCTCTGAAAAACACTGCCTGGAGTATTATATTGATTTTATGAAATGTAACATTTCAAAAGGAAATCATGTAGATTTGTGCTTTTACTAGGCGATATACATATGACAAAAGATGAATAAAATGTAAAAATGAAGGTTAAAACAATTTTGTTCATAAACCTAGTTAAATGTCTTATACTATTGATGTCTCAAATATTTGGAGCACTTCTTAGAATCAATTAAATGATTAAAACCAGACAATTGATCATAAGATGATTGCCTCTGTTAATGTGGTTAAAATTCAAGGTGTACGAATTTACTTGAAAATGAAATGGTGTGAAAGTTGATGATTAATGTTTCATACTTTAAGAAATGGCATCATTTATGGAAATATATAGTTTCAGAATAAAATTCTAACCTGTAAAAGCCTCCCTTTTGACAGTGCTTTAAAAAATCTTTCCATTATTGCAGGGTAATAGCTTGACTGTAATGTCTGCTGTTAAAGGAACAAGTGCCTGTACAAATATTAATCTTACATTATTACTGCTAAATATTCAACTGATTTGAATATTAAAATAGCCCAAAGGCTCTTCAATAAAATATGTGATTACTGAAATAGTACAGTCCTTTTTATCATGCCAGGCATATTCCATACATATATTAACAGATTTCATAGTTGCTTAAGTTAAGTAAATATATTAATTTATAATAGTGGCAAAGCCTGAAGTTTAATTTGGGGCCTTTAGAAATGTTCTTCCCATTATTATTTGAACTTATCTAGTACATTGTAATAAAATTTTGATTCTGTGGGTAAAAGTTTAACTGTTGAAACTTTATATTACATTTTTATTTCTGGAAACTTAGATATAATTCTTAAGAATATCTTTTAAAATAATAATAGCTAACACTTATATAGTAATTTCTATGTCAGGCTCCAGTCTAAATACTTCAAGTTATTAAAGTTTTTAATACTTGTAACAAATGTATAAGGAATATGCTATTAGTAGTACCATTTTATAAATGATTGAATTGAATCTGAGAATGTTTAGGTCATCTCTTCAAGGCCACATAGTTAGGAAGTGTTTAAGCCAAAATTCTAGTCCATATGGTCAGATTTCATAGTCTCTGCTTTTGCTATAATGTATTTAATGAAGATGAATTTTAAATAACCAGGATGCTTTTTTAAAAGAAAATATTCAGATGCTAAATATTACTCTGTGAATAATAACATTTTGTGAAAACATTTTATGTGTGTGAAATGGCCTCGTCACTCTATGTGTGAAAACTGAAAGGAAACTGATTAAAGTGAACTATGAAATTGAGTCCCGGTGTCCTATTTTACAGTTTGTAACTTAGAGGCTATAAATGACTCATTAATGCTGAGGAGAGTACAGGAAAGCTGAAGAAGTTACCTGAAGTGCTTTATTGCTAGCTTTCTCTCTGCCATTGCAAGGTTAGAGAAACTATAAGCAAGGACAAACAAGTATAATTTCAAAGTTGGCAAATGTTCCTTTCAGCTTGCCACTGTAGTCCTTATTCTCTAAGTTCTCCATGGTTCTTGCTTTCTCTGTTCACAAGTTTCGAGTCTTCTTTATTTGCATCTCAGTTATTTAGAATTCTTAGTCTGGCTTGCCCTAGATTAACCCATACTCACAGAATCCAGATTTTGAGGGTTTTAAAGTTGGCAAAGCCAGTTATCTTAAAATAATTGAATCAGTTATAGAAACATACTGAATGAACAATCTTTTATGTATTAACAGGATTTATTAGCAGCATGCTTCTTGTTAATGTCAACAGGCAAGTGTTTTGTAGTCAAACAAACTAGGGTTTGTTTTCCAGCTTTGCTATGCTTTTAACTCTGTGAAGTTGGGTAAGTTACTTCATCAATTCATTTTCTTATCTGTAAAATTGGAGAAAATAGTATCTACCTCCTTGAATTAGGGTTGTGTTTTTTTTTAATGCGTGTAAAGTGTTTACAACATGGTAGATATTTCATAAAAATGCTCCTTTTTCTCGTATTGAACCTTGCCAGTGGTGGAAAACATGACACGCTGAGGCAGTTCTTTCATACAATATCCTTGCATTAGCCTCAGCCCTCCTCCCTTTAGATCTCATCTGCCCTTTTCTGGTTATTTTTGTATTCTGCAGGGTCTCTGATTCATGTAAACTGGGCCCAGTATCTGTCTGGACCTCAATGTTCTCATCTGAAAGGATGGATTTCACAGGAGACATTTTACAATCTCTTCCCCTCTTCCTGTCTATAATATTTGGCAATACTTCGTGACACTCTTAGATTTAAGTCTTTCCCATTTTGCTACTCAGTAACTGTGAAGCTAGTGACAATGTGAATATATTTTCCTGCCCTTAACTTGTCATTTTTGGAAGTCGATTTTAAGGAGGTAATTCTAATGACAGTGTTTAAGGCAGAAAAGCATTTCATTTTCAAGCAAAATCTTACGATGAATTTCAATATCCAATACAATTACAAGTGGAATAGCTCCTGAATAAAGTAGGGTTGAATATAAAGGACACCGCTCTGTTTGGCTTCTTGGCCTCAGATTCATCTTACTGCCACATTTTCCTTACAACGAGTGGCTCTTAAAGTAACTCCACGGAGACTTTGAATTTCTTGAAGCATGATTTTTAAAATATTTATTTGACTGTGTTGAGTCTCCAGTGTGGCTTGTGGGACCTTCGTTGTGTCAGGCAGGATCTTTCAGGGCAGCACGTGGCCTCTGGTTACGGCACAGCAGCTCTGCAGTGCGGGGCATCAGTAGTTGTGGTGCTCAGCCTTAGTTGCTCCTTGGCCTGTGGGATCTCAGTTCCCAGGCCAGGGATCAAACCCAACCCATGTCCCCTGCATTGCAAGGTGGATTCTTAACCATTGGACCACCAGGGAAGTCCTGAAACAATTTTTATACCACTGCTATTAGTCAGTGGAGAAGGCAATGGCAACCCACTCCAGTGTTCTTGCCTGGAGAATCCCAGGGATGGGGGAGCCTGGTGGGCTGCCATGGGGTCGCACAGAGTCGGACACGACTGAAGCGACTTAGCAGCAGCAGCAGAAGCAGCTATAAGTCAGAGATGGTTTTTATGGTGGGTCTTTCAGTAACTATGGCAAACTGAAGTAAACTACCTGTTCTACTCAGGGGCTTAAGGCCCAGGGGAGATTTAATTTCAAGGCAGCCTCAAGCTGCCATTTTTCTTTCTCCTACTTCTCAAAGAACTGATTATCCTAGTAATTAAATAGGAAAACCTTTTAGGGTGGTTAAACTCCATGTAAACAATAGAAAACAAGCATGGAATAGAAAACTTTAAGACAATTTTAAGAAATAGTGCCTAAAATATGGTTGTTTTAAGAGTACTACATCAAGTGTCTCTTCTTTTGGTGTTCTTCCTATGTCTGAGGTCAGTGTCTTACTTCCTAGAAAAGTGTGTACAATTCTCAGACACTATTGTTTATGATTACAGTGAATGTTAAAATATTTGTCATTCTTTCCAAGGTATGGAATGTTAACCCAAAGATGTGACAATTTCATTAACTCTAATAACATTTAGTTTAGTTAGTGTTCTCATGTGATTTCAGTTTTCTTCTTTGAAAAAAATTATCTTTAGTTTTATCAGCATAATTATTACATTTAAGAAGAGCCAGGGTTGCTTTATCTTACTTGTATAATTGATAGACTTACTCTTATTACTCCATGAGTAAGTATAACCACACATCATATACTATTATAAATTCTAAATTATAAAATTACATTTCGTCTCATGCTGCTCTTACACAATGCATATTGGTGTGTGGTATTCTGTCTTGAATATGCCTCCCATAGACTTGTCTATGTTTCTTAAACCTTAAACAGATGATAGTAGTTCAGTAGTATTCCTAGTTGTGACATTCCCTGTAAGAATTTTGCAATCCGGATTTTCACTTGTGCCAAGTGAACAATAGAGAACACTGATTTGACATATTTTGCAGCTATACGAGGACTGGCTTTGTATTTTTTACTACCTGTTTGCAAAACTTTGTGCATTTCTCTACATTTCATCTCCTTTTTAACATTTCTTAAGACAGATATTTTAGACGGGAGAAGGAAATCAGTAACAATTTTTAATAACAGGTTTACATTTTTCAATACAAATATAATTATATTTTTTCACATACTTTTTGTCCATAAACCTACTTCAATTTCCAAATTAGAAAGGCATAAAGACTGAATCGGATTAGTAGTTTTTGACGTTCTGACTTATTTCTCTTTAAGATATTATTATTCCCTTAATTAGATAATGCATAAACACAATTTTCTGCACAATAGTGAGGATTTATTGAAATAGGTTTTCAGTCTTAGAATTATCCCATACTATTCAAATACTACTTTATCTTCCATTCTGTTGAATATAACTTTTGAAACGCAAAGTATAAAATTTGATTTTTTTAACTTGACACATTGTTTTCTATAGAAAAAAAATATTTTCTAATGAAATAAGCTTATATTCTACAGAAGGCAGAACCATTTGTCAAAAAAATACATCAAAATGACTCTGTTATGGGCACATGATACTTGATAGAATGTTAATGATCCATTCTATGAGTGCCACAGATTTAATGACCCAGAGTTGCCTACTCACACAGCCATTCCAGTTGCTAACTAGCCATGCCCCTTGCTTGCTTTTTCTTGTATCTTGATCAGCATACAAAGCAGTACTGAAGTTGCCCCTGTTCCTTTCCCTTCTTTCCGTCTCTAAATAGATGTCTTTCTTATTTTGTTCCCTTTCTCTTTTTCACTAGTTTATTCTATATTTTTCATTTTTTGCCTGTGGACTTTAAGATTCAATCTTTGCATATCAGTTCAAATAATTGGTTGATATCTTCTTTAACCAGTCATTTGACTTAATTGTCTTTGTCCCCAAACATTTTAGAGGTATTTATACTATTTAATATTCTTAACATTTGATTTTTACGATTGCTCAATTCTTTTGCACCTTTAATTTTATTTAATTCATTTCTTTACGCATTTTGTTGAGCATCAGGCTGTAATTAGGCATATAAGACACAGTTCTTGCCTTTAAAGAGCTTGTGGTTTAATAAGGGAAGTAAACATTGAAACTCTTGCAATTTTTGAAGTAATATAATAAAGAGAAGAGTAGGATACAATATAAGAAGCAGAAAGTGATAGTTTATCTGGATAAAAAATAATTGACAAAGGCAGGAATATTTGAGCAGACTCTTGGAGATTGAGTAAGCATATTTCCAGTTTAAAAGGGTGGGAGAAAGCATTCTTGGTAAAGGTATTAGTGTTTACAAAGATAGTGACATGAAATGACTTAATGCTTCAAACCCAGTGAGATGTACTCAGGGAAATGCATTTTGTGGTAGAAGAGGTTGAGAAAAAAGGTAGGCATCAGGAGATAGAAGATTATTTGATTATCTGATGGGTGAAGAGGAATAAGTGCATAAATTTATTTAAATTCAATTATCAGACCTCTTGATCAATAACATATATTTTCATGGGAATTTTACTTATGCCTATGTGAAAATAGACATTTTTGTGTAAAATCCTCTTATTAAAGGAGTTAAAATAAGGCTTTTGGTCTTGAGAAGCAATTTCAGTGTAATGTGAAATACATTCGAATGAGGATGATAGAGTTTGAAAGCTGTAGAGACCGCCAAGTTAAGAGATGAAGGTTTAGATTACTGTTATGCTGTGATAAAAAGAGGAAGGAAGAGTTTGAGGATCATTAAGCTCTTGATTACATAGTATTTAGTGATTGGATGTGTAGGGTGAGGAAGTCTCTGAGCTAACTGGTTTAGATAGCTGAGGGGATTGTGTGTGTGTTAGTGGCTCAGTTGCATCCTACTCCTGGTGATTCCATGGACTGTAGCCCACTAGGCTCCTCTGTCCACGGAATTCTCAACACATATATATGGAATTTAAAAAGATGATAATGATAACCCTGTATACGAGACAGCAAAAGAGACACAGATGTATGGAACAGTCTTTTACACTCTGTGGGAGAGGGCGAGGGTGGGATGATTTGGGAGAATGGCATTGAAACATGTATATTATCATATGTGAAATGAATCGCCAGTCCAAGTTTGATTCATGATACAGGATGCTCGGGGCTGGTGTACTGGGATGAACCAGAGGGATGGGAGGGGGAGGGAGGTGGGAGGGGGGTTCAAGATGGGGAACATATGTACACCCGGGGCAGATTCATGTCAATGTATGGCAAAACCAATACAATAATATAAAGTAATTAGCCTCCAATTAAAATAAATAAACTAAAAAAAAAAAAAAAAGAATACTGGAGTAGGTAGCTATTCCCTTCTCCAGGGGATCTTCCTGACCCAGGCATCAAACCCAGGTCTCCTGCTTTGCAGGCAGATTCTTTACCACCTGAGCTACCAGGAAAGCCCTGAAGGGATTAGTGGATAGGAATTTCAGGAGAAAGACTGAAGATTGGGGATAGAGGGGATGCTAATATATCAAAGAGAGTGTCTTAATGAACGTGAGTTGTTGATGGAAATCCAGGTATTGATGGAAAATCCAGTCTAGTATAATGTTTCTAAAAGCTTAATGTATATTCAGATGACCAGGAGATCCTCTTCACAAGTAGTTTCTCTATCAATACGTCTGAGTTGCGGCCTGAAATTCTGCATTTTGTTAAAGTCTCTGGGAGATGGCCATGCTGTCTGTCCATGGACCATACTTTGCATAACAAGTAACTAAGAGATACTTGGATTTTAACACTAACAAAGAGATATGAGCTGGATATGTAAGTTCACAAGTTCTTAGTATATTGGTGCAGTTGAAGCCAAGTTACTGATTGTTTTTGCAGATTAACAATTTAAAAATATTTAATAAAAAAGCCAATATTTGAGCAATTATTAAAAATTGCAAATTATGCTATTTTTGACAGACTTAAGATTTTGTTTAAAGTGTATTCTTAGATTCAATTCTGCCTTTTATTTAGTCTATCAACCAGTGAAGTTCATATTTGCAGTTTATTGTTGGGGAGAAAGGTATATATTTTGGGCCTCCTGGTGGCTCAGACGGTAAAGAATATGCCTGCAATGCAGGAGACACAGGTTTGATCTTCTGGGTCAGAAAGATTCCCTGGAGAAGGAAAAGGCTACCTACTCCAGTAGACTTGCCTGGAGAATTTCATGGACAAAGGAGCCTGGCAGGCTACAGTCCATGGGGTCACAAAGAAGTGGACATGACTGAGCAACTAACACTTTCATTTTTCAGATATATTTTATAAAGAATGTGATGAACAAATTATTAATAAAATGGCACCAATAAAGGTCAATTCCTTCTTAAATGAGAAAGATCTCATTCTTACACCAATCAGGTGAAACTTTCCTTAAAATATGATGAAAACTACAAGGTCCTATTGTATAGCACAGGGAACTATATTCAATATCCTGTAGTAAGCCATAAAGGAAAATAATAGGGAAAATTATATATATATGGGAAACATTTTGCTTCACAGCAGACATTAACATATTACAAAACAGCTATACCTCAGTAAAATAAATTTAAAAATATATATGATTAAAACAAACTGGCAACTAATGGAACCCAAACATTCAGACATATATTATACTTTGAGTCAAGGAAGAGTATATATAATGAGAAGAAAAATAAAGCTGCTTACTGACTATGAAAGGTGAATAGAGAAAAGGAAGCTGGCTAAGCAAATGAAGACTAAAAATGTCAGGAATTCAAGTTATTGCAAGCAAAAGAAAAGCAGGTTTCTGGGAGGAATTGGTAAACAATATTGTAAGTCATAATGACAGTAAGAATTGTCAACAATATTTGTTGTCCTTAGCATTTTTGCACTTATGCAGTAGGTGGCCATTTTCAGACTATTTTAGGAGAAGAAGAAGGTCAGAAGAATCCAGATATCTGTGACTTGAGATTGAATTAGGAGGTGAGAAATTCGAAGATAGGAAGGGAAACCAGTTTTTTGTTGGTTTGTTTAAGGAATTTTACTGTGAACAGTATAAAAAAGAGAGGGATAGTTCATAAAACCTCATTTTAAAAATTTCATTTTAATTTCAATATGGAGGACAACTAGTGTTTATACCTTTTTGGTTTAGGAAACTCCAATCAGTAGCTTAGGATTCAATAGATTCGAAGTAGAAACAGGAGTTTTGGCTTCAGCCTGCCATTAACAATCCGTTTACTAGAGCTGGAAAATGATGCTAAAGCAACCAGACAAAATGTTGTATTCTCATTTCTTTCCCATCTTTCAATTCTTAATAATAAATCAGTTAAATGAGAACAACTTCACAGGTAGAATGGGGTAGCACTTGAGTTGATCCAGTGAACTATCTGAATTAATTATGTCACTTCTGGAAATGTTTTAGGTAGAAACTACAAAGAAAGATAAAATTACCCTTCTTTGGATCAGTAATATTATCAAATGTTGCTAAATCAAAATCAGAATTCAGTATATGATTCTAGGTAGATCACAGAAATTAGAGCTTTGCTTTATTTTCTCATGTTAAATCTGGGCTTCTTTATCTCCCTCAGTTACATTTTCTGTCTTGGTACTATAGACTGGTTTAAGATTGATGGTGAATTCAGAGTTTTGATAATATCTGATTAACTTTTGATTTCAAGGGATTAGTACAATGCCTGGAAAACTTAGAGATGTTCTCTCTAGACAGTTATTTACTAACCTATCCAATAAATTACTGTATTCCTTAATAAGGACTTTTAAAACCATGGTACAATAGTATCGAGCTAGTTAAAAACCATTTTGTGAATAAATTTTATGTGACTAATTAAGCACTTTGGAAATACCTGGGTCTTCAATATGGCAAGAATATTCTGAGATAATTTGGGTTCGGTATAAAGTTCAGTATCTATATATGTGCTAAGTTGCTTTAGTTCAGTCGCTCAGTCATGTCCGACTTTGTGACCCCATGAATCACAGCATGCCAGGCCTCCCTGTCCATCACCAACTCCCGGAGTTCACTCAAACTCATGTCCATCGAGTTGGTCATGTCCAAATCTGTGATACTATGGACTGTAGCCCACCAGGCTCCTCAGTACATGGGAAGCTCCCGGCAAGAATACTAGACTGGGTTGCCATGCCTTCTTCCAGGGGATCTTCCTGACCCAGGAACCAAACCCATAGTTAAGTCTTCTGCAGACAGATTCTTTACCACTAGTGCCACCTAGGAAGCCCCAGTATCTGTATCCAGTTCCAGTTCAGTCGCTCAGTTATGTCCGACTCTTTGCGACCCCATGAACCGCAGCACGCCAGGCCTCCCTGTCCACCAACTCCCAGAGTCCACCCAAACCCATGTCCATTGTGTCGGTGATGCCATCCAACTATCTCATCCTTTGTCGTCCCCTTCTCCTCCTGCCCTCAATCCTTCCCAGCATCAGGATCTTTTCAAATGAGTCAGTTCTCTGCATCAGGTGGCCAAATTATTGGAGTTTCAGCTTCAGCATCAGTCCTTCCAATGAATATTCAGGGTTGATTTCCTTTAGGATTGACTAGTTTGATCTCCTTGCCATCCAAGGGACTCTCAAGAGTCTTCTCCCACACCACAGTTCAAAAGCATCAATTCTTCTGCATTCAGCTTTTTTTATAGTACAACTCTCACATCCATATCCAAACATGACTACTGGAAAAACCATATCCTTGACTAGACGGACCTTTGTTGGCAAAGTAATGTCTCTGCTTTTTAATATGCTATCTAGGTTGGTCATAACTTTCCTTCTAAGGAGCAAGTGTCTTTTAATTTCATGGCTGTAGTCACCATCCGCAGTGATTTTCACTTTCCTGTTTCACTTTCAATAAGAGGCCCTTTAGTTCTTCTTCACTTTCTGCCATAAGGGTGGTGTCATCTGCATATCTGAGTATCTGTATAGACCTCCCTATTTTTAAAATGTTGTAAATACATGGAATTCAAGCAGTATCTGGTTTTTTTTGTTTTTTTTTGATAGGGTCAATGAAAAGGTTATACTACATGAGACATAAAACTTAGCAATATGTTTTATGAGTTATGTTTTGGTGTCTAGACTAGAAAATGTTCCTTAAAAGTTTAATAGACTTTCTTGATTTTTGGACCATAAATCATCTGTGGGAAAGTGAAATTGGATTGTTTCACTGTAACTCCCAAGTGGCAAATCATTTCTAGAGCTCTATGAATAGGTGCATTTGTACAATCTGATTGGCTACCCTTAAGGCAAGAGCAATTATATTATGCTAATGTGCATGTTATGCTCAGAAATCTGAATTTACCATTCTAATACATCAATGTATACTGTCTTTTTCAAGAGGTGAGCTTATCGCTGTCAAGTTTTGTGTAAAAAAAGGTTTTAAAGATTAGCTATTGTCAAGTTTGGGGAGCTTGAAGCAGTCTTACATTTCATGATAATGATTGAATCTTTCCTTTGACAGTAAATACAGAGCTGAATATAGTGATAACCTTGATTAAGTATAACATGGCTGTGGAAACATTCTGGGAAAGGCTTTTTACATCTTTATGTGATAATTGTAACAACCTGAGGAAAATTATTTGGAAATTTGCTCATTAAGAACTTTGCAAAAAAGCATTTTTTTGTACTGCCTAATAAAATGGAACAGTGGATACATAATTTTTCCTAGGGCATATTATTTATGCTCAAAAATGTTGCAATACTTTTGTGATACCATTTACCAAGGATTTTTATTTATTTTATGTTATAGCTCATCATAATTTTTAACAGGAAGAATCCCCTTTAAAATTGAGTAAACAAAAGTAAAAGCTACATCTCTTGCTTCAACTAACACAGAAACAAGAAGATGTATACTGTACACTACAGAATTTTCACTTTTTATTTTAGATGGAGAAAAAGGTGAATGGTGTGATGCTTAAAATCTTTACTACCTAAAATTTTTCTCAAATAATTTCTAGTACCTTCTTCAGTAATAAGTCATCTACTAGATGACTATATATGAGAAATTACCTGTGTAAGTCAAACATTTTATTCTAAATTTTAGCAAGGGTGATTCCATGAGTTAAGAGACAATTAATAACTTATGTAATAGCTGAGTTATAAAAGGTGATTTTCTTTTGAAATAGTTTATATGGTGCTTTTAAAGGTTTTTCTTAATATGATAAAGTAAATGATATGTACCCTAGTTTTAAGCAGTTGGTTGAGTCACTGTCATCATTTATGACTATGATTACTTTTGTTTAAACAATATAGTGTATCAAGACAGCAGTGTGGCATAATTTGATAGAAGCACATAATAAAATATAATGACATTTACTAGTCCCTTATACTCCCACTATGTTATTTTGTTAGTTCATTAAAGTGTTTTCTCTTTCACTTTAATTTTTATTGATCCCCAGTGAATACAAAAGCCTTTATGTAGCTCAACTCTTTAATTTGTTATTTCAGTAATTATTATTCTTGTGTTGTTTGTTAAGATTTTTTTCATTAAAATGTTTTAAACATGGAATGTAATCTAGTAGGGAAGCATTATATTAACTTTAAAAATCCCTTGCTTTAATTTACAAGATATTTTTTTAATCTCATTATGGGGGATTTAGCAGCAAAACTCTAATTTACACGAAAGCAGGCCTATTGGCCTCTCTGTGTAGGGGAATTTGCATCTGCATTTTAAAGCACTAAGCCTTTTTAATATCCCCTTGATAAATTAGCTTTCAGGATTCATCCAACAAATAGGTGTGGAGAGAAACTGTAAACACTTAGCTAAGTGGTTACAGATACATAAGCAATTAAAATGAGGTAATTTTATTTGTGTAAAGGGTTTGGGCTTAATTTGAATCAGAAGGTGTCAAGGGTCTGCTCAGATTCCAATGCCACCACTGCCATTGCCACCACAGTAACAATAAAAATCCAATGACAGTAAAAATCCAATAGAGAAGAAGTTAGGAGTTCTGTCAGTTTCTTTTCAAAAACTTCTGTCACAGAAATGACGAAGATGACACTGAAATGCAATGAACAGAGAGAATGGAAAATCCTTTAATTAAAATGATTTGGATATGTATATATTTTATCCTTCATGTGTTTTTATTATTTGGGACATTTCGTTGGACTGAAATATGACCACTTAGAAAGGAGTAGGATATGTAAATATTTTATTCTTACTGTTTGAGTCTTTCCATTGTTTTATATCACAAGTCTTTGGCAACTTTAAAAACAACAAAATTAAAAGACCTTAGAAATTGTCTTCTTTGAGGGCAGGAGGAGAAGGGGACGACAGAGGATGAGATGGTTGGATGGCATCATCAACTCGATGGATATGGGTTTGGGTGGACTCCGGGAGTTGGTGATGTACAGGGTGGCCTGGCGTGCTGCAGTTCATGGGATCACAAACAGTCGGACACGACTGAGCGACTGAACTGAGAAATTGTCATACCTTAAGAATTTTTCAAATTCAGTGTATTTCTTATCTTTGCTTTGTTCAAAACACTTAACATGTTAATTTTTAAATGTCGTCTTGTCAAATCTATCCTTAGATAACCTGCAATTTTGTTGTTTATCTTTTTAAAATTAAATAATTGAAAAATTTATCACTAATATGTAAAAATGCAATTTTTTCTATTTATGTTTGTTTTTATAAACTGCAACCTTGAGAAGTAATTATTGAATTTAATTACAAATTATAAAATTCTTCTGATACCTCCAGGTATATACTCATCTCTATGAATAATAATTTGGATACTTCTTTAACAATTTATACTTCTTATTACTCTTGTCACATTGTACTGGCTAAAATTTTTGTTAAATTTTAAAAGATTTTTTTTTTTTTTTTTTCAAAAAAGACCAAAGCAAAAATCAACAGAGCCAAAAGCTGGTTCTTTGAGAGGGTAAATAAAATTGACAAACCACTAGCCAGACTCATCAAGAAACAAAGGGAGAAGAACCAAATCAATAAAATTAGAAATGAAAATGGAGAGATCACAATAGACAACACAGAAATACAAAGAATCATTAGAGAATATGATCAGCAATTATATGGCAATAAAATGGACAACTTGGAAGAAATGGACAAATTCTTAGAAAGCACAACTTTCTAAAACTGAACCAGGAAGAAATAGAAAATCTTAATAGACCCAACACAAGCATGGAAATAGAATCTGTAATCAGAAATCTTCCAGTAAACAAAAGGCTAGGTCCAGACGGCTTCACAGCTGAATTCTACCAAAAATTTAGAGAAGAGCTAACACCTATTCTACTCAAATTCTTCCAGAAAATTGCTGAGGAAGGTAAACTTCCAAACTCATTCCATGAGTCCACCATCACCCTAATCCCAAAACCTGGTAAAGATCCTACAAAAAAAGAAAACTACAGGCCAATATCACTGATGAACATAGATACAAAAATCCTTAACAAAATTCTAGCAATCAGAATCCAACAACAGATTAAGAAGATCATACATCATGACCAAGTGGGCTTTATCCCAGGAATGCAAGGATTCTTCAATATCTGCAAATGAATCAGTGTAATGCACCACATAAACAAACTGAAAAATAAAAATCGTATGATTGTCTCAATAGATGCAGAGAAAGCCTTTGACAAAATTCAACATCCATTTATGATAAAAACCCTCCAGAAGGTGGGAATAGAAGGAACAGAGAACGCACTGGTCATAGCAAACACCCTCTTCCAACAACACAAAAGAAGACTCTACACATGGACATCACCAGATGGTCAACACCGAAATCAGATTGATTATATTCTTTGCAGCCAAACATGGAGAAGCGGTATACAGTTACAAAAACAAGACCAGGATCTGACTGTGGCTCAGATCATGAAGTCCTTATTGCCAAATTCAGACTGAAATTGAAGAAAGTAGGGAAAACCACTAGACCATTCAGATATGACCTAAATCAAATCCCTTATGATTATACAGTGGAAGTGAGAAATAGATTTAAGGGACTAGATCTGATAGATAGAGTGCCTGATGAACTCTGGACGGAGGTTCGTGACATTGCACAGGAGACAGGGACCAAGACCATTCCCATGGAAAAGAAATGCAAAAAAGCAAAATGGCTGTCTGAGGAGGCCTTACAAATAGCTGTGAAAAGAAGAGAAGCAAAAAGCAAGGGGAAAAGGAAAGATATAAGCATTTGAATGCAGAGTTCCAAAGAATAGCAAGGAGAGATAAGAAAGCCTTCCTCAGCGATCAATGGAAAGAAATAGAGGAAAACAACAGAATAGGAAAAACAAGAGATCTCTTCAAGAAAATTACAGATTCCAAGGGAAAATTTCATGCAAAGATGGGCTCGATAAAGGACAGAAATGGTATGGACCTAACAGAAGCAGAAGATATTAAGAAGAGGTGGCAAGAATACATAGAAGAACTGTACAAAAAAGATCTTCACGACAAGATAGTCACGATAACGTGATCAATGTCCTAGAGCCAGACATCTTGGAATAGTGAGTTCAAGTGGGCCTTACAAAGCATCACTACGAACAAAGCTAGTGGAGGTGATGGAATTCCAGTTGAGCTATTCCAAATCTTGAAAGATGATGCTGTGAAAGTGCTGCACTCAATATGCCAACAAATTTGGAAAACTCAGCAGTGGCCACAGGACTGGAAAAGGTCAGTCTTCATTCCAATCCGAAAGAAAGGCAATGCCAAACAATGCTCAAACTACTGCATAATTGCACTCATCTCACATGCTAATAAAGTCATGCTCAAAATTCTCCAAGCCAGGCTTCAGCAATATGTGAACCGTGAACTCCCAGATGTTCAACCAGGTTTTAGAAAAGGCAGAGGAACAAGAGATCAAATTGCCAACATCCGCTGGATCATGGAGAAAGCAAGAGAGTTCCAGAAAAACATCTATTTCTGCTTCATTGACTATGCCAAAGCCTTTGACTGTGTGGATCACAATAAACTGTGGAAAATTCTGAAAGAGATGGGAATCCCAGACCACCTGACCTGCCTCTTGAGAAACCTGTATGCAGGTCAGGAAGCAACAGTCAGAACTGGACATGGAACAACAGACTGGTTACAAATAGGAAAAGGAGTACGTCAAGGCTGTATATTGTCACCTTGCTTATTTAACTTATATGCAGAGTACATCATGAGGAATGCTGGGCTGGAAGAAGCACAAGTTGGAATCAAGATTGCCGGAGAAATATCAATAACCTCAGATATGAAGATGACACTACCCTTATGGCAGAAAGTGAAGAGGAACTCAAAAGCCTCTTGACGAAAGTGAAAGAGGAGAGTGAAAAGGTGGGCTTGAAGCTCAACATTCAGAAAACGAAGATCATGGTATCTGGTCCCATCACTTCATGGGAAATAGATGGAAAAACAGTGGAAACAGTGTCAGACTTTATTTTTTTGGGCTCCAAAATCACTGCAGATGCTGATTGCAGCCATGAAATTAAAAGATGCTTACTCCTTGGAAGGAAAGTTATGACCAACCTTGGTAGTATATTACAAAGCAGAGACATTACTTTGCCAACAAAGGTCCGTCTAGTCAAGGCTATGGTTATTCCCGTGGTCATGTATAGATGTGAGAGTTGGACTGTGAAGAAAGCTGAGCACCGAAGAATTGATGCTTTTGAACTGTGGTGTTGGAGAAGACTCTTGAGAGTCCCTTATACTGCAAGGAGATCCAACCAGTCCATTCTAAAGGAGATTCATCCTGGGTGTTCATTGGAAGGACTGATGCTAAAGCTGAAACTCCAATACTTTGGCCACCTCATGCGACGAGTTGACTCACTGGAAAATACTCTGATGCTGGGAAAGGTTGGGGGTGGGAGGAGAAGGGGACAACAGAGAATGAGATGGCTGGACGGCATCACCGACTCGATGGACATGAGTTTGAGTGAACTCCGGGAGTTGGTGATGGATAGGGAGGCCTGGCGTGCTGTGATTCATGGGGTCGCGGAGAGTCGGACACGACTGAGTGACTGAACTGAACTGAACTGAACAACCTAGAGGGGAGGGAGGTGGGAAGGACGTTCAAGTGGGAGAGGACATCAGTGAGGTCTATGGCTGATTCATTTTGATGTTTCGTAGAAACCAACACAATACTGTAAAGCAAGTATTCTTCAATTAAAAATAAAGAAAAAAATGTATTATCAAAGTAATGAAATGCTTAAATAACAATGTGGTCAGAAGGTATGATCCTTTTTTATAAACTGTTAGTTTCAGTTTACTTTTAAATACTTACTTTCATATTTATGAAATTTGTGCTTCCCAGGTGGCGCTGGTGGTATAAAGAACCCACTTGCCAATCAGGAGACATAAGGGATGCAGGTTCGATTCCTAGGACAGGAAGATTCTCTGGAGAAGGGCATGGCAACCCACTCCAGTATTCTTGCCAGAAGAATCCCATGGACAGAGGAGCCGGGCTGGCTACACCCATGGTGTTGCAAAGAGTTGGACACTACTGAAGTGACTTAGTATGCGTGTGTGCATGCATTATGAAATTTGATTGTAATTTTGTAGTCGGAGAGTTTGTTTGTCTGGTTTTGGTATCCAGTGCATAGTTATATCAGTGAATGAAAGAGTCTTTTCTTTATTTCTAGTCTTTGAAAGAATTTAACATTAGATTATCGGTTCTTCAAATAACTGGATGAATTTTCCAGTAAAAGCTGAACCTGATGGTCTTTAGGGCATGATTTTATTTTATTTTTTTTAACCAGTGGTTTGTTTCCTTAATAATTACATAAATACTATAAAAGTTCTAATTTTTGAGTAAGTTTTTTGAGTAAATGTTTCCAACACTTAGCATTTTGCCTAGGTTCTTAAATACATTGACATAACATTTTCCAAAATATATTTTTTGCCAATTAATTTCTATCACACTTATGTTCCCTTTTTCATTTGTATTATTGTTTTTATTACTTCTATCTTTTTATTTTGTTAGATATTTGTTTTCTTAATTTTTTTGAATCAACATTTAATTATTTGGAAATGATGATCATTTCTGTATTTGATTTACTAATACATTATTTCTGCTGTTTTTAAAATCACTTTCTTGTTTTTACCTCCTTTGAATTTGTCCTCTTGTTTTTTTTCTGGCATAAATTTAAATGCTTAGTGCACTGATTTTCAGTCTTCTGACAAAATATAAATAATTTATGTTTATAGTTTTTTCTCTTTATGCTGGGTATTTGTGTTCCTCAAGTTTTGATAACATAGTATATTTAATTGTTGGTATTGAGCTTTTGTAAATAATCATTATGATTTTCTTTCACTCTTAAATTCTTAGAATTTATTAAATTTTCAACAAATAAGGTTCTGAAAAATGAAACTTTCTAGTTTTCATTTTTAAATATTATTGTAATCAGAGGATAGTCATTATGAAATTTTCAGCTTTATAGTATGCACTTAATATTTGTAAACATTTCAAGAGTTCTTAGAAAATTGTATTCTCTCAAGTATTGTGAACCCAATTCATTTATGACCATCATGTCAGTCTCATTACTTAATTTGTTCACATCTTCTGTGTACTTTCCTATTTTTTTTTCTTTTAATGTGCATTATCTGATAATTACCAAAAGAGTTGTTAACACCTGCCATTATAATGATATATTTGTCATTTTATTCTAGTAACGGTGTCGATTTTTTGCTTAAATATTTTGTAGCTGTCTTACAAGTCCATTTAAAATTAAGCGGTTTTAAGGAGTTTTTCTTTCTGCTGAATTGAACCTTAAATCAGTTTGTAGTGACTTTCCCTGTCTCTTTTTTTGTGTGTTGATTTGTTACACTATTTTTTCTTATGATTTACTTTGAAATTAAATCATAACTATGTCAGATATTTTTGTCTGTTTGTTTAGAATTTGCCTGACATCATTTTCTGTCCTTTAACTTTATCTTACAGTGTACTTATTATGTTTTAGGCATTTTCTTGTAAATGGCATAAAGCCAGAATGTGTTTATTTTTAACTAGTGTAATAGTTTTTGTTGGTCAGTTTATGAAGGCCCAATTTATGCCTACTATTCTTTTTTCCTAGGGGGTGAGGGGTTTTCCTGTTTAACTTACCAAGAGTATTGCTTTTCAGAAGTCTCGTATTATGGGAACTTAATTTTTCAACCTGCCAGATTTTCTAGGTTCCAGGTTTTATCTGTCGCCTTCCAGAATAGCTTGAGAGATCCACACTATGCTTCTTAAGATAAAGGGGAATTTTTAATATTTACTTTTCTTTCTCCAGGCATTCTTATAATTTTGGCCCCTGAATATTTTCTTTCCCTGAATTTTCTATCATCTCAACCACATATGTAATATTTTTAGGTGATCTATATCAAGACTTTTTTCCTTAAAATCTGTTATGCTTTATTGCCGGAAACAAAGGGATACTTTATTTTCTAAAAATTTTTGGAAAATGAATACTTTAAAAAAATGTAGTATGTGATATTAAAATCTTAGACTCCAGAGGAAACTTTAGTGTCATAGCCAATTTTTTAAATTTATGTAGGCCCATAGTTTCATTTAAAAAATAGGAATGTTAATATCTCTTTTGCAGCATTAGTGCTTTTTATTATAATTTGAATATGTGAAACCCTTGGCTCATCATTAGCCACATAATAATTGGTAATTAATGTTATTTTCATAAAGACTATTATGTTAAAAAAGTATTAAGAGAGGAATGCTTTTAAAAACAGAACAGATGTGATGAAACATAAGCTGCTAATGACACTATGAATGATTTTAGGTTAAAATGTATAGCTTCAACTTTGCAGTGATGCAGGGAACAAAATAAGGAAATGTGATATTGTATGGCAAATTAGGCACAGTATTGGAGCTCAACCATTATTCAGCTTTTATCAAAAAAGAAGTGGCAACTTCAGAATTAATACACAGCCAATTTAAACATGCCATTACTATCTCAAAGCTTCTAACTGGGTTGAAATTTATTCACCGAGCTGATCAAGAATTCATGTCTGTCTTTAATACTTTCATTTTATTTGTTCTTCGTAACTTTTATTACTCTTAAAGCATTTCAGCTTCATATTGATGGAACTAGAATATGGTAGAGCTGCCTTATAACAAACTATTGACTGTCTTTTTTTTTTTTTTTCCTGTCACTGTTTTCTAGTATGGAACAAGAAAAAGCTCTTTAGATTTAGAGTGTTTTATAGCTGTGCATATATTTATGAAAATATGCTGTGTCCTTATAATTAGGACTACATATACATGTGAAAGAGAATCTTGATTGTTTTACCATTCTGTTTTGCGACACTAAAACCCATTTTTATTTTTTCAGTTAGATGAAAATACATAAGAATGAATTCCAAGAGTTAAAAGCATAATACTGCTAACCACTTCATTGCTTGAACTAAAAACCCTGGGATCATACTTGACCATTCTCCTTTTTCCTCACATCACAAACATGAAGATGTACTCATTTCTAATATCAAAATACATATTGAATCATATTTCATTATCTCCAGTGCAACCATCCTCTCCAAAGCCACCGTCACCTCTTGTACTTCCTGACCTGTCTTGCTGTTTCTGCTCTCTCTTCTATAGCATACTCTCTGCAGAGCAGCTTGACAGATGTCTTTGAAATCAATGTTAGATAATGTTATTCTTCACTAAGATTCCTCCATTTTTCTTTCATTGTACCTAAATGAAGTATAAAATCCTTGTAGTGGCTCCTGACTATTCCTTTGTGGGGAAAAAAATATGCACCATCCTTCTTTCTGCTTCATTCCAGCCATACTGACTTTCTTAGTGTTCCTGAAGTGTTCTCCTTCAATATATACATGGCTCTCTAGCAGCACTTACCAGTTTTTCTCCCTTGACTTCTGTTTTGCTTCATGGCACTTATTACCTGACATTGTATTTATATTATAGATGTCTTTACCCTAGCTGACCATCAGACTTACCTGAGATGTATCAAGAATCATGAATTACCTCACATACCAGAATTACCTGAGACATTTTATATATATGAATCTTCTTGGTGGGGTAGGAGGAGACATTTTAGGCATTGGTAGCTTAAAAACTCTATACCCAGAGTTGAGAGCCTCTATGTATTTGTTGTTGTTTTTTTTTTCTGCTCTCAATAGACTATATATTCAGTAAAGCCTTGGCATTATCTATTTTGTTCACTGCTCTATTTCTAGCTCTCAGGCACATAGCAAACTTTTCATAACTATTTGTTCATAATTTTAAAAAATAGTTACCCCTTTTCATCTAGAATATATTTTAAAAACTGCACCATTGGCTGTACACCTCTCATTCCTTCATCAGTTTTTTCACTAATTTAAGAAATAGTTACTTAGTGCATTTATGGAAGCAGACAATATTCTAGGCTCTCAGACACCAAGAGTGAAATAAATGTCTTTGTTGTTGTGAAGCTTTCATTCTCATATTGGTGGTACATTTTGTAGATAATTGTAGTTTTAGAAATTAAAAAAAAAAAACTAAGTTCTTTCAAATAAGTTTTCATTATTCCCATGTGCTACTTTGAGTAAAACACTTCACCTCTTTGGGACTAGTCATAAAACTATTTTAAAGAATCCTTTTCCTTTAAATCAGTATAATTGGAACTATAATTTTTGTTTTGCTGTTTTAAAAAAAAATAGGTAATTTCAGAAGATTCTTTCTTAAACTATGATCAGTTAAAAGAAACCCAATTTTCTGCAAAATAAAATCATTAACTTATAACAGATTATAAGACCTACTACATCTGTCTTAAGAAAAGCTCATAATCTGCAGAATAAAGCCAGCTTGAGTGATAGCTCTGGGATTACCCAATGGCGAAAGTGTTAGAATCATTTAAAAGTTCATTTGAGTTTTGCACACACAAACTGATCATTCATTTATTTTTTTTTTTCATTCCTCTATTAAACAAATACCCCTGGTTGGTAAACATTGCTAGGCTGTTTGCCAGGTCAGAAGGTTATAATGTATATTCTCTGTTTTTAAGAAGCTCATTTTATCATTAATTTTATAAAGAAATAATAGCAAATATCCCATCAAAGATAAGTACTGCAAATTGCAAAAAAGTACATAGAGCTCAACTTAGCCGTTGCCCTTAACAAGCTCACAAAATCTCTCCCTCTTTTGATGTTCTATAAAATTCAGCTCATTTCATGTCAGCTAACATAGTCTACTTTTATTCTAGTTTTTCATCTACTCATGTTATTATACTTTAATTCCTTGAAGCTTATGCATATGAGTATTACATGTATATTATACTTACATAAATATTCACATTGCATGGTATACCATATTCACTCAATACATATATTTTGCCAAATTATATAGAATAAATTTAAGTGACTGTAAGAGTTAACAGTTATAAAAATCTTGAACAAAGTCCAATAAATCCAAATGCATATCATCCTCAAAGGTTTCCAAAGAAACTAAATTCAAATAAATAACTGTGCTCAGGTATAAAATAAAAATAATCTGAGTTTGTAATTAAC
Organism: Moschus berezovskii; assembly: GCF_049115385.1. Classification (NCBI taxonomy): domain Eukaryota; kingdom Metazoa; phylum Chordata; class Mammalia; order Artiodactyla; family Moschidae; genus Moschus; species Moschus berezovskii. Next base: position 48,565,754 of record NC_142463.1, on the reverse strand, counting down.
TGGTTACAAACCCAGAATGTCTGGAGAGTTTAAAAGCCATGTAGCATTGTAGTGACTATATATTAAATGCAATTCAGTAAACACTTTGCCTCTAAGATAAGGATGGATTTAATCTAAGCACCAGTGCTCTTGGAATGTGGGCTTTTATAAATTGTTGAACACCTTCTTCCAGGCTTACAGGTTAGTAATTTCCCTGTGCCTGAAAGCAGACTCTCAACATTAAGAGGAAATTATCTTGGGCTCAGTCCTTCTACCTTCATCCCCAAGTATTTGGGGAGAAATTCCAGGTACTTCAGGGCTTCCCAGGTGGCACTAGTGGTGAAGAATCTGCCTGCCAATGCAGGAGACACAAGAGATGCAGGTTCTGTTCCTGTGTTGGGAAGATCCCCTGGAGAAGGGAATGGCAACCCACTCCAATATTCTTGCATGGAGAATCCCCATGGGCACAGGAACCTAGCGGGCTGTTTCCATGGGGTCTCAAAGAGTTGGACATGATGAGTGTGAGCACTCCAGGATCTTCCGTTTTCCAACTTATTGACTGTTCTATCAAATCCTTAATGGTTTTCTGGTCCTTCTTATTTGGGGAAGCAGAAGTGTAGAGAAGACAGAGCACAGGCTCCAGAGACATACAGACCTGAATTTCTAATCTGTTACTCATGATTGTTCCACCTTGAAAGAAGTGACTTTTCTAAATCTCAGTTTCTCTGTTTGTAAAATAAGAATATGATATTTCTATCAAAGGTTTTTCCATATGATTGCATTAGACTTTATTTTGTTGTTGTTGCTAAGGATGGTAGATAACAAATGTTAATTTCTTCCTGCACTTTTTTTTTTTTTTTTTGCATTTTACATCAATTACTTTGAGTTTAATCTCCTGGTCTCATTTGGGTTAGTCTGGGTTATTGTTCCTCAAAGATTAGATTCAAACCTGTCAGTGATACAATAAGAACTTTAATAAATAAAGGGCATTGAAACACAGAAGTGTAAAATGACATGAATTCAGAATGAAGGACAATATCTTAAATTGAAAAAATTAACTTTATGTAAAAGTCACTGCACTATTTTTGCTCTTCTCATTTCTCTTTGGACCAAAGAAAATGTCACCTTAGTACTGTATTCATATTTAGAACTGACTAGATAATTTTGGGGAACTGTTTTCACTCAGATATTCTTTGAGGCTATTTTGGTAACGGACACTGGAGCTACTAGCAAATTAGGCTAAACAAGTATTAATGTTCATGTTCTCCATGGTAAAAATCTGAAGGAGAAGATTGTAAATGACTTAAAGGTTTTATCTACATAATAAATTTAGTAGAATAGAGTCAATGGAAGTCGACTGTAGATTTTATTACATCAGTGTATTTGTGTTTAGATTAAAAAATACATATACACAGCAAGACAGTAACTAATTTCACTTATGCTTATAAAAGCATCACAACTGTGATAAATTCTTTCATGCAGTGTGAATATAGAAGGAGATTTTTTTCCCAAAGTATTGAATTTTCTTTTTAAAATTCTATTTTATAGTTTAACTCATATTAGTGTGTCTTTCTAAAACATGTTTCCTGGATGTTGACAGTAATTGAAACAAATATGATGTTAGCTGTGTTATTACATGGAATATAATCTTTAAGAAACTTGAAGTCTTTAAGAAACATGTTTCTTAAAATAGGTCCTTAGAAAACAACAGTGTGGAAAATACCCTGAAATATACTTTAAATGACAACCAAGTGCCTGACCTTTTGGTGGTACATTGCTTTATGAAAGAATATCTTCATTTGACATATTTCAGAGACCTCTTAATTGTTACATTTCTCCTCATATTAAAGGTGTGAATGATTTTTAGAAATTCTTTTGCAATGAACACATACACAGTATTTCTGACTTGATGGATGCATCATAATTAAATGAACAACTACCTTAAAATGCCCAATATCTACACTGGTTTAATAAGAATATAATATGTTAGTATATAAGAATATATTAGTATGGAAATAATTATTTAAACATTTTAAACTAAATCTTGGTATATAAATATTTTAATATACCTAATGAAATTTCAGTATTTTGAAGATTTCATAAATATTTAAATAACCATTATATGTTATAACATATACAAGAATATATGTTGATTATAACTTAGAAAAACATTAAATAACCTGAATTTTTAAGAGAGGTTAGTAGTAAAATACCAGACCACCTGACCTGCCTCTTGAGAAACCTGTATGCAGGTCAGGAAGCAGTAGTTAGAACTGGACATGGAACAACAATATTTCCAAATAGGAAAATGAGTACATCAAGGTTGTATATTGTCACCCTGCTTATTTAACTTATATGCAGAGTACATCATGAGAAATGTTGGGCTGGAAGAAGCACAAGCTGGAGTCAAGATTGCCGGGAGAAATATCAATCACCTCAGATATGCAGATGACACCACCCTTATGGCAGAAAGTGAAGAGGAACTAAAAAGCCTCTTGATGAAAGTGAAAGAGGAGAGTGAAGAAGTTGGCTGAAAACTCAGTATTCAGAAAACTAAGATCATGGCATCTGGTCCCATCACTTCATGGGAAATAGATGGAAAAACAGTGGAAACAGTATCAGACTTTATGTTTTTGGGCTCCAAAATCACTTCGGATGCTGATTGCAGCCATGAAATTAAAAGATGCTTACTCCTTAGAAGGAAAGTTATGACCAACTTAGAGAGCATATTAAAAAGCAGAGACATTACTTTGCCAACAAAGGTCATCTAGTCAAGGCTGTGGTTTTTGCAGTGTTCATGTATGGATGTGAAAGTTGGTCTGTGAAGAAAGCTGATCGCTGAAAAATTTATGCTTTTGAACTGTGGTGCTGGAGAAGACTCTTGAGAATCCCTTGGACAGCAAGGAGATCCAACCCATCCATTCTAAAGGAGATCAGTCCTGGGTGTTCATTGGAAGGACTGATGCTACAGCTGAAGCTCCAATACTTTGGCCACCTCATGCGACGAGTTGACTCACTGGAAAAGACTCTGATGCTGGGAGGGATTGGGGGCAGGAGGAGAAGGGGACGACAGAGAATGAGATGGTCGGATGGCATCACCAACTAGATGGACATGAGTTTGAGTGAACTCCAGGAGTTCGTGATGGACAGGGAGGCCTGGCGTGCTGTGATTCATGGGGTTGCAAGGAGTCAGACATGACAGAGCGACTGAACTGAACTGAGTACTAAAATAATAACAATGTAACTGAGAAACGTTACATAAGCTATATCAATAGTTTGTGGAACTCAACAGTCCTAGGTTTACTCCCTGTTCTGCCAGTTGTGGGACTTCAAAATAGTACCTTGCATGGGCCTTAGATTCCTCATTTGAGAGGTATGAAGGAGACACAGAAGACATGGGTTCAATTCCAGGGTTGGGAGGATCCCCTGGAGTACAAAATTGCACCCACTCCAGTTTTCTTGCCTGGACAGTCCCACGGACAGAGGAGCCTGGTGGGCTACAGTCCCTGGGGTCACAAAGAGTCAAACACAACTGAGCACACACACGCATAACAAACCATAAACAACAGGATTATTAACCAAGATAATGTTTGGGCAAAATTCTTAGTAAAAAGTAAGCACTCAATAAGGAATAGTACAATGAAGATGATACATATCACTTTAAAATAAAAGTTTTATGGTTAAAGAAATTTTGGAAATGTCCAGTGTAAAAAAGACAGTTTCTTTTCCCTTTGGTGTTCCTCAGAGCTTTTAAGATGCTAATGTGCTTGTGACTCACTTAAAATCCTACAATGCCCAAGTTTAGTTAACTACGGAGCTGCTTTTTTTTTTTTTAACATAGAGCTTCTCCTGGAACTACTATTCTTCCCACGTACTTTCTTAAATGACTTCTTAGATAAACACCTACCTATTAATCATAATTCATGTAAGATTAATATTGCTTAGGTCTTCAGCTGCTTGAATTTTTTTTAAATTAAATGTCAAATGTCAGACTAGTGAATATTTAAGAATTTTTCATGAACATGACAGTCTGACAACCAGATTTTTAGGAGTAAAGTCTTCAATGGCATCAAAACTAGTCTTCCTATTCTAGAAGTGCTCATAATCACCAGAGTATAATAGTCCATGAAGTCCCTATTATTAATAATTATGTATTAATAAAATATTTCCTTAGTTTGTTAACAAATATAGTAAATTAGAGTGTTTAAGATTGTTTACAGTTAAAATTCTATTTAGATTTCAACAGCTTACATTTTTTGTAGAAAAATAATTATAAAAACTAAGAAGTACTGAGATGAGTATTACTTAACTCTCCAAAAAAATTCATGGATTATTTTTTATAGCTGATTTTAAGACTAGACTATTCAATATGTTAATTTTTGATATATAAACTTGAAATTTAAGCCTTAGAGTCTCAAATACTGCCTTAATCTTGTACTGTATTTATTCTAATTTGTCTGCATGTCTACAGTTCAGAAAATACACCATCCATATTACACAAGAGGGATGCACTTTAACAAAGAGATTTTTCTTGCTTTCAAGGTAACTCCTCGCTCTTTGACACAACACAAGACTCTCCACAGCCTGGCACATGCCCACTTTCCATCTCAATCACCATAACCACTGCTGTGCACTTAAGCACTTTATGCTCTCTCACCACTTAGATTTTGATAGGTCCCTGCACATTTTACGTATTTTTGTTTACTTGCCTCTGTGCCTTACTGCATATTGTTCTTATTGGCAGCTAACTACAACTCATTGTTCAAAATTCCACTGAGATATCACCAGTTCTGGAAGGCTTCTCTAACCCCCAAAGTCAAAAACTAGATTTAACACCGTTCAATTATGTTCCCATTTCACACTATTATTTCTGTTATTTTCAGTGACCGTGATGTAGCTTAATAAATTGTTTGTGTGCCTTTTCTTAGGAATATAAGCTTTTTTTTTTGCATTTTTTTTCTTTTTAATTTACTTTTTTTCAAATTTAAGGATAATAGCTCTACAGAATTTTATAAGCTTTTTGAGGGCAAGTATTATGACCTGTTAATTCCTAGCATCTCACTGGTATCTTGTGCATTATATGGTTGCTGGCTGTGATCTACTTCACTGTGTATTAGGAAATATTTCCATTAGGCATGTTAACTTAGATATTTGTGAACCTTCCAAGTTCCCCATCTAGTATCTGGCAGTGCTTCATCTACTAAGTCATTATTCCTATGTGAATGTTATTGTATAACATTGAAAGGTTGTTCTTTCACATCCTAAACTTCCCTTTCCCAAAGATATCAGCTCACCCACTGATTTTATGAATCATTCAAATACCAACTGCATCTTACTCAGGCACTTGCTAGTAATGAATTTCTCAGACATGCTGAGCCCAGTAATATCCATTGAATTCTTATATCCTCCCTCAACTCTCTTTCTGGGAAGAGTCTCAGTGTTCATCTGCCCCCATGGTGCACAAATTGGTCTTCATTGTCATGACCAAAATCATGCAGAAGGTGCTATATTTGATAATCAAAAAGCAAGAGCTTGAATGGAATATTCATTTTAAATACTTACTTAATTTTCTTGTCTTCCTTTATTCTTTAGCCTAAATCAGTCATTTTCAAGGCATCACTGTTACATTTTCCATAGTCAGTTGCACTAAAGTCCTATTTCTAGGTCTTCTTTTAGAACAAAAGTATCACAAAATGAAGATACTGATGAAGGTTAGGGTACATATTATCATGAGTTGCTATGTGTAACTTTGAAAATACCTTTAAAATCTAACTGTGGTCATGATAAGCTCATATGCACTCCCCACTCCTCCCCACCACCCTACCAAAAAATCATTCCCACCTACCCAGTCCTCTTCCAGACTTTCATCAGCTAGTAAATGCTCACATCGTCCTCTCCCTGTGCCCACATGACCCCTCAGAGCTGTAGCTAAAGCCAAGATTCCCTTGAGTTCCACATGTTTCTGCTCACAGAGAATAGATCTTTTATTTTTACTGAGCTGGTGTGGGTGAGAGGGTAGGGAAATGAGGGAGGAAAAAGAAATATAAATAGAAAGCACGGAATGTTGCAGTATTTTAGTTGAGCCTGGCAGGTATGGAGAGTTGTATACGGCATGTAAGGCCAAAAAATTTATTTTTATCCATTTTCATCACATTTTCTTTAGTGAACAGAAGGAGGAAAAAGAAAGAGTATGACTTTGTACTAATTAGAAAAACAAAGATAAAAATGAACGTTTTGAAATTGGACACTTTATGGGTAACTTTTGTTCTTTTTCTTCTGTTTTTATCCAACACCGTTTTTCTTGTGACTTGCTTCACCTGCTTGTGTCCTCACCTCATTTTATCAGCTGTCTGTAGCTGTTTCTGACCTATCTCACAGGCATGGGATGTGGCAACCACAGGTGTCAGCAGCTCTTCACAGCTGATGGAGCCATGCTTTCACTTGATTTTACCCCATTAAAAAGAGAAAAACACAAACACCTGTTTTGACTCATCTCCCTTCCTTTTTTCCAATTGCAAATTAAACTGACAAGCTGGCTGGACAGTGGCAGAGGGGACTTACTTTTCAGTCAAATTATTTTAGTCTCTTTTTTGCCAGTGTATTCTCTACCTGTCATTTCCTCCATATAAGTTTTTGACAGCTAGAATTGTTTTTATTGTACATTCCAGTCTGTGCTTTTAATAGCTAAGATTTTTTTTTTTTTCACTTCCTGGATTTAACTAGCCTAAAATAACTGTCTGACCTCCATTTTGAGCTATGTTGCTGAAGTTACAAATATCTACCCTGGATTTTATTCATTCTTTGAGAACACACGTATCTATAATATGTCAGTGTTGCCAGGTGTTTGGGGCCAAATATATGAATAACACATGATTCCTGGTACTGACTAGTTCAGCCTGTAATGGCCAGTTAAATACAGTGTAAGTGAATATATAGCCATGTGGGGAGACAAACCTGGATGTCGTGAATGGATAACTCCTTAGGATGCATGGACACTATCATGGAATATTACTTGTTCTAGTAGCTTTAGGATGCTACTTTTATGTTTGTAGATTGTAGTGTAGGGTCTTTGTGGGTTACTTTGCCCAATGAGGGTTTTCCTGGTGGCTTAGTCAGTAAAGAATTCACCTGCAGTGCAGGAGACCTCCTGCAGTGCAGAAGACTCAGGTCTGATCCCTGAGTCGTGAAGATCCCCTGGAGAAGGAAATGGCACCCTCTTCCTGTATTCTTGCTTGGGAAATCCCGTGGACAGAGGAGCCTTGTGGGCTACAGTCCATGGGATTGCAAGAGTTGGATACAACTTAGTGACTAAACCACCACCATTGTACAGTGAAATTTTTATCTTGAGGTTGTGCCCAAACCAAAAACATTTAAAAAAGAGAATGACTTTAAAAAGAAAAAAATATGGAGAAAAAAATTTTAATTTTGAATTTCAATGAAATTAAAATCAGAATATTACATAAGGATCCATATAACCTTCACATTTCCTCAGTCCTCGTGTGCCTCATTATTACCTCAAATACATGATGTTTCACTTAACATATTTTCTTTGAGAAACAAAGAAATTGTAAAAGTCAATTCTTTGGTAAAATATTAATATACTTAACGAAATAGCTAGAATTAGTAAATTATAGAAATTTACCTTTACTATCAGAGTTTATTTTTGTAGAGTGAAATTAGGTTTCCTTTAAATTTCCAAACTGGAAACATGTAGTTTTTGAGCATAAGAAAATAAATGAGTAAATGTTTTTACCTAGCTCAGTTTTATGTACAAAGCTATAGTTTTGGTTCTCTTCTTTCTGTACTGGCTGCAGTACTAGGCTTCTTATATCCATTTATTCAAATTTGGCCATAGGACAATAGGTAACAGCATAGCAGTGGCAGAAAAAAGTCACAGCTAGTGAAGAAAAATGACCTTCTTCAGGAGCACCCTGGCTTCCCCTTCTGCCAGTCAACTCAGCTCACAGTGAGCCTGACCCAGAAAAGTGATCAGGTTAGATAGGAAAGAAGAAAACTTCTTTTGTTTTTATCCTTTTGACTCAGAGAAAAAGTTTTAAATGGATTTAATGCCTCCATTCATTCTGGGATACTAATTTTAAAAAAAAGAAAAGAAAACATGTCTAAACAGGGAGAAACATATAAGAAGTTATGAAGGAAATAGTCAATCTTAAAAATGAGCCCAAAGACATTTATTATTGCAAGTGAATTCTTATCAGCAAGTTTCCTTCTAGGATAAATTGAGGTATCTAAATGACCCCTTCTCATTTTAATTGCCCCAATGTTAATGTTTACTCTCCTTTTCTCATGAAAAAATAGCAATTATTTTAGATGGAAATTTTTGACCTCTAAAAGGAAAAAAAAAATTGACCTCACTAACATAAAGACATATGCAGTTAAATATAGACTTATTGAAACATACAAAAACAAACAAAAATGCATACATTAACTTTGACCTTGATCTCTCACTTTACACTCTCATCAAAAAACAGTTAACAATGTACTTATCCCCACTGTGCCCCGTAAGGAAGGTAAGGATGCTGCAGAGATGATTTGACACTGGGTCAAAGAAACCTGCTAAAGGCAGTCTAACCTTGTCTTTGCAAACCACATTATTTTGCATAGTTTTTCCCCCAGTAAGTCATGCCAGTACCTTAGAAATGGTGATTCACCTCCACGTTATTTTAGTTACTAGTATCATTCTCTTTACAGCCTTCCCAGGTAGTAAAGAATCTACCTGCAAACAGGAGACCTCGGTTCAATTCCTGGGTCTGGAAGTTCCCCTGGAGAAGGGATAAGCTACCCACTCCAGTATTCTTGGGCATCCCTGGTGGCTCAGATGGCAAAGAATCTGCCTGGAATGTGTGAGTCCTGGGTACGATTCCTGAGTTATGAAGATCCCCTGGAGGAAAGCATGGCAACCCACTCCGGTATTCTTGCTTGGAGAATTCCATGGACAGAGGAACCTGGTGGGCTACAGGCCTTGGGGTCGCAGAGTCAGACGTGACTAAACACAGCACAGTATGATTCATTTTAGTGAAAATTTTGAAAATATTTTTATTCTGTATTAATTGTAATATTCTTCCTCATCAGACTGTACAGTTAGGTACGGTGCTTAATGTCCAAACATAATATACCTGAATGGAGCATTCTCTTCCCTTCCTAACACCCTCACCAGCATTAGGTTGTGTACTGACCAGGAGAGAATGTGAACAAGTCAATTGCTTTAGTGGCACTGGTACTTATATAGGAAAATAATTATTCTGATAGAACATATATTACATTTTGTGGTGGAGAATTATGATTATAGGCATTTAAAATGCATGGAATGTTTCTGCTTTAACTACGTGGTCTGGAAGGCCTTTTTTTACACAAGGCTTATTTACGCTCAGAACTCTAAATTTACCATGTCGTTTTAACACATTCTTGGGGGCTGACAGAGCTGGAATACTTTCATAGGCTAATGTAAGTGGACACACAGAAGTGCCAAAGTGCATTAGGAAAATGGAAATCTATTCTGCTTCACGGTTGAATTTACCCTTCTCCAGAGACTGAATTTATTTGCATATTTTATTTCAAATATATGTGAGTTACACTGAAGAGGGTTTGAAATTAAATAAATGCCACAATTAAATGACAGACATGGCAATGGCACACCTAGGAGACTCTCATAAATTTTTCTTTTCATAGGAATTTACATCTTTCTTACTTTTTTGATTAAAAAAGTATCTGTCCTGTAAAAGTGAAAAGAAAAGGAACAAATCAAATTGTGACTTAAACTAGTTGGTTGTTATGGGAAGTTTATTGACCTCTGTTAATAGGACTGAATACTTGTGTTTCCCAAAACTTCATGTGTTGAAACATTAAAACACTAATACCTAGTATGATGGTATGTGGAACTGAGACCTTTGGGAGGTAATTAAATTATAAAAGTGGAGCTATTATGATGAGGTAAGTGTCTTTATAAGAAGAGCAAGAGAGATGTTGCTTCCTCTTCCTCTCTATCACGTGAGAACAGAGCAAAACAGCTGTCTGCAAACAGAGAGCTCTCACCAGGACCTAACTGTGCTGGCATCCTGATCTCAGGCTTTCTAACCCCAGAATTATGAGAAATAAATTTCTGTTGCTTAAGCCACCCCATATATAATATTTCATATAGCAAAAACACTAAGTTACCTGTTTTCTCTAAACTTGTTTCCTCCTCAAATAATAAGAGATGTTGATCATGCAAGATAAAAGAATTGGGAGGAAAGTGCACCTTTTGTTTTCTACCCATTCATTTCTGAGTCACTTATCTATTAATTTCTCCCTTACTACATGAAAAATGGTTGCTGTAAATGAACTATAAGTCTGTGGTACTAAGTTGACTAAATAGTGCTATAGCAATGTAAATTACAAGCTTTGTAGTATTATAAAAATAATGCAGTGTATATTCCTTCAAATTGATGTTCCTATGTAAGATTTTGTATCATTTTCTGGTATCATGCTTGTTTACATAAGCCCAATACAATAAGAAAAATCTACTAATATAAACAACTTCAATTAATATGATCTAAAAACAAAATCTAATCCTGTCATCCAATAACGTCTTGCCTTCCTTCATGGCTTTTTTGATTTGCAAATTCCCAATTTTTCTTAAAAATACCCAAATAGTAGCTTTTTATTTTAATGTCTTAACTTTTGTTTGCATCCTTCTCCTCTTTTTTGCATTACCCTCCCACCAATATTTCCTCTTTACTTATTTAACTTTCTCATTAAAGTCTGCCAAAATCCCTTGAGAGTAACACTATATGTTTGCTGGCAGGCTGCATCTTGGTGTGTTGCTTCAGTTTGAGTTTCATTACAAAATGTTGACATTTACAAAGCATCTTATAAAAGTCTGTATTGTATCAGGCAGGGCACAATGGAATCAGAGTTGTAGAGGCTAACTTGCAAGTTCAACATTTCAGACAGGTTTAAGGGCATCAAGGCTAAAAAGATACTTTAATCATTTGAAGAAGTATTTTAGGTTATTCCTGTATCAGGAAGTTTGTAAGAGAGCCACTATCTAAACACAGAATTTAATTTCTTTCAAGCTTTTCTATAAATCTGTATTCCAGTTGTGATTTGTTAACCTTTAAAGTGTTCATCTTACTGTTGCTTAGTTTTAAGTGCTACTTTCCAGTCACTTTACAGGTTAATAACAGGTATAACCTTTCAAAATGTTTTTATTCATGTGCTATTTAAATTGTAGCCCATTAACAGCAATTATTTTGAGTAAACTTAGGAGCATGGAGCATTTACATTTGATGTATCCTTTGCATTGATTTAAGGAAACTGAAAGATCTGTGGTCAACTCTTCGTTTCAATTTGTAAAGAATAATTAATGAATTGCTGAACTGCATTTTCGAAAGTTAGTATTGATTTACATTTGTGTAGACAATGCATATGACATTATTGATTAACAATGTGAATAAATTTTTAAATATCATTTCCTCATGCAATATGGTTTCATTATTCCAACACTCTTCCACCCAATTCTTTAAATTGTTATTGAACATTTAGTCTATAGGCCACATAAGAAAGTTCTACAAAACACCTATATGCTATTCCTTCTTGTCCTCTAATGATCAATCTGTCACTCCATTGGACCATGGGTTCCTTGAGATTCTATCACGTTGTTCTCCTGGACCAGGCGTTGAACAGGTCTTATTAATTAGTTGACATTAGAATTATCTTTTTATTTTCCCAAGTAGCACTGCTGAGTTGTGCTTTATTCATTCTCTATAATTAGGGGACTATTAGGAATTCAGTGGGGGAAACTATAGAGAAAAATATATAATCAGAAAAAGGGCAATAGTTATCACCTTGCTGTACTTTAAATTTTCTATTTTTCTGATTTTATAAAAAATTTCCTACAGTTTATATGAAATCTTATTAAAATAATAATAATTAATAAAGTGACTACATTCCCAGATTCCCAAGTTGTTTTCTCCTCCTGTTGCATCATAGCACAATTTAAAGGCAGAAAAGAAATGAGTTTAACTCCAGGCCAAACCTATTTTTCTCACAAAACAATTTAAGGATTTTTGCATATGATCAAAGAACTGCTTATATTAAACTTTGAGAAGCAGTGTCAAACAAACAAATAACAAACAGCAGAAGGCTGGAATTTAATTAATACCACAATTCTTTGTATAGTGTAAATATATATATATATAAATAAATTTATCAGTTCAGTTCAGTCGCTCAGTCGTGTCCAACTCTTTGCGACCCCATGGACTGCAGCACGCCAGGCCTCCCTGTCCATCACCAACTCCCAAAGCCTACTCAAACTCATGTCCTTCGTATCAGTGATGTCATCCAACCATCTCATCCTCTGTCATCCCCTTTTCCTCCTGCCTTCAATCTTTCCCAGCATCAGGGTCTTTTCCAACAAGTCGTTTCTTCACATCACGTGGCCAAAGTATTGGAGTTTCAGCTTCAGTGTCAGTCCTTCCAATAAATATTCAGGACTGATCTCCTTTAGGATGGACTGGTTGGATCTCCTTGCAGCCCAAGGGACTCTCAAGAGTCTTCTTCAGCACCACAGTTCAAAAACATCAGTTCTTCAGCGCTCAGCTTTCATTATAGTCCAACTCTCACTTCCATACATGACTACTGGAAAAACCATAGCTTTGACTAGATGGACTTTTGTTAGTAAAGTAATGTCTCTGCTTTTTAATATGCTGTCTAGGTTGGTCATACCTTTTCTTCCAAGGAACAAGAGTCTTTTAATTCCATGGTGTAAATTCATATGCTATTTAGCATAAGAGGATAACTTACAGGAATGAGACTTGAAAGTAAATATAGAGTATATTCACTGTAGGGTAGCTCTTGTAGAGAGGCATTCTTCGTACAGCTTTTGGTCAGTAATTATTTCATTCTCCTCAACCCTCTGCAGTCCTGATCCACTGATGGGCTGGTTTGTTGTGACTACTATGTTTAGGTGCAGTATTTATGGTGCCCTCTTAATTTCAAAGGACTTGACAATCCCTAGTTGCCCACCTGTCATTAATTTTGTTTCCTTTTGCCTTTCTTGGATAGTGTCTGATGATGTTTATATTTTAATATTCAGCACTTTTTTTCTCTGTGGCAAGTCCAGTATACTAACTTGCTGTGAGTTTGTAATTATGCATCAAATTTGATGCCTAAATGAGTGCTACTCAATATCAATGTGTATGCAAATTACCCGGTAAGCTTGCTAAAATGCAGATTCTGATTTAATGGGTCTAGGGTAAAGCCTGAGATTCTGCGTTTCCATAAGATCCTGGCTGATGCTTGTTTTGAGTAGTTACTTTAAGCATAGAGACTGAATGGTAGAAATTATACACTAAAATAAACAATAGATGCTCCAGTGCACCCTCACCTGAGGATAGGTTGGTGAATTGCTCATTGGTTCATTGTTATATACTATTTAAAAGAAGAAGGGTCTGTAACATAAGACTAAAGAAAAAATTGTTTTTTTTAAGAGCATGACATAAATTGAAAAGAAATGCATTCATTTCCTCTGATATTAGATGATAAATAATTAGCTAAAACACACAAAAATTAACATATTATTAAATTTGTAAAACTAGGCATTTAAAAGAAATTTAAATAAACTTTCAAATTAGATTTTTGTAGGGTATAACGTTTATAATAGGGCTTCCCTGGGGGCTCAGTGGTGAAGAATTAACCTGCCAATGCAGGAAACACAGGTGAAATCCCTGGGTCAGGAAGATCCCTTGGAAAAGGAAATGGTAACACACTCCAGTATTCTTGCCTCAGAAATCCCATGGACAGAGGATCCTGCCAGGCCACAGTCCATGAAGTCATGAAAGAGGTGGATATGACTTGGCGACTAATCAACAACAATGTTTATACTGTCAAAGTTATTAAAGCTTAGACTGCACCAAGTTTTTTGGGACATTTCCCTCCAAATCTATTTTCTCATCTGTAAAATGGAGACAGTGTAATTATGGGACTTCCCTTGCAGTTTAGTGGTTAACACTTTGACTTCTTGTACGGGAGGTGTGATTTCTGGTTGGGGAGCTAATATCACACATGCCTCTGGGCCAAAAAATCGAAATTATAAAATGGGAGCAATATTGTAAAAAAAAAATCAGTAAAGCCTTTAAAAATAAAAAAAAAAAATGATTATATGAGTAATATGCTTAGCATATAGTGAGTATTCAATAAATAGAATTCATTTTAATTATGGGCATATTTATTACCTTTACCCAAAGTTCAAAATTAAGAAATAAAGACATTTATTAAAATGGTCATAAATTATGACTTTTCTAGAATAGCCATCACCCTGATATTCCAGTTGTCAGAGTAAGCTAGGGATCTAAAAATAGACTTTGAAGTCAGATTGAGTGTATACCTAGACCCTTGATTATTTTGCTTAGCTTTCATGAGCCTTGGATTTAGCATCAATCTTAGTATAAATAAGATGATGGACGTTCAGCTCCCAACATGGTGACCAATTCAAAATAGAGGTCCAGGTGTCTTGAGAGAAAAAAATGACAACTTGAACACAGTGAAATTTAAAGCAGATTAATTGATAAAAAATAATCAAAATACTATACCCTATCAAGAGGAAAGTCTTAAGAGTGATGCTGTAAAAGCTCAATAAGTGTCATTAGTATTTTGTAAATGAAGTGAAAGGTACATATTTTCAATGATCAAAAGTGACTGATGGAAAACCAAGACCAAAGATATCAAGGGGAAAAAGAAATTATGTTGGTCAAAATGCAAATACTCTGGAATCTTGGGAATAAACAGTGTATTTTAATATTTTCAAGAAGACAAAATGAATAAACCTGAATGAAAACAGGTGCTTGTAAATAGATGAACTTTAGTTCTGAGGGCTTCCCTGGTGGCTCAGTGAATAGAGTTTGCATGCGATGCAGGAGACCCGAGTTCACTCCTTGGGTCAGGAAGATCCCCTGGAGAAGGAAATAGCAACTCACTCCAGTATTCTTGCCTGGGAAATCCCTTGGACAGAGGATCCTGGCAGACTGCAGTCCATGGGGTCACAAAAGTCTGATATGACTTAGTGACTAAACCTACCTTTAGTTCTGAAGTCAAGCCCCATCTGTTAAAGTCCTTGCATATTGTGATTAATTTCCTTAAAATCTTCTGGTGTTATGTTATCTTGTTAAGACAGGAAAAAAAAATGGAGAAAAAACACAATAATGCATCAATTACCTTGAGAAATAATCTCAAGACTGTCTGCAAAAACTAATAGTGGACATTATTAAACATGAAAGGGTTGAGTAAAAGGGGCAAGTTATAAACGCCTTTTCAAAGTTAAACTCTTTAAAATATAAGATATTTCCTAGGTAATGATGGTCCTAGGTAATGATGGTCTCGTTGAAACCTGGGGTGGACACTGTTGTATTCCTTTTCATTCCTATAATTCTGTGAAGTCAAGATAATTGGTACTCAGAATGTACATCTTAGAAATTGAGACATATCAATGAGGCAATACTGAGAACCAGTATAAAGCCTGGTGTTTGTGTGTTTTGTAGATGATGAAATAGAAGGCAACTAATTCAATCTCATATTCACAAATTTAAGAAAACTATTGATCATTTAGGCCAAATGCTATGCTAAAACATTTATGTCACATGGCTCATGACCTAATGAAATAGAAACTCATGTACCTGAATTATTATAATCCCAGTGTTTATGCTAAATAAAAATGTATTTGTATATAGTATGTATACTGCTGCTGCTAAGTCACTTCAGTCATGTCCGACTCTGTGCGACCCCATAGACGGAAGCCCACCAGGCTCCCCCATCCCTGGGATTCTCCAGGCAAGAACACTGGAGTGGGTTGCCATTTCCTTCTCCAATGTGTGAAAGTGAAAAGTGAAAGTGAAGTCGCTCAGTCGTGTCCGACCCTTAGCGACCCCACAGACTACAGCCAACCAGGCTCCTCCATCCATGGGATTTTCTAGGCAATAGTACTGGAGTGGCTTGCCATTGCCTTCTCCGATAGTATGTATACACATGATTATAATTTATATAAACTTATGTGTAACTTTATATATTATATATAACATATTCTTAAGACATAATATATAATATATATGAGTAAGAGTCTGTATAGGAAAAGGAGTAAGGACGGGCATTGTAGGGAGAAAAAAGATAACATGAATGTAAAAAGTACAGAAATAAATCTTTTATTTTGCTTTAGTGTACTGTGTGTGTGATAAACAATAGCATTGTAAGACTGAAATGGTAGATTAGAATTCTGTTATGAAAGGTATTGAATTCTATTCCAGTGACTTTGGATTTTATTTTGGAGAAAGTAGGAAGCTATGTGAATTTTCTAAGCAGTAGAGAGTCATGATCCAGTCTTTGGGTTAGATAGGTAAATCTGACAATAATGGGAAGAGATAGGAGTTGTCAATGTCCAAGATTAGAGATGATGAGAGCCTGCCCTAGGGTAGTAGCAACAGGAATAAGAAACTGAAAACTCAATCACTGAAATCCTGACAAATTTTCATGGAGTTGCTTCCCCTTAAAAACTGACCTTTGTTAATTACAAGAATTCACAAAGTTACAAGAGACCTCATAGTTACTGTGATAGCTCTTGCTTATTTCTCTCCTTGCATACTATAATATTTCACTATATAAATGGGTACTTAAATGATAAAACCAGAAGAAATGGGTAAGAAAAAATTTTCAGGGTATTCTCTGAAATTTAATTTTTATGACCTGAATTATTATTAAGGTATATGTAAAATTATTCTCATTGAAAGAGCCTGTCTAGAAGATGAGGAATAAAATAAACTTAATGTATAAAAATATACATCAATTATTGAAATGCATGTCACAAATCATGGAAACACTTTACATGCATTATTTTGTCAACCTTCACAAAAACCTTTGAGATAGTAGTAATGCTAGTCATACATAACAAAAAATCAGAGAAATTTAGGGAATTTAAGTATTTTGAAAACACAGGTTGTTGATTTAAAAGTTCTGGTGTTTTCCCCTTAGTCAAGCCTCTTAGCCTTACCATTCACAACTGCAAATCCTCAAAAGTTTCTTCTTGAATAGGGAAAATTAGGAACTAATTTAAGAATTATTAATTTTTAGAAACTAAAAATAAATCTATACATGTTAAGAAATGTTAGTGCAAAACCTTTAAGAGTTAATTATACTCGGTATGACTATAGGTAGGATTTTCCTGGTGGCTCAGGGTAAAGATTCCACCTGCAGTGCAGGAGACACATGGGACTGATCCCTAGGTAGAGAATATTCCTGGAGAAGGAAATGACAATCTTCTCTAGTATTCTTGCCTGGGAAATCTCATGGACAGGGGACACCCTGGCAGGCTACAGTACATAGGGTCAGAAAGTGTAGAACAGGACATAGTGACTAAACAGCAACACCAGCTACATAACCATGACTACAGATACAGGTTAGTACAGTGTCAAACCTTATGTAAATTTTGAAACATTATTGGCAAAATGTTAGAGATTGTTATGACAAAATATCTAATTTAACAGATGTAAAACATTTATTGAATGCTACTAAATAAGTAATCTATGCATATAAAAAGAAAATGTAAGGGACATAAGTATGAATTATTAATATAAGAATTCTGATGCCATGTTATTTAAAAAATTCAGTGAACATTTATTGGATTCTTAATGTGTGCAAGATATTATAATGAATTCTCAGGGAGAAACAATAATCATGTGGTTTCTATCCTCAGGAAATTCACAAGAGAGTACATTGGACTTTTTCCAAAGATATATACTATGGGACATACAATTATAAGCACAACTGAAAATTTTAAAATAGTGTTAATAGTAGATTAACTCCCCTGAAGTAGATGATGCTTCATGGGGAAAGGATATGAATTTAAGTGATGGATAAGATTTGTTCTTGGACACTTGATGAGAAGGGCATTGCACTGTAATTGAGACATGACTTTAAACAAAATATTTACAGTTTGCAATGCAGATGTGATTAATTGTGGTCTACAATTTAGGAAGAAAAATGAGGAGGTATTGTGGGATTTAGACTTGGAAAAGCAATTTGAAACTAGATTGTGTGGAGCCTGATATAACCTCTTAAGGAATTTGGACTTTATTCCATTAACTATTTTGACTCCATAGATCGATAGAAGCCTTTGAACTTGTAGTCACCTGATTGATTGTCTATGACTATTAATCTGTCAGTAGATAGAAGATTCATAATATGGGAGAAGATATTCAGTTCAGTTCAGTAGCTCAGTTGTGTCCGACCCTTTGCGACCCCATGAATCACAGCACGCCAGGCATCCCTGTCCATCACCAACTCCCGGAGTGCACCCAAACTCAGAGTTAAAAATAAAAACAAGATCAGTTAGAATAATTCTAGATTAACCCAGGCATGAAGTGCTGAGCTCCTAAGTACAAAAGATAAACACGAAAATAAAACAACAAAGCTTGTTATCTAACTGGTTTTTTGGTAGGAATCAGGAGAACTTCAAAGTTTTGAGGTGAGTAGGATAATATTTTGCCAACCAAGGTCCGTCTAGTCAAGGCAGTGGTTTTTCCCGTGGTCATGTATGGATGTGAGAGTTGGACTGTGAAGAAAGCTGATCGCCGAAGAATAGATGCTTTTGAACTGTGGTGTTGGAGAAGACTCTTGAGAGTCCCTTATACTGCAAGGAGATCCAACCAGTCCATTCTAAAGGAGATCAATCCTGGATGTTCATTGGAGGGACTGATGCTAAAGCTGAAACTCCAATACTTTGGCCACCTCATGCGACGAGTTGACTCACTGGAAAAGTCTCTGATGCTGGGAAGGGTTGGGGGCGGGAGGAGAAGGGGACGACGGAGAATGAGATGGCTGGATGGCATCACCGACTCTGTGGACATGAGTTTGAGTGTACTCCAGGAGTTGGTGATGGACAGGGAGGCCTGGCGTGCTGTGATTCATGGGGTCGCGGAGAGTTGGACACGACTGAGCGACTGAACAGAACAGAACAGAACAGGATAATATTGTTTGTTTGTTTTTAACATTTACAGACCTAGAGAGAACTATAGAGGAGGAAAAGTAATTTCCCTTCCACCTTTCTAGGTTTTTGGCTGAGACCTCCCTTTAGTAAGAGATAGGTTAATGGGAGAAAGACAGACATTTTAAAATATGCTGTTTTTGTTGTTGTTTAGTTGCTAAATTGTATTGACCCTTGTGACCCAATGGACTGTTTCAAGAGGGAGGAGACATATGTATACCTATGGTTGATTCATGGTGATGTGTGGCAGAAATCAACACAATATTGTAAAGCAATTACTGTTAAATTAAATAAAATTAATACTGGAGTGGTTGCCATTTCCTTTTCCAGGTGATCATTCTGACTCAAGGATTGATGCTAAAGCTGAAACTCAAATACTTTGACCACCTCATGTGAAGAGTTGACTCACTGGAAAAGACTCTGATGCTGGGAGGGATTGGGGGCAGGAGGAGAAGGGGACAACAGAGAATGAGATGGCTGGATGGCATCACCGACTCGATGGACATGAGTTTGAGTGAACTCCGGGAGTTGGTGATGGACCAGGAAGGCCTGGCATGCTGTGATTCATGAGTTAGCAAAGAGTCGTACACGACTAAGCGACTGAAATGAACTGAACTGAACTGAACCTGTATTAGGTTTACAAAACTTTTCCTTTGTCTGGTATTTCTTAAAAATAAGCAGCCTAAAACAATCCTTATGTCAAAGAGGAGTATTTTGGATTGACAAATTATGCTCTCCTTCAGAACCATATAATTTCAGGGGTAAAATGAGAACATTGATTTAATCTATGTCAAATTGTAGATAATGGCAGTTATTCAACAAGTAATTTGAGTTATGAAACTGAAGTTGATGGTGGGGATGAAGGCTGGGTATTTAGTGATAAGAGATATCAAATAACTGTGAGATTAATGCTGTGTAATCATATTGTTTAGAAACAGATTGGAAAAAATAGAAATGGAGCATACTTCCTTTTGTTGGGTTACAGTAAGCAGATGGTGGTTGGAAAGAAAAGGAATTTTTCAAAATAAGTTTTATAGAAATAAAAGGAACATGTTTAAAAGAGGATCAGGGAAAAACAAAACTGGGAAAGAAATCATTTCAGAGATCTTTAATACATTTAGAACCTACTTTACTCAAAGTGTATGGGTCAAAAGTGAGAGGTGCTTAGGACAGTGAAAGGGAGCTCTTTGAAAGGAAAAATCATCTTATTTATTGTTATGGCTTTTGATCCTTTTATAGTTCCTGGTACTTGGTAAAATGAAAGATTAAAGATTTCTCAGAGGTGAGGATTGATGAAAGACAATGAGAAGGAATGAAATAAAGATCATATACTGAGAAAGTAGATTTTAAGGATGGTTTCCCTGAAAGGAAAATTGAGCAAAAAAATATATTGTTGAAGCGCTTAGAAAGACAGATTGTAAAAGTATCCACCTCAGTGACATTGATTTTTTTTTTTTTTTGCCAAGTTGTAGAAAGAGAAGTCATCTATTGCAATGATGAAATTGATTAGATTTGGAGTTTAGAAAAAAGCTGATAAAGAATGGGTAAATACTAGATAGGCACAAATAAACAAACGGAAAAATTAGTGTTGATCTATTGTAGTAGGATAGCATGATCCTAAGTTGTCTCAGTAAAGATAATTTTGTGACTTCTTACAGTTATGTTTGACTGCAAGTGGGCCATATATTTTGCAGATATTGTCTACCTTTGAATGTATAATAAAATGGAATAACAATGACATTATATAAATATGAGTTTACTTAAAAATCAAGCCAAGATGCTCCAATTTTGGCTTGATTTTTAAGTAAACTCATATTTTTATAATTTCATTGTTATTCCATTTTATTATACATTCAAAGGTAGACAATATCTGCAAAAGACTATATAGAAAATAGTTATCCCAATGCAATTTCCAGTGAGTAATGTATTATTTTTCCATCAAGTTAATTGGTATTCCCAGCTGTTCTTGCAATTGTGACGTTAACAGATTTACATACATAGATATTTCCAGTTATAAAGGAAATTTATTCTCTAAAATAATGTCATATCGTTTAACATTTTTAACAAAGCAAACTACTAGGAAAAGCAGGAGACTTTTTTTTTTATAATTTCATGAATGACATTAACATTTTTTTAAAAAAATTCAATAATTTTATTTGGAAAATTTTAGAATATTATGACTCAGTTATAATAGATGACTGATAAAGTAATCAAAGAAAGTAAATGTTGATTTCTGGTAGCATTAAAAAAAATGAGTTCAGGTTTTTTTTGTACCTTAATTATGCACACATAGAAAGCACTGGTGGTATCTTTTTAGCATTTCTTTGAAAATGTTTCAGGCCTGAATGATAAAGGAGGATGAAGGAAAAGAATCAAAAGCACCTAAGATCTGTAGTGATACACTCTAAATAATTCTAGTCGGTCCTTAAGTACAGTGAAGATGTAATGGGAAAAAAAAAATTAAACATATAAGAATTTCAACTACTCTTTACATCCATGTTTTAAAAGTGAAGTCACTCAGTTGTGTCCGACTCTTCACGACTGCGTGGACTGCAGCCTACCAGGCTCCTTCGTCTGTGGGATTTTCCAGGCAAGAGTACTGGAATGGCTTGCCATTGTCTTCTCAGAATATATATGCCTGTATCCTGATTTTTACCAAAAGATTTTTCTGACAGTGTTTCCCTAGGCATGTGTAGAAAGCAGTGTTACTCATCGTGTAATCAAAAGGCATGAGATTGTGTTGGCAGATTTCCTTCATAATCTGTACAGAGGATTTAAGCCATCAGTTCACCACTAAACAGAGTTGAACTGGACTACCCAAAGGTGGTTATCCAGTTGAAGCTTCTAATGTCTATGCCTAGCCTTTTGAACCATGGATGAATGCAGCCTCTTAAATCTGATCTAGATATGACTCAGTTACTACCTTTGGAGGTTTTCTCTGCAGGTAAAGGCATTCCTGGGATTCATTGCTTAGGTTTGTTTGAGATCATGAATTAGGTTTGACTTTAGACAGTCTTCTTTTAGAAAATGTTATCTATTTTTGGAGAATTCCTTAAGTAGGAAAGTTGCTACTTCTTGTAATACAGGCTGTTTAAGTGAAAATGAAGTCACCCAGTTGTGTTCGACTCTTTGCGACCCCATGGACTATCTATGAGGCTCCTCCATCCATGGGATTCTCCAGGCAAGGATCCTGGAGTGGATTGTCATTTCCTTTTCCAGGGGATCTTCCTGACCCAGAGATCAAAACCGGGTCTTCCACATTGCAAGCAGACACTTTTACCATCTGAGCCACCAGGGAGTTTAGGATTTCCTTAAATCTCATATTCTTCTGCTGTAACTCCTGGCATACTGTCACCTGTCAGGAAGGGTTAAGTATCTGCTACTGACGCTGCTATAGAATTCAAGGTAAGGGTGAAAGAAATGAATCATGATACCTCTGTTTCTGAGGAACCCTGACACTGTCGTAACAGGAAATTCACATAGCAATACCATGATTTTAGGTACTGAACATTGAAATAAGCACTCGGTCTAGGATTGTGTGATGTGAGGAATTTATTGAGTAAGTCTCTTCCTCTAAGTGTGCCAAGTGGAAGCCAATAAACAGTGACCCGCCGCTGCCCACCCCCAAATTCTTATAGTAATACCAATAATCTTTGCTGTTCAACTTCTTGACTCTGAACAAGTGAGAGGATGTTCAGATCCTAGAACAAATAAGGTATACAGGCATTTGAGTTTTTTTTAGTTTTATACATCATATTTAATGTCTATGGCCTTTAGGCTCACAGTTCTAGAAGAAATGGGTACTGTCTCATTCATTTGAATGTACTACAATAGCAGACTGAAGATTGCCATTTTTTAGAGGTAATCAATACACTTCAATGGTAGGCCCCATTCATTCATTTGTTCATACATTTCTTTAATTACAGAATCATGCTGAATGTTCTGTTAGCTGTTGAAGATATAAAGACAGGCTCCCTAATACTTACAGATTTTTCACATTGTAAGTGGTAGGAAGAATGGAGAAATTATAATGAGAAATATTAGTGGCTAAATTGGACATGCCCAAATAGAAAAGGACAGTTGAGAAATGTAGATTTGGGAAATGCTCTAAGTGTCTTTGGGTATCTTTCATAGATAATAACTGTGGTTAATATCATGGCATTGGAGTTAGTTTTTAGTTGTACCAGATCTGCCACTTGATAACTGCATGACATGGAGGAAATTCTTTATTCTCTCTTAGTTTATCCATCTTTATAAAGGATATAATAATAATTCCTGCTTTCTAGTGTATTTCTGAAGATTGTCAGGTAATACATTGATCACATTTTGTGGCACACAGAAAATAATTAGCATGTGGCTGTTGTCATTATTCAGTTCAGTTCAGTCACTCAGTTATGTCCTACTCTGCAACCCCATGGACTGCAGCATGCCAGGTTTCCCTGTCCATCACCAACTCCAGGAGCATACTCAAACTCATGTCCATCAAGTCGGTGATGCCATCCAACCATCTCATCCTCTGTCATCCCTTTCTCCTCCAATCTTCAATCTTTCCCATTATCATTATTACTATTAAAATCATTTCTTAAGAGTTATCTAGCTTCCATTTTCAAATAAGCAGATAGTATCTATAGTTTTATTTTTATGTATAAAATTAATTTTTATAACATTTGGTTTTTCAGGGATCTGAGTCTTGCAGATCATATTATCTTTACAAGTAAATTTTTGTCAAGTAAATAAATGAGATATTCTTTTTCCAAGATTAATCACGTTTAGATGGAGGCACAGAGTAAATTGCTGACCTACATTGCCTATCAGTGGTCAACTTGAACTAGAAATTGCCCCCCATAACTCCTCTCTCTGTTCTGTGCCCATTATATCATGATTACTTGCTTAAAATACTTAGTTTGCTGCCTGCCAAGTACTTTTAGACAGTCTATGAAGGTTGTTAAGGAAATATGTAATATTCTAATAATTTAGAATTTATTTAGATCCATGACTAAGGAAGACATGAAGACTGAATCCTCAACTGAGAAGAGTACGAACTGCCAACGTAAGCCATGCCAAATTGGGCCTTGAAGTGATCTGCTGAGCGGTTTTCTTCATAGAATAAACCATGTGCAATATTAAAAACTGCCTCAGGAAATTTCTAGTAGAGGAAGCTGACTCTCCTTAATATGGCTTCAAATCTGCAATCAGTATGTTTTGTTCCTTGGGGTAACTTATGATAATGTGACAAGGAAACCCCATCTACCACTTTGAGTCATCCTTAATTTATATGGAAGATATCCCACCAAGTTAATTCTTTTAAAGTCATTTTGAGTTTACTTTGGTCATAGCTATTACTCAAAAAACAAACAAACAAAAATGAAATTCCCTAGCTGTAATTCAGATTTCACTCAGAGCTGTAGTTGAATGGATTTCTCATGATGAGTAGATTTTAACCTAAAAATCTTTATGAGTGCCCCAATCAAGTAGCCACTATTCATGTAGTTGCTAAATGTTAAAGTGTAGCTATTCTGCATTTAAATGTGTTGTAACTATAAAAGTCACATAAGAAGTTGAAGATTTATTAGAGAAACTGTTTGTATAACTCATGCGGGATTTTGCACTGATTACATGCTGAAATGGTATTTTTGATCTATTGAACTAAATAAAACATATTAAAATTAATTTTACCTGTTTTTTTTACTGTTTTATTAAAGTAGCCACTAGAAAATTTTAAATGACATATGTGACTCCTATTATATTTTAATTGGATATTGCTGTTTTAGACATGTAATTATGGATACCTTAAGGGATAGTATGCATTAGTGAGTCTTTCAAATATTTAAGAAATTATATTGGTATAAGGTTGAAGTCTAAAAATAACATATTTAAAGTCTAATTTTTCCCTTTTATATTTTTATATATTCGTAAAACATTCCTGATAATTCAGTTTCTGATAGCAAAAATAAGATATACACATATATATACTATAAATAATATTAATCATAATGAAAGATTGTTGCTAAGCCATGAAAGATGCTGGGATTCTTGGCCTCCAGAGGAGAGGAATTCAATCCAGGGTCAGTGATGGGGCTTGATCACTCAGAGATTTGGGGTAATAAAACTTTATTAAAGTATGAAAGAGGGAGGTGGGAGGGGGGTTCAAGAAAGGGAACACATGTACACCCGGGGCGGATTCATGTCAATGTATGGCAAAACCAACCAATATATTAATGTAAGGTAATTTGCCTCCAATAAAATAAATTCAAAAAAAAATTTAAAAAAATTAAAAAAATAAACCAGTAAGGGGAATAAAAAAAATAATAATGAAGTATGAAAGAGATAGAGAATGCTTCTGACACAGACATCAGAAGAGGGCAGAAAGAGTTCCCCCCTGCTAGTCTTTAGTTCGATGTTACATGGATACTTGCAGTCTGCTAATTAGAGAAAGGAAATAGCTCAAAACTCAGAGACTGGCATCAGGCCCCTCACCCATAACATGCATTTTGAGATAACATTAGCACAAGGAAAGTTGTCCTGGGCCATAAAATGATTGACATGAATCTTAAAGAAAGGCAGGTTTCCAAGCAAATACAGCCTCATTAACATAGTTTAGGAGAACATTTGCATGAGTAAAACATACTGGTTTATCAAGTAGATTCTGAGTCTTAGGCAGAACCAACTTAAAGACAGGATCTAGGGTAAATACATAGTTCATTAACATTGCTTAAGACAAACATTTCATGCAAAGACGGGCACAATAAAGGACAGAAATAGTATGGACCTAGCAGAAACAGAAGATATTAAGAAGAGCTGGCAAGAATACACAGAACAACTATACAAAAAGATCTTCATGATACAGATAATCACAATGGCATGATCACTCACTTAGAGCCAGACATCCTGAAACGTGAAGTCAAGTGGGCTTTAGGAAGCATCACTAGGAAAAAAGCTAGTAGAGGTGATGAAATTTCAGTTGAGCTATTTCAAATCCTGAAAGATGATTGTGAAAGTGATGCACTCAATATGCTAGCAAGTTGGGGAAACTCAGCAGTGGTCACAGGACTGGAAAAGGTCAGTTTTCATTCCAATCCCAAAGAAAGGCAGTACCAAAGAATGCTTGAACTACTGCACAATTGCTCTCATCTCATACACTAGCAAAGTAATCCTCAAAATTCTCCAAGCCAGGCTTCAACAGTACATGAACCATGAAATTCCAGATGTTCAAGTTGGATTTAGAAAGGCAGAGGAACCAGAGAACAAATTGGCAACATCCGTTGGATCATCAAAAAGGCAAGAGTTCCAGAAAAACATCTACTTCTGCTTTATTGACTATGCCAAAACCTTTGACGTGTGGATCATAACAAACTGTAGAAAATTCTTAAAGAGATGTGAATACAGACAACCTTACCTGCCTCCTGAGAAATCTGTAGGCAGGTCAAAAAGCAACAGTTAGAAATGGACATGGAACAATAGACTTGTTCCAAATCGGGAAGGAGTATATCAAGCAGTATATTGTCACCCTGGTTATTTAACTTATATGCAGAGTACATCATAAGAAATGCTAGACAGGATGAAACACAAGCTGGAATCAAGATTTCCAGGAGAATATCAATAACCTCAGATATGCCGATGACACCACCCTTATGGCAGAAAGTGAAGAAGAACTAAAGAGCATCTTGAGGAAAGTGAAAGAGGAGAGTGAAAAATTTGACTTAAAGCTCAATATTCAGAAAACTAAGATCATGGCATCTGGACGCATCACTTCATGGCAAATAGATGGGGAAACAATGGAAACGGTCACAGACTTTATTTTTCTAGGCTCCAAAATCACTGCAGATGATCACTACAGCCATGAAATTAAAAGACACTTGCTCCTTGGAAGAAAAATTGTGACCAACCTAGACAGCATATCAAAAAACAGAGACATTACTTTGCCAACAAAGGTCTGTGTAGTCAAAGCTATGGTTATTCCAGTAGTCATGTATGGATGTGAGAGTTGGGCCATAAAGAAAGCTGAGCACCGAAGAACTGATGCTTTTGAACTGTGGTGCTGGAGAAGACTCTTGAGAGTCCCTTGGACTGCAAGGAGATCCAACCAGTCCATTCTAGAGGAGATCATTCCTGAATATTCTTTGGAAGGACTGATGTTGAAGCTGAAACTCCAACACTTAGGCCACTTGATGGAAGAACTGACTCATTTGAAAAGACCCTGATGCTGGGAAAGATTGAAAGTGGGAGTAGAAGGGGACGACAGGATTAAATGTTTGGATGGCATCATCGACTCAATGGTCATGAGTTTGAGTAAGTTCTGGGATTTGGTGATTGACAGGGAGGTCCTGTGTGCTGCAGTCCATGGAGTCGCAAAGAGTCAGACATGTTGAATGACTGAACTGAACTGAAGACAAGCATTTCCATAAGAAAAACACATTTGTTAGCTCTAGATTTGAGAAAAGTTAAGTTCAGGTGTAACCACGTGTCATTATGGCAACACAGAATTTTAAAAGAAACCTCTTTTTAAATCTGTATAGCGAAGGGAAAAAGAATCTAACACTTGTAGTTTGTTTCCTCCTGCTGCTTGAGTGAGATAAAAAAATGTCTGACACTTGCAGCCTAATTCCTCTGTTTGTAGACCCCTGGCCTTCCTGCCTGTTACCCTCTCAATAATATCAATATCATTCTTCAAAAATTACACTTATGCCATTAATGTTGCTAATATGTTATATATTTAGTGGTGACATACACTCACTTCTGTCTTTGCTGACATTCTAAGAAGGCCCAGAATATGTTACATTTGTAATTAAAGTTAGGTAATACTTGGTTCTTGTTTTCAAATATCTAACAAAATAGTAAGTTAATCTGACAGGAAAATATAAGTGAGAGTGTAGAGAAATGCATTTTGAGAGACTTAAACATAAGTTGCAATGAGAGCGCAGAGATTAAGAAAGTCTTTCCAGATGAGTTGAAGCTGAGTGACAGAAGCTCTGTGGACCAATTAATATTCATCAAATGAGAAAAGCTAAAAGCATTCGAGGAGCAACATTAACCAAGGTACAGAGGTGTGAGATGAGACCTATTTATGAAATAAATGTATTTTCTATGGCTTCCACAAAGGGAGCAAATGTTTTTGGTGAGAGGGAATAGGGAAAGTGAAGGAAATAGTGGCAAGAGCAGAGATTGGGACAGATGATGCTAAAATATGTGATTCTAAAAATAGAAGCTCTATCATATAAGAAGTGTTAAGGAAGGTGAAATTTGCTACTTGGGTTAAGTGTGATGGAAGACCTAAAGTTAGATTTCAAGAGAAGAAGAATGGAGGTGGGGAATTCAGTTAGGAGTTTATTGCAATTGTACAGGCAAGAATCTAGGACCACCTTAGCTAAGGGATTTGTATTCTGTAAGAGACAGGTCAGGGAATAAATACAATATAGACATCTAGGTAACACTTGGGTTTCTGCCACGGATTATAGGATATCATTTTCAAAGGTATAGAATACAGGAAATTATCAGCATTGGTATAGGGAAGACTGTTCAGTTTTGAACACGGTATTTGAGATTTTTGTGACTATCTAGTCATTAATTATATATATGAGCTTGGAGATATAGAATGGGAGAGTCATTATTTAATAAATAGTGTTTGTGGGTTGAGCTCTTTCAGAAACAAAATGCAGAGAGACGAACTAAGTGTTTTGATGAAAATTAGGAGATACTTACAAAAGATCTGTAGGATGGATTATAGCAGGGATTGTTAGTCTTATTGGCGTGGTCTCCGTAGGGACTATTTCTGGTATGGCTTTACATAACTCCATACAGAATCATGAATTCATTACTACCTGGCACAGAGATGCTCAGGAGCTATGGTCCCAACAGGCTAAAATAGATCAACAAATTCAGGCACGCCTAGATGAGCTCCAGGATGCGTTATTGTATGTGGGGGATCAAGTAACAAGAATACAAGCACAATTGAGGTTGAAATGTCATTGGAACTTTACTAATTTTTTGTTACTAACTTGCCTTACAATAGCACTGAATATCCTTGGGAAGTTATTAAGGCCCATCTGCAGATGACTCGTATTAACTCTAACATAGCTTTAGACATAGACAAGCTTAAACAACAAATTAGCCGTCGCTATGCTTAACTGCATAGCGGAGAAGGCAATGGCAAGCCACTCCAGTACTCTTGCCTAGAAAATCCCATGGATGGAGGAGCCTGGTAGGCTGCAGTCCATGGGGTCGCTAAGGGTCGGACACGACTGAGCGACTTCACTTTCACTTTTCACTTTCACACATTGGAGAAAGAAATGGCAAACCACTCCAGTGTTCTTGCCTGGAGAATCCCAGGGACGGGGGAGCCTGGTGGGCTTCCGTCTATGGGGTCACACAGAGTCGGACACAACTGAAGTGACTTAGCAGCAGCAGCAGCAGGCAGAGAAGGCAATGGCAACCCACTCCAATACTCTTGCCTGAAGAATCCCATGGATGGAATAGCCTGGTAGACTGCAGTCCATGGGGTCGCTCAGAGTTGAACACAACTGAGTGACTTCACTTTCACTTTCATGTATTGGAGAAGGCAATGGCAACCCACTCCAGTGTTCTTGCCTGGAGAATCCCAGGGACGGTGGGGCCTGGTGGGCTGCTGTCTATGGGGTTGCACAGAGTCAGACACAACTGACACAACTTAGCAGCAGCAGCAGCAACAGGAGATACTAAGTCATCCAGACGTGACTGAGCTACTGAACAACAAGGAGATATTAAAGATGTATCCAGAAAGAATTCATATTATGTATTTTTCAAACTTACTAATATTATCCATGGATTTGGTTGTTGCTGTCCAGTTACTTGGTTGTGTCTGACTCTTTGTGATGCCATGGACTTCAGCACACCAGACTTCCCCGTCCTTTACCATCTCCTGGAGTTTGCTCAAACTCATGTCCATTGAGTGGGCGATGCCATCCAATCATCTCATCCTCTGTTGTCTCCTTCTCCTCCTGCCTTCAGTCTTTCCCAGCATGAGGGCCTTTTCCAACAAATCATCTCTTTGTATCAGGTGGCCAAAATATTGGAGCTTCAGCTTCAACATCAGTCCTTCCAATGAATATTCAGGATTGATTTTCTTTAGAATTGACTGGTTTGATCTTGTTGTCCAAAGGACTCTCAAGAGTCTTCTCCAGCACCACAGTTTGAAGGCATCAATAATTTTGATTTATGGGTTCAGTAGCCCAGGACTTTTTTTTAAAAAAAGAGAGACAAATTAGTGAAAATTTTGTAATTTCACTAAATTATCATCATTCTTCCAGTGATAAATGGTAGGAACCCATACTGTTATTCAAAATTATGTAAATCAAATATATAAATGTATTTACTGGCATGGATTTTATGGCTATGACCCACAATTTCCCCAGTAAATCATAACTGATATTAACATTAGGTCTTAAGATGTTCCTGATAAAGCTGATTGAGAGCAGAGACTGGGGGACCATGGAAAGAGTAACAAAATATACAACTCACAATTATAACTACCATTTACAAAAATCCGAATAAAATGGTAGATATACCATAAAGAGTGCTGTGTTTTTGTTTCCAGATATTAAATAATGATGCTATTTAAACTACTAAGGTGTTTCAACACACTTAAAGCATTCTAGGGGATCAGATAGTTGTGACAGATGGAATTCAACTTCCCTACATAAGACCAACAACTTTCATAAATCCTACCTGCTCTTTGTAGATGAAACTATTGAAACTTTTGTGTTTCAACCATTTGGATTCTGTGAGGAAAACAGCACTGCATACTGAAGACAATTTTCTGCTGCACTTTTATTGTTAATAGCAAAAGTGTTTTGTGCACAAAGAAAAATCTTTATTAGCAAAATGACATAATGACTTCATATCAAATGATGAAACCTTATTGCATATGATCCAAGTTAGATTATTTCATCTTAAGACATATATCAGAGATAAAAAAGGTGCAGATAAAACAGCCAAGAGAGTTAGAACTACATTAGAATTTACATATGATAAATGATTGGAAAACAACCATGGCAATGTTATATAAATGAGAAAATCTTGACAAAGAATTTTGGTTGAGAGAGTCATAAATGTGAAAACTATGATAGAAAATGAACCCAAAGTCTTCCTTATTCTATAAAATTTACCTTTTATAAAAGAAAAATGGAGACTTTTGGTTTTTAACTTTGTTAGAAATATACTGATCAATGCAATTTGATAGAAATTAGTAGTGATTTCAGTAACATGCTTATTGATACAATCTATGGCCAGCAATAGTCCATTTTAGAGGAGATCAATCCTGGATGTTCATTGGAGGGACTGATGCTAAAGCTGAAGCTGCAATACTTTGGCCACCTCATGCGACGAGTTGACTCACTGGAAAAGACTCTGATGCTGGGAAAGGTTGGGGGCAGGAGGAGAAGGGGACGACGGAGAATGAGATGGCTGGATGGCATCACCGACTCTGTGGACATGAGTTTGAGTGAGCTCCGGGAGTTGGTGATGGACAGGGAGGCCTGGCGTGCTGTGATTCATGGGGTCGCGGAGAGTCGGACACGACTGAGCGACTGATCTGATCTGATCCCAAAATTTAAAGAACAAGCAGGCTGGCAGGATTCTTTTTTAATGGACTTGGGTCATTTTTAAAGATGGATTAGAATCATTAATAACATTTTCAATTATATAAGCTCATGCCATAAAATGCCATTACTCAATTGCTCTATTTAGGCAACACAAACTACAGTTGCTGGATTGATCAGATCTGAAGCTGGATCACTTACTGGCTCATTAATTTTTATCATATATCGAGTGTTCTGACCTGGTACATCAGCTTTTGAAATAACCACTTGTCTTCTTTCCCTGGGCAAATAGCTACTGGATGCGTTTTTAAAATGTTGATCTAATTCATTTTATTCTCATTGAACATCTGTGGGAGAGGAAAGCTGGTAAACATGTGTTTAGGTTTACATGTACTTTGGGACTCATATCACCTCTGTGTACATTCCTGCAGGATTGACTTAGGCAAATTTGTTTAGATGGTAAAACAGGTCTTCAGGATTTTACATCTTTTCATTCTACTTTTCCCTTCTGTTTCAACACCTACTCCCAAGCATTTAGTTTTTTCTGTTCATGTCCCTTGGTAGTCCCAGAGAAACAAAGTAATTTGGATGCTTGAGATGGAAAAAACTTTGTAACAATACTCTGTCTCCTTAGTCTTGTGTTTCTCTCCAGTGTTTTCCTCAGTGCTCAAGAAAACCTTTTCCCACCTAGTGTGATAAAGTGTAATGCCTCAACATCATGAATATGCATTCCAGGATTTCAGTCCCTCCTCCTTCAGAGTCCCAGGGCACAGGATGACAGTGTATTTTAGGGACTCCACCTCCCTTAGAGTGTTTTCTTCTGCTGTGCCAGGCAACTCTATCTCATTTCCCTTCCCTCAATAGTCTGTTTCAATCCCCCAAATCAATTTACACCAGGCTTAGTTCCTTGATATGTTACATTACCCTGAGAGAGTCAAACCAAGACCTTCAAAGAGGGCAGGAAGGGTTGGCACAAAGAGATGACTGATATGATTTCATTGATAATAAGGGATTAAGACATGGATATGTAAATTTTCTTGCATTCCAAATCATGTATGTTCAACTACATTATCATAGTCATTTTATTATATGATTTCCCTTTCTCTGGCCATGTATATCTCTTTAACATTTTTGTTGTTGTTGTTGTTAGTTGGAGGGTAATTGCTTTACAATATTGTGTTGGCCTCTGCCATATACCTCAACATGAATCAGCCTCAGGTATACATATGTGCCCTCCCTCCCTTCTGAAACCTTCTGTTTTCCCACCCTATAGGTTGTCACAGAGTACTGGGTTGAACTCCCTGTGTCACATAGCAAATTATTTCTTGCTATTTATTTTACATATGGGGATGTATATGTTTCCATGCTATTCTCAAATTCCTATCACCCTCTCCTTCTCCAATGTGTTTGCAATAGACTTTCTTTGTATGAGGACTATTGTAAAATCTATACATATTTTCAGATCAACACTCTGCTCCCTCTTTAATTTTAGCCTCCCTCCTCCCTTTCTGTACTTCCATTTTATATTTTTCCTCACCTGAAATGTTTATAATTCTATCCTCTCTCTTTTCTATTTTCTTACTCTTCAGATCATTCCCAGGACACCTTATTTTTCCTTCTTCCTTTATTTTGTGTCTTCAGTCTCTGTTCTTCTTGTTGTTTGTGTGTTTGATGGGGAAGACCCATCTCTTTTAGGGAATTCAGTAACCAAAAATGCAAGTGACACGTGTATGACTGCCACAGTGTGTCAGCAGCATGGAAAGCTTGTCTCGGTGTAAACAAGACAGTGGCCACAAGAGTCAGAGGCTTCTTTCCTACATGTTCACCTGTAGCCTTAGAGTGGTCTTGAGAACAAGACACAGTATCTTCATGAGATACTTCAGAGCTGGTGATGGATTTCAGAATGATGTTCAAAACAGCCCGCAAGGCATGAAGTGCTGTTCATTCCAATTCTGTGGGGCAAAACTGATGATTTAACACACATCCACATCTTTTCAATGAGTTTATTGTATTAGTTCAGTTCAGTTCAGTTCAGTTCAGTCGCTCAGTCGTGTCCGACTCTTTGCGACCCCATGAATCACAGCACGCCAGGCCTCCCTGTCCATCACCAACTCCCAGAGTTCACTCAAACTCATGTCCATCGAGTCGGTGATGCCATCCAGCCATCTCATTCTCTGTCATCCCCTTCTCCTCCTGCCCCCAATCCTTCCCAGCATCAGAGTCTTTTCCAGTGAATCAACTCTTCGCATGAGATGGCCAAAGTATTGGAGTTTCGGCTTTAGCATCAGTCCTTCCAATGAACACCCAGGATTGATCTCCTTTAGAATGGACTGGTTGGTTCTCCTTGCAGTCCAAGGGACTCTCAGTAAAGGAAATAAAAAGAAACTCAGAAAATAAAGCAGATTTTATAAAAATCTGATTTCTTCAATTCATCATACTATTCCAAAGATTTTCCCCTGGCACGAACGGATATAATTTTCCCTTTTCTGTCACAAGTGGGGTGTTTATTTTCCTACTGCTCAATGGAAGTTGAAATGCTGTGGGGGATGTGCTTTCGTGCTATCTTCTCCAATGTGCTCTATCCCTGTGTAGTCAAATAAATTGGATCATTGAACATCACTAGGTGCATTCATGTTCCAGCTGTAGTGATTGAGAGGGTCAGTGTCCTGTATTTTGTGTCTGCTCCTTTCTTTTCTTTGCTCAGCAGTGTACTATTTGGTCGACATTATTTAGTCATATTTCTGTACGGTCTCCTCCTTTGCCTACCCTTTCCACCATATGAATGGTTTGTATTTCTCCCTGGTAGCTGATGCTTTCCACTCTCTCTCCTGCCTGTCTCTTTATCTCTTTTTTTGTTTGTTTGTTTGCCAGACATGAAGCTGCCACCAGGCCTTGATTGAAACCCTTGAGTAGTTCTTTCACCTATTCTATTCACCTCTGTTATTCCTACATCATTTTTCTTTTATCGAGATTCAGTGTTATAGAGCATACAGGATTAAGTAGGTCTGGGCGAGAACTGGACATTAACTCTTTAGGAATTCTAGTGTGGCTGATGAGGCCATCTTGTTGAAAAAGCAAGGTAGTAACTTTTCAAGTAGCTTAATTCCAGAGACAGTAAAGCAATGCTGCTTCCTGGAAATCTTTTGTTCACAAAACACTCAAAGCCCTGCTTTTCATGCACTGAGGTCTCGCGTTAAGTGTTTCTCTCTCAGAACAATATTAAGGTAGACATTGCAAATTTTTACTTTTATAGTTCATTATAATGATCTGGCATTTCTGCAGTTCCTTGTTGCAAATATATTATCCCCTTTTTGCTCTCAAGAAGTTTGCATTCAGGCAGAGTCAAAGGACAGAAGGACTCTGAGAAATCTCTGTCAGGGGGATTACTGCAAAGCAACACTTCAAAGATACTGTGAGAGAGGGCTCTGAAAATCTATAGGTCTGGTACAGCCAATGAAGCTGCCTATGGTAGATCAGGATGTCAAGGGAGGATCTGCCATAGGTGTCACAGGGAGACCAGACACTTAGAAATTAGTTTGAAACATCAATCTTCTTTCTCTACTACTTGTATTTAATGGATAAGCTCGTGAGGCTCTCTGCATGTGTCTTAAATTTCAATCCCTTCATGACGTGTGTTCTGGGAGGAAAACAAGAAGGTATGTGGAGAGGTATGAGAAGGACCAAATAGGTAAGCAGTAAAGTTGCCAAAGGGTATACCAAAGGAAGGTATACCTTCCTCCAAGGAAGGAAGGAGGGTCCATAGGACCAGGCCACATGTGGCCAGATGCCTTAGAGTTACCGAGTTGTAGGGTCCAAGATACTGGAGAAGAAAACTTTTAAACGGTTGTTCAGGCAAAACAAATGTTTCTCTTAAAGTCTCATAATGCACTGTTCTGTAGAACATATCTGGTAGATTAATGACCAGCTGTGGTGAAGGCCTAAAGCCCAATTTTAGGCTAGTGATAAATATCTTGGATTTAGAGGTTTAAATGTTTTTAGTAGCTAAGATATATTTTATGAAATGATAAAAACAATTATTCTACCACATGTAGAATTCTCACACAACAAAACAAAATTTAATTAGTTATGTCTTTCCAGATGAGATTGGAGAACAAATAAATATAAATATATATAAGCATTTTCAGTTTCATGTATACTAAAGATTTTGCCTTTCCCTTTTACAGTATTTTCTTTTATATTTTCTCAGCTAGCATATTTCAAATGCTCTCTTTTCCAATTTCCTTCTCATGAGCAAAGTTATCCTCATTTCAAACATGAGAAACCCTGGTGGTTGGAGAAAATTATTTCATCACATATAATGCACTTCCAAGTAAGGTGAAGCAATGTAAGTTGTCTACCAATTAGAGATTGAATAAACAAGGCTATCAAATAACCTAATTTCCTAGATAGTCTGGGGAGCCACTGATGTAAAATAAATGGAATTCTTAATGGATTCAATGAGATAAAGTACTTTTGCTTCTTTTCTATGCATTACTATATGGTTACCATTTCTACAGACCATAAAACTATATATGTGTAATTTAATATATTTATCCACACATTTTGAAAGCTATTATATGAAAGTCTAGGACATGAATATACTCTCCCCATTTCTGATAGAAACTGTAAAACAATATACAGCTATGTAGACTCCACCTCCAAATCTTGATTCTGAGATTTATCTATGGTTGAACCTTGGGTAAATAATTTAATCTCTCTATATACTCCCATGGACACTAAATGAACATTAACAAGTAAAATGCTTACCACAGTGCTTTGAATATTTTTATTATATAGAATTAAAGGGTAAGATTTTCATGACTTGAAGGTAAAATGAAGGGAGAAAGTTCAAGAGAAATAGATCCCATCTTCACATGTTTACAAGATTTCAAACACTTCAATATATGTGATACTTCACAAATTCTTATGATTTATGCTGTTTTTTTATTTTGATTAGAATCATAATATTAAATTATGATTATAATTTCACCTA
Organism: Moschus berezovskii; assembly: GCF_049115385.1. Lineage (NCBI taxonomy): Eukaryota > Metazoa > Chordata > Mammalia > Artiodactyla > Moschidae > Moschus > Moschus berezovskii. Next base: position 48,529,186 of record NC_142463.1, on the reverse strand, counting down.
AGATGGAGAGATCATTATTTTATTACATAAAATAGGAATCTAAAGCTCACAGTGATTAATGAAAAGTGACTTAAAGGTTCAGAACCCAGATCCTGGAGTCAGACTGCCTGGTTCAAAGTGGCATTCAGTTGCCACTTATAAGCTTGCTTACTGGGTGATTAACCTAGCTATGAGTCAAATTCCTCATCTGTAAATTGGGGATAATAATAGTACTTATCACCTCTGATTGTTATAAGGATTAATTTGGTTATCATATATGTAAAGGGCTTACAAAAATTCTTGACTCATAGTAAATACTCTATATGTATTAGCTATTATTTTTATATCATCAATGTTATTTAAAGCATACTTACATTTACGCAGTTGGAAAGCAGTGAACAGACCTAGAATACAGACCTTGTGATTAAAAATATTTATGTTGCTATTAGAATATCAGAATTTCTCTGAAAAATAGTATTGGACTTTTACTCAGGTCTTACTGTATGCCAGGAGTTCTTACATGCCCTTTACATGGATTCTTTCAATTATTCCTTACCACAGCTTTATGAGAGAAGACTTCATATCCCAAATTTTATAGATCATCCAGATGAGACAGAGAGAGGTTAAATTATTTGATCAAGGCCATCAGAATTCCTACAAAAGTAATCTAATCCCAGACCTTGCATTGTTGTTGTTGTGTTTAGTCGCTCAGTCAGGTCTGACTCTTAGAGACCCCATGGACTGCAGAATGCCAGTCTTCCTGTCTTTCACTATCTCCTAGAGTTTGCTCAAACCCATGTCCACTGAGTCAGTGATGACATCCAACCATCTCACGCTTTGTTGTCCCCACCTCTTCCTGCCTTCAGTCTTTGCCAGCGTCAGGCATAACATTATGCAAATTTAAATATTTTTCTATAGTTTCCAAATTTTCCATGATAGACATGTGTTAGTTTTGGAAGTGGAAAAAATGGATAATAAAAGTTATTTCAACAGAATAACTATTTTGTCAAGTAGAAGAAGCTGAGGGAATTGTTACAGTAGGTGATGGCTAAGTTGTAGAATCAGCAGAAGTTAGAATCAGGTAGCTATGGGTGGGCAGGAAGCAGTATAAAGGGAAAAAGGGGGAGAGCCAAAAGGCAGTAAAGAGAAAACTGAAATGGCAAACTGACTTCTCAAAGCTTTTACTCAGGGCTAGATTCATATCACAGGATGTAATGCACAAAATGTTTCAAAGAGACACATTTTATCATCCTTGGATTAATGAAAGCATTGCCATTCCTTTGACATTGTGATTCTGTGACTCATAGAATTTCATGAATGTTTTAAATCACAAATCATTTGAAAAAAGAGCTATTTTCAGTTGAAGAAAATGTGTTGAGTATATTTTAAAGTTATGGATAGAAAAATGAAACTGATCAATTATGGAAAAAGTGAACGTTACTCCAATGTTCCTTGTCTGAGGACATACTTAACTGTTGGGCTCAGTTGATTTCATGTTTGTGAATACCTGTGCACTGTTTGTATATACTCATATCCCTTTGTCCAGTCTCTGAGTGTGAGGCTCACACTCATTTGTTCTTTGTATGGCTTTTCTTTCTGAGGCAGTACTTGACCTCAAAGCTGTCTGAACTTTTGAAGGCTTGACAAGAGCAGTTAGGGGTAAATTGTATCTGATTCTATTTGCTGAAAGTAAACTCCAATACTTTGGCCACCTCATGTGACGAGTTGACTCAATGGAAAAGAGTATGATGCTAGGAGGGATTGGGGGTGGGAGGAGATGGGGACGACAGAGAATGAGATGGCTGGATGGCATCACCGACCCGTTGGACATGAGTTTGAGTGAACTCCGGGAGTTGGTGATGGACAGGGAGGCCTGGTGTGCTGTGATTCATGGAGTCGCGGAGAGTCAGACACGACTGAGCGACCGAACTGAACTGAACTGAAAGCTAACTCATGAAAGTAAAACTAACTTGATGAAAGTGAAAGGAAAAAGTGGAAAAGCTGGCTTAAAAATCAACATTCTAAGAACTAAAATCATGGCATCCAGTCACATCACTTCATGGCAAATAAATGGGGAAAAGTGGAAACAGTGACAGACTTTATTTTTGGGCTCCAAAATCACTGACTGCAGCCACTAAATTAAAAGACTCTTGCTCCTTGGAAGAGAAGCTGTGACAAACCTAGATAGCATATTAAAAACATTGAAACAGTACTTTGCCTACAAAGGTCCATATAGTCAAGCTATGGTTTTCAAGTAGTCATGTATGGATGTGAGTTTTGGACCATTAAGAAGGCTAAGCACAAAAGAATTGATGCTTTTGAACTATGGTGTTGGAGAAGACTCTTGAGAGTCCCTTGTACTGCAAGGAGATCCAACCAGTCAATCCTAAAGGAAATCAACCCTGAATATTCATTAGAAAGACTGATGCTGAAGTGCCAATAGATTGACCACCTGACGTGAAGAGCCAACTCATTAGAAAAGACCCTGATGCTGTGAAAGAGTGAAGGCAGGAAGAGAAGGGGACAAAAGATGATGAGATGGTTGGATGACATCACCGACTCTATAGACATGAACTCAAGCAAGCTCTGGGAGTTGGTGAAGGACAGTGAAGCCTGGTGTGCTTCAGTCCATGGGGTCGAAAAGAATCAGACACGACTGAGCAGCGCAACAAAACTAACTCAAGTCCAGCCCTTATGGAGGATGCTGAGATTTTTGGAAGGTGGTGCATTATACCCAGAGGAGTAAACTGTCAGTTAAAAATCCCATTTTATTTGTCTTTGCCAGTAGATTAAAAAAATAACTTATCAATCTGATTTTTCTCATGGGAAAATAAATATGTTTTCCATTATTTCATCTTCCATATATCACTGTGTACAAGTATTTATATCTTCATCAATGTATATAAGTGAAATTGCTGTTTAACTATTAAGTTTTACAATGATTAATAGTTTTAATAATTTGAAATTTAATCTTGAATCAGTATATTTCTTAGCTGTTGCACATATTGTCTACAATAAGTAAAATGATTTCAATTACAAAGCGATCTTAATGATTAACAAATGATTATGATCATGTTATTTTCTCTATGGTTAAACTATTAAACATCATTTTAAGAGTACAGTTATTATTTTAAAATTATCAAAGCCATCTGGCATATTTAGGGATTTTGTTTTATGTATTGGATTAATAAGAACAACAATGATCCAAAGTCAAATAAACAGCAAAGAGAGTTCCTGGAGGAGAAATATTCAGTGAATTGTGCATATGTGAGGTTGAATGCATTTATCTTTCCATCTGTGCTGATAGAAGGAGGCTTACTATTTTCTTGATCTTAAATGTTTAGCCCTTCAAGGATTTCTCCCATTAGAAATAGACTTTCGTGACTTATACTTCATTTTTACTTGTTGATATCCTACTTAATTATTCTTTGTGGCAGGCACTCTCTAATTGAACCCAATTCAATTAAATAATTTTGCTTTGCTTGTCCCTCTGTTTGAGTATCTGAATCTACTTGGAATTTTAAAAATATCTAAACATTGGAAGGACTGATGCTAAAGCTGAAACTGCAATACTTTGGCCACCTCGTGCGACGAGTTGACTCACTGGAAAAGACTCTGATGCTGGAAAAGGTTGGGGGCGTGAGGAGAAGGGGACGACAGAGAATGAGATGGCTGGATGGCATCACCGACTCGATGGACATGAGTTTGAGTGAAGTCCGGGAGTTGGTGATGGACAGGGAGACCTGGCGTGCTGTGATTCATGGGATCACAGAGAGTCAGACATGACTGAGTGACTGAACTGAACTGAACTGAAACACTGTGCAATCTACTTCATGTTAATCAGTCCACATTTATTGAACCCCTACTGTATGCAATGCAATAAGTATTGTGGAGTTGTTTGAAGGAAATAATAGGTACAGCTGCTAACTCTATGCACCTGGGAAAGCAAGTAGAAAACAGGACATAGGCATTTCAAAATTTTTTTAAAAAAATTTCTTTTGTAAAGAGAGAAATGAACTAAAACTAAAAAATGTTAGAATTTTAGACTGGTTTCCCTGAGCTATCAAGGTGCTGTGTTTTCTGTGCTGTGCCAAATACCAGTTAGGGGAAAGGAATCTGACCCCGTGAGCCAGAAATCAGTGGGGATTAATGAGAGGTTCATTGTGATATGCTGAAAGTTTCTTGGAAAACAAAGAATCATGTAAATTCACATGGGTTTAAAATTGAACTTGGATGTTTTCAGGTTCAAACAAGCCCATATTTATAGCTGGAATCTAGTATGAATTTGAAAAGCCTAAAGAAAGAAATATTTCATTTTTAAAATTTAGATTTTAATTTACTATTATATTTTTAAATCATATATCTTGACATTCTTATTTCTTCTATAATTTGAAAAAACTAGATAGTTGCAATGTTACAAATTACTTGTTTAAGGGACAGTACTCATTCATTACATGTAGAAATTCAAGGGTACCTCCACAATGTATGCAGTGCTAATATATGTGATTCATTATTTTCAATGAGAGTAGAATGGCTCTAATCTAAGTGTGTATGTAAAATCCTTAAATAGCTCACATCATAAATATAAACTGCAGGGCAGGTTTCGTTATTTTTCACTGTGATCCATGACACTTCTAGCCTCTTTCAGCCTCCCACATCTCAGTAGATGATCTTACTTTCTACTGACTGGAAAATGTTGGGGAAACCAGATGTAAGACCTAATTCTCTTTGTAGTCCTATATTCTTCAGAAACTGGGATTCAAAATCTCAGATCCATAGTGACATCTCCCTCTTACTTCCATTATAGTTCCCACTAAACCATGTAGAGCCTATCACCTAATAGGTCTCCCATAACCCTCCTTTGTTTCTCTTCATTTGTATGTCATGATACTTTCATAAATATATTTTTCATCAGATTCATTTCCACCACTAACTCCATTCCCATCAACTATACACGTGTCAAACACTTCTTCAAATACCAAGTCCTATTCCTACCATTTAAGTTCCTCTAAACTCTGGAACTAAACTTTCCACCCAACACATTCATTGAACAAAACTTCTTCCCTGAAAAGAGACTGTTTTCTGCTGGCATTGCTTAAGACCTTCTTGTTTCCTTCACTGGACATTTCATCCTGTTTTGATTACATTATCAGCCTAACCAAGGCTTCCTCATGCAATGAACTCTGAGATATCACCTCTCTCCAAATCCTCAAAAATGTTGCCCATTTCTCACAGTAACTCTCAATATTTGTCTTCAATTATAGCTTTCCATGTAATTTTTCTTTCTCTACTATTAGATTATAAGTTGTTTACAGTGGAGAGCATTGTTTGTTTTCCACAGTAGCTCCTGAGATGCAGTAATTAATATAACAAATTCTCTCACAGAAAAAGTATTAAGCATCTGGTGTGTAAGAGGTGAGAGAGATTAAGATACTGTTCTTATGAAAGCACAGAAGAGGGACATGTAACTCAGGCTCAGAGTTTGAGAAAACTTCTAGAAGGGGATCACACATAGGCTGTATTATAAATAATAAAAGGAGAAAGCCAAAGAAGTAGGATTAAAAGATGCTTGCTCTTTGGAAGAAAAGCTATGACCAACCTAGACAGCATATTAAAAAACAGAGACATTACTTTGCGAACAAAGGTCCATCTAGTCAAGGCTATGGTTTTTCCAGTAGTCAAGTATGGATGTGAGAGTTGGACTAGAAAGAAAGCTGAGTGCTAAAGAATTGATGCTTTTGAACTGTGGTGTTGGAGAAGAACCTTGAGAGTCCCTTGGACAGCAAAGAGATCCAACCAGTCAATCCTAAAGAAATCAGTCCTGAATATTCATGGGAAGGATTGATGCTGAAGCAAAAACTCAAATACTTTGGCCACCTGATGCAAAGAACTGACACACTGGAAAAGACCCTGATGCTGGGAAAGATTGAAGGTATAAGGAGAAGGGGAAGACAGAGGATGAGATGGTTAGATGGCATCACCGACTCGATGCACATGAGTTTGAGCAATCTCCCGGAGCTGGTGATGGACAGGGAAGCCTGGAGTGCTGCAGTCCATGGGGTCACAAAGAGTCGGACATGACTGAGTGACTACAGTGAACTGAAATGAATAAAGTAGGATAGGAGAATATTTCAGGCAGAGAGAATGACAAGAGAACACAGGAGCATTGAGTCATGATGCTCAGTAAAGACTAATAGGGCTAAGTGTATGAAGAAGGAAATGGTGAACACATTAGGCAGTTTGAGACATGAGTTTATTTATAATCAAACTATCAGGTGTGATATCGGAGTTGAGCTTTGGATTATAGTATGTGATATGCTAAAGAGCTTGGAGTTAAATATTTGGTAGGTGAAAAGAAGACAGTGAAAGGTTTAAGGAGAGGATTGGTTGTGACAAAGGATCTTTGAAATCAGACTCAAGAAGTTTGTACTGCGGCTTTGCCTCATTTTGTTTGCCACTGTGTATGCATGCATATGTGTTTGTGTAAGGGTTTCCACATATCTGCATATCTGTAAAACATCCAGATTAATTTTACTTATTGTTGAAAGAGTTAAGTGATATAATATAGGTATAACATCTTATGGAATACTCCTTAGATATTGTTATTTTCCTTTATTGGCTAGAATAAATCCTAGCACATAGAAAAACAATATTCTTTGTTCAATGAATGACAATTCTGTGCATGAGAAAAAGAGACTTTCGTTGACACTGTGTTGTCAGCTAGTAAAGATATACATTTGAATTTTTCTTGTGTTTTTAATTGAATTTTAGTTTTTATCAAAGTAATATAGATTTATAGTTTAAACATCAAAGAGTAATACAGGGCTTCCCACTATGACATCTGACTTTTCACAAGCAACCCCTTATAACCCTTGTAGTTGTATCTTCCAGCATGTATTTCCATTTTTCTAAATAATATTCAATATATATATATATTATTATTTGGGAATTTTTCAATTTGAGATAGTTCAAATGCATTATAAATTTGGAAGGTAAAAATTAATTGTCTTGTCCACTCCCCACTTGTATGTGTTTTCCTACTCCTTTCTCTCTCTTAAAACTGTATTGCATTTTGAAGTTATATGAATAATCTTTGACCAGAACAGCATTACTATACAGATCGAAAGAGATGGGAATAGCAGACCACCTGACCTGCCTCTTGAGAAACCTGTATGCAGGTCAGAAAGCAACAGTTAGAACTGGACATGGAACAACAGACTGGTTCCAAATAGGGAAAGGAGTACATCAAGACTGTGTATCATCACCCTGCTTATTTAACTTCTATGCAGAGTACATCATGAGAAACGCTGGGCTGGAAGAAGCACAAGCTGGAATCAAGATTGCTGGGAGAAATATCAATCACCTCATATATGTAGATGACACCACGCTTATGGCAGAAAGTGAAGAAGAACTAACGAGCATCTTGATTAAAGTGAAAGAGGAGCTTGGAAAAGTTGGCTTAAAGCTCAACATTCAGAAAACGAAGATCATGGCATCTGGTCCCATCACTTCATGGGAAATAGATGGGGAAACAGTGGAAACAGTGGCTGACTTTATTTTGGGGGGCTCCAAAATCACTGCACATGGTGACTGCAGCCATGAAATTAAAAGATGCTTACTCCTTGAAAGGAAAGTTATGACCAACCTAGACAGCATGTTAAAAAGCAGAGACATTACTTTGCTAACAAAGGTCCATCTCTTCAAGGCTATGGTTTTTCCAATAGTCATGTATGGATGTGAGAGTTGGACTAGAAAGAAAGCTGAGTGCCGAAGAATTGATGCTTTTGAACTGTGGTGTTGGAGAAGACTCTTGAGAGTCCCTTGGACTGCAAGGAGATCAAACCAGTCAATCCTAAAGGAAATCAGTCCTGAATATTCATTGGAAGGACTGATGTTAAAGCTGATACTTCAATACTTTGGCCACCTGATGTAAAGAGCTGACTTATTTGAAAAGACCCTGATGGTGGGAAAGATTGAGGGCAGGAGGAGAAGGGGAAAACAGAAGATTAGATGGTTGGATGGCATCACTGACTTGATGGACATGAGTTTGGGTAAACTCCGGGAGTTGGTGATGGACAGGAAGGCCTGGCGTGCTGTGGCCCGTGGGGTCACAAAGAGTCAGATACGACTGAGCAACTGAACTGAACTGAATTGATACTGATTGTTTATACCTGAACTACAGAATATACTGTGATCACACTTTTTCATTTACGTCTTTTAAAAAAATGTTTGATAAATGTCTTTATTTATACTTGCATAATAGTTTTACACCTATATTTCAAGTTTCCTGAAGGCTTTCTAAAAACATTGTAGATGTTCTATTTTTTTCTTGTGTACTTATTGTTTTCATCCAGTAACTCTTTATTCTTTGTTCTGTGTGACTGCAGTATCCTCATTCACTTCTCTGAAGCCATTAGTGATGTGTTATTTATTTTCCTCCTTTTTTTTTTTGTCGAATATTCTTCTTATTGCATTAACTTCTTTTTGGGGCTTTTCTTTATTTTGTTAAGTTCATTTGTTTTTCTCAAGTGCTTGATGATCCTTTCTGTTTAATTATATTAGGAAAGAAATTCTAGGCAACTGACTGGTAGAAATGTGTGTAGCACTAGTAGGGTTTACTGTTGAAGAATTAAGTGTATGTAATCCAACTGTTTCTTTTGTTTTGTTCAGTTGCCTAAGTCGTGTCTGACTCTTTGTGACCCCGTGGCTTACAGCACGCCAGGCTCCTCTCTCCTTCATAATCTCCCAGAGTTTGCTCAGATTCATATTCTTGAGTCAGTGATGCTATCTAACCACTTCATACTCTGTCACACCCTTCTCCTTTTGCCTTATGTCTTTCCCAGCATCAAGGTCTTTTCCAAATATCAGTATACCCTGATTATGTCTTTGGGATATGACCCAAAGTTTTCTTCAAAGAAAATCTTCCTATCTTCTTCCTGTGTGTGGGGATGTTTGGGGGGGTTGGATGTGGGATGAGAGCCTGTCTTCCAGCTTTCTCATAGATGCACACAGATGCACAGTGATAGAAGCTATGCATTTCACTCTTTAAAAAATGTTTACCCCTATATTCATTATGAAGTTTTATCCACTGTTGGGCATAGTGTCACTGTATTTAGAGTCTCTGGTGTAATTTCTCTGGAAGTATGTGGTAGAAATTTGTCTCAGTTATGCCAAATTTTAATCAGATATCTTTTTATTCAGCTCTGCTTCTCACTCACACTTTGTAAATGAACTGGTGCCTCTGATTTTCTAGCCCTCCTAAGGTTCTGAGACTTAGATTGGCTTGCTTCTTTTTGGTCATAGCCTCAGAAGGAACTTAGTTTTCAGCCCTTTCTACTAAGTTTCTGGTCGGTTATCCATGAGTTTTTAATCATCTAAAAATTTTCCTCATCTATCGTCATATCTATTTTTCTCTTTGTCTTCATGGGTTATTCTTTGATATTGTAGTTGTTGTGGGAGTAATTTTAGATATAAGCACCTTCAGTCTAGAATCTTAAGCCCCTATTTGAAAATGTCAAGATGCTTTTAGGTTGATCATCTTATTTGATTCGCACAACTTCTGGAATGTTTCACAGTTGGAATAGCTCTCATCTCTGTTTTATAATTTGTGGAAACCGCTTCTTGAGTTGAGTTTGGTAGTTGTTATATGGCCATTTTAGCTCAATACTTTGGTTCTATCTTTAGTGCTCCTTATAGGAAATCACAAAGTCCAAGGGAGAAAACATGGGAATTTTTAGAATCTGAGAAATAAATACAGGAAGTGAAGATATAAACTTTAGGACCTTGACTAAATGGTCTTTGCATATCGAAAGAGCAGACCACATTATTGAAAATTTACATATGATTCATGCTTATGACTTGGGCTTCCCTGATAGTGCAGCTGGTAAAGAATCTGCCTGCAATGCGGGAGACCTGGGTTGGATCCCTGGGTTGGGAAGATCCCCTGGAGAAGGGAAAGGCTACCCACTCCAGTATTCTGGCCTGGAGAAGTCCATGAACTGTATAGTCTATGAGGTCCAAAGAGTCGGACACGACTGAGTGACTTTCACTCATTTCACTCACTCATGCTTACTCAAAGAGGACAGAACACTCTCCATATTTAAACTAAGTGATGTTTGTTGCTGAATCTCACATGTTTCAGGCAGCACTCAAGTTACAGTGTTTGGTATGACATACATCTTTCTTACCATTATGACGAGACCTTTGATTAAGAAACAAAAAGCTCCTATTTCTTAAATGGTAGAGCTCATATAAAAGGTTCTAAGAAGATCTCATCCTGGGTTAAACACAACTTTGAAAATGTAGGGTTAGCAATTTCAAAGATGCTCACCACCAATAAGCATAGGCAGCTCACTTGGATTGTGCTGTTGGTAACTCATCACTCATACCTGCCCCATCTTACTGAAACAACAGCAGTGGCAACTGAGGAGACACTACTTGCAATGAAATTTATTCAGGTAGATCGTGCAATTGGCTATTGAATTGTATCTTTTAAGGATGCTAGAGTTTTCTTTCTTCTGCTTTTTTTTTTTTCTCTTTGTTCTATTCCTTGAGATTCCTTTTTAGACTTCTATCTTGTCATTATTTTCCCTAGTATTTTGTCTATTATGATTTTTGGAAAGAAATAGTCTTATGAAATTTTCAGTAATGATAAGACAGCAAAAACATGCAATATGATATGTGATTAAATGCATACATACACACACAAATATGTGGGTACACATTACATTAAATAGACTTAGCTTAAAAAAATGCAAGTTGTGTAGATTTGGTCTTTAAAATGATCAGCTAGAAAATTCACTTGCAAAGTATACTCTTTGACCATTTTAAAGGTTCCTAGATTTATTTCAGGCAGTGAATACATCTTAGCAATAGAAAATAACATCCCTAATATTTTACAGTCTTTGAAGTCCAGGAACAAACAAGGATTTTCTAGTTTTATTCTGTATACTGTATAGCATCCTATAACCATTATATACATTTTCCAGATTTAATTTGCTTTGAAGAATCTCCAGTGGGTGAAATAAATAGACAAGGCACAATACTGTCTAAATTAAAAGTTGTTTCTGTTTTTAAAGGGTTTATATGAGTGAACTCTGCAATTAAATTCATTGAAAAATATAGTGAATTTTTTTTTCCTGCTGACATTTTACTCAAAACATATCTGTTGCTTTTAAAGGCAGTGAGATAAGTGTTTGGAAAAGATTTGTGCTCAAAAAGTCCTATTGCAAAGACAAAAGCAAGTTGTAAAAATAAAATTGCCCAGTAAAATGTCTGTTTATTTTACTTACAAACTGCAAGAGCATTTTGTTGTAAAAGTAACTTTTTAAAAACTGTACTAAATCCCAAATACTTGAAAGAGAGATAATTGTCTATAGTTGAAATCACTCAAAAGCACTTCTCCAGCTCTTATACCTGGAGACCAGCCAGGCTCCCTCAATCAGATTCACTTATCAGGTGTTAAAAATAAATGAAATGGAAATGCTCAGGTTGGATCCAGTGTATTCCAAATGTGCATATTCACAGGAACTCTTCCAGTAAAGCATAAAACAATAGAACTGAAATTTTAGAGAGTGTCAAAGGCACCTGCCTCATTATTCTTCTATCTCTTGGTCCATGTACATATTACATAAGCTGATGGGCTCTGCATTGTATCAATGACCTGTGTTTGTGTAGAATCTCATAGCTGTTTAAAGGTTATGATGTAGTGATGTGAGTTCTTAACTTGAAGGAAAAAAATAAAAACACAAAACAGAAGAAAACATACTTTCCATTTTGGGAGTTTTAGATTAATTCATTTTGTTTTTATGCTTATGAGTCATATAGGCTTATCAGGTGACACAGTAGTAAAGAATCCACCTACCAGTCAGGAGATGTGAGTTAGATTCTTGGGTTGGGAAGATACCACGGAGAAGGAAATGGCAACCCACTCTAGTATCTTGCCTGGGAAAATCCACAGACAGAGGAAGCTGGCAGGCCACAGTACATAGGGTCACTGAATGTTTAGTTACTAAACAGCAGCAGCGGCAGCATGAGTCATATATCCAAACTGTTCCATTTTCAAAATTAATAAATGTAATTATAGAGCCCAGTCATCAGTCAGTTCAGTCGAACAGTCATGTCTGAATCTTTGCTAACCCATAGACTGCAGCTCGCAAGGCTTCCTTGTCCATCACCAACTACCAGAACTAGCACAAACTCATGTCCATTGAGTCAGTGAAGCCATCCAACTATCTCATCCTTTGTTGTCCCTTTCTCCTCCTGCCTCAATCTTTCCCGGCATCAGGGTCTTTTCCAATGAGTCAGGTCTCATCAGGTGGCCAAAGTATTGGAACTTTCTGCATCAGTCCTTCCAATGAATATTCAGGACTGATTTTCTTTAGGATTAACTGGATCTTCTTGCTGTCCAAGGGTTTCTTAAAACTCTTCTCCAACACCACAGTTCAAAAGCATCAATTCTTTGGCTCTCAGCTTTCTTTATGGTTCAGCTCTCACATCCATACATGACTACTGGAAAAACTATAGCTTTGACTAGACAGTCCTTTGTTGGCAAAGTAATGTCTCTGCTTTTTAATATGCTGTCTAGGTTGGTCATAGTTTTTCTTCCAAGGAGGAAGCATCTTTTATATTCATGGCTGCAGTCACCATCTGCAGTGATTTTGGAGTCCAAGAACACAAAGTCTCTCACTGTTTCCATTATTTCCCCATCTATTTGCTATGAAGTGATGGGACCAGATGCCATGGTCTTCATTTTTCGAATGCTGAGTTTTAAGCCAGATTTTTCATTCCTCTTTCACTTCCATCAAGAGGCTATTTAGTTCCTCTTTGCATTCTGCCATAAGGGTGGTGTCATCTGCATATCTGAGGTTATTGATATTTCTCCCTGCAAACTTGATTCTAGCTTGTGCTTCATCCAGCAGGGTGACAGTATACAGCCTTGATGTACCCCTTTCCCAATTTGGAACCAGTACATTGTTGCCAGTCTGGTTCTAACTGTTGCTTCTTGACCTGCATACAGATTTCTCAGGAGGCAGGTAAGGTGGTCTGGTATTCCCATCTCTAAGAATTCCACAGTTTGTTATGATCCACATAGTCAAAGGCTTTGGCAGTCAATAGAGCAGAAGTAGATGTTTTTCTGGAATTCTGTTGCTTTTTTGATGATCCAAGGCATGTTGGCAATTTGATCTCTAGTTCCTCTGCCTTTTCTAAAACCAGCTTGAACATCTGGAAGTTCATGGTGTACATACTGTTGAAGCCTAGCTTGGAGAATGTTGAGCATTACTTTGCTAGCGTGTGAGATGAGTGCAGTTGTGCAGTAGTTGGAATATTCTTCTGCATTGCCTTTCTTTGGGATTGGAATGAAAACTGACCTTTTCCAGTCCTGTGGCCACTGCTGAGTTTTCCAAATTTGCTGAATATTGAGTTTAGTTCAGTTGGTTCTGACTCTGTGACCCCATGGACTGCAGAACCCCAGACTTCCCTATCTATCACCAACTCCCAACTCAAACTCATGTCCATTGAATCTATGGTGACATACAACCATCACATCCTCTGTCGTCCCCTTCTCCTCATGCCTTCCATCTTTCCTAGCATCAGAGTCTTTTCCAATGAGTCGTTTCTTTGTATCATTTGGCCATATATTGGAGTTTCAGCTTCAGCATCAGTCCTTCCAATGAACACCCAGGATTGATCTCCTTTAGAATGGACTGGTTGGATCTCCTTGCAGTCCAAGGGACTCTCAAGAGTCTTCTCCACACCACAGTTCAAAGGCATCAATTCTTCAGCGTTCAGCTTTCTTTATAGTCCAGCTCTCACATCCATACATATTGAGTGTAGGCTATACTTTCACAGCATCATCTTTCAGGATTTGAAATAGCTAAACTGGAATTCCATCACCTCCACTAACTTTGTTTGTAGTGGTGCTTCCTAAGGTCCACTTGACTTCCTATTCCAGGATGTCTGGCTCTAAATGAGTGATCACACCATCATAATTATCTGGGTCATTAAGATCTGTTTTGTAGTTCTGTGTATTCTTGCCACCTCTTCTTAATATCTTCTGCTTCTGTTAGGTCCATACCGTTTCTGTCCTAAATTGTGTGCATGTTTGCATAAAATGTTCCCTTGGTATCTCTAGTTTTTTTTTGAAGACATCTCTAGTCTGTTTCATTCTATTGTTTTCCTCTATTTCTTTGTATTAATCACTTAGGAAGTCTTTCTTATCTCTCGTTGCTGTTCTTTGGAACTCCACATTCAAATGGGTATATCTTTCCTTTTCTCCTTTGCCTTTAGCTTTTGTTCTTTTCTCAGCTATTTGTAGCGCCTCCTCAGACAACCATTTTGCCTCTTTGCATTTCTTTTTCTTGGGGATGGTTTTGATCACCTCCTCCTGTACAATGTCATGAACCTCTGTCCATAGTTCTTCAGGTACTCTATAACATGTAATCCCTTGAATCTATTTGTCACTTCCACTGTATAACCATAAGGGATTTGATTTAGGTCATACCTGAAGTGTCTAGTGGTTTTCCCTACTTTCTTCAATTTAAGTCTGAATGTTGCAATAAGGAGTTCCTGATCAGAGCCCAGTCATCTCCCAGTCTTGTTTTTTCTAACTGTACAGAGCCCAATACTGGTACACTAATGAGGACTTGATTTGTTAAGAAAGTATTTGTTAAGAATCTATTGCATGCCAAGCGTAGCACTTGGGAGACACTGGAAATACACAGCTTTTTCTTTCCAAATATCGAGTTATTAGATTTATTGATATTTTCTTCTCAAAATGATAGTTGAATTTTTTTGCATGTTAAAAGAAATCTAATATTTAAAAATTTTGTACTGGATGGGGTCTTGGAGATGAGCCAGCCTAACTAAAGCCTTTGTTTTGTAGAAAAGAAACTAAGCAAGAGAAATGAAGGGACTTACCTTCAACCACAAGGCTAATATATGTATGTTTGTCACTCAGTTGTGTCTGACTCTGCAATCTGATGAACCATAGCCCACAGTCTCCTCTGTTTATGGGATTCTCCAGGCAAGAATGCTGGAGTGGGTTGCCATTCCCTTCTCCAGGGGATCTTCCCGACCCTGGGATAGAACCCGGGTCTCCCACATTGCAGGCAGATGCTTTACTATCTGAACTAGCAGGGAAGAGGGTCCTGCAATTAGGACTCAGTTCAAAACAGTGAAAAATATTTCAGATTCAGAGTCAGGCCTATTTTCTTCTGCATGGGATAAATTTTATGGAAGATTGTGGAAACTTATCTAATACTAGACTATGCCTGTGTTGGTTCCTAGATTATGCCTATGTTGGTTCCATTGTGAATATGAAGAAGCTCCTGTAAGTGTAGCTAACTTTAAAAAGGTGGCTGATTTCCAAATTTTGCATGAAAAATGGGTCAAAATAGCAGTTAATAGGAGTGATAGTCATTCAGGTTGATTCCATAATACTGCTCCTATTCCACAGTATCACATCCTTCTCATTCTAATTATCTGTACCTTTTTAAGTTGCAATATTTTTAAGGTCCTAAAATAGCCTGTGTATATTAGATACAATTTTAGAGGACAATGAATAATGCAAAAATAAATATAAGAAAGCGAAAAGAAATGAGAAGACATGACCAGAAAGAACATAGCCACTATCAAGGCCCATGCACCTAAGAAAATGTATTTACATTGTTTTTCTACTTCTGAAATTATGTAGACTATATTCTTCTTTGCCATAGAAATGCATTTGGACTCCTTCTTTATGTGATTCTTAGGGGAAGTCTGAATTCCTCTTTGGCATTTGTAATTCTTGTTCAGTAAGTGATTTGGCATGCATATAGTAGAGATAAATCTTTCTGGAAGTGAGAAATGTGACCAAAGACAATCCCAAGGTTAAGTTTTCTACTACACTCCTATTAGCATGAACTCTTTCCTTTGAGTGCCAAAAACAAACATTTAAGTATATTAATGAAGAAAGCACTGGCATAAAGAGGAAAACATTCATTCTAAGTCTTGTGTTATTCTCGAGCTACTTAAAGTTTCCATTAATTCAGTGTGAATTTGAATAAAACAAGGTGGAACATCATGATAAGTTAAACATTTTTCAATCGATCACCTGTATTTTTATGTCATATTTATGGAAAAAGCAAGAGATGCTAGTTTCTGATGTTGATTAAATATATTCAGAAGTAGGTATTTTAAAAAATAATATATCATTGGATAAACACTGATTTTAAAATGAAAATAATTGTTAATTTTATAAAGTTTAGAAATATCTTGCCTTTAAATTTTAAATATTGGTAGCTGATTGGACATATGACTATTACTTTCATTAATTTTTAATGGTTGTATCATTAGTGCTCTAAGCAAAACTAGGAAACATCATGTTTAATTATAATTTAGACATGATTAATTTATGGAATATTTTTATATTGAACAATTCTATTAAAATAGTTAAACTTAGTGATCTATAAACAGCTCAAAGAAATAAAACCTAAATTTAAATTGCAGTTTTAAAACTGTATAGAGATTCATTTAATATCCTCAAAGTGTAGAAATATGATTTTTTTTTAATTTTATTTACTCAGATAAGAATAAATGTTATTAATCAGGGTTTAACTAATTTGGCTGGACTCTTATCAAGATAGGAAAATCTCAAGACTTCTTTATGTCAAACAGATAGTGAACTATTTTATAGAGAAAATTGGCATGTCAGAATCAATAGTTATGAATTTATTGAAGTTAATGTGGTTAATGTTCAGGGGCCATTCTTTAGACTAGATTACTGAGGCAATGATGTGAGTGTCTGCAGTGAGAAGACAAATAACTCTAGGTAAGTAGATATGATGGTTTTGCTAAGCAATCTACTTCCTTGACTGCATTCTATAAAACATTAAATTCTTGTGGTAAAATTTCTTTTGCACATGAATAAATCAATCAGTTGGAAATACAACATGAAAGCCTGCTCAGGAAAAAAAAAAGTTAAGCAAGAAAGGAAAGAAAAGGAGAGGATGAATGGAGAGAAAAGGAAATCATCCTGTTAAAAGTAGCAGGCACAGGAATCCATAGGCAAAGCATCAATACTAGGTCCATTCAGCCTCTTTGGGACACCCTTATAGTCTGTAATGCCCTATTCTTATGTTCTGTGCATATACTTTCAAATAAAATTTCAAATTGTTTCATTCATATTTCATGCATTTGGCATCTTTTTTATCATCTCCTGGTCTTTTTCCTGAGTTCTGAGGAAAAGAGGTAATCATCAATCATTCATTTTATGGTCCCAAATAATTTTCAAACATTCTTTAAACATTTTTAAAGTAAATCTTTGTTCTGTTTTGCATGGTAGATTAAAAATCCCAGTGGGGTCTAAAATTAAAATCTGTATTAGTTTCCAAACTCAGTGTCTTAAAACAACACAAATTTATTCTCTTGCAGCCTGGAAACCAAAAGTCCAAAGTCAATTTAACATAGGGCTCTGCTTCCTCTCAAGGTTCAAGGGTAGATTCTGTCCCTTGCTCTTCTAGCTCCTAGTTGTTCTAGGTATACCTTGGTTTCTAGAAGCATCACTTCAATCTTTAACCTCCATTGCCTCTGTCTCCTCCTCTTCTATCTGTGAAATACCTCCTGTGTGTCTCTTATCCTAATACTCCTCAGTGGATTTAGGGCATACTTGGACAATCCAAAGGTTTCCCTTGTAGCTTAGCTGGTAAAGAATCCACCTGCAATGTAAGAGACCTGGGTTCAATCCCTGGGCTGGGAAGATCCCTTGGAGAAGGGAAAGGCTACCCACTCCAATATTCTGGCCTGGAGAATTCCATGGACTATATAGACCATGGGGTCGCAAAGAGTCAGACACGACTGAGTGACTTTCACTTCACTCACTGGACAACCCAGTAGGATTTCCACATCTCAAAGTCTCTGCTGCTGCTGCTAAGTCACTTCAGTCGTGTCCGACTATGTGTGACCCCATAGATGGAAGCCCACCAGGCTCCTCTGTCCCTGGGATTCTCCAGGCAAGAACACTGGAGTGGGTTGCCATTTCCTTCTCCAATGTGTGAAAGTGAAAAGTGAAAGTGAAGTCGCTCAGTCGTGTCCGACCCTTAGCGACCCCACGGACTGCAGCCTACCAGGCTGCTCCATCCATGGGATTTTCTAGGCAAGAGTACTAGAGTGGCTCAAAGTCTCTAACTTAACTATATCTGCAACTAACTTTTTTTTTTTTCAAATAAGGTGATATTACCAGATTCCAGGAATTAGGATACAAAACACATCTTTGAGGGGCCAGATTTTTTTTGATTATTTAAAAATCTTTCCTTCTTATGCAGTCCAATGAGAAGTATTCAATATAACTCTAGGAAACAATAGAGCAGAAGTAGAGTTTTGCTCCAGTAGAGCAAAAACAGTAGAGCTTGAAAGATCAGTTTCAGAGTCAGATGGACTTCGGTTTGAATCATAGACTTTATCACTCAATAGGTATGTGGCATTAAGTAAATAATTTTCATATTAGAAAAAGATATAAAATATAGTATTCTAGGTACCATGGCAATAATCCAAAGACTTCAGATATGGTACAAATACCATCAGGGTCCATAGTAATGTTCTAAGGCCTATGTAAGTACTTAGCAAACTTTTGGTCTTATATTTTCATATGATTCTTTCCTGGACTTCCCTGATGGCTCAGATGGTAAAGAATCTGGCTGCAATACAGGAAGCCCAGATTTGATCCCTGGGTTAAGATCCCTTTGAGAAGGGAATGGCTACCCACCCCAGTATTCTTGCCTGGAGAATTCCATGGAATGAAGTGCCTAACAGGCTACAGTCCATAAGGTCGCAAAGAGTTGGACACGACTGAGTGACTAATGGTTTTTCCTAGAAGTGATCCACTTGAGAATAGGTCTGTGGCTGGTCTGGTTCCATTTCCAATCTTATGTAATTATGATGAAAATTAATTCAGATAATATGAAGTTTCTGGATCTATGTCTAAACACTGAAAGTGGTCTGTAAAATATGATTTTTCAACAGACTATCTTTCTTCCATTGTATTGTTCTGCTCCTTTGTCAAAAATTAACTAACTATATATGTATCTATTTCTGAAAATTTCATTGATTTATTATTTTTCTATTCTTTTATCAATACCATAATTTTTTGATTATTGCAGCTTTAGTAAGTTCTAAGGAGAAAGCAATGTCAACCCACTCCAGTACTCTTACCTGGAAAATCCCATGGACAGAGGAGCCTGGTAGGCTGCAGTCCATGGAATTGCAGAGTCGGACATGACTGAGCGACTTTAGTTGTTTCACTTTTCACTTTCATGCATTGGAGAGGGAAATGGCGACCCATTCCAGTGTTCTTGCCTGGAGAATCCCAGGGACAGGGGAGCCTGTTGGGCTGACGTCTATGGGGTCGCACAGGGTCAGATACAACTGAAGCGACTTAGCAGCAGCAGCAGTAAGTTCTAAAGTCAGAAAATGTCTGTCTTTCAATTTTGAGCGTCCCCTTCAATATTGTGTTGACTATTCTGGATATTTTGCGTCTCTATATTAACTTTAGAATCACTTTCTTTCTCATATATGCTAAATAATTTTCTGATATTTTGATTGAGATTGCATTGAGTATACAACAAGTTTGGAAGAACTAACATCTTGAACATATGGAGTCTCCCTATCCATGAAAATGAAATGTCTCTCCATTGATTTGGTTCTTATTTTCTTTCTTTCATCAGAGTTTTATAGTTCTCATATAGAATTTATACATATTTTATTGGATTTGCATTCATTATTTCATTTTTTTGAAGCATGTATATCAATAGTATTACATTTTTCATTTCAAATTCCACTTGTTCATTGCTGATATATAGGAAAAAATTTGAATTTTCATATTAATTTTGTATTCTATAAACTTGCTATCATCATTTATTAGTTCTAGGAGTTCCTTTATCAATTCTTTTGGATTTTCTACTTAAATGACATGTCATCTGCAAACAAAGGCAACTTTATTTTTTCTTTCCCAAGCTATATATCTTGTATTTTCTTGCCTTATTGCGTTAGATAGGACATCTAGTACAATGTTGAAAGAGCAGCGGTAAGAGGGGACAACCATGTCTTATTTCTGTTCTAGGGGAAAACTTTGTGTTTCTCACATTTAATATGATGTTATCTGGAGGGAATTTTGTAGTTATATTTTCATTGAGGAAGTTCTCCTCTATTTCTATTTTACTAAGAGCTTCTATAATGAATGTATGTGGGATTTTGTCAGATATCTTTTCTACATCTGTTGATAAGATCATATGGCTTTTCTTTTTTAATTTCTTGATGTGCTGTATTATATTAATTGATGGTTGATTGTGAAACTAGCCTGTCGTACCTGGGATAAATCCTACTTGGTCATAGTTTAATTATTTTTATGCATCATTGGATTCAACCTGATAATATTTTGTTGAGTACTTTTACTTCTATATTCATAAGAGATACTGTTGAAAAGCCAAAGTGAGAGTTGCTCAGTTGTGTCTGACTTTTTGCCACCCTGTGGGGCTCTCTTTTTCCTTTCAGTGTCTTTATCTGGTTTCAGCATTAGTGTAATGTTAGTACTAGGATAACTTGTAGAATTAGTTAGGAAATACTGTCTTTACTTCTGTCTTCTGAGATTGAAAAGAAATGCTATAACTTATTCCTTAAAGGTTTATTAGAATTAACCAGTGAACCCATCTGAGTCTGATGCTTTAATTTTTGGGAAATGCTAATTATTGATTCATTTTTTTAATAGATACATGTCCATTCAGATACTGATATATACAGGATTTTTCTGTTTCTTCCTTCGTACATTTTTGTAGATTGTGTCTTTTGAGCAATTGGTCAATTTGATACCTATGTTATGAAATTTGTGAGCAAAGAATTTTTTGTATAATTTCTTTATTGTTCTGTTAATGTTCTTGGGATCTTTAGTGATGGACTTCTTTTATTTCTGATACTAGTAGTTTGTTTTCTTTCTCTTTTTCTTAGTTAGCTTGGATAAATACTTATAAATTTCCTTGGTCTTTTAAAAGAACCATGTTTTAGTTTTATTACTTTCTTATCAATTCCCTGTTTTGACTTTCAGTTATTTTTGCTCTAATTTGTATTATTTCATTTCTTCTGCTTGCTTTGGGTTTAATTTGTTCTTTTTCTAGTTTCCTAACGTGGAAGAGTTGGACATGGCTTAGAGACTAAACAACAACAACAAGGGTGAAAATATAGATTACTGATTTTAGATATGTCTTTTTTTTCCAATATATGCACTCAATATTCTAAATTTCTCTTTAGGCACACTGCTTCTACTGCATCTCACATATTTTTGATAAGTTGTATTTTCATTTTTGCTTAGTTCAAAATATTTTTAAACTTTTCTTTCTTTGACTCATATGTTACTTAAAAGTGTTTTTTTTTTTTTAATCTCTTCATGTTTGGGGACTTTCCAATTATCCTTTTGTTATTAATTTCTAGTTTAATGCCATTGTTTTTCTGTATGGTTCCTATTGTCTTAAATGTGATAAGGTGTACTTTATGGTCTAGAATGTGGTATATCTTAGTAAATGTTCCATGTAAGCTTGTGAAGAATGTGTGTTCTGCTTTTGCTCGGGAAGTTCAGTTCAGTTCAGTTCAGTTCAGTCGCTCAGTCGTGTCCGACTCTCCGCGACCCCATGAATCACAGCACGCCAGGCCTCCCTGTCCATCACCAACTCCCGGAGCTCACTCAAACTCATGTCCACAGAGTCGGTGATGCCATCCAGCCATCTCATTCTCCGTCGTCCCCTTCTCCTCCCGCCCCCAACCTTTCCCAGCATCAGAGTCTTTTCCAGTAGGTCAACTCGTCGCATGAGGTGGCCAGAGTATTGCAGTTTCAGCTTTAGCATCAGTCCCTCCAATGAACATCCAGGATTGATCTCCTTTAGAATGGACTGGTTGGATCTCCTTGCTCGGGAAGTAGGAGATAGCTATTAATTATATCCAATTGATTTATGGTACTGTTGATTTCAGCTGCATCCTTAATGATTTTCTACCTTCTAGATCTTTCAGTTTCTGAAAGAGGGTGTTGAAGTCTCCAACTACAATAGTGGCGCCATCTATTTCTCCTTGAAGTTCTATCAGGTTTTGCTTTGTGTTGTTTGTCACTCTGTTATTAGGCTTATACACATCAAGAATTATATTGTGTTCTTGAAGAATTGACCGTTTTATGATTATATGATTCCCCTCTTTATCCCTGATAATTTTCTTCACTTTAAAGTTAACTCTTCCTCTCCTTCCTCTACCCACAGACTTCTTTCAGAATTTTTCCTTCATCTTTGATTTTCTTTAGTTTTAAAATGATATGCTAAGATGTCATTTTTTGGCATTATCTTGCCTGGTGTTCTCTAAACTTCCTAGATATGTGACACAAAACCACAGGGTTTAGTGTCTTACATTAGTTTGGGGAAAACTTTGTATTGGTCCCACAGTTATTTGGATATTCTGTTGAGGTTTTATCGGTTTTTGTTCCTTTTGCTTTTCAGTTTATGGGGTATCTATTGAAATATCTTCAAGCCCAGATATTCTTTCATTCACCATTCCAGTCTGCTAATCCACTTATGAGCCCATGAAGGCATTCTTTATTTCTGTCACATTTTTTTTTCTGCCATTTCCATTTGGTTCTTTCTTAAAATTTTCATATCTCCATTAATGGTGCACATCTATTACTGTATGTTGTCTACTTTATGCGTTAAAGTCCTTAGCATATTAATCATTGCTTTAAATTCCTTGCCTGATAATTCCAGCATTCCTGCTGTACATGAGTCTGAATATTGTTTTGTCTCTTCAAATTGTGTATTTGTGGTGGGTTTTTTTTTTTTTTGTCTTATTATTTCTTATAATTTTCTCTTGTTACCCTGATGTACTGGGTAAATGGGAGTGCTCTAAATTGGCTTTTAGTAATGTGGTGATAAGGCAGGTGTGTGGGGGGAGGGGACAGGAGAGTGTTTTATAGTCCAAAAATTAAGTCTTGGACTTTTAGGGAACCTGTAATTCTGGACTTTGAGCTTCACCAGTGCTTTTCCGTGTCCCCCTTCTCCACCTCTACCTCTCCAATTATGTGGGACAGAATATCTGGAATAGTTTGGGGTTGGATATTTATTCTCTTCCACATAGAAGGATATAGAGTGGCTGGGATGATTTCCCTTTTCTTTTGAGAAAGCTTAGGCTGGCAGAGTTTAGTGTTTTCCTTCCCCATATTACTTGGGCTTTAATAAGATCCCTTGGACTGCAAGGAGATCCAACCAGTCCATTCTAAAGGAGATTGATCCTGGGTGTTCATTGAAGGACTGATGCTAAAGCTGAAACTCCAATACTTTGGCCACCTCATGCGACGAGTTGACTCACTGGAAAAGACTCTGATGCTGGGAAGGATTGGAGGTGGGAGAAGAAGGGGACGACAGAGAATGAGATGGCTGGATGGCATCACCGACTCGATGGACATGAGTTTGAGTGAACTCCAGGAGTTGGTGATGGACAGGGAGGCCTGGCGTGCTGTGATTCATGGGGTCGCAAACAGTTGGTCACGACTGAGCGACTGAACTGAACTGAACTGAACTGAGTAAGATCCCAGGAAGTTAGACTCAGGTTAAACAGTTTCTCCCGAGGGCATAATGTCTTAGGAAGAAGAAAGTGCTCTCGTGTATTTCAAAATGGTTCCTTTTCTGCTCCCCTCACAATAGTTTTGTTTTTTTGTTTTTTCTCTCACCAATATTATTTTGAGACTCTGGCTAGGCTCCTGAAGATACAGCGCACAAAAGCATGGGTGCTTCTCTATTACTGGGTACTCATGAAAATTTTAATTTTCTGCACCGAGCCTCTAGAAAATTATCAGTTATAGTAGAAGTTTTCAAACCATGGCAGTCATTTCCACTTGCAAATGTCAGCTGTGGTAAGCTGTGACTCCTAGTATTCTCCCATCTGTCTCTCTAATCTTGGGGGCAACTGTTTTCTCTGTGTCCTCACCTTTATTCCAGTCTTGGAACAATTACTGATTTCTCAATCTGTTCAGCTTGTTACTCATTGTTTCAGTGGAGTGATGACTTACAAGCCTCTTACATGTAGGACTGGAGACCTGAAGTACTGCTTTGAATTTTTTTTTTTTTTTTTGGGGGCAGGGAACCATTGGATTCACCAAAATACACTTGAGTTTTTGTTTTAATTAAAAGTAAGAATTGCAAACATACATTTGGGAAAAAATCTTTAAGATGTGATATCTTTTGTGCCAACAATCGATTTCTTGAAAATAATTAAAGATAATTCTCAGAAATAAAAGCTTTCCCTGTAAACCCAAATGTTCACTTTGTCACATGCCTATTTATTTTTGTCCAAATAATAACCAAACCTACTCAGAGAAATCTAATATTAAGGCAGTTTATAAAAAACAGTGTAAGGACTATAGCGAAAAATCAGGCAAAAATGATTTTAAGAATAATTAAAATTTTAACTTTGTGCATGTTCTCATTTTATTAGAATTTGAGGGAAAATTATGTAATTTATATTTGAAATGGTACCCTTTCCTATACCATTCTATCTGTGTTCATCTCTTCACTCATCTCTGTAAATGGATCTTGCCATAACTCTTAAGATGAGACTTAGGAGAGGGAAACCTTAAACATCACTATTAATTCTACAATTTAAAAATGTGTTTACTGTATTTCTAGTTTCCAACCAAAGGCAACAATAAAATGTACAATGTATCTTAAAGTGAAGAAGAGTCAACTTGGGAAGAAATATTATTACTAAAATAATCTGTATTTAGTTCTACCTCATAAATTAACTTTGATTTGTACTATATCAAAATAAATGGAAATTTCATAGCATCCTATAATAAATAGGAACTGGTTGAATATATAGTATTTATGGAGCAGAAAATAAAATTGCAGCAGTTTTGCAAGATTTTGAAATCTTCTCTAGAGAGACAAATACCACCAGCCAATTCATGCAATGAGTTGACTCACTGGAAAAGACTCTGATGCTGGGAAAGATTGGGGGTGGGAGAAGGGGACAACAGAGAATGAGATGGCTGGATGGCACCACCGGCTCGATCAACATGAGTTTGAGTGAACTCCGGGAATTGGTGATGGACAGAGAGACCTGGCGTGCAGTGATCCATGGGGTCGCAAAGAGTCGGACACGACTGACGAACTGAACTGAACTGAACTGAACTGAATGTAGAGTGACCCTTTATACATATCAAAAAAGCAGCACAAATAAAATATAAATTGTAAAAGGAAAGTAACAAAATATAGTTGAAGCTAGGCATGCTCAAATTTTCCTAAAGTGGTATAAAATTAATTTAATATGATATAGAGTGTGTATAAGCGAGGACTTACTTTTTAATTTCTTCTGTTTTACATTTGTCTCACTTATATGTCTATATCTTACTTTATAGATACAGTAGTCTGACATAATATCTAGGTGTCTATTTATATACCTGCCGTTTATACTTTGAAAAGCTTTGTAACAACTAGTAATAAATGCATTCATAACCACATCTTCTCTAATCACTACAGCGTCTGCACTGCTATTTGGCACTCATTAGCTGAAACTGCCATTCACCTCTAATTTATGACTAGCATACAATTATGCATTATCACTATTCCAAGTGATTACTACACTGAATCTTTCTCAGATAGTGATATGCAACACTCCATGATAAATTGTTCTGCAGTGGATAGTTCATTTCTGTCATTTACTCTATTATTTTCCTTAAAATAATCTCAAGAGAATGATACTGAAATGTGAGTACTTTCTTACAGTAAGATTATTGGATTCCTAAATGAAGAGAGGAAAAACTATATTCATAGAATGAAGCAGACTTGGAGTTAACAAATGTATTTGAAAATATTCTGATAAAAATGAAAGATTGGGGCAACTTTAAGGATAGAGTTTGAATTTTTCTTTAACGTGAAGATATTTTGATTGAAGACTGACAAATTTATTTAGTAATTTGACAATAAAAGTAAATATTTTAATATTAAAGACCATGAAGTATGTCATGGATAACTGGAAAAAAAACACAAAACAATTATCATTTTGGATGTGGTCATTTATAATCAAAATGTTTTATATTTTTGAACACTTTCTTTTCATTATCTACCTAGGATTTTCATAATAGATATAAGTACTAACATTATTTACTCTCTGTCTGACAAAGTTGTGCACTAAATATTTCACAGGCATAATCTCATATAATTCATATAGCAACCCTGTGAGTTTGGTATTAATATCTCAACTGTACAAAGAAGGAAATAAGAGACAAAAAAGTTGCATAGCTTACCCAAGAGCAAACCAGGACTACGTGACTGTATTCATTTCCTAGGGTTGCCATAACAAAGTACCACAGACTGAGTTTCTTGAAAAAAAAAAAACAAAACAGAAATGTAATATTCTATTAATATAAGAGTTCTGGAGGCTGAAAGTCTAAGTACTGATAGCTCCAACCTACCTCTGAGGTTTCTAGGAAAGAATCCATTCTTGCCTCTTCCAGGTCTGGTAGCTGCAAGCATTCCTTGGCTTGAGGCAGCATAACTCCAATCTCTGCCCTCTCCTTCACAGGGCCATTACTGTGTGCCTCTCTGTGTTCTCTCCTTTCCTTATAAGGACACCAGTTATTAGTTTTAGGTGCCCACTACTCCTCTACCATGTACAGGAGGAATCATCTCAAGATCCTTAACTAATTACATCTGCAAACATTCTATTTCCAAATAAGGTTGCATTCTGAGGTTTCTAATGAAATTGAATTTGGGGGGATGCTCTTCATCTTGCTACAATGGTGGAGCTGGAGGCTCTGTTCACATTCAGGCATACTCTAGAGTCTGTTCCCTTAAATACGTATATTCTTGCCACAGACTGTACTTAGACCACATTTCATTTAGTAATCATTCCAGTTATCTGGGTAGATGTTCTCTCTCTTTTACATGTAAGAATGCTCAGGTTCATGGTTCACAGATCAGCATGATTTAAATTCAGAGCCACTTTTCTAAAACACAGAGTATGCCATTATCCTGCTTCCAACTTTTTTATGTGTTCCTATTCTCTTTAGAATACAAATCAAATTTCTTAAGGTAATTTTTAGGGTCCATCAGCATCTGGCCTTTCCCACCTTCTTTAGCTCAGGTCTTGCTCTCCTTTCCCAATACTCTCAGTATCCTACCCACCCTGGCCTCTAAGCTTTCTCTCATACTATTTCCTCTGCCCACAGCACTTCTTGCCAACGTTTTCCTTCTACCTACTCTTCCTATCTCACTTTGCCACTTCTGCTGTGTTGTCCCTTCTAACAACCTAAAGTAGGCCCCATTAATCAGCTGAGGGTTCCCATAGTAATCTAAGCTGCACCTACCCTAACTCTTGGTACCTTGTTATGATTGCTTCTTTAATGGTCCATCAGTTTGTAAAAGCAGATATCACCAGTGTATATTCTCAGCTGCATTTTCAGTACCTAAATAGAGTGACTGCCACTCAAATGTATGTTGAAAGAAGAAACGAATGCAGCGAATTAAAATGGAATGCATACTATCTTTATGCATGAGACAACACAGAGGCAGAAAACTACCTAGCAACTCAAAACAGCATCTTCATCTTGTTTTAAAGAGGATTATTCTGACTTTTGGTGCACTGCTCCTCCAGAAGGAAACACCTGTGGGCTTCCAGCAGGCAGCTGACTCTCAGTGTATCCTTAGTGTCATTTAGTCCTGCTCTTTTTTCATGGGTCCGGAGCTTCCTAATCATCTTCTAAGAATTCATACGGAATACTCACATTCCTTATTCCATTTGTCGCCACTTTGATGGTAAGTGTTGAAATACAGTGAGAAAAGTATGGCAATGAGGAATAATGTGCTTGATGGGACAGTCATGATTAAGAAGGTGATTGAGCTTGTTGCTTGGTCATTGTCCTGCCTGCATCCTGGAGTTACACAAATCCTATACTCAACTGTATGCTTCCTTCAGAGTTCACCAAATCTTTTAATGAAAGGGCAAGGAAGCACTATATGAAGTGCAGGGAAGATCTATTTGACAGTTTTGACTGAGGAACTTCAATTGGTAGAACATGATGATGTACATATACCACCTGTAGTGTTGTGTGTGATGTGTCACCTCCACTCACTCAGTATGGTAACACTCGAATTCATGCAAAACATTTTACCAGGAAGCCACCTTCCCCTATGGTAGAGTACACCATTTTGAAACAATTGGATATGTGTATTTCAGAAAACAGTTTTCCCTGAGAAAAACATCACCACCAAAAACAGGCTCTCTAGTCAATTTATCTCTTGCCCACCACCCCACTTCCAAAAAAAGTTTGTCATTGTGAGAGTATCTGTAGATTTACAGAATGCAACCTAATTGTTTCCAAATAGAAAATATCAGATCACATTTATGGAGGGGTAACCTACCTTTCTGAAAAAAAATTAAACTTTTTAGACCTTTCAGTCTTTTTTAGCAGTACACTTTGTAAAATGTTTTCCATGAAAAATTTGGTAAAACTCTCTTCCTAACAGTGTTAAGCTTATTAGGGGTTCAGTTCAGTTCAGTTCAGTTCAGTTGCTCAGTCGTGTCCGACTCTGCGACCCCATGAATCACAGCACGCCAGGCGTCCCTGTCCATCACCAACTCCCGGAGTTCACTCAAACTCATGTCCATCGTGTCAGTGATGCCATCCAGCCATCTCATTCTCTGTCATCCCCTTCTCCTCCTGACCCCAATCCCTCCCAGCATCAGAGTCTTTTCCACTGAGTCAACTCTTCCCATGAGGTGGCCAAAGTATTGGAGTTTCAGCTTTAGCACCAGTCCTTCCAGTGAACACCCAGGACTGATCTCCTTTAGAATGGACTGGTTGGATCTCCTTGTAAGTCCAAGGGACTCTCAAGAGTCTTCTCCAGCACCATAGTTCAAAAGCATCAATTCTTCGGTGATCAGCCTTCTTCACTGTCCAACTCTCACATCCATACATGACCACGGGAAAAACCATAGCCTTGTTATTCCTCCTCTAATGAAAATTGGGAATTGGTGAGTTGATTTTCAGTTCCAGAAGATCTGTAGGTATTCTACCCACTGTTGTAACCTCAATGTCTAAAATCAGTCATAGTAGGTACACAATAAATATTTAAATAAACACACATATATGAAAGAAATGTACTATGGCTTTAACTCATTCACTGACCACAGCAAACCTGATATCCCAAGGAACTTTTCAAATTCTTCATTTTTCATATCAACTTGAGAATTTATTTTTTACCATTTAAATCCATCATTATGTATATCATTGGAGGATTGTGTCTCACACCAATTGAGGGAATTGATTCAGAAGTTTTTGTTGCAGTGAAGGATTGGAATGGAAAGTATAAGCGACATTTTCCTGTTTCATCTTCCCAGCACAACTTGTACATTTTCTTATAATTACACAGATTTAACTTCTAGAGGGAAAGTTGTTAAAGTTTTGGAGGTGTTAGAGAAACAGATAGTTGAAGTGATTTGATAGCAGGCTGAGAGTGAAAGTGACATTCTTTAAGGAATATTTGTTTAAAACATGACAATCTGAGAAATTTGCTTGGCTTCCACAATGCTGTTCTCCATAGTGACAGCAAGGTATGGCCTGGCTGTATTCCAGTGTTCTATGTGATTAATCACCATACATTACTACAAAATGGGCTGCCATTTCAGAACATGAGTCTTTAAGTAAAAAACAAAGTTACGAAGTGATTTAGAGAACACTGACTATAAGCATTTGGCATAAGCCTTTGCAACCACTTAGCCTCCAGTCATATGTTTATTAAGAAAATAATATAATTTACCATCATATATTTGCTTCATTCACTTTATGAAGAAATATAGTACTTATGGATTATTTTCATTTAAAGTAAAACATATAAATGAAGGAAAAGTAATGACTAGCCCTATTCCCTGGATGCATTATTTTATTCTATCTTACTTTATTTTCTTTTCTTTTGGAATTTAACCAAATTTAACCAGAGTTGTTAATAATATGGAAATTTTTAAAATTTATTACATATTTAATTATAATAGATTAATTTTCTGATTGTTTTACAATTTATAATTGATTTATTTTTATAAATTATCATAAAGTGTGATCTCCAGTTATTCAACTTGTCCATAAAAAGATTTCCAAGTAAAATAAAATCATATTTCTTTACAAAATCCAATCTTTGGTTTTTCCTTCCCCACAAAGGCCTGTGGTGACATAAAATTTATATGCATCATTGTCTGGAAATACCATAGAAGAAAATTATTGGTGCCTTTGGATGATGGTTAGGTTGAATTTCTCTATTTTCTTTCCCTACATGCTTACTATGAGTAGGAATACCCAGCATGGACTTTTACCACCATCATAATCCATTTATTTTATAGTTGTGGCATTTAGTTGAATTTTGCAAGTATAATATCAGTTCTCCATTCATTATTTTTTCATAAGTGCATCTTAGTGTAATAATCCTGTACTCTCTGCTCTCATGTTTTTGTCAGAACCTATTACATCAGTGAAGAAATCTTTGTTTCTTTCTAGGTCTTGAACATGCTCAGAGCTCATTTAAGTTTTCTAAAACTGAAACAAATCCAGCTAATTATCCCTTGACCTGTATTAACAACCCAGCTGGTGGAGCCCATATTTAGCCTATTGAATATAAAATTATAATAAAATTGACTTGCACCCTTCCTTCACATTGTGAGCATGTTAAATATTACCATATTTTTTTCTCTTTTGGGCATGATCAACCACTTTTCTATGGTCTCAAACCCTATGTTGCTTTTAAACTCATTTAATATCTGTTCCTATGTGACAGAGCAGAAAATCAGAGGGGGAAGTTACCATCTGCAATGGCTGTCATCACCTGCAGGAGTTTTTGACTTGCCTGCTGATGTGATTGAGGCATGGTTGATTTTCAGCATACTATAAGCGATTCCTTTGTTTCTCTGAAAACTCAATATGTGATAACTTGTGTACACTTTAACTCTTTAAAAGGCCATTTGATTCTTTTATATGGGTTGGTAATAAGTTTATCACTTGCAAAAACACTTGGAAAATCAAGTGTAAGACATTTTAAAACCTGCTTTTGAGGAATGTTGCAGACAACCACCATCAGTAGATTCAGAAAACTATGCCTAAAATATGCATGGTAGGCATAAGCAATCCTCTACTAAAGTTTGGTTGAAGGAATACCAAGGCATATTCTTCGTTTTTGTCAAAGTATGGAAAATTTTGTGATTCATGCACATATTGAAAGAAAGTTGCTAATTTGGACAAAGGATATGTGTTAGTTAATAGCTAAACAGCATAAACTGAATTAAGTTTATCAGATTAACTAGCTGTCATTTGAAGAGATAGCTGTGTTACAGTGAAATTAGAAAGAGCAATATTTGATGAAGTGCTAAGAAACATGAATTGTAGTTCAGTTCAGTCGCTCAATCGTGTCCAACTCTGTGAACCCATGAACTACAGAATGCAGGCCTCCCTGTCCATCACCAATTCCTGGAATTTACACAAACTCATGTCCATTGAGCCAGTGATGGCATCCAACCATCTCATCATCTGACGTCCCCTTCTCCTCCTGCCTTCAGTCTTTCCCAGCATCAGGGTCTTTTCAAGTGAGTCAGTTCTTGGCATCACGTGGCCAAAGTACTGGAGTTTCAGCTTCAACATCAGTCCATCCAATGAAGACCCAGGACTGATCTCCTTTAGGATGGACTGGTTGGATCTCCTTGCAGTCCAAGGGACTCTCAAGAGTCTTCTCCAACATCATAGTTCAAAAGCATCAATTCTTAAATGCTCAGCTTTCTTTATAGTCCAACTCTCAAATCCATCCATGACCACTGGAAAAACCATAGCCTTGACTAGACAAACCTTTGTTGGCAAAGTAATTTCTCCGCTTTTTAATATGCTGTCTAGGTTGGTCATAACTATCCTTCCAAGAAGTAAGCGTCTTTTAATTTCATGACTGCAATCACCATCTGCAGTGATTTTTGAGCCCAGAAAAATAAAGTCCGCCACTGTTTCAATTGTTGTTCATCTATTTGCCATGAAGTGATGGGTCTGGATGCCATGATCTTAGTTTTCTGAATGTTGAGCTTTAAGCCAACTTTTTCACTCTCCTCTTTCACTTTCATCAAGAGGCTCTTTAGTTCTTCACACTCTGCCATAAAGGTGGTGTCATCTGCATATATGAGGTTACTGATATTTCTCCTGGCAATCATGATTCTAGCTTGTGCTTCCTCCAGCCCAGCGTTTCTCCTTATGTACTCTTCATATAATTTAAAAAGCAGGGTGACAATATACAGCCTTGACATACTCCTTTTTCCTATTTGGAACCAGTCTGTTGTTCCATGTCCAGTTATAACTGTTGCTTCCTGACCTGTATACAGGTTTCTTAAGAGGCAAGTCAGGTGGTCTGGTATTCACATGTCTTTAAGAATTTTCCACAGTTTATTATGATCCACACATTCAAAGGCTTTGGCATAGTCAATAAAGCAGAAGTAGATATTTTTCTGGAACTCTCTTGCTTTTTTGATGATACAGCAGATGTTGACAATTTGATCTCTGGTGCCTCTACCTTTTCTAAAACCAGCTTGAACATCTGGATGTTCACAGTTCACTTATTGCTGAAGCCTGACTTGGAGAATTTTGAGCATTATTTACTAGCGTGTGAGATGAGTGCAATTGTGTGGTAGTTTGAGCATTCTTTGGCATTGCCTTTCTTTGGGATTGGAATGAAAACAGACCTTTTCCAGTCCTGTGGCCACTGCTCAGTTTTCCAAATTTGCTGGCATATTAAGTGCAGCACTTTCACAGCACCATATTTTAGCATTCCATCACCTTCACTGCCTTGTTCGTAGTGATGCTTCCTAAGGGCACTTGACTTCACATTTCAGGATGTCTGGCTCTCGATGAGTGATCACACCATTGTGATTATCTGGGTCATGAAGATATTTTTTGTACAGTTCTTCTGTGTATCCTTGCCATCTCTTCTTAATATCTTCTGCTTCTGTTAAGTCCATACCATTTCTGTCCTTTATTGAGCCCATCTTTGCATGAAATATTCCCTTGGTATCTTTAATTTTCTTGAAGAAATCTCTAGTCTTTCCCATTGTATTGTTTTCCTTTATTTCTTTGCACTGATCACTGAGGAAGGCTTTCTTATCTCTCCTTGCTATTCTTTGAAACTCTGCATTCAAATGGGTATATCTTTCCTTTTCTCCTTTGCTTTCTGCTTCTCTTGTTTTCACAGCTAATTGTAAGGCCGGCTCAGACAACCGTTTTTCTTTTTGCATTTCTTTTTCTTGGATATGGTCTTGATCCCTGTGTCCTGTCACAAACCTCCGTCCATAGCTCATCAGACACTCTATCAGATCTAGTCCCTGAAATCTATTTCTCACTTACACTATATAATCATAAGGGATTTGATTTAAGTCATCCCTGAATGGCCTAGATAGCATATTAAAAAGCAGAGACATTACGTTGCCAACCAAGGTCCGTCTAGTCAAGGTTATGGTTTTTCCAGTGGTCATGTATGGATGTGAGAGTTGGACTGTGAAGAAAGCTGATCACCGAAGAATTGATACTTTTGAACTGAGTTGTTGGAGAAGACTCTTGAGAGTCCCTTGGACTGCAAGGAGATCCAACCAGTCCATTCTAAAGGAGATCAGTCCTGGGTGTTCATTGGAAGGACTGATGCTAAAGCTGAAACTCCAATACTTTGGCCACCTCATGCGACGAGTTGACTCACTGGAAAAGACTCTGATGCTGGGAGGGATTGGGGGCAAGAGGAGAAGGGGATGACAGAGAATGAGGTGGCTGAATGGCATCACCGACTTGATGGATATGAGTTTGAGTGAACTCCGGGAGTTGGTGATGGACAGGGAGGCCTTGCATGCTGTGATTCATGGGGTCTCAAAGAGTTGGACATGACTGAGCGACCAAACTGAACTGAACTGAACTGAATAGCCTAGTGGTTTTCCCCACTCTCTTCAATTTAATTCTAAATTTGTCAATGAGGAGTCATGATCTGAGCCTCAGTCAGCTCCCAGTCTTGTTTTTTCTGACTGTATAGAGCTTCTCATCTTTGGCTGCAAAGGATGTAATCAATCTGATTTCTGTGTCGGCCATCTGGTGATGTCCATGTGAAGCGTCTTCTCCTGTGTTGTTGGAAGAGGGTGTTTGCTATGACCAGTGCGTTCTCTTGGGAAAACTCTATTAGCCTTTGCTCTGCTTCATTTTATACTCCAAGGCTAAATTTGCCTGTTACTCCAGGTGTTTCTTGACGTCCTGCTTTTGCATTCAAGTCCCCTATAATGAAAAGGACATCTTTTTTGGGTGTTAGTTTTAAAAGGTCTTGTAGTTCTTCATATAACCATTCAACTTCAGCTTCTTCAGCATTACTGGTCAAGGCATAGACTTGGATTACCGTGATATTAAATGGTTTGTCTTGGAAATGAACAGAAATCATTCTGTCGTTCTTGAGATTGCATCCAAGTACTGCATTTCGGACTCTTTTGTTGACTATGATGGCTACTCCGTTTCTTCTGAATGATTCTTGCCCACAGTAGTAGATGTAATGGTCATGTGATTAAATTCACCCATTCCAGTCCATTTTAGTTCGCTGATTCCTAAAATGTTGACGTTCATTCTTGCCATCTCCTGTTTGACCACTTCCCATTTGCTTTGATTCATGAAACTAACATTCCAGGTTCCTATGCAATATTGCTGTTTACAGCATCAGACCTTGTTTCTATCACCAGTCACATCCACAGCTGGGTATTGTTTTTGCTTTGGCTCCATCCTTTCATTCTTTCTTGAGTTATTTCTCCAATGATCTCCGGTAGTATATTGGGCACCTACCAACCTGGGAAGTTCATCTTTCAGTGTCCTATATTTTTGCCTTTTCATACTGTTCATGGGGTTCTCAAGGCAAGAATACTGAACTGGTTTGCCATTCCCTCCTCCAGTGGACCACATTCTGTCAGACCTCTCCACCATGACCCGTCGGTCTTGGGTGAACCCATATGGCATGGCTTAGTTTCATTCAGTTAGACAAGGCTGTGGTCATGTGATCAAATTGGCTAATTTTCTTTGATTGTGGTTTTAGACTGTCTACACTGTGATGCCCTCTCTCATCTCCTACCATCTTACTTGGGTTTCTCTTACCTTGGATGGGGGGTATCTCTTCATGGCTGCTCCAGCAAAGCACAGCCACAACTCCTTACCTTGGACATGAGGTATCACCTAACATCCCCCACTGCTGACCTTAGATGTGGAGTATCTCCTCTTGGCCACTCCTGAACTGCACAAAACCATAATGAATCCATATTTTAAAAATTTAAGCCTGTAATTTTTTTCTGGATTCTACAAATAGCAAATATTAGTTGAATGAATAAGGGCGGTTATTGATCATTTGATGGCATAGATGTTAGCATTCTACATCAATGTTTTGCACATGATTACTGAATTAATGAATAAAGCAAAAGATATAATCATTTCTAGATTGGCCATTTTATCACATGGTATACTACACAAGCCCAGAAAAACACTGATGCATTTCTAATCTCTTACTCTTTAAATATGCTAGATGAATACTGGCACATTTTTATCTTTGTTACCAGGATCAAATGATGTTGTTGCCTAAGGAGAGGAGAAAGAGTAGTCTCTCAAACATTTTTCTGGTGATTGGGATTAAAGTTCAATAATCATTTCTCAAATGTAACATTCTTAATGCTAGTTTAAATTAGTTGGTTCTATTAGGAACATAATACATGCTTAATTAAAAATGAACCATTACATTCCAACATAGAAAATAATATGTAAAATCCCAAATTGTAAGAAACAATGGGTAGATGAAAAACTCATGTTTTCCTTAGCCCTTTTCCATGAGTAAATAAAGTATATTACCTTGATCCTCACAAACTTCCATGCAAAGCAGAGATCCTAGGTCCAGGATATATAATCAGTCAGGAGAAGCTTAAGGAAAATCAAACATCCTTGAGAAGTTTAAGAATGAGACTCCAAAGCATTTTCTCTAAGGATCTTTCAGATTAAAATGTTTCTCCAAAAGAAACAAAAATTTGTTGAGGGTTGGGGCAGTTCTACAATTCATTTTGGAAACCCACGGGAAAGATTTAAAATGCGTATTGACAAAATCACTAAGTTATACAAATTCAGTATATCATTCACATCATAAATTGTGAAGAACTGCCTAAGTATCCATCTGTTGAGGGTAACTTTGTCTAAATCCAGTGTTGCCTTTATAATACATTCAGCTGTAGGCGACAAAACCTCCCTAAATCTAATTGAACTTTACAGACATACATTGTCTTGCATAAGACTGGAGATAGAGTAGTCCCTTAGTATGTGCAGAGAATTAATTCACAGACTTCCCTGGGATATTAAAACCTTCAGGCAGTTAAGTTCCTTTAAAATTGCATAATAAAGTTTGCCCTGTGTCTAGGAGATCCAGTGATAGGGAGTTTTGACTGTACATGATTCTAAGTTTTGTTTAGTGGATCAATACTGTCATATGTTTGCTTTGGTTCAGAATTTTTGTATTTCCTTTGGCTCTAGCTCTACATTCACAAGACAGCCAGCATTGTTTCCAACATTAAATCTCAGGTCTTCATATAGCAAATATTAAGCACAAAGACAGTGATTGTTAGAACACTGGGAAATAATTCTCTGTGTGACCCTTGATTACTGTATCAAGGAAGGAAATCATTTCCCAGAACTTCTCAAATGGTTCTGAATCTTGTTTTATTGTCCAGAACTTGTATACAAGTTAAAGGATACAATTCCATGGCTAAACTAAGAACTAGCCGAAGGAATAGAACCCTGTTTGGTTTAGACCAATTACTGATCACCATATAGGGCTAATGGATAAACAATTAATATTGACCACTGTATCCAGTATTTCCTTAGGATGAGCATGGAACTCTTTCATGAACTCTAAATCACTAAATATACCATGGAGAATATTTTCTTTTGCTTTCATGTTCAGTTAAATTCAGTTCAGTCACTCAGTCGTGTCCGACTCTTTGTGACCCCATGAACCGCAGCATGCCAGGCCTCCCTGTCCATCACCAAATCCAGGAGTCCATCCAAACCCACATCCATTGAGTCATTGATGCCATCCAACCATCTCACCCTCTGTCATTCCCTTCTCCTCCTGCCCTCAATATTTTCCAGCATCAGGGTGTTTTCAAATATGTCAGCTCTCTGTATCAGGTGGCCAAAGTATTGGAATTTCAGCTTCAACATCAGTCCTTCCAATGAACACCCAGGACTGATCTTCTTTAGGATGGACTAACTGGATCTCCTTGCAGTCCAAGGGACTTTCAAGAACCTTCTCCAACACCACAGTTCAAAAGCATCAATTCTTAGGCACTTAGCTTTCTTTATAGTCCAACTCTCACAGCCATGCATGACCACTGGAAAAACCATAGCCTTGACTAGACGGACCTTTGTTGGCAAAGTAATATCTCTACTTTTTGATATGCTATCTAGGTTGGTCATAACTTTCCTTCCAAGGAGTAAGTGTCTTTTAATTTCATGGCTGCAGTCACCATCTTCAGTGATTTTGGAGCCCAGAAAAATAAAGTCAGCCACTGTTTCCACTGTTTCCCCATCTATTTGCCATGAAGTGATGGGACCAGATGCCATGATCTTAGTTTTCTGAATGTTGAACTTTAAGCCACTTTTTCACTCTCCTCTTTCACTTTCATCAAGAGGTTTTTTAGTTCCTCTTCACTTTCTGCCATAAGGGTGGTGTCATCTGCATATCTGAGGTTATTGATATTTCTCCCGGCAATCTTGATTCCAGCTTGTGCTTCCTCCAGCCCAGACTTTCTCGTGATGTATTCTGCATATAAGTTAAATAAGCAGGGTGACAATATACAGCCTTGACGTACTCCTTTCCCTATTTGGAACCAGTCTGTTGTTCCATGTCCAGTTCTAACTGTTGCTTCCTGACCTGCATACAGATTTCTCAAGAGGTAGGTCAGGTGGTCTGGTATTCCCATCACTT
Organism: Moschus berezovskii; assembly: GCF_049115385.1. Classification (NCBI taxonomy): domain Eukaryota; kingdom Metazoa; phylum Chordata; class Mammalia; order Artiodactyla; family Moschidae; genus Moschus; species Moschus berezovskii. Next base: position 48,491,168 of record NC_142463.1, on the reverse strand, counting down.
TCAGAATTTTCCACAGTTTATTATGATGCACACAGTCAAAGGCTTTGGCATAGTCAATAAAGCAGAAATAAATTCTTTTCTGGAACTCTTGCTTTTTTTGATGATCCACCGGATGTTGGCAATTTGATCTCTGGTTCCTCTGCCTTTTCTAAAACCAACTTGAACATCTAGAAGTTCACAGTTCACGTATTGCTGGAGAATTTTAAGCATTACTTTTCTAGAGTGTGAGATGAGTGCAGTTGTGTGGTTTTGAGCATTCTTTGGCATTGCCTTTCTTTGTGATTGGAATGAAAACTGATATTATGTAAATGAAATAATTAAATATTCTTTTTGTTGTTCAAATATAAAAGTCTTTCAGTGATGTAGCTATCTATTACTGCATAATAAACCACCCCAAACATAGTGGCATAAAATAGTAACCACTTAATTTTGCCCACAGTTTCTTTGGATCATGAACTCATGCAGGGCAGAATTGGATTGGCTTGTGTCTTCTCAGAAATTGTTGAGACCTCATTCTGGAAGAATTGAATATCTGGGAGTGAGTTGGAAGACTGAAAACTCTTCATTCAAATGCTTGGCACCTCTGTTGTGGGAGTCAAATACTGGGCTTAGGTAGGAATGTTGACCAGGTCATCTATACATGGCGTTTCCCTGGCAACTGAATTCCGAGAAAGAAAAATCTAAGAAGAATAATGTGAAGAGTGAGGATTACAAAAGAACCCATATGGCTTTCTTTGATCTAGCCTTAAATTTCTTGTTTCATGGTTCTATCACATTCTGTTCATAAGCTAATCACTAAGGCTAAGCAAGATTTAAGAGAAGGAACTTAGATTCCACTATTAGATCAGGGTTGTAATGTAGAAGAACATGTTGGGTACAAGAAACTGCTGTTTTTGTTATCTTTGGAAAATACCATCAGCTACAAGTATAAGATGGAGGTGATGAGCATGGAAATAATAATGGCATTATGACTGATCTTACTTAAACATTTTCAGGTATGATCTTTGTGCAACTTGAAGTTTCAACTCAAGATATGTTTTTAGGCGAGAAAAAGAGTAACACCCCTAATAATGTTGATGTTCAATATTCTTCATGTAAAATAGAGTCTGATGTAATGTAGAAACATAATTCCTGAACAACATGGCTGTATAAATTAACAGAAAGATTCACAATATATTATTTTTTGGATCTCATATTTACTTCATAACAAATTCTGGTGATACATTTTCACAAGTGATGCTTGTGTAACAAATATATGGTTCAAAAATTAAGTGATTCTAAATATGTTTAATCTATAGGATTATCTTTGGGAGCTTTTAAGAAATGAATATGTGTATTCAATATAAATAGTCATAAAATATATATTTTGTAAAATAAAAAATCCCACAGGGATGGTGGGAGTATTAATTAACATGACATTTGAGAAAACAATGTAGCAAAATGAAGGTTCATGTATCCTTTATGTAGCAGTTGCACTTGTATGAATTTATGCTTCAGCTGTACCTACATTCTTAGCATTCAAAGGCTATTTATCAGCATTGGATAAGCAAAATATCTATTTACTCCAGCTAAAAGACATGAAGGTTAACAGTGCTCTGCCTTCTCCCTGTAAAACAAAATGAATGCTGATGACCTCTCAGAGCTAGTGGCTGCTTTTTCTTTAGTACACCCCTGACTCTGGTTCATGAATCATCTAGGGCTTTTCCTATAGTGTCTGGGTGACTCTTCAAACACTGAAAAGAAGGAAGCTATATCTATATGTATGCATTATGGAAAGATAGCTTAGGTATATTGTAAAGGTAAGCAATCTGTTTATAGTATATTATGTATGCTGCTGCTGCTGCTGCTGAGTCGCTTCAGTTATGTCCAACTCTGTGCGACCCCATATACAGCAGCCCACCAGGCTCCGCTGTCCCTGGGATTCTCCAGGCAAGAACACTGGAGTGGGTTGCCATTTCCTTCTCCAAATATTATGTATAGGATGATATTATTTATGCTAACAAAAAGTCTTAAATAGATATAAAATATTCTTATTTATATACTTTCTGGAAAGATATGCAAAAATTAGTTCCCAGTTTCTTGGAGGAGTGATACTGGTGGTTTTAGAACAAGGAGTGATTATTTATACTTTTAAAAAAATAGGAATTAAAAAAAAATTTAATGATTAGAATATTTTTGTTGGTGGTATTTAAAATACTACAAAGGTGATTCTAATACCCATCCAGGCTTGAGAACCACTGTCATTAATGTAGTCAGATTTTTAGGTGAGAGTAAGAACAATGAAAGATGTTCTTCCAGAAAAATACATGAAAAATTTAGAAGGAATGGAGTAAAAGTCCAAGATTTTTTTTTTACAGTGTATTCTTTGAGGGAAATCAAAGGGAGACACATTCTAAATTAGCATTTATAAATGCAATAATAAGATATGCTTTAACATATCATTATCTAAGAAATAGGTGCATCTTAATTTCTAAAGGATTTTAAGTATATTGAATAGAGCCAGCTAGGACAGATTTTCATTATAAAGTGATACCATTATACCAATGATTGCAGGCTAATTCCCCACTTAAAGAATCTGACCACTGACCATGCTAGAACAAGAGGGTTTAATTTCCTTTGTAAATGTTCATTCCTACTTATTTTACATGTGAGCAGGTAAAATGGTTTAATAAAGCAATAAATCATTTTTAAAGGGAGAATATGTAAAAGCAAATGCTGTGGATTTTTGTCACAATAATTATACACTTCCCTTTACCATCATCCCCTGACATATCTTTGTAAAACCAAAAGGAAATCATGTTTTCTGATTTGTTTCCTATAACCTTTTAAATGATGCCCATGACTGTATTGACCTTTAGTGTTGGCAAGTGCACGTTGCACTATTGTCTTTAGGAAATAGGTTGTAATAATAGATCCTTTTCCTCCTGTCTTATCTGACATTTTGGCATTCATCACTTTTAAAGATTGTATTGGATTATTTTTTTTCACGAAAACCCTACTTTTACTTGCCAGTAGTAGAGTTTGTCCGTCATTATTCCCCATTCCCAAGGATTCTTAAGATGAATAAAAATATTAATATTAATAAAAATAGCATATTTAGATATTGCCCTCGAGTTTAAGATTATTTTGTTAATTCTTATAAACACTGTTGTCAGAATTATTCTCCCAGTTTTATTAGTGAAAAAAATTGGAGCTCAGATAAGTTTGTGATTTTTCCCAACTCACATAACCATCAATGCGTATGTGCTAAGTTGCTTCAGTTGTGTTCGATTCTTTGCAACCCCATGGACTATGGGGCTCCTCTGTCCACGGAGATTTTCCAGGAAAGAATACTGGAGTGGGTTGCCATACCTTCCTCCACCCAGGGATTGAATCCGTGTCTCTTTTGTCTCCTGCATTGGCAGGTGGATTCTTTACCACTAGCACCACCCAGTAGTAAATGTCAAAATGGAATTCCAACCTAGGTCTATTTGATTCCAGGTCTCTGCTGTATACACCTTTTTTTAAAATAAGGATGTTATCTTTGCAAAGTTCTTTGCAGTTTACCAAATATTTTTATTTTTAATATCTCATTTAGTCACATAACCTGCCAAATAGGTTAAGTGACTAGAAATAATAAGTGACAGTGCTAGGGACTGGATCCCCTATCTACTGACCTCAAAATTACTTCTCACTGGGATGTCTCTAATTTAAATCCTCTTAGCATTTTGCATAGTGGACAAACTTAACGTTGCCCGTAAACATAGAAATTAACTTTGTAGCTCTGTTTTCAAGCCAGGGACAAGCAATGTTCAATAAAATCTGTATCAAGAAATAGAGGAAATTCTTGATTTGGAATTAGACACAAACTTTGGCAATGAAAGTGCTAAATGATGGGCAGTCACGGATTTGAGCATAACCTCTGCTCACTCATAAGTTCAGTTTAAATGGATGGACTTCATAAGTTGCTTCATCTGTTTGGACTGCTGTAACAAAAATACCATAGACTGGATTGCTTACAAAAAGCAAAGATCGGTTTCTTATAGTGCTGGAGATTGAGAAATCCAGGATGAAGGCTCTTCCAGATTTGGTGTCAGATGAGGGTCTTTGTTAGTTTGCTTGCTAGTTCATAGACAGCCATCTATTTATTGTGTCCTCCCAAGGCAGAAGGGGAAAGTGAGCTCTCTGGATCTGAGTCTCACTTATCTGGACTCTAATCCCACCTCCCAAAGCACCTACCTTCTAGTACCTTCACATGGGATTAGATTTCAACATATGAGTTTGGGGAAGACACACACTTTCAGCGTATAGCAATAAGTGAGTGATGCTTCTCAGTGAGCCTAAAATATTACCAAGGAACTGCTTAGGCACTGTGACAATATGATAAAATCTTCCTCTGTTTCTGCTTGATAAAAGTCTAATATATGGGCATTATCGTAATTTGTTTATGGGAAAGTTAAGAGTCATCAAATTATACAAGCTATGGAGTTAATATTATGCTAAATGAGGCCTGAGGAAAATGAACATAATTTTATTTTGTATTCTGGTATTCAAGGAATCTTGTCTCAATGGATTTTTTTTTTTTTTTTGCTTTCTACAAAATACATAGTACATTTAATAAAAGGTAATTTTATAAGAACTGTTTCCAGACTAGCTGAATTTACTACTATGACCTAGGTAATAAGATTATCCAAAATTAGATTTCTGCTTATTTCTAAGTCTGGGAAAAATAGACCTTATGATGGAACAAATGTTTAGCCCAGTAGATTAACTCTGAGTGTCCTAATGAGCCACTAATGTTCATGGGAATGTTGGACCGAGTTTAGGATGGATGCAAGAAATAAAAGCCCAATAATAGTAAAATAATTTGAGACTTGTTCTGACCATTAAAAATTCTACTTTAATAGAAAATAAAGGTAACTACATTTTCATTTTATGCTATGATAATTTTCTAGACAGTGTAACACCCTTGTAAAATTATATGTAGTTGCTTTTTATCAGATACAAATTTGTGTGCAATAAACCTATAAGGACCTACTTTATTAACAAATGTCTTCTTGTAACTTTGACCTTAGAATATAAAACAAAGCACAAAGAAACTAATAATCTTATTTTTAGTAGGATCACTAGAAGAACATTTTTATTCAAGAACCAATTTCACGAGAAGTTTCATAGGTCAAGTCCCCATATCTTTTACATAGTAGATGGTCAATAAATTTCAATGAGTTAATTGGATTAAAAGAGGTGTGTGAGATTTTAACATTTACATAAACATGACAAATACTCTATAGACTGTTTTTTTGATAGTTTAAGTCAATCTTGTTGCCCTAAAAGTGTACCATACACTAACGCTAATACCATCTGTTGACACCTTTCCGAGTGAATACATATTTGCCTTAGTGCCTACTTATAAAAGTTCTTAGTTTGAGATTTAGGGGATCAAAGATTATCTAAGTGAATTTACCTTGATATCATTTCTATGATGTATAATTTTTGACATAGCTGATAGAGAAAATATGTAATATAATCTGAACTGAATTTTCATCTTTTGATTATATCCTGCCTTGTGGTTTTTATTTATTTACTCAAATTATCTGTGGAAACTATTGGGGAAAAAAGAATGTTTTCCTATGTGTAAAGGTTAACATTTCACAAAGTATCAGTCAGAAATAATGTCTTAGGTCCCTTAATGGGATGTTGTCATGAAAATAATTAAAATAAGAATTAGATATGAAGAAATAGGTATGAGTCTTAAAAACTCAATGAAAACTTGAAAAATAAATCATTGGTAATTAAGCCATTAAGAAACACCAATGTTAAGAAGAGGACAACAAACTTAAATATTAGGTTTTAGTGTTAGCATTAGTTGTTCAGTCATGTCTGACTCTTTGTGACCCCATGGACTGTAGCCTGCCAGGCTCCTCTGTCCATGGGACTTTCCAGGCAAGAATACTAGAGTGGGTTGCCATGCCCTTCTCCAGGGGATCTTCCTGACTCAGGGATTGAACCTGAGTCTCCCATATTGCAGTCAGATCCTTTACTGTCAGAGCCACCAGAGAAGCCTGAATTAGGTTTATTTAGTGACTTCACTTTCACTTTTCACTTTCATTCATTGGAGAAGGGAATGACAACCCACTCCAGTGTTCTTGCCTGGAGAATCCCAGGGATGGAGGAGCCTGGTGGGCTGTTGCGACTTAGCAGCAGCAGCGGCAGCAGACCAAAAATAGATCAGACTCCAGAGACACAGAAAATTATATTTAGCATGACCATCGATCCTGGGTGTTCATTGGAAGGACTGATGCTAAAGCTGAAACTCCAATACTTTGGCCACCTCATGCAATGAGTTGACTCACTGGAAAAGACTCTGATGCTGGGAAGGATTGGGGGCGGGGGGAGAAGGGGACGACAGAGAATGAGATGGCTGGATGGCATCACCGACTCGATGGACATGAGTCTGAGTGAACTCCGGGAGTTGGTGATGGACAGGGAGGCCTGGCTTGCTGTGATTAATGGGGTCGCAAAGAGTTGGACACGACTGAACGACTGAACTGAACTGAATGTGTTAATATTGTATTTAAAATTCTTTGCCATACATGTTTATAAAATAACTTATCTAACTTGTATCTTCAACCATTAAGGACCATTGTGGAAAAAGGTATGTCGGGAAGGGGAGATATTGTAAAAGTTTAATTGATTGAAATTTGAAATTCCCCATTTTGGTATAATCTAGGAGTAAAATATATATATATATATTTTGTTTGTTTGTTTGTTTAACTTGGTGGGTTGTGTTACCAGCTTGAAAAATAGTGAAGGTGGGGAAGAGATATAGGATTTGGAAGAATGATTAGTTCATTTTTTTAATCAGATGGTTCCAGAGGTCTAGAATTCATGGGAGAGATCTTGACTAGATGTGTAAATTGTCATGTTATAACATGATAACAGATGAATGCAAACATATTAGATCAGGCAGAGGGGGAAAATCAGCAGTCATTTGTCCTTTGCATTGACATAATGAGTGAGATTTTAATGCTACAGACAAGAAAAAAATACTGAGATAATATCAATAAAGGATTCATTTAATCTGTCTGGGAGGAATTAAGGAAAATTTCATATATATGCCAACATTATGACCAAAAAGCTTGGTCCTAAAAGATTAATTAGATCTTGTAGTGGTAGTGTAGAACTAAAGGGAGATTAATATTCTGTGAGTTGATGCCCCTGACATTTTTGAGACTAAGTACTCTACTCATCAAAATTTTGAAAGTGATGAATCAGTGTTATATCAGACAGTCTTGGGAGTAAGGTGATTCCCTGGCCTATAAGAAAGTCTCCTCTTAGTCGTTTCTTTATCTCCATTATTTTATAGCTTTTGTCTGGACTGATTTATGGGGAGACAAAAGTTTCATTTTCCAGTTAAAAGTTAGGCTTATATGTGCAGATGTCTGGTTAAGTTAACATACAGATGTGAATAAATACACATCCTGAAACCTGTTATCTCTCATTTTGGGGAAAAGAATTAGAAAGTTATAAGATGTAGGTGCTAAAGGAAATGATATTCCTAAGTGGGAAAATACAATAAAGAGGGAAGGCTAGAGGCATTGACTTTCACTTCACAATTTTGTCATGAAAATGCTACAGTTATACTCAGGAGACGTAGACAACAGAAAATGGTAAAAAGGTCCTTCTTGACCTATACTAATTGCATGCACTTCTGTGAAAACCTTATTAATTTAGAATGATAAAGGAGAACTTGAAAGAAGAAATTTATAATAGACATTACAGGATGGATGAGGTTCTAAAATATGATAAATACAATGTGGATATTTTAGAAAAATTTATCGTTAATGGCTCAATTTAATAAGAATATCCATGAAAGAGAAAAAAAAATGTCTATTACCTAACAGTCATATTGGAAGGTTGTAGATGAAATATCTGGAAAGTAGTTGAAAGTGAAAAGTGAAAGTTATTTGCACTCTTTGTGATTCCATGGATTATAGCCTGCCAGGGTCCTCTGTCCCTGGAATTCTCCAGGCAAGAGTAATGGAGTGAGTTGCCATTTCCTTCTTGAGGGGGTCTTCCTGACCCAGGGATTGAACCCAGGTCTCCTGCATTTCAGGCAGATTCTTCACCAAATGAGCTACTAGGGAAGCCCAGAAAGTAGTTAGAGGTCACAATACCTTTGAACTTAATTCTTTGGCAATGAAGAGCTATTTGATGATATTAAGCACAAAATTGCAAAATCAATGTAGAATTTTAGAATAATTTTAGAATAATTTTAAAATAAAGTCTCTAGAATGGTGGTAAAATGGTAAAGATACTCTGAAAGTTCTCTAATGACTAGGGGCCTTTTTGATTTGCTAGCAGTAAGTTTTTATTCATATGAACATTTGGTCTATGTTAAACAATTTTATAGTACCAGTGAATATAGGTTGAATTGTTTCCAAAATCCAATTGACATATAAGCTGTAATTATTGTTTGAGTGATTACTGAGAAATATTTGGCCACATATAATACACTGTTTTACAAAGAGCTTAATTAGTATAGGCTTTATTCCTCTATTCATCTGAGTAGCTCAGATGGTAAAGCGTCTACCTACAATGCGGGAGAACCAAGTTCGACCCCTGGGTCAGGAAGATCCCCTGAAGAAGGAAATAGCAACCCACTCCAGTATTCATGCCTGGAAAATCCCATGGACCGAGGAGCCTGAGGGGCTACAGTCCATGGGGTTGCAAAGAGTCTGACACAACTGAGCGACTTCACTTTATTCCTCTAACTGAAAAAAAAAAAGAAGCATTCTCTTGCTATACATTTTCAACAGTGTTATTTTCACTGATCATGAATCACTGTGTATTGATTTGTATTTACCCATAAAACTCTGATTTTATATCTATTTGTTTCAGTCCACTTTTGTATTGTGTGAAATTCTCCACCAAGAATTGGTTTATGTAACTTTAGTGCTTATAAAGCTGGGTTTTAGAGACTCAGATTACCCAAATAGAGCGAATAATCTGATGATATCTTGTTTACCCTTGAGTTTAATCCTGCACTATGGCTACTTTGTGTTTAGTTTTCTGCACTATAGACTAAGCCTCAAAATAAGCCAGAGTGGACAAAGCAAAACTCACTGAAGTATGCACTAGGATATAGGCATGGCATTCAGTTTAGCATCCTTTCTGCTCTCTGTGGAACACTAATTCACAAGATTAATCTTGAATACCATATTCAAAGACAAATCAGTTTTGGAATACCTATGGATTACCTTTATGGCAGAGCCCTTATTGACATTAATATACTAAATGCTCTGAGAGTCCCTGCAATAAGGAAACCCAATTATTTTAATTAGTTTTTATGCACACAAATAGTTCCATGTAACCCATTTTGGAAAATGCTTATTTTACTTCATAGATAAGGCAAACAAGGTTTTCAGAGACCAAGTCCTTATAAGCAGTTGGTAGCAGAATAAAATCCATAGTTCAGGTTTTCAGATTTTATTTTCAAGCTCTTTTTCCTAGGGTGTGTTACTACAAATCTCAAATGCTCTGCAATGAGAATTTAGACCAAGTAAACTTTGCTGACCATTATGATGCACAGAAGGTAAAACAGGGATATTTCCTGCTGATGTACCTGACATGTACTGACAGAGAATTTCACAAAACCTGTATCACTTTTGAAGTATCAGTGTTAAAGAAAACATTGATTTTCCTTTTTTATGTTGACTATTAAAGCAAATTTTTACTAATCAAGTTACTTATTTCTTATTATTTTTTTGATGTATAGAAAGAGTTCTTCACCACCCTTAGAGTATCTGCAGCTTTAACAATAAATATGCTTAAAAGAGAAACTGAAAGTTGCAAATTTAATTTTGTAACAGGATGCTCCTTCACCATTATTACTTAAGGTTGGTGATGCGTTTTTCATACCCTTTAATAAACTTTGATATGATATATGGATTGTTGTTGTTTAATCTTTAAGTTATGTCCTACTCTTTGGTACCCCATGAAAGCTAGTCCACCAGGCTCCTCTGTCCATGGGACATATCATGAATACTAGAGTGATTGCCATTTTCTTCTCCAGGGGGTCTTCCCAGCCCAAGGATTGAACCGTATCTCCTGTGTCTCCTGCACTGGCAGGCAGACTTTTTAACCACTGAGACACCAGGGAAGTCCATAATATATTGGTAACTTATGTCATTGATAATTATGCTGAAAGAAGATTTATTCAATTAGTAACCTGTGCAATAATTGTTGAGCACTGGGTAGATGTCAGACTCTGTGCAAGGCTCTTTTAATATATTGGCAGCAAGAAAACCCTTATTCTCAAGGAGCTGGCAGTCAAGTTTATATTTTGAAGCCATATTCAGTATGGAGATAAATCAGAAAATAAAAGATCAATTTGTTGACATCATTTGATAGCGCAAACTACTCAATGTCAGCACTGCCTTCTTAAAATATGTACTTATATTCTTGTGATATACTTGGTTTCCTGGTAAACTCAAATGAAAACAAATGGACATTAATGCTGTCTTTAACATGTCTTCATTTATTGAAACAGAGCAAGTGTCCTGTATAGACAATATGTGAACATACCGAAGTATGATTTCTTTATAAGCCCTTTCTTTCCTAGGCAATAGCACAGTTAACTAAAGCTGACATATCTGTAGAAACTAAATTTCATGCTCTCAACCACAACAAACAAAAGGGACTCACATAAAAGATGTGTATCATGGTCTGTGCCATTGCTGACATTTACTGAGGTTTGGATATTTTAACAAACATGATTCTAATAATTTTCAGTGCTAAACTGCTAAAGCAGACAACTGATCTAGAATAACTCTCAAATGACTGATACTGGTTCATTTGGGAGAGTAAAGACCTGGACTATGTTTATGGTCCCAGGGGTACCAGTTCAGTCGCTCAGTCATGTCCGACTCTTTGTGACCCCATGGACCGAAGCACGCCAGGCCTCCCTGTCCATCAGCAACTCCCGGAGTTTACTCAAACTCATGTCCATTGAGTCAGTGATGCCATCCAACCATCTCATCCTCTGTCATCCCCTTCTCCTCCTGCTTTCAATCTTTCCCAGCATCAGGATCTTTTCAAATGAGTCACTTCTTCACATCAGGTAGCCAGAGTATTGGAATTTCAGCTTCATCATCAGTCCTTCCAATGAACACCCAGGACTGATCTCCTTTAGGATTGACTGGTTGGATCTCCTTGCAGTCCAAGGGACTCTCAAGAGTCTTCTCCAACACCACAGTTCAAAAGCATCAATTCTTTGGCGCTCAGCTTTCTTTATTGTCCAACTCTCACATCCATACATGACTACTAGAAAAACCGTAGCCTTGACTAGACGGACCTTTGTTGGCAAAGTAATGTTTCTGCCTTTTAATATGCTGTCCGGAGTACCAACAAGTGAGCAAACAAAAAGTTTAGAAGTCTATGTAAGATACACGTGTATAAGTGAATAGAACATTCCACTGTTTCTTCCTTTGTTTTGTTGGGAAGCCTGTTTAACCTTTGGTCAAGGCTACCTTCAGGGAGTTAGCAGTCTGTTGTGTCAGATGAGTCCAGAGCCCTGAGTTCACTCCCATTTGTATCTATAGGCTAAGGAAATAGCAATGTTAATTTTCAAGATATTATCCACTAATATGTAAGAGCAATTACTTTGAATGCAATAGTTGTTTTTTGTGCCCCCCGCTTTTGTTACTGTGTTCTTGGGCCCAGGCAGAATCTGACCATGGCCTAGCAAAAAGCTGTTGTTTTTTAAAAAAATTTGCTGACCACATTTAGGCAATTTCCTGTAACATGTTAGGACAGAAGAGCTGCTCAGTGACATATAGGTAAACTGAAAGATTCTTTAGAAAATTACAGTTTGTATTATTCTGGAGAGTTTGGTGGAAAAGGCGAGGAATTTGGAATCAGTTGGACCTTGAGTTCAAATCCCTGCTCTTACTATTTCTAGTTCTTAACTTTGAACTGTTAATTTCCTTAAGACTCATATTCTGTAAAATATAGCAACAGCAGCAAATTTATAAAGTACTTTTGAATATTTGATTAGTGTTTAGAATATCACTAATGATGAAAAGATTGTAATCATCACTTGATCATCTACTATCTATGATTGACAAATATAAGATTGCAATAATTTTTATTAGAATTCATTGTATCTTGCACTGTGTATTTTCAGAAATGTGCTTATATGGATTTTTGTTTCTAATATCTTCTTCCAGTTTCCTTTCTGGAAGTAAGAAAAGCATAGATCATCAAAAATGATGATTATTCCAACAGTACCTTCATCCTCAATTTAGTTCTCATTAGTTCTGAAGTTATTATCTATGTGAATTATCCCAATAATTGCTTAGGTCAGCAAGGTTTTATAAGAGTCTTCCATTTTATTTAGACTTATATCCAAACAACTTTAAAATAATCTCATTCAACTTTGCAAAGCCTAAATTTATGAAGTGTATTGTATGGTATCTCAGGAAGATAGAAAAGCTGGACTCATGATAATCAGTATGCAGTAAATAAATTTATGTGAAAGCCCTTTTTCTTAAAAAAACGTAAATTATTCCTTTCTTGATTTGTCTTTGCTCTTCAAATATACCCATATAGCTGACTATAAAGTAACTATTTTTTATTTCAGTAAGAAATTGGGAGGAATGTAAGAGTTTAATGATTAAAAATACCCCTCTGCACACAATAATTGAAAATATAATGAGGAGAAAACAAACAATCTAACCATTATTATCTTTTAAGATCCTAAATGAGTAAGAAACAGTGTCATATGCTGGTCCTAAATCCATGTATTTATAATTATCCAAATTAGTTAAATGAGATAGACAAAAAGGATTTGGAAATTATAATACTTTGAGAATAGGAATATTGATTAGATGCTAAAGAAGCTTTAAAACAAAAATGTTAGTTGCCTGAAGATCGACTTTGAATACATTTTTTAAAAATAAAATTTTTGGCAATTAAGTGATGCCTACTAGTTAAACAATGACCAGATAGGGAGTTTGTGATTTCCAGTTTCAAGGGATACACAACATCATCTATTTGATCAGCTTTGTCTTTAATTAAAGCCTTCTGTATATAAGTAGTAAACTGAAGGATGAATATTTAGAAACATCAAAATTCAGTGAGATTGAAAAGGAGGAAGATTGGGAATGCTATTAAAAGTTTCCACTTTACATGCATATAGTACTTATAAAAAGAATATGATTGAGCACTGATGAAACTATAGTCTTCTGTTGATTCTCCTTCTCCACTAAAACCTTCTGAAAGGCTTACATCCTCTCCACTGAAACTTCTCTCAGTAATGCTACTGAGAAATGATCATCTAGGTCATGATATATTTTTCAGTCCCTCTTTTGACTTCTTCATAATGTTAGAAAATTTAAAAACAAAAAATACCCCTTCTTGGTAAAACTTTCCTTGGCTTTCATATTTGAATATGTTTTTTCCTACTATTCTCAATACTACAAAATTCAATATCTCCAAGTTTCTGTCCTTTCAGGGGTAAAGAATCTGCCTTCAGTGCAGGAGACTGGGTTGGGAAGATCCTCTGGAGCAGGAAATGGCAACTCACTCCAGTATTATTGCCTGGAAAATTCCATGGACGGCAGAGCCTGGCAGGCTACAGTCCATGGGGTCATGTGAAGTGGACACGATTTAGCAACTAAACCACCACCACTACCAGCAGCATGATCATACTCACATAAATTGTAAAAAAAATTCTCCAAGTATGCCTCTTTCCCAGTTACTGCATTTATAATTATGTATTGGCCATCCCCTCTTGGTGATGCCAACAGTGCTTCAAATGCAACATCTTAAAGAAAGTAAATTATTACCTCTGCCCTCAAGCCAAGTCCTTATTCTAATTTCCCCAGATTTAATAGTATTTGTATTTTTTTTGAGATATCTAAATGCATACAGTTAGAAGAAATGCCATCTGTTTGCTTTTTTGTTTTTTAAACTTGATCTCTCATCTCTTTCAAGACCAAAATTTCGACCTCAACCATGACCCCCTATCTATCTTTTCCTTTGAATTTTCTTTGTTGACAAGTCAATCAAGACTGTCACAACTGCAGGGTAAGATCATAGCTTCTAACTAAATATTCTGCCTGCCTTAAGAATCCTCATCTCAATTCAGACTACACAAGGAGGATTTATGCTTTGTTTTTTTTAATCCTCTCTGGACATTTTACCTATGTGCATTATATTACCCATCACATTATATCTTTATGATCTGTTTACCCCTGTGTCTCCTTGCTGTTCTGGGAATTTCTAAAATTTCTGGACCATATATTTCCAACTTTGTATCCCTTGTCAAAAAGGCTGAAAACAAGTAGGGAGCTTAATAACTTCTTGTGGAAAATGATTGAATGACTGAAGGTGGAACATTTAAAGTACTTCTGATTCTCCTCCCGTGGGAAAATTATTAATAGCTCTGAAGCCTATTTTTTCAGTATAAAAAGGGATAATAATATATATTTCATAGGGTTATTATGAGAATTATAATGCATAGAACATATGAAATCACTTAGCTTACTATCCAGTTCATATGATATAATAATATAATAACAAGTCCTACTCTCTAACTCCTTCAAGGATATCCCTTATCTACTCTAAAACATTTTTACTACCTACTGAAATTGTTCCAAAATTCACTGGTCAGCATCTGAGATCATCTATCATTCACCTCCAGATGAATTTTGGAACTTTATTCTCCACTTTTCTCATACACTCCTTTCAATTATATCAGATTGCATGCTCCACCAAACCTCATTTCCTATTTTGTACTTCTCTTTCAGTACTTCTCTTGTTCTCTCATGCCGAGAACTGTTCTGTTGACAACGCTGATTCATTCCCTTTTCTAACTCCTTAAAAGATTCCTGTCTGTAAGGAACTGTCTCAAACTTCTATATCTCTAGGTAGTTTTCCTAATTCTTCTAATGCAGTGAGATATCATTGCAACTCTCTTAAAGTTCTGTAAACCCTTAAGTGTCTTAGAGCTCTCCTATGACATCTGTCCTGGTATAAATATTTTGCATATCCTCCATTGGTGATCATAGGCTTATTCTAAGCAAGGAGTTCTTGTTTTGTCTTTTACTTTATTGAAGAAATTGAAATGGAAATAGACTCAGACTATCTCAAAATAAAAGTCTTGAATTCATTTTGAAGTGTGGTTATTTCTCAATAACATTAGACAGGTATATCTCAGTTTCACCTTGTTTTCTGTTCAAATACAAAGTGGAATTTAATTGGTGGTTATATTGGTGATTTGCCTGCCATAGCTGCCTGCCATTAATAGCTGATTGGGATGACCACCTTATTTCACAAGGGTCACTGAGCATCTGTTAGATAATGATGACTTTCAGTCACTGCTCAAGATGAAAGACAAATGTTTCTCATTATTTGTAAGACAATTTGAAGTTTGGCAAAAATCAAAAGTATACTTTGCCAAAAATAGTTTCCTTTAATTATTGGACTCGTGTGTTTCAAAGGAAATTAAATCCACTCATTATATGTAACTCCATAAAATGTCATTTTAAAACCTATTAGCTCTCCATAAAGTCCTATATTTGTTTTACAATCCATCTTCTTTTTTATTTTGTAATAAGTACATAAAATATAAGGTAGGCCTCTAAAGAACTGTGCAGTGTTGATTTGAAATCCTGAAAACATACTTACGATAAACTGGTATTTTAAAGAAAACAGAAAGATATATTAGTTTCTTTCAAAAGCTCATAATTAGAGTCCAATTAGAGAGCAAAAGATTCATGTGTAAATATAGTATGACATCCATGAAGTCCTTTTGAATAAGAACCGAGTTGTAGTGAACTGCAACTCAGGAGACAAGCTCAGGAGACAAGCAAGCCAGGGAACAATAGTCCTGTATGTTCAGTATTGATTGCAAAGACAATTTGAAATGTTAGTAACAGAAGAGGCGGTAAGGAAGTGTGGCTGTATTTCTAACATGATTTTTACAAGGCAGTTTGTGCTTAACTAACTTGCTGGGATGCTTGAAAGTAACGCACTGTGAAAAGAAATGTGGATATAGTACAGTTCGATTTTCATAAAAGATTTTGACAGCTTTACGTGAGAGATTAATGGCTTAAGGTAGAGAATTGTAGAGTAAACGCTTAAGAAGTGTCTTACATAGAAACCATTTCAAGAATAAAGCAGGGTCTTTGAGGATGAAATAATGAAAAAGAATTTAAAATGTGGTAACCCTTAAAATTATAGGGGGTACCAAACTTTAAATTTCTAATTTTAGAAAGCACTCAATTTCCATTCTTCTTCATGTCCTTCTCTAATTTATCATGACCGTGTATTTATTACATTTAATTATGTTCCCCAAATATTTATTATGTTAACTACAGATTATACTAAAAGCAGCTGCTATTGTGTTTGCACAAAAATGCAGATACATTTAAGGAGAATGAGTGACACATTTATCTTTTGCTGAGAAATGAAAGACTTACTGGAGGAAGAACATACATATGGATAATATTTAGCTAAGAGTATGTTTGTAGATCATGAAATAAAAATTTAAAAACCTATCTTTATATGTATAAGGACAACAATTAAAAATATTATATTGTTCCAATCAAATAAGGACCAAATGAGCAAGGTTTTTCATGTTTACCAAAGATTTGTTCATTTATTTAGTTTTCTTTATGCCTTCACCTTACTATCTACTTAACCCAGCCCTTGAACATTTTTCTCATGTTCCAGAAATTTGAGAAAAAAAGATACTGTGATTGTGAGTGGCTTCCATTTGTTTTTCTGAGACAAATAGGAGTTCTACTTTCATCAAAGCTAGAAATTGGCCTGACTAAGTGATATATATATAGTATCACCATACTTTTACCTATAGTATCACTGTATTTTTACCTACACAGGTAGGTAAAAGCAAACTTGATAGACAGTGGGCATTCCTGTGTGTTCCAAATGATATATTCCATTTTAAAACCATAGAGGAAATCCAGAGATTTGTGTGTGTGTCTCAGTTTAGAATAATCAGCAGCATATGCTCTAAAGTAAAGTGGAAATAGGGTAGATGCCAGTGCTCTTCTCGTACTAATACTAAACCTACTCTGGACTATTTGTACCCTTTTGGTGTATCCAGAAGAATGTGATCTCTTCTCTTTTATAGAACATTTGCACTATCACTTATTTCAGGTATTATATTATTCAATACATGCACATATGCTTTTTTACACATTGACTGTGTAATAGTGCTGCAAGCATGCATGCTAAGTCACTTAAGTCATGTCCGACCATGCAACCCTATGGACTGTAGCCTGCAAGGCTCCTCTGTCTGTGGAATTCTACAGGCAAGAACCAGTAATAGATATTGTGCTTGTTGCTGCTGCTAAGTCACTTCAGTCGTGTCCGACTCTGTGCGACCCCATAGATGGAAGCCCACCAGGCTCCCCCATCCCTGGGATTCTCCAGGCAAGAACACTGGAGTGGGTTGCCATTTCCTTCTCCAATGTGTGAAAGTGAAAAGTGAAAATGAAGTAGCTCAGTTGTGTCCAACCCTTAGTGACCCCACGGACTGCAGCCTACCAGGCTCCTCCACCCATGGGATTTCCTAGGCCAGAGTACTGGAGTGGCTTGCCATTGCCTTCTCCTTCCTAAGGCTAGTCAGCATCAACAACTGTGATTCAACCCCACGTTGTTCTGAATTCAACATAAATTTACCTTAGAGAAACCATATCAATATTTTCCCCATATTTCAGTCAATCTGTTTTTAGAGAACATTATAGTGATGGCTTTCTTCTTTACTCTTCAGATTTGATTTTTATAGTGACATAAGGAAGTAGTGACTAATATCACAAGAGTTCTGACCTTGGGAGATGATTCAGTCATGGAGTTAGGAAAATATGTAGCAATCTAGTAAGGAGAAAGTCATGGCTGAAATTTCAGCTTTTCCTAAATCACAGTGGAATTTTAGATTCCTTGGAGGCACTTGATTTCCTGAGCCAGCCAGGCACTGAGATATGACAGGGTCAGCTGTCCATTAGATGAGACTACTGGATGGATCCTCTAACAAGAGAAGGATTAATATTTGTAGAGGTTCTGGTACTTTCTGTAAAGAAAGCACTCAGATGAAAATAATATAAATTATATGTTGGTTATATAATCAGACTTTGCTATCCTTTACTATTCTTGTAATTATAAATATTCATTTTCATTTCTTATGCATTTTACAATGAATATGTCTCTCCTTCCCTTCTCTCACAACACACACACACACATGCACAAAAACACAACTTTTGAAGCACACAGATACGTCTTGAAACAGAAAAGATTTAACAAAAATGAAAGAACTGATCATGGGGAAAAGATAAAGTATTTTAGAGTTCTGAGAAGGAAAATACATTCAAGACACTAACAACACATATTTAAAATATATAGATATTGGCTAAATTTTTTCAAGAGTGTTTTAGTGTTGAGTAAACAAACAAAAATAATTGCACTCAGAACATTTAGCAAATTAAGATATTCTTATCAGTGGTTTTAACAGACTAGTTAATTATTTTTAATTTACTGATAAATAGATAATTTTAATGCAGCTGGGCTCAGATTTCCAGCAACTTTAAGCATACACTTGAAATAGAAGTGAAACTCTTTAAGCAATTATTCAACAAGTCCACGTTCTCCATGAAAAATATCTTCAGGGCACTACAGGCAATCTGTAAACTAACATTCTAATAATTCTTACACAGATTCAATTATCTATTTTTCCTATACCTAGGCCGATAGAAGCTGAAGGTTGAAAAGGAGAAAAGTTAGAGGAAACTATGCTGATAGCTTTAAATAAGTAGTTAAATGGTCTAATAGTGGGAGAAGTTACAAAATATAGCATGCCAAGTATCAAAAAGTTTCAAACTATGATATAAATGTCCTTAGGCTATATGATGGAGAAGGAAATGGCAACCCTCTCCAGTGTTCTTGCCTGGAGAATTCCAGGGACAGGGGAGCCTGGTGGGCTGCCGTCTATGGAGTCGCACAGAGTCGGACACGACTGAAGGGACTTAGCAGCAGCAGCAGGCTATATGATAACTTTAAAAGCCCTTATAGGAATATATAAATTTTTAAAATAAATTTTTGACTTAAATTTTCATATGTGCTCTTATCTAAAATTGGTCTGCCAGAGAGTATAGATTTGAGAGAATTGTTTCCAATTCCTACCTCTTGCTTTTGCACTCATCTTTTGCTAAATCTCTCAAACATACAGAATCATATCAAAAAGCATAGTTCAAATATAAAAACTAAATGAAATAAAACAGAGATTCTATGAAATATTGATGTTCTCTTGATCCATGCAAGTTGCTGAAATGACATTATTTCATTCTTTTTTATGGCTAAGTAACATTCCATTGGGCTTCCTAGGTGGCACAGTGGTAATGAATCCACCTGCCCATGCAGGAGACACAAAGGATTTGGGTTCGATCCCTGGGTCAGGAAGATCCCCTAAGGGGGAAATAGCAACCCACTCCAGTATTCTTGCCTGGAAAATTCCAAGGACAGAGGAGCCTGACAGGCTATAGTCCACAGGGTCATAAAGAGTTGAACACGACTGAGTGACCAAGCACACATAATGTTCCATTGTGTATATGTACCACGTCTTCTTTATTGATTCATCCGTTGATGGACATTTAGTTTTCTTCCATGTATTGTGTTATTGTAAGTAATGCTGCAGTGAACATTGAGATGCATGTATCTTTTCAAATTAGAGTTTTATATAACTGAAAGTGGGATTGCTTGATCATTAGGTAACCCAGTTTTATTTTCTGAGGAACCGCCATATTGTTTTCCATAGTGCCTGTGCCAAATGACATTCCCACCAACAGTATAGGAAGGTTCCAAAAAGAGATTTATTATAAAGCACCTTTTAACACATCACTGTCCTAACTCTAGGAACCACCTACTCTCTTCTTGGCCATAATGTACCTCATTGTCTTTGGAACAAAATGCAAATTCTTATGTAATGGGCCATAAAGCTTTACATGATCTAATCTCTTCATTCTTTTCTACAATCTTGAGAAAGAAGAATGGAGCTGGAAGAATCAGGCTCCCTGACTTCAGACTTTAGTACAAAGCAACAATAATCAAAACAGCATGGTACTCGTACAAAGACAGACTTAGAACAATGGAACAGGATAGAAAGCCCAGAATCATATCCACACATTTTTGGTCAATTAATCTACAACAGAGGAGGGAAAAATATATATTAGAGAAAGACAGTCTTTTCAATAAGTGGTGCTGGAAAAACTGGACAGCTACTTGTAAAATAATGAAATTAGAATTTTCTCTTAAAACCAAACACAAAGAAAAAACTCAAAGTGAATTAAAGACCTAAATGTATCACTGGATGCTATAAAACTCTCAGAAGAAAACACAGGAAGAACACTCTTTAACATAAATCACAGCAATTTATTTTTGGATACACTTCTTACAATAATGAAAATGAAAACAAAAAATAAATAAGACCTAAATAAACTTTTGTACTGCAAATGAAACCATAAACAAAACAGAGAGATCACAGATTGAGAGAAAATATTTGCAAATAATACAACCAACAAAGGATAAATCTCCAATATACACAAACAGCTCATGCAAATCAATATCAAAAATACAAACAATCCAATAAAAATGAGCAGAAAATCTAAATAGATATTTATCCAAAGAAGACGTAAAGTGAAGTCGCTCAGTTGTGTCCGATTCTTTTCGACCTCATGGACTGTAGCCTACCACACTTCTCTGTCCATGGGATTTTCCAGGCAAAATTACTGGAGTGGGTTGCCATTTCCTTCTCCAGAGGATGTTCCCAACCCAGGGATCAAACCTGGGTCTCCCGCATTGTAGAAAGATGCTTTACTATCTGAAATACCAGGGAAGACATAGAGACCTAGAAGACATCAGTTCAGTTCAGTTCAGTTCAGTTCAGTCGCTCAGTTGTGTCCGATTCTTTGCGACCCCATGAATCACAGCACACCAGGCCTCCCTGTCCATCACCAACTCCCACTCAGACTCATGCCCATCGAGTTGGTGATGCCATCCAGCCATCTCATTCTCTGTCATCCCCTTCTCCTCCCCCTACCCAATGCCTCCCAGCATCAGAGTCTTTTCCAGTGAGTCAACGCGTCACATGAGGTGGCCAAAGTATTGGAGTTTCAGCTTTAGTTGATCTCCTTTAGAATGGACTAGTTGGATCTCCTTGCAGTCCAAGGGACTCTCAAGAGTCTTCTCCAGCACCACAGTTCAAAAGCATCAATTCTTCAGCGATCAGCTTTCTTCACAGTCCAACTCTCACATCCATACATGATAGAGATGGCCAAAAACCCATGAAAAGATGCTCAGCATCACTAAGTATTACAGACATGCAAATCAAAACTACATTGAAGTATCACCTCACACCAGTCAGAATGGCCATCCTCAAAAATTCTACAGACAGTAAATGCTGGAGAAGGTATGGAGAAAAGGGAACCCTCCTACAATGTTGCTGGGGGTGTAAATTGATATAAGCACCATAGAGAACAATATTAAGGTTTCTATAAAAACTAAAAATAGTTACCATGTGATCCATAAATCCCACTCCTATGTGTATATCTGGATAAAACTGTAACTTGAAAAGATACATGCACACCAGTGTTTACTGCAGCACTCTTTACAATAGGCAAGACATGGAAGCAACCTAAATGTCTATTGTAAGAAGAATGGATAAAGTAGATGTGTTGTATGTGTATATAATGGAATATTACTCATAAAAATGAAACAATGCCTTTTGCAACAACATGGATGAACCTAGAGATTGTCACAGTAAGTGAAGTAACTCAGACAAATATCATAGTATGTCAGTTATATGTGGAATGTAACAAGATGATACTGATGAATCTGTTGTAAAGCAGAAACAGGCTCAGAGACTGAAAATAAACTTATGGATAGCAAAGGGGAAAGGCTGAGGAGCAGATGAATTAGGAGTTTGGGATTGACATATACATACTACTTTATATGGAATTGATGGTCAACAAGGACCTACTGTATAGCACAGGAAGTTTTACTCAATATTTTATATAAACTATATGTGAAGATAATCTAATAAAGAATGCATATATGTATACATATAACTGAATCACTGCTGTACATCTGAAACTAACACAACATTGTTAATCAACTATACTCCAATATAAATGATATTATAAAAATAAAACATTGGTGTCAATGTTGATACAATAATTCTAGTCTGCTAAGTTCTATTATAATTTAGGCAGTTTCCAATTTGCTTTCAACACACCTTCATGAACACCTATCAGTTCAGTTCAGTTCAGTCGCTCAGTCGTGTCCGACTCTCCGCGACCCCATGAATCACAGCACGCCAGGCCTCCCTGTCCATCACCAACTCCCGGAGTACACTCAAACTCATGTCCACAGAGTCGGTGATGCCATCCAGCCATCTCATTCTCCGTCGTCCCCTTCTCCTCCCGCCCCCAACCTTTCCCAGCATCAGAGTCTTTTCCAGTGAGTCAACTCGTCTCATGAGGTGGCCAAAGTATTGGAGTTTCAGCTTTAGCATCAGTCCCTCCAATGAACATCCAGGATTGATCTCCTTTAGAATGGACTGGTTGGATCTCCTTGCAGTATAAGGGACTCTCAAGAGTCTTCTCCAACACCACAGTTCAAAAGCATCGATTCTTCGGCGATCAGCTTTCTTCACAGTCCAACTCTCACATCCATACATGACCACGGGAAAAACCATTGCCTTGACTAGACGGACCTTGGTCGGCAAAGTAATGTCTCTGCTTTTTAATATACTATCAAGGTTGGTCATAACTTTCCTTCCAAGGAGCAAGCGTCTTTTAATTTCATGGCTGCAATCAGCATCTGCAGTGATTTTGGAGCCCAAAAATACAAAGTCTGACACTGTTTCCACTGTTTTTCCATCTATTTCCCATGAAGTGATGGGACCAGATGCCATGATCTTTGTTTTCTGAATGTTGAGCTTCAAGCCAACCTTTTCACTCTCCTCTTTCACTTTCATCAAGAGGCTTTTGAGTTCCTCTTCACTTTCTGCCATAAGGGTAGTGTCATCTGCATATCTGAGGTTATTGATATTTCTCCCAGCAATCTTGATTCCAGCTTGTGCTTCTTCCAGCCCAGCGTTCCTCATGATGTACTCTGCACCTATATGAATGTATAATAGAGTTGTAAAAGATACTGATTTGATAGTGTTTTTGGTGATAGATTATTAGAATCATATCACTCGGAGTTAAAAAAAATAGAGTGGCATCACTATAACAGGATTATTTCCATTTTGTAGTTTTATTTAAGAAAACAAGATTTCCCGGAATTTATTCTACAATCTATTTCATGTAAGCAAATAGTATCCTCATTTGTGCAAGAAAGTTTATTTCTGTGTCTATAGATAAAACCAACTCATTTTGATATCCATGATTAATTATGCAAAATAAAAAAAAATCAGTATTTATCAAAATGTATTATATATAACTTGTTCAATTGTATACTATTAATGACTGCATATGGTGACTGAAGCCATGAAATTAAAAGACACTTGCTCCTTGGAAGAAAAGTTATTACCAACCTAGATAGCATATTAAAAAGCACACACATTAGTTTGCCAACAAAGGTCAGTCTAGTCAAAGCTGTGGTTTTTCCAGTAGTCATGTTTGGATGTGAGATTTGGACTATAAAGAAAGCTGAGCACTGAAGTATTGATGCTTCTGAACTTTGGTGTTGGAGAAAACTCTTGAGAGTCCCTTGGACTGCAAGGAGATCCAACTAGTCTATCCTAAAGGAAATCAGTCCTGAAAATTCATTGGCAGGACTGATATTGAAGCTGAAACTCCGATACTTTGGCCACTACCTGATGTAAAGAACTGACTCACTGGAAAAGACCCTGATGCTGGGAAAGATTGAAGGCAGGAGAAGGGGATGACAGAGGATGAGATGGTTGAATGGCATCACTGACGCGAAGGACATGAGTTTGAGTAGGCTTCGGGAGTTGGTGATGGACAGGGAGGCCTGGCATGCTGCAGTCCATGGTGTCACAAAGAGTCTGACACAACTGAGCGATTGAACTGAGCTGAACTGAATGATTGTAAAAATAAATTTCTCGATAATATTTTTTACTTAGATCCTTACAGTCATAAGAATTTTTATAGCCAATTTACATATTTGATTATACTGTAAAAGATAAGGTATCAATAATATATTTTAATTTTTAAAATTAGATTCAGTTCAGTTCAGTTCAGTTCAGTCACTCAGTCGTGTCCGACTCTCCGTGACCCCATGAATCACAGCACGCCAGGCCTCCCTGTCCATCACCAACTCCCGGAGCTCAAATTATATGTCAAAAGTGGATTAAAAATATGAGTTTGAGGAGAAAGAGAAACAATGTAGCATTTTTTTAAAGATAGAGCTTGTTCTTTTTTTATTTTTTTTAAATTACTGGTATCACTGTTATGTAGATTCTTGGATGCATTTAAAAGTGAGAATTAACACATTCAAAGTGAGGATTAACATTTTTATTTTAATATATCCATGTTTATAGTAATCAGAAATTATAATTTTTGCAAAGACCTTAGCTTATGATAAAAAATTTAGTTGACATTTGAAAAACATGCAATACTTTACATAGTGTAGAAAATCATTTTATGGATCATAAAAGCAAAAATAAAGCAATTGCTTACCTTTACTTCATCATCCTGAGTTTGGGAAGATCACTGTACTCGTGCAATCTGCAAATAGAGATGCATAACCATGTCCTAGAGTTATGAAGGAAATTAACTCATAAAACCTTATAATAATTATGAAGTATTTATATACATATTTTGCCTTAAAACTTTATAAATCTATCTCCTATGCACAGTCTCATTTAATCTTTTACCAAAATAGGAATTATTTAGTATAAGTGGTGCTATCTCCATTTTGCAAATATGTGAGTAATGCTTTAATAATTACTTTTGAGTTGAGTTTACTTGCCCAAAGTAATTGCTAATAAACCAGGGAGTTGATATCTAAAACATAAGTTTTAAGTTTCAATATAACTTTTAAAAAAGGTAATAACACTGAAGCTCTCTTTTTCTTAACATGTTCTGCCTATAAGATGAGGAAATACAAAAAAAAGAAAAGTTTGTTGGAAGTTCAAGGAAGGTAAAATAGGAATACTTTAAGGTATGACCTTCATTTATGTAAAAATTATTTCTCATGAACCAGCCCCAGGATGACAATGCAGATAAGTAACATTTTGCTCTATAAAGCCAAAATTCCGAATGCCTATTTTTTCTTCCTTTAAATTATATTTCACAGTGTAAGGGATTTTGGTCATTGAGGATGGTGGTAGTTTGTTTTGTTTTAAACATCAAGTTAACTGTAGGAAGGTGATTGATGATAATTGTCCTTAATTACACACTTACCAGGTACATTTAACAAACATCCTAACTATCTTGTCAAATAATTTTGCAAATCCAAATTAATAGATAAGAAAACTAAGGCACATTAATTTGCTCTACATTCCACTGCTAGTACACAAGAAATTAACATCTGGACTCCAACATTGGTAAAGAACCTGCCTGCCAGTGCAGGAAACACAGAGACACGAGTTCCGTCCTGGGTCAGAAAGATTCCCTGGAGTATAAAGTGACAACCCACTCCAATATTCTTGCCTGGAAAGTTCCATGGACAGAGGAGCCTGGCAGGCTGTGCAGTCCATAGGGTCACAGAGAATCAGACATGACCGCGCGCGCGCACGCGCGCGTGAACACACACACACACACACACACACTGACTATAATTTGATCACTCTGCTACGCTGCCTCTCAAGGACATATAATGTGTCCCTGGGATCTAATAAAAAACTTCAATTTGAGATTATTTTTAAGTTTTAACAAATTTTGAGAAAACAAATTTGTTTGCAGGAAGCAGATTAAAAAAAAAATACACTATTTTCCCTGTAGGATACATTCCCTAATTTGTATTTTAAGGCATACCTCATATTGAAATATGACTTAGTCAATTTTCTCAAGAGAGGACAGATAAATATGGATTAATGGCTACTTTAGTTAATGATTGCAAGGCTCGTTTTAATTAATTGTGGTATGTGCTCATTCTTTATTCATAAAATAAAATTTGTGCACAGAATACCTTTTATTAGGGGGAAAAAACAGACAAGAAGAAAACTCCATCAGTGACCAGTAGAACGTTTAAAGGTCAACATAAGCAAAGACAGAGAGAATAATTATTTTTGCTTTTATTGATACTGTAAAGTAGCATATACTTAGTTTGACAAAACAGTTGAGTTTGTAACATTTCTATATATCCATTTATTATGTTTCTTATTTTATCATCTGTATATCTATGTAAATAGAATACTTTCCAAATGATTTAAACACAAAGATGTTTAATGGAAAGAAGTAGGTATTTGATGGAAGGCACTAGAATTGCTTATATTGCTTTGGGTACAGAGTTCCATGTGTTTTTTGGTTTTTTTTTTTTCCTTGTTTTAAGAGTGAGGCATCTATATGTGGCTCCATCCCTAGGAAGATGGTGTAGGAAGACTTGCCTGGACCCTAGAGCTTTATCTCTGTCATTTTTCTGGACCTGGCTGCATTCTCCTTCTCTGATACTGCTATTTTAAATACCTCCTGCCTGCATTCTGAACGTAGTGTTCATTCCTTTTATAGCTCCTTAGGTGAAAGTCCAAGTTCTTCAGGAAGCAGCTGCCAGGGAGATAGCACTGCAGACAGAATTCTCCCCACAATGATTCAGAGCACCTGCCAGTTAACAAAACTCCTGAAGCCCTTCCAGGTCCAAATATCTCACACTTAGGTCCATGTGGGAGAAAGCAAGCTGGTTTAGTTGAATTCAAAATGTAAAAAGTAGAAACAAAAAAAAAGTTCCCAATCTGATTACTGATTCTTGTATCAGCTTTGAACAAAGCTAGTCTTTAACTTCTTAAATATGTAGCGCCTTATCCTTTCTACATGCTTTGCCTCCTTTATCCATCATACTATCATGAATGACCACTTTTAACGTTGAAGTAATAAGACCTTCCTCCCTCTCAAAATGTTTTTGCATTAAATGAGATCATATATAAAAGTATTTTCCACACCACTTAACCTAGTCATTATTTCATTCAGAAAACGGAATTTATTAATAAGACAAGATGATCATAATTAGACTTTTAGTAATAGTCCAAAAGTGTCAGTATGTTGCACTAAGACTTTTTTACTTTAGTCAATATTACTCTATCCATGCCTATTTTACTGAATGAATCTTAATTCATATGCTGAGTGGTTTATAAATAATGCATTGAAACACCCTAAATATAAAACTCCCTTGTCATTGCCTCTTCTAAACATAGTCAGAGAGGCTAACATGGAAGCTTGACTTAAATTAGACAATGGAAAGAAAAAGGATAAAGCAATTTATAGTATTATGGAAAATGTGGTTTAATTATAAGTTAAAATAAGTGATTTCAGTGTTTGAAATTTACAGATTAATACAAAACCAATATTTGATGATCTCCTAGGCATTTAAAATGTTGAGTTTTGCATATATAAGTATATATATATATTTAAAAACATATATATACTTATATATGCTTTTTAAAATACAGACTTACTATAAATTGTACATTAAATTAATACAAAGGTATGCATTTATGCCATTGCTTATCATTATTAAAGTTCACATCTTTTAGGAATTAGGCATAGAATGTATGAAAAAATAAATAAAACCTTTTTTTAAACATTTATTATATTCAGTATTCTTTTCTCTGACTTACAATGTTAAAAATATGTATGTTTGAGAATTTGGTGTTATAATTAGATAGTAGCTCATAACTTTCAATCTCTTGTCCAAGACATTTTAAAAATAGCTTTATTATTTCAAAGAAGTGAAAAATAAAAAATAAAAAAAATAAAAAGCTTAAAAAAAAAAAAAAAACAAAGAAGTGCTAGAATAAAATATATAGGAATTTTTTTTTCTTTCACAAAGTAAGAAATCAATATTATTTGTTTTTGGTAAAAATTAATATTTAAAAATTAAAATATACTTAACATGACATAATTCCCATTCTAAAAATAAATGTACATATGTCATTAATATTGTATACTTATGCCTAGAGGTTAAATGAAATTATGTCATAATAAAGTTAATGCCATGCATTACAAATTTAAATAAGCATGTCATTTGTAACTTACATGACTTATTTATACTTCATATGCTTCTCTCTAAAAATGGACAAAATGATAGTACTTGATGATACCTATCACAATGGATATTGTAAAGATTGAAAAAGAAGTAGATATAATGTGCTTAGAACAGTATCTGACAGGTCGTAATGGTAGTAGTATATTATTATTGTCTACACAATAATATTGAATTGTTTCCTGCACAAGTGTGTTTCTCACTTAGAAATCTTCTTAAATATATTTTAAAATATAATTGGCACCATCTGTAAGGGTGAGTACTTCACTTAATAAAGAAGATCTTTGGACAGATCGCTAATTCTGTGGATTTCTCTTGACAAAGTCACATATGCCCTACACCTGCCAAAACAAAAAGATAATAAGTGTTTCTGCACCAAAGTACTTTCTGCCACAGAAATATTAAAAGGTAACTCAAAATATCATCAATCATAATATTATATACAATATTATTTTCTAAGGAATATTGCACATTATGTAATTGTATGATTTACAAATACTTATAGAAATATATGTGTATATTTATATCTATATCCATATCTATTATACCATCTAAGGAATAACTGGCAGGAAACGTTAAGAAGAGAACACTTTAAGAACAAACGCAAATAGATGAGGAGATAGAATTTGTTCTGTTCTGTTTAATCTCTGCTTTACTCTCCTTACCTCATTTTGGGCTTGAAACCAGGATATCAAAGCTCTTTTTGTATGCAAAATTAGCTTGGAGGTTGTATGAGGTTCTGAATTTTTTATTTTTTCTGTGTGCTTTTGAACGTTCTTCTGTCAAATTTAGAACTTTGTGATACAATGAAAAGACAGCTGTGAAGGTAGCTGGCCAATCTCTTTACAGGAATATCATTTGCACACAATTTAGCTTTGAATCCAAGGGAAATTGTACTTTTCTTTTATTAATTAGTACCTTTAATAGGAGCTTTCATAAATCAACATGTCTTGAGAAACACTGGTCTTTTTCCATTGAGCTGAATAAATCCTGCTGTGTAGGGTACTGGAAATGGTGCTAAGCCTTATGTTTGGGGAACGTGTTACAAGGAATTAGATATATGAAAGGAAAAAAAATCATACTTTGACAGTCACAGATTGAATTTCTTAATCAACTTAAAAAAATAAATAACCCAAATATGCTCATTTCTACTAAGCTCTCTGCTGTCTACCT
Source organism: Moschus berezovskii (assembly GCF_049115385.1). NCBI lineage: Eukaryota > Metazoa > Chordata > Mammalia > Artiodactyla > Moschidae > Moschus > Moschus berezovskii. Next base: position 48,461,771 of record NC_142463.1, on the reverse strand, counting down.
TTCAGATTTAATCACACAGGAGATAGTGTCACAGAGTCTGTTAGGATAATTCCAACATCATTTCATTCAACTAGCACCTCACCAACTGGAACTTTCAGTTCAGTTCAGTCACTCAGTCATGTCCGACTCTTTGTGACCCCATGAATCACAGCACACCAGTCCTCCCTGTCCATCACCAACTCCTGGAGTTCACTCAAACTCATGTCCATAGAGTCGGTGATGACATCCAGCCATCTCATTCTCTGTCTTCCCCTTCTCCTCCTGCCTCCAATCCCTCCCAGCATCAGAGTCTTTTCCAGTGAGTCAACTCTTCGCATGAGGTGGCTAAAGTATTGGAGTTTCAGCTTTAGCATCAGTCATTCCAATGAACACCCAGGATTGATCTCCTTTAGGATGTACTGGTTGGATCTCCTTGCAGTCCAAGGGACACTCAAGTCTTCTCCAACACCACAGTTCAACCCCAAAATAAGGACTTGCCTAATGTGTACTAATGGGTTTACTGGGTGACTCAATGGTAAAGAATCTGCCTGCCAATGTAGGAAACATAGGAGACAGGGGTTTGATCTCCGGGTTGGGGAGATTCCCTGGTGGAGGAGGAAATGACCCACTCCAGTATTCTTGGCTAGAGAATTCCCATGAACAAAGGAGCCTGGCAGGAGGCAGTCCATAGGGTCTCAAAGAGGTGGACATGACTGAGCAGAGCTGCACAACACAATGTGTACTAATGCCATTTATAAAGTAATTCCTTAAAAGAGTTCAGATGCAGCAATGCCATTTTTATTAGAAAAGTATTAACTATCTTAAGTTTAGGTTTAAACAATCTTGAACAAAACAAACTATTAAAGTTATTTTCTATACATTTTTCAACAACCAGATGTTTGGAACTGTGTATATAAAACAACCAGATGATTGACTAAAAATTTAAGTATTCGTCATGATAATTGGCCTGGTGTGAACACAGCTTATGTTGAGGAGGGTATTTTTAGAACTGCTTCACTCATGTCCCTATAAAGTAGGTAGTCTAGCAGATTTTTTAAGTGGAGAAAAAAAAAAAAAAACTCTCAAGAAAATCCATGCCATACACAATTAAAAGATATATTCATTGCTAAACATTTTTATTCATATTATTTCATTGTCTAGACTTCAAAGGGATCCTAGATCACTAGCTGTTAAAATGTTCTATTTGGAAGTCCAGAAATGAAAAATGATCCAAGTTTGTAACCTGAGAATTGTTGCTTCATCTTTCCCCTATTGATGATCTGATCATCTTTGTTTTACTAACTTCTCCCTCCCGTATTAATTCCTAAACCTGAAACAGAAGAACCCATCACCCTTGCTGCTGTCTGACTAAGAATGAAGAGCATAGTCTATCACTGTGGTTAAGAGTGCAGGCTGATTGGCTTTGGTCATGTTATAATTTCCCAGCATCTTCATGTCTTTGTAGATAAAATGAAGATGATAGTGTCTGGCTCATAAGTTTATGTGAGAATTAAATAGAATGAATGAAATGTAAAGTGGCTAACAAAGTGCCCAGTACATACTAAACAGAATATTTACTGGTTTAAAGTGGTTCCTCAAGTACAGAGACAAATGCTGTGGATCTTTCTTATTTCAAGAAGTTATAAACCGACCTCTAACTCCCACCAACCACTTTACTCTGTTCACTCAATGCTGAGTTTAGTTCCCCACCAAACACTTGATTGCTTAGGCCTTCCTCTGTATTTTACAACAGTTATTGTTTGTGCCATAAATATCTGTGTTTAATTACTTAGTGTCATAGTTAATATGTCCATGACTTTTCTTTCTGAACCAGGTTGCACTTTGGAAATTTTGATACACTTTACCATATTATTTCTTCTTCTAAAAGCATCTTAATTTTTGCCCTCATTCATCTACTCAACAAGTATTTCTATTTATTGTCCATTATGTATAGGGCCTTAGAATATACAGAAGTGGCTAAATGGACAGTTCCTGGATCTTACTTTTAGCAGGGAGACACAGAAAATAATAACCCAATAAATAGGTAATATGTCTCATGGGAGTGCTGGGAATAGTGGTATTTTTTGTTATTTAACACTTTAGGTAATTCAGTAGAGATCTAAGGAAGATAGGGAATACATTATGCAGACCTCTGGAGGAAGAGAGTTCCAGTTAGAAGAAACAGAAATAACAACTTCCTGGGGCAAGGGCATGTATGACTTATTGGAAGCACAGCTGGAGACCAAGAGTCTAGAGGAGAGTAAATGGGAAAGAGTGTGAACTGATAAAGTCAGGGAGGAATCAAGTGGTCAGATTATGTAGGATGGTTGGTCACTATCAGGATTAGAGTTCTACTTATGAGTGAAATAGGAAGGCTTGGAATTGTTGATCAGTTCAGTCATTCATTCATGCCCGACTCTTTGAGACCCCATTGACTGCAGCACACCAGGCTTCCTTGTCCATCACCAACTCCCAGAGCTTGCTCAGACTCATGTCCATTGACTTGGTGATGCCATAAAACCATCTCATCCTCTGTAGTCCCCTTCTCTTCCTGCCTGCAATCTTTGCCAACATCAGGGTCTTTTCAAATGAGTCAGGTTGCATCATGTAGCCAAATTATTGGAGCTTCAGCTTTAGCATCAGCCTTTCCAAAGAATATTCAAGGCTGATTTCTTTAGGATTGACTGGTTTGATCTCCTTGCAGACCAAGGGACTCTCAAGAGTCTTAACCAACACCACAGTTGAACAGCATCAATTCTTCAGCGCTCAGCTTTCTTAAAATGGGCCAACTCTCACATCCATACATGACTAATGGAAAAACCATAGCTTTGACTACACGGACCTTTGTTGCAAAGTAATGTCTCTGCTTTTTAATATGCTGTCCAGGTTGGCCACAGGTTTTCTTCCAAGGAGCAAGCATCTTTGAATTTCATGGCTGTAATCACCACAGAGTCATCTATCAATAACCTCACATGCAGATGACATCACCCTTATGGCAGAAAGCGAAGAAGAACTAAAGAGCCTCTTGATGAAAGTGAAAGAGGAGAATGAAAAAGTTGGCTTAAAAGTCAACATTCAGAAAACTAAGATCATGGCATCCAGTCCCATTACTTCATGACAAATATATGAGGAAACAATAGAAACAGTGACAGACATTATTTTTTTGGGGGGGCGGGGCTTCAAAATCACTGCAGATGGTGCCTGCAGCCATGAAATTAAAAGACACTTGCTCCTAGGAAGAAAAGTTATGACCAACCTAGACAGCATATTAAAAAGTGGAGACATTACTTTGCTAACAAAAGTCCATCTTGTCAAAGCTATGGTTTTTCCATTGGTCATGTATGGATGTTAGAGTTGGACCAAAAAGAAAGCTGAGCACTGAAGAATTGATGCTTTTCAACTGTGGTGTTGGAGAAGACTTTTGAGAGTCCCTTGGACTACAAGAAGATCCAACCAGTCCATCCTAAAGGAAATCAGTCCTGAATATTCATTGGAAGGACTGATGCTGAAACTGAAACTCCAACTCTCTCACCACCTGATATGAAGAACTGACTCATTGGAAAAGACCCTGATGCTGGGAAAGATTGAAGGCAGGAGGAAAAGGGGATGACAGCAATGAGATGGTTGAATGGCATCACCAACTGAATGGACATGAGTTTGAGTAAGCTCTGTGAGTTGGTGATGGACAGAGAAGCTTGGCTGTGCTGCAGTCCATGGGATCTCAAAGAGCTGGACACGACTGAGTGACTGAATTGAACTGAGTCATCATCTGTAGCGATTTTGGAGCCTAGAAAATAAAGTCTGTCACTGTTTCCATTGTTTCCCCATCTATTTGCCATGAAGTGATGGGACCGGATGCCATGATCTTCATTTTTTGATTATTGGGTTTTAAGCCAGTTTTTTACTCTCCTCTTTCATCTTCATCAAGAGGTTCTTTAGTTTATCTTTGCTTTCTGCCTTAAGGGTAGTGTCATCTGTGTATCTGAGGTTATTGATATTTCTCCAAGCAGTCTTGATTTCAGGAATTGTTGATGATTTGATTTAAACTCTGAAGTTCATTCTGTTTGTTGTGGGAAGAATGGTGTCAATGGCAGAAGCCAGAAACCTTCAGATAATTATAATAATCCACTATAACAGCAATTTAATTACTATATTTTCACTTCCTAATCTTCATGATGGAAAATCATGAATGTAATTTATCATACTTGCTAAATTATAAATTCTGCATGAGCCAGGATTCCAACAGATTATATCTTTAGATCACTAGAGTTCTTCAGCCAAAGGGAAAAAAAGAAGTTTTGGGGCCCCAAGATACAAAACTTATTTTTCACCACTTCTGTCCTTCTTTTACCCTCTGTCATACCCTAAACTCTTTCTTTCTTTCCAGAATTTCTTCTTAATAGAGCATACACATATCAAGCAGTATTTCTTTGTATAAATGGAAAAAAATAGGGCGGATGTGGAGAACAAAGAGGAGCAAGATAGAAGACATATGTGCATCAGTTCAGTTCAGTTCAGTCGCTCAGTCGTGTCCGACTCTCCGTGACCCCATGAATCACAGCACGCCAGGCCTCCCTGTCCATCACCAACTCCCGGAGTACACTCAAACTCATGTCCACAGAGTCGGTGATGCCATCCAGCCATCTCATTCTCCGTCGTCCCCTTCTCCTCCCGCCCCCAACCTTTCCCAGCATCAGAGTCTTTTCCAGTGAGTCAACTCGTCGCATGAGGTGGCCAAAGTATTGCAGTTTCAGCTTTAGCATCAGTCCCTCCAATGAACATCCAGGATTGATCTCCTCTAGAATGGACTGGTTGGATCTCCTTGCAGTACAAGGGACTCTCAAGAGTCTTCTCCAACACCACAGTTCAAAAGCATCAATTCTTCGGTGATCAGCTTTCTTCACAGTCCAACTCTCACATCCATACATGACCACGGGAAAAACCATAGCCTTGACTAGATGGACCTTGGTTGGCAAAGTAATGTCTCTGCTTTTTAAAATACTATCAAGGTTGGTCATAACTTTCCTTCCAAGGAGCAAGTGTCTTTTAATTTCATGGCTGCAATCAGCATCTGCAGTGATTTTGGAGCCCAAAAAAATAAAGTCTGACACTGTTTCCACTGTTTTCCCATCTATTTCCCATGAAGTGATGGGACCAGATGCCATGATCTTTGTTATATGCCTATGTAATGTTGTTGCTAAGTTGCTAAGTCACTTCAGTCGTGTCCGACTCTGTGCGACCCCATGGATGGCAGCCCACTAGGCTCCGCCATCCCTGGGATTCTCCAGGCAAGAACACTGGAGTGGGTTGCCATTTCCTTCTCCAACGTGTGAAAGTGAAAAGTGAAAGTGAAGTTGCTCAGTCTTGTCCGACTAGTAGCGACCCCATGGACTGTAGCCCACCAGGCTCCTCTGTCCATGGGATTTTCTAGGCAAGAGTACTGGAGTGGCTTGCCATTGCCTTCTCCGATGCCTATGTAATACATTTTGCATAATCATCTTATAGTTGACCTTCAGTTCAGTTCAGTTGCTGAGTCATGTCTGACTCTGCGGCCCCATGGACTGCAGCACACCAGGCTTCCCTGTCCATCACCAACTCATGGAGCTTACTCAAACTCATATCCATAGAGTTGGTGATGCCATCCAACCATCTCATCCTCTTATAGTCTCTGTAAATATCTAATAATTTTATAAAATAGAAAGTCTTGCCTAAGTGTTGCTGTTCCCAGTTTGTTAAATTCCATATATGGCAATTTGAGGTATTTAGGTTCTACCTCAATAATCTGACATAGTTCTACAGAAATACAAGGAAATGATACACCAGCGTTTTCCCCATGAGTCTCATTAAAGGGTCTACCTAATATATGTTTTGAAAAACTTTGGATTGGAGTCAATAAAATTTATTTAATATAATTATCTTAGCCAAGGAGACATAAAGGATCCTTTTTTTCATGTTTTTCTCAGTGAAGAAGTTAGAATTTATTCTTCTATGAATATCCCTGACATGCCACAACAGAGGAGCAGTGCTTATGCTAAGACTAAGAATTATTACTCTGATCAGGTCTATGAAACCTCTAATATATAAATACTAGTTACTTTTTGTAGTCTTCTTGATACCCCCACCCCCAAATAAAGGTAAAACTGCTGCTGGTCTCTAGGGAAAGGAAAATACCAAACAGAGTGTTCTAAATCAGACTTTCATGGTAAAATATCCATTAATAATTAATTTTCTGCTTCCTTTAGAACAGGACAGGTTAAGCAGTTGGTCACATTCAATAAATAAGAAATTACTTGCAGTAATTTCTGCAACATTCTTATCATCTTCCCATATCTGAAATCTATTTTAAAAGCCTTTGATCTTCATTATGGTGAAAAGAACACCATAATGTGAATGTGAAGATACAAGACTTGATTGTGAATTCAACTTTGTCACCCACTAACAACGTGGCTCGGGCAAGTCATTTAACCCAAAAATTTTATTTATATTCTGATGATGAATTGAGCATAGCAATCTATTCCTCCCAGTGTTGTTAGGAACACCAGATATGATAAAGTTTGAAGGCCACGAATGCAAAGGTCACACAATAAACACTTGGTGAACCCACATATTAAATGTAGACATTGGAATTATCATGATCCTAGTAGAGGTATTCCCATGTTCTACTCATACCAATACACATGTGATCTTGTGAAATGGAAACTGTCCCCTGTAGCTTCTTTCAGCATATTATTAAGAATGACAATACACTATAATTATTTAATTATGTCATTAAAATGAGTTTTATTTTCTTCATTAAATACATCAGGAAAAGCTTTTCAATTAACAGTGATCTTTATGACTTCTACTTAGTTTGCATTCTGTAGATGGTGAAGCTGACTGCAAATTAGATTCAGCAATGTATCTTGTTCCTTATTTTTTCACCCACTGATTAGTTTGATATAGTTGGCAGTCATCTACCCTATTGCTTTCAACTTGCCATTTTGCACCAGTCTCAAAATTCTGCCTTCATCCCCTAAGGTGTTCTGTAGAAATGCTGTCAAACTATTTCCTTGTATGTGTATTTTGATTCTGTAGCTGTGCTTTGTACTCATTTAAGAGAACAAGTCTTTAATTTGTATCACAGTGTTTTCAAGATAAAATTTAAAATTCTAGGCCTCAGCAAAATCACTGATATGTGACCACAGCCTTCTGTTTCAAATCTTGGCATGCCTGATGTCTGGTGGATGCAAAGCTATATTTTTGAATTTTATTATAGAATTACAACTCTGAATAAATGACTTCAGATTTAGCCATAAAATCTACTAATAATCATCATGCTTGCTATTATCACTTATGACTAGCTTACCTTTTCAATTTTATCTCTCATCGCTCCTAACCTAGATGCCAGGCTTTCTGCTTGCTTGAAATGCTTGGCTCTCCTCTCTCACCTTTCCCTGGTATTATCCACATATTTCACCTCTGTCTAGAACATCACATCTTTACTGTTCATCTCCTTATCTTGGGCATTTTCTATACTCGCAACAACCTTTCAATGTCAAGTACCCCCTTTTGTTTCTCATGTGTCTTTCATCTGATTTAATAAAAGTATTCTTTCTGTGCTTTATTCATGGGTTGACTTAATTAGATTATCTTCCTTCAGTTAAGTTCAGTCGCTCAGTCGTGTTCGACTCTTTGCGACCCCATGAATCACAGCACGCCAGGCCTCCCTGTCCATCACCAACTCCCAGAGTTCACTCAAACTCATGTCCACAGAGTCGGTGATGCCATCCAGCCATCTCATTCTCTGTCGTCCCCGTCTCCTCCCACCCCAAATCCCTCCCAGAATCAGAGTCTTTTCCAGTGAGTCAACTTTTCGCATGAGGTGGCCAAAGTATTGGAGTTTCAGCTTTAGCATCAGTCCTTCCAATGAACACCCAGGATTGATCTCCTTAGAATGGACTGGTTGGATCGCCTTTCAGTCCAAGGGACTCTCAAGAGTCTTCTCCAGCACCAGAGTTCAAAAGCATCATTTCTTCGGCGATCAGCTTTCTTCACAGTCCAACTCTCACATCCATACATGACCATGGGAAAAACCATATCCTTGACTAGACGGACCTTTGTTGGCAAAGTAATGTCTCTGCTTTTTAATATACTATCTAGGCTGGTCATAACTTTCCTTCCAAGGAGTAAGTGTCTTTTAATTCATGGCTGCCTTAGTAGGCTAAAAATTTTGGCGGGCAAAGGCAATGTCCCTTGAATAGTAGGTGCTCTGTTAAGTATGTTGCATAAGAGAATGCTTTCTGGAAAAACTATTGATAAGTTTATTGAAAAGATGGCAAGAATTTATTACTAAAAGTATTATATTAGCCTTGCTACATTTAATTACAGCAGAAATATTATTAGTAAAATGCAGTTTATAGTTTTGGTGTACAGGTCTACTGCTCTGCAAATGCAGATAATTTTTAAAATAAACTTATATATGGTACCATTTTGTGTTTTATGCACCTGGTACATTATATACAGAATTGGATTAGGTTAAGTCAGGCTAGCTAATGAACCTATTCTACTTCTTATAATTTCAAAGAAAAAAATGTGTTTTAATGTTGAAATTGTTATTTGAACTAATTTAACCTTATTTAAATTTACTTGTCCTCAAGACCAAATAAAAGATTTTGACTGGCTTTGAGTTAAAATACACATAAAATACAGACACATGTTAAAAAACAAAACTAAACTGAACTGTGTGAAGGTATTGTTTCATATTTGCTTTGAGGATGAAAAATGTCCCAGTGTGTTCATGTCTCCTGTATTTATGTCTGATGTTTGCATTTGTGGCAGTGCCATAATTCAGCATATGGAAATACACTCAGAACAAAGATAATGTCTCTCATTTTCATTTTGACTAATAATGTTCTATCTCTGGTAATTTTCAGGTGTTATTTGGAAGATGGAGCTTCAAAGGGTGCCTGGCTGAATCGGTCAAGTATTATTTTTGCGGGAGGTGATAAGTGGTCAGTGGATCCCCGAGTTTCAATTTCAACGTTGAATAAAAGGGACTACAGCCTCCAGATACAGAATGTAGACGTGACAGATGATGGCCCATACACGTGTTCTGTTCAGACTCAACATACACCAAGAACAATGCAGGTGCATCTAACTGTGCAAGGTACTCATTTCCATATCTGCTATATTGTGAAGGTCTATGCTTAGAAATGTTTGGTATTTGGATATCAGAATGACTGAGAGGTAACTGACAATGTTGAAAGATATGTTGTCACTGTTTTCAGGGATTTATATTCTTAGATTCCATTAAGTATAATGGCTATTATAGGCATACAAATCCCTACTTACCGAGATCAAAAATTATACATATACCACATTATGATTCTTTTGCATATGATTCATTTTCTTTCTTCCTATGAGTCACCCCTTCAATAAATTTTTGAGAATACATGATTGATACATTACAACAAATTTTTGATAACCTGTGATGGCTACATTAAAATATTAGAACTTTTTGCAATATGAATAGTAACTTTTTAAAAGTAATCCTCAAGCTTTCCAACACTTTGTTTCAATTCAGCTTCTTTTTACTTTGATTCAAGTTGCAATGAAGAGAAGCACCCTTCTAGAATTACTTTAATTAAATATAGAGTAATTGAAAAAATATGGTTCACAATGTTTTATTTTTGATTTACATCCAGTAGATCATAAATCATAGCTAACTTACAATATCCAAATATGAACAGAATCAGCAAATTATTTTCTTTAGCTTGCATGCTTAAATGTAAGAGCATATTTACCCTTAACACATTACTTTTCATGGAAAATGTAATTAAAATGCTAGTAAAATAAAAAATGTATATTTTTGCCCTTTTGCATTGTTTCCTTGTGTTGTATAGATTAATCATGTGCTGGATGCATAAAATAGAATACTATGGAACTTAAAATGATATTGCAGTATTTCTAAGTAAAACTAATAACATATTATATGATAATGTAGTGCCAGTGAATGCCTGTTTTATTCCTCTCAGGAAAGCTGAATGAGCAAGTTACTGGTATTATTTTTTAGTTTACCCTTCAAAAATCAACAGTAAATATTTAAGTTACATGGCTTACATACAGAAAAGATTGTTATTCTACAACTTTACTGTTTTATCACATAAGAGTAAAAGTGGATTCAAGCACAACTTCAGTTATTAGGAAATAGTTTAACTTTGTGATGATTAAACTTATCAAACAATTAGCTTTAACAAGAAAAGTATACACTGAAGGGTAAGTCAGTGAATTTCCTCAGTAGTTTTTCTTATTAGAGATCATTGAAGACTTTTTGGTGTTTTTATTTAAAGGCATATGAGAAAATCATAAAATTTTCACCAAAGTCAACTTTTATCCAAAGATTATCCAGATATTCCAGAGAGAAGTGGATTTTCCAGTTTCAAAAAATGACATGAAGTTACAAGTCAAAGGCACATTTCCTCAGTTATCCAAGCCTATTCCTATTCTCTTGTTTTGTTCAGTGCCTTTTGACTTGAGTTTCTAGTTCAAACACTGTAAGAAATAATTTATAATGTGAGGAAAAATACACTTTAACAGTAATATTTGAATCACTTAAGATATAAATATTTTACTTCTTGCATATTTAAATGATATATTTCTGAACACTAAAAATATCTGTCCTTCCTTTTCTTCATTCTCTCTTATTCCATAATAGGCCCACATTTTGCAACCAGACTATAAGTATGTATGGTCTGGTTGCAAAATTTATATATTTATATATATACATGTATATGCCCTGCTAATGCAAATGCTCAATTTGCATAGAATTTCTTCATAATTTTGCATTACATATATTGTTGAGTAGTATTGAAATTGTTATATGCCTTACTCCAGCACTATTTTTTGCTGGTCATTGTAAACTTTTGAGCACCATTTTAGGAGGAGCTTTTTACAAATGCACTCACTGAAATTTTATTACTATATTTTGTTCTTCTAGAAAAATAAAATTAGTGTTACTGTTTTGACATGTGTGGTTGGGTCAAATTAAAAGCTAATAATTTTACAATATTTATGAACCTAATTACTTATTAGAAGTTGATTGACATGTGGGCAGTTTTCCAATTACATTAATAAAGTTCAAGGAACAAATTAATAGGCTTGTCAGTCAATTTCAAGAACTAAATAAATGTCACAAAAAGTCAAACCCCACTTAAGCTACATTTCCTCACTTCAGTCTCTAAACTTGTTAGGTTATCTGATACTGAGATGTATTTGGATAGTTTTAAAGTGTATGCTCTTTGCCTAATAATTTGTCAAGCCTTGGATGACCAAGGTAAAGAAATGTTAACAAGAGAAAGCTATTTATTAATCACTGATGTCAAACACACCTTGGCTGGGAAAAACAAAGCTCATCTTTAATTGTCAAAGCTATGTACTCAAGGGAACTATTTTTTAAAAGTCATTTTAGAAAGGGGATAATAAAAAGGATATCTTGTCAAAACAGACTGTGCAATGGGATATTTGTTGGTATTATTGGTTTCTCAGAGATATAAATATCAATAAATGGAATAATGGGAGAGAAAGACACTGGAGTAGAAGTTGGAAAACCTGGACTCCAAACCTATAATTGCTCTTGAAAGACTCTCTAAACTTTAGTTTTCTCATCTGAAGAAAGTGGACTCAGGTCAGAAAGTCGAGGTCAATTCTAATCAAAATCAAAAAGAAAAATGACAGGGGAAAAAATTCCACTGTGATTATTTGCTTTTGATTTGAAAGAGAAATAGTTATTTAAGTTAAAAAATGAAAAAAAAATCATAACACTTGTATTGAGAACTATGCAGAGTAATTTTTACATAGTAGCACCTTCTAATACTTATTCTACTAAGTATATTTTATTTGGGACTTCCCTGGTGGCTCAGATGGCAAAGAATCTGCCTGCAATGCAGGAGACCCAGGTTCAATCCCTGGGTTGGAAAAATCCCCTGGAGAAGGTAATGGCACCCCACTCATGGATTCTTGCCTGGAGAATCCCATGGACAGAGGAATCTGGTGGGCTACAGTCAATGGGGTTGCGTAGAGTCAGACACGACTGAGTGACTAACACTTTCCCTTTAGTGCTTTAGTTATCTCCATGTTTTCCTTCACCAACTGAGCTTAACAATATATGTACTCATGGAATTTGAAGAATGTGGTATATCTGAGTTTTGCTTCATGGGCATGGAAATTGACTGATAGATGTAGTAAGAAATTAATTTTTCATTGCCCATATTTAATGCTCTTAAATCAAGTTACCTATTTGTCCAGCATTTCAAACCATTTGGTATAGCGTTTACTAAGAGCAGTCTTTATTGTTCATGAGTATAAGAATATATATGACTTGAATACTTATTATGAAGGGAGATCTCTGTCACAATACTGTCATGATAAACATAAAATTTAAATGCTTCCTATTCAATTAGTGTTAGTTGCCCCGTCATATCCAACTCTTTGCCACCACATGGACTGCAGCCTGCCTGGTTCCTCTGTCCATGGAATTCTCCAGGCAAGCATATAGCAGCGGGTGGCCATGCCCTCCTCCAGGGGATCTTCCAACCCAGGGATCAAACCCAAATCTCTTGCATTGTGGGTGGATTCATTACTTTCTGAGCCACCAGGGAAACCCATATAACACAATGGTTTCTACTACAGTCTGCATCTAGAATCTAGGTTGTATACACCACAAAATAAGACACCTAAAGATATTGTTTAATAAGTGAATATATATACAACAGTCCCAGCCAACACCCTGACTGCTGCCTTGTGAGACTCTGAGAAGTTAAAACGTTCTAGGATAGAAATGGAAATAACAAATGTATATCGTTTTAAGACACACACGCATTCACACATGCACAGTATGTGGAATGTTTATCATTCAACTTGTGCCCTTTCAGGGAGATATACTCTAGGTTTTCTCTAGTCAGAGTAGGAGTTTTGACTAGCACTCAAGCATGTAAGCAAAATAATGTCTCACAGAACTGGAAAAGGTCAGTTTTAATTCCAGTCCTAAAGAAGGACAATGTCAAAGAATGTTCAAACTATTGTACAGTTGCACACATTTCACATGCTAGTAATGTTATGCTCAAAATCCTTCAAGCTCAGCATCAACAGTATGTGACCAAAAATTTCATATGTACTAGCTGGATTTAGAAAAGGCAGAGGAACCAGAGATCAAATTGCCAGTCAGTATCTGTTGGATCACAGAAAAAGCAAGGGAATTCCAGAAAATAAAAAATCTACTTCTGCTTCTTTGTCTACACTAAAACCTTTGACTGTGTGGATCACAACAATCTATGGAAAAATTCATAAAGAGATGGGAATACCAGACTACCGTACCCATCCCCTGAGAAACCTGTATGCAGGTCAAGAAGCAGCACTAAGAAGCAGACACAGAATAACTGACTGGTTCAAAATTGGGAAAGGAGGAAAAGGCTGTATATTGTCACCCTGGATTTTTAATTTATATGCAAAAAATAAATCATGTGAATTGCTTGGCTGGTTGAATCACAAGCTGGAATCAAGACTGAGGGGAGAAATATCAGCAACTTCAGATATGCAGATGACACCACACTAAGGGCAGAAAGTGAAGAACTGAAGAGCCTCCTGATGGGGTGAAAGAGGAGAGTGGGAAAGTTGGATTAGAACTCAATATTCAAAAAACTAAGTTCATAGCATCCAGTCCCATCACTTTCTGGCAAATAGATGGGGAAACAATGGAAACAGTGACAGACTTTATTTTCTTGTGCTCCAAAATCACTGCAGATGGTGACTGCAGCCATTAAATTATAAAACATTTGCTCCTTGGAAGGAAAACTATGACAAAACTAGATAGCATATTAAAATGCAGAGACATCACTTTGCAAACGAAGGTCTGAATAGTCAAAGCTATGATGTTTCTAGTAATCATGTACAGGTGTGAGAGTTGGACCATAAAAAAGGCTGAGTGCCAAAGAATTAATGCTTTTGAATTGCATGCTGGAGAAGACTCTTGAGAATCCCTTGGACTGCAAGATCAAATCAGTCAATCCTAAAGAAATCAACCCTGAATATTCATTGGAAGGACTGATGCTGAAGCTCCAATACTTTGGCCACTTGATTTGAAGAGCCAACTCTTTGGAAGAGACCCTGATGCTGGGAAATATTGAAAGCAAAAGGAGAGGGAAGCAGCAGAGAATGAGGTGGTTGGACAGTATCACGTACTCAGTAGTCATGAACTTGAGCAAACTCCAGGAGTGAGAGACAGGGAAGCTTGGTGTGTTGCAGTCCATGGGGTCACAAAAAGTCAGACCTGAGTTAGATACTGAATAACATAGAGAGGAAAGATTAAGTTCTACCTGGAGCAGAAATGAATGATGACTAATTAAAGTAGGGGTTATAAAAACTTCTCTCTCCTGTCCAGTTAGATAACTGATGGGCCATTTTGGCTCTGAAGCAGCTGAAGTCATTGAACAGCATTCACCACAGCTCAACTTCTTGCTCTGTTCAATCTTCCCTTTTCTTTCTTCTCCAAAAATTTATTACAAGAATACTCTCTATTACATATCCTAGTTGTAAATTCCATCCTCTTTCAACTCAAAGATCCTTAACTATGACCATGTTAGATCCTTGCCTCTAGCTTAGTCATTGTTTAAAGAAAATCTTTGTAATGTCAAAAAACAGCACATTCAAATATCATTTATTATTAGCATTCTATTTTACATTGGATTGGAATTAAAAATGGCTTATAAAATGTAGTTAGTACACCAAGGTGAATGGGATAAATCAGAAGCAAGATAAGGTAAGAAGAGTAGGATATAGCCATAGATGAGGTTGAATTATAAAATTTGTGCTGTGATTTCTTTATATATTTTCAGTCAGTTCAGTTCAGTCGCTCAGTCATGTCGAACACTTTGCGATCCTATGAATCACAGCACACCAGGCCTCCCTGTCCATCACCAACTCCCAGAGTTCACTCAAACTCATGTCCATCAAGTCGGTGATGCCATCCAGCCATCTCATTCTCTGTCGTCCCCTTCTCCTCCCACCCCCAATCCTTCCCAGCATCAGAGTCTTTTCCAGTGAGTCAACTCATCGCGTGAGGTGGCCAAAGTATTGGAGTTTCAGCTTTAGCATCAGTCCTTCCAATGAATACCCAGGATCAATCTCCTTTAGGACTTGGTAAAAATTTTAGTTCTAAGAATTTTAGCACCCAACACAGAAAGAGAAGCAAGATCAGTTAGAGTTCCTCTGGTAAAATCCAAAACTGGTACCCATACCCAAAGGGCAAGAAAAGACCTGAGAAAGAGGCAGACCAGTTCAAATTGAGACCAGTTGAGATTAGTAGGGGGTAGCTTTAAGAAACAAGGAAACTTACATATGAGGCTAGTCTTGAGTGATCATAAGATGAGTGGACCTCCATTCCTACTTGGAAGAATATTAAAAGTTTATATGGAGCCCTTGAGAGAAATCAGGCATGTTGTCAGTCCAGACGGTCCTAAAAACACATTGCTCTCTTAATGCTGAGTCCTTGAAATGGCTGCTAGTAGTGCAAACAGTGAGCAGAACTGACAGGGGAGAGGGAGAGGAGTCTCAGATTGCCTGAGTCCAGCTCAAGGGTCAGCCTGTTGTGATGTCCATTCCATAACCTCCTCCAATTGTCAACATGTGGAACATTATATCCCATGACTTATTTATTTTACAGCAGAAAATTTGTACTTTTTAATCCCAGTCACTTGTTTTGCCTTTCTCTTCCCAACCACCAATCTGTTCTCTGAATTTGCAAACTCACTTTTGGAGTTTCTTTGTTTGTTTTTAGGGGAAAAATAATCTCCAAAAAATGACCTTAGTTTTTAAATAGGATCTGTAGCCTTATTTCATTAATTTGTAACAGAGATAAATTTATAAGACCACCTTCAGTTCAGTTCAGTCACTCAGTCGTATCCGACTCTGCGACCCCATGAATCACAGCACGCCAGGCCTCCCTGTCCATCACCAGCTCCCGGAGTTCACTCAAACTCATGTCCATCGAGTCAGTGATGCCATCCAGCCATCTCATTCTCTGTCGTCCCCTTCTCCTCCCACCCCCAATCCTTCCCAGCATCAGAGTCTTTTCCAGTGAGTCAACTCATCACATGAGGTAGCCAAAGTATTGGAGTTTCAGCTTTAGCATCAGTCCTTCCAATGAACACCCAGGATTGATCTCCTTTAGAATGGACTGGTTGGATCTCCTTGCAGTCCAAGGGACTCTCAAGAGTCTTCTCCAGCACCACAGTTCAAAAGCATCAATTCTTCGGTGATCAGCTTTCTTCACAGTCCAACTCTCACATCCATACATGACCATGGGGAAAAACCATAGCCTTGACTAGACAGACCTTTGTTGGCAAAGTAATGTCTCTGCTTTTTAATATACTATCTAGGTTGGTCATAACTTTCCTTCCAAGGAGTAAGTGTCTTTTAATTTCATGGCTGTAATCAGCATCTGCAGTGATTTTGGAGCCCAAAAAAATAAAGTCTGACACCGTTTCCACTGTTTCCCCATCTATTTCCCATGAAGTGATGGGACCAGATGCTATGATCTTTGTTTTCCTGAATGTTGAGCTTTAAGCCAACCTTTTCACTCTCCTCTTTCACTTTCCTCAAGAGACCACCTTATATGTGATAATTATATATGTGTATATATATATCATCTGCTTATGAGAAAATATTAATCATTTACTCTCTAAAATTATGTTATGAGCGGTATCAAATAATTGAGATCTCAGTTACAGGGTTAGGTGTGTACATACTCATTCTCATTCCCTCTGTAAGGAATTACTACCTATTCTACCATAAATCATTTTTTTTGCTTACCCCAATTCGTTCACGCATGCTCACTCATTTCTGACTCTTTGTGGCCTCATGGACTGTAGCCTGCCAGGCTCCTTTCTCGATAGATTCTCCCATGAACTGGAGTAAGTTGCCTTTCCTCCTCCAGGGGATCTTCCCAACCATTGATCAAATCTATGAATTCTGTATCTCCTGTATTGCAGATGAGATTTTTACCACTGAACGACCAGGGAATATTTTACCCCAATTCACATTATGGTAAAGATCCTATGGAAGGCAAAATGCACGAAGTAATGCAGACTAGTTCAATACCTGAATACCAACCACTGGCTCAAAGTTCAATTATAAGAAAAATGATGTAAATATAGTTGTATTAGTTCTTACAGATTTTTCCTACAGTGATTTACTAGTAACAGTGGAGCCTTACCTAAACTCCCCCATTTTTCTTTTTTATGTTGGTCTAAAATATACAGATTTTCAATTTAGGAAGAAAATCATTTGTAAGCATTTTGGAGCTTATGCCCCATTAGTTAATAGGATTGTTGTATTTCCCAAGGGTTTTGTCCAATGGAAATGTCAGGGGAGTGTGTAATTTCCTCGGTATGTCTTGTCACAACAAAACTTTGGATGTTAAAGCCCTCAGCATGTCACTGCTCTTGGACAGACCGTGTCTCAGCTCTTGGGCAAATCAGTGTTATAGCTCTCAGACAGATCAGTGTTACAGCTCAGTTTTATTTAGAAAATAAAGAAAAATACATCCTCGAGGTGTGAGGGCATGCCGACCCAAAAGACACACAAAAAAGAGAGAGAGCCCCAGCCCTTTGTCTCCTCCTTTATATGTTTTTTTCTTCTCTCCTCTGGGCCCTATGTAAATTGGGCTAGCCAGGGGTGCTGTTTGTTCTACCTGAGGTCCTCATTCTGGTCCTAGGACATCCCTTTGTTCTTTTTTTGCAGGCTTTCCCCTTCCTTGTCTTTTAGCCACCACCATTCTGTACTCCTTTTTCCTTTTCTAACTACCTAACAGAAACATTTACTCTGTTAATATGTTAATATATAAGGTAGTAATAGTAGCTACTGGTGCACTAGTGGTAAAAGAACCTGCCTGCCAATGCAGGAAACATAATGAGACTCTGGTTCCATCCCTGGGTTGGGAAGATCCCCTGAGAAAGGCATGGCAACCCACTCCAGTGTTCTCGCCAGGAGAATCCCATGAACAGAGGAGCCTGAGGGGTTGCAGGCCTTGGGGTCCCAAAGAGTTGGACACAACTGAGGTGACTTAGCATGCCACACCATAAGAAATAAAGTAGTATTGATGTCCAGAAAGATAATGATTTGGGGTCTAAAAATTTTAGAAAAAATATGCCTAATTTGTGAAACTGGGATAAACAAATCTTTCAGGTATCATTTGTGATCTAGGCTTCAGCCAAATTATTCATTCAAATGTACCTGCACAGAACAGCTCAGGTCCACTCATATG
The DNA here is from genome assembly GCF_049115385.1 of Moschus berezovskii. Classification (NCBI taxonomy): domain Eukaryota; kingdom Metazoa; phylum Chordata; class Mammalia; order Artiodactyla; family Moschidae; genus Moschus; species Moschus berezovskii. The sequence goes on along the minus strand of NC_142463.1, from coordinate 48,443,497 downwards.
GACTTATATGAGCTAGACCTTTTTAAGCACTAAAATCATGCATATACTTCTAAAATTCATGCACTTTTCAGGTAGACTATTTCATTTTTCTTTTCAGATATTTCAATCTGGCTAGAAATGCGATGGTTACCTGTCAGTGCATATCAGGCCAGCTTCCAGAAAATCATAACTTCACTTTTATTTGTGAGTGTATTGATATTGAAAAGGTTATTGATGTAGCTACTAAAGTTCATAAGAAATAAGGTTTATTTCACTAAAAATTCACTAAGAATTTTTTAGTGAAATTCTTATTTGAATATTGGTACTTCTTCCAGAATAAACATTTTTATCTCTTCTGAGTATTCTTTTTTTTTTTTTATAGTCTTTAGAAAAATTATTGGCCATGACTTCTGCAGTTGAGATAAAAACAGTAGTAGAAAGAGATGGTAGATTTCAATAAATAGTACTGTTCTTTGAAAAAAATTCTTTATTTAAATGTAGTGGTCATATATTCCTAACCAAAAGTTAGTATATAGTTATATATATATAGTTTAATATAAAATCTTGTATTAAAACCATATTATTGCTCAAAACTGTGCAAAAACCCAAAATTCTACATGGAGGGAATGAATAATTTGGTAATATTTTCATATAAACTTTCAATATGTTGTCATTAGTAAATGAGAGAGAAGAGAAAGAGCAAAAATAAATATCAATAGATATTTCATGCTGTTGACTGAACCATGATTTTTTTCTATAGAAGAAATTTTATGAAAATTACTGCTAAATTTTGTGATTTGGTAACAATAAGGGGAACAGTGTCAAAATTAAATTAGCCTCTTTGTTACTAGTGAATTGTGTCAGCAAGGAAGGTTCTACTTTAATACCTCTGATCTACTCATGACTTGGATAATTTTGGGGGAGGGTGTAGAAGTGGGACAAGAAAAGCAAAGAGTTTTATAGTTTGCAGTCAGTGTTGTTGGGGAGCAATTCTGGCTTTGTCCTCTTCTAAGCTTTAAGTTTTAAATCATTTTGGCAAATATTAACTAAAAAGATACCTGAGAATGGGGTGTGTAGAAAAGGAACAATAATTATCACTCATTTTAATACTAATACTGAGTAAAGCCGTATTTCCATTTTGGGTAATAAAGAGTTCAAAATGCAATTTGAAACTGCTTTAAAATAGATAACCCTTTAAGCAAGATTTGCTGCCCATTGAAAGGCCCTTCAGAGATTGATGGATAGTCATTCTGGTTCTTGAAGCACATAGTTTGATAAGTATCTCAAGTCTCAGACTGATCATATTTTCATTTTATTGGTACTAATTGTTTGGGTTTGCATTATAATTCAGAACAGTTACATTTGTCGTCTATCTTGGTATCTTTATTTTTCCCTAAAAAAAATAAGCAACTGTGTAAATAATACATGTCAAATCCCAATGTAGTGTACACCATCAATATGAAAATCTCTTTATAAATAAAAGATTACCAAGCTTTAGCTGGTCCACTTATTTTGAGAAACCCTGCAAATAAAATCATAGTCTGGTGAAATAATTTGTGTTCTCCTAGGAGAGTCCCAGGGACGGGGGAGCCTGGTGGGCTTCCGTCTATGGGGTCACACAGAGTCGGACACGACTGAAGTGACTTAGCAGCAGCAGGAAGTCATTTCAATAGGATTTGATCTATATAAATTTACTGTTTTATTCTCCAAATTATGTGTATAGTCAAGAAATTACTATAAAGACAATTAGAGTTTTGCTGTTTTTATTAACTAAATTCTGAATGAAATAGCACTTGTAACCTTTATGACGGATAAAGATAAAAATTTAGCAGAGGAGAAATTTTGAATCTGCTAATGATATTGTTTATCATATGATTTGTAGCAGAACAATTAATTATGTGTAGTGTCAAGAGTTAAAGAGACACAATTAAGACTAATGGTAAAGTTCAGTTTGCAGAATATGTGTCACTCTGTGTCCTGATGCCTCTCTGACCTGCACCACAAGTCACTCTGTGTCCTGACCTGCACACCTTCCTTCCCATTCCTTCAGCAGTTCTTTAGTTACCTAGTAAGAGCAGAAGATAGACACAGGAAAGGTGGCTCATGTGTCTGAACTAAGCTGTCAGATGTTCTAAGCCACATTAAGAGTGCACACATGCTCAGTTGTGTCCAACTCTTTACCACCCTAGGACTTACTGTAACCTGCCAGGCTCCTCTCCAGCAAGAATACTGGGGTGGGTTGCCATTTCTTCCTCCAGGGGATCTTTCCAACCCAGGGACTGAACCAGTATCTCCTGTGTCTCTTGCATTGCAGGCAGATTCTTTACTGCTGAGCCACCTAAAAAGCCAGCTTGCATCTATACCAATGGTTGTTAAACATTTTGCAGTTATTGACACATTTTAAAATTTGCAGACCTGGTCTCTAGAAAAATGTACATACCCTCTACATTTTATAGACTTCTTTATGTGAGCAAAATGCTCGTGGAATCACTAAATTTATCCAAATAAAAACCTCAGTTACTCTTTGTGGGTGAAGACTGGGTCTTAATCCCTTTTGACTCCCAAACATCCAGAACAGTTCCTGACAAATATTAGGGACTCAGCAGAAATGTATTGGTTGTATATGTGTATGTACTTCTTTCTCCTTGCCTTCATGCTAATCACTTTGCTTAAGCTGTGATTTAATGTATTGATGCTATCTTTAGGGCATAACACCAAGAATGCTGACATAACAGGAAAAATTTTAAATTAAAAGGATTAGTTAGGCATTTATGACTTAGGTTGCTTATTTTTATTCCAGGTCATAGCATCCTTATCCTCTGCTAATCCCCATGTTTTTGCAAATGCAGAATAGCGATTGCATATTGCAGTGAAAATATAATATTTAAATGGGATACCAGTATTTTAATATATATATATATATATATTAGCAATGCTATTTTGAGAATACAAATACACTTTGTATGGGACAAAGTCACTACTAATACTGTAGGCAAGTGTTCCTAATGCCAAACAGAAATAAGAGGCTATCATTTTAAAGGGTTAAGAATACCACCATTAGAATTTCCTCTCAGGTATTTCACTTATTCTTTCAGATTTTGATTTGGACAAGTGAATGTGAAGGTGTGTTTTAAAACAGTATGTTGAAGATTTGAGGAAGAACTTTTTGTCAGTGCAGAGCTAACATATGTATACTCTTTTCCTAGGCTTAGGACCTTACCTTTTAAAAATAGTCTATTTAAAAAAAAGACATCTAGGATTAAGTCAGTTTAATTTTTTTTTAAAATCCCTTGGGCAGTTCACTTTAGTTAAATACCTCCTAGGTACACATAACTTTGCTAAAAATTCCTCATGCATTCTTCTTTGTGTAAGAAGAATAACGGTCCCCAAAGATGACCATGACTCAAAGGAGAACTAACATTGCAAAGCAGCTGACCTTAAAATAGGGACATTATTTTAGATTATCCATTGGACCCAAGGATATCACATAAGTACTTAAAAGTGTAAAAGGGAGTCAGAAGAAGAGAATCAAAGGGAGATATGACTATGGAAGTGGGTCACAGTGATGGAATGTAAGAAATCCTCAAGCTACCCGATGGAATGTAAGAAATCCTCAAGCTACCCTTTCTGGCCTTAAAGACAGAGGAAGGGAACCATGAGCAAATAAACATGAGAAGCCTATGGAGGCTAGAAGAGGAAAGGAAATGGATTGTCTATTAAAGACTCCAGAAAAAAACATAATTCTACCAACACCTCAGTTTTCACTAAGAAAGATTTATATTGGACATCTAACCTATAATTGGAAAAAACAAGAGAGTTACAGAAAAACATATATTTCTGCTTTATTGACTACTGTCAAAGCCTTTGACTGTGTGGATCACAAGAAACTGTGGAAAATTCTGAAAAAGATGGGACTACCATACCACCTGACCTGCTTCTTGAGAAACCCGTATGCAGGTAAGGAAGCAACAGTTAGAACTAGACATGGAACAACAGACTGGTTCCAAATAGGAAAAGGAGTACGTCAAGGCTATATATTGTCACCCTGCTTATTTAACTTACATGCAGAGTACATCATGAGGAACGCTGGGCTGGAAGAAGCACAAGCTGGAATCAAGATTGCTGGGAGAAATATCAGTCACCTCAGATATGCAGATGACACCACCGTTATGGCAGAAAGTGAAGAGGAACTCAAAAGCCTCTTGATGAAAGTAAAAGAGGAGAGTGAAAAAGTTGGCTTAAAGCTCAACATTCAGAAAACAAAGATCATGGCATCTGGTCCCATCACTTCATGGGAAATAGATGGAGAAACAGTGGAAACAGTGTCAGACTTTATCTTTTTGGTCTCCAAAATCAATGCAGATGGTGATTGCAGCCATGAAATAAAAGACACTTACTCCTTGGAAGGAAAGTTATGACCAACCTAGATAGCATATTCGGAGAAGGCAATGGCAAGCCACTCCAGTACTCTTGCCTAGAAAATCCCATGGATGGAGGAGCCTGGTAGGTTGCAGTCCGTGGGGTCGCTAAGGGTCGGACACAACTGAGCGACTTCACTTTCAATTTTCACTTTCCACTTTCACACATTGGAGAAGGAAATGGCAACCCACTCCAGTGTTCTTGCCTGGAGAATCCCAGGGACGGGGGAGCCTGGTGGGCTTCTATCTGTGGGGTCACACAGAGTCGGACATGACTGGAGTGACTTAACAGCAGCAGCAGATAGCATATTAAAAAGCAGAGACATTACTTTGCCAACCAAGGTCCGTCTAGTCAAGACTATGGTTTTTCCAGTGGTCATGTATGGATGTGAAAGTTGGACTGTGAAGAAAGCTGGGCGCTGAAGAATTGATGCTTTTGAACTGTGGTGTTGGAGAAGACTCTTGAGAGCCCCTTGGACTGCAAGGAGATCCAACCAGTCCATTCTAAAGGCGATCAGTCCTGGGTATTCATTGGAAGGACTGAGTCTAAAGCTGAAACTTCAATACTTTGGCCAGCTCATGTGACGAGTTGACTCACTGGAAAAGACTCTGATGCTGGAGGGATTGGGGGCAGGAGGAGAAGGGGACGACAGAGGATGAGATGGCTGGATGGCATCACTGACTCGATGGACATGAGTTTGAGTGAACTCCGGGAGTTGGTGATGGACAGGGAGGCCTGGTGTGCTGTGATTCATGGGGTCGCAAAGAGTCAGACAAGACTGAGTGACTGAACTGAACTCAACCTATAATTATGGGATAAATTAGTGTTTTTTTAAACCACTCTTTGTGGTAATTTGCTTTGGCAGCAAATAGGAAACTAATACACACACACTCAAAAATAGAAAATACTTTCATCTTTATCTAGAACAGGGTTTCCCAACCTTGGCACTGTTAACATGTTTTATCATATAATGAATATGTGTGTGTGTGTGGTAGAGGAAAAGAAATTTTCTGCGTATTGTGAGATATTTAGGAGCATCACTGGCTGCCTGGCTGCTATGTATTGCATGTCTGTGTCCTGCCCACATTCATTGTTGAACCCTAATGCCAACATTATGGCATTAAGAAATGGGGCTTTTGGAAGGTGCTTAGGTTCACAAGCATGAAGTGTTTTTATAAAAGAAACCCTAAAGAAATCTCTCCCCCTTTCCACCATGTGAGATTACAGTGAAGAGACAGTCATCTAGGAAGTGAGGTTTCATCAGACACCAAGTCTGCCAGTGTCATGCTTTTGGATGTTTAAGTCTATGAGAAATGATTATTTCCTGTTTGTAAGCCACTCTGTTTATGATATTTTCTGATGGCAGCCTGAATGGACCTATACATTGGCCTTAACACCTAAGACATAGTAGCATGCCCTAGTTGTGACCCTCCAAAGTATCTCTAGATATTAACAAACATTTGCTGGGGTGAAAAATCACCACAGGTTGAGAACCACTTGACTAGTAGAAAAGATGTATACAAGTTTTAATTATCCACTGTGTGGCAGGCTGTAACAAGCTCCATGAAAGTATGGATCTTATCTCTGACAGCCCTACTCTTAGTGATTACAATAAGGGCTGTCATGTAAGTTATTACAAGTGATTACAATAAGGGCTGTCATGTAAGTTGAGCTAAAATAAATATTTAATAAATGATAGAATGAATGAGTGAAGGTCCCTAAGAATACAAGTCAGCCAATAACCAAAAAAAATTCTTCTCATGTTTTTCTTATTCTGTATTATTTAGGCTATATCTCCCCTTGAAACTAGTTAAAACCAATATTCGCCTAAGTAGTCTAGTGTGATTTATGCATTGGATTGACCTCAGATGTTGTTCAGCTCTGATATTTACAAAATATATGAAGTTGGTTCTAAGTGTCACCATCTTTTTAAGACTCAGTTTCATTCGCTGAGAAGTAAAAAGTAATATCCAACTCTTTGGATGACTGGGAAAATTAAAATAAATTAGACATATAAGAAATTTGTCAGAGTATCTGACTCAAGTAAATATTCAAAAGACTGTACCTTCTTTTTCCAGTGAGCTAATAACGTACAGATAGATTGTCATCTTTTTTTTCCTTTTGATTGGGATATAATTGAGATTGTTCTCATTCATTTCAAGTGACTTTTATTTAAGAATTAGACAATGAAGTTATTCTGTAAAACATTAGTAAAATTAATTACTCTTCCTTCCCATGAAGAAAATCTATGTGAAAATATATAATAAATTTGTACCAATGCAGGGATTTGGGTTACAATAATTAGGGGAAAAAATGTGTACTAAGAAAAAAAAAATACTACCTAATATGAAAGGAAAGATATCGGTAACAGTCATTTTTGCCTATTTGGTCTCAGAGCTATTCTTTGTAACTCTTTTGTTATGTTTTGTATCATGGGATTGGGTGACCAACCCCACCTCCATGGGTGTGTTTCCAAGCTTCTTTGTTTTCTGGCAGGATTCATCCAGTGGAAGACACTGGAAAGAAATGAGACAGAAGAAAGGGAGATGGCAGGCTATTTTTGTTGTCTCATTGCCCCATGCCTTTCTCCTTGACTCCAGCTCATGCCAGGTAGTCCTCTGCTGTGGATCTAGATCCTGATGAACAGTCCCCACCTCTGGGATCTGGTAATGATACCTGCTTACAAGCAGGGATATCAATGGCTTCTTGTTACAAATCTCTGAATTGCTCATCTTCATATGCTTTGTCTTTTTAGTCCATTACTTGTGTAAACAATTCCCTGTATTAAACCCTTTTTATGTGAAAGGCTTATATTGGTTCCTATTTTCCCGACTGGATCCTGACTGATACAAATCTTTTCCCTAAAATGTCAAGTGTTTCTACTTGTAAGTACTCTCAAGAAATATGTTTTAAGCTCTATCATCTATATAGGTAACCATTTTATACAATAATAATTACCTCTTTACATTCTTGAAAAAATATGTATTATTAATATAAACCCAGACACGTGTATATATCATCCCTGAGCATAAAAAGCAAATTTAAAAATAAAATTTAGAATTAATTACACATATATTGGAAGGAAACTAATTATCAGAAAGGAAGATAAATTAGGAAGGAAAATATAAAAGTATGCATAAATATTAAATGCTGGTATTTATGTGAGCTTTGGGCTTCTCTTTATTAGCTTTTTGGGTGCAATTATGATTAACATTTCAGTTGTATCCTTAATGAATATTAGAGCTACAAATACACAATGGCATGAGTAGAAATGTAATCTTTTATTATCTACACAGACTGAAAATTTAAGAAAAATAAACTAGAGAGAGACTATAAAGCTGTGGTAGTATATTTACCCTGGGATCTATGAGTTGTCCAGCAATATTCCAGGCCTTAATCTTTACAGCTTCATCTGTGCCTTGTGGGAAAACTAATGAGAAGCAATCTGGGACTCTTCTCTGGTAAAACAGTTACCTGATTTTGGATACTAAGTCTAATGCCACCTAGGAGGCCCACAAATAACAAAAGATTATTGTTAAGTAAGGAAAATCAGATATCTAGAAGTAAGGATTTTAGTAATCTTTTATGTATGGGAAGATGTAAGTGTCTGGGCTCACTGAATTCATTCCTTTCATATTCATCTCAGCTATCTGGGCCAAATCTTACTTCCTGATTATTCACATCCTTAATTCCTTGAGGAGTGGTGGATGGCTGCCTGTTGTGCTTTCTCTCATCCTCCCAGTTCCTCAGGAGCTTACCTAGGAGCTCTTATCACAAGTGACTAATGGCTGCTGGACAGCCATTATTGTTCTTCCTGGGCTCAAAAATTTACATTTGGAAGGCTGGAATTCCTGATGACTGTGACATCCTTGTTTACCGAAAAGGATAGGAAATATTCCATTTCACAGTATATATGAAAGAAGTAGTCTTCTTCCTGTGGAGAGTCACAGCCAACTTTAGAAATGAGGCAGCTGGTGGGGAGAAGGGCTTGCGAAGTGATTACGAAGCAAGAAGTAATGGTCAGCTATAGGAAACTACTTGGAAGTTACTCTTAGTATGCCCAGTAAATCATTTGGAGCTAAAGGAGAAGCTGCTTCAAGACCCAACAAGTGCTGAAGAAGCAGTTAGAAGTATAATGCCACGTAGTCTTGTTCCATCAGGTGGAGTGAGGGTAGAGGGATGGGCAGTTTGAAAGCAGAACCAGCTTCTCAGATTAGGGTAATGGCTTCATTAGAACATTGCCATAAGACATCCCTTAGAAGTGCTGCTGACAAAGAAATGCTCAAATGTGCAGCTCCTGAGAGATCAAGATGCTGTTGGAGGTCATCTGAGCATGGAAGAAGCAATGGGACTCTTGGGGAGCAGCTGTAGGAGGCAGTAATTGATGTGCTCAGCTGCTGACTGGAGCCATTCATTGCTGAGAGGAGCAGCTGCCTGGAGTTTAAACAGAGAGCCCTGGGGAGCTGCGGCTTGGAGCTTTCTCGGATTAAGAAGCTGCTATAGGAAGTAGCCCGGAGAAGGCAATGGCAAGCCACTCCAGTACTCTTGCCTAGAAAATCCCATGGATGGAGGAGCCTGGTAGGCTGCAGTCCGTGGGGTCGCTAAGGGTCGGACATGACTGAGCGACTTCACTTTCACTTTCACACATTGGAGAAGGAAATGGCAACCCACTCCAGTGTTCTTGCCTGGAGAATCCCAGGGACGGGGGAGCCTGGTGGGCTTCCGTCTATGGGGTCACACAGAGTCGGACACGACTGAAGTGACTTAGCAGCAGCAGCAGCATAGGAAGTAGCCATTATGAGTGTCATCACAGAAAAGGGCAACCAATGGAGAACTTTATAACATCTTTCAATAACTTAACCACAAAAAGGCACTGTTGTTTAGCTGATAAATTTATGCAATCATCATGTCAAACAGTATCTAGCATTGCTATAAGCATTTCCCATTGAAATGTGTGGGACAATATAGCTAGGTGCATTAATGGCTGGATTATCTTTTTGGACTGATATAGACTCAGTAATATGAGAGAACTAGAAACAGAATAACATATTTTTAATTTTTCTATTTGAATGGAACAAAATTTTGGTGTAAGTTCCCGAAAAAGAAAATTCATTTGGAAAACTATTGTGATGGTCCACACCTGTTTGAGATTGTGAGAACTAGTGTGGTTACCATGGAAATGTAAGAAGGGTGTGTGGAAGTAGAGATATTTACCGTGTAGATGTGAGCATCTTAATTTTTAATGTTAATATATGTAGTGATATTTTGTTTTGTTGCAGTCTTGTAATGTTGCTGATCTCAGTCAAAATTACTCCATCTAGAAAAATTCCATGTGGATTGAGTCACATGGTTGTCAGTTGGCTTGGGTTTAATAGATACTTCATTGCTGTGGGTTTTAATCAATGATCTTGACCTTCATGCCTATTATACAATCTGTTCTGAGCAAACAATGAAATGAAGTGAAGTGAGTCAAGCTTTGAGTATATTAGTGAATTGGGGTTTGAGTGATCAAGAATGAAATATCAAAATTACAACACAAAAGAGAAAATGAAATTTTTTAGGTTTGACATACCATGCTTTCTGTTATAAAAAGAGCATTTTAACAGAACAGCTATATGTGGTTTTCAAAGTAAAATAAATCTACCCTTGAAGTGCCTGACCTCCTAAAGAGTCCTGGAAATAGTTACTCTAACTCTGCTCTGGACGAATAAAAATTGCCCTCAAAGGTATTTATTTAGCTAATGAAGACACCTTGCAGAGCATTTGAACAATTATTTGAAGGCAGAAAACTTTCCACGGCACATCCATCTCTCATGGAGCGTTGTCGGTTTTGCATGCCTTGGAGTGCTTTTCCCATCTCCAAAGGAGACACTGCCCCAGTTTCTGAGACTTGGCATGTGGTTGGGATTACTGCAAGGCTTTTGAGCTTGCAGTTCACACAGCCCACTTGTCTTTGACAGTATGATATGTTCCTCTTTTAACTTTGCTGTACACAGCAGTAAGGTCTCCCTTAAAGGCAACCTAACTGAATCTGTGCTTTCTGAAGTGTGGTTTGTTACCCACTTCAGCTGCTGCCAAAATATGATATGACTTAATTTTTGCATTTGCATGTGGCTGAAAAAATTGTTGTGGCCTCATCAAGATCAAAAGGAGAGTGTGCATGAATGCCTGGAACTTTTGAATTCACAGAAACTCTTTGGAACATACTTCAGGCTTAAAATATAAAATTAATTAAATGGAAGGGCTATATATCTCAGAAGTAAATGATCTCCAATTTTGTCCCTTCAAAATAAGTAAAGGAGCCAGACTTCTGACCCATCACCTTCTGAAAGAATGAGAGTTATTTGTTAATACTTGTTATTAAAATGTTATATTACTGTTCAAAGAAAACTATACTAGTTTTTTTTCATGTGTTTCATAATTTTTTAGTTCTCTCCTTGTCTAACTGCAGTACTTAATATTCCATCTCATCACCATAAAGTGATATCTATGTGTAGCCATAGGATACAAGTGTGGTGTTGTGCACTTTGCCAAGAGCAGCCATAGTCCTATCTGACTACTACATAAAACCAAGAACATTGGCACAGCAAGAGCTATAGAGGGCATATGCATATACATGACACACCAAGAAGAGAATGTTATACCTACCTGCAACTTTCTCTGTTTTCTGGACTGCTCTTGTCAATCAAATAATCAAAACATTGCCCATCGTATACATCCTCATGAAACCCTTTTGATTGAGTCCAAAGAACACATTGCATGTGACTGAATAAAACCCTAGACCTATCATTTGGAATCAGTTCAGTTCAGTTGTTCAGTCATGTTCAACTCTTTGCGATCCCATGAACTGCAGCATGCCAGGCTTTCCTGTCTATCACCAACTCCCAGAGCTTGCTCAAAACTCATGTTCATTGAGTGGGTGATTTCATCCAACCATCTCTTCCTCTGTCATCCCCTTCTCCTCCCACCTTCAATCTTTCCCAGGATCAGGGTCTTTTCCAGTGAGTCAATTCTTTGCATCAGGTGACCAAAGTATTGGAGCTTCAGCATCAGTCCTTCTGTCAGGGGAGTGTGTAATTTCCTCAGTTCTGTCTCATCACAACAAAAATTTGAAGCGACAGCCTTAAAACCCTCGGCGTGCCACAACTCAGACAGATCGTGTCTCAGCTCTCAGACAGATCAGTGTTACAGCTCCATGTTACAGCTCAGTTTTATTTAGAAAATAAAGGAAAATACATCCTCAAGGTGTGAGGGCATGCCGACCCAAAAGATGCAGAGAAGAGAGAGCCCCAGACTGTTGGCTCCTCTTTTTATATGTTTTTTTTTTTCTCCCCTCTGGGTCTTCCCTATGTAATGTGGGCTAGCCAGGGGTGTTGTTTGTTCTACCTGAGGTCCTCACTCTGGTCCTCGGACCTTGCTTTGTTCTATTTTCGTGGGCTTTTTCCTTCCTTATCTTTTAGCCACTGCCATGTTGGACTTCTTTTTCCTATTCTAACTACCTAATAGTCCCTCCTCAAAAGATGGGAAGTCCAATTCTTTGGGGATAGGAGCGTCGAGGTCTTTCTGGCTACTTCCTGCTGAACTGGGACTACGAGGAGCATTGGGCCTCCCCCTCTTGCTAGTCTCAGGCCTTAGAGTCCTTATAGTAGTGTCCATCTAATGGTAAGTGATATTTTCTGTGGTCAGCTGTAGTTTTATATATCCTTGTTGAACTAGCACTGCTTGTTGTAGCTTGTTGACCTGGGCAGAAACAAAACAGGTTAGACAATTGATAATACATGGGGAAACCATAAGCAGCATCAATATGGCATAACAATGACTAGTGGGGGCATCAGCCAACTCCAAATTCCCATCACCAGGGTGGCTCAAGTTCCTCCTTGTTCAGGGACCAGAAGATCTATCTCCTGTCTATTTTGGAGTACAACCCCTACCAAGCTGTGTTGGCTCTGCCAAGCTGTGTTGGCTGAGAAATCTTATCCCCAGAAACTAGATTTTGGGGGGTGTTCATTAGAATGGCACTCATTTGTGGTTCTGAAAAGGTATCTGAGACCTCCCAGGGCCTCACAAGTGTATTGAATGTCCTCTTTTGTTTTCTTCTATGGCTTGACTCATGAGTAGTGAATCCAGGAGTCATGTCCTGATACCTTGACTGCTGTGGAGGTAGAAAGTATCACAGGGTAGGGGCCCTTCCATGTGGGCTGGAGTTGAGCCTTTAGGGACCCATCTTTCCAGATTTTAGTTAGGAATTGAGTCCCTGGAGCATATAATGGTGACTCCTTAGAATGTTTTGGGTCCTGGTTGACACTCCACAAGGGCATATCCTGTTGGAATTGCCCAATGGCCATGGTATAAGACTGGAGGGTCTGAGCTTCTGGATCTAGGAAGAGGTCATTGACATAAACAAAAGGCCTCCCACATAGCATCTTATAAGGACTAACACCGACCTGTTCCTTAGGGGCAATATGGGTGCAGAGGAGAGCTATTGGTAAAGCATCCTTCCATTCCAGGGAGTTCTCCTGGGTTATCTTTTTTATCACCGATTTTAAGAATTGGTTGGCTCCTTCTGCTTTTCCTGAAGACTGAGGCCTGAAGCACAATGGAGATAATAAGTAATGTCCAATGCTTTAGAGACCCCTTGAGTGACCTTAGAAGTAAATGATGTCCCATTGTCACTTTGTAATGACCTGGGCAGACCAAATCTTGGAATGATTTCATGGAGCAGTTGTTTTTTTTTTTTTAACCAGCCTTCTCAGTCTGGGTAGGAAAGCCTTCAATCCATCCTGTGAATGTATCTATCATGACTAATAGGTATTTATACCCTTGAGAAACTGGCATCTGGGTGAAGTCCATCTGCCAGCCCTCTCCTAGGCAGGTCCCATGTTGTTGGACAGGCTGGGCCAACTGGGGTTTTCAAGCTCCTTGGGGGTTGTTTAATAGGCAAGTGGGACAAGAGGAGACCGTTTGCCGTATAGTCGTTTGGAGACCTATTCCTCTGAAGGACCTTTCTAGTAATCTTTGGAGGGCCTTTTCCCCTAAATGAGTGGCAGCATGTCAGGAGTTAACAACTTCCATTGGAGGTTCCCAAGCAGAAAAAAGGAGTCTCTCCTTTTGGAACCACCACATATGATCCTCTTGAAAGCCCTCACTCTTAGCTCTAAGAGTCTCATCTTCTTAGAACTTTTGGCAAAAGCTCTAAGGAGTTGCTGGCAAAGTAGTCTGTGGAATTAAGGTGGCAACCCCTATTTGGTCATTGTTCTGTAATGCTGCTGTCTTAGCTGCCTGATTGGCTGCTTGGTTCCCTCATGCCACTTGCATGCTCCCTTTTCGGTGTCCTTTACAGTGGGAGAGTGAAACCTCAGCAGGCAGATGGACTGCCTCCAAGAGTCTAAGGCTTTGATCACCATTTGATTGGGGACCCTTGAGTGGTCAAGTGGCCCCTTTCTTTCCAAATAGCAGCATGTGCATGTAGCACCAGAAAGGCATACTTGGAGTCAGTGTAAATGGCTACTCTTTTTCCTTTCTCCCAGTTCTAAACCTCAAGACAGGGCTATGAACTCAGCTAATTGGGCTGAAGTACCTGGTGGCAAAGGTTTAGCCTCTGTGGTCTCAAAACTGGAGAGTACTACATATCCAGCTCTTCTTTTTCCATCCAAGACAAAGCTGCTTCCATCAGTGTACAAGATTTCCTCAGGATTGGTCAGAGGACCTCTGACAATCTCTTTTGGGGTTTTGTCCAGTGGCCCAAGGTTTCTAGGCAAGAGTGAAAGGGGAGAGAGCCCTCGGGGGTAGGCAGGAGGGTTGCTGGTGAAATAGTTTGCCTCCAAAAGAGAGTTTTAAAGCATCTTCGATCAGGATTGCAATAGCTACAAGATTTCAAAGGCAGTGATAGATTTCTCCCTATTAAGGATGTAGGATACTCAGGGACCACCAAAAACTGGTGGGAAGATATTTGTCCATCCCAACAACAAAGAAGTGCCCTGGTGAATCTTTTAGTAGTTTTTCCTGTAGCACCCAAATGGTACAGGCTTGGGAGGAGAAGGCTCTGGAGTATGAGGTCAGGACAGAGTAGGTAGTCCCTGTTCAACCAAGAAATTCTTGGAGCTCCCTGCCAAATCTAGATGTACCCTTGGCTCCAGCCCCGTGACGGTTATCTGTGACAGGCAGGCTGGCTAGAGTGGGCTGCTTCAGCCCTTTGAACCATCATGAGGGAAAGCTTGGTGCTTGACCTTGAGGCTCTTGGTCCCCAGGGTAGAGTGCTGCCTGATGTCCCAGTTGATGACATTTATAGCAAGCCATTTTAGGAGACTTGCCGTGGTTTGGACACTCTTTGGCCCAGTGCCCCACTTGTCTACAGATTAGGCCTCGTGCCTTGTCCTTCAAGGATTCAGGTTTCCCACAGGGCTTCCCTGGAGGGCCGGCCAGCATCTGGGCATGCCCTGTCTCTTTCCTTTTCTCCCTCTGCTGGGCCTTGGCCTCCTTGTCCTGTTCTCGTTATAAAAGGTATTGGTGGTTGTCTGAACCATCTCAACTAAGGCAGCAGTGTTCTGCTGCTGTAGCTGTTGTAATTTTATCCTGATGTCTGATACACTTTGGGATAGGAATTTGTCCTTTAAAATAACCTGTCCCTCATAAGAGTCTAAGTCCAGATTGGTAAACTTTTGGAGGGCTTCTTTTAGCCTTTCCAGAAAGGCAGCAGAGTTCTCATTAAGCTCCTTAGTTATTGCTGAGACTGGGCACAGTCTCACAAGTAATAGGTTTCCTTCTGTTTCCATGTGTGGACTTCCTTAAGGGTGCGTCTTTCTGAAGCTTATACTACCCAGTACTGTGGCAACCTGAGAGCCAGGCATCCCCGGGTCAGGGCGCAGATCCCCAGGCAGGCTGAGGTATGACAGCCTCATGGAGATTGAACCCCTGGGCAGATCAAGGCAGGTTGGCCTCCCAAGAGTTGGGTCTCTGGACAGGTCAAGGTGTGACGGCCTCCTGGGACCCCTGAGGATCTCCGAGCAGGTTGAAATGTGACAACCTTTCGAGGACCAGATCCCTAGCAGATCGAGGCAGGCCGACCTCCTGGGACCCCTGGACCTGATTTGGGCATCCCAAGGTCACCAGCCTGACCAGTGCTGGGTAGGACTAAGGGGTTGTAATTTTAACTCATTGCCAGTTTGCTCACCTGCAGATGGAAATAGATATCATGATGTAAAGCACCCCAAGCCTGTGCCCTGAGACTGGGAATCTGATGAAACTGTCATAAACCTTATCCTCTTACTGCTCTAAGGAAATGTAAGTCACTGATTTCCTCCCCTAGTCCTCCATAAGAGCAGTTTAGGGTATCTCCAATGGTAAACATTTCATTGTCATAGACCCACTTTAGGTAATAACAGAAGTAATGACAAAGGAATGGGTTATCTGGCCCTGTTAGGGGCATTAAGAGTATTTTAATAATAGACAGGATGGAGCAATGTTACCTACAAGGGGACAGGGTCCTGGTTGTAAGAGTTAGTAACTGACTTAAGAACAAATTGGTTAGAGGCAACAGACCAGATGTTCCATAAAAGTGGAGTGGAGATTTGATCTGGGCTATGTTTGTAACTTTAGGAGAAGGGTGGTTAGGTTTTGGGCCCAAACAGTCTGCAGTGCTATCTCCCAAAGTGGCAAACATCATCCCTGGAAGCCCAATTGCCTTCGAAAGGATGCCAATAGATAGACTTCTAGCAGGCATTGTGTGCCTGTCTCCCACCTTAGCAAGTTCACTGAGAGATGCTGATGTTGCATGTGTTGTAGGAAACATGGAAGATGAAGGCCTGAATATCTAGAGGGTTTGGATATTATACAGTATTTCCCTCCCAAGAGCAAGCTATTTTCTGGGTTGTCCCTCCAGAAGATTATAGAGACAACATTGTGGGCCTGGATGAGGCTCAGGAAAAGAGCATTAAATGCGAGGGAAAGGGGCAGGGCACAACTTTTGAAAAACTGATCTAGCGCAAGGGCATAACATAAACTGATTAAAATTAAATGAGTCCAAGATGACAAGTCAAATTCAAGTAAACCTTAATCTCCAATCTGTAAGCTAAATGACACACCTAGAGGTGGCAGGACAGCTCCAAGGCACTGTCAAAAGACAGAGGAGTGGATGCTTCCCCAATGGTTGGGATGATCCCCCAACTCACCCAGCATATGAATTCAAAACCCAACCAGACCGCATACCATGGCCAAAGCCCTTGCCCTCTGTAGTGGCCCACACCCTGCAGAGTGTGCTTCTCTCTGAATCCTAACAAATCCACCTCTTACTGATCTCTGTGTCTCTATCTGAATTTTTGCAATGAGACATCAGTGTCTGAGCTCCATTAGGTCCTGAAGCCAGGCATCATGGGTTTTGGCCAGGCTCAAGTCCCAGCAGAGAGGAGCTGGAGGACAGGATGAAAAAGCAGTGGGAATAATGTGCCAAAGAATCCCGTTCATAGCCTGCTGGAAAATCTGCTAAATACCTGACCTGTGCTCACAGTTTTCATTGGCCTGATCCTTGGCACAAAGAAGATTAAGGACAGAAGAACCCCCACCAGCTTGGGTAACAGCTACTGGGGCTCAGCAGATAGTGAAGCCTTTGGGACATACTGAGGAGTAGCTTCTCCAGAGTCCCTCAATTGCGCCCACTGCAGGCGCTCGCCTGTTTGTGGGAGGTTCGAGGAAACAAGAAAACAGAGATTGTAAAGGAATTAAGATTTTGTTAGGCATATGTCCCTCCAGTCATAGGAGTGAGAGCCTCCTACCTTAACCGGAGGTCTTCTGGAATCTGAGACTGAGCTGAGTGAGCTTTCTGCTGAGTTTGTTTTTCATTGTCCCGGTTTCCATCGTGATGGGCTTCTTGTCAGTTCCCCTGTGCTGGGTTTTCTTCTCATTCTGCTTCTACCATGGGAGCTTTCACCAAGTTGGGCTCCTGCTGTGCTTGGCCTCCTCCTTGTGGGGGCCACGCCGAGGTTGTTTCAGCCAGGTTAAATCTGAGTCACAGCACCATAGATGTCAGGGGAGTGTGTCATTTTCTCGGCTCTGTCTCATCACAACAAAAATTTGACATGAGGGATGTTAAAGCCCTCTGTGTGTCACAGCTCTCAGGCATATCAGTGTTACAGCTTCGAGTTACAGCTCAGTTTTATTTAGAAAATAAAGGAAAATAAATCTTTGAGGCATGAGGGCATGCCAACCCAAAAGACACGAAAATAAGAGAGAGTCCCGGCCTTTTGGCTCCTCTTTTTATGTTTTTCCTCCTCCCCCCGTGCCTGCTTTATGTAAACTGGGCTAGCCAGGGGTGCTGCTTTTTCTACCTGAGGTCCTCACTCTGGTCCTTGGACCTTCCTCTGTTCTATTTTCATGGGCTTTTCCCTTCCTTGTCTTGTAGCCACTGCCGTTCTGGACTCCTTTTTCCTATTCTAACTACCTAACACTTTCAATGAATATTCAGAACTGATTTCCTTTAGGATTGACTGATTTGATCTTGCAGTCCAAGGGACTCTCAAGAGTCTTCTCCAACACCACAGTTCAAAAGCATCAATTCTCTGGCACTCAGCTTTCTTTCCAGTCCAACTGTCACATCCATACATGACTATTGGAAAACCATAGCTTTGACTAAATGGACCTTCATCAGCAAAGTAACATCTCTGCTTTTTTCACTGTCTAATGAAAAGAACCATTTATTTGGGATTAAAATATTTCTGGGTTTTTGTATTTTGATCTGATGATTCTATACACTATCATTTTTCAGTGTTTCACAGTATCTCATGATAAATGAGTACTTTATAAAGATCTCCATATCACCTTGAACTTTGCCACCAAAATTGGTCATTGCTTATTATCCTGATGGTTAGTAAAGAAGAATATAAGGCACTTTGTTTCTTATAAGGCTCATGTTGCTTTTCACCTGTGGACCTAAAAAAACATTCACAACCTAAGCATTGAAACATTGAAAGTTATGTTTTATTTGGTGGGAATTTTTAGGACTTCAGTCCTGGGAAACAATACCTCAAGTAACCCTGAGAGAACTGCTCTGAGGAGGTGAGGAGTGGAGCTAGGTTATATTGAAGTTTTGCAACAAATGGCAGGTAGTCTGAACTTCAAAAGATTATTGTGAATTAAAGGAAATCCAGATATCCCAAGTTAAGGAATTTAGTGCTTTTCTATGTGTGGGAAGATGCAAGAGTCTGGTCTCAGTGAAACAATTCCTTTGATATGCATATCACCTACCAGGGCCCAGTATCCTATGTTTTCACATCCTGAGTTTCCTCTGGGCTCACCAGCTTACTATCCATGGTGACTGCAATTGCTGACAAAAGGCTATGTATGATAGTCTTTTTTTACTGATATGGCAGAAAATATTCCACTTTTCAACCTTATACTTTATTTGATTTTAAAAATTACACATTTATTAATCTTATGCGAACATTGAATAATATAAAACAGTCTTCTAAATAAGTGACTAGAGTTTGAAGCTCTCTTTCTAGGAAGCAGTATGGCCAGAATGGCAAGCAAACCCTTCACTGCCTGTTCCCCCTGATGCAACAATCCCTTCTGCCCCCTTCTTCTCTCCTTTTTCTACCCTTAGCCTATGGGAGTCCTAAGAGTACACTCCTGCTGTACCCTTAAAGAACCTTGGTGTTTCACACCTCTGCATTTTCATTCTAACTTGAGCTCTCTTTCCTTCCTTTAAGCAGAATTAATCACTCCTTCTTGCGTCCTCTTTGACCCTTTCCCTTCATCTGTCATAACCCATTATTGGTTGATATTTCTGTGTTCCTGGCTAAAATGTAAACCACATGAGGACAGGCAATGTGTTTTAATATAGTTCTCAATAAACATATTCAAAATGAAGTAATAAGTGATTACAAGATGTTCTTGATGAATTTAAGGTTCTTCGTCATAGAAATAATTCAAAGACAAAACAAAAAGTTTAAGGAAGTAAAGTGAGGGTTTATTTAAGCAAAATTTATGCTTTCAGCAGGAGAGCAGGCAAGCAGCTGAGTAGCTCTCCCTTGGATTTCCTGGGCAAGCCAGTTATGAAGAGCATGCAAATAAAGAGAGGAATATTCACTAGGGAAAGAGGATTTGGGGGATGGATCATATTCCCTGATTTTTCTAGCTCCATCTTCCCAAGGAAAGGAGGGATTTTTGTGCTTACTTAGCTTATATCAGGAGTGTCATGACATCAGTGTTTGATGGGTACTTCTAATCTGCAAGGCTAATTTTGTTGTAATTAGAGATGATGAGCAATAGGTGACATTCATATACAGAGGATTCCCACCTTCCCCCTCCTTCTTTGTCTGCCTCTAGGACACTTACCTGGAGAAGGAAATGGCAAGCCACTCCAGTACTCTTGCCTGGAAAATCCCATGGACGGAGGAGCCTGGTAGGCTGCAGTCCGTGGGGGTCACTAAGGGTCGGACCGACTGAGTGACTTCACTTTCACTTTTCACTTTCACACATTGGAGAAGGAAATGGCAACCCAGTCCAGTGTTCTTGCCTGGAGATTCCCAGGGACGGGGGAGCCTGGTGGGCTGCCATCTATGGGGCTGCACAGTGTCGGACACGACTGAAGTGACTTAGCAGCAGCAGCAGCAGCAGGACACTTACCATCCAAAATGTGTGTTTTCTTATCAATCTGGAGGCTCCTGCTTTTGTTTGTCTGCTAATGGACACCACTGTTTACAAGATGTGTGATTTTGTGCCGTCTAACCCCTTGCCCTCATTTCTCTGCTCATATCTAGCAACCTGCCTGCTGTAAAAATAACTGAGATGAATCAGCTAATTTAACTATGCTTTAAGCTGAAACTCCAATACTTTGGCCACCTCATGCGACGAGTTGACTCACTGGAAAAGAGTCTGATGCTGGGAGGGATTGGGGGTAGGAGGAGACAGGGACGACAGAGAATGAGATGGCTGGATGGCATCACCAACTGGATGGACATGAGTTTGAGTGAACTCCGGGAGTTGGTGATGGACAGGGAGGCCTGACGTGCTGTGGTTCAAGGGGTCGCAAAAGGTCGAACACGACTGAGCGACTGAACTGAACTGAACTATAGCGAAAATGACTTCTCCAGAGTTTTGATGTCATTACGTGGAAAAATATTAGACTGAGATAGACCTGAACATGAGTCTTGGCTCTGCCTCTTAGTATCTGTGTGAACTCAGGATTGAGATACTTAAACCTTAGATTTATTTTAAGAATTAAGAGATGAAATCTTTTAAGTACTAGACACAGAGTCAGTACTCAATAAACTGTTATAAGTAGTATTACTATTTGTAATGAAATTATTTCAAGAGATCTATATGTGCATTTATATTCAGTTGAAAAGATCAGTGATTCAACTCCTGTTTCTCATTTTCATCCCTCTCACTTCTTATTTAACAGATGTATCGAACAGCTTTATAATAATTATTAGCTTCGTGTTTCTCTAACTTACTATTTTTCTATTTCTTTTATTTTGGAGGGATGATGACAGCACAACATAGAAAATTGCATATGCCAAGCCAGCCGTTTTTCAAATTTGACAAAAAGACTTCTTGTCAAACCTAAATGTATTAAAAGGACATCCCGCCATGTTGCTTATTAGAACTAATGAAACTCTTGCTAACCTTTTTAGTTTAGACCAATCATCTCCCAGCCTGACAAACAAAATAGTTAGAAAAAATAGATTTCATTGTTTGGCCTCTAATTTTCATAAAGACAGACTAATTGTAGACCCTGTTATTGGAAAAACTTTTGGTGTCAACTAAAGGAAAAAAAAAAAAAAAAACTTAATAGCAGCCAAAAAGTCTTTTATGTACAAATTGGTAGACATTACCAACAGCCAAAGTAAAAACACAAGAGCAAATAAATCCATCAATTAAAATAGTTGATAATAGGCACTGATTTCATAGTAAAATTATGTCAGCATGGGTTTTTCTAGGTGAAACTACTCAAAAAGGAGGCACAGGTTTTCCTTACTTTTTTGATATTATAATTAAAAAACAAAGAGAAGGAGAGAAACTAATGGTGAATGGGCGAGAGACAGAGACTACATTGACAGTGGTAGTTCCCATCTCCTATGGTCCTTTAGAAGCCCATGCCAAGGTGGCGCTGCGTCTTTTCATAGGATCAAGTACTGTAGTGCTTTCATGCTTGGTTGCTTGTATAAAATCATGGGAAGAATAAGTTAACACCCATATGTTTCCGTAGAAAAGATGGAGGGACCTTACATTTAACAGTAAAGGAAAGTAAAAGCACAAAGTGACAGCACCAAACTTAAAATCATATCAATAGTGGGATGATGAGATAAATGGCGGTAACAGAGAGCATCTGGTATTCATTGCCTAGACCTGCAGCTTATCATCAGTAGATGACCTGCAGTCTTGAGAAGCTGGAGGGTGAAAGAGGATAAAAAACCACAGTATAGTGTATAACAAGGCCAAGTTTACTTAATATAGAAAGATCCTGAATCTTTATGGATTCATTTTTTTTTCATGAATTTCCAAAAGTTCTAATTAATGAGAAACCATGTACCTGTTTCTTAGTTTAGTTTCTTTTTGTTGTTGTTGCTTGTCACATTTCCTTATGAATATTATTTTTGTATATTCATGTCTCCTGAAAGGCAGCCTATAGAGACATTATGACTTTGTTGGTGTACTTTGGAAATTCAGGAGCAAATGGTATTTTCAACTAATTTATTCATTCACAGCCCAAGGTGGTGCTCATTTACCTCTTCTGTGAAATATACATGGAAGAAAATAAGGGAGAAAGAAAAAGAAAAGAAATTAAGTTGATTGTGCGTTAATGTAACAATCACCTAAATTTTGATTAAGTAAGGGATGGATGGAGTATATCTACGGTGGGATTATTCTTAATATTGAATTATAGTTGGTTTGGGCTTCTCTGGTGGTTCAGTGGTAAAGAATATACCTGCCAATGCAGGAGACCTGGGTTTGATCCCTGGCTGGGGAATATATTCTGGAGAAGGAAATGGCAACCTACTCCAGTATTCTTGCCTGGAAAATCCCATGAGCAGAGGAGCCTGGAGAACTCCAGTTCACGGTATCTCAAAGGAGTCGGATATGACTGAACGAATGACTACCACCAACAGCATGGTTGGTTTACAATGTTGTGTTAGTTTCAGGGTCCTGTCTTTCATGGGTGCTCTGCCAGTATATTCTAACAGGGTGCAAGTAGTAGCGTGTGTTGGTTCTCAAAGAGTTAATTCTCATTCAGGTTTGATGTCTCAGAATCAAATTCTAGGTTAACCATGAACTCTGGTCTCAAAACCAGAAATATCACAATCTTCTCATATTGTTGAAATTAGAATGTCTTTGTTTTACTTTAGTATTTGTTATGTTAATGGAGAGAATGTTGGTACTGTCATCAACTCTTCAAAGACACACTTATACCACTGAGGGATTAGAGTCATGCTGGGAAAAATATCTTTTGTCTTGCATACACCAAGGGGTATACTTATTTCTCAGTTTTGTTTTTTTTTCTCTTTTTTTTCCAGAGGAAACATTGTGTAACTAGGGTTTGCAACCATGTGTTAATGACTATAAAATTAACTTCACTTCAGGAATGGCAGCTCTATTTGTTTTCCTTTGTGTCTATGTGCCATCCTTTCCTTTGTTATAAAAGATTAGAAAGAAAATAATTGGAAATGAAATCAGGATAAAATGAATAGAAAAAATTCTAATCAGTTGATGAAGGCATGTCATTTGGCATTGGGGCTTCTTTCAGTTTTAACATATTTTTTCACCCCTTCAAAATCTAATGTCTAAGATTGAGAAATCTAAAAATAAGAACAGCATGGGTGTATCACACAAAAATGTGGATTTAAAGTGACATCATGCTGGCTTCTCTTCTAGTCCATTGTAAACAAGTATAGAAAATGTAATGCAAAAAAGGATTGCTTCTATATTGTACTAAATATATGAGAGGCTAGAAATATTTGAAAGTAGTGTGTAGAAAGTGAAAGTCACTCAGTCATGTCCAACATTTTGTGACCCCATGGACTGTAGTCCACGGAATTCTCCAGGCTAGAATACTATAGCTCAGTTGGCAAAGAATCCACCTGCAATGCAGAAGACCCCAGTTTGATTCACAGGAAGATCTGCTGGAGAAAGGATAGGCTACCCACTCCAGTACTCTTGGGCTTCCTTTGTGGCCCAGTTGATAAAGAATCTGCCTTTATTGCAGGAGACCTGGGTTTAATTCCTGGGTTGGAAAGATCCCCTGGAGTAGGGAAAGGCTACCCACTCTAGTGTGTAGAGTGTATCTTTAATATTATTCAAACTTCTATTTGGATTTCCTTCAGAAAATTATCCTGAATCAAACAGTTGTCATTAGTGCTAAAGATATGTCAGAGAAAATTATCTTAATGGGTAAGATTGCAAATTATTACAATGAATATGAAAATATTCAATCTAATAGTAAATACATGTCTATAAATATGGCTACATATATGTGTACATGTATATATATGCATATAATTGCATATACACATATAACTGTATGTATAAATAATATATTGGAGGGAATATGATAGACTACATAATTTCTAAAATGTATTCTTTGGAGCAATGATTCTAAAACATTTTGTGTAGTAAAAGAGATTCAAGAAAGTTTAAAAACTGTGAATACTAATACTCCCATCTAAAACATGTGAATAGTAAATGTACATATGATTCTCTACAGGCAGTTTTTTTTCACTGTAGCATCTGTAGTATTTAGAATAATGGCCTCCCAAGATGTCTGTGTCTTAATCCCTGGAACCTATGGATATGTTACCTTTCATGGGTAAGAGTGGACTCATTCATGGCAAAGAAAGCTGAGTGCTGAAGAATTAATGCTTTTGAACTGTAGTGTTGGAAAAGACTCTTGAGAGTCCCGTGGACTGCAAGAATATCCAACCAGTCAATCCTAAAGGAAATAAGTCCTAAATATTCATTGGAAGGACTGATGCTGAAGTTGAAACTCTGAACTGACTCATTGGAAAAAACCCTGATGCTGGGAAAGATTGAAGGCAGGAGGAGAATGTTGGATGGCATCACTGACATGATGGACATGAGTTTGAGTTGGCTTCGGGAGTTGGTAATGGACAGGGAAGCCTGGCATGCTTAATACATGGAGTTGCAAAGAGTCGGACACAACTGAGTGACTGAACTGAACTGGTGGGAAAGAAGAGTCAAGATTGCAGAAATAATTAAAGTTCTTAACACCTTAATTTCAAAATAGAAAGGTTACTCTAGGGAGTAACTATGTAGTTCAATGTAATCATAAGGACATGTATAGCTGAAAGAGAAAGATAGAAAACAAGTCAGGACAACATGATGTGTGAAAGATGGACCTGGCTTTGAATTAAAAGAAGAGACCATAAACCAACAGATACAAGAAGTTTCTAGAACTTGGAAAAACAAAAACATTCACTGCTAGATCTGGAGGGCAATCCTGCCTACACTTTGATTTTTAGCTCCTAAGCCTAGGGTTGAACTTTTAACCAACAGAAATATAATATTAAGTTTTTGTTGTTTCAAGCCATGAAGTTTCTGCTAACTTGTTTCAGTGGCCATAGGCAACCAAGATACTAGCTATGGCTAGTTGAGTGGTTATTGTATGTCAGATACAATGCTTAATATCTATTATATTTAATCAATCTGAAAGGCAATAAAATGTTATCATTATACCTATTCTATGAAGAAGGAAATTGGCAGAGAGCTATTGTAGGTTAGGCAAACTATGCAAAATAACACAAACAGGAGTTATAAGAGCTAAGCTCAAATTAAAGACTGACTACAAAATTTATGCTTTACATTTATCTTTATTCAATTTGGTTTTTACCAAACTTGCTTGACCCTAAGTCTTTCATTTCTCTCCCAGTTTACCTTTTTTATTTTGGGAAATCCTAGTAGGAATGAAGAGAGTACACTTAAGATAAAAACATCCGAATTCCAACTTTGCTACTAAATAACCATATCACCTTGACTAAGGAATTTTGGATTTCTTGGTCTCAGTTCTTTCATGTATTGAAGTCCCCAGAACAGTGACTGCTCTTGTGAAGTTTTGAGTCCACTATTTAATTTTATTTATGCCTAAAGTTAGAAGTGTTTTGCATCTATTATCTTATTGCATTAACAATTCCCTGAGGATCAATAAATAGAAATAACTATTCTCATTTTACAGATATCAAAGTTGAATGCAAGGAAGCTGAAGTTTGATCAAAGACACAGTAGGTAGCAGAGAGCCAGGTCTTAAGTAGACATCATCTGCCTCCTGACCAGATCTCTTTCAACTGTTTTCCATTTAGTCATATTTTAATAAACATTGCAATACATAATTCTTACTAAATGCTTTATTTT
Organism: Moschus berezovskii; assembly: GCF_049115385.1. Lineage (NCBI taxonomy): Eukaryota > Metazoa > Chordata > Mammalia > Artiodactyla > Moschidae > Moschus > Moschus berezovskii. The sequence continues at coordinate 48,417,742 of NC_142463.1, read as the reverse complement.
CTATATCAATCTAAGCACTGATAAAACGATATATTTCTAGTGATCAATGTATATTTTAATCAAAAAATTAAGTATAACTGAATAACATATTTTCTTAATTTTTTAAATAAATATTTGATGTATTTACATCTGAAGAGAGTTCATTGAAAGATTACCAGTAGAATGATGTCTTTTACTAGGGTGATGCTAAACTTGGATTTTTTTTTTAAGCACTACAGGAAATTCTGGCTTAAAGTCAAGACTCTAAGAATAGCCTTAGGCATGGTCACTTAACCTACTCTATAATCTTATGATTTTGCCAGATAAATTGAATGTAGCTTTGAACGTAATTGTTTTTATTAATTGAGTAGAATGGTAGGTGGAGCTGTAAAACTGAAATAGAATGGATTTCCAAGTCAAATTCCTGGACTTCAATTCACACTCTACCACAATTAGCATTGTTACTGTTAACAGACAATTTTAAGTTATATAATCAATCAGGGTCAGTTTAATCATCTGTAAAATGAGCATAATCAGGTGTGTCTTTGAGTGTTCTTGGCACCTGAAAGGTATCTGAGTATTTCATCTCACTACCCGTACACTTCTAAAATCAGTTTGGACTAAGAGCTTTTCTAAAGTATTTTAGTGTTCAAATGTTCATACTTCAATTTTAGTTGTTTATTTATCCACTGGATTCTTAGTCTCTTAAAGGTTGAGATGGATGTCTTATTTAAAGTTTCTCATCAGTATCTAGCATGTGGTCTAGCCTCCAATAGACGCTTGTTAAATGTTTGTTGAATAAATGAGTGATCACTGAATATTACTTGGCTGATTTATAATGTGTGCTTTTGCATAGTTACTTTTAGAACTCAGTGATACGGAGAGAAGCTTTTTTAAAAGATACAAGACACAATATCCTATTCTATCTGTTGATTTTTGTTTTAGTTTATTTCCTTTTTCTGTATCTAATCATGAATTGAATCTAATATCTAAGTAACTCTTTTTATAGCCTATGCATAATTACTTCTTATGACTTCTCTGTAGTTCAAATGGTAAAGAATCTGCCTGCAATGCAGGAGACCAGGTTTTGATCCCTGGGTTGGAAAGCAACTCTGGAGAGGGAATGGCAATCCACTCCAGTATTCTTGCATGGAGACTCCCATGGACAGAGGAACCTGGTGGGCTACAGTCTGTGGGGTTGCAAAGAGTTGGACATGACTGAGCGACTAACATACACAAACATAATTACAATGATGAAACATTTTTAATATTTCTGATGTAATAGTTGCTGTCTCTTTGTGGTTAATCTTTCCAATGCATCCTCAGTATTAATATATTGATTCAGTATTCATAGTGTTTGTGAAGTCTAATTTATTTTCCCAATCTGGCCTAGAGATACTTACATTTGGAACTAACAAGATAAATCTTACACAGATTTGTGTAAAGTGAAAAAAATAAATATTCAAAAGACTTCTGAAATCACATAAAAACCCCTTTCTAGTTAAAACTGACACCTCATTACTCTTAAATTTTGGATACTTGAGTGGAATGTCAGTTTTGGTTATAAAATTAACTCACTAGTGCCAGCCACTGTTATCATCTTATCCTAACTCAGAAGAAAGCAAGAAGGATGGAAGAAACTTCTTTTGAATTTAGAAGTGGTTTGTTGAGATTAACCAAACAATAACAAAGCAATAACATTCAACAAACATAAAGAACATTAAAAAGCTATATTTTATTCCAGGGTATATCTTTGAAGAAATGTATAATTGAATTTTCAAAATCATGCCAATTTCTCTACATTCCTTTATTTCCAGTCCTATTTTGTCTGTTTTGTGAAATACTTTATGAAAGAAAAACTACCAGCCATTTCAAACAGACTCCTGCAGATATGCCCTGCTATATGGCAGCATGAGGCAATGCCTTCTCGAAAGCGTACCCTCTGTAAATTGATCAGTACATCTTTCATCTTTAGGATTGTGCCCACAGAGCACTGCAGCAAAGCCGTAATTGTTTCGAAAGTCTCACAAGCAATCCAGAGGGAATTCTCCAAGTATCTTAGCAGCAAGTGTCCTTAAACTTCAATTAATACTGTTGGGAGTCCCATGTTTAAAAACCTGAATGAGTGCTTTAAAATGATCTGCCCTTTGTGAACATTGTTAAACTTACTACTATTTTAGAATATATACATGTTTAACAAATAAGGAAAAATAAACCAGCTCATTTCCTTAGATTTAAGAATAGAAATTGTCCCCAAATTCTTTTATATCTACTTTGGTAACAACAAAGAGCACATACATTACTTTGAAATCAAGAGAGGTAATGATTTATATGCTGCTCTGAGGGATTAGAAAAAGCAGAGGCACCAGAGATCAAATTGCCAACATCTGCTGGATCATGGAGAAAGCAAGAGAGTTCAAGAAAAACATCTATTTCTGCTTCATTGACTATGCCAAAGCCTTTGACTGTGGGGATCACAATAAACTGTGGAACATTCTGAAAGAGAAGGGAATACCAGACCACCTGACCTGCCTCTTGAGAAACCTGTATGCAGGTCAGGAAGCAACAGTTAGAACTGGACATGGAACAACAGACTGGTTCCAAATAGGAAAAGGAGTACCTCAAGGTTGTATACTGTCACCCTGCTTATTTAACTTATATTCAGTGTATATCATGAGGAACACTGGGCTGGAATCAAGATTGTCAGGAGAAATATCAATAACCTCAGATATGCAGATGACACCATCCTTATGGCAGAAAGTGAAGAGGAACTCAAAGGCTTCTTGATGAAAGTGAAAGAGGAGAGTGAAAAGGTTGGCTTGAAGCTCAACATTCAGAAAACAAAGATCATGACATCTAGTCCCATCACTTCATGGGAAATAGATGGGGAAACAGTGGAAACAATGTCAGACTTTATTTTTTGGGGCTCCAAAATCAAAGCGGATGCTGACTGCAGCCATGAAATTAAAAGACGCTTACTCCTTGGAAGGAAAGTTATGACCAACCTTGATAATATATTGAAAAGCAGAGACATTACTTTGCCAACAAAGGTCCGTCTAGTCAAGGCTATGGTTTTTCCAGTGGTCATGTATGGATGTGAGAGTTGGACTGTGAAGAAAGCTGATCGCCGAAGAATTAATGCTTTTGAACTGTGGTGCTGGAGAAGACTTTTGAGAGTCCCTTGGACTGCAAGGAGATCCAACCAGTCCATTCTAAAGGAGATCAATCCTGGGTGTTCATTGGAAGGACTGATGCTAAAGCTGAAACTCCAATACTTTGGCCACCTCATGGGACGAGTTGACTCACTGGAAAAGAGTCTGATGCTAGGACTCTGGGGTTCCTAGGGAATTGCTAGGGATTGTGGGTAGGAGGAGAAGGGGACGACGGAGAATGAGATGGCTGGATGGCATCACCGACTCGATGGACATGAGTTTGAGTGAACTCCGGGAGTTGGTGATAGACAGGGAGGCCTGGTGTGCTGTGGTTCATGGGGTTGCAATGAGTCGGACACGACTGAGAGACTGAACTGAACTGAACTGAACTGAGGGATTAATAACTGTGACAATTTATTACACAGATTTTAAAAGAATAGACTTTGTACATGGAATAGGTTTTAGAAGTCATTTTCTTAGTTTAAAGAAAAGGGCACTGAGACCCACTGGAGTTGAATAGTTTCAAAAACTCATAGAGATAATAATGGAAGGAGTTAGGTAAACCCAAGTTTAAACTTTATTTCTTACCTAGTTGGAGGACTTCTCAGAGCCTCCTTTCTTCAGCCAACTAAGGTGAGTTGACCACCTTCTGAGGTTGTTATGCATCAAGCTGAGTTCTCATTACAAGTGAAATATTCAACTTATTAGTCCTTGCCCTTTCTGCTTTACTTTTTGTCTGGGGTTCCTTCAATTATAACACAGTTGCTAGAATTAGTTCAGTCTTTTGATTAAATGTTGTCATAATTCAGACTTATAATTGAGGTTAAACTTTTGGAAATGTTTGTATTAAACTAGGAAGAAAGCTATGCTGGGAAAGATTCAGTGGTATAGTGTATAGAGGAGACCCAGGGACTACTCACACAGAAGAACTGTACAAAAAAGATCTTCACGACCAAGATAATCACGATGGCGTGATCACTCACCTGGAGCCAGACATCTTGGAATGTGAAGTCAAGTGGGCCTTAGAAAGCATCACTACGAACAAAGCTAGTGGAGGTGATGGAATTCCAATTGAGCTATTTCAAATCCTGAAAGATGATGCTGTGAAAGTGCTGCACTCAATATGTCAGCAAATTTGGAAAACTCAGCAGTGGCCACAGGACTGGAAAAGGTCAGTTTTCATTCCAATCCCAAAGAAAGGCAATGCCAAAGCATGCTCAAACTACTGCACAATTGCACTCATCTCACACGCCAGTAAAGTCATGGTCAAAATACTCCAAGCCAGGCTTCAGCAACATGTGAAACGTGAACTTCCAGATGTTCAAGCAAGTTTTAGAAAAGGCAGAGGAACCAGAGATCGAATTGCCAACATCCGCTGGATCATGGAGAAAGCAAGAGAGTTCCAGAAAACCATCTATTTCTGCTTCATTGACTATGCCAAAGCCTTTGACTGTGTGGATCACAATAAACTGTGGACAATTCTGAAAGAGATGGGAATCCCAGAACACCTGACCTGCCTCTTGAGAAACCTGTATGCAGGTCAGGAAGCAACAGTTAGAACTGGACATGAAACAACAGAATGGTTCCAAATAGGAAAAGGAGTACGCCAAGGTTGTATATTGTCACCTTGCTTATTTAACTTATATGCAGAGTACATCATGAGGAACGCTGGGCTGGAAGAAGCACAAGCTGGAATCAAGATTGCCGGGAGAAATATCAATCACCTCAGATATACAGATGATACCACCCTTATGGCAGAAAGTGAAGAGGAACTAAAAAGCCTCTTGATGAAAGTGAAAGAGGAGAGTGAAAATGTTGGCTTGAAGCTTAACATTCAGAAAACTAAGATTATGGCATCTGGTCCCATCACTTCATGGGAAATAGATGGGGAAACAGTGGAAGCAGTGTCAGACTTTATTTTGGGGGGCTCCAAAATCACTGCAGATGCTAATTGCAGCCATGAAATTAAAAGACGCTTACTCCTTGGAAGGGAAGTTATGACCAACCTAGACAGCATATTAAAAAGCGGAGACATTACTTTGCCAACCAAGGTCCATCTAGTCAAGGCTGTGGTTTTTCCCGTGGTCATGTATGGATGTGAGAGTTGGACTGTGAAGAAAGCTGATCGCCAAAGAATTGATGCTTTTGAACTGTGGTGCTGGAGAAGACTCTTGAGAGTCCCTTGTACTGCAAGGAGATCCAGCCAGTCCATTCTAGAGGACATCAATCCTGGGTGTTCATTGGAAGGACTTCAGTTCAGTTCAGTTCAGTCGCTCAGTCGTGTTTGATTCTTTGCGACCCCATGAATCACAGCACGTAAGGCCTCCCTGTCCATCACCAACTCCCGGAGTTTACTCAAACTCATGTCCATCGAGTCGGTGATGCCATCCAGCCATCTCATTCTCTGTTGTCCCCTTCTCCTTCTGCCCCCAATCCCTCCCAGCATCCGAGTCTTTTCCAGTGAGTCAACTCGTTGCATGAGGTGGCCAAAGTATTGGAGTTTCAGTTTTAGCATAGTCCTTCCAGTGAACACCCAGTATTGATTTCCTCTAGAATGGACTGGTTGGACCTCTTGCAGTCCAAGGGACTCTTAAGAGTCTTCTCCAGCACCACAGTTCCAAAGCAAACACCTAAATCCAAGTTAAAATGGATTTAAAGTATGTACTTCTCCTTATACAATATTGTTGTTTAGTTGTGTATGTATGTGTGTCTGTGTGTTTGGTCAGTGAATGAGTTAATAGGACATGTATTTCTATTGGCCTCCAAAATGTTATTTTATTAAATTATAACCGTATTTTAACTAAATCATCGTATCTTAAGAAAAGTTCCTTTCCTATGAAGATATGTTAAACCTGGATTCATTTATTGGGAAAGCAATTATCAGTGGATGTTATTTTAAATGTGTTCTTTTTTGTTAGCTTTCTTACTCTTTCTCGATCAGAGAGACTGTCCCAAAATATTATTAAATTCAGAAGTTAAATTTAAGTTTATTTGCCCTGTCCCAAGACTCAAGGACTAATTCGTAATGAATGGGCTTCATATTGTTTAATTATTTATTAACTTTCAGTAATCTTCATGAGTTTGAGTTTTATTGATTATATTTGCATTGTTCTCTGTTAGATTCTGGATAAGAGGAAACTTCCAAATACAGAGTGAATTTCCTTGGTATGGATAATATATAAACATAAATGAAAGAATTAATCTTAGATTTGAGATGGAAATTTATATTTAATTTACTAAAAATTATTTATTGATCAAGATATTATGAATTTAAAATAAATGAACTATAGCTAAATAGAAGGCAATGGCAAGCCACTCCAGTACTCTTGCCTAGAAAATCCCATGGTTGGAGGTGCCTGGTAGGCTTCAGTCCATGGGGTTGCTAAGGGTCGGACACAACTGAGCGCCTTCACTTTCACTTTTCACTTTCACACATTGGAGAAGAAAATGGCAACCCACTCCAGTGTTCTTGCCTGGAGAATCCCAGGGACGGGGAAGCTTGGTGGGCTTCCATCTATGGGGTCGCACAGAGTCGGACACGACTGAAGTGAGTTAGCAGCAGCAGCAGCAAACAACTTTTAAAGAAACAGTTAACTTTTTTTGGGTTTGCATACAAATAAGCATTAAAAAGTGAATTGAAAAACAGAATCAAAGAATAGTATAAATGATAGTTTGAGTCTTTTCCAAATATCTCAATGAAGATATTGGGTCAAATATCTTTCTTCTTAAGACAGAATTACAAAATGAGGAAAAACAATTGAACTATACAAAAATGCCCTATTTAAAGAAGAACAACTCTTTAAAGTCCTTTGAGAACATTCTAATTATACAAAGAATTAAGATGACTGCTTTAGTACTCACCCACAGGCTGTGATAGAGATGGGCTGAGATAAAATAACTATATCGTAAACTTTGAATGTAGCAAGGACTCCCTTGCAAGCTGCCATCTTAGGTATGATATTTAATAGAATCCACACTACTGATTGTGAGATCACACAACCTTGTTCTTCTATATAAATGGATTTTTATCTTCTTTCTGGACACCAGATTGAATGGGTAGATACCAAATGAGTAGAAACTCCTATAATTGTGACTATTCCTTAGAGAGTTTTCTTGAAGAAGCGGGCACTTATGTAAGGATTGGCTTATAAAAACTCTGAATTTGTTCCCAGCCACCTTTATGGAGACAGACATCACTTATTTTCTTAAAAGACTGCTAGTCTTGCCAAGTCCTGTACTGGAAGAGACATAGAGATAAACCGTGAATGATAGTGTTCAAAAGTTTAAGGGACATTGCTACTGCATTAAGTTTATATTACTCTATCAGACTTTGTGTCTTACCAGGGCAATTGTATTATCTTTCTTTTAAGAATGATAGTGTTATGTTGTACCATAAAACAAATGTGATTATTTTTTGGAGATCATACCACAAATATCAAACAATTTTGTCCAGTTGTGTAGAACTGGCAAATGAAAGTTACTAATCATGCTGTTTGATAATGTACAATACATGTCTTTGTCAGTAATATAAATTAATTTTATTAAATAGTGTCTATTTGAGATCATATTATTAATAAACATGCCCAAGCCACCTCTTTTCCCTTCACGTAATGCTGATAAACACAGTTGCTTTCCTTAGCAATGGCATCACGATTGCTTTCATTCCCTGAGGCACTGCTTCATTCTGGATTTCATTTTGGCTAGATAGACTAAAGGATTTTAATAACAAAGTGATGACATGGAGTCATCACTATAAATTCTTGTACCATATAAATAGGGAAGAAAAGTAATAAATCAATTGTTATTAAAGGAAAGAATAAGACTGACACAAATTTAACTCTCTAAATCCATTTCTGCACACTAGCATTAAATACATAAAAGATATGTCTGCCTAGTTAATGGAAGAAAATAATTTTAATTATTATAAACATATATATGATATATAAACATGTTTATTATAAATATTTATATATAATATCCTTTAGAAAAGGAGAGAAAGCATCTAATGTAAATGTATTTAAGTATATACCAAAATCCATAGATGATTATTCTTGTCACATGATTAGAAACATCACCTTAGTCATGGAACTTCCAGAACATCTTTAGATGAAAGATTGAGATCACAATGGTACTCTTTGACTGATTTAAAACTAATAATATCTGGCATATTAAATATCTTAGTTGAAATGCTAGCATCATATACAAATCTTATGTCGTTTGGTTAATATTTTATAAAGTGCATAGAAAATAGCTTTGAAAATAAAATTTCTGCTTTAATTTTTCTGGAGAACAGAATTATTTTAAGCTAAATAAAATGTATTTGTTTTAGTAAACATACTGAAGATATAAGCATGCATTTACAAAATGCATATAAAATGGATATAGCATCGGATCCCTTGGAGGAGGGACAGAAGAGCCTGGCCAATCACAGTTCTTAGGGTTGCAGAGTCAGACATGACTTAGTGACTAAACGGCAACAACAAATTATACCATCACAGTGTCATCAAAAGTTAAAGATGTTTGTGCTGGTGTACAAAGGTGAATGTGTGCTTAAATACTAGTAACGCGAAGACTTAATCTAGTTTTCTGGTCTTTTTACTGGGTTACTGGAGGCTTACATACTTTGGATTAAGTTTCTTTATTTTTATTTGGTCTAAAAAAATCCATGTGCTTAACAGAAATTTCATAGACAAATCTAAAAATGGGAAATTAATAAAAGAGAATTAATCATAGCATTTCAATAATCCATTGATCTATCCTAGCCTAGAATAATTTTTCCTGTTCCAATACATAGCTAACAAGTTATTATCCCAAGTGTACATGAAAATATAATATATAAATAAGGCTCATCTAGAAAAAGCAGTAACTTTTAATAATTTAATATATATTTGAAAGTGTACTATAAAATTAGCAATAACATCTTGTGCACATTTGTACTTATGTACTAAAGAAATTTGTTAAACTAATTTACAATTTGCATGTTTTCTAGTACAACAGTTAGCAATGACGATTTTAAAAATTATTACTATTGTAGTAATGACCTTACAAATATTGGGTTAAAGCATGGAAAGGAAAACCATGTTAAGTTCTGAAGTGGTGAATTTATCTTTGAGGTAAAGTAACAGATTAGGTGTTTAGTTCAAAAGTTGGGTGGATCTAAATGACATTGCATTTCCGAGTAGAAAATATTGACAGTATCTGACCAAGCAATTCATCACATAGAGCACACTGCAACATATAGAGTAGCTGTAATAGATTTTGGTTTCCTGTAAGTATGAATGATTCTGAATATTTTGTGAATTAAAATGAAATTAAATTATTTTTAAGAAGTAATTATTTTGGGATAGAATGAATAAACGCCTGTCTTTGAATTCTTCAGAATTTATTAAATTTAAAAGCACACTGATCATTTACGGAATTCATGTTCTTCAATCTATAAATAAGTACTTGAACAGTGTATTCTGGAACAATGATGTCCAGTCTTGCAATTACCATTTGAATCTTAACCTTGTGTGTGCCTCTATGCTGCCCTCTTTCAAATCTAAGTCTGTGAAATGGGAGAAAGGCCATTTTGTTCTTAATTTATTTGAGCATGAAGTTAACAATATAAATATTTATAATTTTTAATGAAAACTAAACACTGTAATTATTCTATTTTCCCCATTTTTGTTATGTTATGGTTAAAAATCAAACATGAGAAGCTTACTTCTTCCCTGGTGGCTCGGATTGTAGAGAATCTGCCTGCAATGCAAGAGACCTGGGTTCGATTCCCAGGTGGGGAAGATCCCCGGGAGAAGGAAATGGCAACCCACTCCAGTATTCTTGCCTGGAGAACTTCATGGACAGAGGAGCCTGGTAGGCTACAGTCCATGACGCCATGAACAGTCAGACATGACTGAGTGACTTACACTTCACTACATCTCATTTTTTAGGAAAAGGGTCTTTGACAAGACACATCAAATAGTACAGTGCCTATTGTGGTTAGGAGGTCACTTTTATCCCAGAATCCCATCATGATGATTGTTTCATCTTCTGTAACCAATTGCCTACACTAGAAATCAATGATGGTTGTTCATTCAATAATAGTGCTCTCAGTACTTGGTTTGTAGCATATATAGTGTAGGAGGTAGGGATTTCATAGTATAAAAAATAGCTTCAGGAAGTTGCTGTCACAAGCTTACATTCTAGTGATGAGAGATGCATAATAAATAAAAAATAACAATAGTACCAATCTGTCTTAAGGTGATTAACAAATAATACCTGCTATTAGCAGGAGGAGGAGGAAAAACAGGAGGAGCAGTGGTGACAGGCTCCTATGGAAATAAATGATACTCATTTTTGGATCATTTTTATTCTACTCATTATGTCTGAAATTCAAACCTCATTTGCAAACTTTGTGCATTGATAATATGTTTTGAACAATTTCATATGACTGCTTCACTGACACCTCAACAAATATACAAAACAAAGATTAATGTCATCTTCAGATGATTTTAATGTAAAAAATGATCTTTAAAAAATGAGCTGTGTTCAAATCATTTACTTATATGAAGACAAAATAGACATTTTAAAACATTTTAGCACTACTTATCTATAGTGATATGATGGTGATGGCTATGTAATAATATTTTCTTTCACTATTCTCTATTTTATGCCTTAATACAACTATTAAAATCTTATTACTCTAAGTCTTTTCCCTTCAATCTTTTTCAGGACAAATTAATATGAAACAAAACACCTACATTTTGTGTGTAATAATTCTGTGCATTTTGAGAGATGAGTTAAGCAAATAAATGTGCTTTCCATCTTTAGCCTCTATAATTGTGGTTATAGCTTAAATCTTATGTTTCCTCTTAAAAGCTATTAAAACATGCAGATATTCTTTTCCCACATTAATTGGAGCCCTGCCCTCATTTTCCAGTACATAGTTGACTACCCTGAAAGTTAAATAACTCTAATTATTAAGATTCAAAACATTAAATGTATCAGTGAAGGCAATTAAAATGATTTGAATATTATTAAATGAAAATGAACTATTTCTGTTTCAAAAACCTAAATAGATATGCTTAGGGATTTTTACATTGTTAAGGTGCCTCAAAAATAATTGGACAATTCAATATAATAAAGTGAATGCAATAAATAATTTTAATTCATAACAATAAGTAACATGCTTATTTGCATGATTAGGGTGAAGAATGCATTGTACAAATACTAAACAGAGACTAATGGGGAAACCTAGATTATTATACTTCTAAACACATTACTGTGATTAACTGTGGCATAATTCCACTGTAGCTTCCTGTGCAAGAGTTCTTAAGCCTCTCCTATTTACTGTGTGAGGAAATGGCCATATATCACATCAGAGAACCCGCATAGGACTTCCACAGGATTTCACACTCAGTGGCATACTATAGAGTTTGGTTGGAAATACAAAAATGGAAAACTACCTAAGCAGTCAGTGTATCAGCAAAGTTTTTTGTTGGTTATATATAACTCAACTGTTTTTCTTCACTAGCTGTAATTTTCCTGTAGCCCTTTAGAAAGACCTCAAGTACCCAATGGCTATTCTATTGCAAGGACATAGGGAGAACTGCAGGGCCAGAGGAGAATTAGCACTAGTGAAGTGGACCATTAACAGTGAAACTGACCTTTTGGACACTTGACAAAGAAAAACAGTAGTTCTCATGTGATGAAATCTTGATGAGACTAAAAGGAAAATATGGAAAATTTCATACAGACTTGCTATTAGAAGAAATACGATGGGATCTGATCAGAATAAAGTGGTTCCTACTATAAATAAAATGGCCTTAAAAACATTCTAATACTAATCAAAAGTATTTATACAAAATAAATTATATTTTATTAAAATAGTAAATGTTTAATTTTGGTAAGTGAGACTATACGCAGACACTATGAAACTGAAATGCAGTTGTGAAACTTTTTTAACCATTTTAAGCAGTTGGAGGTTTTGGTATATTTCTTAATAGTTTCTTCCTCAGTATTGTTTCCTTTCCATTGTGACAATACCCCAGCTCAAGGAATCTTTTAAGGTCAAATCCCCATCATCTTTTCCTGACCACCTGGCCCTGGTCTGGTATCTTAAGAACATCTGTCTGCTGTTTGTTGATCCTATCTGTAGGCCAGCCCATATAGACCACCTTGCTTTCCCTGTCTCCCTTTGCACTCTTTCTGGGATCATCCCCCTTACTCTGAAATTCAAAGGTTAGTGATATTCTATGAGCCCACCTCTTTCCCAAGGAAAGTGTAAGGTTCACATTCTGAACTCCTGTATATATATATGTAGATAGATAGATAATTCAGAAGACAATGACAGATACTTTGTTCAGCTGTGCAGCAGACATCAATGTAGGAGACAAAGATTTGGTTTCTCAGTTTTCTGAAAGTGGTTTCAAAATGAAATTCTTTCCTATGAATTTTTACCATTGAGGACATCTTTCCCATGGTAATCCTAGACATATATGTAAAAGATTGCTCATTTTTTTGCCCACACAGAATCTAAAATTTGGATCTCAATTATTATAAAATATGTTTTAAACTTCCAAAGTTTATTTAAATTATAAATGAAAAAAAAAATAAACAGATGTAAACTGCATAGGAGTTTTCTTATTTTTTAAAAAAAACCTACTAGTTTTGATGTCTGTCCTTTGCAGATAGTGGGCACAGAAATGTATTAAGGAGAGAAAATAAAAAGTCACAGCCATACCACTGAGAGAGACCATTTAACCTCCCTAATGAGTTTTCATTCCAATCCCAAAGAAAGTCAATGCCAAAGAATGCTCAAACTACCGCACAATTGCACTCATCTCACACGCTAGTAAAGTCATGCTCAAAATTCTCCAAGCCAGGCTTCAGCAATATGTGAACCGTGAACTTCCAGATGTTCAAGCAGGATTTAGAAAAGGCAGAGGCACCAGAGATCAAATTGCCAACATCCGCTGCATCATGGAGAAAGCAAGAGAGTTCAAGAAAAACATCTATTTCTGCTTCATTGACTATGCCAAAGCCTTTGACTGTGTGGATCACAATAAACTGTAGAACATTCTGAAAGAGATGGGAATCCCAGACCACCTGACCTGCCTCTTGAGAAACCTGTATGCAGGTCAGGAAGCAACAGTCAGAACTGGATATGGACCAACAGACTGGTTCCAAATAGGAAAAGGAGTACGTCAAGGCTCTATATTGTCACCCTGCTTATTTAACTTATACACTGAGTACATCATTAGAAACGCTGGGCTGGAAGAAGCACAATCTGGAATTAAGATTGCTGGGAGAAATATCAATCGCCTCAGATATGCAGATGACACCACCCTTGTGGCAGAAAGTGAAGAGGAACTCAAAAGCCTCTTGATGAAAGTGAAAGAGGAGAGTGAAAAGGTTGGCTTGAAGCTCAATATTCAGAAAACAAAGATCATGGCATCTGGTCCCATCACTTCATGGGAAATAGATGGGGAAACAGTGGAAACAGTGTCAGACTTTATTTTTTTGGGCTCCAAAATCACTGCAGATGCTGATTGCAGCCATGAAATTAAAAGACGCTTACTCCTTGGAAGGAAAGTTATGACCAACCTAGACAGCATATTAAAAAACATAGACATTACTTTGGCAACCAAGGTCCGTCTAGTCAAGGCTATGGTTTTTCCCCATGGTCATGTATGGATGTGAGAGTTGGACTGTGAAGAAAGCTGATCGCCAAATAATTGATGCTTTTGAACTGTGGTGTTGGAGAAGACTCTTGAGAGTCCCTTGGACTGCAAGGAGATCCAACCAGTCCATTCTAAAGGAGATCAATCCTGGGTGTTCATTGGAAGGACTGATGCTAAAGCTGAAACTCCAGTACTTTGGCCACCTCATGCGACAAGTTGACTCACTGGAAAAGACTCTGATGCTGGGAAGGATTGTGGGCGGGAGGAGAAGGGGACAACAGAGAATGAGATGGCTGGATGGCATCACCGACTCGATGGACATGAGTTTGAGTGAACTCCGGGACTTGGTGATGGACAGGGAGGCCTGGCGTGCTGATTCATGGGGTCTCAAAGAGTCAGACACGACTGAGCGACTGAATTGAACTGAACTGACTGAATGAGTGATATAAAAAACAACAATCAGATTGACTTAACAATGTCATTAAGTGCCTTTATCCAGATATTTGAGAGTAAAAATGATTATGTACTATTTACAGGCTCTTTTTCATTACTACTTAATGAGTCTTCACTATTAGCCATGACACACTAGTAAATGACATTTGAGAACTTAAAATGTATCAGTTCCTTCAAAAAAATACTCTCTCTAAGCTAAAACCCTCTATTGAGTTTCTAAAGAATCAAAATAATTATCTTTAAATTTCTAAATTAGAAATATTTTTCCTCTGATTTCACAAATATGCTATATGCCACCTTTCTTTAAAATTCAGTGTTGATCAAAATTATTAGATGAGTATACAGTTAAACCTATTAGTATAGATTGGAATTCTTTAAATTTGTTAGGGTTCTAGTATCAAAGAGATTTATCAAATTTGGGATTAAATTTTTTTTTTAAACCCTAAAGTTTTTATGTACTTTTTATGACTTGTAGAATTACTTCATTTTTTATACCATTAGCAAACTTTCACACTAGGCAATAAATCCACTCTGTACTTTAAAATATGAGTTAATACCTTTAATATTGTAGGATTCATGTGTGTTTCTCTTCCTTTTGTATATATATTAAATATGAAAATACAGATCTTATTTGTTACTAGCTCTAAAGAACACCTCTCAAACTAGGTTTATAACTATAGAAAGGACTTGAGATATTTTAAACTAGTATTTTAAGGCTTCACCTTTTGCAGGGTAAATGGTTAGGACAAAGCAGTTGAGGGATTTATCGAGGGACGAGTAATTAACTAACTGCACAGCTGGCATCAGACAGCTATTCTTGTGATTTTAAATCCAATGTAGAGCATTGCCTTCTTGTCCTGGATTATTTGACCTTTGTGTTATATTGAGTTTAGTTTTTACTAGGTATACGTGTTAGGGCATGGAAGGGCAGGGGAAATCATGTTCTTCCATTTACTCGTGTTTTTGAAGTAGAAAAAAAGGGCAGTGTTATTTTGAGTTATAAAATACAGAAAGAGATGTCTACACTTAAAATCTGAACAGAGATTTACTCAAATATTATTTTATCAACTGTGATATGATATTAAAAAGAGAATCATTGCAGATGATACTTGTAAAATGGCATCAGAATCAGTGCTTAAGGACATAGTGTTTGGACTCATAGCATTTAAAGTCAACTAACTCTGAGTCCCAGCTTACTAAATTCTTATATTGGCTAGTTACTCAATCTTTATAGGCCTCGATTTTCTCAATTCTGAAATGGATACAATAATCTAATTTGAGAGTACAGAACTAAACCCTTACACTTAGACGGTCAGTTGATTTGATAAGGATGGGAATATAATTCAATGGGGAAAACAATGGCCTTTCCAACAAATGATAATGAAACAACTGGATATCCACATGCAAAACAACTGGATATCCACATGCAGAAAAATATAATCTGATGCCTACCTCAGGTTCTATATCAAATGTACTCAAAATGAATTAAAAATGTGAAGGTAAGAGCTGCTGCTACTGCTAAGTCACTTCAGTCATGTCCGACTCTGTGTGACCCCATAGACAGAAGCCCACCAGGCTCCCCCATCCCTGGGATTCTCCAGGCAAGAACACTGGAGTGGGTTGCCATTTCCTTCTCCAATGTGTGAAAGTGAAAAGTGAAAGTGAAGTCGCTCAGTCATGTCCGACCCTTAGCGACCCCACGGACTGCAGCCTACCAGGCTCCTCTATCCATGGGATTTTCTAGGCAAGAGTGCTGAGCTACAACTATAAAATTCTTGCAACAAAACATAATAGTAAATCTTCAGGACCTTAGGCTAGGTAATAGTTCCTTACATGTGGCATCAAGAACACAAACATCAAAATTTAAAATGACTATAACAAATATGATGAACAATAACAAATATTAGCAAGGATGTAGAGTAATTGGAATTCTCATACATTGCTAGTAGAAATGTAAAATGGTGTAGCTGTGTGAAATATAAGGCAGTGGCCATTACTCAAATGAGTAAACAGCTACCACGTGACCTAGCAATTCTATTGGATATAACAGCTAAAATCATAGGTTTGCATAAAAATGTATACATGGATGTTCTTAGCATCACTGATAATAGCCAAAATGTGTAAACGAATCAAATGTCCATTAATTGATAAAGAGATAAACAAACATGATAAATGCATAGAATGGAAGATTATTTAGCTAAAACAAGGAAATATTGACTGATATGCTACAATATGGTTGAATCTTGAAATATTTTACTAAGTGAAAGAAGCCAGACACTAAAACCACATAAATTGGGTTTTCATATATATAAAATGTTTAAAATAGGCAAATCCCTAAAGTTGGAAAATAGATTACTAGTTGCCAGGGCTAGAGTAAGGGGGAATAGGGAGTTAATGCTAAAGGATAATATGTTTATTTTTGTAATTATGAAAATATGATGATAGGTGTGAATATTCTGAAAAAAATTCAACTGTACATGCAAAATGGTGACTTCTGTGATATTTAAATTATATCTGAATAAATATGAAAAATAGCATTACCTAAATGTGTTGTTGTTAAAATAAAATAAGATCCTGCATATAAAGGGAAGTACGAAGTACTGTACCTAGTAAGCAGTAAGCATACATTAATGATGGCAATAATGAATAAAACTTGAACTAACTAAGGCACATAAATAGGAAACACATTAGGATCTAAACTAAAGCCTAAACATACCATTACCTTAGTCATTCCTGTCCAAGGGCTTCCAAAGTATCCTACTGAGGGAAAATGATAGGTAATACCAGAATCAGGCCATTTGTATGCCTGGAGACTATTTTTAGATATTCCTTATATATTTTACTAAACCATGTATGCTCTATTTCCTGATGTAGGCTCTTTTTTTTTTTTCCCTTTCTCCCTCCCTTCTCCCCTCCTTCCCTCTCTCTTTCTCTCTCTCTCTTTCTTTCATGTTTTATTCATGAAAGATATTTGTCTTTAAGAAGTTAGCCAGCTTGCATAATCAGGATCCTTGAG
This sequence comes from Moschus berezovskii, assembly GCF_049115385.1. Lineage (NCBI taxonomy): Eukaryota > Metazoa > Chordata > Mammalia > Artiodactyla > Moschidae > Moschus > Moschus berezovskii. The sequence goes on along the minus strand of NC_142463.1, from coordinate 48,400,478 downwards.
TCCTGGTTCAATTCAGGCAGTTACTTAACTTCTTTGGTCTTACGTTCCTTATGTGTAAACTGAGGATGATAATTCATACATCTCGTTGTTTAAAGGGGAAGTGACATCATGCACTCAAAGCATTTGTATAGTGTTTGTTGCAGGGTAACTGCTTAATAAATGGAAATATTGTCATTATTATTACTTCTACAAGGTTTTTTCAAAGGGACTCTATTCCCATTTGAATGCATGTTCTCTTGTTCATGAAATAATCAGTATGTTTTATTTTGAAACTAATTGTAGAACTCAGTTCAGTTCAGTTCAGTCGCTCAGTCATGTCCGACTCTCCGTGACCCCATGAATCACAGCACGCCAGGCCTCCCTGTCCATCACCAACTCCCGGAGTTCACTCAAACTCATGTCCACAGAGTCGGTGATGCCATCCAGCCATCTCATTCTCTGTTGTCCCCTTCTTCTTCCACCCCAAACCTTTCCTAGCATCAGAGTCTTTTCCAGCGAGTCAACTCGTCGCATGAGGTGGCCAAAGTATTGCAGTTTCAGCTTTAGCATCAGTCCTTCCAATGAACACCCAGGATTGATCTCCTTTAGAATGGACTGGTTGGATCTCCTTGCAGTCCAAGGGACTCTCAAGAGTCTTCTTCAGCACCACAGTTCAAAAGCATCAATTCTTCGGCGATCAGCTTTCTTCACAGTCCAACTCTCACATCCATACATGACCATGGGAAAAAACATAGCCTTGACTAGACGGACCTTGGTTGGCAAAGTAATGTCTCTGCTTTTTAATATACTATCTAGGTTGGTCATAACTTTCTTTCCAAGGAGTAAGCGTCTTTTAATTTCATGGCTGTAATCAGCATCTGCAGTGATTTTGGAGCCCAAAAAAATAAAGTCTGACACTGTTTCCACTGTTTTTCCATCTATTTCCCATGAAGTGATGGGACCATATGCCATGATCTTTGTAACTCAAGAGAATACCAAAAGGTTGTGTGTTCTGGACTCTCTATAGTCCAATTTAGTTTCTTTTCTAGTCAGAGATAATTCAGAATTAAAAATGGTAGAGTAAGGTGGCTAATTTCTACTCTAGGAGAGCGGCAAAATGAAGTATAGATTATGGCACTTTCAGACTATTCAGACATGTGCTTGTGATTCTGAAGGCATGTAAACATGTGGTCTTTCAAACAATTTGAGCTCCCCTGGCTTGCTTTGGTACTTTCTATTGCACCAAGATAGCAGCAACAAAGGGCAGGTGACCATGACTCCCAATAAGATTGGAGCAGTTAGACTGCAGAGATTCCACATTAGAAGGTTTATTTCCACCTGACTTTCCAAGAGAATATATATTTCTTATCCTGAGGTAACAAAGAGAAGCTATAGAATATAGTACTGGAAAGCAAGAACCACAGAAGTTTTTAACAAAATGGTTATTTAAAAAAATCCTAAAACAAGGAATGGACTAGATACATGCTTCTATTAGAACTCCATGTGTGGGATGAAGAATAAAGAAGGAGCGAAAAAAAAAACTTGAATTTTTAAAAAGGTATTACACTTTTAGATCACTAAGTCAATATATTACACTTCAAATGGCATCTTGTTTTAGTCAGTTTATTTTAGTCAGCTTCCCAGGTGGCTCAGTGGTAGAGAATCTGCCGGCCAATACAGGAGACATGGATTTGATAGCTGGGTGAGAAAGACCCCCTGGGGGGAGGAGGAAGTTGCAAACTGCTCCAATATACTTGCATGGCAAATCCCATGGACAGAGGAGCTTGGCAGGCTACAATCCATGGGGTCACAAAGAGCTGAATACGACGAGTGACTGAACACATTCACACACACACACATGTGTGTGCATACTAAACAACCAAGTGACAAGAGTAGACACGGTCTCTACTCTCGGTTCTCATTCTCACTTGTGTGCATCACTCTTTTCCCTATTTCAGAAACTTAGTAAGTATAGAAAGTGCATGCGTGCATGCTCAGTTGCTTCAGTCACATCTGACTCTGTGCGATCTCATGGACTGCAGCCCGCCAGGCTCTTCTGTCCATGGAATTCTCCAGGCAAGAATACTGGAGTGGATTGCTGTGCTGTTCTCCAGGGAAGTGTAGTAAGTATACAAATATAAATGCTATAAATATACCTCACATAGTTTTATATTTGATTTAATGTCACTAAAGCTATTTTTGTCTGTATAAGGCAAGTTTGGGAATGATTTTAAAAGTGTAATGTGCTTTGTACCACCTCTCATATCATTTCAGAAGCTGACTGATGTTAAAGAGTTAGAGTGAGTCTTTCACCCAAAATAAATAACTTACCTGATTAGATATGAAGAACTAAGGACTACTAATTTATTTGTCCCACCCCCAATTCCTGCTTCCATCTCTCCCTTCCTTTCATCATTTTTTTCCCCATAAATCTTGATTAAATACATAGTCTATACAGGCTGCTTGTGTACCAAGTTGCTTCAGTTGTGTCTGACTTTTTGTGACCGTGTGAACTCTAGTTTGCAAGGCTTCTCTGTCCGTGAGATTCTCCCGGCAAGAATACGGAAGTGGGTAGCCATTCCCTGCTTTTGAGGGGATCTTCCCAACCCAGGATGGAAACTGCATCTCTTTTATGTTTCCTGCATTGGCAGGCATGTTCTTTACCATAGTGCCACCTGGCTATTTCAATGTAATCTGAGTCCACTAGACAGGCACTATATAAACAGTAATCAGTCTCATGGAATAGGTCTGTTAATAGCATGGAAGAAAAATGCAATATAAATTCTTAGTCTTGCATTCTTAGATTGTTACTACTAAAGTACTATAGCTGGGGAAACAGTGGAAACAGTGTCAGACTTTATTTTTTGGGGCTCCAAGATCACTGGAAAAGACTGATGCTGGGAAAGGTTGGGGGCGGGAGGAGAAGGGGACGACCAAGAATGAGATGGCTGGATGGAATCACCGACTCTGTGGACATGAGTTTGAGTGAACTCCGGGAGTTGGTGATGGACAGGGAGGCCTGGCGTACTGTGATTCATGGGGTCACGGAGAGTCGGACACGACTGAGTGACCGAACTGAACCGAAGATCACTGCAGATGGTGATTGAAGCCATGAAATAAAAAGATGCTTACTCCTTGGAAGGAAAGTTATGAACAACCTAGATAGCATATTAAAAAGCAGAGACATTACTTTGCCAACAACAGTTCATCTAGTCAAGGCTATGTATGGTCTAGTGGTCATGTATGGATGTGAGAGTTGGACTGTGAAGAAAGCTGATCGCCGAAGAAATGATGCTTTTGAACTGTGGTGCTGGAGAAGACTCTTGAGAGTCCCTTGGACTGCAAGGAGATCCAACCAGTCCATTCTAAAGGAGATCAGTCCTGGGTGTTCATTGGAAGGACTGATGCTAAAGCTGAAACTGCAATACTTTGGCCACCTCATGCGAAGAGTTGACTCATTGGAAAAGACTCTGATGCTGGGAGTGATTGGGGGCAGGAGGAGAAGGGGACAACAGAGGATGAGATGGCTGGATGGCATCACCAACTCGATGGACATGAGTTTGAGTGAACTCCGGGACTTGGTGATGGACAGGGAGGCCTGGCGTGCTGCAATTCATGGGATCGCAAAGAGTCGGACATGACTGAGTGACTGAACTGAACTGAAAGTACACACTAACATTTTCATTTACCAATCTTTTTAGGCATAAATAATAATCATAATTCTCAAGAGAGGACATGTTTAGCCTGTTTTAATTTCAGGAAGTTTCCCTGAACTAGTCTAAGCCTTTATGGTAAAGTTTTCAACACCTTTTGTTCCTTTGTGTATAATTATCAACTCCTTTGAAAGCTTGCAAACATTGGAGTTCAGGCTTGTCATAAGGATTATTAATGGTTGATAGTCATTTCCCAGTAGTGCATAAGTGAAAAAGCTGTCGTCTTTTGATATAGAAACTTCTTCGCAAGATTTAATTAGCATTTTAAGTATAAATCTTTTCAACTAAGTCTTCTACCTGCTTGTTAAAAGCATTCCTATATTTCAATCATTTTATAGTATAAAGATATTTCTGTAAAAAACATTTACATGTTTTCATGCTGAATATAAAGACTCAACTTTGCTGGAGCGGCTGTGAAGAGATTTTCCACGACCAAGGTAAGAGAAACCCAAATAAGACGGTAGGTATTGCTAGGGGGCACCAGAGGGCGGTCAGACTGAAATCATAATCACAGGAAACTAGCCAATCTGATCACATGGACCACAGCCGAATGTGGTCCACTGGAGAAGGGAATGGCAAACCACTTCAGTATACTTGCCTTGAGAACCCCATGAACAGTAACAAAGGGCAAAATGATAGGATACTGAATGAGGAATTCCCCAGGTCAGTAGGTGCCCAGTATGCTACTGGAGCTCAGTGGAGAAATAACTATAGAAGGAATAAAGGGATGGAGCAAAAGCAAAACCAGTACCCAGTTGTGGATGTGACCAGTGATAGAAGCAAGGTCCGGTGCTGTAAAGAGCAGTATTGCATAGGAACCTGGAATGTTAGGTCCATGAATCAAGGCAAATTGGAAGTGGTCAAACAGGAGATGGCAAGAGTGAACGTTGACATTCTAGGAATCAGTGAATTAAAATGGACTGGAATGGGTGAATTTAACTCAGACGACCATTATATCTACTACTGTGGGCAGGAATCCCTTAGAAGAAATGGAGTAGCCATCATGGTCAACAAAAGAGTCCGAAATGCAGTACTTGGATGCAATCTTAAAAATGACAGGATGATTTCTGTTCGTTTCCAAGGCAAACCATTCAATATTACAGTAATCCAGGCCTATGCCCCAACGAGTAGTGCTGAAGAAGCCGAAGTTAATCGGTTCTATGAAGACCTACAAGACCTTTTAGAACTAACACCCAAAAAAGATGTCGTTTTCATTATAGGGGACTGGAATGCAAAAGTAGGAAGACAAGAAACACCTGGAATAACAGGCAAATTTGGCCTTGGAGCACGGAATGAAGCAGGGCAAAGGCTAATAGAGTTTTGTCAAGAGAACGCACTGGTCATAGCAAACACCCTCTTCCAACAACACAAGAGAAGACTCTACACATGGACATCACCAGATGGTCAACACCGAAATCAGATTGATTATATTCTTTGCAGCCAAAGATGGAGAAGCTGTATACAGTTAGCGAAAACAAGACCAGGAGCTGACTGTGGCTCAGATCACGAACTCCTTATTGCGAAGTTCAGACTTAAATTGAAGAAAGTAGGGAAAACCACTAGACCATTCAGATATGACCTCAATCAAATCCCTTATGATTATACAGTAGAAGTGAGAAATAGATTTAAGGGACTAGATCTGATTGATAGAGTGCCTGATGAACTCTGGATGGAGGTTCGTGACATTGTACAGGAGACAGGGACCAAGACCATCCCCATGGAAAAGAAATGCAAAAGAGCGAAATGGCTGTCTGAGGAGGCCTTACAAATAGCTGTGAAAAGAAGAGAGGCGAAAAGCAAAGGAGAAAAGGAAAGATACAAGCATCTAAATGCAGAGTTCCAAAGAATAGCAAGGAGAGATAAGAAAGACTTCCTCAGTGATCAATGCAAAGAAATAGAGGAAAACAACAGAATAGGAAAAACAAGAGAGCTCTTCAAGAAAATTAGAGATTCCAAGGGAACATTTCATGCAAAGATGGGCTCGATAAAGGACAGAAATGGTATGGACCTAACAGAAGCAGAAGATATTAAGAAGAGGTGGCAGGAATACACAGAAGAACTGTACAAAAAAGATCTTCACGACCAAGATAGTCACGATAACGTGATCACTGACCTAGAGCCAGACATCTTGGAATGTGAAGTCAAGTGGGCCTTAGAAAGCATCACTACGAACAAAGCTAGTGGAGGTGATGGAATTCCAGTTGAGCTATTTCAAGTCTTGAAAGATGATGCTGTGAAAGTGCTGCACTCAATATGCCAGCAGATTTGGAAAACTCAGCAGTGGCCACAGGACTGGAAGAGGTCAGTCTTCATTCCAATCCCAAAGAAAGGCAATGCCAAAGAATGCTCAAACTACCGCACAATTGCACTCATCTCACACGCTAGTAAAGTCATGCTCAAAATTCTCCAAGCCAGGCTTCAGCAGTATATAAACCGTGAACTCCCAGATGTTCAAGCAGGTTTTAGAAAAGGCAGAGGCACCAGAGATCAAATTGCCAACATCCGCTGGATCATGGAGAAAGCAAGAGAGTTTCAGAAAAACATCTATTTCTGCTTTATTGACTATGCCAAAGCCTTTGACTGTGTGGATCACAATAAACTGTGGAACATTCTGAAAGAGATGGGAATCCCAGACCACCTGACCTGCCTCTTGAGAAACCTGTATGCAGGTCAGGAAGCAACTGTTAGAACTGGACATGGAACAACAGACTGGTTCCAAATAGGAAAAGGTGTACGTCAAGGTTGTGTATTGTCACCTTGCTTATTTAACTTATATGCAGAGTACATCATGAGGAACGCTGGGCTGGAAGAAGCACAAGCTGGAATCAAGATTGCCGGGAGAAATATCAATAACCTCAGATATGCAGATGACACTACCCTTATGGCAGAAAGTGAAGAGGAACTCAAAAGCCTCTTGATGAAAGTGAAAGAGGAGAGTGAAAAGGTTGGCTTGAAGCTCAACATTCAGAAAACAAAGATCATGGCATCTGGTCCCATCACTTCATGGGAAATAGATGGAAAAACAGTGGAAACAGTGTCAGACTTCGTTTTTTTGGGCTCCAAAATCACTGCGGATGCTGATTGCAGCCATGAAATTAAAAGACGCTTGCTCCTTGGAAGGAAAGTTATGACCAACCTTGATAGTATATTAAAAAGCAGAGACATTACTTTGCCAACCAAGGTCCGTCTAGTCAAGGCAATGGTTTTTCCCGTGGTCATGTATGGATGTGAGAGTTGGACTGTGAAGAAGGCTGATCGCCGAAGAATCGATGCTTTTGAACTGTGGTGTTGGAGAAGACTCTTGAGAGTCTCTTATACTGCAAGGAGATCCAACCAGTCCATTCTAGAGGAGATCAATCCTGGATGTTCATTGGAGGGACTGATGCTAAAGCTGAAACTGCAATACTTTGGCCACCTCATGCGACGAGTTGACTCACTGGAAAAGACTCTGATGCTGGGAAAGGTTGGGGGCGGGAGGAGAAGGGGACGACGGAGAATGAGATGGCTGGATGGCATCACCGACTCGATGGACATGAGTTTGAGTGAACTCCGGGAGTTGGTGATGGACAGGGAGGCCTGGCGTGCTGTGATTCATGGGGTCGCGGAGAGTCGGACACGACTGAGCGACTGAACTGAACTGAACTGAACTGATTTTGTTATGAAAAATATCATGGTAATACAAGATCAGATAAAAAAGTTTAAAGTTGAGCATATACTATTTTACCAGCTATTTGGATAAATGATAATAATGCTAATGTGTACAATCAAGGAAAAATATTTCCCTACGATATTGAGTACTTCTTTAGTGTTTCTCTGCATATTAAAAAATTGTGTTCAGTATGATTAATTTATGGCTTTTGAGCCATTTTCTAGGAAGTTTGAAAATTTCATTGCATTTTTCAGCTTTTACGTATAAATTACATGTTCTTTTTTATTCATCCAATCCTCTTACTTATAATTACATTGCTAATTTTGTGTTTTACCACAGAAACTTAGAAAAGAGCTAATGTGAAATTTTTTTCCTTGTAATGAAAAATCTTCAAATTGAAACAAGTAGAAATCTGCAGGAAACATTGCTGTGTGAGTCAGGTCTTTTGGGAGAATTGCAAGCTGGCACTCTGCCCACTTGTGCAGGGTTTCTTAATTTGTTCTACTATAAAAATAATGTGATGTTCTCCCTAGCCATAAGTACCTCACTGGTTTGAATTGCAGGAAGTGTAATTAGACTTGAAGCTGAAAAGGAAGGTACCTTGGAGAGTCCTGGCTCTCATTAGCTTTAGAGCTGGGGACAAACAGATGCCACAGACTATTTGAGGGCTGTTTCTTGGATGATGCTAATTGTTTACTGTGCTCATTATTCTGTGACATCCTTAGAATCACCCAGGTGGGGAGATGTTAGACTAATACTGCCAGTATCTGTGCTAAGACAAACTCACCTTTCCACAGTTTAACTCCATTTTGGCCTAGGCAGAGGGATTCAAAAACCATTCTGAATTTTATGAACAAGATTAAGGAATCTCTTGACACTGGTCTTAGCTTGTACAAATGGGGCCTTCAGTAAATTATTACAGATTCTTTCATGTTCCTAGTTCAAACACATAGAGAAAAATGTTTATAAGAAGAAATGAGATCAAGGACAAGCCCAACCATTCTCTATGTGAATTTAAATCAATAACCAGAAAACTTCTTTGATTCATTGAATGTGATTGCTTATTGATATGTCTTCCAGTCTTATTCTGAACAACCATTGAATACTTTTTCTTCAAGTTTAGATATCTTGTTTAATTTTTTTTAATGTAACTTTCTGTACTTGTTTTTTGAAAGTGGTGAATGTGATGTCTAGTTTTAGCTACCCACATCCCAACTACCAATTTTTACATGCCATAGATACAGGTACAGTTAAGAAATACAGTCCTCTTATTGGGGAGGATAAGAGGCTTGTGCAAGCTTCCTGATGGGAAGAACTGATTGTAGGGCAAACTGGGCCTTGTTCTGGTGGGCAGGGCCATGATCAGTAAATATTTAATCCAATTTTCTGCTGATATGTCTGGTTAAACCTCCTGGTAAAGGCTATGACATTGAGGGTAGACTGTGTTTCTCCTTACTCCATCCACAGCTGTCAAGTTCCTCAAGCTGGATGATTTTAAACATGGGCATGGCCATTGCAAATAGTTGGGGAAACAATGGAAACAGTGGTACAGTATATTTGGGGGGCTCCAAAACCACTGCAGATGGTGACTGCAGCCATGAAATTAAAAGATACTTACTCTTTGGAAGGAAAGTTATGACCAATCTAGACAGCATATTAAAAGCAGAAACATACATTACTTTGCCAACAAAGATCCATCTAGTCAAGGCTATGGTTTTTCCAGTAGTCATGGATGGATATGAGAGTTGGACTGTAAAGAAAACTGAGCACCAAAGAATTGATGCTTTTGGACTGTGGTGTTGGAAAAGACTTTTGAGAGTCCCTTGAACTGCAAGAAGATCCAACCAGTCCATCCTAAAGGAGATCAGTCCTGCATGTTCATTTGAAGGACTGATGCTGAAGCTGAAACTCCAACTCCAATACTTTGGCCACCTGATGCGAAGAACTGACTGGTTGGAAAAGACCCTGTTGCTGGGAAAGATTGAAGGCGGGAGGAGAAGGGGACAACAGAGGGTGAGATGGTTGGATGGCATCACTGACTTGATGGACGTGAGTCTGAGTAAACTCCAAGAGTTGGTGATGGACAGGGAAGCCTTGCATGCTGCAGTCCATGGGGTCACAAAGAGTCGGACACGACTGAGTGACTGAACTAAACAGTGACGAATTAGGGTATGAATTTAGACCATGAGTAAATTCATATGTGTAGGTGTAGGTATGGTCCAGTTTAAGAAATAATAAACACATTGTAGAACAATGTTTTAACAACTTTCATACAACTGTCTTCCAAGAAATTAAGCAAATTATAACTCTTGAAAAAAAGAAAGAATCAATGTTGTAAAAAGGACGATATTAGCTGCTTATAAGCCAAGGTGGTGGAAACCATAGCTGATCAAAGACAGTGTTAGGAAAGATATATGGTATGGAGGTAATGAATGGAATTACTTTCAGGAGCCTTTAAGGGGTCCCATGAGAAAACTGAGCCATTTAATTTCACTGATTTGACTAAAGCATAAAAGCAAAATGGTATTATGTTTGAGAACACAAAAGAGTAATAATATCAAGGAGTGTAAAGAAAATCATTGAAATTAGCCATTGTTAACTCTTCTGTTTATTCTTTTCAGAACTTTATCCCATCTAAATATTTTTTATTGGTTCTAACAATAATAGCAAACAGTTTTTGTCCTGTATGGACAAGTTAAGTAAATTTTAACTTTAGGGGAATATCTCCTTTGTTTCACTGAAAATTATATTTTAATGAAATAACATGTAATTATCACTATGCTGGACAAACTACATCTCTTCTGGGGAGTTTATTGAATGGTGATTTCTGTTTTGAATTAGCTATCTATGATCCAACTGCTAGGTGAACAAAAAGATTAGCCCTTTTATTTTTCTATTTAGTTAACAAAAATTCCAAAATTAGCTAATGTCACAGTTTATCAAACAACAGTAGAAATTTAATGTATATAACTATTATATACTAAATCATGTATTACAATCTAGTTAAAGTTATAGAAATTATTTCATTACTGCATCTAATGTATATCATTATAAAATCAAGATGGCAGTTTTATGTTCTGAATGGAATATAATTGAGGAGATATATTTTTGTAATGAATAGATCCTACAGTAGTGGTATTGATGACATGCATTAATACATATAATTTACATTTATTGAAGTAATGTTCTATACATAGAAGAAACTGAGGCCCAGAAAGATTGAAGTTTCCAATGACAAGCAGCAAAAACCTGAAATTATACATAAGTTCACATATATTGAATTGAGTTAAACAGAAGTAAGGAGAAGGAAATGGCAACCCACTCCAGTACTCTTGCCTGGAAAATTCCATGGATGGAGGAGCCTAATGGGCTGCAGTCCATGGGGTTGCAGAGTTGGACACAACTGAGCGACTTCACTGTCTTTCTTTCTATAGTTCCTTTTGGAGAAGGAAATGTCATCCCACCCCAGTGTTCTTGCCTGGAGAATCCCATGGACTGAGAGGCCTGGCGGGCTGCAGTCTGTGGGGTTGCAAAGAGTCGGACACGACTAAACAACTAACACACACAAACAGAAGTAAGCGCTGTGGCATTTAACAAACGGTTGCAAAGCATCTGTTCAAGTAACTACCATACACTAGGTGTTTTACATAAATTTTCTTCAACTTTATAACTTGGTGGAGTAGGTACTTTGGTTTTCAAATGAAATAACAGTTTCTGAAGGCAAAGGAAATATTCATAATCACATAGTTAGTAATTGCTAGTGAAAATTATTCTTGTAACCTTCTCTAGATCTGGGTTGAAACTGACTCTTCGGGAAGAACTCAACATGCTTTTTATATTTTTTTTCTGGAGATGATGATATTTTTGGTATGTGAAATAGATAACCTGTTATCTGAAGGGTGGGGGGTGAGAAAACAGGAATACTAAAAATAGGTCCCTTATAAACCTTATTAAATTTCACAGTGTCTATTTAATTTTTAAGGAACTGAAATTTTTACACATTGTGTTTGCAAGAAAAGTCAGCCATGAAAGATTCAGTGATCTTATGGGAAACATTCTCTTCTCTAAATGAAAAAATAAATTCTCTGTTAACTCTCTTGAAAGGTCTTCTAATTGAGGAAGTCAATTCTCCCCTCAAAGCACATGGTCAGTTCCCATTAATAATAAAGCCCTTAGGGGAAAAATAATTCTCTAAGATGCTATAAAATGCCCAAATAGGATGAAATTGTCTGCCAAGATTTATACTGACTTTGAGGTTTGATATAAGCAACTCACTGTGCCTTCCACAGGACTTAGGAAAATTTTATCTGCAGTTATTCAAATAACTGAATTAAATGGAAAGGAGCAAATGTGAGAGTCAACAGATTTAAACTGCACCCTCTAACTACAAAGGAAGGTTTGCATCTGTTTATTTAGATGACAGTCCATCTTGGTGCCATGCTTTAGGATCCAAGAGCCTAAGAAAGTGAGATAACAGCGCTCTTGAATTCCACAGGAAGGCAACATGTTTGGAAGAGAATATTCCCAAGCTGTGCTAATATGAAAACATCTGTCGGTTACAGATTAGTTTTCTCCACAGATTTTCTACCTTTGGAAATATCTGTAGCTGAAATGTATTTCTCTAAAATGTAGATTACAGAGGTCAACTAGTTTATCAGCCATTCTAAGAACTGGCTGCCTTCCACAGTACACAGGTATAGCTGAAATAGCAAGATTAAGTGCAAACCCTGAAAACCACAAGCAAAAAGCAGTTGGATGAGGGGGAAAGACTTTCAAAAAGAACACATTCAGTTCAGTTCAGTTCAGTCGCTCAGTCGTGTCCGACATTTTGCGACCCCATGAATCACAGCACACCAGGCCTCCCTGTCCATCACCAACTCCTGGAGTTCACTCAAACTCATGTGCATCGAGTCGGTGATGCCATCCAGTCATCTCAGTAAGAAACTCACTTAAGGTCTGCCACATTATTTCAATAGAGGAAAATCTACCTGTTACTCATTGTATTCAAGAAATGTTTACACCAATTTTCTTTCCCACATACATTTTTCTAGCAAAAGCATACTTTTTCAAATTTAAGTAAATAAACAAATGAAAATAAACTGGGCAAACAAATGCACTTTGCAGAATCTTTATTTGTAGGTTTATACTTAACTATTCAGTATTTTCACATGCACATGTATAATAACAAGTTCAATTCAGTTCAGTTCAGTTGCTCAGTCGTGTCCAACTCTTTGCGACCCCATGAATCACAGCACGCCAGGCCTCCCTGTCCATCACCAACTCCCGGAGTTCACTCAAACTCATGTCCATCGAGTCAGTGATGCCATCCAGCCTTCTCATCCTCTGTCATCCCCTTCTCCTCCTGCCCCCAATCCCTCCCAGCATCAGAGTTTTCCAGTGAGTCAACTCATCACATGAGGTGGCCAGAGTATTGGAGTTTCAGCTTTAGCATCAGTCCTTCCAATGAACACCCAGGATTGATCTCCTTTAGAATGGACTGGTTGGATCTCCTTGCAGTCCAAGGGACTCTCAAAAGTCTTCTCCAGCACCACAGTTCAAAAGCATCAATTCTTCGGCGATCAGCTTTCTTCACAGTCCAACTCTCACATCCATACATGACCACTGGAAAAACCATAGCCTTGACTAGACAGACCTTTGTTGATAAAGTAATGTCTCTACTTTTTAATATAATATCTAGGAAAATGTAAATGTAGAACTCTATCCAAAGGTCTAATTAAGGTGAACCTTACCAAACAATTAACAATTGCAATTTATTTTAGACTGAGATTTAAGACTCCGTAGGGAACTTGCACCGAAGAAGGCAATGGCACCCCATTCCAGTACTCTTGCCTGGAAAATCCCATGGATGGAGGAGCCTGGTGGGCTGCAGTCCGTGGGGTCGCTAAGAGTCGGACACGACTGAGTGACTTCACTTTCACTTTTCACTTTCCTGCATTGGAGAAGGAAATGGCAACCCACTCAAGTGTTCTTGCCTGGAGAATCCCAGGGGCGGGGGAGCCTGGTGGGCTACCATCTCTGGGGTCTCACAAAGTTGGACACAACTGACGCGACTTAGCAGAAGCAGCATCAGGGAACTTGCACACAAACGTCTGAATTTTTTAATGAATTTTGAGTGTCATTAGCATATAATTATAGAAGAATCTATAGTTCTTATTATTTTAATACTCTTATTAAAAGCTAAATTTGCTGTGAAGGAGTGTCCTCTTCCAATTAACCTCCTTCTTATCTATTCTTCTAATCATTCTCCTTTCTTTTTTTCTGATTCCTTTCTGCATCCAACCCTTATTGTCACCAAAAACAACAACAACAAAAAAAACGCCTCTTATAAAGCCTCTGCATATTTGGGGATCCTGTTATCTAAATAATTTTTAGAAAGAACATTTTCTTAAAGCTTGAAATATCACATTGTAGGAAGGATTCTAATTGAATAGTACCCTTGAGAATTCTTTATAGGTAAAAAATATGAGTGAGATAGAAAGGAAAGGTGAGTTCATATAATAAATTTCATGTTTGAAGAATTCCACCCATTTTTTGCCATTATGAGTATTTTCTGTTGTTTTTACATTTACTGGACATATTACCTATCATTTTCATAGAACTCCAGAAGTTAAATTTTTGGCTGGAAATCTAAATATGCATCAATATCAATAATTGAATATTAACTCCCCACCCTGCACTGCTATGTATTCTTAATTGTGGAAAGAAGATGTGAAGTTGTAAAGAAAATGTTAACAGTCATAAGCATAGAGCCTTTGTCAAAAACTCTTACCCTTTTTTAAGTTGACGGATTTATGAATAGGAAAAAGAAAAACATTTAGGCATACAACCAGAATTGAAGGCAGTAGGTTATCTTGGTAAGAAACTGCAAAATAATATTTTACCAGAGGGTAAAGCAGTACTTTGAAAATTTTCATTGAAACTATAAGGTTTTCTATCTGTATCAAAGTGCTTCGAGGTCATTTCAAAAGAGCTTAAAAATAAAAAATTGCAAAAAAAAAAAAAAATCAACTAGAACCAAAGGTCTTAAATTTGAATAGAGAACAGCAAAAGAGAAAAATCAACAAAGGTTATCTGTTTTGTCAAATCTAACTGCATTTGTTGTTACAGGATTTATTTGGGTAAATAATTGGGAACATTATCATTTTTATCCCTAGACATACACCTTTAAATGGATTAAAGGAATAATTTTGTTAACCCTAGGAGGATGGTCGGAGAAGGCAATGGCAAGCCACTCCAGTACTCTTGCCTAGAAAATCCCATGGATGGAGGAGGCTGGTGGGCTGCAGTCCGTGGGGTCGCTAAGGGTCGGACATGACTGAGCGACTTCACTTTCACTTTTCACTTTCACACATTGGAGAAGGAAATGGCAACCCACTCCAGTGTTCTTGCCTGGAGAATCCCAGGGATGGGGGAGCCTGGTGGGCTTCCATCTATGGGGTCACACAGAGTCGGACACGACTGAAGTGACTTAGCAGCAGCAGCAGCAGGAGGATGGTACAAAATGTACTTCATAATGGAGCCATTCATCTTTGAAATATGAACAAAAGTAAGACGGAGGTTCGTGACACTGTACAGGAGACAGGGACGAAGACCATCCCCATGGAAAAGAAATGCAAAAAAGCAAAATGGCTGTCTGAGGAGGACTTACAAATAGCTGTGAAAAGAAGAGAAGCGAAAAGCAAAGGAGAAAAGGAAAGATATAAGCATCTGAATGCAGAGTTCAAAGAATAGCAAGGAGAGATAAGAAAGCCTTCCTCAGTGATCAATGCAAAGAAATAAAGGAAAACAACAGAATAGGAAAAACAAGAGATCTCTTCAAGAAAATTAGAGATTCCAAGGAAATATTTCATGCAAAGATGGGCTCGATAAATGACAGAAATGGTATGGACCTAAGAGAAGCAGAAGATATTAAGATGATGTGGCAAGAATACACAGAAGAACTGTACAAAAAAGATCTTCACGACCAAGATAGTCACGATAACGTGATCAATGACCTAGAGCCAGACATCTTGGAATGTGAAGTCAAGTGGGCCTTAGAAAGCATCACTACGAACAAAGCTAGTGGAGGTGATTGAATTCCAATTGAGCTATTTCAAATCTTGAAAGATGATGCTGTGAAAGTGCTGCACTCAATATGCCAGCAAATTTGGAAAACTCAGCAGTGGCCACAGGACTGGGAAAGGTCAGTCTTCATTCCAATCCCAAAGAAAGGCAATGCCAAAGAATGCTCAAACTACCGCACAACTGCACTCATCTCACACGCTAGTAAAGTCATGCTTAAAATTCTCCAAGCCAGGCTTCAGCAATATGTGAACCGTGAACTCCCAGATGTTCAAGCAGGTTTTAGAAAAGGCAGATGCATCAGAGATCAAATTGCCAACATCCGCTGGATCATGGAGAAAGCAAGAGAGTTCAAGAAAAATATCTATTTCTGCTTCATTGACTATGCCAAAGCCTTTGACTGTGTGTATCACAATAAACTGTGGAAAATTCTGAAAGAGATGGGAATCCCAGACCACCTGACCTGCCTCTTGAGAAACCTGTATGCAGGTCAGGAAGCAACAGTCAGAACTGGACATGGAACAACAGACTGGTTCCAAATAGGAAAAGGAGTACGTCAAGGCTGTATATTGTCACCTTGCTTATTTAACTTCTATGCAGAGTACATCATGAGGAACGCTGGGCTGGAAGAAGCACAAGCTGGAATCAAGATTGCTGGGAGAAATTTCAATAACCTCAGATATGCAGATGACACTACCCTATGGCAGAAAGTGAAGAGGAACTCAAAAGCCTCTTGATGAAAGTGAAAGAGGAGAGTGAAAAGGTTGGCTTGTAGCTCAACATTCAGAAAACAAAGATCATGGCATCTGGTCCCATCACTTCATGGGAAATAGGTGGAAACAGTGTCAGATTTTATTTTTTTGGGCTCCAAAATCACTGCAGATGCTGATTGCAGCCATGAAATTAAAAGACGCTTACTCCTTGGAAGGAAAGTTATGACCAACCTTGATAGTATATTAAAAAGCAGAGACATTACTTTGCCAACCAGGGTCTGTCTAGTCAAGGCTATAGTTTTTCCCGTGGTCATGTATAGATGTGAGAGTTGGACTGTGAAGAAAGCTGATTGCCGAAGAATCGATGCTTTTGAACTGTGGTGTTGGAGAAGCCTCTTGAGAGTCCCTTGGACTGCAAGGAGATCTAACCAGTCCATTCTAAAGGAGATCAATCCTGGGTGTTCATTGGAAGGACTGATGCTAAAGCTGAAACTGTAATACTTTGGCCACCTCATGAGACGAGTTGACTCACTAGAAAAGACTCTGATGCTGGGAAAGGTTGGTGGCGGGAGGAGAAGGGGACGACAGAGAATGAGATGGCTGGATGGCATCACCGACTCGATGGACATGAGTTTGAGTGAACTCCGGGAGTTGGTTATGGACAGGGAGGCCTGGTGTGCTGTGATTCATGGGGTCTCATAGAGTCAGACACGACTGAGCGACTGAACTGAACTGGACTGATGCTTTATTAATAAAGCTATCAATGAAAAGATGAAAGATTATAAGATTTCTGTACATGAAAATTGTTATTTTTTATTATAAAACATATCGTCAAAGCTTTCTACCCTGAATATTAATGATGTCAGGGTGTGTTTTGAAATTCAAGACTTTAAATATTCCTCCATTATGAAATACTGAAGTTTGAACTTAAAATTATATGCTTCTAAAAGTATTACTGGAAAGGAAATTTATTTTATATTATTACCTATATTGGTAATCTTGAAATATTTCAAGACAAGCCATACTAAAATTAACATATTTGGCTGTGATGAAAAGGTTTATCTTCATATAGAACTCATATGAAAGCTTCAGTTTCTGAAGCAAGTTTTAGAAATAACTTCATGTTGAAATTTACATTAGTCTCTTTAATGTTTCTAAATTGGGCCATCTGAAAATACAGGACAATTTTAGTCTTTATATACTTTGTCTTTAAATGAAAAAAATTCAATAGAAAAAAAACCTGAAGTTTTATTCAGTATTTCATCTTATGATAGAGGAAAAAATTTATACAGACCAAAAAATGTTGTGAATGCCATGTCAGAAATTTGACACTTCTAAGACTTTTGTGAAATGCTTTAGTAAAGAACAAGAAAATTATGTTAAGATTTGTCATAGAGAAAATAATTCTTTTTAACTTTTGATAAATTAGAACTTTTTTTCTCATTCAGGGATTTTAAACTCTTCAGTAAGGGAGTATATTGTATAATAATCATGGTGCATTTATGTCTCTACCTATGGTGTCAGCGTAAGGGTCATAAGGAAAATCCACATTTCCATAAATGTCTCCTCTGGTTGATTGCACTCACTAAAAATAGCTGTGCTTGAGCTGACACTCTGGTGGGTCTTGTCTTATTGAAGGCACCCTTAGTCTTTAAATACAATTTTCTTTTCTTTAATACCAGTCCCTGTAAAGGCTGACACCCTATTTCCTTTTAGTTGTCATTTTATATTAATGAATGTGGGGAGTTAGGGAGAGACATCTTTTATCCTCACTTTGGTCCTTAGTCTTTATCCCAGGACAACAAGAAAAAGAGGTAATGCTCACCACTCATCATTCTTCACACATTTTTATAATTTATTTGATGAGTTAACCGATAAGATGTGCTTATGTTATACTTGTTGCTGTCTTGAAGCTTTCAGGATTGTGTTCTAAATCTCACATATTGCTATCTGGTGATAGAGCCATTTATTTCATTGACCCAGGCATCTCTCTCTCTAGAGTAATTCACTGATAGATACAATATTGATCCTATATTCCTTTTCATTGTCCTCACAGTAATATGGCTAAGACCAACGTGATATATGATCAAGAAACAAATATTTTAAATATACACTGACTCAGTGTTATTAATCCTTTGAATTAGTTCTTGGTGGTAACTTCAATTAATTTCACATCTTCTAAGATGCCATGCATTTCATTACTATTTCCAGCAATTTCTCATTATTCATAATGGTTATTTTAATGAGTCTTTAATTAAAACTTTATGTTTTCACAATGGAAAATATTTTTTCAAAGTAAAATAACATAATTTGATTTTATAGTTATAAACGTTACTATAGAGCAGAGGTTTCTACTGAGTGGTCCTTGGACCAGCAGTATTAATGTAACTGAGAATTTTAAAATGGAAATTTTCAGCTTGACTTCAGACAATGAATAAGAAACTCAGGGTGCCAGTCCTACAGTCTGTATTTGAAAACACTTTCCAGGAGATTATAATTTATGCCAAAGTGTGAGAACTACTTCTGGGAAAGATATATAAAAAGCACTTCGTCCAGAGATGGATAGTCTTGCTAAACAAGTTTATGAAGGAAGCAAATTTAAACTTATGTGTCCTAATAAACTTCTCAAGTTAAAAATATATTAGCTAATGATATTGACCAGAATTGTTTTTTCTTCACCCTCCAACCACCAAACAAAAGTAAAATAGTGAGGGCAGACTTTTCTAATGTTTGAAATTATCACAAGAGGATGATTTTAAAGTCATATCTAATTTGAGTTAAGAAGACCAAAAACAGTAAAGTATTGCCATGACATCACTACACAAAGTCTAAATGAAATTCAGGCCATAACAGGCCGTGGGATTTTTTTCCTGGAGTTCTTAAATTATAATATAAAACTTATAATGCCATTCTTATCAAGGCTCAACAGAATTCTTACATTGGATATGGATTGTCTGCTGGATGAAAAATAATCTCCAAATAACTTTTAGTGCTCTTGCTTTATAAAAGTAATGTGCATTATAATGTGCAAAACTATAAATATCAAACTAAAACCACAGAGAATTCTACTCTATTGTCTGGTCTACTTTCTTGAACATTAAGAGTGAATTCCCTGCCCGCAAATAATCTAAATGTTGAAGTCCTAATCACAGTACTTCAGAATGTGACTGTTTCTGGAGATAGGATCTTTAAAAAGGTGATTAAGGTTAAGTGAAATTCTGAGGATGGAGTCTAAGTCCCATATGACTGGTTCTTTGTAAGACAAGATGATTAGGACAGACACAAACACAGAGGAAAGACCATGTGAAGACAGAGATAGAACAGTGGCATCTACAAACCAAGGAGGAAGGCCTCAGAGGAAATTAAAATTGCCGACACTTGATCTTTGAATTCTGTCCTCTGGAACTGTGAGAAAGTTAATTTCTGTTGTTTTATCTACCCTGTTTGTGAATCTTGGTTATGGCAATCCTGTCAAACTAAGACAGTCACTAGTGATGTTTGTAGTTACTCCTTCTTCTTCTAAGGTCATAAATGGCTACGTCTGGTTCCCTGGTGGAGTTTTCTCCAAATGGAACTGCTGTTATTGCTTAGTCTCACGAACGTTTTTCTTTTTTTCTTTGTCTCCTTCGGTTATACTGCCATGGATTTGAAAGTGTTTTGATTCTTTTATCACTCACTATTCTCACACTCTACCCCTTAACCACACAGTCATTGTTGCAAGAGTTGCATGTTACTTTCATCTTTAATCCTCACTCGAGGTTTTTTAGTTTGTTTGCTTGTTTGTTTGTTTTGTATTTTTGTTTGTTGTTTTGTTTTGGTTTTGGGGGTGGTTGTTATGTTTTAGTTTGTTTTGGGTTTTTTTTTTTGTTGTTGTTGTTGTTTTTGAGGGGCAGGGGAATAACTGCACTGCACAGCTTGTGGCATCTTAGTTCTTGGCTAAGGATTGAACCCAGACCACAGCAGTGAAAGCCCAGAATTCTAATCACTAGGCCACCAAGGAACTCCCTTCATCCTCATTATTACTGCTGTAGTTCATCATCTCCTCTCTGAACTAAATCTTTTCATAGGGTATACTTTCTCTAGGTCTCTCCTCACTCCAGTTCAGTTCAGTTCAGTTCAGTCGCTCAGTCGTGTCCGACTCTCCGCGACCCCATGAATCACAGCACGCCAGGCCTCCCTGTCCATCACCAACTCCCGGAGTACACTCAAACTCATGTCCACAGAGTCGGTGATGCCATCCAGCCATCTCATTCTCCGTCGTCCCCTTCTCCTCCCGCCCCCAACCTTTCCCAGCATCAGAGTCTTTTCCAGTGAGTCAACTCGTCGCATGAGGTGGCCAAAGTATTGCAGTTTCAGTTTAGCATCAGTCCCTCCAATGAACATCCAGGATTGATCTCCTTTAGAATGGACTGGTTGGATCTCCTTGCAGTATAAGGGACTGTCAAGAGTCTTCTCCAACACCACAGTTCAAAAGCATCGATTCTTCGGCGATCAGCCTTCTTCACAGTCCAACTCTCACAACCATACATGACCACGGGAAAAACCATTGCCTTGACTAGACGGACCTTGGTTGGCAAAGTAATGTCTCTGCTTTTTAATATACTATCAAGGTTGGTCATAACTTTCCTTCCAAGGAGCAAGCGTCTTTTAATTTCATGGCTGCAATCAGCATCTGCAGTGATTTTGGAGCCCAAAAAAACAAAGTCTGACACTGTTTCCACTGTTTTTCCATCTATTTCCCATGAAGTGATGGGACCAGATGCCATGATCTTTGTTTTCTGAATGTTGAGCTTCAAACCAACCTTTTCACTCTCCTCTTTCACTTTCATCAAGAGGCTTTTGAGTTCCTCTTCACTTTCTGCCATAATGGTAGTGTCATCTGCATATCTGAGGTTATTGATATTTCTCCCAGCAATCTTGACTCCAGCTTGTGCTTCTTCCAGCCCAGCGTTCCTCATGATGTACTCTGCATATAAGTTAAATAAGCAAGGTGACAATATACAACCTTGACGTACACCTTTTCCTATTTGGAACCAGTCTGTTGTTCCATGTCCAGTTCTAACTGTTGCTTCCTGACCTGCATACAGGTTTCTCAAGAGGCAGGTCAGGTGGTCTGGGATTCCCATCTCTTTCAGAATGTTCCACAATTTATTGTGATCCACACAGTCAAAGGCTTTGGCATAGTCAATGAAGCAGAAATAGATGTTTTTCTGAAACTCTCTTGCTTTCTCCATGATCCAGCGGATGTTGGCAATTTGATCTCTGGTGCCTCTGCCTTTTCTAAAACCTGCTTGAACATCTGGGAGTTCACGGTTTACATATTGCTGAAGCCTGGCTTGGAGAATTTTGAGCATGACTTTGCTAGCGTGTGAGATGAGGGCAATTGTCCGGTAGTTTGAGCATTCTTTGGCATTGCCTTTCTTTGGGATTGGAATGAAGACTGACCTCTTCCAGTCCTGTGGCCACTGCTGAGTTTTCCAAATCTGCTGGCATATTGAGTGCAGCACTTTCACAGCATCATCTTTCAAGACTTGTAATAGCTCAACTGGAATTCCATCACCTCCACTAGCTTTGTTAGTAGTGATGCTTTCTAAGGCCCACTTGACTTCACATTCCAAGATGTCTGGCTCTAGGTCAGTGATCACGTTATCGTGACTATCTTGGTCGGGAAGATCTTTTTTGTACAGTTCTTCTGTGTATTCTTGCCACCTCTTCTTAATATCTTCTGCTTCTGTTAGGTCCATACCATTTCTGTCCTTTATCGAGCCCATCTTTGCATGAAATGTTCCCTTGGAATCTCTAATTTTCTTGAAGAGGTCTCTTGTTTTTCCTATTTTGTTGTTTTCCTCTATTTCTTTGCATTGATCACTGAGGAAGTCTTTCTTATCTCTCCTTGCTATTCTTTGGAACTCTGCATTCAGATGCTTATATCTTTCCTTTTCTCCTTTGCTTTTCGCTTCTCTTCTTTTCACAGCTATTTGTAAGGCCTCCTCAGACAGCCATTTCGCTCTTTTGCATTTCTTTTCCATGGGGATGGTCTTGTTCCCTGTCTCCTGTACAATGTCACGAACCTCCATCCAGAGTTCATCAGGCACTCTATCAATCAGATCTAGTCCCTTAAATCTATTTCTCACTTCCACTGTATAATCATAAGGGATTTGATTGAGGTCATATCTGAATGGTCTAGTGGTTTTCCCTACTTTCTTCAATTTAAGTCTGAACTTCGCAATAAGGAGTTCATGATCTGAGCCACAGTCAGCTCCTGGTCTTGTTTTTGCTAACTGTATACAGCTTCTCCATCTTTGGCTGCAAAGAATATAATCAATCTGATTTCGGTGTTGACCATCTGGTGATGTCCATGTGTAGAGTCTTCTCTTGTGTTGTTGGAAGAGGGTGTTTGCTATGACCAGTGAATTCTCTTGACAAAACTCTATTAGGTCCCAAATATATGGGTAGTATGTGTGTTCTAAAGCAGAGGTCTGATTTATCTCATTAAATTGCTCATCCTCTTATTTTAGAGTGTTTTCAGTGAAAAACAATGCTTTTTCCCCATTGATTACATGGTGCGCCCCAAATGCTCTAATATTGAGACCATGACCTGTAGAAAACAGCTTCACTTTCTTTCATTCCCCTCCATACTACTTATGCTCAGGCAATCCAAAAAGCTTTCCCTTCCAACTGAAATACACTTCTAATTCCTATTGTCTTTCCAAGTAATCATCAGACATATCTGCAGATCCTCAGATTGATAGCTAAGAGTGAATGAATTGTTATCTCTACAAAGAATAGAAAATAAAATCAAATAGAAATGTGCTTTAAGGTCTAATTCAAATCCTGCTTCCTCCTAAAATCTTTCTTAACCACCGCTACACATACTCTGTCTTCTGGAATAATGTGAAGCTTTATCATTAATTAACACTGTATAATGAACTGATTTGTGTTTCTCATTTTGTTAGCTTGAAGTGAAAGTGTCATTTGCTCAGTTGTGTCTGACTCTCTGCGACCCCATGGACTATAACTCACCAGGCTCCTCTGTCCATGGAATTCTCCAGGCAAGAATATGGAGTGGGTAGCCATTCCCTTCTCCAGGAGCTCTTTCTGACCCCGGGATTGAACTCAGGTATCCTGAATTACAGGCAGATTCTTTACCATCTGAGCCACCAGGGAAGCACTGGTTAGCTTAGAATCACAGAATTATCATAGTATAGAACTGTAATAAAATTTTCCTGGTGGCTCAGAACTCTAATAGACTTGAAAGAAAATCTCCTATCTTATATTTAAGAACTGCTTATATTTTAGGGCCAATATGTTTTTTAAAATCCTCAAGGGTACTCCTCACCCCCACTAAAGAAGCCAGAATGTGTTATCTTCACTAGTTTAAAAAATTGAGACCATAGATAGTGCCAACTTCAAGGGAGAAGCAGAGCCAAGTAGAGGAGAGATTAAGACTAAGAAAAATATCCTGTTTGACACTGAAACTTTCTTGGTGGGTCAAGACAAGTTCATGATGATGATACAGAATATTATAGTTTCATTGAATCTTTCCATCTTTGTGCTGTGGCTTGGAACAGGAAGAGATCTAGGGACAAGGTATAAAGTTATATTCCAGAGACGGGTCCTAGTTATTAGCCCAGGTGTTTGGGTAAATCCTTCATCAATTTTGGTACTTACTGTTTCTAGTAGTTAAACTATATGCTCTGAAATACAGATGTTTTCAAGTCTCTAGGATCTAAATCAGGACTGCAACATGCAACTTTTCAAATTGCTCAATTATTCAATTTGCAGCTATTCCAGAATGCCTGGCTGTAAGGGCAAGGTAGGGTTTCATTCAACCCACATCTGCTCACCAAACTGTAATCCCTAGCTTTGGATCACACCTTTCTTACTTTATTTGAAGACTTCTTACTGATTTGCAGCAGCCCAGTTGATATCAATTGGTGTAATCAACTGCTGCTGCTGCTATTGACAACATGAATTGGTTAAATTCCAAAGACGCAGAATAACTAAAAATCTGCATTTACAGAAGGAAGCAGGATTATTCTGCAACTAACTTATGGGTTTCAGTTTAAGAAGTTTTTTTTTGTTTGTTTGTTTGTTTGTTTGTTTTAATCAGAGACCTGCTTAAGCACAATTAAAGCAAATAAACACAACAGAGAGAAGAATAACAATTGCGGCTAGGATTTATTTTTCCTAAACCTTATTATAAAATAATGTTTACTAGATTGTCCTTATAAAGGCATATCAATTTATTCATATTTTTCTGTGATGATGTAAAAATATATGTATTTTATATGGAAAAGAAAAATTTTATGTGGACACCAGATGTTTTCCTGGAAATCAATATATTTAGGACATTTCCTTGTATTGTTTTGTATTGTTATGATACTTCTTTGCCACAGAATAAAAACCCACATTTTCTAGTGTTGATCATTTTTTAATTGAAGACACATGAACCTCTAGGAAGCTAACACACATAAGAAGTAGATCTGACAGCTTCAACTCAGTTTATTGAAAGCAAATTCACATCATTTCAATACTTCTTGGAACAGTCTAATTTTAAAATTCAGTTCAGTTAAGTTCAGTTCAGTCGCTCAGTTGTGTCCAACTCTTTGCGACCCCATGAATCACAGCATGCCAGCTCTCTCTGTCCATCACCAACTCCCGGAGTTCACCCAAACTCATGTCCATCAAGTCGGTGATGCTATCCAGCCATCTCATCCTCTGTCGTCCCCTTCTCCTCCTGCCCCCAATCCCTCCCAGCATCAAAGACTTTTCCAATGAGTCAACTCTTTGCATGAGGTGGCCAAAGTATTGGAGTTTCAGCTTTAGCATCAGTCCTTCAGTTCAGTTCAGTTCAGTTCAGTCGCTCAGTTGTGTCCGACTCTTTGCAACACCATGAATCGCAGCACACCAGGCCTCCCTGTCCATCACCAACTCCCGGAGTTCACCCAAACTCATGTCCATAGAGTCGGTGATGCCATCCAGCCATCTCATCCTCTGTCGTCCCCTTCTCCTCCTGCCCCCAATCCCTCCCAGCATCAGAGTCTTTTCCAGTGAGTCAACCCTTCGCGTGAGGTGGCCAAAGTATTGGAGTTTCAGCTTTAGCATCAGTCCTTCCAATGAACACCCAGGACTGATCTCCTCTAGGATGGACTGGTTGGATCTCCTTGGAGTCCAAGGGACTCTCAAGAGTCTTCTCCAGCACCACAGTTCAAAAGCATAAATTCTTTGGCGATCAGCTTTCTTCACAGTCCAACTCTCATATCCGTACATGACCACTGGAAAAACCATAGCCAGTCCTTAGGCTGGCATAAATAAAAGAAAGAATTAATAATGGAGATCACATACCATAAGGTAGAAGAATCAGACAATGTTGGCTTGTAAGTATGAAGACTGACCACCAGGAATGTAGTTAAAGAAGATAGAGACCCACAAACCTGGTAGACAAGGAAAGAAAATGAGAAAATGATGGTTGTAGAGCATAAAATTAATGAGCAGCACAAATGTTTTACTCAAACATAAGGATTTTTTTTTAAATTTTATTTTCTACTTTGCATATCAAACCTGAGTATGGTATTGCATTTTTCTGTCTTCCTACATTAAAAAATGTACTTCCATAGAGTGCTTTGAGATCTTTAGATGAAAGGTATTATCTAAGTGCAAATTAATGTCATCTAAAAGCTGTCTTAATGACTTTATAAGCAATAGTGAAATGGTTTCCAATTTAGTTCTAAATAGGTATAAATCATTCACGTGAAGAACCAAGTGAATTAATTGTAGAAGAATAGTTCAGCATGCACCAAATCTATTAGGATACTTGAACACAGCTGCAACTCAGAGGATAAACTAGATTAGAATACTGTTTGTAGAAAATAGCAAATCGAAGCACTCTTTGAGGCAATTAACAAAATCAGAGCATCCTTTGAAGGAAATAAGCATGAAAAATGCAGTTTTTACTCTGATTTTTTTCCAATTGCCTAATTTTGCTACTGTCTTGAGTGTCTTGGATTATGTTCAAAGCCCAACACAACAGAGTTTCTGTCATACATATGAGATTTTGTTTTGTTGTGAACTATTCAACCACAACTAAATGTACATTTTCAACCATAGCAATGATGAATATGAACTATTATAGTAACACCCACTACAGTTTGACTCACTAAGTGATATTACCCATCCTATCTTCCTTGTATTTTTCCATTGGTTGGGGGCAGGGGTATAAGCCAGTTGAGGGAGGAAAATATAGAAAATTACTAACGAAATGACAATAAATTATGGTAATATTTTCATGTGTATACTAGGTTGTTTGAGATATACACCAAATCTTTATATATATTATCTTAATTGTATATAACTACTCTATGAATCAGTAAAGGTATATGTCATTTTTTATATTTTAAAGAGAAGAAAATAAGCCATATATACTAATTAACAGGTGCAGTCACATAGTGAGAAAATTGTCCATCAAGGATTTAGCATAATGTTTTGTTTTTTAATTTTTAGGAATCTTTGATTTGCCTTATTATCCACTTTGCCCCGTCAATCAACCCTTTGTAACAGTATCTGGTTCTTCTAAGCCTATTTAGCATCCTCATCTACTTTATAATCAAACTACCCCCCTTCTTTTCCATGACTCTGGCTACAATGATTCATCCTTCTGCTTGCCTTTCTCCCATGACTTTAACATCTTGGCTGATAAAAGTTGAGCTTCTCTTAGCTTTCTGCCAATCAGCTTTTAGAAATGAATCAAAAACAATATTATTTTGGGCTCACCATAAGGACTTAACCTCATGTTTTTATTCCAAAACATTTCTACTGCATGATACAATACAATTTCTCTTTTTAAAAATTCTGCAGTTTTTTTTCTTGTAAACAAATATTTTAGCTCTACACTGCAAAACAAACCTTAGATATAATGTTTTGCCATGGGCTCTATATATTTAATATATTATTTCTATATTTATTTTCAAATTTGAAACTCAAATTACCTTGCAAACATAAATGTTATTCTAGAAATGTAGGTAAATTGACTCTTGCACCAAACAAAATGCTCAAAACATACTATTTGTCATTTCTCTTTTACATCTTTAGGAATGCATAAGAACTGAGAGGCATAGCAATAAAAAGTATGTCTGAGACATAAAATACAGGTTCTGTTGTCTTTGAGTATGAAACATTAGTAAAGCCTAAGGATAGCCCAACTTCTACCAACCTCATAAGGTTTTTTTCAGGAAGAGGAATAAAGAACAAATAAAGTAGAATAAGAGGAACAACATTGACTGTGTGGAAATAAGTGCAAATGGATGTTTGTGGCCATGTTGGTTTATTGTGCAATCACAATCTTAGATAACGTAAATCGTTGCCTATGTTTGTTCCACAAACTGCTCTTCTCGGCAGCATGGCCAGGAGTGTGTTACTGAAATTTGGAATGGATACAGCCTATATCTGTCAGAATGGGCTAAAAACTGAAATATTATAGGGCCTTTAATTTTCAGTGACTTAACATAACTAAGTTTTATTTTTTGTTCTTTGTCTGCCATGGTAAATAAAAGAGCTTTGCTCATTGTAGAATGAGAGATTTTGAAAACAGAGCAGCCTGTCTGTCTGGAGGGAAAAAAGAGCATGCTTGACACAGTTTCCAACCAAACAGGGAGTGACACTCATCACTTCTGGTCGTAACACATGCCTCCGCTTATTATACTTCCTGGGCCCCTTGTAGCTGGATTGTCACAGTAATATTTAGTAAACAGCACTATTGTCTATAGCACAACAATACTAGTCTGTTAGGATAATCCACAGAATTGTGTCTTGGGAAACCATAACGTTTTAAAGGACAAGTAATTCATTCAAGAGAATATATTAATATCTGTCACTTATGCAGACCTGAGTTTGATTCCTGGGTCAGGAAGATCCCCTAGAGAAGAAAATGGAAACCTACTCCAGTATTCTTGCCTGGAGAATTCCATGGTCAGAGGAGCCTGATGGGCTACAGTCCATGGGATCACGAGAGTCACATGACCTAGTGACTAAACGATAGTGATACTTAAAAGGTTTCCCCAGTGGCTAAGGAGTAATAGAACACACCTGCCAATGCAGGAGATGTGGGTTCTATCCCTCGGTCAGGAAGATTCCCTGGAGGAGGGAATGGCAACACACTCCAGTATTCTTGCCTGAGAAATCCCATGGATGGAGGAGCCTGGTGGGATAGAGTCCATGCGGTTGCAAAGAGTTAGACATGACTGAGTAACTCAGCACATATATGACACTTAAAATGGTGCCATCAGAGGTGCCCTCAGAAGATAACATTATCCCAAAGTATTGTAGTCCACTCATAACCTCTACCTAAAATATCATTTTATCAACTTCGAGTTGGAAGAACAGTTGGAATTTTAGAGATCTAATATTTAGATAAGCCCTTCTAAAATGATTAGGTCACTCACTTCTGAGACCATTCCTTGGACAATATCTTTCCATGGCTCAGCTTAGCATGTCACCTACATTTGTAAACTTACTTAAGTGGCACTTTACAAGATATATTCTGCATTCCCAAGTCACTGAAACTTTGATGATAAATAGTATAGTACTTGATATTCTTGACATAGGGTGGAGAAAAAACTCCAAGACGAAGGAGAACTTTTGTACAGCTCTTCTATTTAATGCAACCTTGCAATAGCATTTAACTTCTATTAGATTTGTTTTTCACAGCTCTCGTATCCCCAGGTGTTCATATGAAAGCTGAGATTCTTACAAAGACAATATTCTAGCCTTCAGGGTGAATTTTCAAAACCCTGCTTAGGTGAGGCACATACAAAATCTGTTAGTTTATTGCATTTTGGGCACATTTGCTTCTGCAGTGTTTTGAACATTCACCTTTTTCAGGGTAGCACGTTCATTAAAAAACATCTCATGAGTGTGATATGAACTCAAATTTGAGCACACAGATTTGAATGAATAAAAAGGCACTTACAGATTCAGATAATAGTCACATTCATAGTTTTTTTTATTTTTTTAACCTAGCTCTAAGCCAACATAACTTCACACAGTGGAACAGAATGAATAGTAAAATTATTACCTAGTCCTTAAGATGGTGTACAGTATCAATTTCTGGAATTAAAAATATGAGGCAGCTATACTTAATGACTCCCTCCTCCTGATAAAACTTTAAACATAGTGTAAATAAACAACAAATTTAAGCTAGCCTTTTTTTTAGTCTTCAACCTATTTCTAATTTTAAGATGTTTTTCTCTAATGGATAGCAATTTGTTTTTCAGACTAATATCTGCTCCTTCACCAAAGTTCAGGGAAAAACCTATTGAATGTTCCTTGATTATTAATCACATAATCCCCAAACATAACTTTGTGATGTGCTTATTCCCTCAATTGTGTCCAACTCTGAGACCCCATGGACTGTAGTCCACCAGGTTCTTCTGTCCATGGGGATTCTCTAAGCAAGAATATTGGAGTGGGTTGCCATGTCCTCCTCCGGGGATCTTCCCAACCCAGGGATTTGAACCTAGATCTCCTACATTGCAGGCAGATTCTTTACCATCTGAGCCACCAGGGAAGCCCAGGAATACTGGAGTGGGTAGCTTGTCACTTCTCCAGGGGATCTTCCTGACAAAGGAATCAAACTAGCATCTCCTGCATTGCAGGCAGATTCTTTACAAGCTGAGCCACAAAGGAAGCCCTGGACTACTTTAATTACTTATATTTAAATTTATCTTTTAAAACTGTAAACCTTTTAGGTGAATACAAGCAGATTAGGGGAAATGGGAGGCCTGGAAAATAAATGGAAGTTCGGAGCCCTTTCCCCATACCTTGCCCTCTGCATCTCTTCCACCTGGCTGTTCCTGAGTTGAGCATACCAAAATCATTACACACAAGGATCTACAGAACATGCACAACCATCTTCAGAACAACCATCCATCCATGAAAAAGAGAAAAAGACGGGAACCTACGAGAAAAGATCTTCTACAGCTAAAGACATAAAGAAGTACAAGACAAGTAGGGGGACAGATTTGCAATAAATTCAAATCTAAATGAGAGCCTTGCTAGATGGAGTATTCTTGGTTGTAGGTTTTCCCTTTCTTCAGTTTAACTACACTTTGCCACTCCCTTCTGGTCTGCGGAGTTTATGTTGAAAAATCAGCTGATAACCTTATGGGAGTTCCCTTGTATGTTATTTGTTGATTTTTCCCTTGCTGCTTTTAATGTTCTCTATCTTTAATTTTTGTTATTTTGATTATAATGTGTCTCAGTGTATTCTTCTTTGGGTTACTCCTGTATAGAAAGTGAAAGTGAAGCCGCTCAGTCGTGTCCGACTCTGCGACCCTGTGGACTCTAGCCCACCAGGCTCCTCCGTCCATGTAATTCTCCAGGCAAGAATACTGGAGTGGGTTGCCATTTCCTTCTCCAGGGGATCTTCCTGACCCAGGGATCGAACCCGGGTCTCCTGCATTGCAGGCAGACGCTTTAACCCATGGGACTCTGCATCTCCTGGACTATTTCATTTCCTAAGTTAAAGAGATTTTCACTTATTACCTATTCACATATTTTCTTGGGGCCTTTCTTTCTCTCTTCTTCTGAGACAACTATAATGCAAATATTAGTGGGGTGGATGTTGGCCCAGAGGCTCCTTTAAACTGTCCTCATTTTTTTTTCTTTTTTGTTCAGTGGCAGTGGTTTGCTTAACTCTATCTTCCAGCTAACTGATTAGTTCTAAATTATGTAGTCTTCTATTGATTCCTTCTAGTATATTTTTCATTTCAGTTATTATTCATCTCTGTTTGATTGTTCTTTATATTCTCTAACTGTTAAAAGCTTCTAACTTCTCACGCTGTACATCCATTCTCCTCCTGAGTACTTTGATCATCTTTATGATCATTACTCTGAACTCTTTCTCGGATAGATTGCTTATCTCCACATCACTTGGTGCTCTTTCTAGGGTTTTATCTTGTTCCTTTGCCTATCGCATATTCTCCTGATGCCTCATTTTGCCTAAGTGGTTCTTGGGTTTTTATGTATGTGATAGGTCAGTTAAGTTTTTCGACTTTGGATAAGTGGCCCTCTGTAGGAGACATCCTGTGCATACCGGCAGTGCACTCCTCTCTCTTTACACAAGCTATATGCTCTAGGGGTTCACTTTCAGAGGGCTGAACTGGTCCTTCTGTAGTGGCTGGCTAACTATGTGGGCAGTCTGTTAGGCCTTGTGTGGATGCTGCTAACTGCTGCTTAGTGGGACCTGACCAAGAGGTATCTGGTTGCAGAATCCTAGGTGGCCAAGCGATAATGCTTGTTCACTGGTGGGTGGACTTAGGGTCCCAAAGTCACAAAGTCTCTGGGGTTAGTACAGGTTTACTGGCAGGTGGAGTTAGTTCCTAAAGTCTGGCTGCGGAGCCCAGGAATCCCAGAACTCCTTTCCGATTACTGGAATAGGGAGGGGGTGGATATTTGGCTCCTGAGGCAGTTGGGTATAGGCTTGAAGTTGGGTGTCCTGAAGGTTGTATTTGCCTACTATTAAGCCAGGCCAGGGTCCAGCTGATCCCAGGGTAGGATCTAGCCTATGTTCAGGATTGTAGTTTTTTTGCTTCTGGTGTCTATATCTGGTAGCTGGTGGAGAGGTTTCCTGAGGCTTTTTGGTTGGAGTGGCCAGTGCCTCTGTGCTGATGGATGGATAATTTTGGTCCCCTGGTGGGATGGACTGTGCCTATGGGGTGAGTCCAGAAGTGCCTGTGAGCTCTTTAGTCTTTAGGCAGCCTGTCTGCTGATGGGTAGGGCTGTGTCCCCATTCAGTTGTTTGGCCTGAGGTGTCCCAACAGTGTCACCTACAGGCTGTTGTGTAGGGCAGGTCTTTGTGTCACTGAACCAAGATGTCAGCCACCAACATCAACAGTGTTTATATGGTTGAATGTTCCCTAGTATGTCTGCCATCAGTGTCTATGTCCCCAGGATGAGTTGCAGGCACTCCCCTGGTCCCTCCAGAAGATTCTCTAAGACAAACAGGTAGATCTGGCCTAGGCTTCTATCAAATTATTTATTTTGCCCTGTATGCCTGTGGACATGAGATTTTGTATGTGCCCTTTAAGAATGAAGTCTCTCTTTCCCATGGCCCTGTGGGGCTCCTGCAGTTAAGTCCTGCTGACCTTCAAAGCCAAATATTCTAGGGGTTCATCTTCCTGGTGGCATACCTCTGGACTGGGATATCCAATGTGGGTTCAAAACCGTTACTCCTGTGGAACACTTGTAATATAATTATTTTCCCAGGGGGTATGGGATTTGAATTTATCACAGTTGTGACCACAATACTTGCCTTGTTGTAGTTCTTAATGTATTTAGCTACAGAAGATCTTTTCTCATAGGTTCCCGTCTTTTTCTCCTTTTCATGGATGGTGGTTCTGAAGATGTTTGTGCATGTTTTGCAGATCCTTGTGTGTAATGATTTTGGTATGCTCAACTCAGGAACAGCCAGGTGGAAGATATGTAGAAGGCAAGGTATGGGGAAAGGGCTCAGAACATCCATGTACTTTCCAGGCCTGCCATTCTCCCCTAATCTGCATGTGTTCCTCAAAGATTTACACATGGGCTTCCCTGGTGGCTCAGACGGTAAAGTGTCTGCCCACAATGCGGGAGACCTGGGTTCAATTCCTGGGTTGGGAATATCCTCTGGAGAAGGAAAGGGCTACCCACTCCAGTATTTATGTCTTGAAAATCCCATGGACTGATGAGCCTGGTGGGCTATAGTCCATGGGTTCCCAAAGAGTCAGACACGCCTGAGCGACTTCACTTTTACTTCACTGTGTGTATGTGTGTGTGTACATAAATATATATATATATATATAAACTTTTCTATATACCTGAAACATTGTAAGTCAGCTATGATTCAATTTAACAAATCAAAAAAAGAAGTGTTTAAACAGCCATCTTTTGTTCCCAATCTCGAGTTGACTCACTGGAAAAGACTCTGATGCTGGGAAAGGTTGGGGGCGGGAGGAGAAGGGGACGACGGAGAATGAGATGGCTGGATGGCATCACCGACTCTGTGGACATGAGTTTGAGTGTACTCCGGGAGTTGGTGATGGACAGGGAGGCATGGCGTGCTGTGATTCATGGGGTCGCGGAGAGTCGGACACGACTGAGTGACTGATCTGATCTGATCTGATAATATTTAGCAATTAAGTATAATTTTACCCATGGATGTTCTTTATCTGATTGCGAAGTTCTCTTCCCTGGCTACTTTCTTAATCAATCACTTTTATGTGTATATTGCCTTAGGGACCATTTCTGGAGACCTTGCTTAAGCAGGCGGACAGGTGAATGTTAGGAAATTGTTTTAAGTTTGATGTGTCCAAAATTGTTATATAAAAATAATAACACTTTTTAGAGTTAAAAATAAAATTGTAAGCTTTTGTACCAGATTTTTGTCAATATTGCATTCCTATGTTTAAAAATGTTTAAAGCAGGTGGTATTTTTCACAGGGCTAATAGATACTCAATTTATAATACATACTTCATATGAACTATGCAAACAAGTCTGGGAAATCTATTAATGTATTAAGACTACTGTTACATATCACAGATTGTCAGAAAAATGATAGTATTTCCCTCATTATTAAGTAAAAGGAAGGAAAAAGAAAATAAAAATAATTATTCTTTAGAGTGATTATGGTTTTATGACCTGAATATATATTCCATATGTTTTTCTATCATGCTTTAATCTTTATTGGCACAAATATATCAACCAGGCAAATTTCCAACATCTACTCTTTAGCTACCTTTTCTACACTATTCTATTACCTGAAAATAAAACCTTTAAATAGCATTGTCAACATAATCTAGCAGTTAGTATCCATCACATTAAATAAATGTGAGACTAATTGCCTTTCCCTTATCAACAACCTTTCTGTCTTCCAGAATTTTAGTAAGATATTCACTTTTGCCTACTGTGTTCTCCAGTAAGATTTATTTTAATCCATGAGGCTCTATCCTGGGACTTTTTTTCACTATTCTACAATTATTCATTTTTTTACACGTATTTATACAAATTTATGAATCATACTTCCCTATATTTATCAGTTTCTCTGTATATATAATTAAGGTTTTGACCATTATATCACCTGACTTAAATAATTAGTTTACCTAATTTCTTCTAGAATCCTTTCTCTTATTTACTCATTTAGCAGATATTTATATAACAAGTATTTTAATCCTGGAACTCTGCTGAATATTAATCTATGTACAAGACATGGAAGGATCCTATTTTCATAGAAACAGGTGAAAGATGTAGAGCATTCAGGAGGAATTCCTAACTAGAGTTTTGGAGATGTGGGCATATTCCTAAGAGAAATAATGTCTATGCTAAAACATAAAGGATAAGGAGGAGTGAACTAGATAAAAAGGCTGCCATCCTTGTGTGTGTATGTATGTGTGTGTGTTTATGAATGAAAGAGAGAAACAGAGAGACACTATGTGTGTGTGTATATTAGGGTAGGGAAGAAGGCAGGAAGAGTGCAAAGTGAAGGCACGCTAGGGAAGAAGGAATTTCAGGAATAGGATATAGCTTTTAGTGAACTAGAAGCAGTTTAATATGGTTAGGATAATAGTAGAAAGTACATAATACATTTCTTGCAACATAAGTAGATTTTCCATTAATCTCGTGAAAGTTAAGCTTTTCAGAGGCCTTGGGAGGGACTGAAGTAATGTATTCATATATCTAGATTTTTATCTATTCACAACTTATGAAGATGAGGTTGTTGTTTAGTTGCTCAGTTGTGTCCTTTTTTTGCAACCCCGTGGACTGTGGCTTGCCAAGCTACTTTGTCCATGTGATTTTCCCAGGCAAGAATACTGGAGTGGGTTGCCATTTCCTCCTCCAGAGGATCTTCCCAACCCAGGAATCGAACCCACATCTCCTTCATTGCAGGCGGATTCTTTACTGCTGAGCCACTGGGGAATCCCATGAAGATAAGGTATTTTACCTCAATTGATTAAGACCACTGTGTCTTTCTATGCCTTCCTTTGTGTTAAAAGACATTGGGATGGCCACCAAAATGAAAAGAGAGTTGGGGATTCTCTTGATTGAGGTGCTGTGGGATATTTTTTGTGGTTCACAGTTATTTCTGTGTTTAATAGTTATTTTGAGTTATACCCACAGAAATATCTTAGACATGAAATAATGGCATTGATGAAGATAATGTAAAATTCATGTGTACCACTAGAAAGAGGATATTGATCACAAATTGTTTAATGATGTTCAATTCAAAGGGCCAGTCAAGCAGATTATATTGATAGAAAATCAAAATAACTTATTCCAAATGTGATAATAATCCTAAACTATTTTCAGTAAAATAATAATAATGAATTTATATGCTGATATAATCTTTTTATGGGCTTCCCTGGTGGCTCAGTGGTAAAGAATCTGCCTGCTAATGCAGGAGATGGGGGTTCAGTCTCTGTGTGGGGAGGATTTCCTAGAGAAGGAAGTGGGAACCCACTCCAGTATTCTTGCCTGGAGAATACCATGGACAGAGGAGCATGGAAGGCTATAGTCCATGGGTTTGCAAAAAGTTGGACATGACTGAGCTTGAAACAAGTACTCTTTTTATATGACATAATGGTTTACATGTTTTGGTTTAGATTTATATACATTCTGTATGCAAATCTCCTTTAGGGTAGCAAAAATGTACCTCTCTTTTTGTATTTCCCTTTCTGAAGCAAAATATTATTGATACTTATATTTGTATGACCTTTGTGTCTCACAAACAACTTTCATTTACCCTGTCTCATTTAATTATAACAATAAAAAAGAAGTATATTCTCATTTTTCAGAGATAGAAACTATAGTTTGGGAAGGTTAAATGACTTACCAAAGTTGTAATTGTAGGTGTAGAACCTTGATATATCTTCTGACACTGTATCCAGAGAGCATTTCATTATCCCATCTCTTCTCAAAATATTTATTTATAAAATATACAACAGTCATTAAAATACACTAGATTTTCTTTTGTAAGTATTATTTAATGACCATAAAGTCAGCCACAAACCACAACTAAGCATAAAAGTAACCTTGTCTTCTCAGGATGAAACCCTAAACTATCAGCAACATTGGTAAGAGTTATTACATAGTATAGATTATTTAAAGGATCAAAATATTGGAGAAAAATTTTGATGAAACAATATCTCCATTATTTTAATTAAAATATACAAAACTTGTTAGGTCAGATATTTGTGTCATTATTTAAAGTACAGCTTACATTATTCACGATAGATATGGTCTTTTATCATTTTCTTGAATATTGAAATATTAAAAGAGTTAAATGGTTGGGAAAGTATCTGCTCTTCATTATTATTTGATTAGCCTATTCTTACTGACATTATAATGGATGAATATGATATGTTGTGGAACATAATGTCAAAAACAATTTGAACACTGCCTCTGAAGCCAAAATTCTTTTTTCTAATAATTGCTAATGGTCTAGTTCGGAGACATTTTACTATTCTTCTCATAATTTTTTAAAGTATTCAATTAGAGATTTTTTAATTATTCAAATAGATTTTTTTTTTTAACCCCAAAGAGACTACCATTATTTAACTTGCCTCTTTGCCTCCTCTTCATCTCTTCCTTTAAGGGGAAACCTTTTTTTTTTCACCTTTCTTTT
This sequence comes from Moschus berezovskii, assembly GCF_049115385.1. Lineage (NCBI taxonomy): Eukaryota > Metazoa > Chordata > Mammalia > Artiodactyla > Moschidae > Moschus > Moschus berezovskii. The sequence goes on along the minus strand of NC_142463.1, from coordinate 48,363,688 downwards.
TTGGTATATGTTCATATGAGAGAAAATAAAAGTATCTCAAACCTGGGTTTGAAAAATTGTATTATATTTTAAATGTTGACATTTTTAAAATAATGCTTTCAGCACAAAAGAAGAACAGTAGAGCATAACCATATTATTCACAAGACATGTTTTAAGATGTATATGTCTTTGTTCCATACTAGCAGCACAAACCACTCAAGATATCTTAAACCCAAAGGGATACAGTGGATTAGGTGCTTATAGACTTGTTGGAGAGGCTTTATATTGAGCCTACAGGCATGACTAGAAGAACATATTAAGACTGATTTACTGGGGAACTAATGCTGAAAATCTACACATGGACATCACCAGATGGTCAACACCGAAATCAGATTGATTATATTCTTTGTAGCCAAAGATGGAGAAGCTGTATACAGTTAGCAAAAACAAGACCAGGAGCTGACTGTGGCTCAGATCATGAACTCCTTATTGCGAAGTTCAGACTTAAATTGAAGAAAGTAGGGAAAACCACTAGACCATTCAGATATGACCTCAATCAAATCCCTTATGATTATACAGTAGAAGTGAGAAATAGATTTAAGGGACTAGATCTGATAGATAGAGTGCCTGATGAACTCTGGATGGAGGTTCGTGACATTGTACAGGAGACAGGGAACAAGACCATCCCCATGGAAAAGAAATGCAAAAGAGCGAAATGGCTGTCTGAGGAGGCCTTACAAATAGCTGTGAAAAGAAGAGAAGTGAAAAGCAAAGGAGAAAAGGAAAGATATAAGCATCTGAATGCAGAGTTCCAAAGAATAGCAAGGAGAGATAAGAAAGACTTCCTCAGTGATCAATGCAAAGAAATAGAGGAAAACAACAAAATAGGAAAAACAAGAGACCTCTTCAAGAAAATTAGAGATTCCAAGGGAACATTTCATGCAAAGATGGGCTCGATAAAGGACAGAAATGGTATGGACCTAACAGAAGCAGAAGATATTAAGAAGAGGTGGCAAGAATACACAGAAGAACTGTACAAAAAAGATCTTCCCGACCAAGATAGTCACGATAACGTGATCACTGACCTAGAGCCAGACATCTTGGAATGTGAAGTCAAGTGGGCCTTAGAAAGCATCACTACTAACAAAGCTAGTGGAGGTGATGGAATTCCAGTTGAGCTATTACAAGTCTTGAAAGATGATGCTGTGAAAGTGCTGCACTCAATATGCCAGCAGATTTGGAAAACTCAGCAGTGGCTACAGGACTGGAAGAGGTCAGTCTTCATTCCAATCCCAAAGAAAGGCAATGCCAAAGAATGCTCAAACTACCGGACAATTGCCCTCATCTCACACGCTAGCAAAGTCATGCTCAAAATTCTCCAAGCCAGGCTTCAGCAATATGTAAACCGTGAACTCCCAGATGTTCAAGCAGGTTTTAGAAAAGGCAGAGGCACCAGAGATCAAATTGCCAACATCCGCTGGATCATGGAGAAAGCAAGAGAGTTTCAGAAAAACATCTATTTCTGCTTCATTGACTATGCCAAAGCCTTTGACTGTGTGGATCACAATAAACTGTGGAACATTCTGAAAGAGATGGGAATCCCAGACCACCTGACCTGCCTCTTGAGAAACCTGTATGCAGGTCAGGAAGCAACAGTTAGAACTGGACATGGAACAACAGACTGGTTCCAAATAGGAAAAGGTGTACGTCAAGGTTGTATATTGTCACCTTGCTTATTTAACTTATATGCAGAGTACATCATGAGGAACACTGGGCTGGAAGAAGCAGAAGCTGGAGTCAAGATTGCTGGGAGAAATATCAATAACCTCAGATATGCAGATGACACTACCCTTATGGCAGAAAGTGAAGAGGAACTCAAAAGCCTCTTGATGAAAGTGAAAGAGGAGAGTGAAAAGGTTGGTTTGAAGCTCAACATTCAGAAAACAAAGATCATGGCATCTGGTCCCATCACTTCATGGGAAATAGATGGAAAAACAGTGGAAACAGTGTCAGACTTTGTTTTTTTGGGCTCCAAAATCACTGCAGATGCTGATTGCAGCCATGAAATTAAAAGACGCTTGCTCCTTGGAAGGAAAGTTATGACCAACCTTGATAGTATATTAAAAAGCAGAGACATTACTTTGCCAACCAAGGTCCGTCTAGTCAAGGCAATGGTTTTTCCCGTGGTCATGTATGGTTGTGAGAGTTGGACTGTGAAGAAGGCTGATCGCCGAAGAATCGATGCTTTTGAACTGTGGTGTTGGAGAAGACTCTTGAGAGTCCCTTATACTGCAAGGAGATCCAACCAGTCCATTCTAAAGGAGATCAATCCTGGATGTTCATTGGAGGGACTGATGCTAAAGCTGAAACTGCAATACTTTGGCCACCTCATGCGACGAGTTGACTCACTGGAAAAGACTCTGATGCTGGGAAAGGTTGGGGGCGGGAGGAGAAGGGGACGACGGAGAATGAGATGGCTGGATGGCATCACCGACTCTGTGGACATGAGTTTGAGTGTACTCCGGGAGTTGGTGATGGACAGGGAGGCCTGGCGTGCTGTGATTCATGGGGTCGCGGAGAGTCGGACACGACTGAGCGACTGAACTGAACTGAACTGAACTGAATGCTGAAAATAAGGAAGATGAGTCAGGAACTACCACTAGAAAGTTCTAATTACTAATATTGTATTACTCTTACTCTTTCATTTTTTATTCACCTTGTTTTTAGTTGTTGAAGTAATGCAAACATCCAAATCAGATCTGACCTTGAACTTCTCTTCATCGGAAAACCTATTAAAGTGTCTTCTCTTCTAAAAAGTGACTTACTGAACTCTTTTCAATATACTGCTTTTCTTCGTATAAAATAGTCCATACAATGCTCCTGATCTCAATGTGTTCTTAAATCAGAAGCCCTACAGGACACTGTTTTTGTTGTTTGTATGATATTCAACCTGGTATATAAAGCCATGTGTACCTGGAGCACTATATAAATAATAAATAATAATATTTATGTCCTTCAGGGGAAGTCTGAAAACTTTTCTACTTTAATTGAGTTCTTCTGTTTGTGCTTTTGATGTTTTATTTATTGTATGCTTTGTCGGAAGGATTTTTCTGTTTATTGTAGTTCCTGTTCTATTTCAACACTGGAAATAGCTCCTGTCTTGTGTTGCCCTTTTCTTTGAAATTTTGTTTAATTTCTGTCAGATGAAGGTGCTTTGGAGGCTGGAGGGCACTTGTGTCAATAAATTAAGGATATAAAAAAATTCTATCTGTCATTTTTTTTCTACCTACTATACAACATTCATCAATGTACCAGGAAAAATTACTTTAGTCACAATTCCCTCACAGATAAATTTATTTTCTTGTTTTCCCCTGATGACCTTCTAATTTTGGGGTATAATCAAATTGTAGTGAAAGCCAGTAAATTATACACATGTTATTCTTCAGTCTAAACTTTAGCCAGTGCTAGAGCCTTCAACCCTGGGCATAAAGTGGGAAACAGAATAAAACCTCCCTTTCAGGGTGCATCTGTGACCAAGAACTGCATGCCCCTGGCCTCCAAGGGGGATAAGCTGCATAGTCTTAATATTACACATCACTTGGCCTGAGTAATGTCAATCAGAGATACTGTGGAATTGTGTAAGTCTTTTGCTGCTATAGCTTTCGGGCAACCATGTGGTCAATCCATCAGTGCATGCTGCCCACCATAACTAAGGCAGAAACCAGGGACAGAATATAATTTAGTTCATATAAGCAAACATTTTTTTTCAGAGATATGTGAGGTAGTGTGACTTTGGGCAATTTATTGACATTACTAACTCAGTTTTCTCATCTATAGAAACATGAACAGAAATATCACCTTAAAGTGTTGTGGGGAGGAATGAATAAGGTAACATATATAAAGTGATTAGCACATAATAAATGTTAAGAAATGATATTTTAACGTCCTATTAATAATGGACAGTCTTCCTGTTCATTACTTATAATCATCACTTTGGATGAATGCCAGAGTAGTCAACGTTATTCTCCCTTAGGGAGTATTCCTGATTGAGGAGGATCCATCTGCTCTGGGAATTTAATAACCATGTGTTGGAATTCTAATCGAAAAAAAGAAGAAGTATACTCTTTCACTCACCTATGTATTCAAATAAAATTTTTGAGGATATATTATGTGATCAGCATTGTGCTATCTATTGAGTCTCTAAAGAAGAATAAAGGTATGTCCCTCCTTTGAGAAGCACACAGATATGTCAACTGAGTTATTTCACTGCAATATAGCCTAAAATATAAAACAAATTACACTTAATAGGCCAGAAAGCCACCAACCTTTTAATAGGAATACAGAGTAGAGGAACCACAGGCAGTGTCAAGACCTAACACAGGAAGCAGACAGGGCTGTGTTCGTAAAAATCACTAGACCAGGACAGTTTTGGGTAAAAGACATCTCGGAAAAATGAGTGAGGGGAAGTGAGAGATTATATCATTTTAATTTTTTAAGTGGATGAATAATGGCATATTCACCATTATTAAGGATAAGATAAGGATGGAAGGGAAACAATGTAAAGAATATTAATATATATATAACATGAACAATATAAAAAGACTTAGGAATGTTAAGTGTAAAGTCAGCACATCTAGGTTTTATTTATTTTGCCCTTTCCTAGATGTGTCTCTTTTTGTTCAAGTTTCTTTATATAGTAAATTTGACACGGACAAGGTAAAAAGTTAAGAAAGTAATTTTTAAAAAATAATTGCATGAATTCGCCCCAGGTGTACATGAGTAACATGCATTGACCCTGAACTGCCGATTTGTTTCACATATGACAACATTCATGTCAATGTATGGCAAAACCAACCAATATAATATTGTAAAATAAAAAAAAAAATAAATAAAGATCAAAAAAAAAATACTCAGTGTTAAAAATAAAAAAAATAAATAAATAAAATAAAAATAAAAATAATTGCAGGAGCACCTGCATATAATACACATTAAATTTTTTTTATTGTTATTCATATTGAAAAAATAAGCCAATATTATGAATTTCATGCAATTCAGGAAAACATTCCCATAATGAAAATATTAAGATTTATTTTGCCTTTTATATTAAATAAATAAATATATTTTTTTCATATTGTCACCTCTGTGTGTGTAAAACTTACACAATGTCCTAGAATTTCTGGTATGATTTTTATAAATGATGTTATGGCAGAGTCTACTTTATCTAAATGTGTGGTTTCTCCTTTCATGGTGTGAAATTTGGTTCATTTAATTGAACTCTATCGAGTCAGACCTCTTAAATGGTTAAAAAGAAAAATGGAAGCAGTGATAATTACTCACTAACCTGAATTAATGTGACTACATTATGCCCTAATAACTTCAGTTTACTCATGTCTCCCCTGTAATATTCTAAAATTAACTTCATTTTATGCTTGCAAATAATCAGTTTATTTATAAAGGTTGGCCATCTTTCTTAGCAAAGTTATTTTTCTCATTACTTACTGGGTTGTGAAAATGATGCCAAATTTAAAAATGAAGACAGATCTATTTCTTCTGCTCTCGTTGGTGTTGAAAGAGCAGCGTGCGAAGAGAATAAGTCTGTGGACAACTGGGGTCTGGAAATCTGATTCCCGTCTCAGTCATTTGCAATGCATACAGGTACTTCAGTGTCTTCTAGTACCTCCCATGCAGGGAGCTTAAAAGTTCCCGATGCCAGGGAAAAGGTTTGCAAGCAACCCAAACATTCCCAATGAGCTGTGCAGGCCACCCCCTTAGATTGTAATAATAGCATATAGAGATTACTGTATGCTAGATACTTATCTAAGTGTTTTACATTTAGTTCTCACAATGACTCTAGGAAGCAGGACTACAATCATCCTCATTGTATAGGAGGAGAAGCTGAGTCACAAAGAGACTAAGGAAATTGCCCGAGGTCATACAGCTATTAGGTGTGGAGGCTGCGATTCAAAGTTCAGCTGTTGGCTCCAGAATCAAAGATCTTTAACATCAAGTTCTGTGGCTTCTCAATATGCAGATTTCATAAAACATTTTAGAATTTACAGGTAATCATTCATTTTCTTAATGTAAGATGAAAATAAACCACAGTCAAAAGATTGTAACTTCTTAGCGTTTAATATTTAACAAACTAGTAGTCTTCCCTATAGCTGAATCAGTAAGGAATCTCCCTGCCACACAGGAGACCCTAGTTCAATCCCTGGGTCAGGAAGATCCTCTGGAGAAGAGAATGGCAATTCATTCCTGTATTCTTGCCTGGAGAATCCCATGCACAGAGGAGCCTGACGGCTGCAGTCCATGGGATCGCAGTCAGGCATGACTGAGTGACTAGCACTACTAAACTAGTAGCGGTCCTCTTTTCAGTCTCTTTTCCCGTTTGGTTTCATTGGATGTCCAGTTGCACTACTTTAGTTTGATTATATAGATATGCTGTTCTATAAAAATAGTCTCCAATTTTTTCATGCCCATATGGTCCCCACTTTTAAAAGAGATGTTCTTTGATTTGAGAGATTGTTTATCCTTTGGGGGACACAGTTCCTTAATCTGTATAGAAATAGCAGAAGTATCACTTAAATCTCTAAAGACTTTTCAACTCTAAAATGTTACCCCTATGTAGTTTCATAAGAGTCGGATTGAAAATTTATATAGCTTTGCTTTTTGCACTTATTCATCAGTCTAGTTCTTTGCATTACACACAGTAAATTCAAAGTCTACTATCTCTCATTGTATTTTGTAACAATTTAAATTATAATATAGTGATTTTAAAAACTATTTTATTTAGATATTGATGTTAAAGAGTTATTCTAATATAGCCACAGAGTAAATTTGAATCTTACATTTAGAAACATAAAGTATTCCAAAAATGCCCTGTCACCATGCTTGGAGTATATCAGTTGGTCCATAAGATCTACTGGGCAAAGACTGTGAATAGGCTGCTGAAGAAATCAGTATAAAGAGACAGTAGTATAAAGAATACGTGTTATACAATAACCCCTCTTTACTCTTAAGATATTTGTGAAGTCACATAAGTAAGTGACTTCAGAAGTAAGTGCTCGAAGGAAAGAAGTAAGAGTATATTGCCCTTCACAAACTCCCCCTTCCTGGATAGTCCATAAATATCTCTGTCACTCTCCCCAGTCACAGGAGTATGTACACTGCAGGGCTATCAGCTTCCTGGTGCTCCCATAATGATGACAGGGTCATGTATGACTTGGATGGGCAGAATTTGGAAGGGAATGCTCAGGCATATTGCAAGAATTTGCAGAGCAGCAGGAACCTGGAAACAGACCGTTGGCAGCTCTGCATCCCTTATTAATCATTGTGAACATGGCAGATGGTCCTCGGGTTATTTTCCAAGAGAAATGGGAACAGGGATATGGAGAGAGGTCTTCCTCTTCTACTGTTCTCATTCAAGTAATTGAGCCATTACCTTGATATTTAGGTAGATAAATAAAAAGCTTTTATTGAGCAATTAATTTATCGAATGTCACCTAGGTTCTAGGTACTATTGTAGGCAGTGGTGATAGAGTCATGAGGCAAACTTTTGCCTTCATGGAGTATACATCCAAAATGTAGCCAGAAACAGATGACAGATAAAACAAGAATAGCACACAATATGTTACATTGAGGGTCAGCAAATTAGGACCTGTGATCCAAAAGGGCTCTACCTTCTGTTTTTGTAAATAAAGTATTGGATTGAAAGTCTGAATGAACTTTTTGACCAACCCAATAGTTTCAGAGGGCTTCCCTGGTGGCTCAATGGTAAAGAATCCACCTGCCAATGCAGGAGACATGGGTTTGATCCCTGGGTCAGAAAGATTCCCCTTGAGAAGGAAATGACAACTCACTCCAGTCTGGGAAATCTCATGGACAGAGGAGCCTGGTAGGTACAGTCCATGGGGTTGCAGAAGAGCCAGGCATGCCTTATCAACTAAACAGTAGTTTCAGAACACAGTTTATACTCTCTCATTCCTCTTTTGCCTTTGGCTGTTTTGTGTCACAGTGCCAGTGTAGAACATTTGCAAGAAAGAGTATATGGCTTGTGTTGGTGCCTTTACAGAAATGTCTGCTGACCTCTGGATTAGATGCTATGAAGTCGTAACAATAAAAATAAATCCAGGAAGGGAAAGAAGAACTGGGTATTTTTTAGGTAGAGTGATCAGAGGACCAGTCACTAAGAAGGTAGAGTTTGTGTAAAGCACTAAGGAGATGACAGAGCCAGTCATAACACTTTTAAAGAAAGAGTGTAGCAGGCAGAGAGAAGAGCAGGTTTATAGGCTCTGACGTAGAAGGGTGCTTGGAATCTTCTAAAAGCAGCGGAGAGGCCAACGCTGCTAGAGAAGAATGAGCAAGGGAGAGAGAGGTAGGAGACCAAGCGGTGGGCAGAAGGTACCAAGTAATCATGTAGGTCCTTGGAGGCCGCCATGAGTCCTTAGGCTTGTATTCTGAGTGAGTTGGGAAGCTTTTGGAGGGTTTTGACCAAGTGACATCTGACTTAACATTTTAAAACGATTTTCTCTGGCTGCTGAGTTCAGAGCACACGGATGGAGAACTAAGCCAGTGCTAGGAGAGTTCCTGGTAAACGTTATAAGGAACCAAGCATCACAAGAGGTGACTAGAAAGAAAAGAGTGCTGGTAATTAAAAAAAAAAAACAACCAATGACAACAATAGAGAATTGATTTCCAATTAAATACCACTGTTATTTAATTTAGGACAAGGAGATTATATCATTTAAAAATGGAATAAAATATTATTTCCTATGTTCATGCAAGTTTATTCATGTTATATAACTTAACTGCATAAACATCTGCCTGGCTATTCATAAGGTATTTACTAATTAGGATTTAAAAGTGTTTTGTTCCTTCATTTGTTTCCCATAAGGTGGCTGTGATTTGAATGTCCTGTTGTAAAAATGCAGGTAGTCTGTAAAGGGGGAGGGATTTGATATCAGCTAAATTCCTTTACATTTTCTTGGCTTCACTTTTCCCTAATTATCACCAAGAAGTTTGGCAATTTAAAATATGAATCTCTACCACTAACATAAATTATCAAGTCTCCACAGTAATAATTTCCCATTAAAATCCATGAAGTTCAGGTTTTACATGATGAGCTCAGAGATGGCTACATAAATGTGTGGCTCTGCAGGCAACCTGCTTAATCTAATGTAAAAGCCATCATGCCTTTTAAAATTTACCCGCAAGAATAACTGGAAACTGCAGTATGAGCAATAGAGTCCTGAGCTTTAAAAAGGAATATTCAAAAAAAAAAAGAATAAAAATAGGAAGAGTTTATTCCATTGTGAGCTTTGGATAAGTGTATGAGAAGGACATCTCAATAATAGCTTTCTAGGTTGTTAACCTGAAGGATCAACTAGTCAAATATGTGGTCGTGCTGATGCAGAGAATGACTACTGATGATCTTCACTTCAGCAGAGCACTAGGGAAAATATGTTTAGAAAAATGGAAATTTGAATGAAAGAAAGTGAAAGTCAAATCATAACATTTGATGTTAAAGAGTCAAACGGAAAGATGAAGGCTGCGGATCCAATGCTCTCCAGGATAGTCTGAGGGAAAAGGAGTCCTGCGAGATTCTTTAGTTTTCCAAGGAATGAAATAAGAAAACAAGACTTTTAAAAAATCATCTCATTGGAAAGATTCTCTAGGAATTATAGGGAAGCATAGAATTTATAGACTATTTCAGATAGAGGAATAATGTATATTTTGTTGAAACCTAGCTGGATAGAATTAATTTATCAGAGCCAACAGATAAATACAATATCATATATTTCTACAGAGTTTATAATCTATAAGGCATTTTACATACATTCTCTCATAAAAACCAAAAAACATTCTCTTTACATACATTCTCTCAGAATATTTTTCAGATGAGAACCCTGACTCAGGAAAATTAAGTGACAGAGCGTTTTGGAACCAAGATTGTAACCCAGTTCTTTGAATTCTAACACAGCACATTTTTCAATACCTGTGTTCTTTTTAACGTCAATTGAGTTCTATATTATAAAATACAATATTGGACTTTTATACTCAGAAAGTTAGAAGGAAATAATCACAAACCACCTCCACTTTTTACTATACTTTTCTGCTTACATATTATCACTGTACTATCTCCTTTGCTCTTTCAATTTTCCAGATGAGGACACTAAGTCTGATAGTTGTCCAAGCTCAATACAGAGGGACTACACAAATCCAGCTCTTCTGACCCCAAAACTTCTGCTTCTTCCATTACACCATAGAAACTGTGCGTCATTCTACCTTTAAACATTTCATGATAATGGAAACCATATGCCAGCAGATCATAGTGATGTCAACACTGATAAAAGTAAAATAATTTACATTACATTAAAGATTTCCTCTAGATTCTAATTTCTCCTAGAGGGGCTAACATTTGAACTAGGACTTGGGGATTTGTAGAGTGTTTTCAAAAAAGCAATTAGCATATAGACAGTTTGTAAATGTTAAAATGACAAAAAGATAAATGGATAGGTCGATGGTATTTGTTACAAACCAGGAATTCTGGTAATCTCACTATTGCTTCATTTACTCTTTGAAAGCTTTCTTTGTATTCTCCTGCATACTCCCAGAGCTGTTAGAACATCCTCAATGCTTCCATGATGTGAGGTATATTAGACAGTGAGTTCTTCTGCACAAGGATTGAAATCTTGCTAATCACTATACCTGGCACATTTTACAGGATTTGTTAGATGATTTAGAGGATTTGTTTGTTAGATGAAATGGATAAAACAAAAGGATAAATAAATAGTACAACAGTTATCTGGAATCATGTGCTTCCTCATGGGAGAATGCCCTCTTTTCTCTTTTATGAAATTTTCCCTGATGTCTCCCCAGGGAGACACTCCCCAAGAAGAGTTTCCCTGTGACCTCTCAATATTGTATGAATGACTCATTATAAACTTTATATATGTATAAAGAGCTGGTAGAGCACTTAATTAGGTAGATAACTGTCTTTTCACTAGACCAAATACTCCTTGAAAATAGGCATTACTTTTACTCATTATTTTGATATCAGTATTCTTATTTTTTTATTTTTTTTCTTTTTACAGTTCATAACTTTTATAAATAAAATAAATTAAATGTACAGTGAATAAGTTCTCTGAAATATTTCAATATTTCTGCAGGTTTAGTAACATCGTAAAATACATTTCAACTAAAATTCACAAATCTAAAAACCTGTTAGGCATTTTTAGGCATTTTAAGTTGGAAATGAAGACCAATGTTACATCATAATATGCCAATTACAAATAGTACTTCAAATAGCAAATACTACAGTTTGTCCCAAACTTTAAAAACTATTCATGAACTCAACACTGAACTATTGATGGCTATGAGAATTGTTTCCTAGCCTTTTTGAAAATTTCAACCCATTTACGTTTAAGGTAATTATTGATAAGTACGATCCCGTAGCCATTTTCTTTATTGCTTTGGGTTCAAGTTTACACACTTTTTCTGTGTTTCCTGTCTATAGAAGATCCTTTAGCATTTGTTGGAGAGCTGGTTTGGTGATGCTGAATTCCCTCAGCTTTTGCTTGTCTGTAAAGCTTTTGATTTCTCCTTCATATTTGAATGAGATCCTTGCTGGGTATAGTAATCTGGGCTGTAGGGTATTTTCTTTCATCACTTTAAGTATGTCTTGCCACTCCCTTCTGGCCTGAAGAGTTTCTGTTGAAAGATCAGCTGTTATCCTTATGGGAATCCCCTTATGCGTTATTTGCTGCTTTTCCCTTGCTGCTTTTAATATTTGTTCTTTGTGTTTGATCTTTGTTAATTTGATTAATATGTGTCTTGGAGTATTTCGCCTTGGGTTTATCCTGTTGGGGACTCTCTGGGTTTCTTGGACTTGGGTGATTATTTCTTTCCCCATTTTAGGGAAGTTTTCAACTATTATCTCCTCAAGTATTCTCTCATGGTCTTTCTTTTTGTCTTCTTCTTCTGGGACTCCTATGATTCAAATGTTGGAGCGTTTAACATTGTTCCAGAGGTCTCTAATATTGTCCTCATTTCTTTTAATTCGTCTTTCTTTTTTCCTCTCTGTTTCATTTATTTCTACAATTCTATCTTCTAGTTCGCTTATCCTGTCTTCGGCCTCTGTTATTCTACTGTTTGTTCCCTCCAGAGTGTTTCTGATCTCATCTATTGCATTATTCATTGTATATTGACTCTTTTTTATTTCTTCTAAGTCCTTATTAAATCTTTCTTGCGTCTTCTCAATCCTTTTCTCCAGGTTATTTATCTGTAACTCCATTTTGCTTTCAAGATTTTGAATCATTTTCACCATCAAAATTTGAAATTCTTTATCAGGTAAATTCCCTATATCTTCTTCTTTTGTTTGTGTTGGTGGGCAATTATCTTGTTCCTTTACTTGCTGGGTATTTCTCTGCCTCTTCATCTTGCTTATTTTGCTTTGCTTGGGGTGGCCTTTCCCTCTTCTTGCAGTTTGTGGAGTTCTCTTTATTATGTAGTTTCTTTGCTGTGTGTGCGGTTGGACGGGTGATTGTCTGGGTTCCCTGGTTAGGGAAGCATATGTCGGTGTTCTGGTGGGTGGAGCTGGATTTCTTCTCTCTCCTTTAGAAGACAATGGGCTGCTTTTCTGGGAGACTGATGTCCTCTGCCAGTATTCAGAAGTTGTTTTGTGGACTTTACCCCGTGTTCAAATGTTCTTTTGATGAATTTGTGGGGGAGAAAGTGGTCTTGCCATCTTATCCCTCCGCCATCTTGTTCCTTCCTCCCCAGAACACTGGATTCTTATATTCCACTTGGTCGTGGAGTATCTCTTCCCAGCTGCTCCAGCAAGGCGCAGCCGCTGTACCTTACCTTGGACGAGGGGTATCTCCTCAAGGCCGCCCCTCCTGCTTTGAATGTGGATCAGCTCCTCTCAGCCCTCTGGTGCCCAAGCAGCCACCGCCTCCTGGACGTGGTACAGCTCCTCTCGGCCACCGCCTTAACCCTGGGCGCGGGGTAGCTCATCTCAGCCACGATTCTGCACGTGGTCGGTTGCGCCAGAGCCGGGCGTCTCCCGCGTCTGCGCCACCGGAGCCGGGCGTCTCCAGCGTCTGCGCCCGCCGCCAGAGCCCGGCGTCTCCCACGTCTGCGCCTGCGCCGCCGGAGCCGCGTCTGATATCAGTATTTTTAATATCTGCTTTCCTGTGAATTCAGATGGCAAAGAATCTGGCTGCAATGCAGGAGACCTGCATTCAGCCCCTGAGTCGGGAAGATCCGCAGTATTCTTGCCTGGAGAATTTCATGGATAGAGGAGCCTGGCAGGCTGCAGTCCACTTTCAATATACACTTTGTAAATATCCATCTTTTTCTACCCTATACTTACTGTTATCTGCTGCTGCTGCTGCTAAGTCAACTCAGTCGTGTCCGACTCTGTGTGACCCCATAGACGGCAGCCCACCAGGCTACCCAGTCCCTGGGATTCTCCAGGCAAGAACACCGGAGTGGGTTGCCACCTCCTTCTCCAATGAGTGAAAGTGAAGTCGCTCAGTCATGTCCGACTCGTAGCGACCCCATGGACTGCAGCCCACCAGGCTCCTCCATCCATGGGATTTTCCAGGCAAGAGTACTGGAATGGCTTGCCATTGCCTTCTCTGTACTGTTATCTAAAGGGACTTATAAAGGTGGAAATTAAGAAGTAAAGGGAACAGACGGAGACAACAAAGGATGAGATGGTTGGATGGCATCACTGATTCAATGAACATAAGTTTGAGCAAGATCTGGGAATTGGTGATGGACAGGGAAGCCTGGTATGCTTCAGTCCGTGGGGGGGTTGCAAAGGGTCAGACATGACTGAGCTACTGAACTAAACTGAAGAAGTAAAGATGTGTAGCAAATGCAGCATGCAAAGACACAGAATTGTAAAAAGTCATCTTTGAGATTAGGTATGGGGTCCTGTGGGTATAGCTGGAGACTCAGTTCAGTTCAGTTCGGTCTCTCAGTCGTGTCCAACTCATAGCAACCCTGTGAGCCACAGTACGCCAGGCCTCCCTCTCCATCACCATCTCCCAGAGTCCACACAAACCCATGTCTATTGTGTCGGTAATGCTAACCAACCATCTCATCCTCTATCGTCCCCTCCTCCTCCTGCCCTCAATCTTTCCCAGTATCAGGTCTTTTCAAATGAGTCAACTCTCCGCATCAGGTGGTCAAAGTATTGGAGTTTCAGCTTCAAAATCAGTCCCTCCGATAAACACCCAGGACTGATCTCCTTTAGGATGGACTGGCTGGATCTCCTTGCAGTCCGAGGGACTCTCAAGAGCCTTCTCCAAAACCACAGTTCAAAAGCATCAATTCTTTGGTGCTCAGTTTTCTTTATAGTCCAAATCTCACATTCATACATGACCCCTGGAAAAACCATAGCCTTGACTAGATGGACCTTTGTTGGCAAAGTAATGTCTCTGCTTTTTAATATGCTATCTAGGTTGGTCATAACTTTCCTTCCAAGGAGTAATTGTCTTTAAATTTTATGACTGCAATCACCATCGACAGTATTTTTGAAACTCAGAAAAATAAAGTCAGCCACTGTTTCCACTGTTTCCCCATTATTTGCCATGAAGTGATGAGACCGGATGCCATGATCTTAGTTTTCTGAATATTGAGCTTTAAGTCAACTTTTGTACTCTTCTCTTTCACTTTCATCAGGAAGCCTCTTTAGTTCTTCTTCACTTTCTGCCATAAGGGTGGTGTCATCTGCATATCTGAGGTTATTGATATTTCTCCCAGCAATCTTAATTCCAGCTTGTGCTTCCTCCAGCCCAGCGTTTCTCATGATATACTCTGCATATAAGATAAATAAGCAGGGTGACAATATACAGCCTTAACGTACTCCTTTTCCTATTTGGAACCATTCTGTTGTTTCATGTCCAATTCTAACTGTTGCTTCCTGACCTGTATACAGGTTTCTCAAGAGGCAGGTCAGGTGGTCTTGGATTCCCACCTCTTTCAGAATGTTCCACAGTTTATTGTGATCCACACAATCAAACTCTTTGGCATAGTAAATAAAGCAGAAATAGATGTTTTTCTGGAACCCTCTTGTTTTTTTGATGATCCAGCAGATGTTGGCCATTTGATCTCTGGTTCCTCTGCCTTTTCAGAAACCAGGTTGAACAACTGGAAGTTCACGGTTTACATATTGCTGAAGCCTGACTTGGAGAATTTTGAGCATTATTTTACTAGCATGTGCTTGCTTGCTAAGTCACTTCAGTTGTGTCTGGCTCTGTGTGACCCCATAGACAGAAGCCCACCAGGCTCCCCCGTTCCCAGGATTCTCCAGGCAAGAACACTGGAGTGGGTTGCCATTTCCTTCTCCAATGCATGAAAGTGAAAGTGAAGTCACTCAGTCGTGTCCAACCCTCAGCGACCCCATGGACTGCAGCCTTCCAGGCTCCTCCGTCCATGGGATTTTCCAGGCAAGAGTACTGGAGTGGGGTGCCATTGCCTTCTCCATGTGAGATGAGTGCAATTGTGTGGTAGTTTGAGCATTCTTTGGCATTACCTTTCTTTGAGATTGGAATGAAAACTGACCTTTTCCAGTCCTGTGGCTACTACTGAGTTTTCCAAATTTGCTGACATATTGAGTAAGGCACTTTCACAGCATCATCTTTTAGGATTTGAAATAGCTCAACTGGAATTCCATTGCCTCCACCAGATTTGTTTGTAGTGATGCTTCCTAAGGCCCACCTGACTTCACATTCCAGGATGTCTGGCTCTAGGTAAGTGTGAGTGATCACACCTTTGTTATTATCTGGGTCATGAAGATCTTTTTTGTACAGTTCTTCTGTGTATTCTTGCCACCTCTTCTTAATATCTTCTACTTCTATTAGGTACATACCATTTCTGTCCTTTATCGAGCCCATCGTTGCATGACATATTCCCTTGGTATCTCTAATTTTCTTAAAGTGATCTCTAGTTTTTCCCATTCTATTGTTTTCCTCTATTTCTTTGCATTGATCGCTGAGGAAGGCTTTCTTATCTCTCCTCTCTATTCTTTAGAACTCTGTATTCAGATGGGTATATCTTTCCTTTTCTCCTTTGCTTTTCGCTTCTCTTCTTTTCACAGCTATTTGTAAGGCCTCCTCAGACAGCCATTTTGCTTTTTTGCATTTCTTTTTCTTGGGGGGTGGTCTTGATCCCTGTCTCCTGTAATGCCATGAACCTCCATCCATAATTCATCAGGCACTAGTCCCTTAAACCAGATCTAGTCTCTTAAATCTATCTCTCACTTCCACTGTATAGTCAGCTCCCAGTCTTGTTTTTGCTGACTGTATAGAGCTTCTCCATCTTTGGCTGCAAAGGATATAATCAATCTGATTTCGGTTTTGACCTTCTGGTGATGTCCATGTGTAGAGTCCTCTCCTGTGTTGTTGGAAGAGGGTGTTTGTTATGACCAGTGCATTCTCTTGGTAGAACTCTTTTAGCCTTTGCCCTGCTTCATTCTGTACTCCAAGACCAAATTTGCCCGTTACTCCAGGTGTTTCTTGACTTCCTAATTTTGCTTTCCAGTCCCCTATAATGAAAAGGACTTTTTTAGCGTGTTAGTTCTAAAAGGTCTTGTAGGTCTTCATAGAACCATTCAAATTAAGTTTCTTCAGCATTACTGGTCAGGGCATTGACTTGGATTACCATGATATTGAATGGTTTGCCTTGGAAACGAACAGAGAACATTCTGTCATTTTGGAGATTGCATCCAAGTACTGCATTTCGGACTCTTTTGTTGACTATGATGGGAACTCCATTTCTTCTAAGGGATTCCTACTCACAGTAGTGGATATAATGGTCATCTGAGTTAAATGCACCCATTCCAGTCCATCTTGGTTCGCTTAGTCCTAGAATGTCGATGTTTACTCTTGCCATCTCCTGTTTGACTGCTTCCAATTTGCCTTGATTCATGGACCTAACATTCCAGGTTCCTATGCAATATTGCTCTTTACAGCATCGAATCTAGCTTCTATTACCAGTCCCATCCACAAATGGGTGTTGTTTTTTCTTTGGCTCCATCCCTTCATTATTTCTGGAGTTATCTCTCCACTGATCTCCAGTAGCATCAGTTCAGTTCAGTTCAGTCACTCAGTCGTGTCTGACTCTGCGACCCCATGAATCACAGCACTCCAGGCCTTCCTGTCCATCACCAACTCCTGGAGTTCACTCAAACTCATGCCCATCGAGTCAGTGATGCCATCCAGCCATGTCATTCTCTGGTATCCCCTTCTCTTCCTGCCCCCAATCCCTCCCAGCATCAGAGTCTTTTCCAGTGAGTCAACTCTTTGCATGAGGTGGTGGGCACCTACTGACCTGGGGATTCATCTTTCAATGTCCTATCTTTTTGCCTTTTCATACTGTTCATGGGGTTCTCGAGGCAAGAATACTGAAGCGGTTTGCCATTCCCTTCTCCAGTGGACCAGTTTCTATTAGTAGTTGCAGACTAGAACACAGTATTTACTTATTAGAATCATGGTTCATAATTATATCTTTGAGCATCCCTGGTGGCTCAGACAGTAAAGAATCTGCCTGTAACATAGGAGACCCAGGTTTGATACCTGGGTCTTTGGGATGATCCCCTGGAGAAGGGAATGGCTACCCACTCCTATATTCTTGCCTGGAGAATTCCATGGGAGAGGAACCTGAAGGGTTACAGTCTTAAGGGGTCCAAAAGAGTCAGACACGACTGAGCAACTAACACATATTTAATTATATCTTTAAGCATAAAATTTCCAACACAAGTCACATGGAACACAAATTAAACCATTTTCTAACAGAATTAGTATGAATTTGTTGCCACCCTATTCTATTAAAGCAATTTTTTTTTTCTTGATAACATACATATTACCTTTGTCCTCTAAAATGCTTTGAGTACCTTAAAGAGACAGCATCCCCCATTGGCTCAGCAGTAAAGAATCCACCTGTAATTCAGGAGACACAGGTTTGATCCCCGGGTCAGGAAAATCCCCTGGAGGAGGGCATGGCAATCCACTCCAGTATTCTTGCCTGGGAAATTCCATGGAAGAGGAACCTAGCAGGCTACAACCCATGGGATCAAAAAAGAGTTGGACATGACTCAGCATTAAACAAGAGCAACAACCTTAAAGAGAAGTATAATGCAAATTTAAGAGAGCATTATTATTATTTTCAAGATTCTTAAAATGTATAGTTACAAAGTTATGGTTTCTTTGCCGTGAGATAATTAAACATAATCAAAAAATAAAACATCATATTTAATACATTCTAGGTCTCAATATTAAACATTTTTTCAATTAATTTTTCAACATCTTCCAAACATCAGTGTTCATATCTTATAAAGGGCTTTTATTTTGTTTCTAGAGGTTAAATGGCAATTTAAATGGCCATGGCAGCATCCTGCAGACTTGGGTTGGCTATTTCCACTTCATAAATCAACAGCTTTTCTCCCAGGACTGAGAGAGGCTCCAGATGTATGTATTCCATTTTGAAAGAAAAAAAAATATTATTAAGGGTTTCCAGATAACCGCACTAGTGAATAAATAGTAAAGTTGCCTCAAGGTCCATCAGGGAAGCCCAGAGATTATACAAACGTTATTTGTCAGCAAATACATATCGATTGAATAGAAGTTGGTTCTCCTTCTAATTGCTATGTTGCCTTACAAGGAACTCTGTAGATCAGGGATTTTACTTTATCAAAAGAAAATGAAGTGGTTGCAGTTTGCCCTGACAGACTGCATATGGGGAAATACACAACAGAGTTACATTTTTTGAAAGGGACTTTGGGCAATGAAAGTGATTTATAGAACCTTTACATGCCTAAACTTGATATTCCTGGGGAGTATTTAATGATAGAGAGTGTGTAAGAGCTTAAATGTAGGCAATAAAACTCGTAGGTCAAGGAAAGGGTCAACTCAAACATTTATAGCTGACCTTGTGTTTATATCCCATAAGTACTTACTTTTTGGTTCTAAGATACATTGGATATTACCAGTCTTGTTTTGATACCTTAGATTTTTTTTTTTTTACCTTGGAAATTATTTTGTATCATCTGAAATACAAGTAAAATTTTAAATTCTAAATATAATCAGAACAATTATTTGATAGTTATATGTAAATCTATTATGGTTGTGGTGGTTCAGTCATTAAGTCATGTCTGACTCTTGCAACCCCATGAACTGTAGCCTGCCAGGCTTCTCTGTTCATGGGATTCTCCAGGCAAGAATACTGGAGTGGGTTGCCATTTCCTTCTCCAGGGCATCTTCTCAACCCAGGAATCGAACCTGGGTGTCCTGTGTTGCCAGCAGATTCTTTACTGACTGAGCCACGAGGGAAGCCCAGTAAATCTATTATAGAACTATGCAAATACAAGATAACGTATTACTAAATCTTAGCAAGTTATTTTTATCCAGAACACTTTTTTTTTAATGAATTAATATACATTTATTTGAGGATAATTACAATATTGTGTTGATTTTTGCTATACATCAGTATGAATTAGCCACAGGAAATATGTGTCCCCTCCTCCTGAACACCCCCCGATACCCTATCCTTCCAAGTTGTCACAGAGCACTGGCTTTGGGTTCCCTGCTTCATACATCAAACTTGCTCTTGTTATCTATTTTACATATGGTAATGTACATGTTTCAATGCTCTTCTCTCAAATCATTTCACCTTCTCCTTCTCCCACTGAATCCAAAAGTCAATTCTTTATGTCTGTGTCTCCTTTGTTGCTCCATATGTAGGATCATCAATGTCATCTTTCTAGATTCCATATATGTGTTAATATATGGTATTTGACTATATATTATAGCGTATAATATACGGTATTCTCTTTCTGACTAATTTCACTCTGCTCAAAAGAATTTAGACCTAACCTATGAGAGTTTATGGTTAGAGGAAATAATTCTAGAGCTCCCAGGGGGAAGTAATACCTTTTCAGAATGCTAAATGTGGAAATAGAAGTATATGAAAGGTATTAAATTAATTTTGAAGGAAGGAATTAGGAAAGTTTCAAAGAAGATAGAAGATCTGAGATGGATTTTAATGAGTGGATATGAGTTTTTCTGGTTGACAAAAATTAGAGCAAAGCAGCATAAGAAAATATACAAAGGTGGTCAGATATAACATTATGTTATCTTTTCATGGAAAGCATTCCCAGTAAAAATCAAATTCCAAACAGAATCAGCAACATGATCTAAAAATCATTCTTCCCTTTGGACTGAGGGCTAAAAACTATCAGTTTCATCTCAAGTCTAGTAATGCATTTTGCATATCTCATGATTATTCCATTCTGCTGTGAACTAAACACATTCATATTAAAACAGATACCCAGCAATGCTTACAACAGAAGTGGGTACAGCGTCATAAATGTAATCCCCTCTCAATGACAGAACAGACAACTTTCCATAGCTATTATAGAGAAGTTTTGGTTTGTGATAACAGAAAGCTTCTTTTTTCCTTTGTCTCCTTTCTTCCTGTTTCTTGACCCTTTCTTGGATCTGGCTATCGTGAACAGAACACCTGTAAATTCAGATGCACAGAGGAATGAAACAAACAAACAAAAAAATCAAGATATGTCCAGTTAGCCTTAAATTTTCTCTAGTGAGAGCTCCTCATTTCTGCCTCTTTTCAACTACTCTGAATGAATTAAATCTCCAGTGAACTATATAGCTCATGAAATTCTGAAGACAAAGACACAGTTTGCTGGAGTTCTACTCCATTTTAAATGACAAAGCTGTTCTCTATGAAAATTTTAACACCAATGTATATCTTTTAATGGACTTCTAAACATAGCTTGGAATTCTTAGAATTATCACTCTGCAAAGTCACATTAAATTCCTATTTGTCATCACTTTACATGGAATAATTAACAAGCATACAGTTGTATCTGAGAAGTCATTATGCTGTAGATTTGAAATTATTTGAAATTATTGTCTTTTAATTTTAGAAAAATTATGAGATCTGTGAAAATATGACAACACTCTAAAAATTTATAAAAATGTATTCATATTTTCTTTTTTTTTCATATTTTCTATAATTTAATTCAATAAGCATTTGAAGTGAAGTGAAAGTCACTCAGTCATGTGTAGTCCATGAAATTCTTCAGGTCAGAATACTGGAGTGGGTAACCTATCCCTTCTCCAGGGAATCTTCCCAACCCAGGGATCAAACGCAGGTCTCCCACATTGCAAACAGATTCTTTACCAGCTGAGCCACAAGGGAAGCCCAGGAATACTGGAGTGGTTACCCTATACCTTCTCCAGGGGATCTTCCTGACCCAAGAATCGAGCCAGTGTCTCCTGCATTGCAGGCAGATTATTTCACAACTGAGCTATCAGGGAAGCCCAATAAGCATTTACTGAGGGCATACTAGGCCTCAGATGGTAAAGAAACTATTTGCAATGCAGGAGACCCAGGTTTGATCCCTGGGTTGGGAAGATCCTCTGGAGAAGGGAATAGCTACCCACTGTGCATACTGTTTGCCAAGCTCTGAGAATACATGATGAGGTACAGTTCCACCCTTGTCATTCATATTCACAGTTTATTGTCACTGATTAGGATCTCCAAGTATTTCTGAAGGTCAACATAGATTTTTATTATGATTCATGATAATTAAAAATGTCCTTAAGTTAAAATATCTAATTTAGCTTTATACCCCCAAATGAAATCTCTTGTATCTCTAGTCATAGTCTGGTTCATTCCATTTTTATTAAGTACACCAGCTATCATATAGTAACAATAGTCTTTTGTTCTGTTTTTCCCAATCAGTTGTCAAAGTCCTCTTGATTTTGTTTGGAAAAAATTTTAAAGCAACTCTTTGCTGACCATTTCTGCATTAACTTGGCACCTGTTTACTTCTCATCTATACTATGAAACCCTTCCATTTACTTATCTCCGGTCTTCTCCTTCCTCAAATCAAATTTGCAAATTGCAGAGACATAATACTCCTGAAGAGGCTTCCCAGTTGGCAATAGCGGTAAAGAACCTACCTACCAATGCAAGAGACACAAGAGATGCGGGTTTGATCCCTGAGTCAGAGATCCCTTGGAGGAGGAAATAGCAACCACTCCAGTATTCTTGCCTGGCAAATCCATAAACAGAGGAGCCTGGTAGGTTGCAGTCCATGGGGCTACAAAGAGTTGGATACAACTGAGCACAATACTCCTGAAAAATATCGGCACAAACAACACTTGGTTAAAGTAAAATCAACGGTGTTCAGTTTTGCCTATTGTGTCCAGAAAAGTCGCAAACTCAAGTGTGTAAAAGGGCAGGCACATGGTGGGTAGAATTAAGACAGTAAGGATTAGTAGAGACCTTGGCATACGTAGGCTCCAAATAAGTCACTGACAGAACTTAATTCCAGCTGATTGCTTTTCTATTGGAATTCAGGCTTATTTTTGAATTTTTTTTTTCTGGAAAGAATATAGAGTTTCCTAATTTTTAAGACACTGTGTATACCAAACAAAATACAGCTATACATGTGTCAGTAGTTCTAATAGACACCTCTTGCTGGATATGGAAGGCTGATGGTTGTGAACTCTGGTCTATAGCATTGGACTAGTTAATGTTACCTGGATTGCATGGCCCAGCAAAACCTAGCCCTGCTGTCTCTTTCTAATGTCATCTCTTATCATTATCATTACCTAACTTTGATGCTGTGCCTATGTTTTATGGACACTGTGCCTGGTATTTGCTCTCTACAACAATTAATGAAGTAGGATTATTATACCCATTTAAAAGATGCAAAATTTGTTGCAAAGAGGTTGAAAAGTTTAGTAACAGTGATCAGTAGTTGATTCAAATACAGCATTGTCCAATTCCAAAGCTTCTGCACCTTACACTTACTTCCCTATGCTGTTCGGCAGATACATGCATACTAAAAATGTATATTCTTCCAGGAACCCTGTTAGAAAGGAACTAATTTCATCTTCATTTTAAAAGTAAGGTTAATGATTATATGACTTGACTAAAGTCACAAAACTTAAGAGGTAGGACAGAGAATGAATCTGCACAGCTTAAATCTAGTCATCTTTCTTGTTAAGCTTTATAGTACACTAAATAAATATAAAAATGAACAAACAAGTAAGTTTTTTTTTTTTTTTAAAAAAAAAAAAAGCTTTTTCTTAAATCCACCTCAAATGCCACTTTTCCTGTAATGATTTTCTTGTTCCTCTTCACTGGAAGTAATCTCTTCTTCTGCTGAGCTACCATATTACTTTGCTTATATTTCTCTCATATACATTGTGATTAAATGTGCCTGCATCTAACCTCTTTTACTAAACAAGATCCACATGCTGTGATGATGAACAGTGCCTTTCTCATAGTTGGAGCCTGGCAAAATTGCTGAATGAATTCAGAAATATACAAGTTACGGAGTTTTATTTATTTCTTGACACAAGAAGTATATAAATGTAATAAAAATGATAATTAAAAATAAAGTGTTCTTTAAGAAATCTGTATTTCTCATCATACCTCTTGCTGGCTATGCTTAAAAACCGAGTTAAATATAAGCCATCAAAACTGTTTATTAGATTGTTTAGCAAATAGATATACTATATATTAATATTAGTCAAATAGTAGGAAAAAACTCATTTGGTTGGGAAAAAGTTGGGGCTTAATGGTGGGCAGTACTGTCAACATGCAAGCCAATTTCCCTGTAGCACATTGCATAAAAACATTTTGTTCAAACCAGTTATCCTGCTGTGTTATGTGGTTTCCTGCCAAAATGTTCCTTTGCTGTCATGTAGATAGCCAAAGCTATCTGTTAGGAAAAATCCCTTCTCTAATCATACAGCCCAACTCAGCACTTTCAAATGTCCACAGGAAATAGACACTCATCTTGAAACCATCAGGGATGGATAACCTGATGTCATATAGTCCAAGAGACTACCCTCTCCTAAACTCTGAATCAGAAGTGACTTTAGCACTCAGAGAAAGCTCAGGCTTGAATGCTCTATGATAGGACTTATTTTTCATTCTATTTTACTGAGAAATTTTTATAAGATAAGGTTAGGATCGTTATAGTCAACCATGGCACTCCAAGATAGTAAACCCGTTAACATTCACTGTAGCCCTGCAGTTTTATTAGAGTATCTTAGTGAATGATATTGCACCCACTGTTTTCTACTTCATTGCTGCCTTTATTATGTTAACATGAAAAAGAGCATTATAAAATCAAATGCATGAGAATTAGAAATAATTCCCTATTATTGCCCCCCCAAAATAAATAAGATAAATAACATGTAACAGTAATTTATACAGATTCACTTAGCAGGAATTCTGATTTGTACATCGAGCAGAAGAGGTTCCTAACAGGGCTGTGTAGGACTTTATTTTGCACTACAGTTAACAAATTCTCAGGAAAAGTCCAGTTGATCTCAATACCAAAGGTGTTGAGCCCTTATTCCCCACTGTGCTAAAATGTTCACAACCTTGGTGTTACTGATTTTTAGAAGTTCATACTGAGGGACAAGTGGCTTTGCTTGGCAAAACTGGTGAAGAGGAGTGTAATATGCATAGAAGGAAAAGAAGTTTATTTCTGAGGGAAAGGTACGATCTAAGAAGGGAACATTGGATAACATGTTTGAATGTAGACGGTGGTAAAGAAAAGAGTGAAATGCAAGAAAAGTATATGTTTAGAATTATTCCTTAGGGTTGTGGGGTGCAGGGTCCCCCAGACATAAGAGAGACATGAAAGAAAGTGTAAAGTGGACAATGACTGACTTTACTCTTTGCTTACTTTCTTGTCCCAGAAAACATACTCCAGAAAAATATATCAGCAATCTTTTTACTTCTATAACCATGTATGCATGAATGCGTATGTGTGTGTGTGTGTGAGTGTGTTTGAAGCTCTGAGGACCAACACAGATAATCATGTACAAGTAGTTAAGAGCTCTTATTTTTTCAGGGAGATGTGACTCGCAGTACTCCATGGTACTTGGTGTGAGAAAAGCAATCCAATTTAAACACTTCACTATGAGAAGAATTTTGGTTCGCTCAGAGTGGACACTTGCCTTTCATTCACCCAACTTCTAAGGTCATCCCTACAGCAGAGAAGGAGGAAACAATATCTCTGACTCCCAGATCCATAGCAGAGAGAATAAGAGCCCTGGTCCACGATCAGACTACATGGTTTGAATCTGGCTCTATTGTTTTTTTACTTTGTGAATTGGGTTAACTTAATCTCTTTCTGCCTCAGTTTTCTCATTTGTTTAAAGATGGGGATAATATTAAATATTTATAGGATTTTGGGGAAAGTTGCATTGAGCAACTGTTTAGAATAGAGTATAACACAGAGTAAGTGCTCAAGAGATAGTATTTTTCATTAACACTTAGTTTAGTACTACTATTAATTCTAGTGTTACCTGTGAAGAAAGTGGGGTCCTTGTTTTCCCTGGGTTACAGAAAAAGTCTTTGTGGAGTCCGCAACATCAGACTTTATATTTTCCCCACTTTCTTCCATTTTTCATTCTACTTTCTAAATATAATATATTTTCATTTTAATTATTCAGTAACCTGATTATTCTTCGCAATCAGCTTTCTTCACAGTCCAACTCTCACATCCATACATGACCACTCGAAGAACTGATGCTTTTGAACTGTGGTGCTGGAGAAGACTCTTGAGAGTCCCTTGGACTGCAAGGAGAGCCAACCAGTCCATTTTAAAGGAGATCAATCCTGGGTGTTCATTGGAAGGACTGATGCTGAAGCTGAAACTGCAATACTTTGGCCACCTCATGAGACGGGTTGACTCACTGGAAAAGACTCTGATGCTGGGAAGGTTTGGGGGCGGGAGGAGAAGGGGATACAGAGAATGAGATGGCTGGATGGCATCACCGACTCAATGGACATGAGTTTGAGTGAACTCCGGGAGTTGGTGATGGACAGGGAGGCCTGGCATGCTGTGATTCATGGGGTTGCAAAGAGACAGACACGACTGAGCGACTGAACTGAACTGAACCTGATTATTATTTCTTCCTATTTTGTACAAATGTGTTTTCCTATACCATGAAATATGATTTTTTCCAGACATAAAAATCTATAATTAATTATCAAAAAGTTAAGACAAAAATTAAGCTACTCTCTCTAACCATATAGTTATGTAGAAATTAACATGGGAAATATGCTATAACTACATACTCTGCAATTAAAATTATGTGAATCATTATTTATAAAGATTAATTTCCATTAAAATTTAATGATTTCACTGATTGGTTTTGAAAAAAGATTCATTCATTATATATTATTCCTAATTTTAATAGAGTCGGTGATGCCATCCAGCCATCTCATTCTCTGTCATCCCCTTCTCCTCCCGCCCCCAACCTTTCCCAGCATCAGAGTCTTTTCCAGTGAGTCAACTCGTCGCATGAGGTGGCCAAAGTATTGCAGTTTCAGCTTCAGCATCAGTCCTTCCAATGAACACCCAGGATTGATCTCCTTTAGAATGGACTGGTTGGATATCCTTGCAGTGCAAGGGACTCTCAAGAGTCTTCTCCAAAACCACAGTTCAAAAACATCAATTCTTCGGCGATCAGCTTTCTTCACAGTCCAACAGATAATGAGATGGCTGGATGGCATCACCGACTCTGTGTACATGAGTTTGAGTGAGCTCTGGGAGTTGGTGATAGACAGGGAGGCCTGGCGTGCTGTGATTCATGGGGTCGCAAAGAGTCGGACATGACTGAGCGACTGAACTGAACTGAATTTTAATAGAAACCTCTATTTAGTTTGTCTTCAGATTGACATGAAATAATTTTAGTTTAAGTAAACCTTTAGATTGAAATAAACTTTTTAATAGGCATTGCCAAAACCTCAGAAGCTGAAAAATATTTCTCTCTACAAACGTGAACTCTTGGAAAAAATGTCATTTCTTGGGTCTACCATGTGTCTTCTCCTCTGCATGTTCAAGGATTTTCATCAGGATGGCCAGTGGGTCAAAGGAATCTTTGTCCATGGCTTGACTAAGGCAAATTAGTGCCTGTTAATGCTGACTTGGCAAAACTCTATTAGCCTTTGCCCTGCTTCTTTTCGTGCTCCAAGGCAGGGCAAAGGCTAATAGAGTTTTGCCAAGAGAACGCACTGGTCATAGCTACCACCCTCTTCCAACAACACAAAAGAAGACTCTACACATGGACATCACCAGATGGTCAACACTGAAATCAGATTGATTATATTCTTTGCAGCCAAACATGGAGAAGCTCTATACAGTTAACAAAAACAAGACCAGGAGCTGACTGTGACTCAGATCATGAACTCCTTATTGCCAAATTCAGACTTAAATTGAAGAAAATAGGGAAAACCATTAGACCTTTCAGATATGACCTAAATCAAATCCCTTATGATTATACAGTGGAAGTAAGAAATAGATTTAAGGGTCTAGATCTGATAGATAGAGTGCCTGATGAACTCTGGACGGAGGTTCATGACACTGTACAGGAGACAGGGACCAAGACCATCTCCATGGAAAAGAAATGCAAAAAAGCAAAATGGCTGTCTGAGGAGGCCTTACAAATAGCTGTGAAAATAAGAGAAGTGAAAAGCAAAGGAGGAAAGGAAAGATATAAGCATCTGAATGCAGAGTTCCAGAGAATAGCAAGGAGAGATAAGAAAGCCTTCCTCAGCGTTCAATGCAAAGAAATAGAGGAAAACAACAGAATAGGAAAAACAAGAGATCTTTTCAAGAAAATTAGAGATATCAAGGAAACATTTCATGCAAAAATGGGCACAATAAGGACAGAAATGGTATGAACCTATCAGAAGCAGAAGATATTAAGAAGAGGTGGCAAGAATACACAGAAGAACTGTACAAAAAAGATCTTCACGACAAAGATAATCACGATGGCGTGATCACTCACCTGGAACCAGACATCTTGGAATGTGAAGTCAAGTGGGCCTTAGAGAGCATCATTACGAACAAAGCTAGTGGAGGTGATGGAATTCCAATTGAGCTATTTCAAATCCTGAAAGATGATGCTGTGAAAGTGCTGCACTCAATATGCCAGCAAATTTGGAAAACTCAGCAATGGCCACAGGACTGGAAAAGGTCAGTCTTCATTCCAATCCCAAAGAAAGGGAATGCCAAAGAATGCTCCAACTACCACACAATTGCACTCATCGCCCACACTAGTAAAGTCATGCTCAAAATTCTCTAAACTAGACTTCAGCAATATGTGAATTGTGAACTTCCAGATGTTCAAGCAGGTTTTAGAAAAGGCAGAGGCACCAAAGATCAAATTGCCAACATCCGCTGGATCATGGAGAAAGCAAGAGATTGCTTCTGCTTCATTGACTATGCCAAAGCCTTTGACTGTGTGGATCACAATAAACTGTGGACAATTCTGAAAGAGATGGGAATCCCAGATCACCTGACCTGCCTCTTGAGAAACCTGTATGCAGGTCAGGAAGCAACAGTTAGAACTGGACATGGAACAACAGACTGGTTCCAAATAGGGAAAGGAGTAAGTCAAGGCTGTATATTGTCACCCTGCTTATTTAACTTCTATGCAGAGTACATCATGAGGAATGCTGGGCTGGAAGAAGCACAAGCTGGAATCAAGATTGGTGGGAGAAATATAAATAACCTCAGAAATGCAGATGACACCACACTATGGCAGAAAGTGAAGAGGAACTCAAAGGCTTCTTGATGAAAGTGAAAGAGGAGAGTGAAAAGGTTGGCTTGAAGCTCAACACTCAGAAAACGAAGATCATGGCATCTGGTCCCATCACTTCATGGGAAATAGATGGGGAAACAGTGGAAATCATGTCAGACTTTATTTTTTTGGGCTCCAAAATCACTGCAGATGCTGATTGCAGCCATGAAATTAAAAGATGCTTACTCCTTGGAAGGAAAGTTAAGACGAGCCTTCAATTCAGTTCAGTTCAGTCACTCAGTCATGTCCGACTCTTTGTGACCCCATGAATCACAGCACACCAGGCCTCCCTGTCCATCACCAACTCCTGGAGTTCACTCAAACTCGTCCATCGAGTCGGTGATGCCATCCAGCCATCTCATTCTCTGTCGTCTCCGTCTTCTCCCACCCCCAATTCTTCCTAGCATCAGACTCTTTTCCAGTGACCAGCCTAGATAGCGTATTAAAAAGCAGAGACATTACTTTGCCAACCAAAGTCCGTCTAGTCAAGGCTATGGTTTTTCCGTGGTCATGTATGGATGTGAGAGTTGGACTGTGAAGAAAGCTGATCGCCGAAGAATTGATGCTTTTGAACTGTGGTGCTGGAGAAGATTCTTGAGAGTCCCTTGGACTGCAAGGAGATCCAACCAGTCCATTCTAAAGGAGATCAATCCTGGGTGTTCATTGGAAGGACTGATGCTAAAGCTGAAACTCCAATACTTTGGCCACCTCATGCGATGAGTTGACTCACTGGAAAAAAGTCTTATGCTAGGAGGGATTGGGGGTAGGAGGAAACGGGGACGACAGAGTATGAGATGGCTGGATGGCATCACCGACTCGATGGACATGAGTTTGAGTGAACTCCGGGAGTTGGTGATGGACAGAGAGGCCTGGCATGCTGTGGTTCATGGGGTCGCAAAGAGTCGGACACGACTGAGCGACTGAACTGAACTGAACTGAATGCTGACTTTCCTCATTGCAGTCATCTTCCAACCCTGCTATTTTCTTCCATTAGGCGTGCCATAAACTGTTGGAAAGGAGTAGTGAGGAATTTATTTCTTTCAGTCCTGAAAGCATAACATCCATATCTTCTTGCCATTTCTCTTACTCTAGACTTAGTATTAAGGCAAAATAACTCAGAATGGTCTCCTGCTGCTGCTGCTGCTGCTAAGTCGCTTCAGTCGTGTCCAACTCTGTGCGACCCCATAGACGGCAGCCCACCAGGTTCCTCTGTCCCTGGGATTCTCCAGGCGAGAACACTGGAGTCGGTTGCCATTTCCTTCTCCAATTCATGAAAGTGAAAAGTGAAAGTGAAGTCGCTCAGTCATGTCTGACTCTTCAGGACCCGATGGACTGCAGCCTACCAGGCTCCTCCACCAATGGGATTTTCCAGGCAAGAGTACTGGAGTGGGGTGCCATTGCCTTCCCTGCAGAATGGTCTAGAGATGTGCAAAAAGATCAAGTCCCCATGTTAACAGATGATCAGATCCTATTTTCAGGAAACAACTTCCTCTGTCCTTAGCAGCGTCTTCAAAATTTGAATGATCACTAGTAAGGTTTAGATCATTGAGAATGGTTTTGCAATGCCTTACCATTGCAAAGCAAATGGGATTCTTTTTTTCTTTCTTCACCATAGATAAACTGATTTTGATTCAGTAATACAGTCTTCTTTAGGGAGCATTAAACTGTTGTAAGGGTCAGGAGGTGCTGATTTGCACATGTGGTGTGACTCAAACCCAAGTGTTCATGAGGAAAAGCCTACATCATAAAAATCTGCTGTTCTACCCCTTTCCCACTGAGGCATTATGTCTTTGTTAAGGAACAGTTACATCCATCGTTCTCATTAGTTTGATTAATGGTCTACCTCTAATAGAGGCCACCACCTGACATTTGGGGAAAAAAATACATGGCAGGTAATTTTTAAAAATACAGAACCTGTCCCGTTAACCTAGTTTCATTCCCTTTGGTAAGTGTGGCAATTGGATGTGACACTCATCAGTGGGAGAGGGCTGACATCCTTTCTTTCCCTCCCTCTCCAGTTCAATTAAAAGAATGATAGCCTGGCTTCCTGGAGAAACTGAAGCAAAGGTAGGGAGAGAGCTGTTAAATATCCCAGCACAATAAGCACAGGCTATAGTGCCCACAAATTAACATTTCCTGTCAATTAGAGACCTTAAGGTTTCACTGGAATATTGAATTAATGAAGTGATTCTGTTCCTAATAGGTAACACATCTCCTGTGCCTTGCTTGTCTTTTCATTTAGAAAAACAAAGAGGTGTAAAAATGGGCCAATTTCAATTTTTTTTTTAATGCGGAACTAAAACTTATATTCAAAAGTCTTCACTCCATAGGTGTTTATGGGTCTCACTACTTTCTTCTGTTTTGGCCTTTAGAATTATTACAATTGTTTTTTTTTTTTTTTTCTAACCCTGATGGTTATCGACTGTTTTAATAACAGGATGTGACTTTAGTTTCAGAATTTATTCTGTTCTGAGATAAAGCCCTCGAACTCTTGAAACAGAAAAAGGATATAAAATTGGCCTTTGGTATACCCTTGCCTAGTAGGCTTGTCTTAGTATATGACTACTAAAATCACCCTGTTGGTTTCCATTTCCATGCGCAGGAGTCAATAATCCCAATTTATGTGCTCTCATGACCTAATGGGAAATGGACTTAAATTCTCCCAAACAAATTACATGTTCTTTTGTTGTTTTTATTGGTTTGCTTTTCCATTTAATGCTCTATTTCCATACCTAAGTCTATTTTCCCTCCAAAGATTAGAGAATCCGTGTTTCTAAGCTATAGTACAAGCTCTTCCCTGCCCCCTTGCCACAAGCAGGATGTTACTTCAGCCTGGAAACTGATGACAGCAGCTGTCCTTGGGCATGGACGTCCTCTTTAATCAAAGTGAGTTCCCTAATGGGCACTATAATGACATTCATTTGCCATTTGGATGTACCTGATGTGACACTTCAGGCAACATCATGATTACTTTCCCTTAAAAATGTAAAATAATTTTATAAAATCAAAAAGGCAGAAATATTGCCTAAAGAAGTTCAGTTTAAAAAATAGCAATATTATCATGGTTTTAGAAAAAGTGCTATAATCTTCTATCTCACAAATTATAATAGTGTGATTTTATATTTAACTTGGTAATAAGATTCTGTATTTGAAAGTAATAGATCTTTTGGTTACCAAAAAATGTTAGTCTGTAGACTCTATAACAGGATTTTTTGAGTTAAGATATAGGATGACATTAATTTAATGATAACATTGTTGGGCACATCTTAGAACATTTTGAATTTGAAATAATTTTGATAATGGAGAAAATTGCTATATGCTACAACTAATATTTAGAACCAGATTAACATTTACAAGGTTTCCTTTTACATAAAATCTTCAATACTACTCTAAATAAAATGCATGCAGGGAAGTGTTCCATGAAAAACTGAAAGGGATGTTTACCAATGAAAATGGGAATTTTTCTCCAGAATATATTATATTGATAGTATTTATTAACTATAATGGAAAGCAATTTTTTTAAAAATTTAGGGAAATTTCTTAATAGTTTCTTATTTTGTTACAATCATTGACCTGGGGGTTTGGAACAATCTTTAGAGCACACACAGCTCATCTTCAGCCTCCTAGAAAGATAGATACTGCCTATAATGAGTTTGTATCTTGTCCAAGCATGATGAATCTAAACATTAAACTCAATAGATAGTGTATTTTTCCCTTTATAAGAATCACCAGGGCACATACTTTTATAATCTTCCCTTTTACTCTGTTCCACTGTCTAACAAGCCTTAACAGCCAGACTTCTAGCTTCCAAAGTGTCACAGAACCAGATCATCAAGCAACATAGAAAGGAAATAAAAGGACAGAATATTGTGATCAATAGCAACTTCCTGTGTGATTTTTGAAACTAACAAATGCCTATTACTAAACATCCAATAAGCAGTGATATCAAGTTGCAATACAAATTGAATATAGCTTTGAGTTAGACCTGAATTAAATGCTGACTCTACTGTTGAGGAGCTGTGTATTATGATCTTCAAAGCTATTGCTCTCAGAGTCTCAGCTTCCTCATCTTAAAATGGGGATAATAGGACCTGCTTTGAAGGAATGTTGTGAGACTTCTAAAAAAATCATACCAGAATGATTGGTAGCTATTATCTTTGGCTGTTGACTAATTGACTAGATGTAAAGCACCAAGCTGGATGATCTGTGCAGTGGTTAGTTAGCATTGTATATAAAACACAGTAAGGAGACTAAAAGCGAGAAACATTCTATATTAAGAGGATTATTTACATTATTCTCATACTGGCCCTGTCAAGTAGATACTGTTAAACTACAGATAAAGAACCTTAAAATTGGAGAGTTAGCTTGACAAAATTGTTACTCCAGAATGGGTACTCCTGACCACTATGTTATACTGAGTGGTATGATACTGCATTGTCTCCAAGGCAAGTGAAGTGAAGTGAAGTTGCTCAGTCGTCTCCGACTCTTTGCTACCCCGTGGAGTATAGCCCACCAGGCTCCTCTGTCCGTGGGATTTTCCAGGCAAGAATACTGGAGTGGGTTGCCATTTCCTTCTCCAGGGGATCTTCCCAACCCAGGGATCAAACCCAGGTCTCCTGCATTGCAGGCAGATGCTTTAACCTCTGAGCCACCAGGGAAGCCCTGTCTCCAAGGCAAAGATATGTACAAAGATATGGAGTTTCAGTAACTGAGGGAATCATTGTTGCTAGACATAGACAAGAGCCTCTCTGTATTAGTCTTTCAAATCTGGGATGTGACACCATGGTGTGCAATGAACTAGTAAATTCAATCTAATTTTTGGTCATACTCTTTAAAGAACTAATTCTTGAACACTGAAATCATAGAAAGTAACAACCCCCTTTCCCATAGGGAACTCCATTTCTCTTGAAAATAAATTAATAAAATAAATTTATATTTGAAGGCTATACTTTTATATGGAAGCTGGGGAGTCATTTATATTTTATATAATCCTCTTTGCCAAAGATTTTTCTTGTGATCCTTTGTGTCTTCTACTGAGTGGATACCTGATGGTCATGCATGATGTATTAGTCAAGGTTCTCCAGAGAAACAGAACTAATAGGATGTATATAGAGAGAGATTTCTTTTAAGGAACTAGTTCATACAAGTCTAAAAGTGAAGTCACTCAGTCATGTCCGGCTCTTTGCAACCCCATGAACTGTAGCCTACCATGCTCCTCTGTCCAAGGGATTTTCCAGGCAATAGTACTGGAGTGAATTGCCATTTCCTTGGCTGTCAAACCCCAAATTTGCAGAGTAAGCCAGCAAAGCAGTGGTCCAGGAAAAAGTTTCTGTTTAAGTTCAAGTCTATAAGCCATCTGCTTATAGATTTCCCTCTTGCTGAGGGACATTTGTTCTATTCAGACCTTCAAAGGATTAAAGGAGGCCCATCCACATTATGGAAGGCAATCTGTTTTAGTGAAACTCGACCAATTTAAATGCTAATCTTATTCCAAAACACCATCATGGAAACATCTAGAACAATGTTTGACCAAATATCTGGGCACTGTGGCCCAGCCAAGTAGTGATAAAAAACTAACCATCACAGAGATTCTGTTGTGGCACAGACTGATCAGTAGCATTCCAAATATCCCAATGTGTTCATTCAGCCACTGGAATTTTATAGGTTATGATTACTGTGATATCATAACCTTTATTTAATAGAGTACTATCTATATTTTAAAGTAAAAATTAAGCTAGGTGTATAAGATCATTTATTTTTCAAGATAAAAATGGAGAAAGAGAATAAAGATTTTGTTTTCATACCTAAAATGCCACAGACATATGTTAATGTCATTGAAAAATGACTCAGTCTCTTTCTTCAATGGATCCAAAATAACAGAGTAAATTTACTTATTAGAAGTATTTTTACTTTAAAAAATTTTCTAGAGATTAGGTAAAGAGTTATTTGGGGATATATGAAAAATAGTGGTTTTCAAGATAGTCTAATGACATGGTGATTCTGGACATTTTAGTATATGTATGGTAGCAAAACTCTGAAGATGTTTGCAGCAGTTGAAGTATATTTTCCTCACTGTGCATAATCATACAGATGTTAATATACAGTGTTTCCTGATTCACTTAAATCAGTCATGAAAGAGAAGCTCAAACGGAGCCCACTTCTATAGTCCTGTAAGACAAGCTCTTCCAGGAATTATATTTACAGAAAAAGAGAAATCTGCTCTGGAGATAATGTATATAATCACAGTTTCTAAAAATGGAAAAGCCTTATTGTATTTTTGTTTGGTATCTACTTTACATCATCGCCTGCAGCTATGTTCTGTTGCCATTATTTTATTACTAGTAAGAAAAAAAAAATCACTGCTAAGAACCTCAAAGTAGAGGACTTATTTTCTTAAGCTGTAATTATGTAACTCAAGTTTCAGTATCTTTTTCACAGAATAATAATGTGAAGGCTCTAAGACTATTGCAGAAGAAGCACTTTGAAGAACACTTTGTGAATATATTTTTCCAAAAACATACTTGAGTCTTTGCAGAAGGGTGAAAGTTCTATCAGAGAGAAGAGTATCAATGTTCTGGTTAAAATAAAATCCTCTGGAATATTTACAAATGATATGTTCAGTTCTGCTAATGAAGAAACAGCAGCCGATTTTATCAGAATTAGAACTGTTCTGTCTCTAAGTGCCATATCTTTTTGTTTATTTTGATTTGTTTTCCATGATTTTAATTGTTATCACTTGTTTAGGAAAGTTTGATTCTTTTGCTGAGTTTGTAGAAAATTGTCACAACAAATCTGATGTCTTTTCGTCCAGCTGTACCTCTTTCTAAGTCTTCTTTTCCAAGGATTCTTCATGGGACTCTTTATTCCTTCTGTTGGATAGGTGTCTGATGATCATAAAACTTCTGTTATAGTACAAGTTGTCTACAACTTTTCAACTTTCCCATTGTGATCGTACAGCCACTGGAAATTTCAGTGATGATTACTATGACAAATTTTTAAATCATTTCTATTTTAAAAACTGCTCGCATTTTCTTAAAGCCCATTATAGGATATCAAATCAACTTTTTAGCTATTGGAAATATCTATTTATTGAAACTAATTTTTAATTTTCCTTCAACTTTTCTTGAATCTATTTTTTAATCAAATACTGGCCTTTGCAATTCAAGATTAAATCTCATTTGATTAATTTCAAGCCATTTTTCTAGACTTTTGTACTATTATATGATGTCTCATTGCTTAATATCCTCTCTCATCTAAGAATTTAATTACTGCCATTAACAACCAACTGCAGATCATTTATGAAGACGTTTAACAGAGTTCAAGACTACTCTGAATGAAACTAAACACTTCACACTCACTGCCAAAGACTCAAAATACGCTTTTATATTTCTTGTGTATCTCATTAGTAAGCTAGATATAACCTTCTATTATGACCTACATGCTTCCCAAAGGAATTCTCATGATCCTAACATAGCAATGATTTTACTTTCATCAAAATTAGAAGTTCTTTACTTGGCCTAAATAATGATTTTGTTTATATTCATAAAAATGTTTTTTTTTTTTGGCAGAAAGAGTTCATCCATAGTGTTAAACTAATTTCCAAAAGAGTACATGACTCCCAAAATATATTAAATCATGTGCTTTCTTATAGTGTTAGCTGCTCAGTAGTGTCTGACTTTTTGCCACCCCATGGACTGTAGCCCACCAGCCTTCTTTGTCCTTGGTGTTCTATTTGGCTACCTACTCTTTGTTTAATATAGGACTAGTATAGTGCTATGCTTAATCAGGGTTCTATTAGTAAAGAAAGATACAGAGACTGCGGAGAGTGTTAATAACAGAACAACAAACATGAGGGAATGTTCTGAAAATGATAATGAATGCATTTCAGGTAAAAGGAGTCTGAAGAGAAATATAGTGCAAGTTTTTAAGTATTTTTATAATAAGAGCATAAGATCTCAACTGAGAGAAACTTGTATTTGAATCTAGGTCTTACTCTTATCAGCTGGCCAACTGTGACTATTTCCTCTATGTAAAATTGGAATAATGTCTATTTTGCTAGACTATTATGAAGAAGAAGAAGAAGAATATAGCTGACATATCCAGAGTAGTGAATGTCAGAATTGTATAAGTCCTTCTATAAATGAAGTTATTATTATTTATACCCTTTTTATCAGATATTCATCATAGCAGTTCCAAAGCAGAGTTTATAGTGTTGGTGGAGGATGGAAAATAAAAGGATGGAGTTTCATAACCACAGAAAACACTGGATCAGGCAGCTCTTTATTTAGCAGACTCATACACGGGTGCATTTGGTAGAATTCAAATTTTGCTGCATACTATGAGGTACAACATTTATTTCTGTTTTTCTCCATCCTTTTTTACCCTCCCTTCCTTTCTTTCTTTTTAGAAATGTTGCTAGATATAGCTATGTTTTTTGGGAGGGGATTTAATCATCAAGTCTGATTTTGCCATGATCTTTTCCTCAGATTACCACCTCAGTAGTAGGTAACAATGTTAGACACAGAAGGAATCAGGCATTGGTTAGGTTTATTTCTTGCCCTTTGTTTAAAACAGCAAGGAGGACTATATATGAAAATGTTGTATATTAATGTATACTAAACTGTTGGTGAAAATATAAGTGCAATATTGTTTAGATTAGAGTAGTAAGCTTTTTCAAGTAGGGCTTTTCCTCATTTTAAAAAAACTGGATTTCCTTAGGTAGTCTTGACATACACTAGAAGAAATAATGTTTGATAAGCTTGCATTGTTTTCCAAAACTGTGCCTATGCTGAGAATTGACTTACAATAATCTTGGTTAATGTTTTATTTCATTACTCTTGAGAAATAATAAGTTCTCAAAGTTCCTTGTGTTATCAATGCATATATATATATATATAATTGCTATATAATTTGTACAGTTAACACATTTAACACATTTCTATGAATCCATCAGAGTAAAGAGTTTTATAAGGAAATGAAAATAAGAACATTGTGAACAATAAATCTTTATAAAGAGGTTAGGAACTGAAGGCAGTATTAAGAAAATATGAAAGCCTAGTCAGCCACCCAAAGGAAACTTTGCCTTCTTTTCTGTTAATTATCTGAGACTTGATTCATAATTTTATACCTTACTGAAATTAATTATTAAATGTAACACGCATTCAGCCACACACACACACCAGGCTCACTATATATCAGGTACAGATATTTGTATAAAATCTCATTTAAACTTCTCAGTAACTCCATTTCAGAATTAAGAAAAAGTAACTACAAAGAGATAAACTAATCCACTCAAGGTCACATTGTTCCAAAACAAAGTAGTCTAACTCTAGAGACCATTGTTATGGCATTAGACATCCCTTAGCTTCAACTGTGAATTGAAAGATTCAGAAAATGAAGGATTGAAAAAGCTACAAGAGTCATTCCTTGTGGGTAGAGGTTGCCCTATATTGCTTCTTGAATCGGTTAGTTTGGGGGAACGTCAGAGGGTATAAGCAAGGTGGTTTTCTTAATCATCCAACTTCTTTGGTCAAAATCATAAAGTTGAACACATAAAAGGATGATGTGAGAGCAAAAGAAAACGACTAACAAGGAAGCATAGGTTGTAGGTTAATTATAACAATAAATGTCGTTGATTAAACACACATACGCAGGTACTGTGGCAACAATTTTTTATGTTGTGGTGGATTGCAAAAATGGCCACAGTTCTCTACCGTCCTTGCCCCTTTGCAATGTGATTTTGTAGTTCTTTACATTAAGAGATAGAAGCTATTTTCCCAATCCTTGAATCTTGGCTGGTTGCCCTTGTTACTTGCTTTGACCAATGGAATGTGTCAGAAGTAACATTTTATGCCATTTCTGAGCTTTGGTTTCAAGTGGACTCAGGGCATTTATTTGTTCTCTGTCTTGAAACCTCTACCACACCATAAGAAAACACTGATGAAAATGCATGGCCGCATTATCCTCATCGCCCTAGATAGAAGTTAGCCAGCTGCCAGGCAAAGACCCTGAGAAAGTTTTGGTGAAACCTGTCAAGTCCAGCCTAAATCAGCAGATCTGCTCAGATGTTTTATAAACTTATGAGCAGAAATAAATAAGTCATTAAATTTTGAGTGTATTTTATGCAGCAATGGATAAGTGTTACATACATGTTACCTCCTAAAATCTCAAAACAGCCTTTTTTGGTAAGTATCAATATTATTAACGTTTCAGAGATAACAAATCTCTTTACTAGCAATGAAGCAATGATGAGGGCCAGTACTTTCTGTGCAGTTTTGACTTAATGCCCAGGGCTTGTTCCTCTCAGAAGGGAAAAAGTTAGGGAATTGTCTGTTAATGAAGATCTAGATATAAATTGCTCCTTACTTTCAATTCAAATCTTTAAATCATGAGTCAAGGCAAGTTTTTTTTAAGCAAATTCCAATATCCATGGAAATGGCTTCAACACAAGCCAGTTTATTTGATTAACATTATAAAAAGATAGGCCAAAATCCAGAACTGAAGCAAAGCTCATTTATTTATTCAACAAACATTTATTAAGTGCCTGCCATATGCTGGGTCCTGTGTTTGGCACTGTTGTGTAATTAATTTAAAAAGAATCTATGATTTCAGAAACAACTTTAAGCTGAATAATTTAGGCAGAGCAAGGCAAGTTATTCATAAAGATGCAGACTAATTGGAAATGTCCTAGTTTAAATGCTGTACTTAAGCGGCAGTGAGAATGCTATGGATCTAAAGGGAAATACACATGAAGTTCTAAAACAATTTGTCAAAATAATTAAACATATTAACAGTGGTACTTGGAACCAAATTTCTTCAACCCACTCTGTAGAGAAGTCAGTATAAATTTGCTGCAGCATTTTATAACACGAGATATAGTGCAGCAGTAAGCCCAAGTCAAATGCTAAAAGATGGACCCAGCTTTATATATTGCCATAGGCAGAACCGGGAATCACACCAAGTACCAGCCAGCTAGAACCACCAGTTCAAAATGGCATTTGCCATTTATTTGGTATGTAGCTCTGCTTTCTTCTCATCGCCTCCAGCTCATAAAAACACTAGCTTCTCCCAGAAAGATTCTCTCTGTAGAGAATTCTAGGCTTGACCAACCATGGAGAAATAAATTTTCTTTTCTCTCACAGTGTATAATTTTCTCTTTCTAACTCCAGAGAAGGAACCATTGATAGCAGTTAATGGTATTTGTCTTCAGAAAACAAAAGGGTCTGACTCAGAATTTTACAAGATTTAATTTATTTTCTTATTACAAAGAAAAGTTCCAACACCTTGTCACTGCCAGACTCAAAGAGTTTTTCTCTCAGGTTAAAAAGAAAGTTTCTACAGTGTTTGAGTTATATTACTGTGAATAAATACATAGTAAATAATACAAATTCTATTTTATGATGATCTCAAAAATAGTAGCCTAGGTCAAGGAAAACAGAAAATTTCTCCTTACTGGTTGAAGTAATGAAAAGACAGTCCCTCTGTGTCATGTCTCTGAATATGTTTAACCACATGTTTTATCCACAAGCAGCAGTATGACCTCAAATCCCCAAAGAATGACTCGTTCGTTTTACTTTGAGTTCACAAATATATAGATGCCCAGTTATTCAATAATGCTACATGTTTTTTAATGTGTTGTTTGTAGTCAAGACCACTTATTCAAAGCCAACCATGTAGATAGAGTAAAAAGAGAAAACACATTCCAGATGTGATAGGCTTCCTTGATTGAAATTCTCCGTGGAGTCATTGCAATGTGTTTAACACCCGAGTTTCAGAAGATGCCAGCCCATTTTGCTTAAGTGGGCATTGGCCTTGTGATTTATTCAAGCTGTGCTTTCTCTGCTCTGCTCTCAAGGTGCTTGTGTTAAAAGAGTTACACCTCGTCCCCACTGACTTGTTTTTAACCCCCATAGCCTCAGTCCAGTTCAACAAATCTTTATTGAAGGCCTACCAAGCTTTGTTATTTGATGTTTTATTATGGTTTATAGGTGACCTGGATGAAACTTCACAAGGAGAATGTGATGTCTATTTGCAGTTCTAAATTGTATAGACATCAGAGCTGACCCTCACCCTGTGGGCCTTTAATTTGGTTTGACACATGAAGTCACATCAGCCAGTGCCTTAGAGGACGTCTTTTTGTCAAGTTCATCATTTACCCATAGACTCCTGAGCAAGAATAATCTAGAGACAACTTTCCTTTCAGCTTTGTGTCTCTGATGAAGAGCTTTCAGACGTATGGCACAAGTGGTATGTCACTTTGATCATCTGGTTGTCAGTTCGCTGTGCTATGTTGATTCTGTCACTGGTATCACGGTTTTTCCAGGCTCTCTTTTACTCTTCCCTCTCATTCAAACCTACTGTTCAATCTGTCATTGCATCCTGTCATCTCCTCCTTTGAACCGTCTTTCAGCTTCGGTCCTCCTCTCCTTTTCCATTACCACCACATCCCTCCAGCCTGGTGATAATTGCAAGGGTGCTCAATAGATTTTTTCTCACTCTCCTCTCTACCATTTCTTTTATTCATCATGAATATTTATTTCAGCCCATTTTCCTAAAGCCCTCTCTTCCTTTTGTTATTTCCAGTTCAGTAACCTAGAATTGTTCCCTTTTCACTGTCTTATAAAACACATTCTTTTATATATATATATATATATAACACATTCTAATGGGCAGACGTTACTCCCTTCAAACCAGGGGTCCCACTCACGTGAGGAAACTCCATGGACATGAAACTTTTAATAGCATGTTTGTGTGTGAATGCTAGGTTGCACTTTTTGTGACCCTATGGACTGTAGCCCACAAGGCTCCTCTGTCCATGTGATGGCCAGGTAAGAATATTGGAGTGGGTTGCATGCTCTCCTCCAGGGAATCTTCCTTGCAGGCGGATTCTTTACTGCTGAGCCACTGAAGAAGCCCAACAGCATGTTCACTCCTGCCTAATTGCTTTGTGTATGTTTTTCTTTTTTTCCAACACAAATTAAATCCTACTGAAGTAAGGACCACACAAGTTCCATTTCTTCCATATTCTCTGACAACTTTGGCCCCACTCACGTCCTTTGTGCTTCTGTATTAATACTCTGTCGCAGCACCTGCCCCGGTATGCTATAACTGTATACTCAAATGATTGTGTCTTGCACTTATTTATGAGCC
Organism: Moschus berezovskii; assembly: GCF_049115385.1. Lineage (NCBI taxonomy): Eukaryota > Metazoa > Chordata > Mammalia > Artiodactyla > Moschidae > Moschus > Moschus berezovskii. The sequence goes on along the minus strand of NC_142463.1, from coordinate 48,321,905 downwards.
CTCTGATGACAGAAAACACTCTTTCTTGTGAAACCTTGTAACCCCATATGCCCAAAAGAATTTGACTCCTAGTAAGTTCTCAGTGAAAACTTGTTAAAGTTTTAATAAAACTCTCTCTTCTCTAAATGCTTAACTTCAAACCAGAGCATAAGTTTAGCAATATGCCAGGTATCTGAAGATGAGAAATATGATGACTAGCATGTAAGGTTCCAGGATAGAAGAATTCTCATGAACAATGCTTTATTTGTAATTGTCTCCCCCGTACCACCCTCACCAAATCTCCTTAGAGGTAGAAATCATATCTTACTAGCCTTTTAATCTTTTGAAAGTCTTTGATGTAGTGACATCAGGGTTTCCCTGGTGGTTCAGATGGTAAGGAATCTGCCTGCAATGTGGAAGACCTGGGTTCAATTCCTGGGTTGGGAAGATCTCCTGGAGAAGGGAACAGCTACCCACTCCAGTATTCTTGCCTGGAGAATTCCATGGACAGAGGAACATGGCAGACAGGCTATAGTCCATGGGGTTGCTCAGACACGATTGAGTCACTGTCAGTTTCTTTCTTTCTTCTTCTTTTTTTTTTTAAATTTAGTGACAGGGCTGGTAACTGAGAACCTTGTGATTTGAATGTTTAGCCTTCTAGGGAACACGATTCCAGTGTCTTATCATAGCAGCCATTGGCTGAGCTTAAATACTGCCCTAAAAATGGAATACCGTCTCTCCCATTATTTATTTATTTATTTTTTTTGTATGGGCTTATCAAATCAAAGGCTACTATGTGTTTTATCTTCATGAGTTAGTGGAATGCGCTCATGTTTAAGGCTGGTTTGAAAAGTGTGGAGTCAGTCTTAAGAAATGTTTCCTAATTTAATAAGGTAAAATATCTCTGGAACACGGGTTCAAATGATGTTGATGGTTTGCAATTATGGTGTGATCTTTTAAAGGCAGGAATTTGGCGTATACAATGGTTTTTCCATAACAAATGGTAAGTCTGCACACAGTGCAGAGTGAATGACTGAATTTAACAACTGAGAGGTAACTTAGTAGTAGCACAGAGGGCAATATCAATGTGGAATAGAGGAGTATCCTAATGGAATGACATTTCAATCCTTCTCATATAAATGCTCCCTAAACCCCTTTATGTTCTACTGAACATAGCCACTCCTATTAAGTTTATCTATAGATGTTCTTGTGCTATAATTATCAAAATGGAATAGTTGCACCAGACTTTATGGCCCACAACACCAACAATATTTATTATCAGGTCCTTTATAGAAAAAAATTTTTTCAGCTCTTAGTCTAGAGCAACACCTGATGCCCAATAGATATGAAATAAATGTCTGTTATATGAATTAATGATAAATAGATACATCATTGATAAAACTTAGATAACACTCCACTATGCCCTCACAAGGCTTTGTATGTCTTGAAATGTTTGAAGACCCTGACAAATATGTTCAGTTATATTCTATGATCTAAAAGGGGTCCATATTCCTGTGGAAGGGAATTTAAATTTAGCCCGCAACTGAGGTTGATTTGTATAAACTGGAGAATCCCATGGACAAAGGAGTCTGACAGGCTACAGTCCATGGGGTTGCAAAGAGTTGGACATGACCTAGCGACTAACACACACACAGATATCCTTAAGTTTAGACTAGAGGAAAAAATAAATAAGGTTCTGAAAGAAAAGTCCCCATTGAGTAAGGAAATTTGGTATAATGCTAGATGAGCTATAAGTGGGATTACTAGGGAAAGCAGAGATCCCACTAATAAAAGTCAGAGCCTGTCATTTCTTTGACCCTACTGCCTTGGAAAAGATTTTGTTGCAGTATCAAAAATGGGAATATGCATTTTACTTTGGACCCCAAAACTAGACTGAAATCCCCCTTCTTGGAAAGAGAAGTTAAAGCAGAGATTTTTCCCTTCTGGTTGAAGAAGAAGGAAATCTTTGTTCCTTAGCTCAGGTTGCTATAATAGAATACCATAGGCTAGGTAGTTTGCAAACTACAAGAATATATGTCTAATAGCTCTGGAGGCTGGAAGTCAGAGATCAGGGTGCCAACAAAGTCAGATTCTGGTGAGAGCTCTCTTCTTGGTTTGTAGATGGCTGTCTTTCTCATTATGTGCATGCATGAGAAATCATGTCAGTTGTGTCCAACTCTTTGAAACCCTGTGGATTTGTAGCCTGCCAGGCAGCTCTGTCCATGGGGGTTCTCCAGCCAATAATATTGGAGTGGGTTGCCATGTTCTCCTCCAGGGGATCTTCCTGACCCAGGGATCAAACCAACATCTCTTATATCTCCTACATTGGCAGGCAGGTTCTTTACCACTAGGGCCACCTGTTAAACCCTCCTTCTCATTATATCCTCACATGAACAAAGCAGAGAGAAAATAAGAAAATAAGAGAGAAAATAAGAGAGAGAGAAAAATAGAGAGAAAATAAGCAAATTCTCTCCTATCTCTTTTTATAAGGGCACTAATTCTATTCTTGAGTGATCTACTCTCATGACCTAATTATCTCCCAAAAAGTACCACCTCCTAACTCCATCACATTGGAGGTTAGAATTTCAATATATGAGTCTAGGGAGAACACAATCATTTGAGCCATAACACTTTTGTCATCACTGTTTGGTGGAAATGAACACCCAATTATGGGGTAGACAAGGTCGAGAGACCAACATTTTCAAAACATTGTTTGGAAATTTAAAATCTAGAGCTGAGGCATCACAGAACTGTAGGCAGCAACTATGATTATATATTGGAACCCCTTGTCAGAAATAGTTGGAGTGTGGTATCTTTGAAAAAGAGTAGCTGTCTGCCTCATCAAGTTGATATGAGCTTATTGCACTGAGATTTGGAGTATTGCTGGAATGTAACAGAGTCTTACTTACTGCTTGGTGATGTCAGAGATATGCTGGATCCAGTATCTGTTCAACCTAAACAGAAATTAATATTTCAGTTTAATTTTTCACTGGAAAAAAGAAAACTAAAAGGAACTTATTATAGGACAATAAAAACCTATGGGGATTTAATTCTAATTGATTTCAGTTTTATTTCACATAATGACCAGATCCAGACAAACTTCTGTATCTTCCAGACTCAATAATTTTTTTTCTAATCACGAATTACACTGAAGGCTTGTTTCCAAGTTAATTTGGATTCAGACTACAGATAATAGCAATAGACTGTGAGATGAGAAAGGAGGGATAAACTAGACTTATGTTATATAATTTCCAAATGTGATCATGTTTCTCCCCTCCCTCTCTGTGAGTGGAACCTGCCTTGAAACACACACACAGGCCCTTGACTTTCAGGCCTCAGTCACATCTCATCGCTCAGCTGTCAGTAGTATTCATTGTGCATTGATTGGGAGGAAAACATAAGCCAAACCTTTTTTCCTTGAAGGAGCACGGCTCACACTGCAGGCAATAAATAATGACACAGAATCAGAACAAACAGCAGCTCCTGTGGAGTGCAGGACAGCAGGTGTACTTTGCTAGAAAGTTAGAATCTCAAGAATTTGGTCTCTTATGGTAATAGGCATAGGCTACTGGGAAATATGAAGCAATGTGGACTTGTAACCTACAGACATGACCAATATACTCATTAGAAGAGTGAAAAGACAGAGTGGAATTGTGAGGAGCTGTGTGAATTGTATAGGTGAACAACTGAAAAGAAAAAAGAAAGAGGAAAGGAAAGAAAACCTATCTTTTGGAGTAAGAGAAAAAGAAAAGGTCAGGAGCCTATATAACAGCAATGGGTGTTGTTCTGTGTTCTCTTGGGGACCCAAAATACTACTGCTCTTTTCTCTTTACTATGTCCCTTTTCTTTGTCTTCTATTCCTATCCTTGCCTTCCATATGAAGGAGTAAAAAAATAGAACTAATTCAGGACCAAAAATATCGTTAAACATTTACTGAGTACTGACAATAGACAGAAAAGTGAATTAAACACAGTGAACACACACAGACACAGTCTTGCTCAGAGTAAAAGAAGAATTATAATACAGAGTAATAATGACCAATTAGTTATTCCATTCCAATTATTCCAAAATATTTAGTTCACATCTTTATTATAGTACTTATTACATGGTATTTATAATAGTGTAGCTTCATAGCTTCAAATATTCCTTTGATTTTAACAGTAAATTCTGCCCTTTATATGACTCTAAGATTTTAGATATGTTAGAAAGGAATTGTTAAATTCTTCTAGAAACTGTCAGAAATGGAGTGTCTATTTGCTGAAGTTTTGACTTGATCTTAAACTTGGTTTCATGCTCTTTTTCTTTTTTGCATATTTTCCATTGTTATGGAATTTGTATTTTATCTGGGTCGTGTAAATAAAAAATCTTGACTATCTAATGCCATTTTTGGTTTGTTTAATGCATGCTGGTCTCTAGGTATAGTTACTTAACAATTCTGATCCAAAGAAAGAACATAGTTTGGAAAAATTAAAAAGTGAAAATTTTTTGTTACTTGTTTTTATTTTCCAATAGTCTAACTCTGGAGACAAATCTTTTAGAGACAGGTTCTGTGTTGTCATTTGTTCTTGATTTCTGTGTTTTCAGCATGATAAACTGAGAACAAAGACAAAAGATATATATGAGACTGATGAAAATGATTCATCAAGTATTGGTGCTAGTCATTGCTCTTTCTCTCCCCTTGTTGACGTTTACCAGGAAAACACTAAGTCACAAAATATAGGGAAAACTCTATGGCATCAGAAAATGAAGAATGATTATCTATAGAGTTTCTGCCTCTTCATTGATTTAACAGGGTTGCATGACAAAATAGCTGTTGGTAAGGGGTGTAGATCCTTTACTCGGAAAATGGAAAGCTAGTCATCCTTGTGAGGATTTTCTGCAGCCTATGAAACTTTACCCATCACAGGTAAACTTGGGACTGTTTCCACCTTTTACTACTAAAAGGCATTGTGTTTCTCAAGGAAAATTATTTCTTTTTCCTCTCTGCTCCAGTTTTGAATATATAAAATAGAAAATAAAAGCTTTGCACTTCTAATAATCACTGAATATTTACTGAGAATTCATATACAATGGATTTCACAATGAGTGTCTTATATGTCAAAAGAGGAAAGGAGAAAAGTCAATAGTGGAAACCGATCTGAGAAAAATATAAGCTTAAAAGCAGTATCTCGCTAAAGATCCTATTTTTAAACAAAGTTAATTGTTCTCACTCTGTATGACAGCCTCTAGGTCCATCCAAATCACTACAAATGACCTAGTTTCAGTCCTTTCTATGGGTGAGTAATATTCCATTGTACATATGTACCATATCTTCTTTATCCATTCATCTGTCAATTGACATTTAGGTTGCTTCCATTCCTGGCTATTATAGATAGTGCTGCAGAGAACATAGGGATAATCTAGAAACAAGGATTAACCAATTTTAGTTTGGAACATCAGACAGAAAAAGATAACTGAGGGGGAAAAACAAGAGGTCAATCATGAAAACTTGCCTTGGTAAACAGCTTGTCAGAAGCACATTTAGTACATCCTTCCTGCATAAAATTTGAGAATGCCAACATATGATACAATGTTTCAACCCACAAATATTCTATAGGTGAAAGAAAGGTGAAACAAAGTAAGAAAACTTTTTTGAAAGATTATATGAAATGATTAGCTTAAACAGTAGTAGTAAATGGGATATATTAATATCAATGTACTAACATTAGGTATTCTGACTTTAGCTCCTTCTTCACAATATTTCCCCAGTTTTCTCCTTCTCTCTAATGAGTATTGAGTGTTTATTATGAATTTGGAAAAATGGTAACCATTTTATATTTACTATCACATTTGATCCTCTTCACAAATCTCTGGGTTAAGCATTGTAATTACCCTCAATCTGTAAATTAAGAACCTGAGATTTCAATTACATAACTTGTCCAAAAGCACACAGACAGTAAATGGGAACTAGATTCAATATCTCATCTTTATTTTAAAGTCTATGATCTTAATCATTGTATATTGCCTTTTTATAACCTAATAAATAGGCTAGTAATGTTTAAAAAAAAAAACCTATCATATACCTGGAGCATAATTCAATGGTTCATTTGTGAATCAGAATTATATTCCCAGGCATTTAATTCAGATCTTCTGAATTAAAATGTTTGCAAGTAGAACTAAAGCATATGTTGTTTTAAAAGCTATATAGGTGAGTTACAAAATACCATGGGAAACAAAAGAAGAAACAAAAATTAGACTGTTTCTGAAGGAGATTTAAGCCATATCTAAGTTCTATGTGGTTTCCAATGAAAAGAAACTCAGCTGCATCAGTCATCTAGAAAATGCAAATCAAAATAATGATATGCTATTTCATATCCAGTAGAAAGACTGAAAAAGACTTACAATACCAGGTGTTGGTGAAGATGTAGAGCCAATAGAACTGCTGCTAAGAGTAAAATATGGTATCACCATTTTGGAAAACTGTTTTGGCAGTTTCTTATAAAGTTAAACAGACATAAACCATTACATTAACACACTCACACTCATACACACACACACATACATTAACCAAAGTTGAACACACATAAAATTTCTGCTTGGCAGAAATTCCACAACTCAGCATGTACTCAGGAGAAATGAAAATGTATGTTCACAAAAGACATACACATGAACATCCATAACAACCTAACTCATAAAAGTCAAGAATTGAAAATAACCCAAATATCCATAAACAGGAGAATAGATAAACAAGCTGTTGTAGATTCATGATTAGAATACTACTCAGCAACATACAGAACAAGCAAATGATTCATGCAGCATGGAAAAAATGTAGAGACATTATACAGAGTAAAAGAAACTAGATGATTCCATTTATCTGAAGTAAAAAGAATTTTCAAAACTATATAAAAACATAAGTCAGAAAGTTGCATCTTATCTGTGTGGACAGGGTCAGGGGTATACAGGAAATGGTCAAGAGAGAAAGGCAATGCCAAAGAATGCTCAAACTACCACACAATTGCACTCATCTCACACACCAGCAAAGTCATGCTCAAAATTCTCCAACCAGGCTTCAACAGTATGTGAACCAGGAACTTCCAGAGAATAGATATAGAGAATGGATATAGAGAAGGAAAAGGAACCAGAGAACAAATTGTCAACATCCTTTGGATCACTGAAAAAGCAAGAGAGTTCCAGAAGAACATCTACTTCTGCTTTATTGACTCTGTGAAAGCCTTTGACTGTGTGGACCAAAACAAAACTGTGGATAATTCTTCAAGAGATGAGAATACCAGACCATCTGACTTGCCTCCTCTGAAATCTGTATGCAGGTAGAGAAGCAACAGTTAGAACTGGACATGGAACAACAGACTGGTTCCAAATCAGTAAAGGAGTATGTCAAGGCTATATATTGTCACCCTGCTTATTAAACTTATATGCAGAGTACATCATGAGAAACGCTGGTTTGGATGAAGCACAAACTGAAATCAAGATTGCTGGGAGAAATGTCAATAACCTCAGATATGCAGATGACACCACCTTTATGGCAGAAAGAGAAGAAGAACTAAAGAACCTCTTGATGAAAGTGAAAGAGGAGAGTGAATAGTTGGCTTAAAACTCAACATTCAGAAAATGAAGATCATGGCATCTGGTCGCATCACTTCATGGCAAACAATGGAAACAGTGACAGACTTTATTTTTTTGGGCTCAAAAATCACTGCAGTTGGTGACTGCAGCCACGAAATTAAAAGACACTTGCTCCTTGGAAGAAAAGATATAACCAACCTAGACAGCATTTTAAAAAGCAGAGACATTACTTTGCCAACAAAGCTCCATGTAGGCAAAGCTATGGTTTTTCCAGTAGTCATGTATGGATGTGAGAGTTGGACTGTAGAGAAAGCTGAGCGCCGAAGAATTGATGCTTTTGAACTGTGGTGTTGGAGAAGACTCTTGAGAGTCCCTTGGACTGCAAGGAGATCCAACCGGTCTATCCTAAAGGAAATCAGTCCTGAATATTCTTTGGAAGGACTGATGCTGAAGCTGAAATTCCTAAACTTTGACCACCTGATGCAAAGAACTGACTCATTGGAAAAGACCCTGATGCTGGGAAAGACTGAAGGCAAGAGGAGAAGGGGAGGACAGAGGATGAGAGGGTTGGATAGCATCACTAATTCTACACACATGAGTTTGAGTAAACTCCGGAAGTTGGTAATGGACAAGGAAGCCTGGCATACTGCAGTCCATGGAGTCGCAAAGAGTCAGACACAACTGAGCGACTGAATTGAACTGAAATATTCTGGGGTGATAGAAATGTTCTGTTTCTTGTTTCAGATGATGGTTACACAGAAGTGTTGTTGGTTCAGTCATTCAGACATGTCTGGCTCTTTGCAACCCCATGGACTGCAATATGCCAGGCTTCCCTGTCCTTCACTATCTCCTGGAGTTTGCTCAATCTCGTATCCATTGAATCAGGGATGCCACCCAACTATCTCATCCTCTGTTGTCCCCTTCTCTTCCTGCCTTCAATCTTTCCCATCATCAAGGTCTTTTCCAATGAGGTGGCTCTTCGCATCAGGTGGCCAAAGGATTGGAGCTTCAGCTTCATCATCAGTCCTTCCCGTGAATGTTCAGGATTGGTTTCCTTTAGGATTGATTGGTTTGATCTAAGTGTTGTCCAAGGGACTCTCAAGAGTCTTCTCCAGCATCAAAATTCTAAAGCATCAGTTATTCTGTATTCAGCCTTCTCTATGGTCAAACTCTCACATATGTACATGACTACTAGAAAAACTACAGCTTTGACTATATGGACCTTTGTTGACAAAGTGATGTCTCTGCTTTTTAATATGATATCTAGGTTTGTCATAGCTTTCCTGTCAAGGAGCAAGCTAGGTGAGAGTATAATACTTTCAGTTTATAGAACTCATATTAGAATCCAGGTCTCCTTGTTTTGAGTCCATTTTTTTCCATTCTCCTACAGGGAATGGGGGTGGGAGGAGAAGGGGACGACCGAGAATGAGATGGCTGGATGGCATCACCGACTCTGTGGACATGAGTTTGAGTGAACTCTGGGAGTTGGTGATGGACAGGGAGGCCTGGGGTGCTGTGATTCATGAGATCGCGGAGAGTCGGACACGACTGAGCGACTGAACTAAACTGAACTGAACAGCTCTTACATAATCGTGTCTGTCCCTTACAACGTGTCTATGAAATTAACGAAAACTCCCCAAAAGCAAAATACCAGACTGCAACATTTTCCCCCAATAATAGAAGTGTTAAAAGATAAAATTACAAAGGCTAAAATATCAAAATTAACAGATACCCACCAGAAACTCTGAAATTCTCTTTCTATACCTGACAGTAGCCTCAACATCTATGAGTGGCCAACTGTTTTTTTCTAAGCACCAAAATCTATATCTCTGGAAACAACCAGGGAACATGACTTGGTACCTTTCTCAGATTACATTTCATGTTAGAGGAATCCCTCCCATGCTGCTCAATGTAATGAATAAACTGCGTTCCATTTCATCAAATCGCTTCTGTAGGCATTCACAAAAGATCAGCTTCTGTGCACTTCAGTCAGATGTGCCGTTGTGAAAGTGCCGTAAAACCTGTGTGATCACCACCTGCATGTAAAAAAATGCTAGCAATAACTTACCAAAATATTTCCAGTGAAAATATGACTTTGACCCAGATGGCAAAATAGGCTCAGTTGGCCATAAATCTGCAGGCAGTAAATGGGCAGGTGGTAAATCTGCTATCATTGCTACTGTTTTCTCAACACTTTATCTGTACAGACTTTTCCTAAGGAAATAAAAATTCTGGAAATATGGAAGAAGAAACGAAACACTGACTACACACTCTTTCTCAAGGCTGTAAGTTTCTTAAAATTTAGGAAACCTATCCTTAGATTATAGATTCAGGCTTCAGACACTGGAAAGTAAAAAAAAAAAAAGGAAATGTGCAGAGACTGGCGAATAAAATATAAAAAAGGCTTTGAATTCATTTCCGATATGTTTTGGCAGGAAGGGTCATCATACAAATGCAGTTTGTTTTCTTCTTTATATGAAAAAAGTTAAAATTCCCCAAACATTTAAAGTTTCTCTACCTCTCAACTTCTATTTCCTGTTACAATTGCTTCTACCCAGAATGAGAGAAAGGATATAGAATGGCTATTGCTGGTATGCAGGAACAAGCCATACTCAATTAAGGATGAATTTTGTGGTCATCTTGTACAGATTTGGGGCTGGATTGTACCCTATTTAGTGGGGATTTGGTTTTCTTCAGAAGAGAATGGAGGTACTCACTATTCATCATCCTGTAAAGAAGTGTTTGATCCTGGAGAAAGCAATGACTCAGAAATCTGGACTCTGGAGGGAATCCCCCATTACTGTTTAAACCTGTGATACTTAAGTCTGAACACTTATTTAAGGCAAGTGTTTTAGTGCTCAAGGGGGAGTTGTCATGCCTACATAGAACTAGATTAAGGTCAAGTGATTCCCCTCCTATGACTCCTGCACCTATATATTCTTCCACTCAGTGACACAGCACAATTATAAAGAACTTTGATTCAATTCATATACTGCGTTATTAGAGGGTGGTGCCTCCTCTCCTCAGAAGAGTGCCTCCTACTTGGCACTTTAGTTGTGACTTCAGAAGGCTATTCTAACACATCATAAGGTCAGCAGTCTAGGTGAGCTGTCTGGTTTAACCAGTGGATCCTGTGGCCATCTGCCTAGTCATGCACCTCCTTAACTGTAAAAGGGAAAGTCTGGTCAGTGGGATTCCATGTGTGTGTGTGCTAAGTTGTTTCAGTCATGTCTGACTCTTTGCAACCCTGTGGACCATAGCCCATCAGGTTCTTCTCTCAATGGGATTCTCCAGGAAAAAATACTGGAGTGGGTTACTATGTCCTCCTTCAGCGGATCTTCCCAACCCAGGGATCCAACCTGCATCTCTTATGTCTCTTGCATTGGCAGATGGGTTCTTTACCACTAGCTCCACCTGGGAAGTCCAGTGGGAATCCATGACAGTGGCTCAAATACACTGACAATCTTTGAATAGTGGGGCTGGCTAAGGCCCTCACAGTGTGAAAGGCAAATCTCTATGGAGAATGGATGCCTATTTCCATGAGGACAAATCACTGGTCTTTCAAGGATGCAAATGAAACAACATAGTCAACTTGCCATTAAGTGGCAAGTCTCAGGAAACAGTGCTGTATCCAGGGCTCAGCATTGGTCTCTATTGTGGGCAGTTGGTCACATCAGCAACTGTAGCTATTTAACTTTGATGAATGGAATCTGATACTCTTGGACCCATGTGTAATATATTCATATTTTCCTTCACAATCATTTTGTTTATACATCCATTGTGCCAGCACTTGTGTGGCCAATGACTTTATCTACTTAGCCAGATTATTTTATCTACTTTGTTGTCTAGTGCCTCTTCCATTGCACATGTTCTCTAGTGGATATTAAGATGTGGTACAAAGAGTTTCTCACTTTGTGCCCTATACAAGGTCCATCTATGTGCCTCTGCTTCATCCCTCCTTGTCTATAATATTCCAGTCTTTTACTTCCAGGCCATTTACATAGGCTACCTCTTAACCTATTTTCAGGGCAACTTCTCTTTTTACATGAAGTAGACGGCACATAGCATTGCCTGAAACCTACACTAGTGAAGAGAATTTTCTCTCAGGCTGTCTTTTAAGGGTACCGCAAGTATTCTAAGGCTGTAGTGTAGTCACTGTATGTATTTCATTCACATACAAAGACAATCTTTCTATAGCCCAAGTTGGGACTTTTTTGCCCTCTGTGAAGTGATCATACTTCTCCTTGATGTGAGCAGAGGAAGGGGGATGTTACAACAGTGATGGGCACCATGAGGTTCTGAACTATTTGCTCATGCATCTTGCTCATGTCTTCTGGTCCTGCTCATGCTCCATCCCAAATGTTCTACTTCCACCATGTGATGGTTGCTTCCATTTTGTGATGGATGATCTTTCAACTCAATCTCAACTCTTTTTTTCTCCCTGTAGAGCAGTACTGTACAATAGAAATAAAGTATGAGCCACATAGACTCTTTCAAATATTTTTATTCATCACATTTGAAAAAGTAAACAAAGGACCCAGAAGGAATTAACTACAATGTATTGCCTTTATTATAAAAAAATCAAAAATATTAGCATAAAAATAATGAGATAGTTTACATTTTCTTTGTAGTGAGTATTTATAATCTGGTGTGATTTTTGTACATACAGCACATCTCAGTTTGGTCTAGCAAGATTTCAAGTTCGCAATAATCATACATACCAATGGCTTATTGAGTTGGGCAGTATGACTATAGAGCAACTGTGGAATTAGTAGTAGCTATCAAACCCTGTTGTTTTTACATCTGTTATTTTTTCCATATATTTTGACAATAGTGATATCATCTGCTGGTATATGTCCTTCTATCCATATATCCTTACTCTTCACTATATTACCAGAAGTGACAGTTTCAGTTGGATGGCCACTTTGTGCCAGGTGCCATTTGTGTGCTCCCTTGCACTAGTGATGCCAGGTGGCATTTTATTCAGTTCCAGACACCGAACCCCACCCTCCAGATTGCCATCTCCAATTGCTCCTGGTACTGACTGTCACAAGTTACATTCTCTGGATGCAGATGCTGACTTTGGAATGCAAGATGGTTTTTAGGGAAAAACACCTGTGAGAGAAAGGCACAAGGAAGCAGGACTTGGCAGAGGAAATATGTCAAACAGTGATGACTGCTAAAAGCTTAGGCCAAACTGGAGGGGAAATTTGAGAGCTAAAATGACCACCAAAATTATCCCGTGTCAGTGAAATGGCTGGTACTTTGTATTCCTACCTTGCTCAGGCATTGAATCTCAGCTGTTTGGAACAGGCATGTCTCTGCAGCTGATGCCAGCTATGTAGAAGCTGACAGCTGGATGCAGTCTGCTCGCCATCCCCCACTGGCAGCTGCGCAGGGAATCTTCTTGAAGAGAAATGGGAGAGCACAGCACATAGAGGCCATTGGTCATCTTCAGATGTAGAGTCTATGCTAGCGTGGTGGAAGCAAAACCCTAATTGGAGTGGGTTAAGGAGAGAATACAATTATAGAAAACTTGGCAAAATGGTTTACTCGAAACTCAAGGGAATGTGGGAGAGATGGAAGGGGTCAAGACAGTTTTTATCTTTTTTAAAAAATAACAGATACCAAAAGATGATCCTCTAGAAATAAGGAAATTATACTGTTAATTTAAAAATGAGATGATTTGAAGAAGAAAGTTTTTGTGAAGCCATACATGATGTAATAGAGGCACAATTTGCAGGGCTGGGCTTTGATAGAATCAGGTATATTTTATCCATGGTAATAGTCAAGAAGGCATATAGTATGAGTATAGATGCAGATCAATAGATTTGGGTGAGAGAAAAGGAAAGATTTCCTAATTAAGTGTATGACCAAGCTTTTCATTAAAAAGCTGTTTAAAAGGCAGCAAAGCAACAATTAATACATCGTTGTTTTTGTTCAGTCACTAAATCGTGTCCAGCTCTTTGCGATCCTATGGATTGCAGTATGCCAGGTTCCCTTGTCCTTCCCTTTCTCCCGGAATTTGCTCAAATTCACATCCATTGAGTCAGCGAGGAGTTGCCTTTTCACAGGCTTACATTCTAGTGCCAGGGTGGAGAAGGGAGAAAAAACATACAATGAGTGAATGACAGGAACAGTGAAAGAATGGATGGTATAATTTCAAATTATAAGTACTGTACTACAAAGAAAAATAAATAAGGTAAGGAGATAGCCCCTGACTTGGGCTGAGGATATGCAATTACTTTTTAATAAAGTGGTCAGGGAAGGCCTCTCCAAGGAGGTGATATTAGTGTCTGGATATGAATGACAAGAAGGAACCTCGACAAAAGAAATTTTTCAGTCAGTGGGGAAAGCAGCTTTGTCATTGGAGATAAGGAACATGAATTTTCTAAGTTTAATTTCTTCATTAATTAATGGTAATAATATTCCCTTAGAGGTTGCTTTCAACATATGGTACTGTGCCTAGGAGATAGTAAGTAATCATTAATATGGTATTTGTCTTTAGTATTTCTTCACAGAGGTAATACAGTTCCCTGAAAGATTTAAGGGATAAATATGATCTACCTTCTGTACTGACTGCTGAAGTTCATACTCATTAAGGTATTTCAAAGAACCTATAGCAGAGATTTTTGCTGATGTACCTGTTGTTAAAAATGACTAGAATACCAATTGTTGATATCTAGGCCTAGGCATGTCTCTAGGCCTAGGAAGTTTAAGCAAATTTGACAAATACATACCTTAATAAACAAGGGTTAACAAAGTTGATGTCTTATAAATATTACCTGTATAATAATTTCAGTAAAGTCATTAAAAAGCCTTTAATGCATTTCAATACTGTATTTTTGATATGGCTTTAATACTGTTCCAGTTCAATCCATGGTGGTGATTAGATTACCTGACTGGAAAATTGCAAAATTAACTATAAGGTGAGTGGCTCAAGCACAGACTGGAGATCACGGAGGGGAAGCACACCATGCTGTTAATTCCATTCTCTGTGTAGAGGAAAAACTATGATTAAAAAGTAACATCACAGTAACATTGGATATGATTTTTTTCTAATTTAAAATGAGAAGAAAAACTGTCATTAAGCCCTAAAATACAAAGAAACTCAACCTCAGGGCAGGAGTCCTCTTTTTCCCCGCCAAAGCTGCTCCTCTGTCTGCCATTACCAATTAAGTCAGAGTTTTAATAACTGTCAATAATGCAGATTGCTAAACTGACTAAATGAAAATGTATTACTTCCTCTCACATAAAGCAGCCCGTGGTTCATAATCAACTTCATTTGGATCAACCATTACAGCTCACTGACAATATAACCCTTTGGAAAATTTCTGTATACAAACTAATTCATAAAAGTGATTTGTCTGAGATGGTTTTAGTTTCCCCCCATAAAAAACAATATGTTTATTCTTTATATTTTCCCTGGACTTGCTTAAAGCTATTTTCCCCAAACTACAAGTGTTTTAGGATCACACAAGAGTAAACAACTTTGAGAAGGCATATATTATGTTTTTGTATCTGTAACCCAAGCCACACTGAAGTCCTTTAGAGTGTTGAGCATCTATACACACACTTCTTAGTACCAAATTGGACATGTCAGCTTCCTTTTAGCAGAAAGTCATATGCTGCATATAACAATGATGCCACTAGAAACACAGAGGAATAGTTAATAAATTTCTATTTATCTGTATTCATTATTTCTATGAATACCTTGGATAAAGAGAATAATTTTTAGATTTTAGATGTTTAATCAGTATTCTTTAATTATCTAGATTCATTACATTGCAAGGATTTGGGGGTATACATACTTCATCTATCTTAATAATCTTAATGCCTAGGACAGAGCCTGAGAAATAGTTGATACACAATAATTGTTTGTGAATGAATGAATAATTATGGCAACTTAGTTTACTGTTGCATCATGCGGGTGGCACTTAAATCACTCTTTGAGAAGTGAGATAAATGAGATAGTGAGCTGAATTTCCATGGCAATAAATTTCTAGAGACGAGAGCAAGGCCCGTTTTGACCGTTTACTTAACCACCTTCTGTAATGATGATGGGAGAAGTATGATAATACAGGTTAATCAAAACCTCAGAAAAGCACGGCTTTCCACGAGGGCCCACAGGCTTCTGCAATACCAATAAATTGGAAACAAACAATGAATGGAGCCATAGCCATTTTTCTTTCCTATGAATCCATCACTTATCTTGTCAGTCCCATTGTTGCTTTTCCATACATGCATTTGTATGTTTAATAAGCAATAGTTGGAGATCTTTAAAGGGATGCTCTTCAGTCATAATGCTGTTAAGGATCTAATCATGTATACAGCAAAAGGACACATCTATACTCTCGTATTAAGGTTTTGCTAGCCAGTGACGGATGGCCATATATAGAAAACAAGCTATAGAGAGACAGGTATTGTTGTTGTCATTTTTATTTGCTTTGAGCCAATTTAATATGCATTGATTTAAAAGCTTTAGATAATTTAGGGGGGAAAAAGTCACACATCTTTTTAGGTGTCTATCATTCTGTGAAAAAAAGCTCTCATATCCTCCTATTGTTCTCTTTTCCTGAAATAACAACATGTAACAAGGAGTTGGGGGAAGTAATTATGCAAAAGATCCTATTCATTTTCACTTTAATGCTTTTAGAAGTGAAGAATTGGTATTACCTTGGATTCAAAGCAGATGAAGTACATTCTCTTGTTTGTATAAAAATCATGCACCTACAATAGAAAGCATGATAAAGAGCCTTGGTGCAAATGTGTAGAGTATACCTGCAAGCCTGAACCATTTGTACCTGTCAGGGTTCCTAACTGTTCTTCTTGGCCTTAGTTTCCGCTCCTGTAAAACAGGGAAAATATTTACTTGGCACAATGATTATGGGAAATGAAATAATATATTTAAATCATCTGATGCTCTTATAAAAGATATTTGTTTTCATCCCCATCATATCTTGATGATAATTGAAAGGCTAGAGCAGTCTTCAAAATGAAAACTGAATTTGAAGTAACAAATTCTATAGTGTGAAAAATCTTGGCACATGTATTTCATCTCCTTTAATTTGGCTTTAAGTCTTCATTTTAGGTAATTTCAGAATGTTTTTCCCTTTTCTGAGTTTTAACTTTATGGTAATTGGTGATGATGTTTGTGAAGGTTGGTGTTTTACTCTTTCCGGTAAAAAGTGGTATGTCATTTGCAATTTAATACATTAGAGATCAACATCTTTTCTTATAGTCATCTGCCTCGGATATTTTATGTTTAGTGTATATAAATAATGTTTTTAAAATATTTTAAAGAATAATATATGTGTGTGAAGCAGAGTATAGGATATTTTGGAGTACAGCATAACAAGATATGACCTGTCTCATCTCCTTAAATTTCTATATTTATGATAATGGGAAAAAAGGACCTCTTTAGAAATCTCAAGAGTCCTTGTAGTACTCGCTGCTTTTCTCTTAGTTGCAAATCAGTTTCTATACTGTGAAATTTGCTTGGGTAGGAAATGGGAAAAGGCATTATTAAGAAAAACTGCTCGCCTGGTTTATCACCTCTCATTTCTAATTATTTATCTAAAGCTCAGTGAACTGTCCTTGGTTGAAATGTTAATGTTAAAAGTTTTGAAATAGCTTGTTATCTCAGACTTTGCAAATGTAAGAAAAAACAAAATTTGGACTAAATCTATACCATAGAAAAATAATCATGTAAGGCATTATATGCAATTAAACATGAAAGATTTCTATTAACTTTGGTTCATCTTCATAAAGAATTAATAAATAATTATATATGTAATGTAATGTTATCTTATTTCTATTTTGTGCATTGTGACTTCTACTTACAGCCATTTCTAGTCAGTCTTTTTTCTAGACATTCTGTTGTTATTGTTGTTTGATTGAGTTGTATTTTATTACTCAGTCCAGAAAATATTTAGTCTTTCTGTCTATAAATATTCAAAATTTACATTTTAAATCAAAAGTCTTTATTAGCCATATTTTGGTGCAAAATTACACGAAATTTAATATTATATGCTTTCTAGTAACTTCAAAATATTTCATAGAGTATTGATTTCAAAAATAGATGTATCTGGGTGGTACTTAAATTTGTGTGGTACACTGGCATTAAAGAGTGGTGATCATGAGCAAAGATTTCAGTGCCTCAGTTCATTTCAGTTCAGTCGCTCAGTCATGTCAGACTCTTTGCGACCCAATGAATCACAGTACGCCAGGCCTCCCTGTCCATCACCAACTCCCGGAGTTCACTCAAACTCATATCCATCGAGTCGGTGATGCCATCCAGCCATCTCATTCTCTGTTATCCCATTTTCCTCCTGCACCCAATCCCTGCCAGCATCAGGGTCTTTTCCAATGAGTCCATTCTTCTCATGAGGTGGCCAAAGTATTGGAGTTTCAGCTTTAACATCAACCTTCCAATGAACACCCAGGACTGGTCTCCTTTAGAGTGGACTGGCTGGATCTCCTTGCAGTCCAAGGGACTCTCAAGAGTCTTCTCCAACACCACAGTTCAAAAGCATCAATTCTTTGGTGCTCAGCTTTCTTCACAGTCCAACTCTCACATCCATAAACAGATATAAATATGAGCCTAGCTCTGTCATTTGCTTGTCTCATAACTTTGGTAGATTATTCAACTACTCATTCTTTTCTTAAAGTCTGTTAAATAGGGATAATAAGAATATCACCTTTTTGCTCTCTCACATACAGGGTTATCATTACCTTCTTTCTAAATTCCATATATATATGCGTTAGTATACTGTATTGTTTTTTTCTTTCTGGCTTACTTCATTCTGTATAATAGTCTCCAGTTTCATCCCCCTCATTAGAACTGATTCAAATGTATTCTTTTTAATGGCTGAGTAATATTCCATTGTGTATATGTACCACAGCTTTATTATCCATTCATCTGCTGATGGATATCTAGGTTGCTTCCATGTCCTGGCTATTATAAACAATGCGCACTGGGATGACCCAGAGGGATAGGATGGGGAGGGAGATGGGTGGGGGGTTCAGGATGGGAAACATATGTACACTCATGGCGGATTCAAGTCAATGTATGGCAAAACCAATAAAATATTGTAAAGTTAAAAAAAAAAGAATATCACCTTATGGGGCTGCTGTGAGGATTTAAACAGATAATGTATATAAATTCCTTACCACAGTTCTGTAAAAATAACAAATTCTTCATCAGTATGAACTATTGTTTATATTACTATTAACAGCAATTTTCTAACAGTTTCTGGTTCTGACACAAGGCACAAGGAGGCTATAGATGCAACAAGAAAAATACCTGTTTTTTTTTTTTTTTTGGTAGAAGCAGGGGCATGGTATTCCCCAAAGAATTTTGAGTTGTAATTATTTTTCACATTGCATATATCTACACATAATCACTGCAGATAGTGATTGCATCCATGAAGTTAAAAGATGCTTACTCCTTGGAAGGCTGGGATGAACCAGAGGGATGGGATGGGGAGGGAGGTGGGAGGGGGGTTCAAGATGGGGAACATATGTACACCCGGGGCAGATTCATGTCAATGTATGGCAAAACCAATACAATAATGTAAAGTAATTAGCCTCCAATTAAAATAAATAAATTTAAAAATAAAATAAAAAGTAGAGACATTACTTTGCCAACCAAGGTCCGTCTAGTCAAGGCTATGCTTTTTCCAGTGATCATGTATGGATGTGAGAGTTGGACTGTGAAGAAAGCTGATTGCCGAAGAAGTGATGCCTTTGAACTGTGGTGTTGGAGGAGACTCTTGAGTGTCTTGGACTGCAAGGAGATCTAAGTAGTCCATCCTAAAGGAGATTAGTCCTGGGTGTTCATTGGAAGGACTGATGCTAAAGCTGAAACTCCAATACTTTGGCCTCCTAATGTGAAGAACTGACTCATTTGAAAAGACCCTGATGCTGGGAAAGATTGAGGGCAGGAGGAGAATGGGACGACAGAGGATGAGATGGTTGGATGGCATCACCGACTCGATGGACATGGGATTGGGTGAACTCCAGGAATTGGTGATGGACAGGGAGGCCTGACGTGCTGTGGTTCATGGGGTCACAAAGAGTCAGACATGACTGAGCGACTGAACTGAACACACTCATTTGATACTTTTTATATTACAGTATTAAAAATCTGTATTACTATAAGGCTTTACTTTTAGACCATTTTAAGCCCTAAATCATAGAGAATCCAACTTTATGAAAGAGAAAAATTAAAGGTTTTTTAAAATTCAGATGGGGCTAAGCTTCCGTAGTTAGATTTGTGAATGTTTTGTAATGTATTTTCTTAAAAATCTCAATATCATCTTTATCTTCTTGGCAAGACTGAAACAGCAATGATTAAAAGGCTTAGGCCAGGGAACTAACACTCTCTGAATGGGGATAGCAAAGACCTTGTTTATTGTGATGTGAATTTTCATGACATATCCTTAATTACTTATTGC
This sequence comes from Moschus berezovskii, assembly GCF_049115385.1. Taxonomy (NCBI): domain Eukaryota; kingdom Metazoa; phylum Chordata; class Mammalia; order Artiodactyla; family Moschidae; genus Moschus; species Moschus berezovskii. The sequence goes on along the minus strand of NC_142463.1, from coordinate 48,301,905 downwards.
CTATCCCAAAATTGAGGTTATTAAATTGGATATTCCTTCATTTCAGAGATATAATGGAAATTTCTTGGTAAATGAATAGCAGATATTTTATATACAAAATCACTACAAAAAAAGGTAATGTATTTAAAGCCTTATATTGTTTTGAGATTATTTTCAATCAGTTTTATTTCGATAAAGAGAACTTGAGAGGTTTGCAAAAGCAAATTTTCTATAGTCATTATTTTTTTCATTAACCACTTAATTTCTGTTTGCTTTTCCAATGCCTATTTCTGAGGACATGAATAAAAATGTGTCATTTAAATAAACCAGGTGCACATGGATTTCAGTTCTCTTCCTATTATACATTACAGCAGACAAGTAGTTAAGCATTTTATATGAAGAGAAACATGAGAAATGGTAAATATTGTTTGCAAACTATAATGAGCTTGCAATGAAATCTCTAGCTAAAGACAACATTCCAATTATCTCTAAAACTATGCTAGTGTGTTATTATCATTGAAAGTGATATTCATAAGGAATGTAAAGCCATCTCTAGACATGAAACTAGATTTGTTGGTATTTACATATGAACATATACTTTATTTACATTGTGCTATGAGGCCAGCAACTCGACCATGGCCAGCTGATCTCTCATTTGATTTCAGCTCATTTCAGTCACTCAGTTGTGGTGCACTCCTTGTAACCCCATGGACTGCAGCATGCTAAGCATCCCCATCCATCAACAGTGCTCAGAGTTTGCTCAAACTCATGTCCATTGAGTCAGTGATGTCATCCAACCATCTCATCCTCTCTTGTCCCCTTCTTCTTCTGCCTTCAATCTCTCCAGGCATCAGGGTCTTTTCTAATGAGTCAGTTCCTTGCATCAGGTGGCCAAAGGATTGGAATTTCAGCTTCAGCATCAGTCCTTCCAATGAATATTCAAGACTGATTTCCTTTATGATTGACAGGTTGGCTCTCCTTGCAGTCCAAGGGACTCTCAAGAGTCTTCTTAAACACCACAATTCAAAAGCATCAGTTCCTCAGTACTCAGCTTTCTTTATGATCCAACTCTCACATCTATACATGACCATTTGGAGAACCATAGCTTTAACTAGACAGACCTTTGTTGGCAAAGTAATGTCTGCTTTTTAAATGCTGTCTAGGTTGGTCATAGCTTTTGTTCTAAGGAACAAATGTCTTTTAATTTCATGGCTACAGTAACTATCTGCAGTGATTTTGGAGCCGAAGAAAATAAAGTCTGTCACTGTTTCCATTGTTTCCCTATTTGTCTAGAAGTGATAGGACTAGATTCATGATCTTCACTTATGAATGTTCAGTTTTAAGCCAGCTTTTTCACTATTCTCTTTCACTTTCATCAAGAGGCTTTTTAGTTTATCTTCACTTTCTGCCATAAGGATAGTGTCTTCTGCGTGTCTGAAGTTATTGATATTTTTCCCAGCAATCTTGATTCCAACTCACGCTTCATTCAGCCCAGCATATTGCACGATGTACTCTTCGTATAACTTAAATAATCAGGATGACAATATACACCCTTGGTGTCCTCCTTTCCCAATTTGGAACCAAGTTAATATTTCTAAGTTTATCTCTTAGAAATATTAAATATATTACACATGTTCTTACTGATTAATTCACCTTTCTACATTCACAGTGGTTGGGAAGACTGGCAACAAGACATGTGGTTGCTATTTAGTATCAACTTTATAAACATGAATCAGTCAGTTCAATTCAGTTCAGTTGCTCAGTCCTGTCCGACTCTTTGCGACCCCATGAATCACAGCACGCCAGGCCTCCCTGTCCATCACCGTATGAATAAATAAGCACAAACACAGTCTAAAGTAAGTGTTATATTCTTAGTAATCATTTCCAAATATTACATAGATATGATTATATAAATATCAGAATTGATGGAAATGGTAGAATTATGATTTTAGATTTCTGAAACTGACTCTAAACTCATCAAGTGATTACACTTTTATTCAAGACTGATGTCTGATTTATTACTTTAGTTTATTTCTATTTTATATGTGTGTTCGGCTGTGCTAAGTCACTTCAGTCATGTGCGATCCTGTAGTCTGTTGCCTACCAGGCTCCTCTGTCCATTGGATTGTCCAGGCAAGCATACTGGAGTGGACTGCCATACCCTCCTCCAGGGGATCTTCCTGACCCTCAAGGATTGAACACAAGTCTCCTGCAGGCAGATTCTTCACCATCTGAGCCACCAGGGAAGCCCTATTTTATATTTAATAAAGTATAAAATGTAATATTTTATATTCACCCTGTAGGCATTTGGAATATAAAGATGAATGAAATTATCCTCTATCAGAAAAGAAAATATAAATATATTTTAATTAATTTAATAATGGCTTATTGAGCTTTGGAGAAGAAAATGGCAACCCACTGCAGTGTTCTTGCCTAGAGAATCCCACGGACGAGGGAGCCTGGTGGGCTTCCGTCTATGGGGTCACACAGAGTCAGACACGACTGAAGGGACTTAGCAGCAGCAGAGCATCTATTAAGTGAAAAAATCTGAAGATTGAACAGAGACAAAGATTGATAAAAATCCCTGTTAATATGCAACTTATATTTTACAGGCAGAAGACAACAAGCAAAATGCTTCAGTGATTAATACAGTATGTTCTTAATAGAAGGTATAAGTTCTATGGGCATCCCAGGTGGTGTTAGTGGTAAAGATCTCACCTGCTAAAGCAGGAGAGGTAAGAGATGTGGGTTCAATCCCTGGGTTGGGAAGATCACCTGGAAGAAGGCATGACAACCCACTCCAGTTTTCTTGTCTGGAGAATTCCATGGACAGAGGAGCCTGGTAGTCTACAGTCCATGGGATCACAAAGAGTCAGACTTGACTGAGGTGACTCGGCAGCAGCAGCAGCATAAGTTCTATGGATGAAAGGTAGGAAGTTAAGCTTGGAAATAGAATGTGTAACAGGAAAGTAGAAAGTTAAACTTGTAAATAGAATGCTTACGAAAAAATTACAAGGTGACATTTGACCAAAAATTTCAAAGAGGAATAGGAGAAAAGTCTGCATATATCTGAAGGAAGACTCCAGATACATGGAACAGCAAGTTATAGTCCCTGAAGCAGGGGAATGCCTGAAAGCAAGGAGCTAGTAACTAGTAGAGCTGGAGCAGAGTGGTAAAGAGTAATATATGGTATTAGAAAAGTAATGGAAAGAGGAGAGAAAAGCCATTGTCAGCGACTGAAAGGACGTGATGTTTTTCTCTGAAAGTGATGGTTTGCTAGGTTTACCATAGTGAAATACCACACATTGAATGATTTAAACAATGGATATTGGTTTTCTCACTCTTCTGGAGGACGGACACCCAATATCAAGGTATCATCAGGGTTGGCATCTGGTGAGAACCCTCCTTCTGACTTGTGTACACATGTCTTCTTGCTGTGTCCTCACACAGCCTTTTCTCTGTGCATATGCACTTCTGTATCTCTTTCTAGAGGAGCTCCAGTGTCTCTTCCACTGATCAGGTCAGCAGTTTGGTTAGATTATAGCCCCACCCTTAGGACCTCATGTAACCTTACCTCTTTATCTCCAAGTACAGTTACATTGAGGATTAGGGCTCCAACATATGAATTTTGTGGGGACAGACTTCAGTGACCTGTCTTCCATTCATCCTCCAAATCCAAATCCTTCTTACATGTGAATACATGCATCTGATCACAACTACCTAAATGTCTGAACTCATTTCAGAATCAGTTCCAAATCTGAAGTCTCCTCTAAATATTATCTAAATTATAGATGAAACTTTTGATAGTGTTCATCCTTAAACATAATTCCTCTCTAGCTATGAAAATTTAAGAAACCATATAAGTAGTAGTGTGTTTTTTAAATACAATAGTGAGACAGGCATAAGTATTCTCATTCCAAAAGGAAGAAATGGGAGAGAAGGGGTAACAGGATCCAAGCATATCTAAAATTTATCTAGGCAAATTCTACTTTATTTTAAGGCTTTGAGAATAATCTGTGCACTCTACAATCTGGTGCCACCCCAGCTCTAGGCTTCTGTCTTATCCCTTGGGCTCTTTGAGATGACCTGGTGGCCTGACTAACTGTGAAAAGGTAGCCTCAGACTCTGAAAAAGGAGGAAGAGCCTTGTCCTCTGGGCCTGTATGCTCTAGGTCACATCCTTGGTGTTCCCTCCAGAACAGATATTCTCAGTTTTTGCAAGATAGGCTGAACATTTTCCAAATCTTTAATATTGCATTCCTTTTTGCTTAACAGTTCCTTTTCAGTTCATCTCTTGCTTCAGAAGAACATATCCGTGCCCTCAACACTTTGCTTAGAAGCCTTCTCTGCTAAATATCCAATATCATAGCTTTCATGTTCTACCTTCTGACAATTCAACCTTGTTCTTAGTCACTGTCTGTCTCCTTCAATTTCCAATAACATGTTACTTATTTCCACCTGAGACTTTACCAGAAACATCCATAATGTTCACATCTCTACTAGTATTTTGTTCATGATGATATATGTATTCTCTGAGATGATGGAAGCTTCTGTATAACTCTCCTCTTTACTTTCTGAGCTCACACCAGAATAATCCATATTTTGACCAGTAACATAATTCAGTGCACCACAGATAGAAGACCACTGAAATGTTTTGAGCAGAATAACAATGAAATCTGATTTATTTTATTAGAATAACTGTGGCATCTACATTGAGAATTGATTGCAGGGAATAAGAATGATAACAGGAAGAGGCTCTGAAGGCAAAATCAGAGAATGTGTTGATAGTGGATATGTATTATGAGAGAAAAAGAATCTAAGTTGACTTTAAGGATTCTGGTTTGAGCAAGTTAGAAATACTAGCTATCATTAATTGAGATAAAGAAAGCTGACAGCAGAGAATGTGTGAGTGAGGATAGCAGTAGTTCTCATTAGAAATGTTAAGAATGAGTGTATGTTAGCCAGCCAAGTGTAGATGACAAGCAGGCAGTTATGTCTGTGTCTGCAGTTCAGCTCTGAGGGAGATCTGTGTCCATAATTTAGGCCAGGGTGTCTACTTTTGATGTGGTAACTAAAACTGTGAAATTTCATGGGATCACTAAAGGAACAGTGTAGATAGAGAAGAGGTTCAAGGATCTACCCCTGAGATGCTCTAACATCAGGGGTCCAGTGAGACAGGGATGACCAGCAGAGCTGACTGGGAGAGAGACCAGTGAGGGAGAAAACCAGAATATGATATGCTGAAAGCAAAGTGAAGAAAGGGCTGCAAAAGGAGGGAGATGAGCAACTAGGTCAAAAGTTGGGTAACAGACCAAGTAAAATCAAGACTGAGAACTGACCACTGGATTAAGCAGCATATGTGTTATTGTGGAGTAATAAAAGAGAGGGTAATGTAGAGGAGTGATGGTGCCAGAAGTCTAATTAGAGTGAAATCAAGAGAGGACGATAGTAAGATAACTGGGAGCATGAGCATGGACACCATTTTGATGGGTGTGCAGGTTCAATTCCCTGGGTCAGGAAGGTCCCCTTGAGGAGGAGATGGCAACCCACTTCAGCATTCCTGCCTGGAGAATCCCTTGGGCAGAGGAGATTTGTGGGCTCTAGTCCATAGGGTCACAAACAGTCAGACACGACTAAAGAGACTTTAGCAGGCATGCACAGTAGAAATAATGTTGTATTTGGAGGGGTAAGAGGGTTCAAGAGTTTTTTTGGTTGTTTTTCTGTTCCATTTTTACAAAGATTGCATAAATCTCAACACATGTTACAGAAATGACCCAAAAAAGGTGAAATGCAGGACGATATAGGAAAGGACAGAGACTTTATGAAATGAATCCCTTGAGAAGTTGAAGTGAATGGGTTTGGCGCTCAGCAGAGGGCTGAGTCTGCCCAGGAACAGAGAGACACCGCTGTTAACAACGAAGAAGGCAGAGCATATGGGCACAGAGGAATACATATGGGAAGAAAGGAAGTAATTTTGACTAAAAGTGAATATAAGGATATGAATTGTCTGTTATGGAGATAAAGAAAGAGGTGGGGAGTAGAGCCAACTAGGATTTTTGAGCACTTACAAAATACCACAACTCTGCTTAAGAGCACAGATCAGTGTAAGACAGCTCTCCCTACACTCACAGTCTACGCATGAGGCTACAGATGTAATTTGCATCGTGGTAAATGTCTGCATGTAGTAGCTGCAGTTGTGCCTTCATCCCTGACATGAATGCATTCATGGCTGCACTCATGAAATAGGAGGCTGGAAAGGATTATAAGGGCAGAGTAAGACCAAAACTTTGCTCCTTCTCTGTGAGCTGCTGAGGTTTCCCTATGCAGTATGCTTCTCTTCTCTTAAGGGTTTGTTTTATAAAACTCTTTTTGTTTCCTTTTCCTCCTGTATAACCTTAGAGGCAACAATTAAGTTTGAGTCAGATCAGCTCAGTTTGAATCCTAGATTCCCAGTTAGCAGTCAAGTGATCTGAGCAAGTTAATGAACTTGTCTCAACCCCATTAACGAAATGAAAGTAGTAACGCCTCACATAAATATTGTGAGAGTGGAATTCTTTAATATGTAGATGTGTTTAGAAGAGTGTCTGTGCACACGTTGAATATGCAATCAATATTAGTTATCGTATAGCCTATTCTTTTATTGCATGCTATTTTATTCTATATTTTCCACCCAGTGGCTTAGGTTTCCTTCTCATTTTTCTTTCTTTATAACCTTTCCCTTACTCTTTAGTACAAGGTCCTTTTTAAAAAGATCCCTTTTGCATCTTTTGTTTCTCATTGAGGATAATTCATCACCATGAATGTTCTCTTTAACAATAATTATTTCTGTATGTTTTTTAATCTCTGTTTAACATTGGGTTGTGGGCACATTCAGTTTCTTTAGGTCTACCTTCTAAATGGGCTGGAGTCAGTGATGATATATCAAAAGCCAGTCACAGCTTCAGAGGCCTGGCTTCTCTACAGCTCTCCCTCCCGCCCAGCTGTGCTCCGTTTACTTTATATGGAGAGAGAGCTGTCTGGAAGGTGAGAATGTTTGTCTCTTTGTGTCCTTTAACATTGGCCATCAATTGACCAATATAAGAGATGCGTTTTCTTTCTTTATGACAAGGAATGATATGTAATGAAAGAAGGCAATTTATATCTGAATGCATTCTGTAACTAGATACTATAGAGATTCTGGTTAAACAAAATAATCCCTGTTTATTTTTTCTGAAACTATTCCATGATGCTCTGCCCAAATAGAAAATGTATGACAAAGTTTATGGTGCAGGCTACCTAATCATAGATGAGGAGTCAGTGCCCAGGAGGGTTATTAGAAGGAAATAAAAACAAATAAAAATGAGAGAAATATAAACATTCACAATCATGTTGAAATTAAAAAAAAAAAATAACCAGAACATGACTGCTGCAGTTATTCAATGCAAGAATTTAAGATCTACAGAGATAACATTTATCAAACGTACAATTTATGCCAGGTAATGGTCTAGTTCTGTAAGTATATTATCTAATGTATTCTTATCACAAATATTGTGTAGGTTAAGTAATTATTCCAATTTTGTAAGAAGAAATCAAAGATAATAGGATTTATATTGTTGGTACTATGTTACACAGATAGTGAGTAGCAGAGTTTCAAGGCAGCCTAACTCCAGGGTGCCTGACCTTAAACTGAATATGGGACATTTTAAATATTAGCATAACTTCAATCCTTATGTAGCAGGCAGCATGATTAGTATATAAAACATTGAGGAAGAACCAGTCTTGCCACTTTTCTGTGCACTCTGAGATTTATGATTAATAATTATTTTCATATTTGAATAATTAATGATTAGCTTAATAATTTCGAATCCATAACATGGCTTTAAGAAATAAATTAAGAAATCGATAGTAAGTACATAGCACAATATTTTACTCATATTAAGTATTCAGGAAATATTTCCTTCTCTCCTTTAGTATTCCCATCTGTCTTTCTGCAAACAATGCTGACTTGTCTAAAGTCCCTTCTTATTAGTGATATCAACCTTTTCTTTCTACCATCTGGCAAATATTTAGTGAGTTCCAGTGATATGAGTGTCTTTTGTAAAAATTACTAGCCCGTTGTCTGTACTCTTTAGTCCCTACTAATCTTTGTCAGGACCCTATATAAAACCTATGGCCTTTAAAATATCTTTTCTAGTATTCTAAGCAAAAGCACTCCTCAGTTCTTCCAGAACTTAATTGGTATTTTATCAGTTGGTTCTGAGCAATTTAATTCCTCCCTTTGTGCTGCATGTCTTTGTACTTGCGTGGTCCCTGGCTGGTTAGGAGGTGATGGGGTGTGACATCTGCCTTGTTTAAATCAGCACTGTGCCTTGTACATGATAGGTATTTACCAACTTTCCGATGGATAAAATCAACAAAGTATTTTTCACCTTGGAATTCATTTAAAAAAAATTTTCCAACTAATTATGTGCCACTCTTCACTGTGTTTAAACAAGCAACTTGATTACCCCAGGTTGCCCTACATCTGGATTGCTCAAACTTCTCTTCTGGCTTTTCATTTCATTCCACTTTCTAGATATTTTAAACATGATGAAAAATACAAAATCAAAATTGTTTCTGGCTGGGTTGAAAAAGAGCAATAGCTTTATCCTTACTCCAAAGTTAAGGGGGGAAATAAAGATGATTAATGAGAATGCCGTACATTAGAAGAGTGTCTTCTTAAAAGTACATTCCATGCCTCCCAAGGAAAGGTGTAAATAATAGGACTCATCCAGCACAGGCTGAAACACAGTCCAGGCTCTGTAATGCCTCCTGAAATAAGGGTGGGTAGCACGCAGAAGTCATCTATTCACACAGAGCGTTGTATGAAAGTGTGTGGTGGCCAGAGCAAGAGATTGAATGAGAATTCAGGCTGGCTGAATGTAATTAGAGTTGAGAAGTGTATTAAAATGCAATAGAGTTGAGAAGTGTATTAAAATGCAGTCAGGAGAACTAGGTAAGCATCAGCATTACTGTAAAGGCTAGATTTTAATGATCAAAAGTTGGCTTATCTTAGGCCAAAATGTGCAAGCAGAAATGCACCATTTCTCTGGGACTGACTGAGACTTTGGAAATGATTTCCGAATATGGTCTGGTCTAAATTATAGCTGTTCTTTCTTTCACAGTACACCATTAAATGGAACACTGCTTCCTTATGGAAGGACATGGAATTTGAGTTTCCCAATAGTTTGCAGAAATTATATCTTTTTAATGATCTCTGTGTCAGTCCATTGTCCTGATGTTTGGTCATGGACATCACAGAATTGATTGGAAATATAATGAACAAAAAGTTAATAATATTTTTTCATTGATTTTATTTGTGTTTATATGTAAATAAATATAAAAGCCTCTTGATGAAAGTGAAAGAGGAGAGTGAAAAAGTTGGCTTAAAACTCAACGTTCTGAAAACTAAGATCATGGCATCTGGTCCCATCACTTCATGGCAAATAGATGGGGAAACAATGGAAACAGTGACAGACTTTATTTTGTTGGGCTCCAAAATCACTGCAAATGATGACTGCTGCCATGAAATTAAAAGACGCTTGTTCCTTCGAAGCAAAGCTATGACCAACCTAGACAGCATATTAAAAAGCAGAGACATTACTTTGTTAACAAAGGTCCACCTTGCCAAATCTCTGGTTTTCCCAGTAGTCATATATAGATGTGAGAGCTGGACTATAAAGAAAGCTGAGCACTGAAATTGATGCTTTTGAACTGTATTGGTGGAGAAGACTCTTGAGAGTCCCTTGGACTGCAAGGAGATCCAACCTGTAAATTCTAAAGGAAACCAATACCGAATATTCACTGGAAGGACTGATGCTGAAACTCTGATACTTTGACCACCTGATGCAAAGAACTGACGCATTGGAAAAGACCCTGATGCTGGGAAAGATTGAGGGCAGGAGGAGAAGGGGACAACAGAGGATAAAATGGTTGGATGACATCACGGATGGGATGGACAAGAGTTTGAGTAAACTCCAGGAGTTGGTGATGGACAGGGAAGCCTGGCATGCTTCAGTTCATGTGGTTGCAGAGTCGGACATGATGGAGTGACTGAGCAGAACTGACCTGATAGATATATGCATATTTATTTATATTAATTTTTCATGTTTTAAAGATTTCTATTTTATCATAACTTTAGTGATTCCATTTGGTCAAAGACATTTGATGTTTGATATCTGGACATTACTTATTAATACTATATGATAATTTGCTTGTGTGATTACTTCACGTCAAATTCATAATAGGTTGAGAAAAAAGGAAACATGTAAAATTAAAGAGAAATAAATGAACAAATCATATGAATAGCAATAAGAAAGAAATTAGAAAGAAAATAAAGAAGAAAAGAAAGGTGAGGTAAGGAAAAGGAAAGGAAGCAAGATTAGGTTGAACACATACAGAAGGAAAAGCATAAAGGAAACGGAACCATTTGAGATAAGACTATTTATAAGACTGAAAAAAATCTGTGACAAACCTAGACAGTATATTGAAATGCAGAGACATTACTTTGCCGACAGGTCAGTATAGATAAAGCTATGGTTTTTCCAGTAGTCATGTACGGATATGAGAAATGGACCACAAAGAAGTCTGAGTGCTGAAGAATTGATGCTTTCAAACTGTGTTGTTGGAGAAGACTCTTTGAGAGTCCCTTGGACAACAAAGAGATCAAATCAGTCAATTCTAAAGGAAACCAATACTGAATATTCACTGGAAGGACTGATGCTGAAGCTGAAGCTCCAATACTTTAGCCACCTGATAAGAAGAACTGACTCATTAGAAAAGACCCTTATGCTAGGAAAGGTTGAAGGCAGGAGGAGAAGGGGATGACAGAGGACAAATGCTAGATGGCATCGCTGACTCAATGGACATGAGTTTGAGAAAACTCTAGGAGGTGGCGAAGGACAGGGAAGCCTAGTGTGCTTCAGTCCATGGGGTTGCAAAGAGTCGGACACAACTGAGTGAACACGGACAACAAAGGCTGGAAATGATTAATGTTTTTCATTAATTTTATGTAGATTTCCTTTTTATTAGTATGAGCAGTTAGTACTTATGATTTTTGTTTCATGTCATTAGAACAATGCTGCTGATACTAAGTTGTTTCAGTCATGTCCGACTCTGTGCGACCTCATAGACGGCAGCCCACCAGGCTCCCCCATCCCTGGGATTCTCCAGGCCAGGACACTGGAGTGGGTTGCCATTTCCTTCTCCAGTGCATGAAACTGAAAGTGAAAGTGAACTCGCTCAGTAATAACCGACTCCCAGCAACCCCACGGACTGCAGCCTACCAGGCTCCTCCGTCCATGGGATTTTTCCAGGCAAGAGTACTGGAGTGGGTTGCCATTAACTTCTCCATTAGAACAATATTTGCTAGTAATGATAGCTAATACCTATGTAACATTTATTTCACTCATGCATCACATCTCTTTTACAGGTTCACAATTAGTTCAGTTCAGTTCACTTCAGTGGCTCAGTTGTGTCCGCCTCTTTGTGACTCCATGAACCGCAGCATGTCAGCCCTCCCTATACATCACCAACTCCCGGAGTGCACCGAACTCATGTCCATTGAGTCGGCAATGCCATCCAACCATCTCATCCTCTGTTGTCCCCTTCTCATCCTGCCCTCAATCTTTCCCAGCATGAGGGTCTTTTCAAATGAGTCAGCTCTTCGCATCAGGTGGCCAAAGTATTGGAGTTTCAGCTTCAACATCAGCCCTTCCAATGAACACCCAGGACTGATCTCCTTTAGGATGGACTGATTGGATCTCCTTGCAGTCCAAGTGACTCTCAAGAGTCTTCTCCAACACAACAGTTCAAAAACACCACTTCTTCGGCAGTCAGCTTTCTTTATAGTCCAACTCTCACATCATTACATGACTCTGGAAAAACCATAGCCTTGACTAGATAGACCTTTGTTGGCAAAGTAATGTCTCTGCTTTTTAATATGCTGTCTAGGGTGTCATAACTTTCCTTCCAAGGAGTAAACGTCTTTTAATTTCATGGCTGCAATCAGCATCTGTGGTGATTTTCGAGCCCCCAAAATAAAATCAGCCACTGTTTCCACTGTTTCCCCATCTATTTGACATGAAGTAATGGAACTGCCTGCCATGATCTTAGTTTTCTTAATGTTGAGCTTTAAGCCAACTTTTGCACTCTCCTCTTTCACTTTCACCAAGAGGCTTTTTAATTCTTCTTCACTTTCTGCCATAAGGGTGGTGTCATCTGCATATCTGAGGTTATTGACTTTCTCCCAGAGATCTTGATTCCAGCTTATGCTTCTTCCAGCCCAGCGTTTCTCATGATGTACTCTGCATATAAGTTAAATAAGCAGGGTGACAATATACAGCCTTGACATACTCCGTTTCCTATTTGGAACCAGTCTGTTCCATGTAGAGTTCTAATTGTTGCTTCCTGAGCTGCATACGGGTTTCTCAAGAGGCAGGTCAGGTGGTCTGGTATTCCCATATCTTTCAGAATTTTCCACAGTTTATTTTGATCCACACAGTCAAAGGCTTTGGCATATTCAATGAAGCAGAAATAGATATTTTTCTGGAACTCTCTTGCTTTATCGAAGATCCAGTGGATGTTGGCAATTTGATCTCTGGTTCTTCTGCCTTTTCTAAAACCAGCTTGAACATCTGGAATTTCATGGTTCATGTATTGTTGAACCCTGGCTTGGAGAATTTTGAGCATTCCTTTACTACCTTGTGAGATGAGTGCAATTATGTGGTTGTTTGAGCATTCTCTGGTGTTGCCTTTCTTTGAGATTGGAATGAATGCTGACCTTTTCCAGTCCTGGGGCCACTGCTGAGTTTTCCAAATTTGCTGGCATACTGAGTAAGGCACGTTCACGGCATCTTCTTTTAGGATTTGAAGTAGCTCAACTGGAATTCCATCACCCCCACTAGCTTTGTTCTTAGTGTTGCTTCCTAAGGTCCACTTTACTTCACATTCCAGGATGTCTGGCTCTAGGTTTACAATAATCTAACAAAATAAGAACTCTTTTAATCTAAATACATTTGCTTTAATTTTTAATTTTTTTCTGTAATTTTTAAAATACTGATAGCTTAAAATGTATCAATATCCATATGCCAATACATTGGATTAACCATTTGATAATATTGATTCACTTCACTTATAAAGTGGAAATAATATATGAAATTAAGCATTTACTCCTAATTCCCTTTCATGATTCCTATTTGTATTTACTCTTAGTGTATATCCTTCCTACATTTCGTATACATTTTTATTGTATATACTTAATCATAATAATTTACAGAATATTCTGTATATTTTAAGCATTTTAAAAATAGCATCATACTTTCATACTGCATACTTCTTCCCAGTCATCTTTTTTTCCTTTGAACATTTATCACATTTGAAATATGTGAGATTAATACATATAATTTATATTTTAAGACTTTGCTTTTTAGAGCAGTTTTGGAGTCACAGTAAAAGTAATAATAATGTGGAACATATTTTCACATGCATATTGTCATTTATATATCTTATTTGGGGCTTCCCAAGTGGTTCAGTGATAAAGAAACTCCCTTCCGATACAGGGGAGGCAGGAGATGTGGGTTTGATCCCTGGGTCAGGAAGAACCCCTGGAGGAGGAAATGGCAGCCTTCTCCATTATTCTTGCCTGGAAAATATAATAGACAGAGGACCCTGGCAGGCTACCATCCACAGGGACACAAAGAGCTGGACACAACTGAGCAAAGAGTACCTTTTATCCATTTCTTCTTTGGTGAGGTATCTTTTAAAGTCTTTGGTACGTTTTTTATTTTTTAAATCAGGTTATTTACTTATTTTTTAATTTTAAGGATTATTTGTATATCTTGGGTAATAGTTTTATCAGATATGTCTTTGACAAGTATATCTTCCTAGTCTGTGGCATGTGTTCTGATTCTCTTGCAAAGGTCTTTTGCAGAAGAGATGTTTTTAATTTCAATAAAATCCACCTTATCAATTGTATCTTTCATGGATTGTGCCTTTGGTGTTACATCTAAAGAGTTATTGCCATACGGAAGGTCACCTAGGTTTTCTATGTTACCTCCTAGGAGTTTTATAGCTTTGCATTTTGCACTTGCATTTATAAGTCCTTTCAGTTAATTTTTGTGAAGAGTGTAAAGTCTTTGTTTAGATTCATTTTTTTGTATTGACCAGGTATTCCAGGATAATTTTTTGAAAAGACTGTCTTTGCACCATTATATTACCTTTGCTTCTTTGTCAGAGATCAGTTGACTTTATTTATGTGGGTCTGTTTCTGACTCTCTATTCTGCTCAGTTGATCAATTTGCCTGTTCTTCCACCACTGGTTATTATTATTATTTTGCACACAACCTTTTTTTTTTTTAAATAGTAGCTGATATTGATGCACATTAAAAAAAAAAGTGAAATAAAAGTGTTAGTCACTCAGTCGTGTCTGACTCTTTGCGACCCATGGACTGTAGCCTGCCAGTCTCCTCTGTCCATGAATTTCTCCAGGCAAGAATACTGGAGTGGGTTGCCACTCCCTTCTCCAGGGGATCTTCCTGGAGAAAATCAAACTGGGGTCTCCTGTATTGCAGGTGGATTCTTTACCGTCTGAGCCACCAAGACTCCATTAAATATTTTGTCTGCAGTTGAGGCTACTACTGTATAACCTAACAGATCATAAATCCAAAATTTATCCAAGTTTTGCTGTTTCAAATTATCTGATCTTTACTAAGCTTCCCTGTGCATATGTGGGATTTTTTTTTTCTAACACACAGGTTCTCAACCATGGATGCACAATGAAATCATCTGGGAAGCTTTTGAATATATTTAGTTTTCTGTAGTAGGGCCCGTCCCGTGCATTGGAGTGTTTTAAGAACATCCCCGATGATTCTAATATGCATTCAGTTTTTGAGAACCAGTATTGTCTGGGGCAGTGAGTCTCAAATTTTAATATACTTATAAATTACCTAGAGATCTCATTAAACTCTAGCTTTTGATTGGTAGACATGAGTGCACCTGAGATTCTGCATTTGTAACAAACTCCCAGGTGATGAAGGACCACAGTTTATAGAAACTTGGTTCCATGTATGTAATGCTTAGAAATGAAATTATATGGACATATGTGGATTTTTAGTTTTAGCTATTTTCAAATTATTTATAGATTTATACTGATTTCATCATTGTATGATATTTCACTTTCTGATATTCACATCACCTTGGCATTTTCTAATTTTTCAAACTTTACCAGTATTATGGATTTGAAATTATATTGTTTTAATTGAAAGCTTCCTAACTATTAATGAATTACTACTTCTTGTCAAATAATTAAACTTTCAAGTTTATTCTTTTATGAATTTTCTCTTTGTATCTTTATCCATTTTTCTTAGTCTGTTCTTTGTTTTTATTTCCTGTTTTTAGTTATTAAACTGTTGAAAATTTTTATGTATCAGGATATCAATATTTTTTATTTGCTTACATGCATTACAGTACCTTCTACAGATTTGTGGGTTCACTTGAATGTTTTATGGTGTCTCACATTTGCATAAGTATGTATGTTTTTATGTCTTCAGTTCAGTTCAGTCATGTCCGACTCTTTGTGACCCCATGAACTGCATCACGCCAACCTTTCCTGTCCATCACAAACTCAAACTCCCAAAGCTTACACAAACTGCTTTCCATTGAGTCAGTGATGCAACCCAACCATCTCATCCTCTGTCGTCTCCTTCTCCTCCTGCCTTCAATCTTTCTTAGCATTAGAGTTTTTTCCAGTTAGTCAGTTCTTTGCATCAGTTTGCCAGAGGAATGGAGTTTCAGCTTCAGCATCAGTCCTTCAAATGAACACCCATGACTGATTTCCTGTAGGATGAACTGGTTGGATCTCCTTGCAGTCCAAGGGTCTCTCAAGAATTTTCGCCAACACCACAGTTCAATAGCATCAATTCTTAAGCACTCAGCTTTGTTTATAGTCCAACTCTCACATCCATTCATGACTACTGGAAAAACCATAGCTTTGACTAGGTGGACCTTTGTTAGCAAAGTAATTTTTCTGCTTTTTAAATATGCTGTCTAGGTTGGTCATAACTTTTCTTCCAAGGAGCAAGCGTTTTTAATTTCATGGCTGCAATCACCATCTGTGGTGATTTTGGAGCCCAAGAAAATAAAGTCTGTCACTGTTTCCATTGTTTACCCATCTATTTGCCATGAAGTGAGGGGCCCAGATGCCATGATCTTCATTTTCTGAATGTTGATCTTTAAGCCAACTTTTTACTCTCCTCTTTCATTCCATCAAGAGGCTCTTTACTGCTTCACTTTCTGCCATAAGGACATTGTCATCTGCATATCTGAGGTCTTTTATGTCTTCAGTTCAGTTCAGTTCAGTCGCTCAGTCATGTCCGACTCTCCGCGACCCCATGAATCACAGCACGCCAGGCCTCCCTGTCCATCACCAACTCCCGGAGTACACTCAAACTCAGGTCCACAGAGTCGGTGATGCCATCCAGCCATCTCATTCTCTGTCGTCCCCTTCTCGTCCCTCCCCCAACCCTTCCCAGCATCAGAGTCTTTTCCAGTGAGTCAACTCGTCGCATGAGGTGGCCAAAGTATTGCAGCTTCAGCTTTAGCATCAGTCCCTCCAATGAACACCCAGGATTGATCTCCTTTAGAATGGACTGGTTGGATCTCCTTGCAGTATAAGGGACTCTCAAGAGTCTTCTCCAACACCACAGTTCAAAAGCATCGATTCTTCGGCGATCAGCTTTCTTCACAGTCCAACTCTCACATCCATACATGACCACGGGAAAAACCATTGCCTTGACTAGACGGACCTTGGTTGGCAAAGTAATGTCTCTGCTTTTTAATATACTATCAAGGTTGGTCATAACTTTCCTTCCAAGGAGCAAGCGTCTTTTAATTTCATGGCTGCAATCAGCATCTGCAGTGATTTTGGAGCCCAAAAAAATAAAGTCTGACACTGTTTCCACTGTTTTTCCATCTATTTCCCATGAAGTGATGGGACCAGATGCCATGATCTTTGTTTTCTGAATGTTGAGCTTCAAGCCAACCTTTTCACTCTCCTCTTTCACTTTCATCAAGAGGTTTTTGAGTTCCTCTTCACTTTCTGCCATAAGGGTAGTGTCATCTGCATATCTGAGGTTATTGATATTTCTCCCAGCAATCTTGATTCCAGCTTGTGCTTCTTCCAGCCCAGCATTCCTCATGATGTACTCTGCATATAAGTTAAATAAGCAAGGTGACAATATACAACCTTGACGTACACCTTTTCCTACTTGGAACCAGTCTTATTCCTTTCCAATTTCAATATATATAATTCTAAACATTTAAATATTTAGATTTTAATATTTAGGCTGTCCATCTTACTTTTGTGCATAATATGAGGTCAAAATCTGTTTTATGTTTTTTCTAATGTAGCCATTGTCCTAGCACCACTGATTGAGTGGTATGTTCTTTTGCTCTGAGCTGTAATCTCTGTAATCATATTCAAAACTTCTGTGTGTGCTCTGTGCATGTTATATGCTTTGTTTGTATCAATTTCATTCTGGTCTGTTTTTCTCTGCCAGAGTTTTGTAACTTCTCTCCAGAGTATGATGAAATAAATTCCTCTCTTTATTTTTTCTTAGTCAAGATTGTCTTGGCTACTTTTCATTCTTTACCTTTCAATATTAATAATAGGTTAATCTTATTGAATTATGTGAATAAAAGTAGAAGTTTTAATATATGATTGTATCAAATTTACAATTTATTGTGGGAAGAATTAGTATTTTTTTATAGTTGAACTGAATTCTCATCAATTTCAATATATATAGCTTCTTTTGAATTTTCTATAAAGGCCATTATATTATATGTGGTTAGTGACTCTTTTTGATCTTTGTTTCCAATAACTACACTTCTAACTTATTTCCTAATCTTACTAAACTGGCTAGGTATAATGTAAAATGTATAATGTATACAGTATAATGTAAAATTGAAAGAATACAAATGAGCTTCTTTGTCATATTTCAGTTTTAATGAAAGATGTCTGTAACACTTCACAGTTAAAGATAATCATCTGTGAATTTTTGGTAGATCCCTTTAGTCATATTGCACAAGAAAGTTTCTATTCCTAGTTTTCAAATTTTTTGTTATAAATTATATTGTTTTTCTTATATAATTTGTTTTCTATTTCTACTAACATATAATGTATACTTTTTAGTCTGTTTCTGTGAAGTATTAAGTTGATAAATTTTTGAATAGTATTCTCTTGGAACAAGACAAGATTTTTATGTATACATTTCTGGATTCGCTTGGTAGATTCAATATTTTATTTTAAAATGTTCTTAAGTGAAATTACATTTCTTGTACAGTCCATGTCCATATTTAATATCATTTTATATTAGTTCCATAAAGTGAATTGGTGGTGTTTTCTTCCTTTTGTTTTCAAGAATAGGCTTATAAGATAATTATTTCCTTGCATTTTGTTTCTTTAATCTTCTTTTGAGTGGTTTATAAGATATAGAGAGTAGAATTCCTTAGATATAGGTTGAATTATTCTATAACACTGTCTGGTTATATTTTTTATTTGTTACTCATAGGACATCCAAATAAATTGTTTCTATAGGCAGACCACATTCTCAAAAAACTTGTTCTCCTCTAACCTGTTTTTCTGCCATTTTCAATATGTGATTTCCAATTTCCAAGGTCATGTGCATCAAGCTGCGTAGGGGGAAATTACATGGAGGATCATTCATGGGAATTTTTTAAGAGTGCAAGCCTAGAAGTAGCACACATCATGTCTGCTCACATTCTGCTGCTTAAACTCAGTCCTAAGCAACTACCAAGGATTCTGAGAAACAGAATCTAGTCAAGGCCAAGAGGAGAACATGGATTTGTTGATCAATTATCAGTCTCTCTACACCCAGAGAGGAACAGATTATATGTCTGTTCTTTACTGCAAAAGTTTGCTTTTTCTTTAATAATTTTTTTAATCTTCCTTTTTTAAAAAGTACCATTCAGTAGCAAGCACACAACTCAGTTCCTTAAGTTACCATTTGAGTATTACAGCTCTCAGAATGATAGAAACAGCTTGATATTATAGCCATAACACAATTCTCCTGACTCCCTACCAAAAGCAGAATGTTACAAACATAATAAATCTCATCAGCTGGTGACTCTCCTGTCATTCGGTATGTATTTTCTTTGATAAAATAATGAACTAGCAAAAATCAGCCATAATCACTGCTGTTTTTGCAATATGTTCGAAAGGCAGGTGGTCATCCCATCTCTGGAGATTAAAAACAATTCAGAGATAAATGTGGCAAAGAAAAGAGAAACCAGGGCAGAAAGTGTGTGGGTTTAAGTGTTTGGTGAAACAGGATGAGAAAGACTCTTATGTTACTCATCAACTGAGAAGTATATTTCCATCTGTTTATACTAACACATTGATTCGAATGCATACACTGTGACTGCTGTAGTGCACACAAACTCACAAAAATTTGCTTAGGTAAAAACACTTGATGTACTCTTCGTATTATGGTGGAAAAGGCAAATATAAAATTGATCAATGGAATTTTCAAATAGCAGAGAATAGTCTCTCTCTCTCTCTTTTTTTTTTCCTTTAGTTCAGTTCATTTGCTCAGTCGTGTCCGACTCTTTGTGACCCCATAGATTGCCACAAGCCAAGCTTCCCTGTCCATCACCAACTCCCTGAGCTTGCTCAAATTCATGTCCATTGAGTCAAAGATGTTATTCAGCTATTCTTTGCATTCCTGGAATTCAACAAGAGCTTAGTTTGTCCTATTATCTTGTGAACACTCAGTAAGGGAAGTAGCTCAGTCTTGTCCGACCCTTGAGACCCTATGAACTACAGCCTGCCAGCCTCCTCCTTCCAGGAGGAGGATTTTCCAGGCAAGAATACTGGAGCAGGTTGCCATTTCCTTCTCCGGGGGATCTTTCTGATCCAGGGATCGAACCTGGGTCTCCCGCACTGCATGCAGGCTCTTTACCATCTGAACCAACAGGGAAGTAAACACTGAGGGGAAACATAATAAATAATCCTTTGCCCAGGTTCTTTACTGTGTTCACAGTTTTTCACTTGGATGTGTTTCTTCGTGTACAAATGTATAGATTTCCTGTGGCTAAGAGGTAAAAATCCACTTTCAGTCCACTAGACGCAGAAAATGTGGGTTGATCCCTGGGTTGGGAATGATCCCCTGGAGGATAGAATGGCAGTCTACTCCAGTATTCTTGCCTGGAGAATCCCATGGACAGAAGAGCCTGGCAGGCTATAGTCATGGAGTCGCAAAGAGTTAGACACAACTGAAGTGACTGAGCAGGCACATACACATATACAGTGCAACATACAGTCAAAGAACACAGCAGTTGAACATCCTTAGAGTTTATTTGACACAAGAATTCACCCAAATGAAGTAATCCCTTGTCTAATCCTACTGCTCTTCCATATTCTCTTAGAATTTTTGGATGACTGGGAATTTATATTCTCATATACTTATGATATATTTATATATCATATTTATTAAATTTATTTAATATATTTATATTTAATAAATATAAATTTAAATATTGTATATATAAATATTCTCTTTCATTGTAAGGACATTCTTGGTTAGGATACTTCACTATAATGACCTGAAAGCTACCACTATTCTGTCCACAAGAACAACCTAGAATAAATCCACAAATCTATTCAAAAATTTTTCCTTCTTTCCATTCCTTACCTTTATGTAAACATCCATAGCTCCTTCAGCTGTGTCTTTTTAAGGTATTAAGGTTGGTGCACTTTGAACCAGAGATCAAATTGCCAGCAACTGTTGGATCATCAAAAAATCAAGAGAGATCATGGCAGCTTGTCCCATCACTTCATGGCAAATAGATGGGGAAACAGTGAAAGACTTTATTTTTTTTGGGGGGGGACTCTAAAATCACTGCAGATAGTGATTGCAGTCATGGAATTAAAAGACGCTTGCTCCTTGGAAGAAAAGTTATGACCAACCTAGACAGCATATTAAAAAGCAGAGACATTACTTTGCCAACAAAGGTCCATCTAGTCAAGGCTATGGTTTTTCCAGTAGTCATTCATGGATGTGAGAGTTTTACTGTAAAGAAAGCTGAGTGCTGAAGAACTGATGCTTTTGGACTAAGGTGTTGGAAAAGACTCTTGAGAGTTCCTTGGACTGCAAGGAGATCCAACCAGTCTATCCTAAAGGAAATCAGTCCTGAATATTCACTGGAAGGACTGAAGCTGAAGCTGAAACTCCATTCCTTTGACCACATGATGCAAAGAACTGACTCATTTGGAAAGACCCCGAAGCTGGGAAAAATTGAAGGCAGGATGAGAAGGGGATGACAGAGGATGAGATGCTTGGATGGCATCACTGATTTGATGGACATGAGTCTGAGTAAACTCCAGGAGTTGGTGATGGACAGGGAAGCCTGGCATGCTGCAGTCCATGGGGTCACATAGTCGGACACAACTGAGCGACTGAACTGACCTGAATTGACAGTTGGTGCAAACATAATTGCTGTTTTGGACCATGAATTTTAAATCATTTTAACTGGGTTCAAACACATCTTTATTAAGCAAAATAGTAACCATTACAATCAAACATTTTTGCCAACAAGAAATAAGTTTGTTTATTTCTGTAGCATAAAAATCCATGCTTCAGAATTCAGTGAATACTTGGAAAGCATTATCTGCATCCTGCCAGTTGTGGAAGCATTTTCTTTGCAAAACGTTGTCGAGATACTTTAAGAAGTGGTAGTCATTTGGTGAGAGGTCAAATGAATATGGCAGATGAGGTAAAACTTTGTAGCCCAATTAGTTCAACTTTTGAAGCATTGGTTATGTGACATGCATTTGGGCATTTATCTTGCTGAGTATACTTCTCAGATGCAATGGTTTCTCTGGGATTCAGAAAGATATAGTGGATCGGGCCAGCAGCAGACCACTGAATAGTGACCAGGACCCCTTTCTTATTACAAGTTTGGCTTTGGGAAGCACTTTGGTTCTTCTTCTCAATCCAACCACTAAGCTGGTCATCACCAGTTGTACACTGTCCACTTTTCATAGCACGATCCATAAATGGTTCATTGTTGTATGTAGAAAAAGAGAAGACACATCAAAACAGCGTTTTTTTTTTTTTTCCTTTTTTGATCAGCTTGTGAGATACTCACTTATTGAGATTTTTCACCTTTCCAATTTGCTTCAAATGCCAGATGACCATAGAATGATTGATGTTGAGTTCGTTGGCAACTTCTCATGTAGTTGTAAGAGGATCAGCTCTAATGATTGCTCTCAGCTGGTTGTTGTCAACTTATGATGGCCAAGCACTGTGCTCCTGATATTCAAGGCTCTCGTCTACTTTGCAAGACTTCTTGAACCACCACTGCACTGTACCTTTGTTGGCAGTTCCAGGTCCAAATGTGTTGTTGATGTTTCAAGTTGTCTCCACTTCTTTAGGACCCATTTTGAATTTGAATAAGAAAGTCACTCAAATTTCCTTTTTGTTTAACATCAATTCTGTAATCTAAAATAAATTTTAAACAAGCAGCAAGTAATAAGTTATTAGAAAAAATACATAGAGCAAGAAATGGGCATTAAAATAATGTGTAACATAACATTTATTTAAGAATGTGTTCCAATATAAAACAGCAAAATTCAGCAATGCAAAACTGCAATTATTTTTGCACCAACCACTGACTCGATGGACATGAGTTTGAGTGAACTCTGGGAGTTGGTGATGGACAGGGAGGCCTGGCGTGCTGTGATTCATGGGGTCGCAAAGAGTCGGACATGACTAAGTGACTGAACTGAACTGAACTGAATACTATTATAATTATATTAATATTATTGTATTTATATAATGTATATTTATAAATATTAAATTCATAAATAGTATATACGTTATGTTTATAAATATTGTATTATATTTATAAATTATAATTAACATGATTATAATAATATAATATTATAAGGTTGCCCTGGTATATCAAATGTTAAGGAATTTGCTTGAAATGCAAGAGACCTGGATTTGATCCCTGGTCTGAGTGCCTTCACAGTTTTCACTTTTTATAGGGTCAGGGCACTTTACCATTCTGACCAACCTCTAATTGAAAATAATGTATCAGTGTGTCACTCTTAAATTGTAATGACTGTGACTAAGCACATGACCCCTGATATGGTTTTATCAATAAACATCCAAGATGTTGAAAATTGAGGAAAGGAAAGACCCAGACACAGATCCCCATGCCTTCCTCTAACATTCTTCCTTCATACTTAAATCTGCCCACCAACGTTGGTAGTATTCTTCCTGTCTGTGCAGGCTTATTGTCCATGCTTCTCCATTCTATTGTTTAAACTATCAACAGCTGTCAAATGACTCTAAAATTCTATATACACTCAATACATTCATAGAATTCCCTTTATCTACTATATTATTCAATCTACCCAGAAAAGCTACTCTACAATGAGGAATGTCTGCTATGTGCTATGCTTTGTCGATGAGTCATGTCCAACTCTTTGCAACCCCATGAACTGTATGTAGTCCATCAGGCTCCCCTGTCCATGGGATTTCCCAGGCGAGGATACTGGAGTAGGTTGACATTTCCTTCTCCAGGGGATCTTCCCAGCCCAGGAATTGAACCTGGGTCTCCTGCCTTGGCAGGTAGATTATTTACCACTGAGCAACCTGATGAGCAAAGGCATTTAAAACTGGTAAAAACATTCAATGTCTTCTGAACATTTACTGTGTACTAAGTATGATCCTTTAAGATACTCAGAAAATATATGAAATAGCTCCCTTATTCATATGAGTTCTCCAGAAATCTGTAGGAAAAATATACATAAATTGAATATGTGTATATGTATGTGCACTCCGGGAGTTGGTGATGGACAGGGAGGCCTGGCGTTCTGCGATTCATGGGGTCACAGAGTCGGACACGACTGAGCGACTGAACTGAACTGACACGTATGTGTATGTGTATTTTGTAATATAACTGTATATCTTACAATTAGATTTGCCCCTTTACTACCACATTCTATCATTAGCAAAGTTACATAATTATATTACAAAATACACACAATCCACTCTAACATTCATCAACTATATGACAAATACACATGCATGTATATATTTATAATATACACATATAATGTATATGTACATATGATGTATATAGCTCATTGATTATACAGTTTATATATTCTGTTCAAAAATAATGATGTAAGCCAACAAATTTCACTATTTATATGGATTTTTTTATATTGTTTTCTCATGATTTATAAGGAATTACCTATGAAGACTTTCACTACGACTGATTAAAATGTTCATTAGAATAGCAACTCGATACACGACATTATACAATGTTTACTCTATTTGATGGAAATGAATGAGTTAAAGAGACAACTACATTTTCAAAGCCAGAAGAATTACGAGTATCTGAAATTTCCAGAGTTCTTGTGATTCATATTTAAATGTAAGTCCCGAAAGCTAGCCCCAGTATAAAACAGTTTCTGGCAAGAGACTGACTTTTTTCCAATGAATAATTTAAAATGGAACTTTTTCCATGTGAACTGTCTTATATCTTGGCAATAGGCAGAGTATTTCAATAATTTATACAATTTTGAATATAATATAGTTAATGCTATAAAAGCAATTTCTTTGATATTGAATTATAAGAGAATGCACTTAGGCCACTGTGACTAATGATCTAGGGGCCAGCAACATAGCAAATTACCTTTTAACCCAATTTTAGAGAGAATCTGTGCATATAACCATAGGACTGCACTGAGATATCTTGGCATATAATTACACAACATTTGGTTGTTACATTATAAGCACAAATAAAACATTCTCTTTGAGAAAAGCAGATGAAGAAACATGAATTTAAAAGTATATAATTTGGGGAGGAGCAAAATATCAAAGTGAATCATGATTTTATTATTTAAATTTCTGAATAAGGTCTGTTCTCAGAGTATTTCCTAAGGCGAAACTCTAGTCACTCTGGAGATGTCATCATAGATATTTCATGACAGGTGAGCAACTACACATTAGAGTGATAATGCACAGCTTTTATGAGAAGTCAAGCAATGTAATGTGAAAATGAGTCTTTCAAGTCAAATGAACAGTCTAGAGGCTTGCCAGAATGCAAGGCATTGATAGCAAATTGTGACTCTATGACTGCATTAAGACTATAAAAGGCTTGCAGTGGATGGTGAGGATTTTGTATACACAGAAACCTGCAGGCACTATTTATTGCCATAGACCATGTAGACTTCTACATTATAATTTTCCAGCACATGATAACCAAGTGTCTTCAGTAAGCTGCAAATTTTTCTAAATCCCAGAATGGTGCCATTTGAGTTTGTGCTAAGGTAAGTCCACAGTTATTTTGATGAATGTGTGGTACAAAATAATAGAATAGCTCATATCTAAAAGTCTGGCAAACCTGCACTTCCATTTCTAAAAGAAAATTTTGAGTGGTATCTGCCTTCTTTAGACTGGTGCTTTCCAGTGTACACATGTACATTTTTTTTAACCTAACAGAAGGGAAAATTTTAGATGTTTCAATCTAATAGATGATTTGGTATTTTTCTTCCTCATTCTTTATTTTTTCCACATTCTTTTAAATAAGTGTGTGCTACCTCTAATGTGGTGCTAATGGTAAAGAACCCACCTGCCAATGCAAGAAACATAAGAGGCATGGGTTGGAGAGGGAAATGGCAACTCACTACAGTATTCTTGCTTGGAGAATCGCATGGACAGGGGAGACTGGTGGGTTCCAGTCCATAGGGTCGCTAGAATCAGACACGACTGAAGTGACAGAGCACGCACCTTTATAATTAGGAAAATACATATTACGTACAAACAACAAAGAAAACAAAGTACTTCAGAGAAGCAGGTTTTTTTGTTTGTTTGTTTGTTTGATTTTTTCTGATTGCACCGACAAGACGCATCTTTTCTGCAAATGCAGGAAACAGCATAGCATAACAGGCTTTAGATATAAAAATCTACTAAAACACAATTATGAAAACCTGAGCCTCACAAAAAAAGCCTCATATTGCACTGGAATAGATTTACCTCATGAAAGCCAGAGCCAGGTGTTTCAATATAACTCTATGAGTCCAAGGATAGACATTGGACTCTGGCGTTTCAAAAAATGCTAAAGCGAGCTTTTCACTATGGGAAATATTTGCAAAGAAGACAGCTGGGTTCTAGCATGACACAGCTGGGCTGTTTCCTCTGGTTTATGTAGAGAATAGTTCACTGCCAAAGACGAGGCAAGAAAAGTTCACCCGGGCCATTCCATAGGGCATTTGTTGGCCCATTTTTAACAGAACAATGGAGCTGGCCACCAGGTTTATGTGAATAGCGACTATACAGAAGGGAGGTACATGCTTTCCTTAAGAGAAATTCCTGGAACAGAAATCACTGGCTCACTGGGTTGGATTCTTTAAAGTTCTTAAAGTATACTGCCAAATTGTTTCCAGGAAAAAATCTCATTATTAATTCTTAATAAAATGTCATCATCACTGAAGATTTTAAAGATATACAGTTAGTTTCTTAAGAAGTCTTCCTCAGGAATGGATACCTACATTTGTGTGCTGTGAGGTTTTTCAGTTGTGATATTCTTCCTACCTATTTTGTAACTATTTTCTACTGGGGAGAAGAGTGAGTTACAAAGGCATTGTAGATTCCCTGTGATATGCAACACTGCTGTAAGTGTGCTCCAGCCTTCCTGCTGCTGCTGCCTGAGGGAGTAGTTGTTATTATGGTCCTGATTTTAAATAATATTTTATGTCTTTGAACCATCCCAGTAAGTGAAGCTGAAGCTAGCCTGAGGTACAGCAGGGATTTGAACTCTGGTGTATAAACACTCGTGTGTAGAGGCCAGCTCTTGATTCTGTAGCCAAAATGAAGCAAAAATAAAATCTTTATGTCTAAAATATTAAAAATCTTGTATAACAATGTTATCTGTCTACTTTAAAAATGTTTATTTAGCAGGTGAGGAACTTGCCTTAAACCGAAAAATCTGATATCTTTAAATATTAAGCTAACAAAACCTATCCTTTCTAAACCAGTGACCTTTCTTAATTTTTTTATCACATTTAATTATCATATAGGCTAAGCTGTCTTAATATAACATATGTGCATATATGTGTATTTACATATATGCATGTATATATAATCTATAATATATAAATATATTATTATAGTATTATTATACTAATTATAATAATAATTACTGTTATATTTAACAATTATTTGATAATTATTGTATTATTACTATATGCTATCTATTTATATTATTATATATCTATATATATATACATATATATATATACATAGAGAGATTTGCCACTGAAAATCTACCTAGCAAACACCAATGGCTTTCCTCAACAAGAAAATCTGTCTTAAAATTTAGAGATTACTTACTTATAACCCACATATTAGGTAGTCAAGCAAAGATGGAGAGAAAGGAAAGAGAGAAGGAAGACATTTAAACTTTGATATTTTCTTAATTCCATATCCTGTAAGGCTTATCATTTTCAGATCACTTTCTTCTTTCCATTATAGGTATCTTGATCCCTGTGACATGAACCAATAACACAGTGGGGAAAAAGTTACTCCTAGCACCTTTCTATCTGAGTGCAAGCTATTAAGGCATCATCTCTTCTTATCAAGATAAGTTGTTGCCAAGCTGCCAAGTCACTTCAGTCGTGTCCGACTCTGTGTGACCCCATAGACGGAAGCCCACCAGGCTCCCCCGTCCCTGGGACTCTCCAGGCAAGAACACTGGAATGGGCTGCCATTTCCTTCTCCAATAAATTGTTGGTATCTTGTAAATCAGTTGCCAAAATCTGTAGAGTTTAGCTCACTCCAAACCATCAGTCTAGAAGCTCGTGAGTTATGCCCTCTCCTCCCCAGGATTCTAAAAATCTTACCATATCATCCTGAAACATAGGACACTACTGTTTTTAACCATCAAATTTCACCTGTTTCATAAAGCCTTTCTTAAGATCAATATCCCCTCCAATTCTGACTCCACAGGCAAAGTTTGAATTACTACTCTTGTTTCCCAAACACCTTGCTGTACAGAATCTACTTTATAGGATTTATTACTCCATATTATAATTAATAGTGTTAGATCTTTCTACCACTTTAGACATGGACTCCCTAAGATTAATCTCCCTAAGTCAAAGTGGTTCTCAATGAATACTTGTTGAATGAATGTATGAGTGGATTAAAATAGGTCACTTGCCTGTTCTAAAATTTTATGTAGCTGATCCCCTGAATGTCACAGTAGATTGACAAAATTTTATACATAGGTTTTATAAAAAAGGAGAAATACTAAGTTAAGCAACTTGATTCAGTTTGAACTGCAGTCTGAAAGACTCATTTTTTTTTTCAAACATGTTCTTTGCCCCCCAAAGAAGTTCTGGCATATTCCATCAGTAGGTAAATCACAGATCTGGCAAGTTTGCATTTACAAGTCATGCTTAGCTATTATTGTCCTCCTATTAGTGATGGGATGAGGGGAGAAACCATAGAAATCTCGGAAATGTCATAAACTATAAAAAGTCAGTTTGTAGTCTATGAGCTGGAGAAAGCAATGTTGCTAGTTAGATGCAGGCCAGGAAGCCATCAAGCACCCACCAGCAAGCCATTTTAGGCAAAAAAAAAGTCATGAAACAATTTTTTCTCTCAGTTTGAGAACAGCACCTTTTCCAGGAGGTTTGTTATGTAACGAAGTCTGCTTTCACTTTCTGGGGGCTGGCCAACACTGACGAGGAAAGTGCCAGCCTAGGGAAAGAAAGACTGTTCTTTTGATATTGCCAGCCATTACCAGATATGGGAGTGCAAAAAAAGCCAATTCTCCAAAGATTTATAGTTATGTCTAGCTTGTTGACTCAGGCAGTTTGGAAAATCTTCGGAGATACACTTTATTTGAACTAACTCAGACTCCAAGTCTATGGAGAGGGGAGAAAAACAGAAATAATATGTACACACTCTTCAAATCCAATACTTTTGACCTTAAATTTACATAGCTTCTCAAGTGAAAAAAAAAATGCACTAACCAAAATACATACTCCAGCTTAAGATGTGACAGTTCATTCTGTTGAAAATAAATTTATGATTATTGTTCAATTGTTTATCTTGGTTTGCATGGCAAAAACTCTAGTAGGCAATACAGTAGGGAACTACCATGCTTTTATATAAGTTAAAAGAAGTATTGAATCCCCAATCTCAGAGAATCCTTGAAAAAATCACGTAGGACCCTTGGCACTATAATTACATTTTCACTATATTCTCAGAATTTATATTATATCATACTTGCAATGGTATGAAATTATATGGGAAAGCATCATTATGAAGCCAAAGAAATATTAGCTCAGCACATAAAAATAATAAAACAATAAAATACTGTTGAGTATCCCATATGTGTCAGACTTTTTCCTAGATGCTTGTAATAGGCTGTTGGATTAAGTAAACAAGTTTCCAAGGTCTTTACTTATGTTCTGTGAAGAAAACACAGGTAATAAGTAAATAAATAAATACCAATAATCAACTGCAAAGAATAAAGAAGAAACTATAAGAGGAGGGGGAGTGAGAAGGAGCAGCATTTTTTTGAGTGCAAATGTTTATTTCAATAAGCACATACCCAGAAAAATCTATCTTCCTTTAAGATGAATATTTTGACCATTTGGAAAATAGGTCTAGTGATTGTATGCGTAATTCAATTAGATGTATTCAAACCTTTAAAGGGTTTTAGTAATGAGCCTATAGCTTCAGAGACTGAATGGCAAGACACTTAGTCCACCTGCTTATAAATCACTGCTTTGCTTTGTACACCCTGACTTTGGAAGCACGTGATTTTTGTGCCCAGACTGTTGCTATGATAGGTACTCAACTGATGTTTTTCAACAATCTTTCAGTGTTTGTGGGGCAGATTAAACACATACTTTATTCACCATTTAGCCCTGGCAGCCTAAAGAAGGTCTCCTAATGAATTTGTATGTACTGTGGTCTTTCATGGACTCTTACAACTTAAGAACTTGATGAAGCATTTAATTGATTCTAGTGAGCCAGTGCAACTGTCTAGATCCAAATAATCCTTGTCTTACATTTATTTAAAGTTACGATAGCCATCAGGCTTCCCAGGCGTTGATAGTGGAAAATAACCCGCCTGCCAATGCAGGAGACATATGAGATATGGGTTCTATCCCTAGATCAGGAAGATCCCCTGGAGGAGGGCATGGCAACCCACTCCAGTGTTCTTTCCTGGAGAATCACATGGACAGAGAAGCCTAGTGCACTACAGTCCATGGGTCACAAAGAGACAGACATGACCGAAGGACTTAGCACACATGGACGCAAGATCACCATCAAATACATTCTCTAGGGACTTTCACTGTTATGTGTGACACAACCTCACATCTCATGCAACTCACTATAGATGGGAACTCTGTTTATTATTTCTGAAAATCATCTGCATTGACTTTAAAAAAATATTTCCCACTAGCTTCCATCCTGTTAGGAAGCAGGCTGGAGCACATGGACACTGCTAGGCTCCTCCATTCTGACTTCCTCACACCAGGGTCCTGGCCACTGTCCCTGCACAGACTTTTCATATAAAATAAAGCAGTGTGCTCATATGATTCTTGTACAGATTTGTCACCTTTATTTTGACTTCTCAAAATTTTAATGATCATGTTCCAGACTACAAAATGAGTTGCTGGAAGAAATGTAAGTTAAATCTGTGAAGGCTGCTCGTTAAACAAACAAAAACCTTATTTTTTTTATACAGTTTAGAAATTATGTACAAGTTTAAAAAAGTTTTAAAAAGCAACCATGAGGACACTCAAAAACTCAACTGCCCCTCATAGTTCAAATAGTAGGGAATAATCCCAAGTGGCTTGGTTGTTTGGAAATCATTAGCATTCGGTTTAGATATGTATTCTAAGATTTTCCTTACTGATAATACTCCACACCCTGTCTAAGGACACTGATAGATGGTTCCAAATGGGGAAGGCATTTGGGGAAAGTCATATAGCATAATTTTTGATGAACGTGAAACCAGTAAGAGTTTTGAATTACTGGAATGAATCAAATAGGGCTTCCCTGGTAGCTCAGATGGTAAAGAATCCCCCTCAGTGCAGGATACCCAGGTTCAATCTCTGGGTCAGGAAGATTCCCTGGAGAAGAAAATGGCTAACCACTCCTTATTTTTGCCTGGAAAATTCCATGGAGAGAGGAGCCTGGTGGGCTACAGTCCATGGAGTTTCAAAGAGTCAGACACAACTGAGCAACTAGCACTTAATCTAAATCTAAATCTATAAATGCATCTAAATATGGATCATCCTCTCCCACCATGGCATCAACTGGATAGAAGTTGAGAACAGGGCAGTAAACAGTAGTTGAAATTGAATCCTGTGAATGACTAATTAAAGGCAGGGTAGGTTTTTAATTCAAAGGTCCAATAGTGATTCCTTTAAATGTATAAAAATTTTAAAGTTGTAATCATAATTTCCTGAGAGTTAAACAATTATACATTTAAATGAACAGCTTATTCCTTTATTGCTCTGCTCCAGGTCATAAGTATTTAACTATTAATAATTCTACAGCAACCCAAAATACTCATTAAAATGTAGTTATTTAGTGACTGATTGAACATACTTCTTTTTAAACAATTGATTTTTAAGTTACATTTATAAATAAAAATATTGAAGGATTTTGAGATATGTTATATAGAAAATAAGCAGATGTCTAGAATAGTAAGTCATTTTAACTCATTTTACTTTTTTCTATGCAAGTGCATAGAATACTGGACATATAATACATGATGCTTTGTCATTTAGAAAGTTCAATGGTGTTCTTCCTAGGTGTATACATGTGCCATTTATACATAAACTGTTATCCAGACCCAGATGATCTTATAACATCTGAAACATTACCATTCTTCTCTGTTCCTGCCACCCAGAGGAGAAACATCACCTTTCTCTTCCTATATATCTTATCCCAAAGGTCCCCAGGTACATTTCAAACCCTTCCTCAGTAACACGTCTTATTTTGGAGGCAGAGCTAACCAATATCTCTATTTCTTTTGTCTTATGTTGAGTTTATTAATAGTTCTTCTTTATTATAAATAGCACCACAATGAATAACTTTGTGCATAAACTATCCTTCATGGTTTGCTTGAAAAGAAATGAACACAAAATTAATCTCTGATGATTCTCAACACTGAAAGCATACCTGTTTAGACATGTGTTCCTCATGTAAAATGAGAAAGAAAAACATGGTAAATATTTGTCTTCTCTTAATTACTTATCTATCTGCCTCCCTATTTAAATTTTAAGTTTCTTGAGGTGAAGGATTATGTTAGGAAATTTTTGCATTTCCTGTGAGTCCAGAATTATTCCCTCCCACAGTCTCAGCAAAAGTTTGAAGTCTTGAACGGAATATGCAATGACTAAATGTTCAACAAAGGAACACCTGCCTTTGCCTCCACAAGCTGCAGTGCATGTGAGGATTTTCATTGACTCTCTCTACACACAACATCTGTTGCCAACAGGTGATGCGTTTTGGGGAGAAGAGTCTTGCCAGAGGGATTTTCTCTTACTAGCATCCTCTTTCCAGATGTTTCTTTCCTTTAGCATATCCTGAATTATGAGACCCCAGGAGGTGGTTGCAATCACTGGACTGACATGTCACACCTGGAATTCAATAGTATTACCCCACCACAGAATTTCCCAGAGTTAAATGTTAAATCTAAGTTTATTGCTAAGGGATTTGGCTGTTTTTCTGTGAAATCAAATACTGTGCTTAATATTAGTTTACCACTGCTAATGTTTACCACTTTAACTATAAGTACATGTGTAAAAATGAAAATAAACTATTTTAAGATCAGATAAAATTTGAGAAAATCATTTAATTTAGAGGCTAGAATGCATGTATTATGGCCCTCCATAACTTCTCTTAAATATTTATACCTCTGTCCAAAGTTGAATTAGTTATATGTTTGAAATAAATAGTCAGACTAAACTAATATCGCTGTACTACATAAAGAAGGAAAGTATTATGTACATATGTATATATACATATATAAATACACACACATGCATGTGTATATACCCATGTTTATCATAGTTTACTATATTAAACCGATACCTACATCCATCTATCCAAAGGATATTTTTTTGTTTAATGCTGTAATTTTATTAAATCTTCAGTTTACCAGTAAGTCTTACACATTTTTCTTTTTCTTCCTAAGGTATTTTAATATCTTTATTTCTGTTCTGTTTCAGTTAAGCTAAAAAGAGTCGTCTGTTTGGAATGGTTTTTACTTTTTGCTTATTTGCTTGAGAAAAGCTCACTGAAGAATTTAATCATAATATGTTTTAAATGCGAATTAAAGTATGTCATTTAGAAACAGTTACAACAGTATATCACTTAAGAATAAACCTTTTCCTCAATTATATCACCAGTTATATATAGTCAAATACTTTGTGTTTTTTAATCAAATCCTCCTAGATTTTCTTGTAGCAGAGTTTGGGTTCCATTAAGATATCAAAGATGGTATTCAAAGATGATATTCAAAGTATGAATAATTTAATTTATCCCTATGACAGATTATATATACTGGTTTTCAAAATAGCTACAAAAACACATCTCTTGCCAAAAGAAACCCTAAGAATGGAAGAATGAGAAAAAATCCACTACAAAAGTATTTTTTTATAATAGTGATCAATATATTGAATTGCCATTTATTTAGCTTTAACCTGAAGCTTCAACATACTATAATTTTTATGTAATAAACCAAAACTGGCATAGGGCATGATGTATATCATCAAAGTGGTAAAGTTCGGAGAGAAATTTTAAAGCATGGGAAAGAGCAATAGTGAAATTAAGTTCAAACACCAAATATGTATTTTAAAGCGTATAATAATAATATCTAACAATAATTCCAGAACTTTCTAAACCCTTTAACATATGTTAACTTATTAATTCTCATAGCAGCTACATGGGGTTTTTACTAATATAATCTCCAGCTTTTAGATGAGGAACTCAGGCTGAGATAAGACAGCTAGTCTGCAGAGAATGCAGGATTCATAACCATACTGTTTAAGGATTAAATGTGATCATTTGCTGTTTGAGAGAATACCAACATCCTGGAAGTTAATTTAGATATTTTTTCTATCCAGCATTCCCAAAGTTTATTCCTGGGTCACTACTTGTGTCACCTTCTCCGATATAAAAGTTTCCGTCAGGAAAAAAAATGCATCACAGTATTTCCCTTTTCACTCTCATAGACCTACAGAGCAACAGGTCATAACAAATGTTCCAAGAAATCTCAACATGAAGAGACCTATTTCAACCAATTTCCATTCATTGCTGACAAGAAAATACATATTGAACACATCTTTCACAGCCCTTAGAATTTGTGTTCCTTAGAACATAAATGGTCAGAAAGTCCAGGCCTGCTCTTTGGCAGATGAGAAAATTGAGGCCCCAACTGCCTTTGTGAACTTGAGAACATATATTCTAATTCTATGTTTTACCTCACATAGTTCATAAATCATCATATAGGTATAGCTGTCCTGCTGTTTTAAATTTCTTCTAGATTTCCATTTCTCTTTAATTGTTTCAACTGGAAGACCATCATTATAGTGAAGTATAGAGATGGAACAGACAGATGACTATATTCTAGTTTACTTAGTACAAAGTATTCACAATAACATTTAAACAACATATAAACTTTTGTTATTAAATATTTAATTTATCCTAAAATATTTCATAGCTAAGTACTAGAAAAATTTAAAACCCATCAAAGAGTGAAAAAAAAAAAAAACCTCTGGGATAATCTTGAAGATCTAGAGAATCCATTGTTTAGGTGATGATCCTGAGCCATAAGTTCATTTCACCACCGTAGTTTGTTTGCATGATAACATGGAGTTAATCATATGTAGTTCAATAGACTGTTATATATACATATTTTTTCCTGATCACTGCATGTTCTGCCTTTTCAGTTCCTCCGAAGATTTATGACATCTCAAGCGATATGACCATCAATGAAGGGACCAATGTCACCCTTACTTGTTTGGCCACTGGGAAACCAGAGCCTTCCATTTCTTGGCGGCACATCTCTCCATCAGGTAAAATAGAAATGCATCAGTGTTGTTCGTGCTGTTCAGTATCATCATGCAACCTCACTTGTTCAAAACTTAAGCATCAGCTAATTTTTCATATCTTTTTCATGAGGTAGACAGGATGCATATTTTTATACTTATTTTTTATACCCAAATGTCTGTAGTTCACAAAAGTTAAATGAACATTTTCTGTCACAGCCCAGAGAAGACCCTAGGTCTCTTGATGCCTAGGCAAGGTTACTTTCGTGATAGTATACTGGATAATCACACATCAATAGACAAAAGGCTCAAATGGAAAATGTCACAAGAGAAATATCTTCGTTTAAATGTGTAAGGCTTTTATTTAATCGGCATTCACATGTTAATAGGCCAGTGTGAACTGCTGAGGTAATCAGGGGAGAATGAAATTATACAAATTATGAGGTTGCTGGGTCTAATTTCAAACTGCAGTTCAGAATCAAGGATTTGGCAGTTAGCATTAAATTTTGACTGATGAGGAATCTAAAAACCCAAGAGTTAAGTAAAAGATCACATAGCTAGATGAGATTAAGGGATATAACATGTTTATTAGTGTCTTGTGCTTTTGATACATGGCACATCCTTCTAAAGAGGTTGTCAGTTTTAGGAAGCTGGGGGTAAACATCATCAAAACAAGTCTATTTTCACAGAACAACTCTAAACGAGTCATCAGTTTGTATAAAATCTAAATATTTGAACAATATAGCTTTAAATGTACCATGGAAGTAAGAGTGGTACTTTTCGTGAGTAGCACCCCACCACATTTCAGATAGACAAAATTGATTTTTATTTGTTTTGTATTTGGGGAAGAAATAACTTGAACAAGGTTAGTATGAAGAAATCACTTTTAAAGGAATCGGGAAGACATATTTTATAGAGATGTAGAAAAAGTACAGTTAGAAAATCTCCTCTGTCTGCTAATGCTTTCTGTAATTTCACTTATCCTTAAGTGTCTTTCAATTCCCTCATTTAGGCAGTAAGTCTAATGAAACTTCCTCACATCATATGTTTAGTATTACTATTAATGTGAGAAAAAATCAATGTAACAGCAATATATGCTTATGTAATATGCATTGTGGCCTCTGTAATATTTCTGAAGCATGAGTGTGCTCTTGACTGCCAACGTTTTCCTCTCTAGAGTGGCTAAAAATCATAAAACTGATATGTGAGCCCTGAATTAGTGGCAGGACTCTCCATGGAGTGTGAGATAAACCCAGGACTAGCAATTAGAATACATGTGCTCCAATCTCACCTTCCTTATTCATCAATTCAGTAAATCCTAGTGCAAAACTCTTAGCCTCAGTTAGTTGGTTTCCTACTTTCCAAAAATCAAATGATAAAAATCTCTGGCTATTGTGAGACTAAAAAACGATAATACTTATAAATGTGCTTTAAAAAGTATAAGGTGATATGCAAATGTAAGACTGATTCTTAATCATCTTTCTGGATTTAAATCTGATATGAAAATATAATTTTTCTAAGAATGAAGCACATAATCTCCACATTCATACAATTTAAGGTTAATATTTTGGATTTAACTCTTCTTCTTTGTGGCACTTGTTATTATGCATATTCTTTTTGTAAGTGCTTGGATATATTTTAGTTTAATTAAATACCATGAATGTTTGTTAGTGAAGTTATTAGAATAACCAAAATGGATAACATTTTGAAGCTGAAAGAAGACAGATTGGGTTATAAATTAAAATGTACATAGTTTTTCTGATCCTACCATACAGAGCAAATGAGTAAAATTAGCATAACTATTAACTGTTATTTAATGAATAGCTACACATAGCTGATATTTTTATAAATGCTTCTAATAATTGCAAACTGTAATTTATTAATAATCTAAATTCCAATGCTCAGCAACGTGGAGTTTCTGCTTTAAGTAACAAGTCATCATTCTATTACCTTTCTTCAATTTATATATTTATATTTGAAAGCAAAATTATAAACTTCACTAATCTATTTTTTTATTTAAGGTAATCAATATTTTGCACATTCTCCTCTATTCTTTTTCTGTATCACAAAAGGAAATGTGTCTCATACAACCATCACTATGTGAACAGTGTTTAGTGTTAAAAGTAGATATAGATAGATTTCCCGTCAATGTGGAAAACAATGACTAATTTTTGTACATGTATGATTTCTTTATTCTACCAGGACTGTTAGTAATTCTTACCAATTCATTTATGGTCTATTCTGTTTTTAAAATCATTAAAACACACCGAGGAAACCAGAATTGAAAGAGACACATGTACTCCAATGTTCATTGCAGCATTGTTTATAATAGCCAGGACATGGAAGCAACCTAGATGTCCATCTGCAGACGAGTGGATAAGAAAGCTTTGGTACATATACACAATGGAGTATTACTCAGCCATTAAAAAGAATGCTTTTGAACCAGTTCTAATGAGGTGGATGAAACTAGAGCCTATTATACAGAGTGAAGTAAGCCAGAAAGAAAAACACCAATACAATATACTAATGCATATATATGGAATTTAGAAAGATGCAAATGGTAACCCTGTATCAGTTCAGTTCAGTTCAGTTGCTCAGTGGTGCCCGACTCTCTGCGACCCCATGAATCATAGCACACCAGGCTTCCCTGTCCATCACCAACTCCCGGAGTTCACTAACTCATGTCCACAGAGTCGGTGATGCCATCCAGCCATCTCATTCTCTGTTGTCCCCTTCTGCTCCCGCCCCCAACCTTTCCCAGCATCAGAGTCTTTTCCAGTGAGTCAACTCGTCGCATGAGGTGGCCAAAGTATTGCAGTTTCAGCTTTATACGAGACAACAAAAGAGACACAGATATATAAAACAGTCTTTGGGACTCTGTGGGAGAGGGTGAGGGTGGGATGGTTTGGGAGAATGGCATTGAAACATGTATATTATCATATGTGAAATGAATCGCCAGTTCAGGGTCGATGCATGTTACGGGATGCTCGGGGCTGGTATGCGGGGATGACCCTGAGGGAGGATAAGGAGAGGAGGGAGGTGGGAGGGGGGTTCGGGAGGGGGAACTCATGTACACCCGGGGCGGATTCATGTCAATGTATGGCAAAACCAACCAATATAATATTGTAAAATAATTAGCCTCCAATAAAAATTTTAAAAAAAATAAAATCATTAAAAAGAAACGAATCGCCAGTCCAGGTTCGATGCATGATATAGGATGCTTGGGGCTGGTGCACTGGGATGACCCAGAGCGATGATGTGGGGAGGGAGGTGGGAAGGGGGTTCAAGATGAGGAATGCATGCACACCCAGGGCGGATTCATGTCAATGTATGGCAAAACCAATACAATAAAGTAATTAGCCTCCGATTAAAATGAAAAAAATTAAAAATGAAAAAAAAAAAAATGACTGATCACAGGAAGGCAGCTCCACAGAGCTTCCTCCTTATCTGTGGAAAAGTTGGGTTGTGGTTTCAACCATATTACAGACATTGCCTGAAAATTGAAGTTGCCATTCCACTTGTTAGTTCAAACAACTTAGTGTACTAGCCCCAAAATATCTTTCCTGAAATGTTTCTGGACTTATTAGCTTCCTTAGAGCTACTTACAGTCAGGATTTCTTCCTATTTTTTTTTTTCTTTCTATATTTGAAATTTATTTAAAATTCATATTTGAAATGTTTTGGATCAGCAGATGTAAACTATTATGTATGAGATGGATAAACAAGATCTTACTGTATAGCATAGGGAACTATATTCAATATCCTGTGATAAACCATAATGGAAAAGAATATGGAAAAGAATATATACATATATATATATGTATGCATATACAACTAAATCACTTTGTTGTACAGCAGAAATTAAGCACAATATTATAAATCAACTATACTTCACTAAAATTAAAAATATATAGTTAAAAAAAAGTGTTAATAGAAATAATGCAAAGTCTACCCTCTGTCCTTTACTCAGATTTATCCATCATTTTTCCTCTTTGCGTCAACATTTTCTGTGTGTAGGGTATGCAGAAATATTTTTTTCATTGACTTATTTGAGAAGAGAACACCTTGCATACATCAAGCCCTTTTCTCCCTATTTATTTCAGTGTGCATTTCTGAAGAACATTTTATTGTGTAACCATAGTGCAGTTTTTAACTTTTGTACCTTGAATGTTGGCATTTTACTTTTATCTGATTACTATCCATACTCCAGTTTTGTAAACTGATCAAATAGTGTCCTTTAGAGAATTCTTTTTCTTTTAGTACAGAATCCAAATGTTGTATTCAGTTATCTTATCATTTTAGTCCTCTTTAGTCTAGGGACTAATTCCTTGGTTGTTCTTGGTCTTCCTTGACATTTTTCTTTTCTTTTCATTTTTTTAAAACAGATTATTTCTCTTGTAGAGTTTGACCCCTGTTTCCTCATGACTAAAGTCTAGTTGTACCCACCTGGGATTAAACAAGTTGTAACTTCTCAGGATTGATATCTGCAGGTACAGGATATCCAACCCTGTTTCTGAAATTGAGGGATCTCTGTATACAGTTCTTGAATGCTCTCAAATGTTGTTATACCATGAAGCAAAACTCATTTAAAAGTTCTAGAGAACATAGGCAAGTTTACACAAGGCACTTGATTTTGAATAGAAAGACAAAATAAAATTCTTAATCATACATCATTGAATTGATAAATCTAGATCCAGTCAGAAAAAATAGAGAAAATTAAAAAGACAAATTTTAAAATAATAGATTATATATAACAAAAACAGAAGCATTCTGGAAGCCTTTGTCAAATTCCCACTCACTTATAGTTGTTTATCTTAATCTCTGTTTCCCAGTTCATTCCTATTCTTTGATAGCTGGAATCTCCAGAGATATTCTTACTTTACCCTGGTGATGTTTATAATCTACTAAAGATACTCTTTTAGCTCTGAAGCTGAAATCTGAGCTAAATGCTGGGCTGTGTATCTCAAACTGTTCCTTCTAATTTCTATATGACTAGTGCCTTTTGAAAGAATGATCTCATCCCAATTTTCCATAGGTGTTAAGAGTATGGCCTAAGTCAAGATAAATACTGTTCCTTTGTTCTGTTATGTTTTTCCCCCTCCCTTTGTATTTGTCAGATCCTTGTTACAGAGCACTTATAAAGGAAATCACAAACAAGTGGTCAGAGGTGTCAGAATAGAATCAGAAAGTCATGATTACAGGAAGCCAAAAGAGGAAAAATTTCCTGGAGCAGTGAATGGTGAACAGTATCAATCAGGTCAAATAAGATCAGATCTTTGGTTTAGGTAGTTTGGTAATCATCATAGCAATTCAGTGACAAAATGAGCCAGAAACTCAGTAATAGAAGAATAAAGAACAAATAAGAAGTGAGTAACTTAGCTATGGAGGTAAGCTATTCATCCAGTTAGTCAAGGTTAAAATTTTGTTTTTCTACTTTAACTTTTTTTTTGTGTGGCTAGGTTGTGGGATCTTCCGACCAGGGATTGAACCCTGGACCATAGCAGTGAAAGCACCAAGTCTCAATCACTGGACTGCCAGGGAACTTCCCATATTACTTTATTTCTATTAGAAATATCATTTGTCCCCCTATATAATTGTCAAACTTGCTCCTTCTTCAACTTTTAAAAAAACTATTTCTAAGCATCCCAGGAAAAATTGGGTGCTTATTTCTCCATGGTCTCATGGTAACTTATGCCACCATTCATGCAGCACTAATTCTCTGAATTGTAGTTTTTGGTTTTGTCTGTGGTGCTATGGGACAGAGACTCCTGTTGAAAAACAAAGTCAGTTGCCCTTTATATCCCATGGCTTGGCACAGAACCTGCACAAAGTAAGAGCTCCCTAAGCACTGCAGAGGTAATGGATGCTGCTCTCTGCCCTTGCTTGCCACATGACTTCTTAGAAGTAGAAATTAAAATTTGAAGAGATGACATGGTTGGGACACAGGCAAGTATTTCCTGTCTGATATCTCCGTTACCTTTATCCCCCTGATATAAACCCACAAGTGAAGTGAAGTCGCTTAGTCATATCTGACTCTTTGTGACCCTATAGGCTGTAGCCTACCAGGCTCCTTGGTCCATGGGGTTTTCCAGGTAAGAATACTGGAGTGGGTTGCCATTTCCTTCTCCAAGGGATCTTTCTGACCCAGGGATCGAACCCAGGTCTCCCGCGTTGTAGGCAGATGCGTTACCATCTG
Organism: Moschus berezovskii; assembly: GCF_049115385.1. Classification (NCBI taxonomy): domain Eukaryota; kingdom Metazoa; phylum Chordata; class Mammalia; order Artiodactyla; family Moschidae; genus Moschus; species Moschus berezovskii. The sequence goes on along the minus strand of NC_142463.1, from coordinate 48,260,598 downwards.
ACCTACCAGGAAAGCCCATAACATATCCCTAAATATGAATCAGCTCTTTCTTTTCCTTATGCCTTCAATATGGCTGCACCTCTATGGTACTATGATTTATAAGAGATATGTATTTGACCTTCATGCCATTTCTGGCACTGAGCTCCTAAAAATCTTGGAATTTCACAAAGGGGAGTAAGCTATAAAGGTGTTTTTTATTATGCTAATGAACTGATTTGGGGGTCACACCTCAGATTTGTTGTCAGGAGAATCAATTATGTGATTGAAGGGTTGGAATTTTCAGTCCCACTACATTGGCTTTTGAGGAGGGAAGAGAGGCTGGAGGTTGAATTAATCCTCAATGGCCAATGATTTAATCAACCATGCCACTGTGATTATACTCTCATGTGTGTTAGTCACTCAGTCGTGTCCAACTCTTTGCAACCCCATGGATTGTAGCCTGCCAGACTCCTTTGTCTATGGGATTATCCAGGCACGAATACTGGATTGCCATTCCCTTCTCCAGTGGATCTTCCCCAACCCAGGGATCAAACCCTGGTCTCCTGCATTGCAGGCAGATAAAATGCAAAAGGACAGAGTTTGGAGAGTTCCTAGATCCACGGACATGGGGAAATTAAGGAAGAGTGGTACATCCAGAGAGCATGGAAGCTTCTCCCCTCATCCTTTCCTCATACTTTTCCCTATGTATCCCTTTCATTTGGATGTTTCTGAGTTATGTCCTTTTGTAATAAACCAGTAATCTAGTAAAAAAAAAAAAAAAATGTTTCTTGGAGATCTGTGAGCTGCTCTAGCAAATTAGTCAAACCCAAAGACAGTCTTTCAAATCTCTAATTTATAGCTTCCTGGTCAAAAGAATGTTACTGAATGAACTTGAGACAACTCACCTGCTATATATAGCAAAGCCAATTTGCTAATACCAGGTTGCAGTGAAGGAAAGGATAGCATTTATTGCAGAGCACCAAGCAAGGAGAATGGGTAGCTCATGCTCAAAAGCACTTGAAATCCCTGGTGGTTTTCAGATAAGGGTTTTTAAACAACATTTAAAAGTGAGTGAGAGCTGTAGGGAGCCCAATTTTCTTTTGATAGGTTGATGATGAGGTAACGAAGTGGTGTTTCAGGACACTTAATCATCAGTCTTCTGGTTCCAACCAGTCTGGGGTCTATGTGCTTATAATCAGTATATAATCACCATCGTTTTTCTGGGAAGGGTGGGAATTAGTTTCTGAGATATATATTGGATTGTTATATATATTCCTTGCTCAGTCATAGTCAACTCTTTGCAACCCCATGGACTATAGCCCACCAGGATCCTCTGTCCATGGGATTTCCCAGGCAAAAATACTGGAGTGGGTAGCCATTCCCTTCTCCAGGGGATCTTTCTGACCCAGGAATTGAACGTGGATCTCTTGCACTGCAGCCAGATTCTTTACCATCTAAACTACCAGGGAAGCCCTGTCCTTGAGGAGAAACTCAGTTGAGTTCAGTTCAGTCGCTCAGTCGTGTCCGACTCTTTGCAACCCCGTGAATCACAGCATGCCAGGCCTCCCTGTCCATCACCAACTCCCGGAGTTCACTCAAACCCATTTCCATCGAGTCGGTGATGCCATCCAGCCATCTCATTCTCTGTTGTCCCCGTCTCCTCCCACCCCCAATCCTTCCCAGCATCAGAGTCTTTTCCAGTGAGTCAACTCGTCACATGAGGTGGCCAAAATATTGGAGTTTCAGCTTCAGCATCAGTCCTTCCAATGAACATCCAGGATTGATCTCCTTTAGAATGGACTGGTTGGATCTCCTTGCAGTCCAAGGGACTCTCAAGAGTCTTCTCCAACACCACAGTTCAAAAGCATCAATTCTTCGGCAATCAGCTTTCTTCACAGTCCAACTCTCACATCCATACATGACCACAGGAAAAACCATAGCCTTGACTAGACGGACCTTGGTTGGCAAAGTAATGTCTCTGCTTTTTAATATGCTATCTAGGCTGGTCATAACTTTCCTTCCAAGGAGTAAGCGTCTTTTAATTTCATGGCTGCAATCAGCATCCGCAGTGATTTTTGAGCCCAAAAAATAAAGTCTGACACTATTTCCACTGTTTTTCCATCTATTTCCCATGAAGTGATGGGACCAGATGCCATGATCTTCGTTTTCTGAATGTTGAGCTTCAAGCCAAACTTTTCACTCTCCTCTTTCACTTTCATCAAGAGGCTTTTGAGTTCCTCTTCACTTTCTGCCATAAGGGTGGTGACATCTGCATATTTGAGGTTATTGATATTTCTCCCGGCAATCTTGATTCTAGCCTGTGCTTCTTCCATCCCAGCGTTCCTCATGATGTACTCTGCATATAAGTTAAATAAGCAAGGTGACAATATACAACCTTGATGTACTCCTTCTGTTGTTCCATGTCCAGTTCTAACTGTTGCTTCCTGACCTGCATACAGGTTTCTCAAGAGGCAGGTCAGGTGGTCTGGGATTCCCATCTCTTTCAGAATGTTCCACAGTTTATTGTGATCCACACAGTCAAATGCTTTGGCATAGTCAATGAAGCAGAAATAGATGTTCTTCTGGAACTCTCTTGCTTTCTCCATGATCCAGCGGATGTTGGCAATTTGATCTCTGGTGCCTCTAATTTTCTAAAACCTGCTTGAACATCTGGAAGTTCACGGTTCACGTATTGCTGAAGCCTGGCTTGGAGAATTTTGAGCATGACTTTACTAGTGTGTGAGATGAGCGCAATTGTGCGGTAGTTTGAGCATTCTTTGGCATTCCCTTTCTTTGGGACTGGAATGAAGACTGACCTTTTCCAGTCCTGCGGCCATTGCTGAGTTTTCCAAATTTGCTGGCATATTGAGTGGAGCACTTTCACAGCATCATCTTTCAAGATTTGAAATAGCTCAATTGGAATTCTATCACCTCCACTAGCTTTGTTCGCAGTGATACTCTCTAAGGCCCACCTGACTTCACCTTCCAAGATGTCTGGTTCCAGGTGAGTGATCACGCCATCGTGATTATCTTGGTCATGAAATTTTTTTTGTACAGTTCTTCTGTGTATTCTTGCCACCTGTTCTTAATATCTTCTGCTTCTGTCAGGTCCATACCATTTCTGTCCTTTATCGAGCCCATCTTTGCATGAAACTAGGGTTTTACTTTATCACCTGACTATGGTTTCTTGACTGCCTTTCCTAGGTTTCTGCATCCTCTCACTAACCTGATTAGTAACTGTATGAATTTGCTTTTGGAACTCAGAAAAGGCCTGGAGATCAAAACCTTTTCCTATAAATAAGAAATGGAGTACACTCTTGGGCTTTATGGCAATGAGGGCTCCACAGAGTCCTGTTCAGTTTCAAGCACAGGTGATAACCTGAAATTGCTACTGACATCTATTGAGGGTGGGGGACAGGGCAGTCTTGTCTTTCTGAGCTCTTAATCTGTGAAATCCAGTGCTCTTTCTGGGTAGTGTAAGAATTGAGCTGAAATGTAGAACATCCAGCTGGTATTGGATAATTGCTTGGTGGTGTTATAAAAAGACGCACAAGGTGAGAATAGCCAATTAAGATTTATTTGAGGCAAAATGAGAACTTCAGCCCGGTAGACAACACCTCAGATAGCTCTGAGACACTTCTCTAAAGAGGTGGAGGGGGAAGGTCAATATATAAGATTTTGGTGAAGGGAGAGTTCAATGCAGTCAAGCACTTATCTTACAAAAGGTTTTGTGTTAGTCATGAGGAGCTGATGTCACTATGAAGGAATTTAGTGCTTTTTTAGATATGAAGAGCTACAAGGATTGGGTTCAAAATCAGTTCCTAAAAGTATCTGTTCCACCAATTTTTCTGGAGCACAAATTGCCTCATTTCTCCACCCTGAACTCCCTTTGGGGTGTGTGTACAGTCAACAGCCGCAGCAGCACAGGATTCAATCCTCACAGAGGCAAATGGCAAATGCCCTTGGCAAGCACCAATTTATAGTTGACAGAGGTATGGGAAACCCCTCATCAACATGTTTGAACTACATTCAAAATTTTACTCCATTAATGTAAAGAGCAGTTTCACCTAAGATATTTTAGTTAATGTGGTTCAACAGCAAAACAATGGTTCAGGTAACATGAATTCATTACTTTATATACTCTAGGAAAATAAGAAGTACTTGCATTGCTGTTGCTCAGTCGCTAAGTTGTGTCCGACTATTGGCAACTCCATGTACTATAGCATGCCAGGCTCCTCTGTCCTGCACTATCTCCTGGAGTTTGCTCAAATTTGTGTCCATTGAACTGGTGATACTATCTAATCATCTCATCCTCTGCTGTCCACTTCTCCTTTTGCCTTCAATCTTTACCAGCATCAGTTCTTTTCCAATGAGTCAGCTGTTTGCATCAGGTGGCCAAAGTATTGGAGTTTCAGAATCAGTCCTTCCAATAAATAGTCAGGGTTGATTTCCTTTACGAGTCACTGTACTTCTTTCATTAAATCCTCAAAACTGAACTGTGAGTTGAGTATCATTATCTTCATTGTGTGGATTAACATGGCACTCAGAGTATATAAATAAATTGCCCCAAATGAGTATGAGATGTTTTTTCCCACTTTTTTATTTTGAAATAATTATAAGCTCATGGGAAGTTGTGAAGTTAGTGCATTGAGTTTCCACCTAGCCTTAACCCAGTTTCTCTCATTATTACGTTGGATATAACTGTAGAATGACAGCAAAACTAAGAAAGGATATTTGGAGAATGAGATGGCTGGATGGCATCACCGACTCTGTGGACATGGGTTTGAGGGTACTCCGGGAGTTGGTGATGGACAGGGAGGCCTGGCATGCTGTGATTCATGGGGTCGCAGAGAGTCGGACACGACTGAGCGACTGAACTGAACTGAACTGATGCATGTAGTTTTATCATATGAGTTGAGTTCATTTATGGAGCCACCATCACAATCAACATACAGAAAAATATGTATTATTCCCTCAACACAAAGATTTACTTTATGGGATCCTTTTAGAGTCAAGTCTACTCCTTTCATCATCCACTATCCCTAACCCCAACTAATCCATTTTTCATCTCCTTAATTTAGTCATTTGTAGAAAGTTATGTAAGTGAAATAATTGTGTGTGACATTTTGAAATTGGCCTTTTCATTCTTGAGATTTATTATTGGAGTTGTGGCATATACCTCAATAGTTTGTTTCTCTTTGTTGCTGAGTAGTGTTTTGTTATATGAATGTATCCAATTTGTTTAACCATAAATGTATTATAGAGTACTTTGGTTGTTTCAGTTTTTTGGCTGTGAAAATCTTGCTATTATTCTGCTGTGAACAATATTGATTTTATTCCATTCTTTTATTTTCAGTCCACGTATGTTATTTTAAGTAAGCCTTTTGTAGACATCATATAGATGAGTCAAGTTTTTGATCCACTCTGGTAATCTCCATATTTTATTGGTATATTTAGTTTATTTCCATTTAATTATTGATTCACTTGGACTTATGTCTAATATCTTTTTTCTTTTGTTTTCTGTTTGTCCCTCCCTCCTTTTTTGTTTTTCAGTTTTTTTTCTAGTCTTTGTATGTGTTTTTTTTCTTTTTTTTTTTTATTGGAGGCTAATTCTTTTACAATATTATATTGGTTGGTTTTGCCATACATTGACATGAATCCGCCCCGGATGTACATGAGTTCCCCTTCCTGAACCTCCCTCCCACCTCCCTCCTCCCCTTATCCTTCCTCTGGGTCATCCCCACATACCAGCCCCGAGCATCCTGTAACATGCATCGACCCTGAACTGGTGATTCGTTTCACATATGATAATATACATGTTTCAATGCCATTCTCCCAAACCATCCCACCCTCACCCTCTCCCACAGAGTCCAAAAGACTGTTCTATATATCTGTGTCTCTTTTGCTGTCTCGTATACAGGCTTATCATTTGCATCTTTCTATATTCCATATATATGCAGTAGTATACTGTATTGGTGTTTTTCTTTCTGGCTTACTTCACTCTGTATTATAGGCTCCAGTTTCATCCACCTCATTAGAATTGATTCAAATGCATTCTTTTTAATGGCTGAGTAATACTCCATTGTGTATATGTACCAAAGCTTTCTTATCCATTCGTCTGCAGATGGACATCTAGGTTGCTTCCATGTCCTGGCTATTATAAACAGTGCTGCAATGAACATTGGAGTACATGTGTCTCTTTCAATTCTGGTTTCCACGGTGTGTATGCCCAGGAGTGCAATTGCTGGATCATATGGCAGTTCTATTCCCAGGTTTTTGAGGAATCTCCACACCGTTCTCCATAGTGGCTGTACTAGTTTGCATTCCCACCAACAGTGTAAGAGGGTTCCCTTTTCTCCACACCCTCTCCAGCATTTATTGCATGTAGACTTTTGAATAGCAGCCATTCTGACTGGTGTGAAATGGTATCTCATTGTGGTTTTGATTTGCATTTCTCTGATTATGAGGGATGTTGAGCATTTTTTCATGTGTTTGTTAGCCATCTTTATGTCTTCTTTGGAGAAATGTCAGTTTAGTTCTTTGGCCCGTTTTTTGATTGGGTCATTTATTTTTCTGGAATTAAGCTGCAGGAGCTGCTTGTGTATTTTGGAGATTAATCCTTTATCAGTTGCTTCATTTGCTATTATTTTCTCCCATTCTGAAGGCGGTCTTTTCACCTTGCTTATAGTTTCCTTTGCTGTGCAGAAGCTTTTAGTTTTAATTAGGTCCCATTTGTTTATTTTTGCTTTTATTTCCAATATTCTGGGAGGTGGGTCTTGGAGGATCCTGCTGTGATTTATGTCGGATAGTGTTTTGCCTACATTCTCCTCTAGGAGTTTTATAGTTACTGGTCTTACATTTAGCTCTCTTATCCATTTTGAGTTTATTTTTGTGTATGGTGTTAGGAAGTGTTCTAGTTTCATTCTTTTACAAGTGGCTGACCAGTTTTCCCAGCACCACTTGTTAAAGAGACTCTCTTTTCTCCATTTTATATTCTTGCCTCCTTTGTCAAAGATAAGGTGTCCATAGGTGCGTGGATTTATCTCTGGGCTTTCTATTTTGTTCCATTGATCTATATTTCTGTCTTTACACCAGTATCATACTGTCTTGATGACTGTGGCTTTATAGTAGAGACTGAAGTCTGTCAGGTTAATTCCCCCTGTTCCATTCTTCTTCAAGATTGCTTTGGCTATTCAAGGTTTTTTGTATTTCCATACAAACTGTGAGATTATTTATTCTAGTTCTGTGAAAAATATCATTGGTAGCTTGATAAGGATTGCATTGAATGTATAAATTACTTTGGTAGTATACTCATTTTTACAATATTTATTCTTCCAATCCACGAACATGGTATATTTCTCCATCTATTAGTGTCCTCTTTGATTACTTTCACTAGTGTTTTATAGTTTTCTATGTACAAGTCTTTTGTTTCCTTAGGTAGATATACTCCTAAGTATTTAATTCTTTTCATTGCAACAGTGAATGGAATAGTTTCCTTAATTTCTCTATTTTCTCATTATTAGTGTATAGGAATGCAAGTGATTTCTGTGTGTTGATTTTATATCCTGCAACTTTACTGTATTCATTGATTAGCTCTAGTAGTTTTCTGGTAGAGTCTTTAGGGTTTTCTGTGTAGAGGATCATGTCATCGGCAAACAGTGAAAGTTTTACTTCTTCTCTTCCAATTTGTATTCCTTTTATGTCTATTTCTTCTCTGATTGCTGTGGCCAAAACTTCCAGAACTATGTTGAATAGTAGTGGTGAAAGTGGGCACCCTTGTCTTGTTCCTGACTTTAGGGGAAATGCTTTCAGTTTTTCACCATTAAGGATAATGTTTGCTGTGGGTTTGTCATATATAGCTTTTATTATGTTGAGGTATGTCCCTTCTATTCCTACTTTCTTGAGGGTTTTTATCATAAATGGATGTTGAATTTTGTCGAAGGCTTTCTCTGCATCTATTGAGATAATCATATGACTTTTATGTTTCAGTTTGTTAATGTGGTGTATTACATTGATTGATTTGCAGATATTGAAGAATCCTTGCATTCCCGGGATAAAGTCCACTTGGTCATGATATATGATCTTCTTAATGTGTTTTTGGATTCTGATTGCTAGAATTTTGTTAAGGATTTTTGCATCTATGTTCATCAGTGATATTGGCCTGTATTTTTCTTTTTTTGTGGGGTCTTTACCAGGTTTTGGGATTAGGGTGATGGTGGCCTCATAGAATGAGTTTGGAAGTTTCCCTTCCTCAGCAATTTCTGGAAGAGTTTGAGTAGAATTGTGTTCAGTTCAGTTCAGTTCAGTCACTCAGTCGTGTCCGACTCTCCATGACCCCATGAATCACAGCACGCCAGGCCTCCCTATCCATCACCAACTCCCGGAGTTCACACAAACTCAGGTCCACAGAGTCGGTGATGCCATCCAGCCATCTTATTCTCTGTCGTCCCCTTCTCCTCCCGCCCCCAACATTTCCTAGCATCAGAGTCTTTTCCAGTGAGTCAACTCGTCGCATGAGGTGGCCAAAATATTGCAGTTTCAGCTTTAGCATCAGTCCTTCCAATGAACACACAGGATTGATCTCCTTTAGACTGGACTGGTTGGATCTCCTTGCAGTACAAGGGACTACAGTGGAAGTGAGAAATAGATTTAAGGGACTAGATCTGATAGATAGAGGGCCTGATGAACTCTGAACGGAAGTTCGTGACATTGTACAGGAGACAGGGACCAAGACCATCCGCACGGAAAAGAAATGCAAAAAAGTGAAATGGCTGTCTGAGGAGGCCTTACAAATAGCTGTGAAAAGAAGAGAAATGAAAAGCAAAGGAGAAAAGGAAAGATATAAGCATCTGAATGCAGAGTTCCAAAGAATAGCAAGGAGAGATAAAAAAGCCTTCCTCAGCGATTAATGCAAAGAAATAGAGGAAAACAACAGAATAGGAAAAACAAGAGACCTCTTCAAGAAATTAGAGATTCCAGGGGAACATTTCATGCAAAGATGGGCTCGATAAAGGACAGAAATGGTATGGACCTAACAGAAGCCGAAGATATTAAGAAGAGGTGTCAAGAATACACAGAAGAACTGTACAAAAAAGATCTTCATGACCAAGATAGTCACGATAACATGATCACTGACCTAGAGCCAGACATCTTGGAATGTGAAGTCAAGTGGGCCTTAGAAAGCATCACTATGAACAAACCTAGTGGAGGAGATGGAATTCCAGTTGAGCTATTTCAAATCTTGAAAGATGATGCTGTGAAAGTGCTGCACTCAATATGCCAGCAAATTTGGAAAACTCAGCAGTGGCCACAAGACTGGAAAAGGTCAGTCTTCATTCCAATCCCAAAGAAAGGGAATGCCAAAGAATGCTCAAACTACTGCACAATTGCACTCATCTCACACGCTAGTAAAGTCATGCTCAAAATTCTCCAAGCCAGGCTTCAGCAATATGTGAACCGTGAACTCCCAGATGTTCAAGCAGGTTTTAGAAAAGGCAGAGGCACCAGAGATCAAATTGCCAACATCCGCTGGATCATGGAGAAAGCAAGAGAGTTTCAGAAAAACATCTATTTCTGCTTCATTGACTATGCCAAAGCCTTTGACTATGTGGATCACAATAAACTGTGGAACATTCTGAAAGAGGTGGGAATCCCAGACCACCTGACCTGCCTCTTGAGAAACCTGTATGCAGGTCAGGAAGCAATAGTCAGAATAGGTGTTAGCTCTCCTCTGAATTTTTGGTAGAATTCAGCTGTGAAGCCATTTGGACCTGGGCTTTTGTTTGCTGGAAGATTCCTAATTACAGTTTCAATTTCCATGCTTGTGATGGGTCTGTTCAGATTTTCTATTTCTTCCTGGTTCAGTTTTGGAAAGTTGTACTTTTCTAGGAATTTGTCCATTTCTTCCAGGTTATTCATTTTATTGCCATATAATTGCTGATAGTAATCTCTAATAATCCTTTGTATTTCTGTGTTTTCGGTTGTGATCTCTCCATTTTCATTTCTGATTTTATTGATTTGATTCTTCTCCCTTTGTTTCTTGATGAGTCTGGCTAGTGGTTTGTCAATTTTATTTACTTTCTCAAAGAACCAGCTTTTGGCTTTGTTGATTTTTGCTATAGTCTCTTTTGTTTCTTTTGCATTTATCTCTGCCCTAATTTTTTCGATTTCTTTCCTTCTACTGACCCTGGGGTTCTTCATTTCTTCCTTTTCTATTTGCTTTAGATGTAGAGTTAGGTTATTTAGTTGACTATTTTCTTGTTTCTTGAGGTGTGCCTGTATTGCTATGAACTTCCCCCTTAGCACTGCTTCTACAGTGTCCCATAGGTTTTGAGTTGTTGTGTTTTCATTTTCTTTCATTTATATGCATATTTTGATTTCTCTTTTGATTTCTTCTATGATTTGTTCATTATTCAGCAGCGTGTTGTTCAGCCTCCATATGTTGGCATTTTTAATAGTGTTTCTCCCATAATTGAGATCTAATCTTACTGCATTGTGGTCAGAAAAGATGCTTGGAATTTACCAAGGCTAGATTTATGGCCCAGGATGTAATCTATCCTGGAAAAGGTTCCGTGTGCGCTTGAGAAAAAGGTGAAATTCATTGTTTTGGGGTGAAATGTCCTATAGAGATCTATTAGGTCTAACTCGTCTATTGTATCATTTAAAGTTTGTGTTTCCTTGTTAATTTTCTGTTAGGTTGATCTATCCATAGATGTAAGTGGGGTATTAAAATCTCCTACTATTATTGCATTGTTGTTAATTTCCTCTTTCATACTTGTTAGTAATTGTCTTACATATTGCGGTGCTCCTATGTTGGGTGCATAAATATTTATAATTGTTATATCTTCTTCTTGGATTGATTCTTTGATCATTATATAGTTTCCTTCTTTGTCTCTTTTCACAGCCTTTGTTTTAAAGTCTATTTTATCTGATATGAGTATTGCTACTCCTGCTTTCTTTTGGTCTCTATTTGCATGGAATATCTTTTTCCAGCCCTTCACTTTCAGTCTGTATGTGTCCCTCGTTTTGAGGTGGGTCTCTTGTAGACAACATATATTGGGGTCTTTTTGTATCCATTCAGCCAGCCTTTGTCTTTTGGTTGGGGCATTCAACCCATTTACATTTAAGGTTATTATTGATAAGTATGATCCCGTTGCTATTTTCTTTATTGCTTTGGGTTCGAGTTTATACACCCTTTCTGTGTTTCCTGTCTAGAGAAGATCCTTTAGCATTTGTTGGAGAGCTGGTTTGGTGATGCTGAATTCTCTCAGCTTTTGCTTGTCTGTAAAGCTTTTGATTTCTCCTTCATATTTGAATGAGATCCTTGCTGGGTATAGTAATCTGGGCTGTAGGTTATTTTCTTTCATCACTTTAAGGCCATTCCCTCCTGGCCTGAAGAGTTTCTGTTGAAAGATCAGCTGTTATCCTTATGGGAATCCCCTTGTGTGTTATTTGCCGTTTTTCCCTTGCTCCTTTTAATATTTGTTCTTTGTGTTTGATCTTTGTTAATTTGATTAATATGTGTCTTGGAATATTTCCCTTTGGGTTTATCCTGTTGGGGACTCTTTGGGTTTCTTGGACTTGGGTGATTATTTCTTTCCCCATTTTAGGGAAGTTTTCAACTATTATCTCCTCAAGTATTCTCTCATGGTTTTTTTTTTTTGTCTTCTTCTTCTGGGACTCCTATGATTCAAATGTTGGAGCATTTAACATTGTCCCAGAGGTCTCTAATATTGTCCTCATTTCTTTTAATTCGTTTTTCTTTTTTCCTCTCTGTTTCATTTATTTCTACAATTCTATCTTCTAGCTCGCTTATCCTGTCTTCTGCCTCTGTTATTCTACTGTTTGTTCCCTCCAGAGTGTTTCTGACATCATCTATTGCATTATTCATTGTATATTGACTCTTTTTTATTTCCTCTAAGTCCTTATTAAACCTTTATTCCATCTTCACAAACCTTTTCTCCAGGTTATTTATCTGTAACTCCATTTTGCTTTCAAGATTTTGAATCATTTTCACCACCAAAATTCGAAATTCTTTATCAGGTAGATTCCCTATATCTTCCTCTTTTGTTTGTGTTGGTGGGCATTTATCTTGTTCCTTTACTTGCTGGGTATTTCTCTGCCTCTTCATCTTGCTTATATTGCTGTGCTTGGGGTGGCCTTTCCGTCTTCTGGCAGTTTGTGGAGTTCTCTTTATTATGTAGTTTCCTCGCTGTGTGTGGGGTTGCACGGGTGACTTGTCAATGCTCCCTGTTTAGGGAAGCTTGTGTCAGTGTTCTGGTGGGTGGAGCTGGATTTCTTCTCTCTGGAGTGCAATGAAGTGTCCAGTAATGAGTTATGAGATGTCAGTAGGTTTGGAGTGACTTTGGGCAGCCTGTATATTGAAGCTCAGGGCTATTTTCCTGTGTTGCTGGAAAATTTGCATGGTATGTCTTGCTCTGGAACTTGTTGACCCTTGGGTGGTGCTTGGTTTTATTGTAGGTATGGAGACGTTTGATGAGCTCCTATCGATTTATGTTCCCTGGAGTCAGGAGTTCTCTGGTATTCTCAGGATTCGGGCTTAAGCCTCTTGCCTCTGGTTTTTGGTCTTATTCTTGGAGTAGTCTCTAGACTTCTCTATCTGTCATTTCCAAGGTGGTTCCCTCTGTTTTAGCTTCTGTTTGTTGGTCTCTTCAGTGTCTAAACTGTCCGAGGCCGGCGCTGGGTTGTATGCACTTCCCAGGTCTGAGCGGCTCAAGTTCAGGTTCTCGGGTACGCCACAAAGATGCAGACTTGGTTGGGCCTGCGTTTTGTGCCTTCCCCATTCCGAGCAGCTCAGGTGACCAGGTGTTTGTCAGGTGCGGTCGCTGGACTTATCGCCTCCCCAGTCCCTGCCACTCGGTTTTCTGGGTATACAACCGGCGCACTTTCCCAGGTGGATATCGACCGGCCCGAGCCCAAGAAGTCTTGATTAGCAACAAGCCTGCCTGAAGTTTGTATCGGATGCCTTTCTGGTGCCGCGGTTGCCCCCTCCGGCTCTGGCTGATCTCCCTGCCTGTCTCAGAGGGGGATAGGGGATGGGCCAACACAACCGGCTCGCTCTGCTCAGCCCTTTGTTCTGTGAGTGGGACTGGCGGAGTCTTAGGTTAGGGCTTTCCACCTTTTAGTGGGGAAGCTATCCCAGTCTGCTTTGCTATCTCCAGTTCTCTCAAATTGTTCTCGCGGCATTCAAGCCCAGTCCTCTCTCTAAGCAGTTCAGCCAGCTCCTCCCTGCCCAGCCCCCACTTGCTAATGGCGTATGCAGGCATCTGCGCTGCTTCTCTGCTGGGAGTTACCCTTTGGCGGGTAATCTGTGGGTTTTAATTATTTCTTTCTTTTTCCTCCCGGTTATGTGGCCCTCTGAGCTTCCAAGGCTAGCCACAGATTCGCCAGTGAGAGTGTTTCCTGATGTTTGGAAACTTCTCTCTTTTTAAAGCCTCACTTTCTGGGACGGAGCTCCGTCCTTACCTCTTTTGTCTCTCTTTATCTTTTATGTTTTATCCTACCTCCTTTCGAAGACAATGGGCTGCTTTTCTGGGTGCCTGATGTCCTCTGCCTGAATTCAGAAGTTGTTTTGTGGACTTTACTCTGCGTTCAAATGTTCTTTTGATGAATTTGTGGGGGAGAGAGTGGTCTCGCCGTCCTATTCCTCCGTCATCTTGTTCCTTCTCTGTAGTCTTTGTATGTGTTAACTTGAGCACTTTTAGAATTCCTCATTGTTGTAGTCATAGTGTTTTGACATAATTTTTTTAGTATTCTCTATGAATTATATTTATATATATAGATTATCATAATATGAAGGTATTCATATTTTATTAGTTCCAGTGAAGTAAGAAGAGGTGGCAAGAATACACAGAAGAACTATACAAAAAAGATCTTCACAACCAAGATAGTCACGATAACGTGATCACTGACCTAGAGCCAGACATTTTGGAATGTGAAGTCAAGTGGGCCTTAGAAAGCATCACTAGGAACAAAGCTAGTGGTGGTGATGGAATACCAGTTTAGCTATTTCAAATCTTGAAAGATGATGCTGTGAAAGTGCTGCACTCACTATGCCAGCAAATTTGGAAAACTCAGCAGTGGCCTCAGGACTGGAAAAGGTCAGTCTTCATTCCAATCCCAAAGAAAGGCAATGCCAAAGAATGCTCAAACTACCACACAATTGCACTCGTCTCACACACTAGTAAAGTCCTGCTCAAAATTCTCCAAGCCAGGCTTCAGCAATATGTGAATTGTGAACTCCCAGATGTTCAGGCAGGTTTTAGAAAAGGCAGAGGCACCAGAGTTCAAATTGCCAACATCCGCTGGATCATGGAGAAAGCAAGAGAGTTCCAGAAAAACATCTATTTCTGCTTCATTGACTATGCCAAAGCCTTTGACTGTATGGATCACAATAAACTGTGGAAAATTCTGAAAGAGGTGGGAATCCCAGACCACCTGACCTGCCTCTTGAGAAAACTGTATGCAGGTCAGGAAGCAACAGTTAAAACTTTACATGGAACAACAGACTGGTTCCAAATAGGAAAAGGAGTGCGTCAAGGCTGTATATTGTCACCTTGCTTATTTAACTTATATGCAGAGTACATCATGAGGAACGCTGGGCTGGAAGAAGCAGAAGCTGGAATCAAGATTGCTGGGAGAAATATCAATAATCTCAGATATGCAGATGACACTACCCTTATGGCAGAAAGTGAAGAGGAACTCAAAAGCCTCTTGATGAAAGTAAAAGAGGATAGTGAAAAGGTTGGCTTGAAGCTCAACATTCACAAAACCAAGACATGGCATCTGGTCCCATCACTTCATGGGAAATAGATGGAAAAACAGTGGAAACAGTGTCAGACTTTATTTTTTTGAGCTCCAAAATCACTGCAGATGCTGATTGCAGCCATGAAATTAAAAGACGCTTACTCCTTGGAAGGAAAGTTATGATCAACCTTGATAATATATTAAAAAGCAGAGACATTACTTTGCCAACCAAGGTCCGTCTAGTCAAGGCTATGGTTTTTCCCATGGTCATGTATGGATGTGAGAGTTGGACTGTGAAGAAAGCTGATCGCCAAAGAATTGATGCTTTTGAACTGTAGTGTTGGAGAAGACTCTTGAGAGTCCCTTGTACCGCCAGGAGATCCAACCAGTCCATTCTAAAGGAGATCAGTCCTGGGTGTTCATTGGAAGGACTGATGCTAAAGCTGAAACTGCAATACTTTGGCCACCTCATGCGACGAGTTGACTCACTGGAAAAGACTCTGATGCTGGGAAGGGTTGGGGGCGGGAGGAGAAGGGGATGACCAAGAATTAGATGGCTGGATGGCATCACCAACTCTGTGGACATGAGTTTGAGTGAACTCCGGGAGTTGGTGATGGACAGGGAGGCCTGGCGTGCTGTGATTCATGGGGTCATGGAGAGTCAGACACAACTGAGTGACTGAACTGAACTGAACAGAAACATTACATCCATTTTGCTCTCCCACTTTTCTAATATACTTATCTTAAATATTTTCTGTATATCATGAGAACCACATAAGACAATGGCATAGTTTTTGTTTCACTTGTCAAACGTATTAGAAAACTAAAGAGAAGGAAAGTATTTCGTATTCATCTATCTTTCTACTTTTACCATTGTTCTTCCTTCCTTCCTGATATTAATTTCCTTCATTTCTATTTAGACAACTTCCTTTAGATATTATTTATTTATTTATTTATGTTTTTGTGGTAAGTCCATTGGAGACAAATTCTCTTAATAGTCTTCAGCTGAGAATGCCTTGATTTTGCCTTCATTCTTGAAGGATATTTTTACTTTGGATAGAATATTGATTTTAATAAAAACAGATCAGTCATTATTTAATATCAGTTCAGTTCAGTCGCTCAGTCGTGTCCAACTCTGCGACCCCATGAATCACAGCACGCCAGGCCTCCCTGTCCATCACCAACTCCCGGAGGTCACTAAAACTCATGTCCATCGAGTTGGTGATGCCATCCAGCCATCTCATTCTCTGTCATTCCCTTCTCCTCCTGCCCCCAATCCTTCCCAGCATCAGAGTCTTTTCTACCTCAACTCGTCGCATGAGGTGGCCAAAGTATTGGAGTTTCAGCTTCAGCATCAGTCCTTCCAATGAACACCCAGGATTGATCTCCTTTGTTGGATCTCATTGAAGTCCAAGGGACTCTCAAGAGTCTTCTCCAGCACCACACTTCTCAAATAGCCTTAAAATAGCCATAAGGCAATATTTGAAAATCACATGGAGTAAAGTATAGAAACTTTGAAAAATAAAAAGTAAGTAGCATTTTCCATGCTTTCTGTAAATATGTAATGGGTCTGCCTCAGCTATAAGTTAAATAACAAACTGTTAATCAAGAATAAAACACATTTTTCCAAACTAAAAGATTTTTTTTTTTTTTAAATGAGAGCTGTTTCAGGATAAACAGAGTGAACATTTTTCAGTAACCTAAGACTGATGGGCCAAACTGGCCTGTTTGTGTTGTTTACTTGCTAACTTGTATCTCACTCTGATTTTGACCCCAAGGAGTGTAGCCCACAAAGCTCCTCTGTCCATGAGATTTCCCAGTCACAGATACTGGAGTGGGCTGCCATTTCTTTCCCCAGGGAATCTTATCGACCCAAGGATCAAATCCAGGTCTCCTGCACTGGCAGGTGGATTGTCTACTACTGAGCCACCAGGGAAGCTCCCTGCGAACTGGCCTACTGCATGTTTTTGTAAATGAAGTTATTGGAACTGCAGCCACACTCACAGCCTCATATGTTGTTTTTGGCTATTGTCTTACTGCAATAGTAGAGTTGAGTAACTACAATAGAAACCACATGGCCTACAAAACCTAAACCATCTGTTCTCTGCATTTAAGAAAAAAGATTGCTGATCCCTGCATTAGATACTTTAAAAGAGATTCTCATGCTAAACTGCAAAGCATGCAAGTTTAGCACATTAAACCTCTCATAATCTTTAAAGCTAATTAAAAAATAGAAAATGAGAATTACTAATTATTAAAAAAATAGACTGAAAAAAATGAAAATTTTTATCTAAAAGCTAAGAACACTGCTGAAATATATTGTTTAAAATAATTCTGAAAATAGTTCAAGTTATCACAGACATGAGCCATTAGTGCTGTTGATTCCATTGTCCTCCCCTTTTATGAAAGAAAGGTTTTCTGAGATGCTTGAGTACTGGAACATCACCAAGGATGATATGATTTAGAAGCTGCATGTGGCCGCCTATCCTCTAAATACTATAATTATTTAAGAGCCTTTTTTCAGGTTTACAATCCTGATATTGCACTTAAATATTAGGAAGAAAAAAATTCAGTAAAACCAGCAATTTATGGTGATGACATTTCAACTATACCAGATCTTCAGATTATGAACTATGGTTCTAGTTCCATTGTAGAGTTGCACTCTATGTGGGGCTTTTGTGAATTTCCATAATGGCTTTACATAATGGATGGTTGTGTAATGAATAAATCCACACAATGATGGCAAGTTAAACTTTTACCATAAGATTGCACACCAGTAATTTATATATATACAATTAAAATTGCCCCTTTGTTCTGAGTTTCCTTTATAATTTTAACTTTCATTTGTCTGTTTCCAGAGTCCCTTCTACTTTTCCTTCCAGTTAGTAGTGGACTATTCAGAATTGTTTGTATTCAGAACTGTTAATGCCTGCTATTTGAATATAGAAAGCAAGAATGATTTCAGTATTTTAAGACAAATATAAGGCTAAACAATGAGCCTGATGATATGATGAATCAATATAAAAATAATCCATTATTTTCAGAGGAAAATGCTTACCCATATAAAGTAGAAAACAGAAACCCACCAAGCATTTTAAAGCATTTCATAAAAAATCCTTTTTTTCATTTTAAATAAACTTGATTTTCTGAGAGAGCAGGCACATTAGGGGAAACAAAATAATACCACTCTAGATTAGGTCTCTGTAGTGGTCTGAATATAGGGATAATGATTTGCATTAGACTGTTTATATTTTAGGAATTAGATTTTCCTCATCTTTTTCCCAAGTTATTTCAATGTCATGTTACATGTATTACAGAAAAGTATTACATGTTATGTCTAAACAAGTTAGGGGCTCATTTAAATTTATCATCTTAGAAAATACAACTTTTACTTTGGTTGTAAATTACATGCTAATTCATTCTGAAGTGGGACTCCATGGGTAAAAATGTCATTAAAAATACCACAATAGATCCTATAAGAAATCAGAAAGAACAGCAGTCAGTACTGTGAAAGCATAAAATGAGCCTAACTAATGCTTATAATTTTTATTGAGCATTTAGTATGTCCCAGGCACTGTTTAAATGTTTGTTAGATTAGCACATCTAGTACTTGCTTTTAATGTGAAGTAGCATTATAACTTCATGTACCATATTCATGAGGAAAGGAGCATAATTTTTATTTGAATCCAGGTTGTACTGCAAGGAGATCTTCTAAAGGAGATCAATCCTGGGTGTTCATTGGAAGGACTGATGCTAAAGCTGAAACTGCAATACTTTGGCCACCTCATGCGACGAGTTGACTCACTGGAAAAGACTCTGATGCTGGGAAGGGTTGGGGGCGGGAGGAGAAGGGGACGACCAAGAATTAGATGGCTGGATGGCATCACCGACTCTACGGACATGAGTTTGAGTGAACTCTGGGAGTTGGTGATGGACAGGGAGGCCTGGTGTGCTGTGATTCATGGGGTCAGGGAGAGTCGGACACGACTGAGTGACTGAACTGAACTGTGATGATCATTTGAACCCTGGCAGTCAATGAAGATACAATTTCTTTTTACTTTCCCATAAATGTAAGATCATGTCCATCAAGATTACATTTTATACAAATAAGGCCTATTAGAATTTTAGTGCTGTTCCTGGGTTATATTAAAATATATATAAGAAAAATATATTAATAAAGACTTTAAAAAAAATCAAGGCCTATTGTGTCTGTGACAATTATAGATGAGTATATTGTTTGTTTGTAGCAAATTTTTATTAAAGGAGTTATGACTGCTAGTGTAAAAGATCATAATATCCATTTTTCTTTATTCAAAATTAAAATTTTGCTGTCTAATTTTAATTAAACTCCAGCTTGTTTAAAAATAATATTATTTTATTAGTTTGACCATAATTGATAGTAATCATCATTGGTAGAAAATTAGGATCATTTTAGTTATGATAGATCAATAAAACTACAGTGAGCAATTTTTATTTCTTTCAATATCTGTATGCTCTCTTTTTAAGACCCATGATTCGGGTAAATATAGCTACATAGTAGACAGTCAATAAATATCTGTTAAATGATGTAATATTTTAGAATATTATAATCTTTTCATGATTAATAAACTCATATTAACTGACTAATGTTTTAAAATTAACATTAGAGTAATAATTATTTTCATTTATAACCTTTGTGACTAGATTATTACCCAAAGAGGTTACAGAAAAAGCTGATAGTATTTTGTAATTATCAAACTCTTATTAAAAAAGGAATATAGCAAAGTGCTTAAAAGGACATAGTTAGTACTTGTACTACTTGGTTTCAAGTCTCTACTTACTCTACCATTCATTGTGTGTGTTAACCTGGGCAAATTTCTTAAATTCTCTGTGTCTCTGTTTCTTCATCTGCAAATGGAGATGGTGATGGTGATGATGGTTATACCACAGGAGATGCTACAGATAAAGTTTAAAAGAATACAAAATTAAGAGTGCCAAATTCTTAGCTATCATTATTAAAATTTATTTTACCATTCATCTTTACCTAAAAGTTACTTCAGGACAGATAAGATAGAAATAATAAGTACGGTGAAAATCAGATAAATTCATTGTAATGATTGCATTTCTAAACTAATGAGATGTTATTTTATGTTTAGGGTTTCCTACATAGAAAGTAGAAGGATTATTGACTGTGAAACAACCAGGGTGACCTTAAGAAACAAAAGTTTGAATTATTTATTCAGATTCTAATAAATAGAGGGTGAAGAGAGAGTAGGACGAGAAATAGTGTATTGAAGGAGGGGTAGATTTATTTTCTTTAGTTGCATTTTGTGCTGTAGGAAAAAAAAAATCTGTAAAATTACAGAACAAAATAAGAGTCTTTCATATCTTTCACATGGCTTTAGATTTCCAAGTGGTTGCTTTCACAGTAAAGGAGCAAGTCTCTCTGAGATTTCTGTGTGATTACTGACCTAACAAATCCAAGGTTAAGGAAATGAGGATATTGTGACCATGAGACCATGGGTAATGGTGCTCTATATTTCTATATTACTATATTACTATTGTCTATAAATTCTTTAATCTTAGTTTTCTATGCAACCCCATTTCAACCTATTAAAGTTTCCAAAAATTATGGAATATTTTCTATCAGAAGCTGTATGTTCACCCTCTATGAAAATGTTGAAAAGGGAATTTTGTCCTAAGGGAAGAGGTTCAACATTCATGAAATGCTTCCTAGTGTAATGCATAATGTAAATGTCTCATGAAATGTTCAGGGACTAATTTTCCAGACTGACAGAAGAAGCAAAATGCAACACTTACTGCCTGTAAACCTTGTAAACTTTGCTTGAGAGATTGAGACTTAAAAAACTAGATTTGTTGTGTATTTTTTGTCTAAGACTACGTTTCGTTGTAATCCTCAGATATTTATAGAGTATACTCTTGCATAAATTTACAAATTCATAATAGGCTATACTAAAGTCTTGAAAACATGCCATCAAATACACAAGAAAATGGAATTCATTAAAATAACTTTTTATTTAGGGTTTTTTTTTTTGCCTTCATTGTTAGCTATTTTTTTATTTTAATGTTTCCCTTTGGATTAGATTTGAATTTAATCTAGTATGAGCTGTATTGTTTCTGGACAGTACTGAAGCTCTGAAGATGTATTACACCCATGCATCACCATAGCATTGTCATTCTGACGATATATTAGTGCAATACATCTTCAAAGCCCTCAAATGAGAAGCTGTCTGGAAGGAATGGGGCAAAGAGAAAATTCAATTCAATTACAGGACAAAAGAACCAGCTAAAGAAAAGAAGAGAACTCTCAAAGCAAGACTCTCAGTGGACTTGATTAAAACCAAGTATTTCATGGAAGTATATTCTGTTTTTCCTTTTGTGACATGACAAGGAATAATTGCAGATTTTGAACACACATCTGTAAAGAGAAAATGGCTTCTCAACTTTGACTCAGTAGAAGCTGGATAGTTTGTTGGGAGCCATTTAATTGCTTTGTGGAAAGTCATATAAACATTGCTATTCATTCACCATATAAATCTAAGGCATATATTTAATTTACAGATTGATTTATTAAAGTGTGCTAAGTATAAATAAAGTCTTAGTTGGCACTTTAAAAATTTTCAGATGTATGTAAACACATTTGCTAATTGAAAAGTGATCAGCAGGCAAAAATGTGAAAACTGACAATTCTCCATAGCCACCTCCTGACTATTTCCACTAGACTGGGCTGTCTATAGTAATCAATAAGTCTATTGTTAGGATAAATTTTTCTTGGATATCTTTCATGTGTTAAAAAACAGAGAGACTCTTAATTTCATCATATTGCAAATACATTTAGATTCTGAAGGCTTCAGTCTCTTAGATATGTTGCAAAAAATAATTTCTTCAGTAACCGCCCCCCCCGCTCCTTATGTAAAGCTTATATTATGAATAATCATTAATTGAGTGCTTTGGCAAACTAAAATGTGTGGGCCTGAAACAAGCTGAAAAAGGGTGAAAAGAAAAGAGGGTTTAAGGTGAGGCTGGAGAAGATAAGATGAGAAGGGTCATCGGATCAACTAGAGTTTGTAGGCAATG
Source organism: Moschus berezovskii (assembly GCF_049115385.1). Lineage (NCBI taxonomy): Eukaryota > Metazoa > Chordata > Mammalia > Artiodactyla > Moschidae > Moschus > Moschus berezovskii. Next base: position 48,238,776 of record NC_142463.1, on the reverse strand, counting down.
TGGAGATCAGATTTATTTTTTTGTTGTCTTTCCCCCGCTGTCTCCCGAATAACAAAGACACTCATGGGACCTTTGGAGCACAAAAGAGACACGATTTGATATTAATATTTAGAAGATGCTTTTGGTGCTGTGTAGGAAATTATTTGCTCCAGTATTCTTGCCTGGAGAATCCCATGGACAGAAGAGCCTAGTGGGGTATAGTCCATGGGGTCCCAAAGAGTTGAACACAAGAATGTTAGTTGAGTCATTAACACTTTCATGTTCACTTGAAGCATAGTAGAGAAGCCATTTAGGAAACCACCATCATAGGTGAAGTGGGAGATGATGTTGATTTTAACAAGGGTGATGGCAGTAGATATGAAGAGTCAGGGGTGAATCCCAGATTACACAATGTAAAACCAAAAGACTGAGAGATGGGAAATGGGGAATGCCTCTTAGTTTTCTGGCTTCATCGATGTGAAAAATGAGCTTGTTGTTGACTGAAATGAGACTAACTTGTTACAGGAGAGTGGGGTGAAAAGACAGCAACAACAAAATGATCTCATCCTGTCCTGGGACCCGCATAAGTTCCTGGGACAGGCCACCAAGTGAAAGCCCTTGGTTTCCTGCAGGAAAAAATTCAAGAGAGAGACAAAAAAACATGAAAATTAGTTTATTTAGAGAGATATGCACTCCATAAGCAGAATGTAGACCTTCTCAGAAAATGAGAGGGATCCCAGGGCATGGGGATATTGGGCTGAGTAGTTTTATATGCTAATGAGTGGGAGGAATATTTTTGCTATTTTGGGAAAGGATTGGGCCAGTGCCCACGTTTTGAACTTTTATGGTCATCCTCAGAACTGTCATCTTATAAGGGGGAGTGATTTTAGTACACTAGTGAAAGTATTACGAGCTAAAGTTCAGTGACTGAACTATTCTAGAAACCACCTTGGTTTCAGTCAGTTCTAGCTAGTTTTTATCACATCCTAGCAACTGCATCCCTTCTTCATTTATCAAGAAGTTGTGGCCTTCTCCTTTCTTTCCTGTCTCAAAACTAGGAGAGAAATATATTTCAGAAAAAAAAAATTGAGATTTCTATTTTGACCATGCTAAATTATAAGATACATCAAGCATTCAGATGGAAATGTCAGTGAATAATGGGATCCATGAGACCTGATCTCAAAGACAAGGACAAGAATGAGACTTAAAGTCATACGTTTATCCTAGGGAGGGAAAATAGACACATAGAAGAAGGTCCATGAGCAATGTACACACAGAAGAAGGTCCACGACCAATGTCTGAGGATTTGGAAAACAAGAGAGCAAAAGAAGCTTAGAATTGTTAGCGTGATGGATGAAGACCTAGGAGGCTACATCTCAGAGATGAGATTGTTTTGGTAATTAGAAAGAGATTTAGTGCATTGAAAAGTAACAAGAGGTAGAATATGATACAGAAAAGTCTCTGTTGCATTGGCAATATGGAGATTATTTTTTACTTTGATAAAAGCCATTTCAGTGACATTGTGGAACAGGAGTCAGACTGAGTTTGTTAAACAGCAGATGTTGGTGGAAGACGGTGAACAAGTAGAGAGAGCTTGTCCCTTTCAAGAAATTTTGTTGTGTTGAGGGAAGGGGAAGTGGGATGTTTGCTGGAATGCTGTGTAAGGTTCAGGAGAGGGATGCATTTTTAAGAGAAAGAGAATAATATAACAAACCTAAGGCACCGACCATACAGACTCAGCAGTTATAAGTTATGACTAATTTTGTTCATTTGTGCTGTCTCTTCCAACTCACAGGAGGATTTCTTTTTAATGCTTATTTTAAAAGTACCATAAGCAGTGGTAATTGCAGAACATTTAAGCCCCAGTTGATCAAAAAACAAACAGTATCAACTATAAAAGTGATGGAATCATTTCCAGGTGGCGCTGATGGTAAAGAACCCACCTGCCAATGCAGGAGACATAAAAGACACAGGTTTGATCCCTGGGTCAGAAAGATCCCCTGGAGGAGGGCATGGCAATCCACTCCAGTATTCATGGCCGGAGGATCTCTTGGACAGAGGAGCCTGATGGGTTACAGTTCATAGGGTCGCAGAGAGTTGGAAACGACGGAAGTGACTTAGCACACAAACACATAAAAGTGATACCCCCTTATCGTTTATGTTTTGTTCTTAAACTCATGATACAGGGGTTTCTGTTGAACCAATGCAAAGTGCATAATGAGCTGCAAGCTCTCAGGTGTGTATTGTGTGCTGCTTCCAAACTCCTCCTCCACCTTCTCACTGGAGTGCTCCTGTCACTTACATGGGACACAAAGCTGCTCAGTTCCAGCTCTTTCAGGAAAGCTTCTATTCTTCTCTTTTTATAGCATGCTATGTCTCTTAGTTCTATTCCATTGCTTTGCCCTGAAATTGTGTGTGCTTTATGCTCAATTCATCACCCCAGTCATCTGCTGCCCTAACTGGCACCAGCCTGGAAATATCACCTGGAAGTTTATGGCTCAAAGGAATCACCATCCTTTTTTTTCCCCTTGTGGTCTGTAACAGGAGGTACAGTCTTCAAAAAACTCACCCTTTCTCTTCCCAGGTGTTCCCTTGCTCTGCAGCTATCACATGTTGCCAACTCTTCCTATCAAAATTTTAAAAGGTTACAGGGCATATGTTGAATACATAGAGTTAAATGAAGAAAGAAGAAAGTGATTTGATGTAGTTTCCAGGTAGGAAAAAAAAATACATCTGTCTACACACTTGTTGAATCTGATTTGTATAGTAATAGGCATACTAGCTCATTGTGAATAAGAAAAATACTTAAATAATTTGTGCCTATAATATAAAAACGAAACTTTTATGTGATATGCTTAGTGCAATTTTTAGATTCTTAAATTTGTGTTGAAATTCTCAAATGCTGCTTCTGTGGTACATAGAGCCCATGCATATTCTAAGACTGTAATCTAACAGGGTTGAGGTGGAATTAAAATTCCATCTCAGGTAGTTTGGTAGTAGAATTGGATTTCAACCTTTACTTGGCTTCAATATGCAAATGAATCCTCTCTAGGATTTCTTTCTACAGATGGTGGGGTAATCAGATGTAAGGGGGTTGAATAGGATATGATTTCTCCAAACCCCACTAAAGAGAAGAAGGACACATGTTAAGCTTGTTAGGGCCCTGACATAATCATCTTTAATCATGATGTCTAGACTAAACATCAAACATGCTTAGATTAAGATATGCAATTTGGAGTGTCTTTCAACATCAGCTTTCTTATGCACCGCCTTTCAATTTCATTATTTTAAAATTATTTTTTTTTTCATTTATACCTCTCAGACATTCACAAATTTTGAAATCTACTCAGAAAAGGTGTTAGTGACCTACTAAATATAGGAGCAGCCCGTTCTCAGAATACAAGTAAGGATGCACATATGATCATTAGATAATCAGAGGAGGAATCTTGAGAATAATCCATAGGCAGAAGACAGTATTAGAATCAGTGATTCCCAACTGTAAATGTTGAAAAGGCAATATGTAGCTCTATGAATGCTGATAGGGATATATATTATCATTTGGGGAGTATTTAGACACGGGCAATAGACTCCAGAGATGAGCAAACCCACAGACTTGGCTAACTTTTGAAGATTCATGTTGATACAAACAACACCATCTTTTATCTCTGCTAGGGTATGGTGGCTCAGAGGTTAAAGCATCTGCCTCCAATGCGGGAGACCCAGGTTCGATCCCTGGGAGAAGGGAAGATCCCCTGGAGAAGGAAACGGTAACCCACTCCAGTATTCTTGCCTGTAGAATCCCATGGACAGAGAAGCCTGGTAGGCTACAGTCCGTGGGGTCGCAAAGAGTCGGACACGACTGAGCGGCGGAACGGAGGGTATAATAAGGTCTATAAGAACTAAATCTTCTTCTATCTGATTCTTCATTGTGCTTGACATATGATAGATGCCTAAAAATATCTTTGAATGAATGATAAAACCTAAAAATTACTTCTAATGACTTTGGATAATAATTTTATTTCTCCTTTTATTATCACTGGCAACAATAATGACATAAAGTATCCTTTATGAGCATTTATTATCTGCCAGGCAATTTGTATTCATTTACTTAATTGAACCTCAAAAATAGTCCCGATATTGTAGGCAGTGTTTTTTGAATTTTTGTGCTGGAGAAACTGGAACTTAGCATTTACTAATTTTCCCAAGGAATACAGGTAGTATGTTTCAGTGTTAGAATTCACACTCAATTTATCAATAAAGGAGGGCATAGGATGTGAATTACTGACTACTTGGAGGTGCTAATAGTAGAATTAGAATTTCTGGCTATCGGACTTATTATTGTAAAAAGAAGTTCATCTCAAAATGGCCATAGTATTTTGAAACAGCTATCATAAAATTGAAATGAGACACTATTAGGTAGTAAACTCCCTATTACTGGAATAAAGACTGTATAATCTCTTATCTAGAAAGCTGCCTAAGTGAACTCTGGCATTTATGAAAGTCAAAGGATTCACTAACAATTGATATCATAGTATTTTACTAAAAGACCAGTGTACTATCTAGAGTTATCCAGAGAAACAGAGAGAAACACATATATGTATATATATTCACATACATATATATACACACCTATTTTTAATTATTTACTTTTACATAGCACCTTTTTTCTTTTATTGTAAATGTATGTCCCACTTATTTTTATATAAAAATGAGGCCAAATGACAATTTTGTTTCATGTGTTTGTATATATATATACATATATAAATTATATTTGTATATATACATTAAAATGATAAAATGCTATTTAATGTATATACAGACATTTTAATGAGGTAATGTTGATGCTAAATGATAGTAAATGACATTTTATTTAATGTTTACATATAATATATATTTGATATATGTATATTATACAGAGAAGGAAATAGCAACCCACTCCACTATTCTTGCCTGGGAAATCCCCTGGACAGTGGAGCCTTGTGGGCTATAATCCATGGGGTTGCAAAATAGTCAGACATGACTTAGTGACTAAACAACAATATATAATATATATACACATTTGGTGTCACCATTATTTCATTAAAATGATTTATTAATGCTGATAAAGAAAGGACAAATATTTAGTATAAAAGATCATCCAGTGTAAAAACAGGTATTTGGTAGTCTTACATTAAATACTCTTCTTTGTCTGTCTATCTAGTCAGTAAACTGAAACTATTTACTGTGGATTAAGAATCAACACCCTGCAGCCTGTGGGGAGAATTTCTTCTGCTGCCTGTTTCTGCAAACGCAGGCACACCATCTAGGGCTTCTTTTATGGTGCAACAGTAGTTGACTTGTTGCAACAGAGACCTTTTGTTCTGCATCTGAAAATATTTACTACCTGATCCTTTTACATGAAAAGATTATTGAACCCCGCTGTAAATTATAAAAGGATTCCATCTCCTATTTTTAGTACAGGTTTTCTTCTCAGTATCACCCTGAATGTAGACAGCTGCAGCTGCATCTTTAAAAGGCCAAGATTTGATTTCATGGTTAGTGCTTTCTAGGTATTATATAATTCCAGTAGACTTCTATGTCTCCATTTCTTCTTCAACTAATTCTTCAAATATATCCAATTTTTTCTTTTATTTTGCCAAATTTCAGTCACCCAGTGAACCTGTTGACCACTAAATTCCCTTCAGTCTCTGAGTTTTAAAATTTCACATTATCGTGTTCTTATATGTTACTTTCAACTTCCTCTATATCTACACCAAGAATCATTTTTATAACGGAATTTTGAAGGATTACATCTTTTACTGCATTGTACTATTGATAGAAAAAAAAAATAGCTTTTCTGGACTTTTCTCCAGGAAGAATGTAGTTCTGAGCCAATTTATGTGGCTACTTTTGAGTGAGGCAGAATTTTTTTCTTGGAAAGAGAGCTGGGAGCTGGCACATTTGCCCAGAAGGCCTGTGAAACTTCACTGACTGACAGGTACAGAAGCATCTCTAGGCTGAATAACTCCTGCGTAGTAAGATAAAAGTCGCTGTTTGATCAACATCCAATGGGTAGAGAAAGCACAAGAAGCAAACAGTGGGGAGAAAAAAAGTTGTCAAGTAAAATCAATAAGGCCTCTGTCTGGGATCTGGGAAGCCAAACAATGGGAAAATGTGTGATTTAATAGTATTGATCTTCAGAGGCATCCTCAGTACTGCCTCTTCTGCCCTTAACAGGGATTCATTGTGTTAAATGTTGTTCACTCACTATTGTAGGAGTCAAATACATTTCTTGATGTGTTCAAATTACACAGCAATCTAAACTATCGTAAGCACTATTTCTATACTTCAGAGATGAAATAAGTAAACTGTATAAATAAATTTGAAATGGCAGATTAACAGATCTTGGGATGCTTATTACTGACCTTTGGCAAGAGTTCATCTCTTACTGAAGAGGAGATAAACCTGAAATCACTGAATTTCTCAATCACGTTGGTTACTACTCTGTGCTGGGGGATGTGGCTGAACAAGAAAATGAAAACCACAAAACAGGGAATGGAAAATTTACCCCAAGCATTGTACTATATTCTTATTTGATAGGATATCTTTATAAGAGCAGGATATTATGCTTAGTGAAAAACAAGAAAGTCATACATTTAAAGCCTGTTACCTTACTATGGGATCTTGGGCAAGTCACTTAACTACTTAAGGACACAACTTTCTCACCCCTCAAATGGAGGTATAAGAAAATCTCTAATGTATTTCTTGCTCCAAACTCCTTTGATTCTGTGAATCCGGTTACAAGCTAAGTTCAATAGATAGGGCATACAAATTCTGTCTCATTACATTATCCTGAAATACAAATATGTGAAATTCACATACGTGTGCACACTAACATAGAATCGTGATCTGACTAAAAAAAAATTTGACAGGCAATCAAACCAAGCTATCTTAACAAAATATGAAAGAAATTAAGTAATAGATATGCTTTCTGGGAAAATGTATATCAGCTTGGTAAAAATCTAAAATTTGAGCTTATTAGCACACAGGGCAAAAAGAGTAACACGATGATGTATGTAAAATGTTTTGTCCGAAGATGGGAGCAAAACATTTCATCAGGTGAGATTGATTTCTTTTGTGAGGTTTCAGAGTAATTTTTACATGTGTCAGTAGTGTCTGTCAATAAAGGACACTAAACAATCCACAAGGCTCTAATGACTGTTTCTATATTAATCCTAGGTAAATGTTAAAGATAAGCTCCAGTACTTTGGCTGTCTGATGTGAAGAGCTGACTCATTGGAAAAGTCCCTAATGCTGGGAAAAACTGAAGGCAAAAGGAGAAGAGGGTAGCAGAAGATGAGATTGTTAGAGACCATCACCAACTCAATAGACATGAATTTGAGCAAACTCAGGGAGATAGTGAAGGACAAGGGAGCCTGGAGGGTGCAGTCCATGGGGTTGCAAAAAGTCGTACACGACTTAGCGACTGAACAACAACACTGAAAGTGTTAGAGTCCGGAGTCGCCCTTCCCTCAAAGGAACAGAGGACACTCATGATAATGCAAGACACACAGCGAGGTTTATTTCCAGCTAGCTGGGGTCCAAGTGTCTGCCCGACGCAGCGGGTTTCAACAAGGACTCCGAGCACTCAGAGCCAAGGGATTATATAGCATTTTCAAATCATGATATTTCTAAATTACCTAACTCACAGGAATTTTCTTTACACACACACACAGCTGTGCATATCTCTCTCCTGGGGTCTTAAGGAGATAAGTTTATCAGACCTGTTTACCTAATTTTCAGTGTCGAAGCCACCCACATTCTTGGTATTTAAGATTAACTTGCCTTCCTGGTACTTAAGATTAACTTGTCTTCCAGGTTTTATCTAGTTCTTCTTCCCTCAAGTCAGGTACTCAGTAAAAATGGTTTTTCCGGCCTCTAAGATGGCCGTTCTTATGCTAACCCATTCTTACAAAAGCAGTCATTTGGGAAGGAGAGAGTCATGTAGTTGTTACTTTACAGTGATCTAACTTTAATAAAGAGATACAGCATTTAAATACTGGAGGAGAAAAATTTCCAACAGTTTTTTTTTCTTTCTAGATTTTGAACAGAATTGGCTCTTCAGAAATTTTAAAAGTAAAGTTGAAATTATCTGATCAGGTTCTATGATATGGAGCTAGATCTGAGGCAGAAAGTTTCTTCCCAAGAAGAAACAGAGTAACTGCATCAAGATGAAGATACCAGTCTCATTCAAGAATAGGAAATGTGAATAAAAGGTAGAGACCCCAGGTAGCATCCAGATGGAGCTGCCTGCTTTATCAAGGAACATAAAATATGAACTAAAGTTTGAGGCCCCAGGTAATAATCAAAAATAAGGTGTCTAAGACAAGAGCTTGACAGTGTAAATAGCTTTTCTTTCCTTAGTATGTACATTATGCCAGATACTATGCTAAATGTTTTAGGTGCACTATATTATATGTTTTCAAAACAACCCTCCAAAACATGTGTTATCATGTCAATTTTACTCACAAACTGAACTTTAGAAAAGTTAAATGAAATACTAAGAGACCCCATTGCTATATATTTGCCATATAAATTATTTCTTCCTTGAGATAATATCATATTCAGTGTTCAAGATGAAATTGGCCAAAGAGGATTCAGTGAATAAGTATGATATCACCATAATAATTTAAGAGAAAGAACTGTTTTCTTAATTAAATCTCTTGCTCATGCTCAGTCACTAAGTTGTGTCCAACTCTTTGTAACTCTGTGGACTTTGCCTGCCAGGCCCATCTGTCTATAGGATTCCCCAGGCAAGAGTAGTGGAATGGGTTGTCATTTCCTTCTCTGGGGAATCTTCCCAACTCAGAGATTGAACCTGAGTCTCTTGCATTGACAGGCGGATTCTCTACCACAGAGCCACCAGGGAAGTCCATCTTTTAAATAAATATGCCCCTCTAAATTGCATCAGACTACTTCATTCCAGATTTTATTGTTATAAACAAGGTTTTGGTTAGTTTTTGGTCATATCAGTATATTTTGATACATAGTAAAAACACCCTTTTAAAGTAAAACTCTATCAGTTTTCAACAAAAAAGCAGACAATAGTAATATGAACTTGTTATAATATTCCTGATGAGCCTTTGGTTCAAGTTTGGCTCTATTCTTCTTGGGCAATATTTGATTCTATTTTTCTTCAAATAATTCTCTTTGATTAGTCTCTAAATTATTATTTTTTCTCCTCTTTTGTGAATCATAAGTATATTATGGTCCTTTATACAGCTTACTCCCTTCATTAGAGCTTCCAAGGCACTGTCCATTTTTCTTACCAAAGTGAAATTGTGTTTGTTTCATTTCATTTGCTTTAAATTGTATCACCGTGTAAGAACCAAATAGTCCCTGGGTATTATTTTCTGAAAATGATAATAAAATTTTATAAGGGCAAAAAAGGCATTTTATTGGGATTAGTCAACTAAAAACTAATAAACCCACTCAAATAAATAAACATACAAAATCAAAGGGCATAGTCTTTGAACTTTTCATCTATTTTTTTCCAGGGTATAGATATCAAACATCATTGATAGGTCTCAATATGTAACATTTCTCCATTTACATGGAGACTGGCAGTTTTTAAAAAATACAACAAAAGATAGCAGTCTAACTTTTAATTAAAAGATTAAGAGTAAAGATACATATATTTCCTCAATGATTTAATGCTAACTTACTTGTATTTTTCATCAGGAATGAGCTTCACATTTGCCCACAGGGAATTACATTGTAAAATAGCATAAACAATTATCAAGAAACTTTAACAGTAACATTGGAGAGAATGACTCTCCTTAAAGTTAATTATACACTGTCAGAAATTCTGTAAAGTGAAATAAGAAAAATAGAAAGAGCACTGGACTGGGAGTCAGAAAGAATTGTTTTCTCTCAAAGCTCTGCTCTTATACCAAGCTCATCGAGTAAGCTGCTTAACCTCTTTAGAATTAAATCTTCTTATATCAGAATAAGAAATTTACATTTGCCCAACTGAATTGTTTCGATGACAAGACGAAATAATCAACATGAAAGCATTTCCAAGGTCAGAATTTTTCAATGAATATAAGTAAAATACTAGCAGACTTATTGTTCCCCATAAAATTGGATTTGAAAGGACTTAAATGCTCAGAAGTAGTTTTAATTTCTCCAACTCTATTTTTTCCCCCTAAAACTTTGTAACCTAGATTTTCTTAATAAAACTTAAATGTAAAAATTCAGGGTTAAAGGTGGGGTATGATGGAAAAAAATTAAAAATAATTTTGCAAAATTAAGAAATCAACTCATCCCACTTCTTATATTAAATGGTTTCTGTTTTTACACAAAGACATTGAAAGAAATTTCCCCACACCTCTGTTTTCACTCATAAATGACATTAAGTGATTTCAACACATATTTATATGAGTTTTAAATTGATTCTATGTGCTATACTGAGCTGGATTTAATGGAAGAAGATTGACTGATCTGCCTGTCTAAGGTATCTGAACGCTTCTGGTAAATATTAATATCTACAAAGAAAAGAATTGACTTTTTTTTAATGAGTTTTATAAACATGACATCAGAATAGCTCTCTTCAAGTGTGTCTATTTGTCACTAAGTCAATTGTCCCTTTATATGGTAAAAAGCTGGTACATTTTACTACTCACTAGAGGAAATAGTCTTAAGGAAGATAGACTCTCTCCTACACTCAATTAAATTGTCATTTGAAAGCCAGTAATGTAGCCGAATCATTTACACTAGCTATATCCTTTATTTTCAGAAGAGGGTTGAAAACTTCAGTGACCCTTAGAATCAGATAAGCTTTTTATGTAATTGAGACAAGCAATATTCCATTTTTAATGGCTAATACCCAGGCAGACTGAAAGGCATTTTAGAGAGGGAATCTCCTATATAATTAAAAGGAGATTGATACTACAGAAAACATCTATGGGTTTCATTTGGAAATTCTATTAATATATAAATACATAACTATATGTAAATATATATTAAGAGAGATATTTACATTTCAAGTAAAGTGATATTATGTGGGTATTGTAACATAACTAATTGAACAGAGGAAAAAAGATTTATCTGTGAATTTGGAAGTTAACTTCCAGGGAGAGTTAACAGGACATTTTTTTTTTTCAGGAGTTAGATAATGAGCAATTAAAGATAATTGGCACTTCTTTGCTTAAAAATAATAAATTGTAAGATATTTAATAGCTTTCAAGTCTAACCAGATAATCTCAGACAAAAGAATACTTGAGATAAACTGAAACAGTCTGCTTAGGTTTTCTATCTTCTGTTAGATATCCCACTACTTCCTCCAGGTAAGCTTTAGCTCTTTACTCTTGTAGTCCTAAACAATGAATTTAATTACTTTATATATTCATTAAGTAAATATTTATGTAAACCCTGCCACAAAGTGCTATGCTAAATTTCAAGCAAATACATGACCAAGAGCAGTCAAGGTTCAGCAGTTTCCTTGCTGTGTTCTGTTTCCCTTGGTTTGAACTTCAACTCTGCCATGGTAAAATTGTTTTTAGTGTACTCTTTTCTTTTCTCAAAGACATCATTTTTTTTTATTATTATTAATCTTCAATCTTATATGCTAGCTATCCTTCCTGTTCATTTTATTGCCCCTTTTAGTCAACTCAGATATTTTCATATTTCCCCATCCTCAGCTTCTTCATTAATTCTCTGCTTCATCCCTTCCCTGGTCTCTAAAATCATTCACTGCTGGAAATCAAGGACCACATCTTCCTTTTCATCTGAATTTGGATGTACAACCGTATCTCTTGCAAGGACTCTCTTGGTAACACTTACTTTCAGATGACTGGGATTGAGCACACAGATGACTGAGTCAATTCAGAAAATACAACATATTTAAAGTAATGTACTTTTTTTCTACAAGCTGCTCTTGATAATGGATTTTCATGGAATACACTGGTTCTTTAAAATGTTGTTCTACAATTCATAATAAATCTGTTTCTTACTTGTTAGGGAACAATTTAGACTTTTTTTTTTACTGCAAATTGTTGTCATATGTATTCTTTTTAAAAACTTAATTTCACATTTTACAATTGAAATTCTTGGAATATTTAAAGTTTGTTAGCCACACAGGCATGTCCGATTCTTTGTAACACCAGGCACTGTAGCCCATCAGGCTTCTCTGTCCGTGGAATTCTGGATACTGTCCATTCATTATATTTGAGACCAGGGCATCTTCCTGACCCAGGGATTGAACCCTGGTCTCAAATATAATTAAACTATATTATCGTTATTCTTATTTAATTTTTAGAACTGCATACATAATGCTGAAATAATAATTATTTTCCAGTTCACAGCATATTGTCATTGGTCCATGTGCAACCTCTTTTATTTACTTTTATTTTATATCCTTTATTCTCAATCCCCTTTCCCTCTCCTGCCTTATCCCACTCATTCTAATGTGTTTACTATAAATTTATGAGTGTGAATATTTTCTTATAAAGCATATAGAATTATTTTGAGACTTTAAATTTATGTAAATGTCAATGCTTAAAGTTTCCTTTCCCAAATATTCTTCCAAAACTTCTCATTAAGCTTTGTGATTTTTGCTAGTTTCATAGATGTGATTTCTCATTTTATTTTAATTTATCTGGTTACAAGTGAATTTGAGCATCTATTTATACATTATATTAATTATTCAGATTTTCAACTTTGAGATTTTCTTTTGATACATTTGACTATTTCTCAGTTTTTAATTTTAGTTTTTTAACAGATGATTTAATAATATTCTTTGTATATTATTGACACTGATTTCTTGTTTGTCTTAGACATTTTGAATAATTTTTCCCAGTCTTCATTAATTTTGCTTAAACTTTTTTATTTAAAATTCCTTGTTTATCACCAACATTTTAAAATAATGCTCCTGGTCTGTCAAGTGTATCTTAATTTTGCTTCAATTTTCTTTTGTTGAACTAAAGTTCATGATTTCAATATGGCTAAACCATTAATTTCTTACCTTATAGTTTTTGCTGTTGTTGTTTTTTAGATCATAAATAACTCTGCTATGCTTTTTATGTGTCACATTTTTATATGTCATATTTAAGCATTGAATCCATCAAAACATTTATACATAGTATAAGGTGAGGGTACCAACAATGATTTCCTCTATATGGTGAACCAGCTTCCCTTGTGTTATGTAACAATTTATTCTTTCTCTATTGATCTGAGGAGTGATATTTTTTCTGAACAGATGATTCTCTTCCATAAAAGTATAATCATCTGTTGTTGTTCAGTTGTCAAGTCGTGTTAGGCTTTGCAACCCCAGGGACTGCAACACACCAGGCTTCCTTGTCCTTCACCGTCTCCAAGAGTTTGCTCGAACTCGTGTCCGCTGTCAGTGATGCCATCCAACGATCTAATCCTCTTGATGTCCCCTTCTCCTCAGCCCTCAACTTTTGCCATAGTTTTTATTAAAATGGATTTATAGCAGCAGCCCCCAATCATTTTGACTTCAGGGGCTGGTTTTGTGGAAGACAGTGTTTCCACGGATCAAGGTGGGAGGATGGTTACAGAATGACTCAAACATCACACTTTTTGTGCACTTTATTTCTATCTTTATTACATCACTTCCACCTCATATCATCAGGCTTAAATCCCAGAGGTTAGGTCCCCTCTTTAATAGCATTCCTTGACTATAGTATGATAATTATCCCCTGCAATTTTTCAAGATGACTTAGTTCATTTTTGACTGTTCTTCCATGTAAATAAATTTGAAAGTTTTGAAAAGTTCTTCAAACAAAAATAAAGCCACAGGAATTTTTGGAGTAAATAGGGAGAATTGGCAAAAAGATTTTTTGAAAGGTTCTTCTGAAAAGTTCTTCAAACAAGAACAAATTCACAGGAATTTGTGGAGTAAATAGGGAGAAGTTTTCAAGATTAAGTCATCTATTCATGAACATTATATAGCTCTTCTTTGATAACAATCTTAATTTATCATCTTGAATGAAATGTTAAATTTTTCAATATAATGATGATAGAGATACAAATTCTAATAAGCATGTATGTGTAATGATCAAGTCTATACTATTTCTCATATGATTCTTTGTATTTTATCAATGAAATTAGGGAAGTTGTCAATTAAAAGTGAAGATAAGAAATAGGTGTTAGGGATTGAAAGAAAAGAAAAGAACTAGGAAAACTTTATTTGGTAACTGAAGAGCATGTTTTTTTGTTTTGTACTATTTTATTTTGTGGATAAGAGAAGTTTTCAAATATCAAAAAGACTATTACACAGATAAGACTTTCAACTGTTTATATGTGATTCTGGAGGTTGGCAAAAAGCTGTCTACATTCTAGAATTTACTTTTATGTGAAGAGTGTTCTCTATTAAGAGTTGAAAAATAAAAGAAGTTTTCATTGAGTTAGTGAGATTAGAAATGTTCAAAGAGGACATCTTGCTATTTTGGAATATATGAGGTATGACAGAGTATCAGCACATACATGGGTTAGGCTTGGACTAAAATTTCTTAAAATTCTTGAAACTTTAGAAATATAATTCTAGAATGTAATAATGAAATGTTTTCTTTTAAAATTGAAATAATCGTGCACTACTTTTGTCGCCCATGCAAATTCTGTCGTTTGTTGGTATTAATAGAATCATCGTTATATAATCAAATAAAATTATTTAAAAATAATTTATATCATCTATTAACATCAATTTCTCAGGTAAATGTTTTAACACAAAAAGAGAAGAAAGGACAGTTAGTATAAATGGAATCTCTTTAACTTAATCTTATCTTTTGAAAAAAAAATTGTATACGTTCTCATTTCTCTAATAAAACTTCATCACGGACAGGCATTTGTCATTTTACTAGCTGGGTCTAGGAACAATATGCCAGAGAGAATGTGGGTTGGAGACTTGTGCAAAAGTCTTCCTGTGATTTAGAACAGAGTCAGTGTCTTTGTCCACTTGGGTTACTATAGCAAAAATACCATAGACTGTGTTACCTAAACAACAGACATTTATTTCTTACAGTTTGAGAGGGTAGGAAGTTCAAGATCAGGGCCCAGGTAGATTCTGTAGCTAATTGAGAGCTAGTGTTGTCTTTTTGCTTTGTCCCCATGTGGCAGGAAAGAGAGTGAAAGAGCTCTTTGTGGTCTCTTTAAGTGTTTTTAAAGAATTAATTCTTTTAGAGCAGTAGTAGTTTCACAGCAAAACTGAGAGAAAGATACAGAGATTTTCCCATATACCTCATCACTTATCATAGTGGTTGTTAATATTATACGTTTGTTACCAAGGATGAACCTACCCCAAACCCCATAGCTTAGTTTAGGGTTCAGTCTTGGCATTGTACTTTCTATGGAATTAGACAAACGCATAATGATATATAGCTATCATTGTAATATCATATGGAGCATTTTTACTTGCCTGAAAATTCTCTGTGTTCTGTCAACTCATTGATTTACCCTCCTTGCATCCCTGATAATCACTGTTGCTATAGTTTTTGTCTTTTCCAGCATTTCTTGTAGTTGAAATCATTCAATATGTAGCCTTTTCAAATTAGATTCTTCACACAGTAATATGTATTTAAGATGCTGCCATGTCTTTTCATGACTGGATAGCTTATTTCTTTATAGCATGGAATAATATATCATTGTTGGGATGTACCACAGTTTATTTATTCCCCTAATGAGAAACATCTTTGTTGCTTTTAATAAAGCTGCCATAAGCATCCATATGCAGGTTTTGGTACAGACACAAGTTTTCATCTGTTCTGGGTAAATACCAAGGGACACAATTGCTGGATCATATGGTAAAATATTTTTAATTTTGTAAGAAACTACCATTCTGCCTTCCAAAATGGTTGTATCATTTTGTATTCCTATCAACAGTATAAGATAGTTCATGTTACTCTACATCCTTGTCAGCATCTGCTGGTGGCCACAGTCCAAATATTGGACATTGTACTAGGGGTATAGTGGTATTTCATTGTTGCTTCAACTTGCATTTTCTTGATAGTATATGTGTGACATCTTTTCCTATGTTTGTTTGTATATCTTGTTTGGTAAAGTGTCTGTGCAGGTGTTTGGCCTACTTTTTAGTTTGGTTGTTGGTTTTCTTTTTATTATTAATTTCAAGAGTTCTTTGTATATTTTCAATAACAATTCTTTATTAGATTTTTCTTTCGCAAATATCTTCTCCCTACTTGTGACTTGTTTTCTGATTCTCTTGACATTGTCTTTTGCAGAGCAGACATTTTTATGTTTAATTATTATCAATTATTTGTTTCATGGATAGTGTTCTTGGTTTTGTATGGTGTCTCTTTTGTAAGGACACTAATCCCATTTATGACAGCTCCACCTTCATCAACCAAAGGCCTTACTTGCAGATACCATCACATTGGGGATTAAGCTTTAACATTTGAATTTGTGGGGACACAAACATTCAGTCATAGTAATCCACAAATTATATACAGCTTAGCTTCATGAATAAATCCACCCTCCTATTTTTGTAAATAAAGTTTCATTGGAATATAACGTTCTTGGCTCCTTTCATGCTATTACAGCACAACTGAGTGTTTGCAATAGACACAATATGCCTACAAAATCTAGAATCATTACCCTCTGGCTGTTTATTGAAAAAGTTTTCCAATCCCTGTTTTAAAAAATGGACCTGAAAGATGAGCAGATGTTGCACAACCTAAAACTGTCTGTCATGGATAGGAATAAACAGTGTTGATATTGACTTAGGTGTTTTCAACTTAACATGGCTCAATATTGCTAATATTTATGGAACACTCACCATATAGTACATTTGCCAAGCCCTTTATATCTTTATCTCATTTAATAATTATAAAGGAGAAATTAAGGCTGAAGAACAGAGTTAGGACTTGGAACCTAAGGTTTATAACTATATGATCCCTGCTCTTATTCTTTATGTTAATATCTGAGGCTTAAACTAATAATAATCATGTCCAAACATCATCAGCGCAGGCTCAGTTGACAACTTTGGCCCCCCCAGATGTAGAACTATATCAGCACTACTTTTTTTTTAATAATTCTAAAGTTATTTAGGACACCAGCAGAAAAGGATAGCAGAATTAACCAGAAGGGAGGGCTAATTAATTGCAAAGCAGATCATATCGCCAATTCTTGACAGAAAGGATAGAGTTATTTTATCTGCAATTTTCAGTGTAGAGATGATGCTTGAGTGAAGAGGAGCTTAGAGTATACTGCTTCAATTATCTGACTGAGGGAGGACAATTCAATTCATAAGACCTAAGTGCCAATTAGCTAAATGAGAAACTCAAGCATGATACCCAGTATTTAGGCAGAAAGAAGCTCAGAAAACCAACAGAGCTCTGCAGCTGTAGGCTGATCTGCAAGGACAACAACAACTGGGAAAGATATGACCCATCGAAGACAGTGTTGCAGGTTGTTAGGGCCTGCAAACCTTTTAAAGGGAATCTATAAATAATGTTCTATTTGGAACATAGAGGACGTTATTTTTAATAATACTATGTTGAAAGACATTTTGATATTCAACATGTTCAATTTCATATTACACATTCAGTTCAGTTCAGTTCAGTTCAGTCGCTCAGTCGTGTCTGACTCTTTGTGACCCCATGAATTGCAGCACGCCAGGCCTCCCTGTCCATCACCAACTCCTGGAGTTCACTCAAACTCATGTCCATCAAGTCGGTGATGCCATCCAGCCACCTCATTCTCTGTCATCCCCTTCTCCTCCTGCCCCCAATCCCTCCCAGCATCAGGGTCTTTTCCAGTGAGTCAACTCGTCGCATGAGGTGGCCAAAGTATTGGAGTTTCAGCTTTAGCATCAGTCCTTCCAATGAACACCCAGGACTGATCTCCTTTAGGATGGACTGATTGGATCTCCTTGCATTCCAAGGGATTCTCAAGAGTCTTCTCCAACATAACAGTTCAAAAGCATCAATTCTTTGGCACTCAGCTTTCTTCACAATCCAACTCTCACATCCATACATGACCACGGGAAAAACCATAGCCTTAACTAGACGGACGTTTGTTGGCAAAGTAATGTCTCTGCTTTTTAATATGCTATCTAGGTTGGTCATAACTTTCCTTCCAAGGAGTAAGCGTCTTTTAATTTCATGGCTGCAATCACCATCTGCAGTGATTTTGGAGCCCAAAAAATTAAAGTTTGACACTGCTTCCACTGTTTCCCCATCTATTTCCCATGAAGTGATGGGCCAGATGCCATGATCTTAGTTTTCTGAATGTTGAGCTTTAAGTTAAATTTTTCACTCTCCTCTTTCACTTTCATCAAGAGGCTTTTTTAGTTCCTCTTCACTTCCTGCCATAAGGGTGGTGTCATCTGCATATCTGAGGTTATTGATATTTCTCCCAGCAATCTTGATTCCAGCTTGTGCTTCTTTCAGCCTAGCATTTCTCATGATGTACTCTGCATATAAGTTAAATAAGCAGGGTGACAATATACAGCCTTGACGTACTCCTTTTCCTATTTGGAACCAGTCTGTTGTTCCATGTTGTTAACAAAAAGACTGATCTGGTTATGAAAATTTTAGTTGTTTTTAAGTCTAAGAAATCAATGACAGCTAAACTATTAACTTTCCAAATAAAAATCTTAGTGACTAAACCAGATAAATGCAACTGCCCAGTTTACATATAGTATCTGAATCTCTGTAAAAGTTATTTTGTAAGTACATTCAACTACATCTTACCCTCCTGAAGAAATATAACTATGCATTACTTATATTTGATCCTCCATAGTTCCTATTAAAAGTCAATGCATGTGGTAGGTATTTGGGAAATAATTACAGGAAGGATGAACGGATATTTGGAGAGATGAATAAGTTTTCCCAGGAAGATGAACCTGAAAAAATTAAAGCCCAGATCATTTACTTTTGAAATCGAAAGAAATGGGAAGGTTGGGGCTAAATGAGGAGGGAACTATCACATGACTTAAAAGCAGATTGATGAGTAGTACCAAAGATTATATTCGCTGTTATTGCTATTATTTTTGCAACGCTTATCAGTGCACAGAGCACCATATCGTTCGAAAGGTTTTAAGATGTTTTCTGAACCCTCATCTTAGTGCAATTTTGCACCATGTTCTGCAACTACAGTTGTTGAACCTGAAAGGACCTACAAGGGTCCCAAGATTTCTGGGGTCTTTTCCTTAGAGAAGTAATGAGTGTACTGAAGTTCAGTGAAAAATGAAATCAAGCACTTCAGTGCCTAACTTGGACTTAGTAAATTAGTACACTAACTCATGCTGAAGTAAAGCAGTAATTTTACAAAATAATTCCTGAAAATAAATTTTAACTTGTCAACTCTGAAATGTCCAATGGCTTACTTGACTTATTATTTAAAACATCCCCATCATTTCTTATGAAGGTAATGCAAGGATAATATTAGAATGTGACTGTCTCCTAGTTGCAAATGAAGCAAAAGATGTGGTCCCCTGAGATTTGCTGGAGAGAATGTTGAATGATGTATTTTATAAATTAAATCTTTACTACATCAAAGTGTCAGTCACTCAAGCATTTATTTAATTTTCTGGTATACAGCAGACAAGCTTTTCCATTATTGTCCCAGGAAGCATCTTTGTTGCATGAATAAGCTCATTTTTTTTTCCTTAGGTCCCAACCTTGTTCCTAGGATGTAGGTTATTCTTGAGGGAAATTAGGCTTCATATTTTTCATGCAAACTAGTTTTTTAATTCCATTTACTTTTATAAATCACTCTATTGAATCATACTTATATTAATCTCTATATCTAGATTCCATGTATGGTCTTAGAGAGGTAAACCTAAAGAGTATACAAATATTACATAGCAATGGTGGAGTAATTCATTCACAGTTTATTAAGAACTATCTATATTTCATGGTTTATTAGAGGCCCAAATGTAAAGAATGGTTGAAGAAATTAAAAAACCATATTAACTTCATTTGAAAGTTTATGTGTTAGGAAGATTAAGGCTATAAATATCTATATTATAGAAACAAATGATGTAAATTCCCTAAGAGAAATATGAATCAAATTCAAGGAAAATGATAAATGAGAGACCATATTGAGAAAGGACAAATTTATTTCCAGGATCGTGAGGTATCTGAGATGGTAGTACCCACCCCCACCCCACACCCCCTCCATGGATCGTAGGAGAGGAGGAAATGTCTGAGTCATGAAGTTTTAGCATGCAAGGAGTATTTGGGGAACAGTCCTTGGAAGGAAAGTTACGACCAACCTTGATAGTATATTAAAAAGCAGAGACATTACTTTGCCAACCAAGGTCCGTCTAGTCAAGGCAATGGTTTTTCCCGTGGTCATGTATGGATGTGAGAGTTGGACTGTGAAGAAGGCTGATCACCGAATAATCGATGCATTTGTACTGTGGTGTTGGAGAAGATTCTTGAGAGTCCCTTATACTGCAAGGAGATCCAACCAGTCCATTCTAAAGGAGATCAATCCTGGATGTTCATTGGAGGGACTGATGCTAAAGCTGAAACTGCAATACTTTGGCCACCTCATGCGACGAGTTGACTCACTGGAAAAGACTCTGATGCTGGGAAAGGTTGGGGGCGGGAGGAGAAGGGGACGACGGAGAATGACATGGCTGGATGGCATCACCGACTCTGTGGACATGAGTTTGAGTGTACTCTGGGAGTTGGTGATGGACAGGGAGGCCTGGCGTGCTGTGATTCATGGGGTCGCGGAGAGTCGGACACGACTGAGCGACTGATCTGATCTGATCTGATGAGGATGCTTAGGGCAAATGGTAGGGTTTGGGGCTCTATGTTTTATTTGGTAAACATGGATAGCCAGTAAGTACTGTGGACAATGAAGCAACTTATGTTGAATTGTGTGCTTTATGATGATTTACTCTATAGAGATTTGGGAGCAAAAAGACAAAAATCTATTGATTCTATGAAGGTAATGCTTTTTATCTTTATGTACCACTATGATACTTCTGTCACCTACATCTTAATATGTGCCCAATAGCTTTTTTATTGAATGAATGAATCAATTTCCTGATTTTGGGAAGGTTAGGAAAGAAAAATTAACTTTTATTTGAGATGCTCCTAAAGTTTATTGGAACAAAGGTGCAATTGCACAAAGGTAGGATATGAGGGAAACAGCCAAGGTTTTGAATGAGTGAGAATGGTTTAAGAGGATTTCGGTTTTTTTTTTTAGTTTCTGGACTATTTTTCATTAAGTTGTCCCTGGGCTTTCTTCAGTCTGTAATAATAAATAGATAGGTAATAATTTAAATTAAATAATGAAAGCAGTGAGCTCATATCATGTAATTCTGTGTAATATCAGAAACTGGAAAAAATAATTAAGGTTCATAAAAGACTTCACATAAAGGGCAAGTGAAGTCAGCAGGTGTTTTAGAGGTCCACATCTGGGGAAAATAGATGAGATAATAGTAACCCAGAAAGAAGCAGGAAGATGGATGATAAAACTATTACTTCAATAAGGCCTGCTCCCTCCATAGCTATGCAGATAGATGTAAAGTCATCTGATGTAAGTAGCAAGCTCTGACTTCGGGCAGAGGGATAGCTGCCTCAAGGGACTATAAACCTTGCCAGCCATGTAGCGTGTAAACCTGAATCAGAGAGATCCCATAAATGGGTCAGAAAGAAAGAGGGGGTGTTACCTATGGAAGAATGGTGAATCTAAATTTTACCTTCTTGATAAACAGAACTTAAAAAATTAGCTCCTTTTTTCCCTTTCTTTGCCCGAAGGAAGAAAAGGTGAGAACATATAAAATATGTTTTACTCTCTGTTTCATTTGTTATGTTTATACTGAAAAATTCTTAAAAACAATGGCAAGATAAATGACCAACTTGCATAGTGAGAGCGTTCTCCAGTGTACTTCATTAAATTCTTCCTTTCATTATTTGTCACTGTAACATAACATTTCTACACCTTTATCTACATTTTAAGGGATGGAACAAACTAAAATCTAGGCCTTCAGCCAGTATTAGCATTCCTCTCCAAGGACAAAGGTTATTTTCTTACCTCCATCTAAGAAGTGTTGGAATATGAAATATACATAAAAATCAAGATCAGAATTTGTAATTCTAGAATTATTGAAAATCTAGTTGAGTAAAAGGTCACATTTAAACAGACATTTTGGGATATAATATGGTTGAGCTGGTTTCATTTCCTTTTTTATAAGTTGAAAAATCTAAATGGTTTATTTTAAATTCAGGTTGCATCTCTACTTTTGCTTGGAGTTTATTATAGCTGAAAGACTGGGTTTTTCACTTTTTTTTTTTTTTGCTTGAAACATGCATGAATAGTTTCTGATTTCTTCTCATCCAGATATTGAAGAACAATTTTAGGAAGGACCCAACTTTTCTGCATTGCATCCTCAAGTTTCCTCTCTCACTTATCTTACAGAGCTCATCCAAAATGTGCATTCATGATGTTAAATACTACTTGGCAATTTTAGTTTGGTTGGAATAGAATTGCAGAATTTTTTATTTCTTAATCATTTTCTCCTGCATGTCTAATGCATCAGATTTTTCAGCAAATATTTAGTTCTCTTATTCCAGATAGCAGAAGGCATTAACCCAAAGGACAGACTACAGAGGAGGTTTTTTGTTGTAAGTTAATCTCCTGTGGAAACTATATCTAGCAGGATTTTCCTGATTCCATTCTGTGTCCTAGAGGTAACCATCATATAACTTCACAACTTGCACAGCACTGAGAGGCTCAGATAGGAAATATAACTTTTCTAGAAACTATGCTCTGTTTCAATCGTAAAGCCATTTGACAATTACTGGTTATTGAAGACATGATTTTATCCAGTGTTGCTGCTGAACCTTAGAAAGAAAAAGTACATTTTGAATGATAATGGTGAATCAACATTTAAAGTCAAATGTATTGCTTTCATCTTCATAATCTCTGAATTAATGCATAAAAAAGAAGAAAAATGTTTTTTGTAAATATATACACACACACAAATACAATTTGACAAGATCTTGAAATATCAAAACCCAGATCCTGCTTTGGACTTAAAATTCATCAAACTATTCTCAACAAATAAATAAAAGTAGAAAAATCTAATATTATAATGCATAGTATTATATAGAATAACAGAAAATAGCCAAAAATTTAATATAATTTCAAACATTAAAAGGTATTTTCCTTTATTTTTTAAATGAGATAAATAATCAAATTGCTTTTGATCAATGTACATGTTAATTTTGATCTTTTGCACTGAGAATGATGAAAATATTGGAACAGTAGCAATCTAGGGAGATTATGCAGCACATGGTCAGAAATTCTATGGATATTCTCTTTTCCTGAATATTAATCAATCATTTCAACAGAATGTAAAAACTTTCAACCCTGAGGCATAGGTATAAAGCAGATGACTTTCTCAGTTCTTCCTAGTCCTTTGATTCATATGGAACAATTTAAAAATAATTTTTCTCAAATGCCCTTGAGCACATAATATTATTCTAGAATGAGTCATCTTCATTTGTTGCCCTCTAATA
The DNA here is from genome assembly GCF_049115385.1 of Moschus berezovskii. NCBI lineage: Eukaryota > Metazoa > Chordata > Mammalia > Artiodactyla > Moschidae > Moschus > Moschus berezovskii. Next base: position 48,215,299 of record NC_142463.1, on the reverse strand, counting down.
CTGTCATTACAAAAATAGCACAGGTAATGGCATATCTGAAATACTAAGCAAAAATATATTTATATATTATACATATTTCATTATATATTTACATAATTAATCTTGTGTGTTAACATTTTATATGTTTAATTATATATGTATACATTAGTTAAAATGTGTATATAAATATTCATGTTGACCATTCTTATCATACTTGTTAGAAATCGTGTTCTTTTTTTATTCCAGTGACTGTAATTGTACTATGTTCCTGTATGTTTTGTATAAATCATGTAATCACTCCATTTCATTTACCATTTTAAAAGGTAATGATTCCCTTTACATTCACCATCCAACTTAGTGACCATTCATTAAATATCAAATTTTTTGTTCACCCTGTCATTTTTTTAAGTACTTTGAAAATTATAGTTTTTAGCCCTCAACAGCTTATATTCAGTTCAGTTCAGTTCAGTCGCTCAGTCGTGTCCGACTCTCCGCGACCCCATGAATCACAGCATGCCAGGCCTCCCTGTCCATCACCAACTCCCGGAGTTCACTCAAACTCATGTCCACAGAGTCCGTGATGCCATCCAGCCATGTCATTCTCCGTCGTCCCCTTCTCCTCCCGCCCCCAACCTTTCCCAGCATCAGAGTCTTTTCCAGTGAGTCAACTCGTCGCATGAGGTGGCCAAAGTATTGCAGTTTCAGCTTTAGCATCAGTCCCTCCAATGAACATCCAGGATTGATCTCCTCCAGAATGGACTGGTTGGATCTCCTTGCAGTATAAGGGACTCTCAAGAGTCTTCTCCAACACCACAGTTCAAAAGCATCGATTCTTCGGCGGTCAGCCTTCTTCACAGTCCAACTCTCACATCCATACATGACCACGGGAAAAACCATTGCCTTGACTAGACGGACCTTGGTTGGCAAAGTAATGTCTCTGCTTTTTAATATACTATCAAGGTTGGTCATAACTTTCCTTCCAAGGAGCAAGCGTCTTTTAATTTCATGGCTGCAATCAGCATCTGCAGTGATTTTGGAGCCCCAAAAAATAAAGTCTGACACTGTTTCCACTGTTTCCCCATCTATTTCCCATGAAGTGATGGGACCAGATGCCATGATCTTTGTTTTCTGAATGTTGAGCTTCAAGCCAACCTTTTCACTCTCCTCTTTCACTTTCATCAAGAGGCTTTTGAGTTCCTCTTCACTTTCTGCCATAAGGGTAGTGTCATCTGCATATCTGAGGTTATTGATATTTCTCCCGGCAATCTTGATTCCAGCTTGTGCTTCTTCCAGCCCAGCGTTCCTCATGATGTACTCTGCATATAAGTTAAATAAGCAAGGTGACAATACACAACCTTGACGTACACCTTTTCCTATTTGGAACCAGTCTGTTGTTCCATGTCCAGTTCTAACAGTTGCTTCCTGACCTGCATACAGGTTTCTCAAGAGGCAGGTCAGGTGGTCTGGGATTCCCATCTCTTTCAGAATGTTCCACAGTTTATTGTGATCCACACAGTCAAAGGCTTTGGCATAGTCAATAAAGCAGAAATAGATGTTTTTCTGAAACTCTCTTGCTTTCTCCATGATCCAGCGGATGTTGGCAATTTGATCTCTGGTGCCTCTGCCTTTTCTAAAACCTGCTTGAACATCTGGGAGTTCACGGTTTATATACTGCTGAAGCCTGGCTTGGAGAATTTTGAGCATGACTTTACTAGCGTGTGAGATGAGTGCAATTGTGCGGTAGTTTGAGCATTCTTTGGCATTGCCTTTCTTTGGGATTGGAATGAAGACTGACCTCTTCCAGTCCTGTGGCCACTGCTGAGTTTTCCAAATCTGCTGGCATATTGAGTGCAGCACTTTCACAGCATCATCTTTCAAGACTTGAAATAGCTCAACTGGAATTCCATCACCTCCACTAGCTTTGTTCGTAGTGATGCTTTCTAAGGCCCACTTGACTTCACATTCCAAGATGTCTGGCTCTAGGTCAGTGATCACGTTATCGTGACTATCTTGGTCGTGAAGATCTTTTTTGTACAGTTCTTCTGTGTATTCCTGCCACCTCTTTTTAATACCTTCTGCTTCTGTTAGGTCCATACCATTTCTGTCCTTTATCGAGCCCATCTTTGCATGAAATGTTCCCTTGGAATCTCTAATTTTCTTGAAGAGCTCTCTTGTTTTTCCTATTCTGTTGTTTTCCTCTATTTCTTTGCATTGATCACTGAGGAAGGCTTTCTTATCTCTCCTTGCTATTCTTTGGAACTCTGCATTCAGATGCTTATATCTTTCCTTTTCTCCTTTGCTTTTCGCCTCTCTTCTTTTCACAGCTATTTGTAAGGCCTCCTCAGACAGCCATTTCGCTCTTTTGCATTTCTTTTCCATGGGGATGGTCTTGGTCCCTGTCTCCTGTACAATGTCACGAACCTCCATACTTGGATGCAATCTTAAAAATGACAGGATGATTTCTGTTCGTTTCCAAGGCAAACCATTCAATATTACAGTAATCCAGGCCTATGCTCCAACGAGTAATGCTGAAGAAGCCGAAGTTAATCGGTTCTATGAAGACCTACAAGACCTTTTAGAACTAACACCCAAAAAAGATGTCCTTTTCATTATAGGGGACTGGAATGCAAAAGTAGGAAGTCAAGAAACACCTGGAGTAACTGGCAAATTTGGCCTTGGAGCACGGAATGAAGCAGGGCAAAGGCTAATAGAGTTTTGTCAAGAGAATGCACTGGTCATAGCAAACACCCTCTTCCAACAACACAAGAGAAGACTCTACACATGGACATCACCAGATGGTCAACACCGAAATCAGATTGATTATATTCTTTGCAACCAAAGTTGGAGAAGCTGTATACAGTTAGCGAAAACAAGACCAGGAGCTGACTGTGGCTCAGATCATGAACTCCTTATTGCGAAGTTCAGACTTAAATTGAAGAAAGTAGGGAAAACCACTACACCATTCAGATATGACCTCAATCAAATTCCTTATGATTATACAGTGGAAGTGAGAAATAGATTTAAGGGACTAGATCTGATTGATAGAGTGCCTGATGAACTCTGGATGGAGGTTCGTGACAGCTTATATTAGTGGTGGGTTAATTTGATATATAGTAACAAATAACCACCAATTAGAATGATATTCAAATGAAGAGTGGAGTACTGATAAAATTTAACTGGAGCACTTATCTTTGTAAAGGAGGTTCTATTTGAAGTGTGTATTGAAAGGTGAATACTAAATCTGGCAGCATTGTAGTGGATGAATCAGGGAATCAAGAAATGGGAAAAATTCATGCTGAGTTAGAGGTGTTCATAGGGCATCCATGTGAAAATGTCAAGGTAAATGGTAACTGAAAATCAAGAAATAGGCCACATCTAGTGAAGATAACTTAAGAGTTAGCAAGATATAACTAAAGAGTAAAAATGTTCCCCAGGTAGAAAAGATGTCAATTAAACTTAAAGATGCTGAGGGTAGGGGCTTAGGAAAATGATTATAATTTCCAAGTGGAGGGACGAATCACTTTAGGTGACTGAAAAGATCTCCATGAAAAGAAGGCATTTAAACTTATCAAAGACGTTGATGGCAAGACTGTGGGGAAATCGTTGCTTATAAAATCAAAATAATGATAATTATTTATTGAGTTATTATTGTATGCTAGGTAGTATTTCCAGCATCTTATGTAAAATAAGTTTATATATTCTAATTCTGGGAGGTAGATACTATTATTATATCCATTTTAAAGATAAGGATATTGATTAAGTGGTTTAATAACTTGCCTAAAGTCACCCTGCTAGGAAGAGATAGAGAAATAACTTGAATGGAGGCAATCTAGAATCAGAGCTCCAATTCTATAAATAAACCATTTTATATCTTTTACTCATTAAGTTAATAATTCTCAGTCCAGTCCAATCCAATTGTTTTAACAAAATTTTGAAGTTGAGAGGAAAATCAAATCTTTCTCCGAGTTATTTTGTACTCTGAAAGTGAAAGTTGCTCAGTCGTGTCCGACTCTTTGTGACCCCATGAACAATACAGAGCCTCTTGATGAAAGTCAAAGAGGAGAGTGAAAAAGTTGGCTTAAAATTCAACATTCAGAAAACTAAGATCATGGCATCTGGTCTCATCACTTCATGGCAAATAGATGGGGAAACAGTGGAAAAAGTGTCAGATTTTATTTTGGGGGGCTCCAAAATCACTGCAGATGGTGAGCACAGCCATGAAATTAAAAGACATTTGCTCCTTAGAAGAAAAGTTATGACCAACCTAGACAGTATATTAAAAAAGCAGAGACATTACTTTGCCAGCAAAGGTCTGTCTAGTCAAAGCTTTGGTTTTCCAGTAGTCATGAATGGATGTGAGAGTTGGACAATAAAGAAAGCTAAGCACCAAAGAATTCGTGCTTTTGAACTGTGGTGTTGGAAAAGACTCTTGAGAGTCCCTTGGATTGCAAGGAGATCCAACCAGTCCATCCAAAAGGAAATCAGTCCTGAATATTCATTGGAAGGACTGATACTGAAGCTGAAACTCCAACACTTAGGCCACCTGATGTGAAGAACTGACTTGTTTGAAAAGACCCTGATGCTGGGAAAGATTGAAGGTGGGAGGAGAAGGGGACAACAGAGGATGAGATGATTGAATGGCATCACCCACTCAATGGACATGAGTTTGAGTAAGCTCTGGGAGTTGGTGATGAACAGGGAGGCCTTGCATGCTGCAGTTCATGGGGTCGCAAAAAGTCGGACACAGCTGAGCAACTGATCTAAACTCTACAGTCCATGGAATTCTCCAGGCCAGAATACTGGAGTGGGTCGCCTTTCCCTTCTCCAGGAGATATTCCCAATCCAGGGATGAAACTTAGGTCTCCCGCCTTGCAGGCAGATTCTTTACCACTTGAGCCACAAGGGAAGCATTCTGTACTCTGGGCCATCCTTATTGTCCTAAATAATGTTTAGACTTCATCACTCCCCCTTCTTCCTAGACTCCAATCGTGAATTGATTGTTCTCAATGATGTGAGAAAATCTTGGCTCATTTATGTGATTTTCATAAAAATATGAAAAGTATTAAAATTAACCAGATTTTCTGGATATTAATAATGTTGAAAGATTCAACATTTTTCAATTTGAGAATTTTCCACATAGTGTTTGGAAATGAATAAGTAAGTTGTCCATGATGGGGATTGTGGGGGCGTGCACATGACATCTCAAGTTTCTTGTTTGTAAGAGGCTGTCATTGATGTGTCCTCTTCTTTTGAAACTGATACTGTGCACACAGTTAGAAAACACATCTAATTCTATGCCACTTGATTTTGGTATGTTATTATATTACTATTGTTTTCATATTCTTCCATTTTAATAAATGAACTCTGAATACTTTGTCAGTATTTAGCTTCCTAAGTTTCTTATTTGTACTCTCTTTATCCTAGGTTTTCTACTCTTATACTAACTTCCATCATTTTTGCTTTATTTAAAAGTTCTTAGAGCCTTGGGCTCTTCAGCCAAAAGTGTGATATGAAGGTGGAATATAAATAATACATCAGATCAACTTTACTAACTTCCACTCAATCTGGGCAAGTGACATTTACAATTTTAACAAACTGGAGGCATGGTGGTAAATGAGAGAATATCTGAAACAGGGTAAATTGCAGTTAGAAAATAGACCAAAATTCCTAAGAAGTGTTCCTTTTCATTTGGCTAATCTATGTAATTCAGGCTCACTGCAGGAACATTGCCTCTCAGATGCTAAAATGCACATCTGCAAAATGTTAGCACAAATACAATCTGAACAATGCCACCCTTGGAACCCTCCCTGATTCTTATCATTTCTACAGTGTTTTTCCTTCCAAAGAAGAACCAGTACATCCGATGTTGAAGTATTAAAATGTAGATACACTTGCCTTTTAAATCTCAACCTAATCGCTGAAGTTAATCAGCGCACTGTGTAACTTTCCCAAAGTGCTTTCTTAGGAAGAATAATTCCAGTAGATGATCTATAAAGTGTCAAAAAAAGCACTGTCCTGTGACCAAATTGAGTTGAGGAAAACTGAGCCCTCCTGTCTTCACAAAGCATGTTAACATATAAAAGGATCCAGGAAATCGAAGAATATGGAACATGTTCCTTCTGCTTAATCTAGTATCTCCCAAGCTGATCTGAAAATGAGAAATCATTTTCAACATAGTCCTATCAAGGAAACTTCCTGTAAAATGGATTTTTATTGATGGAAGTTGTTTTGAGGTCTCTTACCCACCCCCTGAAGCACATTTTGAGCAATGCTGCAGTCTCTGATTTGCCCTGTGCTTTCTGGCACCATAGGGATAAAAAGAAAAGTCATATTCTTCAGTATTTATGTATTATTCTTATAAATTCATATTTTAGTAATAAAAAATTGACAAATCTTTGCAAAGCATCAGAGAGGTAGATTTGATTTCTTCTAAAGGCACTGTGTTGTCATAAAACTTTGATGGAAACTTACAAGAGACACGGCATTTTACCAATACCAATGCCAATACCTTTAATAAAATCTAAGAAATGCAGTCTTCTGCAATTGATGCTTATATTTTTACTTTTTGATGGACGGATATGGCATTAAAGGTCCCCTTCCAATTCCTCTGCAAAATTACCAAGTATTAGGCTAAAGACTAAACGATATATGCATTTACAGAAAAATAATAGCATATTAATTAGGTAAGCAATTTTATTATGCTTTATATTCCCAGTGTATATTGTGGAAGCTAGCAAAAAAAAAAAAAAAAAAGGCAGTCAGTAATGTGGGGTGCATGTGTGTTCAGTCATGTCCACTTCTTTGCAACCCCATGGAGTGTAGCCTGCCACACTCCTCTGTCCATGGGATTTTCCAGGCAGAATACTGGAATGGGTCACCATTTCCTCCTCCAGGGCATCCTCCTTACCCAGTAATCAAACCCATGTCTCCTATATCCCCTGCATTGGCAGAAAGATTTTTTACCACTGAGCCACCTATGAGACCCCAATAATGTGGCACTAAGAAATTAAAAGCAGTGATTATTGAGTATAAATTTGAACATATTGGCTGCGCCTTGGTCCCTGATATAAAATCCAGATATCTTTAATTCATATTCACTTGTGAAATATAAATATATTACCATTGCTGATAAGCACCAATGTCACATGAAAACTGGTTGCTTCTATTTAAATCAATTAATATTAATATCTTCCCAGTAAAAGTATAAATAGAATTCTAATGGGTGATCAAACTTACTGATTCACCGTTTTCTCTTCCCTTTGTTTATTTGTTTAAGTTAAATCCCAACAGTTTTATACCAGTTTTGTGTAATGGTTATGTGCTAGTAAAGCACTGGTCTTAAAGAGATACCATATATGAAAGTAACATGCCATTCTTGTATCTTTTCCTGAAGCAGAGTATAACAATACCCATCATTTTAGGCAAATGTAAATTTGTCCGCTCCACTTGTGGGAGCCAAAAAATGAAGCAATATGCCTTTTAAGTGAAATTTGTACAAACAGAACAGGAACTCTTGTCTCTGTAGTCTGTACTGAGAACGTTATCCCTTTCCTCTTATATTGTTTTACCAAAAGAGTTACCTTTAAATAGCAATACTTCTGTTAGGTTTCTTTTAAAATAGATCTCACTACATTCTCTCTGCTTTATTTTAAAAAAGCATACCACAAGGTATAGGAAAGTATGATTTGAGGTATCAGAGTGAGTGGTCTTCACCCTAAGTGTTCATCAGGAAAGCTAAATTGCACCATCACGTAGTAATCATGCAGTGATGGCCATTTGGCAAAAGTGCCACTCTGAATAGAGGGACCTCCCTGAAGGACAGCACTCAAAGCTGATTTCTGAGTTGTAGTTTTATTCTACAAAATATGACATATGTTGGTTTAATAAATGAGGAAATGTTATAGAATATACCACAGAAAATACATTATGTACAATTAATCTTCCTGACTTATATTGTCTTGTTAATAAGAGTGATATCCTTGGTTTTTTCTTCATTAAATTGCTGTAGTCGCTATGCTATGTAAGGACAAAATCCCACAACTTTCTTTTCTTGTTTTCTGAGCCTCCATACTTATGAGAAGAAAAAATAAAGTTAAAAGACTAATAAGACAAAATTAAGCCACTTCTTACTTGCTCTTGATCTTTCCCTTTATTTTCCATGGTCATTTCTTTATAAAGGTAATCACAGACACACACACATAAACACACACACATACGCATCCTTGTAATAGAAAGAATGGATAAAGACTCATATCTAAATACCAAACAATTTGGCTACTAAAGCTAAATTAAAACAGATGCTTGAGAATATTGGGAATAATTTTTATTTATATTTTGTGGCTTTTCATAAAAATTATAGATGTTAATGGTCTACATGATAATTTTTTAGAAAATATGGCAGTGAATTTAAAACACTTTTCAAAAACGTGTTTGCAGAGTATGGAAAGTAGATTAACTTTCCAGATATAATTTATGTATATATATATGGCTTCCCTTGTAACTCAGTAAAGAATCTGCCTGCAATGTAGGAGACCTGGGTTCGATTACTGGGTTAGGAAGATCCCCTGGAGAAGGGAATGGCAACCCACTCCAATATTCTTGCCTGGAAAATTCCATGGACAGAGGAGCCTGCCAGACTAGAGTCCATGGGGTCGCAAGAGTCACACATGACTTAACAACTAAACCACCAACATATACATACAAGGAAACTGTATGATAATGAGATGTGTCATATGCATGACTGAAAACTTGTCTTACACAAAACTTAGTTCAAACAAGAAGGCTATAGGTTTTGCTCTAACCATTTTGTGTTTTTCTGTGTGTGTGTTTTATCATGGTCATCACTACTATGATCTCATGAATTGCAGGTTAGAAATGATCCATTTCTAGATTTCCTGAATTTTATCTCTTCTTCCAAATTGTTTCTTGATTCTGTGCTATTGATGTTGTGAACTCTTTCTTTGACTGAAGTGAGAAATAACCATTTCAGATCCTCCCTCTGATGTTCTGATTGTCCCTATCGCCTTCAGTTCAGTTCAGTTCAGTTCAGCCGCTCAGTCGTCTCCGACTCTTTGCGACCTTACCGGACAAAATAATATTTATTTGTAATATCCTGGACACATGTAGTATCCTGTACACATGCAGTTATTTTTCTAATAAGTTACTTTGGATTATTTGTGTCCCTTTATTATAGAAACCATTTTTTAGAGTCCTTCCATGCTCCTTTGCATTAAGAGTTTGTACCTGTCACCAAATTCCTCTTTCCACTCCCCATTTTAATTAAAATATTTAGCAGAGGTTTATTTTTAATTTGAAATCGCTTTGATTGACTTTTACCTGATTTCATTTCAAAGTTAGTTTTGAACTCTCCCAAAAGTATTGTCTTCCAATCAAAAATCTGTAATTAATTATTTTCTCACTAAAACTATTCAACCAGATGTCTTAATAAGTTTTAGAGAAGACTCTTGAGAGTCCCTTGGACTGCAAGGAGATCCAACCAGTCCATTCTAAAGGAAATCAATCCTGGGTGTTCATTGGAAGGACTGATGCTAAAGCTGAAACTCCAGTACTTTGGCCAACTCATGCGACGAGCTCTCTCACTGGAAAAGAGTCTGATGCTGGGAGGGATGGGGCGGTGGGAGGAGACGGGGCCGACAGAGAATGAGATGGCTGGATGGCATCACCAATTCGATGGACATGAGATTGAGTGAACTCCGGGAGTTGGTGATGGACAGGGAGGCCTGGCGTGCTGTGATTCATGGGGTCGCAAAGAGTTGGACACGACTGAGCGACTGAACTGAACTGAACTGAATGTAAATATTCCATATTTATCTTAAAAACACAACCCTTAATAATTCAGTAGGTATTTACTAAGAGCCTAACATGTGTCTGAACTTAGGATAAGGCATTGAACAAAACAGACAAAAGCTTCTGTTTGTAGAGCTTTTTACTGTAAGGAAGATGGACTATGATTAATAAATAACGAATCACATAGTGATTAGATGACTTGATTAGATGACTAGATTAGATGGGGAAAAATTTTCAGCCCAGTAGAAAGGATTTGGAATTCTGAAGCAGGAAAGATGATTTTGCAAATTAAATATGGGTGTCAGAGTAGCCTCACTGAGAAGGTGACATTTGAACAAAGATGTGAAGATGGACAGGGAGTTAGCCTCACAGCTATTGCTGGAGGGACCATGGCCAGCAGGGGGCAGCAGCCAGAGCAACATCACATCACAGGTACAGAAGAGGTGTGGAGGCCACCGTGGCTGGAGGAGAGGGAACACAGGAGAGAGAGGTGAGAAAATCAGACCCGAGACAACCCAGAGCAGGCCAGATCACTAAGTTTTAGGCTATTGTGAAGATTTTACATTTCTTCTATTAAAAGATTGGGCAGGATACTGACTCTTAATCAGTATCACGGAAAATGCCTGGCTCCCAGCTCTGTGATCCTTCTCCTCCTGTCAGAAATTTCTCAGGGTAGAATATCACTATGAAAAGAATAACTTGATTTTTCAACTTATTGCTTTTCTTAGCTCCAACATCTTTCAGTACATGGAGTGAGAAAAAGGAAAAAGAAAGAAAGTCGTGAAGAACTAAAGAAAACTTGGATAAAGGAGCATGTGTTTCATGTAGCTTTGTGCGATTTACTGTAATATATTTTATATCATTTAATCTTCAGAACACTAAAATGCAAACATTATTTGTTTTCATTTTAACAGAAGAGTAGAATGAAGTTTAGGGGGTTTGAATAAGTTGCCTAAAATCGCACAGCCAGCAAAGCCCCCTTTAAAATCAAGAGGAGAAAGCAGCATTGTTAATTCTGGTAAAAAAAAAAAAAAGAATATTGATAAAAGATAGGTTAAGAGCATGTAAGAAAAGATAGAAAATCAGAATGTAGAACTGTGTAATGTGTTAGGTCTGTGGTCTCCATTTTATATACATTCAGGATTCAGTTCTAGTTTTAAAAGGGAAATAAATAAATAAAAACTCAACAGTACTCTTCTCAGCAACAAGGCCAGTCCTATTTTTTGTTACCTCATCTTTCTAATACATTCTGCCAGAACCCCAATTCTGTCGTTTTATCCCTCTATATCTCCAGTTTTTTGCACAAGTCTTACTTCCAGAGTCTGGTTGTATATTTGCTGAGTTGAAATGAAGCAAAGCAATATTCTGCTTCCCACTGGCTCCTTGGGTCTTTGCTTATCTAAGTAACCCACTGCATTCAGTGCCTCCTATCTCATTAGACCCTCTGAGTCATGGTTTTCCTGCTCAGACAAAGAACTTTTCCTCTGCTCTTTGGGATTCAAGCATGAGCCCAAGTGCTGCTTGATTCATGGTTTCCATACACTGCTTCTCATATCAAATGGTTCAGGTTCATGGCTCTCTGCTTTGTTACTCTTTGTCCTACTCTGGTGCATCTCTTTTTTTTTTTTTTATCTTAAATTTTATTTTATATTGGAGTATAGTTGATTAACAGCATTGTGTTACTTCAAGTTGTACAACAAAATGATTCAGTTATACATCTACGTGTATCTATTCTTTTTCAAATTCTTTCCCCATTTAGGTTGTTGCAGAGTATTGAGCAGAGCTCCCTGTGCTATACAGTAAGTCCTTGTTGGTTACCTATTTTAAATATAGCAGTGCTTCTTTCTAATTTGATTCCTTGTTTGTGCAGTTTCTTCCTAACTTTTCATACTGATAAGACTTCATACCCTACCAGCAGCTCTCAGAGCATTTCCCACTATTATTTAACATAAACCAACATTCTGCTCAAGCAGACTTAGGACTGGATCCTACACATTTGAAATGAAAACATTCTTGCCTCTGAACCTATTTCCCTTGTCACTAATAGGAAATGTTTTCCATGAAAGCAACTCCTTTCTTTCATACTGCACGAGTCTTGCTTTTCTCTCAAAATCTTCACTGAGTACTTCATTTTATGACTGTCTAGTACATGTAATAGTTTATGCCACACCATGCTAATTTGCTTCACTTGGTCTGACTGTTTGCAACCCTATGGACTTTAGCCCTCCAGACGCCTCCCTCCATGGAATTCTTCAGGCAAGAATACTGGAGTGGGTTACCATGCCCTCTTCCAGGGGATCTTCCCTTCCCAGGAATTGAATCTGCATCTCTTATGTCTCCTGCATTGGTGGGAGTGTTCTTTACCACTAGTACCACCTGGGAAAACCACATGTAATGTTTTACCACAGAATAAAAATCTGACTTTTTAAAATCATTTTTTATGCTTATGTACCTTCTGAAGCATGTTTATCTCAGGGTATTGAATATAGTTCCCTGTGCTATACAGTATGACCGTGTGGTTTATCTATCCTATATATAATAGCTTACATATGCTAATCCCAAGATCCAAGTCCTTCCCTCCCTCATCTTCTTCTCCCTTGGCTACAAGAATGCTGTCCTCTATATCTGTGAATCTGTTTTTGTTTTGTAAATAGGTTTATTTGTGCCATATTTTAGATTCCACGTATGTGATATTATATGATGTTTGTCTTCCTACTTCTGACTTCAGTTCAGTTCAGTTCAGTCGCTCAGTCGTGTCTGACTCTTTGCGACCCCATGAATCACAGGACCCCAGGCTTCCTGTCCATCATCAACTCCCGGAGTTCACTCAAACTCATGTCCATCGAGTCGGTGATGCCATTCAGCCATCTCATTCTCTATTGTCCCCGCCTCCTCCCACCCCCAATCCCTCCCAGCATCAGAGTCTTTTCCAGTGAGTCAACTCATGGCATGAGGTGGCCAAAGTATTGCAGTTGCAGCTTTAGCATCAGTCCTTCCAATGAACACCCAGGATTGATCTCCTTTAGAATGGACTGGTTGGATCTCCTTGCAGTACAAGGGACTCTCAAGAGTCTTCTCCAGCACCACAGTTCAAAAGCATCAATTCTTCGGCGATCAGTTTCTTCACAGTCCAACTCTCACATCCATACATGACCACTGGAAAAACCATAGCCTTAACTAGACGGACCTTTGCTGACAATGTAATGTCTCTGCTTTTTAATATACTATCCAGGTTGGTCATAACTTTCCTTCCAAGGAGTAAGCGTCTTCTAATTTCATGGCTGCAATCAGCATCTGCAGTGATTTTGGAGCCCCCAAAAAATAAAGTCTGACACTGTTTCCACTGTTTCCCCATCTATTTCCCATGAAGTGATGGGACCAGATGCCATGTCTTGGTTTTGTGAATGTTGAGCTTCAAGCCAACCTTTTCACTCTCCTCTTTCATTTTCATCAAGAGGCTTTTTAGTTCCTCTTCACTTTCTGCCATAAGGGTGGTGTCATCTGCATATCTGAGGTTATTGATATTTCTCCCAGCTATCTTGATTCCAGCTTGTGCTTCTTCCAGCCCAGCGTTCCTCATGATGTACTCTGCATATAAGTTAAATGAGCAGGGTGACAATATACAACCTTGACGTACTCCTATTCTTATTTGGAACCAGTCTGTTGTTTCATGGCCAGTTCTAACTGTAGCTTCCTGACCTGCATACAGGTTTCTCAAGAGGCAGGTCAGATGGTCTGGGATTCCCATCTCTTTCAGAATTTTCCACAGTTTATTGTGATCCACACAGTCAAAGGCTTTGGCATAGTCAATGAAGCAGAAATAGATGTTTTTCTGGAACTCTCTTGCTTTCTCCATGATCCAGCGGATGTTCGCAATTTGATCTCTGGTGCCTCTGCCTTTTCTAAAACCTGCTTGAACATCTGGAAGTTCATGGTTCACATATTGCTGAAGCCTGGCTTGGAGAATTTTGAGCAGGACTTTACTAGCTTGTGAGATGAGTGCAATTGTGCCGTAGTTTGAGCATTCTTTGGCATTGCCTTTCTTTGGGATTCGGATGAACACTGACCTTTTCCAATCCTTGGCCACTGCTAAGTTTTCCAAATCTGCTGGCATATTGAGTGTAGCACTTTCACAGCATCATCTTTCAGGATTTGAAATAGCTCAACTGGACTTACCTTCTGACTTACTTCACTTTATATGATAATCTCTAATTGTATCCATGTTGCTGCAGATGGCATTCTTTGTTACTTTTATGGCTGAGTAATATTCCGTTGTCTATATGTACCACATCTTCATCCATTCATCTGTCCATGGCTATTTAGGTTGTTTCTATGTTTTGGCTATTGTGAATAGTGCTGCTATGAACATAGGGGTGCATGTATATTTTTGAAGTATAGTTTTGTCTGGGCAGATGCCCAGGAGTTCGATTGTTGGATCATAGGGTAATTCTAATTTTTAGTTTTCTGAGGAACCTCTACAATGTTTTCCATAGTGACTAACCAGTTTATATTCCCATCAACAATGTAGGATGGTTCCCTTTTCTCTAGGCTCTTTCTGGCATTTGTTGTTTGTAGACTTTTTGATGGTGACCATTCTGAGTGTTATGAGGTAGTATCTCATTGTTGTTTTGATTTGCATTTTTCTAATAATTAGTGACTTTGAGTATCTATTCATATGCCTCTTGCCCATCGTATGTCTTCTTTGGAAAATGTCTATTAAGGTTGTCTGCCCATTTTTGATTGGTTGTTTTTTGTGTTGTTGTTGAGCTGTGTGACCTGTTTGTATATTTTGGAGATTAAGCCCTTGTCTGCTGCATCACTCACAAATGTTTTCTCTTATCTGTGAGTTGTCTTTCGTATTTGTTATGGTTCCTTTGCTGTGTAAAAACTTATAAATTTTATTAGGTCCCACTTGTTTTTTTTGTTGTTGTTGTTCTTAATTTTGTTGCCTTGGGAGACTGACCTAAGAAACCACTGATACAATTTATATCAGAAAATGTTTTGCCTATTCTCTCTTCTAGGAGTTTTTATAGCATCATGTCTTATGTAGATATTTGCTACATTTGTATGCCAAGCATTTCTTCTTTCTCTTTTGGTTATAGAAGTCACTTCTTGGAAGGAATTCTCTTAAGTGGCCATGTGTGCTGACTTCTGATGTTAAATGTCTGTGTTCTTGATACTAGCCCTTAACTTTGGACTCTTCAATTACCTAAAGCAGTAAAAAAAAAAATTTTTAAACTATTTTAAACCAAGTTTCTGTCTCTTTGAAAGAAAAGAATGGTGGATAGCACAGTTTTTACATGGTAACCAGTAGGGCAACAACTTATTGTATTAGTGGGATGAGCAAAGCAAAATCAGAAAAATCTCTCATAATTTCTTTCTCCTATTCATACCAGAACTCTATGGGGGAAAAAAAATCCATACTTTGCTACTTGCAAAAGGTAAAAAATAAAAAAAGACTGTCTGCATTTCACAGACCAAAACATTATAGTTAATATTTGACAGCAACAACTATACTTAAATTTAAGAGTCATGTAAGCACTCTCAGTTTTCTAAATACTAACTCCAATAACTCAGCAGTGGTAATTTGTCATTCAGCATCCTTTCCAAACATCAGTAATGAGAAACTATCTTTGATCAATTCTTCAGCACAACTTCACTTGTGGAAGGTAGCGTTTTTGCTAATGTTTTTTCAGTCATACTACTGACAGACATAAGCACAACTACACACACACACAGAGAGACAGAGACAGACAGAGAGATCCTGAGCAAAAAATGTCAATTCTTGTATCACTGAAGAGCAGCAGTAGTATGGACTTCATTTAGCACATCATATTATCCTATTCAAGCTTCAAAATATATACTAGAAACTGTGCCTTAATCCAAGATGGATTATGAAGTATATCAAAAAAAGGAAGAAAGGATGGCAAGTTTAGATCCCTCAGAGTATTTTCAAAAACAATAGTAACAATAACAATAAAATCCCAGCCTACAGAGATTTGCAATAGTGGACTCTGGAAATGAATTCTCCAGAGATCCTGAGAAAACTAACATTGCATTTTGAACAGTCTGTTTTGTTTGTTCTTAATTTTAAGATATAGTTACTTAAAATAGAAAATAATTGATATTTAAGTTCAGTATATTTTCTTCACTTATGATGCAACCACGTGTTCGTAAAACAAAATTAAGTAGAAAACTAAAAAGGCCATCAAATTAATTGATGGTTAATATTGTAGCTAACACATCCCTTTAAACTTCTTTATTTTGGATGGAATTTAAATCCTCAGGCTATACACAAAGAAGTAGTAAAGCGAGGAATCTATAACTATAAACAAAGTGAAAGTGAAAGTCACTCAATCATGTCTTACTCTTTGCAACCCCATGGACTATACAGTCCATGGAATTCTCCAGGCCAGAATACTGGAGTGGTTAGCCATTCCCTCCTCCAGGGGATCTTCCCAACCCAGGGAGGGAACCCAGGTCTCCTGCATTTTAGGCGGATTCTTTACCAGCTGAGCCACCAGGGGAATCCCAGGTGGGTAGCATAAAACTTCTCATCAAATAGAAATGGATGGAATATGTTGTGAGGAGAGGGTCATGCAAAGAAAATACCATGTACATAAAAGAACTGGTATAGATACTTGTATGCCTAGAAGATCAAATATAAAGTCTGACACATATTAAAATTTAGCCTTTATAATTTGTTGGTACCCCTGTGAGCTGTCTGAGGATGATTTGAAAATATTGTGACTTCCATTTTAGGCAAGAATTAATAGAGATCAGATTTCACCCTCTGCACAAAAAAGTTGGCTGCTGCTGCTGCTAAGTCACTTCAGTTGTGTCCGACTCTGTGTGACCCCATAGACGGAAGCCCATCAGGCTCCCCCGTCCCTGGGATTCTCCAGGCAAGAACACTGGAGTGGGTTGCCATTTCCTTCTCCAATGCATGAAAGTGAAAAGTGAAAGTGAAGTCACTCAGTCGTGTCCGACCCATAGCGACCCCATGGACCGCAGCCTACCAGGCTCCTCCGTCCATGGGATTTTCTAGGCAAAAGTACTGGAGTGGGTTGCCATTGCCTTCTCCAAAAAGGTTGGCAAAATATGGGAAACAGAAGTTTGGAAGCCATTGGACACTAGGGAATTAAGAATGATGATTGCTCAGAAAGAAAATACAGAAGAAAAGCCCTCTAGTTGCCCAGTTAGTTACGGTTCTGAGAGGAAACCAGACTGAGGTGCAGGGAGGTGAAACTCAAGCAGAGCCTGGTGGACTCACTGAGGGGCAAATTGAAGCCAAAAGTCTGGGGAGAACATGATCGATATCTCCGCAGGACAGAATTCCATAGGGAGCTAGAAAGAGAAGAGGGGGAGGGATAAAGAGAGGAAGGTGAAGGGAGAACACTTTACAGATCTGCAGAGCATCTTCCTTAAGTATTTGTACACTTAGCATAAGCACAGGAAGAATACCTCAGACTGTACGAAGAAACACCAACAAGAATGCAGCTGTACCTTGGTGTAGTGGGGAATAATTAAACCCAGACCAAGCACTGTGCTGGTCCCACCTATAAAATCTTAAAAGCAAGAATTTAAAACTGTTTTCAAGAAACTTAAATACATCCAAGCTCAAGAATATTTATAGGAATACAAAAGTATCCAACAATCAGTCAAGTAAAATTGATAACGAATGCTATCCAATAATAAAAATGGCAGGCATGCAAAGAAGCAGAAGAAATGTGACCCATAAGAAGGAGATAAATCAATTAATCAAAGCTGATCCAGAATTGACACAGATGTTGGAATTACCAGATAAAGTGTTAAACAGTTTTTAATACCTGTATTTCATATGTCTAAAAAGTTAAAGATACAGAATGTATCTGTATCGCTATCTATGTATCTTTGTATTTATCTACCTATCCATCCATTTATCTATATTTTTAAAAGACCCTAAATGAACTTCTACAAATGGAAACTACACTATATGGTACAAAAAACATACTAGATGCAATTAAAGTTGGCTAGATTGCACAAAAATATTAATAAACTTTTATATGTAGTCATAGAAACCATTTAAAATGAAACCAAGTGAAATTTTAAAATTAATAGGATATATAAACTTTGGAATAACTGCAAACAGCCTAATCTCTTTGTAAGTGGAGTCCCCAAAGGAAAGAGTGATAAGTATTAGGATAGAGGGAAAAATGTTAAGAAATTAAGGACTTTATGATGAAAAGCTTTCCAAACTATAAACTCCGTGAAATGGTTTCCCTTCTGACAACAAATAAGTGTGGTCTTTTTTAAGACCACCAGTTCTCTGACAGTAAGTAGACATTTAACAATCAATCCTGACACTATCAGGAGTTAGCATTTGATCCCACAAGTGGGTTCAGTCCTGCATGACTTCCTTCCACTTCAGGTATCAATCATAAGTCCCAGGTAACCTGTGCTTCTGAATGACTGGCTATAAGTTTGAGATTTCTATGACCCCCTCCTCAGATTCAGATCAACTAACAAAACTTAGGAGGCAACTTTACTTACGGTTATGGTTTATTATAGAGGATACAAATGAACAGCTAGATGAAGAGGTACCCAGAAGGGTGCTGAACACGGGAGCATTTGACCCCATGGAGTTGAGGTTCACAACCCTCCCAGAACACAGATGTGTTCACTGATCTGGAAGCTTTCTGAATCCCATCATTTAGGGTATTTCATGAAAGTTTCATTATGTAGGCATGGCTGATTAAATCACTGGCAATTGACAATTAGCTCAATCTCCATCCTAGTTCCCTTTCTGGTAGTTGAGAGGTAAGACCGAAAGTTCCAATTTTTTAACCCTTGTTTGGTCTTTCTGGTGATCCCCTTCCATCCTAAAGAAATCTAAGGGGTCTACCAAGAGTTGCTCCATTGCTGGGAACAAAAGACATTCCTAGCACCTTTAATCCCTTGGGAAAGTCCAAGGGTTTTGGGAGCTTTGTTCAAGGAACAGGGGACAAAAACCAAATATCTTTCTATTATACCACATTCAGAGACCAAAAGTGTTCAATAATATTCAAGCCCAAGAAAGATGAAAAAACCCTACAACAATGAACACCACCAGCAAATGGTTAAAATA
The DNA here is from genome assembly GCF_049115385.1 of Moschus berezovskii. NCBI lineage: Eukaryota > Metazoa > Chordata > Mammalia > Artiodactyla > Moschidae > Moschus > Moschus berezovskii. The sequence goes on along the minus strand of NC_142463.1, from coordinate 48,196,407 downwards.
CAGTGAAAGTAAAATCTTAATAGCATTTATGTAAATAGACATTTTAAAAAGAAGAGCAAAGATAAAGACAGCATATTTTTTGAAGAACTGTGCAGGAAAGAGTATGATTCTATTCATATAAAACACTAAGTATAAACTGCTGCTACTGCTAAGTCACTTCAGTCGTGTCCGACTCTATGTGACCCCATAGACGGAAGTCCACCAGGCTCCCCCGTCCCTGGGATTCTCCAGGCAAGAACATTGGAGTGGGTTGCCATTTCCTTTAAGTGAAAAGTGAAAGTGAAGTCGCTCAGTCGTGTCCGACCCATAGCGACCCCACGGACTGCAGCCTACCAGGCTCCTCCATCCATGGGATTTTCTAGGCAAGAGTACTGCAGTGGCTTGCCATTGCCTTCTCTGAAGTATAAACTAGTATACATGAAAAGCAGTATTCCTGGGATGTGGGCATACATGGGAGAGCAGGGGGGAAGGATTACAAAGGTACATAGGACCACTTTTGAAGGTAATGGATATACTCATTATCTTGACTGAGGTGATGGTTAAATGGGTGTATTCATATCTTAAAACTTGCAAACTGTATCTCAGTGAGTGCAGTTTTCATTGGAAAAGACCCTGGTTCTGGGAAAGATTGCAGACAGGAGGAGAAGGGAATGACAGAAGATGAGATGGTTGGATGGCATCACCGACTCGATGGACATGAGTCTGAGCAGCCTCCAGGAGTTGGTGATGGACAGGGAAGCCTGATGTGCTGCAGTCCATGGGGTCACAAAGTGTCGGACATGACTGAGCAACTGAACTGAACTGAATGCAGTTTATTATATGACTGCTATATCTGAATAAAAATGTTAAAAATAAAACAAAATATGCATTAAGTGGCCATTTTCTCTTCTAATTCATACAACATGAGGCAAAATATATAGTTCTTGTATTTTATAGATAATTGAAGAAATCAAACAGTTTTAAAAAGACTTTCCCACTGCTTAAAAAAAAAAAAACACATCTACCTACTTTAATGGCCACTTACTCCTATTATTCCTTCCTGTCATAGACAATATGAGAAATTTCTAAAAGATCTTTCTGATTATAGGAAATAAAAATTTCAGACATAATATATTATTATATAAAACATTATATTCAATGAAAAATTAACTGACAGGGATAATATGCTATTTCTTAAATCCCTTAATGCAACTTGATTTTACTCAATAAAGAAGTGAATTAACTTTAAAAAGTTGTATAAATAATTGAGGGAAAATTAATGGTTTATCATATTTATGAAAATAGGAAAACATATTGCAAAGCATAGGAAAGAGAAGAGGTGGCCTTTGCACAAAAGAAGGAGAAAGGAAGAAAACCAGTATGTAAAATGCATAAATGCTGATCATGCTTACTGAGGGAGAATTTAAATTTGCAGATAATTGAGACCATCATCATCTCACTGTTTCTACGTTTATCGCCTACTAATTAGTCTTCCTTCTTCTACTCATGGTGCCTCAATTCATTCTCCAGACAGAAGCTGGAGTGACTGTTTTAAAACATAAGTCAAGTAGTATTACTTCTCGGTTGAAAACTTCCTCCAATGGCATCTCATTATACTTAGACTAAAATGAAAAACTCCTTACCTGGCAAAAACCCATATATGAACCGACTTCTTTTCTCCACTCTCATCTCATGCTTCTGTTCTTTTATTGGCTTCCTTTCTGTCCCTCTAACCTGCCATTCTCATTCCTGCCTGGGAGCTCTGACACTAATTGTCCCCTTTGACTCTGTCATTCTCTCTCTTGTCTTTACATGGAAAACTCCTCCATGACATTAAGGACTCAGCTTAAATGGCCTTTTGTGACCATCAAATGTCACTATTTCAGTGACAATGCAATCACTCTCCATCATATTACTTTACTTCATTGATTCTCAACTGGGGAAAAATACGTCTCCTCAAGAGGCATTTGGAAATGGGTGGGGGATTTTTTGAGCTAGGTATAAGACCTTACTGGAATCTAGTGGGTAGAGGCCAAGGATTTCCTAAACACCCCACAGTGTAAAAGACAGCACCCTCCCACACAAAGAATTACATAGGCCAAAATATTAGAAGTGCCAAATTTCAGAAAGTGTGCTCTATTTTAATTCGCTGTCCATCATGTATAATTACCTTATATTCTCTTCTGCATTTACTTTTTTTCTTTCATTTTTCATACCTTGGTAGACTAAAAATCCAATGGGAACAGGAGCAGTAGCTACGTTGCTTCGTCTTACATTCCCATTTCTTAAAAGTAATGACTGTCCAGAATGTTTTATTGATGTGTTTACTGAATGATTGAATGTCACCTACATTTTCCTTTAAAAGCATCCTAAAGAACTTGTTGAGTATTTCTGCAGGTGACTTCCATCATCAACTTAGACGTTTTCCCCAGAGTATGATTTAAAACTGAAGGGCAGGGGAATCAACTTTTATAAGTTTTAAAACAGAAAAATGGTGTCAATATCAGAAATCTTCAAGAAACGAAAACTGTCAAGCATGTGTGATTTTAGAGTTAAATATTTTTCATAACCTGGAAATAAATCTGCTATCTCAAATCTCTGGCATGATTGATATTTGTGTTTAAACATGCAAACTTGTTGCATCTCTGATTTTCCCTCTGTCATGCTATAAATAAATTAACATTTTATCTAATCTGACTGGTTTCACTATTGTATTTGAAAAGATATTGCAGTGCTAACCGATGTGTTCTCTGGAGAAATGACTTTTGACCTCATAGTTTCTAGTAAAAGTAATAGTTTTAACTGTTGATTTTCTGTAGGAAAAAATTCCAGAGGAAGCAAGGATTGTGAATAACGGTGCTCACATGCCATGATTTGCTGTGGCAAATCATGATGCAAGTAGAAGTTTGGAAATTACCAAAGCATCTGTCTACAGGTCCCCATAAGAAAAAACCTGGTTCTACTTAATTTTGTCCATTATTCTCTTTACTCCTGAATAGTAGCTTTGGCATAACATATTTATTGTTGTTGCCATTTAGTTGCTAAGTTATGTCAAAGTCTTTGCGACCCCATAGAGTACAGTTTTGGAGAAGGAAATGGCAACCCACTCCAGTGTTCTTGCCTGGAGAATCCCAGGGATAGGGGAGCCTGGTAGGCTGCTGTCTATGGGGTCGCACAGAGTTGGGCACGACTGAAGCGACTTAGCAGCAGCAGCAGCAGTAGACTACAGTTCAGCAGGCTCCTCTGTCCATGGGATTTCCTGGACAAGAACGCTGGAATGGGTTGCCATTTCATTCTCCAGGGGATCTTCCCAACTCAGGGATTGAACCTGCGTATCCTTCATTAGTTGACAGATTCTTTACCACTGAGCCACCAGGGAATCCTACAACATATTTATCAAAGACAGAAATCACAGCTGTTGAAATGAGGTCCAATAATTTACTTAGGTTCACAGAGTGGTAGAGCCAAGATTTGACTTTAGGCCAATTAAAAAAAATAGGCACTAATAGGTTCACGTGTGTTGCTTCTCAGTTAATGCATTTGCATTTTAAACAAGTATTTCTAGGGGAAAATGCCTTCAATTAAAAGAATAATTAATAATGATAAGTAATTTTAGGTACCAGGAAAGCCAGCAGTGAACATATTTGATAACCGGCAAAGCTTTTGATGCCCATTGTATCATATCAGCCAAGCATATATGTGAATAATTTGCATACTGCTCTCTGATTTAGCTTATATAGACACGAGCACTTACAGTTTCAAACAAGTTTCTTTTTCCTTCCTGTTGCATAGAGATGTCATTCATGGTATCAATATATTATACCACTTTTATTGAATCAGCATATTATATCACCTGGTTTTTTTTAATGCTTATTTATGTCTGGCTGTGCTGGGTCTTGCGGGCTTTTCTCTAGTTGCAGCGAACAGGGGCTACTCTCTAGTTTTGGTGCACGAGCTTCTCATTACAGTGGTTTCTCTCGTTGCAGAGCACAGGCTCTATGTCACATGGGCTTCAGCAGTTGTGGCTCCCAGTCTCTAGAACACTGGCTCAGTGGTTGTGGTGTACAGACTTAGTTGTCCCATAGCATGTAGGATCTTCCCAGATCAGGCATCAAACCCATGTCTCCTACAGTGGCAGGTAGATTTTTACCACTGAGTCACCAGAGAAGCCCCCATTACCTATTTTATATCACAATACATTTCTACATACATGGTCACAATATTGTACAATGGAAACAGTTGAATTATTTATGTAAAAACTTTGTTATTAAATATCATTTCTGATTATTTTTTTCTCATTCAATATGGTTGTCATTTTCTTATATCCTTTTCTCACCATTTAGTAATATCAAGTAAACAAAATGAAAATGATTGTATTCTACTATGTACATATATCACGATTGCCTTTTCAGTTGAGCTTTCTTTTTCTTAGTGAATGAATGCTATGTGAGATTTAGCCATCATGTTGAGCACATGATCTTTTATGGATGTATGAATTATATTTTAAAGAACTAGAAAATTTTGAATTCTAAGTATTCTAAATTATTTTCCTTTATCACTTTGGTCTTGACAATTCAGAAATAATGGGGCTTATATAATCTGTCCAGAAATATTTGAAAGATATAGGAATGCAATGATGATAGAAGGTTTTTCCATCACTGCTAGCTTGAGGTCACCAGAAGTTGATGGCAACAATTGTTTTGCCTCTATTTTAGATATTAGTCTTGGATCCAACAAGAAGTTGCAATATATTAAATATATATGGGGTGGCAATTGCAGTGATGGTCAAACTCTAGAAAGGCCAGGCAATTTATTACTTTGTACATTTGTTTTTGCTTCATTCTATTTCTCTTTCAATCAGCTATCTTTCATTCTTTAAGGTAAAAAATGTAATGAACAATTAATATATGTTAATAAGCCAGAACAACTTCCCTGGTGGCTCAGATGGTAAAGCATCTTGCTTACAATGCGGGAGACCTGGGTTTGATCCCTGGGTCGGGAAGATACTCTGGAGAAGGAAATGGCAACCCACTCCAGCGCTCTTGCCTGGAAAATCCCATGGACGGAGGAGCCTGGTAGGCTACAGTCCATGGGGTCGCAAACAGTTGGACAGGACTGAGCGACTTCACTTTCACTTTCAATAAGCCAGAACTTTCTAAGTTACTGGCTGTAGAGAGAAGGGAGTTAATAGAACTTTTTCATTGAGCTTCATGCATTGGTTCATGTTCAAAAATGGCTAAACCAGAGACTTTTGCAGAAACCAAAGGCTTAACATGTTCAGGGATAAAAACATAAAGCATTTTTAAAAACGCTTTCCCCAGAGAGTGGCAGAATTTTATTTTCTCAAATTATTTTCCATAAAACTTATAACTGAAACTCTTAGTTTATTCCTTTTCACAGCACTAGCTTCAAGAATGAGGTAAACAGTACTCTTTACGAAAATGTTGTGGGTTTTTTCCTTGCAATTTGGCTGAAGTTCTGAAAGAGGGAGAGATCAAGGTATTGGTACACATAGGCAGACTCTTAAGCGTATAGAAAGAGATACTTCATTTACTGAGAAGAAAATTGATTATAAAAATAGAGACAGAAAAATATACAGGATACAAAAATGAAATAATGAAAAGATCACGGCTGCTTTGATTTCTTTTACATGTTACAAGTGTTATTAAACAGAAAAACTGTGCATTTTAAAAAATGACTGGCTCTTACATACATCTTGCAATAATTTACATGATGTTTGTAGATAAATACTGGAAACAGACAGTTGGAATTTGTTAAAAAATAAAATAGAGTTGAAGGCAATGTGTCAAATTTCTAGCATTTTAAATACAAATAATGTATTCTAAGAGACAAGATTTGTCATTTACTGCTTCATATATGCTATTTGTATTAGTTTATTAAAGCTGCCATAACAAAATACCCTACTGGGAGGCTTAAAAGAAATTTACATTCTCAGTTTTGAAGCTAAAAATTCAAGATCAAAATGTTGGTAAAGTTGGTTCCTTCTGAGGTTCATGAGGAAATCTGTTTCAAGCCTCTCTCCTTGGCTTATAGAGTCAACTTTTCTATATGTCTGCTATTTGTCATCCCTTTGCACTTCTCTGTGTCCAAAAGTCCTCTCCTCTTTTTATAAAGACACAAGTCATACTGGTTTATGGTCCACTCTAATGATTTCATTTTAATTTAATTGAAGACTTTCTTTTAAAACCTTATCTACATTCTGAAGCACTGGGTGGAGGAGGTGATTAGTAAAATACTACAACATATGAATTTTGGGGTTAAACAGTTTAGTCCATAATATTCCATGATGTTAGTCAAAAACCATCTATTGAAGTATTTAGATTTCTTTCTGAAACCAAAGCATTTTAGATATTAGGTGCAACTTTAAAAAAATATTGGTAGATTGAATCTTTGAACTTGATGAAAATTATGAAAAACCTATAGATAAACAGGAGAGATATGGCACAAAATTAGGATTAGCTCTTCAGATCTACAGAGGCACTAGGCTGTTTTACATAAGAGAGAAGACAAGACTGAGGTTTACTCAACAAAAGTAATACTAAGAACAAAGTAATTCCCATTTTTCAGATGCAAAAATAAGCAACAAATATACTGAGACATGTAAAGCCATTGAGTGAGTTATAGGCATAGTAGAAGTATAAACAATATTTTTCAAGACCCAGCTGAACCTTCTATAACTACAACTATTGTTATTTGGAAAAGATAGTTTTATTAATCTACAGTATATATAGACTAGTGCATTCAGGTAACTTATAATACTTTCAAATTGAACATAATAGAGGTTTCACATGGTGCAGACCAATAACATATGGCTCCATTCAGAAAGACAGTAAATAATGCATTGCTAGTAATAGATTCAGCCTGGTCAGAACAGAACCTAGCTGCAAACAGCCATATAAACAGTAACAGCCTGTTCCTTTGCAGGCACTTTCATTTCATAATTTATCCTCCTTGAAGAAGGTGTGTGTTAGAGGCAGGTAGGGTGAAGGAGGAGGATGGGTAATTCTTCCTCAGAATCATGTACAATATGTTATTTTGCTTCTCTTTATGTGATTTGAATTTTGAAAGGAAAAACAATGACTAAACTTGCCATTGAAAATTGAATCTCTTACTTTCTGGGGAAAATGAGCCTCAGACCACCAAATATAAAGGCCAGAAAAATAGTCACAAAACCCAAAATGTGAGATGGCAGTTAGAAAGGATTTGCTTGGGCTGTATTGAGTGAATATGATCTCTACCTGACAGGAATAGGCCTAAGTGTTGTGTCTTCCACTTTAAACTGCTTTTTCAGCTCTGTAACCTTACTGTGTGTATGTGTGCACTCAGTTGTGTCTGACTCTTTGCAACCCCACTGACTATAGCCCATCCGGGTTGCTCTGTCCATGGCATTTTCCCAGCAAGAATACTGAGTGGGTTGCCGCTTCCTTCTCCAGGGGGTCTTCCTGACCCAGGGATCAAACCTGAATCTCTTGCACTGGCAGGCAGATTCTTTACCACTGAGCCACATGGGAAGTCTGTAGGCTTTGGGTAGAAAAAAAAAATTAAGTTATGAGCTCACACAACAGAATACTTACATCTTAAATAAAAACACTACAGGCATTAAATGACAAGTCATAATTTCAATCATTTTTATTAATGTTTTTATCAATAAAAAATTGTGTTTTAATTTTATTGCAAGTTTGCACAGGACTTTATGTATTTTCTCATAGTCAATGCTCATAATGACTCTATGAAAAAATATTGTCTTCTTTGTTTATATAAGGAAACTGACCCCAAGAGAGGTTAAAACCATTACCCAAGATCACACAAAACCCAATAAATCTACTCTGAAGTCCACATTTTATTTTTATCTATTATTGTTATATAATCTCCTTGTTTCTAACAAGGACATTCATATGAACACATTTATTTTTTCCTATGATTATTATTAAGTATAGTAGATTTACAGTGTTGTGTTAGTTTTGATGCACAGCAAAGTGGTTCAGTCATACTTATATATGTATATATTATTTTTCATATTCTTTTCCATTATGGTTTGTTACAGTATTTGAATATAGTTTCTCATGCTATAAAGTAGGACATTGTCGTTTACCTGTTTTATATATAGTAGTGTTTATCTACTAATCCCAAACTCCCATTTTGTGCTTTCCACATCCTCTTTCCATTTTGATAATCATAAATTCGTTATCTATGTCTGTGAGTCTGTTTCTCTTTCATAAATTAGTTAATTTGTGCCATATTTTAGACTCCACATAGAAGTAATATAAAATGATATTTCTTTTTCTTTGCCTGACTTCAGTTAGTATGACAATCTCTAGGTCCATCCATCTTGCTGATAATGACATTATTTATTCTGTTTTGTGGCTGAGTAGTATTCCATTTGTACATATACCATGTCTTCTCCACCCATTCATTTGTCAATGGACATTGAGATTACTTCCATGTTTGACTATTCTAAATAGTACTTCTATGAACATCAGAGTGCATATATCTTTTTGAATTAGAATGTTCTCCAAATATATGATCAGGAGTAAGATTACTGGGGCATATATAATTCTATATTTTAGTTTTCTGAAGAACATCCACACTCTTGTCCATAGTACCCATACCAACCTACATTCCCACCAACACAATAGGAGGGTTCCTTTTTCTCCACATTCTCTTCAGATTTTGTTACTTGTAGACTTTTTAATGATGGCAATTCCAGACCTCAGTAAGGTGGTACCTCATTATAATTTTGATTGAATTCAGTACACTCACTCAGTCATGTCTGACTCTGCAACCCCATGTACTGCAGCACGCCAGGCCTCCATGTCCATCATCAACTCCCAGAGTTTACTCAAACTCATGTCCATTGAATCAGTGATTCCATCCAACCATCTCATCCTCTGTTATCCCTTTCTCCTCCCACCTTCAATCTTTCCCAGCATCATGGTCTTTTCAAATGACTCAGATCTTCGCATCAGATGGCCAAAGTGGAGTTTCAGCTTCAGCATCCGCCCTTCCAGTGAATATTCAGAACTGTTTTCTTTCAGGAGGGACTGGTTGGATCTCCTTACAGTCCAAGGGACTCTGAAGAGTCTTCTCCAACACTACAGTTCAAAAGCATCAATTCTTTGACACTCAGCTTTCTTCATATTCCAACTCTCACATCCATACATGACTACTGGAAAAATCATAGTTTTGACTAGTGGGGCCTTTGTTGGCAAAGTAATGTCTCTGATTTTTAATATACTATCTCAGTTCAGTTCAGTCGCTCAGTCGTGTCCGACTCTCTGCAACCCCATGAATCACAGCACACCAGGCCTCCCTGTCCATCACCAACTCCCGGAGTACACTCAAACTCATGTCCACAGAGTCCGTGATGCCATCCAGCCATCTCATTCTCCGTCGTCCCCTTCGCCTCCCACCCCCAACCTTTCCCAGCATCAGAGTCTTTTCCAGTGAGTCAACTCGTCGCATGAGGTGGCCAAAGTATTGGAGTTTCAGCTTTAGCATCAGTCCCTCCAATGAACACCCAGGATTGATCTCCTTTAGAATGGACTGGTTGGATCTCCTTGCAGTCCAAGGGACTCTCAAGAGTCTTCTCCAACACCACAGTTCAAAAGCATCGATTCTTCGGCGATCAGCTTTCTTCACAGTCCAACTCTCACATCCATACATGACCACGAGAAAAATCATTGCCTTGACTAGACGGACCTTGGTTGGCAAAGTAATGCCTCTGCTTTTTAATATACTATCAAGGTTGGTCATAACTTTCCTTCCAAGGAGCAAGCGTCTTTTAATTTCATGGCTGCAATCAGCATCTGCAGTGATTTTGGAGCCCCCAAAAATAAAGTCTGACACTGTTTCCACTGTTTTTCCATCTATTTCCCATGAAGTGATGGGACCAGATGCCATCTTTGTTTTCTGAATGTTGAGCTTCAAGCCAACCTTTTCACTCTCCTCTTTCACTTTCATCAAGAGGCTTTTGAGTTCCTCTTCACTTTCTGCCATAAGGGTAGTGTCATCTGCATATCTGAGGTTATTGATATTTCTCCCAGCAATCTTGATTCCAGCTTGTGCTTCTTCCAGCCCAGCGCTCCTCATGATGTACTCTGCATATAAGTTAAATAAGCAAGGTGACAATATACAACCTTGATGTACACCTTTTCCTATTTGGAACCAGTCTGTTGTTCCATGTCCAGTTCTAACTGTTGCTTCCTGACCTGCATACAGGTTTCTCAAGAGGCAGGTCAGGTGGTCTGGGATTCCCATCTCTTTCAGAATTGTCCACAGTTTATTGTGATCGACACAGTCAAAGGCTTTGGCATAGTCAATGAAGCAGAAATAGATGTTTTTCTGAAACTCTCTTGCTTTCTCCATGATCCAGCGGATGTTGGCAATTTGATCTCTGGTGCCTCTGCCTCTTCTAAAACCTGCTTGAACATCTGGGAGTTCACAGTTTACATACTGCTGAAGCCTGGCTTGGAGAATTTTGAGCATGACTTTACTAGCGTAATATACTATACTATCTAGGTTGGTCAAAACTTTTCTTTCAAGGAGTAAGTGTCTTTTAATTTCATGGCTACAGTCACCATCTGCAGTGATTTGGAGCCCAAGAAAAGAAATTCTCTCACTGTTTCCACCCTTTCCCCATCTATTTGCCGTTAAGTAATGGGACCATATGCCATGATCTTCATTTTCTGAATGTTGAGTTTTAAACCAACTTTTTCACTCTTCTTTCACTTTCATCAAGAGACTCTTTAGGTCTTCTAGGCTTTCTGCCATAAGGGTGGTGTCATCTGCATATATGAGGTTATTGATATTTTTCCTGGCAATCTTGATTCCAGCTTGTGCTTCATCCAGCCCAGCATTTCTCATGATGTAGTCTGCATATAAGTTAAGTAAGCAGGGTGACAATATACAGCCTTGACATACTCCTTTCCCTATTTGGAACCAGTCTGTTGTTCCATGTCCAGTTCTAACTGTTGCTACCTGACCTGCACACAGATTTCTCAAGAGGCAGTCAGGTGGTCTGGTATTCCCATCTCTTTCAGAATTTTCCACAATTTGTTGTGATCCGCACAAAGATTTGGCATAGTCAATAAAACAGAAATAGACATTTTTCCGGAACTCTATGGCTTTTTTGAATATCCAATGGATGTTGGCAATTGGATCTCTGGTGTGTCTGCCTTTTCTAAATCCAGCTTGAACCTCTGGAAGTTCACGGTTCATGTATTGTAGAAGCCTGGCATGGAGAATTACTTTACTAGCATGTGAGATGAGTGCAATTGTGCAGTAGTTGGAGCATTCTTTAACATTGCCTTTCTTTGGGATTGGGATGAAAACTGAATTTTTCCAGTCCTGTGGCCACTGCTGAATTTTCCAAATTTGCTGGCATAGTGAATGCAGCATCACAGCATCATCTTTTAGGATTTGAAATAGTTCAACTGGAATTCCATCATCTCCACTAGCTTTTTTTGTAGTGATGCTTTCTAAGGCCCACTTGACTTTGCATTTCAGGATGTCTGTCTCTAGGTGAGTGATCATACCATCATGATTACCTGTGTTGTGAAGATCTTTTTGGTATAGTTCTTCTGTGTATTCTTGCCACCTCTTTTTAGTATTGCAGCCATGAAATTAAAAGACTTTTATTCCTTGGAAGGAATGTTATGACCAACCTAGACAGGATATTGAAAAGCAGAGACATTACATTGTCAACAAAAGTCCAGCTAGTCAAGGCTATGGTTTTTCCAGTGGTCATGTATGGATGAGATAGTTGGACTATAAAGAAAGCTGAGTGCTGGAGGATTGATGCTTTTGAACTGTGGTGTTAGAGAAGACTCTTGAGAGTCCCTTGGACTGCAAGGAGATCCAACCAGTCCATCCTAAAGGAGATCAGTCATGGGTGTTCATTGATGGGACTGATGTTGAAGCTGAAACTCCGATACTTTGGCCACCTGATGTGGAGAGCTGACTCATTTAAAAAGACCCTGATGCTGGGAAAGATTGAGGGCAGGAGGAGAAGGGGATGACAGAGGATAAGATGGTTGGATGGCATCACTGACTCAATGGACATGGGTTTGGGTGGACTCCAGGAGTTGGTGGTGGACAGGGAGGCCTGGAATGCTGTGGTTCATGGGGTCACAAAGAGTCAGACATGAGTGAATGACTGAACTGAACTGAACTTCTTAGTATCTTCTGCTTTTATTCAGTTCATTTCAGTCGCTCAGTCGTGTCTGACTCCTTGCGACCCCATGAATCACAGCACGCCAGGCCTCCCTGTCCAGCACCAATTCCCGGAGTTCACTCAAACTCATGTCCATCGAGTCGGTGATGCTATCCAGCCATCTCATTCTCTGCCGTCCCCATCTCCTCCTGCCCGCAATCCCTCCCAGCATCAGACTCTTCTCCAGTGAGTCAACTCGTTGCATGAGGTGGCCAAAGTTTAGGTCCATACAATTTCTGTCCTTTATTATGCCCATCGTTGCATGAAATATTCCCTTGGTATCTCTAATTTTCTTGAAGAGATCTGTAGTCTTTCCCATTCTATTGTTTTCCTCCATTTCTTTGCACTGATCACAGAGGAAGGCTTTCTTATCTCTCCTTGCTATTCTTTGGAACTCTGCATTCAAATGGGTTTATATTTCCTTTTCTCCTTTGCTTTTCTCTTCTCTTCTTTACACAGCTATTTGTAAGGCCTCTTCAGACAGTCATTTTGCTTTTTTACATTTCTTTTTCTTGGGGATGGTCTTGATCCCTGCCTCCTGTAGTGTCATGAACCTCTGTCCATAGTTCTTCAGGTGCTCTATCAGATCTGATCCTGAATCTATTTGTCACTTCCACTGTATAATCATAAGGAATTTGATTTAGGTCATATGTGAATGGTCCCTACTTTCTTCAATTTATGTCTGAATTTGGCAATAAGGAGTTCATGAACTGAGCCACAGTCAGCCCCCAGTCTTGTTTTTGCTGACTGTATAGAGCTTCTCCATATTTTACTGCAAATAATATAATCAATTTGATTTCGGTATTGACCATCTGGTGATTTCCATGTGTAGAGTCTTCTCTTTTGATTAGCATTTTTTCTAATATTTAGCAATGTTGAGCATCTTCTCAAGTGCCTATTGGTCATTAGTGTTTCCTTTAGAAATGTCTGTTTAAGTCTTCTGTCCATGGTTCTACTGGGTGTTTTGTTTTCTGTTGTTGAATTGTATGAGCTGTTTGTAGATTTTGGAAATTAAGCCCTTCTTTGTTGTTTCATTGGCAAATATTTTCTCACATTTTGTAAGCTGTCTTTTCATTTGGTTTATGATTCCCTTTGCTGTACAAAAGCTTATAATTCTGATTTAGACCCTTTCTTTATTTTTGCTTTAATTTCTATTGCCTTGGAAGACTGACCTAAGAAAACCTTGGTGCAATTTATGTCAGAGAATGTTCTGTTCTAGGAATTTTTTGGTGTCATGTCTTATATTTAATCTTTAAGCCATTTGGAGTTAGTTTATTTTTTTGTGTGCCATGAGGGTGTGTTCTAGCTTGACTGACGTACATGTAGATGTCCAGCTTTTGCAAAACCACTTACTGAAGAGAATGTCTTTTCTCTATTGTTATGTTCTTGTATCCTTTGTCAAAGATTAATTGATTTTAGATGTGTAAGTTTATTTCTGGGGTCTCGATTCTGTTCCATTGATCCATATGACTTTTTATACTAGTACCATGCAGTTTTGACTACTGCAGGTTTGTAGTATTGATACAAACACATTTAGAATTAACTATTGTCATATGTATATTTCCTCAAGATGCTGAATGACTTTTAGAAGTCTCACATGATTAATTATTTGAAAGTTATCTGATGAACTCAAGACAGTGTCATAGTTATTGCAACATTCCTGTTAGGCACCATACTGCCTTTTTTTCTGTCTGCTCAGCAAACATTTTTGCTTGTAGCGAAGTAAGAGCCAAAGAATCCATCATAATATCCAATAGAAAGCCATCTAATTTATTTATTTTAATACAGTTCTGCTTATTTATATGTAGTATAGCATTTTTCAAATATTTTCACTTTTATATTCTTATTTATGATGTTCACATAGCCTCAGTGTGACCCTCAAAACATGCTAGGTATAGAGAAATTAAAAATATAGTTTCCTTTATCTTGGTTTGAAATTATCTAGTGGCCTAGAAAAAAGAAGGAAAAGGGGAACAAACAATGTATACAATCATGTATCATAATATCAAAGCAAATTAGAATGTCAAAAGTAAGAGCTTTTCCTAGTACTAAGATACACAGTGAATTTTTCCCATGGGTCTTCAGTAAGTGGACACATCAGTTACAGCAATAGGACCTCAGTAACTTTTCTGATAAAACTATAATGGAAAATTTCACATGGTCATTCTTATAATGGCTCTCAAAGACTGGTATGATAACACTAAAGCAAAGTTTGGTAAAGGAAATTTTAATAGGAACCATAATAAAATAATGAAAGGAGACAGTCTAATATGCTGTCTTATTCTGAAAAGAAGAAAAAATTAAACAGCTGAAGAAATGAATGAATTCCCTTCAAGTAATCCCTTATGAATGCTATTCCTCTATGTGAACTTGTGATAATAGAAATCAAACTTCCATTCTCTAGCCAGACCCTGGAGTACAGAGGGTATTATTCACAGAGGGCCTTGGGTCACAAAGCTAATGTAATAGGATGTTAAAAGGAACCTTCAGCTGAAATCCTAAGGCAACAGATAGCAGAGTGAGTTGTAATTCACATCACTGCTGCAGAACTTCTAAAATATGTTCACCAAGAACTGATGGATACTCCTAAAACTCCCCTTCCCTCTAGGACTGAAAGGATTGGGAAAGAATTTTTCATGTGTTTTTCTTAGGACAGAGCTGTGTTATAGGCCCCATTTCATCACCAACATTTGGCATTGTCTTTTTTATTTGGGTAATTTTATTGAGTATGTAACTGTATGTTACATATCAATATGTTTGTCTATTACACAAAGTAACCACTCAGGTATCATAAAATTCTATGGGTTTTAACAAATACATCTACATGTGTCCACCACCACAATCAAGATACAAATGAGTTAAAGGACTATAAGAAATTCCTTCATGATGCTCTTCTATAGTCAACCAGCTTTCCCATCTCCAATCCCTGTCAAAAACTGATCTATTCTTTACATCTATAGTTATATGGAATGTTATACAAATAAACTCATACATGTAGCCTTTTGGGTCTATTTTCTTCCATTTAGTAAAATGTATTTGAGATTAATCCATGTTGCATATATATATATATATGTAATAATATCTGTAATTTTATAAATAACTTTATTGACATATGTCATTGCATTATAGGGATGTACCACAATTTGTTTCTTCATTCACTATTTAAAGGACCATTGGGTTGTGTCATTTTTAGTAATTGCCAATAAAGTCAACATAAACATTGTATACAGGTTTCTGTGTAACTGTAAATTTCTCTAGGAGTAAAATTGTTAGGTATCATGGTAAGTTCATGCTTAATTTTATAAGAAACTGGCAAACTTTTTCAAAGGGATAGTGTCATTTCACACTCTACCAGTAATATAGATGAGCTCCAAGTACTCTGCTTTCTACCAGCACTAATTAGTGTTGTTTTGTGTGTGTTCATGTGTGTGTGTGTTTCCCATCTTAATACATATACAATGAAATCTCATTTTGGTTTTGATTTTCCTAACTTTCATATGACTAATGATGTTTGTTGGAACTTCCCTGGTGGTTCAGTGGTAAAGAATCTGCCTGTGATAGAGGGGAAGGAGGTGATGCAGGTTCAATCTCTGAGTCAGGAATATCCCCTGGAGGAGGGCATGACAACCCACTCTAGTATTCTTGCTAGGAAAGTCCCATGGACAGAAGAGCCTGGTGAGCTACAGTCAAGGGGTCAAAAAGTGTTGGACACGACTGAAGTGACTGAGCACTGATGTTTATCACCTTTTGACATGTCTATTTAATAATTGATTTTCTTTTAAAAAAAGACATCTATTTAAATATTTTGTTCATTTCTTTATTAAAGTTGTATAATTTTATTGAGCTTTGAGAGTTCCTTATGTATGCTTGATATAAGTCCTTTGTCCGATATGATTTAGAAAGTTTTATCCTCTTATATGGCTTGACTTTCTATTTAATTAATGGTGTGTTTTATAAAGCAAAGTTTTCTTTAATTTTGATGAAATCCAATTTATCCATATCTTCTTATATGTCTGGTGCTTTCGGTGTCATATCTAAGAACCGTCAGCCGAAAACAATTTTTTTTCCCTTGTTGTCTCCAAGAATATTTATAGCTTTATGATTCACATTAAAGTCAATGATGATTGTTGAGTTAATTTATATATAAGATGTGAGCTTTGGGTCAGAGTGGAAAACCTTGCCTTGACCCTCATTTTAGGGGGAAAGCATTAACATTTACATCATTAAGTGTGAGCTTAGATGTAAGGTTTTCACAGGAGTTTTTGTCATGTTGAGAAGTTTCCTTCAATTATCTTGAATGAATGTTGAATATTTTCAACGATTTACCTGCATTTGGAGATAATGTGGACTGTTGTTGTTCTTGATAAGGCAAATTAGATTGTTTGATATTTCAGTTGTATTACCAGCCTTTCCATTCTGGGATAAAGCATACTTGATAATGGTATATTATCATTTTTATATGTCACTGGGTTTGTTTACTAAGATTTTGTTAAAAGATTTTTGTGCTTACATTTATTTTTTTTTTTCTCTTTTGTTGTCATTAGTTTTGATAGTGAGGTAATGTAAGTCTTACAAAATGATCTGGGGAATTCTCTTTCTCCTCCATTTTCAGAAAGACTTTGTATAAATCTGGCATTATTTCTTTTTTAAAATTGTACTAAACATGATTCTGGGGTTTTCCATGTGGGAACTTTTAAGTTATAAACTGAATTCTTAGGGCTTCCATGGTGGCTCAGCTGGTAAAAAATCTGCCTGTGATGCAGACCTAAGTTCAATCCCTAGGTTGGGAAGATCCCCTGGAGAAGGGAATGGCCACCCACTCCAGTATCCTGGCCTGGAAAATTCCATGGACTTTATAGCCCATGGGGTGACAGTCAGACATGACTAAGCAACTTTCACTTTTAATTTATTATAATTGAATATTCAGATTTTCTATTTCTTCTAAGTCAGTCAGTTTTG
This sequence comes from Moschus berezovskii, assembly GCF_049115385.1. Taxonomy (NCBI): domain Eukaryota; kingdom Metazoa; phylum Chordata; class Mammalia; order Artiodactyla; family Moschidae; genus Moschus; species Moschus berezovskii. Next base: position 48,179,237 of record NC_142463.1, on the reverse strand, counting down.
AGATTTGTGTCTTTCCAGCAATTTATCCATTTAATCTAAACTCTTGAGTTAAATATTAGGGAGTTTTTCTTCATATTTGTTTAGTAGCTATTCAATTTTTCTTGTAACTATAGCAATATCCTCTCTTTCACCTCTGATATTGGTAATTTGTGTTACCTTTCTATTTTTTATCAGCCTGGCCAAGCTTTTTCCACTTCAATGATCTTTTAAAAGATTGATTTTTGGTTTCATTGATTTTCTCTATTGACTGTTTTTAATTTTGCTGATTTCTGATTTTTATTATTTCCACAAGTCTATTTAATTTAGGTATCATTTGTTCTTCTTCTTCTTCTAGCTTCTTAAGCTCGAAGCTTACAGGACTAATACTGAATTTTATTCATTTTTGTGGTGTTCCATTGTCTTCTGGCTTTTGTACTTCAGATAAGTGCAACAAATATTTATTTCTGTTTCTTGACATGTAATGTTTATTTTGTCTCTGGATGCTTTTTAAGTTTTCTCTTTCTCTTTGGTTTTCAGAAAGTTGATTATATTGTGCTTTTGAGTGATTTTATTTGTTTTTATAATGATTGGAGATTATTAACTTCATTTATCTGAAGTTTTATTGTATGTGTCAAATTTGGAAAATAAAATGCCTCATTTATTTCTTCAAATATATTTTCTATCCCTTTTAGGGACTCAGTTATCCATATATGAGAGAAATTTATATTTTTCATATATCACTGAGGCTCTGTTGGTTTAAAGATTTGTTTGGTTATTTGTACTCTTTTCTCCATCTACTTCAGTTTAGATAAATACCTCAAAATGCTTGGATAAATACTTTAAAGTTTAATAAAGTTTTTTTCTCTGTATCTAGCCTTCCAATTAATTTAAATCAATATTTCATTTGAGATATTTTATATTCCTATGTTAATAATTTTGATTTTTAATATTTTCCATTCCTTTTTCATTATACTTCTGCAGAGTGCTAATATATATATATATATAATATTATAATATCACATATTAGTAGTTTGTGCATACATATTTATGTATATATATATATATATTTCCTATGATGTATCAGTACTCTAAACACTTTACTTGCGTTAACCCTCTAAATCCTCACAACCACCATACATATGAGGCAGTTTCTGTTACTATCCTCATACATCATATTTGAGTAAACAATTGGTCAAATACCTTGTATCAGGTCACAGAGCTTGTAAATGACAGAGCTGACATTTGAAGTCATATAGACTATTTCTAGAACCCTCATCCCTAACCACTTAATATGGTAAAATGCATAGAGGAGATACTTACATAAATATGCTGGTAGACAACAAGATGACAGAAAATGATTACAATCATAAATGTAAGTGAAGTATTCAAAGAGTGTTTTAAAAGTCAGTTGCAGAGTACTATTTAGTACTAAATGGCTGCTGCTGCTGCTGCTAAGTCACTTCAGTCATGTCCGAGTCTGTGAGACCCCATAGACGGCAGACCACCAGGCTCCCCCATCCCTGGGATTCTCCAGGCAAGAACACTGGAGTGGGTTGCCATTTCCTTCTCCAGTGCATGAAAGTGAAAAGTGAAAGTGAAGTTGCTCAGTCGTGTCCGACCCTCAGCAACTCCATGGACAGCAGCCTTGCAGGCTCCTCCGTCCACGGGATTTTCCAGGCAAGAGTACTGGAGTGGGGTGCCATTGCCTTCTCCGAATAAATGGCTATGAGACCCTAAAAAATAATATTCCTGCAGGGCAACCTTGAAAAATGGGTTGACTGTTTCTGAGCAAGGGTTTTGGGAAATGACTGAAATGACTCTGCAAAGCAGCATGCAGTCATTGGCACATCTGAGTATATGCATTCAGAGATAAGTAACTGAGACATAGGGGCTCCGAGGAGAGGTTTGAGAATTTATTTAGGAGGTAAAATTGACAGGACATGGTGACTGATGGTTTATGAACTAAGACAAAATGTGCTGTCAAAGTTAATGCTAAGATTTGTGGCTTGAGCAACTGGATGATAATCAGATCACTCACTGAGACTTGGAACTCAGGGGGTGTTTCAAGTATGGCAGGAAAGGTAAGTTTAGTTTTGGTGATTTGATTCTGAGATACCTGTGACACATCCAAAGGGAGATGTCCAGCTGAATAATTGTGCCCAAGATTCAGGATACAGATATGAGTTAAATAGATCAATCAGATACTAATCAGCATGTAGACAATAATGAAATGAAAATGAGTGAAGAAGATCCCTTGAATTTTGGAAAATGTGCTGAATGAGGAAAAAAGGAGGTCATAGGACAGAAGCAATATTTGGGAGATGTGAAGGATTTTGAAAAAGTGAAAAAGTTAGAGAGATGAGAGGAAAATTAGTGAAGGATAATGTGCTAGAAGGGCTTCCCAGGTGGCCTGAGTGGTAAAGAACCTACCTGCCAATGCAGCAGACATAAGAGACAGGGGTTTGATCCCTGGGTCCAGAAGATCCCCTGGAGGAGGGGATGGGAACCCACTCCAGTATTCTCTGAAAAATCCCATGGACAGAGAAGCTTGGTAGGATACAGCACAAAGGGTCTCAAAGAATTGGATACCACTAAAGAATCGAACTGAGCACACACCCAGTGTACTAGAAATGAAGGGAAAAGAGACTTATTTTTCAAATGCTTTTTTTGTAAACATATTAGCACTTTGTAGAAATATGATGTCGTTACTAATAATTTTCACATGCTTTTTCAAATCATAAAGCCAAATCTAGATATCATTTAGTGGCCAATATAGAGCTCTTTCTGGCCAGATTCTTATCAGAAATCAATATGAGAGTGATATTATAAAGCATAGCTACATCCTATTTTTCAGCTTTCCCTTTGAAGAGGGTAATAATTGTGGCATGACTGAAAGCTTGTGGAATTTCTTTAGTTCTCTATTTTCTGGAGAAGCGTCTATACGTGTCTAGAAGACATTAAACACAAAAGAAAGATTGTTTAGATCACAGGCGATACTTAGCTTTTTTTCTTCAATATTGTATTTAAATTTTTTGTTAGTCTTCATAATCTTAAAAAAGGATCTATGATAGCTACACAGTCTGTTCTTACCACTGCTATCACTGTCTTGTCAAAAAGTCAGTAAAGATGATAACTCTTTAAAGTTCTTTCCCTTCCTCTCAGCTGAAAGAAAACTGACAACTTCTTTGAATATGGGCATTAACTTTAGATTCTTTGTGCACTACCCTTATAGGACTTTATTAATTCTTTAATCAATATATGCATTTACTTATTCAATAAATATTTACCAAGTGTGTACTGTTTCAAGTACTATGCTAGAGCTAGGAAAACAGAGACAGCAAAACAGGAATTGTTGTTTATACTCACGATGAATGGTAAAACCCATAAGCAGAAGAAGTCAAAATAGTTTATATCTCACTAATATTGATAATTGGTACCCTAAGAAATAAAAATACTCCACAGTTTTTAATACATCTTCAGATTTATAAGGAGTACCCTAGGATAGTACATCAACATCGTAAGCATTGTGAAGTCTTGGCAGTGTTAAGGATTCCAAGTCACTATATCCCTTCAGCCTTGGTCTTTCCCCTCCATTTGTGGTAAAAATTGAGTTAGATTGCCTGAACTGAAATGTTAATCTTTGCATTTCAGTGTACTTTGCCAAATCCTCTCACCTTGCTAGGAGAGTGATGGAAATAGAGGGAGACCCTGATGAGTATCTAAGGACAAGTTTGGTTTCCTTGAGTCTAAAACTAAGGGAAAGAATTATGACTCAGGAAAACTGAGGATAACAAAAGCCAGAGAGACAACCAAGCAAATTATTGACAACCAGTATACTTCAGGGTATAAATTCTAGGCAAAACAATTCCAAGTTTCAAATCTGGAATTCAAGCATGGCTCAATTAGACTGAGAAAAAAGCAAGATGAGTTCAGGATGGAAACAGAACTGTATTTGTGTAAAAACAAGTGACTATTTAGAGCACACCTTTGGGAAGAGCTGATGCACAGTAAACGGAATTAAGGGAGTAGATTAAAGTCTCAGGAATCTAGTGAGGAAAATTAAAATGTTGGCCATACAGTTATGCTTCTTTTTATTAGTGTCATCTTATCGATAGCTAGTATTGGCAGTATCACCCATTCACTGGCTCTATACGTATTGATTTATGCAATGCATAAATATCTTTTGATAATTTTGGTAGTTGTAAATACATTGTTCCCTGATGAGGTTGGAGAAGGATCTTTGAATCTAGGTGCATAGATTGTACAATGAACTCTATGAACAAACATTCAATAGATGTAAATGGTGTTCTCTAGAATTGAATGAGGTAGTGGTTTTGATATTGGTGAAATTTTATTATACAACTTCTTTATTTGCTGTCAATCTTTCAAAATATACCATTTAACCATTTAGGAGAGAAAAAAATGCTTCTTTTTATATTTCAGAAACCTATTTTTCCCTTTTTTATTTTACTTTTTATTCTTTATAGACATACAAATCTAATGTTTTTCTTTAAACAATAACATACACTAATACACATCACATTTAATGATTTATTTATAAAAAGCATGCATTTTAGAGTGTAACACTTCTTAAAATTATATCAGTACACAAAATGGGAATATGCATGTAAAATTTTCAGATATGCATTTCTTGTTGTTTTTTTGGCCACACTACATAGCTAATGGGATCTTATTTCCCCAACCAGGGATGGGATGTATGCCCCTACAGTGGCAAGGTGGAGTGGGAGTCCTAACCACTGGACCACCAGGGAATTCCCAATGTAAAATTTTTTTGAACAGTATTCATTATTAAAAAGCTATATCATTATTATGATGTATATGTATCTATGTATATAATATACATTATATACTCTATAATATACTATAAAATCACATTATAACACAAATTTACTAATTTTATGCTGTTCTAAACAATTATAGTTTATGATCATTTATGTGCACCTTTCTATTTCTTTGGTCCTATGAAATTTTTCTTCTCATTCCCAGTCATTTAAAAAAAAATAAATATATTTATTATTTGATTGAAGGATGATTGCTTTACAGAATTGTGCTGGTTTCTGTCAAACCTTAGCATGAATCAGCCATAGGTATACATATGTCCCCTCCCTCTTGAACAACCCTCTCATCTCCCTTCCCATCCCACTCCTATTGAAATATAGGTTTAACCCTTATAAAGTTTGCTTTTACAAGTTTTCACAATATTTTACCTTTTCACTTATGATAGGCTTCATTTTATACTGCCCAATGAAATTATTTGATTCTGATATAGGATATCAATTTTTCCCATACTTTCTGTTTAATATCCCCCTTCATAATTTGTTATATTTTAAAGTTCTTAGATGTGAATAAGGATTTTGTCCTCCTTATATTTCAATAGTTTTTACAGACACATTTAAGCCCAGATTATCTTCATTGTATAGGTGAAAAATAAGAGAAACAGAAGGAAACAATAGAAAATCAATATTGCATTAGTGAATTGGAGTCAGATAAAGGAACTAGGTTGAGCAAAGAAATGATTATAAAATCAGATTTTAAGCATATGAATTTGAAGACAATTGCTTCTTTTATAAGCTCACCTCTGTATACCTGCAATAGCTTGTCAACTGACTATCATCTCAGAAGTATAAGTCTCCTTTACCTACAAGTTGTGATTGGCCAGATAAATGGAGAAATGACTTAATCATATATATTCTAAACACTGCAGATTTCAATTAGCAGTCATAGTTACCTAGAAGGCAACTAATGGACAAGGGAAACTACAGGAAAAAAAATTTTAATTACATAAATATTATATATGAAGTTCCTCCTCCTGAAAATAGCACAGGCCCATTCTCCCCCTGTTGTGTCTCTAATAAATCAGGAAACTTCCTGCCTAGTGATTCTTTACTTTCAAAGTAATACATAAAAATTCTGTTATTTCAGAAAAGAGCTTTTTTTATTTTCCCCAAGGCCCACTCATTTGGGAATATTCTTTCATCTGTGATTATGGTTCTGTATTTTTAATCTGTTATTTTTAGTCAAATGTTTTCCCTGCAATATTAAAAAAGAAAAATAATTCAGTGTGGGGACTTCCCTGGTGGTGCAATGGGTAAGTCTCCATGCTCCCAAAGCAGGGGACCAAGATTCCATCCCTGGTCAGGAAACTAGATTCCCGCATGCTAAAACTAAGACCTGGTACACCCAACAAATAAATATAGTTTTAAAGAAAATTCAGTTTGTGTTATAGCCACTTAACTCAGTTTGAGATTTGTAGTTTTTTGTTTTTAAATTTATTAAGTGGGTTATAGGGCTTCCTAGATGCCGCTGGTGGTAAAGAACCCACCTGCCAATGCAGGAGACAAGAGTGTTCAGTCCCTGGGTTGGGGAGATCCCCTGGAGGACGGCATGGCAACACACTCTAGTATTCTTGCCTGGAGAATCCCATGGACAGAGGAGCCTGGTAGGCTTCAGTCCATAGGGTCACAAAGAGTCAGAGCTGGACACAACTGAAGCAACAAAGCATGCACACACTAGTGGGTTATATATAGTGTACCTTCCTTCAAAACCTTAATAAGCATGAACACCGAAATATGGCAATGTTTTAATACATTTCCATACTTTTTTAAGCCACCTAGCTTGAAACCTTGTGAATGAGTGTGAGATTTCCCCAAAAGAAAAGTAACATTTAGTTAGGTTAGATGTCAAATTGCTAGCTTACACTATATAAAAGTCAATATGTACCAAGTCATATTACTGAATTTCCTCTACACTGCTAGGAGGTTGTTGAACTCAATTACAGAAATGTGCAGAGCTTGATTTGATGTGTGAGGAGGTTAGGAGACCACAATCAATTAAAAAGAACACATGTATATCCTGTTCTGGGGAAACAGTTGTTTTAGTATCCCTTGTTCAGTTTCTGCTTTTTTCTCTGACTTTACCTCTGAACATAGAGAACAAAAGGTTTAATAATTCCCCAGTTTCATTTGGAATTATTTTGTCAGCAATATCTAATAAGAAGACGTGTGATTGTTGTTTTACTTGAATGAAGCCTCAGGCAGCTACAATTAAACATGCTGTACTTTTTAAAATTTTTCTCATGTAGCGAAACCATTTGAAAACGGACAATATTTGGACATCTATGGAATTACAAGGGACCAGGCTGGAGAATATGAATGCAGTGCAGAAAATGATGTGTCATTCCCAGATGTGAAAAAAGTGAAAGTTGTCGTAAACTGTAAGTTCCATTGCCTTTTATTAAAAATTTTCAAAGGGAAGATTAAACACCTGGAAAATACTGTTTGAAGCTAATGTTGCTGTTTTTTAAGAGGAAGTCTATTGATAAACAGTAACTTTTGGTAGTGCATATGTTTGCCTGTTAGAATATTGATTGAATTGTTTTAATAACATCAATTGCCCCAAGTAATCCTACAATAATTCAGTTTAATGTGTAGATGGCAATGTTTTCAATATCATCCCAATCCTAAACTGTGGTATCCTTATTTCTGAAGCATCCTGGACTCATGGGGTTGTCTTCATTCTCATGGGTTTCACTTGAAGTGTATTCTGATTAAATTTAAGTGTGGAATTCTAGAAGCATGCTGTTTTATACTTAAAGAGAAAAACTGTTACTATGATATTCCTATCATTTGAGTATTAAATTCTATTTGGCTTGGACAATATTGAGAAAATGAAATATTTCCATGAACCTCATTATTAGGAAGTTATACTATTAAGTGATACTTGCAGAACAATCAATGTCATTATGTTACACCCTTCCTCTAAATGCATTTCAAAACACTGATGACAGATATTTTTTTTTCATTAATAGCTTATTTCATGTATTATGATCTCAACAGTAGTGACTGTAATAGTTTTTACTTTTCAAGATACTCCCTTAGTCTTTCTCTCAAAATTGTTCACATTGTTTGACTTATTCTAATTGAATATTTGGGGGATAATAGTTTTTTACTAGAAGTGTTTTCAAGCTACAACTTTCAACTTTTTTCCTCACATTTATAAATCTTCCTCTATGTAGCCAATGTTAATAATGAATACATAGAATTGTACCATAGATCAGAAGAAAATTTTCCAAATACATCCCCAGATGCTAACACTAAACATTTTTCATGTATTTAATCTCAATTTTATGGGTCAAAAAGTATCTATCAAAACACACTTAGTAGTTGAGTATTGCCAGGGCAATTATTGCCACCAACTAACATTTGTCAGTGGCTAAGCTATACATTAAAAAGCAGAGACATTACTTTGCCAACAAAGGTCCGTCTAGTCAAGGCTATGGTTTTTCATGTGGTCATGTATGGATGTGAGAGTTGGACTGTGAAGAAAGCTGATCACCAAAGAACTGATGCTTTTGAACTGTGGTGCTGGAGAAGACTCTTGAGAGTCCCTTGGACTGCAAGGAGATCCAACCAGTCCATTCTAAAGGAGATCAGTCCTGTGTGTTCATTGGAAGGACTGATGCTAAAGCTGAAACTCCAATACTTTGGCCACCTCATGCGACGAGTTGACTCACTGGAAAAGACTCTGATGCTGAGAAGGATTGGGGGCAGGAGAAGGCAGGGACGACAGAGAATGAGATGGCTGAATGGTATCACCGACTTGATGGACATGAGTTTGAGTGAACTCCGGGAGTTGGTGATGGACAGGGAGGCCTGGTGTGCTGTGATTCATGGGGTCACAAAGAGTCGGACACGACTGAGCTACTGAACTAAACTGAACTGAACTGAAGCTATACATTAGGTGTTGACTCACTGAAAAAGACCCTGATCCTGGGAAAGATTGAACGCAGGAAAAGGGGATGACAGAGGATGAGATGGTTGGATAGCATCACCTACTCAATAGACATGAGTTTGAGCAAACTCTGGGAGATGGTGAGGGACAGAGAAGCCTGACATGGGGAGGCAAACAGTTGGACATGACTGAGTGACTGAACAACAACTGAGCAAATGTGCATAATGCCAGAATAAGGCAGTTTCTAGAGCAGAGTTTCTTATAAAATATTCTGAGACAAACTTCAGAAGAATCACCCAAAAGGTTACTAGAAATGTAAAATCTGTGTCCCACCAGGCCTACTGAATCAAAGTCTTTAGGGTATATGGCCTGGAAACATGCATTTATGATAAGTTTCCATTGAATCCTAGGACTCTTGTTGGAGTGAGTTACTGCTCACCATTCTGGAACTCTCTAAAATAAGAGTTAATAAATATTATTCACTCAAATAAAATTTTCTGATTATTTTATCACTAGCCATGCTTATCTGAATATGAGTCTACAGATTTTATTGTTGGGGGGATTGAGAAAAGAGGTGAGAAATAGGACTGAAAGGAGGTAATACTTTTAGCAATGAGCCCTAATAAAAGAGAAAGCAGAGTCAATCTGTCAAACAAGCAAGACACCCAGCCTGACAACGCAGCCTACTCTCAACTCCTAGAATTAGTGTATCGCTACAGTGATGTCTCCCGTGGGGATACAGTTGAAAACAAGCTGCCATATGGATTTACATGGGTCTGTAATCCATATATAATTCACTTGTGTGTGTGTTCACACTTTCGTTTCTATCCTTTTTACCTCTCTTATTATTGTCACTTATTATTTCACTTGATTCTTGGTTTTTGTTTTTGTTTTTTATTCTGGACAAGTTGGTACTTTAGACTGATACAGTTCAGGTAAGGATGCAGAAATATGGAGAGACATTAAATTGAGAGAAAGACTGACCAATGAGTTATCATCTGAAGGATTTGTGTAGAGAAAAGCGTCCTTGTATAAAGCAGAAGGACAGAAATTAGGGAGACAGATGTCAAGAACTGTGAGGCATCTGCCACAGTTTCACAAATGCTGACAGAAGACAGAGACAAAGGGCAATATATTACTCATAGAAATAGCAATAGACAGAGTATTGTCATTTTCTTACATCAGTTTCCCAAGTCCCAATTACTGCAAGGTAGTATGATGAGGGTTAAGAGAAATCTATACACACAGTAGGTTTATGTCATAGTTGAGGTTCCTTGGGCTTAGAATCTCAATTTTTTTCATATATAAGGCAGCAAGCAAACCAACCCTTTGCCACAGAGGGAGAAATTATCTTTATGATACAGGACTATAAACAAACCTGCCCTTTGCTCCATGGAGAGAACCACTTCTTCTATCTTCCAAGACTGTTCGCTATACAAACATCCTTGAAAAGATTGTCAGGAACAAAAGCCGTCAATGCCTCTGCTCACAAGATGTGCAGAAACACAGGAGACCCCTGGAAGATTGTCTTCCAACACAAAATGGGAGGAGGAAAGTTTGAAGCATAGCCTCGAGACTTTCCATCAGTTGAAAAGGGTGCTTCAGTGGCTCTTCTAGGGTTTCAGACATCTCCAACAGGTAGAAAGGAAAGCGTTGTTAACCAACTTTAACTTCAGAAGGAAAATCAGAAGGAATAAGGGGAAAGTAAAAAAGAAAATTAAGGATGTGTTTATTATAGTTGTAATACAGACTATGTTTTATAAGAACTAATTTCAGTTGAAGTATAATCATAATTGGAAATATTGGTACTGACATAACATTAAAATATTAAGAAAATGAACTCAATGGGACTTTTTACATGGATTTAAACATTCAATGTATATTGTTGCCTCTCAAATTATACCTTTGATAGCTAACATTCTCTCATGTGCCATGAAGAAATGAATACTGATCGATCAGTTAAATTTATATCTCTTGAATAAAATTTTATGTAAGTTTGGTCAGATTTCTGGTCATGCCCTAAATTTTGCCTTAATTTAGAATAATTTTGTCACATGTATACCAGTGATATCTAGCCATGTAGGTGTGTGAGTGTAACTGTATATGTTTCTGGTTTTGAGGAAATTTGAAAAGTATTAATTTTGTGAATTCACCCCTTTCAAAGTCAGAAGCTGAGCGCTATCCGTGGGTTTTACTGATTTCCCAAAGGAAATTAGCCAAAACCTACTGAACAAACTTCAGTTTGTCAAAGCCAAAAATTGAGCACAGTGTTCTGTAGCCAGCATGAAACTTCGTGTCTCCTGATAATCTGAAGATTCCCTGAAGGTAGAATTACACCAGGTTCAAGGCAGCCCTCTTTTCATGGTTATTAATCAATATTGATTGTGCATATAAAATTGCAGTAGCTTTGTGAATAACTTGAAGAGAAACTTTGTCCCTGTTCCCAAATGAGGTTCAAGATGGAACGTAATAAATTTTCATAAGCTCTGGTACATTCAGTTATGCAGAAGTCAATCTGAGGAAGAGATTTATGTTCCCTCTAATTTAGAAATATGTAATATGTTAGCATTCATCTAATACATCTGCCTCATTCACTACATATAGGCACATGTATATTTCTCATACCTATAGTAAATAATATTCACGACATACTTTGTACTCATAGCACTTTCATGTGAATTTCTATTGAATTAAATTAAACAACACTTTAATGAAATGATTAGTATATTTAACTTATTTTGTATAGATTGGACTAGTTTGTTGATCAAATAAGCACATTTATTTTTAGTTACTTACAGAAATTTAAAGAATAAATTTATTTATATATAAGTTCATTTTGAGTTATTTATTAAAATTGTAAGATTTTATACAAAACTTTGTTTCTGGGTAGGGAGATTTTGTAGATGATTATTCTCCTGTTTTTCTCTGTATATTATTTTATCTATTTGTATATGAATATAGTATATTCATGATTTACAATATACTATAGCTATAATAAATATATGAATATGTACATTTCTTTATATTTGCTTATGTATGTATATACACACATCTACAGATAATTGTATAAGAAATATATATACATACTTCTATGTCTTTGACTTCCCATGTGGCTCAGTAGTAAAGAATCCACCTGTCAATGCAGGAGATGTGGGTTCAATCCCTGGGTCAAGAACATACCCTGGAGGAGGAAATGGCAACCCACTCCAGTATTCTTGCCTGGGAAATCCCACAGACAGAGGGGACTGGAGGGCTAGAGCCCATGGAGTTGCAAAAAGTTGGACAACTTAGTGACTAAACAACAACAACATATGTATTACATATAAACTATGTAACAATGTATGTGTATTTCTCATCAAATTGAAAAAAACTCAAAACAAATCATGACATTTATCATAAATAGACCTTAAGAGATTAATACACATGCACATAAGAAGAAAGAAAAAAATGTGAACCAGTCGATTAGCTAAGCCAAAGGGAGCTAGTGGATTCAATTTGGACAGATTCTCTGTCTTAACTGCATTTGCATTCCAACCCTGGAAGAGGCCTTGAGGATACTAGTTCCATAATTTTTATTGTTAATTAAGTGGAAAAATGAATATCCATAAAGTCTGTGGATTCAATTAAATTTGGATAAACAGGAAATGAGAAACCAGAGTCTAAAACATCAGTAAAGCTGATTCATGGAAGTCAAATCTAGAATCTAGAAAATGTAGATTATATCGTAGACTAATCAACATCCCCATAGGGAAGCAGAATCTCAGATATTAGAAATCAGGAAACCCTGCAAAACCTAGCCCTTCAAAATAAATGCTACTGGTTAAAAAGGGCGGGGTTCTCTGATCTTGTGACAAATTGTTTATTCTCCACTTTATTTGTATGTAGTTTTTCAATTAAGAGTAACTCTTTTAGAGCTTTCCCAGTGACTCAGAGGTAAAGAACCTGCCTGCAGTGCAGGAAACATGGAAGAGGCCTGTTTGACCCCTAGGTGAGGAAGCTCCCCTGAGGAGGAAATGGAAATCCACTCCAGTATTCTTGCTGGAAAAATCCCATGGACAGAGCCTGACAGGCTACAGTCCATAGGGTTCCAAAGAGTCAAATACTGCTGAGCGACTAAACACACACACACACTTTTAGAAATGCAGGCCTTACAGTCAGGTATAACTTATTTGAACCCTTGTTATATAATTCACTGAACTTTGAGATCTTGGGAAACCACTTTACCTTTCTGAATCTCAATTTCCAATTCTGTAAATTTGGAGCAATAATAGATAATTTTCAAGGTTTGGGTAAAGATTAAATGAGATGATACAATATACATACAGCAGCTATCTATCACCGTGGCTGTCCCACTGTTAACAACTGAAGACATCTATATCTCTCTTTGCATGAATTTACTCTAGAATGTAAGCTCTGTGTCGTAAGGGGTTTTCCTTTCCTTTCTACAATAATATGTTCCTGTCACATAGAGCAGCACCAGGTTTATAGGAGGCACTCAAAAAATAGTCAACGGGTGAACTCTTTTAAAGATTAGCATTAACAAAGTGTGCACTTTGTTAATGCTAATCTTCAAAAAATGGCCAAAGAACTAAACAGACATTTCTCCAAAGAAGACATAAAGATGGCTAACAAACACATGAAAAAATGCTCAACATCCCTCAGAATCTGAGAAATGCAAATCAAAACCACAATGAGATACCATTTCACACCAGTCAGAATGGCTGCTATTCAAAAGTCTACATGCAATAAATGCTGGAGAGGGTGTGGAGAAAAGGGAACCCTCTTACACTGTTGGTAGGAATGCAAACTAGTACAGCCACTATGGAGAACAGTGTGGCTATTCCTCAAAAAACTGGAAATAGAACTGCCATATGATCCAGTAATCACACTCCTGGGCATACACACCGTGGAAACCAGAAGTGAAAGAGACACATGTACTCCAGTGTTCATTGTAGCACTCTTTATAATAGCCAGTACATGGAAGCAGCATAGATGTCCATCTGCAGACGCATGGATAAGAAAGTTTTGGTACATATACATACTCAGCCATTAAAAAGAATGCATTTGAACCAGTTCTAATGAGGTGGATGAAACTAGAGCCTATTATACAGAGTGAAGTAAGCCAGAAAGAAAAACACCAATACAATATACTAACGCATATATATGGAATTTAGAAAGATGCAAATGAGAACCCTGTATACGAGACAGCAAAAAAGACACAGATGTATAGAACAGTCTTTGGGACTCTGTGGGAGAGGGTGAGGGTGGGATGGTTTGGGAGAATGGCATTGAAACATGTATATTATCATATGTGAAACGAATCACAAGTTCAGGGTCGATGCATATTACAGAATGCATGGGGCTAGTATGCGGGGATGACCCAGAGGGAGGATAAGGGGAGGAGGGAGGTGGAAAGGGGGTTTGGGAAGGGGAACTCATGTACACCCGGGGCGGATTCATGTCAATGTATGGCAAAACCAACCAATATAATATTGTAAAATAATTAGCCTCCAATAAAAAATTTAAAAAAATTTAAAAAATAAAATAAAACAGTTTAGACAAAACAGGAAAGAGATATTAGGTTTGTTCCAAAATTATGTATATTTTTCTACTAGGACAATAAGACTCTTATTTCTGATACCATTTTTTTTAACCAAAATTATCAGGTGGATTCAATAAAAATAGATTGCCATTTATAAAGCTCAGAGAAAAGCTTAATTCCATTTTTTACAGATAAGAAAACTGAAGTTCAATGAGGTTAAAATTATTAATAGCATCCTGATTTTTAAGAAGAAAAAGAAGGTATTAATTAATCAGAAAAAATATAGAGTCAACTAGTGTAAGGTAAAAAGAGGTGTGGACATTATTTCAATTTTCACTCATGTCAGTAAGATTTATATATTGATCATTGCATTTGGAATCAGAAATTATTTTGTACCATAATATCCAATAAAATAGAATTCAGTAATTCTTCCTGTGGTCAAAAGGTAAAGATATTTTTGAGTGTACTGTGAGCTAAGATTTTATCCAGTAAATCACAGGCACATATTTGTGTGTTATTTTGCATCTGATACATATTCATTTATGCAAATATGCACTTTATCTTCCAATATAACTAACTTCAAACATGTGGAATAGAATGTACCAATTAGTGTAACTTAGTACAATTGTATCAAAGCCTGAAATGAGGGGCCACCAGGGAGAGATAAGAAGAGGAAAAGGACTCTGAGGAAATGACCACTTTTCTTAGGCTGTTCATAAACTTTTCTCCAAAACTTTGGGCAAGTTAGATATACATGTCCTGTATAAAACTAGATGAAATTGCAGGTGACAAATATATGCTTTAAATACAGAGAAAAACTCAGCATTCAGAGTTGGAGTTGGACAAAGATACTATCATAGGACCAGAAGGAAAATGAGCATTATTTGTATTCACGATTATCACCTAAGCTTTTGTTTCTGTTCCATTTTGTGCCCCTACCTTAACTTTCCCTTTTTTTTCATCTTTCACATGGTTTATAGTTTAAGCTACTCTCCTGTTTTTAAATTTATTGATAAGCTAATTAACACCTGGAACAACTCAGGACATAGAAAACACATATTGTTTTTATTCTAAATGAAGTACTAGTTCATATGACATTTATAGAATAATGAAGCACTTTAGTAAATCTACATTTATCTATGTATTTATTTACCTATTTACTTATTGCTTACTATGACACTATCAAGGTCTTAGGGCCAGGGATATGAGTCTTCAATCAGTTCAGTATCTAGGAGAGGAGAAAGACAAAAGAAACATGAAGTTGTAATAAACTGTGGCAAGTGCTTTGATAAACCATTCATAAGGGGCTAGTCAAGGCTATCAGAAAGATGCCTTTGGGTATCAATGAAAGCTTCCAAGAGGTCTTGGCCCTGATGATGTCTGAAGGATAAAACTGAATATGATAGGTACTCAAAAAAGGTACAAAAAAAAAAAAAGGATCCCTGGGTTGGGAAGATCCCCTGGAAAAGGAAAAGGCTACCCACTCCAGTGTTCTGGCCTAGAGAATTCCATGGAGTCTATAGTCCATGGTGTTGAAAAGATTCAGACATGACTGAGTATGAGACTTTCTTTCTTTTCAAAAAAAGGAAATAAAGGAAAAGGGTGGTCTCCCTGACCAAAGCAGAAGCATTTGCTTAGTCCCATAGGATTTAGGGAGCATGGCTCCGCTTGATCTGTCAGACTGCCATGAGCTGGAGGAGACCAGAAAGGGAAACAGAAAGAAGGGTGGGGTTGGGTAGTGTAGAGGAAGCAGGGCCAGATTCAATGCAAGTTCATGAATTTTCTTAGGCAGACATAGATCCAGTGCTTCACAATCAAATAACTTTGAGATCATAAAACTATTTAGATATATGTGAATATAAAAGAAATATATTTAAGTATTTTTATTTCCTACATACATGGCTTGTACTTGAAAGACTTCTGTTTTGTCACGGCAAGGACAAAGGAGAGAATTAAAATGATAACACTGAGAACAACAACTGCATCAAAGAAAGATGTGAAGAGCTAAGAAATTTGAAGGAAAATCCCTATAGATATTGAACACGGAATATTAGAAACATATGATAATCACTCAGAAAACATATTTTTAAATAAAGCATTTTTCTCGATTGAACAACATAAATATACACAAATTAAATCTTTTCACCTTGGGACTTTCATGGTTTAAAAATTATAGATTTAATTCTATGGTTAATATAATCCCTTATTTGAAGCAAAACTGTTATTAAACATGCAGCTAAGGAATACATGATTTCTTCTATTGAGGGCAACATAACTGGTCCTTTGTTTTAATTCTAAGACTTGCACTTCAGTTAATGACTAGGGTGCAAAGCTATTTTTACTTAATGAGTCTGCTACCCAATTTAACTTTAATCTATTCTTCCATACTTTTATTGAGGCTTTGAAAGGGTCTTTAGTGTTAAGGGTCTATGAGTGATCATTGACCCAGTTGTTCATAGAAAGTCAAAATGCATCTTCAGTGACCAGATGGCCAAATTTTTATTATTCCTAGTTTTGGATTTTTTTAAAAAATTTCCTAAAAGTGGGAGATGAAACTATTTTCTCGCTTTAATACATGAGCAAAAATTTGTGCTCAATGGCAATCACTGTTTGTTGTGTTTGTTTTTGGTTCTTCCTAGATTAGCATTTATCCCTTGAGAAACAAGATATATATCAAGTATTATAATAGAGATTGACCATCAGAGACTGACCATCAACTATCAGTAAGAAAGCAATTTCTAACAGATTGAAAATGCTTTAGGTTGAAAATGATTCCATGCCAAACTGCAGAAAAGTGGTAAAGAAAAAAAAAAAGAAATACCAAATATTAATATATGTCACACACTTGTGTGTGTTTATGCTTCTGTAATATTGTTCTCATCCAGATCCATGCTCTAGTAAGCTGCCCAAGGGTCAAAATCTGAGAATTGCAAGGTGGCTCCTTCTGAATGTATTTTTAAAACTGATCTTGGAACTTGAAACCTTGCACAAACATGCAGCTTATAAACCTGTATTTAAGTCCAACTTTATCAGCAAACTTTCTCAGTAAGCATATATATCAAGCAAGATAATTTATGGAACTGAATTCTTTGTAACTGAACACTTGAGAGCAACACAGAATTAATCTTCTTGAATCTTTTCTGTATCATCATAATTGAATTTCACAAGAATTCTTAAGTTGTCTGTGTCTGCTATTGCACATGTGTGCGTGCTTTGTGTTCAGTTCAGTTCAGTTGCTAAATCGTGTCTGACTCTTGGCAACCCTGTGGACTGCAGCACGCCAGGCTTCTGTGTCTGTCACCAACTCCCAGAGCTTACTCAAACTCATGTCCGTTGCTTCAGTGATGCCATCCAGCCATCTCATCCTCTGTTGTCCCCTTCTCCTCCCACCTTCGATCTTTCCCAGCATCAGGATCTTTTCAAATGAGTCAGTTCATCACATCAGGTGGCCAAAGTATTAGAATTTTAGCTTCAGCATCAGTCCTTCCAATGAATATGCAGGACTGATTTCCTTTAGGATTGACTGGTTTGATCTCCTTGCTGTCCAAGGGACTCTCAAGAGTCTTCTCCAGCACCACAGTTCAAAAGCATCAATTCTTTGGCGCTCATCTTTCTTTACAGTCCAACTCTCACATCTTACATTACTACTGGAAAAACCATAGCTTTGACTAGATGGCCCTTTGTTGGCAAAGTAATGTCTCTGCTTTTTAATATGCTGTCTAGGTTGGTCATAACTTTTCTTCCAAGGAGCAAGTGTCTTTTAATTTCATGGCTGCAGTCACCATCTACAGTCATTTTGGAGCCCCAAAATAAAGTCTGCCATTGTTTCCACTATTTTCCCATCTATTTCCCATGAAGTGATGGGACCAGATGTCATGATCTTAGTTTTCTGAATGTTGAGTTTTAAGCCAGCGCTGTCATTCTCCTCTTTCATTTTCATCAAGAGGCTCTTTAGTTCCTTGCTTTCTTCCATAAGGGTAGTGCCATCTGCATATCTCAGTTTACTAATATTTCTCCTGGCAATCTTGATTCCAGCCTGTGCTTCCTCCAGCCCAGCGTTTCAAGCAGGGTGACAATATACAACATTAATATGTTCCTTTCCCAATTTAGAGCCTGTCTGTTGTTCCATGTCCTGTTCTAACTGTTGCGTCTTGACCTGCATAGATATTTCTCAGGAGGCAGGTCAGGTAAAAAATTCCTCCTGCAATGCAGGAGATCCTGGTTCAATTCCTGGGTTGGGAAGATCCACTGGAGAAGGGAAAATGCTACCCACTCCAGTAATCTGGCCTCAAGAACTAGTCCATATGGTCGCAAAAAGACAGGACTGAGTGACTTTCACTTTCCTTTCTCTGATACAAGTATCTAAATTTATTAGGAATAGCATGGATTCAACTGCTAGCAGACAGGTAGCAAAGGTTTAAAGCAGCTGTTTGACTGTAGTGTAAAGCCATTCTAAATAATCTTGTTTTGGTTTGTGAATTCTTTGAGTAGTTATTAAGGATGATGATTTTGTTCTTTCATGCATTGTTTGCAAATTTGGGCAACCTATTTTTTTTTCTTTAAAATTGTAATTTCATGGAAAGAGTACAACAAAAGAGAAATAAATTTCAGAGAATTTCAAACTAGGTTGTTGTATATGCTGTGGAGTGTGACAGATGGTAACAAAAACAGGATGTGAAATCAGGCAAATATGATTTCTAATCCCAGCTCAGACCAATACAGTACTGAGAAAATTAATCAAACTCTCATAGACTCAGTTTTCTTATATTAAAACACACACACAAAAAAAACGGGGGATAATTATATCCACTTCGAAGATTTGCTCTGAGGGTTGTGTCATAATACCCTTAAAACAGCAGTATGACTAGCACAAAGCAAACAACCTTCTACATGGTATGTATTAGTATTAACATATGGCACACATCACATTACCCTAATTTTTGCATGTTAGCTTTAACCTGTGGCCTGTGAGCTCTGTAAAGAATGAGACTCCTCTTTTATGCTTAAGGCAGTATACAGTGGTTCCGGGGACAGGCTCTACAGTTGGTCACCCTGGCTTTGAATTCTAGCTCTGCTACTATGAAGCTTGGTCAAATCATCAAGCTGTGTGTGTGTCAGTTTCTCAACTATTAAGTGGAGACTATGAGGTAAGTTGGGCTTCCCAGGTGGTGCAGTGTTAAAGAACCCGCCTGCTGATACAGGAGACGTAAGAGACACAAGTTTGATCCCTGGGTCAGGAAGATCCCTTGGAGGAGGGCATAGGAATCCACTCCAGTATTTTGCCTTGAGAATTCCATGGACAGAGGAGCCTGGCAGGCTACAGTCCACAGGGTACCAGAGACAGATGTGACTGAAGCAACTTAGCACACACTTGAGCTAAGTTAAGTCATAAAATGGTTTATTATATTGTTTTTAATCTCAATATCTAACATATCTGGTGATGTATGTCTATAGGTTTAATACATAAATAAATATAAAACAAGCACACATGATATTCAAGACAGCAATTGTAAAATCACCCAAGTTCTTTTGTCTTATGGATAAATGCTTGGGTAACTTTTGAAATTAGGTCATAGAGTTGGAATGATCCACTCGAAATGGAATCCTAAAATCCTGATTCTAGGTCTGAGGCTATTTCATTATAACAGCCTGCCTCCATGTAAATAAAAAAATAAAATTTAATTATTTTCAGTAAACTGTGTAAACACCAGAGACTGAGAAAGATAGTCTTGTCTGAAGGGTAAGGAAGCAAGATCGCTGTGGACAAGGAGAAAAAGGTTTGAATAACCAGAATATGCACAGGTGCTACCTGTCAGAATAGCTGTCACTGAAATAAAAAACCAAGACTATTAAGATTCTCAGTGAATAGATAAAACAATCACAATAAATAATCCTTGGGAATGATGTTGCACTCAAAATAAGCTTGTTCATGTAGTGTATGAAATAAGAGATTTTAATAGCGAATGTAATGAAGTCTTGGCAACTTGTCTGCTTGGTCTACCCAGTAAAGGTAACAGGAATGCAAAAACTACCCAAAATAAACCCCCCCAAAAAATACCCATTGTGAGGAGGCATGAAACAGTTACAGTTTTTATAGGTAAAATGAAAGATAGAGTTCTATTTAGAATACTCTGTGTATGTTACAGGCTTAAGATTCACTACTTTATTCTTATTGCTGTGAGGTCATAGTTCATCCTGTTTATCAAAAACTTAAAAGTAGTTTGGTGGTAACTTCTATCTTATACACATTCCCCAATTGTTTCAGAATTAGAACTAGGGATTTGGATAATATTTCTAGATTTTTAAATAATACAATGAGACATGTTAGCTTAATGCGTATAATTCTTTTATTTAATAAATCATTCTTTGACCTAGCCTAAACAAATCAGCATTCTGTAGCCTAGAGCAGATGTTCAAAGAGTTGCTGCATTTGGTTCAAGCAGCTCCTATACATTTACATGACAGGATGGAGGAAGTGTACCAGTAATTAGCTAAAGTTCACAAATGGTACATTTGTTAATGCTGTTTCACATTTGTGAGCATATTGGTTTTGCAAACTGTTCTATTTTTCTCTGTGGATGTTGAAAGGACTTTGAAGCTCAGTGTAATTCACATGCAGATGCAGTCCTTGCTAAAGCCTCCCATGAACTGTTCTGCACAGCCCAACAAAAAGAGCTGAATCTGATCATCTGTGGCTTCGGGGGAGTCAAATTGCATAACTCTAAGAATCCAATGTCCTGATGAGATTTTCAAGATAGTCCAATGCAGCAGAAATTTCAAGTTGTTTAACAAAGCCTATTTTTATCTTCTTCCGGAACAGCCCACCTTTCTCCCTCATCAATCTTGGACTGCAGGGACTAACTTGTTTAAGGGTTAGTTCTGCTTCTGTGACTGAGTTCCAGCGAACGAAAAGTGAGCAGAAATGACCTGGGTCACTTCCAGGCTTGACCTACAGCTGCCCAGGTGGAGTTCTATGCATGTTACCTTTCCTGGCTAGTTGGAATAGTAACCACCAGCGTGATCTTGAAAGCTACAGATTGGCAGGAAGAAAGCTATCATTTTCTTGAGCCTCTGAGTGATTTTATACCAAAAAATACCATCACCTCATTATCTCATTTCACTAATAACCTTTTATTGATCTGAAACATTATGAATTATTAGGTGAATGAGAAATAACCTTCCTTTTCACTGACTTACTGCATTTTTGGGTCTATGTGTTATCATAGCTTAGCCTTTTCTTGGAAAAGGTAATGGCGACCTACTCCAGTATTCTTGTCTGGGAAATCTCATGGGCAGAGGAGCCTGGAGGGCTGTAGTCCAGGGAGTCACAAAAGAGTCAGACATGACTTAGTGACTAAACAAAGAATGGCCCCTTCTGACTGGTATCATCAAAGATTTGAGCTCAAATCTTCTGTACAATCTTTTTGCCTCATATAATTCTTTAAAAATATAGCCAGAAGAAATGATTAAAAGCTTCCTGAGAAGAGTAAAGAGATAATGAATCTTTCCTTCCTACAAAGTGAAGCATAGCCTACTGAATCTATATTTGCAAATTTTGTCAGTCATAGGAAAAAAAATTATAAGTATCATGCCTTTGAGGCTTCATATGATTTTGCTCAGAAAACACAACCAAATTCAAAAAGGCATCTGGCCATCAACCTCTGATATGAACTTTCCTGACAAAATATGACTTGGAGGCATAGAAGATGGAACAACTGTTGGAAAACCTCCAAAACTTAATTCTGGCCCCAAACCAGTATTTAGAAGGCATATCTACAAAGTGTAAAGCTTAGAAAGTTAGAAAACACACACTCACACACACACAATGGTATATTTCACTTTGCTCATGGAAGAAACAACTATACCATCTTGAAAGAAAACAGAGAATGTAAGTTTCCTCCCTGAGCTTCTGCTCTCTGGCTCAAAAATTTCCAGGCAAAACTGGAATTCTCCTCTCTGTGTATGGTTGCAGTTTTGAAGATCGTAGAATATTATTCCCTTGTTCTCACCCTGCTTTCCTGCATCCACAGGCCCACTGCACATTATGAGCTATGTTTTCAGTATTTAAAATTTTGTATTTAGGAAGAAAAAGATGACAAGAGTACTAAAACCAGACAATGTTGGGGCCTGTAGCTTTCCATCATTTTCAAGTATTACACTATCAGGGATAAAAGGTCGGAGAGAAACTCAGGTTGATCCTGTAAACTGTATTTGATTCATCCTGCTAGACACAGGACAGGAGATGCTATATGTGACCATGGACATGTTCTACACGTTGACTTAAAAAATGCATCCAATCGGGGAGACAGGATTGGGATATTTACATTGCATACCTGTGCACTAAGGAAGCATCAGTTCAAATCAGAACTCTACACAGTAAGAAATGGGATGTTCAGAGGAACTGTAAATGTACAAATATGCTCCAGAATAAGAAAAAAATGAGCACACTTTAAAAAAAAAGTGAATGAATGTGTTATTTAAATGATTGGCTATAGCATTACAAAGAAAATGTTTGAAAACTTACTAAACATACTTCATATGAAATAAGAAGATATTGCCTCCACAAAATAACATCACAAACAGTAGAAAATAGGCTGAGATGAAAGAAGAAAAACACCAATAATGTACATTAGAAAAATGACCAATTGTGATGCAGAGAAAACTCATGAAAGCTGGTGACCTGTTATTTCCTACCATCAAAACTATACTAGATACAGAGAAAAACCCCTCTCAGTACTGAACATAAGAAATTGCAAGGAACTATATGAACATTCCCTGGAGAAGGAAATGGCAACCCACTCCAGTACTCTTGCCTGGAAAATTCCATGGACTGAGGAGCCTGGGAGGCTACAGTCCATGGGGTCGCAAAGAGTCGGACACGACTGAGCGACTTCACTTCACTTCATATGAACATTACAATATGCCTTTTTTAGCCTAGTGAAGCTTGAGTCAGTATAAGAAACACAAATTGGAAGCCTGAAAGTACCAAAAAATACTATTCCATCAGGCAAGGAACCCTGACCAGTTGCTCCCTGAAGGTGTGTAATCTGTTTTTCACTTGCCAATGTTAAGAGACTCAACACAGAAACTGGGTCTTTTTTGGAATAGAAATTCACATTAATAACACCATTCTTCCATAAATGTGAGGCAATGAATGGGTAACATACTCGGATGGAACAGAACACAAAGACTCACTGTTCTATGCCAGTAGCTGTCTTGATACAGGGTGATGGGGTGAGGGACAGCCCGTCATAGGAAAGCAAATTATTCCCAGGAATTCCCAATTGCAAGGTTCCCTCTTCTACATTTAGGACTACATTCATATTTCCTGTAAAGTCTAAGAATACTAAGTAGAAAATTCAGTTTAAAGTGGTTCTATGGTGACTAGCCCCTTAGGTGTCTGACAGAAGAGAAACTAATGCACTCTGTAGAACATATTTTAAATACAAAGCTCAAAATTTTTCCTTAAGGTCTGTTTAACATGAATTTTCAATCAAAAATATAGTGCACAAATGAGAAAGCAAGTCATCAGTAGAGAAACAAACAATAAAATAAAATGTAAGTAATAGAATTCCAGTTGGAAGATTTAAAACCCTAAAAGATGATGCTGTGAAGGTGCTCCACTCAGTGTGTCAGCAAATTTGGAAAGCTCAGAAGTGGCCACAATTTGGGAAAAGGTCAGTTTTCATTTCAATCCCAAAGAAAGGCAATGCTAAAGAGTGTTTAAACTACCTTAACAGTTGTGCTCATTTCACAAGATAGTAAGGTTATGTTCAAAATCCTTCCACCTAGGCTTCAGCAATATAGGAACTGAGAACTTCTAGACATACAAGCTGGATTTAGAAAAGGCAGAGGAACTAGAGATCAAATTGTAAACATCCACTGGATGCAAGGGAGGCCCAGTTCAGTTCAGTTCAGTTCAGTCGCTCAGTTGTGTCCGACTCTCCGCGACCCCATGAATCACAGCACGCCAGGCCTCCCTGTCCATCACCAACTCCCAGAGTACACTCAAACTCATGTCCACAGAGTTGGTGATGCCATCCAGCCATCTCATTCTCCATCGTCCCCTCTCCTCCCGCCCCCAACCTTTCCCAGCATCAGAGTCTTTTCCAGTGAGTCAACTCGTCGCTAGATATAAAATCAATATACTAAATTAATGTATACCGTCATGTTTCAGCAAAAAAGCAAATCCAATTGAGAAAAATAATATTTAGAATATCAACAAAATATAAATGTATTAAGCATATACACATATATGGACATATACACATATCTATATATACAGTGGGCTTTCCTTGTGGCTCAGCTGGTAAAGAATCTGCCTGAAATGCGGGAGACCTGGGTTCTATCCCTGGGTTGGGATGATCCCCAGGGGAAGGGAAAGGCTGCTGCTGCTGCTGCTGCTAAGTCGCTTCAATCGTGTCCGACTGTGCGACCCCATAGACGGCAGCCCACCAGGCTCCTCTGTCCCTGGGATTCTCCAGGCAAGAATACTGGAGTGGGTCGCCATTTCCTTCTCCAGAGGGAAAGGCTACCCACTCCAGTATTCTGGCCTAGAGAATTCCTTGGACTGTATAGTCCATGGGGTCGCAAAGAGTTTGACACAACTGAGTGATAATAATATAGACAACATATTATTTAAATAGATTAAAGAAGAATTAATTAAATCGAAAGATATACCCAGGGATATTTAGAGATGTTGTTACTCTCTAAACAAAATAGAGACTCATTATCAATCAAATGAAAAAATTAAATATGTTTTCTTCATTAAATTTGGCAAGCTATTTCTGAAATGTATATTGATAGTATATGAAACATTGGGAAAAAAATCAAATTGGCAATATATACTACTTGATGTAAAAATGTATTATAACTACATAATAAGTTAGAAGTGAGATGTTAGTGCAATGGTTGACAAATATATATCTATGGCAGAACAGGGAGACCCAAAACAGATCCATGCATATATAGAATTCTTATATATCAAAAAGAAGATATTGTAGATCAGTAAGGTAAAAACAAACCATTAATAAATGATTTGGAACAATTACTTTTCATAAATAAAAGACAAAAGGAAGTGAAACTCTACTTCACCACATAAAATCACTTTCAGATAAATTGAGGAGGTAGTTGTGAAAGGCAAATCATTAAAAACTTCTAAAAGACAATGTAAGAGACTGTTTTCTGGACCTTGAATCTTTAAACTAAACAGGAAAATAAAAACTAAAAAGACAATGACATATATCACTTTAAAATTAATACTGTTTATGAAAGAGAGCAGTAAGAAAAACCACAAACTGAGGAAGGTTTTGAAATACATAAAGCCAACAAAGATTAAATATACAGAAAATATAAAGAACATATATTGGAAAAGAGCCAAAAAATCTTATAAAAAGATACAAGATAGGCATTTCACAGAAGATGAAAGTCTGGTGGATTGTAAATACATAGAGATGTGTGATTATGCAAGCTTATTTTTATTAAAATGGAAATGCAAATTAAAATCATAATCACTTATTCCATATAAACAAATTAGCAGCAATATAAATCTTAAAATATCATGTTTTGTGACTGTAGTGCTAAAAGAACTCTTGAGTACTGTTGAGGAAACTATAAATTGAAATAATAATTGCTTTGGGAAGCAATTTTATATCACCTGGTGAAGTCAAACATGTGCATACTCTGAGCCCTGGTAATTTCTCTCTGAGATATGTTTTCTGCATAGGTGCACAAATGAGCCAGAAAATATGTACAAGAATATTTGTAGAGACTTTTTTATAGTAGCAAAAATTTTAAAAACCCAAATGTTTATCAACACTAAATTGAGATATAACAGATAACTATATAGAAGTGAAAATAAGTATATCTATAGGAATCAGTCTGAATTTATCTAAAATTATAATAAGTTAAAAATAGAAAATATGTATAATATGAGGTTGTTGATATAAAGTTCAAAAATAATTAAAAAAAACAATATATTATTTAGGGATGGCTGCATCAGTGGTAAAACTAAAGGATAAAATTTTCCAAATAGAGATGAAAATGACAAACAAATGAAAAATATAAAAGAGAAGATGAATGATTTGGAAGACTCTGTATCTAAGTTAACAATTACATGCGTTTCTAGGGTGAGACAAGAACATCTTAAGAAGCAACATTCAAAGAAATAATTGAAACAATTTAAGAATTGAAAGCAGCACTGAGAATGCAAATTTATATAGCCCACATAGAAAGATCTATCCCACTAAAAGTCTTTTTTCAATCATATGAAATAGATTTAGTCTTCTTTAAAAAGTCATTCCTACAGAAAAGTTAAAAAAAAATTCAAAATATCTTCAGATTTCTCCTCTCAGTATTAAAGAACAACTGCTAATAGAACAATGCTTATAGTATGTTGTTATGTGAGGACCAATCATTAATGACTGATAACAGCAGGAAGGTATTATTACTATGCAAGGTCTCAGCAAATATGCCCTCCACAGGCCTATCTAGTTTGCAATTGCCAGATTAACATTAGTGGTTTAATGATAGAAAACCAATAGAATCAAATTAGTGGCAATAGTACTCTTGCCTGGAAAATCCCATGGACGGAGGAACCTAGAAGGCTGCAGTCCATGGGGTCGCTGAGGGTCGAACACGACTGAGCGACTTCACATTCACTTTTCACTTTCATGCAATGGAGAAGGAAATGGCAACCCACTCCAGTGTTCTTGCCTGGAGAATCCCAGGACGGGGGAGCCTGGTGGGCTGCCATCTATGGGGTCGCACAGAGTCGGACACAACTGAAGTGACTTAGCAGCAGCTTTAGATATAATTCCAAATAATTTGTATAAGCAAGATTTCATAAATTCCTCCAAAAAAGTTTTGTATTTAAATCTATATTGTATAAATAAAGAAACTGAACCCAAAAGGTTGGCGTTTGAAGATCAAATTATACTCTTTAAACGACAAACATTGACAGAGACATTGAGGTAAATAGAAGAATGGAGAGCAGCATGGTTGGACAAGCAGGGGACACACATAGAGAGCATGGTCAATGTTAGCTTTCATCTATCAAAGAAAATAAAGGCACTTAATTATTGGATTTTAATAATCTAAGAAACATAAGTAATATTGTTAAAGGCTATAAGTAAACCCCAATAAAAATAAATGCAGGAAGTATGAATGCAAATCTCTTCCACACTTAATAAAATGAGGAGAAATCCATGACATTAACATGTGAATTTGCACACACACAAAAAGAAAACCAATTGAAAACATGAATTATAACAGCTAATATGATGCAAAGCTTGAGTCAATATAAGAAACACAAATTGGAAGCCTGAAAGAACCACAAAATACTAGTTCATCAGGCAAGGAGCCCTGACCAGCTGCTCCCTGGAGGTGTCGAATCTGGTTTCAACTTGCCAATGTTAAGAGACTCAACACAAAAACTGGGTCTTTTTTGGCACAGAAACTCGCATTAATAACACCCCTCTTCCATAAATGTGTTTTGTTGTTGTTCAGTCTCTAAGTCATGCTTGACCCTTTGCAATCCCATGGACTGCAGCACACCAGGCTTTTCTGCCCTTCACCTACTCCTGTAGTCTGCTGAAATTCATGTCCATCAGTCGGTAATGCCATGCAACCATCTTATCCTCTGTTGCTCCCACTCTCCTCCTGCCCTCAGTCTTTCCCAGCACTAGGATCTTTTCCAGTATAATGGCTCTTCTCATCAGGTGGCCAAAGTATTGAACTTCAGCTTTAAAATCCAATAAATATTCAGGGTTGATTTACACTAAAAATGGATAATTGAATTTACTCTGATCCAAAATAAGTGAAGTCCACAGAAAACTCAAAAAACAAAAATGGAAAACTAAAATTAAACACAAAAACAAAAAATTGTCTCAGGAAATTGTGCAATTTCATTCTAGTCCTTAAAAAGTTCCTATAGGCGAAGTACCAATTAAAATGAAAATCTCAGAGCCAAAAATCACATAACTTACAGGGAAACAATGAGTTATGAATGAAAATCAGCAGAATAACAGACAGGAAACGTAAACTTACAAAAACTTCTGATACTGAATTTCAGAAATATAAATTTAAATAAGAATGAAGTTTGAACATCAATAAAGAACATGCAATTGTGAATGAAAATCTTAAAAAACTTACAGATATGAAAATTATAATAAACCAAATGAAAAAAAATCACAACCAGAAAAATGGGTTAGCTGTAGCAAAAGAAAGAATTGGTGAATTGGAAAACAAATGTTCTGGAGAAATAATAGGGAATACTATTCTGATATATGAAAAGATGGAATTTAAGAAAATGATATAAAGATATTATATGAATGTCTAAAATATATAAAGTATAATTGCATAAGGACATGTTACATAGAATTGAGGAAGTAGATAATAGTCAATACAAAAACAATGGCTAATAATTTTTTTAGTATTACTGAAATATATGGAAAACATGGTAATAAGGTAATTTTAGTATATTCAAGAAAAATTATAAAATTCAGCATATATTTATAATACAAAGTATTTGTACACTATGAAGAGAAGGAGGCTTAGTTAGCCTGATATGAGGCATGTACAAAATTTCTACCTGAAGCATCTTACTTAGTATTGAGAAATTTTATGCTTTCTATCTCAGATCAGGAAAAAGACTTGACAATTAGCTCCCATACTCAACATTTTAGTATAGATTCTTACACTAGCAGTACAAAAAGACAAAGAAAAAAAGATGTAAGAACTTAAAAAAAAAAAAACTATTTTTATTTGTGAATGATACTATGTTTATATTATAAGCCAAAATAATCTACATTAAAATTATTTAAATAATAATAGATTTTAGCAGTGATACTGAATACCTACAATCAGAAACTATATTTATTTTTATAAATTTATTTAATATTATAAGTGTATACATATATATTATAGAAAAGATATAAACCTTTATGGAAAAAACTGAAAACTTATATTAAGATGAATTTAAGAAACTTGAATAGAGAAGTATGTTGTATATTTGGATCTGAAAATTCAATATTGTAAATATATTGAACATGTTATTTGTTTCCAGATTCATTTATAACTTAAATCAAGATCCTAACAGATTTGTTAAATTTGGAAAACAGATTCTAGAACTGACATGGAGGAGCAAGAAGACAAGAAAACTCAAGACAGTTCTAAAGAAGAAAAAGTTGGGAATATAGCATCGTTATAATTTAGACATTATGGTGTGGATGGAAGGAAAGATAAATAGAGCACCAAATAGATTAGAGATACCAGAAACAAAGTAATAGGCAAAGATTACAACAGAAATTCAAATCTAGGTCTGTTTGATTTCCAAGCTCCTGTGTGTAACTTTCAGAGTAATCTTTACAAAACACAAATCACATATGCTCACTATCCTGTTTAAAATCTTCTGTGACTTTCCTGTCAGTCCATTGATGTGGCAAGCTATTCTCTTTTGGATCTTGCCTCTGCCTCTTTGCTCAGTATCCTTCGAGATTCTCCATCCCTTATTTTTCTTATTACAGTATGATGTCCCACCCATTCAGAGGTACCTACAGTTTCCTGAATTCACCATGGTTTCTTAACTCTGAGTGTTTGATCATACCATCTTGAAGACTTCCTTTCCTGCCCTCCTACTAGAGGGCTGATTTCTGTTCTGTCCCATTGATGTGCCTGACACCCAATAAATAACTGTTGAATGAAATGTTTAATAACTAAGACAAAAGTGGCACATTCTTGATGGCCTGTTCAAAATGGAAGGAAATTTCCATACATGGGTCTTATTCCAGTTCAGTCACTCAGTCGTGTCCGACTCTTTACGACCCCATGAACCGCAACATGCCAGGCCTCCCTGTCCATCACCAACTCCCAGAGTTCACCCAAACCCATGTTCATTGAGTCAATGAAGCCATCCAACCATCTCATCGTCTGTTGTCCCCTTCTTCTCCTGCCCTCAATCTTTCCCAGCATAAGGGTCTTTTCAAATGAGTCAGCTCTTCGCATCAGGTGGCTAAGTATTGGGGTTTCAGCTTCAAGCATCAGTCCTTCCAATGAATATTCATATGCAGTTGAATTCTTTATTATGGCTGTTTCACTAGACTTGCTCTGGCAGACTTTACAAGCACTTTGTAAAGGGATATTACTAAATTTGTTGATGATCAGTCACTTAGAATGTGTCCAAAGTTAAGTATTTTAGATAAATTTTGAATAAGCACTTCATTAGTTCTTGTATTATACCAATTTTGTTTTAAAATAAATCATATTCTTACCACACCATGTAATTGACTAATGAAATAGATGCTAAGCTTCAATGTAATATAGTAAAGAGACTAGCTTTTAATATGAATATTAATTTTACCATATATCATAGCTTCTCAGTGTTCCAAATACACATAAGAAAATTATGTGGTTTAAATTACCTTTATCCCCTTTTGATTACCTCTAAAAAGACATAAACAGCCAGTTCCCTTTCTTTCCTCATAGTATGAATGTAATAATGCATACATTTTATATTACTTGTTTGCATAAATTGTTTGAGAGGTGTGCTCATTATTTTCCTTTTATTACTGTGTTTTATAAATCTATCATTGTGTATCTGTATGTCCTTTGAGAAAAAAAAATATAATAGAATCTAAGGCTCAGTCCATATCAGGACACTAGTTTTGAGGCCGATTTTCAAATTGACTTAAATAGATAAGTTATAATCCAATTTCCTGTTACCAGTAAATCTTATTAGCATTTTTCTATTACATTTTATAAGGCAAATGCTGATTTATGCTTGATAACTTTGATTCTTCCTTCACAACTTGAGTCTCAGATTAACAAGATTTTAATGTCATAGGAAGCTATGCTGCAAGTTATATATGCATTACTCCAGTTGCACTTACTTTTTCATTTGTAAATTATGTTTAAGGACATTACTAAATGCTAGAATCAGTGTGGTCATGCTGAGACAGTGAAGAATGAGACACATGCTCCGTGAAACAGGCTTTTATTTTAATTTATGTTAAATTGTCAAATCCTAAATTAATGAATAGCAAATGCGTAACTCCAAATGGGCTCATGTGGAAATATTTCTATTTGCAGTTATCTTTTTAAATTAAAGAGTTTGCTCTTTTCTGGCTGTAAAACAAATATGATAACTTCACAGGAGAACCCAGTGTTCACTCAATGAGAGTACAGCAGACATCAAATAAAAGCAGCCATGCAACTAAAATTAAAGTTCAATATCATTAATTTAATTATAGTACATAATCATTTGACAGTGCTACAGATTGGATTTAAAGGATGATATTGTAATTGATTGTTAATCATTAAAAAGCGTGCAGTAAAGATAATGCTGCCTGGGTGGTGGTGAGTTACGATTTTATCCTATCCAGGGACCAGATTGTGGGAACAAATGGCTCCTGTCACCATCAATGAATTATGGAGGATAGAAATTGAAACAGAGGGCTGCCCTACAAACACATGGGGCAGAATAATGACTACCATTATGAAGGACTGACAATGTACCAGCCCTGAGCTGAGCATTTACTTACATTATCTCATTTAATATATACAACAATCTAAGGGAGTCAATATTACTATCTCCATTTTACAAATGAAGGAGATGATGTTCTTAGAGTTTAAGACTCACACATGATCATACACTGCATAATGGGGAGTGTGATCTTTCTGATTGAAAAGCCTAAGTTTGAACTGCTATTTACACTCTCTGCAGTGAAAATCTGCAAAGTGAGCTTTATAATTGTAATGTGCTTGGTACTTGCCAGTCATGACATTTATAATTTACATTCTAACAGCTGTTTTCTAGGAATATTCTCTTTTCCTCAGAATTCTTTAAAGTCTGTCTTCTCCCTTCCTTTCATGATTTACAAGGGGGACTTAGTGAGTAGAATTATTTTACCTTTTCATCTATTTTATCAGATAGCTGTATTTTGTAAGAAAGGAATAATAATAAAAGTCCTGTGATGTACCCTTTGGGTTACATTGAAAGGAAATTGTGGTTAGCAAGGCAGTAGATACCACTGGCTGGGAGATTTGTACCAAGCAAAGCACTCAACGAGGATTAAAGAAAGTATTGATAGAAAAGAAATGACCCTACTTCATGGAGGGTCACTCTCCCTCCCTTGTTTTTTTTTTCCCCCCTTGTCGTAAAGCAATCATTTCATTGTGCAGTCACTATATTTGCATTGACTGTACCTCATTGGAACTTGGAGCTTAGAGAAAATATGATAAGGAGGTGGTAGGATATTTATTTTTCTTACCAGCTGTGAATAATCTTTATTGCTGCATTATTAGTGGTGAATGGGAATTTTTCTCTCTACTGTTCTCAAATGTCATGGATGTTTCTTTGAAGGGACTCCTGGGTACCTGTGGAATCCAGAAGATGCATATGCAGAATAGGTGATAGGTCTGGTGTCAAACCACACCTGAGTTAAAAGTACCTAACTCTGTACCTAAAGAGTTACTTAGCTGAGCTTCCTATTTTTAACTGTACATACTTTGAATATTGTTTCTCAGAATGCTGTGTAATATATATAAGATAACTGGCCTATATTCAGTTTTTCATTGGTATTTAATGTTAGAATGTTACAAGTACTGCTGGTGTCACTAAGGATACAAAACTGACAAGTTTTAAGTCCTTACATTCTGTTGAATGAAAACATACATATAGTATGGCAGGTGATGATAAGTGCTATGAAGAAAAAAAAGAAAAAGGTAAGAATTAGAAGCAAAGTGACTGAGAAAAATCATGGTAGCATGGTGTAGCATGGTCAGACAAAACCTGGTAAATTTACATTTGAATTACACTGAAGAATGTAGTGGAAAGAACCCTGTGTATATGTTTGGTTCATTTAAGGCAATCTTATCTATACAGTGTATTAGTTTTCATTTCACGATTATCATTATAATTCCTACTCTTGAACTCATTGATCAGGCTAATTTGAACAATGCACATTACAAATTACAGTAATCAGTGTATGTATATGTGTCTTTCTGTGTGTACCTTCCTTTTATAGCCTCTAGAATCTGCCGATCAGTTGAGCAAAAGGAATTATACAAAGATTCATTGCATAGACTCATTAGGTATACAAAGATACCTAATATAAAATATGCACAGTATGAGAAGAAAAATACTTAATCATCTTAAATAAATAAAAGTTGAGTAGAGTAACTGGAAAAATACCTTCAACTGAATTCAATAATAAATGTGTAAGAAGTACCAACATATCCTGATTAGAGATTATACTGTTCATCTGATTTATGGATGTAATGATCATTTGTAGTTTTCAAGGTCTTTCTAAAGAAGAAAAATTAGAGAATGCAGTAGTTTCAGTATTTCAACCTATTTAAAATAGTAATGAATGTCAATTTTATATGGATGCTTCCAACAGGTGAAAAAAAGTTCAGTTCAGTTCAGTTCAGTCTCTCAGTCGTGTCTGACTCTTTGCGACCCCATGAATCACAGCACGCCAGGCCTCCCTGTCCATCAGCAACTACCGGAGCTCACTCAAACTCATGTCCATCGAGTCGGTGATGCCATCCAGCCATCTCATTCTCTGTCAGCCCCTTCTCCTCCTGCCCCCAATCCCTCCCAGCATCAGAGTCTTTTCCAGTGAGTCAACTCTTCGCATGAGGTGGCCAAAGTATTGGAGTTTCAGCTTTAGCATCAGTCCTTCCAATGAACACACAAAAGCATCAGTTCTTCGGAGATCAGCTTTCTTCACAGTCCAACTCTCACATCCATACATGACCAGTGGAAAAACCATAGCTTTGATTAGATGGACCTCTGTTGGCAA
This sequence comes from Moschus berezovskii, assembly GCF_049115385.1. Classification (NCBI taxonomy): domain Eukaryota; kingdom Metazoa; phylum Chordata; class Mammalia; order Artiodactyla; family Moschidae; genus Moschus; species Moschus berezovskii. The sequence continues at coordinate 48,145,163 of NC_142463.1, read as the reverse complement.
AGTAATGTCTCTGCTTTTTAATATGCTATCTAGGTTGGTCATAACTTTCCTTCCAAGGAGTAAGCGTCTTTTAATTTCATGGCTGCAATCAGCATCCACAGTGATTTTGGAGCCCAAAAAAATAGTCTGACTGTTAGACATCTTGATAATCTCTGGAAGCATTCTTTATTAACAGCATTGAAGGGCTTGTCTAGTTCTCCACATATTTTAAAATAGAAGAAACAATTGATGCTATTTCTCATAAGCAAATGCTTTTTGAGAAACAAACACATTTTCCAAAACTTCCTTTTTTGGTGTTAAGAGGGAAAATATTAAGAGGTCATTTTTTCATATTAAGTACCAATAATGGCATTATAGGACCAATATAACATTGATATTAATATTTAATCATATCAATGATAACAAGTAAGATTCAAAAATGTGTTCCTAACACTTTCAGTTCAGTTCAGTAGCTCAGTCATGTCTGACGTGTTGCGACCCCACAGACTGCAGCACACCAGGTCTCCTTGTCCATCACAAACTCCCGGAGTTTACTCAAACTCATGTCCATTGAGTCAGTGATGCCATCCAACCATCACATCCTTTGTCGTCCCCTTCTCCTCCTGCCTTCAGTCTTTTCTAGTATCAAGGTTTTTTTCAAATGAGTCAGTTCTTCACATCAGGTGGCCAAAGTATTGGAGTTTCAGCTTCAGCATCAGTCCTTCCAGTGAATATTCAGGATTGATTTCCTTTAGGATGGACTGGTCGGATCTCCCTGTAGTCCAAAGGACTGTCAAGTCTTCTCCAACACCACAGTTCAAAAGCATCAGTTCCCCGGCACTCAGCTTTCTTTATAGTCCAATTCTCACATCCATACATAACCACTGGAAAAACCATAGCTTTGACTAGAAGCACCTTTGCGAGAAAAGTAATGTCTCTGAATTTTAATATGCTATCTAGGTTGGTCATAAGTTTTCTTTCAAGGAGCAAGTGTCTTTTAATTTCATGGCTACAGTCACCATCTGCAGTGATTTTGGTGTCCCCAAACAAAGTCTATCACTGTTTCCACTGTTTACCCCATCTATTTGCTATGAAGTGATGGGACCAAATGCCATGATCTTAGTTTTCTGAATGTTGAGTTTTGAGTCAATGTTTTCACTCTCCTCTTTCATTTCATCAAGAGGCTCTTTAGTTCTTCTTCACTTTCTGCCATAAGGATGGTATCATCATCTGCACGTCTGAGGTTATTGATATTTCTCCTGGCAATCTTGATTCCAGCTTGTGCTTCATCCAGTCCAGCATTTCTCATGATGTACTCTGCATATAAGTTAAATAAGCAGGGTGACAATATACACCCTCACTAAATTTCTCTGTTAATTTTTTGCTTGCCTTTGTTCTCCATAAAAGCTAATTTTCATAGAATTATGTCTCGAGCATAGCACATGTTTGACAAATATTTATTGAATGGGAAAGAAAAGAATATTGTTATGGAAATATATGCATATGGTTGTTATTTTTCAGTCGTTAAGTCATGTCCAACTCTTAGAGACCCCATTAACTATAGAATCCCAGACTCCTGTCATCCACTATCTCCCAAAGTTTGCTCAAATCATGTCCACCAAGCCGGTGATGCCATCCAACCATCTCATCCACTGTCCTCCCCTTCTCCTCCTGCCTTCAATTGTTCCCAGCATCAGGGTCTTTTCCAATAGCCACCCACTTCAGCATCGGTCCTTCCAGTGAATACTGAGGGTTTATTTCCTTTAGGATTGACTGGTTTGATCTCCTTGTTGTCCAAGGGACTCTCTAACCCTAACTCTAACCCTAACCCTCCAGAACCACAATTTGAAAGCATCAGTTCTTAAGTGCTCAGCCTTCTTTATTTTCCACATCTCACATCCGTACATGGCTACTGGAAAAACTGTAGCTTTGACTATACCAACCTTTGTCAGCAAAGTGATATCTCTGCTTTTTAATACATTGTCTAGGTTTATCATCACTTTCCTTCCAAGAAACAAGTGTTTTTAAATTTCATGCCTGCAGTTAAGGACGACAGTGATTTTGGAGTCCAAGTAATTAAAATCTGTCTCTGCTTCTACTTTTTCTTCAAGTAGAAATGATCTTGAAATGATGAGACCAGATGCCATGATCTTAGTTTTTTGAATGTTGAGTTTTTAGCCAGCTTCCTCACTTTCTTCTTTTATCATCATCAACTGGCTCTTTAGCTCCTCTTCACTTTCTGCCATTAGCATGGTATCATCTGCATATCTGAGGTTGTTAATATTTCTCCCAGCAATCTTGATTCTAGCCTGTGATTCATCCAGCCTGGTATTTTGCATGATATACTTTTCATAGAAGTTAAATAAACAGAGTGACAATACACATTTGTCATACTCTTTTCCCAATTTTGAACTAGTCTGTTGTTCCATGTCTTGTTGTAACTGTTGCTCCTTTTCCCACTATTAGGTATCTCAGGAGACAAGTCATATGATCTGATACGCCCATACTCCCGTGCCTTTAAGAATTTCCCATGGTTTGTTATGATGCATACAGTCAAAGGCTTTAGTGTAGTGAATAAAACTGAAGTAGATATTTTTCTGGAACTTACTTCCTTTCTCCATGATCCAAAGAATATTGGCAATTTGATCTCTGATGTCTTTCTCAAAACCCAACTTGTACATCTGGAAATTCTTGGTTCATGTACTGCTGAAACCTAGCTTGAAGGATTTTGAGTAAACCTTACTAGCTTGTGCGATGAGCACAACTGTATGGTAGTCTGAACACTGTGTGGCATTGACCTTCTTTGGGATTAGAATGAAAAACTGACCTTTTCCAACCCTTTGCCACTACTGAGTTTTCCAAATTTGCTGACATATTGAGTGTGGCACTTTCACATCATTATTTTTTAGGATTTGAAATAGCTCAGATGGAAGTCTGTTACTTCCACTAGCTTTGTTCGTAGTAATGCTTCCTAAGGCCCATTGACTTCACCCTCCAGGATGTCTGGCTCTAGGTGAGTGACTGCATTATCATGGTTATCTGGGTCATTAAGACTTTTCATATATAATTCTTCTGTGTATCCTTGCCACCTCTTAATCTCTTCTGCTTCTGTTAGGTCCTTGCTGTTTCTCTCCTTTATTTTGCCCATCCTTGCATGAAAATTCCCCTTGATATCTCCAATTTTCTTGAAGAGGCCGCTAGTCTTTCTCACTCTATTTTTTCCCTCTATTTCTTTGAATTACTCATGTAAGAAAAGCCTTATCTCTCCTTGCTATTCTCTGGAATTCTGCATTCAGTTTGGTATGTCTTTCCTTTATTTTCCCTTGCCTTCAGGTTCTCTTTCTTCAGCTATTTGTAAAACCTCCTCTGACAACCACCTTGCCTTCTTGCATTTCTTTTTTGTTGGGGGGGGGGGTGCTGTGGATATTGGTTCTGTGCAATTACTATAAGCATTGATTTGACTGTTTCAAGTATTGTCAGTGTTATGCCCTGAGTCCGGTCCCCCCATACTGGTAGAATAAGACACTCGCAGCAATGCAAAAGCAAGAATGGGGTTTATTTCTAGCTCAAGCTAGGGCTCATGCCTCCTCCAGGGCAGTGGAGTGGGACAAGAGCCCCGAGCCCAGGTTACAGCGGTTTTTATAGTCTCAGGTTACATAAGCACCTATTTCTGTTCAAAAGATCAAGCTGGCAGAAGCTCATTGGCCAGTTCATGCACGCGCGGAAGCTCATTGGCCAGTTTATATGCGCGCGGGGTTTTTCTGGGGGATTTCCCTTTTTACTCTGATTGGCCCGACTTTTGGCGCCGGCGGGACTTTTCTAGGGAGGAGTTTCTTAATTTTGGCGCCAGCGGGATCTTCTTAGGGAGGAGTTTCTGTGGACTTAGCCTCCACCCTCTCTCCAGGAAATCAAAACTTAGGCCTAAGCAAGGTCTCAGGCCTATCCTGGCTACTCAGATGTTAGGGCTCCTAACATCAGAAGTCAAGTAAAACATGCTTTATACCATTATAATTATAACTAAATATTGTCTATAAATGCACTAATGCTTTCCACCCTTTTCGTATACCTCATCTTCATTGTTTACAGGAAATAATGTTTTCTCTTATGAAAAATAATGTCCCCAATTTTTAGGAGACTGATACTGATGAGCAAACTATCCTACATCCTATAATGCTTTATTATAGTTGTATTTGCTTATATAGCTTTTTTTTCATAATAGACCATGGGGCTTCTCAAATGGTACCAGTTGTAAAGAATCCACGTCTCAGTGTAAGAGATACAATAGACAAAGGTTTTGATCCTTGGGTTGGGAAGATCTCCTGGAGTAGGAAATGGCAACCCACTCCAGTATTCATGCCTGGAAAATTCCATGGACAGAGGAGCCTGGCAGGTTACAGTCCATGGGATTGTAAAGAATCAGACACAAATGAGCAAGCACAGGCCCACACATCCTAATAGATTATAAGCTCCATAAAGGCAGGAACCAAGTTGTATTTATATTGTTAGTACCTGACACAGTGAAGGCATTAAACATATTGAATGTTAGCATGTGGACAAAGACTAAAGTATTTGGATCTTCATGTCTGCATCTCAAGGCCTGGTTAACATTTTACAAAGATATTCATTAGTATGCTAATAAGTTGATGTCCTTGACATCCTATGCAGACATAGTTCCTAGTGGCATTTGTTAGGTTCAACCTCCACAATGTCCTGCTATTCAATTAATTGTGTGGTGATAAGCAATAAAAATTCCAATTTAGCATACCCTCATTCTAGCTCATTAATGATCTATAGTTTTATAATATAATTTATTGATACCAATGACTTGTTTTTCTGGTGTTAGTTTAGCTTTGTCTTGAGGAATAAGCCTGTATTAAAAATAAAAGGGATAATAATAAGCCTCTGTCAAAGCACTTACCACATGTACTATTTTAAAACCTATGTTTGGCAAAACATAATATTCTAGCCCTCTATTGGGTAATCACAGTCAACTTCCCATTGAAATGTTCTGAGAGATTGTGAAGAATAGAACACTGATCGGGATTACTGACATCAGTATTTCACTTTCCTTTATTTATGGATATAGCAAATATTCTCAAGCACCTACAATATAGCACTGTGCAAAGATCTGGATACATAGAAGTGAACAAGATTGACATGGTCTCTTTCTTATAGAACTTATACTATAGTAAGGAATGAATATCTTTTGAAACACATTTTTAAAATATTAATCCAGGATATCTTTTGTATTTATCTAAAAGTTAGAAAGATGTGACTTGGTTAATTTTTTAATGAATATAAGATTTTAAATTTTATCTCTACCTGAAGCATTCTTAATTTAAGCAAATTATAATATTATGACTGTGGTTTATTAACACCAGTTTTCCCAGCAGCAAGATCACTAACTTTGGAAACCAGTATTAAAGAATTAGGGGCTTCTCTGGTGACTCAGACAGTAAGGAATCTGCCTGCAATGCAGGAGACCTGGGTTCAATCTCTGGGTTGGGAAAATCCACTGGAGGAGGGAATAGCTACCCACTCCAGTATTCTTGCCTGAGAAATCCCATTGACAGAGGAGCCTGACAGGCTACAGTCCATAGGTTTCAAAAGTTGGTGCCGACTTAGAGACTAAATCATCACCACTAAGGTGAACATGACCAAAATTTAAGAAACTAAAATGGAGGCCTCAAAAAAAAACAGAATGTAATTTTTCACAAATTTATCTATACTAAGGGGAAAAGATTTGATATTTCAAAACTATCAATAGGAAGGTCCCTGATAAGTGCCCCAACTTTTACTTTATACTAGCAAAAGGGCTCCATTGGTGATGGACAGGGAAGCCTGGCATGCTGCAGCCCATGGGGTCGCAGTCAGACACGACTGAGCGACTGGACTGAACTGAACAAAAAGCCATAGAATGAGGGCCAGCTAGAGATATATGGAGGTTTTAAAACACCTCAACCCAAACCTAATTGAGATCAGTTACATTTGACTATACAACCAGTCCCCTTAGCCTATTTTATCTAGGAGAAAGGTGATTTTTTTTTTCTTCCTGGAGGAAGATAGCGTCTAAAGTCTGTATAATTTTTAATATACAATGTAGGGCATTCAAGGAAAACAGCATATGAAAGGTTGTACAGATAGTAAAACCCTAGAGATTAAAAACATATAATAGAATTGCCAGGGAGAAGAGTGAGGGGAAAGGATAGTGAGGAATTTGGGGATCACATGTACACATTGCTATATTTTAAATGGATAACCAACAAGGTCGTACTGTATAGCACATGGAAATATACTCAACATTATGTGGCAGCTTGAATGGGAGTGGAGTTTGAGGGAGAATGGATACAAGTATAAGCATGGCTGAGTCCCTTTGCTGTTCACCTGAAACTATCACAACATTGTTAACCAACTATACTCCAGTATAAAAGATAAAGTTTAAAAGCACTTAAAAATGAAATAAAGTTAAAGTAGATAATATAGACCCACAAATAATCCAGAAGCTAAAGTAGCAGACAGTGACTATAAGGTAATTATGGATAGTCTCAAAGCAATAGATGAAATGATGGAAAATCTTATCAGCTTATTTAATTGGTGGAAAAAATCAAGCTGAAATTCTAAAAATTAAAGATAAGATAAATTAAGAAATCAACAGACAGGTTAAATAACATGCCAAACATAGAAGAAAAGAATATTAATGTATTAGAAGATAAATCAACAGCAAATATTCAAAGCAAACCCAGAGAGAAATAAGACAGAGGTACAGAGAAGAATATGAGTCACAGTAGACATAATATCATTTATATATGAATAATAGGAATTTCATGAAAAGACAGAAATAACAGACTAGAAGAAACATTCGATAAAATTAGTGGCTAAGAATTTTTTCAAACTGATGAAAATTGTGAAATCACAATTTGAAAAAAGTATGAACCACAAGGGTGGCTAATACAAAGACTTCTGTGCTAAGAACATCATAGACAAATTTCTGAAGACAGGGGGACCAGAAAAAAAAAGTGAATAGTCTTCAAAAGGGCATCAATAAGATTAACAGATAGTTTTCCAATTAAAAAAAAACAATGGGATCTAACTGATCTTAGGCAAATAACTGTAAATGCTGGACAAAAACCAAACTAGAATTGTATACCAAAAAAATACTATTCAAAATTGAACATTAAAACAATCTAAACAAAATATGTTTGGAGACAAAAGAAAAGTTATCAGAGACTGTAATACAGAAATATAGGAAGGAATGGAAAGGGTAAATATACAGTACATAGAAATGAATATTGAAGATACAAAAATTAATAATATCTTAGAATATTAAAAATAATGACGAATTAAATGCATGATGACAACAAAACAAAAGATGGCAGATTGATAAGACTAAAGTGCCATAAGGTTCTAGCTTTTAGGTAAAAATGATAAAAGTAATAATTTACATTCGACTGCAACAAAATCCCATGGACGGAGGAGCCTGGTGGTGCAGTCCATGGGGTCGCGAAGAGGCGGACACGACTGAGCGCCTTCATTTTCACTTTTCACTTTCATGCATTGGAGGAGGAAATGGCAACCCACTCCAGTGTTCTTGCCTGGACAGTCTCAGAGACGGGGGAGCCTGGTGGGCTTCCGTCTACGGGGTCGCACAGAGTCGGACACGACTGAAGCGACTTAGCAGCAGCAGCAGCAGCAACAACAATACAAGGCTGCATATTTTAGTATCTAGAAAAGCCACCAAAAACAGAGTAAATATCCTAAATTAAAAACTTGATAGAAGAAAAGTAAAATAATACAAATACTCTAAAGGAAGTAAGAAAGAAGATAAAATGGGACTTAAATAGACAAAACAAATATTAAGACAGTAGACATATACTGTTTCCTTAAATGTAAATGCAATGTATGCTTTGATTAAAAGATTAAGGTTGTTTGACTTGCCTTAAATATAAAGATTTTAGCACTGAGTGCAAAAACATAAAAAAAAGTAAACCAAGAAACAAGATGTAAAAGAAAAGCTTGTGTAACCTTACTGATGGAAAACATCAAATTTTAAAATAAGAAGGCTTTGACTTCCCTAGTGGTCCAGTGGCTAAGTATCAACCTGCCAATGCAGGGAACATGGGTTCAATCCTTGGCCCGGGAAGAACCCACGTGCCACAGGGCACCTAAACTGAGACTGCACTCTAGAGTCCACACACCACAACTGCTGAAGCAGGGGCTCCCTAGAGACCATGCTCCACAAGAGAAGCCACCACAGTGAGAATCCCATGCACCATAACTGGCAAAAGCCCACACAAACGAAAACCTGATGCAACCAAAAATTAATTAATAATTTTAATAAATAAAATAAAATGCCTTAATAGAAATAAAGAACATTTCACAAGAATAAAGGGTTTTGCCACTAGATATACATCGAAATTTTAAATCTGCATGCACTCAATAACAGCACCTAAATATATAAAGGAAAAACCCAGTGCAATTAAGAAGCAATATAGGCAAATCCACAATTACCTGGAGGATTTTAACAAGCTTCTCTCAATAAATAACTGATAGAACAAGCAAAACCCAAATCATCAATGCTATGTTAGATGAGAACAACACAGACAATATATGTGACCTAAAATGTCTCACACAAAGCAGACTGCTCTCAGAAACATTCTCTTCATTCGTGGCCTGGCTTTCCATCCTTATATGCACACCTGTAATCACAGGTCTCCCTCTCTAGAACACGTTCCTCTTTTCCTTGAGAAAACACCAACTCTTCTAAACAAGGCATACTTATTTTTGGCCCTTTCCTAAGTCTGCAGGAAATTCCAGGTGTCTTCCAGATGACTCATGTTTCCAGGATCTAGGTAAAGGATGGTTTCTATGCCCCATGGAAAAAAGAGACTATAAGACCTCTCAATCAAGTTTTATTTTCCATTAGTAAGAATGTGGAACTGCTATTTCCAGAGCTAGTAACCTCTTTAATGACATTTAACTCTCAAAGCCAAACATTCTATCAGTTAAAAAAAGAATAGTTATCTGACAATGAGCCCTAACTTTGGCATATTTAATCCTGAACCCTCTTGATTGCACTAAAGAGCATTGGGCTCTTTCCTCTTCTGTCAGCCAAGAGTCACAAAAAATAACATACTAGTTTTCAATGGCTGCTTCCACTGCTACTCTGGGGATTGCACTGGCTTTAATTACTTGGGTCTTTCTTTAATAAAAGGAGAGTAAAACAGTTTCAGTGTTTTCTGATCAAATAAGGATGCTTTCTTCTCCCATGAGAAAGAGATGAAAGAGTAATGGGCAATTTACCAGCTGAATGAACTTCTGTGATACTCCTGATAGCTGTTCAAACATGTCCAGATGAAACACACTAGAAAAGATTTTCTTGAGGGAAGAAGGAAGGGGCAATACAAGAGTAGTGGGTTTAAGAGGTCCAAACTATCATATATAAAATAAGCTACAAGGAAATATTGTATAACACAGAGAATATAGCCAATATTTTAATTATAAATGGAATATAAACTTCAAAAATTGTAAATCAGTATATTGTACACTTGTAACTTATATAATATTGTACATCAACTATATTTCAATTGAAAAAAGATTTTATCACAAAGAAATATTTGGCTAGCACCAACTAAAATAGTGATTTTTAACTGTTAGTGTCTAACATATATTAAAAATAAAAGGAAAAAGTAAAAAATGTTGGATACTTAAGCAAAAAAAAGAAAAAGGGGATAAACAGACGAACTATATAAAATCTATTGATACTTCCATGTAAATTAATGATATTTGTATTGATAATACAATAACAGTTAAAACATATAGTGCCTAAACCATGTCAAATATTGTTCTAAGCCTTTGCAATCTACTCTGATGCTTATTTTACAGATGTGAAAATTAATTATAGGAGAGGTTAAGCAGCTTGCCCAGAGTCACAGAACTAATGAGTGTAAAGAGGGATTTGAACCCAGTTTTTTGGGGAGCCTATCTGGGAGGCTATACCTTTCATCAGATTGCTATAACAGATTCAAAGATGAAGGATGAGTTTTAGTAAAACTTTCATTCAGCAATACACTGTTGAGACACCTTATTCTGGCTTCCTCTCAAAATTATGTAATAATAGATTTTCTTTAGGATCTTCCAAATAATTCTTTGGTACTGCATTTTTCCCATTTTGACAGCTCTCCATAAGACATCAAGGCATAGAATTTGAGCTAGAATCCAGATCTCCTGACCCCATCCAGGGCTCTGTCTATCATGCCATCAAACTACATCACTGATTTTTCTATCTGGCACCATGTTTCTGCAATTATTATTCATATTCTCACTTATGTGTATTTCACAGACTTCAGTTTTATTACATAGCTACATCCCATGTCTTGGAAACCAGCTTTTTCTGTCACTGTGGCAGTTTGCATTGCATCACTCAAAACATTCTGAATATGCTTTCAACTGACAACAGTAATATTGAAAACTAAATCTTTGTAATTCTAGCCTTAATCCTTCCAAGGAATAAATTATTTAATTTCAGCATTTGGTAACATTCTATTTACTCAGTATATGGTTTTCATCTTTTTTTTAGCGAACACAACATTGGTGAAGCCCTCTGCCTTCTCTGCATAGTCTGCTCTGGTTTCGTTTGCCTTATAGACTTCCATTTATGACCAGACATAATAATTAATATTTCCCTATAGAAAAGTACATTATAGTAATATTAGAAATGTTGATACCTTACCAAATATTTGTCAAAACCTGTGGACAGTTGCCTTCAGAATACTAGAAATTGGTTTGTTAAATATGAGGTCATGAGACATTTTTCTGTAGGCTCTGATAGTTGGGAAATAATAGAATGGCTTCACTAGCAAAATAAATCTTGGGTTGGAATGTGGTTTACAATGCAACTTAAAAATGATTCAAAATTACACTTTAAAAAATGGTGAAATGCAGTTTTTCAACCCTGTCTATAGAACTTTTTCTGGTATGTTAAACGTCTGAAGTAATAACAAGAACTATACTTTGGCATAAATTTACAGAACAAAAGGAGAGTGAGCTTTTACTACTGAGTAGGTATATTGCTAGATGGAGGATTTGTAGTAAATCCCAACAAAATTGCAGTTTGGGTTGAAATATTTCACAGTGGAAGCAGTGCTTATGGCTGTGAAAGGCTTCAATGGCATTTCCAAAGATAAACACTGCCTATTCTGTGCCCCAATCAAAATAAAAGGTCTGCAGTAACAGACCCAGAGTGGATGTTATTGCATTTCATCTTTAATGCTGATTGAGTGTCTATGCTTTGGCTTCTAAAAGAACTGACTATTTTATTTCCATGGTGGATTTTCTTTTCCATACTTCGCATTCAAAGGTGGACAAACAGGCCGCTTCAAAGACTTTCTTAGTGTGTAGCTTCCATAAACGAGCCCTGTGTTTCAGACCAATGCAAATGAGTATTGTCAGGAATGGTCTTCAAAATCCTGAAGATATTTTTAACTATTAAAAAAAATCATACAAAAGATCAGACCATTGTTTAGAACTAGATTGTAAATGTTGTACTTGAGTGACTGAGAGGTTTAGGTAATCAGGTTCTCTGAGACATTAATTCATGCATTGATATTGAGGAGCAGTGTTAGTATTTAATGTGAACAAAGAGTAGATGAAACGAAACTGGTGACTGAACTGATAACATCCTGAAAACAGGGGCGATCTTTAGTTTACCACTGATTCTCAAATGTACAACAAAAAATTTGACAAGTAAACTTTTAATATTTTAAAGAATGAATGAGATCTGTATTAGAATTTGGACTCTACCTTGTAGGCATGAGAGACCCCAAAGAACTTCGAAAGAAAATAAAATGCATACCTTAGAAGATAACTAAGTTAAGTGGTCTGAAGCAACTGGTCTATCAGCTGCAATTGATATAACTGGGAATATTCTGTCCAGAAAAACAAAGATTTAGAAAGCTATAATTACTCTCCAAATATATGAAATTCTGCTCAATGACAAGAACAATAAACATCTGTGTAGTTCCAAGAAAAAGAATCAGAACCAACGGGTGAGTATTTAATGAAGAACAATGGAGTTCAATTTAAAGGAAAACGTGTTTTTATTTTTTTAAATTTAGAAATGTCCACCAAACTGTGTACTGTGAGTGGGTACTATATCACTGTAAGTGTTCACGCAAAGTTTAGTATGAGTCCCTGAAAGCCAAAATTCTTGTTGTATCCCTGTATCTATAACATATTTATCACATTGAAAGATTTAACACATGCTTGGGCTTCCCTGGTGGCACAGCTGGTAAAGAATCCACCTGCAATGCGGGAGACCTGTGTTCAATCCCTGGGTTGGGAAGATCCCCGGGAGAAGGGAAAGGCTACCCACTCCAGTATTCTGGCCTGGAGAATTCCAGGGACTGTATAGTCCATGCGGTTGCAAAGAGTCAGACATGACTTTCGCTATTGAATGAATATATCACAGACTTGGTAGAACTCTCCCAGGCATATTGTAGCCCTGCTCATTACCCTCTGTTTAACTTATACCTCTGTTTTGTTTTCAGAAACCCTACTAGTTCCCTATAATTTAAAGTCAGTAGGAAGTACACTGAACCTAAAAACTGAACTAAAGTCATATGTATTTTTGTCCCAAATAGCCAAGATGAGTGAAAATTATGTGTAAAGGAAACTATAGTTTTAGAGAAATTAGTTTTATTATTACAGAAGATTATACTTTTACTTCTTAAGTATCCCCCATTTGTCACTTGAAAGTTAGCCTGTTTTAAAGTGTTTAATATATTTTCATGAATGATTTAACTTTGCAAAGAACTTTGGTAAATATTTGATATGCTGTTATTAAATTTTCTTTTGCTGACCTAACCTTTTGACAGTTATTTTACTTTAGCCTGATCTTACTCGATTTAAGTCATTTCCACATTTGGATAGTCATTCAAAAGAAAGATTTGCGAGAATATGTGTGTTTATACCTTCTTATTAAAGGTTATCTATCCTAGAAACTTACATTTTTCTAGATAAAGTAAGTCCAAATGGCAGGCTACTATTCCGTTGCTATTCTGCTGCAATAATAGGATCAACTTAAACAGATCAAGGGAAAAAGAGTGTCAGAAACACAAAGAAATATTTTGTACAATATACCTTAACCTTGCCAGGGAGATATGATCATTTTTTTTTTCCCTTAAGAGGCCAAATAACACAAGGCAAGTTTTGGATTGTTAGTGAGAAAAAGAAAATTAGTGAATTCTCATACAGTTTCATTATAAATTATGTTCAATAGCAAATTCAATTGATTTGTATCATTTATTTTAGCGAAAAATAACAAACTGGCAAGCATATATTTCTCTTCTGTTTTAAATTTCCCATATATATATATATATATATGGGAATGGGGTATATTTTATTAACATATATATATGGGGTATATTTATGAACATATATACATATGAAAATATGAAGAGCTTGATAAAATCATAACTTGGTGAGAAAAGGGAGGCCGTAGCAAACTGGAAAATTAAAAGGAAATATAAGAAGATAAAATATTAGACAAAATAAGATTAAAATATAAAGCAATGAAATAACAAATACAAGAATAGGAGATAGGATCTGCTTTTTCCAAGTTCAGAAACATTATATGCCAATTTCAGAAGTGAGCTTTCTGGCAATCATGGAGATAATTAATTAAAGAACTACTTCTAGAACAGCTGATATAGTGGGACTGAAAAAATTCTATAGTATTTTTTCATCCCACTTGCTTTGACTCAACAGATAAAACCCAAGCGTTGTATTTTAAGAAAATAATTTTCTGCATAGAATAAACTTACTATGTGGATGGGGAATCTAAGATAAGAAGTAGTTTTTGAAAATGTTGGATGTTAATAGGAGACATGGCGAATGCAAGTTAAAAAAGCAAAAAAAAGAATTCAACTTTACATTAAGAGAAAAATGCACTGGAGTTCTCGAACTAACATAGACTCTTATTTTCACAATAAAAGGTAGCATGTGCTACAGCCTCATTTTCATTCATTCTGAAATGGAAGTGGCCAGTCAGTATACTGTCAGTATATCACCCAGCAGGCTCCTCTGTCCATGGAATTTCCCAGGCAAGAAAACTGCAGTGGGTTGCCATTTCCTTCTCCAGGGGAGCTTCACCATCCAGAGATCAAACCTGGGTCTCCTGCATTGCAGGCGGATTCTTTACCAACTCAGCCACCTTGGAAGCCTTTGGTGTGGTATGGTAGATGGCCAATCAATGTTAATAATTTCTATTATGTTTTCACTTATCTATCCTTTGTATAACTATGTCTAGTAAAATTCATTCAGTGGTTTACAGAATGAAAAAAAATGTGTGCACTAGCTATAGAATACTCAGTTTTATTTCCATTATAAACATAAGTTGATAGCATAATTAATTGGTCCATAATTTGTTGATCTCATTGTTTTGTTGTTGTGCTCAATCACTCAGTTGTGTCTGACTCTTTGCAGCTCCTGTAGCCAGCCAGGCTCCTCTGTCTATGGAATTTTCCAGGCAAGAATACTAGAGCAGATTGTCGTTCCCTACTCCAGAGGATCTGCCCAATCCAGGGATCAAATGCTCATCTCTTGCATATCCTGCATTGGCAGGTGGATTGTTTACCACTAGCGCCACCTGGGAAGGCCGGTTGATATAACATGTATTATAAAAAAATATTAATAACACACAGCTCAGTTCAGTGGCTCAGTCCTATCTGACTCCTTGTGACCCCATGGACTGCAGCACATCAGACCTCCCTGTCCATCACCAACTCCTGGAGTTTACTTAAACATGTCCATTGAGTCAGTGATGCCATCCAACCATCTCATCCTCTGTCGTTCCCTTCTCCCCCTGCCTTTAATCTTTCCCAGCATCAGGGTCTTTTCTAATGAGTCAGTTCTTCACATCAGGTAGCCAAAATATTGGAGTTTTAGATTCAGCATCTGTCCTTCCAATGAATATTCAGGACTGATTTCCTTTAGGATGGACTGGTTGGATCTCCTTACAGTCCAAGGGACTCTCAAGAGTCTTCTTCAAAACCACAGTTCAAAAGCATCAATTCTTTGCTGATTAGCTTTCTTCATAGTCCAACTCTCATATCCATACATGACTACTGGAAAAACCATAGCTTTAACTAGATGGACCTTTGTGGCAAAGTAATGTCTCTGCTTTTTAATATGCTGTCTAGGTTGGTTATAACTTTCCTTCCAAGGAGTAAGCATCTTTTAATTTCATGGCTACAGTCACCATCTACAGTGATTTTGGAGCCCAGGAAAATAAAGCCTGTCACTGTTTCCACTGTTTCCCCATATATTTGTCGTGAAGTGATGGGACCGGCTGCCGTGATCTTAGTTTTCTGAATGTTGAATTTTTAAGATAACATTTTCACTCTCCTCTTTCATTTTCATGAGGAGGCTCTTTAGTTCTTTTTTGCTTTCTGCCATAGTGTGGTGTCATCTGCATATCTGAGGTTATTGATATTTCTCCTGGCAATCTTTATTCCAGATTGTGCTTCATCCAGCCCAGCATTTCTCATGATGTACTCTGCATATAAGTTAAATAAGCAGGGTGACAATATACAGCCTTGATGTACTCCTTTCCCTATTTGGAACCAGTCTGTTGTTCCATGTCCAGTTCTAACCATTGCTTCTTGACCTGCATTCACATTCTCAAGAGGCAGTTAAGTGGTCTGATATTCCCATCTCTTTAAGAATTTTCCACAATTTGTTGTGGTCCACAAAGGCTTTGCTATAGTCAGTAAAGCAGAAGTAGATGTTTTTCTGGAACGCACTTGCTTTTTCGATGCTCCAAGGGATGTTGACAATTTGATGTCTGGTTCTTCTGCCTTTTCTAAATCCAGCTTGAACATCTGGAAGTTCATGGTTCATGTATTGCTGAAGCCTGGCTGGGAGAATTTTGAGCATTCCTTTACTCGCGTGTGAGATGAGTGCAACTGTGCGGTAGTTTGAGCATTCTTTGGCATTGCCTTTCTTTGGGATTGGAATGAAAACTGACATTTTCCAGTCTCGTGTCCATTGCTGAGTTTTCCAAATTTGCTCTAGGTGCATGATCACACCATTGTGATTATCGGGGTCATGAAGATCTTTTTTGTACAGTTCTTCTGTGTATTCTCGCCATCTCTTCTTAATATCTTCTGCTTCTGTTAGGTCTGTACCGTTTCTGTCTTTTATTGAGCCCATCTTTGCATGAAATGTTCCCTTGGTATCTCTAATTTTCTTGAAGAGATCTCTAGTCTTTCCCATTCTATTGTTTTCCTCCATTTCTTGGCACTGATCACAGAGGAAGGCTATCTTACCTCTCCTTGCTATTCTTTGGAACTCTGCATTCAAATGGGTATAGCTTTCCTTTTCTCCTTTTCCTTTTGCTTTTCTTCTACTTACAGCTATTTGTAAGGCCTCCACAGACAACTATTTTGCCTTTTTGAATTTCTTTTTCTTGGAGATGGTCTTGATCCTTGCCTGCTGTACAATGTCACAAACCTCTGTCCATAGTTCTTCAGGCAATCTGTTTATAAGATCTAATCCCTTGAATCTGTCACTTCTACCTTATAATCGTAAGGATTTGATTTAGGTCATACCTGAATGGTCTAGTGGTTTTCCCTACTTTCTTCAATTTAAAAAACACCTAAAACTCCAGAAATCTTTAAAGTTGGTAGTATTTTCCATATATGTAGAATGCAGTTTCTGTTTTTTTTTTTTTTTTTACAAGCTGGGTTTCACCTAGCTTTTATGGCAACATGAATCAATTAGAAAAAAGAGCTCCTTGTCTGGTCAGTTGCAGTCCTGATGGTACAAGATTGGGTATACAGAAGGAAACTTTGGAAAGAAAAATACCTTTCCTCTGGAGAGATGAAGCCTACTCTCAGTTCAGTCGCTCAGTCATGTGTGACTCTCCGCGACCCCATGAATCACAGCACACCAGGCCTCCCTGTCCATCACCAACTCCCGGAGTTCACTCAAACTCATGTCCACAGAGTTGGTGATGCCATCCAGCCATCTCATTCTCTGTCGTCCCCTTCTCCTCCCCCCCTCAACCTTTCCCAGCATCAGAGTCTTTTCCAGTGAGTCAACTCGTAGCATGAGGTGGCCAAAGTATTGGAGTTTCAGCTTTATCATCAGTCTTTCCAATGAACACCCAGGATTGATCTCCTTTAGAATGGACTGGTTGGATCTCCTTGTAGTATGAGGGACTCTCAAGAGTCTTCTCCAACACCACAGTTCAAAAGCATCGATTTTTTGGCAATCAGTTTTCTTCACAGTCCAACTCTCACATCCATACATGACCATGGGAAAAACCATAGCCTTGACTAGACGGACCTTTGTTGGCAAACTAATGTCTCTGCTTTTTAATATACTATCAAGGTTGGTCATAACTTTCCTTCCAAGGAGTAAACGTCTTTTAATTTCATGGCTGCAATCAGCATCTGCAGTGATTTTGGAACCCCCAAAAATAAAGTCTGACACTGTTTCCACTGTTTTTCCATCTATTTCCCATGAAGTGATGGGACCAGATGCCATGATCTTTGTCTTCTGAATGTTGAGCTTCAAGCCAAACTTTTCACTCTGCTCTTTCACTTTCATCAAGAGGCTTTTGAGTTCCTCTTCACTTTCTGCCATAAGGGTAGTGTCATCTGCATATCTGAGGTTATTGATATTTCTCCCGGCAATCTTGATTCCAGCTTGTGCTTCTTCCAGCCCAGCGTTCCTCATGATGTACTCTGCATATAAGTTAAATAAGCAAGGTGACAATATACAGCCTTGACGTACTCCTTTTTCTATTTGGAACCAGTCTGTTGTTCCATGTACATTTCTGACTGTTGTTTCCTGACCTGCATACAGGTTTCTCAAGAGGCAGGTCAGGTGGTCTGGTATTCCCATCTCTTTCAGAATGTTCCACAGTTTACTGTGATCCACACAGTCAAAGGCTTTGGCATAGTCAATGAAGCAGAAATAGATGTTTTTCTGGAACTCTCTTGCTTTCTCCATGATCCAGCGGATGTTGGCAATTTGGTCTCTGGTGCCTCTGCCTTTTCTAAAACCTGATTGAACATCTGGGAGTTCACGGTTCACATATTGCTGAAGCCTAGCTTGGAGAATTTTGAGCATGACTTTACTAGCATGTGAGATGAGTGCAATTGTGTGGTAGTTTGAGCATTCTTTGTCATTGCCTTTCTTTGGGATTGGAATGAAGACTGACTTCTTCCAGTCCTGTGGCCACTGCTGAGTTTTCCAAATCTGCTGGCATATTGAGTGCAGCACTTTCACAGCATCATCTTTCAAGATTTGAAATAGCTCAACTGGAATTCCATCACCTCCACTAGCTTTGTTAGTAGTGATGCTTTCTAAGGCCCACTTGACTTCACATTCCAAGATGTCTGGCTCTAGATCAGTGATCACGTTATCGTGACTATCTTGGTTGTGAAGATCCTTTTTGTACAGTTCTTCTGTGTATTCTTGCCACCTCTTCTTAATATCTTCTGCTTCTGTTAGGTCCATACCATTTCTGTCCTTTATCGAGCCCATCTTTGCATGAAATGTTCCCTTGGAATCTCTAATTTTCTTGAAGAGGTCTCTTATCTTTCCTATTCTGTTGTTTTCCTCTATTTCTTTGCATTGATCACTGAGGAAGGCTTTCTTATCTCTCCTTGCTATTCTTTGGAACTCTGCATTCAGATGCTTATATCTTTCCTTTCCTCCTTTGCTTTTCACTTCTCTTCTTTTCACAGCTATTTGTAAGGCCTCCTCAGACAGCCATTTTGCTTTTTTGCATTTCTTTTCCATGGGGATGGTCTTGGTCCCTGTCTCCTGTACAATGTCACGAATCTCCGTCCAGAGTTCATCAGGCACTCTATCTATCAGATCTAGACCCTTAAATCTATTTCTCACTTCCACTGTATAATCATAAGGAATTTGATTTAGGTCATATCTGAATGGTCTAGTGGTTTTCCCTACTTCTTCAATTTCAGTCTGAATTTGGCACTAAGGAGTTCATGATCTGAGCCACAGTCAGCTCCTGGTCTTGTTTTTGCTAACTGTATACAGCTTCTCCATCTTTGGCTGCAAAGAATATAATCAATCTGATTTTGGTGTTGACCATCTGGTGATGTCCATGTGTAGAGTCTTCTCTTGTGTTGTTGGAAGAGGGTGTTTGCTATGACCAGTGCATTCTCTTGGCAAAACTCTATTAGCCTTTGCCCTGCTTCATTCCGTGCTCCAAGGTCAAATTTACCTGTTACTCCAGGTGTTTCTTGACTTCCTACTTTTGCATTCCAGTCCCCTATAATGAAAAGGACATCTATTTTGGGTGTTAGTTCTAAAAGGTCTTGTAGGTCTTCATAGAACCATTCAACTTCGGCTTCTTCAGCGTTATCTGTTGGGGCGTAGGCCTGGATTACTGTAATATTGAATGGTTTGCCTTGGAAACGAACAGAAATCATCCTGTCGTTTTTAAGATTGCATCCAAGTACTGCATTCCGGACTCTTTTGTTGACCATGATGGCTACTCCATTTCTTCTAAGGGATTCCTGCCCACAGTAGTAGATATAATGGTCATCTGAGTTAAATTCACCCATTCCAGTCCATTTTAATTCACTGATTCCTAGAATGTCTATGTTCACTCTTGCCATCTCCTGTTTGACTACTTCCAATTTGCCTTGATTCATAGACCTAACATTCCAGGTTCCTATGCAATATTGCTCTTTACAGCACCGGACCTTACCTCTATCACCGGTCACATCCACAACTGGGTATTGGATTTGCTTTTGCTCCATCCCTTTATTCCTTCTAGAGTTATTTCTCCACTGATCTCCAGTAGCATACTGGGCACCTACCGACCTGGGGAATTCCTCATTCAGTATCCTATCATTTTGCCCTTTGATACTGTTCATGGGGTTCTCAAGGCAAGTATACTGAAGTGGTTTGCCATTCCCTTCTCCAGTGGACCACATTCGGCTGTGGTCCATGTGATCAGATCGACTAGTTTCCTGTGATTATGATTTCAGTGTGTCTGCCCTCTGAAGCCCCCTCGCAATACCTACCCTCTTAGTTGGGTTTCTCTTACCTTGGGTGTGGGATATCTCTTCACAGCTGCTCCAAGAAAGTGCAGCCGCTGCACCTTACCTTGGATGAGGGGTATCTCCTCAACGTTGCCCCTCCTGACCTTGAACGTGGAGTAGTTCCTCTCGGCCCTCCTGCGCCCGCGCTGCCACTGCCTATTGGACCGTGGGGTAGCTCCTCTGGGCCGCCGGACCTGGCCTCAGGCGTGGGGTAGCTCCTCACCGGCGGGCCAGCATCTCTCACGTCTGCGCCGCCGGGGCTGGGAAGCCTACTCTAGGACTCATGATTTGGTTGTTGAAGAACAGATTGGATTTTATTTATTAACTTGTTTGGGTGACTTTGTATTACCTGTTTATGGTTACCCTACTCAAAAATGCTGAGGATTAAATTTTTTCTTTGGCTGTTTATAAACTGAATCAAGAAGTGAAGAACTTGAATAGGGTCAAATGGGCAGTAACAGTAATGAGCAGGGTCCTATAGGGCCTTCCCAGAACAGGCACTTCCCCCATATCTTCTGCTTTAGCTCAGCTCTGAAGTGCCTAGATAACTGTATTTGATGCATATTTTCTGACTTGTTTTGCAAATGTTAAAACCTCTTGCCAAATAGAAGATATTAACTACTTGATGACCATGAGCATAAATAACCCCAGGCTTTATAGAGCCTAAGTGGCTCACACAATAAAGACTCTGCCTGCAATGCAAGAGACCCAGGTTTGATCTGTGAGTCAGCGAAATCCCCTGGAGAAGGGAATGGCAACACACTGCAGTATTCTTGCCTTGAGAATTCCATGGACAGAACAGTGTGGCTGGCTACAGTTCATGGGGTCGCAAAGAGTCAGACAGGACTGAGCAAACAACTTTATCACTATTATCACACTGGTGATAGTGTCATTATCATGACTGATAATGTTAACCCCTGTGACACCACCCTGTTACCTCACCATCAGTGGATCAGAGAATTGTGCATGAGATGGTCACAAACCTGGATCCCCTTCCCTCACCTGGCTTTTAAAATTGCTTTCCTGAAACCCTTCTGGTAGTTGTGGGTATTTTACAGCATGAGTCACCAGTCTCCTCACATAACTCTGCAATAAACATTTCTGTGTTCCAAACTCCAGTGTTTTGGCAGGCTCACGAACTTGTGCTAGCATAAGTAAGACAGTTGAACACAAATAAAGGCCCTCCAAAACCAAGTCCAGTGATCTCTCCGTAGCAAGGAGAAGCCAATTCTGACTCTATATTGGGACTGTTTCTTTGACTTGCTTTTCATTGTTTTTGTTATTACAGGCATACATAATGGCCTGTCTCAGAGGACCTTGTCCCTTGCCTAACTGTTAAACTATAGTGCTTTTGTTTAGCTCACAAGGAGATAATCTGACCTTGCCCACCTGTGAATGACTACAAAAAAGAAGAGATTAATAACATGTCCCTTCCAAAGGATGGCTTTTCTGGAGATGTTTTCCAAGATTGAAGACCCTTTTTACTTTACTTCCTTACTGCATCTCCCACTCTATTCTGCCTTTTTATTTTTGTTCTTCACCACTTCTCTCTCTGGTTCTATAAAAGAACTCTGTGGGAGAGGGTGAAGGTGGAATGATTGGACAGAATGGAATTGTAGCATGTATATTATCATAAGTGACCAGTCCAGGTTCGACGCATAAATTTTCCTCTGTTCATTTCTTTGCATTTGTGCTTTTTTAATAAAATTCTTTTTTAGAAAAAAAAAAAAAGAACCTAGCATACAGACACTGACAAGATGGCTTCTTTGAGACATTAATCTGCCATATTCTCAGTGAGCCAGCTTCCAGAGCAAAGTCATATTTCTTACCTTAACACCTTGGCTCTCGGATTCATTAGCCTGTTGTGTGTTGAGCGGAGCAAGCTTGGACTCAGTAACATTTCTATGAAGTCACTACCTGCCATTCATCAGATTGGTTCAAGTCTTCTATTAAAAAATAAATAAAAAGGAATAACCTGCACAGTTGTGATACAAAAATAATAATTTAAACTTTCACATGTGAGACTTCTTACTTCACATTTTGGTTTTGCTGAATAAGTCACTTGAGTAATAATTTTGTGTCCTACAATATTTTCACAATAACTGACAAGTAAATAACTTACCAAAGTAGAATATATCCATAAGCCCATAGTTCTCTAAAGATTTTTAGCTGACCAGAGTTATTTTAAAATGGATAAAATAAAAGTATAACCTTGTGGAAAACTGTTTTCTATTTTCAAAATGTTTATTATTAGTATTTTATGCAATTATTAAGTAGCCCTACGTATAATTGGAATCCTTAAGATTGTTCTGCCCAGAAAAAAAAGTAATTATATATATATATATATTAGATAAAAGTGCAGTAGCCAGTATCTGCTGAAATAAACAATTTGGCAGCTCTTTAACATGGTCCATATTAAGTGACTGAGAAGTCTGGCACATTTACAAAAGTATTTGGCAGAGACTTGAAAATGCAGGTTTCTGAATTCTTTGGTTTAGAAAGAAAAAAAAAAAAGAAAGAAATGTAACTTATCCCTGCCCATGTAAGATGATAATTATTGCCAAATTAATGAATAAATCATAAAGCAAATAGGTACCAGAAAGTAGTTCATTTAATTAAGAATTTAATCACATACTCATTTTTCCCTTAAAAAAATAAACAGAAACCCTAAATGTAGGGCAATCTCTATACATCAAGCACAATGCTGAATATCATGAGTTTGATGATAAATGAAAACTTCCTGCCTCCAAGGAGCTGACCCTCTAATATGAAGTAAAACATATAAAGAGAATTTGCAGTTCAGTACAACTACACATATGATATTATGGATGCATAAAGCAAGAAGCAGTTATGCTTTGGATGGGGTTGTGCAGGGCCCCATGGAAGAAAATGACATTTGAATTGTGACTGAAAAGATTAGACATTTAGTAAAGAATGTCTAGCCCTGGGACATTGGACAAGTGAATGAACCTGTTTCTGTGGGTTAATGTTATATTACACAAGAGAGTATAAGGTTTTCAGCTCTGCTGTTGTAGTTATTAATCCAGTTCTAAATCTAGCTACAGACTTTGAAAACAATAATTCTTTCCTCTATTGTGAAAGCACTTGTTAAGCATTCCAAATAGTTTGTTGTAACAAACGTCCCCCTTATTATTTATTACCAAAAGAGGGGAGCCACAGGAAACATCACACCATCAAGGCTGGCATAAGCAAAATTTACACCCAGCTTGTATCTTTACCTGTTGGTATCTGCTCCCTTCTCTTGCCAGAAGGCCTAATGTTACCTTCCTTTTTTATTTTTGCCATTATTAAAATCATCTTTCCTGAAAGATTGTTTTGTTTCTAAATTTGTGTCTTCAGTGTTGGACGTTTCTCATGAGAGCAAAAGTGAATATTTCTTTCTAAATATAGGAACAGAACTTCAGGCATCTTTTGTGACTTATGACTTGGTTTTATAGTAGTTTCAAACAATAAATAAATCAGTGTACATATTAATGTTATCAGTGCTTATTAATGTAATGTTTTGAGGTAATGAGTATTTGATTTGCTGAAGGACAGATGTTTAGCAAAGAATTCTATTTTATTCTTGATTTTCAGACTTTTTTACCAACACTTATTACAGTTTTTACGAAGGTCAAGATAAAATCACTTTGAACCATTGTTCGAGCCCATTCCCCGAGATGGTTCCTGTGAAGAAACATGAGGTTTTGTTTGCCTTTTAAAGAATTCACTAGTTCTTTATACTATTGTGATTCGCTGTCTGAGTGTAAAGCTATTTCAAGATAGTCTTTGTGGACTGCTGTTTCAGATCTCCTTTATCAAACTGCAGTGGCCCATGGGGTTCCTTGCTCAATACTCTTCCATCTTTCTATATTCCATGTAACAAATCCCAGCTATTTTTTTGAAGTGAACAATATTATTAGACGTCCATGTTGAAATATCATGACCTTGGGGCCAATATGGGGTCACCGATTTTGTGTGTTAATAAGTGAGTTAGAGAGACATGTTGCAATTATTTGGAAAATTCAGGTCAAAACCTCCCCCAAGAATATAACCAGATATATCCTGATGATTGAGACTGCTTTGTGATACAGCTATTCTGTTCGTTACCTGTACAAAATGTTTATTTTATGTCTGTATACCTGACCTGGGGGGCTCATCTTCCGGTGTCATATCTTTTAGGTTTTTATACTGTTCATGTTCATGGGGTTCTCGTGACAGCAATACTGGAGTGTTTTGCCATTCTTTCCTCCAGTGGATCATGTTTTGCCAGAACTCTTCACTATGACCCACTCATCTTTGGAGGCCCTGCACAGCATGGCTCATAGCTTCGTTGAGTTATGCAAGCCCCTTCACCATGACAAGCCTGTGATCCATGAAGGGGTTGGATGCAAATATACTTGTGTAAATGATACTCTTCAATTCTCAATCAAGGAATCTATTCTTTTAAGTCTATCTTAAGACTTTAGACTATAGCTGGTATGATTTTCATGGAATTCCTGCCTGTTTAGTACATTTGATCCAATCATTTTTCTACATCAGATGCATCAAGACACAGAGCCATAACATGCTATCATTCCCTTTGCTTGAGATGGCTCTTCAACTTTTTGTAAGTCTCTTAATGATTTAGAACATCACTATAATTTCTTTTTAACCTCCCACTTCAGCAATTAGTTCTGGACTCTGCTGAAATGAAGATACTTCATAAATGCTTCTTGAATAAATGAACACAAGCCCAATAAATCCTCCTCTGAGTAGAATTAAAAGTATGTAGTTTTGACTCCATAGGAGGAGTTTCAGTTGAATGTAGCCAGAAAAAGAGCTGAAAATTAATTTGACAAACATGTAGATTTAAATGTATATAGATGAGTTGTGATGGGCAATTTTCCTGTAACTTCAACACTGAATCTCACAGTATAAAATGTGCTGTATTTCTTCATCACCGTTTAGCTACTGAATATTTTTCCAGTAGGAAAATACTTAGTATTCTATCATTGAATTCATGTGTTAGAAAGTCCCCTCCCAAATTTATGTATTCATTGAAAAACAGCACCTCATAATGTCAAAATTTTATTTATGCTTAGAATATATCTACTTGCCTTAAAAGTATCACTTGTCATTTCTGTTGGAATGAGTTCAGAAATTATCTATCACTTGACCTATTTGATATTAACCTACAATAAATCTTGCATCCTATCTCATAGCTGGCACTGTCTTTCCACACCCCACTGAATATGTTCAGGGTAACGGAGTATGCACTTTCAAAATCAGATAATGGGCAGAGGAGTGGAGATAATTGTGAGTGACGTCATAACTGTATTTATAGTTTATTAATTTTATTCTTTTGTATACTTTATTTTTCCAAGGACTTTATTTTTTAAGGAAATTTTAGGTTTACAAGAAAACTGAGGGGGAGGTACAGAGATTTGTCATATACCCCTGCCTGAAATACATGAATTTCTTCCCCATGATCAACATTACCCACCAGAATAGAATATTTTTTACCAAGGATGAACTTTACATTAACACATAATAATCACCCATATGCCATAAGGTACCTTCGGGCTCACTCTTGGTGTTATATATTCTGTGGGTTTGGACAAAAGTATAATAACATATATCCATCATTATAATATCATACAAACTATTTTCACTGTCTTAAAAATACTCTGTTGCATATACTCATCTCTACTCATAAACCTGGAAACCACTGATGTTTTTTTATTGTCTCCATAGTTTTGCCTTTTCCAGAATGACATATCATTGAAATCATACAGTATGAAGACTTTTCATACTATATGAAAGCAGAGACATTACTTTGCCACAAAGGTCCATCTAGTCAAAGCTATGGTTTCTCCAGTAGTCATGTATAGATGTGAGAGTTGGACTATAAGAAAAGCTGAGTGCTGAAGAATTGATGCTTTTGAACTGTAGTGTGGAGAAGACTATTGAACTGTGGTGTTGGAGAAAACTCTTGAGAGTCCCGTGGACTGCTAGGAGATCAAACTAGCCAATCCTAAAGGAAATCAGTCCTGAATATTCATTGGAAGATCCGATGCTGAAGCTGAAACTCTAATACTTTGGCCACTCAATGCAAAGAACTGACTCACTGGAAAAGACCCTGATGCTGGGAAAGAGTATAAGGTCTGTGTCATTTTTCAGCACGTAGATGTCCAGTTGTTATAGTACTCTTTGTTGAAAAGACTATCTTTGTGTCATTGTTCTGTCATTGCACCTTTGCTAAAGATCAGTTGACTGTATTTACGTGGTCTAATATTGGCTCTCTGTTCCATTGATCTATTTGTTTGTTCTTTAGCTAATACCCTCTATATTGACTACTGTCATCTTACGTCTTAAAGTCTGGTAGTATCAGTCCTCCAACATTGTTCTTGTATTTCAGTGACTATTGCAGTGTATTACAATGACTATTCTGAGTCATTCGCCTATTCTTATAAATTTTAAAATCATATTGTTGATACCCATAAAATAGGATGTTAGGTTTTTTATTGGATTACACTGAATTCATAGATAAAGTTGAAGAGATCTGACATCCTTCTAGTATTGAGTCCTCCTATCCATGAATATGAATTATCTCTCCATTTATTTAGTTCTTTGAGTTTATTTATCAGAGTTTTGTAGTTTTCCTCATATAGATCTTGTACATATTTTATTAGATTTATACTGAGGTATTTAATTTGGGGAGGTGCCAATATAAATGGTATAGGGTTTGTAATTTCAAATTCTACTGTTCATTGTTGGTGTTCAGTTCAGTTCAGTTTAGTTCAGTTGGTCAGTAGTGTCCAACTCTTTGTGACCCCATGAATCACAGCATGCCAGGCCTCCCTGTCCATCACCAACTCCCGGAGTTCACTCAAACTCATGTCCATCGAGTCGGTGATGCCATCCAGCCATCTCATTCTCTGTCGTCCCCTTCTCCTCCTGCCCCCAATCTTTCCCTGCATCAGAGTCTTTTCCAGTGAGTCAACTCGTCGCATGAGGTGGCCAAAGTATTAGAGTTTCAGCTTTAGCATAAGTCCTTCCAATGAACACCCAGGATTGATCCCCTTTAGAATAGACTGGTTGGATCTCCTTGCAGTCCAAGGGACTCTCAAGAGTCTTCTCCAGCACCACAGTTCAAAAGCATCAATTCTTCAGCGATCAGCTTTCTTCACAGTCCAACTCTCACATCCATACATGACCACTGGAAAAACCATAGCCTTGACTAGAGGGACCTTGTACAGGAAAACAGTTGCCTTTTCTATATTAACATTGTATCCAGTGACATCTTATTTGTTTCTTTTGGATTTTCTACATGATCATCAGCTTTGAAAGAAAGATTTCTTTCTTCCCAACTTGTGTACTTTTTATTTCCTTTACTTTCTTTATTGTATTGGCAGGAAAGTCTAATGTGATGTTGAAGGGAGTATTGCAAGAGAACATTTTTGCCTTGTGCCTGATCTTGGTGTGAAAACTGCAAGTTTCTCAACATTGAAGTATGATGTTAACTGTAGGACTTTTGTAGATGATATTTATCAAGTTGAAGCAATTCTCTTCTATTTCTCATTTACTGAGAATTTGTTTATTTATTTTTAACCTGAGTGGTTTCGCATTTTGTCCTTCTTTTGTATCGTTGTTTTTCTTGTTTAATCTGTTGATGTCATGGATCACATTAATTGATTTTTGAGTGTTGAACCAGCCTTGCCTACCTCAGATAAATCCAGTTTGATTGTGATGTATAATTCTTTGTACACATTTTTTAACTCAAATTACTAGCTTTGGGGGAAGATTTTTATACCAACGTTCATGAGAGGTATTGGTCTGTAAAGTTTTTCTTGTAAAGTTTTCCTTGATTTGGATATTAGGTCTATATAGCCACTCCAGTACTATTGCCTAGAAAATCCCATGGATGGAGGAGCCTGGTAGGCTGTAGTCCATGGGGTCGCTAAGGGTCGGACACGACTGAGCGACTTCACTTTCACTTTTCATTTTCACACATTGGAGAAGGAAATGGCAACCCACTCCAGTGTTCTTGCCTGGAGAATCCCAGGGACGGGGGAGCCTGGTGGGCTTACGTCTATGGGGTCACACAGAGTCGGACGACTGAAGTGACTTAGCAGCAGCAAGATAAGTTAGGAAGTATTCCCTTTGCTTCTATTCTTTGAAAGCAATACTAGATAATTAGTACAATTCATTCCTTAAATGTTTGGTAGAATTTACCAGTAAAGCCATTTGGGTTTATTTCATTCTCTTTTGGAATGCAATTAATTGTAGATTCAATTGATTTAATAAATATAGGCCTATTCATATTATTTACTTCTTCCTATGTGAGCTTTGTCAGATTGTGTCTTTCAAGAAACTGGTCTATTTCATCTAGATTATCAAATTTATAGGCATAGAGTTGTACACAGTATTGCTTTATTATCTTTTAAATTTCTATGGCGATAAGGTGATATTTCCTCTTTCATTTCTGATATTAGAGGTTTAATAGTGATATTGATATTTTTGAAAACTCCAGTTTTGGTTCCATTGATTTTTTTCTACTGGTTTCCTATTTGTAATTTCATTGACTTCTGCTATAATTCTTATTTTTTCTGTATTCTGATTATTTTAGACTCAATTTGCTCTTCTTTACCTCGCTTCCTAGCATGGATACTAGGTTATTGATTTTAGATCCTCTTTTCTAAAAGATGCATTCAATGCGATACATTTCCCTTAACTACTGATTTTGTTGCATTCCACAGATTTTGATAAGTTGTACTTTTTCCCACTTCAAAATATTTTAAAATTTCTCTTGAAATATTTTAACCCATGTATATTATTTAGAAGTATGTTGTTTAATCTTCATCTATGTGGAGATTATTCAGTTATACTTCTGTTATTACTTTCTAGTTTAATTACAGTGTGGTCTAAGAGTGCACATTGTATGATTTCCATTATCTTAAATTTGTTAAGGCTCATTTTATGCCCAGAATGTGTTATATCCTGGTAAATCTTTCATGTGGCCTTGAGGAAATTGTGAATTCTGCTGTTATTAGATGAAGTATTTTATATTATCATGATGATATTCTGCTGTCAGTTATATGAAGTTGATTGATAGTATTGTTGAGTTCAACTATTAGTATTGTTTTTTGTTTTTCTACTGGATCTGTCCTTTTCTGAGAGAGAATTGTTGAAGTTTCCAACTACAATAGTGGATGCATCTATTTCTCTTTACAGATCTATCTCTTTTTGTCTCATTTTAAGGCTCAACCATAAAAAGATTGTTATGTCTTCTTGGGTAATTGACTCCTTTATCATTATGTGATATCCTTCTTTATCCCTAATTAACCTTCCTTACTTTAAAGTTTTCCCTAAATTTATACACTTGCTTCAGCTTTCTTTTTGTTCGTGTTGCCACTAAACAAAATTTATAATGATATATTTGTCAAATGATAATGATATATTTGTTTACATTCATTTACTTTTAATCTATATTTGTCTTTATATTTAATGTGCCTTTCTCTTTGTAGTAAAATAGTCAAAGTTCTGTGATCCACTCTGATGATCTCTTTTAATTGGTGTATTTAGACCATTGACATTCAAGATGATCATTGATATAGTTGGATTAATATCTATCAATTTTGTTATTATTTTCTATTTATTGCCCTTGTTCTTTGTTCTTACCTTTATCTTCTACTCTTTTTATGCTTTTAGTGGTTTTAACTGAGCATTTTATATGATTCCATTTTTCATTCCTTCCTTAGCATTCCAGTTACACTTTTCTTTTACTTTTTTGTAATGGTTGTCCTATAGCTTACAATACACATTTTCAGCTAATTCAAGTCCACTTTTTAAAAAAATCATGTCACTTCACAGATAGTGTGGATGCCTTGTAATAACAAAATGATAATAATTCCTCTCTCCCTGCCCTTGTATCATTGTTGTCATTCATTTTGCTTATATATAAATCAAACATACACACACATATGTAATATATAAGCTTAAATAATTAAGAATATTGTTCCTGTTTTTCCAGTTCCTAGCAAACTGGTATCTCTTATCTCACTTAAGAATAAAAAAAAACCAAAAATCAGTTTTTATTTTATTTTCACTTATTCCTTCTTTGGTGTTCTTCCTTTCCTTTTATAGATCTGAGTTTCTCACCTGTGTTAATGTCTTTCTTTCTGGACTCCCTTTTTTTTTTTCCTTTGTTCTGGGAAAGTTTTTATTTCTCCTTTATTTTTTTAAAGAATTTTTTTTAATGTGAACAATTTTAAAGTCTGTAATGAATTTGTTAAAATATTGCTTCTGTTTTATGTGTTGGTTTTTTGCCCACAAGACATGCTGGATCTTTTCTCCCCAAACAGAGATCAAACCTGCATTCCCAGCATTGGACGCTGTGTTCCCAACTATTGAACTACCAGGGAAGTTCCTATTTCTCCTTTATTTTTGATGGATAATTTCACAGAGTACAGCATTTTAGGTTGCCTTTTTTTTTTCTCTTAACATTTTAAATATTTCACTCTGCTCACCTCTTGCTTTTGTGGTCTCTTAGGAGAATTCAGTTATAATTCTTGTTTTTATTCCTCTGTAGGTAAGGTGTTTTTTTTCCCCTTTGGCTTCTTTCAGGATTTTTTATTTATGTTTTATCTTCTATAATTTGAAAATGATATGCTTATATGAGTTTTTGTTTCGTTTCTTTGCTTTTATCATACTTGGTATTCTCTGAGATCCCTGGATCTGTGATTTGATGCCTGACGTTAATTTGAGAAAATTTGATTATTATTGCTTCAGATATTTCTTCTGTTTCCTTCTTTTTTTCTCCTTCTATTTCCTTTATGCATATGTTACATCTTTGTAGTTATAACAAAGATGTTACAATATTCAGGCAGAATATTCTGTTTTTCTCAATATTCTGTTCTGTTTTTCTTAGTCTTTTTTCTCTTGCTTTTTGTATTTCAAAGATTCTCTTGCTATATCCTCTAGTTCAAAATGGTTCCTTTTCCCCTTCCCTTCCTGGAAGCCTGCAGGGATTTTTCTGAGGCATTTACTGTGGGAATCTGGTAACCTACTAGAGGTAAATCTTATGATTCTGCAGAGGCCCCTTTAAGTCCCCTTTCCCCGTGGAGGAGCCTCCAGAAATTCACCAATTACAGTTCAGATTTTCTTTCTCCACCATGGGTTCTCTGATCAGTTTCTGCTCACCTAAGCCACATTTCCCTGTGTTCACTTGTCTTGACAATATTATGTGCAGTGGTTTGCTCTGTATCCTCCCCTTTCTTAAGTTCCAAGAAGAGTTTTTGATTTTTCACTTTGCTCAGCTTTTTACTTATTTTTAGGACCAAGTAGATACTTCCAAGATTCTTATATGTAGAATTGTAAACTGGCGGTCCTAGAATTTGTTTTTTAGAGCTAATGTTAGTTTTAAGAAAATTTGCAGAAATTATAGAGTCCCATATATTTCCTCCAACTCTCCCACCACTAATTTGCTCTATTAAAAATATCTTGTATTAGTGGAACTATTGTTTCAATTGATGAACCTATATTGATACATTAATACTAGCTAAATCTATAGTTTACATTAGGGTCTACAGTTTGATAGTGTACATATTGTGGGTTTTGACAAATATGTAATGTCATATATCTACACTTACAGTATAACATAGAATAGTTTCACTGCCTTAAAAATACCCTATGCTCCATTTATTCACCCCTTTCCACCTTCCCTTGAAAGCTTTAAACCTACTGATCTTTTTATTCTCTACATAATTTTGCTTTTTCCAGAATGTCTTATAGTCAAAATCATACCATATGTAGTCTTTTCAGACTGGCTTCCTTCACTTAGCAATATGTATTTAAGTTTGCTCCATGTCTTTTCAAGTCTTGATAGCTCATCTTATTTAAGTGCTAAATAATACATTGCCATATTTATATAATGGCTGCTGTCCAGGAACAAATGGGATTATTTGAGGTGTCATGTACGGGAGAAAAATAAGATTTTGGAGCCTATAGCCATGGGTTTTAAATGTAACTTTGCCATGTTTTAGCTGTAAGCTTGGACAATTTACCAAAGATCTCAGAGCTGCAGTTTGCCATCTCTCCAATTAAAATATTAATATCTACCTTGAAATGGTCACGATAATGAATAGAATGTCACATCATAGCATAGCACCTGATCATGCCAGCAGCAGCAGAAGCAGCAGCTGGGATCATAAAGAAAGCAATAGTAACATTCTTGGCATGGGATGACATTGTCTTTTCAGTGACAAATGCCTTCTGCTGCTGCTGCTGCTAAGTTGCTTCAGTCATGTTGACTCTGTGCGACCCCATAAACGGCAGCCCACCAGGCTCCCCCGTCTCTGGGATTCTCCAGGCAAGAACACTTTTAATAAAATCACTTATTCTGTAAGAACAGCTAGACTAGTACAATAACAAATAGCAATAAGGTAAGGCTGTTCAATCAAATGAAAAATATATAATAAATTAAAAATAAAAGGCTTCAATCTATTATAAACTAATAGGCATACAGAAAAGGATGTGAGGTGGGAAGAGTTTCTATTTAGTACATCTAGTTGGATAGGGATTTCTGAAATGGAAAACATTTAAAGTTTCAATGTAATTGTTTAGTTTCAGAAAACAAAATTTATTGTATATGAATTTTAGTTTCTTCTGAAATATGTTAAAGTTATTCATATTTACTATATATAAGTCATGTCCAGCTATTCATGATGTTATGGACTGTAGCCTGCCAGGCTCCTCTGTCCATGGATTCTCCTGGCAGGGATACTGGAATGGATTGCCATTTCCTCTTTCAGGGAATCTCCCTGACCCAGAGATTGAACCCAAATCTCCTGCCTCTCCTGCATTGCAGGTGGATTGTTAACCACTGAGCCACCAGGAAAGTCCAACTATGTATTCATATATGTATACAATATGCCTTCATAATATCCAAACAAATGCTATAGTTGAATCAGACTATAGCTTAAAAAGAGAATTAAAAGTTGCAGATTCACAGACTGTCAATATCTATAGGAAGTCACCATTTTCTCTCTTTATTATTTAGCCTTTATTTAGATTACAATAAATTATGAGCTTAAAAATATTTAAGATTTTAAAAACAGAAAAAAATGATGAAATAAAATTATTTTTAGCATTGATATTGGTTATACTTTACATTTGAAGTACTGAAGATAGAACTTTGAATTCAAAGACTTGGCCCCAAGACCTGAAATCTACTTTGAGGTGGTGGGGAGTGGGTCATGAGACAATGAATTTCTACTTTTGCCAAATGGTTTAAAACACTGAGTTCATAGAGAAGGAAATAATTTGCCAAAGATAAGACCATGAGATAAAACCTCATGGTGATATAGGACAGGGACTGGCAAACTTTCTACAACGGGGCAATAGTAAATATTTTTAGCAATGTGGATCCTATGGTCTCTATTGCAACAACTATTCAACTCTGATATTATAATGTTCAAGCAGCCACAGATAATATATAAACAGATGGGTATGCTATGTTTCAATAAAACTTTATTTATAAACATAATCAGATGACTAAGATTTGACCATAGTTTGTTGACTCCTGTATTAGAAAATGAGAAAAATGTGAAATTTACCTGAAAACATTTCATTCAGATTATGAGCTGAAAAGACTAGTCAAATTTTTGTTTTGACTCCCAACACTCGATACAGAAAGATTCAGTTTTATGTTATGACATAATAAAAATAATGAATGATCACATGTGTGAGAAGAAATAGTTTTTCAAAAGAAGTATTTATTGAGTACTTGGCAGAAAGAAGACTGCTATTTGTTCAGTAAAAGAAGAATGGGGTTTTAGAGTTGGAAGTGGACATATCATAATTTTTCATCTTAACTGTTAATTTACAGGTTATGTGATCTTGGGTATGTTATTTAACTTTTTTGGACATCAATTTCCCTATTTGTAAAATGTGGATAAATCCTACATCATAAAATAGGTACATTCTTTAAGCAAAAGAACATGTGTAAAACATTTGATATAATTCCTAGAATATAGTAGGTGCACTCAGGAATTTATAGGTAATTCTTTACTTGTCGGGGAACTGAAACTTCAACACAGAATGTTGATAATAATAGTACCTTATATAAAATTGTGAAGATTAAATAGGATAAAGTAAAAAAACAAACACTCAGCACCTAGTAAGTGTTCAATTGATATTAATTACTGCTGTTACTATTGTTGCTATTATTATTAAATATAGTAATGCACAGGATATACTGATTCATCTGCAAGTTTAAAAGGTGCAGGAGAAAATGTGACAAATGCTATGACAAAGATACAGAAGTCCCATCTGATTGGTGGAGTCAGAAAAAGATTCATAGAGAAAACACATTTGAGCTTTCTGGATAGAATGAATTGTTATTTCAATTAGAGGAGATGGTTAAGTGTTAGAACAAAGGAAGAGAGTGAAGAAAAAAAGCAGAGATTTGATAGGCATGTAAAATAAGTAGTAACTTAACACGATACTGTTTATTGAATCTACTTATTTCTTATTCAGACCTCAAAGCACTCTGTGTGTTGGGTGTTATGATACATACTTTATAGAAAAGCAATGTGGATTCAGATTTGGTGACTTTCCTGAGGTCATACAAGTAATATGCTGATCTGAATTGAATTCAGATCATTTTTTCCCCAAATTCAGTGTTATTACCACTCCATTTTACAAACATTCTGAAAACAAGTAGAGCTTTTACTGTTGTTGTTGTTTAGTTGCACAGTCGTGTCTGACTCTTTGCAATCCCATGGACTGTAGCCCACCAGGCTCCTCTGTCCATGGGATTTCCCAGGCAAGCATATTGGAGTGGGCTGCCATTTCCTTCTCCAAAGTGGAACTTGGTATAAGCTTAATAACTACATGTAGGTCAATGTTTATTCTTTGATATGATAAATAGATAAATACATTTATATCTCACATTTAATTCATTAATAAAAAAATAATTATATATTTGAACTTAATTTCCTTATTCATTCAAATAATATTTTTGAATTCTTTCCAGGTGCAATCAATATTCTAACAGGTGGCATACATCACTTAAAAAAAAAAAAAGCAGGTATTTTTGCCACACAGTTGCAAGTTTTGGTTTATTACTTTCTGAAAATTATTTTTAAGATTGAGGTAAGAATATATTATTAAAACACTGCTACCATTTCCCTCAAAGTACAGAGTCATTTGTTATCTAATTGTCATCCTATTCTCTAAAATAAAGATATTAAAAAAAACTGGTGTCTCAAGTTATTAGAAAACAAAATTAGGATCTCCATAGAGTTGGGAATAGCTGATATTTACTTCTAAATTTGTTTTTTTTTTTTCCATTTTACACCAAAAATCACAACTCTGTTTTAATGAATGTGTAATTACATTATATTTATTTTAATCAAAAGTTAATATAATACAACTCAAAGAATAAAGCCTCATTGGTAGAAAATTTTCTTGAAATATTGAAAGGTGAAAAGAAAAGTAGCAAACAGTAGGAAAATCAACCTTTTCTCATTAATGGCAGTGAAAATACAAGATCTGTTTATAATAAGACAGACGTGGTCAAGATTTCAAAAATTGTTATTTCTGCATTTATATCTTCACAGGTTCAAAATGCTCTTTAAAATGTGAAACTTGTGTTTACTAGTTTTAAGGCATAGAGATTCAGTTTCCATGGAACAGCTGGATCTAATTAGAACCCAAAGTTCTGATTCCACTTGATCTGATTTCCCCATCTGTATGGAGTCATTACACCATAAATAGTGTGAGCTGTAACTTCCAGTTCAAACCAGAGAGGAACTGGCAATCAGGGCGCCTGTTCCACAAGGGTCACTGAAAGTTCTGTTGAACAGCACAGCATTTCCATATGGGCTGATTCAATCATTTAGAACTTTTCCACCACTAAGTGTAGAAGGGAGAAATAAGCTTTTTTCCTGCCATCCATCCATTCATTTACTTTTTTGGGAAGATTTAAAACTCTGAAGTGTCAGATTTAAGAATAAAATATTCTCTATTATTACCAACTCCTCATCGTATCTTTTTATGTGTATTTATTTTTGTTTTATGCTTTGTTTACAAGATATAATGCTTCCTTTAGCTTTCATAAGTTGAGTATTTAATGAACCTATAGAACAAATATATATTAGGAATATAAAAGAAATCATCCTTTTCCAATCACATCATTTCAGAAATGTGAAGATTGAAGGTCAGGAAAGTTCACTTCAGCTCACTCAAAGGAGACATAAAGAGAGAAGTCACAGACTTCTGAGTTCTCAACTAGTATTCATACTGTGTTCAAGCTGACTAGGCTAGGAAACTCTTCCAGGGAAAACATAAACGTCTGGCTTTTCTGGATTTTACAAACTGGTGAATAAGGAGAGGAAGAATATTCATTTAAAAATAATCACTGTTAAATTTTTGGATTTTATGTTTCCCTACATTTTTGTATGTATAATTTTTTGTCCTTCCCATTTTAATTTTTTATCCTTTTCCTAAGTGATTAATCAATTTTTATGAACATATTTTTAATGGCAGGAATGGATCTTATATAGGTGTCCCAAAATTTTAAAGAGTGTTTTTTTGTTTTATATGTTTTTCTCATTTGCTAATTTAATAATGCTATGATGATAATCCCTGTACACTGCTCTTTTGTACATTTTTTAATGTCTTTAGGATAAATTCTTTTAATTGGATTTCTTTGGCCATATGATATTCATTTTAACCCTCTGATATTTGTTGCCAAATACCCTTCTGAAAAAAGCCATACCAGTTTAAAATTATTCTCTCAGAATATGAAAATTTTGTGTTTCTGCACATACAGCTACTATTTCTTAATAATTTCACATTGGATGGGTAAAGTGTAGCATCCAATTTTAATTCTCATTGATTAAAAGTAGAACTGAACATGTCTCACATGCTTCTTAAATTTTATATATATATCTAATTCACTACCATCTAAGCCACCATAGAAGCCCAAATAACTAAATGTAAAGTGGTAAAATTAAGAAACTGTG
Source organism: Moschus berezovskii (assembly GCF_049115385.1). Classification (NCBI taxonomy): domain Eukaryota; kingdom Metazoa; phylum Chordata; class Mammalia; order Artiodactyla; family Moschidae; genus Moschus; species Moschus berezovskii. The sequence continues at coordinate 48,108,088 of NC_142463.1, read as the reverse complement.
GACAAGAAAAGAAATACTCAATTTCAGTTGAGATGATCAAAAAACACATTTAACTAGTGTCTAGCAAAGACAAGTAAAAGTTTCTATATCCAGCCCTATGAGTAATCGACAGGAAGAATTGTGGTCAGGGCACCATTAAAGGCTCATGGAAAATCAAACTAAAAGAGAAGTCATCTAGCAATTTCTGTAATTGAATCATGGCTCTTCAGAGTTGGAAGAGACTTCTGGAGTTGTTCTCCAGAACTGCATAGCTCAACTATGCAGTTTCTGCATGAGGGAACTGAGCAGTTAAGTGCCTTGCTTAGGGTATCATCTTGTTCGAAAAGCCAGAAATAGAATTTGGGCTTTATCATTCCCAGTTGAATGCTCTCTGAGCAAGTTTACAGGACTGAAAACATCATCAAGCAGAGAGTTGTAATGCTATGCTTGCTCCTTGAATGAATCATTTAACTTCTCTGAAACTCAAGTTTCCTTATCTTTAAAATGAGAAGATAGGACCAAATGAACATGAACACTCTTAACATTTTCAAAATTCCTGAATTTTACCTGCCTATATCTGACACTCAAATTCTTTGTTTTCTCAGCCATACTAATGTTAGCAAAAATGTGTTTCCCTTCATATACATTTTTTAGATTGTTAAATCGCTTCTTCTTCCCTGTGGTCAGGTAATTCAGAAACTGCTCTGTTTTTTTGTTTTAAATTGAATTTTCTGAACAAAACTGTTTCTTGGTCAGGATGATTTATAAGATATTTTAGCTCCCAAAGCATTATTTTAAGAAAGTTATAAACAACTGTGAATGGGGACAGTGCTAGTTGACTATATACTTTTCTAGCTCAAGAAAAATGAGTAGGATATACTAAATGTTTTTTTCATTAAAATCGAAGTTGTCCTGCATTGCTTTCCCCCATATATATTTTTACCTATTTTCCTTGCTGTTTATGCTTTTATGGGTAGTATTGGAAGTAGCCATGACATAATTTGGTTTCCATGAGGGTGTATCAGTAACATGCTCATATGCATAGTTTAAGTGTAGAGACTGCACAAACCACCTGTTTGACTTATTGGTATGAAGTGACAGTCATAAATCAGTGTATTGTGCTAATAAAGCTAGGATCATTCATTCACTTCTTATTCCTTGGTTCTCTTTCACCCATAACTGCATGTAGTAACTTAGCTGTAAAGGAGAATAAAGAAGAAAGTGCAGAGGACTAAGTATAAATCTATCACTAACGGAGGGAAACTAACAAATGAACAAAAACTCACATGTCAATCACTCAATGGTCACAGCAGTTTGTCAGGAGGGAGAAGAAAGTAAAGAGGAAAATGGCTCATAGGTAGTTCATCTATTAGCACAGAACCAAAGTACTAATGGTTGTTGATTTTTAGTTACTAAGTTGTGTCCGACTCTTTTGTGACCCATTTGAACTGTAGCCAACCAAGCTCCACTGTCCCTGGAATTTTCCAGGCAAGAATACTGGAGTGGGTTGCCACTTCCTTCTCCAGGGGATCTTCCATACCCATGTACTTACATATGGTCTCAAATGTTTATTGTGAACAAATGACTATCTCTTCACCAATAATCACGTAATTAAGAATGTTGGGAAAATATATGGCTCTCTTTCCACACCAAGGATGAGGTCAATGCAAATCTGTAGCTTCTGCTAAACTTTTGCTGATCAAATTTCTGTTTTTTTGTAAGGCAAGGTTGATCAATCCGTGAGATAGAAAATAATGATATCTGCCGGCAAGCATTTACAAAACCCACCAAATGAATTAGGAGACCCAGCTGGTTCCCAAAGACAGCAAATGATGAGAAAAGAAATTTTCCTATAACTTAGACTTGGGGCTTGGGATATAACATATGCAGAATGACTGGGCTTGAGTCAAAAGAGTCTTGAATACATTTGATTCAATATAGAGAATTGGTTTTCCTTTTATCAGAGTAAGAAGCTTATTCCTTTGGCATATATTTTTAAATAAAGCACTATGACATAACTAGAGTCAACACATTCTAAACATGAAGATTGTTGTTGTCCAGTTATTAAGTCATGTCTGACTCTTTGCAACCCTATGGACTTCAGCACACCAGGCTTCCCTCTCCTTCACTATCTCCTGAAGTTTGCTTAAACTCATGTCCATTGAGTCAGTGATGCCATCAAACCATCTCATTCTCTGTCACTCCATTCTCCTCTTGCCCTCAATCTTTCCCAACATCAGGGTCTTTTCCAATGAGTTGGCTCTTTGCATCAGGTGTCCAAAGTATTGGAGCTTCAGCTTCAGTTTCAGTTCTTCCAAAGAATATTTAGAGTTGATTTCCTTTAGCATTGACTGGTTTGATCTCCTTACTGTCCAAGGGACTCTCAGGAGTCTCTAACACAATAATTTGAAAGTATTAATTCTTTGATGCTCAGCTCTCTTTATGTTCTGTGAAATTTATTTTTTCCTTAAAGTGAAATATCATATCCATAGCTAACTAGTTGCTTAACATATTCACTCAAGGTCTGTATCTGTAATAATAATTAGTAGAAAGGTTAATATATTGGAGGGACAATATTTTAAATTACAAACATTAATTCAATAGTTTAAAAGTTGTTCTTTTTTGGTTTCATTCACACCCTTTCTATATTTCTGTTTTAAAGTCCCCGAAGATCCTACTCAGCATGACTGGAGCACACTGCTCTGTTTTCTCTCTGAGACTTAGATATTTACCTCTAGTCAAAGAGAAACAGACTTAGTTATGCTTTAATTTGAAATAATATATGTATTTCTAAGTATGTATAGTTATTTTTCAGATACCTAGTACTCATACAAGGTACTAGGTTTGTTCTCTTGTACATGTTCTAACTTGGAGGAGCCAGGATGAACCCAATGTGTTAGGTCCTATGCAAGATCAGTCTTAATTGTCATGTTCTATAGTTCTCAGAAAAAATCAGTTAATTTCTGGGTATTTCTGGCAGATTTTCTTAAGTAGTGAGAGGTCAGATGAGTTGTATTTGAGTTAAATTCCTGGGATATGCTCCTGATCCAAGAGATACTATGCTAGTTCAGAGCAATCTACCAATTTGGATTCACTTAACACTTGTGTGAGGGCATGTATGCTCAGTTGTTTAGTCATGTCTGACTCTTTGCCACCCCGTGGACTGTAGACTGCCAGGCTCCTCTGCCCATGGTATTATCCTGGCAAGAATACTGGAGAGGGTTGCCATTCCCTCCTCCAGGGGATCTCCCTGGGTTTCCTTCTTGGCTGGCGGATTCTTTTACCACTGAGCTACCTGGGAAACCCACTAAACACGTAGGAGATAACAGGAAAGACAATTAAATGCCTCTGATTCCAGATAGAATGACTTAGGAGAAGGATCTTGGTCTTTATCTTGTTTGAAGAAAGAATTCAGCAGAGAGGCCAAGACTGTGAAGCAGAGACAGCATTTGTTAGAAGCAAAGTACATGTGGTGATCTAGGAGTGACTTGTGCACAATAAAAATGGCTTAGGTTGCTTATATAGAGGTAGTTTTTTAGGTTCTGTGGTCAATCATTTCAAAATGTCAGCAGGAGACTGGCTGCAGCTGCTCATCCTGAGACGTATCTCCTATTTCACCTCTTAAAAATTAGTTTATATCGTTCATATATATCTATATAAATATATACACACACAGTTGAAGATGCTTAAAGTATTTATAGTATTCGTTGACCAAAATACTGCATATTTGGGCACAAAGTGTCAATGCTAATTATACTTCTCTAGTGAGATGGCTGGATGGCATAACCGACTCGATGGATGTGAGTTTGAGTGAACTCCGGGAGTTGGTGATGGACAGGGAGGCCTGGCGTGCTGTGATTCATGGGGTCACAAAGACTTGGACACGACTGAGCGACTGAACTGAACTGAACTGAACTGAAGGTAGGGGGAACAGTATTAGAGGAATAGGATAACATTCTGAAAACTAAATTTTCTTTCCTAAGAATGTTATAATCCAAAAATACCTGCCAAGAGTGCATGACCTATGCAGGGCAAAGCAGCCAACCAATGATTAAATATGGAACTTCCCAATCATTACTCAACTTCTCACCAGCCCAGAGTGTGTCTGCTGATTAACCCTGATTGAAATTTAATACCCATTTTTCCTGTACTATCTAATTTGACAAAGAACTCCAGACAATGTAGAGATAAATGTTAGCCTCTTACTTCCGGTCTATTCTTCAAACGTCCAGACACTTCAGCTTAGTCATTTCCTCTAAAAGAAATTAAATCTTACCATGAGCTTCAAAAATGGTGCTATTGAATATTTAAAAGACATAAAACATCCTAAGGTAATGATTTATTTCACCCATTTGTCACAATTATAAAAATAAGTATTAAGGGACTACTATAGGTTGCTGCTTTGGGAATGAGAAAAGCCACCTAATTCAAGAATATGTCATATTCCTAAAACTAAGTTATACTGATGCAAATAAAACTCAGTATGTGATAAGTGACACTATTATTAAGTGTTTATATTTCTTTCTGCATTCAAGGATTAAAATTTTTGAGGAGACAGTACTGTCCTGAATATTTAATATATTGAGATGTTATACTCAAAATATGCCAGAGAGTTTGATTTACCTAATGTTCAAAAGATGTGTATTCCATGCATACTGTGTGCAAAGCACTCTGAGTGCTTGCATTTTTCAAAAATCAGAAAATGTGTGGTTTCTCTAAAAATAACTCAAAACTGGAACATAATCTAAGATTTCTGCTTGAAGCAAAAAAAGCAATGCTGAAAGGGTGTGCTGCAAACCTGGCTTACTACATGGGTCGGTTCCTAATTCGGGTTTGAGGAGTAGGATGCATCGGAAGATGTCTTAATATAGCCTGTCAAGGTAGCAAAATTGCATGAGATATAGAATTGTGTAAATGTATAAATGGTGTGAGAGCAGCTGGTAGGAAAAGCCAGTGGGAAAAATGACTAAAGAGGGAAGTTGTGTAAAGGGGAAAAATTAGTTCTCTCTAGCATACTTCAGAATTCCTCTTTTACAGTATCTGAACACATACCAGAATAAGCCCCGGGAAGAGTCACTTGTACTGAAAATAACACAAGAGGATGTACAAGATCCTTTTAATGTTAATAATAAGGATGTTATGTTTTAGAAGTGTTGTACCAATCTTGATGATAAACACTTTGATACCTCTCCCACTTAATCCTCACCACATTAGATAGCATTTCCATTTAAAAGATGTAGAAATTGAGGCATATATTTCAAGTATCTTTCTCAAGAATTCACACCTATTTATTCAACAACTATGTATTCAACACTGATTCCATGTCAGGCAGTGTCTTAGAGTCTTGAGATTAAAAAGTAGATACAATAAAACCTAGCTTCGTGAAACTTTCACTTTAGCAGAAGACAAACAACAAGCAATTGACTTTAACAGAAAAATGACAATAATGGAAAAAATTTAAAAGTAGAAAAGGTAAAGGGAGATTGAGGGTTAGGAATTATGTTTTTGACGGCACTTTTCACATAGGCCTCATTGAAAAAAGTGACATCTGAGCATGAACTTGAAGGAAGTGGACCAGGTAGGTATGAAGGGAAGAGCATTCCAGCCCCAGGGAAAATCTGGAGGCCTGAGTGACTGAACTGAACTGAACTGAACTGAGGACCAGTACAGCTGGAGAGACATGAGATCAGTCACAGACTAGAAGACAGAGGGTCACAGGGGTGAACACATGTGATGATGCCGGCCATTGTAGTGGTTTTGGCTTTTGTTCCCAGTGGTAAAATGGAGCTTCCTCGGGCTATTAGGATCTCTGCCATTGTCAGCCACATAGAAGAAGCTCTAAACTGGGCAAGAAAAGAATGTTCTATTATTCTGTGCTCGCTTCCCTGTGGCAGATTAATGTTTTTCCACAGGAAACATATTATAATTTCTGTAAGTAATAAAATCTGTCATCAATTGTTTATTGTTCATTTAAATTTGATTCAGTTTTTGCAAAATCCATGAAGGAAGCTAATTAATGATTTCTATTGACTGTTTATGATTCCCAATCATATCAAATACCAGTCCTGAAGGCATTCTATTTACCACTAAATGAGTCTGGATCAGATTTAGGAAAATTACAATATTTCTGAGCCAGAATTTGAAGAAGCTTAGATTTTACAAATTGCAGCAACCACCCACATGCATGTACATTGGTGCTTGGATCATGATTGGAGTAGCAGCAGTTTTAAGAAGAGCAATATTCTCCCTTTTCTTTCCTAAATTTTATTCTCTCCTCTACTTCTCCTGCTTGCTAAGAGTAGAGTCTTAAGAACTTAGAGATAACATAACGGGATGATGTATTTTATCAAGGAGGTTTCAGTTCAGTTCAGTTCAGTCGCTCAGTCGTGTCCGACTCTCCGCGACCCCATGAATCACAGCACGCCAGGCCTCCCTGTCCATCACTAACTCCTGGAGTTCACTCAAACTCATGTCCACAGAGTTGGTGATGCCATCCAGCCATCTCATTCTCTGTCGTCCCCTTCTCCTCCCGCCCCCAACCTTTCCTAGCATCAGAGTCTTTTCCAGTGAGTCAACTCATCGCATGAGTTGGCCAAAGTATTGGAGTTTCAGTTTTAGCATCAGTCCTTCCAATGAACACCCAGGATTGATCTCCTTTAGAATGTACTGGTTGGATCTCTTTGCAGTACAAGGGACTCTCAAGAGTCTTCTCCACCACCACAGTTCAAAAGTATCAATTCTTCAGCCCCATACAATTGAAAAGTCAATTAATATGCATCCAGTGCAACCTTTGCTGCTTGCAATGAAGTCCCAAATTTAACCACCAGTTTCCCAATGGTCCATTTTTTTTTTTCTAGCCTAAGGTACTCCTACAATCACTATACCAGCAACACCACTGTCATCACTCAAAAGACATGTGATCTGAAACATAAAGTCTCTTCTGCCTCAAAAGTACCTTGGCAATTATATTCTATAGACTTGTTGAAAAGCCTGATAGAGAGAGAAATAGGGGAACTTCAGGTCAGGTAGGGGAAGGCAAGGGCAAATATTTGGAAGTATGTGTGTGTCACATCACCTTGTGTTTTACTAAAGAAAAAGCTGCATACTTCTTTAGGCTGATCTGGTTGCCCAAAAGAGAATAGCAACTGTTTCCATTTGAAGGGGCTTATAAAGCAAGTTTTCACAGTTTTACTCCTTTATCTGGTCTCTTTTATGTTCCCTCTTTATTTTTAACTTTCTTATTCACTTCGGAATATATTTTTAGCCCCGCCTTAAAACCCCAGTGCTACTCCCAAGCCTAATCCTGGATAAAACAGTGACTCTATCCATTTAGGACTCTTGCTGCCACAGGCTCTCAGAAAAAGAAATATCAAAAGAGATGAGGGAGAAACACAGTCATCTTTTATAGAACAGATATTTATATATTGCCTATGTTAAGCTATAATAACCATTTATAGATTTCCTACCACATGCTAAATACTCAAGCAAGAACAGTGTACTTCATTGACTCTAATGTTTCTAGGGAATGATTGAATTAATGGGCAAATTAAACAAAACAATAACAAAAAACCCGATACCCTAATTGCTTTGTGACTCACTACCATTTAAAAAGTATTTTATTTATAGGCAGATGTTTGTCATTCTCCTTTTTTCCCCCCACTTTTTGGCCATGCTCTGCAGCATGTGGGTTTTTAGTTCCCCAATCTGAATCAAACTCATGGCCCCCTGCTTTGAAAGTGTAGAGTCCTAACCACTGGAATGCCAGGGAAGTCTCCTTTCCCTCTGTGTTTTCTCCCCCACTCCCTTCTCTTTCTTTCTCACACTCACCAAATTATACCTCACTATCCTTCTTTTTTAAACATGATCAGTTTTATGATTTATCTTTATTTCATGGTTTAAACACTTGGTTCAAGCAGTTATCTTCTAGCCATGATTCCACTCATGATTAGCAGCACCCATACCAAGAGCGGTGGGGTTTGCCGGTAGTGAGAGGCACAGCCCTGCCGGCCTACCCCAATCAATGTCTTAGTGTAGCTGCGCTGTTCCCCTGACCCTCAGGCATGTTGGTTATTCGGATCCTGTCTTTCATTTGTATAGAGGCCAGCAACTCTGCCAAATTATGTGATGATGACAAATGGAACTTGGACAAAGCTCTCAGGTAAATGTATTAACTCGCCCGCTGTACTACCTAAGGCCCCAAGCATATGGATTATTCTCAGTAAGAGCTTGGGGAACATAAATTAGTGAACCTCACAGAAAAGTCCAAATGAGTGAATCTGGTGCTTCCTGTTCCAGGAAGATGTCATTCTTGTCACATTTCAGATAACCCTAGAATATCTGAACTATTCTTATCTCTACATTTCTACTCATGCAGACGCCCTGCATGGCTGAAACAGAGACTTCTCAGCATTGAAATATATTGTCAAGTCTGTGCTCAGTAGCACACACCACACTTGCCTGCATCATACATGACTGGTTCTTCTTACTGATATCATCCCTGCTCTGTTCATGGTTCTTCTACCTCGAGTTCAAATCTTAGCAGGGACACACCCGACCCCCAACATTTTTCTGTGACAGTCATAAGACTTAAGAAGTGGAATGAGTGTGTATCTTCCCAAGGTGTGCTTTCCCATTGGCCTCATTTGGTTGCAAATAAAATTCCTATGACAGGAAGACTAATTTAAACAATGCGTAGGAAACCTTCCACTGGGTCACCTGTCATGCTTTCACATGATCTTTTGTTGTTATGTGCTTTTTCTTAAGCAAAATGTTTTCATATACTGATAGACCTGCTTGAGAAGAAATTCATTCTTTTTTTAATATGGTTCATAGAGCTGTAGCTTCTCAACCTTTCATGGGTATTCAGCAACTGTCTCATTTTTCATGAGATACATATGTATATCAGCTATAACACACTGTCAGTGAACAGTGGTTTTCAATCAAATAGGCTGTCAGTAAAGCTGATTCACTAACAAGAAAGCTGTCAAGCTGTGACAGCTGCTGTCTTTGCTACCCAAACAATCTGTTCTGTGCTAATGGTGACTTGTGCACTCCCATTTATTATACAGTCATAATGAGCAGTGTCCTCAGAACACAATCTGAGTTAGAGGATTTACATACATTGTTGTGTGAATTCTGCAAAATCAACACCCGCAGAATTAGCAGCTGGTTTTCTACAAAGGTTTTTGGGGGATATCTTTGTTTAAGAAGTTTTGGTTAATTGTCCAATGGTAAGGAGTCATCCACCATCCATCCCATAAGTATCCACGGAGCTTTTAACTATGCATGCAGTTCTCTTAAGTATTGATAATACAAAAAAAATGAGAATAATGTCTATTTTCATCCATTTGTTTCAATCCATTAATAAAGCAGATATATGGCCACTCCAAGTTAGAGTGACTAGACATTGTGTGGTAGTCAGAAGCTCTCTTAATTTTTAGTAAATAGTAAATGACTTCCTAATTTTCCAACCTGAGGTTGAATATGTAAGCTCTTATATATTCAGTTCTCGGAATAATACTCTCTAATAATAAATCATTAATGAAGAAATTTATTTTTCAAGTGATTGTCTCCCTGGGAGAAATTTAGACTGGTGAGAATATTTAATTCCAAAGACTGAAAATTTAGCAACTACTTATCATATTCTGTCATTTTTGTTAAGAAAATAACTTCCTACCATTAACAGGAGCCAGGATACTCCATTTATGTTGTTTTCCTGGCTTAAATCACTAGGGGTGAATAGGGAAGGGTGTAAAGGGGAATAATTCATTTTGACACTCCAAGACATCTCCTCTGCAATGTACCTTTTGAAGCCAAGAGCTTTATTTCAGTTTCAAAGGAGCTCTATGTTCTAGGAAGATTACAGTCACTTCAGAGCCAAATTCTGCATACCACACAGCTCTCACCACAGCCAAGGTTTTCACTCTCATTGTGATAGCAGTATGGCCACAAGTCAGCCAAAAGAGAATCCCACATTGAACTGCATTTAACACATGATCTGTTCTTACACTGGAAACTTTTGAATGAACAGAAGTTCACTCCTATTACAAGCATTACTTGCTCTTAGAGAACTATAATAAAGGCCACATAGTAGGCCCATAATTGTGATAATGAAAATATGACTTGTGAGGGCAAGTAATTATAAATCTGGAATTGAGATTTCCAGAAAAGGAGCGGTGCAGTTCTGCCTTAATCCATGGATGTTTGTTTGCAGAAAGAGTAGCAAATTTAGGACTGAGATGAGGAAATGTGGGTTAAGATGACCTGATTTTTCTCCTTGGATAGTCCTGATTGGTTTTGTATCCTCCCATCCCATTCCTCCACTCGTCTACTAATGCATCATGAAGATACTAGATGAAATGTATGCCTCCATTCTGCTGCCTCTCGTCCTCAGGTGTGTTAATGACACATGCTTGTTGGGCCCACATGACATTACTTGGCAGATCACAAATGCCTGGAGCCCAAACACAAGTGAGTAATGGTTGGTGACTCTGATTTCTCCCTTCACCTGCAGTGCCGTATTTTTTCTGAGAAAAACAATTTTAATACAATAATGTCCAACTGCCTACACACACACACACACACACACACACACACACACACTCTTCTACCATACTGTCAGACCACCATGCACTCTAACCCACACACCACCAGAAACATTGATACTGAGAAAATATTGACAAGATGTCTTCAGCAAGAACAACAACAAAAGAAATAATAACATGAAACTTTGTTTTGAAAAAGGTCTTTATTAAGCCAATTTTTCACATTGAAGAATTGTGAAAATCCTCAATAATCACAACTTATTTTGCTGATGAAAATCGTAAAGCATAAGCTCACTTAGCTGAAAAAGCCTCTAACTGGGCATAGGGAACATACTTTGAACCCTGTTTCTTTTCCCCTGCATATATATGCATGTGTGTGTCAAGTTGCTTCAGTCATTTCTGACTCTTTGCAACCCTATGGACCTTAGCCCACCATGCTCCTCTGTCCATGGGATTTTCCAGGCAAGAATACTAGAGTGGGTTGACATGCCTTCCTCCAAGGGATCTTCATGGCCCAGGGATTGAACATACATCTCTTATGTTTCCTGCATTGGCAGGTGTGTTCTTTACCATGAACACCTCCTAGGAAGCCCTCCCTTACACACATACTCATCATCAAACATACAGACACATTCCTTACAAAGATGGTGCACTTGTCTGTTTTCTCCTTTAGTACTCTGAGCACTGGCACACATGGCTAAGAAAGTAAAGGTGCAATTTCTTTGGCACAGATGCTTCAGCACTTGTGTGAGGGTATCAGTTTAGGGAATAGGTTGTTCTTCAATTGTGTCTTTACTTTATTTCTGTCCTTTGTACCAGGTAAAATGAATATGTGTTTAGCTAAGTCATTTCCCACAGTATTTAGACAATTAGATATCATTCAGTAAAAGGTTCTGAATGCATGGAAATAAGAGATTCTTAAAGAATCCAGAAAATAGTAACAGCTAGGATTATGGCCACATGTGAAGCATAGGAAAAGCCACAGTACACTAATAATGGTACTTTCTAAGAATAGGAAGGGTAAATGCAAAGGTTTACCATCAATAAGACAGTAGAGCTTAAGTGTTTGATCCCAGATACCATTGCGAAATGTAAATCATAAGAATACTTATAGAATCATTGTGAAAATTAAAAGAGTTAGCACATGAAGAGTGCTTAGAATTAGTTCCTTAGTTCAGTTCAGTTCAGTCACTCAGTTGTGTCCAACTCTTTGCAACCCCATGGACTACAGCATGCCAGGCTTCCCTGTGCATCACCAACTCCCAAAGCTTGCTCAAACTCATGTCCATCCAGTCAGTGGATCGACTGGATGCCATCCAACCATTTCATCCTCTGTCATCCCCTTCTCCTCCTGCCTTCAATCTTTCTCAGCATCAGGGTCTTTTCTAATGAGTCATTTCTTTGCTTCAGGTCAGTTCTTTGCCAAAGTATTGGAGCTTCAGTTTCAGCATCAGTCCTTCCAATGAATATTCGGGATTGATTTCCTTTAAGATTGACTGGTTTGATATGCTTGCAGTCCAAGGGACTCTCAAGCGTCTTCTCCAATATCACAGTTCAAAAACATCAATTCTTTGGCGTTCAGCTTTCTTTATGGTCCAACTCTCACACCCATACGTGACTACTGGAAAAACCATAGCTTAGACTATAGGGACATTTGTTGGTAAAATGATGTCTCTGCTTTTTAATATGCTGTCTAGTTTTGTCATAGCTTTTCTTCCAAGGAGCAAGTGTCTTTTAATTTCGTGGCTGCAGTCTCCATCTGCAGTGATTTTGGAGCCCAAGAAAAGAAAGTCTGTCACTGTTTTCATTGTTTCCCCATCTATTTGCCGTGAGGTAAGGGGACTGGATGCCATGATCTTAGTTTTTAGAATGTTGGGTTTTAAGCCAGTTTTTTCACTCTCTTCTTTTACTTTCATCAAGAATAGTTCCTGGCATAGAATAAATACTCAGTCCATGATAGCTTTTGTCATGTACCTTATCTTCATGGGGCAAATTTTAACTTTCTCTGCTCAGATGTGCTGGATTCTCTTGTTAATTCTGAGAATATAAAGAATGGTTGTGTTCTTATCACTGTGTAGCTCATATCCTACTTGGAGAATCAAGCATCAAATGGAAATTCTTGTTTTTGAATTCCTTTTTTGAACCTGACACTTGATAAATGCTTTATTTTCATGGTCTAATTTTTACAACGTTCTAAGAGGAAGGTGCTATTCCTATTTAACAAGAGAGTTAACAGTATTATCGAAGTTAGAGAATGTGGCTCAAAGACTCATACAGAACTGAAAACCATTCCAGAATTGTACTGTCTGCATGCTAACAAGTCCCAAGTGATCGATTAGAGAACACACCAGAAGGATGGAGAAAGTCTGTCTGGATTTCAAACAAGAGGGCTTCAAAGAAGAGGTAGTATGTTAGTTAGTTGAGATGAAATACTCTCTCATGATGAAATTGGTTAAGCAGACCAAACTGCATGTGGAATAATCTATGTTTATCTGTATAATGAGAATTTCTAAGTGAGACTGATCTGGATTCAGTCTAATTTGTCAGTTAAGTGAACTTGGAATGGTAACTTGTCTCTAACTTCAGCTTTTTCATCTTTAAGATAAAAATAGCACCAGACATACATGGTTCTTAAAGAAGAGGGTCTTTAAGGAATTTGCTGTTTCTGACATATAGCATATGCTTAGTTTACATTCATTTTTTATGATTAGTATTTGGCGCTGACTCTGTGAATGAAGAAAGATTGGGTCTATAATGCCTTGAGACAGTAACATGGGTTAAGTGAGCCCTGCACGTCTGTACCAACACTGTTACTCAGATGCATCTTCCTTTTCTTCCTCTTTCCCATTATCCTCTCCATCTTCTTCCCTTTCTTTTCCTTCTTTTATTCTCCTAATTCTCCTAGGGAGAAGGCAATGGCACCCCACTCCAGTACTCTTGCCTGGAAAATCCCATGGATGGAGGATCCTGGTAGGCTGCAGTCCATGGGGTCGTGAAGAGTCGGACACGACTGAACGACTTCACTTTCACTTTTCACTTTCATGCACTGGAGAAGGAAATGGCAACCCACTCCAGTGTTCTTGCCTGGAGAATCCCAGGGACGGGGGAGCCTGGTGGGCTTCCGTCTATGGGGTCGTGACTGAAGCGACTTAGCAGCAGCAGCAGTTCTCCTAAAGTAAGATATACTTAGTAAATTAACTATAGTAACATCAGTCAGAGGGCTTTCCTTTTCTACCTTTATTAGGACTATAATTACATAGCATATAAAAGTTATGAATATATATTACATGCTTTTTATGAATAGTGAACATTTAGACTTCTTTTCTATTGTCACTACCTTGCTATGCATAGAAATCAAATTACATAATACCAATTTATGTACCTAAAGATATTTACTCTAAAGCCCCTGTCAATTAAACTAAGTACTCCTTTGATTTTATATTAGGATTTTACTTTTGTGTGATCATACATAATTTGGCAAATAATCAATAATCAAACAAAACAATAGGGAAAGTGTAAATCTTTGACATGAAAGAAATGTATTTTATTCATCAGTAAACTCCCTGAAGTTATAGGACATATAGGTTACTTAATAAATATTTGTTTCTAAGAAAACTTGAAACTCAATGATACTTAATAACATCTTGGTATATTTGGATTGTTCAGACATGGAAATAACAGGAGGCCTATCAAAGCAGTTCACATCAACAGTTTGTGTGGAGATTCATACACTGTATTATGGTTAGTTCAGTTCAGTTCAGTCGCTCAATCGTGTCCAACTCTCCACGACCCCATTAATCACAGCATGCCAGGCCTCCCTGTCCATCACCAACTCCCGGAGTTCACACAAACTCATGTCCACAGAGTCGGTGATGCCATCCAGCCATCTCATTCTCTGTCGTCCCCTTCTCCTCCCGCCCCAAACTTTCCTAGCATCAGAGTCTTTTCCAGTGAGTCAACTCGTCACATGAGGTGGCCAAAGTATTGCAGTTTCAGCTTTAGCATCAGTCCTTCCAATGAACACCCAGGATCAATCTCCCTTAGAATGGACTGGTTGGATCTCCTTGCTGTACAAGGGACTCTCAAGAGTCTTCTCCAGCACCACAGTTCAAAAGCATCAATTCTTCGGCGATCAGCTTTCTTCACAGTCCAACTCTCACATCCATACATGACCACGGGAAAAACCATAGCCTTGACTAGATGGACCTTGGTTGGCAAAGTAATGTCTCTGCTTTTTAATATACTATCAAGGTTGGTCATAACTTTCCTTCCAAGGAGTAAGCGTCTTTTAATTTCATGGCTGCAATCAGCATCTGCAGTGATTTTGGAACCCAAAAAAATAAAGTCTGACACTGTTTCCACTGTTTTTCCATCTATTTCCCATGAAGTGATGGGACCAGATGCCATGATCTTTGTTTTCTGAATGTTGAGCTTCAAGCCAACCTTTTCACTCTCCTCTTTCACTTTCATCAAGAGACTTTTGAGTTCCTCTTCACTTTCTGCCATAAGGGTAGTGTCATCTGCATATCTGAGGTTATTGACATTTCTCCCGGCAATCTTGATTCCAGCTTGTGCTTCTTCCAGCCCAGCGTTTCTCATGATGTACTCTGCATAGAAGTTAAATAAGCAGGGTGACAATATACAGCCTTGACGCACTCCTTTTCCTATTTGGAAACAGTCTGTTGTTCCATGTACAGTTCTGACTGTTGCTTCCTGACCTGCATACAGGTTTCTCAAGAGGCAGGTCAGGTGGTCTGGGATTTCCATCTCTTTCAGAATTTTCCACAGTTTATTGTGATCCACACAATCAAAGGCTTTGGCAGAGTCAATGAAGCAGAAATAGATGCTCTTCTGGAACTCTCTTGCTTTCTCCATGATCCAACGGATGTTGACAATTTGATCTCTGGTGCCTCTGCCTTTTCTAAAACCTGCTTGAACATCTGGGAGTTCACGGTTTACATACTGCTGAAGCCTGGCTTGGAGAATTTTGAGCATGACTTTACTAGCGTGTGAGATGAGTGCAATTGTGCGGTAGTTTGAGCATTCTTTGGCATTGCCTTTCTTTGGGATTGGAATGAAGACTGACTTTTTCCAGTCCTGTGGACACTGCTGAGTTTTCCAAATTTGCTGGCATATTGAGTGCAGCACTTTCATAGCATCATCTTTCAAGATTTGAAATAGCTCAACTGGAATTCCATCACCACCACTAGCTTTGTTCGTAGTGATGCTTTCTAAGGCCCACTTGACTTCACATTCCAAGATGTCTGGCTCTAGGTCAGTGATCACGTTATCGTGACTATCTTGGTCCTGAAGATCTTTTTTGTACAGTTCTTCTGTGGGGAACATTGTTAAACCTGATTTTTTTTCCTATCTGCAATAAGAAAGGAGACATAGAACAAATCTGTTGGTGCTCTTCACACCATACATTTCATACAATACATTTTTCCTTATTCACCCTATTCCTGTTCCCCACATAAAGACTTGTAAGGATCTGCATTAGCTCCAGTCCTTTTCCTGACTTCAAAGAACTGAACTACTATTATAGAAATAGTAGTCTTGAACTGATGGGAAATATTTCTCTAAAGAGTTCCAAGCACATTTATAGATATCATCCAGCTTTTGCTAAATGGAACACACATATTTTATGGTTGTTACTAAAGTTTCCATTGAATAACATTCATTTAGAAAAAGTATTTCACAAATCTTTTAAAAATGTCAAATGGCTTAGTCAACTCAAAATAGTACAGGTATTATATAAAATTGAATACAAGTATACAATGCAATGGCAACCCACTCTAGTACTCTTGCCTGGAAAATTCCATGGACGGAGGAGCCTGATAGGCTGCAGTCTGTGGGGTGGCTAAGTGTCTAACATGACTGCACGACTTCACTTTCCCTTTTCCTTTCATGCATTGGAGAAGGCAATGGCAACCCACTCCAGTGTCCTTGGAGAATCCCAGGGACGGTGGAGCCTGGTGGGCTGCTGTCTATGGGGTCTCACAGAGTCGGACACGACTGAAGCGACATAGCAGCAGCAGCATACCATGTATATCTGGAAAATATTGTTTGAAAATGTCTCATAGAAAACATTGGAATCTGACAGGATCTTATTAAATCGTCCCTCAAAATGGAGAAGCTTGCTTTTGATGGTAAAGATTCAGTGTTAATTCTCAATCTACCATTCCATGATAAATCTCACCCTGATAGTAATTCTAATCTTTCACAGTTTTACTCATCACATGGAAGCCTACTTATGTTTGTCTTTCAAAGAAATACTTGACCATTTTGATAATAAAAATGAAAAGACATAAAACTGAAATGATTTAACAAAGACTAAGAAGGTATGAAATACATGTATCAATAGAAAACTTTTAGATGATTAATTTCCCTGAAAACAGAGATAGAAATTATTTTCTTTATGTCTTGAAATTTTTATTCCTTCTATTATTTACTTTATCATTTGACAAGGTCAACAATATTCTTTCTCAGGACTTGCTGTAATATATTTTCAACAAAATATTTATTTATTTCTACATCTTCCCTAATACTACCACTCTAAGAATTTCTATTCAGAAAATATTTAAAAGGTATGAAAAGTGTATCTATATTTATATAATGCAGATTGTTGTGTATACCTGAGAAAGATTAAGAACACTTTTGAGATACCAATTATTTCATCTTTGCATTAGTTTGAGTGTTTGTTTTTTTATTTTTTTAACATTCTCTGCTTTTGTGCAATGTTATTTCTCCTGGGGCAAGAAGTTAATGTATTTATTGGTACTCAAGATACCATATGAACAGTATGATTTAGACAATATGAAGGATTCTTATAGTGCATAATAACAAAATAGGAGACACCAGATTTTTTTTTTTTGATCTCTCAGTCCTCAGTCTCATGGCTACTTATGACATCAGTTAATACCTTTGCATAGGTGACTCATTCATAATCTGGGCTAGCCTTCTCCTCTGGACTCTAGATATTTCTACCTATCTCTTCATTTGATATTAACTCTTGTATGTCTCAAGAATATATCCCAGAATAGCATGTTCCCAGATTGAATTTAGGATTCACAGCCACCTTCTATCATCAACTACTACATTATTTTCCCCTGCCATGATCATCCATCCAGTTGTGCTAGCCAAAAACCTGAGAGTAATCTTTAACATCCCTATCTTCCTCTCCCTCATATCCAACCTATAACCAGCCCTATCCATTTTGCCTCTTAAATAATTCTCCCCAGTCCTTTCTTATCTTGCATCTCTAGTACTGTTACTCCACTTCTGTACCTCCACCTTGATTGCGACAATGTGTTCCTGACACCTCTCTCATCCTCTCTGTCTCTCCTCCAAAATTAGATTCACCCTGCAACCAAAGTCTTGTTTCATTTTCATATTTTCTTTTCGGCTGGGGGATAGGGTTGTTTGTTTTGTTTTGAATTAGTAAATAACTAATGCATATATCCCTATTCAGATACCCAGATTGGAAGCAGTTGAAACCTATATAGTTGAAATCTATATTATTTTTTTCCCTATATATCACCAACTTCAGGTTTTTAATATGCCATGTTCCCCTTAATATCTATGGACTGCTGCTAAGATTTGAACTGTTTGCTGGTACCTTCTCCCTCTTATACGGTTTAATTAGTCTGGATTCTTTTTTCTGTTTTAATTTATCCATTGAACCTCAGTTATGACTGAAACAAATGTTTTGTATCTTACCATTTCTTCCTAAAGTTTCTGAACAAACCTGATTCCTTATTTCTGCCCAGGTGGTTTAAAAACTGCCTTTTTTATTGTTTGATTCTGCAGCAATATTATTGAATTGTTTCTCTACCTCCATGTGAAGAAGATGGAATGTTCTCCTTATAATAAGTGTCCTTAATCTTTTTTATTTATTAATAAAATCTAAGGCTCTCCTGTGAATAAAGCCACAATTTTAGCAATCAAAAGCTATTTCCTGAGCTTTTTTCATTAATAAGTCTAGACCAAACTTGGCACCACAATGATGAGAAATGACTCTTCAGAGCCTTTGGACAAACCTTGTGTTTCCAAGGTTAGTCCCTTTAGAATCTTCTCTGAGTCCTGATACAAATTCAAATTATAAAAGAGAAACCAAACTGCATCTGAACCAGCAGTTTCTACCTACTTGGAAACTCAGGATCTGTGCTGTTAAAAGGTTCTGGGCTTTCATCCTACAGACCTGGCTGAGAAACACAATAGAAATGTGGATGATTCCCACCGCATCTACATTACCAGACTATGTGTGCCTGTAGAATTCCAAGTTAAGCTTTAGCAGCCTACACATTAAAGCCAGCTTGGCTGGTGTCTGCCAAGGCACCTTCATGCTGCTTATCATTGCCATATTTGGCCTGGCTTATTGTTCCAGAGTTTTGTTAAGACCACTCACTGGGCCCACCTGTTCTTTGCTTAAGATCAGGCATGACCCGACTGCTTGCTCAGGCCACTCCTGTTAGATTTTCTGCTCACCTATATCATAAAAGTAATTGTCCCAGGACAAAGATCCAGGACAAACACCCACAAGATAAGGTGAAAATTCTATATGGCTCACATCTAAGACTTAAAGCTGAATTCTTGGTCAGAGCAGTTCAAAGACAGTCAGTTCAGTTCAGTTGAGTCACTCAGTCATGTCCGACTCTTTGTGACCCCATGAAACGCAGCAGGCTAGGCCTCCCTGTCCATCACCAGAGTCTACCCAAACCCACGCCTATTGAGTCGGTGATGCCATCCAACCATCTCATCCTCTGTCATCCCCTTCTCCTCCTGCCCTCAATCTTTCCCAGCCTCAGGGTCTTTTCAAATGAGTCAACTCTTCACATCAGGTGGCCAAAGTGTTGAAGTTTCAGCTTCAACATCAGTCCCACCAATGAACACCCAGGACTCATTTCCTTTAGGATGGACTGGTTGGATCTCCTTGAAGTTCAAGGAGTCTTCTCCAGAGTCTTTTACTCAAGAGTCTTCTCCAACACCACAGTTCAAAAGCATCAATTCTTCGGTACTCAGCTTTTTTTATAGAAACTCTCACATCCATACATGACTACTGGAAAAGCCTTGACTAGAAGGACGTTTGTTGCCAAAGTAATATCTCTGCTTATTAATGTGTTATCTCAGTTGGTCATAACTTTCCTTCCAAGGAATAAGTGTCTTTTAATTTCATGGCTGCAGTCACCATCTGCAGTGATTTTGGAGCCCCAAAAAATAAAGAGATGGCAAGAGTGAACATCAACATTCTAGGAATCAGCTAAGATGGACTGGAATGGGTGAATATAACTCAGATGATCATTATATTACTACTGTGGGCAGGAATCCCTTAGGAGAAATGGAGTACCCATCATAGTCAACAAAAGAGTACGAAATGCAGTACTTGGATAAAATCTCAAAAATGACAGAATGATCTCTGTTCATTTCCAAGGCAAACCATTTAATATCACAGTAATCCAAGTGTATGTCTGGACCAGTAACGTGGAAGAAGCTGAAGTTGAACGGTTCTATGAAGACCTAAAAGACCTTCTAGAACTAACACCTCCAAAAGATGTCCTTTTCATTATAGGGGACTGGAATGCAAAAGTATGAAGTCAAAAAACACCTGGAGTAACAGGCAAATTTGGCCTTGAGTACAGAATGAAGCAGGGCAAAAGCTAACAGAGTTCTGCCAAGAAAACGCACTGGTCGTAGCAAACACCCTCTTCCAGCAACACAAGATAAGACTCTACACATGGACATCACCAGATGGTCAACACTGAAATCAGATTGATTATAATCTTTGCAAACAAAGATGGAGAAGCTCTATACAGTCAGTAAAATCAAGACCAGGAGCTGACTGTGGCTCAGCTCATGAACTCCTTATTGCCAAATTCAGACTTAAATTGAAGACAGTAGGGAAAACCACTAGACCATTCAGGCATGACCTAAATCAAATCCCTTATGACTATATGGGATAGATTTAAGGGACTAGATCTGATAGAGTGCCTGATGAACTATGGACGGAGGTTAGTGACATTGTACAGGAGACAGGGATTAAGACCATTCCTAAGAAAAATAAATGCAAAAAAGCAAAATGGTTGTCTAAGGAGTCCTTACAAATAGCTGTGAAAAGACAGTCACAGGTCTATAAAAATAAACCACAGAGTACCTGTAACTCCAAGTCCAAACCTGGGCCCTTCAAAATACTCTATCTCTGAATGCTTATTTTGTTCCTTAAACCTTTCTCCTTGTCTGTCCCTTGAGGATTATGGTGCAGTGCACCAGACTATAATACTCATGAAGAGTGAACTTATATACCAATTATAGACAAAACTAGAAAACCACAGTCTGCCCAATGTGTGCTACCTGCTTTTTTAAAACTCCTCCATGGAATCACTGAGCAGAATGTTTATGTCCTGTTGACAATTAGTAATCCCAGACTAAAGAGAAAGAAGTGGTCAATTTTGTACGTGGCCATTCCTCATCTATACTTGAAAACACCACTCATTCCTTCTTTGGGTGAGAGTGAGTAAGGCTGTTGAGAGAAGCCAAATATAGTAAATTAAAACCCTTCCTATATTCTTGACTTTCCATGAAAATGAATCTTTCTGAAACAGCTCTCAAATTCAGTTAATTTCTTCCCTGAGGAGACTGTCCATTTTTTGTGGAAACTATTATAGTTTAGCCCTTGACTACTAAAGTGAACTGAGCCAATTTTCCTGTTTTTAGATTCAGACTTCCCCAGCCCACCCTGGTCTTCCCTGGTAGCTCAGCAGGTAAAGTATCCACCTGCAATTCAGGAGACCCTGGTTTGATTCCTAGGTCAGGAAGATCAACTGGAGAAGGGATAGGCTACCCACTCTAGTATTCTGACCTGGAGATTTCCATGGACGGTCCATGGATTCGCAAAGAGTCAAATATGACTGAGTGACTTTCACTAGCTCACTCACTCAGTCCACCCTACCCACAATACAATCAAACAAGATTTAATTTTGCACCAACAGAAAAGTTACCACCAGAACAAGTAATAAGTTTTTGAAATCACTCACTGAAAGTTAAAAAGTGTAAATATAAGCTCCGTGACTGTCAAGAGATGGTAATAGTTGATTACTGAAGAGTACAAAGACTCCCTGGGCATCTGCTGATAACAGGGAGCTCCAAGTATGGAAAAGGTACAGACTGTTCGGTTATGAGAGTAGCAGGATTGGGCATGTTGGATCAAATGCATGGATGGACAAAGAAACGGGTAAACAAGCAATAACATTTTAATTTATTCTTGTACTGCTGTGTATAAATCACCACAATTCAGTTCAGTCACTCAGTAACATCTGACTCTTTGTGACCCCATGGACTGCAGCACGCTAGGTTTCCCTTTCCATCATCAACTCCCAGAGCCTACTCAAACTCATGTCTATCACGTCAGTGATGCTATCTAACCATCTCATCCTCTATCGTCCCCTTCTCCTCCCACTTTCAATCTTTCCCAGCACCAGGGTCTTTTCCAGTGGGTTGGTCCTTTGCATCAAGTGGCCAAAGTATTGGAGTTTCAGCTTCACATCAGTCCTTCCAATGAATATTCAGGACTGATTTCCTTTAGGATGGACTGGTTGGATCTCCTTGCAGCCCAAGGGACTCTCAAGAGTCTTTTCCAACACCATAGTTCAAAAGCATCAATTTTTCGGCACTCAGCTTTCTTTCTAGTCCAACTCTCACATCCATACATGACTACTGGAAAAACCATAGCTTTAACCAGATGGACCTTTGTCGACAAAATAATGTCTGCTTTTTAATATGCTGTCAAGGTTGGTCATAGCTTTTCTTCCAAGGAGCAACCATGTTTTAATTTCATGGCTGCACTCACCATCTGCATTTTTTTGGAGCCCCCAAAAATAGTCTTTCACTGTTTCCATTGTTTCCCCATCTATTTCTCATGAAGTGATGGGATCAGATTCTGTGATCTTAGTTTTCTAAATGTTGAGTTTTAAGCCAAATTTTTCACTCTCCTCTTTCACTTTCATCAAGAGGCTCTTTAGTTCTTCTTCACTTTCTGCCGTAAGGATGGTGTCATCTGTGTATCTATAAATCGCCACAAACAATGTATAATTTTGCACAAGTTAAATTTCAAAATAACTTTTTATAATTTTATCTTGGTAGAAATAATTTAAAAGATGTATGCAGTTATGCCACAAAGTGTAGCAGTATTAGCTAATAGTATTACTATTTTGATAGTGATTCTATAAGAATATTATGCCATATTACTATTTTGTTGTTGTTCAGTTGCTAACTCATGTCTCTTTGTGAGCCCATGGACTGCAGCCTGCAGTCACTGTCCTTCACTATACAGCTGGAGTAAGATAATTAAAGACCTCATCTGACAAACTTATTGTCTAATTCACATTAATTTCTAGTTTTCTTTTTTCCCTATGAGTGAATGCAAATTTTAAAAGAAAATTTTTTCCTTTCTAATTCTCAGTTATTTGGCAAAAAGTTAACATTGACTTGTTGGAAATGCGTTGTGTAAAATGGGAAGAGAAATGTTTGTTGATAAAAGCCAATTATTCTTAATAAGATATAATTTTTTAATTGCATACCTTTAAACTTAGGATATAAATAATCTAACATCTAAGAAAACCACTTAACTTTACCTCTCTTAGCAGAAAACCTGTAATCAACTGACATTGAGCTTCCTGTTAAAATGTCTCAACAAGTTTGTAGCCTTTTAAATAATTAAGAAAATTAGTAATACTGTAGTAATTTGAAATTAGCTTGTCTAGTAATTAAATAAGCTACAGAAGAAGCTAAAATAAAATTTGATGAAAATTGGCAAAAAGCAAAAAAGTAAACACTGGTTTTGACATTTACAATTAATACCACACAAATATTTGTTTAATCAGACAATGTGGTTAATCACCAAGGTGAAACTGAAAGTTACCAACACTGAATGCTGGTATAAAAGTTAATAAATTCAGTTCATAATCATTATGCACATGCTAGTTATAATGATTTACTGTCCATACCAAATCTTTATAAGCATTGTAATTAAATATAAAATGCACATTAGAATTATAATGAGTAATTAGCGCAACATAACTAATATGCATGAAAATCCCAAAGCTCATTAAAATGTAAGAAGACAAAACCTGTTCTACCTAGTGTTTTGCATATTTTCTATAGCTAAATGAATGCCAGTATAGTTTGTACATTGTTTACCATTTTTGGTTTTTATGAATAATGCATTTAAAACACACCCTGGAAACATTTGATTTAGTTACCAAAAACAGGCTTATTTCCATTTTGGAAGAAATAGAGCTAGTACACACATATAAATACATGCACAAAACCACACTGAAATAGTTAGTTAGTGCTTTTAGTAGACCACCTCATAGGATTACTTCAGTAAGGAGGACATAAAACCATAATGGACTGTTATTTCATGGGGCACACAGTGGAACACTCTGAAAAGAGGCTGAAGATAATAGACCCAATGGGGAGCATTGTCTTGACACATCTTTACTCTTTTTACATTATAGTCATACTCACCTCCTACTATGAATTTCCATTTATTAAAAAAAAAAATGGTGAAATCAAATTCAGGCAGAAATCCTAAAACAAGCATTTAACCAAAATGATAACAGAAACAGAGCATATTGCTTCTCACATTGTTTTGGAACCATTCATTCTGCTTCTTTTATATATAAATGTATAAATTGCTTCTAATATTCCAGATATACACAGATCACCTTTCTAGTTTATATCATATCCTGCAATTTCAGATCAACTAACAACAAAGATTTCTAGTCAAAATAGACACTTATTTCCTTGGCAAACATATCTATTTATTTGACCAACATACAGCCCTATATTTCTAAAACGTGTAACTTTTTGAAATACATTTTTAGCTTTAGATTTCATTTTAGGTGAAATATGCCCCAAATTCTGTTATATTCACATCCTGACTCAACAAAATTTCTTTATTAAAAAATTCCTTTAGAAGTATAAACAACACAATACTCTAAAGCAATTATCCTTCAAATATAAATAAATTTAAAAAAACACTCATAAAAGAAGTATACATTGTTAATAAATGGCGCTAATGTCAATATTTGTCAATACAGTACAAATGTACTTAAGTATCAATTATATATTACATGAACATAATAAACCCATTAACATTGAATCTAACTCATTGGAGTTAACTGTATTGCATTGAAGAAGCCTGGAGGGTAAATTATAGCAAGATCATAGAATTATAGTATTTTATAGGAGTATCATTCATCACATTCATTTATTCAATCAGTATTTTTAAAGTGTCCACTATGTCTTCTACACTGGGCTTAAAGAAACACAGAAGATTGTGACATGTTATTGGACATTTTTAATTCCACTGGAACCCTGAGCTTCTCTAAGGCAAGAATCACTTTAATCTGTTCTTGACAAGTGTGCTGTGCTCAGTCGTGTCCGACTCTTTGCAATCCCATGGTCTGTAACCCGTCAGGCTCCTCTGTCCATTCAATTTCCCAGGCAAGAATACTGGAGTGGGTTGTCATTCCCTTCTCCAGGGGATCTTCCCAACCCAGGGACTGAACTGGTGTCTCCTGCATTGGTAGGTGGATCCTTTTTACCACTGAGCCACCTGGGAAGCCCATTCTTGACCAATAGCATGGAGTAAATAAATGATTAAGAGAACAAACAATAACTCAAGAAGAAATATTGAGTCAATAGATAACATGAAAATAGAAAAACCTCCCACTTTTTTCAGATGCATTGCGTTTGTAGTAGCTGAAGAAATGGGGAGTCTTCCTTAGGTGAGTCCTCATCAGCCTTTCCAGAGTATTTTAATAACACCTTCCTGACATGCTAGCTTTCCACAGTACTTGGTTTGCACAGCACTTACTATTCTTTTGCTTTCCGTGGTACCTCTGTTCTCTATGATATATCTTCAGTCAGACATTCTTCACACTAGCTTACTCTCAAATCTATAAATTGTTTTGGATGCTTCCGATAAAACAAACCTTCCTATTCAAGGCAGACCCATAGAACTCAGTTTGGCTTCAGAATAGAAGAAACGTTGAGCACAATGGTTGTAGGAAAATTCTTCAGAATTCCCTGGCAGTCCAGTGGTTAAGACTTTTACTGTGGAGGGCCCAGTATGATGGAGGGGGATCTAAGATCCCATAAGCCATGCAGCATGGCCAAAAGGAAAAGAAAATTCTGCCTACAAAAGTCTAGATTGTTCTTTGGCAAGTTGACTTCCATCCCAATCTGAATGTTGATACAATAATATTTCCCAGACCTATTGACGATGAGCTTGACCACGTGACTGCTTTGACTAATTGGCATTACTGATATGACAGATAAACACATGAGAAATAGATGTTGACTGTTATATGTCACCAAGATAAAACAGTGATTGGTTACACAGTATTATTGTGGCAACAGCAACTGAAACATGGCATAAGACTACAGGCTATCTGTGAATGCTTTCTAAGTCCCATATATTGGTGAAAGCCATAGACAAATACTGCTTGAATTTTTTCTAGAGCTATGCTTTCCAGGTACATAGTATTTTAATGCTGAGTTATATAGTATTCTAAAGAGTTATAGTGCTACATGTGTGCTAAGTCGCTCCAGTTGTGTCCAACTCATTGTGACCCCATGAACTGTGGACTACCAGGCTCCTCTGTCCATGGGATTCTCCAGGCAAAAATACTAGAGTGGGTTGCCACGCCCTCCTCCAGGGGATCTTCCTGACCCAGGGATGGATTCTGCAGCTCCTGCATTGCAGGCAAATTCTTTACCACTGAACCACCTGGGAACTCCACATATGATGCTACATGTGATATTATATAATATATATAAATAAAATTCTAAAGTTAACCATTTAATTTCAGATACTTTGTTCCAAATCGTATCTAAAACTCTAATGAGTAAATTAAATTTGATTACATATAAATAAATGTAATATATTTATATATAACATATAATAAATATACCCAACTTGCATTTATTATTATATATCATTACTATAGTATACATTATATATATATGTATTCATCTAAATAAGTATGAGTGCCTGCATTCTAAGTCACTTCAGTCATGTCCAACTCTCTGCGACTTTATGAACTGTAGCCCACCAGGCTCCCCTGTCCATAGAATTTTCCAAGCAAAAAATTGGAGTAGGTTGCCATGCCCTCCTAAAGGGGATCTTCCTGACCCAGGAATTGAACCCATGTCTCTTATGTCTCCTGCTTGGCAGGTGGGTTCTTTACCACTAGCACCATGTGGGAAGCCCCTCTAACTAAGTATGAAGGGGTGACAAAACATAAGTTATATAGAGAACAGCCTGTGGAAGAGCAAGGGCAAAAACAGGGGGCCAGTTGGGATACTTGCAATATATTAGGCAAGAGGTAAATTTATCTTGTTGGCCTCCCTGTGGCTCAGTGGTAGAAAATCTGCCTGCCGAACAGGAGACTTAGATTCAATCCCTGAGTTGGGAAGATCCTCTGAAGAAGGAAATGGCAATCCACTCCAGTATTCTTGCCTAGGAAATCTCACGAACAGAGGAACCTGGTAGGCTGCAATCCACTGGGTCAAAAAGAGTCAGACATGATTCTGGAACAACGACAAACTTAGCTTGTAGCAGCGTGATGTTAATCATGATATTAATAGTTATGGGATGCTGAGGAGTGATCAGTTCAGTCACTCAGTCATATCCGACTCTTTGCGACCCTATGGACTGCAGCACATCAGGCTTCCCTGTCCATCACCAGTTCCTGGAGCTTGCTCAAACTCATGTCCATCCAGTCCATGATGCAGTCCAACCATCTCATCTTCTGTCATCCCCTTCTCCTCCTCCTTTCAATCTTTCCAAGCACCAGGGTCTTTTCTAATGAGTCAGTTCTTCTCATCAGTTGGTCAAAGTATTGGAGCTTCAGCTTCAGCATTAGTCCTTCCAGTAAATATTCAGGTTTAATTTCCTTTAGGATTGATTGGTTTGATCTCCTTGCAGCCCAAGGGACTCTCAAGAGTCTTCTCAAACACCACAGTTAAAAGCATCAGTTCTTCAGTGCTAAACTTTCTTTATAGTCCAATTCTCACATCCACACATGACCGCTGCAAAACCATAGCTTAACCTATACAGACCTTTGTCTGCAAAGTAATACCTCTGCTTTATAATATGCTGTCTAGGTTCATCATAGCTTGTCTTCCAAGGAGAACACATCTTTTAATTTCATGGCTGCAGTCACCATTTGCAATGATTTCGGAGCCTGAGAAAATAGTCTGTCACTGTTTCCTTTGCTTCCCCATCTTTTTCTCCCATAAGGGTGGTGTCTTCTGCATATCGGAGGTTATTGATATTTCTCCCAGCAATCTTGATTCCAGCTTGTGCTTCATCCAGCCTGGCATTTTGCATGATGTACTCTGCATATATGCTAAATAAGCGGAGTGACAATATACAGCCTTGACATACTCCTCTCCCAATTTGGAACCAGTCTGTTGTTCCATGTCCAGTTCTAACTGTTGCTTCTTGACCTGAATACAGGTTTATCAGGAGGCAGGTAAGGTGATCTGGTATTCCAATCTCTTTAAGAATTTTCTACAGTTTGCTGTGATCCATACAGTCAAAGACTTTAGCATAGTCAATGAAGCAGATGTTCTTCTGAAAATCTCTTGCTTTTTCAATGATCAAACGGATGTTGGCAACTTGTTCTCTGGTTCCTCTGCCTCTTCTAAAACCAGCTTGAACATCTGGAAGTTCTTGGTTCACATGCCATTGAAACCTAGCTTGGAGAATTTTGAGCATTAGTTTGCTAGTGTGTGAGATGAGTGCAGTTGTGCGGTAGTTGAACATTCTTTGGCTTTGCCTTTCTTTGGGATTAGAATAAAAACTGACTTTTCCAGTCCTCTGGCCACTGCTGAGTTTTCCAAGTTTGCTGGCATATTAAGTGCAGCACTTTGACAGCATCGTCTTTTAGAATTTGAAAGAGCTCAGCTGGAATTCCACCACCTCCACTTGCTTTGCTTGTGATACCCGCTAAGGCCCACTTGACTTCATATTCCAGGATGTCTGGGTCGAGGTGAGTGTTCACACCATCATAGTTTTCTGGGTCATTAAGATCTTTTTTGTATAGTTCTGTGTATTCTTGCTACCTTTTCTTAATATATCATCTGCTTCTGTTAGGTCCATACTGTGTCCTTTATTGTGCCAATCTTTGCATGAAATATTCCCTTGGTATCTCTAATTTTTTTGAAGAGATCTCTAGTCTTTTCCCTTCTATTGTTTTCCTCCATTTCTTTGCACTGATCACTGAGGAAAGCTTTCTTATCTCTCCTTGCTATTCTTTGGAACTCTACGTTCAGATGGATATATCTTTCCTTTTCTCCTTTGCCTTTTGCTTCTCTTCTTTTCCCAGCTATTTTTAAGGAATCCTCAGACAACCGTATTGCCTTTTTGCATTTCTTTTTCTTGGGGTTGGTTTTGATCACTGACTCCTGTACAATATTATGAACTTCCATCCATAGCTCTTCAGTGGGGGGTGATAAAATGCATTTTAAAGGAAGAACCTACAATATTATTGAGTATCTCAAGACTTGGAAATGTTTTACAGTGACATTGATGATCTGGTAATAGTAGCTGTTCATCAAATGCATAGATAAGTTTTGCAGGATGAAAGCAGTAAGAGGGAGGAACCTAGTGATTTTGACTTAAGGGGCACTAAATAAGATTGAGATTATAAGGAGGGTATCGGCTGCACATGTTTATTTTTATTTCTGAGCAGAAGAGGAAAGAGCCTAAACATTTCGCTAATAATTTATTCATGTGCTGGTGTTGCTGACATGGAATTTATTTGTTAGTCATACTTCTCCTTTCTTGACAAACCCATCAGTTGTCAAATTGCTTTTACTGTTAAGCAAAGTTTTCTCAAACCACATTTTATTTAATCATTTCCAGAAGGATGACTTTTTCTCCCCCTTTTAAAACATTCTTAGTCCCAAATAAACCATTGCTATTGTTTCTTAAAATTACAGTTTTTCTATCATCCCTCCTTCCCACATCTTTCAATTTCTGCAAGATACAATATTTGTAGTGAAATGTCTCTCCCACTTTATATCTTCTTTTCTTTTGGTCTTAGCTACCTACTGTGTTTGCTCTGATTTAGTTTTCATTATCCTTAAATAGAAGTGTCCAAGACTGTGTTTTTCAGATAGGAAGAAAAATTACCTCTCAATTCTAAAACTAGTATCACTTCTTGCTAGATTGTTGTCCTCCTTGTTCAAAGTCCACGGCAAGTCTGGATAAAGCATGTCAATTTCATAGTTATGACTTCTGTTGCTTTGCTCTTTGAACCTTGTAGAAATACTGTAACAGGACAGCTTCCAGGATATAGGTCTGAGAGTACATCAGATTGACACCTCAAGGTAAATGGAAAGGTAGAAGCAATTCAGTTTAATGTTCCCCTTCTTACTAGAGAATCTGTGCCTATAGCTGTGGAAAATGTCATTAACTTAACATGTTTCCTATAGTTTTGCTAGACTTCTAACCTTCTTCATTCATTTGAGGTCAATAGGCAGGGAAAAAAATGGGTAGTTTACAACTAGATTTCTGTAATGTAAATCTTAACACTTTTTCTTTAATCCCCTCCCTTTTTTCTAGCTACTCAAAGGCTTTCTTTTCGTTCCCTCCAAGACCGTGTGTTTGGAAAGTAATTCCTTAGAATATATTAGCAATATGAATTATTCATTTTTCAGAATTAAACAATTTTAATAACTGAATTTTAATCAACTTTTTAAATGTGCTATTTTAAGATTATTGAAGGCCATAGAAACAAGAAGAAATAATAAACCATTCAGTCAACTAAGGTACTTTCAGAGGAATCTGGCCCTGAGGCCAGAAAGAAATATCAACAGATTAAAAATTAGCCTAAGAAAAGATTCCATCAATGTTATTCCCATCTATTACAGGTTATATCTTCATTGCTATCATTTATTTTATATTGATTGATTCCAAAAATCTTAAATTTATATATGTTTAGCTTATTCACATTTTGAGAGATCAATATTAATCTTTAAAAGTATACAGTGACTTAAAGCATAACAATAAGCATAATTGAAATGTAAACAACTTACTTTAGCTGGTTAATTAATGCAACTAGAAAAATTTCCCCATCAGAAAAATAATCCCAAGGATATTTTCATATTTTACAGGTAATCTAAAGCATCTCAATTATTCTAATCTTTATTTGGAGGGATTCACTAAAAAGTAATTTTTATAGCAGTAAACTTATAATAGCTTCAATATGCAAATAACATATTCAAATGTTTAAGAATTTGAACATTTGCATTGATGGGCAACTTTTGCTACAAGATCATATGTGCTAAGAATCAAGATGCCTTTGGAGAATCCCACTTCACAATTCTTGCAGACTTGTTCAGTGTACCCAAATCAATCACATACAGCTATAATTCACCATTACTGACAACAGAGAAGAGAGCAAATCATGAATAAAATCTAAAGAAAGAAAGTTTGGTGAACAGCTAGGAAAACAGTGAACCATTTAATTCCTATTGATACAGCTGGTGGCCCAATAAATCTCAGACATATTTTACAGTGGATGCATCACTGGAGTGAGCATTGCTGACTACAAGGGGACAGCTACTTCAAGCTGTAATTTCAGTAGTGCTGACCCTTGCCAAAGCATGATATGAATGAATTCTGCCTAATCACGAGCAAACTCATTATATAACCCTTTCTTTCCTGTTCTTTTATGTAATTCTTTATGAGTCACAAATAACATAACTTTCCATCCTTAAATGACTTCTCACAGATGCACATTCATAATCACACAATATCAGATCATTCATACCACAACATATGTGACTAATGAAAACTTAAGTATATTTAACTGCCTTAAAATGATTAAATGTTATAATCGAGTTAAATCATGAGTTTAGAAAAATAATCCCTTATGTTATAATTTCAAACAATGCACAGATAATTTTTGAGAGTGTAGGGGACCAGTTCTAGGACCTTCACCAATGCCCCTAAAATCTGACTTAATACACAGTTGTATATCTTAGCTCTGATTTTTTTTATAAAATATTTTACTTTTTACACATCTGTGTGAACATAAGGGAATTAGAGATCACAGCTTAGTACACTATCACAATGAATATTAAATACTAAAGTTTAGTTTACATGCAAAATTATTATCATTGTCATTCTTTTGAAAGAGACAATGATCTCATCATTTGCTTAACTGAATTAGCATATTGATCTTGTATATGCCCTAATACATGACATATCTCCACAACTGCACATCTTTCTAGAAGGGACACCTATGTGTTCTGTGCACTTTTAATGTTCTGTCATATTGTTGAATCAAACCTCTTACTTCTTGGTCAGTGAGACAGGAGACTAAATCTACTATAAATATGTTATCAAAGAATTTGTCCTTGGTTAACTCTAGTTAAAAAAAAAAGCAAGATATTGATGGATTTCTGGAGAGTAAACTTTATGTACAAGTTTATCTTTGAATTCATCACATGCTTGCTGTACCAAGAAAATGATTAAAAAAAGAAAGAAAGAAAACTCAATTTCCTTTCTATCCATATCTGATTTATCACAATTCTATGCTCTTAAAGGGAATACAGCTGTGATACTCTATTCATTTGCAATAATTCCTGTTTAATAACAGACAGGTTTTATTGACTTCTAACTCAGCACAGATCATTATAAGCATGCTCCATGAAGTGTTTTACATTGCCTATACAGCAATCCTATGAAGTAGGCACTATTTACTTTTCAGATGCAAAAACTTGAGTTTAAAAAAGCTAACTCAGATGGTGAATATTGGAACCACTTTCACTTGACAAAATGTGGTGTCTTTTATGAAGATAAAGTGGGCCTTTTTATTAATACTACAGTATGTTGCCACTGTGTAAATGCTTAAGGTCTTGAGGAAGCAGGAAATACCTTACACATTGGATTATTTCCATTCTCTGTGAGAGCTTCAGTTCAGTTCAGTTCAGTCGCTCAGTTGCGTTCGACTCTTTGCGACCCCATGAATCACAGCACACCAGGCCTCCCTGTCCATTTCCAACTCCCGGAGTTCACTCAAACTCATGTCCATCGAGTCGGTGATGCAATCCAGCCATCTCA
This sequence comes from Moschus berezovskii, assembly GCF_049115385.1. Classification (NCBI taxonomy): domain Eukaryota; kingdom Metazoa; phylum Chordata; class Mammalia; order Artiodactyla; family Moschidae; genus Moschus; species Moschus berezovskii. The sequence continues at coordinate 48,075,424 of NC_142463.1, read as the reverse complement.
TTCTCTGTTGTCCCCATCTCCTCCCACCCCCAACCTTTCCCAGCATCAGACTCTTTTCCATTGAGTCAACTCGTCACATGAGGTAGCCAAAGTATTGGAGTTTCAACTTTAGCATCAGTCCTTCCAATGAACACCCAGGACTAATCTCCTTTAGAATGTTGGAACTCCTTGCAGTCCAAGGGACTCTCAAGAGTCTTCTCCAACACCAAAGTTCAAAAGCATCAATTCTTTGGCGATCAGCATTCTTCACAGTCCAACTCTCACATCCATACATGACCACAGGAAAAACCATCGCCTTGACTAGATGGACCTTTGTTGGCAAAGTAATGTCTCTGCTTTTTAATATGCTATCTAGGTTGGTCATAACTTACCAGAGGCGTAATTCAATGTGAAAGTTCTTTATGCCATGAATCATGAAGACTGTGTCTCTATTACAGTATTTTGATTTTTAAGAAGTCTAATTAGATAAATATGAAAAAATTTTCCCTTAGTAATAACATGGAGTTCTTAGCTTTCTTTAAAATCAAATTAGTCATTGAAAGGACACATGTACTTCATTGAAAGGGTTTATTGACCTTGTGATCCATTTCTGTGAGATCTATGGAAACCTTAGAAGGATTTTCAGGTTTCCTACCCTGAATTGCATCTTATCTTCAGGAAAGAAAGTTTTAAACTATCATCATCCTCATTTGTAGCAGTAGTAAATTGAGCAAGCACATCTTTTACATCATTTGTTCTCTGGTATATGCTAGTAACCTTATTTTATTTTTTTCAGAAACTGTCCATTTGACCAAGTTTGCCATAGTGTAGTTCACAAAGTTCAGAATCTAAACCAAGGTCAACATGCTTATTTTCCACAGTGTTTTCCTAGGTAGCTTCTCTAGGATGGATTTCTTCATGATTTACTTCTTATTACTATCCCTCACTCTTCTTTATTGTTTTAATTATTTATCATGGCACCTTTATCACCGTCCATCATTTTGAGGAGGCAGGGTTTTGATCAAACGCCTTTGAAGTTCTAAAGTTTCAATGCAGCTAACTCACGTCACTAAGGCTATTAAAGTAACTCTCTGATTCACTCATTTTTTATAATAAGACTTTGTACAAAACTAAACTTCCCAATCAGGATGGCAAGAGAGGAAGAAGGTCTTTGTGGCTATTGTCATGTAACTAAGAAAGCCTGAATCTTGATTAGGCTTGTTGGGTGCCAAGTGCAGAGGTTCTGTTGCTTGCACCTGCAGAGCCTGGAGTTTTGGGTAAAGAACCTTTAATTATCTTCATCCTGAAATGACTGGCTAAACAATGACAGCAAATATCCCACTGAGTAAATGAAAAGGGAAGACTCCTTTTCTATGAGCATCTAATCACACAGGTGTTAAATATCCCTTCTTGACCCTTTCACTGCTGGTCTTCCTCGTCATCTGTTCTTTGCTGTTTCCTGCATTTGTCTAATAACATTCATCTGAAACTGAATTTTTTGTTCACTATACAATTGCTTCAATTTATAGCCATATATAATTTGATACAAGGGTAGGATGCCTAATTTCAGCATTGCAAAGGAATCAGTCTATTCCTGAGGATGCCGCTGTACTCATGAATTCGAGGAATCCAAGTAATCACCTTCTTTGCTGCTTTGGTGTAATTAAAAGAAGTTACATTTGACTAGAACAGCAACAACAACAAATAGATCTCCACAGGAAAAAAAAAAAAAACAGTTCCAGAAATAAAAATGCTTGTATATGCACATGTTTACACTCCTACTCCCACTTCTATTCCAGGACCAAAATTCACAGAACACAGTATGATGGGGAAAGAAATAAGCTCTGGGAGCAACTACTCAGGTTTTATCATTTGACTGTCTTTTCTAGGAAGAGCCCAAGATGATTTCCTAAAACATGGAACATTTCAGGGGAAACAGTGCTTTGCACAACTTTACTGAGCACACATAAAATTCACTGTTATAGCTCCAGTTAGAGAGGTAATTAGCCATAATTGTTGTGAGGTATATATTTCTGGCAAAAAAAAAATGGCCATATTCTTCTGATGCAAATAACTGCATCACATAAAACTCGTTAGTACCTTATAGCTCATGAGCACGCAGAAGTTAGTTAAAGCAGTGATGACTGTTGACTTGAAAAGTCATAACAGAGGATGTGGAATATACCTTAGACATCTACTTCTCCAACTGTCCAAAATATCAAGAATATGCCCCACAAAATATTTGGCCCTCAAGAATTCAGTATAAAATGCTCTGTAATTCTGTGGCCTCATAAATTTGGAAAAGCTCCATACTGTGAGATTCACAAGGAATACATGAGCATCACAGTCTCCGAGATATGCTCTAGAAAAGAAAACTATTGGGTTTGATTAGACATTTCAGTGGCCACAGAACTCTTATTTATACAAAGTAATAGACTGTGTGTATCACAATAAACTGTAGAAAATTCTGAAAGAGATGGGAATACCAGACCACCTGACCTGCCTCTTGAGAAACCTGTATGCAGGTCAGGAAGCAACATCAGAACTGTATATGGAACAACAGACTGGTTCCAAATAGGAAAAGGAGTACGTCAAGGCTGTATATTGTCACCTTGCTTATTTAACTTATATGCAGAGTACATCATGAGGAACGCTGGACTGGAAGAAGCACAAGCTGGAATCAAGATTCCTGGGAGAAATATCAATAACCTCAGATATGCAGATGACACTACCCTTATGGCAGAAAGTGAAGAGGAACTCAAAAGCCTCTTGATGAAAGTGAAAGAGGAGAGTGAAAAAGTTGGCTTGAAGCTCAACATTCAGAAAACAAAGATCATGGCATATGGTCCCATCACTTCATTGGAAATAGATGGAAAAACAGTGGAAACAGTGTCAGACTTTATTTTTCTGGGCTCCAAAATCACTGCAGATGCTGATTGCAGCCATGAAATTAAAAGACGTTTGCTCCTTGGAAGGAAAGTTATGACCAACCTTGATAGTATATTAAAAAGCAGAGACATTACTTTGCCAACAAAGGTCCGTCTAGTCAAGGCTATGGCTTTTCCCCTGATCATGTATGGATGTGAGAGTTGGACTGTGAAGAAAGCTGATAACCGAAGAACTGATGCTTTTGAACTGTGGTGCTGGAGAAGACTCTTGAGAGTCCCTTATACTGCAAGGAGATCCAACCAGTCCATTCTAAAGGAGATCAATCCTGGGTGTTCATTGGAAGGACTGATGCTAAAGCTGAAACTGCAATACTTTGGCCACCTCATGCGACGAGTTGACTCACTGGAAAAGACTCTGATGCTAGGAAAGGTTGGGGGTGGGAGGAGAAGGGGGCAACAGAGAATGAGATGGCTGGATGGCATCACCGACTCTGTGGACATGAGTTTGAGTGAACTCCGGGAGTTGGTGATGGACAGGGAGGCCTGGCATGCTGTGATTCATGGGGTCACGGAGAGTCAGACATGACTGAGTGACTGAACTGAACTGAATAGGATTCAGAATGGTGTAAACTTGGAATTTCACTAAACATGTCTTCTCACTGCCAGTTAACTAAAATGAGTTGACTCAAGTCCAATGTGACCAATGGTCTATTTAATTAAATTTTCTCTCAATTCCTGCCTTTTCTACGGATTGGCCAATGATTTTCTCATCATCCTAAAGATTACTACACAGGCTTCTAGCCATTCTGCCAGTTTCCTCTCCTGCCTCTACGCAGACCATGTTCCACACAGTGGCCAAAAATCGGTATAAAATGTTAATCAACTCATGTCATACATCCGCTGAAATCTCCACAACCTCATCTTCTTAGAATAAAATTTAAAGGCTTTACCATCAGCTACCAAACTCTCCAAATTTGAGTTCCAGCTGCCTATCCAACCTCCTCTTCTGGATTCTTCTGCTCACTTAATCTGCTCAAGTCACATTGACTGTTTTGCTGCCCCTCAAACCTGTTAAGCATGCTACTACCTTGGTGATTTCCCCTCAGGGTCTTTGAGTTTTCTTTTTTTCTTTTAATAATTTTCTATCGAAAACCACATGATTTCTTTCCTCACATCATTTGATTCTCTGCTCAAATTATCTGCCTTATCAATAAATAGCTCTGTAACGCCACCACATAAAATAACCCACCTTGCATTCCTTTTTCTTTCAGTTCAGTTCAGTTCTGTCGCTCAGTCGTGTCCGACTCTTTGCGACCCCATGAATCACAGCAAGCCAGGCCTCCCTGTCCATCACCAACTCCCGGAGTTCACTCAAACTCACCTCCATCGAGTCGGTGATGCCACCCAGCCATCTCACTCTCTGTCATCCCTGTCTCCTCCTTGCTTAATTTCCATCTTAATTTATATCACTCCCTTACTGTTTATTTATTTACCATTTGCACATTCATGTACATGTATGCATACATACAAACTCAAGAATCTTAGTCTTATGAGGCCAGGGATGTTATATTTTTTATTAATGTAGTCTTCAATAAAAAGTACCTGTTGAGCTGATGAAGGAATGAAGAATAAAAAAAGGGGTAGAGCTACTTCCTTTTGTACAGTCATTTTCAAAAAAGGCAGAATAATATGCATAAGGGTTCATTCATGTCTCAAAGAAAAATCATTACAGTTTTCAAGTTCAAGTTTATAATTTTAGCATCAAAATGAAATGTGTTTGAGACTTCCCTCTCCATATTTATTACTTACAGCCCATGGCCCTTTAATTCATAAAACACTCTCAGGACCTTTTCTTACTCACAGTGTTAATTCCTATTTCATTCTTTATCTAGGCTTCCATATGTCGGTTTAGTATCTTTCTGTTTTTCAGTGTCCATTTTAGCAGCCCGTGAACCCTCTAGACAACATGATCATGTCCCTTTAACTTGTATGTTTACCAAGTGTTGAGCCATATGCACACTGTACTGCATAAAAGGCTTTTAATGACAAATTAGATTTTTATTTAGGTTCATTACACCTGGGTTTTCAGGCCATGTTCCGGATTTCATGATTTTGTTTGTAATGAGTCATGGCCCCTTTGACAGACAAGGGAGTAATTAAACTAGCTAGGTTTTCAATAGAAACTTCTGATGGATCTCCTGTTGCATATGTTATTTCATCTTCAATAATAGTTGGGTATCATAAAAGATTACGGTCTCATAGTGTGACAGAGAGAGACATACATGAAAGTGTGTGAGAACAGACTGAAAATACAATCTTAACTATATCTCTTACAAGCAAAACATTGTCATAATTATTGACAATAAGTGGGTTTTTATTTGTAGATATCTTTTGTATTGTTATTGCCTTATAAGGGGGGATGTGCATCTTTACCTAACAAAGTTAAAACTTATTAAATGGTTCTTCATGTTGAATTAAAGAGTATGTATGTGTTTGTATTTGTGTATATATAAATGTGCTTATGTATATTCTTTCATTTTCTTATTCAAACGTATCAAAATTATTTTTTGCCAAGTTATTAGCAAAGCATCTATAAAATATTTCTGTGCAAATATCTTTCTAATTGAGCCTACTATTAAAAATAAAAATACCACAGAGAAATAGAGGTGCTATAAATTCAAAGAAAATGATTAATCTGCTCAAGTATTTTTAAAAGGAAAGGTAGTGTTCTGTTGGAAGAGTGTTTACAGTTTTTATATTCACTACATATTGGAAAATCATTAAACTCTGTACCTTTTTATTGCTTTCTAAAGAAACTTAAAATATATCCAAGGTGCACACTTAGTCAAGTCTTTTGTCTGACTGAATTAGTATTTGCATATTCCAGGTTCCTCTTATATTGAACTCTTTTTCATAGAGTTATTGAAATATGTACTTTGCTAAATGTAGACTGGTAGAAAAGAAAATATTTATGGAAAAATAGAGGCATACAATGGAGAAGGCAGTGGCACCCCACTCCAGTACTCTTGCCTGGAAAATCCCATGGACGGAGGAGCCTGGTAGACTGCAGTCCATGGGGTCGCGAAGAGTCGGACACGACTGAGCAACTTCACTTTCACTTTTCACTTTCATGCATTGGAGAAGGAAATGGCAACCCACTCCAATATTCTTGCCTGGAGAATCCCAGGGAAGGTGGAGCCTGGTGGGATCCCGTCTATGGGGTCGCACAGAGTCGGACACGTCTGAAGTGACTTAGCAGCAGCATCAGCAACACAGGCATACAAAACTGGAAAAATAAAATAGGAAAAATCTAGATAACCTTGCAATTGGTGATGACCCTTTAGATACCAAAGGCATAATCCATGGAAAAAAAATAGTTGATAAATTGATTAGAATTTTTGGCTCTGTGAATCACACTATCAAGATAATAAAAAGACAAGCTACAGACTGAGAAAAATATTTGCAAAAGATGCATCTGATAAGAGACTGTTATCCACAACATATAAAGAATACTTCAGTTCAGTTCAGTCGCTCAGTCGTGTCCGACTCTCCGCGACCCCATGAATCACAGCACGCCAGGCCTCCCTGTCCATCACCAACTCCCGGAGTTCACTCAAACTCAGGTCCACAGAGTCGGTGATGCCATCCAGCCATCTCATTCTCTGTCGTCCCCTTCTCCTCCCGCCCCCAATCCTTCCCAGCATCAGAGTCTTTTCCAGTGAGTCAACTCATCGCATGAGGTGGCCAAAGTATTGCAGTTTCAGCTTTAGCATCAGTCCCTCCAATGAACATCCAGGATTGATCTCCCTTAGAATGGACTGGTTGGATCTCCTTGCAGTATAAGGGACTCTCAAGAGTCTTCTCCAACACCACAGTTCAAAAGCATCGATTCTTCGGCGATCAGCCTTCTTCACAGTCCAACTCTCACATCCATACATGACCACGGGAAAAACCATTGCCTTGACTAGACGGACCTTGGTTGGCAAAGTAATGTCTCTGCTTTTCAACATACCATCCAGGTTGGTCATAACTTTCCTTCCAAGGAGCAAGTGTCTTTTAATTTCATGGCTGCAATCAGCATCTGCAGTGATTTTGGAGCCCAGAAAAATAAAGTCTGACACTGTTTCCACTGTTTTTCCATCTATTTCCCGTGAAGTGATGGGACAAGATGCCATGATCTTTGTTTTCTGAATAAAGAATACTTAAAACTCAATAAAAATAGTATAAACAATTCAATTAAAAAATGGACCAAAGAAGATGTATAGATGACAAATAAGCACATAAAAAGATACTTCACATCGTGTCATTAGTGAAATGCAAATTAAAATAGAGATACCACTACAAACCTATTAGAATGAACAAAATCCGAAACACTAACTCCAAATGCTGATGAGAACATGGGAAAACAGGAATTCTCATATATAGTTGGTAGGTATGCAAACTTTGGAAGGCAGTTTGTAAATTTCATACGAAACTAAGCATATTCTTATGCTATAATCTAGCAATTGTACTTCTCGGTATTTACCTAAAGGAGTCGAAAACTTACATCCACACAGAAAAATGGATGTTTATAGTGACTTTCCATGCGATTGCCAATGCTTCAAGCTAAAGAAATTCTTTAGCAGGTGGATGGATAAATTGTGATACATACAGACAGTGAAATATTCAGTGCTAAAATGAAATGAAAAGACATGGAGGAAACTTAAACTTAAATAAAGCATATTACTAAGCGAAAGAAGCCAATATCAAGCCAATATGAAGCATATGAAACGTTCAGTTCAGTTCAGTTCAGTCTCTCAGTCGTGTCCGACTCTCCGCGACCCCATGAATCACAGCACGCCAGGCCTCCCTGTCCATCACCAACTCCCGGAGTTCACTCAAACTCATGTCCACAGAGTCAGTGATGCCATCCAGCCATCTCATTCTCTGTCGTCCCCTTCTCCTCCCACCCTCAACCCTTCCCAGCATCAGAGTCTTTTCCAGTGAGTCAACTCGTCCCATGAGGTGGCCAAAGTATTGGAGTTTCAGCTTTAGCATCATTCCTTCCAATGAACACCCAGGATCGATCTCCCTTAGAATGGACTGGTTGGATCTCCTTGTGGTATATGACCCCAACTACATAATATTCTGGGAAAGGCAAAACTATTAATAAAATTTATAAATCAGTGATTGCCAGTAGAGGGGAAGTAAAAATGAGTAAGCAGATTTAGGAGGATTTAAAAATATGAGAATTTTAAAGGCAGTGAAAATATTTTAAATAAAATGGCTTATGTGTACAACTCCTAAACTCATCTACTTAACTGTTGAACCCATCTCAGTCAATGGGTATTTCTAACCTTCTACCTAAGCCAAAAAAAAAACCAGTCTCACGTTTTTTTTGTGTGTGTGTACATCTGTCAAAAAATCTGTTGGCTCCAACTTCACAACATACCTCAAAGCCAGTAACTTTCCATTACCTCAGGTGCAACCACCATAGTCTGAGGTGCCAATATCTCTTGCCTTACTTAGTGTAGCAGCTTTCATCCTGGTCTCACGATAATCTTTTCTCAACACAGCCACCTGAGTGATGTGATACTTTTAAAACAAAAGCCAAATTATGTCCCCCCTCTGTAGTGGTTCACCATCTCATTCAGAGTAGAAACCAAGTCCTTAAAATTGCCCTCAAGGTCCCATCTAATTTTCCATTCTTTGGCTCCATATACTATTCAGGGTTCTCACAGAAAAATAAAACCAATATATATGTGTGTATCTACATATACATACATACACACAAACACATATGCTGCTGCTGCTGCTAAGGTGCTTCAGTCATGTCTGACTCCGTGCGACTCCATAGACGGCAGCCCACCAGGCTCCCCCATCCCTGGGATTCTCCAGGCAAGAATACTGGAGTGGGTTGCCATTTTCTTCTCCAGCAAACATATATACACACATGTATATGTTAATCCCTCAGTCGTGTCTGTCTCTTTGTGACCCCATGGACTGTAAGCCTGCCAATCTCCTCTGTCCATGGAATTCTCCAGGCAAGAACACCGGAGTGAGTAGCCATTCCCTTCTCCTATGCTACAATGAATATTTTTAAGCATCATTTTATGCCAGGCACTGTGCTTTGACCTCTGAATAAGCAGAGATAAATCAGATATTTATTCTGCCTTTAGGCAGCTGACAAGGAAGCCTAGTGTATCCATCATTACAAGACATAAATTGTATGTTATGAGAGATTTAGAGAAATTATTCTGAAAAAAGAAGAGCTATTTCTTGCCAGAGCAACAAGGAAGAGTAAGGAGATGGTGACCCCAAAATCTGGGCCTTGAATGTGTGGAAATGGGAAAGGATAGCATTCCAGGTAGAAGGAAACACATTTTAAAAAATCGCTAACATGATAGGGAGTAAGGAAAAACACAGGAAGAGTTTAGACTTTGAGTCAACATGCCTGACATGAATTCCAAACTCTGCAGCTAAGTAGCTGTGTGACCTCAGACAAATTATTTAACCTCTCTGAGTTTCAGTTCTCACATTTGTAAAATTCGGATAATACCATCTAGCTTAGAGCATTACTGTGAGGAAATCGTGAACATAAAACACGGAGCCACCATGCCTGGCTCCCAGCCGTCACTCAGTGAATGAGAGCTATTATTGAAGTGTAGTTTGACTGGAGTACAGATGAAGTGTTCCCCTCAACAATGCCATTTTTCCAGTAGGAACCAAGGCCAAAATGTATTGCATTTACTCTGCACTCCCTGGGAACATTTGTCTATTGTCCAACTTGAAAAATGAAGCTGAAAATGACTGGTCTCATATGAGAAGCATAAAACACTGAAAATGTGATGCATTGGTCTATCAGGCATAAGATTGCTTTGAATATAGAAGGAATAAAAATATGTGTGCTATATTTCTGTTGAAGATTATTTTAACTAATCCACCAGTTTCTTTCTTTCTTTGTTTCTTTTTCAGTTGCTCCTACAATTCAGGAAATTAAATCTGGCACCGTGGCCCCCGGACGCAGTGGATTGATAAGATGTGAAGGTGCAGGTGTGCCGCCTCCGGCCTTTGAATGGTACAAAGGGGAGAAGAAGTAAGGACTTTGTGATTATTACTCTGTTTCAAGCACTTTGAGCTAATGTGTTTTTGTTTCAGATATTTACTTTAAGCAGTTTGTTTAACTGGCTTGAATGATTCTTAGCAGCCTTCTCTGGGGCACGAAGAGGCCCACATGGGAGGGATGAGTAGCTAATAGCATCCAGAAGAAATGTCCACTTTGGTTAATATGATCTCAGAAATGCCAGCAAATCCCCCATCTCTGATGCCTTTCATTTCTTCCCCTCCCTTTGGAGCCAGCACACCATTGCTCTTTCTGGAAACCGTGTTTACTTGGGAAATAAACCAGCTCTTAAAGGACTTGGGCCCAGCTTCCGTGAGAGCACTCCAAAAGCAATCAGAGCTGCTGACTCTGCCTGGCTTCCTTGATCAGCCTAACCCTTTTACCTACCTCCCTCTCCCTCAAGACATTTTAACATTTTGTTTTTATAGAATATGGCATTTCAGGTATTCTATCACTAAAGGGACTGTAGAGGGATAAATTGCATGGTTGAAGGACTAACGAAGGGGATTTTAGGGCTACTCTAACATCAGCTCCATATGATTGTCCCCTTGAGGCGCTTCTGAAAGCCTTAGCAAGAGCTGTTGAACAAGAGGAGACAGGACTTAAGGACTTTCTCTTTACTTTCAACCAGTGGGCTCATTCAGATCTCTTCACCTATTCTTATCAAGCCAACAAAGAAGAATGGGACCCCTGTGGATTAAATGGAGGATGTAATACAGAGGAGAGGATATCATCTATTATACGTATATATAATATATAATAATATATATATTATGGCTTCAAAATTAAGGAGGGAATGTATTCTAGGAAGTATTAGTTTGGACCATATGAAATTTACATTTTTTTTCAGTCAAAAAGGCTAAATATTGGCAGTCCCATACTGTTCAACATAAACGTATGGGGTTTATTAAGTGTCATGTCTCATAACTAATTATAGCTAAGTGTCAGAACAGAAAATAGGTGAAATCACATAAGAACTTAGATGTTGCCACGATGGATGAAAATGGATGTGACATGAGTAGGTACTTTGTCTCTTAAACTGTAATCAAAAGAGGATTTATGGGAAATATTCTCCTTTAACATCAGCCTTAACAATAAAACAATAAAAGGTAGCCCCATAATCATCTCATTTGTTTTGGATAACTGATAGTGGATTCACCTAAAATTTTTTTGCAGTTATTTTATATGCATCCTCTTGTACAATTTGGGCTACTTAATTTCTAATTCTTTTTGCTAATTAATTAATGCTTTTATTAATTAGAAATCTTGGTGGCTTTTGGAAGCTCCCCTATATTTTTATATACCTAAAATTAGATAAACTCATCTGTGGTCACCCTCATCCCAACCCTACAAGATTATATATCTAGCAATATAAACTTCCTCAGATTCTGATAATCCAGGTTAAAAAGTTTTCAATTTGTAACGATCGATAGAGATAAACGTCTAGAAGCATGGTTCTCAATCCTTTGAAAATTATGAAACCCTTTGTTCAAATATAATCCTATTTGAAAGCCCACTAAGTAATATCTGTGAAAGTAGGGGTGAATGGAGTCGCAGTTCTATCTACTCAGAGCCCCCCATCCATTAGGATGTCATTGTAACTCCTTCCCCATCCCTGGTTCTCCACAAAGCACACTTTTAAAAAAGCGGCTTAAATTATTTTACATATCTTTCAAATTCACTTTTAAAACTGTGTCATGCCTTTCTGAAAGGTTAATGAGTAGGATTATTCTTAGTAGCACAAGTGAGAATTCCTTTGTTAAAGTCCATTTTATTTCTACTATTTTTTTTTTTAACTATATCTCTCTCTTCCACTTTCCTAAATTCAGTGAACATTGTCAAAAAGACTACAACAATCCTCACTCTACTTGCTTGGCCTACACCAAAGACAGAAAAGAGCCAAGTGGTGTCTAGAGTTGTAGCTTCAGTGTTTTTTTTTTTCCCCCAAGTGGAAGATGGACTATAACTTTTCAAAGGAGTTTAGAACCACTGCTAAAAAAGGTTGATTAATTCTCGCCAATCAGAGCCCTTCCCAAATACACTCATTCACAGAAAAAATCTAGCAGCTGTGAAAATCAAATGCACTTTCAAAGGCAAATATATATTTTATTTAAGAATGAAGCATACATTTATCATTTGTTAGAGTTGTATTTGAAGAAATATCCAAATTCTCAAATACCACTAGAATATATAAATCTATCTTCTCAAAATTACAAAAAAGCAAATTTGAATATATATAGGGAGTGAGAGAAAGAAAACTTCTGCTTGTTGAATGATTTTTGTTACACAAACTAAGTGCATCTACTATGCTATCTTCAGGGCCCAGGACATTTATTTTATCAAAATGAAAAGCTATCTATGTGATAAACACTTGCTACTTAACATTTACCCATTTTATTTTCACAACAAACCTATAAGAAAGATAATATTTTTATCCTTACCTTTTGCTGAAGAGAAATCAAAGCACAGTTATAATAAGTACTTTGCACACGTCTATAGTTAATGACAGAGCTGGAATTTGAACCCAAGAAGACTTGCAAATATTCAGATGGAGTTCATGGATTTAACTTCCATAGTGTGACACCTAGTATGGTCATGGGACCTCAGGATCTATCAAAAATAATTTGAAATGTCAATGTTAAATGTCAGGATAAAGGCATTTCAAGTAACTTATCAGTTAGCAAACTAAGACTACACATAGAAACGCTCACTTATACTTTGTCAATTGGTTTACTCAAAGACACAGAAATGGAGTCAAGGTAACTAGACGGAAAAGAAACAGATACAGCATGTTTTCAGGTTGTTTTCTTGACCTCAAGGTTGTTAACAGAAGCATGAGGCTGTCAGACACTCTCTTGGAACAGAGCAGAATTTTTACAAGATCTGGAGAAGTTTTATTTTCTTAGTTTTATTTCCTTTTACACTTAAGGCTTACAGGAAAAATATTCAGAAATAACTTACTCTCTTCATATACTTTTGTGTGTACATCCTCAGTTGTGCCAAACTCTCTGCTACCCCATACCCCACCAAGCTCCTCTGTCCATGGAATTTTCCAGGAAAGAATACTAGAGTGGGTTGCATTTCCTACTCTAGGGGATCTTCCTGACCCAGGAATCAAATTTGTGTCTCTGGCAGCTCCTGCATAGACAGGGGATTCTTTACCCTGGCACCACCTGGGAAGCCCATGTACTTTAAGAGATGTTTATAAAAATTCATCTTGCTTAAGTCAAGATTTTCAAAGCCAGATTTTCATTCAGATAAATATGAGCAAATAAACACAAACAAATAGGAAGAAATACCTGATCGTCTCTAATCTTATCTTTGCCTACAGTTGTACCATATCCTGTAAAATCCTCTTCTGTGAACTGAGAATAATCTGCTTGAAAAACTTAAAAAATTAATAAATAAATAAAGGCACTGCAAAATTAAGCACAATGTAAAGACAAGGAAGAAACGTTACCAAGGATAAATTACTTCCCAGGACCTTTAAATTCTATCTCACTTATTCCTCAGACCTCTGTGAGGTATGGTTTATTATCTTCAATTTACTGATGACAAAAGTGAAACATAAGAAACTTAACTTGTCTAAGAGCACTCACATAAAAGATGCTATCAGGACACGTTTTACGTTTGTCAGCCTCTCAACCTATGTTCTGTCCTTTGTTTACATTGCCATTATTAATTTTCTGTTGCTAAGTAACAACCCAAAATGTAGCAACTTCAAGCAGTAAGCTTTTGTTATCTCAGTATGTCTGGGTCAGGAATCCAGGAGCAGTTAGTGGGGTATGGCTCAGGGTCTCTCACCTGGTTCCCATCAAATGTCACCCGGTGCCAATCTTCTAAAGGCTTGACTAGGGCTGGAGGATCAGCTTCTAAGACAGTTCACTCCCATACCCCACAAACTGGTGCCTGTTATTGACAGGTTGTTGTTTAGTCATTGTATTGTCCAACTCTCTCACAACCCCATGGACTGCAGCCCACCAGATTCCTTTGTTCATGGGATTTCCCAAGCAAGAACACTGGAATGGGTTGGCATTACCTTCTCCAGGGAATCTTCCCAACCCAGGGATCAAACCCAAGTCTCCTGCCTTGGCAAGTGAATTCTTTACCACTGAGCTACCAGGGAAGCAACCATTACTGACAGAAGGTGTCTGTTAATCACTATGCTGCTGCTGCTGCTAAGTCACTTCAGTCGTGTCCGACTCTGTGTGACCCCATAGACGGAGGCCTACCAGGCTCCCCCGTCCCTGGGATTCTCCAGGCAAGAACACTGGAGTGGGTTGCCATTTCCTTCTCCAATGTGTGAAAGTGAAAAGTGAAAGTGAAGTTGCTCAGTCATGTCCGACCCATAGCGACCCCATGGACTGCAGCCTACCAGGCTCCTCCATCCACGGGATTTTCTAGGCAAGAGTACTGGAGTGGCTTGCCATTGCCTTCTCCGTTAATCACTATATAGATCTCTAAATAGGGCTGCTTGACATCTTTATAACAAGACAGTTGACTTTCCCCAGAACTAGTGATTCAAGAGAACACCATAGAAGCTGTTCATGACCTAGACTGAGAAGTCTCTGTCATTTCTGCAACATATTATTGGTTATAAAAGGTGACCCTATTCAAAGAGGGAGAGATTACAGGGGAACATACATATGAAGAGGTGAGAACCATCAGACCATCTTCAAAGATATCTGTCACACTGCCTCCCTTATGAATGATGTTATTGTTTATACATTAGAAATATTAGCCATTTGACCTTTAGTTTATTGCACTGTTTGGGTAAGCATCATAGCAATAACTAAAGTTATATATTTGTTATGAAGATATTATTTCTTTGTATAAAATAGTCCAGGCTTCCCAAGTGGCACTAGTGGTAAAAAACCTACCTGCTAATGCAGGAGACATAAAAGATGCGGATTTGATCCCTGAGTTGCTAAGATCCACCGGAGGAGGGCCCAGCAACTTACTCCAGTATTCTTGCCTAGAAAATCCCATGGACAGAGGAGCCTGGAGGATTATAGTACGTGGGGTCGCAAAGAGTTGGACATGACTGAAATGACTTAGCACACATAAAATGGTCATTTTTTTTAACACTGTGGTCACTTTCAGCATACCTGGCAGGGACAATTCTAGTAGGCTGAATTTTACTCTATGTATAAATACATTAAGTGTTGGGAGAACTAGAGTTCAGACTTTGATTATACATAGAACTAAAAATTTAAACTTTTATTCTTTTTTTAAAAATTAATTTTTTATAATTGGATGCTAATTACTTTGCGATATTGTGGTGGTTTTTGCAGAGACAATTGATAAGAAGAAATCCACTACTTATATGTAGTGAAAGGACACTTTAAGTTAAGTAAATAATGTTTTTGATGACATGAAATTAAGTTGATCTATGGCTTGAGAATAGTACATTCACTTAGGACTTTTTTTAATTTTTTTTTTTTATTGGAGGCTAATTATTTTACAATATTATATTGGTTGGTTTTGCCATACATTGACATGAATCTGCCCCGGGTGTACATGAGTTCCCCTTCCTGAACCCCCCTCCCACCTCCCTCCTCCCCTTATCCTCCCTCAGGGTCATCCCCGCACACCAACCCCGAGCATCCTGTAACATGCATCGACTCTGAACTGGCGATTCATTTCACATATGATAATATACATATTTCAATGCCATTCTCCCAAATCATCCCATCCATACCCTCTCCCACAGAGTCCCAAAGACTGTTCTATACATCTGTGTTTCTTTTGCTGTCTCATATACAGGGTTATCATTTGCATCTTTCTAAATTCCATATATATGTGTTAGTATACTGTATTGGTGTTTTTCTTTCTGGCTTACTTCACTCTGTATAATAGGCTCCCTCTGTATAATAGGCTCTGTATAATGAGGCTCACCTCATTAGAACTAATTCAAATGCATTCTTTTTAATGGCTGAGTAATACTCCATTGTGTATATGTACCAAAGCTTTCTTATCCATTCGTCCTTCCTGGCTATTATAAACAGTGCTGCGAAGAACATTGGAGTACATGTGTCTCTTTCAATTCTGGTTTCCTCCATGTGTATGCCCAGGAGTGCGATTGCTGGCTCATATGGCAGTTCTATTTCCAGTTTTTTAAGGAATCTCCACACTGTTCTCCATAGTGGCTGTACTAGTTTGCATTCCCACCAACAGTGTAAAGACTAAAAACATACAGTAAATTTTAATAACCTAAAATTTAAATAGGTATTACAAAAACAGATTTTATATAATTTTATGGAGATGATAATACTATCTTGACTTAAATAAGAATTTTGTTATTTGTCTACTTATTTGGATTACCTCTATTGATTTTTTGTCATTGTCATCGTGAAGTCGCTAGTCGTGTCTGACTCTGTGACCCCATGAACTGTAACCTACCAGGCTCCTCCCTCCATGGGATTCTCCAGGCAAGAGTACTGGAGTGGGTTGCCATTTCCTTCTCCAGGGGATCTTCCTAACCCAGGTATCAGACCTGGGTCTCCTACATTCCAGACAGATGCTTTAACCTCTGAGCCACCAGGGAAGCTGTTCTCAAATCCAGACCCGCAATTTAGAAAGACTTGTCACTCCAGTACTCTTGCCTGGAAAATCCCGTGGACGGCGGAGCCTGGTAGGCGGCAGTCCATGGGGTCGCGAAGAGTCAGGACAGGACTGAATGGCTTCACTTTCACTTTTCACTTTCCTGCATTGGAGGAAGAAATGGCAACCCACTCCAGTGTTCTTGCATGGAGAATCCCAGGGAGGGCGGAGCCTGGTGGGCTGCCGTCTATGGGGTCGAACAGAGTCGGACAGGACTGACGTGACTTAGCAGCAGCAGCAGCCTTCTTATTTTGTATGATGAGTTTAAGTGCTCCAGTGTTTTAGAATGATGCATGCTTTATTCACTGCCTATTTTTAAGCAAATGTCCCATTGTGGCTATGCTTTTTAGAATTCTTTATTCTCAACAAGCTTTTTTCCTAATAATTTATCATAATTTAAGATAAGGATACAAAAGCTACAAATAAGATAAATAAAAATTATATCCATGAATGGAAAACAAATATACAGTAAAAAAATTAAAATGATCAATCTATCTGTTAAATAGCAAATGTGTAACTACAACTGAATATATTTGATGATGAGAACTTATAATATTTTGACTTTTTAAACAATGGATATTAAATTTAGTCCATGAGTTTTTGCCATTCTTTACTACAAATATCCATGTCAGCATACCTCTCACTTCAGAATCCTGTAATTTGTTCAGCTTACACCACTGCTTCAAAGGGAATATGATGAGCAGTACCTTATTGCCTGTTTTAAAGGATTTATTATCTATGTGCATAAAACATGCATGTACATGTTACACAATGTATTTAGTTACCACTTAATGGATAGGAAAATGCCTAAAATCAGCCAGGTGGAGTATGCCAGGTTCACATTACACAGAAGTATGATGACCTTTTTTCAATCAGGTTAGGCTTTCACTTTAGGGAATGATGATTTTTTTACTGTTGGTTTTACAGAGGTGAGGTAAACTTGGGAAATCATACTGAAGTGGAGTGACCTTTCCTCTCCGTTTTCCTATTCTAGATTACTTACTACTGGATCGTCTAGACAGGCCATAAATTTCATCTGAGTTATTCATTTTGATGAAGGAATATAAGAGAGAGGGTCTTCTCCCTTTCTTTTATTTTCAAGGGAACCAGAAAAATGTGTTAAAATATTTCTCTCTGTCTTCATTAATCCTTTTTCCTTTGCTGTTTTTCATGTAATTTGTGTGTGTCAAAGTTATGAATACATACATCACATTTGTATAACACTATGATTTTCAAAGCATTTTTATATACGGTAATTTAGCAAAAGAAGGACACTTTTTGCATTTCATTTATGATAGAATCAACTCTTTAAGCTTTGGGTGTTACTTGAGAGAGGCAGAAAAAGAAAGAGATTCTCTGGTCGCAAAGAGTTGGACACGACTGAGCGACTGAACTGAGCTGAACTGAGCTGAAATGGCATGAACTTGCTACTCCATTCAATATATGTTTCAGAAAGACATGCATTGGGAGACATATTCCTGCTACTCCTTCCATCCGTCTTCATTCCTATTTCCTCTGATAGTGTGAGTATATCTACATTCTCAGTGAGATTTTCAGGTGGAAAATGTGTGTCTAACATAACATGGTTCTGAAACAAAAATCAACTATTTCATCCAGTGCTCAACCATGGAAAATGATGTAAAACAGTATTTCACAACTATTTTAGAATACATATCCCTATGAGTAAAATTTAAATCTTAGTAAAACTACCAAAATATACATACTTATTTGTAAATTATGTACATGCATTTCTGAATTAGTATATCGTGTATATTAAATGAGCTAAAACAGATAAAATTTAGAAGATGAGATGTAAATGAAACTTAAATGGGCATTTTAGTATCTTTTTCTTATACTCTAACAGATCACTGTACTCACCCTTTGAAGGGCTTGCCTTCCATTTTGGAAGTGTGTTAGTTTAAAGTAAGGAAGTCTAGGGAATTGTCAATGGCAACTCATTCTTGCCTTAGAATTCCATAGACAGAGGAACCTGGAGGACTACAGTCCATGGGGTCATAAAGAGTTGGACGTAGCTGAGCAACTGAACACATACGCTAGGGCAGTTTTAATGGCATGTGACTTTTATCCTATAAGCTGACTTTGAAGTCTTACATCACATATTATCTAATCACTGCATATTATCTTACTCATTCCTTGCATAATTCTAACTAGATTATGCCTAAGAAAATTACAGTCTCATAAAGGTAAAATGACTTGCTGAAGGGAATTAAAGAATGGGAAGTAAAAATCTAATTTCCAGGAAAACTTGGGAGGTTGACGAATATGTTTATGGCCTTTATATTGATGGTTTCACTTTGTATTGAGGTTATCCAAACTCATTGAATGGAATATTTAAAATATGTAGAATTTTATATACATCAATTATTCCTCAATAAAGTGACCCTAAATTCAAAACAACCAACCCCCTAATTTCCTGACTGTCATGTCAAGATATCCTTCTTCTAGATTTTATACCACAATTTGATTATTCAGAGGGGTCTAGAATTATAATTCTACACACACACACACACACACACACCCTGCCCATTACCCCTCTTGTCCTCTCATTTGCAAGACCGTTACTATGAGTAAGTCATTACATACTTTGATTTAGAGGGTACTGGATCATCTAGACAGGCTGTAAATTTCATTACCACCCCACATTAAAAATGATCTTCTTTGCTGACCCAAGATTTTCTTTCTTTGCATCAGGCACTTATCTGTGAGGTAATTTGTGAAATTTGAAAAAGAAATAAGTTCCCACACTGAAAGAACTTGAATTTCTAATATTATCTCATTATTATATATTTTCTTATTTTTTAGTATATTAATTTCATTCTGATGATATTTTACACCTTTTTACAACCAAAGTCTTATCAATACAACTTCATCACCCCTGTGATAACTTAGTCATTCAAGGCCAAGTTGATAAAGGGTAAATATCTGAAACAAATTTTGGGATCTGGAGAGCACATGTCCGGGTAAGACATAAAGACATATTATTTAATTGAAAACTTTGAGCCAGTCAAACAAGGTTGAAAGTGGACGAACTCTAGTTTGTATCTCCTGACTTACAATTTGTGACCTGTCATAAAAATCACCAAGATGAAGTAAGTACCAAGAAAATCCGAAGAGAATCCTAAGTCAGTTCCTTAAAAGTGCACAGCAACGGTCAGTTAACTCAAATCAGAGCATTAACACATGCTTCCAGAGGGTGGGGAAGGTAGTTTTTGTGCTGGAAAACAATGAATAGAATTTCCAAATACTGCAAGGAGTTGAAAATAATCATAAGCAAGGAAAGAACACAGTCAATTCATATAAGCATTGTGTGGAGAGTTTGTTATGTCTCAGGATACAGGACATGAAATCTGGTGTATGTAATAGGAGTTAAGTTTAGAAAGGACCCTTAGGGCAAGACCTGAGGGATCTTAAATATCATAAGACATTTGGGCTTGATTCCAAGGGCCCTAGGAAGCCATCTGGGGCCTTTTCAAGAGTAATAAAATGATCTACTTCTCATCTTCACAAAACATTTCTGGAAGCAGTTGGGAAGAATGGATGGGAAAGATATAAAATATGACTTAAACGGGTATTGGTTGTTCAGTTTCAAAGTAAGAGAGAGAAAATGTATTATTTGTATATTTCAGTGTCTGGTTAGATACAAGGAAAGAACAATTTGAAGGTAATTCCAAGTTTTCTGTCTCAGTAACAAGGTTGAATGGTGAAGTTATTAGCTGAGATTAGGAACACAGGAAAAGGGATTTGGAAGAATTCTGAGTGCCGAGTTTGCTTGGGAAACATAGTAAAATCAGGTGTTAATACTGGATACACAGTCCACGAGAAAGCAGGGTTTTGCTTGTGTTTTTAAAATGCATGGTGAGATTTCCAAAGTAAATACTTGGCCTTGTCACTTTTTCCTGAAATCCTTCAGTGATTCTTGACTGCCCCTAGAATAAAGTCCTAACAGTACAGCATGCATGGGAGACCTTCATGTTCTAGCCCCTGTTGACCTCTCTGGCTATGACTCTTGCCATTCTGCTGTCTCAAAATAGGGGTTTATCCCTCCTAAAATATTCAATTACCAAACTGTGATATGATCTCTGTCTTTCAAGCCTCTTCATATGTTGGCTGTTTTGCTTATAAGCCCCTTACACACACACACACACACTCACACACCCTGGCTACCTTTGACAGGTACCTCTGCCTTCCACTAGTCCTTTTGTCTCAATTCAGATGTCACCTTCTCTGAGAAAACTACTCTGAGACTTTCATGCTGAAAGAGGAAGCTCTCCAGATGTACTCCCATTTGCTCACCTCTATCAAAGTACTTCCTCAAAACTCACAGAATTCATTATTTATTTATTTATTTTGGGCTGTTCTGTGTCTTTTTTGTTGCCCGGGCTTTCTCTAGCTGAGGTGAGTCGGGGCTACCGTCTAGTTGTGATGCACAGGTTTCTCATTGCAATGGCTCATTTTGTTGCAGAACATGGGCTTTAGGAGGTGCAGGCTTCAGTAGCTGCAGCATGTGGGCACAGTAATTGCAGTCCTGGGCTCTAGAACTCATGAGTTCTAGGCTCAAGAGTCATGGTACACAGACTGTTGCTCTGTGGCATGCGGGATCTTCCTGGATCAGAGTTTGAACCTGTGTCTCCTGCACTGGCAGGTGGATTCTTTACCAGTGAGTCACCCAGGAAGCCTCCTTGAAATATTCTTTCAAACCATATTAAACTTTTTTACTTGCCCTTTCTCCTCCTACTATAATCTACCAAGGAGTAAGAGTTCTGCCATGTTAACCATCATGCTCTCAACATCTAACATGGTGTTTGGGACAAACTCTGTTGCAAGAATGAGTTATGGCCTTTTCATAATGATAAAGTAGAGCCATTCTAGTTTTGATACATCTTCAAATTGATAAGAGACTCTTCATAGAAATGTATCATCACCTTAGATTGTGGAACACTGTAAACCCAATGTGTGATTACAGAAAGGAAGCTAGTTTCTGTTGCTCAATTCTGATTTCCCAGAATTTCTTCCTGTCAACTTGGTCTCTGCAAAGTGGTTGTGTTGGTATATTGTAGGATAAAATTTGACATTAAAATAATAAGCACATTGATATTAGAAAAGCAGTTGAAGCAGAGAAGAGAAATCTAGATACAGGCCAGGCTGTCAGGGATACAAGACTCACTACAGTCAGGGAAATATTGACATCTGCACTGTAGCCTTTGTTTATTTGATATAGGGTTAAAAGGCAATATCATTCCTGTGCAAATCAAACTGTCACGAGTAAGGCAGCCCAAAGGTCTCAGATCTAAAATTGTTAATTTCATTAAAATTGATGAAATAAACAAAACATACATTTTAAATAGCCTAATAAAGTATAAAATCATTAAAATGTCCTAATATATTATAATAATATTAATTTATTCAAATATGCAACTAAAGATAGATACCTCTTGGGGCTAAGACAGTGATGCATGATATCCTCCAGTCTGTTCCTGGGAATAAATGATACATTGTTTTTGAGCCTTGAGTGCCAAGCAATACAGTAAACCAATAGGTTGCTATAGTAGCATGTTCACATAAATTTTCATGTCTCTCTGGTTTCTAGCAGTTCCTCTCCTCCCTCTTTTTACTTTTTTTAATCTACCCTGCACATCTGTGAAAAGCCTAGATGAGGTTGTTAATGTGCATGTAATTGATACTGAGTTTGGCGTATCTTGAAATCATGATGCCATGATCCTTTCAGTCACTCTCCTAGATCTTTCCTTTAAAAATAATTTCCTGTATGCTCAATATTTAATATTTTTCTGCCATCTGAGAGGAAATGTATCTGTTCTAAGAAACAGACTATCATTGAACAATAATGACACCTATCATATATCCAGTGCTCACTGTATTTGATATATATGTGTATATCTATGTATAATATTACATTTTATATGTTTAAAAATATTATTTTATTAACACTTTGAAATTGGCTTCATTTTTCCCATTTACAGATGAAAACCTATTTTTAAAGCATTAAAAAATGTAAAAACATAATTCACTCAGTCAAGCACACACTTACTGTATAATTATTAAATGCCCAGCACTCTGTTACATAGTTAGAATATGATGAATAACAAAACCAGCCAGGATCTTTGCCTGAATGGAATTATACTCTAATGGGAATGTGGAACAAAATCAAAAGCCACACAAATATATGAGAACTTATAAAGAGATGTATTTGATGTTATGATGATGATTTGACCAAGTCAGAGAGAACATAGTAACTTCAGAGCATCACTAACATTCAGACTTCAGCGACAATTCTGGGCTTAAGTATATTGCTTTCTTGTTAATCTTCTAGGTTCTGTTTTGTTTTTTTTTTTGTTCCTGTCAATTTTGGTACAGCATGCATGTACACTATGGGGAGAGATTTCAGTTCAGTTCAGTTTAGTTCAGTCGCTCAGTCGTGTCCGACTCTCCGCGACCCCATGAATCACAGCACGCCAGGCCTCTCTGTCCATCACCAACTCCCGGAGTTCACTCAAACTCATGTCCATCGAGTCGGTGATGCCATCCAGCCATCTCATTCTCGGTCGTCCCCGTCTCCTCCCACCCCCAATCCTTCCCAGCATCAGAGTCTTTTCCAGTGAGTCAACTCTGCATGAGGTGGCCAAAGGATTGGAGTTTCAGCTTTAGTATCAGTCCTTCCAATGAGAGATTTACTACCACCCAAATATTTAGTGAAGCCAGGGGGGAAAAAAAGCAATAATTGATAATGAAGAGGTATGTGTGTGTGAAGGAAGGTGACCTGAAGATGGAGGTGAAAGCCAATTTCATGCTTCTCATCTTGGGACCTTGAGTAGCCTGAAAGACTGACTCCAATGGAGGCTAAGGACACCTGATGTAAAGGGTGGTGTTGCTCTGAATAATTAAGCCCATAATAGATAGTTAAGAGGCCTCTAGCTTATCTGAACTGCCAGAGAAATCGCCAGACAGCTATCTGAACCAAACCCTACATTTTTGTTTGACTGTCTACCCTACTAGTTTCACCTCATGGATTGAACCTGGCTTTCTTGGCATGAATGCCACATGAAAACTTGGTTATTTAGCACCATTAGTTTTATTCCTTGATTTAACTTGATTTCCTTCAACTATCCATGATTTCTGACTTGTCTCTCCAAATTCAAATACAATATCCTGATTTCCCTCGGTGGTTTCAAAATATCAGTTGCTACTTTTGGAGGATACCAATATTCAGAAGAACTGGATTTAAATTTTGGTTCTAAAACTTATCAAATGGACTTCCCTGAAAGCTAAGTTGGTAAAGAATCTGCCTGCAATGCAGGAGACCCAGGTTCAATTCCTAGGTCAGGAAGATCTAGTGGAGAAGGGATAGGCTACCTAGTCCAGTATTCTTGGGCTTCCTTTATGGCTCAGCTGGTAAAGAATCCGCCTGCAATTAGGTAGACCTGGGTTTGATACCTGGGTTGGGAAGATCCCCTGGAGAAGGGAAAGGCTACCCACTCCAGGATTCTGGCCTAGAGAATTCCATGGGCTGTACAGTCCATGGGGTCACAAAGAGTCAGACGCGACTGAACAACTTTCACTTTTACTTACCAAATGGTGGAAAATAAAAATATTTATTTTTTTCTAAATTGTTCTTTTTTCTCATCTGCAAAATAGGACTAATAGTGCTTACCTCATAGGATGGCTATGAAGATTAGTTGATCATACCTTTGAAAATGCCTAAGTGCCAGTTTCCCACACTCTTAACACTAAAAGTTTCTGTATAATGTTGAAGGTTCTTAGATTAACTTCTGTCATAAATGCGTTGAGAACAGCTATTATTTTCTACATTCATAAACCATTCCTGCTCACACTGAAAAGACAAAAATAGTCATGAATTCAGAGCCAGATATACGTATTTAAGTTGAAACTTTAACATTGAAAGAGCCATTATAAGATGTGTTGTACAAGGACCTATACGCCATCTCAGTGTCATTTTTAGATTTTCAGATGTAGCTAAAACCCTTTAGATACTAATAGTGTTATATTTGTCTATTTCTCCTTGGTTCCTAAATCAGTGCCTCAAGCATAGTAGATATTTAATAATCATTTGATGACAAAATTAAACTTATTTCCATTAATACCATATCAGAGTGTTTACCATCATCAGAGTGTTTCTCTAAAGCTCTTTTTTTGAACTGTACCTTTAGTTCATACCATGACTTGGAACTCCACAAGCCTGAAATCAATTTCTGGAAATAATGTTCCTTTTCTTTGTAAATATAACTCTTATGATTCCAGAGCTGCTTACTTTCCCCTACCACCTTCCATATTTCCTATGCTACCACCCAAATATCAGTAAGCCTGTATTCATCTTATCCAGTTATATAACATCGGGGTGTGTGTGTGTGTGTGTGTGTGTGTGTGTGCATATAGTCACTCAGTTGTGTCTGACTCTTTGTGACCCCATGGACTATAACAAGCCAGGCTCCTATGTCCATGGAATTCTCCAGGCAAGAATACTGCAGGGGGTATCCATGCCCCTTCTCCAAGGGATCTTCTCAACCCAGGGATCGAACCCAGGTCTCCCACATTGCAGGAAGATTCTTAACCATCTGAGCCACCAAGGAAGCCCATATTATTATCATATTCTTTTGTAATTCTAGTCTGATAAAAGGTCTATTATCATTTAAGAACACTTCTCCCATTCCTACTGAAAGTTGATTTTTAATTTAATTTTTGCAAGTTATTTTAATAATTTAATTGTTGTTATCTGACACACTCATATATGGTTCCTATACTAGCAGTGGAGTTTTCCTGTCACCATTTGCACCTGAAAGCTTCAGTTCAGTTCGGTTCAGTCGCTCAGTCATGTCCAACTCTTTGCAACCCCATGGACTGCAAAACGCCAGGTCTCCCTGTCCATCACCAATTTCCGGAGTTTACTCAAACTCATGTCCATTGAATCAGTGATGCCATCCAACCATCTCATCCTCTGTCATCCCCTTCTCCTCCTGCCTTCAATCTTTCCCAACAAAAGCTTGCTTCTCTAGAAATATCTGTTACTCCTGACCTGGAAAGGCAAATAAAAATTATAGTCCCAAAATTTGTAGTGAGCCTGCTGCTGCATTTATATTTTAAATGAATGAAGTCAGGTTTAATTGTCCCATTTTTTTTTTGCACTTTAACAATCATTGCTAATGGCTATATGGCCAGTTTTGCTGTTGTGATGTTGCTCTGGGCTCTTCTGGCTGTCCTAGATAGATACTGTTTAAGAGAGGTTATTATTGTAAAGTTTGTTACCATTTCATGTACCAGAAAGAGAAGTAACATAGTTGTTAATATGCTTTCCATGTGCTATTTCTGACTGACACTGAAAATGTGAAGAACTGTTCTAATTCAGAACTATTTAACTGGTCAGGCTGTGTCAGTTATGAGTTGGCAGAAGTGAAGTGAAGTGAAATGAAAGTTGCTCAGTTGTGTCTGAACCCATGGACTATACAGTCCGTGGAAGTCTCCAGGCTAGCATGCTGGAGTGGGTAGGCTTTCCCTTCTCCGGGGAATCTTTCCAACCCAGGAATCAAACTGCATTGCAGGCAGACTCTTTACCAGCTGAGGTCTGAGGGAAGCCCAGAATCTTCTGGCAAGGCAAATAGCCTTCAGTTCACAGATATATGAGATATTAACAAAAGAAAGAAGAAGGAGGGCAGTGGTCCTCAGTATGTGTCTTAGTCCATTTGAGCTGCTACAACAAAATACCACAGACTGGGTAGCTTATAAACCAAAGAAATTTATCTCACAGTAGCTGGAGGCTGAGAGTCCAAGATCAGGGTGCCAGCATGATTGGGTGAGGATATCCTTCTGGGTGTCAGATTTCTCATTGCATCTTCACATGGCAGAAACAGGTAGGGATATCTCTAAAGTCTCTTTTATGAAGTACTGATCTCAAACATGAAGGTTTTATCTTCATCACTTTTAAGTTCCTCCCAAAGACCCACCTACTAATACCATTGTCTTTGGGACTTAGGATTTCAATATATGAATTTGGCGGTGGGGGGATGCAGATCATAGTGGTGTGGAACAAACTCCTAGAGGTAGTAGAGGGTAGAGGACCTCAGAGCCCACAGTAGTAGAAGAATCTTATATCCACGGGGTCCAATGAATAGTAAAAATGCAAAAAAAAATGACCAGGCATTTCTAAGCAGGCACCATTTGCTAAGGAATATCATATTTAATTCCTAACCTAATAGAGTTTTTTTTTTCTTTTGAGTGGAGTGATTATAATAAAACATCTCTCATTCTATAAGCTAAGTACAGAACCATTCTCTTAGAACTTGTAAGGGTTAAGTATCTATAAAAAGAGAATGAACTCCTGAAAAGGCAATATTCTAGCTTTTTTTTGTTCTCTGGTTTCACTGCAAGTTGTGTTTTGAACTATTTATTGAGTTGCCACTTTCAGATTTCATATCACTGATGCAAATAAAGAAGTCTGGATTCAAACAAATCTAGAATAAATATGAAAAATCCAGTGGGTCCAGGATCATCCCATGAATAGGCTCATGGCACATGCTTGAAGACTACTAAGGATTTTCTTTAACACAGAACAGCAATTCAATTTGTCAAATGTATGTTTGATATAAAAAAAAATGACTCTCTTTCTAGAAAATATAATTATATTTAAACATATTAGAAGAAGCCTGCTTCATTAAAAAACTCATCATAAAGATCTCTTTTCTATTTTCAGTCAAGCAGTGAAATTACATTAGGGTCATTTGTGATGGGACTTCTAGGCATAGTTCATTTTTTTATATCTATTAATAATAATAACTAAGATGTATTCATATATATATATATATAAGAATATATATGATTCGTCTTGGAAAAACTTCAGTAATAATGTGTTGTTCATCTTAGCTCCTAATCACCCCAGCATAGAACTCATTTGTATAGTAATTTTTACAATTGA
Source organism: Moschus berezovskii (assembly GCF_049115385.1). Taxonomy (NCBI): domain Eukaryota; kingdom Metazoa; phylum Chordata; class Mammalia; order Artiodactyla; family Moschidae; genus Moschus; species Moschus berezovskii. The sequence continues at coordinate 48,047,892 of NC_142463.1, read as the reverse complement.
TTTAAATAGCTGAGAAAGCTTTCACTACCACTATCTCCAGATAACTGTAGGAAAATCATAGAAATACATCCTCTAGAGATATATCCCATCTCAGAAGTCACTCTCCCTCCAGGTCAGCTTTGGAAAGAGTTCCCCAGTCATCTACCAGGCAAAGACAGGCTCTTCAATCATGCGTGAGCAGTCGGTACTTCTAAAACTCCCCAGTACAGAAGAAAGTAAGCTTTGGACTTTTCCGGTTATCTCGGAGATAACTTCCTCTCAGGAAAGAAAATCCCCCCAGAGAAGATGCTTTTCTTTTTTATTGGCCATAATCACCTGCCAGGCTGATCCGAGCAGAAGGAGCTGCTACTGCTAAAGTGCCACTAATGTGCCACTCTGGTAAATGCACATAACACTGTTGGCTAGGGGCCAACAATGGGCCTGCACATACAGAGTGTGGATTCACTGCATGGTTTAGCAACATCTGGGGCTTTGCCTTCAGATCCATTAAAGGGCAGGGAGTTGGAACCCAGCTCAGAAGAACAGCCATAAGGAGAATAAGCAAACAGTGCCATGAAGTAATGGAGTACACTCCCTTGGGATTTTCTCTCCAGAGTCTAGCCAAATGAAAACTCTAACAAATCTCTCCTCGGTTCTTCAGTAGCAAGATGAGTCTTGGTTTTGGTAGATAGGAAACAAAAGGGAGTTAGTAGTCTAAGGAGTTGCTGAGTCCTCTGGAAGATGCAGCCTTAGCATTTTGTTATTGTTTAGTCTCTAAGTCATGTCCGACTCTTTTGTGACCCCAGGTACTGTAGCCTTCCAGGCTCTTCTGTCCATGGGATTTCCCAGGCAAGAATATTGGAGTGGGTTGCCATTTCTTCCAGGGGATCTTCCTTGGTCCAGGGATCAAACCTGTATCTCCTGCATTGGCAGGTAGATTCTTTACTGCTGAGCCACCAGGGAAGCTATCAGACAAGGGCTTTCCTAACCCTGGTTGGTTCAGTTGTGAAAGAATCCACTTGCCAGTGCAAGAGATATGGGAAAGGTGGGTTGGAAAGATCCCATTGAGAAGGAAATGGCAACCCACTCCAGTATTCTTGCCTGGTGAATCCTTTAGCCTGGTAGGCTACAGTTTATAGGGTTGCAAATTGTTGACCATGACTGATCATGCACACACAATTTGATTTAAGCCATCTTGCTAAAGCTTGAAATCTGCTATAATGAAGGACAATGAAACTGTGGATTTTTATACATACAATATACTATTGTTTAAAAGTAAATTTACTGGTGTGATGCAGAAAAATATGTAAGAATCACTGTGGGATTTTAGCATAAATATTGATAGATTTGCAATGTGATACTATATTGAAAATTATCAGTCTCAGTAAAGTTGCTCAGCTGTGTCCAACTCCTTGCAATCCCATGGACTATACAAACCATGGAATTCTCCAGCCAGAATACTTGAGTGCATAGCCTTTCCCTTCTCCAGGGGATCTTCCCAACCCAGGGATCAAATCCAAGTCTCCCACATTGCAGGCAGATTCTTTACCAGCTAAGCCACCAGGGAAGCCCAAGAATACTGGAGTGGGTAGCCTATCCCTTCTCCAGCAGATCTTCCCAACCCAGGAATCGAACTGGGATCACCTGCATTGCAGGTGGATTCTTTACCAACTGAGCTACTAGGGAAGCCCCATGATACAGATGTTTAAAATTTCCATGTCCTAGATATTTTATCCCATGTTTTCTTGTGTCATAATTGGAGGTCATTAGGTTTATAGGTCAAGTGAAATTTTTTCAATACTTATTAAACTAAAAATTTTATTAATCTGATTAAAATTTGAGTTTTGGATAAGTCAAATTCAGCTATGACATGAAATATAAGTAATTCCCAGAGTAATCAAGCATGGTTGCTTATTTTAATCTGCATTTAACTACAGTATATTTTATCTAAATTCAGATGCAAGTCACATAACATAATGCAAAGGAGTTCAACCTAAGCTCTCAGGGGAATGTCAATTATTAGCATCTTTGTGATTAAAGAAATGCTTAATGCTAAGACTTGAACACATTAAAGAAGAAAAATTAACAAGCCATTTGAGCTAAGAGCTTCTGTAGCCCATATTATGATTAGCACATTCTTTCACAATAAATTTTGGGGTTAGTTAGGGAGAAGTTATTATTTGGTTGGCTTCTCATTATAGCAGATTTCATATTTAGAGAGAAACATTCTTAAAGGGGACTTAGTGATCCCTGTGTTGTGGGAATGTCATTCAAACTTCATTGACATACGTGAGAGTGTTAGTCACTCAGTCATGTCCAACTCTTTGCAACCCCATGGTCTATATAGCCCACCAGGCTCCTCTGTCCGTGGAGTTCTCCTGGCAAGAATACTGGAGTGGTTTGCCATTCCCTTCTCCAGGGTATCTTACCAACCCAGGGATCAAACACAGGTCTCCTGCATTGCAGGTAGATGCTTTACCATGTTAAACACGAGGGAAGCCCTATTGACTTATGAACTATTTATTATTCACCTAAGATACCACTATTACATGCTATGTAGAATTCAAACATAACGTATGTCCATATGGCCTTACCTTTTGAGATATTTAAAGCAATTCAGTTTATTTGGGTAGATTTGTATGTATAGAAACTGCTAGAGAGAACAATGCAATATTGTGGTTTTGATTTTATCAATTCTACAACAATTTGGAGAGTGATATGCAGAGTAAGAGAAAGAGACAAGACAGAGGAAAGTCATTTAGGGAGCAGCAGAATAAGAGAGATAGGACATAGATCAGACTTACATGAGGATGGAGAGATCCGGCTGTCAGAGATAAAAAGGGATGGTGACCACTGGGGTAAGATTCAGGAAAAGAGTGAAGCAGAGCAATCATGTGAAGCACTGAAAATGGGAGAACTATGCCAGCCTATCTGAGAGTAAGAGCCTCTACTGGTAAGTGTGGAGAAGGAAAGTTGAGTATTCAGGGTGGAATCAGGTAAAATTGAATCCTATATTGAGGTCTAGAAAGGTTAAAGGACATTATTAGGCACATTACTAAAATGTGTTACAGACAGGCTGCTGCTGCTGCTGCCTAGTCACTAGGTCATGTCCGACTCTGTGTGACCCCATGAACTATAACCTTCCAGGCTCCTTTGTCCACAGGATTCTCTAGGCAAGAATACTGGAGTGGGTTGTTATTTCCTTCTCCACGGGATCTTCCTGACCGGGGTGTGAACCAGCCTCTTCTGCTTGGAAAGCAGATTCTTTACCACTGAGCCTCCTGGGAAACCAAACAAAGATAGGACTCAACTTTAAATACTACTCTCAATATTATATTTAGCATTATTTTTCTTTTTGTAGATTTAACAAGTCATCTATTTGGGTTGTACCTACAAAGTAGCAGTAAAGTGTTGAGTCTGGACTCAGAGCCATCCTACCTCAGCTATAGGATTAACTTTCATGAAAGTTATCTAAAACTATCATTTGAAATAGCCTAGGCCTCACCAGGTGGCGCTAGTGTTAAAGAACCTGCCCGACACTGCAGGAAACATGAGAGACTTGGGTTCGATTCCTCAGACATATTCTAGTCAACTTTTTAGAAATCAGGAGTTTGTGTTTTTAATGGAATCATTATATTTAATCCCTTTTACTTTTCCTTGGCTTTAACAGTTGAGATGCCATTGCTGTAATGTGTTTAATTTTCTAAAATACAAATCAATGTATGAACAGGACATGAGGTTATCTAAGTCTGGTTTGTTATATAGCACAGATAATCCCATAGGAACAGTCTGCCACTGTCATACAGTTTCCCTTCCCGGGTATCTACTACTGTAAGGAAAATATAATTACACTATTGTCATGTTATATGCTAACAGCAGCATGGTCAAACTGTCTATGGGTTCCCATGACAACCCCATCTAAGATAAAAATGAAAATGGTATTCACAACACATATTTACCTAGAGTTTATTTTGTCTTTTAGGCTCTTCAACGGCCAACAAGGAATTATCATTCAAAATTTTAGCACAAGATCCATTCTCACTGTTACCAATGTGACACAGGAGCACTTCGGCAACTATACTTGTGTGGCTGTCAACAAGCTAGGCACAACCAACGCGAGCCTGCCTCTCAACCGTAAGTAACACAGAATTACCAAAATGCTCCCAGGGCCTTTTGGCTCCTGTCTATGAGCTCAGCCTAATGTGACATGTTCCTTTCACAGGAAATTTGGCCCCCAAATAATCTGGATGTTGGAGAATTTGATAATCCCTATGGAATTACATATGTGCTTAGAAAAATATTTTCTAAGGAGAATATTACATAAATAATAGGATCCATTAAAGAGGGCTGGTTGGTGGAATTTAGTTTTTGTTTTGCTTTCAAAAATGCATTATATTTAAGCATAGTATAATCTGGATTGAATTTACTCTTGATTAACTTTCTCTAGATATTTTGAAATAGTGAGAATTTCACCATGACTAAGGTATAATAGTGAGTAAATGATATAATAGTGAGTAAATGATGATGGACAAAATATTTTATCCATATAGGTAATGTTTTTACTCAAAACTGTATTTTGAAAAAGAACTTAAGGTTTTACTTAAATAGGTACTTTAGTTCTCATATATCTTAGTTCCTAAGGACCAGAAATGAAAAAAAAGACCAAACACAAGGATTAAGGGAAAGGAGAGAATTATATTTTAACGTTTTCAATTAGTTTTAGTACTTTTTAGAAGCTGTTGTTCAAGAGTTGTTATAACCATAATATATTCCTGATTTTGAAGTGGAATGTTACTCAAAATGTTCAAAGAAGACTCCAGAGAATATGCTCTTTTTAGTTGTACAGTTATCTAAACCATTCTTATCTTTGATAGTTTATGTTTTTTATGGTAACCTGACATATGTATATTTATGCTATCATCCTTTGATAGTAAGCTCTTTCTGAAAAAGGCAAATATTATGAGTACATCACAGACATGATTGTTTCTATTTTGCAGAAATGAGGAATGGGATATATAATACTCCTACTACTTAAAAATATTAAATAAGAAGTTTCTTGATTTATGAACTCTTAATTACCAAGATTTAAGAATCTCTATTGTTAAATAAAATATATCAGTTGGTTGTTAATAGAAAATAATAATTTAAGATGATTTGTCCTATATACACTTTTAAAACATCACATCATTTATTATTTCAGTTTAATATTATAAAGTATTTCTTAGTACCCCCCACTCTGAAAAAAAAACATTGCTTGCCACAAAATAGTCAAAGTATAATATACTTGCTTAAGTTTCTACCATGAAGATTATTTACTTAGTGTAATTATGAATAATAACACTGCAAATATTATAGAGCTGTGTGAATTCCAATTTAATGTAAATATTGATACTTCTTTTGTAACGTTATTAATATTTTAAATTGTTTAAATATTCAAGAACCTGAAAGAGTAAATGAATTAAACCAAGTAAAGAAAAATTTAAGGCTTAATAATACATTAATTTTTGCTACTTAAATTTCTAAACCGCAATCCGATTTTCAAAACTGAAGCATTAATGAATGTAACAAATTAGAAACAAATGTCATTTGTTTGTTTTACTCTGGCAACCTTAGCACAGTCATCTGGATATAATGCACTGCTGAAAAGGTTTCTAAACATGGTATCTTCAGAGTGGCCTCTGATGATTTTCCTTTGTCGCTGACTTTCTGTGTATAGAAGTGCTAAGGATAACTAGAATAATTTGATTGAAATTCATTAAGAAAGGCATAATATGCAAATTTTGTCTATAATTTGAACATATCCCTGGAATTTTGAAGAAATGTCTGTATATTCAAAACTCTTGTGTGACCTCACCTGAAGCTCTTATTGCACTAAGAGTTTCTATTTTTTACAATAATTATTTTTGTATAGTTTGTATCTCTCTACCAAATTATGTTTGTTGAGAAGACAGAATCAATATCTGATTAATTCTCCCATATCACTAAGCATGGTGTCTAATATTTCATAGACAATATTAAACTATGTCTGATATTCACATAGACAACTTATTTAGTGAATAAGTGAATTAAACAGTGATTGAATAGATACTTAATAACTGAATTAATAGCCTGAAATTTAGCTGTGCAATGTATATTATAATCTCCAGCTATATAAAGGAATATTACAGTGATGGTGATACTTATTGTGAGCTTACTGTAAACCAGACAATATCTTTAAATGAATTTGTTCTAATATCTTTATATGAATTTGTTCTTTTAATTCTCACACTACCAAAAAAGGTAAATTCTAAAATTCTCTTCTTACAGATGAGGAAACTAAAATGAAGGGAAATTAAAAGCTTGGTCAAAGTCAAATGGCTAATAAGTGACAAAGCAGAAACCTGATCAACAGTCTGGTTTCAGAGTCTCAGCTTTTAACTTTTATGTTTCACTGTCTCTCACTGTGATAAACATAAAACCAGTATGGAGATAAATTATATCATTTGCAACATATTATTGAAAGATAAACCTCTGCATGTAACATGTTTGCCTTTCTTAGCTTTTTTTAAAATAAATTTTAGTAATTTAGGGTGCTATTGTTGAATATGTAAAAACTTTTTTTATTAAGTGGTGAGAAATGGGCAGCATACACCAGATATAGAATTTAAGTTTATGAAAGATGAATAAAGTTAATTTTGGCTGAAATACTTTTAAAAGTGAGACTCAGAGACATTTGAACATACATTTTTATGGGATTTTAAAACTTCTTGGAATGGGTTCTCCAACACAGGCACTATGAATCTTCAAACTATGTAGAGAAAGACAGCTTTTTTAAAGTTCATGTGAAGCTGGTTGTCCCTTGATAAGAATTCCTGTCATATCTTCACAAGGTCTGTGGATGGGAGAGCCTTCAACCTCTAAACTGATCCAAGATAAGTGGTTGGTCCTAAGCTGATCTAATGTTGGCCCATGACCTGCTAATTTTTTTTTAATCTGTTATTGAATATCAGCCCTTTTTATAGTCAAGGGAGTGTATAAAACCAAAGTGCTCATCTTCCAATCCAGGAGAAAGGAATTAGACTCCAAAGAGTGTGCCATTTGTATAAATAATGATATATGGAACAAGCCATGAATAGAGAAATTCATATTATTATGATTTGTATCCATGAATATTAATATGCTCAAAGAGAATTAATCAAAAATGTGAGTTTCCCTTCATAGTGCTTATGCATAGCAAACACTATATTGAGTTTCAGTCACTGAGAATTAGGTCCCTATCCAAAACTATTTAGAATAAATCCCAATTCTATTCAAATCTACTTATGTGTAATAACCTACATTTTCCAGATCATCAAGAAGGAAAAAGTCAAGAAGTTATAGTTTAGAGTCTTGCCATAACTAAGACCACCAAAAAGGAATGTAGCACTTTTTTTGTGTATAAATGTTTGTGTGTCTATGTTTCACACATAATGGGAGTTAAGCAAGTCATAATTTGAACCACAGTTTCATCACATATAGTTATATGATCTTAAGTAAATGCCAAAGCTTCAGTTAATTCATTTGTAAGTAAGGGCAATAATAGCTCCCACTTCACTGTTGTTGTTCGGTTACCGAGTCATGTCCACTCTTTATGACCCCATGGACTGCAGCTTGCCAGGCTTTTCTGTTCCTCACCATCTCCCAGAGTTTGCCAAAGTTCATGTCCATTGAATCAGTGATGCCATCCAATCATCTCATCCTCTGTTGCCCTCTTCTCCTACTGCCTTCAATCTTTCCCAGCATCAGGGTCTTTTCCAAAGAGTCGGCTCTTTTCATGAGATGGCCAAAGTACTGGACCTTCAGCTTCAGCACTTCAATACTTCCAATGAGTATTCAGGGTTGGTTTCCTTTAGAATTGACTGGTTTGATCTCCTTGTTGTCCAAGGACTCTCAAGAGTCTTCTCTGGCACCACAGTTCAAAAGCATTAATTCTTCAGCACTCAGCCTTCTTTATGGTCCAACTCTCACATCTGTACATGACTCCTGGATAGCTCCCACTTCAGGATAAAAATTAAATGGGATGTTGCATGTAATATATGTTACCCATTGTTATTAAATCACAGCCCCCAAGAACACTCAGTTCAATTGCTTTCAAAAACTATATATATAGATGGTTTATTTGATGACTGATTGACCAGTACTTTACTGAGGCGTTAAGTAGTAAGTTGTCATTGGCAATCAAGGGAGAAGGCATGCAAATTTGATATAATGTCTCAACACTGGCTCTAACTTAACTTCATCCCTTGCTCATTATGTGAACCATACTTTGTAGGGCTAATTCCAGATTAAATATGATGTTTGCAACATAGAAGTCCAGACATCTAGATTTAAAGCATAAAGACAGAAGTAAAGCAATTGTTCTATTATGAGGCTCCAACATTTTATCAGTAGCAATAGTCATCCATCAAATATATAGCCTGCCCACAATATATGAAGCACTGTGCTAGATGTTGGAAAGAGAAGTATTCATAGAATGGAAACTTCATCCTCAAAGAGTCCTCAGATGAATAAGAGGAGAGGTACAGAAGCAGATAACTCTAGTGCAGTTCAGGCAACAGTAGAATACAATGGCAGAGAAGAAGCTCTCTATGTATTTTGAGGACCATGAAAGGACTGTCATCTAGAGTAGGTAATATCGCTGTATGAATTATAACTAAGTTACAACTTCAAAATATTATTTTATCCACCATTGTCATATTTTCAGAGGCAGAACTTTGTAGAGTTCATTCAACAATAATCATGAGCACAATGTACAGTGTCTCAAATGAAAGAATGAGACATTCAGTCTTAATGACTCAGGGCAATTTATAGAGAAAACACTTGAGACAAGGATGTGATTGTGTTGAGCCTGGGTGTGGGAATGGGAGGGAGAAAAATACTCCTGTATGGAACAGCTCATGTAAAGGTACAGCAATATGAAACAATACGATGCATTTGAAGACATGTAGTAGTTTAACATGGTTAGAGTAAAAGGAAAAGGGGAGTGTTGAGAGATGAGGCTGGCCAAGGTGGTAGACTTAGGACAGAAAGGGCCTGAAGGTGAGTTTGGACTTTATCCTTCTAGTTTTAGAGAGCCATTGAATCATTGTAATAAAGGATGACTATAAACAGATTTAATTTCTGAAATACTTTCTTAGACAATGTAGAGGGCTAAACCCAAGTATTAGACTTACAAGAAGATAATTGCACAAAAACAGTTACAGGGATGACAGAGATAATTAGGACAGAGGAGTTAATGACCAAATCTGAAGGCACTGGGAATGGTATTGTGAAAATCTAGATAACACCCTCAGTTTAGTTTGGATATCATTAATCAGGCTAGAATGTTAAAAGGAGGATTAACCATTTTATATTGGGGGAGAAGGTGAATATTGAAAGAGAGAAATGTGTTTAATTTTAGATATAGTCAGTTGGAGGCAATGTCTAGTGGGTAGCTGTACTGAAGTCCAGAATGGAGATATGATTTGGAAGTACCAGCATGGACGTGGTAGTTTCCAGTATCAGAGTAAATGAAATTTCACATAAAGGCCACGTAGAGTGAAAAGATGAGCAAAAACAAGTGCAGTAAACTACTCTTTCTATAGGCTAGGCTCTGAAGGGAAGAACACAGATTTTCAAATTTTCTCTGGCCCAGTGTAGCTGATGATCTCTCTGCTTTGATGTCTCAGCAGCTGGCTTGTTATGAGCTTCTTTTCTGATCAATAGGCCCAGTGTTCCAGTGTATATCAACAACTCCCCAACCAGCAAACATGAAGCACCCCAGTCTTTGGTGAATGATAATGAACAGGCTTCTTGCTTTTTTTCAAGCTTCCCTCATTTTAGTTTCTTGGCCTCTTTTCTCACATCTTTCTTTGGTCCCCATGAAGCAATAAACAGCTCTGATTTAATATGAAGTCAATTTAAATTCTTTAGCTTACCATGGCCTATAGGCTCTAGACTGTAATTGTAAGAGGAGCTGTAATTTTAAGCTGAGATGTCAGTAATTTCTTCAATAGAATTACTTCAGGTAGAGAGTAAATACTTCCTCAAGTAAGAGGAGAGTAAAATTTACAGTGAAAAAAACTATAGGAGAGATAGTATACAATGAATCCCTCATTCTCTAGATTCAGTTCAGTTCAGTTCAGTTCAGTCGCTCAGTAGTGTCCGACTCTCCACGACCCCATGAATCACAGCAAGCCAGGCCTCCCTGTCCATCACCAAATCCCGGAGTTCACTCAAACTCATGTCCACAGAGTCGGTGATGCCATCCAGCCATCTCACTCTCGGTCGTCCCCTTCTCCTCCCGCCCCCAACCTTTCCCAGCATCAGAGTCTTTTCCAGTGAGTCAACTCGTCGCATGAGGTGGCCAAAGTATTGCAGCTTCAGCTTTAGCATCAGTCCTTCCAATGAACACCCAGGATTGATCTCCCTTAGAATGGACTAGTTGGATCTCCTTGCAGTCCAAGGGACTCTCAAGAGTCTTTTCCAACACCACAGTTCAAAAGCATCAATTCTTCGGCGATCAGCTTTCTTCACAGTCCAACTCTCACATCCATACATGACCACGGGAAAAACCATAGCCTTGACTAGACGGACCTTTGTTGGCAAAGTAATGTCTCTGCTTTTCAATATATTATCAAGGTTGGTCATAACTTTCCTTCCAAGGAGTAAGCGTCTTTTAATTTCATGGCTGCAATCAGCATCTGCAGTGATTTTGGAGCCCAAAAAAATAAAGTCTGACACTGTTTCCACTAGATTACCTGTCCAAAAATTTCTGAAATATGTCTGCAATATAAAAAGTCTTTGTGAGAGAGAGGTAGAGAAAGAGACAGAAAGAGTGTGAGAGCGAAAAAGAGAATATTCTACAGATCACTGTAGATCAGCCTCAGGGAACAGTGCTTTAACAAATTTAATGATGGATGACAGCATGTCAACTATTCACTGCAAAATTCCTTATTAAGTAAAAATTTGGGAATTCAGAATTATGGGGATTTTATTATTATTTTTAATTGTGTGTGTGTGTGTGTTTTGCTCCCTGAACATGAGCAACTAAAGGAGATGATTCCTGTAGGTCTGCTCCTTAAAGAATATGAACAAGATGGTTCCATCTTGCCATCTATGGATCTAATTTATCAAATGTACATAATCATTGGATTAGTAATCTCATAACCAATAAAAATCATTTTCATAAGTAGAACATGTATATACTTTGTTTCCTGCTTTGAGTATAGGACATGTATTAAAAGACTCACAATCTAAAGGGAAATAAGGAAAGATAGTTGCTGCTGCTGCTGAGTCACTTCAGTTGTGTCCGACTCTGTGTGACCCCATAGACGGAAGCCCACCAGGCTCCCCCATCCCTGGGATTCTCCAGGCAAGAACACTGGAGTGGGTTGCCATTTCCTTCTCCAATGTGTGAAAGTGAAAAGTGAAAGTGACTCGCTCAGTCATGTCCGACCCTCAGGGACCCCACGGACTGCAGCCTACCAGGCTCCTCCATCCATGGGATTTTCTAGGCAAGAGTACTGGAGTGGCTTGCCATTGCCTTCATTTACATCAGTACAGTCGCTCAGTCATGTCCAACTCTTTGCGACCCCATGAACCACAGTACGCCAGGCCTCCCTATCCATAACCAACTCCCGGAATCCACCCAAACCCATATCCATTGAGTCAGTGATGCCATCCAACTATCTCATCTTCTGTTGTCCCCTTCTCCTCCTGCCCTCAATCTTTCCCAGCATCAGGGTCTTTTCCAGTGAGTCAGCTCTTCTCATCAGGTGGCCAAAGGATTAGAGTTTCAGCTTCAGCATCAATCCTTCCAGTGAATATTCAGGATTGATTTCCTTTAGGATGGACTGGTTGGATCTCCTTGCAGTCCAAGGGACTCTCAAGAGTCTTCTCCAACAACACAGTTCAAAAGCATCAATTCTTTGGCGTCCAGCTTTCTTTATAGTCCAACAGTTACATAGCTTTGGTTTAATAGTCTTCACATGAGACCTAATATGTGAAAATGTTTGGAACAACTCAAGCTTTAATATTAACAAAATCTTCTCGTACAATCTCAGATAACAATAAATTTTGTTACAACGTATGACTGCCAAACCACTTTTTACAATGTTTCTTAAAGTGTGGTATCAAATATTTTGCTAGAATATAGGTCCTAAGAAGGCAATGGCACCCCCACTCCAGTACTCTTGCCTGGAAAATCCCATGGACGGAGGAGCCTGGTGGGCTGCAGTCCATGGGGTTGCTACTAGTCGGACACGACTGAGTGACTTCACTTTCACTTTTCACTTTCATGTATTGGAGAAGGAAATGGCAACCCACTCCAGTGTTCTTGCCTGGAGAATCCCAGGGATGGGGGAGCCTGGTGGGCTGCCGTCTATGGGGTTGCACAGAGTTGGATACGACTGAAGCGACTTAGCAGCAGCAGCAGCAGCAGCAATGATGCTATGGGACCTCTCTCCTTCCTTTCTTGTATGCGTGTACTGGGGGGTGGGGGGCACAGGTGCATACACATACATGTACATGCATTTATTCAGCTAACAAAGTTATTGCCTCTGAAATATTACACATCAGATATTCAAAGGACTCACCAAAACTGTCTTTCCCTCTCTTTGCAACCCTGTGGAGACAATAACAAAGTCCAATTTTAAATGCTTTTACAATCAAGTGCTATTTAACTTTCTGAAAAATCTCTCATTTTAGAGACAATTTCTTCCAAGTCTATTTAATTTGATGATACCTCCTCTTTGAAATAAAAAAAAAAAGTCACTGTTATCCAAAGGGAAAATGGGAGAGACTATTGGAGAAAGTAAGAATGTGTGTAGCATTAAGAGTTTTTCCCTGTTTAGATCTGACTGATGCAGGCAAACTTTATTTTTTGACTGATTTGTTGAATATGGAACCAGCTGTGCCCTTGTAAGTAATATTTCAGCTCTCTGCTTGCTTCAAATGTCCCCACATGCCACTAAGCAACTGTATGAGCTGTTACTTTTGCCTGTTATAATGAACCTTGGTTCCACGTGAAAGGTAAAACCACAAATCTGAATGATTCATATTTTATATTGAAATTGATCTCCCCTCCTGCAACTTAAAAGAGATAGGGTTTTCATTTTGGTTGAAAGAGGCAGTAATAAATTTAGACTTGGTGGTTATTAAAGATAGCATGCTATGTGAGTCAACTTGCTTTATCCTCACAGCTTTATGATGTTAATGGAAACCCTTTCCTGGATGCTGTAGTAATAAGTATTTGACAAAAATTAGGCTTGAGGATATAGGTAGATTTTGATATAGCTAAATTGGCCTCTTAGATGACACTCAACCAAAATGAAATATATATGCACAGTCATAATCATCATACAAGTAATGGATATATACAAATTCAACGAAACAGAGTATGACTGAAGCTAGAGAAATTTGTGCTCCCTGACCTTATACCTTTCAGTTCAATTCAGTCGCTCAGTCATGTCTGATTCTTTGTGATCCCATGGACTTGAACGATCAGAACAGACCTTATACCTTTCAGTTCAATTCAGTCGCTCAGTCGTGTCTGATTCTTTGTGACCCCATGGACTGCAACACGCCAGGCTTCCCTGTCCATCATCAACTCCCAGAGCTTACTCAAATGTATGCCCATCAAGTTGGTGATGCCATCCAACCATCTCATCATCTTTCATCCCCTTCTCCTCCCACCTTCAATCTTTCCCAGCATTAGGGTCTTTTCAAATGAGTCAGGTCTTCGCATCAGAGGCCAAAGTATTGGAGTTTCACCTTTAGCATCAGTCCTTCCAAAATATATTCAGGACTGATTTCCTTCAGGATTGACAGATTGGATCTCCTTGCAGTCCACAGGACTTTCAAGAGTCTTCTCCAACACCACAATTCAAAAGAATCAATCTTCAGCACTCAGCATTCTTTATAGTCCAACTCTCACATCCACACATGACTACTGGAAAAACTAGATGGAACTTTGTTAGCAAAGTAATGTCTCTGCTTTTTAATATGCTGTCTAGGTTGGTCATAGCTTTTCTTCCAAGGAGCAAGCATGTTTTAATTTCATGGCTGCAGTTACCATCTTCACTGATTTTGGAGCCCCCCCAAAATAAAGTCTGTCACTGTTTCCACTGTTGCCCCATCTCTTTGCCATGAAGTGATGGGACCAGATGCCATGATCTTTGTTTTCTGAATGCTGAGTTTTAAGCCAGCTGTTTCACTCTCCTCTTTCACTTTCATCAAGAGGCTCTTTAGTTCTTCTTTGCTTTCTGCCATAAGGGTGGTGTCATCTGCATATCTGAGGTTATTGATATTTCTCCCAGCAATCTTGATTCCAGCTTGTGCTTCATCCAGCCTGGCATTTCACATGATGTACCCTGCATATAAGTTAAATAAGCAGAGTGATAATATACAGCCTTGACGTACACCTTTCCCAATTGGGAACCAGTCTGTTGTTCCATATCCAGTTCTAACTGTTGCTTCTTGACCTGCATACAGATTTCTCAAGAGGCAGGTCAGGTGGTCTGGTATTTCCATCTCTTTAAGGAGTTTCCACAGTTTGTTGTGATCCACACAGTCAAAGACTTTGGCATAGTCAATAGAGCAGACATAGAGGTTTTTCTGGAACTCTTTTTGCTTTTTTGATGATCCAACAGACGTTGGCAGTTTGATCTCTGTTTCCTCTACCTTTTCTAAATCTAGCCTGAACATCTGGAAGTTCACGGTTCACATAGTGCTGAAGCCTGGCTTGGAGAATTTTGAGCCTTACTTGGCTAGCATGTGAGATGATTGTGATTATGCGGTAGTTTGAGCATTCTTTGGCATTGCTTTACTTTGGGATTAGAATGAAAACTAACATTTTCCAGTTTGGCGGCCACTGTTGAATTTTCCAAATTTGCTGGCATATTGAGCTCACCACTTTCATAGCATCATATTTTAGGATTTGAAATAGCTCAACTGGAATTCCATCACCTCCATTAGCTTTGTTCATAGTGATGCTTCATAAGGCCCACTTGATTTTGCATTCCAGGATGTCTGGCTCTAGGTGAGTGATCATACCATCATGATTACCTGTGTTGTGAAGATCTTTTTTGTGTGTCCTTGCCACCTCTTCTTAATATCTTCTGCTTCTGTTAGGGCCATACCATTTCTGTTCTTTATTGTGCCCATCTTTGAATGATATGTACCCTTGGTATCTCTCTTTTTCTTGAAGAGATCTCTAGCCCTTCCCATTCTATTGTCTTCCTCTTATTTCTTTGCACTGATCACTGAGGAAGGTTTTCTTATCTTGTACCTGTATCCTGTGTGTATCCTCAAGAAGCTTAGACACAAAATGGACATTGATCACCATACTTGAATGATGATATCCAACACTGTGAAGGCTTATAGGCCATTTGATCCTGTACAGAATATCCACAAAACCATTGGTCAACAGTAAAAGTTCCTTGACATTTGGCTCTGTTCAAAATATCCTTGATCATATTTGAGAATGCCAAATGATTTTGGAGAGGACTAAATATCAAAGACCTTTGGGCATGCACCAATGTATCATGGACAGTTTGGACAAAGTCAAATGTGTATTAACTAGCTGAAGTAGTTAGAACAACCATTGAAAGCTGTGGTGATCCAGTTCATCAAATTGCTTGTGCTGTGCTGTGCGTAGTCACTAAGTCATGTCTAACTCTTTGTGACCCCATAGACTGTAGCCCGCCAGGCTCCTCTGTCCATGGGAATTCTCCAGGTAAGAATATTGGAGTGGGCTGCCATGCCCTCCTCCAGGGGATCTTCCCTACCCAGGGATCAAACCCAGTTCTCCCACATTGCAGGCAGATTCTTTACCATTTGAGCCACCAGGGAAGCCCAACAATACTGGAATGGGTAGCCTATCCCTTATCCAGGGGCTCTTTCAAACACAGGAATCGAACCAGGATCTACTTCATTGCATGCAGATTCTTTACCAGCTGAGCTACCAGGGAAACACCAAACTGCTGTCAATGAGAACCAAATAGAGATGCTAACAGAGCTGAGGTTATTAGCTAGTCAACTTTTTCAGACTTTTTAAAACAATGGATTCTTTCCTTTCCCAAACTAAAACCTTATGCAAACAATTAATATATGTGTGTGCTTAATTGCTCAGTCATGTCTGACTCTTTGTGACCCCTTCGACTGCAGCCCACCAGGCTCCTCTGTCCACATGGATTCTTCATGCAAGAATGCTGGAGTGTAGTATAGAACAAAGACAAAACTGGAATTAATCTAGTTGATTTGGAGATAAATCTGAAAAATATTTCCAAAACCTTTTTTCTCTTTCATATTACACTGCACTGTGACCCGGAGGTGTGTCAAAAAGGTGTAGAATTTAGGAAAATTAGGTTTGAAAACTTCCAGTCCACTTAGTCCTTTTACTTTGTACGTGAGTGGACTGGGTCCCAAAGAAGGTGACTGAGAACCCAAAGTTGTATGTTGTCACAGGAGATCTAGAACTTCCTTTTTTCTACTCTTGTGCCCATCTTCTTTCCACTCTCTAGGCCATCCACTGAAAACTTTGGAAGCAAACAGATCTGAGTTGAAACCAGAATCCTCCATGCAAGATGCTGGACGGTTCTCTCAAACTCAGTCTTTAACCCTCAGTTGTCTCACCTATAAAACAGGGAAAATGACTTATTTTTATAGGGTTGTTGGAATGATTTATTGATGTGGGATATGTAGAATGGTGTACACAGTACCTATTCCAGAGCCAGTGGTCATTAAATGCTAATTTGCTTTTCTTTCCTCTCGGTTATGTATAATCCAAACACTGAAAAGTAAACCTATAGAAGTTTGGATCTGTATAGCCTCAATAACTCTGTAACGTGATCTCACTAGATATCCAAGAACTTCACTAGTTTTTTTGATTAATTTATTAATGTGCTTATGTATATTGCTATGATATCATCTTTTTTATTAGAATTATTAATTAAATCAGCCATGCATATAAGTGTTCACTTGTAATGATAAAAAAAAAAGTGATCAGGTTGATAGAGAGGGTTGTACAAAATTAATTACTCTACTGATATGTTCCTCTCAGGTTAAGAGGCAGTTTGACAGCTGCCTCCTCAAGCTACTAAAACGGCATATACTTCCCTATAGCTGACAAAGGGTCAGTAAACGCCAAAGTGAGAAGCGAGCTTTGGTATTTGCTGTTGTCAGCCTTGAAATGTAGCAGGCTTGTGGAAATTAGGTACCAAAAAGATCAAAAAGAGTTTCAAATTTAACCACAAATTTTTATTAGGCGCTCTAGCCTAAGAGGCAGAGAATTTAGGGTCTGGCCCTTGGACGGGTTCTTAGGCAAAACACTTAATTCTCTGGCCTCAGCTTCATCATTTAAAGATGGGGAAACAGAATATCTAATCTCTAAATTCTCTTTCATCTGTAATGCTTTAAGATTCTAAGAAATCTATATGTTTTTAAAAAGAAGTATTTATGGATTGTTGTTAAAAACAGCCGTGCTTACTTCTTAAAGTAGAAATACAATATTTTTCCCTTCTCTACAAT
This sequence comes from Moschus berezovskii, assembly GCF_049115385.1. NCBI lineage: Eukaryota > Metazoa > Chordata > Mammalia > Artiodactyla > Moschidae > Moschus > Moschus berezovskii. The sequence goes on along the minus strand of NC_142463.1, from coordinate 48,030,387 downwards.
TTTTTGTCATTGAATTTGAAATTATTTTTTATTGACAGAAAAAAAATTGTACTTTAATGTGTTTTGCTCTTTGGTTAGTTTCCATAAAGTTTAGCTAATGGCACTGCTGGTCTAATTATTTTGTCATCTGTACAAAGAATTTCACTCTCCAGGGAAATTTCCTTTATGTTCACAGTTTCAATTCTGTTGGCCAAAAACCTGTGAGAAAGCATGAGACTAGACCTCCTTGCTTGCTGTTTTATTTCACAAAGCTCTAACCCTATAACAACTTAGGTCAAAATGTGACCCTCTGTATATATGAGAGTTGTCGCTATTAAGACTTTGTGAAAATAAGAACATGCTAACATTTCCAGCCTAAAGAAAATATATTAGCAGCCCCACCTTCAGTAAAGCCTTTGCTAGTCTTTTCTCTGACAGAGGTCCTGTGAGAGATTTCCCCTCCTGTTATTTCTAAGAAGTGTCTTAGAGACTATTTTCCCAGCATGCCTTGTTTTCTCTGAAGCTGTGACTAGATTTGAAGGCTAATCTAATGGTTTGAGCACATGAGATGTTACCCATCTGAGCTGCTCTCCCACCTCCACTTCTGGCCTGTGATTTCTCTATCTGAAAAATGTAAATGTGGCCCCAAATATAAGATCCAGGTGTGAAGAAAATGGTAATTATGAGGTGCCTAGTGCTATTATTATTAAACCTACCATTTCTCCTCAGGCAATGTGAAGCATAATTAATAGAGTCACCAAAAAGAAAAGGAAAGTGAAATTAGCTTTTTTTTTTTTTTCTGTTTTGATGCTCCAGATAAAGGAAAAAAGAGGAAGAATTAATTGTGCAAACAATGATATTTCAATGGGCCACCCTTTCTCTAAAGAACTGTAAATTCTGTTTTAGTAGCCATAAAACTGCTAAAGAAGGTACTGGAAATCACATGTCCTCATTGAATGTGTCTACTCAGCATAGGCTAGATTTCCTTCCTTATAAATATTGTACAACTGGGATTTCTCTCCCAAGACACAAATTAGGTATCTGCCCAGTATATATTTAAGTAAGATTTGAATAAATCAATCAAGATTGCCTGGTATGCAAATGTTATTTCATCTCTGGAATGGCCAGATATTTTCAATAGGTATAATTTTTTTTCCAATTTTTTTTAATCAATCCAGTTAGTGCCTATATGGAACAGCATAATTAATGAGGCAGATCATAATTCTTGTCAAAGAACCATTAGAATCACCACTCAGTCCACTTAGGAGGAATTACAAGTTTTCTAAAATACTTCATAAAACAAGATGTAACAACATATTTTCCTAAAACTGGCAGAATAAGAATAAGTGGTCATACCTGTGGGAAAATTTATATTTTCTAAAAAAAAAAAAGAAATCATAACTTCTTGGAGCACTATAGTTTATGGTGTAATAACGTGCTTACCCAGATGTTGATAAGATCTATAATCAAACTATTTAATTGAGTAAACACGTTTTTAGGAAGAGTTGCATAAGCTGTGGTTGCACAACAACTCTGCAGGCGTGACTCTGCTGGAAAATGATAAATTGAAAGGGTTCGTTTCTCTCAAGCTAGCACATTGACTGTTGGAGTCCATATTTGACATCCTTTCTTACACCCATTTAGCTACATACTTCAAACCACCTGTATTTTCCCAACATCCCTCCTGCCAGAAGCACCTGAAAGAATAAGTCTCAAAAGGCAAAATATTCTTAGACTGTCACGTTTCATTATCATAATAATCTTCCATATATAATTATTTTTCCTGTTAGCAAGCTCCCTGAGTCTTTCTCCTGCTTAGTCTTATATAAATTTTTAAACAAATAAAATAAACCACTACTGATTCATATATTATCAATGACAGGCTCTCATCTGCTGTTTTTTGTTTGGTTTTGTCTGAATTGTTCCCCTTTTTTTCCTCTTTCTTTTTCTCTCATTATTCCTCAACTTTGGAACTTAATCATCTCCAGAGCAGACAGATAGATAGATGCTTCTCTAATCAGAAATACAGGTTTGAGATAGAACCAAACAGCTTCTGAATAGGCAAGCTCAAAATTGCTTTTGAAAGCTTCATCACTGAAAATGTAATCAAACTTAGCTTACCCCAAATTGATTTAAGTTGAAGCCTAAGGGCCAACCTTTGACCAGGCCAGCATTCACACTCATATCGATTCTGCCTGCAATCGAATTACTCAGGCAATTCTGTGCACTTTCAGCTCTAGCCCTGGAGTGCAAATGGCCAATTTGGGAAGCAACTTGGTTGTGCTTGAAATGTACAGGAAGATTTTCTCATACATTCCTGGGAAAAGACAGGCATACCTTTAAAAATATTCTTAATCACAAAATGAACTACCCAAAGGATATTTTATTTGTTTTTATGTTTGTTTTGATTTGGAGAAACTTTGCTTTTCCCAAGGAGTTTCTACTGACTTTGAAAAGATGACATTTTGTATTAAAATCACTTGTATGTGTGATAAAATTTAGGGGAAGTGAAAATTAATGAGGAAAAAGAAAGACGATACAATAATCTGCTATTGGAGAAAGGGAAATATTACATGGTGTTTTATAATTCTAGGAGCAGAAATTGAAAAACAAACTTGTTTACTGTGGTGGTAGCAAAGGAACCTTCTTCATAAGACTGTATCCTGTGACATCACCTCCTACTCTTCCTTTCTAAAATATTTTATGATTGGTATTAAGAAACATTACAGATATTCGTCTAGGGCATAACAGGCTTTTGTTATGTATTTCTGTTTCTCATATTTACCTCCTTGTACTGTATACAAGTTGTATATCATCTCCCCTACTCACAAAACTCCTTTTAGTTCCACATAAACCTATCTTTATGTATTTATTTTACATACTTATAATTATATAATAGATTCCATTTGTTACCTTGCAAAAACTTCCCCATGTTTCTATTCAGGCTTATTGCATAATACTTTGGTAGCTTCACTGTTTATATACTTAGTGCTATGCTGGTAGCTGAAATAAATTTGTATCACAAAATTTAAATATTAATAAATTATAGAATACATTTTATTGTAAATTCCATATAATCAATTTCTTCTCATAGAATGCTTTCAGTTCTTTTGCCAAAATCTCGTATATGTAGCCAGTCTATGGCTGCAATTCAATCATGATTTAACAAATGGAGCTGTATTATTATAATATTCAGCAATGGCCACAGGACTGGAAAAGGTCAGTCTTCATTCCAATCCCAAAGAAAGGGAATGCCAAAGAATGCTCAAACTACCGCACAATTGCAGTCATCTCACACGCTAGTAAAGTCATGCTCAAAATTCTCCAAGCTAGGCTTCAGCAATATGTGAATCGTGAACTTCCAGATGTTCAAGCAGGTTTTAGAAAAGGCAGAGGCACCAGAGATCAAATTGCCAACATCCGCTGGATCATGGAGAAAGCAAGAGAGTTCCAGAAAAACATCTATTTCTGCTTCATTGACTATGCCAAAAACTTTGACTGTGTGAATCACAATAAACTGTGGAAAATTCTGAAAGAGATGGGAATACCAGACCACCTGACCTGCCTCTTGAGAAACTTGTATGCAGGTCAGGAAGCAACAGTTAGAACTGGACATGGAACAACAGACTGGTTCCAAATAGGGAAAGGAGTTCTTCAAGGTTGTATATTGTCACCCTGCTTATTTAACTTCTATGCAGGGTACATCATGAGGAACGCTGGGCTGGAAGAAGCACAAGCTGGAATCAAGATTGCCGGGAGAAATATCAATAACCTCAGATATGCAGATGACACCACCCTTATGGCAGAAAGTGAAGAGGAACTCAAAGGCCTCTTGATGAAAGTGAAAGAGGAGAGTGAAAAGGTTGGCTTGAAGCTCAACATTCAGAAAACGAAGATCATGGCATCTGGTGCCATCACTTCTTGGGAAATAGATGGGGAACATTGGAAACCATGTCAGACTTTATTTTTTGGGCTCCAAAATCACTCCGGGTGCTGATTGCAGCCATGAAATTAAAAGACGCTTGCTCCTTGGAAGGAAAGTTATGACCAGCCTAGATAGCATATTAAAAAGCAGAGACATTACTTTGCCAACCAAGGTCCGTCTAGTGAAGGCTATGGTGTATGGATGTGAGAGTTGGACTGTGAAGAAAGCTGATTGCCGAAGAATTGATGCTTTTGAACTGTGGTGCTGGAGAAGACTCTTGAGAGTCCCTTGTACTGCAAGGAGATCCAACCAGTCCATTCTAGAGGAGATCAATCCTGGGTGTTCATTGGAAGGACTTATGCTAAAGCTGAAACTCCAATACTTTGGCCACCTCATTCTACGAGTTGACTCACTGGAAAAGACTCTGATGTTGGGAGCGATTGGGGGTAGGAGGAGATGGGGACGACAGAGAATGAGATGGCTGGATGGCATCACCGACTCGATGGACATGAGTCTGAGTGAACTCCAGGAGTTGGTGATGCACAGGGAGGCCTGGCGTGCTGTGGTTCATGGGGTCGCTAAGAGTCGGACACGACTGAGCGACTGAACTGAACTGAACTGATAAGGGACTTGAGCCTCTGTGGCTTTTAGTATCTGTGGGGAGTCTGAAACCAATAGCCAACAGATATCGAGGGATTTTTTTTTTCTTATATTAAAAAAGATATGTGTAAAGTACTTGGTCCATGGTAGGGATTTTTACATTAATTGCCCTCCTTTTCCTCCTATATTACTTCAGTCCCCCTCATTGTATCTATAACTTCCTTAACTTTACTGTGAAGCGGCAATTATTTGATTCAGAATCTCCAAATCCATATAGTGACCCTGATCCAATGGGATTCTGTCTAAGACAAGCTCATCCATGTATGTCTCTATCCACACATGCAGCATTTCTTGTTTACATTTGCCACAATGTAGTAATGCATTTCCTTTTAAAATGGACTGTCTCTATGCATTTTCCTATCCCACACTAGTATTTAAGCAATGATTTAATCCAAAGTTGTGAGTCCTCAGGAAATGCTTATCTTATAATGTTTTAACCCTGTGAAGCCAGAGAGAAAAAATATATTACCCTATCATAAAAAGTTTCAGTGTTTGTGTTATCATCACAATAGGTTCCAGATCCAATGTTACCTCTCCTCCAATCTGGCCAGAGTCAGGGGAGGAGGAGTACATATTTTAAGTTGCTTTGAAGTAGGCAGAATCAAATCCCTTCCATATCAGCACTCACACTAAAAAAAAAAATAGCAAAAAAAATCTTAATTTTTTTTGTTTTTTTCCCCATTGACACCTATTTAAATCAAGATTCTTGGGTTGGGAAGAACCCCTGGAGAAGGAAATGGCAACCCACTCCAGTATTCTTGTCTGGAAAATCCCATGGATGGAGGAACCTGGAGGGCTACAGTCCATGGTGTCACAGAGTCAGACATAACGAAGCAACTAACACACACTCACACTATGGTTTGTAAGCTACATACTTTGGGATGGAAGATTAATCACTGATGCCACAATCTTAAAACTTGAGTGTTTATTCATTTATTAATCTATTGACCAGCTAAATGCCTAATCTTCCTGTGTTGGTTGGAAATACAAAGGTAAGCTAACAAGACTCCTATTGATTCTTAACCTTTTGAAGACTGCTTTTTTTGAAGGGGAGAGAGAATGATGAATATGAATGAATAAAAGAAATCCCATATGACTGAAGCACAGAGGAAAATTAGAGGTAAAGTAGACAAACATGAGGATAGAAAGAAAGATGGATGCTAACTTGTGAATGGCCTTGTAAGCAAAGGTCCTGCTTTAGTCTGTCGTAAAAGTGTCATCAGCCAAAAACATTTTTTTCATGTTCTGATAGCTTTTAAAATGTAAATAATATAAATACTAAATAATATTTATTTATTTTTATTTATATTAAAAATTTAAATTTTATTTATAATAATTCATTTATTTAAATTATTTAATATTTATTAACTGGAATATAATGACACTTTGGTTCTTAAGATATCTCACGATGCCTGTGAAACCACCTCAGTTGCGAGGATAATGTTTGGTTTGACTATCAATCCCTCTGCCATTTTTGGCACTCCTCAGACACGTATGCTACTCATTTATCACTTCCTCATATGTTTCTAGAAAATCATAATATAAAATGTGCCAATTTTATTTAAAGGAAGAGCAATTACTTCACTCCATTGATCTATCATGCTGATCAAATAGTAAAATAATTAGTACTGAACCATTTAATGACATGTTTAACCTTTTTCTAATATATACTTCTCTAACCTTTCTTTTCTCTAGTACACTCTGAATCTATTCAATAATGCATACTATAATTGTTCAGTCTAATCTCTTTTTTGTTCCAATTATACAGGATGTTGCAAAAAAAACTCTCCAAAGATATTTTGGAGCAAAATCTTTATAACTGAATACTGTGATAAATTTAAATACTCTCACCCCTGAAGTAACCCGTAGAGAATTTTCCTATATACATTTATAACACCTTGTCTTCTGATTACAGAATCACTTGACTAGTAATGTCATGGTAACTGCTAACAGCTAAACACTAAAAATTATTTCCATGTCCTGAAAAACAGCTCATAAAGATAGTTTTACGAATTTAGTGATAGTCTGTTCTATTCAGTGAAATATTTGGCGTCGTTTGTACTTTCCTCAGTCCCACACAAAAGAAGAGTTAAGCCCTCTGAGATAACTTACATTTGTTTTTCTTTACATGTTTAGTTTTGTTTTGCTTTAGTTTTTAATAACCTGTATCTCTAGTCCCAGTTTGCTGCTGCTGCTGCTGCTGCTGCTAAGTCACTTCAGTCGTGTCCGACTCTGTGTGACCCCATAGATGGCAGCCAACCAGGCTCCCCCGTCCCTGGGATTCTCCAGGCAAGAACACTGGAGTGGGTTGCCATTTCCTTCTCCAATGTGTGAGAGTGAAAAGTGAAAGTGAAGTCGCTCAGTCGTGTCCGACTAGTAGCGACCCCATGGACTGTTTACCATCTTGTAATTCGTTAGGGTAGGAACCTGGTGTAGTTCAGCACAAATCCAGTTCCACTATTAATCAGCAAGTAAATATAAATGTCTGTGTATACCACACTCTCCTAATAGCTAGAGGGTAAACATATGGAGAAAGAAGCATGTTAGGACAGAAGTATAGCATCTTCTGTTCAGTATGGCTGGTATGAGATCAGATATTTAGTATCTAGGCTCGATTAGAGAATGAGGAAAGGCAAAAAGCAATGCAGAGCTACGTCTAGATAAGATAATCATGGCTTTTAGAGAGTGAGTATCAAGCCACTGGGAAAAGTAAAATAGCTTCAAGCATATATTCTGCCGATGGTGATTCAGAATCATTTTCTTCAAATACAAAGGTCAACTTTTCTCTTTCCTCATTGACAGTAGTTGAATTCAATGTGAAATGCTGCTGCTGTGCTGCCAAGTCGCTTCAGTCGTGTCCGACCCTGTGCGACCCCATAGACGGCAGCCCACCAGGCTCCCCCGTCCCTGGGATTCTCCAGGCAAGAACACTGGAGTGGGTTGCCATTTCCTTCTCCAATGCGTGAAAGTGAAAAGTGAAAGTGAAGTCACTCAGTCATGTCCGACTCTTAGCAACCCCATGGACTGCAGCCTACCAGACTCCTCTGTCCATGGGATTTTCTAGGCAAGAGTACTGGAGTGTGTTGTCATTGCCTTCTCCGCAATGTGAGATGGGTCTAACTTTGTTAAAAAAATGCTACATTATATTTTTGTTGTTACTGTTGCTTTTGATATAGGCAAGTGCAGGAAAGTGACAGCTTTAGATGGATAATACTTTGAGGTTGGAAACTGGGCTAAATTAGCACCTAGATGAAAAACAAACAAAAAATTGGAACCTATTATAATGTATGAAAATAACTCTTATAGCAATACACGTGTGTTTGTATGTGTGTATAATAGAGCTAGACTAAAAATCACCTAATATTTCTTCATGACCATCATTGAGTGTATTGTTTATAACTTACCCATTCTAAAAGACTATCACACAGGCAGTCAGTTATGTCTTGTTTATGTTTTTACTTCAAAGGAGCTTAGTTGTTTCTCCAGCACTGTTGATCGCTTGTTGATGGTTGGAGCCATGCCATAGGCTACATAGCCATGCCAAAAGACATAGGTGATCCTTTAAAGCAGTAAAATCCTGACACTTATTATTTAAAATGACCTTTGAAAACGAAATGCCTAAAACAAAGGTCTAGAAACAAAAGCAAATTGTTTTATGTACCCTATACCTCACCCTAAAATTATGTTGAAACCTTCCATCAGAAGGGCAATATTCTAAAATCTAACATCATTTTTGGTCCATTAATATTAAAATCCTATGAAACTTGTAAAGAACTAACACAAAGTTTTTAAATCTGTAAATAACTTGCTAGATAATTTTTCTAAAGCATCTGTGCTCGTTAGAATTAGAAACAGTTGTGAGTGACAAAACCTAAAATAATGACTTAAAATACTATTTTACTTCTCTCTCACATGGCAGCCTGCAATAGACAGCCCAGGACTAGAATAGTATCATAATATCCAGGACATAGACTCCTTGCTTGTTCTGCTTCATAGCATCCATTCCCAAGTTACCTGGTGGTGTGAGGTATCCCCTCCAATTCACAGCATCACAGGCTGTAGGAAGGATAGAGGAAAGGAAAGGAGAATAACTCCCTCTTTTTATTTATAAGTGCTTCCCCAAGTCTGTGCACACTACTTACATGTTTTTGGATGTAAAAGTGGCATCAGCCTCAACAGGAAAGAAGACAGTGCTCTATCATGGGAAATATGTGAACTCTGAGGGGACAGACAATCCCACAATGGTATTGTCTTTCCAACTAAACCCACCATTTCAGATCTCCTTGATGTAAGTGCTGTTTGACAAAGAGAACAAAGATGATAGTAATTAAAAGATTGATGCCATCAGTATTCAAAACTCTTTTTACCAAAAACATTTTTTAATTTAGCTAACAAAATCGACTAGGCTGGAAGACAACTAGATTTTTTAGCTAATTGTTTTGCCAAAGAAGCCACAAACCTGGTCTACTACTATAGTTTTTAACTCTTAAAGTGAGTTCTCTATCCTCAATCTGCATCAGCTAGTCAGCCTGTGATATGCTTTCTTCAGGTGTAGTCATGGAGCCTACCGTCTGAGAAAGAATTTCCAACAGGAAAAAGACAAGGGCCACGGAGAACAAGGGAGTTCTTCCTAGAACAAGAAATAATAGCTGCCCAGTGATCTATCTTGGTTGGCAAAGTAATGTCTCTGCTTTTTAATATGCTATCTATGTTGGTCATAACTTTTATTTCATGGCTGCAATCAGCATCCACAGTGATTTTGGAGCCCAAAAAATAAAGTCTGACACTGTTTCCACTGTTTCCCCATCTATTTCCCATGAAGTGATGGGACCAGATGCCATAATCTTAGTTTTCTGAGTGTTGAGCTTCAAACCAACTTTTTTACTCTCCTCTTTCACTTTCATCAAGAGGCTTTTTAGTTCCTCTTCACTTTCTGCCATAAGGGTGGTGAAGAAAGCTGATCACCGAAGAATTGATGCTTTTGAACTGTGGTGCTGGAGAAGACTCTTGAGAGTCCCTTGGACTGCAAGGAGATCCAAACAGTCCATCCTAAAGGAGATCAGTCCTGGGTGTTAATTGGAAGGACTGATGCTGAAGCTGAAACTCCAATCCTTTGGCCACCTCATTTGAAGAGTTGACTCACTGGAAAAGACTTTGATGCTGGGAGGGATTGGGGGCAGGAGGAGAAGGGGACGACAGAGAATGAGATGGCTGGATGGCATCACCGATTCGATGGATGTGAGTTTGAGTTAACTCCGGGAGTTGGTGATGGACAGGGAGGCCTGGCGTGCTGTGATTCATGGGGTTCAAAGAGTTGGACACAACTGAGCAACTGAACTGAACTGAACTGAGTGATCTATCTGAGGAACACACAATATTGTCAGAAAAGGGAGTCTTGTTTCTTCTAACTAGCAGTATTAGATCATTGCTGCAGATAAGTGGCTGCTGTGGCTTTCCCTTCATCCTCTTCCCAGAAAGAGTATTATTACAGTGTTCTAGTTTACATGCCATATTGGAGTTGTGTGTGTCAGAAAACATTTGTTTTAATCTCAGGTTGTCTGACCATATCATGTCACATTCAGGCTGACAGAGGGGACCTTGTATATTTCAGAGATCCTAGACCTCAGCTGGAGTCAGCATACGATGGAATACTGTTTGTCTACCTTTGATATTAGTAGATGTAGGAAGAAGGGCATGATTGGATATTTGGGTCAGCTAAGGGAGGAGCTGGTTGTATCCTACAATTTAAACTGATGGAAAGGATGGTAACATATCCTCCAACATTGAAAAGCCAATCAGTTCTTTACAGTTTTAATTGGAGACAGAGTGATTGGTTTTTCAATGTTGGAGGATATATTTTTTTTTTACATTTTTAATAAAACATATGTATACAAGACATATAAAATGATGATTTATATATATAGTGAAATGATTACTGCAATCTAAATTATTAGATCATTATCTCACACAGTGACCATTTTTTGTTTGTGTGAGGAGAGAACCTGAAATCTACTCTTATAGCAAGTTTCCAGGCCCTCCCTTAGCATAAATGTATCCCTGCCATCTCTGTAGACCAGTTAGCACTATGCTGGGTACAAGGCTCTGAAGTTGGGGGTAGTGCAAGCAATATATGTTAGCTTTCTAAATTCTCCTATTGTTGTCTATTCCTTGGAGATCACCATATTTATGGGTTTAGACTCAGAAGAATTTCATATTATATGTTGAACAAATGGTTGTTCTCCAAAAGAGGTCATCATTTCAAAAGAAGTCATCAACCCAAATGAATAGGGACCTGAAAATTATCAACATTAAACTGAACCAAATATCATCTAAACAATTCATGTATTTTAGTCCAGTAAAAAATCAATTATCTTTGCAAGTTAGGCATCATGTGTGCACAGAACATCGACACAACCCTTAACTGGAAAAGACTCTGATGCTGGGAAAGGTTGGGGGCGGGAGGAGAAGGGCACGACAGAGAATGAGATGGCTGGATGGCATCACCAACTCTGTGGACATGAGTTTGAGTGAACTCCGGGAGTTGGTGATGGACAGGGAGGCCTGGCGTGCTGTGATTCATGGGGTCGCGGAGAGTCGGACACGACTGAGCAACTGAATTGAACTGAACTGAAGGAAAATACACTGAACTTACAATGGATACACTGAAAATACAATGAAGTAAGCTTAATGAAGTTAAGAGAGAAAACTGTTTCTCAAGTCCTTGTGGCAAAAATAGAGCATATATTGATCAACATCATCAACAATCAAATAAATTTGCTGATTCTTACTGTGGATATTGATCACAAAAAGATTATGATGTGGACCCTGTCCAAGGAACTAATGACCTACAAACTATCATCAACTACATTATCTGCCCCCCCCACCCCGTTTATTTTATTCATGAAGAAATAATTCTAGAGAGGAGAGGTAATAACTATTCTTTGCCATAACAAGTAACCATACCTAGTTAATAGTAGAACTTGGATAAGAAATCAGTTCTCTTAGCACTTCACTTCTTTGCAACTGTGCTAAAAAAAATGGGGGGAGGGTGGTCAGAGAAATCTGTGAAGTGTCTGCAATTTTACTCTACTTATAAGCTAATGTTAACTTCCCACAGTATCATGGATGCTGGCAGAAGACCCAAGACTCCTGGGTCAGAGATAAGACTTTATTCCTTGCAGCGAAACAGTAGCCAGAGAGTCAGCATGTTTGCATTCATTCTCTGAGCCACAAATTCCCAGAGGAGCAACATGGATGACCTACATGGATGCTAGTACATGCTGTGGCCTCTGCTTAAAGACAAGAACACTGAGCTTCAGGAACCAAGTGTTTTATAGTTGCTAGTAAACAAGCCTGCTCAGAATGAGACATTACCTCATTCTACAAGAAGTGGCCTGAATAGTGTTTATTCTTTATTCTTTACTGTGGTCTTACATCCTTGCCTTTCTCAAAAAAACATGTGGTAATGGGAAATACCCCTAAAGGAATGTCTCCCAGTAACCTCTAAAAATAGATAAAAATGGTGGATGTATCCTTGAAAGTAGCACTTCTTAAATTGTATTGTGCACACAGATATACTGAGGACTTTGGTAAAATGCAGACTGATTCAGTGATTCTAGAGAAGAGGCTGAGGATCTGAATTTCAAGTTTCCAGAGATGTTAATGCTACTAGTCCATGGACCACATATCATTAAGTCACAAGCTCCAAAGGATGTCTGGTTAGATCTGAGAATGGCTTCTTTAGTTCACCATAATCTAAATCCTGAACTTCTATTTTGAAGGGGTAGAGAGTCTTTTCTAGTTCACTGCCTGGGATTTAGTAGACTGTGAGGGACTCACTAAAAATGTATAGGAGACCACAACACATATTCTGAGTAGACCCCTGAACACTGGTTCATAAATTTACAAAAGAGATTGACTGGGATTGCAATGTTCATATTGGCATGATCAACTCACTTTGTTCCTAAACAGAAGCTACAATAGAAGTCACATCATGTCCATCAACAGATGAATGGATAAAGAAGATATGTATATACAATGGAATATTGCTCAGCCATAGAAAAGAATAAATTTGAGTCAGTTGTAATGAGGTAGATGAAACTTGAACCTATTTTACACAGATTGAAGTCAGAAATAGAAAAGCAAACATCATATGTTAACGCGTATATATGGAATCTAGAGAAATAATATGATGAACCTATTTTCAGGGAAGGAATGGAAATGCAGATGTATAGAACAGACTTGTGGACACAGTGGAGGAAGGAGAGGATAGGATGAACTGAGAAAGTAGCTTTGACATATATACATTATCAATGTGTAAAATAGATGACTAGTGGGAAGCTGCTGTATAACACAGGTAGCCCAACCTGGTGCTCTGTTGACCTAGAGGGGTGGGATGGGAAGGGGAAGGAAGGCTCAGGATGGAGGAGATTAGGGCTGATTCACTTTGTTGTATGGCAGAAACCAACACAACATCGTAAAGCAATTACCCTCCATTTAAAAAAAAATTAAATATCACATCATAATCAGAAGTTATTCTATTAATTCTTCATGAGGAATCACTGTCTGAGAACACAAAATACTTAAAATCTGTAATATCGACCATTCTCTCCCTGTAGCCAGACCTACACAGGACAGTAAATCACCATCAGCAGGGTGTTTGCTGAGCATAGAATCAGAACAGAGGGAGATAAATAAATCAAACAGTAAATGGCATTAGTCTAAAATCAACATTGCTTCATTCATCTTACAAAAAATGGCAATTTTACCAATGGGAGAAAATATGCATGAAGTTCAACAATTCTGCTCCCTTTCCTCTGAGCGGTACAGACATCCCATCCATTTCCAAACCCTTCCCCCAACCCCCAATTTCAGTTGACCTCTGTGACTTTCCTTTGTCTAGGCAGGCAACTGAGCAAATACCAGATCTCTACTTCCTTCCCTTTAGAGTAATACGTTTTTTGTTTAGATGTGTTAATATATTCAATCAGGTTTTTGTCAAGTTCTATTTATTGCATAATCTTTTTATCTTAAAAAGGTAATTCTACACATACCTTCTGATCTGGTCCTTTCATAATTTAACTCTCAGAGGGCAATCTCATTTCCTTTATCTTCAATTCTGCAGTTGAGATGGAGGCATAGCCCAGGCAATTCAGTCCAAGTCCAGACAGTTATCTTATTGCTTGTTTCCGCATCAGATTATTTAGGGACCCTGTAAGAATAAACAAATACTCTCAAAAAAATTTAAATGTGCTTTTCCTACTCCTGTTCTTTTAGGAAAGTTGCCATTGTAAGCCACATGTATGAGTTGTCCTACCTCAGTTGAACCACATCAAATATTATGCAATATTCCTATAAAAGTCTAAGACTAATCCAGGCAGAACCTGTATATACTTAGCAAATTAATCTACAACCTGGTTCTATGAAAATGTTTCAATCTTTTGTATAGGCACATCATAAACACTATAGCCAAACTGTCTCTACACAGAAATGTACCATGTTTCATTGGAAAGCACTGCTTTATTAGCCCACTATATAAAAATTAAAATATCCTTTTTCTACAGAAACAATATTTATTCACCTTTTCATGGTTAAATATGTACTCTGTGCCTGCTGTGCATTAATTGCTGGAATACAATGACAGTAAGGCTGACACAGCCCCAATCTTCAGAAACATATCATCTGTGATGGAAATAAACATGTTGTCAGACACATATGATGCTTAAGGGTCAGGATCTGAAGAAATTGATATGTAGTCTGAAGAATGAGGCAAAAAAGAGACTAGAAGACTTCAGGTGAAACAGTATGTATAAATCCCCAAGGTAAGAAAGACTATTTCCCAGATAGGTTCACAAAAGCCCATTTAACCTATAGTTTACTTAAAATGGAACCACAGATTGATTAAGACAAGGGGAAGGGAAAATATTTAGTTGTTGAATCCTAGCTATAAAGGCTGTAAGAGTCCTAAAAAGGTCATCTTATCATTTTATCTAACCCCTAATATTTTGGTTAAGGAAATTGATGCCCATTAATGAATCCAGCATTTCCCTGAGAGCTGGTGGCACATCCCAAATCAGAAGCCACATCACCTGATTCTCTCTGCAAACATTGCCTCAAGGATAGGATTAATTGTACAATGGGATATGCCTACTCTATTAGGCATAATTTGTACAGTAGTATTCAGAATCCTAACTTAAGATAACATGCATTTTAGTATCACGCATTAGACTCAGAAACTTTAATTAGCATGTTCTTATGTGAGCACATGTATGTATGGGATTAAGTTTAAGTTAAATTGCAAGTAATAGATGCCTGATAAATAGTGTCATCGGCTAGTTTTTTTGTGTGACTGAAAGTCTAGAGTTAAGTAAACGAGCCCATGATGTTGGCATTACAGTGTAAACAGGGACCAAACTATCATCCTTCTACCTCTCCCTGGTATATTCTTGTTATCTCATTTGCACAAGAAGGCAGATATCACTCCAGCAGCACAACTGTGTTCCAAATAAGAAGGGAAGGGAATAGGATGGCTGAATCTGCTATCTTTTGAGGAACTTTTCCACAAGTTCTACATGTGCTTCTTTGCATAACCACTCTACTTGTAAGGAAACCTGGAAAATGCAGTTTGTTTTTAGTTCAACTCATTGCTGCCCCAACAGAATCAGATCTTAAAGTATAAATCAGAAATCCAGCCTGGGATTTAGAAGAGGTTGCTTCTTTTCCTGGGTTAGCTACTTCCTTGATGTGTGACTTTGAGCAAGTTACCCCATGTCTGTGAAATTCATTCTCCTCGTTCATGAAATGGAGTGGAATTAAATGAATATATTTAGTTTTGAAAGTTTCAATAAACTAAATAGTTTCCTCTGATTATTGTAGCTGACCTTTTTTACCCGGAAGTCCATCACGAAGAAACCTAAAGTAAAAGTAGGCTCAGGCCCGTGTGTGGAGATTTTGCTCTCTGCTCAAACTCTTACACCTTTACCCAGGAGAGACAGTGAGGCATAGGGCAGATACAAACAAGGCAGATAAAGACAGATTGGGCTGGCAAGTTTTCTGATTTAACAGTGCATCTCACACCTCTGGATGTGTTTGGTGGAGATAGCTGCAGAGGCCTCAACTAAATCTTTTAACATTTCAGATTGCCCTCAGGGATGTGGAGCATGAGTACCAGATGTCTGAGCCCCATCCATTCATGTAATCACAATCTACTTGGGTCTCACTTTCATAGAGATAGTTGTTTATTTCTAGATAGCACTCTCTTTATTGCCCTCTGAGGGGACATACAAAGATAAACTCATATTTTATTCCTTATACATCTTTTTGCTATTTCAGCAAACTTCCTAATTTCAACCTCATACTACTTCTATTCTTAACACACAATACCCCATACCCATTTAAGCAAACCCACACATTTCCTAAACAAGTTGTAGAGCCACTATGTGACTTTCTGTGTGGGAAGGAGATGCTTCCAGCAAATGAGGATTGTCTATAAAACCCTTTTCTGGTATGAGAACTTCGTCTCTGGAAGTTTCCTTTAGTCCTAGTTTCCTCCAGGGCCACTTTCTTTGCTAGTCATCCAGGAACTAAAAATTGCTTTTAAGATAATCTTATCAAACCAATCTAAATGGTCATCCTTTTTCAAGTTTTCATTGATTACCCTTCTAGGGGTCCCTTTGAAGATGTAACAAACCAGAAGCAAGGTGCCATATCTATTCATGTATATGGATCTAACACAATGAGAGGTGCAGTCAGGCATTTATTCACTGGTGCCATTTCCATAGCAATGACTCCCAGTAGGTTAATAATATACTTACACATTTGTGAAATAAACTTGAAAACATAGATGTATTTAAATGAACATCTATGCCTGCTATAGAGAGCTTCTGGACATCAAGTGTACATGTCTGGCGCCTATGCTGGAAATCAATGCTTAAGCAAGAGTTTGCCGTGGTATAAAATGCCCAGCAATTAGCAGCACCAGATGCTTTGCTTTTCTTGATAGTGAGAAAGGAATTAATGTGCAGGGTACTGGCATTTAGCATATTATCTCCTGTTCAGAATCCTGAAGATAATTGTGTGCTATGAGCTTGTGCTCTCCTCAGACAAAGAAGCCCTTTGAAACAGCAATGACGGTGAAGTGGTCTTGGTCTGAACAGAGCCTTGTATTACTGTTGTGTACTTATTCTCTTCCCTAGGAGCAATTAAAATTTCCCACAACCTCAACAGCCTGCTTTCTGCCTTTGTTTAGACTTGCTATAAGTCATAAGCCTAATGGGCACTTTTAGTAGTTGTGATTAAGAATAAGGAATGAGATCAGAGAGGTCACAAATGCTTAGATGGCTTGTTAGAGTTGTAAATTCTAAAGAACAAATCTCACCAGCTAAATAAAGCCTATATAAACCCGGAAATCATCAGTGTTCTAATATAGGGACAGAAACCGATGCCCGGCATTAATGTGAAAAATTTAAAAGCTCCAAAATGTGGACTCAATATGGTAATCTGCAGTACAAAAGTTGTCTCTCACCCCAGCCCCACTTAGGTTTGTACTGGAGGTTGAATGAAAATTAGCTATGATGTAGGCAAGCCATGGGCTTCCAAGGTGGCTCAGTGGTAAAGAATCCGCCTGCCAAGCAGGAGACTCGGGTTGGATCCTGGGTCACAAAGATCCTGTGGAGAAGGAAATGACAACCCATTCCAGTATTCCCTATTAGGAAATCCTGGGAAACCCCATGGACATAGGAGCCTGGTGGGCTATGATACATGCCACACCATGCTCAGTCACTTCATTCCATGGAGTCACAAAGGAGTCAGACACGACTTAGTGAATAAGCAGCAATAAGAGGCAAGGCATATTAGTTTGTAGCAGTTTCATACCCTTGACTTTTGAAAAATGAATTTTCTAAGAAGTGTACTTTGAAAGTATCAGCTTTGTGTATAATCATCTCAAATTTCAGATTTTGAAATTTTTTTTATTGTTTTGGTTGCTATTAGTCTTGTGTGTTTTGGTCAATTATTGTGTTTGACCTAAATCATAACAAAATCAGTTTGGTCAATCATACAGAAAACAACTATTTATTTTTTAAAATGGTAAATTCATGATGCTGACTCAGACTCTGATTAACAATAGATGTATCTGTGCTCCAGGAAATTATGAGAATAGTCATATTGATTAAATAATGTGATGACATCTTTCCTAAATACGTTTTGTGAAGTAACTGAACACATGGCAGTGCATCCATCTTGACTTTCAGAAAACTCTAGATAAGTTTGTCCCAAAATATATTCATGACTAAAAAGGAACTAATAGTAAAATGTTATTTTAGGCTAAAACATATCCCACTTCTAATATGAATTATCACATGGTATATGAACTCTTCAGCCATTAATAGTTTAATTCAAGGTTCAAAATGAAAACTTCTTTTATTTCTTGACACATCATCAGTTTAATCTGGCAATTAGCTAACATACTAAGACATCAAATAGACGTACATCAAACCGTCTTTTTCCGTGAGTGTGAAACAGTAAACAAAAACCACACAAACACAACAACTATTACAACAATTACAAAAACTTTGGGCTAAGTCATTAGCTATAAAGGAAATGGTTTATTAACTCTAGTCTTTCAATTTGTTAAATCTTATGAACATGTTAGCTAGTTTTCCCTTGGGACTACAATGATTTGTTCTATAAAATTTAATCACTATGCCTTTATGCATTAAAAAGAAAGAGATATGAAATACAGTCATATTCAGAACTTTTTTAAAGTAGTAATAATAAGTACCCAGCATAAACAAAGTTTATATATCCTATTAAAGAAAAATTTTACTGTGCAGCATAAAATAATTTGACAACTGAACGTATGCATTTACAAGTAAGAAAACTATTTACAATACAAAGATTTCATACAGTATCTGTTACCTGAAAGATAACTACTGGGTAGTAGTTATATGTCACTTCCAATTTGTAAATGTAGGTAATTTTATTACTTGTAAAACCATACTGACCCATACATTACTCCGGTTAATGTATAAAAACTAGTAGGAAAAAAAAGGTATATTTAAACCCCAAATGAATTATGCATAGTCTTAGGCAGGGAGAATAAACATCAAGTTCTGTGAGTGTCAACAGTATTGAGATACAAATGTAGCTATGTGTCAAAGAAAAGATCTTGCATAAAAAAATCCAACCCGAAAGACTTCCCGGACAGACAAGTGATTAAGACTCTGGGCATCCCACTGCAGGAGGCACAGGTTCCATCGCTTGTCAGGGAAGCACAGTCCTGTATGCCACACAGCACAGCCAAAAAAAAAAAATTGTTTAATCTAAAACTATAATAATAACAGTTTAGAAGCAGCTTCTTGTTTTAAAAGACAGAAAATCTACTAAACTGTTCTTTTCCAGAATCTCTTTAAAACATGTCTTCCTTGGAAAGCTCCTATGTGTATGAACAGATTATGAAAAACAACAGAACATAGCATTGTCCAAATGATAGTAAATGCTTAAAAACACTTTATCTGATGCTTAAAACTTTCTTGAATAGGAACTTTTTTTTCCCCAGTTTTTCAGAAAACTAAGGCATGAAGAGATTAAGTAAATAGTCCAGAATCACAGAAATAATTAGTGGTAGTTAGGAAGTTGGAACCTTGCTTTATAAAAATTAGTATTTGCTACACTATAACCACCACCACCACTGGAGAAAAAACAGCCTGTGCTTAAGCAAGAACAGGGAGGATGGAATGACCACATTGGTGAGAAACACGTGTGTCTGAACTGTTTGAGGGTCACATGAAACAGGTTCAAGTCACCAGTTTATAGCTCACTTGGGAAGAAAATTCCTCAATGACTTCACATGGAATGATGCTTTCTGTCTACTTTGGCCAAGGTGACACACCGCAGTTCTCTCTCAAAGTAACCCAAATAAAATCTGAACACCAGACATTTGTTATCTCAACTCTGCACTCAAGGAGGGCAAGAACCATGTGTAACCCCAAT
The DNA here is from genome assembly GCF_049115385.1 of Moschus berezovskii. Lineage (NCBI taxonomy): Eukaryota > Metazoa > Chordata > Mammalia > Artiodactyla > Moschidae > Moschus > Moschus berezovskii. The sequence continues at coordinate 48,010,832 of NC_142463.1, read as the reverse complement.
AAAACTGGGTTATCTTGTTTTGAATTTAAATAAATAAATAAATAAGTGTGACTTTAAAAACCTTGAAATGATCATCTAGATCACTGTTGAAAATTGTCTTAAGAATGCAAGAAAGGTATCAAATTATTCATTCCAACAAAAACAATAATAAATCTCTTTATTTCTCTCTGAAATACACTAAAACACATGCTAATTACTCAAATATATTTGTTTTTCCTTCCTTCTTCCAAGCTGTACTGGCTCACATTCTCTTCCTCCTTTCCTGTTTTTCTTTCAGCCCCTCCTTTCACGACCAGACAATTAATTTCTCTTTCTTAGTTCCTTTCTTCTGTGAAGTGATTTGGTTATTTATCTAAAGTCCTAAAATGTATACAATATCTTTGACAAGAGATAACAAACTCCTCTTGCCTCTAAGAAACATTATGTGTTTGCATACATATATAGACATATGAATTATATATAATTCTAAATATAGATATGTGCATATATATAGATATGTAATACATGCAATCTATCTATATATATATCTAACATACTATGGCAATGGCAAGCCACTCCAGTACTATTGCCTAGAAAATCCCATGGATGGAGGAGCCTGGTAGGCTGCAGTCCGTGGGGTCGCTAAGGGTCGGACACGACTGAGCGACTTCACTTTCACTTTTCACTTTCACACATTGGAGAAGGAAATGGCAACCCACTCCAGTGTTCTTGCCTGGAGAATCCCAGGGATGGGGGAGCCTGGTGGGCTTCCGTCTATGGGGTCACACAGAGTCGGACATGACTGAAGTGACTTAGCAGCAGCAGCAGTAGCAGCAACATACTATGTATATGTGTATACACACACACATATAAAAAATATTTTTATACTTTTATTTGGGGGTGTTCATTCACATTCTGACTTATATGTTTTTAATTTACCATTGGAAAGCTTATTTCCAGCACTGGATTCATCACTCAGTAATCTCAATAAGTATTTGACTAACAATGAACAAATTATTTATTTTCTGTATTTGCTCATCTGGAATATGTGAATGACTCTAAGCTCCTTGAGGAATCCTGAAAACCTAGCCTTTTTCCTGCTCTCCCAGATTTTCTCCTTGGGTGCTAGACAATCACTTATGGGTAAAAGAATAGAATCAGTGGTATAAAGGCTAAACATTTAGCAGAAATTATTCTCCAGTAGAGCTCAGCATACTGAGGGGTTTGGAGTCTCATCTGTGGAATGCATATTCCCTGTCAAGGAAGCTTGAAGAGGCTTCTAATCTGCTCATTTCATAAACAGGTTAATAAGATGATTTCTCTAAAGCAATCAAAGAAATCAGTAATCTAACTGACAATAAACAAAAACGCCTGGTCGATTCATGTTGATGTATGGCAGAAGCCATCACAATATTGTAAAGTAATTATCCTATAATTAAAAATAATTTTTAAAGTGCCTTTTCTCTTAATACACAGTGTGATTAAATGGGTGGGATGGAAATGCTATCATTTGATGAATCTTTGAATTAATATACACTGCATATGCTGATATACTTTATTGTCAGGGAACAGTGACAGACATCAATTATAATATGAAGTCTAGAATGAATAGCACAGAAAACTGTGAATTCCTATATGTCTCCATTATGTGAAAATCAAATGGTGGTGGAGCAGTTGTAGTTCACCTGAATTTTATTCTGAGCATCAAGAAAGCAGAAAAGCAGGTATATATAAACAATCACTACTGGAAAATATAAGTAACTATTTAAAAAAATCACAGATGATTGGGTTAAAGTATAGGTAATAGCAAATGCTTATCAATTCCTGTATCATTTCTGTCTTTTCTGGGAAATATATTTTTAGAACAATCTTACCTCCAGTCATTTTTCTAATACTTAGCTACTACATTCATAGCAGAATCTAAATAAGAAATACATTTTGAAACTGCACAGAACTCTGCAATACCTGATAAATTTTATCTCAAGTTGTTAGTTTGGGAATATAACAGAAGTAGGGACAAAAGGGTGAAGAAAACACAACAAAAAGCAAAGAAAATAATGTTCATTGGTCGGCACTTTTCTGAACAAAAATGAGACATTTTCCTTTCTTTATTTTAGTCTCATATTGTCCTCAAGGAATCAGAAAGATTTTCCTAGACCCCTAATGCTTAATCCTTTGTTTGTGTACTTTACTGTATGCTCTATTTCTGCGTCAGTATCAGTTAAAAATGTTTTATGTAATAGTAGACTGATTATTTTACATTTATAATTGTAAATCTGATTTAAAAGAGAAAGTTGTGGGATAAACCACAATTTTAGGATATTAGCAAAAGGCCATCACTAAACATTTCCTTAGCCCAGGGAGATCATGACTGTGCATTCTACCTCCAATAACATCAAATATAGGAGGTTGAGTCCACGGCTACTATGATCTTTCCAGATGGCCTGCAGTATGGTGATGCAATACCTACATGGGGTAAAAAGAGTCAAGGAGGGATATAGACCATCTCTTGCTCCATCTGGGATCAGTCTTGTTGTGCAGTAGACTGATGAGTCTTAGGAAAGACAAAGTGGGGTCCCCTTCTGCAGGCAGGCCTGGAGATTACCTGGCTTCTGACTGGGTTGCAGGTATTTGGAAGGCAGGGCTTTCCACTGGCAAGAAGGCAGGTGGAGGTGTTTGCCTGGTCCCTCTAAACTTGCCCTTTACTCTTGTCTCCAGAGTCCACTCTCCTGACATTTCCTAAACCACTTTCTATCCATCCCCTATAACCATTCTTTAACAACACCCAAAGCATTGCCAAGAACCCCTCTTCTCCAGCTACTCTGCCCCCTCATGGCCCCTAGTAGTATTCTGGTTTTTTCAGTACCTTCAACTTCTACTTCATCCATCATATTCATTTTCCATCATAATCTTCTTTTTACTGTCTCTCTACATACCTGGTGATGAAACTGAATAGTCAACTGGCACTCTCAGCATGTTCCTTGTCTGAATGCCAATACTGTTGCCCTGTCCTATTTAGAGGACCTGAGTTCTTGATGAGGAAATATGCTCTGCACAGAGACCAATACTGTGTCGGCAATAATAGGGAGGAATACTTATTTTCCTTGCTAAGCAAATAGCTTATTACTGAAAACCACTAAAAGCTGAGAGAAGTCTGTATACAAGAAATGGCTTGAATCATAAAAGTCTTAGTTAGGCTTAATCTATTCTATGTATACATAGAAGTATGCACAAGCACACAAACTCCAGCTATTTATTTTTTATTTTTTCCTTTTCTTTTGAATATGCCTTCTCTGGCAACACCAAGCCAAGGATTAAATCAAGTAGTATCTCAGTGGGAATCTGATCCAGCCCTGTTTCTGGCTGAAATTCACACAAAGGCTCAAAGCAGTGGGATCATGGCTTCCTTCCAGAAATCATCAGGGACTGTTTTCTTTACTAGTATTTTATTCTACCTGGTTACTTCTCAATAAGCAGAGTGTTGACTGGTACAAGGAGAGAATCTCAGTATTGGTTCTTCACCTGAAAACACTATGCAAGATTTATTTGATTCTCTAGTGATTTCTAATTGACAGGTACTCTTAGCATATTCTTTAAGGTAATGTGATGTATAGTAGAAATGGATGAACCCCACAGTGAGAATCAGAAGACCTAGATTTTAACCAGAGCCCTGCAGTAGAAGAGCTTGGAAAGTCACCTTAAGGTTTCAGGTTGTGGGATAAGATTATGTCTAAATCCCTTTCTAGCTATTAGTCAATGATTATATGATCTGCGAGTTTCAGTTTTATCCTTGTGGGACATAGTTATAAATAGCCTAACATATATACACATTATTTGTTGCCTTGGCAGTTTTATGAAAATTATTGGTTCCAGAATAAAAGAAACATAGTTATTCACAAAATTTTACTGCAAAAGAGAAATTTGATTAAGTTTTTCAGTTTTTGTTTTTTTTTTCAGTGTCTAGAGTACATTTTTTACCTGTGAGCGCTAAGGGAGGAGAGGAAGATAGATAGAGGGGACACTGGGTTTTGAATTGTTGAAAACTGAAGTGTTAAAGAAACAGAACTTTTCTTTTCCTCTGTTTTCAGAGGAAAAAAATGAAAGCAAATGAAGATGACAGAGGGAGAAATAAAAACTGGTGGATTCATTAGTTATTGTGTATATGGCTTTGTTATTGTTATTGTTTAGTCACTAAGTCCTGCCCAGCTTTTTTGCAGCCCCATGAACTGTAGCCCACTAGGGTTCTCAGTCCATGGAAATTCCCAGTGGAATTTCAGTGAAATTTCAGTGAAATTCCCAGTGGAATACTGGAGTGGGTTGCCATTTCCTTCTCCAAGTAATCTTCCCCATCCAGGGATCGAACCTGCATCTCCTGCATTGGCAGGTGGATTCTTTGCTACTGAGCCACCTGGGAAGCCCCAGGAGTTGCACAAGATGCAGGTTCAATCCTTGGGAAGATAACCCAGAGAAGGAAATGACAACCCACTCCAGTATTCTTGCCTGGAGAATTCCATGGACAGAGGAGCCTGGTGGGTTACAGTCTATGGGGTCAAAAAGAGTCAGATACAATTGAGCTACTGAGTATACACATATGATTTTGTAGAATTTATGAGACCTGATACCAAGTTCACTAATTCTTAGATTTTGGAAACAAAAGTTATGGCTGTTTGACAATTGTGTTGGATGATGTACATACAAGCCCTAGCAAGGAGCCAGTGATCCTAGAGCAGTTCTTCTTGAACTTTCAAGTTCATGCAGATCACCTGGGATTCTTGATAAAATGTAGATTCTAACTCAGTGGGTCTAACTTTAAGCTGGGGCCTAAAACTCTACATTTCTAAAAGCTCCCAGATAATACCAAAACTTTGAGTAACAAGGGTACATATTTTTAATAAATACAGAGTGCCTTTGCCCTTCATCTTTCCCCTGCAAGAATAAGTACTTAGTTACTTTGAAATGATAGATTGGAAGGTTGGTTTTGGTTATTTTGAGTTTTGTTTTTTTCTGATCAGTATGCCTGTTTTGTATCAAAGTCATCTGTCACCTATAGTCAGGACAAAGGACACCAGCAGTGTATCATTTTCAAGTCATCTCATGTCAACCTGCTGGGACAAGTTCCCCAAACTTTCACTCAGCTCTGTGATCCTTTCCATCTTTCAGCCACTGCTGCCAGCTCTCAAATGCTGAAAATTATTGATTAAAGTCATCTCTCTCCTTTACACTAGAAAGACAAGTGTTCTCAGTAAAATTCTTTGCCTCTGCTTGTTTCAGACTTCCCCGTGTTAAGAAAATGTAACAACAACAAAAAACTCTCATGCTCTTCCAGGCTTGTGGTTTTACAATTTTTTATTTTTTCTGTTTCTCCGAGTGATAGCAAAAGGCCTAGCAACCACTTACTTGACTTTCTAGCTCTTTCAGTAAATAATAGAAGATAATTTACTCTCCTTCTGTGTGATTGGAGCATATTTTAAATTATCCATTTAAGCTGGGCCTGTAATTAAAATTACGTGGGCATTTAGGACATTATTCTGCAAAAAATGCTCTGTGGGCTTTCTTTGATCTAGCTCATAGAGTCCAGATGCAAAGCAGCATAAAAACACTGAGGGAAAAATCAACCATATCTTGGGTTCATATACTGATCAAGTTATTTGCCAGCTCTTACGCAAAAGTCATAGATATGTCTTTCCAGGAGATTAAGTTTCTCCCAGAGTCAGCAAGAAACTTGGAATCTTCTCTTACTGCACTTAAATTGAAGGCAGTCCTATTTCTTCCTGTCCCAATATGTTGATAGAGCAATAGCTCTTTAAAAATAAACAGCAAACAAAGAAATATATGCCTGTGAGAGATTCTATGATTTTTTTACAGATATTCTCTTCCCACCTGACAATAGGATTACACATCTCTACCATTTCTAAATGATGTGCCAGTTTCCCTCCCATTGATATCAAGTGGTCATGTGACTTGCTTTAGCCAATGAAATAGCAGAATTTGTGTACCCCCTATATGCACAGAAGCCCCAAGCACTATTAATAGATCTGTCTCAGGCCCTCTGCCACGAGAAGGTCATGAACCAAGTGAGAGCTATTCCTTGAACCTGGCCCTAAAATGAAGAAGACACATGGTGAAGGATTAGAGTTGTCATTGACTTGCAGTCAACAAATCACAGAGGGGAAGAAATAAATCTTCCTGTCAGAGTCACTGAGATTTTAAGATTGTTAGCACAGCATAAGTGGAAAAAGAAAAAGATGACCAGATCAGTGCCATGAAACCTATACGAGTAATTTAAAGGGAAGAAGAATGAAACCCCTCAACTACAGAACAAAAAGAGAACAAAATAATCATATAATTGTCTATAGAAATTTTCAAAGGTAAGAACTCGAAGGTCACATTCTGCCTTGTGCCTCAGGAAATCTGTACTAGGAAAGATTTCCTTAGAATATGTACTAGGGAAGGTGTTTATATTTCACATGGATTCCTTTGCTTCTTACTCAGGAGTGCCTGTCTTGAATACTTGAGAGGAAAATGACTGTGAGGTGTGTAGGGAAAATAAAAAACAGACTATTAGTATTCTCATGTATGTAATGGGTATAATTGTAAGTGCTGCAATATATTTACTATCCTTGATCTAGAACCAAGAAAAATAACAAGGTAAACCTGAAGATTTATATGCAATATTTTATTTATTTATTTTTTTCTTTACTACTTTTATTTTTTATTTTTATTTTTTACTTTACATTATTGTATTGGTTTTGCCATACATTGACATGAATCTGCCCCAGGGGAATATATGTAATATTTTAAAAGAAGGAAATAAGATTTCTCTGTATTCTAGAGAAAATTCATTCTTTCTAATGGATGTCAACATAATAACAGAAAAGATAACAAAGCAGACTAAGATCTATGAGAAGGTTTGTTATGATGATTACTTATAATTATTTAAATTTACTATATTTTATTAATGTTATTTTGCCAGATAATCTATGTGATTTAATCATGATAATCTGAATCAAACCTTTGGCACCTATATTGTAACTAGAAAGCTTTTTAGTCACAAGGGAATGAAAAGAGCTTTAATAATTCATCATTAAAGTATCTTGATGCCTTCATTTCACTTTAGCCCACAAGCCAGTAGTGGAACAGATTCAAAAAAATGACCTCTAAATAAGGAAGTGTAATTACTCAGAGTCAAAAGTATGGTTAATCATATGTTTTTTTAAACTCTAGCAAAAATGCAATTTAACAGTCTCCTACGTCTCAGTGATTCATGAATGCTATATTTATGCATATTCATGAAAGAAAGACGTAAAAAGAATACTTTGTCACTTTTTCCCCTCATTTTGATGTAGGCAGAACAGATACTAAAATGACACCTAAGCCATCTGTTCATCTGAAAACTCTAGAACTCCACGTGATTGGCCACACAGTACCCTGATGATCTGTGCTTTCAGGATTCATGGTTGCCTTTAGCTATTTGGACACAAAAGTTGGAGAAATAACAATATCAAAATTTGGGACCCTAAACATTTTATCAAATGACTGTTTGTTTTTAATAGTTATTTTCATTACGCTGAATGTTTAGATTTATCACTCGAATTTGACTTAAGGTTGGTATTTTATAAATTCAATTGAGCACATAATTTTATCCAGTTAAGAAAGTCTGTGCTGTTTATCCCTGGAGAGTAAAAGACATTTGAACTAGTGAGTATAGAATTAAAAAGAAGAAAAAAAAAAACAAGACAAGACAAAACAAAACAAAAAAGCCCTTTTAAGTAATGTGACCATATGGTTTATCATCTAATTTGGAAAACTTTTTAGAGTAAAAATGTTCCTACTAAACATTATCTAAATATTGTCCCAGGCTAACCAGGATGTATAGTCATACTGGTTGTAGGAAGAACTGGAATAAAAATGCTGAATCAAGATTAATACAACTATTGACCTGTGTCAGAAGTTTGTTTTGATTGGGTTCATGGGAGACTTCTTACTTTCATTCAACCACTTTACTGACTAGGAAGAAAGGGGGACTGTCAAGAAAGGGCTTAGAGAAATTGAGTTGCCTGCTCTAACAACTGATGGCTTTGACGATGGACAGAATTTGTTAAGAACTTTATGGATGGTGTGTTATTTATTCCTTACTACAGCATAATGACATAGTTTCTCTATTTTACAACCATAAACTTGAGTTTTAGAGATATTATATAACTTGTCCAACTCCATTCATCTAGTGTAAAGTGGAGCCTGACTCAAACTCAGTTCTATCCAGTTAGCAAAAACTACACTCTTTTTTAAAGCTATTGAGAATTTTCCCCTTAGGTCCAGACTTTATCAGACTAGAAGGCAAAAGTCAGGAGAATCTTTCCTACTTCAGAGAAGAGAATGAATATCTAGCTCACTCTTTTATATAGCATCAAATCCATCCTCAGATTAGCAGCTATTAGACTCTTGGCTTGTCCTATGTGAGACACAAAATGTTGGGTCTGAGAGCTAAAGGTAATTCTAATCACCTCAACAGAAATCCAATGTAGTCTAGTGGACAAAAGGTGGAATTTGTGCTCAAACAACTTGGGATTGATAACTGGTGGGTGACTTTGGGAAAACTGTTCTGCCTCTCAGAGTCCTAGTGTTCTCATCTGGTAGTGTTTACCTTACAGAATTGAAAGAACCACAGTAAATTTGATTAGCTCCCTGGTGGAAAACTATACAATGCCTGGAGCATATTAAAATTATGTATGCTGCTGCTGCTAAGTCGCTTCAGTCGTGTCCAACTCTGTGTGACCCCATAGACGGCAGCCCACCAAGCTCCCCCGTCCCTGGGATTCTCCAGGCAAGAACACTGGAGTGGGTTGCCATTTCCTTCTCCAAAATTATGTATTGGGAATATTAATTTTATTACTTCTCCTTACTGATAGCAGTGAAGGGCTTCAACATAGATAATGGGAAGGGAAAGAAATTTGAAAAAGAAGATCTGGGTTTGAGTCCTAGTTCTGCTGTTTGTCAGCTATTTAGCCTGGAGGTAATATCTGAGACTCAATTGCCTCACCTTTAAGTGAATATTATAATAATAGGTTCCCTTAATATCTCTCAGGATCACTGTAAATTACATATGAAAGTTATTTATTAAAGTGCATGTAAAAGTTGTTTTGCAAATATTTTTAATACTTTTATAATATTAAAATTAATATTAATCTATAAATAATGATTCCAAATATAGCTATTATCACTGTCCTCGTCATCATCACCACATCTTCTTTGTGACTAGGACTATAGCTTTCTACAATAACTGTAGTTGTTAACTGTGAAAACTGGACTTCAAGTGGAAGTGATACATTGGTCTTCAGAAAACACTTTGAGAACCACTTAGTAGAATACCACTGAGTGTAAACCTACTCCAGTATCCTTGCCTGCTTAATCCCATAGACAGAGGAGTCTGGAAGGCTACAGTCCATGAGGTTGCAAAGAGATGGCAAAGAGGGAGTGGTAGAATCTAAGGTTCAAAATGCAGGTTTAAACAGAACTTGGGAGTCTTTAAAGACATATATACACACACACTTAACATTTGGAATCCCTGAAGTTTTTTTGCCAGAGTGGTAACATGTACTGTGTTGGGATAGGAGATAGTAGCATGAGAAGGCAATGGCACCCCACTCCAGTACTCTTGCCTAGAAAATCCCATGGACCAAGGAGCCTGGTAGGCTGCAGTCCCTGAGGTCGCTAGGAGTCAGACACGACTGAGCTACTTCACTTTCACCTTTCACTTTCCTGCACTGGAGAAGGAAATGGCAATCCATTCCAGTATTCTTGCCTGGAGAATCCCAGGGACGGGGGATCATGGTGGGCTGCCGTCTATGGGGTCGCACAGAGTCGGACACAGCTGACGCAACTTAGCAGCAGCAGCATGGAAGTATGTACACATGTGATGGTGTTTCCTGAGTAATAAATCCACTGCCAACAGTGGAGTCTATCCAGAGCCAATAACAGTTCAACCTGGCAAGAACTTCATACATATCCTAGAAATTTGATTAAAAAAATGTATTATTTTGTTGTTGGTGGTTTCAGAATACTTCACTGGGAACTTTTGTGATGATGGAACTATTCTGCATGGTATTGGGATAGTGGATATATGACTATGTTTTTGTCAAAGCCCATTAAAGTATATGCCATAAAAAGTGAACTTATTGCATGCAAATTTAGAAAATCAAACAGGATGTTGAGAAAACCCAAGATAGAACACAGACTATGACAAATGAATCTGTGTGACAAATGAATCTGTGTATCAAATGAATATATAATCACACTGAAACACGTGAGGAGGAAAGGAGCTGATCTGAGGAGCTTCATAAAATTATCTTTTGATTTGATGCTGTCAGGCTAAAGATAAAAAAGAACTGTACTCAAGCTGGTAAATTTATTTCTCATGAGATTATGGTTAGCAATTCTAAAACTAATATTACATTTTTACTAGGCTTGAACAAGTAAGTAAATATATTAAAGTCAGCTTTCACATTATCTAAGAAAGTAATTACAAATAAGCAAAAACAAAATGCTAGAATTAATTATGTGGTAGTTTATTGGAGTTGGAGATACCAATATGAACTTATTTTGATTTTAATATACACAGAAATAGATACATAAAGAAATACAGATATATATCCTCTAGCACTGCCTTCTGAGATGCTTAGAGCATTGATACCACATTAGTGGCAAGCACATGTATTGATAGCACCCAGATCTAGGTTCCTTAATACTATTCTCCAATAAAAGAGAGCAGGCATCCTTGGATAAATGGCTGATTTTAGGAGTGGGCAGGTAAAATGCAAGGTGAGCCTGGAACATTTTGTGATATCAAGATATAAGAAAGTGAATTAAAAAAGGATGAGTGATATTGAAGAACATGACAAAAACTGAGACAATTTTGAGCTACAAAATAAATGTTGATAGTACTAAGCTATAACTAAAAGAATAAAATTAGTATCCATTATTCATACTGATAAAATAAATGATTTAATACATAAACGAAGGGGAAGGAGTAATCCCCCCTTACAGAAGAATTCCAATTAATAAATTTAAGAATAAGAGAAATACACCACCACTGTCAGAGCACCATACTAGTAACTGTTGCAGGTGTGGTCTATGGATGTTAAAATAAGGCGGAATTTTAAAAAAGAAAGAAGATATTTGAATATCCTAAAAATATTTCCCACCAATTACTGTGGTGATTTTAGCGTATGTCCACAAATTCTTTGATACTCCCCCCTCTAGAAGTGGAGTTTAATTCTTCTCTCCTTTGCTACAAGGGCATCCCCTGGTAGCTCAGATGGAAAAGAATCTGCCTGTTATGAGGAAGACCTGGGTTCCATCCTTGGAGTGACTTACAGCAAAAGAATGGAGTATAAAAAGGAAAAATAGCTTTACATTGGAGAAACATCATAGAAACTGTCATATCAAACAACTACAGTTAACCAGTAGGAAGACATATTGATAAAATACTCCCCCGATATGATAGGAAAAGAAGGGCATTTCAGCTCTGTGGTATTCTTCCCCCAAATATATAAATATAAATTGATGAACATCCTGCACAACGTATCAATCAGTAAGTCTGAGTGTAAAGATAAAAAAAAAGAGAGAAGAACCAAATTTATATAACAGACTGGAGGAGGCTAAAGAGACAAGAGAAGAAAATGCAATCGGGTACCCTGGATTGGATCTTGTAATAGAAAATGATATTAGTGGAAAAACTGGGAAAATCTGAATACAATCTGTAGTTTGTTATATCATTGTTAATATCCAAGTATTGATAATTTTGTTCATAGCATCACTATGAACAAATTAGTGCAGGTGATGGAATTCCAGGTTAGCTATTTCAAATCTTAAAAGATGATGCTGTCAAAGTGTTGCACTCAATATGCCGGCTAATTTGGAAAACTAAGCAATGGCCACAGGACTGGAAAAGGTCAGTTTTCTTTTCAATCCCAAAGAAAGGCAATGCCAAAGAATGTTCAGACTACCATACAGTTGCACTCATCTCACACTCCAGCAAGTTCAGTTCAGTTCAGTCGCTCAGTCGAATCATACTAATTGCGACCCCACAGACTGCAGCATGCCAGGCTTACCTGTAAATCACCAGTTCCTGGAGCTTACTCAAACTCATGTCCATTGAGTTGGTGATTCCATCCAACCATCTAATCCTCTGTCGTCCCCTTCTTCTCTCACCTTCAATCTTGCCCAACATCAGGATCGTTGTGAATGAGTCAGTTCACATCAGGTGGTCAAAGTATTGGAGTTTCACCTTTAACATCAGTCCTACCAAAGAATATCAGGACTGATTTCCTTTAGGATGAACTAGTTGGATCTCCTTCCTGTTTAAGGGACTGTCAAGCAACTTCTCCCAACAACACAGTTAAAAAGCATGAATTCTTCGGCACTCAGTTTTCTTTATAATTCCAACTCTCACATCCATACGTGACTACTGGAAAAACCATAGCTTTGACTAGACAGACTGTTGTTGGCAAAGTATTTTCCCTGCTTTCTAATATGCTGTCTAGGTTAATCATAACTTTTCTTCCAAGGGGCAAGTATCTTTTAATTTCATGGCTGCAGTCACCATCTGCACTGATTTTGGAGCCCAGGAAAATAAAGTCTCTCACTGTTTCCATTGTTTCCCCATCTATTTGCTATGAAGTGATGGGACCAGATGCCATGATCTTCATTTTCTGAATGCTGACTTTTAAGCCAGCTTTTTCACTTTCCTCTTTCATTTTCATCAAGAGGCTCTTTAGTTCTTCGCTTTCTGCCGTAAGTGTGCTATCATCTGCATATCTGAGCTTATTGATATTTCTCCCAGCAATCTTGATTAGAGCTTGGGCTTCATTCAGCTCAGCATTGTGCATAATACAATATAAGTTAAATAAGCAGGGTGACAAAATACAGCATTGACATACTCCTTTCCCGATTTGGAGCCAGTCTGTTGTTTCATGTCCAGATCTAACTGCTGTTTCTTGACCTGCATACAGACTTCTCAGGAGGCAGGTCAGGTGATCTGGTATTCTCATGTCTTTAAGAAGTTTCCACAGTTTGTTGTGATCCACACAGTCAAAGGCTTTGATGTACTCAATAAAGCAGAAGTAGATGTTTTTTCTGGAACTCTCTCGATTTTTGATGATCCAGCATATGTTGTCAATTTGATCTCTGGTTTCTCTGCCTTTTCTAAATCCACCTTGAACATCTGAAGTTCATGGTTCATGTACTGTTGAACCATGTCTTAGAGAATTTTGAACATTACTTTGCTAGCATGTGAGATGAGTGAAATCGTGCAGTAGTTTGAGCATTCTTTGGCACTGCTTATCTTTGGGATTGGAATGAAAACTGACCTTTTCTCAGTCCTATGGCTGAGCTTTCCAAAATTGCTGGCATATTGAGTACAGCACTTTCACAGCATCATCTTTTAGGATTTGAAATAGCTCAACTAGCTTTGTTTGAAGTAATGCTTCCTAAGGCCCACTTGACTATGCATTTCAGAATGTCTGTCTCTAGGTGAGTGATCACACCATTGTGGTTATCTGGATCATGAAGTCTTTTTTCTATAGTACTGTGTATTCTTGACATCTCTTCTTAAAATCTTCTGCTTCTATTGAGTCGACAGCATTTCTGTCCTATATTGGGCCCAACTTTGGTATCTCTAATTTGTCACCTTGCTTATTTAACTTATATGATAAGTACATTATGAGGAACGCTGGGCTGGAAGAAGCACAAGCTGGAATCAAGATTGCTGGGAGAAATATCAATAACCTCAGATATGCAGATGACACTACCCTTATGGCAGAAAGTGAAGAAGAACTCAAAAGCCTCTTGATGAAAGTGAAAGAGGAGAGTGAAAAGGTTGGCTTGAAGCTCAACATTCAGAAAACAAAGATCATGGCATCTGGTCCCATCACTTCATGGGAAATAGATGGAAAAACAGTGGAAACAGTGTCAGACTTTATTTTTTTGGGGGCTCCAAAATCACTGCAGACGCTGATTGCAGCCATGAAATTAAAAGACGCTTGCTCCTTGGAAGGAAAGTTATGACCAACCTTGATAGTATATTAAAAAACAGAGACATCACTGTGCCAACAAAAGTCCGTCTAGTCAAGGCAATGGTTTTTCCCGTGGTCATGTATGGATGTGAGAGTTGGACTGTGAAGAAAGCTGATCGCCGAAGAATCGATGTTTTTGAACTGTGGTGTTGGAGAAGACTCTTGAGAGTCCCTTATACTGCAAGGAGATCCAACCAGTCCATTCTAAAGGAGATGAATCCTGGGTGTTCATTGGAGGGACTGACGCTAAAGCTGAAACTGCAATACTTTGGCCACCTCATGTGACGAGTTGACTCACTGGAAAAGACTCTGATGCTGGGAAGGGTTGGGGGCGGGAGGAGAAGGGGACGACGGAGAATGAGATAGCTGGATGGCATCACCGACTCTGTGGACATGAGTTTGAGTGTACTCCGGGAGTTGGTGATGGACAGGGAGGCCTGGCGTGCTGTGATTCATGGGGTCGCGGAGAGTTGGACATGACTGAGCGACTGAACTGAACTGAACTGAATTTCTTGAAGTGATTTCTAGTTTTTCCCATTCTATCGTTTTCCTCTATTTCTTTGCATAGATCACTGAGGAAGGCTTTCTTATCTCTCCTTGCTATTCTTTGGAACTCTGCATTCAAATAGGTATATCTTTCCTTTTCTCCTTTGCCTTCTGCTTCTCTTCTTTTTACAGCTATTTGTAAGGCCTCCTCAGACAACCATTTTGCTTTTTGCATTTTTTTTCTTGGGGATGGTCTTGATCACTGCCTCCTGTGCATTGTCATGAATCTCCGTCCATAGTTCTTCAGGCACTCTGTCTATCAGATCTAATCCCTTGAATCTAATTGTCACTTCCACTGTATAATTGTAAGGGATTTTATTTAGGTCATACCTGAATGGTGTAGTGATTTTCCCTAGTTTCTTCAATTTAAATCTGAATTTGGCAATAAGGAGTTCAAGATCTGAGCCACAGTCATCTCCCAGTCTTTTTTTTTTTTTTGCTGACTATATAGAACTTCTCCATCTTTGGCTGCCAAGAATATAATCAATCTTGATTTCGGTATTGATCATATGGTGATGTCCATATGTAGAATCTTCTCTTGTGTTGTTGGAAGAGAGTGTTTTCTATGATCAGTGCATTCTCTTGGCAAAACTCTATTAGCCTTGTGCAGCCTGGCATGCTGCACAAGGACATTCTGTACTCCAGGGCCAAATTTACCTCTTACTCCAGGTATTTCTTGACTTCCCTCTTCCTACAAAATCTCCAAGCCAGGCTTCAACAGTATGTGAACCATGAAATTCCAGATGTTCAAGCTGGATTTAGAAAAGGCAGAGGAACCAGAGATCAAACTGCCAACATCCATTGGATCATTGAAAAAGCAAAGGAGTTCCAGAAAAACATCTTCTTCTGCTTTATTGACTATGCCAAAGCCTTTGACTGTGTGGATCACAGTAAACTGTGGAAACTTCTTAAAGAGATGGGAATACCAGTCCACCTGACCTGTCTCCTGAGAAATCTCTATGCAGGTCAGGAAGCAACAGTTAGAACTGGACATGGAACAACAGACTGGTTCCAAACCTGGAAAGGTGTACATCAAGGCTATATATTGTCACCCTGCTTATTTAACTTATATGCAGAGTACATCTTTTTCAGTGCTGGGCTGGATGAAGTCCAAGCTGGAATCAAGATTTCTGGGAGAAATACCAATAACCTCAGATATACAGATGATACCACCCTTAGGGCAAAAAGTGAAGAAGAACTAAAGAGCCTCTTGATGAAAGTGAGAGGCGAGTGAAAAAGTTGGCTTAAAACTCAACATTCAGAAAAAGAAGATCATGGCATCTGGTCCCACCACTTCATGGCAAAGAGATGGGGAAACAGTGGAAACAGTGAAAGACTTTATTTTGGGGGGGCTCCAAAATCAGTGCAGATGGTGATTGCAGCCATGAAATTAAAAGAACCTTGCTCCTTGGAAGAAAAGTTATGATCAACCTAGACAGCATATTAGAAAGCAGGGACATTACTTTCTGCCAAAATCCATCTAATCAAAACTATGGTTTTTCCAGTAGTCATGTATGGCATGAGAGTTGGACTATATAGAAAGCTGAGTGCCAAAGAATTGATGCTTTTGAACTGTGGTGTCAAAGAAGACTCTTGAGAATCCCTTGGACTTCAAGGAGATCAAACCAGGCAATCCTAAGGGAAATCAGTCCTGAATATTCATTGGAAGGACTGATGCTGAAGCTGGAACTGCAGTACTTTGGACACCTGATTTAAAGAACTGACTCATTCAAAAAGACCCTGATGCTGGGAAAGATTGAAGGCAGGAGGAGAATAGGATGACAGAGGATGAGATGGTTAGATGGCATCATCAACTCGATGGACATGATTTTGAGAAGGCTCCCAGAGTTGGTAATGGACAGGGAAGCCTGGCATGCTGCAGTCCATTGGGTCGCAAAGAGTCGGACATGACCAAGAAACTGAACTGAACTGATTGATAATTTTATTATTTATAATTGATATTTAATAACTGATAATTGCATAAGATTTTAATTTTAAAGGATGATAGATGAAAAGTGTATGGGGATTCTCTGTTCTGTTCTATGACCCCACTATATGTCTAAAATTAAAAGTTAAAAAATTATGTCAAAATAAAGACTTTTCCTTATTAGAAATGATGAACAAATTAATTTATCCAGTGGAATTTAAGCAATTAGAAACACTAGAAATATTTTGTTTATATTTTCTTTCTTCCTCACATTGATTTATTTTCTCCAAGTGTCTAATGTAATTTTCAGAGCATTTTGAACCTATGGCTCTCTCCCATGCCACCTCCAGCCAGCATTTATCTGGAATAGAATCAACTTTCCCAAGCTTTACCATACTCAAAAATCAGCAGTTCCAAGCTCTCACCAGTACCAACTCAGGATTTTCTCTCCGGCTTTCCTATCTCACCCAGTCACTTTGTGAGATTCTCTGGGTGTTTGTTTCTCAGTTAAGCCTTCCCAAAGGCATTTGCATTTTCCATAAAGATATGTGAAAGATAAACTATACCTTCCTTAAGGGGCTAATTTTTTAACTGCAAACTATTAGGCTTTATAGTATGTGGGTGCCTGTAGTGGAGGAAAGTCTGAATTCTTCAGATCAAACTGTAGAATATTCCTAAAGCCATTCCAACTCACAGCCTTCCTAATTTAAGGGTTTCTCATCCTTTGCCAAATGTGCTTTCCACATTCCTAATCGTTTCATGCAAAATAAAAATTAGACATCTGTTGAGATATTTTCAGTTCTCTCTTTTACACATCTGTTGTTCTGTGACCCTTCTTATTAGGAAGATTTGTCACCATATGTAGTCATAAAAAAGACAGGAGAAATAGGTTAATTGAATATTTATGTGCAACTTCAAAACAGAATATATACTCCTCCCCTCCATGGTTTGCACTTTGGGAATATAATTTTCCCTCTCTTTTCCTTTGGGTTTCATCTTCCCTGAGTGGAGTTGTGTGAGTATGAGTATGTGTTTATTGTGTGTGTAAGTAGAATATATATAAAAATTCATTTCAAACCATTGTCACCGAGAGGATAGAACAGTAACTTGTTGTACATAGATTCTTTTTCTTAGGATTGTATATATATCCAAGACAATATGTGCAATGGGATTCATACCTTATCATGATAAATGCTTCTGAAATTGCCAAGTAAGCCAGGAAATTTAATTTGACATAATGGTCATATTGTTTCAATTTTTCAAATAGTAAAGAAATCCGTTTCCATTCACCGATAGAGCTGTGTGCACCTCTCTCTTCAGCACATGCTTCCCATTTTCTGTCTAGTCAGTCTTTGACTAGGTAGTAAGTACATTGTCTCAGACATACAAGAATTTCAGAGATATTACATGGAAATATGAGTTCTATGCTTCAAATGCTAAAATCTATCAGGGAAACCCCTGTTTTCAGTGCCATGTAGAGACTGCTATTGTGCATTAAGTTTTGATGAATCTGGCTCTCAGAATTCATCTAGAAACTATTTTATTTTCATTTAAAGAGAAGAGGTTTAGCAACTGATATCTTATAGTACATTAAAAAATATTCTCTAGAGAATAAACGTATAGACACTAAGGGGGAGGAGGGGGTGAGGTGAATTGAATATATATACTACTATGTACAAAATAGATAACTAATGAGAACTTAATGTATAGCACAGGGAACTCTATTCAATGTTCTGTGGTGACTTAAATGAGGAGGAAATCGAAAAAATAGGGGAAATATGTATATATATCTAGCTTATTTGCTATGTTTTTCTGTTTGAGGCAGAAAATAACATTACATTGTAAAGCAACTATACGCCAATAATTTTTTAAAAATATTATCTAAATAGGTATGTCAAGTTCAGGACTTTGTACCATCTTTTAAAATCTAGTTATATCAAATATAAGATGATCTATATTCATTATATAACACTATAGAAAATACCTTTTACTAAATATACAGGCTGATATTTAAGAACATTATCAGATAGAAACCTAAACAGAAACTTGGAAGAATTTCTCAAGGATCTTTTCCTCAAACCTGTGTATTATTAATACCCCAGTGAAGGTGAAGGACACTTGAAGATATTTCCAATCCATAGGGTTACGAAGAGCAACAAAGGAACACTAGGAGAGATTTTTATCTGTTCAAAGATAGAGTGCAAACAGTCTTACCGAAGAATATTCATCTTCTTTCAATGAATCTTTGCTAACTTCATTTTCTTAAATAACCTATGAAAGGAATAGAATTTGACAAAATATTAAACTTTGATCATTGACTGGCTGTTTCTGTGTTCTGTGTATACTTAGCTGGAGTCATCAAATTTTCATTCCTGGTCACTATTTAGAGTAGCAGGTTAATTTTCTCCTTCCTTTAGGCAGTGGACATATATATGGTACCTTTAGCTGTATATCTTTTGCAAATAGTAAACATTCTAAAGGGCTTCCCAGGTGGCTCAGTGGTGAAGAATCTGCGTGCCAATGCAGAGGCGGCAGGAGATGTGGGTTGGATCCTCGGGTTGGGAAGATCCCCTGGAGAAAGAAATGGCAACTCACCCCCTGGAGAAAGAAATGGCAACTCACTCCAGGATTCTTGTCTGTATAATCCTATGGACAGGAGCCTGGGAGCTACAATCCAGGGGGTCGCAAAGGGTGGGAAATGACTGACCACACATACACACAGACATTCTAAAAATACTATGCTTATGTTTCAGATAACATTATGAACCAAGACTCAGAAAGAAAATTCTCTTTCTCTGTCTAAGGCAGGGAGGGTGATATGACATACAGACATATTTCCTCTTCTCTCCCCTGGCAGACATTGCTAATCAGCCTTGATCTTTTTTGCCACTTAGCTAATTGCAGCCTCCAAATACCCACTACCAATCAGGCATGATTGACATGTAAGAAGTACCTATTTGCTTAGAGACATCTGAGAATGACTAGCTATTTAAACTGGGATATGATGTAAAATATATGTGATCTGTAATTTGGGACTAAGCAGAGATCAGAGCAGCCATAACTACAGCTTCTCAATTCATTACTTCCAAGGTTAGTAATGCTTTCTCAAATTCAGTTCCAAGTGGCTGCTTCCCATCTATCAGAGGAAAAGAAATCCTTTGAAAGAGCTGCCCTTACAGAAGGGATGGAGAAAAGCAAAACTGTTGAGTACTTTGGGGTACTTATTTTTCACTGGTGATACTGAAAAGATCTTGAGCTTCAGTTTGGTTCAGTTCAGTTCAGTCGCTCAGTCGTGCCCGACTCTTTGCAACCCCATGAATCACAGCATGCCAGGCCTCTCTATCACCAACTCCTAGAGTTCACTCAAACTCATGTCCATCGAGTCAGTGATGCCATCTAGCCATCTCATTCTCTGTTGTCCCCTTCTCCTCTTGCCCCCAATCCCTCCCAACATCAGAGTCTTTTCCAGAGAGTCAACTCTTCACATGAGGTGGCCAAAGTATTGGAGATTCAGGTTTAGCATCAGTCCTTCCAATGAACACCCAGGATTGATCTCCTTTAGGATGGACTGGTTGGATCACCTTGCAGTCCAAGTGACTCTCAAGAGTCTTCTCCAGCATCACAGTTCAAAAGCATCAATTCTTCGGCGATCAGCTTTCTTCACAGTCCAACTCTCACATCCATATATGACCACTGGAGAAACTATAGCCTTGACTAGACGGACCTTTGTTGGCAAAGCAATATCTCTGCTTTTTAATATGCTATCTAGGTTGGTCATAACTTTCCTTCCAAGGAATAAGCGTCTTTTAATTTCATGGCTGCAATCAACATCTGCAGTGTTTTTGGAGCCCAAAAAAATAAAGTCTGACACTGTTTCCACTGTTTCCCCATCTATTTCCCATGAAGTGATGGGACCAGATGCCATGATCTTAGTTTTCTGATTAATTTCCTGGGTTTGTTGCGCTGAAGCTTCCTCTTTAAATACCCAAACTGCTCTCATTTCAGCCTTCTAGCAGGCTCTACATGCAGGGCATCTTTGGTTCTGTAACCTGGCAAATGAAATCCAGAGGAGAAAAAATTCAGGAGCTTGATGCTCAAAGTAATTCTCTAATTAAGAGAATTAAGAAATTCAGCCTCAAGGTTTTCTTGTAGGTTGTCTAAATCTTTTTACCAGGAAAAAGAAGAGAGTAGGGCTCTGTGAAAAAGTACTGTCCCAGAATAGAGATTTAATACCCTATGCTGAATTTCTTGGAACTTGGGAGCAATAATAGGATGCAGAGTGAAAACCCCAATATAATAGATGATTTTCTGGCTGCAAACTCTTCACCTTTTGAACGATTAAGTGACTCATTCTTCCTTAAAACAGAACCTCTCTATCTTGGAAGCTGAAGAACACCCCCTGATAATTAAATGGCCTCTGCTAGCTGACATATACTAAGAGAATAATAAGATTGTTTGATTTTTATATTAGTATTTCATTTTTTAAAAAAATATTGTCTCTAAATAGCAACATGATATTGTCTAATTAGCAAAATAATATGACCCACAATTAGCTCTTGATTGATGTCTGTCTCATTTATACTTCATTAAGGCCCAGTTTTTCAATAATAGAAAAACCAATATTAAAAAAATATATATTTTTAGGGTTAAAAAGTTATTTAAACAATTTTATTTGCCTACCTTAGCATCTAATATGTCTGAAAAGCTTAATAAGATAAAAGTCAAACAGCAAAATTATTTTTATTCACAAAAGTATTCATTAAAGCAATGAATCTTCATTTAGGATGCTGATTTGATTGTTGCAATGTAAGTCCTTTTCTGAAAGGCAAATTTACAATTAAATATTACTTTAAAAACTTTTAAATGTTCTATGATGGAGATATTTGATACTAACCAAAGGAAATATAATAAATAAGGACAGGGATTCTGTACCTAATTAAATGTAATTATTAGAAATATGTTAATAATATAAAGACACTGGAATGTATCTACACACTCAATTTGGCTTTCAATAATATAACGACATAAGTTATTTTGAAGCCATCAGCTATTAACTTTTTTTGTTGTTGTTTTGTATGTTGGCTTTGTGTATAACCACAGTCTCAGGTAAAAATTTCAAAAACTATGCACAAACAGATGTGAATCCTTGTCTGTATTCCTAGAAAAGGATAGAAACTGTTATAGCAATATATTTCAGATGACTTACGTCTCAGCTATGTCTTAAAAATATCTCCATTGTACCATTCCTTTAAACCTTCTCATCTGAAAGGCTTATCTATGAGTCAGATTTCTGCTCTTGTGACACATTCTGATAGTGTCTGGCCTACTTCTACGGCTTAAAGTGGGTTCATTAAAATGAAGTACATTAATATATAAGCCACAGACTGAAGATGAAATTGCCTTAAATAACTACCAAGAAAGTAGGTGTAAATGAAAACAGTTATAAGTTGAAAATTAATTCAGGCATTAATACTTTGATATCGGATGGATTCCAGGCTAGGCAATTAATTACTCATTCTGAAATGCTGGAAATAGCCTCATTATTTAAGGACATAGGAAAATGTACAGATGAGACTGGTCTCTTAAAAAAATAATACGTATAAAATATAAGATGCAGTGATATACACTGTCAGTAAAGGTGTTCTATGGGAGCAAGGTAGTTAAAAATGTAATATCATTTCTGGATGGTGCATACTCAGTGGAAATTTAATAATATGGAAAAAAGGAAAAAGTAGGAAATTGCATAAGTATATGTATATTTTACAAGCTAACTTAATTCTTTTGTGGAAAATATAGAATGTAAGATCTGTGTTATAAAATGTTAAGAATAGAAATATAGTGTATGTCTCTATATTTAGGTCAAGTACAAAGAAACATATTTTCCTGACAGTGCCAATTTTCTATGCTATAAAGGAATTGTAAAGTTTCAGTTGTGAAACTTTCTGGAGAATATAAATAAAATCTATTTTTGCCTATTTATAATCAATGTAATTTAAGAAGAAGGAGGAGGAAATGGGGAGGAGGAGGAAGAGAGAGGAGAAGAAGAAGAAAGGATAAAAAGGAGAAGAGGAAGAGGAAAACAAAGTATATATATCTGTGATTAAAGGTACAGAAGTTTTCATGCTTTTTGCACTCATTTTGCTAGTATACAAGTGAATATAAATGAGTTCCTTTCAGGCTGCAAATCCTTTTGGAATGAAAGAAAATATACTTTTAAAAATTATCTACAAATGGAAGCTTTAAGGTCATTTGACCAGATGATGAAATGAACTTTGTATTTGGTGTAAATTCAAGTCAGTTGGAGGAACTGCCTGGAGCCTAGTACCAAAAAGGATTTTGAGACTGACATTTTGGACAGCAGAAATGAATGCCCTGATTGCTAAGTGGTGACTAGCATGTGTGGGAGCACAGAAACTCACGTACTTATTCTTTGCCCTGATTTAAATTTTTCATTCTATATCCTGTTAAAAAATGGAATTTGTCTAGAATTTTGAACTGAAGCACAGGAAAATATAAGACCTCAGATATCTTAATTTCTAGTCCTTTTTTTTATATTACACAATAATATATCTGAATATTCTTTGCATACATATTTATATACTATGAACTTCTGTCTGTATATCTGTGTCCAGCAGTCTGAATATGCCTTTGAAATACTCAACTATACAAGTAGTCTCTCATGCAATGTATCACTTAAGTTTTTGTTCTCATTTATTTGGAAATAGAGCAGATGATTAAAATTCTGTCAAATAAAATTACAACTGATTTTTCCTTCATTATTGTCTGTAATGAAATTTGGTTTATTTTCAGAAACTTCAATGTTTACATTTTTTGAAGAAGATCACTGTGAAACAATGCATGCTAAGTCATGTCCAACTCTTTGAGACCCTATGCCCATAACCTGCCAGGCTCCTCTGTCCGTAGGATTCTCCAAGCAAGAATATTGGGGTGGGTTGCCATGATCTTCTCTAGGGCATCTTCCCGACTGCGAAAGAATAAAGCTTGAATATTATAAAAGAGTAATGCTTACACGTTTGTTTTAAGGTAGGAGAAATTCCATTGGCAATCCATATGGAGTTTGCAATGTTATTTCATTAAGTACTTATAAATAATATCTATAAAAATTCTCCTTCAGGATGTAAAATGTAGAATCCCATGCTATGGTATAGTAAATTTCTTTTATAATGCTGGTGTCTGCAACAACATAACGTCCATGATATAGGTGTTCTAAGTTACATTCAGAGAGATGTATTATACACTTAAAATGGTGATTATGTAGGTAGGGCTGACTTCATAGCTTGCCCAGGTGTTATATTTCAAGATGCTAGAAAGGGAGCAATTTCCCTAAATCCTTGCCCACAAGCTGATTGTTACTCCCAATACTACAAGTAGCTTTTCTAAACCATGGAAAATTATGGTCCCATCTCTCCTACTACATGATTTGGATAAGGAGCTGAAAGTGGATGTCAGGATATATCCTGTGAACACTATTCTAGGCTGTATACCCAGGAGCTAGAGGAGTAGTTGGCCATGAATATGCAATGTTTTGCAAAGGAAGTAAGAATTTGGGAGCCATATATCTCAGGATACATCTCCGGTGGATGTTTTATACCTGTGGTCACAGTGTTTCTGCATGAAGGGCTGAATTCAAGAAAAGTCAAGTCCACAACAGTAGACAGAGAAAAATTGGGCTAGAGGCAAAAATAAGTGTCACCTTCAGGATCCTGTGGAGCAGGTGTGAGTTGGAACCTGGAGAGTTCTCTTGAGGTAATGGTGTTTCTAGGAAATGGAAACTCCAGGACCCAGGAGCGGAAGAAGGTCTTAAGGACGTAACACAACAAGAGCCAGCGAGTTTCAACTTTAAAGTGTTATGCCATTTATGGAGTAGCATGAGTGATGAAGAAAAAACTCTGTGAAAGGCTCAAAAGGTAATATGGCCATGAAGAGAATGAAAATTATCATAAACTGAGAAGTGAATATATGCTAAACTTGAGAGCTCCAGATAACACATGGTTGGTGATAAAGGACGGAGAAGCAAAAAATAAAAATAAAAAAGCCTCAAAGACTAACTGACCACTCTACCATTTGGCCTTTGACAGTAGAAGCGATTATACAGCCATGCTGCTAAATTTATGGAGGAGTGGGCAATTTATAATATACTTTAAGCTTACTATGTTACTATATAAATAAGGAAGGAAATGTAGAACGTTAGAAACTTCCCTATCATTCCTAAAGCAGAATCAAGTGTCCTTTCTGGATTCTGGTTTATATGGTACTATGTAATTCATGTCACAAATGAGACATCAGTTTGATAGATTTCAACCAAAATTTACTGAACATTTGCTATGTGCCTGGTGCTACACTAGGAACTTGAGCTTTCAGTGGTGGTCAAATGTTGAGATGGTCCATGTTGTCATTCACTTAGGGGATACAGAATAAATATCTGAAAGAATCTATGAAAGAATATTATGCAGACAGAATAGATACATTATGACCATCCACCTCCCTTCAGCTAGTGTTGTTGTAAGCCAGGAATTCTCTCCTCCATATATAGTACTCAAGAGCATGAACTTTTAGTTTTAATAGGCCCAAACCACTTGTTAGGTAAATGGCCATAAAAAATCACTTTATCTCTGTGTCCTGGTTTCTGCACATAGGCAATGTCTGTTAAAAGAAATATTTTAGCAAGAATATTCTAGCAGAAGAACCTAGATCTGATTCTGTTCTGCTTCCAGGCATATGGAATATTTAGGCAAGATTATGTGATTTGTTTCAACCAATGAGATTTTGAGCAACCATAAGTGGGGCTTATATATCAAAACATAGAAGAACCAAAACTATGTTCTCTTTCCCTCTCAAGCTGACCAAGGAGAACATTTGTTCTTTCCAAGCAGTAAAATAACATGACAGTTATCCTGATCTCTGAGGGAAATAGAGACATGCATGTAGCAAGGCAATAAATATTATTCTAATTCCTTAAGATTTTAAAATTATTTATTTCTGCAGCACTGCCTAATTTATTCTAGATTAGATGAAGCATTTGTAGTGTTTAGCACAATGTCTCAGATACAGCAAACACTCAACAAATGTTAGCCTTCACTCAAGACACAGACGGTTTCTCTGAAAATGCTTAGTCTATTTTCCTGGTGTGTAGGAGGCTGATGTTCTAGACATTTTTCTTGTATAAAAACTCTCTTATTCTTTGTATGGGGAAGCTATCAACTTCTCTCCACACAGACTCATATGAAATGACTAACTCTTTCTTTTATTTAAATCACTGTACGTTGACAATATTTGCTCTACCAAAGGGGCTCATGTTATTCAGCTCCACAAAGTCGCAAATAATATATATTTGAAAACAAGTGGTAGCTGATGTAAGCACCAGATGGCTCAAACATAAAATCAAGGGAGCTGCTTTTAGCTCTACCCCAGGGCTCTTAAAGCCGCCTTCTCAGTGCTCCTTTATATGTTGTAGTTTATTTCTGAAGTGACAATAAAATTGGGAGCAGCAGAATGGAAAGGAGCACCACAGCCTCGGCATGTTTTAACAATCTGCTATGCATATGAGATGAAACTTTGCCATCACCAGAATCAACAACATCTTGACACATGATTCAAACGTCAAGAATATCCAAGAATGTAAGATGTCTTTGAAACAGTGACAAGAAGCTGAAGTCAAATCCAGATTGTAGTCCAATGCCTGACAGAATTTTGTCTTCTCTTTTCTGAAAGCTGATAAATATGGAGGGCACAGTTTTGACCTTAGGGGCTGGACCCCTAGGAAATCCATTTTTACAAACCCTTGCATTGGATGGCTGCACGCAGTGAATTTAGTGTGAAAGTATCTCAGAGAAGTGTTATGCCCTGAGAAGCAGGAATGTGCCTACTCAGATATGCACCAGCTCTGGAAGGCTCATGAGGCAGCAGAACTGGCCCCATGTCAAGAAGAGAGCTGGTGGGGCTGTTCTGGTGCTGTTTTGCTACATGATAAACTATCTCTAACTTATTGGCTTAAAACAACAAACTTTTGTTATCTCAGTATCTGTGGATCAGAATTCCAGGAGTGGTTTAGCTAGGTGGTTCTAGCTTAGGTCTCTCATGAGGGAATAGTCCAGGTGATAGCTGAGGCTGTAGTCATCTGAGGTTTGATGAATCTAGAGGATTTTTTTTTCAAGAGCATTCAGAGTGTTGTCGGTAAGAGACCTCAGTCACTTCCACATGGCCTTTTTTAGCTGCTTGTAGCAGGCCTTTCCCCAAGCTATTAATCAGAAAGGTGGGCAGTGGGTGAAGCACTCAAGACAGAAGCTGTGTTGGCTTTTTTAATCTAGAGCAAAGTGACATACTATCACTTCTGCCTCAGGCTATTGGTCAAACACACCAGCACTGGTATAGATATGTGAGTATCAAGGTCAGGGTCGTTGGAAGTCATCTTGAAGGTTGGCCATCACAGGTGCCATGGCTGTAGCAGGACTAGCAAAGCAGTTCTCTTCATCGCTCTTCTCCTTTCTTCTGCTGGACTAGCAGTCTAATATGTGCATGCAGTCTCTACTTCTGTTTGGATCACACTGATGCAGAATAGCCTATACATTAGTCTCTTGTGTTTACTTTAAAATTTTTTGTACATCTCTAAATATCTTTCACTTTATCTTCTCTTTCTGTGGTGGACCATTCTTGCTTTGATTCTTCTGAAGGAGATATTAAAGCTGCAGAGCTAATAGTCCAGTTTTTGGAATGCTTTTTCCCAAAAAGGAAAGAGAAAAGAATAGACTGTGAGTGGCAGAAACAGTCCATCCTCTTTCCACTCCAGTGATTTTGTGAAATTGCAAAATACTTGTGCTCTCATTTCCAATTAATTATCCACAAACAAATACTTTCCGATCAATTGTCTCTGTCTCTTGACAAATGAATAAATTAGATGGACAGTATCAGACAACAAGGAAAAGGACTGTTGCATTGAACTGGCAGTAAGAGAAAGATTCAAACAAAGAAACTTAAATTAGAAGAAAAGGAGCTATTCATAAAGGATTTTACACCTCTTACGTTAGCTGTATAAAAACATCCAAAACATCAAAACATTCCAGAAGAAAAGGAAACCATAGACACAGTTATTGGCCATAATAGAAACTTAAAAAAATAAAATACAAACAATTTTAACAGTGATTTGTGTGTCAAACCAGTTTGCCAGCTTCCTTCTAGTTTTTCACTTCATTCTGAGCCACCTAAATTTGTAGTCCTATTAGCCCTTAGCTTGAAATGATTTACAGAGGTACCAACAAACAGGGCATTTCTTCATATAGAAAACTGATAGTTGGTGATGTAGATCTTAACTCATATAACACGTGTTTCTTAAGTCTGGAGAGCTACCCTTTAACCAATAGCATCTGTGAACTGTAATATCTTTTGAGGCTTAACTGCTAAGTGTACAGGCTCTAGTGAGTCCAGACACTCTGGTTTTTAATTCTGACTAGGCCACTTACTTTCTGTGTCACCTTAGACAGGTGACTCAATTTATCTAGGCATAATTTCCTTCTCTTTAGTAACGGGGATTATAATGGTATCCACTTCTCTGGATTATTGGGATGAACAAAAGGATTTACATATTTAAAGCATTTTGAATGTTGCCTGGCATGTAATTAATACATATGTGCCTCTAAATTCACAACCTTTGAAAACACATTTGACCTCTTTATTTGGTGACAATTTATATTTTATGTTTATGTTATATCAATTTCATTTTAATTATTTTGCCCCAATTGGAAGTGTGTGCTGTCTTAATTCTTTGTATCCTCAATGCATAATATATCACACATAGTAGGTACTTAGCTTTTGAATAAATAGATGAATTAACAAATATATCAAGTGATTTGATTCTTCATGGTCAAAATTTTATTTTATCCTCTATTTAATGAATGAGCATTGTTCATCATTATACTAATGACAACTAAACCAGGTTAAATAATTTGGTAGGGACTCTAGTGACTTAGAGCTGCTGTGTTAAAATTTTTTGAAATCATAAATAAAAGATTACATTTCCTTTTGGTAGTGTACCTCTTCTATGCTTATCAGACCAGATTCCTCTTCACAGATATAGCCATTTAATCCTTAAAATCATAAAATCTTTGAGTTGAATTCTATCATGGATACAGTATACAATAAGTTCCCTACATATGAACCTTCAAGTTACAAACTTTCAAAGATGCAAACATGCCTTCCATCAATGTCAGATGTGAGTGAAACTGCAGCTTTAACCTCCATCTCGTATTACTGATGATGCTTCATCTCTACCATCTCCCACCTCCTCTCCATCCTCCAGTCAGTAACTCTTCTTGCCTCTTCACTCAATGCCAGCTTCTCGATGCCAGTTATTGTACTGTTCCGTTCCGTTCCGTTCCATCGCTCAGTCGTGTCCGACTCTATGCGACCCTGTGGACTGTAGCCTATCAGGCTTCTCCGTCCATGGGATTCTCCAGGCAAGAATACTGGAGTGGGTTACCGTTTCCTTCTCCAGGGGATCTTCCCGACCCAGGGATCGAACCCGGGTCTCCCGCATTGGAGTCAGACGCTTTAACCTCTGAGCCACCAGGGAAGCCCGTTGTACTGTACTACTGTACTTTTCAAGGTATTGTACTATAAGATTAAAAAATGTTTATATTTTGTGTTTGATTTTGTGTGTTATTTTTGTGAAAAGTATTATAAATGTATTACAGGAAAGAACTACAGAGCCATTTGTGTTATTTGGGTACATAGTCTAACTTTGTTGGATTTAGGAACAAGTTGTGCTTACAAGCGTGCTCTCAGAACAGAACTCATTCTTACGTAGGGACTTATTGTAGTTAGATTGCTAATTTACAGGGAAGAATGAAGCAAGTGATGGCAAAATCACATAGTTAATTAGGATCCAAAATGCAGAAGTATATACAATGGAGGAGTTATAGAGAGAGAGTCCATCCTTGTCAACTGTCAAAGTATGCTTCACTTCTTTATAAGTGTCCTGAGTTTTCTCAAGAAGGTTGATCTTCCTATAAAGGCAGCTGTCAGGGCTTCCTGATTCATGTAGCTCATCAAATCTATAGGAAGTGGCAATTTGGGGAGATTTATCACAAGATGAATCATTTCTAAAAAAGTGTCACAGCCCACACAGTTAAAAGACAAAGGCAAAAAAGTTAAGGCAAGAATATGGTGAGAGAAGGACTTCCAATGGTTAAGACTCCAAGCTCAGAATGCAATGGGTACAGGTTCAATCTCTGGCCAGAGAACAAAGATCCCATTGCCACAGAGCATGGATAAAAAAAAATTTTTTTAATAAAAAAAAATATGGTGAGATGCATAGCGACAGAGAGACAGAAAGAGATACAGAAGGCAGTGGACTATCAAAAAAAATTGAGATTTGAAGGGATATATGAAACCTTTAAATCAGTAAAGGGCATTGACTTTCAAAGCAGTCTAATCACTTCTAACCTGGGACAGTTCAGGAGAGATTATTTTCCCACAAAATCTTTTCGGCAGTTGCCAAAGAAGCCAGCAAAACTCAAAGTGAAACTCCTATTAATAAAAATAAAAGAGGGACATATGTAGGATGCCTCTTCCCGATAAGAACAAAATACCCCTCGTTCCTTCTATGGACTGGTTGGAGGCAGACAAACAGATCCTGATCTCTGATTTTATGCTCAGCCCAGGTTCTGTAAATTCAGCATGAGACACCCACTCCACAAACCATTCCTCCCTCTTATAATAGACTAGGCTTTATCAAGGCAGAGATACTTTCTCTCTGCACACTGTTGTGTCTCTGACATCTAGCATAGCATTAATAATTAATCATCTTTGAGCATGAACCAATGAGTGAAATGCTTCAGATGGAGTCAGCAGCCAATCAGTTGGTAAAGCAGGAGAGCTTACCTGGCAGTCAGGACCCCTGAATTTTCATCTCAGTTCTGATCCCAACTAGCATTGTGGTAATTGACATGTTTTCTCTCTTCCTCTCTCTCTCTCGGCTCTATGCTAAATATTGTGATTAAGGAAATAGCTCTACAGAGGTTAGATAAGTTGCCCAGGGCTTCAGAGTCCATCACAGAGCCAGGACAGGTTCCCAACTCTACCTTCTTTTCACTGTACTTTGCTGTATTCCTATGAAGTAAATTGAATCTCAACAGAATTATAAACTACTTGCTACTACCAAGCACAGCTACTCAGACTGCCTTCTACCCACCTCTCCAACAATCTTCTATTCTGGTCTGTCATTAAAGAGAGGAGAATAATAATTACAATACATAAAAAGAATGTGTATGTAGTATGTAGTCTATTTACATTATGTTAATAATAATTACTCACTTTTTTTTATGTCTATTACATACCAGGCACTATGGTAAAATCCTTACAGAAATTGCTTAATTTTCACTGTCGTCTTATAAGGCAGGTGTTTTTTTCCCCATTCTATAGCCATCACTTCATGGGAAATAGATGGAAAAACAGTGGAAACAGTGTCAGACTTTATTTTTTGGGGCTCCAAAATCACTGCAGATGCTGATTGCAGCCATAAAATTAAAAGACGCTTACTCCTTGGAAGGAAAGTTATGACCAACCTTGATAATATATTAAAAAGCAGAGACATTACTTTGCCAACAAAGGTCAGTCTAGTCAAGGCTATGGTTTTTCCCGTGGTCATGTATGGATGTGAGAGTTGGACTGTGAAGAAAGCTGATCGCCGAAGAATTGATGCTTTTGAACTGTGGTGCTGGAGAAGACTCTTGAGAGTCCCTTGGACTGCAAGGAGATCCAACCAGTCCATTCTAAAGGAGATCAATCCTGGATGTTCATTGGAGGGACTGATGCTAAAGCTGAAACTGCAATACTTTGGCCACCTCATGCGACGAGTTGACTCACTGGAAAAGACTCTGATGCTGGGAAAGGTTGGGGGCGGGAGGAGAAGGGGACGACCGAGAGTGAGATGGCTGGATGGCATCACCGACTCTGTGGACATGAGTTTGAGTGAACTCCGGGAGTTGGTGATGGACAGGGAGGCCTGGCGTGCTGTGATTCATGGGTTCGCGGAGAGTCGGACGACTGAGCGACTGAACTGAGATGAACTGAACTGAACTGATAGCTGGATAGTTCAGTTCAGTTCAGTTGCTCAGTTGTGTCCAACTCTTTGCGACCCCATGGACTAGAGCACGCCAAGCCCCCATGTCCATCACCAACTCCTGGAGTTTACGCAAACTCATGTCCATTGAGTCGGTGATGCCATCCAACCATCTCATCCTCTGTCATCCCCCTCTCCTCCCACCTTCAATCTTTCCCAGCATCAGGGTCTTTTCAAATGAGTCAGCTCTTTTGAGTCAGCTCTTGGCATCAGGTGGCCAAAATATTGGAGTTTCACCTTCAGCATCGGTCCTTCCAATGAATATTCAGGACTGATCTCCTTTAGATCTTCTTGCAGTTCAAGGGACTCTTAAGAATCTTCTCCAACACCACAGTTCAAAAGGATCAATTCTTCGGTGCTCAGCTTTCTTTATTGTCCAACTCTCACATGCAGACATTACTACTGGAAAAACCATTGCTTTGACTAGATGGGCCTTTGTTGGCAAAGTCTCTACTTTTTAATATGCTGTCTAGGTTGGTCATAATTTTTCTTCCAAGGAGCAAGTGTCTTTTAATTTCACGGCTGGTAAACTGAAGCCTAAAAAAGGTAATTTACTCAATGTTACCACTATGAGATACTTTCCTCATTTTTCTAAGTGATGAAGCGAAGCTCAAAGAAATTATGACTTTTCCAAAATTACTGCACTAGGAAATGACACTACCTGAACTCAGGTTTCCCAACTTCCAGCACAGATTTTCTTTTTTTCTTATCCATTGCCTCTAGGCACTTTTGATGCAAAGGTAGGTTAATTTGGCAAAAATACACTATTCAAATAATTTATACAAATGAACATGAAATAGTCACTTAAAACATATACTATTTCAGCAAGTGGTAGAAACATTTAGTGAACAGAAATGGAAAGGAGAGCCTATAAGTTTGAGGAATGATGAGAGGTTATTTAATTTGACCAGGCAACATATAGAAAATGTTGTTTTCTGACAGTTCCCTTTATAACTCTCGGTCTCACATACAGCTATGGTGAGCAAAAATAATGCTGAACTGCTTTGACTCCATATAAGGCCGAAAGCCTAATAAAATTTTAATAGCTAAACATTCTATCCAGCTTAACTTGTGTGTGCATACATATATGTGTATTTTATATGTGTATATATATATATATGCATACACATGTATATACTAACCATATACTCTATTATATATACACATACAGACATTTTTTGACTTTACAAAGGTGCAAGAGTAAAACATGTTCAGTAGAAACTGTACTTTAAATTTTAAATTTTGATCTTTTCCAGAACTAGCAATTTGTGGTATATAGTGTAGTATGATGTTGGGCAGTGACAACAAATCAAAGCTCCCAGTCAGTGCAACAGTCACATGGGTAAACAACTATTACCCTTACACGAATTCTGTGCTCAGATGACCATTCTGCTTTTCACTTTCAGTACAGTATTTACTAAATTACATAAGATGTTCAACACTTTATTATAAAATATGCTTTGTGTTAGATGATTTTGCTCAACTGTAAGCTAGTTTAAGTGTTCTGAGCATATTTAAGGTAGGCGATGCTAAGCTTTGATGTTTTCAATAGATGAAGTGTAATTAAAAATGCGTTGTTTTATTTATGATATTTTCATCATTTTATTTATGATGGTTTATTGGGACAAACCTCATTGTGAATCAGAGTAAATCTGCTGTATGCATTTGCACTTTTTCAAGTCAATTTAAGACAGAAAAGAAAATTTTTCCAAAGTTAAATGTGCTCCGGAATTTGTTGGGTCAGATTTTAACACAAAGTAAAATTGTTATGGGGTCCTTGATCTTCAGTTGCTTGTTCTCCTTGCCATGTGGAATGATCAGGACCAAATTTTAATGACAGAAGTGAAATTATGATACCACCTACCCTGGCACATTACTAAAAAGACTTGACTCCCTTTGATTTTTCATTTTTAGACTAATGTTGCTGAGTAGAGCCCTGTGAATGTTTCTGTGTTCCTCATTATCACTGGATTGGGAGTAAAAGGACTGAGCCTCTAACTCCATCACTGTTATATACTTGCTGTTTCTGTCTGGGCCTTGTTTTCCCCCTCTGTTAGATGAGCAGGAGGGATCAGAACAGCCTCTAAGGTGTCTTCAGGCTGTAACGTCCTTTGCTTCTAAGTGGGATCATTTACTTGGTACTTGCTACTCAAAGGCACAGCATGTCATGTCCCCTCAGCATCTCATATTCTCAAGAGCACTGCCCAACGCAGACTGTGCTGTAGCTAAAATTGATGGTAGCAGACTCACACCAGCAATGAACCCATGTGACATCTCCTTCTGTTGTCTGTCACCCACCTGAACAAGTACATCATTCAAATACGGACACTAAAGTTCCATGTATCTGATCTCAGGGAGATTTTCCCTAAGCAGATATCATAGTTGCAAGACAGATTCCCCTGCTACATGCTCCTGAAGTACCCTGTATTTATTTTCCAGGGTTGTTAGCACACTGTAAATTATGTAATTATTTTATTGTTTTTATTTATTGCCAGTCTTGCTTGCAATATAGTTTCCAGAGAAGGGACTTTGTCTTATTCACCATTGTATCAACACACATAGCATAATGTCTGGAAAACAGAATATCCTCAAAATTTGTGTTGAAAAGATATGAATAACTTCATAATAACCTGTTTTGTCAGTGTAGCAATATCAGGCAGCTCTTCTCTAAGAAAGCCTCTGTAATCACCTCTCGAAGTTCTTCCCTTGGCCTTTTGTATTTTTCTGAAGCTGAGACAGTAGCATAGCTGCTCCTTGGCAGGCCTGGCTTTCTGTTAGCATTGGTATCCCAAAACGCTCTATTGTTGCCACTTGGACTCACACAGAGTGTTGGGAGGGCCGTAGTAACTTATATTCCGCCAGCCTATTCTGTTCCTCCTGTTTCATCTTGAACCTGTCCTTCAACTCACCTGGCTCAGAAGTTGGATGCAAGTGTAACTCACTTTACTGCCTGTGAGAGATATCCCATCACATCCTTCTTTGTCAAGGAGTTTGCAATTGTAGGCCATTTCACACTGGTCAACAAGTGGACTCATTCAATATGTCTTCAGTGGAGCCAACACTTGAAGGACATTTACCAGCATCCTCAAGCTGCCTTTTAATTACGACTTTTCAATTTTTCTTTATGACTTGGTTGTTCACAGGTATATTGTTTAAGTAGAGTCTAAGAATAACTAGAGATTAAAATCTTATTTCTATGATATCAGAAATTTTTGCCCTCGATCAGAAAGGAAGGATACAAAGCTCAGTATTGCCCTACTGTACTTTGTTAAGTGTCTTATCTTAGTTATTCAACATGAAAAACCCATCTTACCTATGATCGTTAGCTTGTGAAAGATCTTATAGCTAGTATGTGGCGGAAACTTGAGTTCATTTCTCTATGACTCCAAGCATATGAAAGGCATGCTTTATATGGCTGTTTTAGTAATAGTGCTGATTTCAATTCATCAAGCTACCATTTAGATACAATGTGTCACACTGGTGAGTGATGTACTAATGCAATGAGATGGGTATGACAAAGCATCTGGGAATTCACCAACTCCTTGGGGAGTCCTGTGCCAACAAAAATCTAAAGACAGTCACTAAAAGCCATTCCTCCGCCCAGTCATATATGGGGGAGAATAGGGAAAAGCACACAAGTTGCAATTCAGTTATTGAAAGTAATTAGGATTTTGTAGGTTTAAGACAATGAATAGTCCAAGTATTAATTACCAGGTGTCTAGGCCCTGCTTTTCCTTGTGCAATATCAATACAGTGGATTTTTATAAATATATCAGTGGTTAATGCTCCTCTTTTGGATCCTTGTTGCATGCTTCATTATATTTCCTTTTTTTCTGATTTGAGTGAGAGAGAAAACCAAGTGTGTTTGCTGAAAGCTGAGACATTTATTCTTCTGTGATATTGAGAGGTATGCTTCAGGAATAACATCATGCTCTCATTACATTCTTTTAAAAGATTATCTACATAATGATGAAAGTTACACAGTCTTCAGCATCAGAGTACCGTATGAAATATTCACTAATACTCAGTTTTTCAATGGCCTTTGGAGTCAATGTTACAATTACTAAAATCTGGTGGTCTATTAGAAGAATTCTGGAACAACCATGTCAATCCATAGTAATCCAAAGCATAGGCCAATATTTTTTCCAAAATTCTCCTCTCAAAACCTCCTCCACTAGAGAAATATGTTGGAGCAACTGTATTTCTCTAAAGTTATTGTATTAATATTTTTAAGCACGGGAACGAACCATTTGTTGTTAATGCCCCTTTGTTACTACAGAAAACAATTTCCTCACTCCTATCAGAACTGGCTTTAGGTTGACTGAGAGGATATTTTTATATTCAAAGAGGTAGTTTTAACCAAGGTTAAGTATAGAAACATTTCTACTTCCTCAGGACATTTACCAGGATGATTAACAGACATAGGTTTGTTTTTGTTTGTTTGTTTCATTTTGAACATAGGACTTTGTTTTCAAATGGATCCCAGAGGTATACACACATGTAGAGATATTTAATGCAACCCTCTAATTTTTACACCTCTGTAAATTCCTTTACTTCGCCACACATACATACACACTCAAATGTCTGCAAACAATAGCTGCATGTATCAAATTCCTTCCACTAGGCACAGGCTTCCTCTCAGAAAAAAAAAAAAAGAAATGCTGAATAATCTTGTGTCTTTGTAAAGTTACAAAGAATTCTTGGTAGTTGAGTGCAGCTAATGTTAAAATGTAGGCTTTTCCTTCTAAGCATTTGAAAATACTTTAAATGTTTTTTTTAATTAAAAGGTGATTTTCTTGAGGGAAAAATATTTACTTTTAAGGTTAAATTATACGATAGTCACTTATAATAATACAAAGTGTTGATAGTGCACTAATGGTTTTAAAGGTCATTTAAAAAATAGATTAACTGTTCCGTTCAGTTGCTCAGTCATGTCCGACTGTTTGCGACCCCATGAATCACAGCACACCAGGCCTCCCTATCACCAACTCCCGGAGTTCACTCAAACTCATGCCCATCGAGTCGGTGATGCCATCCAGCCATCTCATTCTCTGTCGTCCCCTTCTCCTCCCACCCCCAATCCCTCCTAGCATCAGACTCTTTTCCAGTGAGTCCCACAATTACTTGCTTTCCCAGCAGTCACTATGTTAAGTGATTTGTATGCATTATCTCTAAAATTTACCAAACTTTCTGAGGGAGAGTAGCATTTTAAGTATTGGATTCAAGATTTGGTCCTAGGTAGGCTTCCTCCAGAACCTCTGTTATCAACCACTGTGCTAAAACACCTTTTAAACAACCACCATATAATGGGAACCAAACTAACTCAGGGAAGTATATGAACCAACATTATAACTTCTTAATTATATATCAAAAAAGTAAAAAGCCAGAGCTTGGGTTAGAATCACACACCTAAGGCTGGCAGATGGGATGGAACCTAAGTTTTCAGACAACCAGAACAGTTGTCATGCATTCTTTCCTGGAGGCAAAAGTATAATATCTAAATTGACCTCTTCGCACAGAGTCTCTGGTATTCCAGTGCCCTAAAAGGCGTGACATACTCTTTATGGGCCTTTCCATAAAGGTAAAAGAGATGGGTTGCCTTTCCTGTCTTCAGTGTCCAGCTAGCTCATAGTCTGTCTTCTGTTTCTCCCATCAGCATTAACTCTGGTTCAGGGCAGTATCTTCTTCATTTATACTGTGGAAATGACATTACTTGTACTCCACAATGATTGGGAGTCAGAGCTTTCAAATGAAACCATGACAACCAAAAGGATAAATTTCTGCCTTGTCTCAACACACAAGCATGTTATCACTCAACAGTCTGAAACATAACTCACACACATCAGGGCTGTATAATAACAAAAAGATAAAATAACAACACAAAAACCAAGTATGACCTTCCAAAACACATATGAATGAAGGGGTTTGATATTGGATAATTCTAATATATTGTGCATGCAGAGTTGTAAAACAGTAATTAATGGGGTCTACAGAAAGGGTGATTACAAATGGCTCCTTCTTTTAAAACCATTCTATGTCCTCAATACCTTGTTTTAATATAACAGCATTTTCTCCTGTCACGGCCAAAATCACATTTACTAACAAAGTAAAATCTTGTTTTACATGACACCTCATTTTTCCACATAAGTGTTGAAAATGTCTGTCTTGTGAACTTCTCTTCACCTCTGTTTTATGTACAATTAAAATCATCTCTTTGCTGAGACCATTCCCTACAGGAAATGCAATTGCCCAGGATGATATATTCTGTCATTAACCCTGGAGCGCTCACTCTGATTTTCCACATAATGAGACACATAAGAAAGTCGCACTGAAAACCTTACTGTTGTTCATCAGGAGAGCCCACTCGGTGCCTCCTGAAGAATATTTCATGGCTTACAAGTTGATTACTAAGACGACAGAACAACAGCTCAAATTTGATCCTTATAAAAATAACCAAAGTTCTTGAAAGTTAAGCAGTTTCTGGTCAAACTATTATCCTGCAGAGTGGGAGTTTACAAGTTCAAGATTCTTATTTGATTGTGTAATCTAGTTATGATAACCTCCTCTAAGCTATTTAGAGAATTGTCCTTCTATGGCATCAAGGTTTATACAGAAGCAAACAGCTATATTTGGTATGGGCTTGTAATATGAGAACAAGATTGGAAAATCATGTGTTATAAAACCTTTTCTCTATGCTAAGTCCTCTATTATAGAAGCCTCCAGAAATTAACATGAAATTTGTCTCTCTTTCATTTTTGGTTGCAGAAGTCACTCATTTATTGGGTACCTAAAATAGAAAGACTGTATTGTTGAGAAAACTAGTATTAGTGAAGAGTTGTAAGATTATCCAGTTGTCTAGAATATCCCATTTCGGTAATTATAGATGTAGTAAAACTGAGAAGTTTATTTATTCTGGAAGGTAAAAAAGCCACTCCATTACTCTTGCTTAGAAAATCCCATGGATGGAGGAGCCTGGTAAGCTACAGTCCGTGGGGTCGCTAAGGGTCGGACACGACTGAGCGACTTCATTTTCACTTTTCACTTTCACACATTGGAGAAGGAAATGGCAACCCACTCCAGTGTTCTTGCCTGGAGAGTCCCAGGGACGGGGATGCCTGATGGGCTTCTGTCTATGGGGGTCACAAAGAGTCGGACACGACTGAAGTGACTTAGCAGCAGCATTGCATCTCTCCCATCACTACTCCTTATTGGCTGTGACTACCAGCAAGATAGTTAACCTTTCTGTGCTCCGTTATCTCATTTACAGAAAGGGAATTAATAATAGTATGTAACTCACAGCATTGTTAGGAGAAGGAAATGAGTTCATATAGATGACTGTACCTGGTATATAATGAGTTCAATATATGTCATCAAGTGTAACTAATATAATAATTTTTGTTGTTACTCAGTCACTAAGTCATATCTGACTCTTTGTGACCCCATGGACTGCAGCACGCCACACTCCTCTATCCTCCACTATCTCCTTCAGTTAGCTCAAATTCACATCCATTGAGACAGTGATGCTATCTAATCATCTCGTCCTCTGCCACCCTCTTCTCCTTTTGCCTCAATCTTTCCCAGCACCAGGGTCTTTTCTAATGAGTCAACTCTTCATATCAGGTGGCAAAAGTATTGCAAGTATTATATTATTATATTGCAACTATTATTATAATTATATAATATAACTATTCTTATATAATAATTACATTGTTATAAGAGCTGTTACAAACATAGGTTATAAAAAATGGAATTGATATTTAATGACTGATTAATGTGAATGTATGGCAAAAACCACCAAAATATTGTAATTAGCCTCCAAATAAAATAAATAAATTTTAAAATGAAGTGATATTTAAAGAATATAAGAAAATTTATAGCAGATATGGATCTAGTCAGCTTCAACTATTACCCAGACTATATTTTCTAAGGGAACTTCCCTGCTGGCTCAGATGGTAGAGAACTGGCCCACAACATAGGAGACTTAGGTTCAATCCCTGTGTCTGGTATTAAAATATTATGATTCTAATTTGTTTGGAGTTATAAAGGGGAAATTTTAAAATTTATGTTAATAATACACATTTTGGGACAAAAGTCCCATTTAAAAATTAAAGTGCATTTGTCTTTCACCAAAATTATAAGATCTTCATCTGTAAATTTCTATTCTTACCTAAGTTAGAACTGTTAAAAGTGCTTTATATTCTTTAGTTATGTTCCAGGAGTCAGTGTGACTCCTAAATAAATTACCCCACAGCATAGTATACTAACCTTTAAATTGGAAAAAATTAATGCCCATGTTCTGTTGGAATTTTGTTATCTATATAGTTTCAGTTATTCATGATGTTCTGCCATCTTTGCTTCTACTTGGTAAAGTTAAATTATCCCCAAATCCCAACACTCTTTAATTTTTTCTTCATTGATTTAAATACTAATTTTTCCTTTCACTTCTATACTTAATAACAAAAACTACTGCTGCTGCTCACTCTCACTTGGTTGTTTGTATAAAATATCTTTAATCCTACCAATAATGCTGGAGAAGACTCTTGAGAGTCCCTTGGACTGCAAGGAGATCCAACCAGTCCATTCTAAAGGACATCAATCCTGGGTGTTCATTGGAAGGACTGATGCTAAAGCTGAAACTCCAATCCTTTGGCCACTTAATGCAAAGAGTTGACTCACTGGAAAAGACTTTGATGCTGGGAGGGATTGGGGGCAGGAGGGGAAGGGGACGACAGAGAATGAGATGGCTGGATGTCATCACCAACTCGATGGACATGAGTTTGAGTGAACTCCGGGAGTTGGTGAGGGACAGGGAGGCCTGGCGTGCTGTGATTCATGGGGTCACAAAGAGTCAGACATGACTGAGCGACTGAACTGAACTGAAATATACCTACAAAGTAGGAGCTATTATATAAATTCAATAAATGAGGACACTGGGGGATTGGAGAGGTTCATTAACTTGCTCACCATCATGCAGCTGAATAATAACAGGTTTGAGATCTGATCCCGGTTTTACCTGATCCTTTTTAACTCACCCAACTGTATCAAGGTTAAGGATTCTAGCTGAGATTCATTCATTGCCCACAACCCTCAGCAACAGCTTTTCCTAGTCTGGGTGCTTTGACTTTACTCACCATGGTTTCTTCCTTCATGCCCTTGTGTGACCTCTGGCTTTTTATAATCTGAATCTCCAACTAACCAACTTCTCTAGTCCTAATTCTTATTTTACATAAAATCACCTCAAGAGGGATTCTACTATATCCTTTCCTATGTGGAAAAAAATAGCTTGTTTTGACTATGAAACTAAAATTATGAAGTGGATCCTGTGTGCAACATAATTTTTCATGCACTAAATTCCTTTATTCTTTTAAAAGCCCTTTCTATGAGACAATGTGGCTTTACATAAGCAATTTTGCTTTACATAAGCAAACACAATGAAGAGCTTGGTTCAATGGGATAGCTATTTGTTTCTACCATTCTTCCACTGAGATGAAGTTGTAGTTGCATACCATGCCATCTTTTTCAATGAATTCTCAAATCAGCATTAGAAATTCAAAACAATGGAAGCCAAACAGTTGAAGAAATTGAAGTTCAAATGTCCAAATTACTGAATGTAGAAAACTCTGTTCACTGTCCTGCTGCATTTAGTTTTCCCATGAATAAATATTCCGATTAAGCTTTTACATTTCAAGTCATTTTTTGCTTTCATTTCTTTTGATTATAAAATCCTTTTATTTTTATACATGGTCCTAGCATATATTAATGAGATTTAGTATATAGCATTAAACTAAATTTTAAGTTTTCATTACTTTTGAAAGAAATTTTTTTCAAAGTGAAAGAACATAAAAATATTTGAGGGTTTATGCCAGCCTAACAAAAGAATAGTTTCTAAAAGAGCAGTATTTCTCTATGATTTTGTATTTCAAATTTTAATTTTTTATAATTAATTGAATTTTGACACAAGGATTGAATATTTTAATATTTCATAGCCCTATATTATACAACCCATAGGCTCTATGAAACCAGGCATTTTTAACTGTTTAATTAGCCACTGTAATCCCAGCTCCTAGAATTAACACTGGAAAGAATTGAAATATTAATTGCTGTCCTTGAGAAAAGAAAAAAGAAAAACTTCTACACTTTTAAGTAAGATTATGCAGAGCTGCCTTAGTAAGTTTCCACTTCGCAGCAATACAAGATCACATGGCCAAATGGATGGCTAGACTATTGAATTTTTAATTGTAACTTGTTATCTGCCTAATTGTGGTGCTGGAGAAGACTCGAGAGTCCCTTGGATAGCAAGGTGATCAACCCAGTCAATCCTAACAGAAATCAACTCTGAATACTCATTGGAAGGACTGATGCTGAAGCTGAAGCTCCAATACTTTGGCCGCCTGATATGAACCAAAGAGCCAACTTATTGGAAAAGACCCTGATGCTGAGAAAGACTGAAGGCAAAAAGAGAAGAGGGCATGAGAGGATAAGATGGTTGGATAGCATCACTGATTCAACAGACATGAACTTGGGCAAACTCTGAGAGATAGTGAGGGACAGGGTGGCCTGGAGTACTGCAGTCCATGGGGTTGCAAAGAGTAGGACATAACTTAGGCACATAACAATAACAACCGGAGAAGGCAATGGCAAGCCACTCCAGTACTATTGCCTGGAAAATCCCA
Organism: Moschus berezovskii; assembly: GCF_049115385.1. Lineage (NCBI taxonomy): Eukaryota > Metazoa > Chordata > Mammalia > Artiodactyla > Moschidae > Moschus > Moschus berezovskii. The sequence continues at coordinate 47,968,499 of NC_142463.1, read as the reverse complement.
TGGATGGAGGAGCCTGGTATGCTGCAGTCCATGGGGTCGCTAAGGGTCAGACATGGCTGAGCAACTTCACTTTCACTTTTCACTTTTACACATTGGAGAAGGAAATGGCGACCCACTCCAGTGTTCTTGCCTGGAGAATCCCAGGGATGGGGATGCCTGGTGGGCTTCCGTCTATGGGGTCACACAGAGTTGGACACGACTGAAATGACTTAGCAGCAGCAACAATAACAACAACATCTGCCTAATTATTTGGCCGCTTGAGAATGTCTGTCTTCAGAGAATCAACTTTGTAGACTAGGACACGGACTTTGCCTCCCAAATAACTGACACTCAGAAATATTTTTTAGAAGCTCCATTTCATAATGCTTGCTAAACTGAAGTTTTATTACTCAAACCAGTAGCTGAACTAGATTAACAGATAACAGTGTGAGTTTACAACTTAATGAAATTTGTTGTTGCCATAGAATTATGTGTCTTTCACTGATTCTTCTACTGATAATTCTATGGCAACAACAAATTTCATTAAGTTGTGAAGGAGGGCGGTCGGAGGGGGATTCAGGATGGGGAACACATGTACACCCATGGTGGATTCATGTCAGTGTATGGCAAAACCAATACAATATTGTAAAGTAATTAGCCTCCAATTAAAATAAATAAATTTATATTTAAAAAATTTTTAAAAATTCTTACAAGGTCACTCTGAGGGTCAGTCTGGAAAAAAAAAAAAAAGAAAGACAGCAAGAGCCCCAAAGAGGTTGACAAAAAAAGAAATAATTTTTTTTTTTACTCTACAGCATTTCTTATAGTCAGAGAAAAGGTTTTGCATTGTCTGCCTTTAGGGTGTCTGCCTTTACCTCTTATAGTCATATTATATTTGTTTCTAAGACTCCAGGTTAGTTTTTCACTATCATAGGGCTTGCCAATTAACTAGGTTAGAGAAGAATAGATTACTTATGTGAAATTAATACTGAAATAATTCTCTCAGGATGTTTTCCTAACATTTCCATTCGCTCTCATGAAAAATTGTTCATATTCTTTAGGATGGTCAGTGATGCTATTTGAATGACTACTGTTATTTTTATATCAGCTCAGTCACTCAGTCATGTATGAATCTTTTCAACTTTATGGACTATAGCCCACCAGGTTCCTCTGTCCATGGAATTTTTCAGGGACTATCATTTAAGACTTAAAAAATAAGCAATCTTATTAAAAGATAAGTTAAAATGTAAATCTTAAATAAAAATACATACCTGATTTAGGGAATTCCCTAGATGTCCAGTGGTTAGGACTCTGCATTCTCATTGCCAAGGACCTGGATTCAATCCCTGGTCAGGGAAATAAGACCCTACTAGCAGCATGGAATGGCCAAAAAAAAAAAAGCATGATTTAAATATATGCCATAAATATATATGACATGGTGTTCATTATTTGTTAGATAGTTACTGGAAAATTATATTTATACACCAAAGACAAACTTGCTCTTTAATTATGCATAAACTATAACCAGCAATGTCTTTTTGACATGTGAATATATTTTAGGTCATTCAAAACATGTACATGTTTGTGTATATGTACGTGGTATGTGTGTATGTGTTTTTATTTTTGTTTTTTTCTACACAGACATAGTGGGTTCTTCAAGTAGCCAAATTCTATAGATATGCTTGTAAAATATGAGTTTTACTTCAAAAAGTCATTTTGAGAATATCTGAGATTTACCTATGATTTACTTTTAGTACATATTAAGAAGAAACACATGATTGAATGATTATAGGAGCTGGCATCAGCTCTCTCAGAAGAAGGCATTCTCCATGTAAGTTTTGCTATTTTTCCAGAAGGAAGCCTTGAAAACTGTTGCTTGAGAACTCTGAGCACAGGCTCTTAACCTTATAACAGTAAAACTAGATGCTATACATTAGAATGTGAAAATGACTTCTAAATGTTGGCTCAGAATGAAAGATCAAAGGCAGTGATGAGGTGCTGTGTATCCCTCAGAGACTGGATTTTGTTTACTGGTTTCCATGGTCAGGGAAGTCTTCAAATAAAAGACCACCTGTGTATATGTTGCATGACTGTTGATTGTCTCATGAGTGTTTGTCTTCTTTGTAAATAACACACAAAATGTTTTTCTTTTCTTTCCTTTTCCCTTTTTGTAGAAATTATTGAGCCTACTACCTCTAGTCCTGTCACAAGTCCAGGTCAGTATCCACATACATTCACAGAGTATGTCTGGGTACTTTCTCCATTAAACAAGACCTCTGCATTGTTATAGAAATAAACTGAGTTGAATATGGGCCGCACGCTTGTGGCACTGCTCTAATGTCCGTTATTTGTCCTCGTCTATCTGTGGTTTGTTTGTCCTCCCTTTGGATTTGTGATCTGACCCTGATTTGAGGCTAACATCTTTTACTTTATTCTTTAGGGCTTGTGCAGTAAATCTGTGTCACATTGTGGAATAGTTACAAGGTGATTAGTTTCTGTGATATCTTTGCAAACAGAGCTATAGAGAGTTTACAAGGCTTTCCAAATAAGAAATAGCTATTAAGAAACTATTTACTTTGGTCTGGTATTTCATTATTATAAAATCATTATGAAACAGAACAATGTTTAGTGCCTCTGAAGGAAACAATAGCTGGGGAAAACTTATACTTTCACGCTTGGAATATTATAGTGGAAGATTTGGTCTCTTGAAGCTGTCAAGTCCAAGGACTTATTTCACTTGTTGTCTTTAATTTTCAGATAGTTCCAAATTCAACCACAAATACTCAGTCTGAAAAGATAGACCATTGTTATAAATGTGTTTTTAAGCATTGTTTTCAGCTGAGAACATTCTGGGTGACATGAAATCAAGATTAAAGCTATTGATATGAGAAACAAACTTTATCTTGTTATATAGGAATTTAGCAGTTCATTTCGAATGTTGGCTGCTGGCTATTTAAAGAAAAAAGTGGAGTTGCTAAAGTTATTTAACTTTGAAAAGTTCATAGGGATTTCTTGTAACTGCTGAGTTAAAGGATTTGTTGATGCTGCCGATCCATAAAGAGGTATAAGTTGGTTAAATAGTTGTTTCTCCTCTCATTCCAGAAATGGCTCTAAATTTTAGTCTAAAACAGGATTTGCTGATCTGAGAAACTGAGTGTTTTAGAAATTAAAAAAAAAATTCTTTCTCAAATTGTAATCAATCAAAAAATGCTTAAAATTACTTTAGATGATTATGAATTACCCCCACCCCCCAAATGAAACAATTTCGAGCAAGTCTATGATTATGTATTTAAAGAATCTCATAATATAACACTTTCTGGTCAAATTATAAAATAGATTTTTATAACCGCTCAAACTAAACCTTATTTGAGTAGTCTACTCTAAATTATTTTATAGTTGATCCATACGAGGTTTAAATTATATGATTAATAACATTTTTAATTTTACAGATAGAGTTAATAGCCTCCTAAGTTTGAGGGTCATGATAATATAATTAGAACTCTCAGTCATTTGAATATGATTTTTCTCTTAACATAAAACCTCACTAAGTCTGCTATCAATACTTACGGCCTTCACAGAGTTATATAATCTCAGATTCATATGAGAACTTAGAGTTATTAATCTTGTTAGTAAACTTCTGATCTCTTTTTCTCAATCAGTTTTAAAGAGGATATTAAATTATTTCTGTATTGCTATATCACCTAGATGACTGAAGTGGAGATTAGATAAGTACTTATTTCCCTTCCTAGGCATTGCCTGAATTATTGAATAAAGTCTTCACACATTAAAAGGATATATTACCTTTCTTATCTATTCAAATAAAAAAGAGTAGAATGCAAAGAAGTTTAAGAAGTGGTGTCTGGTGGCATTCATTTTATAGTATTCACTAACTATGGTTTTGGAGAAAGTTTTATTGAATATAAGTATAAAAATACTCTTTTTCAGTGGGCTATGTGTATCAAGAAATCATTGAAAGAAAGTACCTTTCAATAGTAGGAAATCTTACAAAAACTTCACATCATAAAGCAAACAAAAAATTTACTGTTACCTCTACAAAGATTCATATTTTTTCAAACAATGAGTAGCATAACAGTTAAGAACAAGACTTCGAAACCAACTGCCTAGGTTTGAATCCTAGCTACCTTTTAGCTATATAAATGTAATCAGGTTACTTAACCTCTACTGCCTCAGATTTTTCATTTGTAAATGGATGGGTTAGGGTAATAATATTACCCACTGCATACAGCTATTATGGAAATTGACTAAATTTTGAGGAAAAAATGTTTATATATAGAGAGAGCATATATGTGTATAAAATATACATATTACAACATAAATACACATTGATAGATTCAGTTCAGTTCAGTTCTGTCGCTCAGTCATGTCCGACTCTTTGCGACCCCATGAATCACAGCACGCCAGGCCTCCCTGTCCATCACCAACTCCCGGAGTTCACTCAAACTCATGTCCATCAAGTCGGTGATGCCATCCAGCCATCTCATTCTCTGTCGTCCCCTTCTCCTCCCACCCCCATCCTTCCCAGCATCAAAGTCTTTTCCAGTGAGTCAACTCGTCGCATGAGGTGGCCAAAGTATTGGAGTTTCAGCTTCAGCATCATTGATAGATTATATAGTCTCAAATACTCTGAGACCTTATACCTACTTCCACTGCTTATAGAATGCCTGAGGCAACAGCCATTCAAATGGTTAAATGGCCATTGACCCCACATTGGTCTATTCATTGCTAGGATTCAATGTTCCAAAATCATGAATACATGAAAAATAGTTTAAAATTGAATTCCTTAGTACTGCAACCTTTGAAGATAACATAAGCTTTTTAAAAGAATATTATGAATATTATTGTAGAAAGAATATTAAATACACATTGAATTGAAGGGTAGAAAAATAAGCATAATTTTCAAAGAAACTCATCCTTCATTAATTGTGAATTTGTTAAAGGCCTCCTGAGAACAGTTTAGTTAGTCAGGGATTTGAACATGGGTTATAGCAAGACTTAAAGAGTGGTATAAATGAAAAATAGAACCTTTTAAAAGTATGTGCAGTCTGCTCTGAAAGATACAAAAAAAAGAAGAAGAAGAAGAATTTGACAATATATAACTCTAAGCAAAAGATCATTAAAGTTAGATGGGAAAATAATTTACCCTGTGAATATCACCAAACTGTTAAAAGTCCCAGTCATTTAAAACAAAGCTTTAAAAACACATTATCGAAATAAAAATAGTAAGTGAAATCTCACAAAATTATTCCAAGGATAAGAAATAGTAGATTTTTTTCAAACTAGTCCATTTATTGCTTTTACATAAATGGAAAAAGAGAATGTTAAATAAGTCCAGACAGATTTCATATTTTGTAATATTACTGACAGAGAGTTAAAGGAAAGATAAAGTGGATATAGTTATGAAAATACTAGACACATTCAAAATTATTGGAGAAAGTGGATTTATATCATTTATACCCATAAGTTCTAAAGAAATGAAGGTTTTGAAGTCATAATTTATATTTTTATATATTCTTGACAAGTCAGAATCTGTTTCAATTGAAAGGAATGGAAATTGAATTATTAACGTCATTATTCAAGAAAAGGCCATGAAATATAGTAAGTAATAAGAACAAAAGAAAACTCTTCTTTGATCACTCTCAGGGTCTCTAAGTTTGAAAAGTAAGGGACATTTTGTGACGAATGAGATAAGCAGTGAATTTGAAAACTTATACTATTTTTATTGAAATTGCTGTGCTGGATCCTATATTATTCTAAGTAATGGCCATCAAATTTAAAAATGCCTACCTTTGGGCAAACTCTAAGAGATAATGAGGGACAGGGAGGTCTGGTGTGCTGCAGTCCATGAGTTTGCAAAAAGTTGGACACGACTTAGCGACTGAACAACAATCATTAGGCCAATAACTACTGTGCCCTATCAAAGGAATTTAACCATTTCTATGCAGTTTTTTTTTAATTACATTTTGTGATCACTTTTGAAGTATATTTTAATATTACTATTTGACTTTTTTTTCTTAAAGGATTGAAATGAGATTAAGGCTGAAGTCTGTCTACCTTGAATAAGACAAATAATATATTTAAAATTTTCTATTTGTTTGCTAGTGAAGTCTGTCTGAGTACATTACACAAGTGAGCTCTATTGTAACCTTGAGCCCAATAAATCAAGGCTGAAATTCCTTTCCTAGAATCAAATTCACAAAATCTAGGTTTTATACTCCTAGGTTTTAACTACCTATATAACATAGGGAAGATCCCCTGGAGGACAGCATGGCAACCACTCCAGTAATCTTGCTTGCAGAATCCCATGGACAGGGGAGCCTGGTGGGCTGTAGTCCACAGGGTTGCAAAGAGTTGGACATGACTAAAGTGACTTAGTACACAAGCACATAACATCAAAGTGATTATTCCAAAAGTGAAAAGTCCAACCAAACCAACATTTATTTGGCTTCACTTAGACACACACACACACAAAGTTAATTCTGCCAGCATTTTTTAGTCATACACAGAATTTGGGGTTTGTTAACTCCAGTACTCTTGCCTGGAAAATCCCATGGGCGGAGGAGCCTGGTAGGCTGCAGTCGATGGGGTCGGACACGACTGAGCAACTTCACTTTCACGCATTGGAGAAGGAAATGGCAACCCACTCCAGTATTCTTGCCTGGAGAATCCCAGGGACAGGGGAGCCTGGTGGGCTGCAGTCTACGGGGTCGCACAGAGTCGGACACCACTGAAGTGACTTAGCAGCAGCAGCAGCAGCAATGCATTACAAGATGTCCCAACTAACATTTATCCTTTGTCCCTAGAAATAATCTGTAGAAGTCATCAATTAAAATTGTTTTGTAAATTAATTTTAAGTCCATTCCATTGTTATGCATAGTGAATGGCTTTATTTATAAATCTTTAGACAAATGAAAGTGTCTTTTAAAAATATGATTTTTCCATATCTAGAAACAAGCAAAAAGTTAATTCTGACCTTTCAGTTGCACTTGATTAAAACCTCACTGTTTAAAACTGGCTATTATTGTATTTGTCAGAATTTTAAGATCATTTTTAAGTCCATGCAACTCTAGTTCCATTTCTGAAACAAGATGATTGTTTTACTCAAGATCACTCAGCAAGTACATGACAAAACCAAAATACCAAATATTTAATGATCAACTATGTGTGTCTCACTTTAAACAACAGAATTTTTTTTGAAAACCAGAATGTAGACTTTGTAAATAGAAACAAATTCACCAGAAGATACCACATTATATAAAGAAATTCTACTTTAAATTGAATAATTCCTAATTCATCTACTTTGCAAATAATTTTTCACTCTGTTGACATCTTGAGTGTTTTAAAAGAAAAATGCTTTTTATTCAGTTTATTCCGGGAAGCCTATTTCCTGTCTTCCTTTGATGGATATTATTCATCATTGAACAAATGTTTGTTGAGCAACAACTGTATCACACCCTGAGTGCTGGGAGCATAAGGTTATTCTCTTAAAGGGGCTTGTGATCTGTTAAGGAGACAGGGCACACGTGTAACTAATCATTATCTAGGATAATATATTCCATAATCTCTGTCTATAGAAGCGAGCAGACAATTTTACCTGGAGGAAATCATTATATATATGAACAGGATCTTCATAGATTATGCATGGCTGGTAAAGAATGGGGATAGAAAAGTGTAGAAAAGAAAATGTAGAAAAGTGAGGGTAAAATCTCATTTGATTTCTATATCTTTATAATCTACTTCTGTGCCTGGTACTTAGCAGGTTTTCATGTATGCCAAATTGTTTCAATGAAAATATTGAACCAAAACACTCAACAAAATATTTGAACCAAACATTACATACAAAAGTTAGGAGATTTTTTCATCACTAACTTCATAACACCTTTTGGTTTACATTAGGTCATAAGTAACTTTTACATTTTTAAACTTATCTAAAGAGTAGATAGTAAAATTAAAACTAAAATTTTAATGTCAGCTGTAATTTATTACCCAAACTCACTCTCTTGTATCAGTCTACAGATATTAAAGATTCCTAAAAATACTTTTTATGGTAGCACTTCCTATGGCAATTGAGAAAGGATATTAAACCAGTTTTAAGTTGCATCATCCAGTTATACAATAGAAAATAAAAATGTCCACCTTTCTGGGCTTATCTTTTCTCATGAAATGAATGAAAGAGTGAATGTTTAGAAATCTATATGTATCCAACCAGTCCATTCTAAGGGAGATCAATCCTGGATGTTCATTGGAGGGACTGATGCTAAAGCTGAAACTGCAATACTTTGGCCACCTCATGCGACGAGTTGACTCACTGGAAAAGACTCTGATGCTGGGAAAGGTTGGGGGCGGGAGGAGAAGGGGACGACAGAGAATGAGATGGCTGGATGGCATCACCGACTCTGTGGACATGAGTTTGAGTGTACTCCGGGAGTTGGTGATGGACAGGGAGGCCTGGCGTGCTGTGATTCATGGGGTCGCGGAGAGTCGGACACGACTGAGCGACTGAACTGAACTGAACTGACTGATAGAGTATCATAAGTATAACAATAGTAATGTACTTCAGTAAAATACATTCAGGAATAGAGATGGGTGAAAATACTCAAAAATCAAGTAATTATATGATAGAAAAGGGTGGGTAATTTATCCATTTATTTACTAAATAGAAAACTTTAAAAACCTCAATGCTTAAAAAATAGCATATATCTGACTACCCATGGATGGATGGATGAACAAAATTACACATGATCCATAGGGCTAAGAAAAGAGAGGATGCTGGCAGAAATTGGAAAAGTAAACCAGCTTGTGAAGTGTCTGTCAATTCCTCAAGACAGCAAAATGCTTATAGAGCACCTGAATGTGTCAGATACCTTACTAAGTATTAGAGATGCAAAATGGATGGTCCCACTGCTTGTCTGTCAAGAATCTCACATTCAAAATAATGAGAAAGACATGGAAGAAGAATAAATTAACATTACACAGTATGTGCTGTAACAGATATATGTGCAAAGGACTATGGAAACTGCTCCTGCCTGAGGAAGTCAGAAAAGGCTTTCTGGTAGTTTTAGCATAGAGGAAAAGTTGAAAGCCATTCTAGACAGAGAGCTCAGCTTGGGCAAAGGAACAGAGGCACACATAAAACAGCACAGTGTCATCAAGAGAGATTCCCAGTAATTTCTAGAATGCAAATTGATCAGCAGAGAGTATAATGGGACTTGGAACAAGAGTATAATGGAACAAGAAGTTTGGTCTACTTGACCTAAATATGGGGCAGTTTGCCAGACTTCCTAGTAACTCCGAGGGTTAGGGGGAAGGATGAATTGATATGAGCAAAACTAGCATCAGGAACCCCACTCCAGTAATCTTGACTGGAAAATCCCATGGATGGAGGAGCCTGGTAGGCTGAAGTCCACGGGGTCGTGAAGAGTCAGACACGACTGAGCGACTTCACTTTCACTTTTCACTTTCATGCACTGGAGAAGGGAATGGCAACCCACTCCAGTGTTCTTGCCTGGAGAATCCCAGGGCCGGGGTACCCTGGTGGGCTGCCATCTATGGGGTCACACAGAGTCGGACACGACTGAAGTGACTTAGCAGCAGCAGCATCAGTTCAGTTCAGTTCAGTCGCGACCCCTAGAATCACAGCACGCCAGGCCTCCCTGTCCATCACCAACTCCCGGGGTTCACTCAAACTCATATCCACAGAGTCGGTGATGCCATCCAGTCATCTCATTCTCTGTCTTCCGGTTCTCCTCCGGCCCCCAACCTTTTCCAGCATCAGAGTCTTTTCCAGTGAGTCAAGTCGTCGCATGAGGTGGCCAAAGGATTGGAGTTTCAGCTTTAGCATCAGTCCTTCCAATGAACACCCAGGATTGATCTCCTCTAGAATGGACTGGCTGGATCTCCTTGCAGTCCAAGGGACTCTCAAGAGTCTTCTCCAACACCACAGTTCAAAAGCATCGATTCTTCGGCGATCAGCTTTCTTCACAGTCCAACTCTCACATCCATACATGACCACGGGAAAAACCATAACCTTGACTAGACAGACCTTGGTTGGCAAAGTAATGTCTCTGCTTTGTAATATACTATCTAGGTTGGTCATAACTTTCCTTCCAAGGAGTAAGCGTCTTTTAATTTCATGGCTGCAATCAGCATCTGCAGTGATTTTGGAGCCCCAAAAAATAAAGTCTGACACTGTTTCCACTGTTTTTCCTTCTATTTCCCATGAAGTGATGGGACCAGATGCCATGATCTTTGTTTTCTGAATGTTGAGCTTCAAGCCAACCTTTTCACTCTCCTCTTTCAGTTTCATCAAGAGGCTTTTGAGTTCCTCTTCACTTTCTGCCATAAGGGTATATCATCTGCATATCTGAGATTATTGATATTTCTCCCAGCAATCTTGATTCCAGCCTGTGCTTCTTCCAGCCCAGCGTTCCTCATGATGTACTCTGCATATAAGTTAAATAAGCAAGGTGACAATATACAGCCTTGATGTACTCCTTTTCCTATTTGGAACCAGTCTGTTGTTCCATGTACAGTTCTGACTGTTGCTTCCTGACCTGCATACAGGTTTCTCAAGAGGCAGGTCAGGTGGTCTGGGATTCCCATCTCTTTCAGAATGTTCCACAATTTATTGTGATCCACACAGTCAAAGGCTTTGGCATAGTCAATGAAGCAGAAATAGATGTTTTTCTGGAATTCTCTTGCTTTCTCCATGATCCAGCGGATGTTGGCAATTTGATCTCTGGTTCCTCTGCCTTTTCTAAAACCTGCTTGAACATCTGGAAGTTCACGGTTCACATATTGCTGAAGCCTAGCTTGGAGAATTTTGAGCATGACTTTACTAGCGTGTGAGATGAGTGCAACTGTGCGGTAGTTTGAGCATTCTTTGGCATTGCCTTTCTTTGGGATTGGAATGAAGACTGACCTCTTCCAGTCCTGTGGCCACTACTGAGTTTTCCAAATTTGCTGGCATATTGAGTGCAGCACTTTCACAGCATCGTCTTTTAAGATTTGAAATAGCTCAACTGGAATTCCATCACCTCCACTAGCTTTGTTCGTAGTGATGCTTTCTAAGGCCCACTTGACTTCACATTCCAAGATGTCTGGCTCTAGGTCAGTGATCACGTTATCGTGACTATCTTGGTCATGAAGCTCTTTTTGTATCAGGAAATGTTATTGTATAGCCTCAGGGGAGAGATGATGAGAGCCTGGTAGAGGACAACTGTGATAACAAGGAAAGAATGCAATCTAGTCAAAAGTTGCTTAGAAGGAAAATTTATCAAGGTTTGGTTACTGCTTAGACTTGGAAGGCAAGGAGATGGTCAAGCAAAGGTATACAGATGTCTTATACAGATGGTGGGGACACCAGCCAAGATAGTGAAAATAACCCAAATATCATACCAAATAGTTTGGACTCTATCTTGTTTGGAAAAGGATTCAATGTTTTTAGTGGGAATGATAACACTGGGTATTTTGCAAATATAATTCTGTGAAAGTAGGAAAGTAAGAATGGAGGTGAGGATGCATCAAGCAAAGTGTGTGAAAGCACAGTCCCTAGTTACAAATTTGGTGCCATCTCTTAGGAAAATGGCTGGGCACAAACACCTCTCTACAAGCAGAGGATGAGTTCCTGCAAGATAACTCTCAAACTTGTGCTATTATTTGAAAATTTATTTTAAGGTTTATGAGGTTTTATTTCTAATTTGAAACAATCAAGCTTTCATTATTCTCTGATTGTTAGCATGTGAGAAATTTCAGATAGCTCAGAATAAATTTCAAATTCTAATTAATATGCCTGAATGTAATGAATTCAGATATTAATTATAATTATTCATAATTAGTTGATTAATTTCCAGATAAAACTATAGCAGAAAATCTATGATGCAATTTAGAATATGATGCACTTCTTTTTAAAGATGAAGAGAGTAGGATGTTCTCCACTCTCTGCTTTATTTATTCAACCTTTTCTTCCTTGAAATATATTCAGTTCTGTCTCAAAATGTCATTTTAGGTTATTGGTCTTTTGACTTACTCTGGGTTGAAATTAAAGCACCACTAAGCATACAAATCAATACCACAAAGTCAAACACCTCATGTACTAATAACAAGTCTTTAAATCAAATAATGGATACACCTAGCCAAAGTATTAAGATTACTGATGATAATCACTTCTACTTTATATACATAAAATAATGTAGACTTATGAATATGAGTTCCTGTTTAGTGTTTACAAAGTACGTATTAGTGCATAGTACTTATAAAAACTTATGGGGTTTTATCATAATCATAAAAGCACTTAATGCTTTGCATTATATTTGGAGATACGTGTCTCTCATACTTATGGGTCACAAGAACTTTTACAGAAGGAGACCAACTTATATTTTTATCTACAGTATCTGAGTAACTGGAGCAGTAAAATTTATTTTTTAAATGTGTACATGAATCGGTGAGTTTATGCAAGAAAGATTATAGCAAGATGGATGCTTAGAAGAATTGAAAGTCATATTTATATTTTAAATCTCAGAAGGAATAAGCATGAATTATTCCAAGTCTAGTGTAGAGCCCAGATTTATATTAGGAGAGAGTTCCCATAATATATACTAAAAAATGGAGAAAACCAAACACTGATGGAAAGTAGAATTTCCTCACAATATTCCTGTAGGAAAGGGAAAATCTATTCTTCATTTAGTCCTTCCTGTTTACCAGTGGAAAGAAAGAATACAGAAGCCTGCAAAGGCAACACTACTGGCCAAACCCTGGTTACATGAATATGGCAGTGTCTCACAATTAGGAACCTTGTGATTGTTGAATGAATAAATGAATAATTGGTATCACCGACTCTGTGGACATGAGTTTGAGTGAACTCAGGGAGTTGGTGATGGACAGGGAGGCCTGGCGTGCTGTGATTCATGGGGTCGCGGAGAGTCGGACACGACTGAACTGAACTGAACTGAATAGTTTCCTGCTGGTGCTTTAACAAATTATCACAAACATAAAAGCTTAAAACAACACAAATATATTATAGTTCTGAAGGTCAGAACTTTGAAATGAAGCTTCCCAGGTAGCACGGTGGTAAATGATTCACTTGCCAATGCAGGAGACTCAGGAGACTCGAGATGTAGGTTCGATCCCTGGGTTGGGAATATCTCCTGAAGAAGGAAATGAAAACCCACTCCAGTATTCTTGCCTGCAGAATACCATGGACAGAGGAACATGGAGGGATCCAGTTCATGGAGTTGCAAAGAGTCGGACATAACTGAGCAGACCAACAGCTAAAATCAAAATATCAGCAGGATTGTAGTCTGGACACTTTATGGGAGAATTGATTTCTTGCCTTTTCCAGCTTCTAGAGACCGTATACCATTACTTATGTTCCTCTTCCATCTTCAAAGACAGCAATGGCCATTCAAGTTTCTCATATTACATCACTGTAACATTTACTCTTCTGCCTCACTCTTTCACATATGAGTGAAGAGTGAAGTTGCTCAGTCGTGTCCGACTCTTTGCGACCCCATGGACTGTAGTGTACCATGCTCCTCCGTTCATGGGAGTTTCCAGGCAAGAGTACTGGAGTGGGTTGCCATTTCCTTCTCCAGAGAATCTTCCTGACCCAGGGATCGAACCTGGGTCTCCCACATTGTAGGCAGACGCTTTACCGTCTAAGCCACCAGGGAATTCTTCACATATAAGGACTTCTGCAGTTACATTGAACCAACTCAGAAAATCCAGAATAATCTCCCTATTTTAAAGTCAGTTGATTAGCAACCATAATCCCATCTGCCATCTTAATTCTCCTTTTCCGTGTGTAATAACTTCATCAGTTCAGTTCAGTCGCTCAGTCGTGTCCGACTCTTAGCGACCCCATGAACCACAGCACGCCAGGCCTCCCTGTCCATCACCAACTCCCGGAGTTCACTCAGACTCATGTCCATCGAGTCGGTGATGCCATCCAGCCACCTCATTCTCTGTCTTCCCCGTCTCCTCCTACCCCCAATCGCTCCCAGCATCAGAGTCTTTTCCAGTGAGTCAACTCGTCGCATGAGGTGGCCAAAGGATTGGAGCTTCAGCTTTAGCATAAGTCCTTCCAATGAACACCCAGGATTGATCTCCTCTAGAATGGACTGGTTGGATCTCCTTGCAGTCCAAGGGACTCTCAAGAGTCTTCTCCAGCACCACAGTTCAAAAGCATCAATTCTTCGGCGATCAGCCTTCCTCACAGTCCAACTCTCACATCCATACATGACCACGGGAAAAACCATAGCCTTGACTAAGATGGACCTTGGTTGGCAAGGTAATGTCCCTGCTCTTTAATATGCTATCTAGGCTGGTCATAACTTTCCTTCCAAGGAGTAAGCGTCTTTTAATTTCCTGGCTGCAATCAGCATCTGCAGTGATTTTGGAGCCCCCAAAAATAAAGTCTGACACTGTTTCCACTGTTTCCCCATCTATTTCCCAAGAAGTGATGGGACCAGATGCCATGATCTTCGTTTTCTGAATGTTGAGCTTCAAGCCAACCTTTTCACTCTCCTCTTTCACTTTCATCAAGAGGCCTTTGAGTTCCTCTTCACTTTCTGCCATAAGGGTGGTGTCATCTGCATATCTGAGGTTATTGATATTTCTCCCGGCAATCTTGATTCCAGCTTGTGCTTCTTCCAGCCCAGCATTCCTCATGATGTACTCTGCATATAAATTAAATAAGCAGGGTGACAATATACAACCTTGACATACTTCCTTTCCTATTTGGAACCAGTCGGTTGTTCCATGTCCAGTTCTAACTGTTGCTTCCTGACCTGCATACAGATTTCTCAAGAGGCAGGTCAGGTGGTCTGGTATTCCCATCTCTTTCAGAATTTTCCACAGTTTATTGTGATCCACACAGTCAAAGGCTTTGGCATAGTCAATGAAGCAGAAATAGATGTTTTTCTGGAACTCTCTTGCTTTCTCCATGATCCAGCAGATATTGACAATTTGATCTCTGGTTCCTCTGCCTTTTCTAAAACCTGCTTGAACATCTGGAAGTTCACGATTCACATATTGCTGAAGACTAGCTTGGAGAATTTTGAGCATGACTTTACTAGCATGTGAATAACTTCATAGGTTCTAGAAATTAGAATGTAGTCATCATTGTTGCTGTTTTTGTTTAGTCCCTAAATCGTGTCCAACTCTTTGTGACCTCATGGACTATAACCTGGCCAGGCTCCTCTGTTCGTGGGATTTCCCAGACAAGAATACTGGAGTGGGTTGCCATTTCCTTCTCCAGGGGATGTTCCTGACCCAGGAATCGAACTCATGTCTCCTGCATTGGCAGATGGATTCTTTACCATTCTTTACCACTGAGCCACTAGAGAAGTCCATAGTCATCAGTGGGAGGTCATTATTCTACCTACCACATCAGGTGATCAAATAACTCCTTTTTTCTTCATCTAATATTTTTCCTCAGAAACTGCCAACCTCCTTGGATTTTTCCAATATTCAGGTAATGAGTTTTTGAAATTTTTTTGAATATTGAATTTTTGAAATTATTCGAACATTGATTTTTATATTCAAAGTTTATAATAAACTATTTCTTCATAGAAGAGATAAAAGTATCTATTAAGATTATATTTGTCATACCACATTATTTTCAGTATCATTACAATTATTTTATAAAACTAATGAGCTTATATTTTACATATACATACACACTCATAAAAAGAAGACTAAAAGATCTTAAGTAAATTCGCTCAGTCGTGTCCGACTCTTTGCGACCCCATGTACTGTAGCCAACCTGGCTCCTCTGTCTATGGGATTTACCAGGCAAGAATACTGGAGTGGGTTGCCATTTCCTACCCGGGTCTCCCGTGTTGTAGGCAGATGCTTTACTGTTTGAGCCACCAGGGAAGTTTGACTCTCTGGTCAATTAGAGAAAGAATCTATACAGGAAAGAATTGAAAATACTAGTAAATCTTGAAACAACTGGAGTTAATGACTTTTGGTACAATAAGTGATTAGTCTCTCAATAATACATGTAGGAAACAATTCCTTTGTTCCTGGATGCAAAATTCTATAAATGCCAACAAGCAAATATTTGTCTGTAGGTCTTCCAAAGTATGAACGCATATATTTTAAGATGACTTTAATTCTGAAATACTAAAAGGAAACTGAAAAGGAAAAAAAAAAAACTGTTTTAATGGAGATTTTACATTTAACAGAATACGGTAAAATTGCTTGGAAATAAAACTCTTTAATTTCTGATTTTCTCTATCACCTTTGGAGAAACAACACTTACTTTACTGCCTGTTTGACTCCTGTTGTTGTTTGTCACTAAATTGTGCCCAACTCATTTGTGACCCCACGGACTGTAGCCTACCAGGTTCCTCTGACCATAGGATTCTTCAAGGCAAGAACATTGGAGTAGGTAGCCATTCCCTTCTCCAGGGGATCTTCGTGACCTGGGGATCGAACCCATGTCTTTACTACTGAGCCACCAGGGAAGCCCCTTAGCTCCTGTAGAACATCTGTATCCTCAATTGGGCCTCCTAGCCCAGAGCATCTCACTCTACTAAGAATCCAGGACAATGTCTGTAGCCTGAAATGAACAAATTTCATCCAGTTATTAGCATGTCTGTTAAACCAGTGCATGCTGGTGTGACAGTCTTAATGACAACCTTAATATGCACCTTCCTATTTGTGTTTTAAAAGGAGCTGCCTATTTAATCCTAAATAATTTATGTGTAATGGTGCAAATTTCAAAATTAGCTATGCACATTGAATGAATATGATTAGGCAAAAGAGTGTTTCTATTGGAACATAAATCAGTAATCATCTCGATCCAGATGCCAGGCCTCTGCCTAATCACCAAACCAGCTATAGTATTTGATTTTGGATCTTTTCTCCATTATTTACCTTTCAGTTCAGTTCAGTTCAGTCGCTCAGTCGTGTCCGACTCTTAGTGACCCCATGAACCACAGCACGCCAGGCCTCCCTGTCCATCACCAACTCCCGGAGTTCACTCAAACTCATGTCCATCGAGTCGGTGATGCCATCCAGCCACCTCATTCTCTGTCTTCCCCGTCTCCTCCCACCCCCAATCGCTCCCAGCATCAGAGTCTTTTCCAGTGAGTCAACTCGTCGCATGAGGTGGCCAAAGTATTAGAGTTTCAGCTTTAGCATCAGTCCTTCCAATGAACACCCAGGATTGATCTCCTCTAGAATGGACTGGTTGGATCTCCTTGCAATCCAAGGGACTCTCAAGAGTCTTCTCCAGCACCACAGTTCAAAAGTATCAATTCTTCGGCGATCAGCTTTCTTCACAGTCCAACTCTCACATCCATACATGACCACAGGAAAAACTAAATAAAGACTTTGCAAATAGACAATGCTGTTTTGTGCTTGTTTGAAGATGGTGATAAATATAACTCATATTTCAAAGTGAATTACAACTTTAAAATGTATTTTCAACAAGCATCTACTTCTCAGAATAATCTTGTGATATAGGAACTGTTTATATTAACATTTTACAGGTAAGAAGTTTGAAATTTAGGGAAGTTAAATAATTTACCCAAAGAGCCAAAAATTCAATAAGTATTTTTTTGTAAGGCATTTTCCTACATAATGTTCAGATTTTTACTTATATCCCAATCCCATTGTCACAACCATCTAACAACCCCGATTATCTGCTGATTGGCTCCTTGATAATTATCACACATCTGAGCCATTATGGATTGAGAAGCCCCTGTTTGGGCATTTTTTCAAATAATACATCAATTAGTTTTCTTCCTGAAATATTCCAACTGTCTTTTGCTCATATAAACAAACAGACAAACAAAATAAATGCCATTCTTCAATATTACATCTTATGTCTTACAGATTTGGAAGAGAGATAATGTTAGTATTTTTCCAAATACCATTAACTGTTCATGGATGTAATAGGACTCTCTACCTCTGATCATGCAATTGGGCAATCAAAATCTTTCCAATTCTGAAATTTCATTTCATTTACTTATTGCTTTTAATTTTATCAGAGTGTTGTTATTGTATTCTTCAGTTGCCCAGTTGTGTCTGACTCTTTGCAACCCCATGGACTGAAGCATGCCAGGCCTCTTTGATCTTCCCATCTCCCAAAGTTTGCCCAAGTTCATGTTCATTGCATCAGTGATGTCATCCATCCATCTCATCCTCTGATACCCTCTTCTCCTTCTGCCCTCAATCTTTCCCAGAATCAGAGACTTTTCCAATGAGTCAGCTGTTCCCATCAGATGACCAAAATACAAGAGTTTCAGCATCAATCCTTCCAACAAGTATTTAGGGTTGATTTCCCTTAAGATTGACTGGTTTGATCTCTTTCCTGTGCAAGGGACTCTCAGAAGTCTTCTCCAGCACCACAGTTCAAAGGCATCAGTTTTTCAGCTCTCTGCATTCTTTTTGGTCCAGCTCTCAGAGTTTTATCAGAGCAGCACCAATCAGTTCAGCAAAAAAGCATTTTGTGTGTATGTGTTTGTGTGTGTGTGTGAAAGAGAGGGAGAGAGAAGAGGAGGAGAGAGAAAGAGAGACAGGAGCATCTTATATAGCTAGCCACTTTACAATTCATAACAGTTTTGACTAATTCTAATTCGACTAGATCCAAATCTTGAATATTTTGTTAGGAATTATCTCCGCTGCCAAGTAGAAAGAAATCATGGTACATCTTAGCATCCTCATATTTCATTTATTGCCCTTTTTATGTACTGTTTCTGGTTTTACTTCTTCTGCCACTCTCCTCAACTTGAATCACCAGAGATCTTTGGTTTGCATATTTCTCTCATATTTCAAAATGAGACTATACCCTATCCAGATAGATATATGTCTTACTCCTGGTCATCTAGATAGGATAATCTTTCCTGGACAATTTTCCAAGGTAATGTCTCTCTTGAAATTCCTTATTTAAAACTCGTATAGCTATCTGTTCATTAATTCATTCACACATTCAGAGCCCTTTATCAAGTATCTGTCATGTGCTACACAGTGTGATGGGCTTCCCTTGTGGCTCAGCTGCTAAAGAATCCTCCTGCAACATGGGAGACCTGGGTTTGATCCCTGGGTTGGGAACATCGCCTGGAGAAGGGAAATGCCACCCACTCTAGTATTCCGGCCTAGAGAATTCCATGGACTACAGTTCATGGAGTCACAAAGAGTTGGACACGACTGAGCGACTTTCACACAGTGTGATAAATTAAAAACAATAATAATCTTAGGCGATAATACTAAAATATAACAGTGAAGACAGGAATGTCTACTATCCTTTTCATCATGTTATGTGTTATTAATTCTGTGTATGGGATTTATGTATTTATGAGGATATATGCATGCGTGAATTTTCTCGTATGCATATATGAGAAAACTTGTATAAACATATATTTTTTTTTGTTTTGTGGCTTTTAAAGGCTTGAAAAGCATTACTCTATTTATAATCTTCTGCATTTGACAGAGCAGAGATAATTATGAATAACTATAATGTATTTAAAGGTGACCTGAAATATACACAAATCCATTCTTCATGCTAATGAATGTGTGTTTTTTAGAGCCAGAAGAATGCAGTCACTAGGTGGCATCTCTGTGCTATAGTCGCTATTGAAGACTCACAGGTGTCCTTTTTGTTGATACTTTTTATCATCTTCTTGCCTCCTACAGTAATATTTACCAGAGTGTGATTTGTGCTAACCCCTTGAACAAAGGTTGCTTCTATAGACTTAATAGCAACATATGAAATTGTTGCTCATACCCACTGCCAATTGAAAAATGAAAAATATAGCTTTATTACTGAAATACACTATATCACACTATCTATTTGCATTTAATATTTCATTTGTTTGAGACTAAGAAATATGGAAAATGACACAGTGATTAGGACATTGTTAGTTATAAAAAAAAAACCCTGAAATCAAGTTCTTTGCTAGTTTAGAACTTTAGGTGTGTCTCAACTCTTTCAAAATATTGATTAATAAGTTGTGGTTCTTGTCCTCAAGGAACTTCCATTCTCCTGGGAATATAGACTGTAGAGTGATTGGCCAGATGATCTTAAAATTTGCTACCAACTCTTAAATTTGATGACTTTCCTGTAAAAAGTGTATAAAAGGTTTATAGATCTAAATCAGCTGTGAAATTGCCTTAGTGTTCTTTATGAGCTTAGTTAAATTGACTATTTTCCAGTCAGATGCATGCATATCACTTTTGTGAATATAGTTTATTCTGAAATATCTGCACTGAATCCAGGAATTTAGAATGAATATTCAGCTCAGACATAAGTCTTGGCCCAGGTCAGAAGCCCTGAAACTAAGCTCAAGTGAAAGAAAGCACTTCTACAAATTCCCATACGATCAGGTTACTAATTAAAATTCCCAAGACTGGCAAGTCCATCTAACTTGTCCGTCACTCTGGCAAATTGCATAAACCATGGGTCTTGTGCATGCAATGTAAAAATTTCCACTGGGCTCATTTAACCAGAGAGAAATGACCTTTTCAAAGCCCGCTAGATTGGGATGGAGTGACAGAAAGCTCCTTGGAGTAGATAAAAGTAGGATACCTTTTACCTTCTTAAGGTAGATTTCACATCACTTTTCCATTTTCTCCTTGTGCACTTTCCTGTTGCCTTTCACTGTCTCAGCCCTACCTGTAACACCAGATAGGAGCTGTGGATTAGTGGACTTTACATATTTTTCATCCAGTTATTTTTCACAGTTAGTAGTACACATAAACCAAAATTAGGTGCTACTTCAAGAACTTAGAAATATGTCTGCCTTCCAAGAGTAAAGTGCAAAGACTTAAACTTTACCTACAGCAAAGAAGGGTTATAGACCTTTGTCTTATAAACAGTTTGCAGATCCTAACCTGTCTAATTAAAGAATGTCAGGTGGGGATTAGTAGGCTGCCAAGGGAATCATTGAAACAAAATCATTTATTGTCCATCTAAGTCCTGTACAGGAGAGTTCATTGTTGTTTTTGGCAGACAAATGCACCTGGCTTTACCTCATAGAGAACAATGGACTCCTGGGGCTGAATCTGATTCTAGGCTTGATGAGGAACATTATGATAACCGGAAAGAAGGTTAGCATGACTTAGTGTGGACAGCACTGAGGTGAAAATCCAAACCACAGTCATTATCATTCATTAAACACTTACACTGTGGTGGACACTGTATTAAATAATTTAAAATATATTATTTCAGATAACCTTCATGACAACCCTAAGAGTATATATTTTCATCCCAAGTCACAGAAGAAACTGAAGTTTGAAGAGTTAATAAGTGAGCAAGCCATTTGTTGCCAGGCTTTATCTGACTCAAAATCCTGTGATCTTAAAAATACACCAGTTTCTCAGCTGAGATTTCTCACCCATGCTGTTAAGGGCTCACAAATTCTATGAGAATTCTGAGATTTTATCTTTCTTTTTTTTTAATGATTATCCTTTCCTTTTCCCAATGATAATCATCAAAATATGTTGCCAGATTAAAAAAAATACATTTTATTTACAGTGAATAATGAACAAACTTTAAGAATTCCAAGTCTATGCACATAGTCTCATGTCCACAAGATCATATTACTGTTTTAAAAGGAATTCATACATATCTCAGGAAACACTGTATCAAAATAAGCTAAGACGTCATTTTGAATTTGACTTTGTGATTTACTACCTGTGTGATCCATAATTTCTCTGAGCCTCAGTTTCTTCTATAAAATTAAGATTAAAATATATCCCTATTAGGGCTTTGAGATATATAAAAAATATATAAACTCTAATGTTCTTAATAAAGGTAAATATCAGTGGTATGTTAGTTTGCTTTCAGGAGAATGATCTGATCAAACACAGTTTTTAATATACATTTCGATAGCATATATTCTTCAGCTTCTTCTAAATTTATGCAGCAAGGTTCCTTCACCCAATTCTAACAGTTAGAGAACATAGGAAAAATAGGTCTCTGGTCTTAAAAAACTAAGAACCAGACTCTAAGTAATGGCTGATTCGCCAAGATAAAAACCACTCTGGGTACTTCTCCTTATAACTTCACTTTTTGGGAAGTAGAGATGGGAACAGATTTCTGCATCAGTCAGACAGAAAATAGGTATGAAAATATAGTCAACAAACTAGTGAACTAAACATGCTCAGTTTATACACACACACACAAAAATCCCAGACTTTAATATTTTGAGTTATTATATGAAGTCTACTTATAAGATAATACAACTTAAATATGACATTAATTTCTCCTGTCAGGATAAATTAATGTCATACTTATTATTTTGCTATGTATTTATGGTATTTCTTATCCATGTTATATTTACAACAAAACTGTTAGTTTTTTAATAACCATAGTTCGTTTTGTGTTTTATCCCTGTAATATATTTTATGTACACAATCTTAACATTTCTGTTAGTATTTGTTTCCAAGTATTACTTGATTTAATACTTAATAGTTTTTCTCTGAACAAACAAAATACAAATTTCATGTCGCTGATTTTCAGTCCTTGCCTATACTGCATTCAGCTGAATACCATTCAAAACAATGCAAAAATAAACACTAAAAAGTAGAGATTATTTTTCCTTAAATACAGTCCAGTTATTACAAATAATACGTTTTTATTTTTACTTTTTTAATAGAAGAAAGGAAGTGAATGAAAATCAGATTGTTGTATCCAACACCTTGGGACCTCATGGACTAAACAGTTCATGTAATTCTCTAGGCCAGAATATTGGAGTGGATAACCTTTCCCTTCTCCAGGGGATCTTTTCAACCCAGGGATCGAACCCAGGTCTCCCTCATTGTGGATGGATTCTTTACCAGCTGAGCCACAAGGGAAGCTCAAGTATACTAGAGTGGGCAGCCTATCCCTTCTCCAACAGATCTTCCTGACCCAGGAATCAAACCAGGGTCTCCTGCATTGCAGGCAGATTTTTTAGTAAAGCATCAAGTTAAATAATTTTATATTGCTTTACTTAAAAAATATTGGGGGGGCAGTAAGAACTATTTTTACATTTAATGTTCCAATCAGAACACATTTCATATCAAAAATATTTCAGTTCAATTCAGTCGCTCAGTCGTGTCTGACTCTTTGCGACCCCATGAATCACAGCACGCCAGGCCTCCCTGTCCATCACCAACTCCCAGAGTTCACTCAAACTCATGCCCATCGAGTCGGTGATGCCATCCAGCCATCTCATTCTCTGTCGTCCCAGTCTCCTCCCACCCCCAATTCTTCCTAGCATCAGAGTCTTTTCCAGTTAGTCAACTCGACGCATGATGTGGCCAAAGTATTGGAGTTTCAGCTTTAGCATCAGTCCTTCCAATGAACACCCTGGATTGATCCCCTTTAGAATGGACTGGTTGGATCTCCCTGCAGTCCAAGGGACTCTCAAGAGTCTTCTCAAGCAAAAATATTAATTTTCGTATAATTGACAGTTATTTTTAAGATGTAACATTTGATTCTACAAAATGGAAGGAATATTTCTATTTTGAGAGAAAACCTCATTTTAGTTTGAGAATAAACAACAATAATGGTACTTTAGTTAAGAAAACTATCATGGAGCTTCTCATGAATCACATTTTATAATTTATATCCATGCAAAATTTCAATAGTTTCCACTTTAACCCATTCCCAATGAATCCACCCATGTCTACAGCATGCAATTATACTGTGTATACTAAAATATGAAACTCTAAAATGGATGTATTCTTTGAGGTTTCTTTTTTCTAAAATGCTCAAATAGAACTTGTTCAACTTAAGTTTGCATGAAAAAGAAGAAAGATATGCCTTATTATGTGTTTATTTACACTACAAGGCTATTCATATCAGTTATATTTAATATTGGCTCTGTGTGTCTTTCACTAATCATCTTGGTGAAAACACATATGCTGATATTTTGTGACCATGAGAACATTAGCAAAAGGATATCTCTCTCTTTGATTCAGCTTACCTCAACACAACCAGAGAAGCATTCCCTATCAGATGATTTATTTTACAACATCCTGACAGGGATCTACATAGAATCAATAAGTAAAAATAATGCTTCAACTCTGTGGAACTTCTGTGGAAGTCTCAGGGCTCTTGAAAAATAAATACTTTTCACTTTGTTTAGTTGAGCCTCTGATGAACAATTAAATGCAATGCACGTGATGTGTAACAGTGAAACAAAGGCTTTTGAAGATAGAGGGAAATTTATATACTTGGACACAAACACTAGCTTATTTTGAGACAAACTGTTTCTATAGGTCAAATAGATTTGGAGACTCTTGAGTACTAGGTCATTGTTTGAAAATTTGGGTTATACATTAAGCACACTAGAGATGCTGGGGAGGAAAAAAAAACCTGCAATAAACAAACCTGATAAATTGTTTAATTCAGGATTTCCTAACCTCACTTAAGCATAGAATGTTACTCTTCCTTTTGTATTAACCAATCACCCAGCTTTGCACAGTTTATTAGGCTGAATGTGCTATGGATTGCAGATAAGGTGTCTGAAAAGCAATCAAAATGCGTTGTCTTCATTTAACTGCCTCTCCCAAGTCAACACTCCAACAGTTCTTTGTAGTATGGATAGGTAAAGTCATCAAGTCAATCCCAGAAGTTAGCCCTAGAAAGAAATAGAGGAAAACAACAGAATAGGAAAAACCAGAGATCTCTTCAAGAAATTTAGGGATTCCAAGGGAAAATTTCATGCAAAGATGGGCTCAATAAAGGACAGAAATGGTATGGACCTAACAGAAGCAGAAGATATTAAGAAGAGGTGGGAAGAATACACAGAAGAACTGTACAAAAATGATCTTCACGACCAAGATAATCATGATGGCGTGATCACTGACCTAGAGCCAGACATCTTGGAATGTGAAGTCAAGGGGGCCTTAGAAAGCATCACTATGAACAAAGCTAGTGGAGGTGATGGAATTCCAATTGAGCTATTTCAATTCCTGAAAGATGATGCTGTGAAAGTGCTGCACTCAATATGCCAGCAAATTTGGAAAACTCAGTAGTGGCCACAGGACTGGAAAAGGTCAGTCTTCATTCCAATCCCAAAGAAAGGCAATGCCAAAGAATGCCCAAACTACCGCACAATTTCCCTCATCTCACACGCTAGCAAAGTCATGCTCAAAACTCTCAAAGCCAGGCTTCAGCAATATGTGAACTGTGAACTCCCAGATGTTCAAGCAGGTTTTAGAAAAAGCAGAAGAACCAGAGATGAAATTGCCAACATCTGCTGGATCATGGAGAAAGCAAGAGAGTTCCAGAAAAACATCTATTTCTGCTTCATTGACTATGCCAAAGCCTTTGACTGTGTGGATCACAGTAAAGTGTGGAAAATTCTGAAAGAGATGGGAATCCCAGACCACCTGACCTGCCTCTTGAGAAACCTGTATGCAGGTCAGGAAGCAACAGTTAGAACTGGACATGGAACCACAGACTGGTTCCAAATAGGAAAAGGAGTACGTCAAGGTTGTATATTGTCACCCTGCTTATTTAACTTATATGCAGAGTACATCATGAGGAACGCTGGGCTGGAAGAAGCACAGGCTGGAATCAAGATTGCTGGGAGAAATATCAATAACCTCAGATACGCAGATGATACTACCCTTATGGCAGAGAGTGAAGAGGAACTAAAAAGCCTCTTGATGAAACTGAAAGAGGAGAGTGAAAAGGTTGGCTTCAAGTTCAACATTCAGAAAACTAAGATCATGGCATCTGGTCCCATCACTTCATGGGAAATAGATGGGCAAACAGTGGAAACAGGGTCAGACTTTATTTTTGGGGGCTCCAAAATCACTGCAGATGCTGATTGCAGCCATGAAATTAAAAGACTCTTACTCTTTGGAAGCAAAGTTATGACCAACCTAGATAGTATATTACTATCAGAGACATTACTTTGCCAACCAAGGTCCGTCTAGTCAAGGCTATTTTTTTTCCCGTGGTCATGTATGGATGTGAGAGTTGGACTGTGAAGAAAGTTGATCGCTAAAGAATTGGTGCTTTTGAACTGTGGTGCTGGAGAAGACTCTTGAGAGTCCCTTGGACTGCAGGGAGATCCAGCCAGTCCATTCTAAAGGAGATCAATCCTGGGTGCTCAGTGGAAGGACTTATGCTAAAGCTGAAACTGCAATACTTTGGCCACCTCATGCTAAGAGGTGACTCACTGAAAAGACTCTGATGCTGGGAAAGATTGGGGGCAGGAGGAGAAGGGGACGACAGAGAGTGAATTGGCTGGATGGCATCACCAACTCGATGGACATGAGTTTGAGTGAACTCTGGGAGTTGGTGATGGACGAGGAAGCCTGGTGTGCTGTGATTCATGGGGTCGCAAGGAGTTGGACACGACTGAGTGACGGAACTGAACTGATGGTGAGCATTGTAACATTGTTTCAGGCCAAGAGGGTTTTACTGACTAAAACTGTGCCTAAGGAGACAAGTCAAGGCTTGAGAGAATTATGTATACATGCAACCTTACAAACTTCAGCTCCAAGTGTATCTTTCTTTTCCAAAAGATCTGGCTTCTGACTGAATAACCATAGGTCATATCTAATTATATTTTCAAATTCACAAACAAAACCCTGAAGTTTATTTATTTTTTATTTTTTTTCATTTATTTTATTGGAGGCAAATTATCTTACATTAATATATTGGTTGGTTTTGCCATACATTGACATGAATCCACCCCGGGTGTACACGTGTTCTCTTTCTTGAACCCCCCTCCCACCTCCCTCTTCCCCATATCCTCCCTCCATGTCATCCCCGTGCACCAGCCCCAAGCATCCTGTATCATGCGTCGAACCTGGACTGGTCACTTATGATAATATACATGCTACAATGCCGTTCTCCCCAATCATCCCACCTTCACCCTCTCCCACAGAGTCCCAAAGACTGTTCTATATGCCTATGTCTCTTTTGCAGTCTCGTATACAGGGTTCAGGTTACCATCTTTCTAAATTCCATATATATGCGTTAGTATACTATATTGATGTTTTTCTTTCTGGCTTACTTCACTCTGTATAATAGGCTCCAGTTTCTTCCACCTCATTAAAACTGATTCAAATGCATTCTTTCTGATGGCTGAAAAATACTCCATTGTGTATATGTACCAAAGCTTTCTTATCCATTCATCTGCAGATGGACATCTAGGTTGCTTCCATGTCCTGGCTATTACAAACAGTGCTGCAATGAACATTGGAGTACATGTGTCTCTTTCAATTCTGGTTTCCTCGGTGTGTATGCCCAGGAGTGCGATTGCTAGATCATATGGCAGTTCTATTTCCAGTTTTTTGAGGAATCTCCACACTGTTCTCCAAAGTGGCTGTACTATTTTGCATTCCCACCAACAGTGTAAGAGGGTTCCCTTTTCTCCACACCCTCTCCAGCATTTATTGTATGTAGACTTTTGGATAGCAGCCATTCTGACTGGTGTGAAATGGTATCTCATTGTGGTTTTGATTTGCATTTCTCTGATTATGAGGGATGTTGAGCATTTTTTCATGTGTTTGTTAGCCATCTTTATGTCTTCTTTGGAGAAATGTCTGTTTAGTTCTTTGGCCCATTTTTTGATTGGGTCACTTAGTTTTCTGTAATTGAGCTGCAGGAGCTGCTTGTATATTTTGGAGATTAATCCTTTATCAGTTGCTTCATTTGCTATTATTTTCTCCCATTCTGCAGGCTGTCTTTTCACCTTGCTTAGAGTTTCCTTTGCTGTGCAGAAGCTTTTGATTTTAATTAGGTCCAATTTGTTTATTTTTGCTTTTATTTCCAATATTCTGGGAGGTGGGTCTTGGAGGATCCTGCTGTGATTTATGTCAGAGAGTGTTTTCCCTTTGTTCTCCTCTAGGAGTTTTACAGTATCTGGTCTTACATTTAGCTCTCTAATCTTTGAGAAGGTAAATAAAATTGAGAAACCACTATCCAGACTCATCAGGAAAGAAAGGGAGAAGAACCAAATCAATAAAATTAGAAATGAAAATGGAGAGATCACAACTGACAACACAGAAATACAAAGGATTATTAGAGAATACTATCAGCAACTATATGGCAATAAAATGAATAACTTGGAAGAAATGGACAAATTCCTAGAAAAGTACGCCTTGCCAAAACTGAACCAGGAAGAAATAGAAAATCTGAACAGACCCATCACAAGCACGGAAATAGAGGAAGTAATCGGAAAGCTTTCAGCAAACAAAAGCCCAGGTCCAGATGGCTTCACAGCTGAATTCTACCAAAAATTTAGTGAAGAGCTAACACCTATTCTACTCAAACTCTTTCAGAAAATTGCTGAGGAAGGAAAACTTCCAAACCCCTGAAGTTTAAATGAATCACTTTTACTTATTTGTTGATTATTTCAATGTATTTTGCCCTCTGAAAGTGAGAAAAACAAGTTGATAGAACTTCATACATGTGGCAAGATGCTGATTTATATTTAACTTTAACATATAAATAATTAATGTGTTTTATTCTAACAAAGGGTTTTGTGTTATTTACAATAGCTGTAATTATATCTATAAAGGGAAGATATGTAAATGGTCCCTATATATTTTTTCCTCCTTCTCTTCTCTGCTTATGTTTCATGATGTTTTTTTACTATTTATATTTTTGTGAATGTTGTCTTTTCAATCTCATGTTGTATATTCTGGCATTTTTTGACATATTACCAAGAAGTAGACATATTAATACAGAAGCATTGTTTTTTCAGTTGTAAAGGGCCCATAGAGATCACCTAGTTTTCATTTTATAGATA
Organism: Moschus berezovskii; assembly: GCF_049115385.1. Lineage (NCBI taxonomy): Eukaryota > Metazoa > Chordata > Mammalia > Artiodactyla > Moschidae > Moschus > Moschus berezovskii. Next base: position 47,939,790 of record NC_142463.1, on the reverse strand, counting down.
GATAAGGTAAGATTTCTCAAGACTGAATGACTTGTCTGGTGTCATGCAGATATTAGAAGCAGAGTTGAGTGATAAAACCTAGGTTTAATATTTCTCAATTCAGGGCAAATCTATTTGACAAACCAGAAAACTGGCAGTTGAGATCTGCAGCAATATTCCATACAGTGGTATCATTTAGACCTCAAATTATATTATCTTCTTGAAAATATTTACTTCATCATAAGGTTAAAGTTTATTTTATTCATTGAATTATCAGGGATAAGTTAGGAATTTGGGGTTAGCATATATGGATAGGGGAACCTGGCAGGCTACAGTCCATGGGGTCGCAAAGAGTCAGACATGATTTAGTGACTATCACTTTCACTACTATATATGAATATATGAAATAGATAATCAACAAGGACCTCTTGTATAGCACAGGGAACTCTACTCAATATTCTGTAATAACTAATATGGGAAAAAATATGAAAAAGAATGAAAATATGCATATGTATAACTGAACCACTTTGCTGTATACCTGAAACTAACAAATTATAAAGCAACTACACTTGAATAATAATTTAAAAAAACACTAATATGTCATTGACAATAATATGTATAATAGAGCTGTAGCCACATTAATCTATGACATGGTGAATTAAAAGTTAACATCATTTTTCTGAAATATATTTATATGTACAGAATAAATTGTGCAATTTCTTTTTTGAACAATTTGTACAAAATTGTATTGTACAATTGACTGTTTTGGCATTGTATTTGATTTTTTTGGTTCATGAACATTTCTCTGTTATTTGTTACAATCTGTTAACAAATAAACACTTTATATTTGTAAACTGAAGTTTAAGTCAATAAACAGAATCACATTATTTGCCAGTTGAGTAAAATTTAATGTTGAGAAGTTTTGGTTAAATAATCAGTGGCCCATATGTTGATCTAGCATTCATTATGGCTTAAATATTTTGGTTCAGGTGTTTCAGTGTAGGGAAGTGTAAACTTTATTTTGTGGTTGAGCTTTTTCTCTATCACTGCACTAGACAGAGATGACTACTAGGTCTCTTTCTGCCTGAATATTCTCACTGATTGGTAGTAACCATCTGGAACAAATGTTGGGAAGGATGCCATGGTTCTGTCAGGCTCAAGAAGAAATAATGCTGGATAATGGAACCAATGTTTCTGTCCCCACTAGAATATAAGCATGCATCATGAAGGCAGGAACATTGTTTGTTTTCTGTTGCATTCTGAGTGCCTATGATAGTGCCATATGTGTGTGTGTGAATATATACATTATATTACATTATATACACATTATATTACACATATATAATAATGTGTGAAGTGAGAAAGGAGAATAGCAATACACATGATAAATCTTTGTCTTCTCTGTACTAAGTGATTATATACTTCCAAGGTCTATAAGTCAAAATCCCTGTGTATGTGTTGAAATATGATGATCCAGTTCACATTTTAAAAATAATTTTATGAATACAAAAAAAAAAAACAAGTCAAACTGATTTAAACATATGGAAAGGTATCACAAACCCAATAAATTCCAACAAAAGGCTTGATTTTTAAAAGACTATTCTGTTAAGGAAAGTTTATTTTGCTACATAGAATAAACTCTTGCTGAAAACTAACATTAATTTTAAAAAAGAGAGAGAGAGAAAACAAAAAAGCCTGAATCCTGAAGTGTCTTCAAGGTCTTTGTATTTATCCTCCTGCCTCAGAAGTCAGCAGTCAGTGGAGGGTTTCTCACTGATAGCGAATGGATTTGCCTTTGAAGTGACTTTGGCTAGAACTGGCTGCATCCCAAATTTGAAAATAATGGAAGTCAAGAGACGTGGCAGGCAGCTGGATAGTGGGCACCCCCCATGACTATCTCCACTGAATATACTCCCTATGGTGGAGTAATCACCTTGAGGTCTCCCATGATTAAGGCAAATAATCTTATGAGTGGTCATGAGTATGCACATTGATTTGGTTTGGCAGATTGCATAATCGACTGCAAATTACCTTTTGGAAATGACTGGCTATACCCAGTGAGCAGAAGAAATGGAAGCAAGGGGATCTGGCAGATAGCAGGTACCCATAGCAGCTGTATGAGTTACATTCCCATAATATACTGATGAAGAGAGCCAAACCTGGACCTTTCATAGCTGTGCTTTTCATTTTTGATATTTGGAGGGACTGCAGGAGGTTGCTGCACACTCAAGCAGTGTGTGGATAGCAGCGCTATCCTTCAGGACAGCAGCACAGCAGAGTGTCAATATCCTACTTATATTGGTACACCTCTTGAAGCATGATGTATGCATCCCTTTTCTTTATACCCAGCAGAAAAGCACAACACCTGCTCCACTGATAATTGGATACCAGCCTTGTCTGATGAAAGGATATTAATTTTCACTTCATAGATGAAAAGACCTTGGGAAGTCAACTAGTCCATCACGGTATCTTACTACAGGATACTTCCTAACCCGAAAGGAAGTGTTTGAGAGAGACAAAGCCATGTTTTACATTGTTGTGATTTTGAGTGCAATGAACTTCATCATGACTCATGCAGAGAACTGCTAAACCATTCCCAGGAAATGGGATACTAGATGACCATTACCTCTCAGCTGTGAGACAGTTCTTATTGTTCTGTTTGTACATTTGATTAGACAGGCCCAAGCTCAGACTTATAGAAACAATATTCATTTCAATAATTACTAATAAACTCATTTGAGTTTTTAATACTTTGTTAGGGGCCATGGAGGCTATTAGCTCATAAGTTTTAATGCAGCATATATTTGTTTCTGTAACATAAAAAGATATGAGATGAATTCTATCTCATTTAGCTCCTATTCTGAATGAAACATAGAAATTATACCATTTAACATTCTCTTCTGAAAGAAACAGATATTAACAAATTGAAAAGGATATTCTATTCATAGAAAATAGTGTTTTATTTTACCTGCGATATCTTGTTTGATCTACGGTCATCTTTCTGTAAGAAGAATGTATTTACATCTGTATATTTTACAATTATGTATTTTTCTTTGTCTTTTCTATCTAGCTTATTAAAACAGTGGAGATTATATATTTAAAACAAAACAAAATATGAGTTCTTAAACCACCAAAATTTAGAGAAACAACAAACTAGTTCTAGTCTGGGGAATCATTTACCTTGATTATGTGAAAGTAATTTATTCATCTGATCTCAATAAAGAGATTAGCCCTCAGTTTCAAAAAGGTTCTCAATTTGTCTTAAGAACAACATATTTTGAAAAAATTTAAACTATGAAATAAGCATGCATTTTCTTCTGAAAGGAGAAATATATATTTCAAACAGTCCGCAGGGTAAGCCCTGATCTTCCCATATTTATTTATGATAGCATATGGTATTATTTCAGAAAACTATATGAATAAAGAATATCATAAAGATATATGTTGTTTGCTGAATAAATGTGTCTCTTTCATCCAGAAAGAATGGTTTCTCTTTACCCAAGAATAGCACCATCTGCCAATTGATTAATATTTACCAGCCCAGTATGTAAAGTATTAGCTAACATCCTTCAACTAAATATGCATTTCTTATTGGAAATGTCAACATTAATAAGCTTTTCCCCCAATTCTTTCTAGTATTTGGAGTTAGATAGTATTCTGAAAATGGACACACTGTGCTCTGCTTATCTAATTCATAAAAGCTAATGCTTCAAATAGAAACCGAATTAAGCACATCGAAATTGAATGCCTTGTTTTGATTGATCAATTTTCTAGTATAGAGGGTAAATGTTAGCAAAGTTGCAGGTGGTTTAACTATGTAGGAAGGGGTCTAGTGGAATGTGATGACTGCTTATAAAGTAGGGATTTACACATTTATTCTGTTGGTAGGTTATCTTCGGACTCTAGCAGGTAAATAATGAATTCTTGCCTTGCTACTGATCTACTGCATATCTCCCTAGCTCAGCCAGGACCTGTAGTGTTATTTGAACAGAATGAGCAGATAATCAAACATCCTGTTTTTACAGAATTGTCCCAATTTAGGGTCTTTCAGGACCCACCAGGATGCCTATTTGAGATGTTTTCTTTCTGAAAGGCATTATATTGGAATAAAAATAAAAGAATACAGTCTGTCATAATCCCAGCCCAAGGAAATGTGAATTCTGTCCCCCTTACAGTTTTCAAAGAAGTAAAAGTAAAACCAGGAAAGGAAGAAGTTATACAAGAAAAAGATATCACACTTCTAGGCAATAAGTATTTTCATACTTTCTATCCCCTCTTTCACTACCCACTGTTGTTCTCAAACCAAAAAGCAACACATTATCATTTCTGATTTCAGGACTTTTCTAAGTTTCCATGACTACCTTTCCCAAACTAATTGCAGATGCCAATGGAGCCCATTTCTGTCCCTTTAACTCCACTATTCCTTCTGATTTCTGATGCCCTATTTCCATATTGCTTTACTTATATGTTGTTCATCACTACTCTTTCTGTCTATCTTGGAATATAATACATTACTTAGAATTGCCCCTTTCTGTTAAACTGGGCAGGAACCCCTCATTGACCATTGACATCTTATATAGGAAAAGGAAATAAGAAAAATTATAATAAAGGAGTAAATTACCAGCCAGAGGCAGCATCTAGAATAATTTTCTGTCAAAAAACAAAATGTTGGAATAATTATCAATTACTTTCATATTATCAGTTATTTTTATCAGGTATTCATTATTGGAGAATTGGTGGCACATTTTCAGTGTCTACCATGTTCTCATTAAATGTTGATAGAACAGTTGAACTGTTGCTTTATTGCAGTTGTTCCTTAGGAAAATGCTGATATCATCTTGTCAACATCACTATCCTCTTATTTTTCTTTCTCCTTTACATACAATTATATAGATAGTTTTCTCTTCCCTTCTTGTTCTTCCCCCTTATTTTCGAAGTTACTAGATTACTAAATTTTCTGGGTTCCCCAAATCCAAACCTTTGATGATCAAATCTGCTTATTACCTAACTTATTACCTACAGTATATACTACTGTAGATAATTAGAAGAATAGGGTATCAGTGAGGGAGCCTGGACTTAGAGGATGCTTCAAGAAAGAAGTGGATCTGTGCAATGAGTTTAACCAACTGTATAGTTTGAGGAAACAGTCCCTGCAAGACTGCCTTCACTTCAGACACAGCCATAAGTTTGTGGATCCCCAGGACCACCTTGACTTCAAACCAGCTGGCTATAAATTCAAGGATCCCCATCTTCATCCTTGGGTATGATAATGCACTGGAGAGACTCAAGTACTCATTGAAAGATATTATGCTTACAGTTAATACAGAGACAGTATACAGAAAATCAGCCAACAGAACAAATACAGAGGGTAAAATCTAGGAAGGATCCAAATACAGTTTCTGGACATCTTCTCTTTGTGGAGTCACAGATGGTTTTACCTCTTCTGGCCATAATGTGCAAGGACACACACAGAGTATTGTCAACAAGGGAAGCTCACTTGAGCATTGGTCAAGTGAGCTTTTTTAACTACATCCTGCCCACATTGATAACTTTGTTTTCCAGCACCTCACAAAGGTCAAGCCACCTTTAATCATCAGTTTTTCCAGAGGTCAGAACTGAAAAAATGTGGCCTCAAAGCCCAGGTCATACATCATGTTTCTAGATTATCTGGTGGAGGCCAAATCCCAAAGAAAGGCAATGGCAAAGAATGCTCAAACGACCACACAACTGCACTCATCTCACACGCTAGTTAAGTCATGCTCAAAATTCTTCAAGCCAGGCTTCAGCAGTACGTGAACCGTCAACTTCCAGATGTTCAAGCAGGTTTTAGAAAAGGCAGAGGAACCAGAGATCAAATTGCCAACATCCGCTGGATCATGGAGAAAGCAAGAGAGTTCCAGAAAAACTTCTATTTCTGCTTCATTGACTATGCCAAAGCCTTTGACTGTGTGGATCACAATAAACTGTGGAAAATTCTGAAAGAGGTGGGAATAGCAGACCACCTGCCCTGCCTCTTGAGAAACCTGTATGCAGGTCAGGAAGCAACAGTTAGAACTGGACATGGAACAACAGACTGGTTCCAAATAGGGAAAGGAGTACGTCAAGGCTGTATATTGTCACCCTGCTTATTTAACTTCTATGCAGAGTACATCATGAGGAACGCTGGGCTGGAAGAAGCACAGGCTGGAATCAAGATTGTCAGGAGAAATATCAGTCACCTCAGATATGCAGATGATACCACCCTTATGGCAGAGAGTGAAGAGGAGCTAAAAAGCCTCTTGATGAAACTGAAAGAGGAGAGTGAAACGGTTGGCTTGAAGCTCAACTTCCAGAAAACAAAAATCATGGCATCTGGTCGCATCACTTCATGGGAAATAGATGGGCAAACAGTGGAAACAGTGTCAGACTTTATTTTTTTGGGTTCCAAAATCACTTCAGATGCTGATTGCAGCCATGAAATTAAAAGACGCTTACTCCTTGGAAGGAAAGTTATGACCAACCTGACAGTATATTACAAAGCAGAGACATTACTTTGCCAACAAAGTCCGTCTAGTCAAGGCTATGGTTTTTCCCGTGGTCATGTATGGATGTGAGATTTGGACTGTGAAGAAAGCTGATCACCAAAGAATTGATGCTTTTGAACTGTGGTGCTGTGAAGACTCTTGAGAGTCCCTTGGATTGCAAGGTGATCCAACCAGTCCATTCTAAAGGAGATCAATTCTGGGTGTTCATTGGAAGGACTGATGCTAAAGCTGAAACTGCAATACTTTGGCCACCTCATGCGACGAGTTGACTCACTGGAAAAGACTCTGATGCCGGGAAGGATGGGGGCAGGAGGAGAAGGGGACGACAGAGAATGAGATGCCTGGACGGCATCACCGACTTGATGGACATGAGTTTGAGTGAACTCCGGGAGTTGGTGATGGACAGGGAGGCCTGGCGTGCTGTGATTCATGGGGTCGCAAAGAGTCGACACGACTGAGAGACTGAACTGAACTGAACTGAAAGCCCCCAGGAAAACAAAGATACTTCTATCAGGCAGGGCATTCCAGAGGCCTAGAGATCTCCTCCCAGGACCCAAAGGAAGAGTTCAAGCTTCTCTTTGTGTGATTCCAGATTTCACACTACAGAGTTGGAACTGAGTATTAAAGGAAAGAGGAGATTAGATGAGTAGAGAAGAGAAAAGTCATTTCAAGCAAAAAGATAGCAATCAGGAGTGGTTTGGAAGTATAAGTGAGTGAATGAAAGGGAATGCTAACATGAGCATCACAGTTTAGCTAAAGCAGGAGATGTTTTATAGAAAGATGAAGATGAATTTGTTGGACGAGAAAGAGGACACAGATTCTGAATGGCCTCAAAATTAAAGTAGATCTGAGTGATTGTGCTTTGAAGACATAAGAACTCAAGATCTTTAAAATTCTTGAACTGGTGAGATAAGTAGAATGACTGCTGCTGCTGCTGCTAAGTCACTTCAGTCATGTCCGACTCTGTGTGACCCCATAGACGGAAGCCCACCAGGCTCCCCCGTCCCTGGGATTCTCTAGGCAAGAACACTGGAGTGGGTTGCCATTTCCTTCTCCAATGTGTGAAAGTGGAAAGTGAAGTCGCTCAGTCATGTCCGACCCCTAGCGACCCCATGGACTGCAGCCTACCAGGCTCCTCCATCCATGGGATTTTCTAGGAAATAGTACTGGAGTGGCATGCCATTGCCTTCTCCGAAGTAGAATGACTAAAACCCTATATAAAGAAATTCCAAGTAGTCTCTTTATTTCTGGACCTCTCCCCCATTTTAAATAATGCTGATAATTATAAAGTACAAACAGGAGAATAATCAAAATGTTGAGGCCGTCTAGTCAAGACTATGGTTTTTCCAGTGGTCATGTATGGATATGAGAGTTGGACTATGAAGAAAGCTGAGCACCGAAGAATTGATGCTTTTGAACTGTAGTATTGGAGAAGACTCCCTAACACCATACACAAAAATAAACTCAAAATGGATTAAAGATCTAAATATAAGACCAGAAACTATAAAACTCATAGATGAGAACATAGGCTAAACACTCTTCGACATAAATCACAGCAGAATCCTCCATGACCCACCTCCCAGAATATTGGAAATAAAAGCAAAAATCAACAAATGGGACCTAATTAAAATTAAAAGTTTCTGCACAGCAAAGGAAACTATAAGCAAGGTGAAAAGACCGCCTTCAGAATGGGAGAAAATAATAGCAAATGAAGCAACTGACAAAGGATTAATCTCAAAAATATACAAGCAACTCCTGCAGCTCAATTCTAGAAAAATAAAGGACCCAATCAAAAAATGGGCCAAAGAACTAAACAGACATGTCTCCAAAGAAGACATAAATATGGCTAACAAACACATGAAAAGATGCTCAACATCCCTCATAATCAGAGAAATGCAAATCAAAACCACAATGAGATACCATTTCACGCCAGTCAGAATGGCTGCTATCCAAATGTCTGCTGCTGCTGCTGCTAAGTCACTTCAGTCGTGTCCGACTCTGTGTGACCCCACAGACGGAAGCCCACCAGGCTCCCCCGTCCCTGGGATTCTCCAGGCAAGAACACTGGAGTGGGTTGCCATTTCCTTCTCCAATGTGTGAAAAGTGAAAGTGTAGTCGCTCAGTCGAGTCCGACCCTTAGCGACCCCACGGACTGCAGCCTACCAGGCTCCTCTGTCCATGGGATTTTCTAGGCAAGAGTACTGGAGTGGCTTGCCATTGCCTTCTCCATCCAAATGTCTACAAGGAATAAATGCTGGAGAGGGTGTGAAGAAAAGGGAACCCTCTTACACTGTTGGTGGGAATGCAAACTAGTACAACCACTATGGAGAACAGTGTGGAGATTCCTTAAAAAACTGGAAATAGAACTGCCATACGACCCAACAATCACACTCCTGGGCATACACACTAAAGAAACCAGAATTGAAAGAGACACATGTATTCCAATGTTCATCGCAGCACTGTTTATAATAGCCAGGACATGGAAGCAACCTAGATGTCCATCTGCAGAAGAATGGATAAGAAAGTTTTGGTACATATACACAATGGAGTATTACTCAGCAATTAAAAGGAATACATTTGAATCAGTTCTAATGAGGTGGATGAAACTGGAGCCTATTATACAGACTAAAGTAAGCCAGAAAGAAAAACACCAATACAGTATACTAACACATATATATGGAATTTAGAAAGATGCAAATGATAACCCTGTATAGGAGACAGCAAAAGAGACACAGATGTATTGAACAGTCTTTGGGACTCTGTGGGAGAGGGTGAGGGTGGGATAATTTGGGAGAATGGCATTGAAACATGTATATTATCATATGTGAAACGAATCACCAGTCCAAGTTCGATGCATGATACAGGATGTGCAGGGCTGGTGTACTGGGATGAACCAGAGGGATGGGATGGGGAGGGAGTTGGGATGGGGGTTCAAGATGGGGAACATATGTACACCCAGGGCAGATTCATGTCCATGTATGACAAAACCAATACAATAATGTGAAGTAATTAGCCTCCAATTAAAATAAATAAAAAAAAATAAAAGAGTCCCTTGGACTGCAAGGAGATCCAACCAGTCCATTCTAAAGATCAGTCCTGGGTGTTCATTCGAGGGACTGATGTGAAGCTGAAAACTCCAATACTTTGGCCACCTGATGTGGAGAGCTGACTCATTTGAACAGACCCTGATGCTGGGAAAGACTGAGGGCAGGAGGAGAAGGGAATGACAGAGGATAAGGTGGTTGGATGGCATCACCGACACAATGGACATGGGTTTGGGTGGACTCCGGGAGTTGGTGATAGACAGGGAGGCCTGGTGTATTGCGGTTCATGGGGTCGCAAAGAGTTGGACATGACTGAGTGACTGAACTGAACTGAACTGAAGCAAAACTAGGATAGAAGAGGGAGAATTAAAGCATAGACAGTATGCTGCTGCTGCTAAGTCACTTCAGTCATGTCCGACTCTGTGCAACCCCATAGACGGCAGCCCACCAGGCTCCCCCGTCCCTGGGATTCTCCAGGCAAGAACATTGGAGTGGGTTGCCATTTCCTTAGACCTAGCAATATAAAGAAAATTTATTTGTCAATTAAAATAATATATAAATTAAATGATAAATATTTTCAGGAATTATTTTTGCATCAGTAAACATTCAGGAAGTAGATGACTCTTCCTCTATATTTCTAAATTAACTTGTAGAGGTTTTTGCATTGGATGATGGTGTGTCTTTCTATTTTTGAATTCTGTGGTTCTTTAAAAAACCCAGGATAATTTAGAAGAGGGAAGGCCTGGGTCTAGTCCATAGACATCTACTGGGAAATTTCATGAATATAGGTATGAAGTGATCCAATTTTGGAGTAGGGAGGCAGTAACGACCATAGGACAGAAGGATAAAAGATACATTTCAAAAGAGAAATGAACAGAATGTGGTGAATGGCTAGATGGGGAGCATGATTCTGAGAAAAATGCAAAGAATATCCATCTTTCAAGCATGAGTGACGATCCTAACTGTGAAACTGCTAGTAGAAACAGTCATCACAATGGAGAACAATCTTTATAAGAAAGATGGTGAATTCTTTCTTAAACATAGTGAGACACTTTACATTTAGACTACAGTGGGAGGCAAGTGACTTCTATTTTTGTTGCTTTAAGATTTTTGTTATGGCATTTATTACAGTATGATATTCGAACTACTTAAGTATCTGTGTCCTATACTTGATTCTGAGATTTTTGAAAATGGGGTCAAAGCTTCATATATTCTCTTGTTTTACAAAATCAGTTTTGTGTCTTGCTCATTTCCAGTAAATATTTTGGTATTAAATTAAGTATATAAACTGTAAGTGCATATGGGGAAACAATGGCAAAAGAATACTGACTGTTTAGAGAAAAGAAGGGAAAATTGCTGAATTAGGAGTCACGGAGTTGGAGAAACAGGAGAAAGATCAGGGCCCTGCATTGTTATGGATCCTTGAAACTTTTAAGATCAAAGGCTTGGCTGATTATGAGGTCTTGACAATGAGGATGGAGGAAAGACTTTTGTGTTTTTTTCAATAAAGGTTTAATTGATCGTTTTCCAGACACTATTGTAAATGGTTTAGAACATTCCATTAGAAGGAAAATGCCTCAGGGACACTTTTTCAGAGGCACACAGTTTCTCTTCCTTCCTCGTCTGAAACTCCTTCTTGCCTTTTAGTTTATATTTTCTCTAAATACAAACTAAACAAATCTTCGAGACAAGTGTCTCTTTCCTAGAATGCTAATAGAAGGAAAAACCAATAAATACATTCTTCTGTTTTGTTTTATATTTTATATATTTGGGGGCTGTCCTTTTTTTTTTTTTTTCCCATTCTGAAACTATAGCCCTTTGGGAATGAAAATTTGCTAGTATGGTGCCTATAGGCTAGAAATGTGGAGGGCTGATCTTTGCCATGAACATACTGAATGACTCCTCTGTCACTAAGACAGAGGGTGAGAAAAAAACACTCTTCTGTGAGTTCATGTTTTCACTTCAAGAGAAAAGGGTCAAGCCCTGAGGTGGTCACTAGAGGTTCTAAAATATGCCTTTTCTTGTCTTCTTCCCCATCATACTACTTACTTTATATCCATTATTTCCTTGTAGTCACTATTAACTTCCTTGTATTCATTTTTTATTTAATGAATAATAGTTGAACACTTGCTATGAGCCAGTCAATGTGCTGAGATCTTCCGTGAAATGCTTGCTATACATTTGGTTAAGGTTCTTTGGGCTGCATGTAAAAGAAAAGGCCAAGTTAAAGTTCCTTAAACAATGAGAAAATATTATTTCATATAACAAAAAAGCAACTCTAGAGTTAGTCAGTTCAGTGACTCAAGGAGTCTGCTCTTTCCATTAATTCTGTTCTGTGTTGGGATTAATGTCCCTTATCATCACAGACTGACTGCTGCAATTACAAGCTTTCCATGCAAACGTATCCATGTCCAAAGGAAGAAAAGGAACCATTGCTTCTTGTGTGTTTCCTTTCATCAGTGGGGAAATATTCCTCCAAATCCCATGACTGTCTTCCCTTCACATGTCATTGCTAAGTGCTGATTCAGTCTTTGTCAGAGCTGTCACAAGTCCCTTCCTAAATTAGTCACACACAAGGGGAATTACAAATTACATTACCTAGACTGGTTGAGGCTAACGGAGAGTTACATTACATATCTATAAATGCTGTTTTTTTATTTTAATTTTATTTTTTATTTATTTATTTTAATTGGAGGCTAATTATAGATCAATGAAAAGTTGGAGAGACAATGTTCATCTAGGTTACACTGTGCGTCTCATTGTTTTTGTTTTGCTTTATAAAAAAAAATTATATTTTTATTTATTTGCTTTGCTGGATGCTAGGATATGTCATTGGTCATGCTCATTGTATCTTACTGTCATGAACACTATTTTAATAAGAATAATGAAATTTCAGTTTCAGTTAAGTTGGTAGCAAATGTTCTAAATTTGTACTTCAAAATTGAAACAGGTATATAATAGCCATTGTCACCTTTGGCTGGATATCATACAATTTTGGTGTAAACAAAACACAAGTTCTACAAAAGAATCACTTAGAAAATAATATATCATTATTTAAGAACAAGAAATTTATCAGTATCTGTAATAGAAATCACACTGACATTTCTAAGATTACTTTATAATAAAAAGAACAATGCATAGCAGGCGTCATACATTTTAAGTGGGTTATATAGATTAGTACCTAAGTGATAATGTGATTCAGTTTAAATCATGGATTAACATAATGTTATTGCCTTATTTGAAGGTGAAGAGCTGTTTTTTTTTTTCTCTCCAGCAAGTGCAATCATTTCAGCTTTATCACATTTTGGTGCCAATATATGATGAATTGAAAGCAATATAAGAAATCTTCCTCCTTTACAACTTTATGGGCTTTTGTTTTCTGCTTTCCTATTTCAAAGTAACACAAATTGGCTTTAATGAGAGTGTCCTGGGTATACTCCAGGGAAATAAAACCAGTTAGACAAATTCAGATTTAGTAAGACAGCTCTGTTTAAGCAGAAAAACAGCTTTTACTAGAGTTTTGCATTCTGAAAGACTCGCTTTTAATCATAGCTTTACTACTTATTAGTTTTGTGACCTTGGATTAGTAACACAATCATTCTGTGACTTAGTTTCATCTTTTGTGGAATAGAAAATTAATGCTCTCTCAATCAGTATTCTTTATAGGAAACAACAGAAACGAACTATGACAAACTTAATTAAGAGGTAATTTACTGAACAGATATTTTACAAGCTAACAGCATCAACAAGAGACTGGGCAACCAGGCCTGAGAATAGACCAGGAGCGTGAAATGCTTGAAAGTTAAGAATTAGGAAATTAGAAACTCAGCATGAAACTATCTGGGCAGGGCTGCACTGCTACTACCTTGATGTTTTTAATAACCTCCAATCTCCCTGGGGGATTTAAAATCTCAGAAGGAGCTCCTGATTCACTGAACTTAGGTCACTGGACCCATTCCTTATGTAGCCCGAGACAGACAAAAGAAATACCTCCTTTGGCTTATATTGTAGAACCTAGTTTTCTTTAATACTTCTATAAACAAAGCTACATACAATGGAGAAGTAGTAAATTCTTCAATAGGAAAAACATATGCTATGTTCATGTGCATATGTTTCTCATTTAATCTTTGTAAGGACTCTATGAAACATTTTAATTTCAGGAAACAAACTCAAAAAAGTTGAATAATTATTCTCAAGTCTCACTAATAGTAAGTAAAATGGTGGAGCCAGTTTTCACATCTAGATCCACTTGTCTACAAATTTTACAACCTATTTTATTATTATTATTATACAGTATGATCTTTGTGGGGCTTCCCAGTGGCTCAGCAATAAAGAATCCACCTACAATGCAGAAGACGCAGCAGACCAAATTCAATGCCTGGGCTGGGAAGATCCCCTGGAGGAGGGCATGGCAACCCACTCCAGTATTCTAGCCTGGAGAATCCCATGGACAAAGGAGCTTAACAGGCTACAGTCCATAGGGTCACAAAGAGTCGGACATGACTGAGCAACTGACCATGGAAGCAATCATGAGTTTTGTGGTTGAAAACACTCTGTAATTTTAAAAATGGTTTAATGATATAATCTCTCTGGTTGCAAGAAACACTCAAAGATAGAAATTTAGGGTGGATTATGTGAATGGTTTTTGTTTAAATTCAGGGGAAATCCATTCATAACAGAAGAAGGGATAGAAGTAGTCATGGTACACAGTGGCCAAAAAAATAAAAATATTGGGTTAATTCAGCCAATAATTGATAAAGAATCTGTTTTTGTGAGTTACTCAATGACAGTGCAGGTAGAAAGTTATGTCAGTGTTAGGAAAACAAGTGGACTCTTGAGGAATGAAATGGTAACTTTGGAGAAAATTCAAGAACATTAAATACTTCAAATCCTAATTTCAAGAACTCAGATTTGAATAACTGAGAGTTCTATTGTAAAAATCACTCTAGACTCATCAGTTGATAGTGACTTTTACAGGGAATTAGGTTGACAAGATTGAGAGGGCTGCGGTAATAGGCTCTAGGCTGGCCTCCAGGATTGGCTGCCAGAACATTGTATACCTTTCCACCAAGGAAACTACTACACTAGCAAAGGTCAGGAAGCTGGAGAATTCAGCAAGCACGTCACAAAACTACTGTCTCTGGAAAAAATCCTGCCTTAATTAGAATCTTGAGGTCAGCTGGGATTAGTTAGCACCGTGAACTCCAGAACCACATCATTCCTATTGAGTTTCTCAGGAGCAAAAGGGACTCACATCCTGCTCCCTCCCTATCTGTTAAATTAGTTCTGAATTTAAGTCTTGAACATATACATTTGATTATTGGAATATAAATCATGTCTTAAAACCTAATTTCAACAGAGTCAGAGAATGTCATTTTTAGCTTTCCAGCTTCTGCAGTACTAAAAAACACATCAGAAGGTTGTTGGGAAAAAATGCCAAGTAAGCTAAGCTGTTCTATTTACCATATTATTAGCATGTTTTTAGAAAATGTGTATTTCAAATAGAATTTGATTGCTGCAAATTTATTACACTGTAAAGAAAATTAATAAGGAAATATAACCCCTTAAATTTCAAGGAAAATTTCATTTGCTTACAAAAGGAAACTTTTGCTCATTTTTACCAAAATATTATATTTTTATTTATTTGCTTTGCTGGATGCTAGGATATCAACAAACTACTTACAGCAGCAACAAAATTTTTGAGCAAAACTTTGTCATTTGTAAGTATTATTTGTTTCTCAGCTAGCTCATTATTTTTCATTTTGAACCATCTGGGCAGCTTTATATTAGTTTTTTTGGCTAATGTTACAAAAATAAGGGCAAATACTATGGAACAGAGTGTGCAAACTCGAAAGGATTTGAAAGACCTGGATTACAAGCAAGTAAGTGACTTGTGGAATTTAAAATAACAATGTGCAAAAGGCATGAAACTCTGGGAATAACATAATCAGAAAGGCTACAACCTAAAAGGGCTCAGAGAAGAAAATGAACATCAGGATAGAGCTTTTGAGCAGCTACAGAAATTATACTAAAACCATCAGCCTGGGAGACAGCAGTGAGGATAAGAGGAAAGAAAGTAGTTCCTTAGTAAGCGAAAAATGAAAGTGAAACTGGCTTAGTCATGTCCGACTCTGTGTATAGTCCGTGGAATTGAAACTCCAATACTTTGGCCACCTCATGCGATGAGTTGACTCACTGGAAAAGAGTCTGATGCTAGGAGGGATAGGGGGTGGAAGGAGACGGGGACTACAGAGAATGAGATGGCTGGATGACATCACCAACTCGGTGGACATGAGTTTGAGTGAACTCTGGGAGTTTGTGATGGACAGGGAGGCCTGGCGTGCTGTGATTCATTGGGTCACCGAGTCGGACACAACTGAGCGACTGAACTGACTGACTGACTGAGCCTTTCCCTTCTCCAGGGGATCTTTCCAACCCAGAAACTGAACCCAGGTCACCAGCATTGCAGATGGTTTCTTTATCTGGTGAGCCACCAAGGAAGCCCAAGAATACTGGAGTGGGTAACCTATCCCTTCTCCAGTGGATATTCCTAACCCAGGAATCAGAACTGGGGTCTTCCACATTGCAGGCAGATTCTTTACCAACTGAGCTATCAGGGAAGCCCTTAGTAAATAAAAAGTGAAAGTGAAGTTGCTCAGTAGACTCTTTATGACCCCATGAACTATAGCCTACAGGCTTCTCCGTCCGTGGGATTTTCCAGGCAAAAGTACTGGATTGGGTTGTCTTTTCCTTCTCAAGAAGGGTGTAAATCTTCAGAAGCTATTGTGGCATTAGACAGAGCATTACAATGTAGGTCTATTTCATCAAGAACATTCCAAATTCTGTTCTGCTGGGCTCTCACAAAGATTCCTAGGGATTAATTCCTGAAAATGTGATGTGGTCTTATAAAGCAAAGACTGGATGTTTTTAAGATAGATCTTCTTTCATTTTTCAACCACATAAGAGGTGAAAAAATGTCTTCTTATTCTGTTTCTTCTTCATTTTTCTGTCTCTGTATGGAGTAGAAGTGGCAAATACCTTTCTAACTGCTCAATTACCTTGCTGTTTTGGACAATCAAGTCAAAATACTCTTTTGCCTGACCAATATCTCAAGACTGTTGTATAGAGCATCATGGGGTAAAAAACATCTAAAGATATAAGAGACTAAACAATTTTGCATAATAAAAAGAGGAATAATAGCATTGTTAATTAAAATTTAAAGTGAAAGTTGCTCTGTCATGTCCGACTTTTTGCGACCCCATGGACTGTGCAGTCCATGGAATTCTCCAGGCCAGAATACTGGAGTCAGTAGCCTTTTCCTTCTCCAGAGGATCTTCCCAACCCAAGCATTGAACCCAGGTCTCCCTCATTGCAGGTGGATTCTTTAACAGCTGAGCCACAAGGGATGCCCAAGAATATTAGAGTGGGTAGCCTATCCCTTCTCCAGGGGATCTTCCCGACCCAGGAATCCTGTATTGCAGGTGGATTCTTTACCTGAACTATGAGGGAAGGACAAGAATTGTTAATATTATTAATGGCATTTATTGACTTGTTAGTCTTGCCAGGAACTGTGCTAAATAACTTACATAAATTAGTGTACATGTTTTTTTTAAATCTCCAACTCTTACTTGGTTTGCATTCAGGAAAAATAAAGAAGGATTCCAGAGACTAACAGGGCAAAACTTGCTTTGTGCCTAGTAGGCTATGTTTGTGGAGAAGGAAATTGCAACCCACTCCAGTATTCTTGCCTGGAGAATCCCAGGGACGGAGGAGCCTGGTGGGCTGCTGTCTATGTTGTTGCACAGAGTTGGATACGACTCAAGTGACTTAGCAGCAGCAGCAGCATCTCACAGGAATAGCCTCACTGTTGAGCAGTTATGGTCAGTTGTTTAATTAGTAATTTTTATATCTGCTGTTAGAAAACACTCTGTACAATCTTTACAATGGTTAAAAAAAAGGTCCAGTTATCACCTCCAAATATTAAAAGTTTATTGTGTTTTGTTTGATTTCTCATGAAAGTTGGAGAGAGTTTCATGTAAGAAAAGTTTGGATCAGTTCAGCCTACTATCATGAAAAGAGTTCTTAGTTAGATGTAGTCTCTTGCCTTGCTGTTCATTGTGTCATTTGGGGTACCAGTCATCTTCTCTAGGCCTCAGTTTCTCCATCCTTGTAAAAAGGATAGAGATTTCAATTTGTATAATACTGTGCTGATTTGCCTGGCTATGACAAGATGAGGGATTATTAGTATTATTGTATGCTGCTGCTGCTGCTAAGTCGCATCAGTCGTGTCCGACTCTGTAAGACCCCATAGATAGCAGCCCACCAGGCTCCCCTGTCCCTGGGATTCTCCAGGCAAGAACACTGGAGTAGGTTGCCATTTCCTTCTACAAAGCATGAAAGTGAAAAGTGAAAGTGAAGACGTTCAGTCGTGTCCGACTCTTAGCGACCCCATGGACTGCAGCCTACCAGCCTCCTCCATCCATCGGATTTTCCAGGCAAGAGTACTGGAGTGAGCTGTCATTGCCTTCTCCGAGTACTATTGTATAGAGACTGATAATATATTTTTTTAAAGAAAAACCTACGTTGAGAATTCAGCAATAAATTGTTGTCTTAGAACATTTGAGTTGCACACACTTTCTGGTAATATCCAATACATTAAAGGCCATTTGTAAGGTTTCCATATCTTGATTTATTTTAGCCTGGGATTGCTTTCTGAAGGGATAATCTCATTTATGATATTGCCTTTTTAAGATGTAGCAGAATTATACAGAAAGATAAATTTGCACTGCCTGCTAAATGCAAATGATCTCTATTTTGAAGAAATAATTTCAAAGCTTTATTTTATACAGATGCTTATGGAGATTCTTATATATTTAATGGTTACAGGGAGTAGCAATAAATAAGATTAGTTGACCCTGAGGATGAAAAATATAACATTATGTGAAGGGGAAAAGTATCCCAATAATATTAGAAGGTAGCATCTAGCTGGTATTTTATCTATGTGCCCAAATGGAGTACTTTAAGATTGGCTCAAAATGCCATGAAAATCGGTGTACAAAAAGCCCAGTTGAAAAGCTGAAATAGAATGGAGGGTTGATGTCAGCAAAGCTAGTTCTCAGTCAAGGCAGAAAATTCAAGTCCTATTAAGAAGAATTTGAAAAGAGTTGATCAGTTTTTCTAAAAATCCCATATGGTCTTCAAGTTTATACTCCCCAAGAGCATACCAGTTATTTATCAGAGTATAGAAAATGACCTGTACATTTTTGCTCTTTAGTTCTAAGGAATAGAAATCTAGGTGAAGGAAATTCTTAGTGAAAGTGTCATTTAAAGTCCTTTTTAGATACTACTACTATTGGAGAAGGCAATGGCAACCCACTCCAGTACTCTTGCCTGGAAAATCCCATGGACGGAGGAGCCTGGTAGGCTGCAGTCCATGGGGTCACGAAGAGTCGGACACGACTGAGCGACCTCACTTTCACTTTTCCCTTTCATGCATTGGAGTAGGACATGGCAACCCACTCCAGTGTTCTTGCCTGGAGAATCCCAGGGATGGAGGAGCCTGGTGGGCTGCCGTCTATGGGGTTGCACAGAGTCGGACACAACTGAAGCAACTTAGCAGCAGCAGCAGATACTACTATTATGGAAATTAGTATTAAAATGCTGAGTACTTTCACTTATGTGTTTTAAACCAAAAGAAAGAGTATTAGCTATTTAAAATCCACTAATAACAATTGCCTTTGAACAGAGATGGAGCATAGGATACATCAAACTCCCCTGCCTCCTCTCACAATCATGGGACTTCTTCCTTCTGAGCATGAACATGGTCTTAGACTCACTCTTATCACAGCACACCTAGCAGCCACTACCAGTAGATGAGATTTGGCACTGAAGATAAAGCCTATGAGCCATGCCTGCCTTAAAAGTTTGATACATTCATATATACAGATCTACATATGTGTACATACAAACAAATGCCTCATTGGAGTCCAGTCATCTCTAGAGAGTAAGATTTAATGCCAACATTTAAAACAAAAATCATGTCATCTCATTTTTTTTTCCTCCTCAAAATTCTCCATCGGTGTCCTTTGCACTTGGAATAAAAGCTCAAAACCCTATAACATAACCCTATATGATTTGATACTCTTGCCATTACACTAACTTCGCTTCCTAATTCTTCCTCCTTTGGTCAATGTTTTTCAGTCAGACTGGCCTCTGTGCTAG
This sequence comes from Moschus berezovskii, assembly GCF_049115385.1. NCBI lineage: Eukaryota > Metazoa > Chordata > Mammalia > Artiodactyla > Moschidae > Moschus > Moschus berezovskii. The sequence goes on along the minus strand of NC_142463.1, from coordinate 47,920,022 downwards.
TGCTAGAACATCCATGCCAGACAGACTATCTCATGGGCTTTATGCTGGCTGTTTCTTACCTAGAATGCACTTCTTCCAGATATCTACATGACCTCTCACTGATTTCAAGTTTTTGCTCATCCACTTGGTGTGCCCTGCCCTGAAAAGTTAATGTTGAAAGTGAAAGTGTTAGTCACTCAGTCACCTCCAACTCATTGCGACCCCATGAACTGTAGCCATCCAGGCTCCTCTGTCCATGGAATTCTCCAGGCAAGAATACTGGAGTGGGAAGCCATTCCCTTCTCCAGGGGATCACCTCAACCCAGAGATCAAACCTGGGTCTCATGATTGCATGCAGATTCCTTACTGTCTGAACTACCATGTGCCCTACCCTGAAAAGTTACCCTGATCACCCTCTTTCTAATTGTGTCCCACCCTACCGCTCTGTTTCCCTTCCCTGATTATTTTATTTCTTTACTCACTTATATTAAATAATTTTTGCATTCTTTAATTGCCTTTCCCCTCCTCAACTAGAATATAAATTTCATCACAGCAGTGCTTGCTTTCCCACAACTTTATACTCAGTATCTAGGGCAGATGGCATATAGTCAATTATTAGCTGACAATTACTTGTTGAATTAATGCCTATATGAATCAATGAATTAATAACAGTTATGTCCAGAAGGACTCAGGGAAGCACAGATGTGGTGTAAGTAGTGAGAAAATCTTTATAAACACAGCTTCTACTTATTGTGTCCAGTTTAGAGGCTTGCAATTTGTAGTTTGAAAACGATAGCAATTAAAACATTTTTATCTCAGAATTCGTAATCTCAAAAACCTCTACTGGTATCAATTCCGATGAAAACTAAAGAAATGAAAATGTTCAATGAAATGGCAGAACATAAAAATTTCTCAGTCATCATTTGATAGTGGAGTTTGTTTAAAGTAGTGGTTACTTTGTTGACAAGTATAAAGATTTTTTAAATCATAAGAGACTTTTTGAATTAAGTAAATATATTTCTTCACTGTTTCCCACCACCTAACGTTTTTATTCATTTTGTTAAATAAAAATGAGGTGTGGAAGGTGCTTTTTTTCCTCTCATGTTAAAAAAAAACATTCTGTGTTTGCAAGGTGTTTCTCAACGACTCAGCCCAAAATACCTTCTTCCTACTGTTTCCTAAACTAGTTGTTTAATATTAATGTGTTTCCACTTTGGCAACAATGAAGATGAACAGCTATTTGTGGTGTGGGTTTTGTGTCTGTCTTTTGGCTATTTAGTGTATAGAGGTATCAGTATGAAGAGCTAATGGTGCTTTGGAAAATAAGCAGGGGTTTAATCTTCATTGCTGTTGATCCAGTGTTTCATCAGTATCAAAAGACCTAATGCTGGAAATGAGATGGTACATTAGTTCTGATGCTCAGTGGTTTATAATTTGCTACAGAAATTAGGCTTCTGGTCTTTACAATTAGGCAAGTATCCAGGAAATAAAGGTACAGGGAGAGTGAGACAAAGTTCAGAAAATAAAGGAGAGGAATAGAAGGCAAATTAATAAATGTTTAACCAAAGGCACGAATATAAGATGCCTTACCTACAAGATGACTAAAGACCATACCTCACCTGACAAGCAAATGGAATAAAACAGGCAAACAGTTTAAATAAAATTTTATATTTATAAAAGCAGTACCTCAAATAAACACTTAAGAGGAAAAAAATGGGGAAAGGAGGATCAAGCAAATCAGTACCTAATTTTCTATATCATTTCTTACCAATAAAGTTTACAAAGAAGTTTTATTTAAAAAGAGCATACAATGAAAGTGTCCATTTCCATAAGTTTTTTAGATTCCACATATAAGTGATATCATACGATATGTCTTTCTCTGACATACTTCACATTGTCCAATCTCTAGATCCATGCATGTTGTTGCAAATGACATTATTTCATTCTTTTTATGGCTGAGTAATAATTCCATTGTATATATTTACCACATCTTTTTTATCCAATTATCTGTGGATGGACATTCAGACTGCTTCCATATATTTATTGTAAATAGTGCTGTTATGAATATTGGGGTGCATGTATCTTTCAGAATTATGTTTTTCTCCAGATATATGTCCAGAAGTAAGATTGCAGAATCATATGGCAGTTCTATTTTTAGTTTTTTAAGGAAACTCCAGACTGTTCTCCATTGTGGTTGTACCAATTTACATTCCCATCAACAGTGTAGGAGGGTTCCCTTTTCTTCACATCCTCTCCAATATTTATTATTTGTAGACTTTTTGATTATGGTAATTCTGACTGGTGTGAGGTGATACTTCACTGTAGCTTTTATTTTCATTTCTCTAACAATTAGCAATGTTGAGTATCTTTTTATGAGCCTTTTGTCCATCTGTATGTTTTCTTTGGAGAAATGTTTATTTAGATCTTATGCCCATTTTTGGTTCAGTTCAGTTCAGTTCAGTCGCCCCCAGGCCTCCCTGTCCATCACAAACTCCTAGAGTTCACTCAGACTCATGTCCATCGAGTCAGTGATGCCATCCAGCCATCTCATTCTCTGTTGTCCCCTTCTCCTCCTGCCCCCAACCCCTCCCAGCATCAGGGTCTTTTCCAGTGAGTCAACTCTTTGCATGAGGTGGCCAAAGTATTGGAGTTTCAGCTTTAGCATCAATCCTTCCAATGAACACCCAGGACTGATCTCCTTTAGGATGGACTGGTTGGATCTCCTTGCAGTCCAAGGGACTCTCAAGAGTCTTCTCCAACACCACAGTTCATCAATTCTTCAGTGCTCAGTTTTCTTCACAGTCCAACTCTCACATCCATACATGACCAGGGGAAAAACCATAGCCTTGACTAGATGGACCTTTGTTGGAAAAGTAATGTCTCTGCTTTTTAATATGCTATCTAGGTTGGTCATAACTTTCCTTCCAAGGAGTAAGTGTCTTTTAACTTCATGGCTGCAATCAGCATCTGCAGTGATTTTGGAGCCCAAAAAAATAAATTCTGACACTGTTTCCCCATCTATTTCCCATAAAGTGATGGTTAGGTTGTTTATTTTTTGATATTGAGCTGTATATGAGTTATTTATGTATTTTGGCGATTAACCCATTGTCAGTTTCATTACTTCCAGATATTTTCTCCCATTCTATAGGTTGTCTTTTTGTTTTATGGTTTCTTTTGCTGTGCAAAAGCTTTTAAGTTTAATTAGGTCCCATTTGTTTATTTTTGCTTTTATTTCCGTTACTCCAGGAGACAGATCCAAAAAGAACTTGCTGTCATACATGTCAGAGTGTCCTGCCTATGTTTTCCTCTTAGAGTTTTATAATACACAGACTTACATTTGCCTTTAACATATTTTTGTGTGTGGTATTAGAGAATGTTCTAATTTAGCTGTCCTTTTTTCTCCACACTATTTATTAAAGAGTCCGTCTTTCCACCATTGCATAGTCTTGCCTCCTTTGTCATAGATTAATTGGCCATGTGGCATAATTTTATTTCTGGGTTTTATATCTGAAAATAAAAAAATATGTCTATATTTCTGGGTTTGTTTTTTTTTTTCCCCAGTACCATACTGTTTTGATCACTCTAGCTTTGGAGTACAGTCTGAAGTCAGGAGCAGACTCACAGACATAGAAAGTAAACTTATAGCTACTGAAGCAGAAAGATGGTAGTTACTAAAATGTTCACTGGTAAAAACATCTAAATATCTGTAGACTAATCATATAGGACCATGTTCCAAGGAACACCAGTCAACTCAAAAGGTTTATTTTATTTTGATACTTGGTAGATACAATTCATTTTTAATTTTTTGCCATTTTGGAAAGGCAAAAGCAAAGTGACTCTACATATACTGAATATATGTGGACAAAAACAAGAAAGAGGTACAATTATCCAAATGATTTAGTTCCAAAAATAACATTGCATGGAGCGTTATTATAGTAAAGAGAAAGGATTACAGTTTGCAAAAGTATTTGTCTATAGATGCTAAATTAATCATATATTTTATCCCATGTTTTTCAAGTGATTGAGCACTGATTGGGCACCCGCTGCACCAGTTTCTGGGGGCAATTTCTATTGGAAGAATATAGTGGCCTGTTTTGGGACTTTCTGAAATGCTTTCCTCATTCACTAGCTTGTGACCTCACACAAATGCTACATCAATTTCCTTACTTGGTGAAGGTTTAATAATAAATTCTACCTCATGGAATTATGAAATGACATTTATTACATGAAATAAGCATGCAGAATAGTTTTAATAATGCTTACCTCTTAATAAGCATTATTTATTGTTATTATATATAATAAAGGAATTAGAGTTTAACAAAAGAAGCCTCAGTTCAGTTCAGTTCGGTTCAGGCGCTCAGTCGTGTCCGACTCTTTGCGACCCATGAATCACAGCATGCCAGGCCTCCCTGTCCATCACCAACTCCCAGAGTTCACTCAAACTCATGTCCATCAAGTCAGTGATGCCATCCAGCCATCTCATTCTCTGTCGTCCCCGTCTCCTCCTACCCCCAATCCCTCCCAGCATCAGACTCTTTTCCAGTGAGTCAACTCGTCACATGAGGTGGCCAAAGTATTAGAGTTTCAGCTTACAGAAGAAGCCTAAAAGAAGTTAAAAAAAAGAAAAAGCAAATCAGACTTAAGCTCCAGTATTTATTAGTCATAGGACTTTTGGGTCAGTTATTTAACTCTCTGAGATCTTGTTTCATTAATTCTTAACTAAGTATTCTTACTTTTAAGGGTTCTTTGAGAGAATTAGAGATTAGAGATATAATATGCTAAACACAGTTCCTGATGTAGCCAGGATTCATATGTTATTATTTTATCTTCCGGGGCAGCATAATGTTGTGGACAAAGACAAGGACTCTGATGTGTACACCCCGTATTTTAATGCTGGTGCTACAGCTTCATTCATTCAACAAATATGCATTGCTCATCTGCTGTGTGCCATCACTATTCCCAGTCTGGAGTATAGCAGTAAACAAACAGATTCCATGGCCTCATGGAGCTCCCCTTCTAGCAGAGGAAGACAAAAAATATATAAGTAAATTTTATAGTTCATTAGAAGGCTGGGCTGGAAGAAGCACAAGCTGGAATCAAGATTGCTGGGAGAAATATCAATAACCTCAGATATGCAGATGACACCACCCTTATGGCAGAAAGTGAAGAGGAATTAAAAAGCCTCTTGATGAGACTGAAAGAGGAGAGTGAAAATGTTGGCTTCAAGCTCAACATTCAGAAAACTAAGATCATGGCATCTGGTCCCATCACTTCATGGGAAATAGATGGGGAAACAGTGGAAACAGTGTCAGACTTTATTTTTTGGGGCTCCAAAATCACTGCAGATGCTGATTGCAACCATGAAATTAAAAGACACTTACTCCTTGGAAGGAAAGTTATGACCAACCTAGACAGTATATTAAAAAGCAGAGACATTACTTTGCCAACAAGGTCCGTCTAGTCAAGGCTATGGTTTTTCCAGTGATCACGTATGGATGTGAGAGTTGGGCTGTGAAGAAAACTGAGCACTGAAGAATTGATGCTTTTGAACTGTGGTGTTGGAGAAGACTCTTGAGAGTCCCTTGGACTGCAAGGAGATCCAACCAGTCCATCCTAAAGGAGATCAGTCCTGGGTGTTCATTGGAAGGACTGATGCTAAAGCTGAAACTCCAATACTTTGGCCACCTCATGCAAAGAGTTGACTAACTGGAAAAGACACTGATGCTTGGAGGAGTTGGGGGCAGGAGGAGAAGGGGACAACAGAGAATGAGATGGCTGGATGGCATCACCGACTCGATGGACATGAGTTTGAGTGAACTCCGGGAGTTGGTGATGGACAGGGAGGCCTGGCGTGCTGTGATTCATGGGTTGCAAATAGTCGGACACGGCTGAGTAACTGAACTGAACTGAAATGCTATTTAAGAAAGAGAGAAAGAGAAGGAAAAAGGAAAAAAGAAAAAAGAGACGAAGGGAAGAACAGCATAAAGTAAAAGAGATGAGGATTTGCAGTTTTAATACGTATTATCTTAAAATCTTATGGAAATTACTTAACCTCTGTGGCCTCAGTTTTTTCATCTGTAAAATGGGTAATATTTCCATATGTAAAATTCCCAACGTAATATTGTGAGTAATGGGATTGCTTTGGTGTTTAAGCGAATTATTCCCTTTGTAGAACTCAGAACAATGTCTGACATAGTAAACACAGTGTGCATGTTTGCTCAGGTGCTCAGTTGTATCTGACTTTTATGACCCCATGTACAGTAGCCTGCCTGGCTCCTCTGTCCTTGGGATTTCCCAGGCAAGAATACTGGTGTGGGTTGACATATCCTACTCCAGGGGACCTTCCTGACCCAGGGATCAAACTCATGTCCTAAATTGGCAGGCAGATTCTTTACCACTGAACCACCTGGGAAATCCTGGTAAACAGTGAGTAGGTATTAGTTATTAATATTAATACTATTATTATTAAATGGAGCAGGAAATGGCAACCCATCCAGTATTCTTGCCTGGGAAATCCCATGGACAGAGGAGCCTGGTGGGCTACAGTCCATGAGGTTGCAAAGAGTTGGACACAACTGAGCAACTAACACACACAGAGAGAAACACTATTATTATTAATAGGAGTTAGGGATATATGGCCACTGTAATTATATGCATTGACTAACCTGTAGTCTATTAACTTCACTGTTTTCAGCCATTCTAATTATCTACTTTTCACTGTTTCAGAATCTTGGAAATGTTATGTGAGCTGTCCTTGAAAATTTCATAGCCAAGTATAATTTTTTAAATAAACCATGTAAAGGAAGTGCAGATATTCAAAGCATGCTGAACAATTGTGTATTGCAGTTTATTTGTGTGTATTAGTCGCTCAGTCATGTCTGACTCTTTGTGATGCCAAGGACTGTAGCCTGCCAGGCTCCTCTGTCCATGGAATTCTCCAGGCAAGAATACTAGAGTGAATTGCCATTTCCTTCTCCAGAGGATTTTCCTGACACAGGAATTGAACCCAGGTCTCCTGCATTGCAGGTAGACTCTTTACCATCTGAGCCTTCAGGGAAGCCTGTAGTTTATTTACATGCAAGCAATCACAGAGATATTAGGATACTTTCAGCAGCAACGCCACTGTAGATAACAACACCAATGTATTGATTGTATACCGGCAGGGAAAAAAGATCCCTACCCAGTCAGATTCTTTCTGATTCTTTCAGAGAATTCAAATAGTTTAAAATATATCTACTACCTATAATTAAAGATTTTTAAGTCATAACTCAATTGGACTGGGATTCGTGTGAAAATAGTTGCCCAGAAGCAAAGTTTTCTTCTATAGCATATATTTACCTTAATTGCCCATCACAAAGTAGGATTGGATGTTAAAAGGACCTAATAAAAGTGAATAAATAACACCTGGATGTCTATTAAATATTTAGCTTGTCTGGAAGAGAAAACAAGCAAGTTAGGCACTTTTATAATGACTTTTTTTCTTTTTTTACTGATTAATTCTACTGGATAGTGCGTTTATCTGGATTACATCCAACCAGCTAAAACGGGATGCTGTTTTTTTGACTGGTATTTCCATCCCATGTCAGAGTATTGCTGTAGTGCATAAGTGAGCGAGAGAGATGCAGCAGGTGAAAAGAGCAGGCAAGAAAAAGACAGTAGGAAGCTAATCCAGGACCACTGACAAAGCATAATGAAAGTCATTAGAGCAGATTCAACCACCAGCACAGCTAATCAGCCCCTAGGATAAGTGGAGTTAAGATTTGGAAACTCAAAAAGCCCAGTCAGTTTCCTTGATCTAGATTATTTTTATAATAGTAAGTGAAACGATCTTTTGTACCTAGTTTATGTGGGAAAATATTTTATTAAAAAAGAAATTTTTACCATTAGATTTCACATTTTATATGTTTTAAGCATTGGTTTTTAGGACTGAATTGCTGTATTTTAGTGTCATAAAAAAATCTAAAATGGCTTAATAAGAAGAATATACTGATTCATATAACCGAAATGATAGATGAGACTAGCTTCAGATAATGTTTGATTTATGGTGGTAATCATTTTGCAACATGTAAGTATATCAGATCAATACACTCTACACCTTAAACTCACACAATGTTATATATCAATTATATTACAATAAAGCTTGAAAATATATAAGAGGGTTGGCTTCAGGGAAGATTTGATGTAGCTGCTCATTAAGTATCACTGAGAATTTATTTTCCCCTTTGTCTCTCTATCATTCATGATATCAGCTTCATCATCAGGCATCTCCACTAACAACCAGCAACTCTAATTCTCTCTATAGTAGCAAAATGATACACAATTTACAAGCTTCCCATTCTCACATAATACCAAAAAAAAAAAAAAAATAGGGGGCAAAAAAATAGTGATTTCTTCTGGTTGTTCCTAAATTGTGTATTCCGGGAACTGCTTTCACTCTGTGACCCAAAGTGATTCGTTAACCATTTACTATGTCCAGAGGAATAAGATATGCTGATATATTAAGTCAGTTCAGTTCAGTTCAGTTCAGTTGCTCAGTCGTGTCCGACTCTCCGCGACCCCATGAATCACAGCACGCCAGGCCTCCCTGTCCATCACCAACTCCCGGAGTACACTCAAACTCATGTCCACAGAGTCGGTGATGCCATCCAGCCATCTCATTCTCCGTCGTCCCCTTCTCCTCCCGCCCCCAACCTTTCCCAGCATCAGAGTCTTTTCCAGTGAGTCAACTCGTCGCATGAGGTGGCCAAAGTATTGCAGTTTCAGCTTTAGCATCAGTCCCTCCAATGAACATCCAGGATTGATCTCCTTTAGAATGGACTGGTTGGATCTCCTTGCAGTATAAGGGACTCAAGAGTCTTCTCCAACACCACAGTTCAAAAGCATCGATTCTTCGGCGATCAGCTTTCTTCACAGTCCAACTCTCACATCCATACATGACCACGGGAAAAACCATTGCCTTGACTAGACGGACCTTGGTTGGCAAAGTAATGTCTCTGCTTTTTAATATGCTGTCTAGGTGGGTCATAACCTTCCTTCCAAGGAGCAAGCGTCTTTTAATTTCATGGCTGCAATCAGCATCCGCAGTGATTTTGGAGCCCAAAAATATAAAGTCTGACACTGTTTCCACTGTTTTTCCATCTATTTCCCATGAAGTGATGGGACCAGATGCCATGATCTTTGTTTTCTGAATGTTGAGCTTCAAGCCAGCCTTTTCACTCTCCTCTTTCACTTTCATCAAGAGGCTTTTGAGTTCCTCTTCACTTTCTGCCATAAGGGTAGTGTCATCTGCATATCTGAGGTTATTGATATTTCTCCCAGCAATCTTGATTCCAGCTTGTGCTTCTTCCAGCCCAGCGTTCCTCATGATGTACTCTGCATATAAGTTAAATAAGCAAGGTGACAATATAAGTGAGAGATTAATCCTATCCAAACCGAGATTGGAAGAAGAGTACAATTTCCCAATAAATATCAACTTACTCTGGACAAGGAGAAAGAGACAGACACTGTGAAGGCAATTAAGTCCTTTTTAAGGACTCAATCCATTTACCACTAGAAGTGTTTTATTTGAGAGAGAACAGTGTCAGTGTATTCACAAATAATCTTTGTGAACTATTTTTCATGAGATCGGATCATGAGATACTTTAAATGCCATGCTAAGGAATTTGAGATTTTTCCCTTGCTATTGGGAATTTTGAAGGACTTTATTTAGGAAAATAATATGCTCAGCCTTTACCTTCTTTAGAAGGGTCAGAGCATTTTTATGCCACATATATATATATATATATATATATATATACACACACACACATGTGCACACACACACATACACACATCTTGAATTTGCTACAGTGAGTGCTTTTTAATAGCAAAAATAAAATAAAATAAAATCAATAGTATGAGAGAGGTCAATTTCTAGAGAATAAAGTAAAGTGGTACAAAAATAAAGGCATAGGTTTGTCTTTTGAGGAACCTATGATAAAACACCCCAATTCAACAGAGACAGTCCTCTACTTATTTGAAGAGAAAACACTGATAAAAATGATTCAAGAAAAGTACAAGATCATTGTGGTTTAAAAATAAAAAATCCTCATGCCCTCGGGCTCCCTAGATGTTTTGATCTTTAACCTTGTGCGTAAAAATTAAAACCACTTCCCAGAGTGAAATATTGTTGTCTCTGAGAGACAAATGAGATCAAAACCCAAACGTGTACTGAAAATAAGTATAACAAAGCACCAAAGCACTGTAATCTACTAAAGGAAAACAAAATGCCTCAAGCAGAAGGGTCATGGAGTTTCAAGAAAGGTCTTCACTTCCTACTAAGCCTGATTCTCCCTAAAACCACTGCCCTGACCATCTAACATCAACTTCAGCTAACTAGGCTAAAGGAACTGGACACTTTCTCCCATAAATTCAGTAGACAGGCATAAGTAAAGGGTGAAAGAGGAAATCCCAGCAAAGCAGGGAGGGTGGCAGCCAGCCATGCTGCAGGCATAAACAGTGCAGTGAGTAGGCAAGAAGCATGGACTCAGAGGAGTCAGGAGGCAGGAAATGCTAACTTGCCTTCAGCGTTCTGGCAGCCTCTAGGGAGACAATTAATGTAATGTCACCAAAAGCAAACCTCAGCCTTTGACCATACCCTGTGAAATGCAAAAAATATGCGGTTGTCAAGAAACCTGCTGAACAAAAGCATCTGCCAAATTTTCTACCCTACGGATGGATTTTCAGTAAAAGTCAACAAAATTTGCTGCTAAAACACACACCACAGCAGTCTTGGAAATATCTGCCAGTTACCTCGTATTATCAATAGCAAGCAAGGCAGCCTTTGGAAAAAAAAAAAAAATTTAAAACTGCGTAGTTTAAGCAATTTGTTAATATAAAGAATGCTTACCAATAGCCTTGGTTAGTGTTAAAACTGACTCATGGAGGGTAGTCTTCTCGGTGTAAATATCAAACTGATACTCAACAATACTTATTCATTATTGACATACCATGATTAAAGAAAGTTATAATTGCATGTGAGAAAATGTATTAATATTTTATCTATTACTAGTTCAGTGGGTTCCCAAAACCACCCTCAGTTTTAATATTAATAATTCACTAGAAGGGCTCAGAAAACTCACTGAAAGCTGTTGTACTCATGATTACTGTTCATTGCAGCTAAAATATACACATTAAAATCAGCCAAGGGAAAACCATAGGGCAGAGTCCAAGTAAAGTTTCGAACATGGAGCTTCTATTGTCATCGCCCCATGCAATCATGACCAAGTTACTTTCCTGGTATTGATATGTGACAATATGAACTGGGTATCATCAACCAGGGAAACTTACCCAGCCCTTAGGGTCCAAAGCCTTTGGTAGAACTCCATCATGTAGACACAGTTGACTGCCCACATTAGGGATCCAGCCCTTCAGAAAATGGAGCTGATACCATGTGAAACAAATCCCCCACCCTAAGTTGCATTTTGATGTTCAAAGCTTTCATGCCACTTTGTTACTATCTGGCTACTCCAAGACCCCCAGCCAAACAAAGAGCTCCCTATCAGGCATGCCAATACAAGGGATTGAAGATTCTTCTCAGAAGCCAGAAGCAAAGGACGTTGCTGTCGTTGCTGCTGCTAAGTCACATCAGTCGTGTCTGACTCTGTGCAACCCCATAGATGGCAGCCCACCAGGCTCCCCGTCCCTGGGATTCTCCAGGCAAGAACACTGGAGTGGGTTGCCATTTCCTTCTCCAATGCATGCAAGTGAAAAGTGAAAGTGAATTCGTGTCTGACTCTTAGTGACCCCGTGGAGTGCAGCCTATCAGGCTCCTCCGTCCATGGGATTTTCCAGGCAAGAGTACTGCAGTGGGTTGCCATTGCCTTCTCCGAGACCTGTCTTTGGGTGAGGTTAAATTCCTTAACCACATACCTAATAAAATATGACTAGTTATATTTTTGTTTGTTTGTTTACTTGTCATGAATTACAATTTAGTTCAGGAAAGAGAGAGAGGAGACAAGAATGGACTCCACAATCTATTAATGCTATCAAATACCAGTATGGTCTTTCTCCTTTTTCCCCCTGCCATTCAAGTATAAACAAAACAAGTAATTCACAGTTTCTCTAAGTAGACCAGGTTGATAAAAGAAAAAAATTATAAGAAATTATATAAAGCATGAGACATATCTGAGATGTTTAAATATTCTTTAAAGAGAAATATATTTTAAAGAGAACTTGAGAAAAACAAAGCTCCAACCTCCAAGAAAATTCTCAAAGGAGAAATCAGGTTTTATGAACACCAAATGCATATTACTATGAGATTCTGAATGGAATCTCATAAATTAAAGCGTAAATACTTGAACAAGTGAACATAAAGGAAATAAAGAATAATTGAAGATACAGTCTCTAGAGAAAAATGGCATGGGAATAAAATGTAATGCTAAATTATTAGCATATACATTGAATAAATTAGATAATATCAAATACCAGAAAGGAAGGGAGGATGTAAATGGTTAATTGAACTTGGTGATAACATCTTGTATTTTACATTTTAGCCTAAGATTTATTTTTCAGATCCAATTAAGAATAATAGTATTTTTTAAATAAGATGTTGTTAAGAATGTTTTACTCCTGCTAAAGCAAATAAATTGAAATCTCTTATGTTACATATAAATTTTAAAGTTGTATTCAGACATATTAAGGTAATGCTATAGCGTTTGTTGTCATTGTTTTAACTTCTATAATTCTGAGCAATGGTGTATATGAGGAGGGGATTCCCTGGTGGGGAAATATCATTCAGAATATTTATTGCATACCCAAAGACGTTACACAAAATTACACATTGTTAGTATACAAATATAGCAAGTACATTCTATGTTTGTCACAAAAATCTCAGATTGATTGTAATGAGCTTTGTTTGATAACACAAATTTAGAATATTTTTCAAACTTTCTCTTAACTACTTTGAAGAAGAGCCTATCTACTCAATGGGTTTCAAATCACATATGAAATGCTTAATAGCCATAGTTAAAAATAATATAATTTCATTATTTAAAAACAGAAATCATTAATTATTCAGAAAAGTATAGGAATTAATATAAAAATCCATGTACACACCAATCAGGCTTAATAAAGCTAATGCTTACTGTTATTTGCTTCAGATCTCTTTATGTGGTAGATTTGAAGTTCACTTTGTCCTATTCTCCTGCACTCCCCTCATCCTGAGTTTAGGATACATCTTTATCAACTGCCATTTTTTTTTGCCACTTTTTTAATTGAAGGAGAATTGCAGAATTTTTGTTGTTCTGTCAAACATCAAGTCAGCATAGGTACACCCATGTCCCCTCCTTCTTGAACCTCCCTCCCATCTCCCTCACCATCCCACCCTTCTAGATTGTCACAGAGCCCCTGTTTGAGTTCTCTTAGTCATACAGGAAATTCCCATTGCCTATCTATTTTACATATGGTAATGTAAGTTTCCATGCTACTCTCCATACAGCTCACCCTCTCTCTCCTCCTCCTACTCCATTCCATAGGTCTGTTCTCTATGTCTATTTCTCCACTACTGTCCTGAAAATAAATTCATCAGTATCCTCTTTCTAGATTCCATATATATGTGTCAGTATACGATATTTATATTTCTTTTCTGACTTACTTCACTCTGTACAATAGGCTCTGGGTTCATCCACCTCATTAGAACTGACTCACGTGCATTCCTTTTTATGACTGAGTAGTATTCCATTGTGTATATGTACCACAGCTTCTTTTTCCATTCATCTGTCGATGGACATCTAGGTTGCTTCCATGTTCTAGCTATTGCAAATAGTGCTGCAATGAATATTGGGGTACATGTGTCTTTTTCAATTTTGGTTTCCTCAGGGTATATGCCTAGTAGTGGGATTGCTGGGTCATGTGGTGGTATTATTCCTAGTTTTTTAAGGAATCTCCATACCATCTTCCAAAATGACTGTATCAATTTACATTCCCACCAGCAATGCAAGAGAGTTCCTTTTACTCCTTACCCTCTCCAGCATTTATTGTTTGTAGACTTTTTGATGATGGCCATTATGACTGGTGTGGGGTATTTTTGCCAACTGTATTTTTATGAACCCATACAAAAATACATTTGGGAAAATTATTTTTCTAAATTTTACATGTTCTTTCTTTCTCCTTATGTGACCACTTAATTTTTTTTTACATTTTTTTCTCTGTTGAGTTGGAAGTTATACATTTGTTTATCATATTTCCATTCATTTAGTGATTTCTCTTACATTTTAATATGCTGAGTTAAGTTTTCCTAATTTGCTAAAATTTATTCAGTAATCTTTCCCCAAGCAAGACAAGAAATAATATGGTTTAGTTTCCTCTCTCATCCCAACATACACACAGTCTTCTTAGTGCAGGTTTTAATTTTTACTTTGCCATTTAATCACATACACACACACACACATGCATGAACTGTACTAACTAGTTTTATTATGTTCTCTTTGCCAACAGTTAGCTTTACTAAAATATACCACTTTCTATGTTTGCCACTATTCTTTCACGCCATCCATCCTTCTCAATTAACTTGTCTTTTTGCTACAGTACATTCTTTTGTTCTTTCAGTGTGAGTCTGTGGGTGGCAAGCTTTCTTACCCTGGCTTGAAAATTTGTTCAGCATTTTTGAATGATAGCTTTGTTCACCCATGGTGTTGAATTATCAAAGAACATTCATACACTTTATAGCTCTTACCCAGCACTGTACTTTATTAATGATTCAAAGGATATGGGCAAGCAATAGGCTCAGGCAAAACATTCATTTCTTATAGGAATTCAAAACTGAATTATTCCATTACCAAAAATGTTCCTTTCTCTATTTCAGGATATGTTTTTATTTCAGATAGAACAGTGTCAAACAATATATCCAAAGTTGTTCTCCAAAGAATCCATTAGGGATTTGGAGTTCTTTGTTTTATACCCTAATAATTACACATATTGCTGAAGCCTGGCTTGGAGAATTTTGAGCATGACTTTACTAGCGTGTGAGATGAGTGCAATTGTGTGGTAGTTTGAGCATTCTTTAACATTGCCTTTCCTTGGGATAGGAATGAAAACACAACAGACTGGTTCCAAATAGGAAAAAGGAGTACGTCAAGGTTGTATCTTGTCACCCTGCTTATTTAACTTCTATGCAGAGTACATCATGAGGAACTCTGGGCTGGAAGAAGCACAAGCTGGAATCAAGATTGCCAGGAGAAATATCAATAACCTCAGATATGTAGATGACACCACCCTTATGACAGAAAGTGAAGAGGAACTCAAAAGCCTCTTGATGAAAGTGAAAGAGGAGAGTGAAAAGATTGGCTTGAAGCTCAACATTCAGAAAACAAAGATCATGGCATCTGGTCCCATCACTTCATGGGAAACAGATGGGGAAACAGTGGAAACAGTGGCTGACTTTATTTCTTGGGCTCCAAAATCACTGCAGATGCTGATTGCAGCCATGAAATTAAAAGACGCTTGCTCCTTGGAAGGAAAGTTATGACCAACCTAGACAGGATATTACAAAGCAGAGACATTACTTTGCTGACAAAGGTCCGTCTAGTCAAGGCTATGGTTTTTCCAGTGGTCATGTATGGATGTGAGAGTTGGACTGTGAAGAAAGCTGATCACCAAAGAATTGATACTTTTGAACTGTGGTTCTGGAGAAGACTCTTGAGAGTCCCTTGGACTGCAGTGAGATCCAACCAGTCCATCCTAAAGGAGATCAATCCTGGGTGTTCATTGGAAGGACTGATGCTAAAGCTGAAACTCCAATACTTTGGCCACCTCATGCAACGAGTTGACTCATTGGAAAAGACTCTGATGCTGGGAAGGATTGGGGGCAGGAGGAGAAGGGGACGACAGAGAATGAGATGGCTGGATGGCATCACCGACTCGATGGACGTGAGTTTGAGTGAAGTCCGGGAGTTGGTGATGGACAGGGAGGCCTGGCATACTGTGATTCTTGGGGTCGCAAAGAGTCGGACACGACTGAGCTACTGAACTGAATAATTACACAAATAGAGGAAAACTTAAATGACTGCCCCTATTCTCCAGCAAGCCATGCTCCATAAATCCATAAAGCCCAGGTTCATTTACAATAAGCAATCTAGTTATCCCAAGTACATCCTACAGAAAACACTTTCTAAATAAAGACTCCCGATCTGTTGTTGTTCAGTCACTCAGTCGAGTCTGACTCTGTGACCCCATTGACTACAGCACACCAGCCTTCTCTGTCCTTCCCAGTCTTCAGGTTGCTCAAACTCATGTCCACTGAGTCCATGATGTCCCGACCTGTAATAAACACCATTATCATCCTGTGGAGAGGTCTAATCAAGTTCATTAGCATGTTCATAAGGAAGGACAAAAAACTGAAGATCACTCACTTCCAACTTTTCACACTCAATCAGTTCCCCAGTAGAGAATGAGTGAGTTGCAGGCCTAGTATTAACCCTTTTTCTGCTGGTTGTTTTATGGGGTGTCTAATTCTGATTTGATTGGCTTTTTGTATTTAAGTTTGTTTTTACCTTCAGTTCTTTGAAGTTGTCATTCATTATCTTCTGACATCTACTAGTTGCTAATGAGAAACTTGTCAGTCTAAATGTTGCTCCTTTGTAGGTAATCTATCTTGTATTTCTGTAGCTTTTAAGATAGGCTCCTTATTATTGTCCTTTACAGGTTCATTATAATGTTATACTGTGTCTGAGTATGTATTTAATTTCATTTATCTTGACAGGTGCTCAACAGGCACTTTCAGTCTTATTATACATTCAGTTCAGTTCAGTTCAGTCGCTCAGTCGTATCCGACTCTTTGCGACCCCATATTTATTTAATTTTGGAAAAATCTCATCTGTTTTCTCCATTCCCACTGTCCCAAATAAAGCTCACCACAATTTTAGTCTTTGTTTTAATTCTTACTTCAGAACCTGAATATGTTTTCCACATTTATACTTTTATTTCATTTCTACCTTTTTTTGTTTTATAATTTCTTCTTTTTTTGAATGGATGTTTAAGTGATACCTGGGTCTGAATTCTCACTTAGAAAATATAAATATATTATTTTTTCATGAATCAGAGTGAAACTAAAATCACTTTTTCTACCACCACCTCCCATACAATATAAGTAAAGGTCTATGGTGTCCTATACTTTCTAAATAAATAGAAACCAAAGGAACTTCTATAGATTATTTAGGTTCAATGGCTTAGGAAGATAATAGGGCTGCAGATAAATCCAGTTGCTTTCAATTTTCAAATCTGTAAAACACCTTGGAAAGCTAAGAAAGAATCAATACATCTTTATGAAATTCACAGTTTACTAGACCAGTTGGATTTCATGTTTCATACCACAATCAGAATCTTCAAGGGTAAAGAATCAAAAAGATTATGTATTGAGATACAAAGGCTATATTTAGGCAAATTCACCAACAAACAGTGGGGGGGGAGATAAAGTGAAAGCTCAAGTTTGTAAATATCTATAAATTAGGGAAAAAATAGTAGCTTGTCAGGTGATTTTGTCATAGACATCTCATCATTAATCAGAGCCATTCCATTTCTAATATCCAATGTCCCTTCTGTCTTTCACTCCTTATATTTCTGTTGGTACAGACTCAAAGATAGATCTTAAAGTAAGTGAAGTTAAAGCAACCGTAGAGATCATCTAATCCTAGTTGTTTAACTGTTGTAAGTTTTCCACAAAAGTTCTAGTGAAAACTAAACTGAGGGAGAATGTTTGGTATCAAGGAATAGCATGTAATGAGAAGGGTCATGGCTTCCCAGTGCAATGGTAAAAATTTGCCTGCCAGTGCAGGAGACACAGGTTCCATTCCTAGGTCAGGAAGATCCGCTGGGGAAGGAAATGGCAACCCACTCCAGTATCCTAGACTGGTTCCATGAAATCTCATGATCAGAGGAGCCTGGCAGGCTATAGTCCATAGAGTCACAAAGAGTCAGACATGACAAGGGTTACGATGTTTGCAGAGAGTACATGTTTGCCCAGATGGTCTGGAACATAAAGAAGGTAAAAGAGCAGTAACATAAGGTCAGAAAGATAGCTGGGGTTTAGTTTCTTCAAGGTCTGAAATGCCCGGCTGAGAAGGAATGCTGGGACACTGTTCTGCTGGGACTGAGAACTGTCAGGCCCTGGCTTCCCAAATGTCACTAACACAATGTGCTGATAAAAGACTGAGTTTGTTGAGCTTGTTTCCTCATCTAGGTAACTGAGGAAACTATTTCATGAAATCGGTAGTGTCTGCGGTAGGAGGGGGAGAGTCAAATTTTACTGACCACTTGACATTTGTTCTAAGGTAGGTCATTCCATGTAGGATTTGTTAGGATTGTATAAGGATCACAATATGATAGTTTAGGACTGGTGAGCATAGCAAGGAAAGAACTGTGAGGATTTTGAGATGAGGAGTTCAAGAAGTCTTAGGGTATAAACTATTGATACTTTTTATCAAAGAGTTGAAGACTCCCAGACAGTCACTATCATGAACAAGAAATTTCATTTATGTATTGGTCAAGAATCTTTGCTAATAAGGACAATGGAATAGTTATGTGGCATTATTATAACTAGTAAACTATATAAAGTTTGATGGTTTCAGCTGGAGCTATCAGAGGTTCTTGAACAGTGGCATAATGATGAGAAAATAGTGAAAGTGAAAGTCACCTGGTCGTGTCTGACACTTTGCAACCCCATGGACATCCATGGAATTCTCTAGGCCAGAATACTGGAGTGGTTAGCCTGTCCCTTTTTCAGGCAATCTTCCCAACCCAGGGATTGAACCCAGATCTGCATTGCAGGCAGATTCTTTACCAGCTGAACCACAAGGGAAGCCCAAGAAAACTGGAGTGAGTAGCCTATCCCTTTTCCAGTGGATCTTCCTGACCCAGGAATCGAACCAGGGTCTCCTGCATTGCAGGTGGATTCCTTACCAACTGAGTTACCAGGGAAGCCCATAATGATGAGAGTTGTAATTATAAAGATTTATCTAACATTTATGAATAGAGTGAAAAGATAGTGAGAGACAGAAAACAGCATTAGCTGAGAAATTCTTTTGTAATAGCAAATAGTAATGTGCCTGAATATCTGAGGCAAATGAGGAGAGAGAAAAAGGAAATCAAAGAAGAAAAAACAGTTGAGTGGGTTGATAGTGGTGGGATGATGAAAGATTAAAGGATGTTAGGAAGGGAGAGAAATTCATGATGGTGCTAAATTTTAAATGTGCATGATTGTGAGATCACTAATTCTACTAACAAAAACAGACCTTACTCAATCTTTTATGAGGATAGTTCCATTCATTACACATTACTTGAGCACTGCTGTATCAACCCACTGCTTTTTAAACCTAGCTAAACATTAGAAAATAAAAATACCAATGCTTTGGCCCATACTCCAAAACAAAGGAAGTTCCACTTATGGAAAATGCATTTATAGGGTCTAGACACCAGGTTATTTAAAAGTTCCCAGATGATTTTGATACACTGTGAGCATATGGGTTTCCTTAGTAAAGAATCTGCCTGCAATGCAGAAGACTCCAGTTTGATTCCTGGTTTGGGAAGATCTGCTAGAGAAGGGATAGGCTATCCACTCCAGTATTCTTGGGCTTCCCGGGTGGCTCAGCTGGTAAAGAATCCACCCACAATGTGGGAGACCTGGGTTCAATCCCTGGGTTGGGAACATCCCTGTAGAGAACAGCTACCCACTCCTGTATTCTGGCCTGGAGTTCCATGGACTGTATAGATCCTGATGGAAAATATGGACATTTAATACTTGGTCTTCGACTTCAAGGAACTTAGACTTTAGTTGGAAAAAGATATTCCATTAAAAGTCAATTTCCCCTTGTTTCATACAAGCTTGTGATATCACCATGCCCTTCAGGACCTTCTGAGAGTCTAAAAAGGTCTAAAAAGACTGACTTTTCATTTTTAAAATAAATTTATGTATGAACATACTTTGTAATTTTGACAGACATCTCTGTTCCTTGTTGGGTATTATTAACAACATATAGTCACCACTGAATCAGTGCAGAAAAGGACTGAGGGCACTATAGTATGCAGTGATTAGTGACCCTCACATACTCAGCTTTAGAACTTAAATATACACATGCTAACTTGTTAATAACTTTTGGACACAAAAATTAATATATTTCAATACCTTTCTTTCTACCAAATATAGACTTCTTTAGCTTAAGATGTCATGACCTCTGTTATTTACTCAATAATACCTCAGTTGTCCCTTTCACTCTGTCCCAGGCTGTCTGTGACCATATTATCCAAGCTTTAGATGATGTCTCAGATGGGTCCAGAGGGATGTAAATGCTTCTGATGAAAGTACTTTTTCCCCCAGATAATTCTAATTCAGCTTATTGCTTTTCATGTGCAGCCTGTATTTTGCTGTAGATACTAGATTCAACTGGAGAATTTTCTCTTCTCAGAAATTTAAACATCTGCTAATGAAAAATGACCAAGAATAAAGTACTTATTAGAATTTAATTACAGAGAAAATTATGTTTTTTTAATAGTTTACAATGTGATCCTGCTTACTAAAACTGGTGCACTCTATTTTACAAATCTTCAACTTTATCCCCATCCAACAACCAAATTATCTTAATGGGTGTCCAAGTGACATATTAGATGAATGTCTTCCCCCTGAGTCATTTTCTGATAAAGACACATCGTTTAGTTGCAAGATGACAAACTATGTGTTCAAAGTGACAAATCATTTAATTAAAATTTACAAGCGGTTAAATACTGTTTGACCCAAATGGAGGCTGTTATCATGAATCAATTTCAGAGGAGGAATAGGCTTTTCAGAAAAATCAATCCCAAATAACTATAACACTTTGAACATATTATACAATCTCTTTATGGTGTTTTTGAACAGTTCTTCAGGTCAGTGGCAGTTTTTACCTGGTTCAAAAAAGAATTCCAATCTAGTTGAACAGAATTTGAGTTTTACTTAAGACTTTAACTCTATTCATTTCATGAATATTTAATATCACGTTCAATGTTCAAGCAAAATACTCTTCTATCTTAAGAGAAAATAGCTAAAATTTTGATGAGTTATGGTTTTTTATTGCATATACAGGCCAATGGAAATTGCAATCATCTTTCATGAAAAGGCTGGATAGTTTTTATTGTTTGAGAATAAGGGTGGCCATTGCATTTACTTACTAATACAGTAAATGTAAAATTGCTTAAGTAACATGCTTTATTATTTATGCTGCCAACCACATAATGTGAGGGTAGTTTCATAAAAAATATAAATTAGAGAAATTTCACATGCCAGCAGGCTGTAGATCTGTTTTATGACTCTGACTTAGCAGGTGCCCTTCTATTTCAGTTGTGCCCTGTAATGAAGTACATATTTAAGCAGTATTGAAATGCAGATAAAAATATGATTCATATAAGGCAAGTCAGTTCCTTTCTCCAGAGATTCTGTACTTTACAGGCTCCATCATTATTAGTTAATGATTTGGGATACTTTTTATCAATTCAACTCAGCTTTTTGCTCATCTGTTCCATGCCAAGATTGATAAGGTCTTAGGAAATGTGTTTGCTCAATTTTGGGAGTAAGACTTTTAACATTAATGGATTCATCAGACATGGAAGATTTATCTATGAAAAAGAAAGTGCATTAATATTAAGGGTTAAACTAGTCCATGGTCTAAGCTAACATAATAAATAGAAACAATCAATGAAACATCAAAATGATCATCTTATATATATATATATATACACACACACCATGTTTTTCTCCCAAATCATTTAATTTGATTATAAAGAAAAATCAAATGATTATCTCTTTGTATCTATGGAGCTTATTTTGTGTTCTCATCTGTGGAACAAGAAACTAAGTTTTTCATCCTTAGTTCATGAAGAGGAGTGATAGTTAAACATGCTGAAAAGCACAGGATTTTCACTAGAAGATAATAACAACTTATTATTTACAGTGTACTATATGACTCCATTTCAAATGTGCAAAGCTAGTGAAGCTTGATTTATGAGGACAGTTATCAATGGTTACCAAATACTTAGATTTACCATGCTATATGTAAGTCAAGCATTTGTTTACAATGCAAGATATCTATTGGACAGATAACTATAATTTTGACAAGTATTTTTTTCAAACAGAATATTTTATAAAAGGTCAAAAGTATAAAGTGTTTCAGACTCTGTTGAAATTAATGGTTCAGTTAGTCTATAATGCTGTTTACAGTATTCTGAAAAATACACAACCCCTAATTATCTATAGTAGTCATGAATAATTGTCAAAAATGCAAATGAGAAAAATTCTACCAAATTAAAATAATTAGTTCACTATTTAAAATTTCCTTTCATATCAGAAACCTCTTACTTTCTAAAATATGACAGTGAAAAATGAAGGCATCCTTTAGCATACCATTACCAAAGCATTATTGAAATTTGACTCTAAAATACAACTACAAATGACAGAAAACAAATGCAATGCAGATTATGCTCTGGAAATTCATTTATTACCTTGTTTTCCATTTTATACCATGATGCCTTCTTTAGCAAACTAACAGACCTCAAATGTACTTCTCTTGTACCTTAAATATTTCTCTTGTACCTCAGGATTCATTCATATTTTAGTTCTAAATTTAACTTACTAACCTAGTGAAGGGGCTTCCCTGGTGGCTCAGTTGGTAAAGAATCTGCCTGCAATGTGGGAGACCCAGGTTCAATCCTAGGTTGGGAAGATCCCCTGGAGAAGAAAATGGCACCCCCTTCAATGTTTTTGCCTAGAGAATCCCATGGACAGCAGAGCCTGGTGGGCTACAGTCCATGGGGTCGCAAAGAGTCAGACATGACTCAGCTACCGAACAATAACAATAGCAATAATAACCTAGTGAAACAATTCAATCTCAAGCTTTGTGCCAAAATATATGACTTCTGAGAAGACAAAGATCAATTTTATCTATTTTCCTTTTATTTATTAATTTTATAAGTAACACTTTATGAATACATATTTTGTAGCATTGACACATAAATGTTGACAATGGACAAGGATTATCTGACTTATGACCTATAAAATAAAAATCTGTTAAAGTTATAAGAAAGAGCTTCCCAGGGTTAAGAGCTGGCTTAAGGGCAACAACCTGCAGTTTACACCAAGAGTTGAGCAATCTTGGGTGAAGGGATATCTGGATCTTTACACTACTCCACAGACTTGATTTAGACTCTGCTCCTCCAGCTTTAGTAAGCAGTGGTGGAAACGTGGCCCCTGGGCTGCTGTGGGTTCTCACCACACAGTTATCTCCATGGTGATCTCCCAGCCTGTTCCCTTGGCTTACTCTGCTCCATGTACACTGGCTTCCTTGCTGTCCTTATTACACATCAGACAGCCCCATTTCAGGGCTTATATTCCCTCTACTTGTGACATTATTCTCCCAGACATCACAACATCACGTAACTCTTTCCCTCTTGCCTTTCAAATCTTTCTTTAATTACTACCTGCTCACTGAGGTCAACTCTGACTAGGTATATAGACTGGCTACACTTTCTAGAACGCTCCATCTCACTTATCAAACTCTATTGTTTTCATAGTACAATACCATATTTGATTTATAAGTTAATTATTTATAATGTTTCTGTTCTATAATTTATCTGCTTCCACTGGAATGTAAGCTCCAAGAGGAGTTTGTGGGTATTTTAGTTAAGTAACTGTGTCCCCAGGGCCCAGAGAAGGAAGGGTCTGGCATAAAGTCAGTGGTCAAGAAATGTCTGTTGAATGAATTAATTAAAAAGAGTAAACATATGCATTAAATTCTGAACATTGATTATATGTAGCGATAAGCATTTTAGTAGTACTGTTACTACAACTATTACTTCTTTTACTAAGACCTTCATACTGTGTGCTAAGCACCATTAACTGTTTCACACAAGTCATCATATCTCTATCTGATGCTCCTGTTACTTACATATTAGTATCACCATTTTGCATATGAAGAGGTTGGAATTCAAAGAACTTAAGTGGTCATACAGCTAAGAAATGGAGGAAGTAGGAATAGCACATGAACCTGTCGATCTCCAGAAGCTGTACTATTAACCATTAGACAACACATGAAATGCTCATTTCTAATATCAGTTTGGTAAAGTGGGTCATGATAATAATTTTTTTCCTTAATATCCTTTGTATATACACACCCTCACTCAAGTACCTATTATTTGTCACATGAATGATGAATAATTTCCTAATATTCCTCTCTTTCTATTCCAAACAATTCTGTGCCCTGTGGTCATTTATTTGGCCTAAAATACAGCTGCAGTCATGCCATTAATGTGAGCAGAGGCCTCCAGTGTATCTCCATTAAATACATATTCTCTTTATTGTACAACCCAATTTACTTATCCACTGATGCAGCTCTCCCTCCAACAAAGTAAGAAAGCTAGACTTGAAGGAGCTAGTAATGAAATGAGTAGGATCCGTGTCCAAAGTTGAGTCCTGTATATAACTTAGTGAGTTTATGAATATTCAGTTTTAAAAAGGCTGTGACCTTAGTACCATCATTGTTTTCAAAAAGATTATCATGCCTTTTCTGTAAATTGGCACAGGTACTTGTTAAAATGAGATACAGAAGACTAGAGTAGATACAATACCCAGATCATAATTGCTTCAATATTGACCACAAACACAGGGGACCAGTTTTATGCTCCATCTGTTCCAGAAATGATTAAATAGATAACTTAGAGAAGGTGTCAGTAGCCACCCAGGAAGAACTGAAAGCTCCATGAGGTTAGAGCCGGTCCTATTTATTGCTGTTTCTTCAGAATCTTTTGCAGTGACTGGCCCAGAGTAAAACTCAAAATATACTTTATTGTTTTTATTGCTACTCTTCTCATCAAAACTTTTTTTAGTTCTCTTTCTCCATTGTATGTACAATATTTGCAGTCACATTGCAAGAGATGCAGGAATTAGAGATCTTTATTGAAATAAATGGTACAAATTCTGTGTCTCAAGAAGTGCTTTGTCTTGGATTCTGGGTTGACATGGGTTTTCTGAAGAGTGAATGAACAGCCAAGTTTCATTTTCTCCTGCAGAGCTGTATACTTCTACCTTTGTTGGTGTTTCAGCCATTAGAGATTAGGTTTCGTTTGTTATTATTTTATGCTAGACTCCATCTGTGTAGACTTTCCTCAACACCAAGATCATATAGTGTGAATTGCTCTGTCTAGTTAACAGTATGCACAAGATTGAGGTTGGATGTTTTTACTTGATTCTGGAAAGTGTATTTTTCCAGACAAATCAGTTCACAGAAGTGCTCTTCATTTTCTGCGCTCTACTATGAAGAAAGCTCTAACATAAAAACTTAATCTTTCATTTTCCATTTCTGACAGCTTTTAAAAAATATATTGGTTTAGTTAATTCAGCAGTGTTAAATCAAAATGAGGATGGCACTAATGAGGATAAAGCTATAATTTTATTAGGCATCATTCACTGGATTTTATCTTTTTCTTAACCCTTTCCTTTGGTGCATATTCTTTAGTAATCTTTATTTTTATTTCCTTTTGCTCTCCTTTTTAAACTTACCATACTGCTAATGACAACTAAAAGCCATTGCAGTCTTTCCTAATCCAACAAATTTGTCCTATTCCTCAAATCATTGTGAGGTATACTTAAAAACAATCAGAATAATAAGTGGCACTGGTCATATGTGAGCTGGTAATAGTAACACGTGGTAGTTTTGCAACCCTGATGTAATGATACAATACTAGGTCAACTTTGATAGGAGATTCTATTTCCCTTTGCTTTGTTTTATTTCTTTTATGAAGAGACAAGATAAGCAAGCTGTTTATAGAAGAGGAAAATTTGATTCTAATCTACTTTTATTAACTACATAGAGCCTTTGCAGATGTCTTGAAAGCCGATGGGGGTTTAAAAGCAACAGCAGCCCAGGAGAGAGAATAGTCTAACTCTGACCTTCTGCATAAAGACATGCACCACTTCTGAGTGATCAATTCCCCCTTGGATTCCTGGCTTTACAATTCATCTAGTATAGCTCCATCTATTTAGTTTCAGTATTCTTTGGGGCCTTTTCTCTCTAATTAGATTATAAATCCTGTCAGGGTTAGGCCAAGAGTCTAGCACAGAGCCTTGTACAAAATATGTAGCTACCTCATTTCATCTCAATGTAGAATTGCTTTTAATGAACTATGAGTTTACTTTCACTATGAAAAGAAATGCAGATAACAAACTCCTCTGATGAATTTGTTAACTGTGTTTCTCATATTCTTCTGTAAGAGAATCTTTAGAAAAAGTTTCATGCATTAGGAGTCTCATGCCCAGGAAGAGTAGTCTACATTTTCTGAGCAATAATATGAGCCATGTGACTGTTATAAGGTTCAGCAAAAACTTTCTGTAAAGGGCCCAGTAATACTTTAGGATTTTCAATCTCAATTCAAGTATTCAGCCCTATCACAGCTACTCAACTCTGCAGTTATGGCAGGAAAGCAGCCATAAACAATGCATTATGAATGAATATGTCTGTGTTCCAACAAAATTTTATTTATTGGCACTAAAATAAAAATTCTGTATATTTTATGGTTCACAAAATAGAATGTATCTTTTGATTTTTTGATTTTTCTAAAACTACTTACAAAATGCCAAAAATATTCTTAACTCCAAAGTCCTACAAAACAGGTGGCAGATCAGATTTGGTTTAGCAGGCTTTATGAACCCCCCCTGCTAAACCCCATCATTTAACATTGCCTGCTGGTAGCCTGGGAAACAACTTGGCAGCCTGGTTCTGTGCTTGGTTGCGCAGTTGTATCCAACTCGTTAGGACTCCATGGACTATAGCCTGCCAGAGTCCATGGGGATTCTCCAGGCGAGGATACTAGAGTGGGTTGCCATGCCCTCCTCTAGGGGATCTTCCCAACCCAGGGATCAAACCCCGGTCTCCTGCATTGCAGGCGGATTCTTTACCATCTGAGCCACCAGGCAATCCCAGCCTATTTCTAGCAACTATCTAAAATTGACTCTGACCACCTGTTCTTCTCAGATGGGTGGTAATAGTACCATTACAAATAACCATCAAGTCTGACTGTCTGTTTCTTGCTCACACTGCATGACCATCAGCATTAACAGAGGGCACTGCTTCCTGTCTTCTTACCCCTGGATTCAGGAACCTTTACCAACCAGTCAGTGGTTGATAGAGTGGGAGGAAGAAAACTTGGAGAATCATGAACTTTTAAAAAAGATTTCTGTTCAAATAAAATGCACAATTTCTGCTCACATTTTATTGGACAAAATGGGTGACATGATCATGTCAAAATTCACTGGTGTGGGGAAGTCCTAGCAAGTTCCTGGGAGAAGATGAACATGAAAATAATGTTATCTCCCTAACCACTAAAATGCCACTCAGTTAAAATGGCATGCCCCTCTCCCATCATTCCCCAGTCTCCTTTTCATGCTTCAGTTTGCTCCATAGCTTTTGTCAACTTTTGACGTATAATGTGCATAATTTACACAGGTATTATGTTTATCCATCCTTCCCACTCCCTTCCAATCTGCACTGTAATTTACATGAGGGCAGATATTCTTACCTTCACTGTTCACTGCAAATTTCCTAATGTCTAGCAGAGTGTTAAATACATAAGAGACACTCAATAACTGTGTATTAAGTAAAAGGACAAATGAACTACACAAATCCTCACAGCATGCATACATTCAACTTGATCTTATTTTCTTACCATGGCTTTTCCCTCTGACTTCCTTATATACTACTTACATTTTATCTGTTACTATAAACACACACACACACTTATGTGTGCATACAAACAAGTACATGTGCACATATCTTTGTAAATCTTCTCAATTTTTTCATCATGAATGGACTTTTGAGACTAGCGATGATAAATGAAATTTTGTTGGTCAACTAGCTGATTGTTTTTAAATAAGTTGTGCCCAAAAGTTGAGAAGTGCTTTTTGTATTCTCTGAGGAAAGAATTGCTGGGTTATTGTCTTCATCACAACTTAATGTCTCATCTAACTGTAATGTGAGTGTAATCTCTGGCTTTTAATACAAAAGCCGTTCTCACTACACTCCCATGGTAAAAATTATTTGAAGTATCTTTTATGTTTAGGACTTCCCTGGTGTCTCAGAAGGTAAAGCATCTGCCTACAATGCGGGAGACCCAGGTTCAATTCCTGGGTCAGGAAGATCTCCTGGAGAAGGAAATGGCAACCCACTCCAGTATTTTTGCCTGGAAAATCCCAACGATGGAGGAGCCTGGAAGGTTACAGTCCATGGGGCCGCAAAAGAGTTGGACACAACTGAGCAACTTCAATTTCACTTTTTACTTTTCTATGTTGGGTCCAGGGCTCCCAGTCACCAGACAGGTCGGGGGCTGTCCTGCTGGGCAAGGCCCTGCTTTCTAAGCCCTGCTTTGCACTACAAAAAAGAATTACCTTAAGAGCACCTATCAGTGCTCAATTTTTCTCTTTGCATCTCCATTGTTCTCTAACTGGCACACTTCATGAAAGGCTCTTCTGAAAGTGTTATGTTGAATTTCTCAAATATCAGCTATTGAATCTTTACTTGATCTTAAAAAGAGTTGTCCTATCCTGAAAGAAGGATAAAAGGAATACCTAACTACAAATATAGGCCATTCTGATTTAAGAAACAGTTACAGGTTTCAGATTAATAGCACTGAGTATTCCCATCCCATTTCCCAATGCATTAGATTACGTCAATGATTTTACTTATAAATGGATTTTATTTAAAGATCTTATATGCTATTAAGTATTACTCTAATAATGCTAACTGTTCTAGTACAGCTAGTTTAAAAAAGAATAATTTAATGTAGTCAAACTCATATATGATTTGGTGGCTAAAGTCAGCAATGAGACAAACCAGGGTTCAAAGCCCATCCTACCACTTGCTCTGCCACTGTGGCAACTCGGGGTGTTATATGAACTCTTTAAGATCCTATTTCTCACAGGCTAATGGGCCTATGAAGTCTAAATGAGATAAGTTATATAAAGTCTTTATAATAATGCCTATTACAGGACATTTACAGAGAAGATGGCATTGGCTCAGCTGCCTCAGTGATATCTTTATATTTCTTGTAAACTTTTTATTTTGTATTGGAGTATAGCTGATTAACAATGTTGTGATAGTTTCAGGTGGATAGCAAATGGATTCAGCCATATATATGCATGTATTCATTCTCCCTCAAAATCCCCTCCCACACAGGCTGCCATATAACATTGAGCAGAGTTCCCTGTGGTATACAGTAAGTCCTTGTTGGTTATCCATTTTAAATATAGCAGTGTGCATGTGTCCATCTAAAGCTCCATAATTTTCTCATACCCTCAATATCTTTATATCCCCCCAGTATTTTTATATATTTCTTAATGTAAATCCTCCTTCAACACTCCCTCCACACTTCTATGTTTTCCCCACTCTGTACTCCAATAATCTGTTTCTTTCAAGCTAAAATTCCATTTTCTTTCATTAGTCCTAAATGAAGATTACCTCTTTCCTGGACCCTCTTATGGATATTTGACATTGGATATGTGTCTGAAATTCATTTGTGACATTTTTATATCAGATGGGAAGATTAGACATAAGCAAACAGTGTGTCCCTCTATCAACATTTGTTCAGCCTTCTGTGAGAAATACCAAGAGAACTTATTAGAGTAATTTGCAAAATTTTGTGGGCCAGTTTGCTTATTCAAATTAGAAACTGATTATGCATACAAGTTTTACAAGAGAATAAATTAATTCAAACTTCTTCAACAAAAATGTAAGTAAGCCTTCATATTTGGCAATCATGACCAGGTTCAGGATGTTAATTTAGTTTAGCTAATTATGCAAGTCTTAAGGACAATCATTTAGAAGTGATCTGTCTTTCTTTTAAAAAGTATGAATTAGGCATGATTCTGATGGGGGGAAACTTTGTGACATGATAGACTGGCAGAAAAATATATATTTTTGTTAATTTAGTCAGACTTGGAACAGCTGCCCTTTTTTGAGAATAATGGCTACATTTTTTGTACATTAAGATGTTTTACCCTTGAAATTATAAATAAATAACATCAGATGAACACCCATTGATTGCAAATAAAGCAGCAGTTTTTCTATCAGCAAGACAAGAAAGCCCTGAGTGGAAAGTTCATCATCCATGAGAAAGTCAAGATATGTTTACTTCAGGATCAGATACCAGTCAACCTCAAGAAAAAAGAAAATTATTTGGCAATAATGTGGAACAAGTTTTGAAAAATTATACACCTAGAATAAAGCAAAAAAACAGAACACCAAAAATTTTTTTACTGTTAGTATAAATTGTTCAGGCCTAATCAAATTGTGAAGTAAGCAAATAAGTTTGTTTCTGGCATTTTTCTACCCCTCCTTCCCTTATGACTAGTGTCTATATATTTCTTCCAACTATCTGAAGTGCTTTTGACTTCTTTCTCCAGGTAACTTCAACATATTCCCTTTATGCCATCCTAACCTACCCTATGCCCTTCACCTCAGGTATATTTTAGACTTAGTAACAATGGGTAATAAAGCTAATATCTGTTGACAAGTCCTATACACCAGGGTGGCACTAATGGTAAAGAACCTGCCTAACAATGCAGGAGACATGGGTTCAGTCCCTGGGTTGGGGAGATCCCCTGGAGAAGAAAATAGCAACCCACACCAGTAATCTCCCCTTTGAAATCCCATGGACAGAGGAGCATGGCAGGCTGCAGTCCATAGGGTCGCGAAAGGTTTGGACATGAATTAGCAACAAAAAAACAACAACAATTTACTCTCTGAGATGTAAGGGCCTACTTAAATTCTGTGCCTTAACTCTGGTCTTGCCTTCGTCCAATCCTTGCTGCCAATAGTCCCACGAATAATATTAAAAAGAACTGAAGCAGTATAGTTACAGAGCTTGTGCTTGGTCCATTCAATGACACTGCCCAACTCAGAAATATTGTAGGTATTGCTCAATAGACAAATCACTTTATTTATTTATTTATTTTTAATTTTAACTGGAGGCTAATTACTTTACAATATTGTATTGGTTTTGCCGTACACTGACATGAATCCGCCCTGGGTGTACATGTGTTCCCCATCTGGAACCCCCCTCCCATCTCTCTCCCCATATCATCCCTTGGGTCATCCCAGTGCCCCAGCCCCGAGCATCCTGTATCATGCATTGAACCTGGACTGGTGATTCGTTTCACATATGATGATGTATATGTTTCAAAAAAAGAAAACCACAGGCCAATATCACTGATGAACATAGATGCAAAAATCCTTAACAAAATTCTAGTAATCAGAATCCAGCAACACATTAAAAAGATCATACATCATGACCAAGTGGGGTTAATCCCAGGAATGTAAGGATTCTTCAATATCCACAAATCAATCAATGTAATACACCATATTGACAAAATGAAAAATAAAAACCATATGATTATCTCAATAAATGCAGAGAAAGTCTTTGACAAAATTCAACATCCATTTATGATAAAAGTCCTCCAGAAGGCAGGAATAGAAGGAACATACCTCAACATAATAAAAGACATATATGACACACTCACAGCAAACATTATCCTCAATGGTGAAAAATTGAAAAGTCAGGAACAAGACAAGGGTGCCCACTCTCACCACTACTATTCAACATAGTTTTGGAAGTTTTGGCCACAGCAATCAGAGCAGAAAAAGACATAAAAGGAATTCAAATTGGAGAAGAAGTGAAACTCTCACTGTTTGCAGATGACATGATCCTCTACACAGAAAACCGTAAAGACTCTACCAGAAAATTACTAGAGCTAATCAATGAATGTAGTAAAGTTGCAGGATATAAAATCAACACACAGAAATCCCTTGCATTCCTATACACTAATAATGAGAAAATAGAGAAATTAAGGAAACTATTCCATTCACTGTTGCAACGAAAAGAATTAATTATATCTACCTAAAGAAACAAAAGACCTATATATAGAAAACTATAAAACACTGGTGAAAGAAATCAAACAGGACACTAATAGATGGAGAAATATACCGTGTTCGTGGATTGGAAGAATCAATATTGTGAAAATGAGTATACTACCCAAAGTAATCTATAGATTCAATGCAATCCCTATCAAGCTACCAACGGTATTTTTCACAGAGCTAGAAAAAATAACTTCTGTATGGAAATACAAAAAACCTCAAATAGCCAAAACAATCTTGAGAGAGAAGGATGGAACTGGGGGAATCAACCTGCCAGACTTCAGGCTCTACTACAAAGCCACAGTCATCAAGACAGTATGGTACTGGCATAAAGACAGAAATATAGATCAATGGAACGAAATAGAAAGCCCAGAGATAAATCCACGCACCTATGGACAAATCACTTTAATATATTATTCTTTCTAGGAAACATCATCTCAGCCTGAAATAAAAGATGTATCCTTTATTCATTTATTCAACTAATATTAATTAAATCACTGCTACAATCTAAATACTGTACCTGGTTCAAAGTATACATATTAACAGGGCAAAAGATATATTGCTTTATGTTTTATTGTTTTATGTAAAGGGAGAAGCAGACATTAATGAAATAATCATACAATTGAGAGTAAATTGCAACTGTGACAAGTGCCAAGAACAAGCACACAGTGCTATTAATGACTAATTCTGGTATTTGTTCTGTTCAGATTATTAGGATTATGAGAAAGTGATGACTAAACCAATGTCCAAAGGATAAGAAAATTACTACCTGAGACTAGTATGGACACTATAGGCATGGGAGCATGTAGAAAAAGACACATGCATAAGTAATTCATATACAATGCAGAATATGATAAATTATACAAAGAAATATGTTTAGTAGGGAGTCAGTTTAGTACTTGAGTTGGCAGGGGTGGTGGGGGTCTAACTGGAAGTAGTTAGGGTAAGCCCCATGAAAGGGTTTAGCCTGTGTGTTGTTGGACTGGCAGGATTTGGATATGCAGACATGAGGCAAAGGATGAATTCTTGGAAAAAGGATTTATTAAGAGCAAAGAAACAGAGCTAAGAAAACTTTGCCAGGATAGTAGCATGGCTGGTATGATATTGGGTCAATTAGGACCAGCTCATCAGAGGCTTTAAATGCCAGCCCAAATTGATGGACAGCAGAAACTCTTTGAAATATATGGAGTGAGAAAGTGACATACATTGGAGCTATAAAATTTCATCATATAGCTTCGTATGAGAAAAAAAAGAAAATTGAGGCATAAGATCACTCTAATCTCATATTAGTGAATGATCTGAGAAGTTAACATAGTATATAAAGAGGGACTTTTTTTTCTTTTCTTAGAGGAGGATCAGAGAAGATTTTATGGAAGAGAAAAATTCAAGAGGTTGTCTTTTAAAATTAAAAATGGCTGTAATTTGAAGAAAAGGCCATCACCAAGTTGGAATAATAACAAAATATCAACTAAAAGATGAAAGGGGGAGAATTTAATTTTTACTTAAAAGAAGAAGATGCCTAAAGCAATGAAAAGAGATAAACAAGACAAGAAAATATAGCCAGAACTGATAAAGAACTTGAAGCTTGCAGTTTGTAACTTGGTTTAGTTTTGTGTATCAGGGGAGAATTTTGAGAAATGGGATGACATGATCCAAAAGGCAGAGGAGAGATAACTTTGTCAGAGACATATGGGACTGATGAGAACTGGGAGATACCGAGGTATGAGAGCCTTTAAAGAAAAAGTTAAAGTTATTTAGCTAACAAATGACCAAGTTCTGGATCCAATATAAGTTCATGTCAAAGTTGCATTTGATTAATATTTGGAGAAAGACCTAGAAAATATGTCCCTTGTTACCAGGGACATCAGAACCCCTAATTCAGTCATTCATCCATTTCAGGAATACCTATTCTGTGTTATGTGTACTAGACTCCTTGATAGGAACTGAGTTTACCAAAGTTAATAAAGATATAGCCCCACTTTCAAGATACTTACGGCTTACTTGTATGGTTAAAGCCATATCAAAATTGGGCTGAAAAGTGACAATCTGAATTAAATTATGTAGAACATGACAAGGCAGTTTGACAATCAAAAATATATTTAATAAAAACCTACTATGGTACGTAAGCACTGTAGAAGCTATTGTAAAGTAAACAGTTCAGTCCCAGTCATTAACAGCCTACACCATGTCTAGATTTGGAAAACACAAATACACAATAGATTAAAGCAAGACAATCTTTAATCTAATGACAAATATCTGGTACAGATAATAAGAGTTTATGGGAGTTGAGAGACCAACCACATGACTCTCAGGGAAGACATTATAGAGTAGATAGATATTAATCTGCACTTTAGTGGACCAGTTGGATTTGCATCCAGCTTAGGCAAAAGTCTCACAACATCTAGGGATGAAAAATGAGTTCCTCAGAATAGAAATTTGGTACAAGGAAAAAGACATGAGCTTGCAGTAAGATAGACATAAGATAAAACATGTATATATGTGTGATGTGTGATTTTGAATAGTGATGTAGCTTTTTTAGTTAGCCTTAGTTACATTTCTTATTAAATAGGAAAAATAATGAGGGCCTTTTTCATATAGTTGTTATGAGAACATAATAAAACAGTATATATAAAGTCAGATCCAAGTATGCATGTATAAAGTGCCAATTCTTTCACTAAATCTAAAATTAAAAAAAAACAAAACTTGCTAGACAACAATCTATGTAAGGATAGAGCCCCTGTCTCTCATTTCCTCTTTTCCCTAGGGCCTAGCACAATTCCTGGATCTTACAGGGACTATAGTTCAGTTCAGTTCAGTCTCTAGTCGTGTCTGACTCTTTGTGACCCCATGAACTGCAGCACGCCAGGCCTCCCTGTCCATCACCAACTCCCAGAGTCCACCCAAACCCATGTCCGTTTAGTCTGTGATGCCATCCAACCATCTCATCTTCTGTCGTCCCCTTCTCTTCCTGCCCTCAATGTTTCCCAGCATCAGGGTCTTTTCCAATGAGTCACCTCTTCACATCAGGTGGCCAAAGTATTGGAGTTTCAGCTTCAACATCAGTCCTTCCAATGAACACCCAGGACTGATCTCCTTTAGGATAGACTGGTTGGATCTCCCTGCAGTCCAAGGGACTCTCAAGAGTCTTCTCCAACACCACAGTTCAAAAGCATCAATTCTTAGGCGCTCAGCTTTCTTTCTAGTCCAACTCTCACATCCATACATGACCACTGGAAAAACCATAGCCTTGACTAGATGGTCCATTGTTGGCAAAGTAATTTCTCTTATTTTTAATATGCTGCCTAGGTTGGTCATAACTTTCCTTCTAAGGAGCAAGCGTCTTTTAATTTCATGGCTGCAATCACCATCTGCAGTGATTTTGGAGACCAGAAAAATAAAGTCAGCCACTGTTTCCACTGTTTCCCCATCTATAAACATGTGATAAATGACTGAAAAAATTAAAAGTGAATTTGGGTGTCAGGAGTGTACATATTTTTGTCACAGAGTTCACATTACAGAAAAACTGAGAACCAAATACTGGAAATTGAAGTTTGAGGCTGATCCTGTTCTTTGGATCTTAACTTCATCTTTTGGGCACTGAAGCATCATGGAAAGTGCATGAGCAAAGGAGTGGTCTGATGGGGTTTTACATTACAGATATTGTTCTGGCATCCAGGTAGTGGGGAGAAGTCAGGGGGACTTAGAACAAGAGAGTGGAAGGAGGGAAAATGTATTTGTGAGGCTTCGTGAATGAAGAATCCCAAGACTTGGTGACTGTATGAAGAGAGAGAAAGGAAATGAGAGGTGTAAGAATTCTTAGAAACCAGAAGGAGGTCTTGGTGCTTCCAATAAAAACCAACCAGGGAAGCAAGATAGAGTGACCAACCATCCTTCTTTACCTAGTTCTGAGAAGATTCCCGAACAGAAGACCTTCAGAGGCAAAGGAAATTCTGAGTTTCTCCACAGATTTCTTATCTTACACAACTAACTACAAACAGCACCAATGAACATGTTACCACCTTTTTTACCATATTCCTCAGTACTATAAGTCTCATTCCTTTCAAAGTTCAGCAGTTTTGTGTAATAGCAGTCTAGGAACTATCCAACAAATATGTTAGGAAGACTTGCCATGAGCCAGCCATTGTGGGAAAAAATAAATGATTAAGGCACGTTCACCACCTTGGCTCAGACGGTAAAGAATCTGTCTGCAATGCAAGAGACCTGGGTTCGATCCCTGAGTGGGAAGATTCCCTGGAGAAGGGAATGGCTACCCACTCTAGTATTTTTGCCTGGTGAATACCATGGATAGAGGAGCCTGGTGGGCTACAGTCCCTGGAGTCACAGAGTGTGACACAACTAAGGAATCAACACTTTCACCATCTTCCAAAACTGTCAAGGCCCTCATCGTCTGAGCAGATCTCTGGGTGCCTCTTGATGCTGGACAACATGCCCTCTACCTGCACTCTCAACGAAACAGGGCCAGGAGTCAGAGCCTTCAGTATACTAAAGCACCCTTACTCAAACCTAGCCATGATTCTCTTTTGCGCTCAAATTTTTTGGGCTTTTCTGAGAGTTCCTCAAGATAGATCTTTCTGTGCTATACTTGAATAAGCATTTAACCATATTTTTAAATGTCTAAGAGATCTTCGAAGTCTAATTCGACTCCAATTTTGAATTTTGGTTAACTGCATGATCATTTTTAGTGCCATTTTCTAAGAATTACAAAGGTACATGTCTTTGTTGAAAAAGTGCTTCTTATAACTAAGGAAACTTTCTCCATACATTAAATCCTTGACTTACACAACGGTTCAATTTAAAGATTTCTTTGATTTTACAATGGTGCAAAAGGGATATGCGTTCAGTAGAAACCATACTTCAAATTCTGACTTTTGATTTTTCCTGGGCTCAGGATATCCAGTACACACTCTCTCATGATGCTGGGCAGTGGCACTGAGCCACAACTCACAGTCAGCCACACCATCACAAAGATAAACAACCAATACATTTAACAACCATTCTGTACCCATACAGCCATCCTATTTTTCACTTTTGGTGCTGTGTTTGACAAATTATATGAGGTATTCAATGTTTTACTACAAAATAGACTTTGTGTTAGATGATTTGCCGAACCATAGGCTAATATAAGTGTTCTAAGCATATTTAAAATAGGTTAGGCTAAGCTATTGTGAGAGTTGGACTGTGAAGAAAGCTGATCGCCAAAGAATCGATGCTTTTGAACTGTGGTGTTGGAGAAGACTCTTGAGAGTCCCTTATACTGCAAGGAGATCCAACCAGTCCATTCTAAAGGAGATCAATCCTGGATGTTCATTGGAGGGACTGATGCTAAAGCTGAAACTCCAATACTTTGGCCACCTCATGAGACGAGTTGACTCACTAGAAAAGACTCTGATGCTGGGAAAGGTTGGGGGCAGGAGAAGAAGGGGACGACGGAGAATGAGATGGCTGGATGGCATCACCGACTCTGTGGACATGAGTTTGAGTGTACTCCGGGAGTTGGTGATGGACAGGGAGGCCTGGCGTGCTGTGATTCATGGGGTCGCGGAGAGTCGGACACGACTGAGCGACTGAACTGAACTGAACTGAGGCTAAGCTATGATGTTCTATAGTTTAGGTGTATTGGATGCATTTTCAGTTTACAATGTTTTCAGATTATGACGGGTTTACTAGGACATAATCCGACTGTAAATTGAGGAATATCTGTATTTTGAAATTCTGTGGAGCAATACAAAATACTTCATTATCAATCAGAGAAGCATACACATACTATATGTAATCTGGAGTTTCATATCTTTGGTTTATGAGTCACAGATGATGGAAAAAGATAAGAAAATAAGTTTATGATTAACAATGATGAGTCATAAATTAAGAACTATTATTTAGAGATGTAAAAAGATAACAAATAAAATGCAAATAAAAGCACCAGCTTGATAGAAGATCTTAACTCAAGTACCACCTTTGTTAAAAGCTAACTAGATAAACTTGAACAAGCTCTCAATGATATTAGCTTTCCACCTGTTCACCCACATTTATTTATTCAATCATTTAGTCTTTCAATTAATATTTACTGAGAAACTCAGCAGTGAAAGAAAAGATGTATTACAGACCAAGAAATATATACTAGGCTCTCAGGCAGAGTTTCTCAGTCTCAGCACTATTGATTCTCTGGGTTGACTACTGTGTTTCTCCTGGACTTGCAGGAAATACTGAAAAACTTGTCTTTGCAATAAGATGGAAAACAGTTCATGGAATCTACATCATACAAAATAATGGATAGCTACTTCAGAATGCCATCATTGGACTCACTCAATAAGTCACCCCAACTATTATTTGATATTTATAATAAGCTTTTGGCAGATAGTCTTACTGCCTTACTTGCCTCTGTTGTTGCTTTTGTTCAGTCACTAAGTCATGTCTTACTCTTTGCGACCCCATAGACTGTAGCATGCTAGGCTTTCCTGTCCTTCACTATCTCCTGGAGCTTGCTCAAACTCATGTTCATTTAGTCAGTGATGCCATCCAACCATCTCATTCTTCTCCTCCTGCCCTCAATCTTTCTCAGCATCAGGGTCTTTTCCAAAGAACTGGCTCTTCACATCAGGTGGTCAAAGTATTGGAGCTTCAGCTTGCATCTGTGCCTATCCCTAAAACAATTGGCCTGTGATCTGATTGGCCAAACCTGGAAGCATGCCTACTCCTAAGCATGGCTGAAGGAGGCTAGAGCCATCCCAACTAAAACCACAAGCTATGAGAGGATAGGGGTGATGCTCTGAGAAGATATTGAACAAGATGACACATCCAGTGAGCACTGCAGTGGTTTACAAAGCCTCATTGCATTTGTTATCACATTTGATCCCCAAGTTCACTCTGGGGTAGAAGAAGGGCAGGTGGTATGAGTACCTTCATCTTCTCGACAAGAAAATAGAGAGGAGTGATTTATTCAAGCTTGCACAGTAAGTGGCAGAGACAAAGCCTGAAGCTAGGTCTTCTGATCATAAATGTTATGCTCTTTCTCTTTTTCCATGCTCCTCTTGAGTGATTTCTACCCATCTT
Organism: Moschus berezovskii; assembly: GCF_049115385.1. Classification (NCBI taxonomy): domain Eukaryota; kingdom Metazoa; phylum Chordata; class Mammalia; order Artiodactyla; family Moschidae; genus Moschus; species Moschus berezovskii. Next base: position 47,881,017 of record NC_142463.1, on the reverse strand, counting down.
AGAGTTTTGGGATCCATACTGTGAGAGTTGTACTATCAAGAAAGCTGAGCACCAAAGAATTGATGCTTTTGAACTGTGGTGTTGGAGAAGACTCTTGAGAGTCCCTTGGACTGCAAGGGGATCCAACCAGTCCATCCTAAAGGAGATCAATCCTGGGTGTTCATTGGAAGGACTGATGTTGAAGCTGAAACTCCAATACTTTGGCCACCTGATGAGAAGACTGACTTATTGGAAAAGACCCTGATGCTGGGAAAGATTGAGGGCAGGAGAAGGGGACGACAAAGGATGAGATGGTTGGGTGGCATCACCGACTCAATGAACATGGGTTTGGGTGGACTCTGGGAGTTGGTGATGGACAGGGAAGTCTGGCGTGCTGTGGTTCACGGGGTCGCAGAGTCGGACATGACTGAGAAGACTGCACTGAACTGAACTGTAGGAGTGGAAGGTAAATAAAAGAGATTCCAGGGGGAAAGCTGGATATTTGGGTAAATGGTAAAGGACCCATATGCAAAAAAGGAAAGTGTTTCAAAGAAGTGATGTAAGTGAATGTCAAAACATGAGAAAATGTCAGAGAATAGAAATGATACTTTGAAAAGTATCTATTTGGAGGATATTATAGATGTTGAAGACTCTTCCCATCAAATAATGAGACAAGGAGGTGAATCAAATAGAAAAAAATAAGTTGGATCCAGAATTAATGACAGTAGCCATAGTATCAAAAGTTCTAAAGAAAAGGAAAGCAGGAAATCCTTTCTAGTAAGGATTTCTTAAACACAAAACTGCACAGGAATTCTTAAAGATAGTGAAAATTATGTGTAGTTTGTTGTTTGATACTAATGGAGTAAAAGGTCAGGAATAAATTAAGACTATGAATATCCCTGAGAAATGGAGAAATCAAGTCCATAGAATATGATTTAAGTTAAAATATAAAAAAGTGAACTCATGAGTTAAGGCTGAAAAGAAGAAAAAAAAAAAGCAAAATAGTGGGGCAGTCGGCCATCAGTTTTTGTGGGCAAATGTGAAACTAACATTTGCAGCATAATTGTGGCTTCGTTTAGAGTAAAGGAAAAGGGCAGAGGTTATTTCTTCTGTGAACAATCCTGAATTCTAACCTTTCCACTGCTGAGTGTGGGGCTCTCTCCATTTAGTAATGTTCCCTGTCAGTGAACAATCTGCTTAGAACAATTCCAGATTTCATGCTGATCCTTATTAGGTTTTCATTTCCCTGGGAATTTCTCTCTGACATGAACAATACTTTCCAGTTACAAACTGTTCTGCCACATAAAATATAATGAAGGGCAATAATACTTGTTTATATTTCTCTTCCCCACGTCTTATGGAGAAAGCTGAAGGTGTTTTTTGTTTTCAGAGCTTTCTCCAGCCTGGTATAAGTTGAATTCCACCATATGAAAAACCAATTTGTCTCCAACTTTTTCATTTCTTGACCATCTTGGAGTAAAAACTTGGTCCAGTCCCTATCATCTTCCTATGAAATTAAATGTAAGTTTATTTATATCCTGGAGATTGGATGGCATTTTACAGAGTATTCTATGCCAGGGTGACTTACTCATTAGAGGGTCAGTAGTTTGAGAAATTCAAGTCTTATAATAAAAGCTATATAATATTATATGCAACCCTGTCCCTACAACCTAGGGACAGTTTACTTTATGATTAAAGGAGCTATTGCACTAAAGCCCTACTGCATGTCCTTGATTGCAGTTCAGGTAAAACATAAAGATGACACAGAACTTATGAAGAATGAGTGGAAGAATATCCTGTTCCCTGAATCCATAAAGCACGTCTCTGAATCCAAGCCTATATCATCTGCCCTTAAATGCATAATGGCTTATTCAGTTTCCAATCGTCGCTGCATTTCTGTACTTTCAAAAACTATTGAGATACTTGAGGTTTGAAAGATGCTATATAAAACCAAATTTAATTCTGTACCATTCCAGTAATTTGTCTCATAAATACTTCTCGAAGTGGTGAAATACTTTCGGTTATAGAAATAAAACTTATGTATTCATGACCTACATATTATTTCATCTTCTTGGAAGTCAAAGGACTCTTCAGTGTTTATGCTACTGAAATAAATCTGCTATAGGTATTTTTATAAAGGTTGTTAGTACAAGTGACACTGTTGGAACTAGCACTATTATTTGTTGTATATTTCCTGCAATCACTTTTTATCCAGTTTTCTCAGTTATTCTAAATGAATAGATGCCAGTCTTTCTCACTAATAACTACCTTCATTTCTCTGAAACTTCATAATCTGATAAATGGTAGGCAGTGTTAATATGATCTGATGGCCAGGAAAAAGGCATGGGGGAATGTCAGTCAAAATGGGCTTCAAAACCAGTACTGAAGGGACAGTTGTGAACCCTATACAACTTTGAGACGGGGGCATGGATTTAGTGATTACACAAGACCATGTTTCCCCAGTGAATCATGCCTTTAAAAAATATTTTCTCCTACTCTGAGTATGTCTAGTGACAATTATTTTATCTTGGCCCTGTGGAAATCCCCACCCTTATCTGGACCATTAACTGAGAAATGTCACAGTTATAAATGAGATTATTTTCAAACCTTATAGCAATGTGGATTGCTACTTTAACAAAAATGCCTGTTGAAGTAAAAGATAAAGACGTTTCGTGGAGTTTCATGTGTAGTGACTTCACTGAGGATTATCTTTGCATCTCTGCACTAGGAAAATCTAATAGTGTGAGAATAAGCCAACTGAATAGGTACTTAAAGAATAAAATAAAAAGAGGTTCATGCTAATCATGAGCCTTTGTGTGTGTGAATGTGTGTGTACATTGGGATTGGTTTATAAACTAGAACAATTTGTCAGGTATCAGGGACTACTATTTTTCTCCACAGTAAAATTACAACAGTTTGCAGTATAATATGGAAGACTGTCTTATAATTAATATTCACCTTATTTAACTGATAATTTTGAGCCCCTACTGATGCTGGGGGAAAGGGTGTGGGTGTAAATATATATAAAATATGGAATATAAAATTCTTCCCTGAGAGAATTCACAGTCTAATGAAGATTACATGTTTAAAAATAAAATCACACTTAGGACTCATCTTTTTTTCAACATTATGTACTAGAATATAGAATAGGATTGTTTAATCTTTTAATGGGCATAATCTGATTTAAAATATCCTTTTTCAAAGGAACTTTAAATGCTTGCTTCTATAAACCTAGTAGCATAGTTTTCACACAATCACCTCAAGGACAACAGGACACTGTCTATTCTATATGCACAGTATTGGGCTCAAGATCAATAGAAAGGTTGTAAAATGGTTCCACTGGTTTTCTCTGGAGATCATTTTTTTTCCCCTGTAGACTTGGCTAAAGAAAAGAAACTCAGACTTTTGTTTGAAGACTTCTAGAACAATTTAAGAACTTCTGCTATTAAAGTCCCATCTTGATCAAGGAAATCTGACCTACATGAGGGAGATCTGAATTACTTTAGTGTTCGAGGGGGCATCTTCCAAATACTCAGTTCATATAACTGACTAAGAAATGAAAGGTAACTCCTGATTTGGAGAAGAGTTGAGTATTGGGCTTTTCTATGAAGTCCAGTACTCTAGAGGTTAGATCAGGTCAAAGATTTAAAACACATCAAAGACCATGCAGAAGTCACACGGTTTCTTTTAAAACATATTTTTTCAATATTGTACATATTACATAGGCATTAGAGATTATTTAGAAGATAGAGAAACATTAAAAAGTCACTGACATTTTCAACAACCAAAGATAATCATTATTCATATTAAATCAAGCTTTAGAATTATATATTAATAATCTCTCTTGAGAAAATGTTTCTCATATTTTGTTTGTGTACAGCAGGGGTCCCCAAACCTTGGACCACAGACTGGTACCAGTCCATGGCCTGTTAGGAACCAGAATGCAGAGCAGGAAGTGAGTGGTGGGCGAGCAAGAGAAGCTTCATCTGTATTTACAGCTGCTCCCCATTGCTCACATTACCACCACATTATCACAATGCAATTATAATAGAAATAAAGTGCACAATAAATGTAATGCACTTGAGTCACCCCAAAACCATCCTCTTGCCACAGTCTGTAGAAAAATCGTGTTTCACAAAACCCATCCCTTGTGCCTTAAATGTTGAGGACAACTGATGCACAATATTCATGATTTAAATAATATATCACATCCTACCTTGATATGCCATAGATTTTGCTGTGCTCTGAATTCATGACAGAAAGATATCTTGCTGGTAAAAAAAAAATAATAATGTATATAAAATCCCAATAAGTTCCTAAAAAATTTGAAAATAAACAGAAAATACAAATTTATTCATTTAAAAACAATTCAATTCCAGGTTTATATTAACAACAAGAATGGCAAAGCAAAAAGACAGTCCAGGCTGAGACAACTGTGTTCAATAATGGGGCTGAGGATTTGGAGTTCAGAGATATGAGCTTGAGTCTTGAGTCCATTGAATGATTCTGTCATCTTGAGCACATTAGTGGCTCTTGCTCAGCCTCAATTCTACCATCTGTAAAGTAGGAGAAATAATAATGCTTGCCTAAAAACTTGTGAGAATTAGGTGATAAAATGTACATGGAGTTGTGCTATAAACTTGAAGTTGCTACAAATGATGATAGCCCATACTTCAGTAGTTGAACTTTAAACTTAGCTCTTAAATTTAATCCTTAAAATTGAGTACTAGTTCTGTCATTGCATAGAGCCTAACTTGAAATTAATACTACCAACAAGGCCTGTCTTCCAAGTTAAAAAATTCAGAGGTGGTTTTGATGCTCAGATTGTGGTGCTGGAGAAGACTCTTGAGAGTCCCTTGGACTGCAAGGAGATCCAACCAGTCCCTTCTAGAGGAGATCAATCCTGGGTGTTCATTGGAAGGACTGATGCTAAAACTGAAACTCCAATACTTTGGCCACCTCATGCGATGAGTTGACTCACTGGAAAAGACTCTGATGCTGGGAGGGATTGGGGGTGGGAGGAGACGGGGACGACAGAGAATGAGATGGATGGATGGCATCACCGACTCGGTGGACATGAGTTTGAATGAACTCCGGGAGTTGGTGATGGACAGGGAGGCCTGGCGTGCTGTGATTCATGGGGTCACAAAGAGTCGGACACGACTGAGCGACTGAACTGAACTGAACTGAACTGAAATGCAAGTAACAGCCTTGAATTAGGGTTTACTTTATTTTTCCATAATAATGATTGTTAACACCTTTAAGCATATGTACCACTGAATATAGTTTAGTCAATGTAAATAGTGTCAGACTAATTGACATTAGCAATTCCTCATTAGGCTAGCTTACACAGTGAAACAGTGAAATGTCCACATGGATGATTGAATTTTTGAATTAATTCTTTTTCATACCTCTCCCAGTCTTGCTATAGCAATAGTGAATTCTGCTGTGATCAGATTAGAGTTTGTAGAGTTGAGAAGAGCTACTGATTGTATGAAGTATCTAACACCTACATCTCTTGTAATGTGGATTATAACATGACATCTGCCTGTGAATAGTACACAGACTAAGTATGAAAGCATTATACTTTCAGACTATCTCTGTGACAATCTCATATTCTCTTTCACAACTCAAATAAATTTGACAAAGACATAGCCTCAAACCACATTGTAAGCCTCTTGAATGGAGAAAATGCGAGGTAATGAGATTTTTATCCTATATCCTTGTATTATGCAGTTATCACTGTAATCAAAAAGTCCAGAAAACTCTTCATGGTATAATTTAGAAAGTTTACTGTGGTACAGTTGGAGCCAATTGTATAAATAATATCTAAGTTGGGGAGTGCCACTTGCCATCTCCTGTTTGACCACTTCCAATTTGCCTTGATTCATGGACCTAACATTCCAGGTTCCTATGCAATATTGCTCTTTACTGCATCGAACCTTGCTTCTATCACCAGTCCCATTCACAACTGGGTGTTGTTTGCTTTGGCTCCATCCCTTCATTCTCTCTGGAGTTATTTGTCCACTGATCTCCAGTTCCACATTGGGCACCTACCGACCTGGGGAGTTCATCTTTCAGTGTCCTATCTTTTTGCCTTTTCATACTGTTCATGGGGTTCTCAAGGCAAGTATACTGTGGTATACTGTGGCAAGTGGTCAAACAGGAGATGGCAAGACTGAACGTTGACATTCTAGGAATCAGTGAACTAAAATGGACTGGAATGGGTGAATTTAACTCAGATGACCATTATATCTACTACTGTGGGCAGGAATCCCTTAGAAGAAATGGAGTAGCCATCATGGTCAACAAAAGAGTCCAAAATGCAGTACTTGGATGCAATCTTAAAAATGACAGAATGATTTCTGCTCATTTCCAAGGCAAACCATTCAATATTACAGTAATCCAAGTCTATGCCCCAACCAGTAATGCTGAAGAAGCCAAAATTGAACAGTTCTATGAAGACCTACAAGACCTTTTAGAACTAACACCCAAAATAGATGTCCTTTTCATTATAGGGGACTGGAATACAAAAGTAGGAAGTCAAGAAACACCTGGAGTAACAAGCAAATTTGGCCTTGGAGCACGGAATGAAGCAGGGCAAAGGCTTATAGAGTTTTGCCAAGAGAACGCACTCGTCATAGCAAACACCCTCTTCCAACAACACAAGAGAAGACTCTACACATGGACATCACCAGATGGTCAACACCGAATCAGATTGATTATATTCTTTGCAGCCAAAGATGGAGAAGCTGTATACAGTTAGCGAAAACAAGACCAGGAGCTGACTGTGGCTCAGATCATGAACTCCTTATTGCCAAATTCAGACTTAAATTGAAGAAAGTAGGGAAAACCACTAGACCATTCAGATATGACCTAAATCAAATCCCTTATGACTATACAGTGGAAGTGAGAAATAGATTGAAGGGACTAGATCTGATAGATAGAGTGCCTGATGAACTCTGGACGGAGGTTCGTGACATTGTACAGGAGACAGGGACCAAGACCATCCCCATGGAAAAGAAATGCAAAAAAGCAAAATGGCTGTCTGAGGAGGCCTTACAAATAGCTGTGAAAAGAAGAGAAGCAAAAAGTAAAGGAGGAAAGGAAAGATATAAGCATCTGAATGCAGAGTTCCAAAGAATAGCAAGGAGAGATAAGAAAGCCTTCCTCAGCGATCAGTGCAAAGAAATAGAGGAAAACAACAGAATAGGAAAAACAAGAGATCTTTTCAAGAAAATTAGAGATATCAAGGGAACATTTCATGCAAAGATGGGCTCGATAAAGGACAGAAATGGTATGGACCTAACAGAAGCAGAAGATATTAAGAAGAGGTGGCAAGAATACACAGAAGAACTGTACAAAAAAGATCTTCACGACGAAGATAATCATGATGGCATGATCACTCACCTGGAACCAGACATCTTGGAATGTGAAGTCACGTGGGCCTTAGAGAGCATCACTATGAACAAAGCTAGTGGAGGTGATGGAATTCCAATTGAGCTATTTCAAATCCTGAAAGGTGATGCTGTGAAAGTGCTGCACTCAATATGCCAGCAAATTTGGAAAACTCAGCAATGGACACAGGACTGGAAAAGATCAGTCTTCATTCCAATCCCAAAGAAAGGCAATGCCAAAGAATGCTCAGACTACCGCACAATTGCACTCATCTCACATGCTAGTAAAGTCATGCTCAAAATTCTCCAAGCTAGGTTTCAGCAATATGTGAATCGTGAACTTCCAGATGTTCAAGCAGGTTTTAGAAAAGGCAGAGGCACCAGAGATCAAATAGCCAACATCCGCTGGATTATGGAGAAAGCAAGAGAGTTCCAGAAAAACATCTATTTCTGCTTCATTGACTATGCCAAGGCCTTTGACTGTGTGGATCACAATAAACTGTGGAACATTCTGAAAGAGATGGGAATCCCAGACCACCTGACCTGCCTCTTGAGAAACCTGTATGCAGGTCAGGAAGAAACAATTAGAACTGGACATGGAACAACAGACTGGTTCCAAATAGGAAAAGGAGTACGTCAAGGCTGTATATTGTCACCCTGCTTATTTAACTTATATTCAGAGTACATCATGAGGAACGCTGGGCTGGAAGAAGCACAAGCTGGAATCAAGTTTGCCCGGAGAAATATCAATAACCTCAGATATGCAGATGACACCACCCTTATGGCAGAAAGTGAAGAGGAACTCAAAGGCCTCTTGATGAAAGTGAAAGAGGAGAGTGAAAATGTTGGCTTGAAGCTTAACATTCAGAAAACGAAGATCATGGCATCTGGTCCCATCACTTCATGGGAAATAGATGGGGAAACAGTCGAAACAGTGTCAGACTTTATTTTTTTTGGCTCCAAAATCACTGAGGATGCTGATTGCAGCCATGAAATTAAAAGATGCTTACTCCTTGGAAGGAAAGTTATGACCAGCCTAGATAGCATATTAAAAAGCAGAGACATTACTTTGCCAACCAAGGTCCGTCTAGTCAAGGCTATGGTTTTCCCGTGGTCATGTATGGATGTGAGAGTTGGACTGTGAAGAAAGCTGATCGCCGAAGAATTGATGCTTTTGAACTGTGGTGTTGGAGAAGACTCTTGAGAGTCCCTTGGACTGCAAGGACATCCAACCAGTCCATTCTAGAGGAGATCAATCCTGGGTGTTCACTGGAAGGACTTATGCTAAAGCTGAAACTCCAATACTTTGGCCACCTCATGCGACGAGTTGACTCACTAGGAAAGACTCTGATGCTGGGAGCGATTGGGGGTAGGAGAAGACGGGGACGACAGAGAATGAGATGGCTGGATGGCATCACCGACTCGATGGACATGAGTTTGAGTGAACTCTGGGAGTTGGTGATGGACAGGGAGGCCTGGCGTGCTGTGGTTCATGGGGTCGCTAAGAGTCGGACACGACTGAGCGACTGAACTGAACTGAACTGAACTGGGGAGTGCCTTAACCTTCTTTGTGTTTTTGTCAGACTGTATTTTTTGTAAGTCTATCCTGCATCCATTGGGAGACCTTGCACTACCACCTGGTCTCAGAGTTTTCTGCTTCTGGAATGTCACATCAGCTTCTCTGATCTCTCTCATGGAGAAGGCAATGGCAAGTCACTCCGGTACTCTTGCCTAGAAAATCCCATGGATGGAGGAGCCTGGTAGGCTGCAGTCCGTGGTGTCGCTAAGGGTCAGACACGACTGATGACTTCACTTTCACTTTTCACTTTCACACATTGGAGAAGGAAATGGCAACCCACCCCAGTGTTCTTGCCTGGAGAATCCCAGGGATGGGGGAGCCTGGTAGGCTTCCGTCTATGGGGTCACACAGAGTTGGACATGACTGAAGTGACTTAGCAGCAGCAGCAGCAATCTCTCTCAGCCACTTCTTACCAAGGACCTCCCTTATCTTACAGGGCACAAGGAATAATGCCTTTTTTTCCTCAGGAGGTACTATAAGCCATCTCTTTCTTCTAAGCTCTGTTAATCCTCACTTCTATCCTTTCAACACTTATCTTTTAACACTAACCAAATACTAAAATTTATAAATAACTTTCAACAACCAATAAATAAGGCTTCTCTTGGCTAAGTGAACCAAAGAAAAAAGTTTATACTGTTCTTTTTTGGGTCATATTTTTCTTTACCATAAGGTTGTCATTCAGCTCTGTGAAAGTATCAAAAATGCAAGCTTATTCAAGACTTTCTTCTTCCAGTGAAATTGAAAGTGGCTCAGTCATGTCCGACTCTTTGCAATCCCAGGGACTATACAGTCCATGGAATTCTCCAGGCCAGAATACTGGAGTGGGTAGCCTTTCCCTTCTCCAGGGAATCTTCCCAACCCAGGGGTTGAACTCAGGTCTCCTGCATTGCAGGTGGGTTCTTTACCAGCTGAGCCATAAGGGAAGTCCAAGAATACTGGAATGGATAGCTTATCCCTCCTCTAGGGGATCTTCCCCAACCAGGGTCTCCTGCATTACACGCAGATTCTTTACCAACTGAGCTATCAGGGAAGCCAAGTATGTAACTGTATTCTTTACTTTTTAATTATTCCTTATTGTAGGAGATATAATTTCTGGGATATAATTTTATAGATATTCTTGAAGTATTTTGGAAAGGAAAAGAAATTTACAGGAAATTTTTTTACTCAATAAATTTATACAGGACACTTTATTAGGCCCATTCAAGGTACTATGGACACAAAAATGAGTAAGACATTTGTCTCTACCTGAAGCTTCCCAGTTTCTTTGGAAGAAAAAAGACTGTATAAACAGGAAGATAAGTATGGGTTATATTTAAACATTTGAGGTGCACAGTTATGTTTAGAAAGGTCAGGGAAAAGCTTTTCAGAGGTACAGAAACAGAGGTTTAAAGAATCAGAGTCTGGCAGGTAGAAAAAAAACAGGGGTAAATTCATTCTTCCCTGGTGACTCAGATGGTAAAGAGTCCACCTGCAATGCAAGAGACCTGGGCTGTAGCCTTGTATTAGGAAGATCCCCTAGAGGAGGCATGGAAACCCACTCCAATATTCTTACTTGGAAAATCCCCATGGACAGAGGAGCCTAGTAGGCTATAGTCCATGGAATTATCCAGGCCAGAATACTGGAGTAGGTAGCCTTTCCCTTCCCCAGGGTATCTTCCCAAACCTGGGATCAAAACCTTCATTGCAGGTGGGATTCTTCACCAGTTGAGTCACCAGGGAAGCAAGTGACTAAGCACCCACAGTCATTCTAAGTGCAGAAGGGTGCTATCCTGTGCCTGTTCAAGGAACTGTATGTAAAGACAGGTGATTGGAGAAGAGACAGACCATCTTATTCATGATCTCATGTGCTGGACAAAGGGGCTTGAATTTTATACAGTGTTTTGACCCAAGAAGTGTTTTATGTCAATGTACATATATAAAGATATCTCTGGAAATAGGTAAAAGGGTAGATGGAGGTGGAACACGCTCTGAAGTATATTAGTCAGGACGATAGTACAAAATATAACAGGCTCCGAGGAGTCACATATAGTGGCTGAAGAGGTTATAACATAGAAAGACTGAGTAGGAGATATCCATAGTCATAAAGCCAATAGACTGGCATAACCTTTATTTTCAATGATCTTCAAGCCTTTTTGAACATTTATTTATATTTAGAATAGAAAAAGATCATATTTTAAATATGAACTTAATTTCAAATTAAACACTAGGATGAAATTAATTTGATGAACAAAAAGGTAAACATATTATACAGCCTGATTTTTTAAATTATACCTTTTTGACAAAATTCCTAAATGGGATTTTGTAATACAGACCAAGCTTGAAGCTGTTGATTAAATAGATCTTTCTATCTGGGGCTTCATAAAGCTTGGATATACAGTGTGTTTTACTATAATGAGGGAGTAAAAGAAAAATAATAACTGAAGATAATTTTAAAAAGTGACAATGTTTCTATTCAATAATATGATGGAAGACACTCAGAAAAAGTAAAAAGGCAAACTAGAGTTTTGTAGAAGATATTTATAATATGCATATCCAAGAAAGGACTTATATCTTTTAAAAATATCAAAAGTTCCTTTAAACAATAAAGCAGACTATGAAATAAAGAAATGGGTTTAAGAGCATATCCAAATAGTCAATAAATGTATGAAAAAACATTCAATGGGATTAGTCATCAGGCAAATTAAAATCACAATTTGAAACTTCTCCAGACCCATCAAAATGGCTAAAATGAAAAAGACAAAAAATACAGTGGTTGGCTAGGATCAAACTGCATTTTTAGACCCTTGGATTAGAGTGTAAAATGGGACAGGCATTTGGGAAAATTGTTAGACAAAATCAACTAAGCTAAACACATTCCTACCCTATGACCTAGCAATTCCATTTCTAGGTATACCTACAGAAATGAAGACATATGTTCACCAAAAGTTAGATATAAGAGTGTGCAAAGCTGTATTATTCATAATAGTCCAAATCTAGAAACAACACAAATGTCCATCAGCAGAATAAATAAGTTGTGACATATTTATACAATAGAATGGATATATAAGATGAGCAATGAGAATAAGTGAACTGCAGCTACACATAACATGATTGTTACAAACATAATTCTGAATGAAAATATCAGACACAAAAGAATATATATTGTTTGATTCCATTTATTTAAAAGTTAAAATATTGCCACAGTAGGAAGTCAACACAGTGATTACTCTGAGGAATTTGCTCAGTTACTATAAGAGGAACAGGGTGGCCTCAGGAGTGCATTCTGATCTGGATGCAATGAATGGATATATTTCCTTTGTGAAAATTCATCACACTATACAGTTATAATTTATACAAATTTCTGATCTATTTCAATTATTAGTTTATATCGAGAGTATAAAGGAATATGAATCACCAGATTCTATTATGAACATACAAGAGCCTAATATTGTCATCTTTGATTAAAATCTAGTATGTCAACTAAATTTGTTAGTCACTTAAATTGGTCATAGTGACATAATCCATGTAAACCATGTCAGTTTTGAGTTATGTCCCCTTCTTAATAATATTGTGTGCAATTCTTAAAAGTCAACCTTGTCAAAAATAATTCGTTTTACTTTCTCGAAATCATGAGCACATTGTAGAGGCTTGTCTCCTGATTTTGTGAAACAACTCTCCATTTGATGACATTTTGCCAACCAAGGTCCATCTAGTCAAGGCTATGGTTTTTCCAGGGGTCATGTATGGATGTGAGAGTTGGACTGGGAAGAAAGCTGATCGCCAAAGAATTGATGCTTTTGAACTGTGGTGCTGGAGAAGACTCTTGAGAGTCCCTTGGACTGCAAGGAGATCCAACCAGTCCATTCTAAAGGACATCAATCCTGGGTGTTCATTGGAAGGACTGATGCTAAAGCTGAAACTCCAATCCTTTGGCCACCTCATGAGATGAGTTGACTGACTCACTGGAAAAGACTCTGATGCTGGGAAAGATTGGGGCGGGAGGAGAAGGGGACGACAGAGGATGAGATGGCTGGATGGCATCACTGACTCTATGGACATGAGTTTGAGTGAACTCCGGGAGTTGGTGATGGACAGGGAGGCCTGGCGTGCTATGATTCATGGGGTCACGTAGAGTCCGACACGACTGAGCGACTGAACTGAACTGAACTGAAGAAAATATAACTTTTTCATTCTAAAACAACACAAAACCTCCCCAGCTCTGTTTTCCTGAGACATTTGTCTCAAAACAAACTAAACAAATCTATTTGATACACAACTGATTTGAAATGACTCCTATTTCTTCTTCCTCACGGTTTTCTGTGGAATGATTTCCAATGAGTTCATCTCAAATGAGACAGCAATGGCTTTGATAAAGGGAAAAATATTCTCTAATGTGGTCATAGATGCCCTAAAGGCCACATAAAGTCTTCTATACTTATAACTCTTTACAATAACATGATTCAAATTATATATTCTTATTGGTCTTGACTATTTTAAAACAATAATAGTGTTCCTTTTTGTGCTACTTTGATAAAACCTTACAAAGGCTAATCTAACAAGCAATGTAGAAATATAATAGACAATTTGAAGATAAAGACTGATATGGCCTATTTTCTTCTTTTTTCATCCCTTTCCAATTCTTACAACAGAAATCTAGGAAGTTCAGTAACAGAGGATTTGCACCACAGAATCACATCAAATAGAAATTTTATTCCAGTGTTCTTGGGACATATGTCCAGAAAGTCACATGACCATGACTGCAACATCAGACTTGCCTATTGGCTCTCCCATAGATCCCCTTCAAGAAGTCAACCACCTTAGAGAACATAAGAATAAGCATATTGGAGGGTTTTTATCATATACTAATGCATATATATGGAATTTAGAAAGATGGCTATGATAACCCTGTATATGAGACAGCAAAAGAGACACAGATGTATAGAATAGTCTTTTGGACTCTGTGAGAGAGGGCGAGGGTGGGATGATTTGGGAGAATGGCATTGAAACATGTATATGTGAAATGAATCACCAGTCCAGGTTTGATGCATGATACAGGATGCTCAGGGCTGGTGCACTGGGATGACCCAGAAGGATGGAATGGAGAGGGAGGTGGGAGGGGGGTTCAAGATGGGGAACACATGTACAACTGGGGCAGATTCATGTCAATGTATGGCAAAACCAATACAATATTGTAAAGTAATTAGCCTCCAATTAAAATAAATAATTTTTTAAAAAGTAAATATGGAAACAATATATATAAAAAATAATAAGCATATTGGGGTTTTCTATTTTTCTATAAAACCATACGCATTTTCCAGGTCTTCTTCCCCCAGTATCATAAATTGAATTCCTCTCAAACCTCCTCAGTTTAGATTGAAGTTTCTTGTTTTGAGAACTTTTCTAAAGTCACAACACTCAGGAGTCAGTGTGTCAGATCCCAAGCAGATCATTTACCCTGTATCCAGTCATCATTTCTAGTTGTTTTTTTTGATACATCCAACCTCTTTCTCTAAAGATATAACTTTAGAGATGTCTTTATTTCTAACTAATGCAACTAACTTCAAATGCAACAATATGTAGATATCTTTATTTCCAGAGTTCCATTTTGTTGTTGTTCAGTCACTAAGTGGTGTCTGACTCTTTGCAAGCAACCCCATGGTCTGCAGCATGCCAGGTTTCCCTGTCTTTCACTATCTCCCGGAGTTTGCTCAAATTCATGTCCATTGAGTTGGTGATGCTATCTAACCATCTCATCCTCTGCTGCCCTCTTCTTTTGCCTTCAGCATTTCCCAACATCAGAGGCTTTCCAGTGAGTTGGCTCTTCACATCAGGTGGCCAAAATATCGGAGCTTCAGCTTTAGCATCAGTCCTTCCAGTGAATATGCAGGGTTGATTTCCTTTAGGATTGACTGGTTTGATTTCTCTGCAGTCCAAGGGACTCTCAAGAGTCTTCTCCAGAACCACAGTTTGAAAACATCAATTCTGCTGATTGCAGCCATGAAATTAAAAGACGCTTACTCCTTGGAAGGAAAGTTATGACCAACCTAGATAGCATATAAAGAAGCAGAGACATTACTTTGCCAACCAAGGTCCATCTAGTCAAGATTATGGTTTTTCCTGTGGTCATTTATGGATGTGAGAGTTGGACTGTGAAGAAAGCTGATTGCCGAAGAATTGATGCTTTTGAACAGTGGTGTTGGAGAAGACTCTTGAGAGTCCCTTGGACTGCAAGGAGATCCAACCAGTCCATTCTAAAGGAGATCAATCCTGGGTGTTCATTGGAAGGACTGATGTTAAAGCTGAAACTCCAGTCCTTTGGCCACCTCATGCGACAAGTTGACTCACTGGAAAAGACTCTGATGCTGCGAAAGATTGGGGGCGGGAGGAGAAGGGGATGACAGAGAATGAGATGGCTGGATGGCATCACCGACTCTGTGGACATGAGTTTGAGTGAACTCCGGAAGTTGGTGATGGACAGGGAGGCCTGGCGTGTTGTGATTCATGGGGTCGCAAAGAGTCGGACACGACTGAGTGACTGAACTGACTGACTGAAGCCTCCTTTATGGTCCAACTCTCACATCTGTACATGACTACGGGAAAAACCACAGCTTTGACTTATACGGACCATTGTCGGCAAAGTGATGTCTCTGCTTTTTAACATGCTGCCTCGGTTTGTCATAGCTTTCCTTCCAAGGAGCAAGTGTCTTTTAATTTTATGGCTGCAGTCACCATTTGCAGTGATTTTGGAGCCCAAGAAAATAAAATCTGTCACTGCTTCCACTTTTTCCCCTCTACTTTCTATGAAGTGATAGGAACAGATGCCATGATCGTAGCTTTTGAATGTTGAGTTTTAAGCCAGCTTTTCCACTCTCCTCTTTCACCTTTATCAAGAAGCTTTTTAGTTCCCCTTCACTTTCTTCCATCAGAGTGGTATCATCTGCATATCTGAGGCTATTTATATATGTCCCAGCAATCTTGATTCTAGCTTATGATTAATCTAGCCAGCATTTCTCATGATTTACTCTGCATGTAAGTTAAATAAGCAAGGTGATAATATACCACCTTGACGTACTCCTTTCCCAATTTTGAACCAGAGTTCCATTGAGAATTCCAAATTTCTCTAATTGTATCATCCCGTTATCTACAATCTTTTCATTAAGATAGTTTTGGTAGTTTAAGCCAATTAAAAAAAATTATATTTAACCTGAGTCTTAACTTTATGTTTATACTTTCTCCTTGACTTAATGTAGTTTCTGAGAAGACATGATTTTAGCTTTTCCTCATGATAAGTCATTAACCCCAACTAGAGTTTAAATGGGAAGGCTGGTAGCATCAAGCCTGGATAACCTTATAAGGAGGATATTGGTACTGCTACTATCATTTCCAATTTTTCTCAGAAACCAGAAGTATTTGTGCGAATCATTTTACCTGTATGTCACATTTATGCATTGTATGTGTACAGTGCAGAAATGTAGACTCCATGAAGGGCAGAGATTTTGTTCATTTACCTGTCTGTGTTGGAGTATTTCTGATGCTTAAAATAGTTTTTGGCACACGGTAGCTGCTCAAAACATATTTTCTTTAGTTCATAAATATTACTGTGTTATGATGTTTGTTCCTTTTGGGCAAAAAGAGTGTTTTATATTGTACTTTACACAGCTTATCATTTGAATGAATATTGCTTTTTGATGAAAATATATGACTGTCTAATCCAGGAACTGCAAACTTTTTTTGAAGGGCCAGAGAGTGAAGAGTTTTGGCTTGTGGGTCTCATGGTCTCTCTTAAAACTATTTAATTCTGCTGCAGTTGTAGCTCAAAAGTAGCCACAGATAACATGTAAATGAATAAATAGGCAGCCAGATTACCCATCATGAATTTTTGTATGGTCCTTAAGCCAAACAGGGTTTTTAAATTTTTTAAATGGTGTTTAAAAAGCAAAAGTCCCATGACACTTGAAAATTATGTAAAATTAAAATTTTATTTTACATCCCTATGACTATACAGTGGAAGTGAGAAATAGATTTAAGGGACTAGATCTGATAGACAGAGTGCCTGATGAACGATAGACAGAGGTTCGTGACACTGTACAGGAGACGGGAATCAAGACCATAGCCAAGAAAAAGAAATGCAAAGAAGCGAAATGGCTGCCTGAGGAGACCTTACAAATAGCTGAGAAAAGAAGTGAAGTGAAAAGCAAAGGAGAAAAGGAAAGATATACCCATTTGAATGCAGAGTTCCAAGAATAGCAAGGAGAGATAAGAAAGCCTTCCTCAGTGATCAATGCAAAGAAATAGAGGGAAACAATAGAATGGGAAAGACTAGAGATCTCTTCAAGAAAATTAGAGATACCAAGGGAACATTTCATGCAAAGACGGGCTCAATAAAGGACAGAAATGGTAGGGATCTAAAAGAAGCAAAAGATCTTAAGAAGAGGTGGTGAGAATATACAGAAGAACTGTACAAAAAAGATCTTCATGACCCAGATAATGATGATGGCATGATCACTCACCTAGAGCCAGACATCCTGGAATATGAAGTCAAGTGGGCATTAGGAAGCATCACTATGAACAAAGAGTGGAGGTGATGGCATTCCAGTTGAGCTATTTCAAATCCTGGAAGATGATGCTGTGAAAGTGCTGCACTCAATATGCCAGCAAATTTGGAAAACTCAGCAGTGGCCCCAGGACTGGAAAAGGTCAGTTTTCATTCCAATCCTAAAGAAAGGCAATGCAAAGAATGCTCTAACTACCGCACAATTGCACTCGTCTCACACGCTAGTAAAGGAATCTTCAAAATTTTCCAAGCCCGGCTTCAGCAATATGTGAACCGTGAACTTTCATATGTATAAGCTGATTTTAGAAAACGCAGAGGAACCAGAGATCAAATTGCCAACATTCGCTGGATCATCAAAAAAGCAAGAGAGTTCCAGAAAAATATCTATTTCTGATTTGTTGACTTTGCCAAAGCCTTTGACTGTGTGGATCACAATAAACTGTGGAATATTCTGAAAGAGATGGGAATACCAGACCATCTGACCCGCCTCTTGAGAAACCTGTATGCAAGTCAGGAAGCAACAGTTAGAAGTGGACATGGAACAGCAGACTGGTTCCAAATAGAAAAAGGAGTGCGTCAAGGCTGTATATTGTCACCCTGCTTATTAAACTTATATACAGAGTACATCATGAGAAACGCTGGGCTGGAAGAAGCACAAGCTGGAAACAAGATTGCCAGGAGAAATATCAATAACCTCAGATATGCAGATGACACCATCTTTATGGCAGAAAGTGAAGAAAAACTAAACAGCCTCTTGATCAAAGTGAAAGAGGAGAGTGAAAATGTTGGTTTAAAGCTCAACATTCAGAAAACAAAGATCATGTCATCTGGTCCCATCACTTCATGGGAAATAGATGGGGAAACAGTGGAAACAGTGGCTGACATTTTTTTTTTCTGTGCTACAAAATCACTGCACCAGAAAAGCAGCCCATTGCCTTTGAAAAGAGGGAGGAAGAAATAGAGAAAATGAGAGACAAAAGAAGTAGGGACGGAGACCCATCCTGGGAAGGGAGTCTTAAAAAGAGAGAAGTTTCCAAACGCCAGGAAACATTCTCACTGACGAGTATGTGGCGAGACTTGGAAACTCAGAGAGCAACATAACTGGGAGGAAAAATAAATAAATAATTAAACCCCACAGATTACGTGCCCAATGGTAACTCCCAGCGGAGAAGCAGTGCAACTACCCACATCCGCCACTAGCAAGCGGGGGCTGGGCAGGGAGGCGCAGGCTGCATTGCTTAGAGTGAGGACCAGGCCTTAATGCCCTGAAGGCAATCTGAGGGAGCTAACTTGAGATAGCTAAGCAGACTGTGGGATAGGTAACCCTCGAAAAGGCGAAAAGCCCTAACCTAAGACACTGCCAGCCCCGCTCACAGAACAAAGGACTGACCAGAGCTAGCCGGCTCAGGTCGGCCCATCTCCCATCCCCTGCCACAACAGGCAGGTTAGGGCAGCCAGAGCCAGAAGCGGGCAACCGTGGCCCCAGAGAGGCTTCATCTACCAAACTGCAAGCAGGCTTCGTTGCTAACCAAGTATTTTTGGGATTCTGGACAGTTAACATCTGCCTAAGAAGGTGCGCTGGTTGTACACCCAGAAAACCGAGCGGCAGGGACCAGGGAGGTGATAAGTCGCAGCAACCGCACTCACCAAACACCTGGTCACCTGAGCTGCTCGGACTGGGGAAGGGCACAAAACGCAGGCCCAACCAAGTCTGCGCCTTTGTGGAGTACCTGAGTACCTGAACCTGAGCAGCTCAGACCTGGGAAGTGCATGCAAACCAGGGCCCACCTCAGACAGTTCCCAGCAGAGCAACCTAGAGCCTGAGCAGCATAAACAGGGAAAACACACACACCGTGAGCGGAGGCAATCCCAGTGTAGCTGAGACACTGCAAGCACTCCCCACAGATGCCAGGGATATTTGTTTGCAGTGTTCCTCCCTCCCCACAGCACAACTGAACAGGTGAGCCTAGAAAAGTGTCCACCACCGCCTCCTTGTGTCAGGACGGGAATCAGACACTGAAGTGAAGTGAAATCGCTCAGTTGTGTCTGACTCTTTGCGACCCCGTGGACTGTAGCCTACCAAGAGACCAGCAAACAGAAGCTAAAACAGAAGGAACCACCTTGCAAGTGACAGATGGAGAAGTCTTGAACCTACTGCAAGAATAAGACTGAAAACCAGAGGCAGAGGCTTAAGTCCAAATCCAGAGAACACCAGAGATCTCCTGTTCCAGCAAACATTAATCAATAGGAGCTCATCAAACGCCTCCATACCTACACTGAAACCAAGCACCACCCAAGGGTCAACAAGTTCCAGAGCAAGACATACCACGCAAATTCTCCAGCAACAGAGGAAAATAGCCCTGAGCTTCAATATACAGGCTGCCCAAAGTCACTCCAAACCCACTGACATCTCATAACTCATTGCTGGACACTTCATTGCACTCCAGAGAGAAGAAATCCAGCTCCACCCACCAGAACACCAAGACAAGCTTCCCTAACCAGGAAACCTTGACAAGCCACCCATCCAACCCCACCCACAGCAAGGAAACTCCACAATAAAGAAAACTCCACAAAATCACTGTAGATAGTGATTGCAGCCATGAAATTAAAAGACGCTTACTCCTTGGAAGGAAAGTTATGACCAACCTGCTGCTGCTGCTGCTAAGTCACTTCCGTTGTGTCCGACTCTGTGCAACCTCATAGACAGCATCCCACCAGGCCCCACCATCTGTGGGATTCTCCAGGCAAGAATACTAGAGTGGGTTGCCATTTTCTTCTCCAATGCATGAAAGTGAAAAGTGAAAGTGAAGTTGCTCAGTCGTGTCGATTCTTCATGACCCCATGGACTGCAGCCTATAAGGCTCCTCCCTCCATGGGATTTTCCAGGCAAGAGTACTGGAGTGGGGTGCCATCGCCTTCTCCAACCTAGACAACATATTAAAAAGCAGAGACATTACTTTGCCAACAAAGGTCCGTCTAGTCAAGGCTATGGTTTTTCCAGTGGTCATGTATGGATGTGAGAGTTGGACTATAAAGAAAGCTGAGTGCCGAAGAATTGATGCTTTTGACCTGTGGTGTTGAAGAAGACTCTCAAGAGTCCCTTGGACTGCAAGGAGGTCCAACCAGTCCATCCTGAAGGAGATCAGTCCTGGGTGTTCATTGGAAGGACTGATGTTGAATCTGAAACTCCAATACTTTGGCCACCTGATGCGAAGAGCTGACTCATTGGAAAAGACCCTGATGCTGAGAAAGATTGAGGGCAGGAGGAGAAGGGGACGACAGAGGATGAGATGATTGGATGGCATCACTGACTCAATGGGTTTGGGTGGACTCCAGGAGTTGGTGATGGACAGGGAGGCCTGGCGTGCTGTAGTTCATGGGGTTGCAAAGAGTTGGACACAACTGAGTGAACTGAACTGAAAATTTTATTGGAACATAGGCATACTCATTGATTTTTATGTTGTCTATTAAAGCCTTTGGGTTCTACCAGCAGAGTTGAGTAGTTGCAACTATTAAGTTAATTGTACAGCAGAACCTTTGAAAAATAATCCTAGATGCTGGGAAATTTGTCCTCACATTCTCTGATTACAGCAATCTCCATACCTTGAAATGTGTAAGAAGTTGAAAACTTTTGATTTGGGGAGTTGAGGTTCCTATAATTAAACTTAGTAATGACAGAAGAGAAAGAATAAGATGTTTTATTCACACCTGCTGTTGAGAATCTGTAAATATAGTACAACATTCTCAAGTTACTGATAATTATTGATTCAAGAATCAAATGCATAAATGATGTTCCCAGGTGATGTTCAAGGATCTCATAAATCAATAGGGCCAGGCTTCTCATCTCTCTATCAACTTTACAACAAGAATTCTTTACTACGGAAGTTGAAATTATTCATTTTTATCCTCCTAAATAGTTGAAAGTGCTAATGAAAGAATCTAGATACTGTGTATATCAGTTGATCAAGTATTGGCTATAGATTACCATCTTCTATAAACTGTAAACATCAGATAAGCACTACTAAATCCACTGGAAAAAAGTAGACTAATGTATTTTTCTTAACAATTATAAAATACCATTAGAATTAGATGAAATATTTCCAAGGAATACAAAAAGTGAGCTTTTTCCAATTAGAATACTAGCTTCAAAAGAACAGGCACTATAAAATTGAATGAAAAAATTAATGGATGATGCTCATGAAGCCACTCAGTCATTCATTTAGTCATTCAAGCATTTGATCAACAAAATGCTCTGATGGCTATTTTGCACTAAGTGCTGTGGGCACACAAAGATAGATGAGAAACTGTCTCCTCCCCTCAGAAACATTTCAATTGGATAGTTATAATTAATAAAAGTGGATCTAATTAAAGGTTTTAATATTAACTTAAAATAGAAGGCATTTGAAGGCAATGCCTTTTTAAGTACCAAATAAGTAATACAGGAAATAAAGGCTGGGACAGTTGTGGGGAGGAAAGAATCTCTGAGATCTCACATGGTTGGTGAAGTCTTCCTCATAGAGAAGAGGCTTACAAAGGAATTTCAAGGGTGAAAAAACACCCAGTAAATATTGGATGCATACATAAATAACTCTTAGGAATTTACAGAGCTGTAAACAAAGGACACAGAAGGTAAAATTGACAGCTTTCTGGACTCTGTCCCTAGATCCAACCAGGAAGTTCAAAGCAAACAAATATCCACCTGGTCGCAGAAGTCATCAGTTCTGCCCTCTGTCCACCTGTCTTCCACTGCTGACTGAGCGTTGAGTGTACAGATCACAGGTTAACCTGAACACAGTAGGGTCCTGAACAGAGGCAGGGAAAAGGAACATAGAATTTTCCCTGAAAGCTCAGACCCTTTAACATGTAGGAAGATAACTGTTCACAGTAACCCTCAATGGTTTCTGACAAAAGGTAGGAGTCAGTTATAGCTTTCTACCAAAACAGTGACCAGGAGAAGGATTCTTGGTGTTGTCTTGGAATTGCCTCACCTTTTTGTCTCAAGCTTTTTTGCTGCTGCTGCTGCTCCTAAGTCGCTTCAGTCGTGTCCGACTCTGTGCGACCCCATAGAAGGCAGCCCACCAGGCTCCCCTGTCCCTGGGATTCTCCAGGCAAGAACACTGGAGTGGGCCGCCATTTCCTTCTCCAATGCATGAAAGTGAAAAGTGAAAGTGAAGTCGCTCAGTCGTGTCTGACTCGTAGCAACCCCGTGGACTGCAGCCCACCAGGCTCCTCTGTCCATACAACCTGAGGAATCACTATTAATATTTGCTAATGTATTTGTATACAAGTGATTATTTCAAGGTAAATAATGGAAATGTGTTTCCTAACATAGTAAATGAACACCTATAGTTTTTATGATTCAGTTTCTTTTATAGGATATAATAGTCAGCAATTTTAAAAAATATTGACATACATGTACTCATGTTGGTTATCATTTGACATATTTACCAAATGTCAACCATGTGCTAAGTATGGAGAATCTACAGTATTATATAATTTAGATTCCCATCTTCAAGGATCAGAAAGTACAAAAGATATGGGCAGGATAAAACAGTCTTTTGTAATTTTGCAGTATTTTTCCTCTCTGATTGGATTGTCTTTTTTTTGTAAATGCTTGTCTATGTTTGTGTTCTTAGTAACTTATTAACACATGTAACAATTTGAGTTACCTCTTGGCATATTTACCAAATACCTTGTGCTTCCATGGAAGTATTAAATAATAGATAATATAGATTCTCATCTTCACGGAGCTAAAAATCTTATATAGGTGATAATATGCATTCAGATACAGAGCAGAATGGGAATCCTTAAAAAAAAAAAAAAAACTGTGATCACTAAAAGTAAAATCCAGTTCTGTTACTATTGCACTGACCTCTGCTCATCTCCCCAGCCTCAGTTCATGCACTTGTGCTCATCAGAGTTCACTAAGTTCTTTTGATGCTGAGAGTCAGAACTGACACATTGTCATTTCTCTCAGGTCATTGACTAAAGCAAGTCTCATAGCTGAACCAAAGTCATGAGAGACCGAAGTACATACTACCCACAGTGGGAGGCTCTGAAAAGTACATGGCAAAGGGTATAGGTACAGGGAGAGGTAAAGACCTGGGGCCAGTAATACAATCACCACACCAGACTATGTGTAAATTTATATGATTGTGTGTCCTTATTCTGATGCTTTTCTGTACTTTGCCACACCGATTTCAAAATAGCTCTTATCCTCACATTATTTCTGAACAACTGTTGATCACACAGCACATTGGTCATGTGGTTGACCACAGTTCCAGACAGTGCTGCACATTTTGCCAGGAAAAAGTATATTATGACCTCACATGTATGATAATGATTTTGGATCTATATCTCCTATATTTGACTAGAGGTACCTGGAAACATGTCTTCCAAGAAGCATTCATTTGTGATGACCTGAAGAGCCTCACCTAAACATCTGCACATAGTGAGCACTCTGTAAATGCTATCTTAACTGCCTGCTTTATCAAATTTCAGAAGACAGGTGACCAGTATGTTTCCATGTGATCAGTAAGTTTCCTTTTGATCAGTATGTTTCCATAATTCTGCTCATATGGAAGCACTAATATTCAAAACCTCACTAAGCTGCTCACCTGCATCAACTAGGTTGATTGAGGTTGTAGGGCCAGTCAAATTCAGACACAGTAAGATTTGAGATCTACCTTCCTAGCAACTCCAGGCCATGTTGATTATTATTGGTACTCAAACCATCCTGAAATGGTAAGGGTCTAAAGGATTCATTAGTATCCTTTTATGAATAAAATCCTTATCTAAGAGTTTTGTAACAACTGTATTTTTAAAAAGTAGTAAGAATTGATCTCAACATGTAAATTATCATAGAATTTTTTTCATATATCAGAGACCAGCTATATTTTTGTGTGATGGAAATAAATATAAATTATATTTTAGAAATAGATCTCTAATCCAAATAGAGTCATCTTCACCAAATAGCAACCACTTTATTGCTTAATCACAGGTTCTGGCTGTTGGCAATTAGTCCAGAATTATACCAGGACAAGTAATGCTCATGAGAATTGACTGATAATTCAGTATTTCTCACTTCATAGTAAATAAGCAGTTGTGTTTATCAGCTAACAAAATGTATTAATTTACTTGTAGAATAAGGTGCCATATATTTTGGCACTCAGTCACTCAAAAATATTTAGTACCTACTGGGATATAACATGGTGGTGGGTAGTGTAGGTGAAACAGTGGTAGACAACACATGACACCAATTCCCAATAGGCTAACAAACCAGGGAACAGAACAATGCAGGAAACACTAAATTTCCTAAGAAATGAACAGAGGTGCTAAGGAAATCTATACAAGGAAAAGTAAGAATCTCTCAGTCAGCGTCCTATTTAGGACCTTTAATGAAGCATGGTAAGGTAAGCATATGGCATCAGTGTTGAGTGGAGTATTAAGTGGATTTGAAAATGTATTGAGAAAAAAAGTAACATAATGAAATTCCATTCAAGTTCTCAAAACCTAACCAATAAAGTATAGTCATACTTTACACTTCCGCTCCTTCCTCCAAAGTTACTCTTCCTACCACCCTTTCTCAATTTTTTGCTTCTGTAAAATGAGCTGATCTTCTAATATACAGAGCCCTACTCAAAATCAATTACAGCCCTGTATAGTGCTTGAAAGATATGATTAATTGAAGTGATTTGGAGAAGAATAAAAACAGTGATAGAAAATGAAATCAGGAGTAAAGTTTCCAGAAAATTGAAATTGGGGATTTGTTCACTTGAAAAAGCCTGTAGGGGAACTTTTAGCGTGAATTTGAGGCTATGAATAGCAAACATCTAGTTATTTGCTGGTTAAGTTCAGTTCAGTTCAGTCGCTCAGTCGTGTCCAACTCTTTGCGACCCCATGAATCACAGCACGCCAGGCCTCCCTGTCCATCACCAACTCCCAGAGGTCACTCAAACTCATGTGCATCGAGTCGGTGATGCCATCCAGCCATCTCATTCTCTGTTGTCCCCTTCTCCTCCTGCCCCCAAACCCTCCCAGCATCAGAGTCTTTTCCAGTGAGTCAACTCGTCACATGAGGTGACCAAAGTATTGGAGTTTCAGCTTTAGCATCAGTCCTTCCAATGAACACCCAGGACTGATCCCCTTTAGGATGAACTGGTTGGATCTCCTTGCAGTCCAAAGGACTCTCAAGAGATATACTGGTTAGGGCAGGAGAAAACGAAACATAGTCTAGCTAGACACATAAGTAAGCACCTATCCACATGTGTTCCTGCCTCTACAGCCTACTCTTCCTGTGTGCATACCAAAAATAGCCCAGGTTTCCATGCAACATCACTAGCCAGGGACACCTGCCCATATTCTGCATCAGCATATTCAGGTTCCAGCCATAATAGCATCCAGGGGGACAAGATGCTCTCTCAAGAGTACCTGGCCCCATTTCACTTGAGACAGTCTCTACAAGATGTCTAGGCTCCATTCTTGGATTGAAACTAATACATCACCATACCATAACCAGGGCCATGTTTTATCTGTTGCTCCAAACCAGTACAAGATACTATTGGGCCTAGATACTTTTTCAACATAAAAACCCTTTACAAACCCTTTAGTTTATTGCCCTAAAAGTAGTCCTTCATCCTCCTTTTCCTTGAGATAAGAAAGTAATTATATCTGTTTAGCGTTTATTAATATGAAAAATAATTTTTCAGCACCACAAAGGGTGCTAGGATTCATTACATTTGAAGTATCATTCTAGTCTGATAGAAATGCTTCACAATAGGGAAACATTCTAGGAGTTGGGATGTAAGTACATATGTACCTTTCAAAGAAGCAGTTCTAAATACCTCTGCATAAGATTCAGTAACTCTTGGTACAAAACTTAATAACAGATCTAAGAACACCAGTTATTTTTTCATTTGTACACCACTAAGCTCAGCAGCCTTTGACTCAGGGCTTAGAAACTGTATTTATGCATCCTCAAATCTATCCAAACAGCGTACATAGATTGATCTTACAGTATTACTATTGAAGCTTTCAACAAACATAGTTTGGTAGGTAGCTGGTTTGACGGAGAAGGCAATGGCAACCCACTCCAGTACTCTTGCCTAGAAAATCCCATGGAAGAAGGAGCCTTGTGGGTGGCCATCTATGGGGTCACACAGAGTCGGACACAACTGAAGCGACTTAGCAGCAGCAGCTGGTTTGAACCATGGATTGGCAGTTTTTGGTAATAGAAGTAGATGAAAGAACCAGGTCCACCAGATCATGCAGGTGTTGTGAGAAAGTATCTCTAGATAAATTTTATTGCCAATAGTGAGAATTCTTAAGAAGCCTCTGAAAGGCAGTGTTGCTTCAGGAAGTGTGTGTTCATTATAGATCGCCTTTCCTGACTTAAAAAAAAAAAATCATACTTCTCTTTCTCGTTGACTGACTTGGAGAGCACTCCTCGCCTGAAATTTACCATGAGCGCTAAGGATACCTCAAACAAACCTTCTAGACATATCTAACACAAACACAAATTCAGTTAATTTCCTTGGCGCAGTTAATTACTGATAAATACAGTATGTATGTATACAGTATGTGCCTACTCAGTTGTGTCCAACTCTTTGCGACCCCATGGACTGTAGCCTGCCCACCAGGAACTTCTCAGGCAAGAATACTGGAGTAGGTTGTAATTTCCTACTCCAGGGGATCTTCCTGACGCAGGGATTGAATCCTGTGTCTCCTGCACTGACAGGCAGATTCTTTACCACCTGGAAAGCCTGATGATAAATGGTAGTCAACTATGGTTAATGATACTTTTTTTTTTCCCAAAGAGTTCATGTTCAATCTGACTTTTCGTTCTCCCCAATTTTCCCAACATTACTTTGCCAAAAATATCTGTCTAGTCAAGGTTATGGTTTTTCCGGTGGTCATGTATGGATGTGAGAGTTGGACTAGAAAGAAAGCTAAGTGCCGAAGAATTAATGCTTTTGAACTGTGGTGTTGCAGAAAACTCTTGAGAGTCCCTTGGACTGCAACGAGATCCAACCACTCCATACTAAAGGAGATTAGTCCTGGGTGTTCATTGGAAGGAATGATGTTGAATCTGAAACTCCAATACTTTGGCCACCTGATGCAAAGAGCTGACTCATTGGAAAAGACCCTGATGCTGGGGAAGATTGAGGGCAGGAGGAGAAGGGGATGATAGAGGATGAGATGTTTGGATGGCATCACCGACTCAATGGACATGGGTTTGGGTGGACTCTGGGAGTTGGTGATGGATAGGGAGGCCTGGCATGCTGCAGTTCATGGGGTTGCAAAGAGTCAGACATGACTGAGCAACAGAACTGAACTGAACTGAATTTTCCCAAAAAGAGAATATAAAATACATAGATGAGCATAACCATTCCCAAAGGCAAAGTGGACAGATAGTTTGTAAACATTCTCAAGAAATTTAGCACAAAATCACTTTAATTTCTTGACTCACTGATATGTTCAGTTCATTCAGTTCTGATATATTCAGTTCAGTTCAGTTCAGTCGCTCAGTCATGTCCGACTCTCTGTGACCCCATGAATCACAGCACGCCAGGCCTCCCTGTCCATCACCAACTCCCGGAGTTCACCCAAACTCATGTCCATCAAGTCGGTGATGCCATCCAGCCATCTCATTCTCTGTCGTCCCCTTCTATTCCTGCCCCCAATCTTTCCCAGAATCAGATCTTTTCCAGTGAGTCAACTCGTCGCATGAGGTGGCCAAAGTATTGGAGTTTCAGCTTTAGCATCAGTCCTTCCAATGAACACCCAGGACTGATCTTTTGAACGGACTGGTTGGATCTCCTTGCAGTCCAAGGGACTCTCAAGAGTCTTCTCCAGCACCACAGTTCAAAAGCATCAATTCTTTGGAGATCAGCCTTCTTCACAGTCCAAATCTCACATCCATACATGACCATGGGAAAAACCATAGCCTTGACTAGGCGGACCTTGTTTGGCAAAGGAATGTCTCTGCTTTTTAATATACTATCTATGTTGGTCATAGATAGGTTGGTCCTTCCAAGGAGCAAGCGTCTTTTAATTTCATGGCTGCAATCAGCATCTGCAGTGATTTTGAAGCCCAGAAAAATAAAGTCTGACACTATTTCCACTGTTTCCCCATCTATTTCCCATGAAGTGATGGGACCAGATGCCATGATCTTTGTTTTCTGAATGTTGAGCTTCAAGCCAGCTTTTTCACTCTCCTCTTTCACTTTCATCAAGAGGCTTTTGAGTTCCTCTTCATTTTCTGCCATAAGGGTGGTGTCATCTGTATATCTGAGGTTATTGATATTTCTCCCAGCAATCTTGATTCCAGCTTGTGTTTCTTCCAGCCCAGTGTTCCTCATGTCGTACTCTGCATATAAGTTAAATAAGCAGGGTGAGAATATACAGCCTTGACGTACTCCTTTTTCTATTTGGAACCAGTCTGTTGTTCCATGTCCAGTTCTAACTGTTGCTTCTTGACCTGCATACAGGTTTCTCAAGAGGCAGGTTAGGTGGTCTGGTATTCCTATCTCTTTCAGAATTTCCCATAGTTTCTTGTGATCCACACAGTCAAAGGCTTTGGCATAGTCAATGAAGCAGAAATAGATGTTTTCTGGAAATCTCTTGTTTTCTCCATGATCCAGCGGATGTTGGCGATTTGATCTCTGGTTCCTCTGCCTTTCCTAAAACCTGCTTGAACATCTGGGAGTTCACAGTTCACATATTGCTGAAGCCTGGCTTGGAGAATTTTGAGCATGACTTTACTAGCATGTGAGATGAGTGCAATTGTGCGGTAGTTTGAGCATTCTTTGGCATTGCCTTTCTTTGGGATGGGAATGAAGACTGACCTTTTCCAGTCCTGTGGCCACTACTGAGTTTTCAAATTTGCTGGCATATTGAGTGCAGCACTTTCACAGCATCATGTTTCAGGATTTGAAATAGCTCAACTGGAATTCCATCACCTCCACTAGCTTTGTTCGTAGTTATGCTTTCTAAGGCCCACTTGACTTCACATTCCAAGATGTCTGGTTCTAGGTCAGTGAATATGCCATCGTGATTATCTTGGTCATGAAGATCATTTTTGTACAGTTCTTTTGTGTATTCTTGCCATCTCTTCTTAATATCTTCTGCTTCTGTTACGTCCATACCATTTCTGTCCTTTATCGATCCCATCTTTGCATGAAATGTTTCCTTGGAAACTCTAATTTTCTTGAAGAGATCTCTTGTTTTTCCTAGTCTGTTGTTTTCCTCTATTTCTTTGCATTGTTCACTGAGAAAGGCTTTCTTATCTCTCCTTGCTATTCTTTGGAACTCTGCATTCAAATGCTTATATCTTTCCTTTTCTCCTTTGCTTTTTGCTTCTCTTCTTTTCACAGCTATTTGTAAGGCCTCCACTGACAGCCATTTTGGTATATTTAGGTTTTTTTAAAAATTTACATGAATTATATGACCATTGTTTAATATAGATAAGACTTCATCAGTTGGATCATCATCTTTTGGACAACAGTTTTATTAAGATATAACTCATAGCATACAATTCACCTATTAAAAGTGTACAATTTTATGCTTTTAGTACAGTTGGTCCTTGAACAATGTAGGGATTAGGGTGGCAAATCCCCACCCAACTAATAATTTGAATGTAAATTTATTATTAGTCCTTTGAATCCCTGGCTCTGCATCCACAGTCAACCAACCACACATCATACAGTACTGATTGAAAAAAATTTGTGTGTAAGTTAACCCATGCAATTCAAACTCATATTATGCAAGAGCCAACTGAATATGTGTCCACAGAGTTGTGCACCCATCACCACAATCAATTTTAGAACATCTTTAGCACTCATAAAAGCAACCCTGTACCTCTAGCTATCATCCCCCTATACATACCTCCCATCCTTCTCAGCCCTAAGCAAACACTATTCTTTATATCTCTATATACTTGCCTGAAAAGTGAAAGTAAAACTCGCTCAGTCATGTCCGACTCTTTGCAACTCTTTGTGACTATTTCTTCCCTGGAATTCTCCAGGCCAGAACACTGGAATGGGTAGACTTTCACTTCTGCAGGAGATCTTCTCACCCCAGGAAAAGAATTCAGATCTCTCACATTGCAGGTGGATTCTTTCACCAGCCATTGAAACAGGACTTATTTCTAACCTACTGTCTCATTATTGATTCAATAACCTCAATATGACTTCAATTTTTTAAAAGGTACTACACTAAAAATATTTTTTACTAAAACATATTTTCAGTGTCTTCTATTTGCCTTTGAAGTTGTTTTGGAATATAGAGACCTTCCATGATTATTACCAGTAACAACAAACGTTTAAGCTTGCAGAGAAAGATCTCTATGTCTGCCATGCACTCTGGGTGCCAGGAGCCATATTTCTTTATTACACAGAGAAGATTTTGGACAGTGTGGGGCATAGTGATTGGTGTCCACTTTGAAGATTTCTTAAAAGCAACTGCTAAAACATGTGTCTCACTTGGACTATTACTATGGACTCCTAATTTATTTTTCTAGCTTCCCACATTGCCTCATCTCAATCTACTCTCTCCAACAAAAAGCCTGAGTGATATATTTAAAACTTGTCACTCCTCTGGTCAAAGTCCTCCAATAGTTTCCTGTCTCACTAAAAATAAAATCCAAAGTTCCCTGTATAATATTTTCCCTAGTTCTATATGCTTATCTCTTGCAATCACTCTCTCACTGGACTCTCCTACTGTACTCCAGCAATTCTGACTTACTGCTATTTTTATTTATTTATTTTTTAAATGGTCACATTTTATTTTTTTAACTGTTTCAATGGATTTTTTTTTGTGTGTTTTTTTTTTAATTTATTTCTTTTAATTGGAGGCTAATTACTTTACATTATTGTATTGGTTTTGCCATACATTGACATGAATCTGCCCCGGGTGTACATGTGTTCCCCAAGTATGTGCCTACCTTGGGGCGTTAGGACTAATTTGTCCCTCTGTTTAATACAATTTTCCCTCAAATATTTTGAAGCCCATATTGTTACTTTATTCAAATCTCTGGTCAAAAATCTCCAAATTCCTGATCATACATAAAATATCACCCTTCCCTTCCATTCACTTTCTATTCCCTTATCCTATCTTCTTAACACTTGTCACCAACATCTGACAATTGATCTCCCTTTCCCTGCCCACATATAAGTTCCCTGATAGTGAGAAGCTTATTTGTTCACTGCTGAATCCCCAGTGCTTAAGTTGTACTGGAATCAGTTCAGTTAAGTCGCTCAGTTGTGTCCAACTCTTTGCGACCCCCTGAATCACAGCACGCCAGGCCTTCCTGTCCATCACCAACTCCCGGAGTTCACCCAAACTCATGTCCATCGACTCGGGGATGCCATCCAGCCATCTCATTCTCTGTCGTCCCCTTCTTCTCCCACCCCCAATCCTCCCCAGCATCAGAGTCTTTTCCAGTGAGTCAGCTCATAGCATGAGGTGGCCAAAGTATTGCAGTTTCAGCTTTAGCATCAGTCCTTCCAATGAACACCCAGGATTGATCTCCTTTAGAATGGACTGATTGGATCTCCTTGCAGTCCAAGGGACTCTCAAGAGTCTTCTCCAGCACCACAGTTCAAAAGCATCAATTCTTCGGCAATCAGCTTTCTTCACAGTCCAACTAATTAACAAATGTCTGTTGAATGAAAGGATGAATGATGAATGAACGATTAATTGGACAAATGAGTGAATGAATGAATGAGAAGAAATATTGATCTTCTTCCCTTCAGATAAAAGATCTCCAAAACAGAAGTATGGAATTTCTATAGGCTCTTTTATTTTTTCTGAGTACAATTCAAAATGATTAACTCTGTTTTTACAGCTTCAAATTAGCCTTCAGCCCTAAAATTATTTCTGATATGGTATAATATGAGTTGTTAGGTAAAAAAGAATGCCTGATTTTATTTCAACCTGAAGAAAACTTTGAAAGATATAAAAGACAAGAGAGGTTTCTAATCTAGACAAGCTAAGTGCAAGTCGTAGATGTGGCATTTTATAGTCACTGGATGAAATATTAGAAGCAATGAGGAAGCTTGACCACCAATGTTCTATAGCAGGATCTTGGGTAGACATTTTTCATTTCTTCTTCTTCCATTAGTGCATGTTTCACTAAAAAAACTGGAAAATTATAGCCACTTTTCACTTTATTCAAAATGAATTTTTGGGTACTTTAACATTAAATAAACTGGATTCATGGTTCATGCTGCTGCTGCTGCTGTTGCTGCAGTCGTATCCAACTCTGTGCGACCCCATGGATGGCAGCCCTCCAGGCTCCTCTGTCCATGAGATTCTCTAGGCAAGAATACTGGAGTGGGTTACCATTTCCTTCTCCATTCATGATTTATAGCTGCCTCATATTTTCAGATACTTTTATTTTCTTTGAAATCAGTATCTGTGGGTTTTGAGTACATCTAAACAATGCCAGGTAGCATTAATGGTGAAGAACCCATCTTCCAAGGCAGGAGATGTAAGACATGTGGGTTCAGTCCCTAGGTCAGGGAGATCCCTGGAGAAGGAAATGCAACCCAGTCCAGTATTTTTGCCTGGAAAATTCCATGGACAGAGGAACCTGGCAGCCTACATTTGATACATTTGCAAAGAGTCAGACACAACTGAAGTGACTTATCATGCAAACAATCCAGGGAATAAGTACCTATTGCCTGATTAAAAAAAACAAAAAACAAGTGATCCTATTTTTATTCTTATATGAAGACTCACAGCTATAAGAAAGGTACAAAATATAACATTCAGGAAAGTTTATTAAAATGTGTGAATTATATGTGTTACTGAGTTAAAATCTGAATGTTTTATAAGCAATTCTGTGCTATAAACTTTGGCACATCTGGATAATCTAAAAGTTTTAAAGTGAAAATGCAGCATGTCTATTTAACTGCAAACTTTTCAATTTCATTGAAAAAAAGTCCAAAACATGAAATTTCATTTTAAATACCAACAAGAAAAAAAGGCACCCAGCTGAGACCCAAGATCAAAGAGCAGTGAGCTGCAGAAGAAGTTATTAAGGCAAAACCCAGGAGAAGGAGCCAGGTTAGGAAAGGAGCTGAGGTCCAAATGAGACCAAAGAGTCAAAAACAGAGAAGAAAATATCTTTGAATCAGGCACGCATCCATGCATGCCAAGTTGCTTCAGTCTGACTCTGATCAACCCTATGGACTGTATGTAGCCCTCCAGGCTCCTCTGTCCAAGACATTCTCCAGGCAGAAATACTGGAGTGTGTTGCCATGCCCTCCTGCAGGGGATCTTCCCAACCCAGGGATGGAAACCACATCGCTCACATTTAATCTGCATTGGCAGGCAGGTTCTTTACCACTAGGGCCACCTGAGAAGACCTTGAATAAGGCATCAGAAGCTCCAATGGCTAAAGATTGATAGAAAAATTTCATTGTTCAGAAGTGAGTTGCCCAAGTGGAACAGGACACTGTCTCCCTTTGATACTGCAGTGCTGGTCATAAAGAGTGGCCATGAAGTGGTAGGAGAGGTGAGATTTGGCACTTGTGTCACGTTAACTTGTGCCTTTGTTTTACCTGCCCTTCCAGGCAATTCAGTTCAGTTCAGTCGCTCAGTCTTGTCCGACTCTTTGCGACCACATGAATCACAGCACACCGGGCCTCCCTGTCCATCAAAAACTCCCGGAGTTCACTCAAACTCATGTCCATCCGTCAGTGATGCCATCCAGCCATCTCATTCTCTGTCGTCCCCTTCTTCTCCCGCCCCCAATCCTTCCCAGCATGAGAGTGTTTTCCAGTGAGTCAGCTCGTCTCATGAGGTGGCCAAAGTATTGGAGTTTCAGCTTTAGCATCAATCCTTCCAATGAACACCCAGGACTGATCTCCTTTAGAATGGACTGGTTGGATCTCCTTGCAGTCCAAGGGACTCTCAAGAGTCTTCTCCAACACCACAGTTCAAAAGCATCAATTCTTCGGTGATCAGCTTTCTTCACAGTCCAACTCTCACATCCATACATGACCACGGGAAAAACCATAGCCTTGACTAGACAGACCTTGGTTGGCAAAGTAATGTCTCTGCTTTTTAATATGCTGTCTAGGTTGGTCATAACCTTCCTTCCAAGGAGCAAGCGTCTTTTAATTTCATGGCTGCAATCAGCATCCTCAGTGATTTTGGAGCCAAAAAAAATAAAGTCTGACACTATTTCCACTGTTTCCCCATCTATTTCCCATGAAGTGACGGGAACAGATGCCATGATCTTCGTTTTCTGAATGTTGAGCTTCAAGCCAACCTTTTCACTCTCCTCTTTCACTTTCATCAAGAGGCTTTTGAGTTCCTTTTCACTTTCTGCCCTAAGGGTGGTGTCATCTGCATATCTGAGGTTATTGATATTTCTCCCAGCAATCTTGATTCCAGCTTGTGCTTCTTCCAGCCCAGCGTTCCTCATGATGTATTCTGCATATAAGTTAAATAAGCAAGGTGACAATATACAACCTTGACGTACTCCTTTTCCTATTTGGAACCAGTCTGTTGTTCCATGTCCAGTTCTAACTGTTGCTTCCTGACCTGCATACAGGTTTCTCAAGAGGCAGGTAAGGTGGTCTGGGATTCCCATCTCTTTCAGAATTTTCCACAGTTTCTTGTGATCCATACAGTCAAAAGGTTTGGCATAGTCGATGAAGCAGAAATAGATGTTTTTCTGGAACTCTCTTTTGCTTTCTCCATGATCCAGTGGACGTTGGCAATTTGATCTCTGGTGCTTCTGCCTTTTCTAAAGCCTGCTTGAACATCTGGAAGTTCACGGTTCATATATTGCTGAAGCCTTGATTGGAGAATTTTGAGCATGACTTTACTAGCGTGTGAGATGAGTGCAACTGTGCGGTAGTTTGAGCATTCCAGGCAATTCAGTTCAGTTCAGTCGCTCAGTCGTGTCCGACTCTTTGCGACCCCATGAATCACAGCACGCCAGGCCTCCCTGTCCATCACCAACTCCCAGAGTTCACTCAAACTCATGTCCATAGAGTCGGTGTTGCCATCCAGCCATCTCATTCTCTGTCGTCCCCTTCTCCTCCCGCCCCCAATCTTTCCCAGCCTCAGAGTCTTTTCCAGTGAGTCAACTCTTCGCATGAGGTGGCCAAAGGATTGGAGTTTCAGCTTTAACATCAGTCCTTCCAATGAATACCCAGAATTGATCTCCTTTAGAATGGACTGGTTGGATCTCCTTGCAGTCCAAGGGACTCTCAAGAGTCTTCTCCAACACCACTGTTCAAAAGCATCAAGTCTTCGGTGATCAGCTTTCTTCACAGTCCAAATCTCACATCCATACATGACCACTGGAAAAACCATAGCCTTGACTAGATGGACCTTTTTTGGCAAAGTAATGTCTCTGCTTTTTAATAGACTATCTAGGTTGGTCATAACTTTCCTTCCAAGGAGTAAGCATCTTTTAATTTCATGGCTCCAATCAGCATCTGCAGGGATTTTGGAGCCCACCCAAAAAATAATAATAATTCCAGGCAATTAGCATTCCCTAAAGAGAAACCAAAACCAGGGCTGGCAAAGGGCCTTGAACCTTTCAGGCATGCAACACATTTCATGGAATAGTAAGTATAAATTATTCTCCCAATGAATCCTTCATAAATAAGCAAGTGTAACCCACGAGGATCTTTTCACTTGAGAACAAAATCAGTTCAGTTCAGTCACTCAGACATGTCCAACTTTTTGCAACCCCATGTACTGCCGCACGCCAGGTCTCCCTGTCCATTGCCAACTCTCAGTTTACTCAAACTCATGTCCATTGAGTCAGTGATGCCATCCAACCATCTCATCCTCTGTAAGTCTCTTAAATATTTCTCTTACAGAATCACTTTGAGCTGAAAGAAAAGACAAAGTTTCCATGGGAAGAATATTTTGGGAAAGTTGCACTACAAAACAGTGTGTGTGTGTGTGTGTGTGTGTGTGTGTTTTAAATAGAAAGGGGTATGTGAAACAAATCACCAGTCCACGTTCAATGCATGATACAGGATGCTTGGGGCTGGTATACTGGGATGAACCAGAGGGATGGGATGGGGAGGGAGGTGAGAGCGGGGTTCTTGATGAGGAACACATGTACACCCGGGGCAGATTCATGTCAATGTATGGCAAAGCCAATACAATCATGTAAAGTAATTAGCCTCCAATTAAAATAAATAAATTTAAAAAAAATGACAAAGAGATGGGACTTCCCTTATGGTCCAGTGGTTAACACTCTGTGCTTCCACAGTAGGGGGCACAGGTTCCATCTCTGGTCGGGGAACTAATATCCCCTGCACAATGCCCTGTGGCCAAATATTTTTTAAAATAAAAATAAATTTGATGCTTAGAAAAAAAAAAAAAGAAAGGCCTTTTCAACAATACCTTAGTATGTCATCCCTATCAAGATGTTACAATTGCTGCCATTTGTCTGGCTGAAGGATAATGAAGTATGGATAAATCAGGGAATGGCCAGAGAACTCCCAATGTGAGAGCAAAATGTTATGCACAGCACAGTGGACCTAACACGTGGAGAAAACCTCCCATGAATGGCTTTCTAGACAGATTTCTCAGAGGCCACAAGCTCTGCATGATTTGGCTCAAGTGACTAACCAAAAGAAGTTTTACTCAGCCCATCTTTCACCAATAAGGATTTCATTGTCAATAAGGATAAGGATGCAATCCACTGAGCATTTGAATTGAAAATGAAATGCAATTTAGACTTTGCATGTCTTCAAGTTCATTTAGGGGCTCAAATTTACCTTAATAATAATAAAAGTTGCTGTGGTACATAGTGATGTATATTCCTGACTTGGAAAATAATTCATTTAAATATTTGGTGGTAGTTTTTTCCTTCTTTAGACATAGATTGTTTAGTGAATCAAAGTTCATTGGAAATAGCATGGCTACGCTTGCCAGTATTAACAATTCTAGTCAATGTGGTTTGTGAAAAAAATTCTAAAACTACCAAGATTTTACCTCTGAACCATAGAACCAAAAAATTATGTGTTGATCATACCAAGGTTTTTCCTTACTTCATACTGATTTGTAAAGAGAAGTCTTTAAGAGGCTTTATTGTGTGTATGTGACAAA
Source organism: Moschus berezovskii (assembly GCF_049115385.1). Lineage (NCBI taxonomy): Eukaryota > Metazoa > Chordata > Mammalia > Artiodactyla > Moschidae > Moschus > Moschus berezovskii. The sequence goes on along the minus strand of NC_142463.1, from coordinate 47,843,438 downwards.
GATTTTTAAGTATCCTTTTTTTTCTTAGAAAAACTCTGAAGGAAGTTTTGTTTGCTCGTTTTTAATGGCAAATCTTACTCTAAAAGTTTTTAACTTTTATATTTGGGGCTTATATCTCTGAGGGGCAGCAAATAAAATGGTTAAGAGCAAAGATCTTAAAAATTATACAAACTATGTTAAAACAGATCTCCAATGCTTATATGGATCAGTCTTCCCTATCTAGGAAACAGGAAAAATATAAACTATTGGGAAGATTAAGTAATTTTAGATATGTTTAATTTTTAGAAAAATATTTAAATATAGTAGGTATTATTTTCTTCTAAGTCCCAGAGATATGCAACTCTGCAAATTATTCCTTCTCTTTTAGCTGTGTATTTCACTGACAGCTCACTGACAATATGGCCTCCACATTTGAAATTATTAAAGCTTACATTCAGTGCCTTACTCTGACAGCTGTTTTATGGATAAAGGCAAGCTGTGAAGCTTTGGTTTGAACACTGTTAATGCACATATGTTATTTAGGATGGGACTGAACACAGACTGCCTTTACAGCAGGTGTGAAAACCTTCAGCCTGCAGGTTAATTATGCACCTAGTTTAATATCATCTAGCCAAAAGGGCAAGCACCAAAAGCTGGTGTTGCCATTCATATCTTAAGCTGTGAATATACAAGAGGGCACTTGCAGTCTTTCAGAGCATTAGCCTATAAACAAACACATATGCTGTGGCTATCCCCTCTCTACTCATAATAATATTTCTCCATGTCCCTTTGACCTTTCGATAAGTTTCTACGTGTGTCTCTAAATCATTGGTATATATGAGGTGTGTGTGTGTTGCTCAGTTGTGTCTGACTCTTTGTAACCCCATGAACTATATAGTCCATGGAATTCTTTAGGCCAGAATACTGCAGTGGGTCACCTTTCCCTTCTCCAGAGGATCTTCCCAACCCAGGGATCAAACCCAGATCTCCTGCATTGCAGGTGGATTCTTTATCAGCTGAGCCACAAGAAAGCCCGTTGTCAGTCTATCTGTGTGTTATGTATATCTGCATAATTCCCTTTAAGCACATATCTTACTATTATTTATCCTACTGTCTTTGGCCATTCTCTTTGTATGGCTCATACCACATCTAAGTGCAAAACACTTTCTTTAATCTCTTTACGTCATTGAATGTCTATCACTTAAAATTCTAGAGTGTTGGAGTTAGCATGGAGTATTAATTTGTTTTACAGTTGACACAATTCATTAATATAGAACCACAGTTTATCTTTGCTTACTGAATTACTCAACAAACATTTAACTATCTACTGTATTCCAGGAACTGGAGTTTGTTTTTATTATTCTCATTTTTAAAGGATGCATGAAATACTATGCATTTCTACTGAGTAAATCATAGCTAGTAATTTAAATACCTTTAAACCTATTGAGGGATTCCCTGGTGGCCCAGTGGTAAAGAAGCTGCCTGAAATGCAGGAGAGACAGGTTTGGTCCCTGGGTCAGGAAGATCCCCTGGAGAAGGAAATGGCAATACAACTCTAGTATTTTTCACCTGGGAAATCCCATGAACATTGGAGCCTAGTAGGCCACAGCCCCTGGGGTCCCAATAGTTGGAAACAACTTGGCAACTATTGACCTAGTCCTTTGTCAGCTTGTCATAGAAAATGTAAAGAATCTCTTCCCTTGCTTTAAACACAAAGTAAGAAATCCCCAGTGAAAGAATATAGGATTAGATATATATTTATGAAAAGATTAAGCTATGTTAGTGCAAATAAATATAAATCCATAATAGGAATGAATTTAACCCATTAACCTTAATATCAAAGATTTTTCTTCTTTAGATCGATTAAAGAATGAGAACAGTCCATTCTTTTGGCAGGGTTATTGACACAAGATGCTTGTGCAGTCTCGCTCACAGTCTGACTTCTCTCACACAGAGAGCAGATTGCCTATGAAGGGGGCTTCTGTGACTATAAGGACAATGGTCTCTGAGTTTGGACCGAACTAGTTGCATGTACTTCTGTGTCTTTGAAATCTCAATACTGAGCATCTAGGTGCAAACATTTTAAGGGTGCTAACAGAATAAACATCTGTTATTCAGGCAGTGAGTCTAAATAGGCTTAACAGAGTTAGATAAGAAGCAGAGCAAACTAAGGAGTAGATGAAGAAGAACATGGCTGCTGTGTGGGCTTCCTGCTCCTCGCTGGCATCTCTTTGATATGGGATTTTCAAAGCAGGTGCTATTTTTATTGCAATCACATTGTCACACTCCATTATGAGGAAGCAATTAAGCCCATAATAAGTTAAGAGGTGATTTTTTTTTTTAAATCTCACACAACCATTGATTTGTTAGCTTTTGAAAATAGATAGGAATTTTTCAATTACACCCTGCAAAATACCTTTTTTCATTCTGAGTGTTTGAAAAGCAAATGTATCTTGGATCCAGTGCTTTTGTGTTTACAAATCTGGATATGATTTAGTAAGCTTTAAAGAGATAGCAAATGCATAGTAAGGAAATCAGATTTACATAATTTTCTGCTTGCTTACAGAACACAGCAGTTGAGATTATCTTTTACATTTGGCAAGACTGTTTTAATATGGTAAGATGAAATACCACCTACAGTACACTTGATCTTGCTAGTTTGACTTCTTAAAATAAATTATGGGCCGATTTGTCATAGTGACTTTTAACATAAATTGCTATTATAATCTAAAGAAGCAATTCTAAAGGAGGCTGTTTTTTTACCTCATCTACATAAAAAGATTTAGGTTATTTCTACATTTATTCTTTTCTCTGTGCAACTTATTTGCTGGAGCTTTACATGACAGGAACAACAAAAATCTGCCCTTTCTTCATTCTATATATTTTTCTATTCATGCATGATAAGTAGCAAAAAACAGTTTAAATGGAGAGATGGTGCAAGTAAAAAAGTATGTTGACTTTACTTTTAGTATGTAAAAAAATGTTTGTTTTTTTATGAGAATGCGTGTGTGTGCCTTTTCCCCCACTGTAAAAACAATTAGATTGCAACCTTGGGGAGATAAGATGAATCCAGAACTCGATTCTTTATCTTCTACACATTTATTCACTTACTATTTACTTACTTATTCTTGCAGCATCAATTGCTACTGTAAATAGTGACTGCTATAGTCCAAACATCTTTGCTATAGGAGTGTGACTGCTAGAAAAAGAGGAGGTCCCATTAAGCCAAAGAACTCTAGAGGCAGACTCTCTCATGAAATCATGAGCCTCTAGGGAATATTTGATGTTTTCTGTCCTGATTTTTATTTTATGTTTTGTGAGCATTATGCTTGACTAAGCTGTCACTGTCTCTAAATTCTATTTGTCCAAATTTGCCATGGTGTCTGTTTTCTGTATCATCTGTATTCATTATTTGACCACAAAGGAGTTAGAAAATGAGCATGGTTATGTGTTTACTGGGATTAGTTATTCACTGATAAGTGTTCAGATTAAGGCATTTTATCTTTTAAAAGTATGGGGGCAGTGCACCCAGGGCTTCTGGTCAAGTTTTCTTGCTGCACTCTGGATAGAGATTGCATATATGTGCATATTATCTCATTCAGGGCTCAGCATGGAATTGGAGTAATCTTGGATTTATAAGTGGCTCATGATTATTTCCTTTTAACTCAATGGAATAGTACTGACCCCTGGAGTCTCTGATTGGAGGCTTTGTTTTTATTGTTTGCAAAGGTGAGGAAAGCTTTGTAGGAAACATGAACAGACATCGGATTATAGAATATCATCTAAACAAAAACTTGAATTAAAGATGGACAAATAGGTCCAAAGAGAGATTTATTGGAAATTGTAAGAGAATTTCTTCCCTGCCAAAACTTCCATGCTTTTTGTGCACCCTACTCCAGGAAAAATTCAAAACAATCCATGCCACTGTGAAACACTCTTCTTGGAGCTAAGCGCACTTATTATATGTGCTGCTTATTTAATATTCAGTCATTTCACCTTGATATGTCTTTTGGTTTTTCATTTTTTGCCTCTTTAACCCTTGCATCACTTTCAATAGTTTGTGATATGTCACAGTATATAAGGAGATCAATGATTGCTTTATCTCTTGCTATGCAACAATTGTCATGTATATTGTCGTTCAGTCACTAAGTGATGTCCAACTCTGTGGCCCCATGGACTGCAGTACACCAGGCTTCCCTGTCCTTCACCCTCTCCCAGAATTTGCTCAAACTCATGTCCATTGAGTCGATGATGCCATCCAACCATCTCACCCTCTGCTGCCCCTTCTCCAACTGCTTTCAATCTTTCCCAGCATCACAGTCTTTTCCAATGAGTTAGCTCTTCTGATCAGGTGGCCAAAGTACTGGAGCTTCAGCTTCACCATCAGTCCTTCCAGTGAATATTCACAGTTGATTTCCCTTAGGACTGACTAGTTTGATCTCCTTGCTGTTCAAAGGACATTCAAGAGTCTTCTCCAGCACCACAGTTCAAAAGCATCAATTCTTCAGCGCTCAGCTTTCATTATGGTCCAACTCTCACATCCATACATGACTACTAGAAAAACCATAGCTTTGACTAGACAGACCTTTGTTGACAAAGTGATATCTCTGCTTTTTATTACGCTGTCTAGGTTTGTCATAGCTTTTCTTTCAAGGAAGCAAGAGTCTTTTTTTTTTTTTTTTTTGTGGCTGCAGTTACCATCCACAGTGATTTTGGAGCCCAACAATATAAAATCTTCCACTGTTTCCACTTTTTCCCCATCTCCATGTATATAGTGGTTTTAACAAAAGCAACATAAATGTATTATCTCACAGTTGTGTTCTGTACTACTGTACTATAATGTGGCTCAGCTGGGCTCCCTATGTATAATCTCAACAGGCCAAAAACAAAGTCTCTATAAGGCTCCAGGGAAGAATCCACTTTTAGTTTTATTCAGTTTGTTGTCAGAATCCAGTTCCTTGTGACTTTAGGCCTGAGTTCTCACTTCCTTGTTAGCTGTTGGGAAAAAGCTACTCTCGGCTTCTAAAGATCACTTGTATTTCTTAACACATGGGCCCCTCCATCCTCAAGCCAGCAACAGCAAGTCAAATCCCCCTCAAGACTTTAGTCTCTGACTTCCTTTTGCTGCATGAGACTAGGTTAGGCCCACTCAGATCATCTCCAACCAACTTGGTCAACCAACTTGGGACTTTAATTACATCTGCAAAATCCTTTCACAGAAATATCAAGATTAGTGTTTGACTGATCACCCAGAGGATGGAAATCTTGGAAGATGGGGGTGGGGGATACCTGTGACAACCAGGCAGTTCTGTGCAGAGTGGATACTAAACAAATATTTCCTAAATGAGTCATAAATGTATGCATGAATAAATCATAAAAGATCCTTTTAGAAGTCAGATCTCTTACTGCATCAATTACTAAAAGATAAAACTGAGCCTCCAAGTGAAAAGAATTTTATTTTACCTGAATAAATTAGTTTAGGGCCATTACAATTCAGCTTATGGCCAGAATTGAGTGGGTTGGTCACCTGAGGACATACCATTCTTTGTTTCAGCTCAGTTCAGTTTGGTTGCTCAGTCGTGTCCGATTCTTTGTTTAACAAATGACAACCTATTTAAGAGGGATTTCTTTCCTTTAAAGACTCAGTTATCAACACCTGAGAATTATGCCCTGGAACAAAATTGCTTTTATAAACTGATTTATATATGACAAGGAGTTATCACCTCTAACACTCACAATGACCCATGTATATTAATAACCCCATCCTACAGATAGCAAATTGAAGTTCACAGTACTTCAGTATTTTGTTGAAGGTCTTGTTTATACTAAAAATTTTGTAAAAGCAATTTACTTTGCAAAAGAAAAGAAAGGGTCATAATTATGTAGTAGGAAAAGTAAATGAAGTGAAAAAATATTTCTAAAAAATTAATACCCTGAGCAGTCTTTTACATGCCTGGCTCAAATGTTTGATAATTATAATGTGATTGTTCATCTGGTCTGTAATTAACACTGGAAATATATCACCTCAAGAATTAAAATAGTTAGTTACCTATGTCAAATAGAAGAGTCTAGTTTTTCCAGCATCATGTGTAACCAGCTGGAAAAGGACCAATGATCTCTACCTACCAGTGAAGTGATGAAAAGGTAATATCGTCAAATGTACATCATGCAATTAAACATGTCTATAATTAGCACTTAAATAGTGACATTCAACTTTTTCTTCTAGGGTTTAGTAATTTTCCCTTATTTTAAAATAGCTTTTTGAATATATTTCTAAATGGTTCAGTGACCTAGAGAACAAACCATATTTACAGACTCAAGATTTAGGTAACTTAAAAATGAAATGCAATTCAACAATGTAAAATGAATTTTAGGATGGATATTCAAAGGATAATTGGAATTACTAGATTCATATAATTTAGTGAACATATCTAGGGATAGAAAAGGACTCAAATTTTCCAATAAGAAGAGATGTATTTCAGAACTCCAAATGGAATATGTTTGTCTTTATGCTGATGTTTTCAATCATGGGGTCTTCCTAGATGGATGACTCCTTCCCCCAACACTGCTTAAGCTTCAGTACCTTTTCCAGTGCTATCTTGCATCTTCCCAATCACTCCCATTCAATTACAAAACACTTTTCATAGTAGGTCCATGGTATATTTCATTTCATTGTCAGAAAATAACATAATAAAACTTTCTGTAGGTTTTTTTTTCCTATAACTGCTAAGCCCAGATCTAGTCTGAAATGGTTTTCATACTCCTTTAAGTGACTTTGAGCTTGACCTGGGGCCCTGTCTTTAGCATCAGACTGTGGGATTTCACAGGAACTGTCACCTTGTTCCCAATGAAATAAAAATGACATTATGGTTGTTATAAGGAAGGAAAACTCACATAAAAACAGTTATGACAAATTGAGAAATATTGAACTAGCCAATTTGTGCATTTCATTGAACATTCTTAACCATACAAATTTGAAGGAAGCTTTCAATACACAAATAAGCCAGTTCTGTAACAATAGACACCACCATTGTATATCAGACATTATGCATAGTGCAGCCAGCTGCATCAAAGAGATGGGGGAATTGGGATTTGTTTTCAATGTTAAATTGAAATCCAAAAATTTTATTATTGTTGCTCTGTAATAAACAGGCATGCTGCTTAATGAAAAACTCTATTTGTATTGTTGGTAAGTTTCTTGTTCCTGATTCACACATGTGGGAAAAGTTGCTCTATTATTCTTTTTAAGCTGGTAGCTGCCATAATGCTTAAACATTAACAAAGGATCATCTTGGTCAAAAGTGAAGCATATCAGAAGAACAGTTTAAATAGGATAGACAAGAAACAGTTTAATATAGGAGGAGATTCTGGTAAGATTAATAGGAACATGCCCAGTGATTATTGTGTTCTTTTTATATCTCTTCATCTTCAGGAAAAGTGTAACGATGAAAGATTAACATTTAATATCTTTTCTCTTTTTGATGGAGAAAATAATCATGTCTTTTTAATTTTATGATTAAAAAAAATGCGCCCAAGTGCAATTATGTAGCCCAAACTTTATTCTAATATGACATGTTTATAAATACACACAGGAAAGGAAATGACTTTATGGTTGCTTTTTTTAAGTCCTACATATAAACTTACAGGGAATTTTAAAAATTCATTTTGACCATTAGAATGATGCTAAATTTTCTCATTAGTTGTGATCATAATTATATTTAGTGTGAAATGGAAAGTGTATATTAGATCACAGGCATTTTTAAAATGTGTCTTTCTGATTTCTTTAGCAATTACTGTTAACTATTGGTATACTAGGAAGGTAAAGAAATGTTATTGCAATAAAATCAAATTAACACATTAACTGTTTTTAAATTAAGTTTTACTCTCTAATAATCTACTGTTACTTTAATCCCTTTTCACTTTTTCAAGTTTCCTAGTCCTGACTCCAAGCACAAATAAGAAACTGAAGCTGGTCTTTCATTTGAAGAAACAAACTAAAACCCTGCATTTTATGCAAAGATGTTCTCAATAATTTTCTGATTTTATGTGTATCTTTGAAAATCTGATGAATTAAGACATACTCTAGACATAGCCACACCCACTGTGTCTTTGGCTATGTCTGACCAGAAGGGCTGGTGAAAACACCTGAAAGCTGTGTAGCCTGGCAGTGTTCAAGCCATGAAAATGGCAGGCAGAGCCAGCAGTTTGCACAGCAAAGCCAGTGGCCCTGACCATCCAGGGAACTTGGGGGTGGGGGCCAGCTCAGCTCCAGTTAAGACAACAAAGAGCTTACTGGTTTTAGAACTGCTTTTCCTGCTGAGCTTGGCAGGAAATATAACCTCATCACTGAGACAGCTCTCCACCTGCCTGACTAGAGAGGCTAACCAGAGCACACAGAGTCCACACAGACTCCAAAGCTACAGAGTCCATCCAACTATACATAGAATCCTATGAACAGTGACACTTGAACAGATAACACAACCCATGACTTCCCCTCTAGGCAGAGCAAAACAGGTGGCCTCACTTGCCCAGGGAATTCAGTGTGCACTCAGTCCTGATTCAGGCCCCCCAAATCATAAGTTGTACTAGCCAGAACAGAAGAGCTAATCCATAGCCCCATCTATTACTAAATATAGTACCTAGTTCTGAACATCTAGTCAGGCAACCTCATAGCCAGCCCTACAGCATCTCTTGGGTAGGGGACCAAGCCAGCAATCCTTTCCATAGTTCCCAACCAGTGGTACACTCCACAACCCCCATCCTCAAAGTTCAAAGTGTTGTCTCACCCAAAATAAACCTGAAAAGCAGAACCCACCTGTTCAAAGACATTACCAGCGGACACATCTAAAATCCCAGAAAAGCTGATTGGTAAAATCTTTCTCTGCCAAAACAAATCTGTAAAGTGTGAAGAGTAACTCCATTACTCAGATTCACAGATACAAATGTAAGAAATCAAGAATCATGAAAAATCCAGTTAAATATGACTACACGAAAGGCAACTAATAAAGCTCCAAATAATTTGGGATTTAGAATAATCCTCTTAGGGGAATTGAGTGAACTGTAATAAAACACAGACAGAAAGCAGAACAAAATTAGAAAAACAATGCATGAACAAAATAAGTTTGACAAGGAAATATCAAAACAAACAAAAAAATAGATATCTTAGAGCTGAAAGATGAAATAGCTGAACTGAAGAATTCAATATAGAGTATCAAGAGTAAACCCAACTATGCAGAGGAAAGAATCAGCAGCCTAGGGGATAAGACACTGGAAATTAATTATTCAGAGGAATAAAAAAAAGAGAAAGAATGGAAAAAATAGTGAAGGAAGTCTACAGGAATTTTGAGACACAGTGAAAAGAAACAATATTCACATTATGGGAAATCCAGAAAGAGAAGAGAAAGAGAAAGGGATAGGAAAGTATACTTAAAGCAATGATGGCTTAAAACTTCCCAAACATGGAAAGAAAAATGGACCCAGATCCATGAAGCCTAAAGTATCCCAAATATTAATATATTGAACCCAAATTGAGCTGCACTAGGTATAATTAAATTTTCAGAAGTCAAAGGCAATGTAAAGACTTTAAGAGAAGCCAGAGGAAAGAGAGAAATTATATACAAGGGAAAAGAAATTATATAAAATATTATGGGATAATATTATTGGCAGATAGCAATTTTCAGACCAGGAGAGACTGGGATAACATATTCAAAATATGAAAGAAAATAACTGTCATCCAAGAAATCTATACCCAGTGAAGCTGTCCTTCATAAATGAAGGAGGGATAAAGACTTTTCTGAACAAGCAAAACCTGAGAGTTTATTACAACTAGACCTGTTTCACTAGAAATGCTAAAGGGAATTCTTTCAGTGGAAGTAAAAGAACATTAATTAACATCATAAAAACACAAAAAGTTAGTGTAAATCTCACTGGTAATGGTAAATATATAATGAGTTAGATTCTTAAATATGGTAATAGTGGTGCATACCTCATAAATAATCTACTTTAAAAAGGACCTGAAAAGACATTTCTCCAAAGAAGATATTTGAAAGACCAAGAAGTACATGAAAAATGCTCAATGTCACTAGTCATCAGACAAATGTAAATTTGAACCACAATGATATATCACCTTATACCTGGTGGACCATCATCAAAAAGATGAGACAACAGATGTCAGCATGGATGTGGAGAAAAGGAAATCCTTGTAAACTGTTAGTGGGATTGTAAACTGGTAACAGTCACTATGGAAGACCCTCAAAACTTAAAAATAGGATGACTATATGACCCAGCAATTCCACTTCTGGGAATAAATCCAAAGTAATGAGAACACTAACACAAAAATTTTTCTACATCCTCTTGTTCACAGCAGCATCATTTACAACAGTCAAGACATGGGGACAAGTGTTCAAATAAAGAAATTGTGGTGTATATTCACACATATAAAATATCATTCAAACTTTAAAAATGAGTAAATCTCATCATCTGTGACAACATGGATGGACCTTGGAGGCATTATGCTAAGTGAAATAAGTCAGAGGAATGTGAACACTATGATCTCACTTATATGTGGAATCTTTAAAAAAAAAAAGAAAGAAAGAATAAAACTAAACTCATAGACCTTACTCTTCTGGTTACCAGAGGCAGAGGGTGAGGAAAAGAGGAATCGGAAAAGGGTGGTCAGTTATAAGATAAATAAGTGCTAGGGGTGTAATGTACAACATGATGACTGACTGTAGCTAATTCTCCTGTATAATATATATGAAAGTGGTTGAGAGTCAATCCTAAGAATTCTCATTATAAGAAAAAGGTTTTTTTTTTCCCCAATGATTCTTTTATTCTTTTCTTTTTATTGTATATGTATGAGAAGATGGATATTTGCTGAAACATATAGTGATAAAAATTTTACAATATATGTAAATCAAACCATAATGCTGTATATCTTAAATGTATACAGTGATATATATCAATTATTTCTCAGTAAAACTGGGGTAAAAAAGAAGGATGCTTGGGAAATTTATCATTTTTGACTAATAACAATTTATAGGAAGAGTTCGAATATTTAGCATGGGATAAGAAGAATGAACCAAATATTTGTTGACCATAAGGGTGCACTACTGTAATCATTTGGAAACATTTTGATTATCAAATATTTTGAATATTTTGATAATAAAGTAATTAGCCTCCAATTAAAATAAATAAATTAAAAAATTTAAAACTAATTTTTTTAAAGTATTTTGATTATCTTTTTTCTGAGAGCTTGGGAAGACTGAATCCACTTTGAAGTTAGATTTGGCCAAGTGATTTGTTTTTACCAATAAAATATGTTAATTCAAGGCAAAAGAAAAAAGCAGAAAAGAAATACTATGAACTTCACATGCTTGATGGATGAGCACATAATGAGAGATGCAAATAAAGCATTTGTTGACTACAGATCTTGGAAATTATATCAAACACTTAATATTTCAAAATAATAATATCATTGCTAACACATGTGTAAAACAAACTCATTCTGTATCTTATTGGTTGACATAACTAAAGTGGTGTGTAACTGCTGTATAATTTACTAGACTATAAAATTATTTTATCATATTTTATTTAGAAACATTTTAAGGTTGTATTTGATACATTCAATATTAATAATCAAGTGAGAGTTTCAAAAGCCTGAAACAAGATACTAAATAAATAAATGTGGGCAGTGCAATGTTCTGGAAAGGACACCTAACTCAGTATCTAGGGACTTGCATTAATTTTCTGTGTAGCTCTTTCCTCTCTAGGCCTCAGATTCTTCTGGTTTTAAAGTGGTGTAACCCTAAAATGTCTTTCTGTAACTAGATTTTCTGATTTGATTATACTTTGCAAAAGCTAATAGAGTCCCCACATTCTTTTAACCCTGGGATTCTAATAACATCTGATTTGGTAAAAATTGTCTTTTTCTTTTAGAGTAGAATATTTTGTTTCTACTTGACTTTAAATTCCTTGGAGCCCAGGATTAAATCTTGTTCATCTTTGTATATTCAACAACTGACCACAATGATTATCACAGAGGATGTGCTAAATAAGCATTTGTTGAATAAATAACAGGATTACTGTTCTAAAAGTTAGTTATTCCTGAATTATTCATTTTCTGACATATCTAAGTTTAATTTTCCAGTTTTAAGTGTATATATTTAGGTTAAGGACAATTGAAAATACACCTAAATTTCAAGAATCTAAGTAAAGGCTTTGCCTTAAGAAATAACAAGATTTCAACTAGTTGTTTGTGGTCAAAGGAACTGTAGATATAAACTTATCAGCTAATAGCCTGCAAAACTTATCAATACAGTTCCAGGAAGCCTTATTTTAGTTTCAGTCAAAACTCCTTTCAAACAGTAAGTGGTTAAATTTGCAATATCTAAAAAGTGAGGCAGAGGTGAGCTGTTCTGATGTAATAGTTGGAAAAAATTCCCAACCTTTAAAAAAAAATTCTTGATTAGTGTCCAGAGAAATTATGATCAGCATATTTTCTTAATTTTTAGAAAGAAAATTACTAATCATTCTTTAAAATCAATATTCTTCCCTTGAGAATCCCATGAACAGTATGAAAAGGCAAAAAGATAGGACAATGAAAGATGAACTCCCCAGGTCATAGGGTGCCCAATATGCTACTGGAGATCAGCGGAGAAATAACTCCAGAGAGAATGAAGGGATGGAACCAAAGCAAAAACAACACCCAGTTGTGAATGGGACTGGTGATAGAAGCAAGATTTGATGCTGTACAGAGCAATATTGCATAGGAACCTGGAATGTTAGGTCCATGAATCAAGGCAAATGGAAGTGGTCAAACAGGAGATGGCAAGAGTGAACATTGACATTCTAGGAATCAGTGAACTAAGATGGACTGGAATGGGTGAATTTAACTCAGATGACCATTATATCAACTACTGTGGGCAAATATCCCTTAGAAGAAATGGAGTAGCCATCATGGTCAACAAGAGAGTCCGAAATGCAGTACTTGGATGCAGTCTGAAAAACGACAGAAAGATCTCTGTTCATTTCCAAGGCAAAGCATTCAATATCATGGTAATTCAAGTCTATGCCCCAACCAGTAATGCTGAAGAAGCTGAAGTTGAACAGTTTTATGAAGACCTACAAGACCTTCTAGAACTAACACACAAAATAGATGTCCTTTCCATTATAGGGAACTGAAATACAAGTAGGAAGTCAAGAAATACCTGGATTAACAGGCAAATTTGGCCTTGGAGTACAGAATGAAGCAGGGCAAAGGCTAATAGAGTTCTGCCAAGAGAATGCACTGGTCAACACAAGACAAGACTCAGATCATGAACTCCTTATTGTCAAATTCAGACTTAAATTGAAGAAAGTAGGGTAAACACTAGACCATTCAGTTCAGTTCAGTTCAGTTCAGTCGCTCAGTCGTGTCCGACTCTCTGCAACCCCATGAATCACAGCACGCCAGGACTCCTTGTCCATCACCAACTCCCGGAGTTCACTCAGACTCATGTCCATCGAGTCGGTGATGCCACCCAGCCATCTCACTCTCTATCGTCCCCTTCTCCTCCCGCCCCCTATCTTTCCCAGCATCAGAGTCTTTTCCAGTGAGTCAACTGTTCGCATGAGGTGGCCAAAGTGTTGGAGTTTCAGCTTTAGCATCAGTCCCTCCAATGAACACCCAGGATTGATCTCCTTTAGATTGGACTGGTTGGATCTCCTTGCAGTCCAAGGGACTCTCAAGAGTCTTATCCAACACCACAGTTCAAAAGCATCAATTCTTTGGCGATCAGCTTTCTTAGTCCAACTCTCACATCCATTATACATGACCACTGGAAAAACCATAGCCTTGACTAGACGGACCTTGGTTGGCAAAGTAATGTCTCTGCTTTTTAATATACTATCAAGGTTGGTCATAACTTTCCTTCCAAGGAGTAAGCGTCTGTTAATTTCATGGCTGCAATCAGCATCTGCAGTGATTTTGGAGGCCTAAAAAATTAAGTCTGACACTGTTTCCACTGTTTTTCCATCTATTTCCCATGAAGTGATGGGACCAGATGCCATGATCTTTGTTTTCTGAATGTTGACCTTCAAGCCAACTTTTTCACTCTCCTCTTTCAGTTTCATCAAGAGGCTTTTGAGTTCCTCTTCACTTTCTGCCATAAGGGTGGTGTCATCTACATACCTGAGGTTATTGATATTTCTCCTGGCAATCTTGATAGCAGCTTGTGCTTCTTCCAGTCCAGCGTTCTCAGGTATGACCTAAATTCAATCCCTTATGACTATACAGTGGAAGTGAGAAATAGATTTAAGGGACTAGATCTGATAGAGTGATGAACTATGGATGGAGATTTGTGACATTACAAGAGACAGGAATCAAGACCATCCCCAAGAAAAAGAAACACAAAACAGCAAAAAGGCTGTCTGAGGAGGCCTTACAAATAGCTGTGAAATGAAGAAAGAGGCACCAGAGATCAAATTGCCAACATCCGCTGGATCATGGAGAAAGCAAGAGAGTTCCGGAAAAACATCTATTTCTGCTTCATTGACTATGCCAAAGGCTTTGACTGTGTGGATCACAAGAAACTGTGGAAAATTCTTCAAGAGATGGGAATCCCAGACCACCTGACCTGCCTCTTGAGAAACCTGTATGCAGGTCAGGAAGCAACAGTCAGAACTGTACATGGAACAACAGACTGGTTCCAAATAGGAAAAGGGGTATGTCAAGGTTGTATATTGTCACCCTGCTTATTTAACTTATATGCAGAGTACATCATGAGAATCACTGGACTGGAAGAAGCACAAGCTGAAATCAAGACTGCCAGGAGAAATATCAATAACCTCAGATATGCAGATGACACCACCCTTATGGCAGAAAGTGAAGAAGAACTAAAAAGCCTCTTGATGAAAGTGATTGAGGAGAGTGAAAAAGTCAGAAAACTGAGATCATGGCTTCTGGTTCCATCACTTCATGCAGATAGAAGGGGAAACAGTGGCTTCCTTTATTTTTCTAGACTCCAAAATCACTGCAGATAGTGATTGCAGCCATGAAATTAAAAGACACTTACTCCTTGGAAGGAACGTTATGACCAACCTAGACAGCATATTAAAAAGAACACCCATTACCTTTCCAACAAAGGTCTGTCTAGTCAAGGCTATGGTTTTTCCAGTGGTCATGTATGGATGTGAGAGTTGGACTATAAAGGAAGCTGAGCACTGAAGAATTTATGCTTTTGAACTGTGGTTTTGGAGAAGACTCTTGAGAGTCCCTTGGACTGCAAGGAGACCCAACCAGTCCATCTTAATGGAGACCAGTCCAGGGTGTTCATTGGAAGGACTGATGCTAAAGCTGAAACTCCAATACTTTGGCCATCTGATGTTAAGAGTTGACTCACTGGGAAAGACTCTGATGCTGGGAAAGATTGAGGGCAGGAGGAGAAGGGGACAACAGAGGATGAGATGGTTGGATGGCATCACTGATCAATGGACATGGGTTTGGGTGGACCTCAGGAGTTGGTGATGGACAGGGAGGGCTTGCATGCTGTGGTCCATGGGGTCACAAAGATTTGGACACAACTGAGCGACGAACTGAACTGAAAATCAATATGAATTCAGTTTGCAGTATATGTTCATTGCTGAATCCCTATGCAAATGCATTCTTCTTTTTTTCTTTTCATCCTTTGGAGGACCGTCCATTTGACTAGAATTCTCTAGCATGTGACTTTTGTGAGTCTGTTCTTAATTTCCTTTTATAGCAATTGTATACACCCCATTTTTCCATTTTAGAACTTGGATCACCTTAGACAGAAAATGTAAGACAAGCTGAAGTCTCGAGAAAAGAGCATTTTGGTGTTGTAGGTAGAGGAATATTTTACAGTTGAAGTCATAATAAAAATATAAGTACCATGAGTGCTTTAAAATATTTAAGAAATACAGTGGGAGACAGAACTTTCATTAGGCATTGTCATTGTAGCAGAAACCAAAATAATGGTTTTGTAAAAACACTGGGTATAATATTCTTAGGATAAAATCTATGAGAAAAAAAAATCAGACTTAATTAAGATTTTAAGACTACTTTTTCATTATTCAGTATATGTGCCTAGTAATATAATTAGTGCCAACCCCATAAAAGTGGTGCAGCTGAACTACCATGAGCTAAGAAAAGTAGAAGCAAGGAGATAGGATAACTGTTTACTTTCAATAAACCTATTTTCCAAAATTAATTTATTGCATATCTACCATGTGCAAGGCACCATACACTGTGGGGGAATATGAAGTACAGTATTAATAAGTTGTACAGAAGTTACTCTTCTCTTCTTCACAGAAGAGTGTTATCTTTGTCTGGGGACTGACAAAATGAGCAGATGACTTTAAGTGATTATGCCAGGGCTGTTGTTGTTCAGTCGCTAAGTCATATTTGACTCTTCGTGACCCCATGGACTGCAGCACACTAGGCTTCCCTGTCTTTCACTGTCTCCTGGAGTTTGCTCAGTCTCATGGCCATTGAGTCAGTGCTGCCATCCAAACATCTCATCCTCTGTTGCCACCTCTTCCTCCTGCCATTAATCGTTCCCAGCATCAGGGTATTTATTTTCCAATGAATCGGCTCTTTGCATCAGGTGACCAAAGTATTGGAGCTTCAGCTTCAGCATCAGTCCTTCCAATGAATATTAAGGACTGATTTCCTTCAGGATTGACTGGTTTGATGTCATTGCTATTCAAAGGACTTTCAAGAGTCTTCTCCAGCACCACATTTCAAAAGCATCTGTTCGTCAGTTCTTAGCCTTTTTCATGGTCCAACTCTCACATCAATACATGACTACTGGAAAAACCATAGCTTTAACTATTCAGACCTTAGTTGGCAAAGTGATGTCTCTGCTTTTTAATACACTGTCTAGGTTTATCACTGCTTTTCTTCCAAAGAGCAAGTGTCTTTTAATTTCATGGGTGCAGTCACCATCTTCAGTGATTCTGGAGCCTAAGAAAATAAAATCTGCTACTATTTCCATTTTTTTCCCCATCTATTTGCCATGAAGTTATGGGACCAGATGCCATGATCTTAGTTTTTTGAATATTGACTTTTTTCTTTATTTTTTTTATTTGAAGGATAATTGCTTTACAGAATTTTGTGGCTTTCTGTCATACATCAATAAGAACCTAGAGCCTATTATACAGAGTGAAATCAGAAATAGAAATAAACATATCTTATACTGATGCATATATAGAATCTAAAAAGATGGTATGGATGAATTTAATTTCAGGGCAGCAGTGGATAAACAGACATAGAGAACAAACTGATGGACACAGAAGGAGGGCAGAAGGGGGAGGGGGAGATATATGGAAAGAGTAAAATGAATGTTGACTTTTAAGCCAGCTATTTCATTCACCTCTCTCACCTTCAGTTAGGGGCTTTTTAGTTCTTGGCCTTCTGCCATTAGGGTGGGATCATCTGCATATCATCAGCTAAAGTAAAAGGTAATGAGAAGATGTAGGGCAAGACACAAAAGGTGAGGGAAACAAATATACTGTGCAAATTTATGTCATGTGGAGATAACAAGAACAATTATTTATTAAGTCCTTGTTAGGTGAGGTCACTGTTAGCCACTGTGGAAGGAGAAAAAAAAGAAGTAAAGAAAGATGAACAAAATATGACCCTTGTCCTTCTGGAACCCAGTCTGGGTGATGAGGCAAATCTGTGAGCAAGGTCAGGAAGGAGGAGTTTGAATTTTAGTGGTCTCAAGAGAGGAAGCAAGTAATGGTTAAAAGGTCAAGTACATTACCGCAGAAGTAACCCTGGAACTGGGTTCTTAAAGAGAAGGAAAGGTGTTTCATACAGAGGCTGGAAAACTGGGAGGAAGTGGAAGAAGGGGATGCCAAGTATAAGGATTGCAGCCCAGGGGGTTCAAGGGCACAGTTAGTTCAGAGGATTGTGATCTGCTTAGCAGACTGTGAGGAATGATGCGTGAAGACTGTGACCCAGCACACAGTACCCTGGGCCCATAAGTGCTCAGTTCAGTCGCTCAGTCGTGTCCAGCTCTTTGTGACCCCATGGACTGCAGCGTGCCAGGCTCCCCTGTCTATCACCAACTTCTGGAGCTTACTCAAACTCATGTCAATTGAGTTGGTGAGAGTGCTCAATAAGTATTTATAGGTACTCAAGCACTGTCTGTATACTGAGTGAATTATCTGATCTGTACCCTTAGAGGTGCTATAGAAGGAGTGTATTGTTGGTGTGACTGTTATTGTTTCAAATGTACAGGACTTTGAGGCACACATGATCTCATTCCAACAACTAGGTATTTCTTCTTGGGCCAAGGTAGGGGCTTACATTGGTATGTCTTGTATAAATACTAATGCATCTTGAAAGCTACCATTTAATGAACAATTAAATTTGCACTAGTTAAGTCTAGTTGGCAACACTATAAGGAAGATACTTTTATCCCCTCTGTTCAGCTGGAGAAAACTGAGGCACGAGGTGCTAAACTAGTTCATGTGTTTGATGGTTACAAATATGTTCTCCATTTCTTTACTAAGAAATTCAAGTAAAAGTCACAAGAGGGATTCTTTAACGGTTCTCTTGGAGTGTGTGTGTGTGTGCATGTGTATGTGTCTGTGTGTATTTAACTATGTATGTTTACGGTATGATGTCTTCAAAGACATCAAAGAATACATGATTCTTCATTTCTCTAAACTAGAACCAACCTTGCTTTATGATGGTAGCCAATGTTTCCAAATCCTGCATTATTGCTTGATGATATCACCTTCCCTATAGTGCTCTTGAGCTCTTGACTAAAACCTTATTCAGCTGCAGAAATTAAAATTACTTATCTATAGTTCCCTGTAATAAATATTTTGACAGTGTCAATCACTTAATCAAATCCTGGAAGTAATAAAAAGTAAATTAAATATTACCACTGTTTTTAAGAAACAGTCTCTGTTTAAGGAGATGAACACAAGGGTGATAAAGTATAAGTAAAAACAAATGGCTATGAGAGAAAAGAAGAAATGGCAGTTGAATTCCAGTTACAGTTAGGTAGTAATTCAGCAATTCAATAATACCACAAGGGAATGGAAGCATAGAGATTCAGCATACCTGAATTCTAGTCTTATTTTTGCCTCTAACTTCAACACATCATTCAATCTCTACCAGCCTCATCTCTTCATCTATGGAAGTGAAGGTTTGGACTAAATGATCCCCAGGATTCCCTAGAGTTCCAACAGATTCTAACTTTGTGAGCCAAATGCATTTGAGATGCACAGTGGAAGATGGGTACTATTTCAACATGTAGAGATGCAAAAGCCCATTCCAGATGAAGGCAGAGTGTGAACAAATCTGCAAATGAAGCAAAGGCCTGGGCAACATCCTGAGAATAAAGAACATTCCTGCCTAGTGTGCCTGCCATGTCAGAGAGCAGCCAGCAATAGGACTGAAAAGGTAGCTTTGAGAATGTTTACAGAGGATTTTGAGTTCCATACAGAGGCATTTGGATTTTATTAAGGTTTTTTAAGTAGACAAAATATAATAGCAATGATTAGGGAATCATTGAGAATAACTGAAAGTTAATCTGGAGCATAACAAGTGGAACAATTTAAGTAAATCAGAACTACACGGCCAGATAATCACTGGTCTTTATTGCATTTGAAAAACTAAGAAAAAGTGGAAGGTACATGGAAGATTCCAAAAAAATGGAAAAAGCAATCTAACCTTATGAAATTCTTTATCTTGAATGTTGAAAGATCCATCTTACAGAATAATAGAAAAAAAAGCCATCTAGGATAAGCTTCCTAACACAAAAGGTAAAAAAAAAAATTAATAAAGATACTTTGATCATTAAATCTTCAAGTTTGAACACATAAAAGCTTAAATAATTTCACACCCACATAGCCACACTTATTTGGTCTTATAAACTCCTTCAGTTTGTGAAAATGTTTACCAGTTTGCAATTTCACCCATTTTTTAACACACTAGCAATGTCACACTGATGATACAGCTGATGGTAGTGACTATTAGTGACCTTAAGAACACAGCTGGGTTTCTATTTTTATTTCTGTAAAACCTTCTTTCTGCAGCTAGATGATGCTTTAAAGAGCCAAACTAAACTCTAGAGTCAAGGCAACTTGTATTTTATGTTTACATATGTATTTTACACAACAAAACCAGATTTTAAAACACATATACACACTCCCACACACAGAGAGGATATGTAATGACAATAAAGAAACCCATTTGCAAACCAATGTGGAATGAATAACTGGACTTTGCCCAAGTTCAAAGAACCATTTCAGGTTATACAGAATTACCCCTATTGGCAACAGACTTTAAAACAGAGCTACTTTAGATTCAGGTACATTGCTGATGATTTGCTGAAAATAAACAAAAATATAGTTAGAAGATAATGATGAACAATACAGGCTGAAATATTTTTTCAATGACTATGAAGGACAGAAAAAACGGGGACAGGATTTATTTCTGTTTGGGTGGTTACTTTCTTTCACTCAAACGGAGAGTTTCGTCTATTTGCAGAAAAAAGAATTTACCTACAAATAGGCAGATTTCTGAATATAGATAATACAGAGACAAACATATATTTAAAATTACTAATGTAGGTTGATGCTGAGTAAACAGGATTGTATACCATGAACTTTGGTAAAATCGCTATTTAGCAAGTAAAAACGGATTCAAGAACGGTGGTTTGCCAGAGAAAGAGCTTAGTAGTTGCTAAGAACAAGCTGGCAGGGAAATTCCACGAGTCAGAAAAAAGAAAGGAATCGGGTGATTTCTCTAGCCGTTCTGCTCATTGTTTACAACACAAAATGGAGATACTTTTTGTGAAAATAATTATTTTATATTTTTATGCTTGTGACAGCTTGGTTAGTAAAAACTGTCAGAATTTCCTGAAGGTAGGCATTTGGTTTTTAACCAAATGAAAAAGTAAAAAATTTTAAATGTTAGGTGGTCGTTTAGTTGCTAAGTCATATCCAACTCTTGGGACCCCTTGGACTGTAGCCCACCAGGCTCCTCTGTCAATGGGATTCTCCAGGCTAGAATACTGGAGTGGGTTGCCATTTTCTTCTGCAGGAGATCTACCTAGCACAGGAATCAAGCCCAGGTCTCCGGCATTGCTGGCAGATTCTTCACCTACTGAGCTACGAGGGAAGTTCAGTTCCTACTAGGGAAGCTCAATTAGGACACATATGTAAATACTGATTTTCTATAACCTTAGGTCTCTTATTTGAAAAAAAAAGTGCACCAATGTGCCCTTGTTAGCCTGATTCCTTCTAAAGAAAATAAAAAAGGCTGACTAACAGGAATTCAAAGTCAGCTATCCAAGTCTTTCTCTCCTCTTAAGTATGAGTGGAGCTATAGCTATGGTGAAGTGAAAGTGAAAGTGTTACTCAGTCATGTCTGACTCTTTGCAACCCCATGCACTATAGCCCACCAGGCTCCTCTATCCATGGAATTATCCAGGCAAGAATACTGGAGTGGGTAGCCATTCCCCTTTGCCAGGGGATCTTCCAGACCCAGGGATGGAACTGGGTCTCCTGCATTGCAAATGGATTCTTTACTGTCTGAGCCATCGGGGAAGCCCTAGCTGTGGTAAGAACTCACACATTAAGCCTTACTCTGCAGAACTGACAGCTGTTGAAAAGTGGATTATGCTATGTTTATTTCTCTGTGTTTCAGGAAACAGTGTATGGCACAGAAAAGGTGTGTTGAGTAAAAACATATGAAAATCTCTACATTGATAGCCCTACTGCATGACAGCTATGCTCAAGCATTACTCAAGTCCAAGCCTAGGGGAGGAAGAAGATTTTGGAGGGTCCCAGTATGGGAACATGCTGTAATGACACAAAAAAGCCCTCCCTCACACAGAAATAGCTGTTCCATAGGTGTGAGATAAGGCATGGTTCCTGATAAGACATGGTTTGTGCTGTGTCTTTAAAGCAATTCATCCTCTCTTGGGGTGTGGGCCTAAAAGAGAAATAGCTCAGAAAGAAATAATCAAATGATGTCACTGATGCTGAGACATCTGATTCATCCAGACACTATAATCAAAAGTTGTACATCCGGTTGTAAAGCACGTCTCAGTGCTCCTCTCATCCCCAAATCGCTACCCAGTATTTAGGCAGAATTAAATGGTGTAAAAAATTTGGGTGTGATCTGAGCTTCTGATGTGTTATCCCTGACACCTGCTGATGGTGTTAAGGGGTGGATATTGCTAAAGAAAGGATTAAACTATCTTTCAAGCAAACTACTCCCACAGTATGAGTTGCACTACATTTAGACTGAATCAGTGTTGCATAATTTCTCAGTAAACTAATATGCACTCTTTTGAATCACTCTCTTTTATTTAAAATCTAATTTAGTTATAAATCATTCACATTCCATTAAGGTATAAGGTTTCAGTAAAATGCAAGTTCAGGCCAGATTTTTCTTATGGAAGCAAAGTTAACTCTACCTAAGATTGCAACAAGAATCTTAAAAATATGACTCAAAGTTAGTTTAGTTAAAGCTTCAGTAATTTAAGGAAATTGCCTAGGCAAGTAATTGGTATTATACCAAACTAAATATTTCACAGTTACATTTGCTTTTGCCTAAAAATAAAAACTGGAGCAATACAAGGGAAAACTGCCAAGACTGAAAATAATATGCAGCAGCTGTAAGTAATTGGGAGTGATAATCATAATTAGACAAGATGTAAGATATGTGTTAAAGCCCAGATTGGATCTTCCTGTTAGCAACTGGGAGAAATCCCAAAGGCCTGGACCCTCCACATAGCCCACACACTCTGCTTCATGCCTCAAAGCCCTTCTGTCACCAAGCTTGGCATTAGATGAGCCATGAAACCACTCCCAAGGACATGTGCCACACTGTCACTCTTGAGAAAAGATAGAGGAAAAGAAGAAATGGAAGAGGGTCATACTCTCTGCCTTCAAGGAGCCTGCAAAGAGAAGAAACAGCCAATTGTCTTGCAGTAATTGGCATCCAGGTCCTCTGAAAGACGTCAAGATAATAAAGAGAATAAATACTTTTGTAAGATGAAATGGAGGACAGCTTTGTAAGATCAGAGAAACGTTGATTTAACCAAGTATAGGTGAGGAATGAAATAACACAGCCTTGTTTCGTGGAAAATAACTCAAGCTGAAGAGAAAGCTCTATGCGGGCAGGAGCCACTTCTGTTTTGTTCATTGATTCAGAGAATGCCTCACACACAGCAGAGGCTCAGCTTCCTAAATGAATGAGCAAATGGATAGTGCTTAGATAATACTTGAGGGCTTCCCTGGTGGCTCAGAGGCTAAAGAGTCTGCCTCCAATGCGGGAGACCTGGGTTCGATCCCTGGGTCGGGAAGATCCCCTGGAGAAGGAAATGGTAACCCACTCCAGTATTCTTGCCTGGAGAATCCCATGGACGGAGAAGCCTGGTAGGCTACAGTCCACGGGGTCGCAAAGAGTCAGACACGACTGAGCAACTGAACAGAACAGAACAGATAATACTTGAAGGAGTGTTTATCCTGTGTTAGATGTTGTATTGGGTGTTTTAAGTGTATCAACATATTTAATCTTCACAATCACTTTTGAGATACTATCAATTCCAATCCTTATTTGCTGATAAGAATGCTAAACTAAGCACAGCCAATAAACATGCCCAAGTTACCCTAGTTAGAAAGAGGTGGAGCTAGACTTTGAACCAAAGTCCTCTGGATCTACAGTCCATGTATTATGCACATTATATTTTAAAACTAGAATGGCTTTAGCTTTACTAAGGAAGTCAGAAGCATTTTCTATTGTTTGTTTTAAATTTTGATTATTAAACGACACCAAAGTGGCATCCTTGATATACACCATTTCATTCCTTCTTTCTCTTCTTTTGCCTAAATAAAATGGCAAACTTGAAAGCATCTAACACATTGTTCAAGGGCTATGTATTCTCATTCTCTCTCTTTATTTTAAAATTTCACCGTTTTTTCTTCTTCCTCTTCCTTCCCTTGTCTTTCTCTTTTCTTTCTTGATTTAAATATCTTCTTTCCTTATTCATCTTGAAATCAAAGACAAATAAAGGTATAGGTATAGGAGAAAAACAGAAGAGTTTCTTCCTTCTACACTTTGTCTTAAAAGTAAGACACCATAGCAACAACTATTGAAATAGGGTATTTTATCAAAGTTGTATTAAATTAGACAGATCATATTTTTAAGAAGATTTCCCCATGCTTAATTCAAAATACACCTTTAAACACATTTGGTATAAGATAAACATGCACACATGACAAGGAGGAACGTTCTGTAATTTCATCATGCTTATAGTCCAATAGAAGAGAAAGATACACATATCTTTATTATAAAAATAAATTATACATATGTAGAAAGATATGTATATCTTTCTCTTCTACTGGTCTATAAGCATAATGAAATTATAGAACATTCCCCCTTGTCATAAAGGGCTTCCCATATGGTGCTAGAGGTAAAGAACCCAACTGCCAATGCAGCAGACATAAGAGAAGCAAGTTCGATCCCTGGGTCGGGAAGATCCCCTGTAGAAGGGAATGGCAACCCACTCCAGTATTCTTGGTTGGAGAATCCGTGGATGGAGGACCTGGTGGACTGTAGTCCATAGGGTTGCAAAGAGTCAGACACAACTGAAGTGACTGAGCACACACATAATTAAAAAAAGGAATGTTAATGAAACCAGGTAGAGATTAAAAATTGTTACATTACAATGTGGGCTTTATGGGGGAGGTTTTAGTTTACACTTTTACCAAAGAATAGGACTTTGATAAGTGGCTAAGGAGAACAGGAAGGAAGGCCTTTTAGGATTAAGGATAGAGTATGTGCAAATGACAGGGAAAGCTGTTTAGAAAAATGTCTTATGTGCCTGAAGCTAAGAGTGTATATGAGTCTGGATAAGTTGACTAGAACCAAATATCAGACATCCTGAATACTGAGCCACACAGCTTTGTCTTTCCTCAACAGGCAATGGAAACCCCTGAAGGTCTGGGACTAATGTGGGCTCCTACTCTTGCTTATGCTAGTACAATCTACTGTCCACAGAACAGTCAAGGGTATATTTTAAAATATCAGCTAGTCCCCCTGCATGTAACTGTGTTGTGGATTCTCATATCACTCAGAAGGAAAACAAACTCTCACTATAGTCCAACTATACCTGTGATCACATTGCATTTCCCTCCTAATGTTACTTAGGATGGGTAGCAGTATGATACTCAAAGGCAACTAAAAGCATGGCAGGGAACATACAACAGATCTGACCATCACAGAGGCAAAGATGGATGTCTCCAAATTCAAGACCATATCTGGGGGCCCAGGTTCATCTGTACTCTCTGTCTTTTGCTGCAAGAGGATGATGCTACACAGTTTGTTTGATTTATAACTTTCCCCTATCATCTGCCTCATGATCTGTCTCCCTTGTTGTTGTTCAGTTGCTCAATCCTGTCCGACTCTTTGCGACCCCATGGACTGCAGCTCGCCAGGCTTCCCTGTTCTTTACTGTCTCCTGGGGCTTGCTGAAACTCACATCCATTGAGTTGGTGATCCCATCCAACCATCTTATCCTCTGCCATCCCCTTCTCCCTCTGCCTTCAATCTTTCCCAGCATCAAGGTCTTTTCCAGTGAGTGGGCTCTTCGCATTGGGTGGCCAAAGTATTAGAGCTTCAGCTTCAGCATCCATCCTTCCAGTGAATATTCAGGGTTGATTTCTTTAAGGATTGACTGGTTTGATCTTCTTGCAGTCCAAGGGACTCTCAAGCATCTTCTCCAACACCACAGTTCGAAAGCATCATTTCTTTGGCACTCATCCTTCTTAATGGTCCAACTCTCACATCCATACATGACAACTGGAAAACCGGTAGCTTTGACTTTACAGACCTTTGCTGGCAAAGTGATGTCTCTGCTTTTTAAAACACTGTCTAAGTTTGTCATAGCTTTTCTTCCAGGGAGCAAGTGTCTTAATTTCATGGCTGCAGTCAACTGTCTGCAGTGATTTTGAAGTCAAAGAAAATAAAATCTGTCACTGTTTCCATTGTTTTCCCATCTATTTGCCATGTAGTGATGGGACTAGATGCCATGATCTTCATTTTTTGAATATGAGTTGTAAGCCAACTTTTTCCTTCCTAGAGAAGCCCATGGACAGAGGAGCTTAGTGGGCTACAGTCCATGGGGTCACAAAGAGTCAAACGGAATTAACTGAGCACACACACATTTAAGGTATATCATAAAAAGAATATATTTGGAGATATATGAAATTGAATAATAAAAGAATCATACTTTTATGCATGTACTTGAGTAATCAGTCATATCCAAGTCTACATGACCTCATGATTAGAGCCCCTGCAGGCTCTTCTGTCCATGGGATTCTCCAGGCTAGAATACTGGAATGGGTTGTCATTTACTACTCCAGGGCATCTTCCAGACTCAGGGATCAAATATGCATCTCCTGTGTTTCCTGCACTGGCAGGCAGATATTTTACCACTGTGCCACCTTACCCACATTATTTTATGTTGTGTTTCCAGTATTTAATACAGTCCTTAGTACCTAGTTCAATAAATATTTACTGAGTGAATGAAAGTATATGGTAAATTCTCTAACTTATAGACAAGTGGCTTGCTTGCTTCACACAAAAAAATTTTATTTTGTAGGAGAGACATATATTCCTTTTGACAGTGAAAGTGAAAAATCACTCAATTTGTGTCCGACTCTTTGTGACCCATGGAATTCTCCAGGCCAGAATACTGGAGAGGTTAGCCTTTCCTTTCTCCAGGGAATCTTCTCAACCCAGTTATTGAACCCAGGTCTCCCACATGGCAGGTGGATTCTTTACCAGCTGAGCCACAAGGGAAGCCCAAGAATACTGGAGTGGGTAGCCTACCCCTTCTCTAGTGGATTTTCCCAATCCAGGAATTGAACCGGGTTCTCTTCCATTGCAAGCAGATTCTTTACCAAACGAACTATCAGGGAAGACTCTAACCTATCTATTTATTTATTTAATTGAATTGTTCATTCAATAGATATTTCTTGAGTACCCACTGTGTACCAGAACTTACCAGACTTTGTATCTGGAAATAATAAGATAAACAAAACATGCCCTAGGAGAGTTTATAGTCTGGTGAAAGAAATAGATATGCACACAAATATTTGTAATGCAATATGACAGTTTTATTAAAAGGAATATGTATTATGACCTCATGACACAATAGGGTAATCTGTTCAGCTTGTTGAAAAAGGAAAGGGGATTCAGAAAAGATTGCCCCAAAATGCATTTTAAAGGATGAATAAGGAGTTTTGAGAGTTCTTTTTACTCTATTCAATTAATATACTATTTAATTTGGATGTGAGAGTTGGACTGTGAAGAAGGCTGATCGCCGAAGAATCGATGCTTTTGAACTGTGGTGTTGGAGAAGACTCTTGAGAGTCCCTTATACTGCAAGGAGATCCAACCAGTCCATTCTAAAGGAGATCAATCCTGGATGTTCATTGGAGGGACTGATGCTAAAGCTGAAACTGCAATACTTTGGCCACCTCATGCGACGAGTTGACTCACTGGAAAAGACTCTGATGCTGGGAAAGGTTGGGGGCGGGAGGAGAAGGGGACGACGGAGAATGAGATGGCTGGATGCCATCACCGACTCTGTGGACATGAGTTTGAGTGTACTCCGGGAGTTGGTGATGGACAGGGAGGCCTGGGGTGCTGTGATTCATGGGGTCGCGGAGAGTCGGACACGACTGAGCGACTGAACTGAACTGAACTGAATTTGTTATGATAATAAAATATTATCTTTGTGTGCTTGGCTTTTAAGATCTGTTTCTTATTTATGATATCATTTTACGTGCTTTGCTAATTATTAGTCCTTTATTATTATACTGGTTTTATTGCACTCAAGATTCCTAAAAAACAGCAGCAAAAACTATGAAATAGATGTCACTGAGAAGGTAACAGACCAATTAAATATTTATTTATGTTTAAAAATATAAAACATCATTCTAAGTCCTGAATAAGAGAAGATAATTTAAGTAGTTTCATGGTTTTAAATTAGACTTCTTCAATATCAAAACTTGATATCTGTTCAACAATAGACTTATTTTCTTCATCACCTTCTCATTGTTTAAAACTCATTTGTGATGCAAAGAGAAACATCAAATAGTTGATTTTGCTGCATGTTTACTAAAGTGTAGTAGTTTTAGCCCTTGAATCTCACTTACATGGGATCAACAATTGTATTTTTAAGAAAACTCCCCACTGGCAGGGGTCAAGGCATCTTCTATCTCCTTTAATTTCTTAGAGTTATAAACAATACAATTTATTCTTCTTGTAACATGAAAATATAGGCATTGGTGCAAGTTCTATTAAAAACTTGCTGCTGGCAATTCAAACTCAGTGTGACTAAAACAGCTTCCAGATTTGAATTATGAATTTGGGGGTGAAACAATATTCTTTCATTACATTATTCATTTCCTACTAGAAAACAGTACTTGAAATCCAGGTTTCATTAAGAAGAGGTAGTTAAAAATATGTTGGTGGAGTTGTTTTATTATTACTATTATTATTCTTATGGTAAATGAGAATCAGTCTCAAGCATAACTGAACATGCCTGCGACATTCAGTTTCTGGAACACAACATAATTCACATTCAAAGAGGCAACTGTCCTCTTGTGAAAGTGGAATCCATTAAGTAGACTCCCACAGTATCCCGAGCTTGGTGAATCACTAGGTGCAATTTCTCAGTGAAAATTCAACATGACTGTTAGCCAAGTACCCACAGGAGTTTCTCTCTATGTATAAGATTGTGATCTTTCCAATGTATAAATACAGTCATACAATTCAATAGCTCCAAATTCTTCAAACTCTCCTTCAGCATAAAAAGCTAAACATTTTTTTCAATACAGTCAAGTTCATTCTATCTGCTTAGAGTTCCGTTTCAATTTTCTCCTCTCCAGGCCTCAAACTTCACAGTCCAGCAACACTAATCTACTTTTAGAGCCTAGAATACATGCCGTGATCTTGCCTGTCCTCATGCCTTTGAATATATTGTTTTCTCTACTCAGATGATGGTCCCCTTTGGTAAAACGAAATGTTAAATCATCTTCCCCTTGCCCAGGCAATTTTAAATACACAATTTTCTGTGTCACTGCAGTTTGCCCATGCAGTTCTAATATTCCTAAGATTGTATTATAATTGTTTGATATCTTTCCTCACACACAAAAATAAAGGTCTTGGAAGAGAAAATCTCTTTGTTTTTTCAGCGTTTAGTATAGCATCTGGCCAATAAAAAAGACCCACAGATATATGTGTGTGTGTGTATATACACATACCAGGGAAGCCCTATCCCTGGTATCTCAGTCACTAAAGAATCTGCCTGCAGTTCAGGAGACCCAGGTTAGATCTCTGGGTTTGGAAAATCCCCTGGAGAAGGAAATGGCAAGCCACTCCAGTATTTTTGCTTGGAAAATCCTAGGAACGGCGAAGCTTGGCGGGTGCAGTCCATGGGCTCGCAAGAGTTGGACACGACTTAGTGACTAAAGCGAACCATATATATACATATATATATATATATATAATATCACTTAGATGTGGAATCCAATAAAGCAAGCAGAACTTGTAAAAGCACAGAGTAGACTAGTGTTACCAGAGGCAGGGAGCTGGGGAAATTGCAGAGATTGTTGTATAAGGGTATAAACTTACAATCAGTAGACAAATAAGTTCTGTAGATCTAATATACGACATAGTCACTGTAGACAATAATACTGTGCTATTACCTTCAAAGTTGCTAAGAGACTAGATATTAACTGTTCCCACCACAAAAATGATCATTTTTTTATAACAGTACTCTTTATTTTTATGATAGTGCTTTAAAAAGATTTTGTTTACTTATTTATTTTTGGCTTCACTGGGTCTTAGTTGCCGTGCATAGGCTTCCTCTAGTTGTGGTGAAAGGGGGCTACTTTCTTGTTTCAATGAGTGGGCTTCTCATTGCGGTGGCTTCACTTGCTGTGGAGCATGGGTTCTAGGGCGCATGGGCTTCAGTAGTTGCAGCTCAAGGGCTCCAGAGAACAGAGTCAGTAGCTGTGGCACATAGGCTTACCTGCCCTGTCGCATATGGGATCTTCCTGGACCAGGGATCAAATCCATGTTTCCTACACTGGAAGGTGGATTCTTAACCACTAGACCACCAGAGAAGTCCCTAAAATGATAATTATGTGACATGATAGAAGGGTCAGCTACCGCTATGGTGGTGATCATATTGCAATATACAAGTGTATCAAATCCACACTGTTGTACAGCTTAGACTTACACACTGTTATAGTTCAACTATATCTCAATAAAAATAACTTTAAAATATATACATAAATGAATATTGTCCACTATTAGAAATAGTTACAATGCATATAAGAGAAATAATGTTAGCTGATATTTGCTGAGTAATTATGTCCAGTCTAATGCAATGTGCTACATGTGCTTCATCTCAAAATCTCACTGCAGTCCTGCCAGGTGGATTATATAATTTCTATTTTGTTCTTGAGAAAACTGAAGATCAGAGAGGTTAGTCAAATAGGCCACTCATAGTCATACAGCATAACCAGATGTGAATCTAAAATCTGTCTGACTCCAGTGCTAGATTTTTTCCCCAGAACACCCAGCTGCTTTTTGATTATTGTTAAGATCTTGAAAGACACAAAGTAGATTTTTATTTATTCTTCTCCATTTCTTTTCAGCTCCAAGTACAGCCCAGTATGGAATTACCGGGAGCGCTGACGTTGTTTTCTCCTGCTGGTACCTTGTGTTGACACTGTCCTCTTTCACCAGCTTATTCTACCTGAAGAATGCCATTCTACAATAAATATAAAGACCCATAAAAGGCTTTTAAGGATTCTCTGAAAGTGCTGATGGCTGGATCCAATCTGGTACAGTTTGTTAAAAGCAGCGTGGGATATAATCAGCAGTGCTTACATGGGGATGATCGCCTTCTGTAGAATTGCTCATTATGTAAATACTTTAATTCTACTCTTTTTTTGATTAGCTACATTACCTTGTGAAGCAGTACACATTGTCCTTTTTTTAAGACGTGAAAGCTCTGAAATTACTTTTAGAGGATATTAATTGTGATTTCATGTTTGTAATCTACAACTTTTCAAAAGCATTCAGTCATGGTCTGCTAGGTTGCAGGCTGTAGTTTACAAAAAAACGAATATTGCAGTGAATATGTGATTCTTTAAGGCTGCAATACAAGCATTCATTTCCCTGTTTCAATAAGAGTCAACCCACATTTACAAAGATGCATTTTTTTTCTTTTTTGATAAAAAAGCAAATAATATTGCCTTCAGATCATTTCTTCAAAATATAACATATCTAGGTTTTTCTGCTCGCATGATATTCAGGTTTCAGGAATGATCCTTGTAATATAACTGGCTGTGCAGCTCTGCTTCTCTTTCCTGTAAGTTCAGCATGGGTGTGCCTTCATAAAATAATTTTCTCTTCATCTCCATCCAACTAATAAAATGTTTTGCCAAATTCTACAACTTGAAAGCAAATATAAACCACAATGATAAACTTAATACTAATTATATCCTGTCTCTAAAGAACAAAGGAGCTATCAAATTGTAAAAATCTCTTCCCTCATTATCAATAGGGTTTTGAGAATTTTGCCCCACAATAGCTAGGCTTTGTGATGAAAACAATTTAACTAATATAGTACAGGTAAATCCACAGTATGATTTCTTTAGTTGTAGCTAAATGTTAGATCCACTTTGGATAAAAGTCCCCTTAAAATGATAGCACAGTCATCCAAAATTGTCTGGCAATACAGCATCTTTTCCTTTCACTATTACAGGCCAAAAGTTTTCAGGTGGTTTGTCAGAAAGGACACAAAGTCCAATTACCTAACATTAAATGAGATGGTAAGCAGTCAAGATTAATTGGGTTCTGTGGCAAATAAGTTGGTATGCTAGATATAGTGTTCCTGTGAACAGGAGCATTTTGCATATTTTCCAGCTGAAAACATTACTCAGTTGATAGTTTGGCATACATGTTGTACAAAAATGCTCCAAAATATATTATAACAAATATTCCATCTTAGTATGCAGCAGATCAATCCCTGAAATAACTAATTCTGTGGTTAAATCTTTCTCTATAGCCATGTCAGCTTAAACAAGCAAAGCTAAAATGAAAAAAAAATTATCATGCTTGATTTCTTACATAATATATATAAGATGTGTTCAAATGAAGACAAGCCATCAGTGATGAAGAATATCTTAAAATAAATTAATTGCTCAGTTATCATGGATATTAAATTATTTCTATCACAAAGAATGAAAACTACATTTTTGAAGGAAAATGCTGTTACTCTACAAGTATTATATTACAAGAATAGTTTGATGGTTTTACTCTTTACTAAAGACAGACCATAGCCTTGAAAGCCATTTGCAAGTTTGATAAAGTTACCAATTTTACTATCCCTAGAGAAATTTCTGCAAATAGTTCCCTTTTGCAAGTGATAACAACACCTGCTAATATAGTTAGAAACAAGATATTTCACAGAGGTTGTATACATTTAAGATATCTAATGTAGATAAGTAAAATATAAGTAAAAAAAGTACACCATAAATCTATTTTAATTAGAAATGTGAATCCTAAATAAGGAGGCATATATATACAACGTTTCCACAAATTGGCAATGATATGGCGTAATGCTATTAAATTTACTGTAATAATTTATTGTGTTAATTTGACTGATACACTAAGAAAGGTTTTTACAAAAACCAAGGTTTTACAAAAACTTTTTTTTTTTTTTTACAAAAAAGGTTTTTACAGAAACCACATATGACATTTTAACTTTGATTATTATTGATTTGCTTTTCAAAATCTTTTTGTGGAATTGGTGAGTAAACTACAAAATATTTTGTGTGTGTATTGCAGCTTTAAAGTGGCACACTCCGTAATAATCTACTTACTAGAAATAGTGGTGCTACCACAGAAGTGTTAACCATCAGTACCATTGTTTGGGAGAAAGAAACAGATCAAGAATGCATATTATACAGTGATCGCTTTCCTAGAGTAAAAATACCTCCTCTTTGTAAGGTTCGTAGGGTAAATGTGAGGTAAATTGAGGTATAAACTATGGATGAACCAAATAATTAGTTCAAAGTGTTGTCATGATTCCGAATTTGTGGAGTCTAGTGTTTTTCCCATAGAATGTGACAGAAGTACAGTCATAGCTCAGTAGCTATATGTATTTGCCTTTATGTTAGAAGAGATTTTTTTGAGTGACATTTTTAAATAGAGGAGGTATTCACTATGTTTTTCTGTATCAAGCAGCATTCCTAGTTGTTAGGCCCCTGGACAGAGTGAAATCATGAGTATTTATGAGTTCAATATTGTTCAAATAAGGCTACAGTATTTGCTTTTTTGTGTGAATGTATTGCATATAATGTTCAAGTAGATGATTTTACATTTATGGACATTTGAAATGTCTGATTACTCCATTTTATCAGTCCTGATTGTACAAGATTGTTGCAATTTCAAAATAGCAGTTTTATGAAACTGATTTATCTTTTGATCTATAACAATTTTTCTAGCTATTCGTTTCAGCATTATATTTCTACAGGTTCAATTTGTGGGACTCTTTTTGTTGCCCCTGAATTTTTTTCAAAGAAAGAAAAAAGAAAAAGCAGTTGAGAAAGTAGAATAGAAAGAAAGAAAAAAGACTGAAAGGGGAAAAAGGTAAAGGGAAAAGAAATAAAGCAAGGAAGGAAAAGAAGGAAGGAGGGAAGAAGAGAGGAGAGGCTGGGAGGGAGGGAAGAGCCAGAATATTAGGGTAGTCGACTTAATTCACTTGCATTCTTTTAACTGCAACTGGTATAATTATGTTTTATTTACAATGATCCCATTTGAAACATAAGTCCTGTTACATCATTGAGTTACTATTATGCAGCAATTGTATAATGAAAAGTACTGCCCAAACTACAGTATTGTGTTATGGCGGGGACACTGCAAGATTTGAGAGAGAACATCAAACTTAATCCACTGTTGGGGAGTTCAAACTTAGCTGAAAAATTAATGCTTCATCATAATATTTAAGCTATATCTAGAAAGTAGACTGGAGAACTGAGAAAATTACCAGATAATTCAGGACAATATATATAAATACCCCAGTGTGTGAACTCAGAAAACTCTGAGAAATTTATCAAAGCCAATTATCTATATTGATTAAATTTACTGAATAACTGTTAATTTATCCATTGTGCTTAGCTTTGTGACACAGCCGAAAGTTATCTATTTAATCTTTTCAATAAAAATTGTTTTTTGAAATTCAGAAATGATTTAAAAAGAGGTCAGGTTTTTAACTATTTATTGAAGTATGTGGATGTACAGTATTTCAATAGATATGAATATGAATAAATGGTATGCCTTAAGATCCTTTGAATATGTATTTACTTTAAAGACTGGAACAAGCTCTTCCTGTCTTTTAGTAAAA
The DNA here is from genome assembly GCF_049115385.1 of Moschus berezovskii. Taxonomy (NCBI): domain Eukaryota; kingdom Metazoa; phylum Chordata; class Mammalia; order Artiodactyla; family Moschidae; genus Moschus; species Moschus berezovskii. The sequence goes on along the minus strand of NC_142463.1, from coordinate 47,808,993 downwards.
CATCCATATTTCATAATCTGATGTAAAATATGTTGTACTGTTTCCAATAGGTGAATATAAAGTCAGTTTATCAATTAAAATATGTACTTGACTCATTTGAAAATTCTACTAATTTGAGGGAAAAGGGAAGAAATAGTAAACGTATTTCTGCTATTCCCTTCTTTTCTGTTGCTTCCACTGTACCACACTCACATCTTTCAGATACTCCAAAGCAACACAAGATGAAAATGTTAGATGCTACAATTTAAAAAGGATCCACTTTGTAGCCTTTCCCTCTGTTACTGATTCCCCAAAGGTCTAACAAGCTGAACTACATCTAGCCTGAAGAAGAAATTTTCTGGAAAGACTTTATTATCAATTATTTAGAACTTTTACCTCCTAAAATGCATCACGGTAAGCAACAGAGACTGATGATGAAATCTTGTTGGTTTTATAGACTAAACATCTGAAAATGGAAATGCCTAAAGAAGTTAGGCAGAGAGTACAATTTCATGAGATTGCTGGGTATAAAACAAGGAGTATATATTCCACTTCAAGGCATTCAGATACTGTTTCAATAAAAATACCTTGCTTTCCAAACAAAATGTGATTTGACTGAAAGCCCACAGTTTGTAAAAGCTGTAACATTTGTGTAAAAGGAGGACCACTCCAAATGAATGATTTAACCTCCCTTTTCCAAATCCGTCCATTTATACTCATCATCCAAATAAAAGGGAACAATGTGGTAGATAAAATAACAAACTGTGAAAAAGATTTACACTTGATGCATTAAGCTATTTTGAAGTATGGGTGTCATTGCCATTCTGGGAAAACCATATCTACCAAATCTCTTTCCCTTTTCAAAACCAAAAACACGCACAAATAAACATCTTATTTTCCCTCTGGCTCATTATTTCTCCCTTTGTAATTTCTATTTTGCAAACAATCACATGGAAACATAAGTATCAAGTCTCAGACTCTGAAAGCTAGCATGTGAAGCAGAACTATTTTTCTCTCTGAATATCAGAGGTCAAAACACAGATACTTCAAAATGACATCCAGCTACTTGGAAGATAGTTACTTACTTTTGCCTGGCAGGCAGAAATTTAAAAATTTTAAGAGAAAAACTTCCGAGAATAATTCATTCAAGATAATGTAATGTGATTCAAAAACCAGAGTGTCAGTGTACTCACCCTGAACTTCCCAAGAAGCATACAGCTTCACACTCATATGCACTTTTTCCTAATAATCCCAGATTTATGGAAAATATTTAGAAATTGACATATGTAGTAGAAAAAGAAAAAAAAAAACTGGCAAATGAATGAAATGAATACTTTGCATTCTTCCTAGAAAGGAAGAAAGAAGGAATTGTTTTCAGTTTTCTACCTAAAAGCTCCTCCCACAGTTCTCCTAAGACCACCATGACTCTCCCAAGGCCTTCAGTTAAGAATTCTACTCATTTCTGCTCACCTCAGAGACAGATGTGTCAGCTAGAAATACTTCTGAAGTGTCACAGCTATCTCTATCTTGAATTTTACCATGGCAAAGTACTTTAGCAGACATTAAATGTATTTTAAAACATTATTATTGTCTCATTGATGATGAAACAAGATTCAGAAATTTTAAGTCACTTGCTGAAGGTTATTCTTCTATTAAGTGGCAGATTTGAACCAAATGCGCAATGCAGAATACTCCAAATTTGTTTCAATATCCATGAGTCTGCTCAGAAATAAATGTGACCGCATTTACTAGCTTTACAAACAAATATATGTACATTTATATTTATACACAAGTAACTGGTTCCAAACAGGAAAAGGAGTATGTCAAGGCTGTATATTGTCACCTTGCTTATTTAACTTATACGCAGAGTACATCATGAGGAACGCTGGGCTGGAAGAAGCACAAGCTGGAATCAAGATTGCTGGGAGAAATATCAACAACCTAAGATATGCAGATGACACCACCCTTATGGCAGAAAGTGAAGAGGAACTAAAAAGCCTCTTGATGAAACTGAAAGAGGAGAGTGAAAAGGTTGGCTTGAAGCTCAACATTCAGAAAACGAAGATCATGGCATCTGGTCATATCACTTCATGGGAAATAGATGGGGAAACAGTGGAAACAGTGTCAGACTTAATTTTTTTGGGCTCCAAAATCACTGCAGATGCTGATTGCAGCCATGGAATTAAAAGACGCTTACTCCTTGGAAGGAAAGTTATGACCAACCTAGATAGCATATTAAAAAGCAGAGACATCACTTTGCCAACAAAGGTCCGTCTAGTCAAGGCTATGGTTTTTCCCGTGGTCATGTATGGATGTGAGAGTTGGACTGTGAAGAAAGCTGATCACCGAAGAATTGATGCTTTTGAACTGTGGTGTTGGAGAAGACTCTTGAGAGTCCCTTGGACTGCAAGGAGATCCAACCAGTTCATTGTAAAGGAGATCAGTCCTGGGTGTTCATTGGAAGGACTGATGCTAAAGCTGAAACTCCAATACTTTGGCCACATCATGAGAAGAGTTGACTCATTGGAAAAGACCCTAATGCTGGGAGGGCTTGGGGGTGGGAGGAGAAGGGAACGACAGAGGATGAGATGGCTGGCTGGCATCACCGACGCGATGGACATGAGTCTGAGTGAACTCCGGGAGTTGGTGATGAACAGGGAGGCCTGGCGTGCTGTGATTTATGGGGTTGCAGAGTCAGACACAACTGAGCGACTGAACTGAACTAAACTTTGTTTACATATAGATATTTTTTTCCCTTTAATGCCATCCCTTTATTTTCCAAAGCCTCCAGAGGTTATGTGGTTTAAAGATGAATCACATTTTACATCTCATCTAAAACTTTGGGTGTGCAACTGCCTTTGGACACATAGCCCTTGATAATATTAGGCCCATCACACCAAATGGAGGCTCTTGTCATAAGCATATGTATCTTTTTTATATAGCACTTTTCAAAAGCCTACCAAGTTTTGAATAACCCACTTACTATTCCTCAGGCATCTGCAATCAACAGAATTCTTAGAGAAATGGTGAGTAGAATATATACACACATTTTTTAAAATACACAATAGAATACTGATTTTAATCTTAAGCAATGTTGTTTGAGCCAATTTATGCCAAAATACTAATTATGTGCACATCTGTTTGTGCTGGGGCAGGAGAATGAGAGCAAGATTCTAATTTTAGAAATTAAACTATATACAACCTAAGGAATACACTTGTATTTTGTTGTCAAAATATAAATATAATGCAAATCCTGTAAATGTCACTCTAGTGTGAAAAAATAGAAAGCAAAGCTTTTACATACATGTAAAATGAACACATCAATTCATTAATGAAGGATGTGGGAAATCTGGGTTCCATCCCTGGGTCAGGACAATGTGGAAAAGGGAATGCAACCTACTCCAGGATTCTTGCCTGGAGAATGGCATGGACAGAGGAACCTGACAGGCTGTAGTCTATGGGGTTGCAAAGAGTCAGACATGAATGAGCAACTATCACTTTCAAGAAGTTACAACCAGATAAAAGGACAATCCAAAGAACAGGAACATTTGTAGATCAAGAATATTGAAATTAATATGTTTATAGAGGCAAAACTGGATTCTTCCAGAGTAAGGAGAAGAATTAAGCTGTAACATTAACCAACAGAACTTATTTATGTGTTGGATGACAAGATATACTTTGCCTTGCTATCGTTCAGTTCAGTTCAGTTCAGTTCAGTTGCTCAGTCGTGTCTGACTCTCCGCGACCCCATGAATTACAGCACGCCAGGCCTCCCTGTCCATCACCAACTCCCGGAGTACACTCAAACTCATGTCCACAGAGTCGGTGATGCTATCCAGCCATCTCATTCTCCGTCGTCCCCTTCTCCTCCCGCCCCCAACCTTTCCCAGCATCAGAGTCTTTTCCAGTGAGACAACTCGTCGCATGAGGTGGCCAATTGTTCAAATGCAGGGACAGTTGGAGTCCCCATAGAATCAGAACCAGGTAAACTGCAAGGGGGGTTGCTAAGGAGTGCCTGGGTTTTTCATGCACACAGCTTTCCTCTTAAAATAATGAGATGCAAAAGTCTTAAAAGCACATGAATTAAATGAATTGCCAATATTTTAAGGTTTGATAATATAGCCTCTATTGTAATGATTCAGATAAAACCACATTATCTATATCTAATAATTTACATTTTCTGTATTCTAATTACTCATTTTCTTCCTTAATCACAAACCAATACCTAATAGTTTGCAATTAAAATATAACAAGGATGACATTCTTCAATAATCTATCTTGTTGAAAAATGAATATATTTTGAACACTTGTTAAAAGAAGTTTTTTATCTTTTGGATGGAGGAGCATTTAATTCTTGGGATAACAGGAATTTTTACGAAAAATAAGGAGAATGAAGTAACAGTTAAGATGGCAATATCTCTTCAACCAAATACAACAGTAATGTTGAAAACATTGCAAGACACCATTGATGAACTGAATGGTCTGCTTCCACTTACTGCTAATGAACCTAGTCCTTGCAAATTTTGGTTTGGGAGAAGCTACAGGAGGTAACATGGTTCATTAGGCTTTCAAAGCTTTAAAATGTTAAAGGAGGTGGTTTTCCTCCTTCATTTCAAGTGAATTGCTAAAAGCATCATGATGTTCCCCAGTGGAACTTTGAATTTGTTAGTTTCTTCATTAATTTTGAATTTTTTTACATTCAAAGAAGTTAACTTTACACTAAATGCGACATACTTCAACTTCCTGCAGGTTTGAATTGTGCTTAAGCAAATACTCCAAGCACATGGAATTTCCTGAGAAAATTTCAGGACCTTATTTTAGAAAAGGACTTAAGCAATATTCTTTACAGACTGGAATATGCTAATAAAAAGAGCAATTTTCTTGATTGCACCTAATAGAATCCATAGAACTCTTACATAGTTTTCTAAGTAGTTTCATAAATGTAGGTTGCAGTTGCCCTGAAAATTGACATCTCCCTACTACACATTTGACAAGTGACCTGGCAAAAAATGAAGTCAATAGCTCATTTATGACGTACTCCTTAAGAAATTGTTGCCAGAGATTTGAAACTGCTTCAAGCTGATGTCTTTCAAAACAAAGCACATACTCACACATACAAACACAAAATCACACTGCTGTCACTGATCTGGAAAATAAGCTTCCAAGCCAGCCATGTGGTGTTCTGGATAATTCAAAAAACGAAGAAGAAATGACAACAGTGCAGCCAACAGTTTCTGTTTAAGTTTCATTCGCTAAGATTTTTGCATAAGTAACATCTTGTGATTTAATTAATCAGAAGGTGGCACCTGCTTTAATTGCCGATATGGAGAAAAACAGATTTTTTTGGAATAAAATTTATTTTTGGAAATACATTTTTCCTGTTGATACTATGTAACTAGTTTATTATGCTTTTGAAAGTCTTACTATCTAATAATTTTAAATGTTGACAAGGAGAGACTTTTTTTTTTCAACTTGGAATAATTTTTTTCCTGGAAATGCATATTTCCAATTTGTAGATAGACAAACTTGCATTTTTTGTTTGTTCACAAATTTCTATTCTCATAATTCAATTGTAAAAATATATTAATAAAACTTTTATGGTTTAATATGTGATGGAAATATATCTTTCACCAAGTAACACAAGAACTTATATAAAGACCTTCATTTTTACATTGAGGTACTCAGCTAGTATCTCAGGCTAGCATCATTTCAAGAAGAATCTAGCATCTGTTGATTATAGATATGTTAAAAATCAACTTGGGCTTCCCTGGTGGCTCAGAGGTTAAAGCGTCTGCCTCCAATGCGGGAGACCCGGGTTCGATCCCTGGGTCGGGAAGATCCCCTGGAGAAGGAAATGGTAACCCACTCCAGTATTCTTGCCTGGAGAATCCCATGGATGGAAAAGCCTGGTAGGTTACAGTCCACGGGGTCGCAAAGAGTCGGACATGACTGAACGGAACGGAAAAATCAACTTAGTTTAGAATAAGAAGACATTTATTTAATTTTTGTCAGATAACTCAAAATGTTCACATGACACCCATCCTTTCAGGCATTCATTCTACAAGAAAGAGTGATTACATAACCTTTGAAGAGACTTTTTAAAGAAATTAACTGATAGAGTTAATCTGGATATTTAGAAGACAACCACCAAACTGGAGCAAAAGGTCTCTGTTTCTCTAATACTTTCTCTAGGAAGCCAATCTCACCTCAAATTTGAAAAAAAGAGAGAAGGAGAAGGAAAAAAAGAGGGAATAGAGAAGGAAGAGGACAGAGGGAGGAAGAAGCAAGGGAGGAGGGAGGGAGAGAGAGAAAAAAATTAACAATGTATTTTCTGTTCTGAAAAATAATCGGGAAATGTTTCCAAAGAAAGACTGTGTGTGTGTGTGTGTGTTTACTTACTCTTGCCCAGATCTATAATGAACAACAAGGCCTTTTCTTTGCAATATGACTTCAGTTTCCACATTTATAATTACTAAATATAGTGAGGCAAATAAAGTTTTCTATTCTATATTTTGCAGTTGTCATTCTTCTTATTTCTTTAAAAGTTTAATTGACATTATTCTATAATAGATTTTGGGTATTATACTGTTTTCTGGAGAAAATATGATTATTTCATTTTATCACACATAATGAAAGAGATAAAACATCCGTTGGCCTGTGACTTGGAAAGTTAATAGTGAATTCTCATAAGAAATTGCTTAGCAATAAAATCTGAATTTGAATATGTTACCACTTTGTAAATATTCACAGTAAAATAAAGAGTCAGATCTATAATTGTCAGGAATAAGATTTTGGTGATGTCTGAAAAAATCCCCAAAGGCTTGTGAATTGAACTCTTAATTTCAGGCTTTCAGAAAAATGGAAAAACATTTTTCAAATGTAAATAAAACTTTATTTTAGGGAGTGTCAATATTTTATGTCTGTGATACCAGTATAGTCACTTGTCATAGTCAGTCTATCAGTCTTGGTTGCAAACAACAGAAGCAGATTGGCTAGTCTGAGCAGAAGAGGAATTCATATACTCTTGGATAATTCTCAGAATGATGGAAAACCTGGAGAACAGGATGACATCAATACAGGAAATGCAACAAAAAATGCAGCCAGTAGATAGCCAATCACACAGGTAAGATCATGCTACAGGTAAGGATAACATTTTCATGGACATCTGTCATCTCCTTTGGAGTCTCAGCTCTACTACTGCTACTCTGCTGCTGCTGCTGCTAAGTCACTTCAGTCGTGTCCGACTCTGTGTGACCCCATAGACGGAAGCCCACCAGGCTCCCCCATCCCTGGGATTCTCCAGGCAAGAACACTGGAGTGGGTTGCCATTTCCTTCTCCACTGCTACTCTGAGTAATGCCTAAATAGTCTCCTATCTGCTTCATTTACAAAGATCCAAAATCCAGACCAGATGACCGAACCTAAGTTTATATAATCAAGAACTAAGTCCTCTCACTTGAATTTTAGAAGCAGGAGGAGGGGCCCTTTCTTTCACTAAGATTCATTCGTAGAAGACATTTCCAAATGATAGAGTGCTTAGATACTACGCAGGTGAGTCTGTAAAAACTTGTATATTAAAGATATATATTTCCTGTCAAGCTAATTTAGTGGATTTTCTCTATTTTAACTATTATCTAAGAAAATAGTTCAATTATACCTACATATTTAGATTCTTCTATACAAAATTCTTTGGCTTATTATAATGAATATATTGAATTTATCAGATTTTCTATTTTATTTGATGCAGTCTTGAATAGTGGAGTTGATGTGAATTTTAAGCTTAATTCATAAATAATAATAAATTCAATTTGGGGAGAGAGATTTATATAGATAGATATGTTGTTGCTGTTGTTCAGTCCCTCAGTCATGTCTGACTGTTTGCAACCCCATGGACTGCAGCACGCCAGGCTTCCCTCTCCTTCACTATCTCCCGGAACTTGTTCAAACTCATGTCCATTGAGACGATGATGCCGTCCAACCATCTCATCCTCTGTCATCCCTTTCTCCTCCTGCCTTCAATCTTTCTCAGCATCAGGATCTTTTCAAATGAATCAGTTCTTTGCATCACGTGGCCAAAGTATTGCAGTTTCAGTATCAGTCCTTCCAATGAATATTCAGGACTGATTTCCTTTAGGATCAACGAGTTGGATATCCTTGCAGTCCAAGGGACTCTCAAGAGTCTTCTCCAACACCACAGTTCAAAAGCATCAATTCTTGGGCGTTCAGCTTTCTTTATAGTCCAGCTCTCACATACATATATGACCACTGGAAAACCAGTAGATTTGACTAGACAGACCTTTGTTGGGAAATATCTCTGCTTTTAATATGTTGTCTAGGTTGGTCATAGCTTTTCTACCAAGCAGAAAGCATCTTTTAATTTTCTGGCTGCAGTCACCATCTGCAGTGATTTTGGAGCCAAAAAACATAAAGTCTGTCACTGTTTCCATTGTTTCCCCATCTATCTCCATGAAGTGATGGGACTGGATGTCATGTTCCTCATTTTTAGAATGTTGAGTTTTAATCCAGCTTTTTCACTCTTCTCTTTCTCTTTCAAAAGGCTCTTTAGTTCCTCTTCACTTTCTGCCATAAAGGAGGTGTCATCTGTGTATCTGAGGTTATTGATATTTCTCCCAGCAATCTTGATTCCAGCTTGTGCTTCATCTAGCCCAGCATTTCCCATGATGTACTCTGCATATAAGTTAAAGAAGCAGGGTGACAATATACAGCCTTGAATACTCATTTCCCAGTTGGGAACTAGTCTGTTGTTCCATGTCCAATTCTAACTGTTGCTTCTCTCTTTTTTTTTTTTTCCAGTTGTTTATCTATACTGATCTTTTTTTTTAATTTATTTTAATTGGAGGTTAATTACTTTACAATATTGTATGGTTTTGCCATACATTGACATGAATCTGCCCCGGGTGTACATATGTTCCCCATCTTGAAACCCCTCCCACCTCCCTCCCCATCCCATCCCTCTGTGTCATCAGAGTGCACCAGCCATGAGCATCCTGTATCATGCATCAGACCTGGACTGGCGATTCGTTTCACATATGATAATATACATGTTTCAATGCCATTCTCCCAAATCATCCCACCCTCACCCTCTCCCACAGAATCCAAAAGACTGTTCTATACATCTGTATCTCTTTTGCTGTCTCGTATACAGGGTTATCATTATCATCCTTCTAAATTCCATATATATACGTTAGTATACTGTATTGGTGTTTTTCTTTCTGGCTTACTTCACTCTGTATAATAGGCGCCAGTTTCATTCACCTCATTAGAAATGACTCAAATGTATTCTTTTTAATTACTGAGTAATACTCCATTGTGTATATGTACCACAGCTTTCTTATCCATTCATCTGCAGATGGACATCTAGGTTGCTTCCATGTCCTGGCTATTATAAACAGTGCTGCGATGAACACTGGAGTACATGTGTCTCTTTCAATTCTGGTTTCCTCGGTGTGTATGCCCAGGAGTGCGATTGCTGGATCATATGGCAGTTCTATTTCCAGTTTTTTGAGGAATCTCCACACTGTTCTCCATAGTGGCTGTACTAGTTTGCATTCCCACCAACAGTGTAAGAGGGTTCCCTTCTCTTCACACCCTCTCTAGCATTTACTGCATGTAGACTTTTGGACAGCAGCCATTCTGACTGGTGTGAAATGGTACCTCATTGTGGTTTTGATTTGCATTTCTCTGATTATGAGGGATATTGAGCATTTTTTCATGTGTTTGTTAGCCATCTGTATGTCTTCTTTGGAGAAATGTCTGTTTAGTTCTTTGGCCCATTTTTTGATTGCATCATTTATTTTTCTGGAATTGAGCTGCAGGAGCTGCTTGTATATTTTGGAGATTAATCCTTTATCAGTTGCTTCATTTGCTATTATTTTCTCCCATTCTGAAGGCTGTCTTTTCACCTTACTTATCGTTTCCTTTGCTGTACAGAAGCTTTTAATTTTAATTAGGCCCCATTTGTTTATTTTTGCTTTTATTTCCAATATTCTGGGAGGTGGGTCATGGAGGATCCTGCTGTGATTTATGTCGGATAGTGTTTTGCCTATGTTCTCCTCTAGGAGTTTTATAGTTTCTGGTCTTACATTTAGCTCTCTAATCCATTTTGAGTTAATTTTTGTGTATGGTGTTAGGAAGTGTTCTAGTTTCATTGTTTTACAAGTGGTTGACCAGTTTTCCCAGCACCACTTGTTAAAGAGATTGTCTTTTCTCCATTGAATATTCTTGCCTCCTTTGTCAAAGATAAAGAGTCCATAGGTGCATGGATTTATCTCTGGGCTTTCTATTTTGTTCCATTGATCTATATTTCTGTCTTTATGCCAGTACCATACTGTCTTGATGACTGTGGCTTTGTAGTAGAGCCTGAAGTCCGGCAGCTTGATTCCCCCAGTTCCATTCTTCTTTCTCAAGATTGATTTGGCTATGCGAGGCTTTTTGTATTTCCATACAAATTGTGAAATTATTTTTTCTAGCTCTGTGAAAAACACCGTTGGTAGCTTGATAAGGATTGCACTGAACTTATAATTACTTTGGGTAATATATTAATTTTCACAATATTTATTCTTCCAATCCACGAACACGGTATATTTCTCCATCTATTAGTGTCCTCTCTGATTTCTTTCACCTGTGTTTTATAGTTTTCTATATATAGGTCTTTTGTTTCTTTAGGTAGATATATTCCTAAGTATTTTATTCTTTTCGTTGCAATGGTGAATGGAATTGTTTCCTTAATTTCTCTTTCTATTTTCTCATTATTACTGTATAGGAATGCAAGGGATTTCTGTGTGTTGATTTTATATCCTGCAACTTCACTATATTCATTGATTAGCTCTAGTAATTTTCTGGTAGAGTCTTTAGGGTTTTCTAAAGGAAAATGTAGATGATGACAGGTAGAGGATCATGTCATCTGCAAACAGTGAGAGTTTTACTTCTTCTTTTCCAATTTGGATTCCTTTTATGTCTTTTTCTGCTCTGATTGCTGTGGCCAAAACTTCCAAAACTATGTTGAATAGTAGTGGTAAGAGTGGGCACCCCTGTCTTGTTCCTGACTTTAGGGGAAATGCTTTCAGTTTTTCACCATTGAGGATAATGTTTGCTGTGGGTTTAACATATATAGCTTTTATTCTGTTGAGGAATGTTCCTTCTGTTCCTGCCTTCTGGAGGGTTTCGATCATAAATGGATGTTGAATTTTGTCAAAGGCTTTTTCTGCATCTATTGAGATAATCATGATTTTTATTTTTCAGTTTGTTAATGTGGTGTATTACATTGATTGATTTGCGGATATTGAAGAATCCTTGCGTTCCTGGGATAAAGCCCACTTGGTCATGATGTATGATCTTTTTAATGTGTTGTTGGATTCTGATTGCTAGAATTTTGTTAAGGATTTTGCATCTATGTTCATCAGTGATATTGGCCTATAGTTCTCTTTTTTTTGTGGCATCTTTGTCAAGTTTTGTTATTAGGGTGATGGTGGCTTCATAGAATGAGTTTGGAAGTTTACCTTCCTCAGCAATTTTCTGGAAGAGTTTGAGTAGGATAGGTGTTAGCTCTTCTCTAAATTTTTGGTAGAATTCATCTGTGAAGCCGTCTGGACCTGGGCTTTTGTTTGCTGAAAGATTTCTGATTACAGTTTTAATTTCCATGCTTGTGATGGGTCTGTTAAGGTTTTTTATTTCTTCCTGGTTCAGTTTTGAAAGTTGTACTTTTCTAAGAATTTGTCCATTTCTTCCACGTTGTCCATTTTACTGGCATATAATTGCTGATAGCAGTCTCTTATGATCCTTTGTATTTCTGTGTTGTCTACTGTGATCTCTCCCTTTTCATTTCTAATTTTATTGATTTGGTTTTTCTCCCTTTGTTTCTTGATGAGTCTGGCTAGTGGTTTGTCAATTTTATTTGCCCTCTCAAAGAACCAGCTTTTGGCTTTGTTGATTTTTGCTATGGTCTCTTTTGTTTCTTTTGCATTTATTTCTGCCCTAAATTTTATGATTTCTTTCCTCTACTAACCCTGGGGTTCTTCATTTCTTCCTTTTCTAGTTGCTTTAAGTGTAGAGTTATGTTATTTAGTTGGCTTTTTTCTTGTTTCTTGAGGTATGCCTGTATTGCTATGAACCTTCCCCTTAGCACTGCTTTTACAGTGTCCCAGAGGTTTTGGGTTGTTGTGTTTTCATTTTCATTCATTTCTATGCATATTTTGATTTCTTATATGATTTGTTCATTATTCAGCAACGTATTGTTCAGCCTCCATATGTTGGAATTTTTAATAGTTTTTCTCTCTAATTGAGATCTAGTCTTACTGCATTGTGGTCAGAAAAGATGCTTGGAGTGATTTCAATTTTTTTGAATTTACTAAGGCTAGATTTATGGCCCACGATGTGATCTATCCTGGAGAAGGTTCTGTGTGTGCTTGAGAAGAAGGTGAAATTCATTGTTTGGGGGTGAAATGTCCTAAAGATATCTATTAGGTCTAACTGGTCTATTGTATCAGTTAACGTTTGTGTTTCCTTGTTAATTTTCTGTTTAGTTGATCTATCCATAGGTGTGAGTGGGGTATTAAAGTCTCCCATTATATTGTGTTATTGTTAATTTCCCCTTTCATACTTGTTATCATTTATCTTACATATTATGGTGCTCCTATGTTGGGTGCATATATATTTATAATTGTTGTATCTTCTTCCTGGGTTGATCCTTTGATCATTATGTAGTGTCCTTCTTTGTCTCTTTTCACAGCCTTTGTCTTGAAGTCTATTTTATCTGATATGAGTATTGCTACTCCTGCTTTCTTTTGGTCTCTATTTGCATGGAATACCTTTTTCCAGCCCTTCACTTTCAATCTGTATGTTTCCCTCGTTTTGAGGTGGGTCTCTTGTAGACAACATATATAGGGGTCTTGCTTTTGTATCCATTCAGCTAGTCTTTGTCTTTTGGTTGGAGCATTCAATCCATTTACATTTAAGGTAATTATTGATAAGTACGATCCTGTTACCATTTACTTTATTGCTTTGGGTTCGAGTTTATACACTCATTCTGTGTTTCCTGTCTAGAGAAGGTCCTTTAGCATTTGTTGGAGAGCTGATCTGGTGATGTTGAATTCTCTCAGCTTTTGCTTGTCTGTAAAGCTTTTGATTTCTCCTTCATATTTGAATGAGATCCTTTCTGGGTACAGGATTCTGGGCTGTAGGTTATTTTCTTTCATCACTTTAAGTATGCCCTGCCATTTCCTCCTGGCCTGAAGAGTTTCTATTAAAAGATCAGCTGTTATCCTTATGGGGATCCCCTTGTGTGTTATTTATTGCTTTTCCTTTGCTGCTTTTAATATTTGTTCTTTGTGTTTGATCTTTGTTAATTTGATTAATATGTGTCTTGGGGTATTTTGCCTTGGGTTTATCCTGTTTGGGACTCTCTGGGATTCTTGGACTTGGGTGATTATTTCCTTCCCCATTTTAGGGAAATTTTCAACTATTATCTTCTCAAGTATTTTCTCATGGTCTTTCTTCTTGTCTTTTTCTTCTGGGACTCCTATGATTCGGATGATGCAGCGTTTAATGTTGTCCCAGAGGTCTCTGAGATTGTCCTCATTTCTTTTAATCCATTTTTCTTTTTTTCTTTCTGCTTCATTTATTTCTACCATTCTATCTTCCAACTCACTTATTCTATCTTCTGCCTCCGTTATTCTATTGTTGGTTCCCTCCAGAGTGTTTTTGATCTCATCTATTGCATTATTCATTGTATATTGACTCTTTTTTATTTCTTCTAGATCCTTGTTAAACCTTTCTTGCATCTTCTCAATCCTTGTCTCCAGGTTATTTATCTGTAACTCCAATTTGTTTTCAAGATTCTGGATCAATTTCACTATCATTCGGAATTCTTTATCAGGTAGGTTCCCTATCTCTTCCTCTTTTGTTTAGGTTGGTAGGCATTTATCCTGTTCCTTTATTTGCTGGGTATTTCTCTGCCTCTTCATCTTGCTTATATTGCTGTGTTTGGGGTGGCCTTTCCGTCTTCTGGCAGTTTGTGGAGTTCTCTTTATTGTGGAGTTTCCTTCCTATGGGTGAGGTTGGACAGGTGGCTTGTCAGGGTTCCCTGGTTAGGGAAGCTTGTGTCGGTGTTCTGGGGGGTAGAGCTGGATTTCTTCTTTCTGGAGTGCAATGAAGTGTCCAGTAATGAGTTATGAGATGTCAGTGGGTTTGGAGTGACTTTGGGCAGACTGTGTATTGAAGTTCAGGGCTATTTTCCTGTGTTGCTGGAGAATTTGCATGGTATGTCTTGCTCTGGAACTTGTTGACCCTTGGGTGGTGCTTAGTTTCAATGTAGGTATGGAGGAGTTTGATGACCTCCTATCAATTAATGTTCCCTGGAGTCAGGAGTTCTCTGGTGTTCTCAGGATTCGGACTTAAGCCTCCTGACTCTGGTTTTCAGTCTTATTCTTGTAGTAGCCTCTAGACTTCTCTATCTGTCACTTTCAAGGTGGTTCCCTCTGTTTTAACTTCTGTTTGTGGGTCTCTTCAGTGTCTACTTTCTGCCCTAACTCTAGGGGGTGGTGGTGGACATTTTTTAAGGCTCACTTGTTCAGTCCTGTTCTGGGAAGGGAGGAATGCTGCAGACAAATCTCTGGCATCTGTAGGGAGTGCTCGCAGAGTCTCAGCCATACTGGGTTTGCCCTCGCTCATGGCGTGTGTGCTGTCCCAGTCAGGACTGCACAGGCTCTAGGTTGCTCTGCTGAGAACTGTCTGAGGCCGATGCTGGGTTGCATGCACATTCCAGGTCTAAGCTGCTCAGGTTCAGGTACTTGGGTACTCCACAAAGGCGCAGACTTGGTTGGGCCTGTGTTTTGTGCCCTTCCCCGGTCTGAGCAGCTCAGGTGACCAGGTGTTTGGCGAGCATGGTTGCTGAGACTTATCACCTCCCCAATCCCTCCCACTCGGTTTTCTGGGTGTACAACTGGCGCACCTTCTCAGGCGGATGTTGACTGGCCAGAAACCCAAGAAGTCTTGGTTAGCAACGAAGCCTGCCTGCAGTTTGGTACTGGATACCTCTCTGCGGCCGCGATTGCCCCCTTCCAGCTCTGGCTGCCCTCCCCTGCCTGTCTTGGCGGGCAATGGGCCGTCCGCAGCTGGCTAGCTCTGCTCAGTCCTTTGTTCTGTGAGCGGGACTGGCGGAGTCTTAGGTTAGGGCTTTTCGCCTTTTCGCAGAGTAGTTATCCCACAGTCTGCTTTGCTATCTCCAGTTAGCTGTCTCAGACTGCCCTCCTGGCATTCAGGCCCGGTGCTCACTCTAAGCAGTTCAGCTGGCTCCTCCCTGCCCAGCCCTTGCTTGCTAATGGTGGATGCGTGCATCTGTGCTGCTTCTCTGCTGGGAGTTACCGTTGGGCACGTAATCTGTGGGTTTTAATTATTTTTTTCTTTTTTCTCTCAGTTTTGTGGCCCTCTGAGTTTCCAAGGCCCGCCACAGACTCGCCAGTGAGAGTGTTTCCTGGTGTTTGGAAACTTCTCTCTTTTTTAATCCTCCCTTCCTGGGATGGAGCTCCGTCCCTACTTCTTTTGCCTCTCTTTTTCTCTTTTATGTTTTTTCCTACCTCCTTTAGAAGACAATGGGCTGCCTTTCTGGGTGCCTGATGTCTTCTGCCGGCATTCAGAAGTTGTTTTGTGGAATTTACTCAGCGTTCAAACGTTCTTTTGATGAATTTGTGGGAGAGAAAGTGGTCTCGCCTGTCCTATTCCTCCACCATCTTGTTCCCTCTGTAACTGTTGCTTCTTGACCGGCATACAGATTTCTCAGAAGGCAGGTAAGTTCATCTGGTATTCCCATCTCTTTAAGAATTTTCAACAGTTTGTTATGACCTACCCAGTCAAAGGCTTTGGTGTAATAAATAAAGAAGAAATAGGTGTTTTTCTGGTTTTCTCATGCTTTTTTGATGATCTAAGAGATACTGGCAATTTATCTCTGGTTCCTCTGCCTTTTCTAAATACAGCCTGAACATCTGGAAGTTCACAGTTTATGTACTGTTGACGCCTGGCTTGGAAATTTTTGAGCATTACTTTGCTAGTGTGTGAGATGAATGCAATTGTGTAGTAGTTTGAACATTCTTTGGCATTGCCCTTCTTTGGGAATGAAATGAAAACTGATCTTTTCCAGTCCTGTGGCCACTGCTGACTTTTCCAAATTTGCTGGCATACTGAGTGCAACACTTTTACAGCATCGTCTTTTAGGATTTGAAATAGCTCAACTGGAAATCCATCACCTCCACTAGCTTTGTTCATAGTGATGCTTCCTAAGGCCCATGTGACTTCGCATTCCAGGATGTCTGGCTCTTGCTGACTGATTACACCATCGTGGTTATCTGGGTCATGAAGATCTTTTTTGTATAGTTCTGTGTAATCTTGCCACCTCTTCTTAATATCTTCTGCTTCTGTTAGGTCCATACCATTTCTGTCCTTTATTGTGCCCATCTTTGCATAAAATATTCCCTTGGTATCTCTAATTTTCTTGAAGAGGTCTCTAATCTTTCCCTTTCTATTGTTTTCCTCCATTTTTGGCACTGATCACTGAGGAAGGCTTTCTTATCTCTCCTTGCTATTCTTTGGAACTCTGCATTCAGATGGGTATATCTTTCCTTTTCTCCTTTGCCTTTAGCTTCTCTTCTTTTCTCAGCTATTTGTAAGGCCTCCTATGAGAACCATTTTTGCCTTTTGGAGTTTATTTTTCTTAGGGATGGTCTTGATCACTGTCTCCTGTACAATGTCCTGAACTTCTATCCATAGTTCTGCAGGCCCTCTGTCAGATCTAATCCTTTGACTCTATTTTTCACTTCCACTGTATAATTGTAAGGGATTTGATTTAGGTCATACCTGAATGACCTAGTGGTTTTCCCTGTTTTCTTCAATTTAAAGCTGAACTTTGCAAAAAGGTGTTCATGGTCTGAGCCACAATCATCTCCTGGTCTTGCTTTTGCTGACTGTATAGAGCTTTTCCACCTTTGGCTGCAAATAATATAATCAATATCATTTCGGTATTGACTATCTGGTGATATCCACGTGTAGAGTCATCTCTCGTTTTGCAGGAAGAGGGTGTTTGCTATGACCAGTGTGTTCTCTTGGCAAAACTGTGCATATGGATAAATAAGATACTTAGACATAGAGATAGAGATAATTTTCCTTTTCTCAATGTTCCCTAGTATGGGAAAAATTTGCAATCCATGACTTTGCTTAAAGTTTCCTTAGTAAAAAAACAATCAAAACAAATAGGCAAAAATCTCTCTCACTCAAAATATGTCTACTGTTATTTAGAATAGAATTAGCATTTTATCTTGAACCTTTAGTTCAAGTAAGGGTTTTCTTAGTAGTAGTTTGGCTTCCATGACAATTATGTATTTTAAATGTAGAGAAGTATAAAATATTTTATATCACATTTAATATTTCAGGGTTTTTTTTACATTTTTATTTTATATTGGAATAGAGTTGATTAACAATGTTGTGTTAGTTACAGGTATATAGCAGAGTGGTTCAGTTATATATCTTTTATTTTTCAAATTCTTTTCCCATTTATATTAATACAGAATATTGAACAGAGTTCCCTGCGCTACACAGTAGGTCCTTGTTGGTTTTCTGTTTTAAATATACAGTGTGTACATGTCAATCCCAAACTCCCAATCTATCCCCCACTCAATATTTTAGTTTTAATATGTATTTTTCTTGTACTCTTAATTCAATTCATCAAACAGGATCATGTGTGTGAGCAGGCTGTAAATGAGTCATATTAAAAATAAATATCAAACCTAGTCACCCTTGGGAATGTAGCTTTGCAGAACATCCCAGTATTCCAAATCAAATCAACCTGTCTCCCTTTTATATTGAAATTATAGTAATGTTAGTTTAAGCACAGGTAAGCTCTGAAGATATGGAAATTTTCAGAAAGCCTATAAACTGAATTCCAGATTTCTGTCCCAGAGAAGAACTTTACTGAGATTCTGTTATCTACGAAATTTCTACATTAATAATTTGAATATTGTTACAATGAGAAAAAAAGAGTCAAAAATTATCAATCTGAAAAAAAAACAACAAAAAAGTAAAAGCACATTAATTAGTTGGATAGCACATTCATGGCTAATTATTTTGTAGGTCCTTTATTTAATAACAAAAGGGACAATGGGAGACTACAGTCAGAGAAATAGGTGTCATTATTTTCCTAACGCAATGGGCTTTAAATCTTGGGGAAAGGGATTAAAGCTCTTGTATCTACCTATATTTCTTAATATAGTTATTGCTACTCAGTCACTCAGTTGTGTCTGGCTCTTTGGGACCCCATGAACTGCAGCACGTCAGGCTGCCCTGTCCTTTACTGTCTCCTGTAGTTCACTCAAACTCATGTCTACTGAGTCAGTGATGCCATCCAACTGTCCAATCCTCTGCCACCCCATTCTCCTCCTGCCCTCAATCTTTCCCAGCATCAGAGTCTTTTCCAATGACTTGGTTCTTTGCATCAGGTGGGCTGAGTATTCTGACTTAAAATGTGATATTCTTTTATTCACCACACATTTAGTAAGCGTAAACTTTTACCAAAACAGTGTTATTGTATAAGGATGAAGGATCACAATAGATTGAAAGAGATCCAAAATGATTAGAACACAAATTTTACAAAGTTTGTAACATAACATCACAACACAAACACTGCAAATATGTTTATGATGTGTTTGGGGAGTACTGAAGACACAGTAATCAACTGTATGCAGGAGGCAGAAAAGCCTTCCCAGAAGAGCTGACATTGAATTTTGATCTTGCAATATGGCAATGTTGTGCTGATTGTAAACTGCAATACAATTTTGATAAATATGAGATTGATTCCTCATTTAGAGCAATGTATGTCAAAATAGTAAAATTCATTTAATTTATAGCCAAAACATTACCACTTATATACATCAAATGCAAAACATCACCACTTACATACAGCAAACACAAATTTGACACCCACTGCCTCCCACCATTTCTTTCTTCCCATCCCTGTTGAATTCACTGTAGTCAGGTTTCTGTTCCCACACCTCAGTAAAACTCTGTGTCATAAGTGATCTTCATGTTGCTAAATCCAAATGTAATCTCTCAGTCCTTGTCTTACTTGACCTGGTTAGTATATCGCTTGAAGAAAGTGAAAGTCGCTCAGTGTCCAACTCTTTGCGATCCCATGGACTGTCCATGGAATTCTCCAGGCCTGAGTGGGTAACCTTTCCCTTCTCCAGGGAATCTTCCCGACCCAGGAATCAAACCGACCCAGGTCTCCTGCATTGCAGGCAGATTCTTTACCAACTGAGCTATCAGGGAAGCCCGCTTATTCCTTCTTAAAAAACATTTTAAAAGTATTTTCAATATTCAGCTTCCATAAAACCACACGTGTCTATTTTTCTCCTTTTTAGCTACTCCTTTGCAGATTCCCCCTTTTCTTCCAAATGAGGGTACATTCTTCAAACTGCTTCTTTTTCTGCTTCACTCAATGCCTAGGAGATATTATTCAGTCTCTCAGCTTTAAGTGGTCTCTGTATGCTGCTCCATATCTGTATCTCTAGCTGAAAAGTGAGCACCAAACTCAAGACTGAGGTACCCAACCACTCACTTAATAGCTCCACTTGTAACGGTCAAGGAAACATCCACACTTAAAGGTGTTAAATCTGATCTTTGCATATTTCCCTATAAACTAGACCCTCCTGCTGTCATCCTCATCTCAGGAAATGGAATTCCATTCTTTCAGCTGTTCGAACCCTAAAATTTCAAGTCATCTTTGACATCTTTCTCTTAGATTCCACATCTGGTTCATCATTTGGTCCTGTCAACTCTAACTTCAAAATACATCTAGAACATGATGACTTTTCTTTGCTCCCCTGGTCTCAGCCACATAGTTGCTTGCCTGGATTTTCATAATAGGATTTGAACTGGTCACTCTGATTCTGAGATTGGGTGAACTCCGGGAGTTGGTGATGGACAGGGAGGCCTGGCGTGCTGTGATTCATGGGGTCGCGGAGTTCAGTCACTGAGCGACTGAACTGAACTGAACTCTGATTCTAGTCTAGGCTTCTTCACTCTATTTCAACATTGGAATCATAGCAAGCCTGTCAGATCTGCTAAAAACCCTCTCATACCTTTCATATTTCTCCATATCACTGAGTAGAGCCAAAATTTTTGCTATGAATCTCAAAGTCCTATGTTATCCAATATTTCATTTTCCCTATGCTATAATTCTCTATAACTCATCCCATGTTCATTCAACTCCAGTCACACTAGCCTTCATACTGTTTTTCAAAGAGCCCCAAAATGCTCCCACTTCCGGTATCCACATGTGCTCTTCCTTCCACCTGCAATGAACTTCCCTGCAGATCAGCATGGATTGATAAACACTTTTCTTTAGTGGGAAAAAAAAAAGTGAAAGTCACTCAGTTGTGTCTAACTCTGCGATTCCATGAACTGCAGCCTGCCAGTTTTCTCTGTCCATGGAATTCTCAAGGCAAGAGTACTGGAGTGGGTTGCCAATTCCTTCTACAGGGGCTCTTTCCAACCCAGGTATTGAACCTGGGTCTCCTGCATTACAGGCAGATTCTTTACCACGTGAGCCACCAGGGAAGCCACTTTCCTTTAGGTCATTCCTCAACTTCACCTTTTCAGTGAAATCTTCAGTTCAGTTCAGTTCAGTCGCTCAGTCGTGTCCGACTCTCCGCGACCCCATGAATCACAGCACGCCAGGCCTCCCTGTCCATCACCAACTCCCGGAGTACACTCAAACTCATGTCCACAGAGTCGGTGATGCCATCCCACCATCTCATTCTCCGTCATCCCCTTCTCCTCCCGCCCCCAACCTTTCCCAGCATCAGAGTCTTTTCCAGTGAGTCAACTCGTCGCATGAGGTGGCCAAAGTATTGCAGTTTCAGCTTTAGCATCAGTCCCTCCAATGAACATCCAGGATTGATCTCCTTTAGAATGGACTGGTTGGATCTCCTTGCAGTATAAGGGACTCTCAAGAGTCTTCTCCAACACCACAGTTCAAAAGCATCGATTCTTCGGTGATCAGCCTTCTTCACAGTCCAACTCTCACATCCATACATGACCACGGGGAAAACCATTGCCTTGACTAGACGGACCTTTGTTGGCAAAGTAATGTCTCTGCTTTTTAATATACTATCAAGGTTGGTCATAACTTTCCTTCCAGGGAGCAAGCGTCTTTTAATTTCATGGCTGCAATCAGCATCTGCAGTGATTTTGGAGCCCAGAAAAACAAAGTCTGACACTGTTTCCACTGTTTTTCCATCTATTTCCCATGAAGTGATGGGACCAGATGCCATGATCTTTGTTTTCTGAATGTTGAGCTTCAAGCCAACCTTTTCACTCTCCTATTTCACCTTCATCAAGAGGCTTTTGAGTTCCTCTTCACTTTCTGCCATAAGGGTGGTGTCATCTGCATATCTGAGGTTATTGATATTTCTCCCAGCAATCTTGATTCCAGCTTGTGCTTCTTCCAGCCCAGCGTTCCTCATGATGTACTCTGCATATAAGTTAAATAAGCAAGATGACAATATACAACCTTGACGTACACCTTTTCCTATTTGGAACCAGTCTGTTGTTCCATGTCCAGTTCTAACAGTTGCTTCCTGACCAGCATACAGGTTTCTCAAGAGGCAGGTCAGGTGGTCTGGGATTCCCATCTCTTTCAGAATGTGCCACAGTTTATTGTGATCCACACAGTCAAAGGCTTTGGCATAGTCAATGAAGCAGAAATAGATGTTTTTCTGAAACTCTCTTGCTTTCTCCATGATCCAGCGGATGTTGGCAATTTGATCTCTGGTGCCTCTGCCTTTTCTAAAACCTGCTTGAACATCTGGGAGTTCACGGTTTACATACTGCTGAAGCCTGGCTTGGAGAATTTTGAGCATGACTTTACTAGCATGTGAGATGAGTGCAATTGTGTGGTAGTTTGAGCATTCTTTGGCATTGCCTTTCTTTGGGATTGGAATGAAGACTGACCTCTTCCAGTCCTGTGGCCACTGCTGAGTTTTCCAAATCTGCTGGCATATTGAGTGCAGCACTTTCACAGCATCATCTTTCAAGACTTGAAATAGCTCAACTGGAATTCCATCACCTCCACTAGCTTTGTTCGTAGTGATGCTTTCTAAGGCCCACTTGACTTCACATTCCAAGATGTCTGGCTCTAGGTCAGTGATCACATTATCGTGACTATCTTGGTCGTGAAGATCTTTTTTGTACAGTTCTTCTGTGTATTCCTGCCACCTCTTCTTAATATCTTCTGCTTCCGTTAGGTCCATACCATTTCTGTCCTTTATCGAGCCCATCTTTGCATGAAATGTTCCCTTGGTATCTCTAATCTTCTTGAAGAGATCTCTTGTTTTTCCTATTCTGTTGTTTTCCTCTATTTCTTTGCATTGATCACTGAGGAAGGCTTTCTTATCTCTCCTTGCTATTCTTTGGAACTCTGCATTCAGATGCTTATATCTTTCCTTTCCTCCTTTGCTTTTTGCCTCTCTTCTTTTCACAGCTATTTGTAAGGCCTCCTCAGACAGCCATTTCGCTCTTTTGCATTTCTTTTCCATGGGGATGGTCTTGGTCCCTGTCTCCTGTACACTGTCACGAACCTCCGTCCAGAGTTCATCAGGCACTCTATCAATCATATCTAGTCCCTTAAATCTATTTCTCACTTCCACTGTATAATCATAAGGGATTTGATTTAGGTCATATCTGAATGGTCTAGTGGTTTTCCCTACTTTCTTCAATTTAAGTCTGAACTTCGCAATAAGGAGTTCATGATCTGAGCCACAGTCAGCTCCTGGTCTTGTTTTCGCTAACTGTATACAGCTTCTCCATCTTTGGTTGCAAAGAATATAATCAATCTGATTTCGGTGTTGACCATCTGGTGATGTCCATGTGTAGAGTCTTCTCTTGTGTTGTTGGAAGAGGGTGTTTGCTATGACCAGTGCATTCTCTTGACAAAACTCTATTAGCCTTTGCCCTGCTTCATTCCGTGCTCCAAGGCCAAATTTGCCTGTTACTCCAGGTGTTTCTTGACTTCCTACATTTGCATTCCAGTCCCCTATAATGAAAAGGACATCTTTTTTGGGTGTTAGTTCTAAAAGGTCTTGTAGGTCTTCATAGAACCGATTAACTTCGGCTTCTTCAGCATTACTGATTGGAGCATAGGCCTGGATTACTGTAATATTGAATGGTTTGCCTTGGAAACGAACAGAAATCATCCTGTCATTTTTAAGATTGCATCCAAGTACTGCATTTCGGACTCTTTTGTTTACCATGATGGCTACTCCATTTCTTCTAAGGGATTCCTGCCCTCAGTAGTAGATATAATGGTCATCTGAGTTAAATTCACCCATTCCAGTCCATTTTAATTCACTGATTCCTAGAATGTCGACGTTCACTCTTGCCATCTCCTGTTTGACCACTTCCAGTTTGCCTTGATTCATGGACCTAACATTCCAGGTTCCTATGCAATATTGCTCTTTACAGCACCGGACCTTGCTTCTATCACTGGTCACATCCACAACTGGGTATTGGTTTAGCTTTTGCTCCATCCCTTTATTCCTTCTATAGTTATTTCTCCACTGAGCTCCAGTAGCATACTGGGCACCTACTGACCTAGGGAATTCCTCATTCAGTATCCTATCATTTTGCCCTTTGTTACTGTTCATGGGGTTCTCAAGGCAAGTATACTGAAGTGGTTTGCCATTCCCTTCTCCAGTGGACCACATTCGGCTGTGGTCCATGTGATCAGATCGGCTAGTTTCCTGTGATTATGATTTCAGTGTGTCTGCCCTCTGGTGCCCCCTAGCAATACCTACCGTCTTATTTGGGTTTCTCTTACCTTGGTCGTGGAAAATCTCTTCACAGCCGCCCCAGCAAAGTGCAGCCGCTGTACCTTACCTTGGGTGAGGGGTATCTCCTCAAGGCCGCCCCTCCTGTCCTTGAACGCGGAGTAGCTCCTCTCGGCCCTCCTGCGCTGGCGCAGCCACTGCCTGTTGGACGTGGGGTAGCTCCTCTCGGCCGCCGGCCCTGGCCTCAGGCCTGCGGTAGCTCCTCACGGCCTCACCTCTTTGCGTCTCTCGCGTCGCGTCTGCGCCGCCGGGGCCGGCTTCTCTCGCGTCGCGTCTGCGCCGCCGGGGCCGGCGTCTCTCGCGTCGTTCTAAAAGTGTAATTTCCATCATAATTATTTGTATCCCACTTTGTTTCAATTTTCTCTTTTAGCAATTGTACTTGTTACTATGTAATTTACTCATTCATCTTTTTTTTTTTTATTTTTTGTCTTTCCCAACAGAGTATGCTTCATTATGACAGAGAAAATTTGATGTTTTTTTCACTATATCTCTAATATTTAGAAGCAGTGTCTGACACAGAATAGATGTTCAATAGATGCTTATTAAATAAATATATGAGAATAGTCTTGAGAGTCCCTTGGACTGCAAGGAGATCCAACCAGTCCATTCGAAAGGAGATCAATCCTGGGTGTTCATTGGAGGGACTGATGCTAAAGCTGAAACTCCAATACTTTGGCCACCTCATGAGAAGAGTTGACTCACTGGAAAAGACTCTGATGTTGGGAAAGATTGGGGGCGGGAGGAGAAGGGGACGACAGAGAATGAGATGGCTGGATGGCATCACTGACTCGATGGACATGAGTTTGAGTGAACTCCAGGAGCTGGTGATGGACAGGGAGGCCTGGCGTGCTGTGATTCATGGGGTCACAAAGAGTCGGACATGACTGAACTAACTAACTAATGTATATAGCAGAGATTCAGGGTTACAGAAATAAGAATCACTACTGAGTATTTATTCTTCTGTGCTGTGAAAGTTACTACAAAAGAAGTATGAATATGTATGTTGTTGTTGTTTAGTTTCTAAGCCATGTCTAACTCTTTGTGACCCCATGGCTGCAGCCTACCAGTCTCCTCTGTCCATGGCATTTCCCAGACAAGAATACTGGAGTGGCTTGCCATTTCCTTCTCCAGGGGGTCATCTTGACTCAGGAATTGAACTTGCGTCTCTTTAATTGGCAGGCAGATTCTTTACCACTTAGCCACCATATTTTCTGCTAAATCAGAGGCCCTTTCAACTTGGAGGAGTGTGAGAGCAATACATCAGGTATGAATCCCTGTCCCAAAGTCTACACCAATTTCTTCCCAAGCCAGAATTCCAGCTAAAAGTTGATATGGTGACAGTTCTAAAACTGAACTTTAACAAATATTGGCATTCTTTTCATGAAAGAATGTGTTTCCCAACTTTTCTTCTATTTTCTCTAAAAAACTTACTCAATTTTAACCCTGGCCAAAGACTCATTTTATTTGGCTTTGATGCTTCTAATTGGAATTATTCTCTCCACTGAAGGATTTGCAAATATATACATGGTCAACCTTGTGCATAATATTGTGATTTTGCCACCTCATGTTCTCTTAGCTTCCAGAAATTCATACAAAATATTTCTACCAGAATATATAAAATTAACTCCCTTGGCTTTCAAACAATTTCAATTAAAATCAGCAACACACTATGCTAGATTTCTTAATCTTAAAAATTACTATTTTCAGTGGGATTTTTAAAAGTCATCTATCTTGACTGGTATTTTTTTTAGATGCCTTAACTTATATAATGGCAACCCACTCCAGTATTCTTGCCTGGAGAATCCCATGGACAGAGAAGCCTGGCACTCTACAGTCCATGGGGTCGCAAGAGTTGAATGCTGCCAGGCCTCCCAGTCCATCACCAACTCACAGAGTTTACTCAAAATCATGTCCATCGAGTCAGTGATGCCATCCAACCATCTTATCCTCTATCATCCCCTTCTCCTCCTGCCTTCAATCTTGCACAGAATCAGGGTCTTTTCCAGTGAGTCATTTCTTTGCATCAGGTGGCCAAAGTATTGGAGCGTCAGTTTCAGCATCAGTCCTTCCAATGAATATTTGGGACTGATTTCCTTTAGGATTGACTGGTTTGATCTCCTTGCAGTCCAAGGGACTCTCAAGAGTCTTCTCTAACACCACAGTTCAAAAGCTTTGGCGCTCAGCTTTCTTTATAGTCCAACTCTCACATCCATACATGACTACTGGAAAAACCATAACTTTGACTAGACGGACCTTTGTCAGCGAGTCCATAAAATATACACAATTGATCATTTCTCAAGTATTTGAAATATTTTTCTCTATTTATATTTTATAAATCTCTCTGTCACTTTCAAAATATTTTTATTGATAGGTAGCTTAAATCACCATCTTATTTTGACCACCAATTCTCCACCTAGAATAAGTAAATGAGTTTCCATTAATTTAATGTTAAAATTAATGTTACTGTTGAAGCCTGGCTTGGAGAATTTTGAGCATTACTTTACCAGCATGTAAGATGAGTGCGATTGTGTAGTAGTTTGAGCATTCTTTGGCATTGCCTTTCTTTGGGATTGGAAAGAAAAATGATCTTTTCCAGTCCCAGGGCCAATGCTGTTTTCCAAATTTGCTGGCATGTTGAGTGCAGCACTTTCACAGCATCATCTTTTAGGATTTGAAGTAGTTCAACTGGAATTCCTTCACCTCCACTAGCTTTGTTCATAGTGATGCTTCCTGAGGCCCTCTTCGCATTCCAGGATGTCTGGCTCTAGCTGAGTGATCACACCATCGTGATTATCTGGGTCATGAAGACCTTTTTTGTATACTTTTGTGTATTCTTGCCACCTCTTCTTAGTATATTCTGCTTCTGTTAGGTCCATACCATTTCTGTCCTTTATTGTGCCCATCTTTGCATGAAATGTTCCCTTGGTATCTCTAATTTTCTTGAAGATATTTCTAGTCTTTCCCATTCTGTTGTTTTCCTCTATTTCTTTACATTGATCGCTGAGGAAGGCTTTCTTATCTCTCCTTGCTATTCTTTGGAACTCTGCATTCAGATGCTTATATCTTTCCTTTTGTCCTTTGCTTTTCACTTCTCTTCTTTTCACAGCTATTTGTAAGGCCTCCCCGGACAGCCATTTTGTTTTTTTGCATTTCTTTTCCATGGGAATGGTCTTGATCCCTGTCTCCTGTACAATGTCACAAACCTCTGTCCATAGTTCATCAGGCACTCTGTCTAGCAGATCTAGTCCCTTAAATCTATTTCTCACTTCCACTGTATAATCATAAGGGATTTGATTTAGGTCATACCTGAATGGTCTAGTGGTTTTCCCTACTTTCTTCAATTTCAGTCTGAATTTGGCAATAAGGGGTTCATGATTTGAGCCACAGTCAATTCCTGGTCCTGTTTTTGCTGACTGAATAGAGCTTCTCCATCTTTGGCTACAAAGAATATAATCAGATTTTGGTATTGACCATCTGGTGATGTCCATGTGTAGAGTCTTCTCTTGTGTTGTTGGAAGAGGGTGTTTGCTCTGGCCAGTGCATTGTCTTGGCAAAACTCTTATTAGCATTTGCCCTGCTTCATACTGTACTCCAAGGCCAAACTTGCTTGTTACTCTAGGTATCTCTTGACTTCGTCCTTTTGCATTCCAGTCCCCTACAATAAAAAGGACATATTTCGGGGGTATTAGTTCTAGAAGGTCTTATAGGTCTTCATAGAACCGTTCAACTTCAGCCTCTTCAGCATTTCTGGTCAGGGCATAGACTTGAATTGCTGTGATATTGAATGGTTTGCCTTGGAAATGAGCAGAGATCATTCTGTCATTTTTGAGATTGCAACCAAGTTCTACATTTCAGACTCTTTTGTTGACTATGATGGCTACTCCATTTCTTCTAAGGGATTCTTACCCACAGATATAATGGTCATCTGAGTTAAAGTCACCCATTCCAGTCCATTTTAGTTGTTTGGTTGGCATTCAATATCCAGCTGCCAGGCAAAGGAGAGAAAGTGTGGAGGAGCATACAGGGAGTTTTTATGAGGTAGACTTAGACAGGACATAAATCATATCTACATTGCATCAGCCAGCATTCAGACTTCCAGCTTCTTCCTATGTCAAGAGAATCTGGAAAACCAGTACCAAAGAATAAAAGGAAACTGACTTTTTAAATTTAGCCAGTCTCTGCCACAATCTCCTCTGTTGGTCACTAATATCCATTTCCCTTTTGCCCCAAAATATAGAACTAATTCATCCACTCTCCTAAAATCCTACATAGTCATTGAATTCAGGTTGATGGCTAGTATCTTCTAGTAATATTAATACAAAAGCTCTCCATTAAATTCAAACGTGGGTCTTATGAATATAAAACAACATATTTCCATCTTAAACTCCCAAACCATATACATACCCACTTTACTAAGGTAGTGAAAAAATAAATAAAACTTTCCATTCAGAAAAGGAAAATAGCGACTATAGCAAGAATTTGTCAGTTCAGTCAGTTAGTTGTGTCCGACTCTTTGTGACTCTATGGACTGTAGTATGCAGGCTTCCCTGTCCTTTACCAACTCCTGGAGCTTGCTTAAACTCATGTCCATCGAGTCGGTGATGTCATCCAACCATCTCATTCCCTGTCATCCCCTTCTCCTCCTACCTTCAGTCTTTCCCAACATCATGGTCTTTTCCAGTGGGTCAGTTCTTCATATCATGTGGCCAAAGTATTGCAGTTTCAGCTTAGCATCAGTCCTTCCAATGAATATTCAGGATTGATTTCCTTTAGGATTGACTGGTTGGATCTCCTTTCAGTCCAAGGGACTCGCAAGAGTCTTCTTCAACACCACAGTTCAAAAGCATCAATTCTTCAGTGCTCAGCTTTCTTTATAGTCCAGCTGTCACATCCATTCATGACTACTGGAAAAGCCATATCTTTGACTAAAAGGACCTTTGCTGGCAAAGTAACATCTCAGCTTTTTAATATGCTGTCTAGGTTGGTCATAGCTTTTCTTCCAAGGAGCAAGTGTCTTTTAATTTCATGGCTGAAGTAATCATCTGGAGTGATTTGGGAGCCCAAGAAAATAAAGCCTGTCACTGTTTCCACTGTTTCCCTACCTATCTGCCATGAAGTGATGGGACCGGATGCCATGATCTTCTATTTTTGAGTGTTGAGCTTTGAGCCAGCTTTTTCACTCTCCTCTTTCACTTTCATCAAGAAGCTCTTTAGTTCTTCTTCACTTTCTGCCATAAGGGTGGTGTCAACCACATATCTGAGGTTATTGATATTTCTCCTGGAAATCTTGATTCCTCTTGTGCTTCATCCAGCCCAGCATTTCATATGATGTACTCTGCATATAAGTTAAACAAACAGGGTGACAATAAACAGCCTTGACATACTCCTTTCCCAATTTGGAAGCAGTCTGTTTTTCCATACCCAGTTCTAACTGTTCCTTCTTGATCTGTATACAGATTTCTTGGGAAGCAGGTAAGATGGTCTGGTATTCCCATTTCTTGAAGAATTTTCCACAGTTTGTTGTGATCTACACAGTCAAATGCTTTGGTGTAATCAATAGAGCAGAAATAGATGTTTTGCTGGAATTCTCTTGCTTTTTCTATGATCCAGTGGATGCTGGCAGTTTGATCTCTGGCTCTTCTGCCTTTTCTAAATACAGCCTGAACATCTGGAATTAATGATTCACATACCGTTTAAGCATGGCTTGGAGAATTTGGGGGATTACTTTGCTAGCATGTGAGATGAATGCAATTGTGTGGTAGTTAGAACATTCTTTAGCACTGCTTTTCTTTGGGATTGGAATAAAAACAGACCTTTTCCAGTCTTGTGATCTCCAAATTTGCTGGCATGTAGAGTGCAGCACTTTCACAGCATCATCTTTTAGTAGTTTTACTGGAGTTCCATCACCTCCACTAGCTTTGTTCATAGTGATGCTTCTTAAGGCCCACTTGCCCTCACATTCCAGGATGTCTTGTTCTAGGTGAGTGATCACACCATCGCAGTTATCTGTGTTATGAAGATCTTTTTTGTAAAGGTCTTCTGTGTAATCTTGCCACCTCTTCTTAATATCACCTGCTTCTGTTAGGTCCATATCATTTCTGTCTTTCATTGTACCCATCTTTGCATGAAATGTTCCCTTGATATCTCTAATTTTCTTGAAGAGATCTCTAGTCTTTCCTATTCTATTATTTTCCTCTAATTCTTTGCATTGATCCATGAGGAAGGCTATCTTATCTCTCCTTGCTTTTCTATGGAACTCTGCATTCAGTTGGGTATATCTTTCCTTTTATCCTTTGCCTTTAGCTTCCACTCCTCTAAAGTTCTATCCAGTCATTTCATTCAGCTTTATGTTTAGTATCTTCTAGTGACATTAATTAAAAAATTAATACAAAATATTAATACAAATCCTTGCCTTAGAAGCTAAAGGCAAGAATTTATGAATCCGTGCAAAGCAGACATTTTGAACAGCCCCTACACATGAGGAGGTGCACATTGCCTGATGAGGCTTAGAGTTTAATTTCTGGGAATACCTCCTTTATCCATTTTTCCCCTGGTTCCTTCCTCCATCCTTTGAAAAATCCCTGATCACCATAGCCATACCTGAAGTTGATGTGAGATCAGGCCCTCCATTGGGGGTGCAGAAGATTTGGAAGTCTGATTACTGCTTTAGTGAGAAGGCCACATTCTTAATCTGATATTTATCATAGGCCATTAGATTGTCCAAAGCTGCTGCTGCTGCTAAGTCACTTCAGTCGTGTCCGACTCTGTGTGACCCCATAGACGGAAGCCCAACCAGGCTCCCCCGTCCCTGGGATTCTCCAGGCAAGAACACTGGAGTGGGTTGCCATTTCCTTCTCCAATGTGTCAAAGTGGAAAGTGAAAAGTGAAAGTGAAGTCGCTCAGTCGTGTCCGACCCTTAGCGACCCCACGGACTGCAGCCTACCAGGCTCCTCCATCCATGGGATTTTCTAGGCAATAGTACTGGAGTGGCTTGCCATTGCCTTCTCCCTGTCCAAAGCTACCTCAATTTAATTTCCTATTTTTGTAAGTATAATGGCAGCTTTTTTCCCATTCCTTTAAACTCCCAAATTTCTGTGCTTTCTTCATTTTCTTTGATTTCTTGATCTAGGCCTGGAAGTAAGATATATCATTTCCATTCACAATCTATGGGCCAGTGAGCCAGATGTCAGTCATGTGGCCCTACCCAAATTCATGCAAGGCTTAGGAATGAAGTCTAGTTGAGGACTCATCAGAAAGGAAACCAGTTTGGTAAGCAGTCAGCTGATTTCTGCTACAACTATTCAATTTAAAGGATTGTTACAGTTTGGAGGGTAAAGATTTTTGTTTTCTTTTGTTTTAAAGTTTCCTGATAGAAAGACAATGATGACAAGAAAATCTTAGAACTTCTGCCAAATACATTGTAATGTTCCCGAGGATTCCTATTCTGCAAACTTTTGCTCTAATAGTAATAGCTTTATTTTTAAAACTGAAAAATACAACACAAATAGTATAGTTTTGAAGTAATAAAAGACTCATTCTGCCCTGTCTTTCTTTGGCTTGGTTTTAGAATCATGGGCCTTGAGTCTGCTTCTTGTCTGTTTTCCCCAGTATATTCTTAGTTCATGAAAGCCAGTTTTCATTGTTGTATACCCATGCTAATCTGGGGAGTTGTTCAAGACTCAGGGGAGTAGAAGAGAGTATGAATGCATTCTTATGAATTTTTAAGACATCATAATACCACTGTGATCAACTGTCCCTAGTGAAATATTTAAGCATTAGAAGAAACATGTTTCCAAGACAGTATGAGTTATTCTTTGGTGAAAGTACAAATTAATCAAGTCAAATTATCTTTTTAATTTATGTATGAATGACTAGTATATGGAATTTTTTCCTGCAGAAGTCCAAGAACAATCTTAGAATGAGATAAAAGGCTGCAGGGTGTTATTTCCAAGATAGGTTTTCCCATTAGAGCACTATAGATTCTGGCTCCTTTTAGTAGTCCAGCTACAATTCATGAAGGGATAAAAATGTGAGCTTACTGGGAGACCCTGCAAACAAGTAGTTTTTTCCTTGTGAGCAGGAACTAAAATATGACCAGCCTAAATATCTCTAAAAATTCCTTGATGGAGGCTTCTAGGACAAATCAACAAGTAGTAAAATTTGTCTAGGCTTCCCAGGTGGCGCTAATGGTAGAGAACCTGTTTGCCAATGAAGAAGACTTAAGAGACAGGTTCGATCCCTGCATTGGGAAGATCCCCTGGAATAGGAAATGGCAACCTATTCCAGTACTCTTGCCTGGAGAAGCCTATGGACAGAGGAACCAGGCGGGCTATGGTCCATAGGGTTGCAAAGAGTCAGACACAACTGAAGCAACTTAGCTCTTTAAAAATAATAACTTTGACAATTACCTGTAGCTTTCACTTCTAATTATTATTTTACTTTCATCATCATTAGTTTTAATCTCTAGTAGATGATCTGTGTAAAGCTAAGGCTTGACTTCATTGTGAATAACTTTCAAGGTTATTGACACCTTGTTACAGACTGAAAGAGTCTGTCCCTTCAAAATTCATATTGAGCTGAAATCCTAATCCCCAATATGATGGTATTATGTGAGGACTTTGAGA
Organism: Moschus berezovskii; assembly: GCF_049115385.1. NCBI lineage: Eukaryota > Metazoa > Chordata > Mammalia > Artiodactyla > Moschidae > Moschus > Moschus berezovskii. Next base: position 47,776,503 of record NC_142463.1, on the reverse strand, counting down.
GGTGATTAGATCATGGGAGTGGAACTTTGATAAATGAGATACATTGGGCTTCCCACATGGTGCCAGTTGCAAATGCAGGAGGTGCATAAGAGATGCTGGTTTGATCCCTGGGTAGGGAAGATCCCCTTGGGGAGGGCACTGCAACACACTCCAGTACTCTTCCCTGGAGAATTCCATGGACAGAGGAGCCTGGCAGGCTGCAGTCCATAGGGTCCCAAAGAGTCGGATAGGACTGAAATGTCTTAGCACACAAGCACATGCCCTACTAAAGAAACTAAGAAGAGCTGTCTTGCCCCTTCTGGTAAGAGAAGACACAGCAAGAAAACTACAGTCTGTGGACCAGAAGGCAGCGAGATCTCAGCACCTTAATATAAGAGTTTTCAATCTCCAGAACTGTGAGCCATAAATGATGTTTGTATCAGACACCCAGTCTATAACTACATACACCCATATGAGCGAGGCTTTTGTCTGTAGACAGCTCCTTGCATTCTTCTGGAATGCAAGGAAAACCTCTTTGGTATTGATGTGAAGACACAGTACTTTTCATGCTTCTGCCCTCTTGGAAAACACACGTTTTCTTTCTCAGCTACTCAGCGATTTATATTTTCTCTTTGTTTTTCTCAGAATAACAAAAGAGTCAGTATTCTTTAATATATATATATGTATAATGCCTACTAGAACCACTTCAACAAATTTCTATCACCACATTACAAGTTGGATAAAATTTTATAGCGTCTTAATTGAGCAATTTGTCTTGCTAAATATGAAAAAGTGAAGAGTTTTATTTCTTTGACTAACATGAACTTGGGAACTAGAGTCAGGGTTAAGTTTTTTTGTTTGTTTTTTCCTTTGACTCATTAAAGCTTGAATTCTATCATCCATTTAATTTTATCCTCATTATACATTTTATTTTTACTAGTTACCACAGACTTAATGATTCTAAATATATAGTCTGTCAGCTCAGGACATCTTCAATAAGCATTTTTTTTAACCTTGATTATGGTGCATAAAACCTTTAGAGAATTACACAAAGCCTATACTATTCATTCCATTTTTAATTCATCCCTTCAAATTAATGGTTTCTATTAATTAGACAACAAAAACTGAAAAGGGAAAAAATTGAAGGTGCAGTATTTTTCATCTAAAGGTACACTGCTGTAAGAGATGTTAAACAGTTGAGCCAGATTTTAATGAATTCTGAGATAAGTTTTAATTAGGGTTGACATATGAACTGAATAGTTCTACAGTACCCTATACATGAAGGGTTCTTTTAAAAACTAAAACCTAGAATTATTATATGTAATTAGTGTTACAAATGAAAAGGTATGAATGGCACATTTTTGGTGCCAGGAAAATATTAATTCAGACCTCATTCCTAATAAGCTTCCAGTTCACACTAGCTGCCATTTGCCGTATTTCATGAAAGTTAACATTTAGACATCTAGTCCCTGAACAAAAAGTACAAGGACATTAAGCTTCTGCTGCTGTTTAGTTGCTCAGGCATGTCTGACTCTGCAACACCATGGACTGTAGACCTCCAGGCTCCTCTGTCTATGAGATTTCCCAGGCAAGAATACTGGAGTGGGTTGCCATTTCCTTCTCCAGGGGATCTTCTTGACCCAGGGCTTGAACCCAAGGGTCCTACCTTGCCGGTGGATTCTTTACCACTGAGCCACCTGGGAAGCCCCCAAGGGCCATGTATCTGTTGTCTTTGCGCTTGTAATTTCTCTAATTAATTTAATTCTAGATCAATGTGATTTTTTAACTGTTGTTCTTTAAAATATTCCACACATGCCAACTGGCAGATCCAGTCTAATCTGAAAGATGGTGAAGAATTTCAACAACTGCACAGTTCAGGTAAACTTAATAGACAATAATGCAGCAAATGTACCAACTGTGCCAACTTCTATTAGAGCACATGTCTTGTTAGTTAGCCAACAAATAAATGACTCACTTTAAAGGAGAAATTTATCTGGCCCACTGGACAATGAGGTAGAATTCCTGTAACTCATCTAATTCAGTACTGAAGAGACAGAATGAGGTTATTTTAAAATACTGCTCTACCCCACACTTTAGAAAGTATTCAGACAAACATTCAAAACTGCTTTCAAGGACACCTAATAACTTTATGTCACTGAAAATCACAAAATATGGTTCTTGACAAAAGCACTTTTTAATTTCTATCAAAATTAACAACTTGAAAAAGTACATGCAAAAGTATCTTGTTGAAGGAATAAAAGGTCTCCTGGCAGACTTTATGATAGTGACAAAAATGTGACCTTGAAGAATTTCAAGTCAGTTTTAAGAAACTACAGATTAGATTAAAGTATCACCAGAAACATCATTATCAACATCAGTATTATAATACAGATAATAATGTACATAGGGCTTCCCTGATAGCTCAGTTGGTAAAGAATCCACCTGCAATTCAGGAGACCCCAGACTTCCTGGGTTGGGAAGATCTGCTGGAGAAGGGATAATCTACCCACTGCAGTATTCTTGGGCTTCCTTTGTGACTCAGCTGGTAAAGAATCTGCCTGCAATGCCAGAGACCTGGGTTCGATCCCTGCGTTGGGAAGATCCCCTGGAGAATGGAAAGGATACCGACTTTGGTATTCTGGCCTAGAGAATTTCATGGACTATCCCCATGAGGTCGCAAAGAGTGGGACACAACTGAGCGACTTTCACTTTCATTCTCTGAGCTACACCACTTCATGGGCACTATAAAAAAATAAGGATCCTGTCCTATTGAAACAAATCAGGCTATGGTTAGTATTAATCTATATCAAGGGTCAGTACACTTTTTCTCTGAAGAGTCAAACAGTAAGCATTCTAGGCAAAAAGCTACGTTGCAACTACTCAACTTTGCCATTGTAGCATGAGAGCAGCAATAGGCCATAGATAAATGATTTGATGTGACCCTGTTTCAATAAAACTTTATTTATGTACACAAATTACTCTGTATAATTTTTTCTTTGTAATATATTCTTCTCTTGATTTTTTCCTAACCATTAAAAAATTTAAAAATCATTCTTAATCTGTGGGCTGTTCAGAAACAGGTGGTACCCTGGATTTGGTCCATGGAACAAGATTTGATCTATGGGACATAGCTTTCCTGGTACAGGCTCACTTTATATCTATTGACCCAACCTAATTATTGTTTCCCCTTTCAATCTCATACCTTTTGTTATAAACAATAAATTATATGGTCACCCTAGCTACAGTGAAAATCTATCCAAATTATATGGTCACCCTAGCTACAGTTAACATTTATCCAAACAAAACCCAATGAAACATGCAAAATACCAGTTTTACAGCAGAAATACATTTAAAAAATATTTTACCTATAAATGTCAATAAATCAGCATTATTAAAAGTAAATGTTATTTGATGTCTGACTTACATTTGAAGTGTGCATTTGAAGGCATAGTTGAGTAAATAAATGAAAGTATTAGACAGCTAAAGAAAGGATCCACAGTCTGAGATTACTATATACCACAGATAACAGTCTTATCTGAAAGGAGCTGAAGAACAAGGAGAAATGAAACATAAATTAAGCCAAGCTTCTATTTTTATATTGATAGACTATTATTTATAAACACCATGTTCTGACACAGATCAAGCAGTCCTATTTAATATTGAAAAGCATCACTGTAGATAAGGTAAAATTTGACATGTTAGGCTAAAAGAAAATAAAAATTTTGGCCTGAAAGTTTTTAGTGAGTTAAATGAGTTAAAAATGAAATATTTAATAAACATAACAGAAAGTAAGCTTTTTTGAAAGTCTCACACATCAAGAGTTATTGTCTCAAGACTGCATAATTAGTCCAACTCTGATTTTTGGGAGTTGGTGATGGACAGGGAGGCCTGGAGTGCTGTGATTCACGGGGTCGCGGAGAGTCGGACACGACTGAGAGACTGATCTGATCTGATCTGATAAAAATGATATTTCTTCCAGTCTCAATTTCCTGTAATTACATTTGCTGATTTGACTCAAAGTACTACTGAATTTTCCATAGAAAGGTTTTTCATTTGTCGCTAAAAATGACTAATAATAATGACAACATATGACAAAAACAATAATGACAGCATAAACTTTAGGATGATAGCCGTAATTTCATCAGGAGGATGCACAATTTAAAGAACCTATTTTTTTTTCTTTCAGATCAAAGGTTAAAATGTACCATAGCCGATAAAAGCAATACTTACTTTAAGGAAAAGCATGCTATGTGGTCTTGGAACCTATAGTAAAAACTCATGGGCAACCCCATGAGGTATCATGAAAACGCCATAATTCACCCTTCCTCCCTGGTGTTCAGACCGGTATAACTCTCTGTAAAGTGGTTTACTGTTAACAACAAAAATGTCTTAGCTTCACTTCCACATTCTTTATTTATTTTTTCTCTTCACAGTAACAACAGGCTCCACTGATATATACCATACTGAGAACAGTCTGAAGAACCCAGCATAATTCAAAATCATCAAATACCAAGAGGATTAAAAAACAGAGCTCCTTGTACAAACTACAGTCCATTAATTCTATGACTTTATCATCTTCTGACTGCTAATTACCCTATGTTTTAAGAAAATCATTATTAACGACAATGGAACTAATCACATTTGCCTTCATATAATTATCATATTGTGATGAAAAGACAGATAAAAATATAAACTGACAAAACAATAAAAGAAAATAACAGTAAATGAGAGAGTGAGATTTATAACTTAATCAAAAAGACATGGAAAGAATGTGTAGGGCACAAAAATAGTATCCAGATAACTCACGTGGGTCAGTGGTAAAGAATCAACCTACCAACTCAGGAGACACAAGAGACACAAGTTCCATCCCTGGGAACGGAAAGAGCCCCTGGAATAGGAAGTGGCAACCCACTCCAGTATTCTTGCCTGGAGAATTTTATGAACAGGGGAGCCTGGCAGACTAGAATCCATGGGGTCACAAAGAGCTGGACACGACTGAGTGACTGAGCACACACAACTCATTCCATAGCTAAGAATAATTCACACTAAAATTACCATTTCGCCCACTTCAAATCTTTCTACATTCCACTGAAGTACCCAGATATTGATTTCTATTCCCTACACAACAAATGTTGCCCTTTCATTGATTTCCTAGTGTGATGAATAGGCACAGAAGATGCACTTGAAAAAGTGTTTTCACTAGAATCTAGCCTCAGTGAATGTTACTTCCTTCTTGGATGCAGTGTTAGGTGTTAAAAATATTTATACCTGGTATCAGAAGGATTATACTGACTGCACTACTTAAAATATACTGACAGCACTACTTACATAAGCAAATATCTTTTTACATTTTTATTCCATAAAAATGACAGTTAAATTCAACATTAAAGTCAAGTTTAACAAAATGAAAATTTCAAAGTTTACAATGCACATATTTCATTAATAAAATTTTAGAACACGTCTGTTTGATGACTTCTTGGAGTATTTTTACATAACAGTTCCAGTTATCAAAACAGTGACTACTTTTTTCTTGAAGTGCAAAGACTAAAAGTCTATGTTAGCTTAACAAGGACAAACAAATCTATTATCTTTTTTTGGAGTTCTTTAATTGCAAAAAAAGTATTCTTTTTCAAGAAAGAATTTGATTATCACGTAACTTCAGATGAAAACATCTACAATAAGGTGAACTTATATAGAGTAATAGTAATTAATGTTTTTGTACATTTATCAAGCTGAAGCCATCTGCTACAACTGCACACAATTCTCATATATTCCTCACAGTAAGCCTATAACATATTAAGGACTACTATTTTGCCCATTTGGCAGGTGGAGAATCTGAGGCACAAACAGATGAAATAACTTATTCATGAATGATGGGTGGAACTAAGTATGAAACAAGGGGATCTGAATCCAGAGTCAGTTGTTTTAACCATAACTCTATACTATCATCCTACATCTTATTTTTAAAATGATATGTTCACAAATCTTAAAAATTCTAGGACGTTAAAGTGACTGACTGACACGTTTCACTAAAATATACCAAAGAATGAACCATCTGTGTCAAATCTATATATGAATAGTCACTTATACATACTTATTTACATTTACTATATTTAATAGACAACAATTAATTCATTTAGGCATTGAATCTGTCAACGTCTTATTACTGAGAGCTGTCAAACAAATAGTAAGTATCTGCTATTTCTACTACACCATTTCTCTTGAGCAATGCATTCATAACTTTCATGCTCTATAGAGGTCATAGGATTTTAGGAAAGTCACTTGTTCTATCTGTTGAATCTATTGTTGATATCAGGAAACTATTGACTGAACCTGTATAAAAATGATAGGGTTACTACTTCAGCAATGCTCTCATTATGTGTGACTTTTCAAGTCAACATCTACAGAGAATACAAGCAATAAGGTACATTCACTTACAAGATTTCAGGTTGAATAGGATTTCAGGAAGAATAGGATTCAGTAGGGTCACTGAATTTACATTCCAGTATCAATAACTTGAATAGGAGAACTTGTATTTTAACCTTTATTGAGGAATCAAATCTAAAAAGATTCTAAATTTGAAATATGGCACAAATATCTAACCTATGAATCTCATAAACTCTTGTGTAATCGTGACCTTTGGTAAAAGTATAATTTTAAGGCAAGATATTGCATTAAAGTATCATTCAAATGGTTCAATCCTTTTTGTAGTCTCATTTTAGTGCTTTTTTAAAAAAGTAAAAAAAAAAAAATAGAAAGGTTTTTCCACGAGAGACTCCAGGAAGGAAGGCAGCCCTGCCAATAACTTGATTTTAGCCCAGTGAGACCTACTTGGTCTTCTGAGCCCAGAACTGTAAGGAAACAAATTTGCATTGTTTTAAGCTGTTAAAACCATGGGGAAAATTTGATAGGGAAGAAGAACTAAAGAGCCTCTTGATGAGGGTGAAAAAGGACAGTGAAAAAGCTGGCTTAAACTCAACATTCAAAAAACTAAGATTGTGGCATCGAGTCCCCTCACTTCATGGCAAATAGAAGGGGAAATAGTGGAAGCAGTGATAGAATTTATTTTCTTGGGCTCCAAATCACTGTGACCATGACTGCAGCCATGAAATTAAAAGACACTTGCTACTTGGAAGGAAAGCAATGACAAACCTAGGCAGCATATTAAAAAGCAGAGACATCACTTTACTGACAAAGGTCTGTATAGTCAAAGCTATGGTTTTCCTATTATGTACAGATGTGAGATTTGGACCATAAAGGCTGAGTGCCAAAGAATGAGAAGACTCTTGAGAGTCCCTTAGACTGCAAGGAGATCCAACCAGTCAATCCTAAAGGAAATCAACCCTGAATATTCATTGGAAGGACTGATCCTGAAGCTGAAGCTCCAATGCTTTGGTCACCTAATGGGAAGAGCTCATTGGAAAAGACCCTAATACTGGGAAAGATTGAGGGCAGGAGAAGGGGTCAACAGAAGATGGGATGGTTAGACAGCATCACTGATTCAGTTGGAGCAAACTCTGGGAGATAGAGGAGGACAGAGGAGCTTGGCCCTGGCATGCTGCCGCCCATGGGGTCACAAAAAGTCAGACATGAACTGAACAACAACAATTTGATACAGCCACAATAGGAAACTAATACAACATCCAGTTTCATTCTCTTTCTGCCATCCTATCCCTTCTATATCTATATATTAATATAGAGAGAAAGGAGAGAAAGAAAAGATGTGAGAGAGAGAAAGAGAGAGAGAAACTATGGAACTGTGAGTTTTCATAGTAGGGAATATATTAATACACGCCCTTATTGATTATATTTTAGATTCCAACATCAGCTTCTTCTGCTTTTCTCTGCTAGAAAATATTCAATCTTAAAAGTGATCTTGAAAGAATTAAATAGGCTTTAGAAGTTAAAGTTAATAAAGGTTTCTTATAGATTAATTAACTATACAAATAGAGAGCAGAGTGCAAATCAGTTTGGTGCTGCTGCAGGATGCTATTAAGGAGAAAATATTGCTGTCATTTTCACTAGAATGAGATATAATTTTCTTTTTGTCTGCTCATTCAGCTTTTAATACATAGAAATTCAGACACCATTGTGTTTGAATAATAACTTAATGCTTTACCTAAAAATACAATAATGGGAAATTCTGATAAATTAAACCAATATCTACTGAAATTAGAGTTTAAAAAAAATGCTCTCATGTGATAATTACAAAATAAGCTGTTGCTAGCAGTAAACTTTACCTATTATATCATAAGGGCAATTAATGGTCCTGCTGAAATAATTTTATAGCTATAAAATGTAATAGCAATTTTTTTTTACCCAATAAGAACATTTTCCTCAAATGAAAAAAATTAGTCCAACATGCTGGTCTCCTTATTTTATTTCTAGCCAAAAGACTAGTCAATTAATAATTATGTGTTGCCTGATTAAGATTTCTTAATCTTTCATTCCTGAACTGAATTTCAATTTATATCAGTACCTTGAAACAGTAACGATATTTTCTTTTCTCATGGCAAATTTGATTAATAAGAATATGAGGTATAAAATGACAATGATGTTAGTACAATTTGCATTGTTAGGCCTTCAAGTGCAGTGCTTTTGAAATAAGACCTATAGAAATTTTATTGTAACTTCATAAGCAGTTCAATGAGCTCTTTACCATTTGTGATCTTCTGCCTATTATTTGATTGGATTGTTTTCATGCTGTTAAGTATCATGAGCTGTTTGTAAGTTTTGGAGACAAATCTCTTGTCAGTCTCATCGTTTGTAAATATCTTCTCCCATTCTATGGGCTGTCTTTTCATTTTGTTTATGGTTTCCTTTGCTATGCAAAAGCTTTTGAGTTTAATTAGGTCCCATTTGTTTATTTTTGCTTTTATTTCCATTACTGTAAGAGATGGATCCAAAAAAATATGACTGCAATTTATGTCAAATAGTGCCCTGCCTATATTTTCCTCTAGGAATTTTATAGCATCTAGTCTAACATTTAGGTCTTTAATCCATTTTGTGTGTGTTTTTGTGTAGGGTGTTACAGAATGTCTTAATTTCATTCTTTTACATGCAGTTCTCCAGTTTTCCCAGCACCACTTATTGAGGAGACTGTCTTCCCTCCACTGTATATTCTTGCCTCCTTTGTCACAGATTATTGACCATAATGCATGGCTTTGCTTCTGGGTTTTTTATTCTTTTCCATTGATCTAGATTTCTGTTTTTGTGCCAGTACTACATTGTTTTGATTGATGACTGTAACTTTGCAGTATAGTCTGAAGCCAGGGAACCTAATTCTTTCTGCTCTGTTTTTCTTTCTCAAGATTTGGTTGGACATTTGGGGTCGTTTGTGTTTCTATAAAAATTTGAAAAGATTTTGTTCCATTTCTGCAAAAAATACATTTGTGAATGTCCACAGCTAACTTATAATTTCAATATGGTTTCAATAATCTTAAGGAAAAAAAAACAGCTCATATAGACTAGAATTATTGCCATAAAGTTTAGTCTTAAAGCCTTCTAATGTTTACTCTCTGCATCAGTTCAGTTCAGTCGCTCAGTCATGTCCGACTCTTTGCAACCCCATGAATCACAGCACGCCAGGCCTCCCTGTCCATCACCAACTCCCGGACTTCACTCAAACTCAGGTCCATCGAGTCGGTGATGTCATCCAGCCATCTCATTCTGTCGTCCCCTTCTCCTCCTGCCGCCAATCCCTCCCAGCATCAGAGTCTTTTCCAGTGAGTCAACTATTCGCATGAGGTGGCCAAAGGATTGGAGTTTCAGCTTTATCATCAGTCCTTCCAATGAACACCCAGGATTGATCTCCTTTAGAATGGACTGGTTGGATCTCCTTGCAGTCCAAGGGACTCTCAAGATGCTTCTCCAGCACCACAGTTCAAAAGCATCAATTCTTCGGCAATCAGCTTTCTTCACAGTCCAACTCTCACATCCATACATGACCACGGGAAAAACCATAGCCTTGGCTAGATGGACCTTGGTTGGCAAAGTAATGTCTCTGCGTTTTAATATGCTATCTAGGTTGGTTATAACTTTCCTTCCAAGGAGTAAGCGTCTTTTAATTTCAAGGCTGCAATCAGCATCCACAGTGATTTTGGAGCCCAAAAAAATAAAGTCTGACACTGTCCACTGTTTCTCCATCTATGTCCCATGAAGTGATGGACCAGATGCCATGATCTTAGTTTTCTGAATGTTGAGCTTTAAGCCAACTTTTTCACTCTCCTTTTTTACTTTCATCAAGAGACTTTTGAGTTCCTCTTCGCTTTCTGCCATAAGGGTGGTGTCATCTGCATATCTGAGGTTATTGATATTTCTCTGGGCAATCTTGACTCCAGCTTGTGCTTCTTCCAGCCAGAGTTTCTCATGATGTACTCTGCATATAAGTTAAATAAGCAGGATGACAATATACAGTCTTGACGTACTCCTTTTCCTATTTGGAACCAGTCTGTTGTTCCATGCCCAGTTCTAACTGTTGCTTCCTGACCTGCCTAGTTGGTGCCTTTTTTGGTAAACACATTTAGGTAACAAATGGTTAAAACCAGATGAATAAAAGCCAAAAGTGCCTTTTTTCTAGAATGGAATACTTGCAAAGGAGTTATGTTGATAATATAAGATTTTAGAATTTTCAGTCTCCTTTTCTCCTAATAATTTTTCCAGCCACTCTTCAGTTATAGTAATTTCCTTTAAACTATTTTGATTTAAAATATTTTATTGTAATTAAATTCTTTCTTTTCTAGATATCAGAATCTTTTAGTAGATGCTCATTCTTTTATGAGAGTTTTAACTTTTGAGATTATTAACCTTTAAAAATGCTTAAGCATTAAAATACTGATATACCTCTACATGACTTTCAGAATGAGCAAAATCTAAAACACTGGCAACCAAATATCAGCAAAAATGTGGAAAAACAAACTCTTATTTATTACTGATGAGAATGTATTAGTACAGAGACTTTGGAAGAGAATCTAGAAGTTTCATAGAAAATGAAACATATTTTTAACATAGCATCTACAACTAAGCTTTGGTGTTTACTTGAAGGAACTAAAAACATGTGTACACAAAACCCTGCATGTGGATGTTACAGCAGTTTTACTCATCATTGCCAAAACTTGGAAGCAACCAAGATATTCTTCAGTATGTGAATGGATAAATAAACTGTGGTACATCCAGACAGTGAAATAGTATTCATCATTGAAAAGAAATAAGTTACTAAGCTATGCAAAGATATGGAAGAAAGTGAAATTCATATTAGTGAGTTAAGGAAGCCAATGTGTAAAGGCTACATACTATGATTCTAATTATATGACATTCTGGAAAAGGCAGAGCTATGAAGATAGTAAGAGAATCAGTGGTTGTTAAGGGTTAGGAGAGAGGGACAGAGGAACTATGAGAACACAGAGAATCTTTAAGGCAGTGAAACTATCCTATATGATACTGCATGGTGGATACATGTCATACATTTGTCCAAATCCACAGAACGTACAACACCAATAGTGAACCTTAATGTAAGTTATGTACATTGAGTGGTGATCATGTGTCACTGTAGGTTCATTTGTTATAATAAATGTACCACTGTGGCACAAGACATCAATAATGGGAGAAGTTGGGGGATAGGTCAGGGAAAGATAGGGTTTATAGGAACTCTCTGTACTTTCTGCTCAGTTTTGCTGTGAATCTAAAACTGCTCTAAAAAATAACATTAATTTTAAAAATGTCTTAAGCAGCAATATGACCATCCAGTTCAAAAATGGTAGCAGTTGGCCAGTTTCTGAGTTTCTGGGCTTGCTGGGTCCCAGCCACTCAGCCTATGTTGACTGGTCCAGGATGAAGTGGATTCAGTTTGTAGTTGGAAAGTTCTCACCTACTTGGTTAAACTTCCCCTGACGGGAGTGAGAATGCTAAATGAAATTGCACCAAACAGAGCATGAGAGACCCAAGCTCGCTGCCCACTTCCATCTCTACATCAAGCTTGAACCCTTTCTCTGGGGAGACGATAATCTTTCTATTCTGTAAGCCTTATGAAAATTAGCTTCCATCTGGCTATGAAGATGATTAAAGAACCCTGTACTACTATCAAGGTACCACAGGCAAAGACGGTGGTTTGGACCTTTACTCTGCACATGAGACCAGAAGGGTGTATAGGATCTTAAGTATCATTTATTAGTATCAAATTATGACCATTTCTTTGCTTGTGGCAGAACATATCTTAAACAAATAACTTATATCTTTAAAACACATCGCCAAATTTAACTAATTTTTTTATTCATTTTAATAATAGATGCAGGTCATTGATATTGCCCCTTGTTAAACCCCCTATTTCTTAGGGACCCTATATGAACTTTGAAAGTATTATAGATCATTTACTTAATATATTAAATACTTCCACAATGTGAAATTATTAATGTATTCTAATTTAAAGAAAAGTAATTTTGTCATTATTTAGCTGGTATTGTTAATACCATAATGTGCCATGAAGGTACTTTTCTAGTTAGAGAGTAGTATCTTCAATGATGTGTTCTTTCCTAACAAAGTTGGTTGCATTCCCTCAACTCAACTAGTGTGGAAGCCAAAGAAATATAATGTATTATTTATAATACAGAGTAATTTCCTAACAGTACTATAAATGTAGGACACCAATGATTGGTTTAATTCATTTTCAATGCCAGTGTTCTTCGAAGAAATATTTAACCAGTGCATTCCCATGTCATTCAAACACTATACTATCAATTGCTTCAATGCCAAATATTCTGATAGGATATCAAGTAACTATAAACAAAGGCAAATCAGAAAAAATAAAATCAATTATCTAATTTTTAAAGTAAATATCTTTATATTTATATATATCTTTATATTAAACTATTGTTAAAAAGCAAGCAACCGGATCGCATAACACACATGCACACACACATACATGCAATATGTTAAAGGAAGACTTCCCTGATGGTTCAATGGGTAAAGAATCTTCCTGCAATGCAGGAGTCACAGGAGATATGGGTTTGTTGCCTGGGTTGGGAAGATTCCCCTAGAGAAGAAAATGGCAACGCACTCCAGTATTCTTGCCTGGGAAATTCCATGGACAGAAGAGCCTGACAAGTTACAGTCCAAAGGGTCACAGAGAGTCATACACAACTGAGCAACTAAGCACACACACACAGTGTTTATTATAGTGTTTAAACTAAAAGGAATGCAAGCAAATGAAATTGCAAATATGGCTACCTAGATTCTCAATGCACCTATCTCACACACTAGTAAAGTAATGCTCAAAATGCTCCAAGTCAGGCTTCAGCAATATGTGAACCATGAATTTTCAGATGTTCAAGCTAGTTTTAGGAAAGGCAGAGGAACCAGAGATCCAATTGGCAACATCCCCTGGATCATTGAAAAAGCAAAAGAGTTCCAGAAAAACATCTATTTCTGCTTCATTGACTATGCCAAAGCCTTTGACTGTGTGGATCACAATAAACTGTGGAAAATTCTGAAAGAGTTGGGAATATCAGACCACCTGACCTGCCTCTTGAGAAACCTATATGCAGGTCAGGAAGCAACAGTTAGAACTGGGCATGGAACAACAGACTGGTTCTATTTAGGAAAAGGAGTACGTCAAGGTTGTATATTGTCACCCTGCTTATTTAACTTATATGCAGAGTACATCATGAGAAACTCTGGCTGGATGAAGCACAAGCTGGAATCAAGATTGCCGGGAGAAATATCAATAACCTCAGATATGCAGATGACACCACGCTTATGGCAGAAAGTGAAGAACTAAAGAGCCTCTTGATGAAATTTAAAGAGGAGAGTGAAAAAGTTGGCTTAAAGCTCAACATTCAGAAAACTAAGATCATGGCACCTGGTCCCATCACATCATGGCAAATGGATGGGGAAACAGTGGAAACAGTGGCAGACTTTATGTTTGGGGGCTTCAAAATCACTGCAGATGATGACTGCAGCTATGATATTAAAAGACGTTTACTCCTTGGAAGGAAAGTTATGACCAACCTAGACAGCATATTAAAAAGCAGAGATGTTACTTTGCCAACCAAGGTCCGTCTAGTCAAGGCTATGGTTTTTCCATTGGTCATGTATGGATGTGAGAGTTGGACTATAAAGAAAGCTGAGCACCAAAGAATCGATGCTTTTGAACTGTGGTGTTGGAGAAGACTCTTGAGAGTCCCTTGGACTGCAAGGAGATCCAACCAGTCCATCCTAAAGGAGATCAGTCCTGGGTGTTCATTGGAAGGACTGATGCTAAAGCTGAAACTCCAATACTTTGGCCACCTAATGCAAAGAGCTGACTCATTTGAAAAGACCCCAGTACTGAGAAATATTGAAGGCAGGAAGAAAAGGTGATGATAGAGGATGAGATGGTTGGATGGCATCACTGACTCAATGGACATGAGTTTGGATAAATTCCAGGAGTTGGTGATTGACAGGGAGGCCTGGCATGCTGCAGTCTATGGGGTCACAAAAAGTCTGACACGACTGAGTGACTGAACTGAACTGAGATTCTCAGTGAGTCACTGAGAAATTAAGTGAGGTATTGTGAAGACATTAATACTTTTGTGGTCATTACCCACCATAATGACCACTTCAGAAATAACTACGTAGCAGCAGATAAAAAATGTTCTTCTCAAATGAGTCTAATTTACCCTTTGACTGAATATAACAATGCAGCCATGTCACTAATTGCACCAGATATGAAACAAACAAACAAATAACCTTTCTACATATAAGTAGAAAATTAAAAGAAATACCAGTCTACAAACCAAACTACTTGTCCAAATCACAGAGGTCTGGGCACTGAGTTGCAGAGAGAGGATAAGCTAAAAACATTTTTACAGATCTTGTTTTTGCCATCAGCTTAGCTCAGTTACAGTTCAATCTAAAAGCAACTCTCTTAACAGTAATACCAGGCAATTGAGTTATAAATAGACATAAAACAGTAGGAAGTGGTATATCACCATATGTGGCTTTTACAAATTGTATGGAATGACTTCATTATTAGTACACAGTTTGCCCCATGATCATTATAAATCATTTCATTGACAGAGATAATAATAATGGCTTATGATATTATCCCTTCATCCTCTGTCACAGCTTTTCTATAAGGCTCAGCAGGTAGAGATAAAAACTAACAGATTCAAATCTTTCCTTTAGTTGCTTAGTCAGAGCAATTGGCACTCATGAAAAGTTTTATAAAAGTAAGAAACTACAGGACTCCCCAGCTCCTCAGCAAAAAAAAATGCCATTAAGAGATCAACACACATTTGTAAAAATTCTTGATCAGGATTATTTAAGTCAGTTTCAGCCATTCATTAAAAAAAAACCTTCAGCTTTACATGGTATATTGAGAGTAGAAAGGAAGGTAAAAGGCCAAACTGTATCCTCTTGGTGAACACCTACTGTGTGTCAGGTATTTCAGCATGACTTACCTCCCTTGATCCTCATAGCAACCCTAGAAGGGGTACTATTGACATTACAGAGTAATGTCAGTTTAAGAAAGGAGTAATAGTGACTAGATTGAACCTGTATCTGTTTTGTTCCAGATTCCACTTGGCAATTTCCATCCTTATCCCTAAATTAATCCACATTAATTATATTAGGAAGAAACCATGAACTTAAAGTTAACAACTAGCATTTTTCCATAGTGCTGGCATTTGTGAAGCCAGGCATCCAGTAGTTCAGTGAAGGACCACCCCTGACACTTTCAGGGTAGATTTTGAACAGAGGGTAACAGACTACTCAAGGCTCCAGGTGGTTAGATCAGTGCTTCTCAAATTGTCTGTGATGAAAAATCTTTTGTTTTGCTTGTTTTAATTTCCTATCCATTGTATACCACTACTTTGTGAAATGCAATAAAAATCAGTTACAGAAATGAAGTGAAAATCAGCAGTAAGATACAGAGAAAGTAAGCATAATTGCTTTATAATTAGATTTAGCAAGCAAACCTACTGATCACGTGCTTAAAAATAGCAGCAATGTCAAGGTGATACAAAAGCTTCTCAACACCCACACTCAACTTCTGTCTTATCTTATTGTGGATTTTTCCATATATCACATAGTAGTAACACTGAATTGTAGAACTTGATGGAAACGTATCATTTTTTTGTTTTTCCTTTATCTGGAGACAACCTCAGCCAGTGCCCAAATTTCAGAGCCTCCTAACTTCTGGGTCATTATGCTTGAAAATGTATAAGGTTTTATCAGTTTGCACAAATGCCTCTGATTAAAAGCAAACTGAATTAAAAATGAATAGAATAATTGCTTTACAATGTTCTGTTCTGCCATACAACAACATGCTGCTGCTGCTAAGTCGCTTCAGTCGTGACTGATTCTGTGTGACCCCATAGACGGCAGCCCACCAGGTTCCCCCGTCCCTGGGATTCTCCAAGCAAGAACACTGGAGTGGGTTGCCATTTCCTTCTCCAATGCATGAAAGTGAAAAGTGAAAGTGAAATTGCTCAGCTATGTCTGACTCTTCTTGACCCCATGGACTGCAGCCCACCAGGCTCCTCCGTCCATGGGATTTTCCAGGCAAGAGTACTGGAGTGGGGTGCCATCGCCTTGTCCAACAACAACATGAATCAACCATAAGTATACATATGTCCCCTCCCTCTTGAACCTTCCTCCCACTCCCTACCCCAACCCACGCCTCCAGGTGTCACAGAGCCCCGGGTTGAGCTTTCTGTGTTATACAGCAACTTCCCACTAGCTCTTTTACATATGGTACATTTTGAACGTTCTAGTTGTTTCATAACACAGCCCTATGTGTTGGCATGGCCAACATACTCTGCTTTTTTGCATCCTCCCTCTCCCTCAACCCCAGGAAATCATTAAACTGCTCTTCAGGAAAATTTTCTTTGACTGATTTGAGCAGTGGACAATTTACTATGTTTTTAATTATAAATAAAAGTGTTGAATAATCTTTGTCTTAAAATGGATCTTTAGAAATCAAGATTACACTGTCTAAGACAGGGAAACAACCCAAGTACAATAGACAGTTGGTTTAAGAAGATACGGTATAAAACCTACAACCAACAAGAATTTCATTCAGATTTGACAGAGAAATCAAAAGCTTTACAGACAAGCAAAAGTGAAGAGAATTCAGCTACCATCAAACCAGCTTTACAACAAGTGCTAAAGGAACTTCTCTAGGCAGGAAACTTAAGAGAAGAAAAAGACCTGTTAAAACAAACCCAAAACAATTAAGAAAATGGTAATAAGAACATATTTATCGATAATGACCTTAAATGTAAATGAATTAAATGTTCCAACCAAAAGACAAGAGCCGTCCATATATATGCTGTCTACAAGAGACCGACTTCAGACCTAGTGACACATATAGACTGAAAGTGAGGGAATGGAAAAGATATTTCATGTAAATGGAAATCAAAAGAAATCTGGAGTAGCAATATTCATATCAGACAAAATAGACTTTAAAATAAAGACTGTCACAAGGGACAAGGAAGGATACTACATAATCATCAATCCAAGAAGGGATCAATCCAAGAAGATATAGCAATCGTAAATATTTATGCACCCTACATAGGAGCACCTCAATATGTAACAACCAAAATCAAAAATAAAAATGGACTTTGTAACATGAAATAGAAACATAGGACTCTACTTTCTTTTGACTTTCTTCTTTTCAATATATCTTGTACTTAAAAGTAATGACTATTAGAAATCTATTAGAAATTGGTGTCAATCGTGGTTTGTTATTGAAACGTATGTTAATTTTAATTCCATGTTAAAATTAATTTATATTTAAGATGTTAAACAAACTGTTACCATGTAAAAAATAAAAGGACTCATTTTTCATAATTTCCACTAGCATTCAGAGGACAGTGATCTTAAATTGGAAATAGTTTCTTTTTAAACACAAAACAAAACTGCTTGACATCTTAGCTAATGAGATAATAACTATTTTGGTAGTATTTCATTGTTTGCAAAAAAAAAAGTAACATTTGCACATTTGTTACCATTAGCAAAGTGACTTTTTAATGGATATTTGCTTAAATAAGATAATTCAGTCTATCCTGCTGAATATAAAATTAAACAACACGCTTCTATCTTACATAAATATTTATTCCATTTACTTAAAGAACTTAAAAAGAAAAGCATTGCTTCTTCCCAATGGTCTGTTAATGTAACAATTATCTTTGTAGTATTGCTGTGATCCACCCAATCTTTTTTCCTAAAGTTAAAAAAAGAAACATTAGTTTAGATTTTACCCATTATAAACTCTTACTGCTTCAAATGTAAACATATTTACTTACAGAACAAGACATGCAATTGCCATGTGAAGTTTAAGAATAATGAACAGGTAAACTTTAAAACCAGATACCTTAAAACTGGAAAATGTTTTAGCCTAATAGGAAGAAAATCAACTGCAGAGTACTGTTGTGGTGGTGGTTGTTAGTTGCTAAATCATGTCCTACTCTTCTTCAACCCCATGGATTGCAGCTCACCAGACCCCTCTATCCATTGGATTCTCCAGACAAAATACTGGAAAGGGTTGCATTTTCCTTCTCCGGGGGATCTTCCCCACCCAGGGATGGAACTCAAGGATCGAACCCAGGTCTCCTGCGTTGCAGGTGGATTCTTTACTGTCAAGTCACCAGGGAGGCCTATTCTTGCAGACCACACTTAAATGAGGCAATGATTTAAAAATATATAGAGAAAGAGTAGTATCTAGGTTTAACTAATGCAAGAGACAGTTTTACGATCTCTACACCATAAAATAACTGGTTTCAACGTCATGAAGGCAATGGGTAAATTATAGCACCTTTTCCAAAGGAAGAAGCCCAGGAGTCTGGATATCTGTCAGCTTATTAAAACTGAGTTCATTGCTGGCAGTTGACAAGCAGAATCAAATGTGTTTTATTTACCATTCAAATGTGTTTTATCTGGCTTGAACAGTACTCAGTGCTTTAAAGTTTAGAATGTATACTAATATTTACATAGCAAGATATTTCTCATACAAACCAGATTTACAGTTTCTCTTGGAAATTAAGTGATCTGGCAGTATAAAGCCTACATTTGGCTTTATTTGGTTAAAACTGACTGAAGCAGGAGAGCTGCTGCCTACCCCCTTTAAATAAAAACAAATTCTTCTTTATCTAGCCAACTGCTACTAGCATAGTCACTATATTGGTATGAGTTCATGTCACCACAGGTCCCTGGATGAGGCTTCCCTGGGCGATCTAAAATTAGGAGCAGCTATGGCCATGCTTTTTCAATCAGTTACAGACTGTCACATTAATGAGAAAATGAACTTACTCTAAGCCTTGAATAGACAGACCTTTGTGGGCAAAGTAATGTCTCTGCTTTTTAATATGCTGTCTAGGTTGGTCATAACCTTCCTTCCAAGGAGTAAATGTCTTTTAATTTCATGGCTGCAATCAACATCTGCAGTGATTTTGGAGCCCCAAAAAATAAAGTCTGACACTGTTTCCACTGTTTCCCCATCTATTTCCCATGAAGTGATGGGACCAGATGACATGATCTTAGTTTTCTGAATGTTGAGCTTCAAGCCAACTTTTTCACTTTCCTCTTTCACTTTCATCAAGAGGCTTTTTAGTTCCTCTTCACTTTCTGCCATAAGGGTGGTGTCATCTGCATATCTGAGGTTATTGATATTTCTCCCAGCAATCTTGATTCCAACTTGTGCTTCTTCCAGCCCAGCATTCCTCATGATGTACTCTGCATATAAGTTAAATAAGCAGGATGACAACATACAACCTTGACGTACTCCTTTTCCTATGTGGAACCAGTTTGTTGTTCCATGCCCAGTTCTAACTGTTGCTTCCTGACCTACATACAGATTTCTCAAGAGGCAGGTCAGGTGGTCTGAGATTCCCATCTCTTGAAGAATTTTCCACAGTTTATTGTTTTCCACACAGTCAAAGGCTTTGGCATAGTCAATAAAGCAGAAATAGATGTTTTTCTGGGACTCTCTTGCTTTTGGTAATTTGATCTCTGGTTCCTCTGCCTTTTGTAAAACCTGCTTGAACATCTGGAAGTTCACGGTTCACGTATTGCTGAAGCCTGGCTTGGAGAATTTTGAGCATGACTTTACTAGCGTGTGAGATGAGTACAATTGTGTGGTAGTTTGAGCATTCTTTGGCATTGCCTTTCTTTGGGATTGGAATGAAGACTGACCTTTTCCAGTCCTGTGGCCACTGCTGAGTTTTCCAAATTTTTTGACATATTGAGTGCAGCACTTTCATAGCATCATCTTTCAGGATTTGAAATAGCTCAATTGGAATTCCATCACCTCCACTAGCTTTGTTTGTAGTGATGCTCTCTAAGGCCCACTTGACTTCACATTCCAAGATGTCTGGCTCTAGGTGAGTGATCACACCACTGTGATTATCTTGGTCGTGAAGATCTTTTTTGTACAGTTCTGTGTATTCTTGCCAACTCTTCTTAATATCTTTTGCTTCTGTTAGGTCCATATCATTTCTGTCCTTTATCGAGCCCATCTTTGCATGAAATGTTCCCTTGGTATTTCTAATTTTCTTGAAGAGATCTCTTGTCTTTCCTATTCTGTTGTTTTCCTCTATTTCTTTGAATTGATCACTGAGGAAGGCTTTTTTATCTCTCCTTGCTATTCTTTGGAACTCTGCATTCAGATGCTTATATCTTTCCTTTTCTCCTTTGCTTTTCACTTCTCTTCTTTTCACAGCTATTTGTAAGGCCTCCTCAGACAGCCATTTGGCTTTTTTGCATTTCTTTTCCATGGGGATGGTCTTGGTCCCTGTTCCCTGTACAATGTCACGAACCTCCGTCCAGAGTTCATCAGGCACTCTATCAGATCTAGTCCCTTAAATCTATTTCTCACTTCCACTGTATAATATAAGGGATTTGATTTAGGTCATATCTGAATGGTCCAGTGGTTTCTCTACTTTCTTGAATTTAAGTCTTAATTTGGCAATAAGGGGTTCATGATAGTATCTCTAATTTTCTTGAAGAGATCTCTGTTTTTCCATTCTATCGTTTTCCTCTATTTCTTTGCATTTTCACTTAAGGCTTTCTTATGTCTCCTTGTTATTTTCTGGAACCCTGTATTCAGTTGGCTATATCTTCTTCTTTCTCCTTTGCCTTATGCTTCTGTTCTTTTCTCAGCTAATCGTAGGGCCTCCTCAGACAACCATTTTGCCTTCTTGCATTTCTTTTCTTTGAGACGTTTTTGTTCACTGCCACTCTCCATAAATCTTCGGGAACTCTGTCATTATATCTAATTCTTTGAATAGATTTGTCACTTCCACTGTATAATCATAAGGGATTTGATTTAGTTCATATCAGCAAGGTCAAGTGGTTTTCCCTACCTTTTTCAATTTAAGTCTGAATTTTGCAATAAGGGGCACATGATCTGAGCCACAGTCAGCTCCTGATCTTGTGCTGCTGACTGTATAGGACTTCTCCGTCTTCAGCTGTAAAGAATATAATCAATCTGATTTCAGTATTGACCATCTGGTGATGTCCATTTGTTGAGTCATTTCTTGTATTGTTGAAAGAGAGCGTTTGCTATGACCAGTCTGTTCTCTTGGCAAAACTGTTACCTTTGCCCTGCTTCATTTTGTACTCCATGACCAAATTTGGTTGTTACTCCAAGTATCTCTTGACTTTCTACTTTTGCATTCCAATCCTTTATGATGAAAAAGACACCTTTTTTTAATGTTAGTTCTAGAAGGCCTTGTAGGTCTTGTAGGAACCACTTCAATCAACTTCCTCAGCATTAGTGGTTGGGGCATAAATCCGGATTACTGTGATGTTGAATGGTTTGCCTTGGTGAATGCTATGTTAAAAATACAAGTCCTTATCAATTTAAGATGCATATTGAACTGTTTACAGGTAAAATAATGTCTTTTGAGATTTTCTTTAAAATATTTCAGCTTAAAAAGACAGTGAGAGAATAAATAAAATAAAATTGGCAAAATTGTTAGAGCAGGGTGATGAGTATGTAGAGGTTTATCCTATTTAAAAGCTGATTTTCTAAATGGCTCATTAAAATTTTACCATGTTCAGTTTCTTTGTTGTTGCTGATATTGCTCATTTTAAACTATAGCTCATGAAGCAGTTTTTGAATACAAATTTTAGTATGTAAATAAATATTTAGAGTCAAGTACTGGCAAGTATGTTAATTAACATATTTTCTGACATTATTCATACATTTGTTTAAAGATAATGTCCAGCCAACTTCTGGCTGTCTTCCAGATTCAGAAGAATAAAAGATGTTGAAAGTCTTTAAGCTTAAGAGCATGCATTTTGAAAATAAGAAAGCAACATTTTGTAATTTTGAATGGTACCTTTTTCTCATATAGGAAATATTCTAGTTCTAAGATAGCATTCTGCTGATGTTAGATCGTTAGAATTAAGATTATTATCAGAAGATGGACTTCATCATACTCAATATTTTCATACATCTAAATATACCCTATCTGAAGTCAAATTGGGCATGTCCAATTATACTGTCTTATCATAGCAAATTATCAAAGTAATTTTTCCTTTCTATTAAAATTAGTATTCATAATATAGCAAAGGTTTTTGTACTTAGCCAGATACAGAATGAAATTATCTGTTACAGAAAATCCTATAAAAAGTATAATACAAAAGATTATGACTACACCCTCACAAGATGGTGGAGTAAAACAATGTACACTCATTTTCTCCTGTGAGAACAGCAAAACTACAACTAGTTGTTGAACAATCATTGACAGGAGAATGTTGGAACCTAGCAAAAAAGATATCTCACATCCAAGGGGAAAGGAAAAGCCTATCCCCAAGGGAAAAAAATGCAAAAAGGTAAAACAGTTGTCTGAGGAGGCCTTAGAAATAGCTGAGAAAAGAGAAGCCAAAGGCAAAGGAGAAAAGGAAAGATATACCCATTTGAATGCAGAGTTCCAAAGAATAGCAAGGAGAGATAAGAAAGCCTTTCTCAGTGATCAGTGCAAAGAAATAGAGGAAAACAATAGGATGGGAAAGACTAGAGATCTGTTCAAGAAAATTAGAGATACCAAGGGAACATTTCATGCAAAGATGGGCACAATAAGAAGAGGTGGCAAGAAAACAAGAACTATACAAAAAAAGATCTTCATGACCCAGATAACCATGATGGTCTGATCATTCACCTAAAGCCAGACATCTTAAAGTGAGAAGTCAAGTGTGCTTTAGGAAGCATCACTACAAACAAAGCTAGTGGAGGTGATGGAATTTCAGTTGGCCTATTCCTAATCCTAAGAGATGATGCTGTGAAAGTGCTGCACTCAATATGCCAGTAAATTTGGGAAACTCAGCAGTGGCCACAGGACTGGAAAAGGTCAGTTTTCATTCTAGTCCCAAAGAAAGGCAATGCCAAAGAATGTTCAAACTACTGCACACTACACTCATTTCACATGCCAGCAAAGTAATGCTCAAAATTCTCCAAGTAAGGTTTCAACAGTATGTGAACCAAGAACTTCCACGTGTTCAAGCTGGATTTAGAAAAGGCAGAGGAACCAGAGATCAAATTGCCAACATCCATTGCATGATAGAAATTCCAGAAAAATATCAACTTCTGCTTCATTGACTATGCCATAGCCTTTGACTGTGTGGTTCACAACAAAATGTGGAAAATTCTTAAACTGATGGCAATACCAGACCACTATACTTACCTGCCTCCTGATAAACCTGTATTCAGGTCAAGAAACAACAGTTTGAACCAGAAATGGAACAATGGATTGGTTCAAAATTGGGAAAGGAGTACGTCAAGGCTGCATATTGTCACTCAGCTTATTTAAATTCTATGCAGAGTACATCATGCAAAATTGCTGGGCTGGATGAAGCACAAGCTGGGATCAAGATTGTTGAGAGAAATATAAATAACATCAGATATGCAGACGATACCACCCTTACAGCAGAATGCAAAGAGGAACTAAAGAGCCTCTTGATGAAGTTCATGTGAGAGAGAAAAGTGAAAAAGCTGGCTTAAAACTCAGCTTTCAAAAAACTAAGATCGTGGCATCTGGTCCCATCACTTCACAGCAAATAGATGGGGAAACAAAGGAAACAGTAAGAGACTTTATTTTCTTGGGCTCCAAAATCACTCCAGATGGTGACGGCAGCCATGAAATTAAGACACTTGCTCCTTGGAAGAAAAGCTATGACAAACCTAGACAGCATATTAAAAAGAAGAGACATTATATTGCCAACAAAGGTCAGTCTAGTCAAAGCTATGGTTTCCAATTGTCCTGTATGAATGTGAGAGTTGGACCATAAAGAAAGCTGAGCATCAAAGAATTGATGCTTCTGAACTGTGATGTTAGAGAAGATTCTTGAGAGTCCGTTGAACTGCAAGGGGATCAAACCAGTCAATCCTAAAGGAAATCAAACCTGAATATTCTTTAGAAATCCTGATGCTGAAGCTTCAATACTTTGACCACCTGAGGTGAACAGCTGACTCATTGGAAAAGACCCTGATGCTGAGAAAATTTGAAGGCAGGAATAGGGTACTACAGAGGATGAGATGATTGGATGGCATCACTGACTCAATGGGAATGAATTTGAGCAAGCTCCAGGAGATGGTAAAGGACAGGGAAGCCTGGCTTGATGCAGTCCATAGGGTTGCAAAGAGTAGAACGTGACTGAGGGACTGAATAACAAACAAAGATTGTGATTGTCCTTCAGAAATATTACAGGAATCAGATATAACTTTTTTCCCAATCAGATGTTACACTATAAAACATTGAATAAAGAATTTTGAAAGAAGTAGATCTAGATATAGTCTTGATTTTAATTTTATAGGAAATGTAGCCTGTATAAGACAAGATTTTCTGCCAACTCTTTAAACACATCCTGTACACTATTCAGTTGCTATTTTCTTTTCCTTCCCTTTCCAGACATATAGTTAGAAGCTGTCCCAGATTGGAAAAGACATTTTTGTGTTCTCTGTACATCCAGCTCAGAGACAAGAGATGTATAAAATATCTATTGATAAAAGAATACAAATATCAATAACAAAAGCTAAGACATTTTATGAGAAAGACATATAATGTCACAACATGTAATTCAAGGTTTTACAGACTATGTCTCTACACTTCCAACATTTCCAGATAAATATTTTTTAAAAATTAATTATCTGTAACTTTTGTTCATATGATGGCTTCCCTGATAGCTCAGTTGGTAAAAATTTTGCCTGCAATGCAGGAGACCCCGGTTTGATTCCTAGGTCAGGAAGATCTGCTGGAGAAAGGATAGGTTATCCACTCCAATATTCTTGGGTTTCCCTTGTGGCTCAGCTGGTAAAGAATCTGCCTGCAATGAAGGAGACTTAGGTTCAGTCCCTGAGTTGGGAAGATCCCCTGGAGAAGAGAAAGGATTCTGGCCTGGAGAATTGCATGGACTGTATAGTCCATGAGGTCACAAAGGGTTGGACATGACTGATTGACTTTCACTTTATTTTTGTTCTCATAATGGTGATTATGCAGATATTTCCTCAGATCTAGTCTATAGCAATTACCGTTTTTGAAAGATTATGCTGGAAATAAATATTCAAAAGTAAGTACTTGTATATTTTTGAGATTAAACCCTTGTCAGTTGCCTCATTTGCTATTATTTTCTCCCATTCTGAAGGCTGTCTTTTGGACTCTGTGGGAGAGGGCGAGGGTGGGACAATTTGGGAGAATGGGATTGAAACATGTATATTATCATATGTGAAACGAATCGCCAGTCCATGTTCAATGCATGATGCAGGATGCTTGGTCCTGGTGTACTGGGATAAACCCGAGGGATGGGATGGGGAGGGATGTGGGAGGGGGGTTCATGATGGGGAACACATGTGCACACGGGGCAGATTCATGTCAATGTATGGCAGAATCAATGCAATCAGTTCAGTTCAGTTCAGTCACTCAGTCGTGTCCAACTCTTTGCGACCCCATGAATCACAGCATGCCAGGCCTCCCTGTCCATCACCAACTCCCGGAGTTCACTCAAACTCATGTCCATCGAGTCAGTGATGACATCCAGCCATCTCATTCTCTGTCGTCCCCATCTCCTCCCACCCCTAATCCCTCCTAGCATCAGACTCTTTTCCAGTGAGTCAACTCGTTGCATGAGGTGGCCAAAGTATTGGAGTTTCAGCTTTAGCATCAGTCCTTCCAATGAACACCAATGCAGTAATGTAAAGTAATTAGCCTCCTATTAAAATATATAAATTTTTTTAAAAAGTAAGTACTATATGTATTCTAAGATTAAACATATTAGGAATTTTTTATCGTCTCTTTTATAACATCTTTGCCAAAATTTCCCTTCATTATTACATAAAATCAAGATCTTGGTGATATTAAATTATTTCTGGGTTAACTCTAAAATACATCCTTGTATTACCTATCAGACACAAGTAATCTTATAATTTAAATAATCATTTAGAAAATGATTATTTAGAAAAATATTTTGTATATATTCTTAGTCACTAAATGTTAAAACTGGTGTTGGATTTTGACATAAATGATGTAACACTGAAAAATAAAAAGCCTTGGTTTGAAGCCATCTCCCTCACAGTTCACAAATATATTTCCATTAGTAATTTAAGTGGAAAACACAAGTATATTTCCATTAGTAATTCCATAAGTAATTCTAGATATTCAAGAAGATACCTCAATATAAGAATAACTCTATTTTCACATCTGTTAGAATGACAAGAATAATGAGTGTATATACAATCCTAATATGGTTTCATGTTTTTAATAATTCTAAAACAATATAGGTTTAAATTTTCTGTCTGTATCTTCCTTGTTTTTTTTTTTTTGTTGTTGTTGTTGTTGTTGCTTTAAACAAGCTATTAAATTTACGTTTATAGCTCAAAAGCAAATCATGTACAGGGAATGAATATGTTGACTAAGGTTCCAAATATTTCCAATCAAATAATGACCTTAATCTTACAGGAGAGAGACACTGGGTTCCATGGAAGAACTTGAGATTCTCTTCCTAAAGATTTTCTACTCCAAGTGAGCAAACAATTTTACTGTCATTTTCTTTTCCTTTTTTTTTTTTATTATATTGGTTGGTTTTGCCATACATTGACATGAATCCGCCCCGGATGTACATGAGTTCCCCTTCCTGAATCCCACCTCCCACCTCCCTCCTCCCCTTATCCTCCCTCTGGGTCATCCCCGTGCACCAGCCCTGAGCATCCTATATCATGCGACGAACCTGGACTGGTGATTTGTTTCACATATGATAATATACATGTTTCAATGCCATTCTCCCAAATCATCCCACTCACCCTCTCCCCCAAAGTCCAAAAGAGTGTTCTATACAACTGTGTCTCTTTTGCTGTCTTGTATACAGGGTTATCATTACCATCTTTCTAAATTCCATATATATGCGTTAGTATACTGTATTGGTGTTTTTCTTTCTGGCTTACTTCACTCTGTATAATAGGCTCCAGTTTCATCCACCTCATTAGAACTGATTCAAATGCATTCTTTTTAATGGCTGAGTAATACTCCATTGTGTATACGTACCAAAGCTTTCTTATCCATTCGTCTGCAGATGGACATCTAGGTTGCTTCCATGTCCTGGCTATTATAAACAGTGCTGCAGTGAACACTGGAGTACATGTGTCTCTTTCAATTCTGGTTTCCTCAGTGTGTATGCCCAGGAGTGCAATTGCTGGATCATATGGCAGTTCTATTTCCAGTTTTTTAAGGAATCTCCACACTGTTCTCCATAGTGGCTGTACTAGTTTGCATTCCCACCATCTGACTGGTGTGAAATGGTGTCTCATTGTGGTTTTGTTTTGCATTTCTCTGATTATGAGGGATGTTGAGCATTTTTTCATGTGTTTGTTAGCCATCTGTGTGTCTTCTTTGGAGAAATGTCTGTTTAGTTCTTTGGCCCATATTTTTATTGGGTCGTTTATTTTTCTGGAATTGAGCTGAAGGAGCTGCTTGTATATTTTGGAGATTAATTCTTTGTCAGTTTTTTCATTTGCTATTATTTTCTCCCATTCTGAAGGCTGTCTTTTCACCTTCCTTATAGTTTCCTTTGCTGTGCAGAAGCTTTTAATTTTAATTAGGTCCCATTTGTTTATTTTTGCTTTTATCTCCATTATTCTGGGAGGTGGGTCATGGAGGATCCTACTGTGATTTATGTCGGAGAGTGTTTTGCCTACGTTCTCCTCTAGGAGTTTTATAGTTTCTGGTCTTACATTTAGATCTTTAATCCATTTTAAGTTTATTTTTGTGTATGGTGTTAGGAAGTGTTCTAGTTTCATTCTTTTACAAGTGGCTGACCAGTTTTCCCAGCACCACTTGTTAAAGAGACTGTCTTTCTTTTCTCCATTTTATATTCTTGCCTCCTTTGTCAAAGATAAGGTGTTCATAAGTGCGTGGATTTATCTCTGGGCTTTCTATTTTGTTCCATTGATCTATATTTCTGTCTTTATGCCAGTACCATACTGTCCTGATGACTGTGGCTTTGTAGTAGAGCCTGAAGTCCGGTAGGTTGATTCCCCCAGTTCCATTCTTCTTCCTCAAGATTGAGGAATATATCTACCTAAAGAAACAAAAGACCTGTACATAGAAAACTATAAAACACTGGTGAAAGTAATCAAAGAGGACACTAATAGATGGAGAAATATACCATGTTCGTGGATTGGAAGTATAAATATTGTGAAAATAAGTATACTACCCAAAGTAATTTATATATTCAATGCAATCCCTATCAAACTACCAACGATATTTTTCAAAGAGCTAGAACAAATAATCTCATAATTTGTATGGAAATACAAAAAAACCTCGAATAGCCAAAGTAATCTTTTCCTTTTTCTTTTCCTACTCTTAGCCCTCTACGAATGACCAAGATTGTAGAAAGTACTTTTCCCCTCAGTTTTGAATATCATAGAATAGAAAGATAATAAGAATACTTGTGTATTTTCAGTTCAGTTGCTTAGTCATGTCCAACTCTCTGTGATGCTGTGGACTGCAGCATGCCAGGCTTCCCTGTCCATCACCAACCCCTGGAACTTGCTCAAAGTCATGCCCATCAAGTCAGTGATGTCATCCAAGCATCTCATCCTCTGTTATCCCCTTCTCCTCCTGCCTTCAATCTTTCCCAGCCTCAGGGTCTTTTCCAATGAGTCAGTTCTTTGCATCAAATGATCAAAGTATTGGAGTTTCAGCTTCAGCAGCAGCCCTTCCAGTGAATATTCAGGACTGATTTCTTTTAGGATTGACTGGTTTGATCTCCTTGTATTACCATATGTCCCAAAATGGTTGAATATTATGACAGCTGCTTCAAGCCTCTTCAAGATAAAAAAGCAAAACAAACAATCATTAATAGCTATTCCAAATTCTCTAGATCCTCCAGAAGAACCAAAATCTGACAGAATCAGAGAACAGTATCTACGATAATACTATTTTATTTAGGACATCCACATTTAATCCATTCATTCAAAACAAATTTTACTGAAATTTACTATGAGCTACATATTCTACTGAGTTTCCCTGGTAAAGAATCCATCTGCCAATGTTCAGTTCAGTTCAGTTCAGTAGCTCAGTCATGTCCGACTCTTTGCGACCCCATGAATCACAGCACGCCAGGCCTCCCTGTCCATCATCAACTCCCGGAGTTCACCCAAACTCATGTCCATAGAGTCGGTGATGCCATCCAGCCATCTCATTCTCTGTCATCCCCTCCTCCTCCTGCCCCCAACCTTTCCCAGCATCAGAGTCTTTTCCAGTGAATCAACTTATCGCATGAGGTGGCCAAAGTATTGCAGTTTCAGCTTTAGCATTAGTCCCTCCAGTGAACACCCAAGATTGATCTCCTCTAGCAATGTTCAGTTCAGTTCAGTTCAGTTCAGTCGCTCAGTCGTGTCCGACTCTCCGCGACCCCATGAATCACAGCACGCCAGGCCTCCCTGTCCATCACCAACTCCCGGAGTACACTCAAACTCATGTCCACAGAGTCGGTGATGCCATCCAGCCATCTCATTCTCCGTCGTCCCCTTCTCCTCCCGCCCCCAACCTTTCCCAGCATCAGAGTCTTTTCCAATGAGTCAACTCGTCGCATGAGGTGGCCAAAGTATTGGAGTTTCAGCTTTAGCATCAGTCCCTCCAATGAACATCCAGGATTGATCTCCTTTAGAATGGACTGGTTGGATCTCCTTGCAGTATAAGGGACTCTCAAGAGTCTTCTCCAACACCACAGTTCAAAAGCATCGATTCTTCGGCGATCAGCTTTCTTCACAGTCCAACTCTCACATCCATACATGACCACGGGAAAAACCATTGCCTTGACTAGACGGACCTTGGTCGGCAAAGTAATGTCTCTGCTTTTTAATATACTATCAAGGTTGGTCATAACTTTCCTTCCAAGGAGCAAGCGTCTTTTAATTTCATGGCTGCAATCAGCATCTGCAGTGATTTTGGAGCCCAAAAAAACAAAGTCTGACACTGTTTCCACTGTTTTTCCATCTATTTCCCATGAAGTGATGGGACCAGATGCCATGATCTTTGTTTTCTGAATGTTGAGCTTCAAGCCAACCTTTTCACTCTCCTCTTTCACTTTCATCAAGAGGCTTTTGAGTTCCTCTTCACTTTCTGCCATAAGGGTAGTGTCATCTGCATATCTGAGGTTATTGATATTTCTCCCAGCAATCTTGATTCCAGCTTGGGCTTCTTCCAGCCCAGCGTTCCTCATGATGTACTCTGCATATAAGTTAAATAAGCAAGGTGACAATATACAACCTTGACGTACACCTTTTCCTATTTGGAACCAGTCTGTTGTTCCATGACCGGTTCTAACTGTTGCTTCCTGACCTGCATACAGGTTTCTCAAGAGGCAGGTCAGGTGGTCTGGGATTCCCATCTCTTTCAGAATGTGCCACAGTTTATTGAAATCCACACAGTCAAAGGCTTTGGCATAGTCAATGAAGCAGAAATAGATGTTTTTCTGAAACTCTCTTGCTTTCTCCATGATCCAGTGGATGTTGGCAATTTGATCTCTGGTGCCTCTGCCTTTTCTAAAACCTGCTTGAACATCTGGGAGTTCACGGTTTACATACTGCTGAAGCCTGGCTTGGAGAATTTTGAGCATGACTTTACTAGCGTGTGAGATGAGTGCAATTGTGCGGTAGTTTGAACATTCTTTGGCATTGCCTTTCTTTGGGATTGGAATGAAGACTGACCTCTTCCAGTCCTGTGGCCACTGCTGAGTTTTCCAAATCTGCTGGCATATTGAGGGCAGCACTTTCACAGCATCATCTTTCAAGACTTGAAATAGCTCTACTGGAATTCCATCACCTCCACTAGCTTTGTTCGTAGTGATGCTTTCTAAGGCCCACTTGACTTCACATTCCAAGATGTCTGGCTCTAGGTCAGTGATCACATTATCGTGACTATCTTGGTCGTGAAGATCTTTTTTGTACAGTTCTTCTGTGTATTCCTGCCACCTCTTCTTAATATCTTCTGCTTCTGTTAGGTCCATACCATTTCTGTCCTTTATCGAGCCCATCTTTGCATGAAATGTTCCCTTGGAATCTCTAATTTTCTTGAAGAGGTCTCTTGTTTTTCCTATTCTGTTGTTTTCCTCTATTTCTTTGCATTGATCACTGAGGAAGGCTTTCTTATCTCTCCTTGCTATTCTTTGGAACTCTGCATTCAGATGCTTATATCTTTCCTTTTCTCCTTTGCTTTTCGCCTCTCTTCTTTTTACAGCTATTTGTAAGGCCTCCTCAGACAGCCATTTCGCTCTTTTGCATTTCTTTTCCATGGGGATGGTCTTGGTCCCTGTCTCCTGTACAATGTCACGAACCTCCGTCCAGAGTTCATCAGGCACTCTGTCAATCAGATCTAGTCCCTTAAATCTATTTCTCACTTCCACTGCATAATCATAAGGGATTTGATTGAGGTCATATCTGAATGGTCTAGTGGTTTTCCCGACTTTCTTCAATTTAAGTCTGAACTTCGCAATAAGGAGTTCATGATCTGAGCCACAGTCAGCTCCTGGTCTTGTTTTCGCTAACTGTATACAGCTTCTCCATCTTTGGCTGCAAAGAATATAATCAATCTGATTTCGGTGTTGACCATCTGGTGATGTCCATGTGTAGAGTCTTCTCTTGTGTTGTTGGAAGAGGGTGTTTGCTATGACCAGTGCATTCTCTTGACAAAACTCTATTAGCCTTTGCCCTGCTTCATTCCGTGCTCCAAGGCCAAATTTGCCAGTTACTCCAGGTGTTTCTTGACTTCCTACTTTTGCATTCCAGTCCCCTAGAATGAAAAGGACATCTTTTTTGGGTGTTAGTTCTAAAAGGTCTTGTAGGTCTTCATAGAACCGATTAACTTCGGCTTCTTCAGCATTACTGGTTGGGGCATAGGCCTGGATTACTGTAATATTGAATGGTTTGCCTTGGAAACGAACAGAAATCATCCTGTCATTTTTAAGATTGCATCCAAGTACTGCATTTCGGACTCTTTTGTTGACCATGATGGCTACTCCATTTCTTCTAAGGGATTCCTGCCCACAGTAGTAGATATAATGGTCATCCGAGTTAAATTCACCCATTCCAGTCCATTTTAATTCACTGATTCCTAGAATGTCGACGTTCACTCTTGCCATCTCCTGTTTGACCACTTCCAGTTTGCCTTGATTCATGGACCTAACATTCCAGGTTCCTATGCAATATTGCTCTTTACAGCACCGGACCTTGTTTCTATCATTGGTCACATCCACAACTGGGTATTGGTTTTGCTTTTGCTCCATCCCTTTATTCCTTCTATAGTTATTTCTCCACTGAGCTCCAGTAGCATACTGGGCACCTACCGACCTGGGGAATTCCTCATTCAGTATCCTATCATTTTGCCCTTTGTTACTGTTCATGGGGTTCTCAAGGCAAGTATACTGAAGTGGTTTGCCATTCCCTTCTCCAGGGGACCACATTTGGCTGTGGTCCATGTGATTAGATCAGCTAGTTTCCTGTGATTATGACTTCAGTTTGTCTGCCCTCTGGTGCCCCCTAGCAATACCTACCGTCTTATTTGGGTTTCTCTTACCTTGGTCGTGGAAAATCTCTTCACAGCCGCTCCAGCAAAGTGCAGCCGCTGTACCTTACCTTGGACGAGGGGTATCTCCTCAAGGCCACCCCTCCTGACCTTGAACGCGGAGTAGCTCCTCTCGGCCCTCCTGCGCCCGCGCAGCCACCGCCTGTTGGACGTGGGGTAGCTCCTCTCGGCCACCGGCCCTGGCCGCAGGCGTGGGGTAGCTCCTCAGGGCCGCACCTCTTTGCGTGGTTCGTTGCGCCCGGGCCGGCGTCTCTCGCGTCGCGTCTGCGCCGCCGGGGCCGGCGTCTCTCGCGTCGCGTCTGCGCCGCCGGGGCCGGCGTCTCTCGCGTCGCGTCTGCGCCGCCGGGGCCGGCGTCTCTCGCGTCGCGTCTGCGCCGCCGGGGCCGGCGTCTCTCGCGTCGCGTCTGCGCCGCCGGGGCCGGCGTCTCTCGCGTCGCGTCTGCGCCGCCGGGGCCGGCGTCTCTCGCGTCGCGTCTGCGCCGCCGGGGCCGGCGTCTCTCGCGTCGCGTCTGCGCCGCCGGGGCCGGCGTCTCTCGCGTCGCGTCTGCGCCGCCGGGGCCGGCGTCTCTCGCGTCGCGTCTGCGCCGCCGGGGCCGGCGTCTCTCGCGTCGCGTCTGCGCCGCCGGGGCCGGCGTCTCTCGCGTCGCGTCTGCGCCGCCGGGGCCGGCGTCTCTCGCGTCGCGTCTGCGCCGCCGGGGCCGGCGTCTCTCGCGTCGCGTCTGCGCCGCCGGGGCCGGCGTCTCTCGCGTCGCGTCTGCGCCGCCGGGGCCGGCGTCTCTCGCGTCGCGTCTGCGCCGCAGGGGCCGGCGTCTCTCGCGTCGCGTCTGCGCCGCCGGGGCCGGCGTCTCTCGCGTCAGGTCTCCCCGGCGGCGCAGACGCGACGCGAGAGACGCCGGCTCCGGCGGCGCAGACGCGACGCGAGAGACGTCTAGCAATGTAGGAGATGTAAATTTGATCCCTGGGTCAGGAAAATCCCCTGGAAAAGAAATAGCAACTCGCTTCAGTATTCTTACCTGGGAAATCCCATGCACTAGGATTACTTGGCAGACTACAGTCCATGGGATCGCAAAGGGTTCAACAATACCCTTGTTGTTTAGCAACTAAACAACAACAACACATACTTTACCAGACACTAAAATAAGAGCTGCTGTACAGCACAGCTGTGGTCTCGGTCCTTGGGAAATTCAAAATCCAGGAAGAGAGTTCACACTGAAATAATAAAAACAACTGAGATGCACATTAGAAAGTAAGGGTGAAGATTGCTCGGGGTGCATACACATGGTGGATTAACGTACTCTGTAGTACAGAGGTGGGGTTAGCTGAAGAAGTGAGATATAAAGGAAAAGGCTAGAGGATAAGTAGAAAATTGCTGGGGGAAGAAGTGGAAAGCATAATAAAATCTGGAGATTATAATTAATGGTAAGACACTATGTCAGGAAGCATGAGAAAGTTAAAATATTTTGTGATTTACCAAAATAAACACAACCTCTTTTATTAGCTTTTGTTCATTAAATCATATATTGAATGAAACATGACAACTGAAAGATCAAGTGTAACCATGTATCTCTAAGCCCTAACACTAACTAAGAGGGAAAATGCAGTAGACCAATGATAATGTGGTATTGATATATTTCTGCAACTAACAAAATCATTTTTTACTAATATTCTGAATAATGCCAAAATAGTTACATTTTGACAATTTCAAGTATACTTAATTACCAATTTTGCTTAAAATAAAGCTTAATTACTTGACTTTCTAGTATTTCTTTATCTGGAAATTAATCACATAAAACCATTCTATATGGAAAAGTTGACATATTCTTTGAGTGGAACAATAATCAAACTACATGTATAAGCATTCATGGAAGTGAAAGTTGAAATTATTTTGATCTTTTTAATTAGATATTTTTTGAAATTGGACAACTTTAATTTTTTGTGTGTTGATTTTAATTCCTTTAAGATTGTTTATTTACATAGCAGCTCCTTCTGCAATGAAAGATAAAGATATTTTCAAAACTGCATTTTAAATTCTTAACAACATAAAATGTTACTTATGGTAATATTTTATTTTTAATATTAAAAAACATTTTATTGAAGTAATATAGATTTTTTAAAATAAGCAAATTGTAAGAACACAGTTCAAGAAATTGTTACAAAGTGTATATTTCCATAGACTCATTAAGCAGGTCAAGAAATAGAGCATATGGCTTAAAACTCAACATTCAGAAAAATAAGGTCATGGCGTCTTGTCCCATCACTTCATGGCAAATAGATGGGGAAATAGAGGAAACAGTGACAACTTTACTTTTGGGGGCGCTCCCAAATCACTGCAGATGATGACTACAGCCATGAAATTAAAAGACACTTACTCCTTGGAAGAAGAGCTATGACTAACCTAGACAGCATATTAAAAAGCAGAGACATTACTTTATCAACAAAGGTCTGTCTAATCAAGAGTATGGAGAACAGTGTGGAGATTCCTTAAAAAACTGGAAATAGAACTGCCATACTACACAGCAGTCGCACTCCCGGGCATACACACTGAAGAAACCAGAATTAAAAGAGACACATGTACTCCAATGTTCATCACAGCACAGTTTATAACAGCCAGGATATGGAATCAACTTAGATGTCCATCTGCAACGAATGGATAATAAAGCCATGGTACATATACACAATAGAGTATTACTCATCCATTAAAAAGAATACATTTGAATCAGTTCTAATGAGGTGGATGAAACTGGAGCCTATTATACAGAGTGAAGTAAGCCAGAAAGAAAAACACCAATACAGTATACTAACTCATATATATGGAATTTAGAAAGATGGTAATGATAACCCTGTATACGAGACAGCAAAAGAGACACAGATGTATAGAACAGTCTTTGGGACTCTGTGGGAGAGGGCGAGGGTGGGATGATTTGGGAGAATGGCACTGAAACATGTATATTATCATATGTGAAATGAATCACCAGTCCAGGTTCAACACATGATACAGGATGCTTGTGGCTGGTTCACTGGGATGACCCAGAGGGATGATACGGGGTGGGAGGTGGGGGGGGAGTTCAAGATGGGGAACACATGTACATCCGGGGTGGATTCATGTCAATATATGGCAAAACCAATACAATATTGTAAAGTAATTTCCTCCAATTAAAATAAATAAATTTTTTAAAAAAGGCCGCACAATTGCACTCATCTCACACGCTAGTAAAGTCATGCTCAAAATTCTCCAAGCCAGGCTTCAGCAGTATGTAAACCGTGAACTCCCAGATGTTCAAGCAGGTTTTAGAAAAGGCAGAGGCACCAGAGATCAAATTGCCAACATCCGCTGGATCATGGAGAAAGCAAGAGAGTTTCAGAAAAACATCTATTTCTGCTTCATTGACTATGCCAAAGCCTTTGACTGTGTGGATCACAATAAACTGTGGAACATTCTGAAAGAGATGGGAATCCCAAACCACCTGACCTGCCTCTTGAGAAACCTGTATGCAGGTCAGGAAGCAACAGTTAGAACTGGACATGGAACAACAGACTGGTTCCAAATAGGAAAAGGTGTACGTCAAGGTTGTATATTGTCACCTTGCTTATTTAACTTATATGCAGAGTACATCATGAGGAACGCTGGGCTGGAAGAAGCACAAGCTGGAATCAAGATTGCTGGGAGAAATATCAATAACCTCAGATATGCAGATGACACTACCCTTATGGCAGAAAGTGAAGAGGAACTCAAAAGCCTCTTGATGAAGGTGAAAGAGGAGAGTGAAAAGGTTGGCTTGAAGCTCAACATTCAGAAAACAAAGATCATGGCATCTGGTCCCATCACTTCATGGGAAATAGATGGAAAAACAGTGGAAACAGTGTCAGACTTTATTTTTTTGGGCTCCAAAATCACTGCAGATGCTGATTGCAGCCATGAAATTAAAAGACGCTTGCTCCTTGGAAGGAAAGTTATGACCAACCTTGATAGTATATTAAAAAGCAGAGACATTACTTTGCCGACCAAGGTCCGTCTAGTCAAGGCAATGGTTTTTCCCGTGGTCATGTATGGATGTGAGAGTTGGACTGTGAAGAAAGCTGATCGCCGAAGAATCGATGCTTTTGAACTGTGGTGTTGGAGAAGACTCTTGAGAGTCCCTTATACTGCAAGGAGATCCAACCAGTCCATTCTAAAGGAGATCAATCCTGGATGTTCATTGGAGGGACTGATGCTAAAGCTGAAACTCCAATACTTTGGCCACCTCATGAGACGAGTTGACTCACTGGAAAAGACTCTGATGCTGGGAAAGGTTGGGGGCGGGAGGAGAAGGGGACGACGGAGAATGAGATGGCTGGATGGCATCACCGACTCTGTGGACATGAGTTTGAGTGTACTCCGGGAGTTGGTGATGGACAGGGAGGCCTGGCGTGCTGTGATTCATGGGGTCGCGGAGAGTCGGACACGACTGAGCGACTGAACTGAACTGAACTGATGGTTTTTCCGGTAGTCATGTATGGATGTGAGAGTTGAACTATAAAGAAAACTGAGCGCCAAAGAATTGATGCTTTAGAACTGTCGTGTTGAAGAAGACTCTTGAGAGTCCCTTTGACTGCAAGACGATCCAACCAGTCGATCCTAAAGGAAATTAGTCCTGAATATTCATTGGAAGGAATGATCCTGAAGCTGAAACTTCAAATACTTTGGCCACCTGATGAAAAGAACAGACTCACTGGAAAAGACCCTGATGCTGGGAAAGATTGAAGGTGGGAGGAGAAGGGAATGACAGAGGATGAGATGGTTGGATGGCGTCACCGACTCAAAGAATATGAATAAACTCTGGGAGCTGGTGATGGACAGGGAGGCCTGGCATGCTGCAATCCATGGGGTCTCAGAGTCAGATATGACTGAGAGACTGAACTGAACCCCAGAAATGCTACACAGATGATCCTCAATCATTACCATGCCATCTTTCCCAAAGGTAAGTGATCATTCTGACTTCTAAAATACTGATTGATCAATCATGCCTGTTTTTAAACTTCATTTATACTGAAGCACACAGTATGATAACTGATAATAATATAAATATGAAAGATCAAGTCTTGTAGTATATAGATTAAACTATTCTTATAGGAATATTTGTAGCCTTAAAATGCATTTTTATTTTTTTAAATGCATTTTAAAAGGCCTAAAAATCAATGATCTAATTCTCTAGCTCAAAAAGTTTAAATAAGAGCAAATTAAGCACAAAGATAATAGACAAATATAATATTAAAGACATCAGAAATTAACATAACAGAATATTTATAGAAAATAGAAAAAAATCAATAAAGCCAAACGATTTGTTGAAAAGTCTAATAAAATTGATAAAAACTTGATCAGAATAATTAAGACAAATAAAATTCATTTAGTAAACAACATTAGGAGCTTAGACAAAAAAGAACATCACTATAAATCTTATGGACATAAAAGAAGTTAAAGAAATTTTTTTTAAATGAAGTAAAATTTACCAACAACACTATTTAGTTCCAGGTGCACAACATGATTTGATATTTCTACACATTACAAAATGAACACCATGGTAAGCCTAGTTACCATCTGTCACCATACAAAAATACTGCAGTATTGTTTACTCTATTCAACATGCTGTACATTTCATTCTGTTAGCTATTTATTTTTTAATTGGGAGCTTGTACCTCTTAATCTCTTGCACCTATTTCAATCACCTTCTTGTCCCTCTTTCCTTGGGAAACCACTTTTTTTTTTTTTTTGTATCTATGAATCTGTTTCTCTTTTGTTGTTTGTTCTTTTGTTTTTTAGATTCCACACAAAAATTAAGTCATCAGTACTTGTCTTTGCTTGACATTTCATTTAGCATAATATCCTTTAAGCTCATCAATGTTGTCACAAATGGCAAGATTTCATTTTTATCGCTGAGTAATATTCCACTGTGTGTTGTTGCTGTTGTTTAGTCACTAAATCATGTCTGACTCTTTGTGACACCATGGACTGTAGCCCACCAGGCTCCTCTATCCATGGGATTTTTCAGGCAAGAATAATGTAGTGGATTGCCATTTCCTTCTCCAGAGGATCTTCCTGACCCATGGGTCAAAACCTCTATCCCTGAATTGGCAGGCAGTTTCTTTACACTGAGTCACCAGGGAAGCCTATGTATATGTGTGTATTCATACATAAATAACACGTCTTCTTTATCCATTCATCTATCAATGAACTCTTAGATTGTTTCCACATCTTGGCTATTGTAAATAGTGCTGCTATGAAGATAGGTGAGCCTGTAACTTTTCAAATTAGTGTTTTTGTTTTGTTTGGAAAAATACCCAGAAGAATTGCTAGACCATATGGTAGTTCTATTTTTAATTTTTAGAGGAATTTCCATATTGTTTTCCTTAGTGGCTGTAACAATTTACATTCCCACCAACATTGCACCAGGATTCTCTTTCCTCCACATCATCAACGATACTTATTATTTGTTGTTTTCCTGATAATAGTCATTCTGACAGGTGTGAGGTGATATGTCATTGTGGTTTTGGTTTGCATTTCCCTGATAATTAGTAATATTGAACATTTTTTCATGTGTCTGTTGGTCAGTATATGTCTTCTTTGGAAAAATGCCTTTTCAGGTCTTCTATTCATTTTTTAATCAGGTTGTTTTTTTAGTTTTCTGAATTCATTGTATATTTTGAATATTAATCCTTTATCAGACACATTGTTTGCAAAAATGTTCTTTTTATTTTTTGGATAGATTCCTTTGCTGCACAAAAGCTTTGTAGTTTGATATAGTCCCATTTGTTTATTTTTGCTTTTGTTTTCCTTGCTTGAGGAAATACATCCTGATAAATATTGCTAAGATGGATGTTGAAGAGTTTACAGTCCATGTTTTCTTCTAGGACTCTTATGACTTCAGGTTTTACATTAAAGTCTTAAAACCATTTTGAGTTTATTTTTTCATGTGGTATGAGAAGGTAAACCAGTATGGTTCTTTTGCATGTAGCTGTCCAGTTTTACCAACTCCATTTATTGAAGGGGAAGTTTTTTTCCCAGTGTATATACTCACTTCCTTTGTCATAGATTAAACAACCATATAAGTATTGATTCATTTCTGAGCTATCATTTCTGTTTCATTGATTTATGTTCCTGTTTTTGTGCCACTATCATGCAGCTTTGACTATGAGAATGTTGTAGTTTAGTTTTAAATATATAAAGAAATATTATGAACAATTTTGTGTAATTCTGTTTTTTTCATATACAAATTATCTAAGTACAAATAAGGATAATCAAAATAGTTATTTTTAATTATTTGAAAGACTGGAATATTATAATTTGATTTTTTTTCTCATTGATACTAAGGACTAAAACCAGAAACTGTGAAAGAAAACAATACGAAATATATTTACGCTTACTCTGAGAATATAAAGAAATCCTACATGCTTCATCAGAAAAAGTATCCCCATCTAGATTGGAAAGACTGAGATGGACGTGCTTAGTCACTCAGTCATGTCTGACTCTGTGACACCATGGACTGTGGCCTGCCAGACTCTGTCCATGGGGATTCTCCAGGCAAGAATACTGGAGTGGAATGCCATAGGCCTTCTCTAGGGGATCTTCCCAACCCAAGAATCGAATTATTCATTGCTGGCAGATTCTTTGCTGTCTGAGCCACCAGGGAAGCCCCTAGTTTGGAAAGCCTGAGAAAAATAATCAAATTCATAGCTTTTTTTTCATTGAGTTCATTGAGTTAGACAGGGCTGTGGTCCATATGATCAGATCAATGGGTCATGGTGGAGAGGTCTGACAGAATGTTGTCCACTGGAGAAGGGAATGGCAAACCACTTCAGTATATGTGATTGAGAACCCCATGAACAGTATCAAAAGGCAAAATGATAGGATACAGAATGAGGAATTCCCCAGGTCGGTAGGTGCCCAGTATGCTACTGGAGATCAGTAGAAAAATAACTCCAGAAAGAATGAAGGGATGGAGCCAAAACGAAACAAATACCCAGTTGTGGATGTGACTGGTGATAGAAGCAAGGTCCGATGTTGTAAAGAGCAATATTGGATAGGAACCTGGAATGTTAGGTCCATGAATCAAGGCAAATTGGAAGTGGTCAAACAGGAGATGACAAGAGTGAATGTCGACATTCTAGGAATCAGCAAACTCAAATGGACTGGAATGGGTGAATTTAACTCAGATGACCATTATATCTACTACTGTGGGCAGGAATCCCTCAGAAAAATGGAGTAGCCATCATGGTCAACAAAAGAGTCCGAAATGCAGTACTTGGATGCAATCTCAAAAACGACAGAATGATCTCTGTTCGTTTCCAAGGCAAACCATTCAATATTACAGTAATCCAGGTCTATGCCCCAACCAGTAATGCTGAAAAAACCCAAAGTTGAATGGTTCTATGAAGATCTACAAGACCTTTTAGAACTAACACCCAAAAAAGATGTCCTTTTCATTATAGGAGACTGGAATGCAAAAGTAGGAAGTCAAGAAACACCTGGAGTAACAGGCAAATTTGGCCTTGGAGCACGGAATGAAGCAGGGCAAAGGCTTATAGAGTTTTGCCAAGAGAACACACTGGTCATAGCAAACACCCTCTTCCAACAACACAAGAGGAGACTCTACACATGGACATCAAGATGGTCAACACTGAAATCAGATTGATTATATTCTTTGCAGCTGAAGATGGAGAAGCTCTATACAGATAGCAAAAACAAGACCAAGAGCTAACTGTGGTTCAGATCATGAACTCCTTATTGCCAAATTCAGATGTAAATTGAAGAAAGTAGGGAAAACCACTAGACCATTTAGACATGACCTAAATCAAACCCCTTATGATTATACAGTGGAAGTAAGAAATAGAT
Organism: Moschus berezovskii; assembly: GCF_049115385.1. Classification (NCBI taxonomy): domain Eukaryota; kingdom Metazoa; phylum Chordata; class Mammalia; order Artiodactyla; family Moschidae; genus Moschus; species Moschus berezovskii. The sequence continues at coordinate 47,734,608 of NC_142463.1, read as the reverse complement.
GTAAGGGACTAGATATGATAGATAGAGTGCCTGATGAACTCTGGACGGAGGTTCGTGGCATTGTACAGGAGACGGACCCAGACCATCCCCATGGAAAAGAAATGCAAAAAAGCAAAATGGCTGTCTGAGGAGGCCTTACAAATAGCTGTAAAAAGAAGAGAAGCAAAAAGCAAAGGAGAAAAGGAAATATATAAGCATCTGAATGCAGAGTTCCAAAGAATAGCAAGGAGAGATAAGAAAGCCTTCCTCAGCGATCAATGCAAAGAAATATAGGAAAACAACAGAATAGGACAAACAAGAGATCTTTTCAAGAAAATTAGAGCTATCAAGGGAACATTTCATGCAAAGATAAAGGACAGAAATTGTGTGGACCTAACAAAAGCAGAAGATATTAAGAAGAGTTGGCAAGAATACACAGAAGAACTGTACAAAAAAGATCTTCACGACCAAGATAAACACGATGGCATGAACACTCACCTGGAGCCAGACATCTTGGAATGTGAAGTCAAGTGGGCCTTAGAGAGCATCACTACGAACAAAGCTAGTGGAGGTGATGGAATTCCAGTTGAGCTATTTCAAAACCTGAAAGATGATGCTGTGAAAGTGCTGCACTCAATATGCCAGCAAATATGGAAAACTCAGCAGTGGCCACAGGACTGGAAAAGGTATCTTCATTCCCATCCCAAAGAAAGGCAATGCCAAAGAATGCTCAAACTACCACACAATTGCACTCATCTCACACGCTAGTAAAGTCATGCTCAAAATTCTCCAAGCCAGGCTTCAGCAATATGTGAACCATGAACTCCCAGATGTTCAAGCAGGTTTTAGAAAAGGCAGAGGCACCAGAGATCAAATTGCCAACATCTGCTGGATCATGGAGAAAGCAAGAGAATTCCGACAAAACATCTATTTCTGCTTCATTGACTATGCCAAAGCCTTTGACTGTGTGGATCACAATAAACTGTGGAACATTCTGAAAGAGATGGGAATCCCAGAACACCTGACCTGCCTCTTGAGAAACCTGTATGCAGGTCAGGAAGCTACAGTTAGAACTGGACATGGAACAACAGACTGGTTCCAAATAGGAAAAGGAGTACGTCAAGGCTGTATATTTTCATCCTGCTTATTTAACTTATATGCAGAGTACATCATGAGGAAGGCTGGGCTGGAAGAAGCACAAGCTGGAATCAAGATTGCCGGGAGAAATATCAATAACCTCAGATATGAAGATGACACCACCTTTATGGCAGAAAGTGAAGAGGAACTAAAAAGCCTCTTGATGAAAGTGAAAGAGAGTGTAAAAGTTGGCTTAAAGCTCAACATTCAGAAAACTAAGATCATGGCATCTGGTCCCATCACTTCATGGGAAATAAATGGGGAAACAGTGGAAACAGTGTCAGACTTTATTTTTGGGGGCTCCAAAATCACTGCAGATTCTGATTGCAGCCAGGAAATTAAAAGATGCTTACTCCTGGAAGGAAAGTTATGACCAACCTAGATAGCATATTAAAAAGCAGAGACACTACTTTGCCAACCAAGGTCCGCCTAGTCAAGGCTATGGTTTTTCCCGTGGTCATGTATGGATGTGAGATTTGGACTGTGAAGAAATCTGATCGCTGAAGAATTGATGCTTTTGAACTGTGGTGCTGGGAAAGATTCTAGAGAGTCCCTTGGACTGCAAGGAGATCCAATCAGTCCAACCTAGAGGAGATCAGTCCTGGGTGTTCATTGGAAGGACTGATGCTAAAGCTGAAACTGCAATACTTTGGCCACCTCATGCGACGAGTTGACTCACTGGAAAAGAGTCTGATGCTGGGAGGGACTGGGGGCAGGAGGAGACGGGGACGACCGAGAATGAGATGGCTGGATTGCATCACCGACTCAATGGACATGAGTTTAGTGAACCTAGGAGTTGATGATGGACAGGGAAGCCTGGCGTGCTGTGATTCATGGGGTTGCAAAGAGTCAGACACGACTGAACGACTGAACTGAACAGAACTGATAACATTTTTGCAATTATTAAGTTCTGAGAAGCTGATAAAAGCTTTGGACACTCTTTATAAATGGACACATATATGTATACAGACATAGAATTTAACATCAGGAAGCCTCTTTATGGACTCATCAGTTAGAAAGACCAATGATAGAAGATATCAATTATCAGGTGAAGAAATGAAGCTTTATTATGTACCTACTCTAAGGTAATTCTCACATTCTAAATAAATGGATAAATAACATCTAAATGCTATTCTATATTGCTGAAAGGCAACAGATGAATGATATATTTATCTTATCATATTAGTACCTGCCCTATTTAAATATAATCCAGAATGTTCTCAAAGAATAACTGAAACACTATTTTACTAAGAATTATTTATATTAATATCCTGCTGGTCTCTCAAATAATAGTACTGCCCAAGACTGAATAATCCTTGATTTCCATTGAATCTTCTTGGCAAAAGGTAAAATCGAATAAATATAGTTGGTAATGCAAATGCGTTTCCTTGAAGTTTAAAAACACTTTAGAAACAGTTTGAAATCATTGTACCCGCTTAATCAAAAACTAAAATAGAAAGAATAGGCCAGCTACAATCTTCCAAATTTATGGTCATCAGAAAGAAAGTTATAGTATATTTCAACTGTGAAAGCAGCCACAAACCAAAAATCAACATGTATTTAAAAGAGAAATTGTTAAGAAGAAAAAAGCAACCAATAACTAGAGTGATCAGTCTTATTCATAACCAGGTTAAAAATATCTAGCAGGAATGTGTGTTCTCGATGAGTATTCCAAGTAAATGGAGGCATATTTGAAAATAATTTCTGTAAGATTTTTTTTACAACAGGATGCTGCAAAACCTTGGGCTTCCTGGTAGGGCTCAGAAGTAAAGAATACACCTGCAATGCAAGAGTCATAGGAGATGTAGGCTCCATCTATGGGATGGGAAGAGCCCCTGAAGAAGGGAATGGCAATCCAACTCCAGTATTCTTGCCTGGAGCATCCCACGGACAGAAGAGTCTGGCTGGCTACAGTCCATAGGGTCACAAAGAGTTGGACACGACTGAAGCAACTAGCATGCACTCTGTGAAACCTTATTCCAAAAACTAGAAATTTCAACTGTAACATATGTGATTTTTTCTTTCCTTATGCTGATTTCAGTGTGTGCGCAAAAAGTAGAATCTTAAATACACATAGCATTTGCTTTTGTACATTTAATATGCCTGAAGTTTGTACCACATGAGCTTACAATTTAATTATATGATGGTACTAGCGAGACTACAAAATAAAATCACTCAATAATAAAACATACATACAATATAATGTTGCATACTGTGAAATACAGCCAATAGTACCCAGTATGACTCCTCAAACATTTGAGAAACCATTCAACAGAATTAAAACTTTTGAGAGCAGAGATATTTTTAAGAGCAAATAAGGTCAAAATTTCATTAAAGGGCATGAAACACAGCCTGGAATTATTAATCAATATAGCCTATAAATCCTGTAACAATAGCTCTTAGAAGTTAAAGCAAATATTTACTTAGCATTTCACTTAAAATAGATCAAAATAATAATAGAATTATTTGAGTTCTGCCAAATGATTTCATTCCAAATAAGATATTTCAGTGAAAGAGCAATGGCATGTAAAAGGTCTTAAATTTGTACTTTAATACAGATTTCAAAGCACTTTGGAAATAAAGAGTATGCTATAGAATGAGGGAAATACATACTGATTTTGGCTTCTAGTGTTCAGTTCAGTTCAGTTCAATTCAGTTGCTCAGTCGTGTCCAACTCTTTGTGACCCTATGAATCACAGCACGCCAGACCTGTCCATCACCAACTCCCAGAGTTCATTCAAATTCATGTCCATCGAGTCGGTGATGCCATCCAGCCATTTCATTCTCTGTCATCCCCTTCTCCTCCTGCCCCCAATCCCTCCTAGCATCAGGGTCTTTTCCAGTGAGTCAACTCTTCGCATGAGGTAGCCAAAGTATTGGAGCTTCAGCTTTAGCATCAGTCCTTCCAATGAACACTCAGGACTGATCTCCTTTACAATGAACTGGTGGGATCTCCTTGCAGTACAAGGGACTCTCAAGAGTCTTCTTCAACACCACAGGTCAAAAGCATCAATTCTTTGGCAATCAGCTTTCTTCACAGTTCAATTCTCATATCCATACATGACCACTGGAAAAACCATAGCCTTGGATAGACGGACCTTGGTTGGCAAAGTAATGTCTATGCTTTTTAATATATTATCTAGGTTGGTCATAACTTTCCTTCCAAGGAGTAAGCATCTTTTAATTTCATGGCTGCAATCAGCATCTGCAGTGATTTTGGAGCCCAAAAACAATAAGTCTGACACTGTTTCCACTGTTTCTCCATCTATTTCCCATGAAGTGATGAGACCAGATGCCATGATCTTTGTTTTCTGAATGTTGAGCTTCAAGCCAGCTTTTTCACTCTCCTCTTTCACATTCCTCAAGAGGCTTTTTAGTTCCTCTTCACTTTCTGCCATAAGAGTGGTGTTATCTGCATATCTGAGGTTATTGATATTTCTCCTGGCAACCTTGATTCCAGCTTGTGCTTCTTCCAGCCCAGCGTTCCTCATGATGTACTCTGCATATAAGTTAAATAAGCAGGATGACAATATACAGCCTTGACGTACTCCTTTTCCTGTTTGGAACCAGTCTGTTGTTCCATGACCAGTTCTGACTGTTGCTTCCTGACTTGCATACAGATTTCTCAAGAGGCAGGTCAGGTGTTCTGGTATTACCATCTCTTTCAGAATTTTCCACAGTTTATTGTGAAACTATGGAAATTTATTTGACTGATTCCACACAGTCAAAGGCTTTGGCATAGTCAATGAAGCAGAAATAGATGTTTTTCCGGAACTCTCTTGCTTTTTTGTTGATGCAGCGGATGTTGGCAATTTGATCTCTGGTGCCTCTGCCTTTTCTAAAACCAGCTTGAACATCTGGATGTTCATAGTTCATGTATTGCTGAAGCCTGGCTTGGAGAATTTTGAGCATGACTTTACTAGCATGTGAGATGAGTGCAATTGTGTGGTAGTTTGAGCATTCTTTGGCATTGCCTTTCTCTGGGATTGGAATGAAGACTGACCTTTTCCAGTCCTGCGGCCACTGCTGAGTTTTCCAAATTTGCTGGCATATTGAGTGAAGCACTTTCACAGCAGCATCCTTCAGGATTTGAAATAGTTCAATTAGAATTCCATTACCTCCACTAGCTTTGTTTGTAGTGATGCTTTCTCAGGTCCACTTGAACTTCACATTCCAAGATGTCTGGCTCTAGGTGAGTGATCACACCATCTTCATGACATTATCTTGGTCATGAAGATCTTTTTTGTACAGTTCTTCTGTGTATTCTTGCCACCTCTTCTTAATATGTTTTGCTTCTGTTAGGTCCATACCATTTCTGTCCTTTATCGAGCCCATCTTTGCATGAAATGTTCCCTTGGTATCTCTAATTTTCTTGAAGAGATCTCTAGTCTTTCCTATTCTGTGCTTTCCTCTATTTCTTTGGATTGATCACTGAGGAAGTTTTTCTTATCTCTTCCTGCTATTCTTTGGAACTCTGCATTCAGATGCTTATATCTTTCCTTTTCTCCTTTGCTTTTCGCCTCTCTTCTTGTCACAGCTATTTGTAAGGCCTCCTCAGACAGCCATTTTGCTTTTTTGCATTTCTTTTCCATGGGGATGGTCTTGGTCCCTGTCTCCTGGACAATGTCAGGAACCTCTGTCCAGAGATCATCAGGCACTCTATCTATCAGATCTAGTCCCTTAAATCTATTTCTCACTTCCACTGTATAATCATAAGGGATTTGATTTAGGTCATATCAAGGGAGACCAAGATTTCCCAGTAAACAAGTCTGAATTAAACATCTTACATGTTGTTTCTTATCTATTTTTGCTGGAATAACAAAGCATTCCAAAACTTAATGACTTAGAACAACAGGAATGTATTATTTGCTTGCTTCTGACGTTGACTGGATTCTTTTTCTGCTCCATATGGGTCCACTGGGTCACTCTGAGGCTGCATTCAACTAGACAAGTTGGACTAGAAGCTTCAAGAGTGCTTTTCTTATTACATATCTGGTCCTTGGAGTTGACTAGTTTAGTCAACTCAGTTACTCTCATTGTTTTCAGCACTTCATGTGATGTTGCATCCTCCAGGGCTTCGTCACAAAACTCCTCTCCAGCAGGAGAGCTAGGACTAACTTATACAATGGATCCTAAGTTCCAGAAGGGAGAATACTAAGAGGAACAGCCTCCATGCAGAGGTCCATATACATGTCAAATCTCTGCCTGCATCACTTTGGCAGCTGTCTCATTGACCAAAACTCTGATATGACCAAGCCCAGTATCATTGTATGAGGGCATTATAAAAGACATTAATGTAAGAGGGAAGGGCATATTTATTGCTTTTTCTCAATATAATAACCTAATATATATATTTTTTACATGTACATAGACTCTATGAAATTAAATTTCTATATTACTGCATCTTCTGTGATAAGGAGAAAAGCATCCTGTTATCTATATACATCTCAAACAAAAACAACTTCATAAATATGAAATACTGAAGGTGAAGAACACTTCATTAGTAAAGAACCAATCATCATTTTTTAATGTAGTAGAATATGTCTAAAATCAACTGTTAAAGTGAATTTTTAAAAATAACAAAAATCAACTACCACATGTGCATTCTGTAAGAATCATTCTCCCAGACACTTAGAACCAGATCTTCTCCCTCCTAAAAAATAGTTTATAAGCAAAAAGAAGGCCCAGATTAACACAGCCAGGGTTCTATAAACCTCATTCACTCAAAAAAGCTTCTTGTTGTTGTTTATGAGAACTGCAAATAATAATAACAATACACATAAAAATGAAAAGTAAATGAAGTATAGTGACTGATGATTCCACTGAAAACAACCCAACATCAAAAATTCACTTAAATGCATTGATAAAAGAGCATTAAGTACAATCAGATCAAAAATTAAGCAAAGGCTAATTACTTTACATTAAAATATAAATAAATAAATAAATAAAAATTTAAAAATTAAGCAAAGGAAGGAACTGTCAACTAAAAATGGCACCTGCCATCTGCCTCTATAAGGAGTAACTCACTAGCCACTACATTCACTGACCTTCAACATACCCTGAAAGAAGTTCAGGGTCGAGATCAGAAATGAGACACTCTGTGCTCTGGGAAAACTGACCTAACAGACCTTTCAGACAAATATTTTTCAGGAGAAGATTTTGTGAACCCAAATTCTTGCATCCTCTCATATCTAGAAAGACATTAAAATCATTAATGATGATATCTGTTCTTCATAACTGGCAGAAAGCCTCTGTGAAAATGTATGCCTCTGTGAAAAGATATGCCCCCTTCACTAACAGATAAAACTGACTTCTCTCCTTGCCTCTTTGGAATCAGTACCTTAGAGTTATCTGAGATTTTGTCTCCCGGGCTATAGTCCATTTCTTGCCCCAAGTTAAACAACTCACAACTTTCATATTGTGCTTTCTTTTTTCCAGTCAATATAACCAAGATAACTTCCTGAGTACTTTATTCAACTTTTGTCCTGAGGTCATTTGATGAATGAGGTGAACTTAAATTTTAATCTTTAAGGCCACTGGGGGCCATGAGAACAGTAAACAAAGCCTATGGGTCTGCTACTTCATTACAGGAGTGAAGTTAAATCAATCCTTACTCAAGAATACTGTAAGGAAAGTTGCTTGCCTTGAATTTTGATACTAAATACTCAGGGGAAAATATCTTATTTGAGAATTTGTAACCCCAAAACATTTCCTCAAAGTGGATTTGGCATGAAAATTCACACTACATGAGCCAAAAATAATTTCATGTGAAGAATTTAATATAGTAACCCTAGATTAATGCCCCAGGTTCCTGGAAGAAGCAAATTCTAGTGTACTCTAGAGAAACCCCATCTTCCTCCTAGAACTCAAAAGATTTCCGCAGATAAACTTCAAAAACATACAAGTTCACAGTCAAAATGTGAAGAAGACAAAGTACTATGAGTGAGAGACAGGTGACAAAGTCACATTGCAAAATACCCAGAATGAGTTCTGATACTATAATTATCAGAGTCTAAATAAATGAAAGGAATTGAAAGGCAAAGATTGGCAATGAAACTTTAAAATGTGACTAATTAGGTTTAAAGTAATAATTAAAATTCCTACAAAAGGTAACTATATTTGTTACATTAAAAAAATCAATATATTTACAGGAAAGTAGATATAACTGAGTTTGAATAGTGATCATAAGATAGTATGGGCGATGTATGGATAACATGATTAGAAATGTGAAAGAGAGGTTAGAAGACACGAAGAGTCTAATGTGTGACAATTCTGAGTTTCAGAATGAGAGGAGAGAATGAGGCAGCAGCAATACTGGAAGAGATAAAGGCTGAGACAGTCCTGAACTGATAAAAACATCAAATATACAGACCTTAGAAGCTCCAAGAATCCTAAGCAAGAGAAATAAAAACAAAGCTCAAACCAGGAGAGAGAGAGAAAATAAGGCAAGAATTGGATGATTAAAACATCAGTAAGAAAGAGTCTGACTCCCTTTTTTATGTTTGTCTGTTGATGGCTTTCAAGTCTCACATCTGTGTAAGCTAAGAAAGCCCAAATGCTCTCTCCTTTGGTATCAGCATGAAGTTCAAACTATGCAGCTCCAGCCCTTATTCACAATAAAAGCCTAGTCAGTCTTTTTTCTCTGCTCCTTTGGGATGTTTTTAGATCATCCTTGGAGCGTACCCTGCTCTCTTCAGAAAGTCTCATTATGTGAGTGATAAACTGATTCACATCTTCTTGGGGGCATATGTGGCATCATCTGTCTCAACATCTGAACTAAATCTGGGGTGAGTGTTTATATTGCTTATAGCGATGCTTGAAGCTGTGCTGGTTTGCACTGCACTTATAAAATCCTACTAAGCCTCTGTTTAGATTTAACCAATTGGCTCAGTTAGATCAAGCTGCCATAACAAAATGCCATAGACTTAAGCACAGAAATTTATTTTTCACAGTTCTGGAGTCTGGGAAGTCCAAGATCGATGTGCCAGCCAATTTGGTTCCTGGTGAGAGCTCTCTTCCTGGACTGCAGATGGCTATCTTTTCACAGCGTCCTCACTTGGGAAGAGAGAGAGAAAGAAAGTGAGCTCTGTAGTAGCTCTTTATAAGGACACCAATCTTTGGGATCAGGGCTCCACCTTCATGACCTCATTTAATCTTAATTAGCTCTGATAAATGCCTTATTTCCAAATGTAGTCACAAATGAGGGTTGGGGCTTTAACACATGAGTTTTTGGAAGACACAAACTTTCAATTCACTATACAAATCTAATTTGGAAGTTTTTGCTTAGAGACAGGACCAACCCAGGAATTGAACCCAGGAATCCCAACCCAGAAATTGAACCTGCATCAACAAACAGATTCTTTACTGCTGCCCCACTAGGGAAGCTCATCAACCAGGCATTTGTCCCTTAACTGCAATACTTTGGCCACCTCATGCGACGAGTTGACTCACTGGAAAAGACTCTGATGCTGGGAAAGGTTGGGAGAGGAGAAGGGGACGACGGAGAATGAGATGGCTGGATGGCATCACCGACTCTGTGGACATGAGTTTGAGTGTACTCCGGGAGTTGGTGATGGACAGGGAGGCCCGGCGTGCTATGATTCATGGGGTCGCGGAGAGTCGGACACGACTGAGCGACTGAACTGAACTGAACTGAACTGATAGAATGTTCAGACTTCCCTGGTGGCTCAGACGGTAAAGCGTCTGCCTACAATGTGGGAGACCTGGGTTCAATCCCTGGGTCAGGAAGATCTCCTGGAGAAGGAAATGGCAACCCACTCCAGTATTCTTGCCTGGAAAATCTCATGGACGGAGGAGCCTGGTAGGCTACAGTCCATGGGGTCGTAAAGAGCTGGACACGACTGAGAGACTTCACTTTCTTCCTACAGAATGTTCAGGGGGAAGACTGATGCCCTGTGCACTATGTAAGCCCACTGGATGATGGCTTATGTGGAAGAAGAACAATTACAGTGTAGCATGCAGAGGTTATACTACTAAAAGTAAATGCCTCACTCTGCTGTGCTGTCCTCAGTCACTTAGTCATGTTTGACTCTTTGCAACTCCATGAACTTAGCCTACCAGCCTCCTCTGTCCAAGTGATTTTCCAGGCAAGAATTATGGAATGGGTTGCCATTTCCTACTCCAAGGAATCTTCCCAACTCAGGGATCAAATCTGCATCACCTGCATTGGCAGGTGGATTCTTTACCACTGCATCACCTGGGAGGCCCAAAATGGTTCACTAGGATCTTACAAAATGCCACTGTTACTGCCTACTAGCTATGCTTCTGTCACAATAAAGATCCTGATCCTCAGGGATATAGGGAGCATGGCAGCCCTGTGGAACAGCCACTGACTCAACATTGATGAAGTTTCTTAACTCTAACAATACTGATTTGAGGCTCTCTGGAAGTTCAGTTCAGTTGCTCAGTCATGTCCCACGCTTTGTGACCCCATGGGCTCTCTGGAAGGAGAAACGTAAATATGAGAAGAGTAGAGAGGACACCCCTCTCCTTGCTGAAATATATACAGCTAGTAGCCATCAAAATAGGCAAGATAAAAAAGAATATAGGGTGAAAAAAAAGAAAACAGAGGTTCAAAATTTGTCCCAATTGAAAACCCCAAATTCACTAAAAGAATTTATGCACGAAAAAAAATAAAAGGGTGCCGATTTGCATTTTGCCTCTATAACAGGTTCTAAATTAACTTTAATATCTGCTGAAATTAATCAATTGGCAAACCTTTGTGGCCTTCATCATTATGGAGACTGAAATTAAAGATATTCCTAGAGATCCCACTAAATTTAAACAAGGTACCCCTATAAAATTATGGCAGTTACTAAACATAAAATAGAGGATAAACAGGTATGCCTTACCTTAGCCACTGGAACTACTGCCTTGCCTCAATTCCCTATAGTCATTGTGCCCAATTTTCTAAAGTATCCCATAGTGGTCATGGCTGCTCTGAATCAATGAGCAATAAATTAAAATTAAATTAAGTCTTTGGCATTTAAAATTGGCTTGATAAAATGAGACCCTACGGACCTTTCCCCAAGATAAAATAGTTCATACAGCCCAATATAAATTAAAATAGGGGCTTCAAGGATTGAAACCAATTATATAAAACCTACTTAGAGAAGGGGTGAGTAGTATTGCCACCGTTTCCGTATTAACAGCTCTGGTTTTAAACCTGCAAAAATTGAATGGCACCTCATAGTGGATTAATGTAATGTTAATGCTGTAGTCACACCAATTAAGCACCCCCCATACCCAATATTATCAAAGTACTGACCCCATCCAACCAGCAACTGGCAAATAATTTACAGTAATATTTGGCTAATATTTTCAGGGTCTACTTCAATAACCCCTCAAATGCAGTTTGCTTTCATCTTCTAAGGGACACAATACTGTATCTTCTCTGGTTACTCATGGGCTACCTCAACATCCTTGTGATTGTTCATAATCTTTGCAGGTACAATCTTAACTGTATCCAACTTTCTGCAGGAGTACAAGTTATGTCATAACACTGATAACGTCCTTCTCCAAGGAGATTCATTTATTAACTCAGAACATATAAATACTCACCAAGGGGTTCACAAAAATAACATGGACCATTGTTCCATACATATTACAAGCCCTCCCAACTTTAGTTAAATTTCTGAAAATTATTTGATAAATTGAGAGTTGCTCCACCTCTGCCACTATCAAGAAATAGCTATGGACCTTCTCAGTACCCAGGATGTTAAAACAGAGTTAAGATCTTTTTTGCTTGGGGTTCTGGAGACAAAATATTCCTCATTTACAGATCTTACTGTTACACAGTAACAATCCCAAAGAAAGGCAATGCCAAAGAATGCTCAAACTACCACACAATTGCACTCATCTCACACGCTTGTAAAGTCATGCTCAAAATTCTCCAAGCCAGGCTTCAGCAATACATGAACCGTGAACTCCCAGATGTTCAAGCAGGTTTTAGAAAAGGCAGAGGAACCAGAGATCAAATTGCCAACATCTGCTGGATCATGGGGAAAGCAAGAGAGTTCCAGAAAAACATCTATTTCTGCTTCATTGACTATGCCAAAGCCTTTGACTGTGTGGATCACAATAAACTGTGGAAAATTCTTCAAGAGATGGGAATACCAGACCACCTGACCTGCCTCTTGAGAAACCTGTATGCAGGTCATGAAGCAACAGTCAGAACTGGACATGGAACAACAGACTGGTTCCAAATAGGAAAAGGAGTACGTCAAGGCTGTATATTGTCACCTTGCTTATTTAACTTATATGCAGAGTACATCATGAGGAATGCTGGGCTGGAAGAAGCACAAGCTGGAATCAAGATTGCCGGGAGAAATATCAATAACCTCAGATATGCAGATGACACCACCCTTATGGCAGAAAGTGAAGAGGAACTCAAAAGCCTCTTGATGAAAGTGAAAGAGGAGAGTGTAAAAGTTGGCTTCAAGCTCAACATTCAGAAAACAAAGATCATGGCATCTGGTCCCATCACTTCATGGGAAATAGATGGAAAAACAGTGGAAACAGTGTCAGACTTTATTTTTGGGGTGCTCCAAAATCACTGCAGATGCTGATTGCAGCCATGAAATTTAAAAGACGCTTACTCCTTGGAAGGAAAGTTATGACCAACCTTGATAGTATATTAAAAAGCAGAGACATTACTTTGCCAACAAAGGTCCATCTAGTCAAGGCTATGGTTTTTCCAGTGGTCATGTATGGATGTGAGAGTTGGACTGTGAAGAAAGCTGATCGCTGAAGAATTGATGCTTTTGAACTGTGGTGCTGGGAAAGACTCTTGGGAGTCCCTTGGACTGCAAGGAGATCCAACCAGTCCATTCTAGAGGAGATCAATCCTGGGTGTTCATTGGAAGGACTGATGCTAAAGCTGAAACTGCAATACTTTGGCCACCTCATGCGACGAGTTGACTCACTGGAAAAGACTCTGATGCTGGGAAAGGTTGGGGGCGGGAGGAGAAGGGGACGACAGAAAATGAGATGGCTGGATGGCATCACCGACTCTGTGGACATGAGTTTGAGTGAACTCCGGGAGTTGGTGATGGACAGGGAGGCCTGGCGTGCTGTGATCCATGGGGTCGCAAAGAGTTGGACACGACTGAGCGACTGAACTGAACTGAACTGTTACACACAAATCAGCTACTATAAACAGAACATCTTGCAACAAAAGGCTCTAGGATCTGCCCAAATTACAATATAATAGGCGTTTCCATTAGTGTACCCCAAAGACTCCTTCTTTCTAGGGGCTTTAGCATCCTCCGCTCATTCTTCTTAGAGTCCCTGTTTCAACCATGATGCTCATAAGTTGCCCACTGGCTTGTGGTACAAGAAATTGCCCTTACTGGCAATATATCATATCCATTATAGTGGCTGCACACTGAGTACTCCTGAAAGCAAAGGCTCTTCAGGACCTGAGTCTATGGCAGCTTTCAGGACCTCAGGAAGCTTTATACCCAGCTGCCCATAATGCACTGGGTCATAGAAACAAGTCTCCCATGAACTCAGCAGAGACATAGAAGTCTTCCTTCTACCAGATAGAGCCATACCTGGGCCCTCTGGTTTATCACACCTGTAAGAGTGAGAGAGAGGGTAGGAGGAGAAAGTATTGTCCTGTCCTCAGTCCCTTGCCAAATGACACAATGACAGAGGAAGTCAACTTCTTCTTCACCCTTTATACTCCGAAGGAGCTCCTTGGTATCAAGAGTGTGCACCAAAGGGAGTTTACAGAAGAGGGTTAGAAAGCCACCACATATGAGACCGAGCTTGTGGGAGAGATGCTGCTTTTTATCCTTTAACTTCATGTTCTACATCCAGAAAGGAACTAAGAGTCAGCAAAACTAGCTGAATGTCGGTCAGCCATCTTAACATAGGATACCCTGGCCAACAGTCTGCCTCATTTGTACAATTTTACCAACTTCTGAGTCTCATCCAGTTTCAAGATTTGCCTTTGGAAGAAAGAACTTTAGGTCTCTTATTTCACATACATGCAAAATATAGATCAAGGTCATACATGTCCCTGCATGTGCTAAGACTATAGTACAAGGCCTTACTAAGATATCACTTATCCCCTCCAGAGACTCCAAACTTGATTGACAGTGACCCAGACACCCATTTCACTTCTTAGAATATACAATGCTGGGCTCTTGAACAAAGTATTCAACATAACTTCCAACAGTGTTACCAGTTTCAGGCTACTGGCCTCATAAACCATCATAATGTCTTACTTAGTGGAGGTCGAATTCAATTAAATGAAACATGGCACATTTTAGTCATCAGTCAATTATCAGGAATAAACTGTAACACAGAGTTTGACTCCATTTTTGATGCTTGACTGATTACTACTTTCAAGCCCAGTCTCTTTTCCCCATATGTCCCAAATCTGTACAAGATGATAAGAAAGCCCATTTGTTCCTTCCTTTGGCACCAGCAAGTTCAAATCACAGAAATCCAGGCCAGCACACAGGAACCTTTGCCCCAGTCCCAATCCTAAAATAAAAGTCTATCAAGTCTTCCTTCTGTGACCCTCAAAACATTTTGAAACCAGATGGAGAGGCTGCCCTAGTCTTCCCACAAGCCTCATTAAAGGATTATGAACTTTTTCGTACCATTTTGGTGTTCACACAGTGTCACCAGTCTTAATATTCAGAACAAATTTGGAGTGAGAATATCTGTTGCATCTCTTTATGTGACTTTTATGTGACTACCATGGACAGAGGAGACTGATTGGCTACAGTCCATAGCATTGCAGAGTTGGACACAACTGAAGCAACTGAGCATACACGCACATTATCTGTTTTTTAATCAAATTAAAAAAGTAAGTGGAAGTGGAAGTCTTTGTTCAATCATGTCCACCTCTTTGCGACCCCATGGACTGTAGCTTGCCAGGCTCCTCTGTCCATGGAATTTTCCAGGCAAGAATATTGGAATGGGTTGCCACTCCTTTCTCTAGGGGATCTTCTTGACCCAGGGATGGAACCCAGGTCTCCTGAATTGAAGGCAGATTCTCTACCATCTGGGCCACTTAAAAGTGTTCTATGAAATTTACACTGTTTGAAATCAGAATGAAAATATTTAGCATATGCCAATCTCAGTAAGCTAATTGTACACACTAAAATTTTCTAAACTAATCATGGGAAATATGTATGTATAACTTAAAATCTAGTATAGAAAAGAAACTGACAGGAGAAAAAAAAATCCATTCATTTTAAGGCAAGAATGAAGAAACAATATAGAAACGGAACAATGAAAAGCATAAAATAAGATGTTAGAAATTAAAATCATTAATTACCAAAACAGGAAGTTGATTAAATGTTAACATAAAAATGAGAATTTTCAAGTCATATTTTAAAATTCTGCTCTATTTTATCTACAAGAAGTACATCCCAAATCTAAAATACATACATGCTCAAAGAAAAAGGACACAAATACAAAGCAAATACCAATTTTTAAAAGTTGATATAGCAATTAATATCAAATAAAATAAACTTGCAGATAAGATTCATTAGAAAATATTACATAAGAAGTTTAAATAACATAATATTGTATAAAACAGAAAAAATCCTGATTAGAATGGTAGATATTAACACATTTTTTCAGTAATTGTTAGTTCAAGCAGCAAAGTTATGAATATCCCAGATGCTTGGGAATCTTGCCAAGGATCAGCATGGTCAGACTTCACATTAGCTATTTTAAAATGTGTGTAGGAATATGACCACTGATTATGATGTTTCCTTGTATTTCTCATCTGTATGTTCTTTGAAGTATCTACTCAAATTTTTTGTCCATATTTTTGGAGCTTTTTTTGTTTTTTATTAAAGTATAGTTGATTTACAATATTATGTTAGTTTCAGGTATACATAGCAGTGATTTAATATTTTATAGGTTATACTCTATTTAAAGTTATTATAAATACAGGCTATATCCTTTTTGCTATACAATATATTCTCGTATCTTATTTTATATGTGGTAGCTTGTGCTTCCCTGTGGATTCAGTGGTTAAGAATCCACCTGCAATGCAGGAGATGAGGGTTCAATTCCTGGGTCAGGAATATCCCTGGTGAAGGAAATGGCAACCCACTCCAGTATTCTTGCCGGGAAAATCCCCTGGACAGAAGAGCCTGGCAGAGTACAGTCCACAAGGCTTTTCAAAGAATTGAACATGACTGAGTGACTGAGCACAGCATACAATCTGTACCTGTTAAGTCCCTATCTTGCCTCTCTCCACTGGTAACCACTAGTTTATTCTTTATATCTGTGAGTCTGTCTCTATTCTGTTATATTCATTCATTTGTTTTACTTTTTAGTTTCTATGTATAAGTGATTATAATATCTGATTTACTCTATCTGATTATTTTACTAAGCATAATACCCTCCAGGACCATCCATGTTGCTGAAGATGGCAAAATTTCCTTTTATTTATGTTGTTGTTGTTTAGTCACTCAGACGTGTCTGACTCTGCGACCCCATGGACTGCAGCACACCAGGCTTCCCTGTCCTTCACTCTCCCAGATTTTGCTCAAAACTCATATCCGTTGAGTCAATGATGCCATCCAACCATCTCATCCTCTGTTGCCCCCTTCTCCTCCTGTCCTCAATCATTCCCAGCATCAAGGTCTTTTCTACTCTTTCTTATGACTAAATGATATTCTTGTGTGTGTTTGTGTGTGTGTGCATGCGCGCTACATTTCTATATGCATTCATCTGTGGTGGACATTTAGTTTATTGCGATATCTTGGCTTTTATATATATACTTCCATAAACACTGAGGTCATGTATTTTTTTTGAATTAGTGTTTTCATTTTCTTTAATATATGCCCAGGTAGATAACTTCTGGCTCATTTAGTAGTTTTATTTTTGGTGTTTTGAGGAATCTCCATACAGTTTGGAGTTTCGAGAGAGTCTCATATATTCTAGATATAGTCCTTTATGAACTATCTGATTTTAAATATTTTCTCCTAGTCTATGGATTTTCTTTACATTCTAAGCAGTGTCTTTCAAAGATTAGATTTTTAATTTGGATAAAGCCCTATTTATTGATTTGTCATTTTATATATTATGTATCAAACTTTTGATGTCATGGGCTCAGAAATCTTTGCCTAAGCCAAATATACAAGAGTTCCATACAAAATTTTTATAGCTTTAGGTTTCAGTTCAGTTCATTTCAGTCGCTCAGTCGTGTCCAACTCTTTGTGACCCCATGAATCACAGCACGCCAGGCCTCCCTGTCCCTCACCAACTCCCGGAGTTCACTCAAACCCATGTCCAATGAGTTGGTGATGCCATCCAGCCATCTCATTCTCTGTCTTCCCCTTCTCCTCCTGCCCCCAATCCCTCCCAGCATCAGAGTCAACTCTTTGCATGAGGTGGCCAAAGTATTGGAGTTTCAGCTTTAGCATCAGTCCTTCCAGTGAACACCCAGGACTGATCTCCTTTAAAATGGACTGGTTGGACCTCCTTGCAGTCCAAGGGACTCTCAAGAGTCTTCTCCAAAACCACAGTTCAAAGACATCAATTCTTCGGCGATCAGCTTTCTCACAGTCCAACTCTCACATCCATACATGACCACGGGAAAAACCATAGCCTTGACTAGATGGACCTTTGTTGGCAAAGTAATGTCTCTGCTTTTTAATATGCTATCTAGGTTGGTCATAACTTTCCTTCCAAGGAGTAAGCATCTTTTAATTTCATGGCTGCAATCAGCATCCGCAGTGATTTTGGAGCCCCCAAAATAAAGTCTGACACTGTTTCCACTGTTTCCCCATCTATTTCCCATGAAGTAATAGGACCAGATGCCATGATCTTAGTTTTCTGAATGTTGAGCTTCAAGCCAAATTTTTCACTCTCCTCTTTCACTTTCATCAAGAGGCTTTTGAGTTCCTCTTCACTTTCTGCCATAAGGGTGGTGCCATCTGCATATCTGAGGTTATTGATATTTCTCCCAGCAATCTTGATTCCAGCTTGTGCCTCTTCCAGCCCAGTGTTCCTCATGATGTACTCTGCATATAAGTTAAATAAGCAGGGTGACAATATGCAACCTTGACATACTCCTTTTCCTATTTGGAACCAGTCTGTTGTTCCAGCTTTAGGTTTAATGCTGCAAATTTGTCCTTAAATACTGTTCAGTGAAATCTCAACCAATTCAGAAATAGTGTCTTCATTGTTATTCAGTTCAAAATAATTTCTATTTTGACCCATTGTATGTGTGTTATTCAATTTTCAAATGGGGGAATTTTCCAAAGATATTACTATTATTTATTCTAAA
Source organism: Moschus berezovskii (assembly GCF_049115385.1). Taxonomy (NCBI): domain Eukaryota; kingdom Metazoa; phylum Chordata; class Mammalia; order Artiodactyla; family Moschidae; genus Moschus; species Moschus berezovskii. Next base: position 47,716,202 of record NC_142463.1, on the reverse strand, counting down.
TTTAATTTCATTGTAGTCAGAAAAGATATTTGAATGATTTGAATATTTTGAAAATTTATTGACATTTGTTTTATGGTCCAATAAAGACAAAAATTATGTCACATTAGTTGATGTGCTGTGCTTAGTCACTCAGTAATGTCTGACTCTTTGCCACCCCATGGACTATAGCCCACCAGGCTCCTCTATCCATGGAGATTTTCCAGGCAAGAATGCTGGAGTGGGTTGCCATGCCCTCCTCCAGGGGATCTTCCCAATCCAGTGATCAAATCCAGGTCTCCTGCATTGCAGGCAGATTCCTTGCTGTCTGAGCCACCAGGAAGTGTTGTTCAAATCTTCTCTATCCTTAACAATTTTTTGTATCAATTTGCTGTATCAATATTGAGAGAGGGGTAATGATATCTTCAACTATAATTGTGGACTTTAGTTAGTTTAGTTCTAGTAAACTAGTTATTTCTAGTAATTTTTGGTTCATGTATTTTGTTCTAGTAATTTTTAGTTCAGTTCTAAACTAATTTAGTTTATTAATTTTAGTTCTAGGAAAATTAGTTTAGTTTTATCTCTAGTAATTTAGTTCTAGTAATTTTTGGTTCATTTATTTTGAAGTTCTATTATGTGCATAAACATTTAGGACTGTTATACCTATAATACTGAAAAATATAAAATACAGTCTCTAAATGGTAACCACACTGTGTTCATAAATGGGAGACTCAATATCACACAGATTAATTTTCTTCACATTAACCCAAGGAATCAATACTATTTTAATCACATTCTAACTTCTTATATAGACATTAACCAGTTATTTTATATTATATATGAAAAAGAAATAGCTAAGCATGATACAGTCACTCAAAGTAAAGATAACAGGGATATTTATTTCCCTGCATGGTAAGATTTACTATAAATTTATAGTAATTAAAAAATTGTACTGCACTCAGGAATAGAAAATTACTGATTGAACAAAACAGAGAACTAAGAAATCAACTCATAATTACATAAACTTGAGTATGATAGAATTATCTCTGCAGATCAGTAGGAAAGAATAGATTATTCATTCAATAGTGCTGTAGTAAATCTGTGTACATGGAAAAAAAACAAGTTTCTCTCCTGTCCCACATAAAAGCAACAATTAATTTCACACAATTAAAGCCCTAAATATGAAAAGTAAAAGCAAAATTTGGGAAAACAATATTAAAAAAATCTGATTTTGGGTAACAATGGGTTTCTTAAAGAAAACATGTTTGTAAGGCAAAGAATAATTTTAACTAAGTGAAAATGAAAAATTACCATCAAAAGAATAAAATTTTAAATGACAGATGATAATTAAAAATACAAAATTGTATGTAGAATATACTATTTTTAAATCATCAAGGAAAAGAAAAAGACAAGCATAAAAAAAGGGACTTAAAGAGGCACGAAACAGAAGAAGAAACCTTAACAGTCAATAAACATAAAACATACTCAGCCTTATTAATAATCAGGAAAATATAAATTAAATCTCTAATGATTTGACATTTCTTACCCAGCATATATCCAAAAGTTAAAAAGTGCAACCACTTTGGAAAATAATATAGCATTATTTTATTCTTATTTTGTTATATTCTTTTTTTCTATAATGCAACAATTTCACATACATGTATATCCTAAAGAAACTTAATGGACACGTGTCAGGGGAACTGTTCAAGAATATACAGCAACATTATTTGTAATAGGAGAAAACTGTAAATAAACAAACTACCCATTGGGGTAAAATTACAATAAATTTTGATATACTCATATGCTAGAAGAGTAAGCAGCAGAGAAAATAAATTATTAGTAATTAAGGAAGTGTTAGTTGCTTCAGTCATGTCCGACTCTTTGCGACCCCATGGACTGCAGCCCACCAGGCTCCTCTGTCCATGAGATTTCCCAGGCAAGAATACTGGAGTGGGTTGTCAGTTCCTTCTCCAGGTGATCTTCCTGACCCAAGGATAAAACCCGGATCTCCTGTATTGTGTCAGATTCTTTACCACCTGAGACACCAGGGAAGCCCAAAAGTGTTTTATGAAGGTGTGTTATTCACTCAGTAGTGTCCAACTCTTTGTGACCCCATGGACTATTGCCTACCCAGGCTCCTCTGTCCATGGCATTCTCTAGGCAAGAATACTGGAATGGGTTGTAAGGATTCTCCAGGAGGATCCTTACAACCCAGGTATCAAACCTTGGTCTTCTGCATTACAGGCAGAAGTGTGTGTTTAGTTTTACACACTAAAACATAAATAAATCTTAGAAACATAACGTTAAGCAGGAAAAGAAGTCAGCTGTAAGGAAATTTCCAAAGAATGATTGTGTTATAATATGAAGGGCAAGAACAAGTAAACATTATTGTATATTGTATAAATATACAAATATATAGTAAAACTAAAGGAAAGGAAGAGAATAACAAATACAAAATTCAGAACATTGCTGAAAGAAGCTGACTGGTGTTTAAGAGCATGTACAAGAGATTACCAAGCAAATGACAATATTTTTTTCTTAAAACCATTAGATGAGTACATATATGTATTATATGATGTACATATATTTTATAAATATTATTTTATAGACAAAAATTTAAGTAATTAAAGACTCAGAGTTCTTAAATAAAAACAGCTATAAAAAGGTTTTTCTTTGGCTTCAGGCTTTTAAAAAGAGCATGAGGATAGATGAAAGAAAAGAATAAACAGCAGTTTCCTTTGTGAGATCGTGGAGTACTAACCTTCGACCTAGCCAGTCACCAAGAGCTATTATTATTTCATATAAGTCTTTGGACAAAACTGTTTTAATTATCAGTCTTTGTTTGAACCAACTGCATTGTCATTTGATAAGAATGTGATGAGACATCTTAGGCACAAACGCTTGCAGTGAATGCATATATATCAGATATTGTCCTCTGTATTTATATTCAGACCTTCAAACAGCTCCATATGCAGCATGTATTATGTTGTGTGTGTGTACTGCTTATTCTCAATTATGCTATTGTTATATTTTTAGTTAATTATGTTTAATTTTGATTGAAGAAAACAGAAATATAATGCATTGACATTTGCTTTACATCTATGCATAAAGTTATATTACAGAGAAGTTCTGCAAGAAGTGGTTACTTATTTATTGGTATGACTAAAAATGAGAATGCTGAGGAAAGGAAAGGTCCCTAAAAGTTTTAAAGATGGAATATCTCTAGACAGATCATCACTGAAGTAAGTGAATAATGCCTCATATGGAAAAATAGAACATTCATAATTTGTTATGAATATACAAACAGAAATATTAAAGGTAAAAATATAACACTAAGAGAATTAAATAAAAGTTAAAAAATGAATGCATGACCTAGGCACTATGGAAAATCAACTTAATTATAGTTTGTTACAATAGTTCTTTTTGAATGAAGTCCAGTTTTAATTAAAATCTTCACATTTGATCAGATGGAGTTGCAGATTTGATCAGTTGAAACTATCTATTGTTCTTACTCATTTTAATGTACTACATTTCAGCAGTAAGGAGATACACAAAAGAAAAGCATTCCACTAGCTCTTCAATAGGGTCTGTTATGATTCTAGGTTTAATTAAATTAGTTGCATATCATTTATATTACTAAAAATATCAAGCAATTTCTAAGAGATTTCATTTTCCTCCGGTCCCATGGTTACCCTCACTCATCACACCCAAATTCAAAATTACAAAAGCTATGTTGAACTCCTGTTTTTTCTTCTAGTGAACAACAGACTATTTCTTATAGTCTTACTTTCCTTTCATCTGTTCAGCGAAAGCAATATAATATGAATATTCATAGTAATATAAATATAAATAAGATTCAATCAGCAAATCACTTAATATCCATGTTAACAGAATAGACAACTTATCAGTTTGAAAAAGTTCATTTGCAGTTATGAAATCTCTCTTTCGTTTATAGCTTCTGTGCTTAAAAACATACATATTATACTTTGTTCATTTATTTGACCTGCTTCCTATGAATAGAGTTGGACAAAATATATCCAGAAATAATCCATTGTACACATATTTCTCTGACTAAAGTTAATCCAGCTGCCTCAGAGGCTATTTAAGTATTATGTTTCAGTTGTAGGATGATACTATCTCAGGGATCCAATTTGAATCTCTGTGTAAATGTTGGCTGAAAAATACAGCAATGTTTATATATTTGATGTTGTTTTTAAGCTGCTAAATTATGGAACAACTTGTTATATGGCACTAGATAGCAAATACTAATTTTGGTATTTGGGAAGAGAGGCAAGGAACTTTGAATAGAGTATTAGTAAAATTATAAAATGCCTTGAAGAAACTGTATCAGATATATGATGGTTTTCAGGAGGCCATTGTGAGAGCTTCAGTTCAGGTTAATTCAGTTTAGTTGCTAAGTTGTGTCCGACTCTTTGCGACCCCATGAATCACAGCACGCCAGACCTCCCTGTCCATCACCAATTCCCGGAGTTCACTCAAACTCATATCCATCGAGTCGGTGATGCCATCCAGCCATCTCATTCTAACTTTTATTGGAAATCAAAGGATAAAGGTCTCTAGACATCTTGGAATGTGAAGTCAAGTGGGCCTTACAAAGCATCACTACAAACAAAGCTAGTGGAGGTGATGGAATTCCTGTTGAGCTATTTCAAATCTTAAAAGATGATGCTGTGAAAGTGCTGCACTCAATATGCCAGCAAATTTAAAAAACTCAGCAGTGGCCACAGGACTGGAAAAGGTCAGTCTTCATCCCAGTCCCAAAGAAAGGCAATGCCAAAGAATGCTCAAACTACTGCACAATTACACTCATCTCACACACTAGTAAAGTCATGCCCAAATTTCTCCAAGCCAGGCTTCAGCAATACATGAACCGTGAACTTCCAAAAGTTCAAGCTGGTTTTAGAAAAGGCAGAGGAACCAGAGATCAAATTGACAACATTAGTTGGATCATCAAAAAAGCAAGAGAGTTCTAGAAAAAACATCTATTTCTGCTTTATTGACTATGCCAAAGCCTCTGACTATGTGGATCACAATAAACTGTGGAAAATTCTGAAAGAGAATGCAGGTCAGGAAGCAACAGTTAGAACTGGACATGGAACAACAGACTGGTTCCAAATCGGGAAAAGAGTACGTCAAGGCTGTATATTGCCACCCTGCTTATTTCACTTATATGCAGAGTACATCATGAGGAACTCTGGGCTGGAAGAGGCATAAGCTGGAATCAAGACTGCCAGGAGAGATATCAATAACCCCAGATATGCAGATGACACCACCCTTATGGCAGAAAGTGAAGAGGAACTCAAAAGCCTCTTGATGAAAGTGAAAGAGGAGAGTGAAAAAGTTGGCTTGAGGCTTAACATTCAGAAAACTAAAATCATGGCATCTGATCTCATCACTTCATGGGAAATAGATGGAAAAACAGTGGAAACAGTGTAAGACTTTATTTTTTGGGGCTCCAAAATCACTGTGGATGCTGATTGCAGCCATGAAATTAAAAGACGCTTACTCCTTGGAAGGAAAGTTAGGACCAACCTAGACAGCATATTAGAAAGCAGAGACATTACTTTGCCAACCAAGGTTCGTCTAGTCAAGGCTATGGTTTTTCCATTGGTCATGTATGGATATGAGAGTTGGACTGTGAAGAAAGCTGATTGCTGAAGAATTGATGTTTTTGAACTGTGATGTTGGAGAATACTCTTGAGAGTCCCTTGTACTGCAAGGAGATCCAACCAGTCCATTCTAAAGGAGATCAGTCCTAGGTGTTCATTGGAGGACTGATGCTAAAGCTGAAACTCCAATACTTTGGCCACCTCATGTGAAGAGTTGACTCACTGGAAAAGACTCTGATGCTGGGAGGGATTGAGGGTGAGACGAGAAGGGGACGACAGAGAATGAGGTGGCTGGATGGCATCACCGACTCGATGGACATGAGTTTGAGTGACCTCCAGGAGTTGTTGATGGACAGGGAGGCCTGGCGTGCTGTGATTCATGGGGTCACAAAGAGTCGGACACGACTTAGCGACTGAACTGAACTGAACTGAAGGAGGTCAGGTTAATGCAGATTCACGGACACTAAAGGGGAAGAAGGAGGCCCAAACAGGCAGAGAATATTTCACATTTAAATTTTTCTGTCTTGCAATATGAATTTTATTTCACCACAATAATGACATATGGTGTGGATAACCTTTTCATACACTTGTTTTCCATTCGCATATCTTCTTTGATGAAGTGTTTGTTCAGGTCTTTTGTCAAGTTTTTCATTTTTCTTATTATTGAGTTCCCTACACGTTTTGTATAAAAATTCTTTATCAGATATATTTTTGAAGCTATTTTCTCCCATTCTGTGACCCATCTCCTCATTCTCCTGATAGCATCCATTTACAAAGCACACACTTTTAATTTTAATGAAGTTCAGATTATCAATTATTATTTTTATAGATTATGCTTTTGGCATTTTCTCTAAAATGTCATCACCTCCACACAAGGTCATCTAGATTTTCTCCTATACTATCTTCTGGGAGTGTTATAGTTTTGTGCTTTACATTTAGGTTTATGATGAATTTTTAATTAATTTTTGTGAAAAGTGTCTGGGTTCATTTTTTGTACATGATGTCCAATAGTTCCAGTAACATTTGTTGAAAAGAATTTCTTTTCTCAAATTGATTGTCTTTGTCCCTTTGTCAACATTCAGTTGGCTATATTTGGGTTGGTCAGCAACTTGGTTCTCTAGTCTGTTCCATTGATTTGTCTGTAATGTCACCAATACCACACTGTCTTAGTTACTGCAATTTTAATCTTTATAATATTGTGATTTATAATAATAAAAGTATATTTGGCCTTCATTCCCATTTCTGTCCTTGGTGTTGTTGTTCAGGCACTAAATCATGTCCAATTCTTTGTGAACCCATGGACTACAGAATGCCAGGCTTTCCTATCCTTCACTATCTTCTGGAGTTGGCTCAAACTCATGTCCATTGAGTCAGTGATACCATCCAACCATCTTGTCCACTGTTGTTCCCTTCTCCTCCTGCCTTCAATCTTTCACAGCATCAGGGTCTTTCCCAATGAATCAGTTCTCTGCATTAAGTGGCCAAAGTATTCAGCTTCAGTATTAGTCCTTCCCATGAATATTCAGGGTTGATTTCCTTTAGGACTGACTGATTTGATCTCCTTGCAGTCCAAGGGACTCTCAAGTATCTTCTCCAACATCACAATTCTAAAGCATCAATTCTTCAACACTCAACCTTCTTCATGGTCCAGCTCTTACATCTGTATGTGATTGCTAGAAAAACCATAGCTTTGACTAGACAGACCTTTGTTGGCAAAGTGATATCTCTGCTTTTTAATATGATGTCTAGATTTATTATAGTTTTTCTTCCAAGGAGCAAGCATCTCTTAATTTCATGCCTCCAGTCATAATCTGCAGTGATTTTGAAGCTCAAGAAAATTTTAAAAATGGAAACACTTTTTCCCCATCTATTTGCCATGAAGTGATAGGACAAGATGTTATGATTTTAGTTTTTAAAATATTGAGTTTGAAGCCAGCTTTTTCACTCTCCTCTTTCACCTTCATCAAGAGGCTCTTTAGTTCCTCTTCGCTTCTGCCATAAGGTTGGTTTCATCTGCATATCTGAAGTTGTTGATATTTATCCTGGCAGTCTTGATTCCAGCTTGTACTTCATCCAGCCTGGCATTTCACATGATGTACTCTGCATATAAGTTAAATAAGCAGGGAGGGTCACAATATACAGTCTTGACATACTCCTTTCCCAATTTTGAACCAATCCATTCTTCCATGTCCATTTCTAACTGTTGCTTCTTGATCTTCATACGTAGTTTTCTAAAGAAGCAGGTCAGGTACTCTGGTACTCCCATCTCTCTAAGAATTTTCCACAGTCTGTTGTGATCCACACAGTCAAAGGCTTTGGCATATTCAAGGAAGCAGATTTTTTTCTTTTCCTGAAATCCCCTTGCTTTTTCTATGATCCAAGGGATGTTGTCAATTTGATCTCTGGTTCCTCTACCTTTTTTAAATTCAGTTAGTACAGTTGGAAGTTCTCAGTTCACAAATTGTTGAAGCCTAACTTGAAGGATTTTGAGGATTACCTTGCTAGCATGTGAAATAAGCACAATTGTTCAGGAGCTTGAACATTCTTTGGCATTGTCTTCTTTGGGATTGGAATGTAAACGGATTTTTTCATCCTGGGACCATTGCGAGTTTTCCAAGTTTGTTGACATATTGAGTGCAACACTTTAATAGCATCATTTTTAGGGTGTTAAATAGCTCAGCTGGAATTTCTATCCTAGAGCTCCTAAAATCTGAAATTTCCTGTTATAAGAGCAATAAAGGGGAAGGAATATATTTTGTTAATCAGAAGTCCCTTTTACCATACATGAGTTTACATCAATGGGATAACTTTTGTGAAGTCTCTATGGATGAGAGGCTGCTTTCTAGGGGAACCACCATGTGATGAGAGGACTGGAAGTTTTAGCCCCAAGTAATTGAAGTCCAGGGATGGGGGAGAGGCTGGAGGTTGAATTAATGGTTTAGTCAACCATGCCTATGTAAAGAAGCATTCAGAAAATTCCTAAAGTACAATTTTCAGAGAACTTCCAAGTTGGTGAACAAGTGGAAGTGCCAGAAGGGTAGCATGTCCAAAAAGGTGATGAACGCTCCATGCCCCTTCCCATATAATTTGCTCTATATATCTCTTTCATAAGTCCGTTCCTGAACTGCATTCCCTCAAAATAAACCAGTAATGTAGTAAATAAATTGTCTTTCTGAGTTCTATGAACTATTCTAGCAAGTTATCAAATCTTTGGAGGGAGTTATGGGACATTCTAGATCTACAATTGATCAGTCAGAAACAGAGATTGAACCCGGGTCTCCTTCTTTGCCATCTGTGAAATATGTTACTTATTCTAAGTAGTACCAGAATAGAATTTAATTGTAGGACAGTCAGTTGGTAACTAAAAGAACTGGAGAATATCTTGGTGGGTCAGACTCCCATGTGGGAGTTATCAGAAGAATTGATGAGAAATGAATAAGGAGATATATTTTTCCCTTACAATTTTAGAGTTGGGTAGTATCAGTTCTCCAATTGTGCTCTTCTCCTTCAAACTTTTGTTGGCTCTTTTAGGTATTTTACCTCTCCACATAAATTTTAAAATCAGTTTATAGATATCCATAAAATGTCCCACAAGGATCATGATTGAGGTTGCATTGAGTCTCAAGATCAGGTCAGGAACTGACATCTTAATGAGTGTTGCTATCCATGAACATGAAATATCTCTCCATTTATTTAGTTCTCCTTTGATTTCTTTTATCAGAGTTTTATAGTTTTCTGTATCTATATCTTGTACATTTTTTTAGACTTATACTGGTTTTATTTTGGGGGATGCTATGCAACCAAGGTCCGTCTAGTCAAGGCAATGGTTTTTCCCGTGGTCATGTATGGATGTGAGAGTTGGACTGTGAAGAAGGCTGATCGCCAAAGAATCGATGCTTTTGAACTGTGGTGTTGGAGAAGACTCTTGAGAGTCCCTTATACTGCAAGGAGATCCAACCAGTCCATTCTAGAGGAGATCAATCCTGGATGTTCATTGGAGGGACTGATGCTAAAGCTGAAACTGCAATACTTTGGCCACCTCATGCGACGAGTTGACTCACTGGAAAAGACTCTGATGCTGGGAAAGGTTGGGGGCAGGAGGAGAAGGGGACGACGGAGAATGAGATGGCTGGATGGCATCACCGACTCGATGGACATGAGTTTGAGTGAACTCCGGGAGTTGGTGATGGACAGGGAGGCCTGGCGTGCTGTGATTCATGGGGTCGCGGAGAGTCGGACACGACTGAGCGACTGAACTGAACTGAACTGAACTGAATGTAACTAGTACTATGCCTTGAACTGCAAATTCCATTTTTTCATTGCTGGTATATAGGATAACTTTGCATGTTTCCATCTTACTTTAATAATTTACTAGTTTCAGGAGTACTAGTTTCAGTTCACTTGTGAACCCCAAATGAATTCCAAGAATAATAAACACAAAAAGATCTACACCTAGACACATTATATTCAAACTGCTCAAAAATAAGGACAAAAGTAAATCTTGAAAGCAGAAAAATAACTCATATATAGGGGAATAACAATATAATTAAAGACTGTATTCTTCCTCAAAAACAGGTAAAACTAGAAAGAAGTGTAACAGTATATTTAAAGTACTTGGGGGAAAAACCAGTCAATCAAGAATTCTAGATCTAGTAAAATTATAATTACCAAATGAAACTAAAATAACGACCATTCCCACAAAAACAAAACTGAGGGAATTTGTTACTGGCAAACCTGATCTAAAATAAAAACTAAAAGCAATCTTTCAGGTTGAAAGGAAATTTTGGCACACAGTAACTCAAAAAAAAATAATAATAAACAGTATGGAAAAACTTAAAAGTGTGAGTAAATATAAAAGATTGAAAGCAGAAAAAAGGAGGTTGGCAGAGACAGAGAGAGACAAAATGAATTTCTTTTTGATTCTCTGCATTTCTCAAAGAAAGCATTTTTTTTTCTATTCTTGCCCTAGAATCTTAATCTAGTTCAAAGTGACATGAAAACTGGAAACATTCAACTTATTTTGACAACAGTGCCTTTGGGAAACAGTCCATTAATTTCTACATTCTACACTCCTAAAGTGGCTCTGATTGTTGCCTCAGTATTTCTTTTGATGAGATACCAAATATCCATCCGAGAAATTCCTTTTGTACCTACATTAGCCACAAATTTTGTGCTGTTGCAATTGAAGGCAGTTAGATAATATTTCTTTCTCAAGAAATAACGTTTCTTATTTCATCATTTATTCATTAATAGTTAGCTATATTTATTAAGCAACCACCGAGCAAGCTTCTGGATTACATTAATGAAGATGATGGATATATTCCTGCTCTCATAAAGCTAGCAATTATCCAGGTGATTAGAAATTAAACAAAAAAATCATTTCTTTCCAATTAAAAACATATTAAACTCTACAAAAGAAAAGATACAACAAAATTAAAAAACAGAGCACTTAACATGGATGGTCAGATAAAATTTCTTTCACTTTTAAATTTTGATTGTGTTTGTGCTCAGTTGTTCAGTCGTGTCTGACTTTTTGTGGCCTCTTGGACTAAAGCCCTCCAGGCTCCTCTTCCCCATGGAATTTTCCAGGCAAGAATATTGGAGTGGGGAAATTGAGAATAGAGGATGTTTAAAATTAGAATCTTTTCTAGGGTTACAAATTATAGCACACTTAACTAAAGTGTCTTATCTTTTAGTTGATTATATCTGAAAATCATTTCCAAACTCCAGAAACACTCCATAAAGAACCATAGCATATTTTTTTCTTCATCTATTGTCTACTCATCTAATAAAACATCTGTTTATACAAAGCTGACCTCTCTCCAATCCCTAGAGATAGTCTTAGAGCATATTTACATTATTGGAACATTTGATGTTATTGATCTGTGGGTAGTGACCTAGCTGGAATCTTTCTTCAGAAAAGTTTTCTCCTTCTATATCTCACTAATTGTCAGGGAAAAAAATGACATGTCTGCAGATCTTTAACATGCCATCCATTTAAAAACAAACCGCAAGCCTGCAAGCCAGAAAAAAAGGTCAAATGAATAGCCTCAATGTCATATTGCCAACACTTGCTATTACTTGAATATTTGGGCCATTATTTTTAATTGCATCTCTAGATACAAAGAGGGTCAACAAGCCACATTTTCAAAGTTATGCTTAAAACTTAAAAGGAAGTACTATGTGAACCATGAACAATTTAACAAGTTCAAATTTCAAATAACATATAGGTTTTATAAAATATACAGTATTTATAGTAGCAAATAATGTGACATTTGCAAACTAGCAAAATATTACTGATTTCCATGTTTATGTAATACTTTCAGTAGATGTAATAGAGATAAACACTATTGTACATTGTAAAATGTTTCTTATCTCAAAGACATACGTGATACAAATTCATCAAAAAAGTGTATTTATTATGAGAAAATATATTTTGTAAATGTAAAGTTTTATAGCTGCAAATGACAACTGTTCAAAGTATAAATATCTGTGATTTTTAAAAATTATCTTGCATAAGCAAAACATTATAGTTGTATTACATTAAGATAACATTTTTTACAAAAACATTAAGTAATTACACAGATAGACTACAAATAGGATTTTTCAGTTGTGACAACAGATGAGTCTTGTGTAAATACAAAGCCAGCTCTTGTCAAACTTTCATGTAAACATCGAAAAATTTTATTTTACATTATGCCAGAAATCTGGGTTATCTAAAACTATAAGAATAATATTTATTTATATTATATGTTATATGAAATAGATCTCATATAGTATAAATGTATTTATTATAATTTATTTTTTATTATGAATAATAATTTAAAGAACAAAGACAGCCTTTATTTGTAGACATATTAGTTATATATGTGGGCTTCCCTGGTGTCTCAGATGGTAAAGAATCTGCCTGCAATGTGGGAGACTCGGGTCCAGTCCCTGGGTCAAAAACATACCCTGGAGAAGGGAATGGCTAACCACTCCAGTGTTCTGACCTGGAGAATTTCATGGACAGAGGAGACTAGTGAGCGACAGTTCGCGGTATTGCAGAGTCAGACACATCTCAGTGAGTAGCACTTCAACTATTTAGTTGTATCTGTAGAAAATCTACAGGCAAATTATTAGAATCAATAAGTTCAGAAAAGTTTCTAATTAAGCAAAACTCAACTGATTTCTATAGGTCATGAATAAATATTTTTTAAATATAATTTTTAAAAAATGACGCTATATCAACAATGACAGCATTAAAAAGGGTGTGCAGGCTCAGTCATGTCTGACCCTTTGTGACCCCATGGACTGGTAGCCTGCCAGGTTCTGCTGTCCATGGAATTTTCTAGCCAAGAATACCAGAGTGGGTTGCCATTTCCTTCTGCAGGGGATCTTCTCAATCTGGGAATTGAACATGTGTCTTCTGCATCTCCTGTATTGATAGGTGGATTCTTTACCACTGCACCACCTGGAAAGTCCCCTTAAAAAGTATTTAGGAATAAATGTGTGCATAATCTTAAAAAATTATAAAACTTTACTGAAAGCATTCAAGGAAGACTAAATATCTTAGAGCTATATCATATTTATACATACTCAATATCATGAAGATGTCAAATTAATATCTAAACTTAAAGCAACTGCAGTCAAAATGCCAAAGAGATTCTAGTATTTCATAGAAGAGCAAAGAGTCAGATGAAGCAAAATATTCTTAACGAAAATAAAACAAGATTGTTGGACTTATTTTACCATTGATATCAATACTAATAATAAAGTCATATTAGCAAGGCAGTCCCCTGAAGGAGGGTATGGCAACATGGACAGAGGAGCCTGGCAAGCTACAATCCACGGGGTTGCAAAGAGTCGAACACGACTGAAGCAACTTAGCAAGCAACAAGGCAGTAGCACAGAAATCAACAAATAGCAATGGAACAAAGCAAATGTTCCAGAACACAATATATAGTGAAATGCAATATGGTACAAAAATGGCATTGTAAATCAGAGGAGGATAGAATGGGGTATTTGATAAGCGGGGCTGGAATTATCCACGTGGAACAAAGTAGATTTTAATTACTACTCCATAGAATACATCAAATAAATTCTGTTTATGACTTTGTAGCATTAACTTGGCTATGTTTTCTAGAATTCTCTCTCTATTGATTTCTGGTGGTTAGGTTTGGCCACCAGAGAAATTTGCTTGAGATTTGACAGGAGGAAGATAACAGAAGCCATGTTTACTCTGTTAGTCAGGCTGTCTTGCAGCTTCTACACGTTTTTGCAATCTTTTGGCTAAATCTGTTGGCGTAGAAGAGTAGCTGAGTTTCATAGTTCCTTGAGTTCCAATGGGATATCTTCTTTTACATTTTCTACATCCCAGGTCCTGTGCCATTGTAACTCCTTGACTAGAGTGGGAGCCAGCACTTCCTGCAGGTTATACTCAGCTAGAAGGTTGGTGGCTTAGAAAATGGGAGAGGCCAAAGCTGTCTGGTGAGAAAATAAGGTAGGTTCCAGTTTGTTTCACACAGTTCGTTTTTCTTGATCTTACCATTTCACATCATTCCGATCTGCCCTTTGACTTTAGGCTCAGCACCAGATGCAGAAGAAGGAATGGAAATAAGACTGTTTTACCAAATTCCACAGTGACAGAAGGTCAAGTCCCTAAAGAAAATTCCTCCTTCTACATCATTCTGAGTGGTTCTGTTTTCCTGAATATACCAACTGATACACCACTTTAATATGAGAGGTAAAATTACAAAAGTTTTACAGGTTAATATGGGGAATATTTTTATGACTTTGATAGAGAAACTTTTTTAAAAACAAGACACAAAACCATAAAAATGATATTGGGAAATTCAATAATGTTACCATCTTTAAAATGTCTATTAGTCAAAAGTGATCCTTTGAAAAGTCAAATCTCAGACTTGGGAAAAAAAGATACTCTCAACACATATAACTAAGAAAGCATTATTACCCAGGATAAAGAAAAAAGAACACCCCTACACATCAACTCAATAAAAATATGAGAAAAGGATAAAAATGGATAATTTACCAAGGGTTTATCTCAAATGGCCAATAAGCCTATTAAAAGATGATTCATCTCAGTGATAGGAAAATGCCAATTAATGAGTAAAATAAAAATTTCACACCTATCATTTTAGCAAAAATTAAGAACCCTGAAAATATTGTATTGACAAAGGTGTGGATAAAAGCCAACATTCATATACTGTTGGTAGAAATGTAAATCCATACAGCCACTCTGAAGAAAAATGTGACAGTAACTAATAAAGTTAACGATAGAACCACTCTAACCCAGTAAATCTGTCCCTAGGTTTATACCCTAAATAAACACGTTCACGTCGTTGTGAACACAAGGGGACATGTATTTTTTTTTTCAAAACGTAAATTCTTAACAGGGTTATTTAAAACAGAAAAAGCTAATTTTTACATTGACAGAAGAATGATAAATGTATTATGCTAGATTTATATATGGGGAGGCCTGGCGTGCTGTGATTCATGGGGTCACAGAGTCGGACACAACTGAGCGACTGAACAGAACTGCGATGCAGTAGTGAAGACGAATGAATCAACAGATGAATCTCATGAACATAATGTGAGGAGGATAAAGCTACAGAAGACCACTTGAAGAATGCTGTCATTCATATATAAATATATTCACATAAAATAGTATTATATATTTGTAGTATATAGTTAGGCCTTCCCTGGTGACTCAGTGGTAAAGAATCCATCTGCCAATTCAGGAGACATGAATTCCATCCCTCAGTCAGGAAGATCCCCTGGAGAATGGAATGGTAACCCACTCCAGTACTCTCGCCTGGGAAATCCCATGGACAGAGGAGCCTGGAGAACTGGCCGATGGGATTGCAAAAGAGTCAGACAAGACTTGGCAACTAAACAACAGCATTGTATAATTAAGGAGATATACATCAATTAAAAAATGTAAATACAAAGGAATAATAAATACCAAATTCAGGGTAGTGATTATCTTAATCAGGGAGTAAGTGGGTTGTATATAAGATAGAGGAGATTCTTATCAGGAAGAAGTCCAGGGAGCTTCAGTTCTATAGGAATGTTAGTTTCTCAAGCTGAAAGCATTTATGCAGAAGCTGAAGACATAGCCCTTAGGCTGAGGATCCATAAAAGACTCTGAGACACACACCACAGGACTGGTCCACCAATGGACCATTGCTTCTGTCACAGTCAAGGCACTCAGTTCAGTTCAGTTCAGTCGCTCAGTCGTGTCCGACTCTTTGTGACCCCATGAATCACAGCACGCCAGGCCTCCCTGTCCAACACCAACTGCCGGAGTTCACTCAAACTCATGTCCATCGAGTCGGTGATGCCATCCAGCCATCTCATTTTCTGTCGTCCCCGTCTCCTCCCACCCCCAATCTCTCCCAGCATCAGAGTCTTCTCCAGTGAGTCAACTCGTCGCATGAGGTGGCCAAAGTATTGGGTTTTCAGTTTTAGCATCAGTCCTTCCAATGAACACCCAGGATTGATCTCCTCTAGAATGGACTGGTTGGATCTCCTTGCAGTCCAAGGGACTCTCAAGAGTCTTCTCCAGCACTATAGTTCAAAAGCATCAATTCTTCGGCAATCAGCTTTCTCACAGTCCAACTCTCACATCCATACATGACCACGGGAAAAACCATAACCTTGACTAGACGGACCTTGGTTGGCAAAGTAATGTCTCTGCTTTTTAACATGCTGTCTAGGTTGGTCATAAGTTTCCTTCCAAGGAGTAAGCGTCTTTTAATTTCATGGCTGCAATCAGAATCCGCAGTGATTTTGGAGCCCCCAAAAATTAAGTCTGACACTGCATCCACTGTTTCCCCATCTATTTCCCATGAAGTGATGGGACCAGATGCCATGATCTTCGTTTTCTGAATGTTGAGCTTCAAGCCAACCTTTTCATTCTCCTATTTCTCTTTCATCAAGAGGCTTTTGAGTTCCTCTTCACTTTCTGCCATAAGGGTGGTGTCATCTGCATATCTCAGGGTATTGATATTTCTCCCAGCAATCTTGATTCCAGCTTGTGCTTCTTCCAGCCCAGCGTTCCTCATGATGTACTCTTCATATAAGTTAAATAAGCAGGGTGACAATATACAACCTTAACATACTCCTTTTCCTATTTGGAACCAGTCTGTTGTACCATGTACAGTTCTGACTGTTGCTTCCTGACCTGCATACAGGTTTCTCAAGCGGCAGGTCAGGTGGTCTGGGATTCCCATTTCTTGAGCAATTTTCCAAAGTTTATTGTGATCCACACAGTCAAAAGCTTTGGCATAGTCAATGAAGCAGAAACAGATGTTTTTCTGGAACTCGCTTGCTTTCTCCATGATCCAGCGGATGTTGGCAATTTGATCTCTGGTTCCTCTGCCTTTCTAAAACCTGCTTGAACATCTGGAAGTTCACGGTTCATATATTGCTGAAGCCTGGCTTGGGGAATTTTGAGCATGACTTTACTAGCGTGTGAGATGAGTGCATGTGCGGTAGTTTGAGCATTCTTTGGGATTGGAATGAAGACTGACATTTTCCAGTCCTGCGGCCACTGCTGAGTTTTCCAAATTAGCTGGCATATTGAGTGCAGCACTTTCACAGCATCATCTTTCAGGATTTGAAATAGCTCAATTGGAATTCCATCACCTCCACTAGCTTTGTTCATCGTGATGCTCTCTAAGACCCACTTGAAATCACATTCCAAGATGTCTGGCTCCAGGTGAGTGATCATGCCATCGTGATTATCTTGGTCGTGAAGATCATTTTTGTACAGTTCTGTGTATTCTTGCCACCTCTTCTTAATATCTTCTGCCTCTTTTAGGTCCATACAATTTCTGTCCTTTATCGAGCCCATCTTTGCATGAAATGTTCCCTGATATCTCTAATTTTCTTGAAAAGATCTCTTGGTTTTCCTATTCTGTTGTTTTCCTCTATTTCTTTGCATTGATCGCTGAGGAAGGCTTTCTTATCTCTCCTTGCTATTCTTTGGAACTCTGCATTCAGATGCTTATATCTTTCCTTTTCTCCTTTGCTTTTCGCTTCTCTTCTTTTCACAGCTATTTGTAAGGCCTCCTCAGACAGCCATTTTGCTTTTTTGCATTTCTTTTCCATGGGGATGGTCTTGGTTCCTGTCTCCTGTACAATGTCACGAACCTCCGTCCAGAGTTCATCAGGCACTCTATCTATCAGATCTAGTCCCTTCAATCTATTTCTCACTTCCACTGTATAATCATAAGGGATTTGATTTAGGTCATATCTGAATGGTCTAGTGGTTTTCCCTACTTTCTTCAATTTATGTCTGAATTTGGCAATAAGGATTTCATGATCTGAGCCACAGTCAGCTCCTGGTCTTGTTTTTGCTATCTGTATAGAGCTTCTCCATTTGGCTGCCAAGAATATAATCAATCTGATTTCGGTGTTGACCATCTGGTGATGTCCATGTGTAGAGTCTTCTCTTGTGTTGTTGGAAGAGGGTGTTTGCTATGACCAGTGTGTTCTCTTGGCAAAACTCTATTAGCCTTTGCCCTGCTTCATTCCGTGCTCCAAGGCCAAATTTGCCTGTTACTCCAGGTGTTTCTTGACTTCCTACTTTTGCATTCCAGTCCCCTATACTGAAAAGGACATCTTTTTTGGGTGGTAGTTCTAAAAGGTCTTGTAGGTCTTCATAGAACCATTCAACTTCGGCTTCTTCAGCATTACTGGTTGGGGCATAGATTTGGATTACTGTAATATTGAATGGTTTGCCTTGGAAATGAACAGAAATCATTCTGTCGTTTTTAAGATTGTATCCAAGTCCTGCATTTCGGACTCATTTGTCGACCATGATGGTTTTTCAGTTCAGTTCAGTTCAGTTCGGTCGCTCAGTCGTGTCCGACTCTCCCCATGAATATCAGCACGCCAGGCCTCCCTGTCTATCACCAACTCCCAGATTTCACTCAAACTCATGTCCATCGAGTCGGTGATGCCATCCAGCCATCTCATTCTCTGTTGTCCCCTTCTCCTCCCGCCCCCAACCTTTCCCAGCATCAGAGTCTTTTCCAGTGAGTCACTCGTCGCATGAGGTGGCCAAAGTATTGGAGTTTCAGCTTTAGCATCAGTCCTTCCAATGAACACCCAGGACTGATCTCCTTTAGAATGGACTGGTTGGATCTCCTTGCAGTACAAGGGACTCTCAAGAGTCTTCTCCAACACCACAGTTCAAAAGCATCAATTATTCAGCGATCAGCTTTCTTCACAGTCCAACCTTCACATCCATACATGACCACTGGAAAAACCATAGCCTTGACTAGACGGACCTTGGTTGGCAAAGTAATGTCTCTGCTTTTTAATATACTATCTAGGTTGGTCATAACTTTCCTTCCAAGGAGTAAGTGTCTTTTAATTTCATGGCTGCAATCAGCATCTGCAGTGATTTTGGAGCCCAAAAAATAAAGTCTGACACTGTTTCCACTGTTTTTCCATCTATTTCCCATGAAGTGATGGGACCAGATGCAATGATCTTTGTTTTCTGAATGTTGAGCTTCAAGCCAACCTTTTCACTCTCCTCTTTCACTTTCATCAAGAGGCTTTTGAGTTCCTCTTCACTTTCTGCCATAAGGGTAGTGTCATCTGCATATCTGAGGTTATTGATATTTCTCCCAGCAATCTTGATTCCAGCTTGTACTTCTTCCAGCCCAGCGTTCCTCATGATGTATTCTGCATATAAGTTAAATAAGCAAGGTGACAATATACATCCTTGATGTACTCCTTTTCCTATTTGGAACCAGTCTGTTGTTCCATGTACAGTTCTGACTGTTGCTTCCTGACCTGCTTACAGGTTTCTCAAGAGGCAAGTCAGGTGGTCTGGTATTCCCATCTCTTGAGCAATTTTCCACAGTTTATGGTGATCCACACAGTCAAAGCTTTGGCATAGTCAATGAAGCAGAAATAGATGTTTTTCTGGAACTCTCTTGCTTTCTCCATGATCCAGCGGATGTTGGCAGTTTCAGTTCAGTTCAGTTCAGTTCAGTCGCTCAGTCGTGTCTGACTCTCCGCGACCCCATGAATCACAGCACGCCAGGCCTCCCTGTCCATCACCAACTCCCAGGGTACACTCAAACTCATGTCCACAGAGTCAGTGATGCCATCCAGCCATCTCATTCTCCGTCGTCCCCTTCTCCTCCCGCCCCCAACCTTTCCCAGCATCAGAGTCTTTTCCAGTGAGTCAACTCGTCGCATGAGGTGGCCAAAGTATTGCAGTTTCAGCTTTAGCATCAGTCCCTCCAATGAACATCCAGGACTGATCTCCTTTAGAATGGACTGGTTGGATCTCCTTGCAGTATAAGGGACTCTCAAGAGTCTTCTCCAACAGCACAGTTCAAAAGCATCAATTCTTCGGCGATCAGCCTTCTTCACAGTCCAACTCTCACATCCATACATGACCACGGGAAAAACCATTGCCTTGACTAGACGGACCTTGGTTGGCAGTTTACTGGCAGCCAAACCTGATCCTAACTGATATAAAAAGTATCATCATTATTTTAAATAGCTACTTAAAAGTTAATTCTGAAAACAATTAAATAGATTTTAGTATTTGAAACTTTTAGATTAAGAGCCTTGCCCTTTTATAAATCCCTATGGCAAAATACCAAGGGAATTGCTAAATCTTTTGGATGATTTGTTTTGAATACAAGATTCACACACCGCCAAATAGTTAGGTTCTTAATTTTACTTCTCTTTTAACACTGTTATACATTAAATTTATGTTTTAGTTATTTTTATATTTATTAAAATAATTAAGTTATTAATACATAATGAATTAGCTAATTTAAAAATTAAAATAAACCTGCCCTGTGCCAGGGACTGGATTAGGTTCTGCAGATACAACAATGAACATTATAGTCCAATCCACAGAATGACACTTTAGTGGGGAAGATAGGTACATAAATCTTTACCATATATTTTGATAAATGCTATAGTATGCTCTTATTAGGGCACTGAAGTACTGTTGGAGTATCTCATCCTACTTATAGCTAATTGACCTTTAGCGCTTTCACTCTGATGTCCAACTCTTTTAAAAAGTTTATTTAATGTGTTCCTATCTATTTCTTCCTGTTTTGTTGCTATTTAGCCTGATACCAATCCCTGGATATGTTACCATATGAGCAATTTATAGTCAATGTTTTTATAACATCAAAGTTATGAATTTTTTTCCTACCTTTGAAGTAGAACAACTTTTACCTAGATATTTTAGTCATCAAAAAATGCAGGTAAAATACCCTAATACTCTAATACCCAGGTAAAATAACATTTAAAAGTATGCATTGATAAGTATCACACATTTTCTACTCATTGTCTGAATTTAAAGCAAGTCCTCTAGGTTAGCTACATAAAATTGCCTTTTTCTCTTTATCTATAATTATCTTATAAATAATGAACTCACATTGTAGTAGAATGCTTTCTAAGTCATTAACCTTTAGTTTGTCGATGAAAATATGATATGAGACAGACTCAAATCTTCCTGAAAATGAGATACTTTACATGTATTGTTTTTGCTTTGTTTACCAGAATTATCACTTCATCACTGTACAAGGTACTTTGCATCTGAAATTCACATTCTCAGTAGTGTATTACAGTATTTGAGGGGGTATCAAAGTCTTTAGTCTTAGAACCAATATCAAGTCTCACTTATTTTTGAATGCAGAATAAGAAAAATAATCATTTAATGACTAGGAAATTTGTCAGGCCATTATGAGAATTAACACAGTATTAAGGAAGCTGAGATACTTTAGTAAGCCTTGGTGTGTAAGCACAGTCATTCCTGACTATAAGCACAGCATTATATCTCTTATTCAATAAGCCAGCAAGATGCATTTTTAAAAGCCAGATGCTTGGGGGCAAAATAAATGGCTAGCTTGAAAGGGCTAAGCCAGCAGATACAATCACATAATGAAAAAAGTTTAAGGAAACAAGTGAAACGTGAATTGTGTGGCTATCAATAAGAGCAAAATATTGACACACTACTTCTCTGGGAGGCAGTGGGGAGATTTGGGGAAGAGTGGTAGGCTGAGAAAGTCTGGATCTCAGGAGACTTGGACAAAGCAGCTGCATGCTAATGCATCAAACTTGATGAAGTACACCCTCAGGTAACCTAGCAAATAATGAATTACAATCATCTAATGGAAGCTAAAAATAAGGAATCAACTCAATTTCCTCTCTTTCCTATTGAGCCTAATGCTGGCAGCATTTACAAAAAGAAAGAATGGCACAACTTTAGAATATCTTTCCATGCTCAAAAAATTCTATTATAATAGGTCTTCCATATTTGTGTGACATTAAATATCATAATGCGACGAGTTGACTCACTGGGAAAGACTCTCATGCTGGGAGGGATTGGGGGCGGGAGGAGACGGGGACGACAGAGAATGAGATGGCTGGATGGCATCACCGACTCGATGGACATGAGTTTGAGTGAACTCCGGGAGTTGGTGTTGGACGGGGAGGCCTGGCGTGCTGTGATTCATGGGGTCGCAAAGAGTCGGACACGACTGAGTGACTGAACTGAACTGAAATATCATAAAGGGCTTCCCTGGTAGTTCAGCTGGTAAAGAATCTGCCTGCAATGTGGGAGACCTGGGTTTGATCCCTGGGTTGGGAAGATCCCCTGGAGGAGGACACGGCAACCCACTCCAGTATTCTGGCCTGGAGAATCCCCATGGACAGAGGAGCCTGGAAGTCTACAGTCAATGGGGTCACAAAGAGTTAGACATGACTGAGCGACTAGGCACACAGCAAATATCATCAAAACAGATGATATGTGTTAAGAGTTTTAAAACCCAGCAGTGCTATTCAACAATGTTGAAGAAAAATATGATATTTCAGTAATTCTCTTTCTGCTAAATTCACTTGGTAAGTTTGGAATAGAGTATTTTAATCTATTTATATTACTTTTTGGCCATGCAATGTGGCATGTGGGATTCTAGTTACCCAACCAGGGGTTGCGCCCCATGCCCCATGCAAGTGCAGAATCTTAACCACTTAACTGCCAGGGAAGTCCCCAAGTATTTCTACTATTAGTCAACTCTGTTTATGAAAACAGCATGATGATCATTCATTATATGTACTATTTATTTAGCTGGGTTTACTTACAACAAACATTCATTCAACATATACTCAGTGAGCTCTTATATCAGATACTTGCGGGAGTGTGAATCAAATACAAAGATACTGAAGGTAGAATTCCAGTTGAGCTATTTCAAGTCCTAAAATATGATGCTGTGAAACTGCTGCACTCAATATGCCAGCAAATTTGGAAATCTCGGCAGTGGCCATAGGATTGAAAAAGGTCAGTTTTCATTCCAATCCCAAAGAAAGGCAATGTCAAAGAATGTTAAAACTACCACACAGTTGTACTCATTTCACACGCTAGCAAGGTAATGCTCAAAATCCTTCAAGCCAGGCTTCAACAATATATGAACCAAGAAATTTCAGATGTGGAAGCTTGGTTTAGAAAAAGGAAAGGAACCAGAGACCAAATTTCCAACATTCATTTGATCATATAGAAAGCAAGGAAATTATAAAAACATCTATTTCTGCTTCATTGATTATGATAAAGCCTTTGACTGTGGTGAAAAGTTGCACAAACAAACAGCATGGGAATACCAAGCCACCTTTACCTGTATCTGAGAAACCTGCAAATGGGTCAACAAACAACAGTCAGAACTGTACATGGAACAGCTGACTAGTTCAAAATTGGGAAAGGAGTATGACAAGGTTGTACAATGTCACCCTGTTTATTTAGCTTATATGCAGAATACATCATGAGAAAGGCCAGACTGGGTGAATCACAAGCTGGAATCAAAATTTCCAGGAGGAATACAAAAAATCTCAGTTATGCAGATGATACCACTCTAATGGCTGAAACTGAAGAACTAAAGAGTTTCTTGATTTGAATGAAAGGAAAGTGAAAAGGTTGGGTTAAAACTCAACATTCAAAAAACTGTTGTGGAAGGGCATCTAAGATCATGGCATTGGTCTGATCACTTCATCACAAATAAAAGGGGAAAAAGTGGAAGCAATGACAGATTCTATTTTCTTGAGCTCCAAAATACTGCAGGCGGTGACTGGAGTCACTGAATTAAAAGATGGCTTGCTCCTTGGAAGAAAAGCTATGACAAATCTAGACAGTGTATTAAAAAGCAAAGACATCATTTTGCCAACAAAGGTCTGTATAGTCAAAGCTATGTTTTATCCAGTAGTCATGTACAGATGTGAGAGCTGGACCATAAAGAAGACTGAGCTCCAAAGAATTGATGCTTTCAAACTGTAATGCTGGAAAAGACTCTTGAGAGTCCCTTGGTGTGCAAGGAGATAAAACCAGTTTTATCTCCTTCAATTTTAAAGGACATTAACCTTGAATATTCATTGGAAGGACTGATGTTGAAGCTGAAATTCCAATAATTTGGCCACCTGATGCAAAAAGCTGACTTGCTGGAAAAGACCCTGATGCTATAGGAAAGATTGAAGGCAAAAGGAGAAGATAGCAACAGAGGATGAGATGGTTAGATATCATCACTGACTCAACGGACATGAATCCGAGCAAACTCCAGAAGATAGTGAAGGACAAGGGATCCTGGAGTACTGCAACCCATGGGATCACACAGAGTCAGACACAACTTAGCAACTGAACAACAACAACAAAGGAGTGAAGAAATTAGAAACGATTTAAGAGTGTGTGTGTACTCAGTTGCTCAGTCATGTCCAAGTGTTTGCGACCACAAGAACTGTAGCCAACCAGGATCCCCTATCCGTGGAATTTTCCAGGCAAGAATACTGGAATGGTTGCCATTTCCTACTTCAGGGGATCTTCCTGACCCAAGGATTAAATCTGTATCTCTTGCATATCTTTCATTGGCAGGAGGATTCTTTACCACTGTGCCACCTGGGAAGCCGGTGAATTTAACATTCAGTTCAGTTCAGTTCAGTTGCTCAGTCATGACCAACTCTTTGCAACCCCATGAATCACAGCACGCCAGGCCTCCCTGTCCAATTGGTTCATACTAAAAACAAAAAAATCTAACAAAAAGTATTAAAACAACCTCCCTGATAGTTCCTGTGTGTCTGAATCCTGCATGCTAGCTTTCTTCAATAAGCAATGCTTATATTGCTATTCAATGACAATTTTTTGGTTCTGAATGATGATGCTGTGGTATTGGAATTATCAAAATTGATCCAATTATGTGAGTAAATTTTCTTAAGTAGAATAAACTATTAGATTATAAGAATATTTTCAGCGATGAGAATTAAATCAAAATTTATTTTCTGGTTATTCCAGGGAAGTAAGTCCATCTTAGCACCTAATTCCATAACCATTCTGGGTAAACTCGTAGTATTTTATAAATTTAAAAGACTGTTAATGTTGATAATATTAAATTTTCCCAAATTTCTCAATTTCTTATAGATTTAGACTATCTTGCTTAGATTATCTCTTTAAAGACACAAATATTAATAATTAATATTTAGTACTATTTCTGATTATTGCAGTAACTTTAGAAAGTTATTTTAAAGATGTGGGAACTAAGGTTCTATAGGTAAAAATATCTGAAACCATAATTCAAATATAAGTTAATAAAATCATTTAAAATACTAATAGTTCTCAACTAAACTACACTTCAAAATCACCTGTGGACCTTCCAAAAGTACAAATATCTGGTGTCTTGCTGAGAACTGTGACTCAGAGTCTCTATAATGGAGTCTGTTATTTTAAAAAATGTTTGCTGATAAACCTGATCTAGCTTAATGGAGCAAACCTGTCAAGTAGTAAATTGAATGCTCTAGTATCTAAATGAAATACAAGCTAAAAACATAATGGGAAGAGTTAAAGTGGAAGGATCATCTGCTTCTCTGAGCATAAAAGAACTAATGAGAGAAACTGTGCTCATGGTTTACAAAATTGGGCTTTAGATTGTTACCAACACAGACTTTCTCTGATGCCAATCCTTCCAAGATGAATGTGGTAAGATTACTTGTCTCTTATAATTAAGAGCAAGTGAACACAGAAGGAACTACCATCTCCTCAATTCCAACTTTTTATTTGTCTTCTTTACTAAATTAAGGGCCATAGCCTGGGTCAGTGCATCAGTAAGCACTCATGCGACTGTTCCCTGTACATGTCTGGCAGATTGATTGGTGCAGCCAAGCTAATTGCCCTATTAATTTTTTCTGGATCCTACAAATTAATCAGATTTGGAACAGAAGAATGAAACGTGTTTTGGCTCTCTAGATTTTCCATTCATTCATTTACTCATTGACTGAACTAACACTGAATGCCCACTATTGTTTTAGAAATAGTGCTTCATACTGTGGAACACAGTGATAAATAAGTCATGCACCCTGCAAACAATAAATGGCAGAAAAGCTCTTTCTACTTATGCCAGACTTCCATTTCCAAGGTGCTTTTTACAGCACTCATGTGCCACATGTCAAAGCTCTTCATTCAAAGATGTGTCAGTTCAGTTCAGTCACTCAGTCATGTCCAACTCTTTGACACCCCATGAATCGCAGCACGCCAGGCCTCCCTGTCCATCACCAACTCCCAGAGTTCACTCAAACTCATGTCCATCGAGTCGGTGATGCCATCCAGCCATCTCATCCTCTGTCGTCCCCTTCTCCTCCCACCCCCAACCCCTCCCAGCATCAGAGTCTTTTCCAATGAGTCAACTCTTCGCATCAGGTGGCCAAAGTATTGGAGTTTCAGCTTTAGCATCAGTCCTTCCAATGAACACCCAGGACTGAGCTCCTTTAGGATGAACTGGTTGGATCTCCTTGCAGTCCAAAGGACTTGCAAGAGTCTTCTCCAGAACCACATTTCAAAAGCATCAATTCTTCAGCACTCAGCTTTCTTCACAGTCCAACTCTCACATCCATACATGACCACTGGAAAAACCATAGCCTTGACTAGATGGACCTTTGTTGGCAAAGTAACATCTCTGCTTTTTAATATGCTATTTAGGTTGGTCATAACTTTCCTTCCAAGGAGTAAGCATATTTTAATTTCATCTGCAGTGATTTTGGAGCCCCCCAAAATAAAGTCTGACACTGTTTCCACTGTTTCCCCATCTATTTCCCATGAAGTGATGGGACCAGATGTCATGATCTTAGTTTTCTGAATGTTGAGCTTTATGCTAACGTTTTCACTCTCCTCTTTCACTTTCATCAAGAGGCTTTTGAGTTCCTCTTCACTTTCTGCCATAAGGGTGGTGTCATCTGCATATCTGAGGTTATTGATGTTTGCTGCTGCTGCTAAGTCACTTCAGTCGTGTCCGACTCTGTGTGACCCCATAGACGGAAGCCCACCAGGCTCCCCCATCCCTGGGATTCTCCAGGCAAGAATACTGGAGTGGCTTGCCATTGCCTTCTCCTATTGATGTTTAACACACATTAAAAACATTAAGTCTTATAATATGTTCAGCGCTACTTTTTATCATTTTTAATTCTCAGAACAAACCTCTATAGTAACTACTATTATTTGAATTTTACAGAGACGGGAACTGATTTTATCGAGGATTGGTAATTTGTGAAAGGCCACACAGATAGCAAGTGATAAAGACTTGAACCTAGTCTACCTGATTTCAGTATTCATGCTTTTAACCACCAAAATCAGCTCTTCGACATATTTTCAGGATAAGATTGTTAATATCTAAGACCTGGAGAGAGCCTGATGGGAAAATTTTTCATCTTCATAAATTAGGAATAATATGATCTTATTAGTACATGAGAAGAAGGAAAGAAGAAAGAAAGAGAGGGAGGGAGGATGGGAGGAAAATGGATATAAAGAAACTGAGGGTGAGGAATTGGCTACAAAGTCCACTGAAAGTGCACACGCTCACAAACCTCCATTCATATAAAATTTCAGCCTGGCTCAGTTGCAACTTTATCAAGGAATTAACAAAGCCTTCTTACTACTGTTCTGCAAAGACAAATTACAAGAAGGGACTGGCTATCTTCTCTAATTCACTCCCTCTTCATGTCCCTCCTGTTCATTATCTGTGATGCCATATACAGTTGAGTGTCCAGGCTCCCTAAAATTGGCTACTTAGTTTATTGGTTTGGTTAGTTGATTTTCCTTTCAAATGTGATTAACTTAGTTTTTCTCTCAGTTAAAACTGATATATGCATTTGGTGGTCTCTAGTGACCAGATGGTCGACTCTGAAATCAGATGCATTATATTTTTTGCAGCTAAAGATGGAGAAACTCTATACAGTCAGCAAAAACAAGACCAGGAGCTGACTGTGGCTCAGATCATGAAATCCTTATTGCCAAATTCAGAATGAAATTGAAGAAAGTGGACAAAAACACTAGACCATTCAGGTGTGACCTAAATGAAATCCCTTATGACTATACAGTGGAAGTGAGAAATAGATTTAAGGGACTAGATCTGATAGATAGAGTGCCTGATGAACTATGGACAGAGGTTTGTGACATTGTACAGGAGACAGGAATCAAGACCATCCCCAAGAAAAAGAAAACAAAACATCAAAATGGCTGTCTAAGGAGGCCTTACAAATAGCTGTGAAAAGAAGGGAAGTGAAAAGCAAAAGCGAAAAGGAAAGATAGACCCATTTAAATGGAGAGTTCCAAAGAATAGCAAGGAGAGATAAGAAAGCCTTCCTCAGTGATCAATGCAAAGAAATAGAGGAAAATAATAGAATGGGAAAGACTAGAGATCTCTTCAAGAAAATTAGAGATACCAAGGGAACATTTCATGCAAAGATGGGCTCGATAAAGGACAGAAATGGTACGGACCTAATAGAAGCAGAAGATATTAAGAAGAGGTGGCAAGAATACACAGAAGAACTGTACAAAAAAGATCTTCATGACCCAGATAATCATGATGGTGTGATCACTCACCTAGAGCCAGACATCTTGGAATGTGAAGTCAAGTGGGCCTTAGAAAGCATCACCGTGAACAAAGCTAGTGGAGGTAATGGAATTCCAATTGAGCTATTTCAAATCCTAAAAGATGATGCTGTGAAAGTGCTGCACTCAATATGCCAGCAAATTTGGAAAACTCAGCAGTGGCCACAGGACTGGAAAAGGTCAGTTTTCATTCCAATCCCAAAGAAAGGCAATGCCAAAGAATGCTCAAAGTACTGCACAATTGGACTCATCTTACATGCTAGTAAAGTGATGCTTAAAATTCTCCAAGTCAGGCATCAGCAATACATGAACCGTGAACTTCCAGATGTTCAAGCAGGTTTTAGAAAAGGCAGAGGAACCAGAGATCAAATTGCCAACATCTGCTGGATCATGGAGAAAGCAAGAGAGTTCCAGAAAAACATCTATTTCTGCTTTATTCACTATGCCAAAGCCTTTGACTGTGTGGAACAGAGTAAACTGTGGAAAATTCTGAAAAAGATGGGAATCCCAGACCACCTGACCTGCCTCTTGAGAAACCTCTATGCAGGTCAGGAAGCAACAGTTAGAATTGGACATGGAACAACAGACTGGTTACAAATCAGGAAAGGAGTAAGTCAAAGCTGTATATTGTCACCCTGCTTATTTAACTTATATGCAGAGTACATCATGAGAAACACTGGGCTGGATGGAGCATAAGCTGGAATCAAGATTGCTGGGAGAAATATCAATAACCTCAGATATGCAGAAGACACCACCCTTATGGCAGAAAGTGAAGAAGAACTAAAGAGCCTCTTGATGAAAGTGAAAAAGGAGAGTTAAAAAGTTGGCTTAAAGCTCAACATTCAGAAAACAAAGATCATGGCATCTGGTCCCATCACTTCATGCCAAATAGATGGGGAAATAGGGGAACCAGTGACAGACTTTATTTTTGGGGCTCCAAAATCACTGCAGATGGTAATTGCAGTCATGAAATTAAAAGACGCTTACTCCCTGGAAGAAAAGTTATGACCATCCTATATAGCATATTAAAAAGCAGAGACATTACTTTGCCAACAAAGTTCTGTCTAGTCAAGGCTATGGTTTTTCCAGTGGTCATGTATGGATATGAGAGTTGGACTGTGAAGAAAGCTGAGCACAGAAGAATTGACACTTTTCAATTGTGGTGTTGGAGAAGACTTTTGAGAGTCCCTTGGACTGCAAGGAGATCCAACCAGTCCATCCTAAAAGAGCTCAGTCCTGGAAGGACTGGTGTTGAAGCCGAAACGCCAATATTTTGGCCACCTGATGCGAAGTGCTAACTCATCAGGAAAAGACCCTGATGCTGGGAAAGATTTAGGGCAGAAGGAGAAGTGTATGACAGAGGATGAGATGGTTGTATGGCATCACCGACTCAATGGACATGAGTTTAGGTGGATTTCGGGAGCTGATGATGTACAGGGAGGCCTGGCGTGCTGTGGTTCATGGGGTCACAAAAAGTCAGACACAACTGAGCAACTGAATTGATTGACTGAGTGGCCCCAAGGTGGCGCTAGTAGTAAAGAACCCGCCTGCTAATGCGGGTAATAAATGTGGATTCGATCGCTGAGCTAGAAAGATCCTCTGGAGAAGGAAATGGCAACCCACTCCAGTATTCTTACCTGGAAAATCCCATGGACAGAGGATCCTGGAGGGCTAAGTTTCTAGTGTTGCAAAGAGTCAGACATGACTGAGGTGACTTAACATGCATGCAGTGGCCCCAAAAGGCCATGATTAAGGTGATATCTGCCATGGCTATTGTGAATTTCTAATATATAGACTAAAGAAATTAACATGTGAAATTAATAAACAAAAATTTCAACAAAATACTGTTGGGCAACAAGAAGAGGGCTTTCCCAAAGCCTGGGACAATAGCAGAGCCAACAGGAAGAAGTAAAGACTTATTTCTTGGCGAATACTCAGCCAAAGAAAAGTCACGGACTCTGTTTACTACAGTCCTCCTGATCTTTTTTTTCCTCTTTAAAAGAGTTCCCCTTCTTGGCCCTGCAGGTACTTGGATCTGGCTTGCTGTGGCTTTAGACCCTGAATAGCAATTCTCTGCTGATACCCAGTAAACCCATCTTTGCTGGAGAAATATATGCCTGGTTTTTTTTTTCAGATCAGAACATATGTAACTAGACCCTGGGTCAATGTTTGCCAGTAAGATCACTTGCTGGTATTTAGCCAGATAAGAGTTCTTTGCTAAGGGCTGTAGCAAGGAAAGCAATCGGAACAGTGTAAAGGGCAGTGAGAAGAAAAGGAAGATATGTATATACCCTTTTAGTGCTGAGCACACTGCAAGGCAAAGCAAATGATAATCAAACTTAAGACAAGAACTGAAAAACCTGCCTTTGGATTTATCAGTGGTGAGAATTAAACTTATTTTCTTTTGTCAAAAGTGAAAATATTTTTATGCCAAAAAAATTTCAGCATGAAAAGAGATGAAAAAGAAGTTATATTCTTACATGATTATGAGAGGAAAATGTTTTCACTCTCTTTGCAGAAAGCAAAATTATAATGGTGGGGCAGAGGTTTCTTAGAGTTCCGAACATAGTACCTCAAACAGAGTGGGTGCTCAGTAAATATTTGTAGAAGGAATGAACAAATGAAAGGAAATATTAGGAAAGCCAATTGAGTGTTGTGCCTTAAAATATCGTAAGAAATGATATCAGAGAATTTCTAAGAATTTATTTCATTGTGCCTTCAATTAATGAGCTGAAAACAATAAGTGATCATTGGGAAAGAAAACACTTATTTAAAACATGAAATCTATACAAATAGAAAGTTTAGTTCATTTTTATTTTATTTTAAAATTTATTTTATTGGAGGCAAATTACCTTACATTAATATATTGGTTGGTTTTGCCATACATTGACATGAATCCGCCCCGGGTGTACATGTGTTCTCTTTCTTGAACCCCCCTCCCACTTCCCTCTTCCCCATATCCTCCCTCCATGTCATCCCCGTGCACCAGCCCCAAGCATCCTGTATCATGCGTCGAACCTGGACTGGTCACTTATGATAATATACATGCTACAATGCCGTTCTCCCCAATCATCCCACCTTCACCCTCTCCCACAGAGTCCCAAAGACTGTTCTATATGCCTATGTTTCTTTTGCAGTCTTGTATACAGGGTTCAGGTTACCATCTTTCTAAATTCCATATATATGCGTTAGTATACTGTATTGATGTTTTCCTTTCTGGCTTACATCACTCTGTATAATTGGCTCCAATTTCACCCACCTCATTAAAACTGATTCAAATGCATTATTTTTGATGGCTGAAAAATATTCCATTGTGTATATGTACCAAAGCTTTCTTATCCATTCATCTGCAGATGGACATCTAGGTTGCTTCCATGTCCTGGCTATTATAAACAGTGCTGCAATGAACATTGGAGTACATGTGTCTCTTTCAATTCTGGTTTCCTCGGTGTGTATGTCCAGGAGTGCGATTGCTGGATCATATGGCAGTTCTATTTCCAGTTTTTTGAGGAATCTCCACACTGTTCTCCATAGTGGCTGTATTAGTTTGCATTCCCACCAACAGTGTAAGAGGGTTCCCTTTTCTCCACACCCTCTCCAGCATTTATTGCATGTAGACTTTTGGATAACAGCCATTCTGACTGGTGTGAAATGGTATCTCATTGTGGTTTTGATTTGCATTTCTCTGATGATGAGGGATGTTGAGCATTTTTCCATGTGTTTGTTAGCCATCTTTATGTCTTCTTTGGAGAAATGTCTGTTTAGTTCTTTGGCCCATTTTTTGATTGGGTCACTTAGTTTTCTGGAATTAAGCTGCAGGAGCTGCTTGTATAATTTGGAGATTAATCCTTTATCAGTTGCTTCATTTGCTATTATTTTCTCCCATTCTGAAGGCTGTCTTTTCACCTTGCTTAGAATTTCCTTTGCTGTGCAGAAGCTTTTGGTTTTAATCAGGTCCCATTTGTTTATTTTTGCTTTTATTTCCAATATTCTGGGAGGTGGGTCTTGGAGGATCCTGCTGTGATTTATGTCGGAGAGTGTTTTGCCTACGTTATCCTCTAGGAGTTTTATAGTATCTGGTCTTACATTTAGCTCTCTAATCCATTTTGAGTTTATTTTGGTGTATGGTGTTAGGAAGTGTTCTAGTTTCATTCTTTTACAAGTGGCTGACCAGTTTTCCCAGCACCACTTGTTAAAGAGACTGTCTTTTCTCCATTTTATATTCTTGCCTCCTTTGTCGAAGATAAGGTGTCCATAGGTGCGTGGATTTATCTCTGGGCTTTCTAATTTGTCCCATTGATCTATATTTCTGTCTTTATGCCAGTACCATACTGTCTTGATGACTGTGGCTTTGTAGTAGAGCCTGAAGTCTGGCAGGTTAATTCCCCCAGTTCCATTTTTCTTCTTCAAGATTGCTTTGGCTATTCGAGGTTTTTTGTATTTCCATACAAATTGTGAGATTATTTGTTCTAGTTCTGTGAAAAATATCGTTGGTAGCTTGATAGGGATTGCATTGAATGTATAAATTACTTTGGGTAGTATACTCATTTTCACAATATTTATTCTTCTAATCCACGAACACGGTATATTTCTCCATCTATTAGTGTCCTCTTTGATTACTTTCACTAGTGTTTTATGGTTTTCCTTGTACAAGTCTTTTGTTTCCTTAGGTAGATATATTCCTCAGTATTTAATTCTTTTCGTTGCAACAGTGAATGGAATAGTTTCCTTAATTTCTCTTTCTATTTTCTCATTATTAGTGTATAGGAATGCAAGGGATTTCTGTGTGTTGATTTTATATCCTGCAACTTTACTGTATTCATTGATTAGCTCTAGTAGTTTTCTGGTAGAGTCTTTAGGGTTTTCTGTGTAGAGGATCATGTCATCAGCGAACAGTGAAAGTTTTACTTCTTTGTTTCCAAATTGTATTCATTTTATGTCTTTTTCTGCTCTGATTGCTGTAGCCAAAACTTCCAGAACTATGTTGAATAGTAGTGGTAAGAGTGGGCACCCTTGTCTTGTTTCTGACTTTAGGGGAAATGCTTTCAGTTTTTCACCATTGAGGATAATGTTTGCTGTGGGTTTGTCGTATATAGCTTTTATTATGTTGAGATATGTCCCTTCTATTCCCACTTTCTGGAGAGTTTTTATCATAAATGGATGTTGTATTTTGTCAAAGGCTTTCTCTGCATCTATTGAGATAATCATATGATTTTTTTTTTCAGTTTGTTAATGTGGTGTATTATGTTGATTGATTTGCAGATATTGAAGAATCCTTGCATTCCTGGGATAAAGCCCACTTGGTCATGATGTATGATCTTCTTAATATGTTGTTGGATTCTGATTGCTAGAATTTTGTTAAGGATTTTTGCATCTATGTTCATCAGTGATATTGGCCTGTTCAGTTCAGTTCAGTTCAGTTCAGTCACTCAGTCGTATCCGACTCTCCACGACCCCATGAATCACAGCACGCCAGGCCTCCCTGTCCATCACCAACTCCCGGAGTTCACTCAAACTCATGTCCACAGAGTCGGTGATGCCATCCAGCCATCTCATTCTCTGTCGTCCCCTTCTCCTCCCGCCCCCAACCTTTCCCAGCATCAGAGTCTTTTCCAGTGAGTCAACTCGTCGCATGAGGTGGCCAAAGTATTGGAGTTTCAGCTTTAGCATCCGTCCCTCCAATGAACACCCAGGATTGATCTCCCTTAGAATGGACTGGTTGGACCTCCTTGCAGTATAAGGGACTCTCAAGAGTCTTCTCCAACACCACAGTTCAAAAGCATCGATTCTTCGGCGATCAGCCTTCTTCACAGTCCAACTCTCACATCCATACATGAGCAAGGAGAGATAAGAAAGACTTTCTCAGTGATCAATGCAAAGAAATAGAGAAAAACAACAGAATAGGAAAAACAAGAGACCTCTTCAAGAAAATTAGATATTCCAAGGGAACATTTCATGCAAAGATGGGCTCGATAAAGGACAGAAATGGTATGGACCTAACAGAAGCAGAAGATATTAAGAAGAGGTGGCAGGAATACACAGAAAAACTGTACAAAAAAGATCTTCACGACCAAGATAGTCACGATAATGTGATCACTGACCTAGAGCCAGACATCTTGGAATGTGAAGTCAAGTGGGCCTTAGAAAGCATCACTACGAACAAAGCTAGTGGAGGTGATGGAATTCCAGTTGAGCTATTTCAAGTCTTGAAAGATGATTCTGTGAAAGTGCTGCACTCAATATGCCAGCAGATTTGGAAAACTCAGCAGTGGCCACAGGACTGGAAGAGGTCAGTCTTCATTCCAATCCCAAAGAAAGCCAATGCCAAAGAATTGGCCTGTAGTTTTCTTTTTTTGTGGGATCTTTGGGATTAGGGTGATAGTGGCCTCATAGAATGAGTTTGGAAGTTTTCTTTCCTCAGCAATTTTCTGGAAGAGTTTGAGTAGAATAGGTGTTAGCTCTTCACTAAATTTTTGGTAGAATTCAGCTGTGAAGCCATCTGGACCTGGGCTTTTGTTTGCTGGAAGCTTTCCGATTGCTTCCTCTATTTCCGTGCTTGTGATGGGTCTGTTCAGATTTTCTATTTCTTCCTGGTTCAGTTTTGGCAAGGTGTACTTTTCTAGGAATTTGTCCATTTCTTCCAAGTTATTCATTTTATTGCCATATAATTGCTGATAGTATTCTCTAATAATCCTTTGTATTTCTGTGTTGTCAGTTGTGATCTCTCCATTTTCATTTCTAATTTTATTGATTTGGTTCTTCTCCCTTTGTTTCTTGATGAGTCTGGATAGTGGTTTGTCAATTTTATTTACCTTCTCAAAGAACCAGCTTTTGGCTTTGTTGATTTTTGCTATGGTCTCTTTTGTTTCTTTTGCTTTTATCTCTGCCCTAATTTTTACGATTTCTTTCCTTCTGCTAACCCTGGGGTTCTTCATTTCTTCCTTTTCTAGTTTCTTTAGATGTAGAGTTAGATTATTTAGTTGACTTTTTTCTTGTTTCTTGAGGTGTGCCTGTATTGCTATGAACTTCCCCCTTAGCACTGCTTTTACAGTGTCCCAGAGGTTTTGGGTTGTTGTGTTTTCATTTTCATTCATTTCTATGCATATTTTGATTTATCTTTTGATTTCTTCTATGACTTGTTCATTATTCAGCAGTGTGTTGTTCAGCCTCCATATGTTGGCATTTTTAATAGTTTTTCTCCAGTAATTGAGATCTAATCTTAATGCATTGTGGTCAGAAAAGATGCTTGGAATGATTTCAATTTTTTTGAATTTACCAAGGCTAGATTTATGGCCCAGGAGGTGATCTATCCTGGAAAAGGTTCCGTGTGCGCTTGAGAAAAAGGTGAAATTCATTGTTTTGGGGTGAAATGTCCTATAGATATCTATTAGGTCTAACTGGTCTATTGTATCATTTAAAGTTTGTGTTTCCTTGTTAATTTTCTGTTTAGTTGATCTATCCATAGATGTAAGTGGGGTATTAAAGTCTCCCACTATTATTGTGTTATTGTTAATTTCCCCTTTCATACTTGTTAGTAATTGTCTCACATATTGCAGTGCTCCTATGTTGGGTGCATAAATATTTATAATTGTTATATCTTCTTCTTGGATTGATCCTTTGATCATTATGTAGTTTCCTTCTTTGTCTCTTTTCACAGCCTTTGTTTTAAAATCTATTTTATCTGATATGAGTATTGCTACTCCTGCTTTCTTTTGGTCTCTATTTGTGTGGAATATCTTTTTCCAGCCCTTCACTTTCAGTCTGTATGTGTCCCTCGTTTTGAGGTGGGTCTCTTGTAGACAACATATATGGGGGTCTTGTTTTTGTATCCATTCAGCCAGCCTTTGTCTTTTGGTTGGGGCATTCAACCCATTTACGTTTAAGGTGATTATTGATAAGTATGATCCCATTGCCATTTTCTTTATTGTTTTGGGTTCGAGTTTATATACCCTTTCTGTGTTTCCTGTCTAGAGAAGATCCTTTAGTATTTCTTGGAGAGCTGGTTTGGTGATGCTGAATTCTCTCAGCTTTTGCTTGTCTGTAAAGCTTTTGATTTCTCCTTCATATTTGAATGAGATCCTTGCTGGGTACAGTAATCTGGGCTGTAGGTTATTTTCTTTCATCACTTTAAGTATGTCTTGCCATTCCCTCCTGGCCTGTAGAGTTTCTACTGAAAGATCAGCTGTTATCCTTATGGGGATCCCCTTGTGTGTTATTTGTTGTTTTTCCCTTGCTGCTTTTAATATTTTTTTCTTTGCGTTTGATCTTTGTTGATTAATATGTGCCTTGGGGTATTTCGCCTTGGGTTTATCCTATTAGGGACTCTCTGTGTTTCTTGGACTTGGGTGATTATTTCCTTCCCCATTTTAGGGAAATTTTCAACTATTATCTCCTCAAGTATTCTCTCATGGTCTTTCTTTTTGTCTTCTTCTGGGACTCCTATGATTCGAATGTTGGGGCATTTAATATTGTCCCATATGTCTCTAATATTGTCCTCATTTTTTTAAATTCTTTTTTCTTTTTCCATCTCTGTTTCATTTATTTCTACAGTTCTATCTTCTAGCTCGCTTATCCTGTCTTCTGCCTCCGTTATTCTACTGTTTGTGCCCTCGAGAGTGTTTCTGATCTCATCTATTGTATTATTCGTTATATATTGACTCTTTTTTATTTCCTCTAATTCCTTATTGAACATTTGTTCCATCTTCTCAATCCTTTTCTCTAGTTTATTTATCTGTAACTCCATTTTGCTTTCCAGATTTTGAATCATTTTCGCAATTAAAATTCGAAATTCTTTATCGGGTACGTTCCCTATATCTTCCTCTTTTGTTTGTGTTGGTGGGCATTTATCCTGTTCCTTTACTTGTTGGGTATTTCTCTGCCTCTTCATCTTGCTTATATTGCTGTGTTCGGGGTGGCCTTTCGGTCTTCTGGCAGTTTGTGGAGTTCTCTTTATTATGTAGTTACCTCGTTGTGTGTGGGGTTGGATGGGTGACTTGTCAAGGTTCCCTGGTTAGGGAAGCTTGAGTCAATGTTCTGGTGGGTGGAGCTGGATTTCTTCTCTCTGGAGTGCAGTGAAGTGTCCAGTAATGAGTTTGAGATGTCAGTGGGTTTGGAGTGGCTTTGGGCAGCCTGTATATTGAAGCTCAGTGTTATTCTCCTGTGTTGCTGGATAGTTTGCGTAGTATGTCTTTCACTGAAACTTGTTGAACCTTGGGTGGTGCCTGGTTTCAGTGTATGTATGGAGGCATTTGATGAGCACCTATCAATTAATGTTCTCTGGAACAGGAGATCTCTGGTGTTTTCAGGATTTGGCTTTAAGCCTCTGCCTCTGGTTTTCAGTCTTATTCTTGCAGGAGGCTCAAGGCTTCTCCCTCTGTAACTTCCAAGGCAGTTCCTTCTGTTGAAAAAGCTCTTCTGTTTTCTGGTCTCCTCAGTGTCTATTTCCTGTCCTGACACCAGGATGCAGTGGTGGACACTGCCCCGCCCCCCCCCGCCCCGGCTCTCCTATTCAGTCCTGCTATGGGGAGGGAGGAACAGCTAACAAATATCCGTGGCGTCTGTGTGGAGTGCTCGCAGTGTCTCGGCTACACTGGGAATGCTCCTGCTCGAGGCATGTGTGCTTTCCCTGTTTATGCTGCTTAGGCTTTAGTTTGCTCTGCTGCGAGCTGTCCGCTGCTGGCACTGGGTTGCATTCACTTCCCAGGTCTGAGTGGCTCAGGTTCAGGTCCTCGGGTACTCGACAAAGGCGCAGACTTGGCTGGGCCTGCGTTTTGTGCCTTCCCTGGTCCTAGCAGCTCAGGTGACCAGGCGTTTGGCGAACGCGGTCGCTGCGACTTATCGCCTTCCCGGTCCCTGCTGCTCCATTTTCTGGGAGTACAACCTGCACACTTTCTCAGGCGGATATCGACTGGCCCGAACCCAAGAAGTCCTGGCCAGCAAGGAAGCTTGCCTGCAGCTTGGCACGGGAAGCCTCTCTGGGGCCGCGGCTTCCCCCGCCCAGGCGCGGGCTGCCCTCACCACCGGTGTAGGTGGGGGCTGGGGGAAGGGCCGCCCGCTGCTGACTGGCTCCGCTCAGCGCCCGGTTCTGTGGGCGGGGCTGGCTTGGGGCTTTTCGCAGGCTTTTCCCAGCCCTCTCGCCCTTCCGCTGCAACCTCTGCTCTGGTATCTTAAGTTCAAGCCCTCAGTTTGCCCTGCGGCGTTCAAGCCCAGTTCTCCCTCTAAGCGCCACTGAGTGAGGGGCACGGGCATCTGCGCTGCTTCTCTGCTGAGAGTTTCCTCTGGGCACTTAGTCTGTGAGTTTTAGTTATTTATGTCTTTTGTCTCCAGTTATGTGGCCCTCTGAGATTCCACTCGCCAGTGTTTCCAGGTGTTTGGAAACTTCTCTCTCTCTCTTTTTTTTTTTAAGCCTCCCTTCCTGGGAGGGAGCTCCGTCCCTCCCTCTTTTGTCTCTCTTTTTAAATTTTTATCTATTTCCTACCTCCTTTCATTGACTATGTGCTGCTTTTCTGAGTGCCTGATGTCCTCTGCCGGTATTCAGAAGTTTTTTTGTGGGATTTACTCAGTGTTCAAATGTTCTTTTGTTGATTTTGTGGGGGAGAAAGTGGCCGCCCCATCCTATTCCTCCGCCATCTTCCCGTGCTTCTCTAGTTCATTTTTAAATGAAACTCATTTGTAATATAAGTGACTCGGAGGATGAGACTGTTCCTCGCTCTGACATAAATGAGAAAACGTCTTTACCTAATTCCATTTGTTATCTCAGGAGGTCTTCTCCTTTACCTACTAAATAGTCACTTTTTTTTTTTTTCCAAAACACTACAGAGAAACTCATTGAACCTTAATCAACTATTTAGAGTAGCTATTCTCTTGTATTCTGGCTTTGTAATTACCAATTACATTATTTTTTCCTCAAGTAGAAGAAATACTTCTGGACTTATTTTGATTGATTTTCATCAGGCAACTCTCTTGCATCTTTAAGTAGCATCTTTTATAAAAGAGTTTCAGTTTTGCTTAGTCTGTGCTAATGATAACATTTACATTTTTAGTTATTAATAGACTCAAAGGTCTTATTCCTGTTTGAAAACAAAGACATAATAAAAAGGGAAATATTAATTAATTCTGTTTTTGTGCAGTTTGAAAACCAGATCTCAGTTAAACATCATTTGCAAGAAAAGTGAATGTTACTCAGAGGCTACAAGAGCCAAAATTGTTTTTGCTTGTTTAACTTAGTTTTCCACATTATAAATAACAAATATTTACATGTTCTCCTTCAGTAAATCCTGTTTTTCTCCTTGTCTGTGCATGATAAAACAAGAAAAATGTGGCATTGGTTTATTCCTTAATTCTGAGCAAAAAACCCCACAAAACTACCCTTCTTTGGAGAGAAGCAGGATGTGATTCTTCGGTGCTCTACCCAATTTTGGCACCGTTTTGTATGGAGTAACTAGAGTTCCTGGAGCACACCCAGAAAAGGAGGATTTGGGTGGGGTAAGGGGTGGTGGAGAGAGCACAAGCACGAGGTGAAACTTTTAAGTATTCCCCTAAAGCTTGGCACAACCCAGACAGGATTTAGAAAGGGTGATAAAGGAGAGATAGCTGATTCTTCTCTTCAAGAAATATATCTAAATCAAAGAATAATTCTGGGACAACAGCATGCTCCAACATACATCTGTTTCTAAATAGTGCTGGGTAGTTGGAGAATTGATGACCATGTCAAGACAGTTCTTGATGATGTGCTAAAATCCTCGCTAGGTGGCCACTTGAGTTCCCCAACTGCTGCAAAATTTTTGAAACCTGATATTTTAGAAATGGTTGAATTGCAGATCCTGAATAGCAGGAATTTCTTAGTCATGGGAATACATGATAAAATCTCCTGTACAATGTTTTGTCAAACTACTCAGACCTATTCCAGTCTTGCATATTATACTCCTGGTGCCCTGGGAGAACCTCCCCAGCTGTGGGATGGTAGGTCAATAGTGTCATAGGCCGCAGTGTCTTACTGTATGACCATCTGATCCCACAGAGGTGACCTCACCCTTACCATTTCCTCTTTCCAATACTGTATATCTCAGGCTAACTAATCTCTCAATTTTCCACAAAATAATTATAGTAAGTCCCCTACATACAAGCCTTCAAGTTGAGAACTTTCAAAGATGCAAAACTGCCTTCCATCATCAGGCTTCTGTCTCCTATTCCTTCAGCTCTACCATCTCCCACTTCCTCTCCCTCCTCAAGTCGTAACTCTTCTTACCTGTTCACTCGATGTCAACTCCTATATGCCAATTATTGTATCATA
Organism: Moschus berezovskii; assembly: GCF_049115385.1. Lineage (NCBI taxonomy): Eukaryota > Metazoa > Chordata > Mammalia > Artiodactyla > Moschidae > Moschus > Moschus berezovskii. The sequence goes on along the minus strand of NC_142463.1, from coordinate 47,675,404 downwards.
CTACTGTACTTTTCAAGGTACTGTAAGATTTTAAAAGTTTTATTTTTTGTGTTTATTTGCCTTTTACGTATCATTTGTATGAAAAGTATTCTAAACCTATTACAGTGTAATACTATAGAGCCACTTGTGTTAGTTGGGTACCTAGGCTAACTTTGTTGGACTTACGAACAAACTAGACTTACAAAAGCACTCTCAGAATAGAACTTGTTCATATGTAGAAGACTTACTGTATTCCTGAGTCTCCCCCTCTTTCCCCCATAAAATTTTTGCCATACATTTTGTGCATGCCTCAAATTATTCCTTAAATATGGTATAATCCAGTCTTCTATTTGTGTGTGTGTGTGTGTGTATAGGAATGCAAGGGATTTCTGTGTGTTGATTTTATATCCTGCAACATTACTGTAATCATTGATTAGCTCTAGTAGTTTTCTGGTAGAGTCTTTAGGGTTTTCTGTGTAGAGGATCATGTCATCAGCGAACAGTGAAAGTTTTACTTCTTTGTTTCCAAATTGTATTCATTTTATGTCTTTTTCTGCTCTGATTGCTGTAGCCAAAACTTCCAGAACTATGTTGAATAGTAGTGGTAAGAGTGGGCACCCTTGTCTTGTTTCTGACTTTAGGGGAAATGCTTTCAGTTTTTCACCATTGAGGATAATGTTTGCTGTGGGTTTGTCGTATATAGCTTTTATTATGTTGAGATATGTCCCTTCTATTCCCACTTTCTGGAGAGTTTTTATCATAAATGGATGTTGTATTTTGTCAAAGGCTTTCTCTGCATCTATTGAGATAATCATATGATTTTTATTTTTCAGTTTGTTAATGTGGTGTATTATGTTGATTGATTTGCAGATATTGAAGAATCCTTGCATTCCTGGGATAAAGCCCACTTGGTCATGATGTATGATCTTCTTAATATGTTGTTGGATTCTGATTGCTAGAATTTTGTTAAGGATTTTTGCATCTATGTTCATCAGTGATATTGGCCTGTAGTTTTCTTTTTTTGTGGGGTCTTTACCAGGTTTTGGGATTAGGGTGATGGTGGCCTCATAGAATGAGTTTGGAAGAGCTAACACCTATTCTACTCAAACTCTTCCAGAAAATTGCTGAGGAAGGGAAACTTCCAAACTCATTCTATCAGTCTTCTATTTTTAACCATCTCCAGTATTAATTTTTCACCTGCCACTTCTCTTAAAAGTTCTTAATCCATGTTACCTAACTGCTGAATGTTTTTCCCATCCAAATACTATATCAGACAATCAAGCAACATGTTCCAACATATAAAAACTTTCCCCAAATAAAACTCATCTTTTTCTCACTTTTCTTCTTCTGGTCTTTTAGCTGCATCTCTCACTAAAGTCTCATATCATTTCCTTCCTAAACAGTCACAGAGGCACTGTTAGATCCTCTACCTCATTCATTCTTCACATTTACTACCACAGTATCCTATTAAAGTTATCACCTACATTTCCCTCACTCTTCACTGTCAAGCCTCTATCATAGATTAAAACCTTATCTTCTCTCTGATGACACTGGTGAGTTCCTTCACTCCCTGCCTCCCAGTCTCTGGACTACATTTTTCTCTCTAGCTGGGAGTGATAGCTACTCCTTTCCAGGTCCAGTTCTATTTGATGAAGTTTCATGGCAAAATTACTTGAGTGATAATCCTGTCTATCTTACCATCTAGCCCTTTCTTTCCAGGAGCACATGTTCCTCTAGGAGTCAGTGCTGTGGGAAGAGTTTCAAGTACAATTTCCTACTGTACTAGAACAACTGCTCCTTTGCACGTTTAGGCCTGCTGTTCAGCCTACCCTTTACCTTACACTTATGAGCTGTTTCTGCCAATGATCCTGGTGATTCTCCTGCATTCATATTTCCTGAGAGTCTAATCCATGCGCCATCCCTTCTCCCTCCCACTGTCCTGAACATCTAGCCCCTCCCTAAGTTTTTCAGCTGTATCTGTAATGAACTCTAATTGTGGATGAGTTTATAGATTTCATATGTGGCTCCTGAGACCCAGACAAATCCAGGACTGTGGCTGGACATCTGTTTGTGTCCCTGAGCATCCTATTACAGTTAAGGAGACAGCCTGCCCAGAGCAGTTGGAGGACTTCCAGCAGGGTGTTTCCTAATTCCACTTGCTGGCACACCAGGGAGATCCCTCTAGTCCAGCCCAGACACACTCTTTTGCACACAATTTCCCCAAAGCTTCCAGAAAACAGAAAGGATGTTAATTCAGAAATTTGACTCATGAGTCATATTTTATAATTTTACATATTTCATCTTAATTTGTGGTCCCCTCTCCCACTTCCTGGTCTGCTTCTTCAGGTCAAAATCCCTCTTACTGCCCTGTCTAATACCTTGGGATGCTGTAGTAGCTTCAAACATATTAAAGCTCATTAACATTCAGGTCCCAGACTAAGAGAAGCCCAGAGAGAAACAGCGATTCTTTCCCTAGTTGTTCTGAGGAATGCCTTTCCTAAATGAGGTACACATGAAACACCCTCTTTAAAGGGCCCCCAGAGGTGTACACTAATCCAGAGGACAGCAATATCAGAATCCAGAACAGCACAAGAAAAGCCTAACACCTGTCCAAGACATTAGCAAACACATAACAGAATCACAGCTTCCTTTCCAAAAGTGCCCATTGGCTGCTGGATTAAGTCCAAATTCCCAAGCAAGGCAAAGTCAACCCTCCCCAATGGCAATAACCAGATGTTCTAGTCTTACCTCCTGCCTCCCCACCTGATCCACTTTCCAAGCTCTGCTCACACTACACTTCACCATGTTAAACTACCTGCCATTCCCCAAGCACACTCCATGCTTCCTGACTCTCTGCCTGCGTATATTCCACCTTTGACATCTGAGAAGCCCTGTTGTGTTCTTCCTATAGTAGGAAAATACGTGTCATTTCTTTTTCCCAACCTCTTTCAGCAAAGTTCGCTTTGCTTTCTAGGCTTCCACAGCCCCTTTAAGGAGCTCTGGGCAGTGTCTACTAAATTATATTTTAATTGTTTGTATGCATTATTGGATTCTACCTGGTATACAGCTTATATCAATAAACAATTTATGAATAAATCATTGATTCTTTCTGGTATTTTTTCTCCGACAAGATTCCAGTCTTCGCTTTGATGTTACTCTCAGGACCAGAACACTACTAATTCTTCTGCCCTGATGGCTTGAGGCTTAAAGAATACCTTTCTTCCTCAATAGCAATGGTTATCCTTGTCATGGCAGACATCACAAATCAATTACAAATCAATTTCCTTGCACCAAGGTCTGTAAACTGAGCTCTCTGGAAGGAGACACTGAGAGAGATAGAATATGGGTCTAGGATATTCATTAGGGATAAACTCCATGGAAGGCAGAGGAAGAAATGGGACTTTGACGAATGCCTGACAAGCCTTAGACATCATCAGAGTTGTTCTGCTATGGGTCAAAATGGCTGGACCTTTGTATCCTCACCATGATTGACCACTGAACGCACGCTGCCTTGGGAAGGACATGGCTTTGGTCAATATGATTCTCGGCAGCTGAGGCGGCCCCTGAGGTAGTTGAATGCTGGGAGCTAGTTGACTGCTCATCCAGCAGCTGGGGCAACAAATCCTTCTTGAAGAGTGTTCTGAAAGGTGAATCTTATGTCTACCACACCCAGAAATGGCATTGAACTTTTTCTCTGCACACCACTCTGAGTAGATCAATAGGTGAAAGTTAAGATGCAAGATGAATCATTATGCTACCCCTGCCCTTAAGATTTTAGACCCCAATCTTTGAGATATTTTCCTGTTTGAACTTTCAAAATTGTATCTTTTTCCAGATTTTCTGAGGTAAGGACAAAAGGGTTGTATTTAAAATTCAGAAGTGCAGTTAACGTTGAAACAGCAATTTCAACAGTTTTAAATTTTTTAATTAAGTCTTTTCTACTAGGCAGGAACTAAGACAGCTCCTTATTTCCTCTGTATCTAGGAGACTTTAGGGAAAATTGCCCTTATTCTCTAATGTAGGTTCTGCTTTTTCCCTTGCTCCCTGCCACTCCCTCTTCCCTGCTTCCTTTCTCCTTTTCCTCTGCCCTCCCTCCCTCTCTCTGCCTTTATCTCCTCCCCCCCACCACCCTTTCCCCTGTTTCTCCTTCTCCTTTCCTTTCTTTTCTTTCCCTCTGAAGTTCTATCAAAATTAATCAAACTTAGTCATTATAGGGTTGATATTCTGATCCATACCTTTGCCGTAGAAAATTGCAAAAAAAAAAAAAAACCACTTCAGATTAAAATATGAAGGAAGTCAAGAAGAAAAGAAAATGGTGAAAGAAATGCTTGACTTTGTCTTTCTTCATTTTATTTGGATTTTAGACTAGAAATATATCCCACAGTCTGAAATACCACTAGCGTGTCAAATTGCTTTAGGTATTGAAGGATATGTTATAAACTGTCCTTGACAAATGATAACCGGTTCCATCCTGGTCAGCGATGAAATCAGTTAATAGGCTTCTTTACCCCTCTAAAGAAAATTAGGGAGTTTGGTGAGCACATTTATTTGAAGAAGAGCAGATGTTAGTAACCTAACTGTGCTTTCTGTACTTGTCACAGTAAACTCCAATTTAAGTGTCAGTATCTACTGAAATGAAGGTGGAAATACTAGCAGTGCTGAATCACACTTAAAAATTCTGGGTTTGTGGTCACATTTAACTATGATACATCAGTTAGTCATTTCTTTCTGTCTCTATGATAGGATGGACTCAAGTTCAGCCTTCTGTTTATTCTTATCTGTATGACATACCACTTTTTAGAAAAGGTTTAATTTTATCTCACAATATTGCTTTCAAGAATTTTCTAATAACATTAAGAGGTAATACTATCAGCATGAGTAAATTATGCATACCTGAGCAAAATGAAAAATATGTTCATTTTCCCATGTACTCAGCCTTCTGAGAGAGCAGGTCTCAAGGAAAGCATTTGATTTATGCTTATTAGAGATGAAGAATAAAATAAAGATGGAAGAAAAATAAAGGAATAAATATTAATATCAGTAGTTTCACATAACAAGTAACTTGGAGGTACACTGATGGGAATAAAATGGCCAAAGATCTGGCAGAGAAAAAAAGTAGAAAAGGAAGATGAAGTTGAACACTTACCATAAGAAATGGAACTTTGGCAAGAGGAAGGTGTCTATAAACAATTTTTATGAATATTTGCTGTGACCTGTTTTTGGCCCTGGTGCCAAATCCAACCTGCAATATTTTTTTTTTTAATAGCCAGTGAGTTAAGAATGATTTTTATGTAATTTTTTAATATAATTTTAAGTAATTGAAAAAAATCATAATAAGAATAGTATCTCACATAAGAAAAAATTGTATGAATTTCTGTCTATAAATGGTTTTATTGGAATTCAACTCTCTCATTTGTTATGAATTGTCTATGGCTGCTTTTGCACTATAGACAACCAGATGACATGACTCAAAACCTAACATATTTACTGACATATTTTCATTTTTATGTTTTTTCTTCTTTTTTTTATTGGAGGTTAATTATTTTACAATATTATATTGGTTGGTTTTGCCATACATTGACATGAATCCACCCCGGGTGTACATGAGTTCCCCTTCCTGAACCCCCCTCCCACCTCCCTCCTCCCCTTATCCTCCCTCTGGATCATCACCGTGCACCAGCCCTGAGCATCCTGTATCATGCGTCGAACCTGGACTGGTGATTTGTTTCACATATGATAATATACATGTTTCAATGCCATTCTCCCAAATCATGCCACCCTCATCCTCTCCCACAGAGTCCAAAGACTGTTCTATACACCTGTGTCTCTTTTGCTGTCTCATATACAGGGTTATCATTACCGTCTTTCTAAATTCCATATATATGAGTTAGTATACTGTATTGGTGTTTTTCCTTCTGGCTTACTTTACTCTGTATAATAGGCTCCAGTTTCATCCACCTCATTAGAACTGATTCAAATGCATTATTTTTAATGGCTGAGTAATACTCCATTGTGTATATGTACCAAAGCTTTCTTATCCATTCGTCTGCAGATGGACATCTAGGTTGCTTCCATGTCCTGGCTATTATAAACAGTGCTGCGATGAACATTGGAGTACATGTGTCTCTTTCAATTCTGGTTTCCTCGGTGTGTATGCCCAGGAGTGCGATTGCTGGATCATATGGAAGTTCTATTTCCAGTTTTTTGAGGAAGCTCCACACTGTTCTCCATAGTGGCTGTACTAGTTTGCATTCCCACCAACAGTGTAAGAGGGTTCCCTTCTCTCCACACCCTCTCCAGCATTTATTGCATGTAGACTTTTGGATAGCAGCCATTCTGACTGGTGTGAAATGGTATCTCATTGTGGTTTTAAAGAAAAAGTTTGACAACCACTGCTTTAACAGCTCATTCTTATGGATCTGCAGACTGACTGAGGAAGCTCTGCTAATCTGGGACGGCCTCAGTTGGGCAGCTCTGCTTCCTTCATGAAGGCCTGTTGGTTGGCTGGAATGGCTCTGCTGCTCTTGTGTTCATTCTAGTGTTCCCACGAAAGGAAAAGACACCTGGGAAGACTTCTTCTCATGGTGAAAGAGGAGATACAAGAGATCTAATGGGAATTTTACATGGCCAAGCACAAAGTCAGAGTAAGGAAAGACTCAGATGATCCATGACAAGGTTGCAGATGCTACAAGAAATGAGGAATCAAGGTCAGTAAATCCAATCATAGTATCAAGCTCAAAGTAGATCTATATCAGTGTCTCTTAATCCAGAGACCTATGAACAAAAAGAAAATAAGTTATCTCTCCTCTTCTTCCCACTCCCCACCCAAGGAACCCAATATAAAAATGGTGAAACAGGGACAAGCTCATCACACTGCAGCCATTGTTCCAATAGCAATTAGAAAATTTGACTGACCAAATGCTCCAAGTCACCCTACTTTGTGATGGGAATATTTGTCTTTTAGGTCTTATCTTTGATCCTCGGGAGTGTATCCTCAGTCCATTGCTATCCACAGACTTTGGTACCATCCCCTGAGAGCTACTTTCCTGTCCATAATTTTCATTGTCCACTTCTGAAGAACATTTTGGAAAACATGCTCTTTTTAGATTGTTGAGCAGTTTTCTCAGCTGCTTCCTGCCTGTAGAAATTTGAAGACCCAAAGAACTTTTCAAACATCTAGGCTCAGTTTCTTTTAGTTCCAACTGGTTCTTTCTTCAAAATTTTATGGATTATCTCTATGTTTGATGCAGTCAAAAGCCACACTACACTTATTTTTTAGACATGCCTCTCTCTTTCCTTCTCTCTACTTAACTAGGTACTTTGGGCCTATGAGGATTTGACAGGACTACAAGTTTTCTAGATACTGTTTCAGAGATCTTAATAAACATTTTGAGTCTACTTCCCTGGTTTGGTCTGGTTATATATCATCAGGTTATACATAATGCTCATACATTTGATTATTCTTTATCTTTGAACTCAATCTTAATTTGAGTATCTTTTACTGACTCCAGAAACTGTGATAACAAAAGTTTTAATTCTCCAACTCTGCAAGCTACATTCCCTCTAAATTGTCCTTGCTGTGCCGTGCTGAGTCACTCAGTCATGTCTGACTTTTTGTGACCCGCCAGGCTCCTTTGTCCACAGGTTTCCATTTCCTACTCCAGGGAATCTTCCTGATCCAGGGATCAAACCTGCTTCTCATGAGTCTTCTGCACTGGCAGGTGGATTCTTTACACTGTGCCACCTGGGAAGCCCTTTATATGAAGCAGCCTATGCCTTAACAAGAAACTTGACAAACTTTGGATATACTCTTTATACAATCAGATCAATGCTAAATGAAAATATATTGTTATGTCTAGAATATTTATCACAAAACAAAAATCAGGATTACCAAGTGGGCAAGAAATGCTTTGTGTTTTAAAATATTATTTTGAGAACAATAACTTTAAAATATTAAATATTTAGTAAATTTTTATATTGTAAACAATTTTTACTTCACGTCCTAAATGTGTCCTATTATGAAATGTCTATATCAAGCAGAGATTTATGGGTTATTATAATATTTTAATTGATAATGCCAATAAAACATGCATTTTCTGTTTTGAAATAAGAAAATCCCAGTACAATCCTATCATACAAAAAGATGACTCACTGTTTATTATTATGGTCACTGAATATTATTTAAAACACACAAATAGTGTGTTATAGAAAAGACAGAATAACATAGTTAAGGGAATTTCTGAAAATTCCCCAAATTCTGACTTTCCATTTATGAATCCCAAAGATAAATATCAATTGGAAATTTGAAAACACTGGCCAACAGCAAAAAATAAAATGCTTTTGACTGTAAGATGCATTTAATTTCAATGATGCTAAAATGGGGGGAAACATGGGTCTCAGAATTCAGGAAATGCAGTATTAAATGACAACATCGTATTAGAAGATAATCTCCCTCACATTTCTTCCAGGTCTAAAATATTCAGTGAGCTTATGGTTGAGAATTTTCTAGGAAAAAGAGCACACTAATGGCTGCCCAGAATGTTAGTCATGTCTTTCCCTTCTCTTCATTCTTCTTCCTCCATTCTTATCCTGATAGTTTTCTGGGTTTTTTTTTAATATTTCTATCTTCTACTCTAAGTAAATTATAACCAAACCTTAATTTGTAGGTTTTTATAGTGTTCATTGATAGTTTTAACTGTTTCATAAGTATATACTTCATTCAAAATAAAAATATATTGACTTAATTTTTAATAAAAGATTTAATGTGCAATGTAAATATGTTCTGTAGAATGTAAATAACTTTAAAAAATATACTTTCCTCATTTAATTTTTTTCTTAAAATAGCAGATGGCACAAAATCAACCATCCAAAAAGTACTTTTATCTGCTCACTTTAAAAATACTATGGTAATGTTAGAACTAAAAAAAGATGAGGGATAACAGCAATAATACTTAGTTTACATGATAGTCATAAAATCTATATTGCTCCTTCTTGGAATGTCCTCAATAAAAAGAGATGCTTTTCAAGTATTTTCTGATGGGTTGAGCAGTAGTGAGCTTTGGGTTCACTCTAGGTTGTAATGATAAAAAAAAAAAAAGCTTATAACTGTAGAGTTTTTGTTGGGCACCTTTATTATAATCTCATTCTTTATGAATTAGAAAAATACAAACATACATGGCAGAGGCAAAGTATGAAAATACTTAACTAAACAGTCTTTAATATCTTCATGTCTCTATACTCCACTCCTCATTAGGAAACCAAAATCCAAAACTGGTTTTGCTAATGCTAGAATGTTAATTTCAGCAATTTCTGGTCCTAGAACTTCTATCTCAGCCCTGTCCCTCACTCTTTTTCGCAGTTATAGGAAAAGTCAGTTGTCCCTTCTCAGAGGAGTCATATGAGATATCCTGGTTAATATTTGCAAAGTTCTGGCAATGGCAACCCACACAATACTCTTGCCTGGAGAATCCCATGGATGGAGGAGCCTGGTAGGCTGCAGTCCATGGGGTCGAGAAGAGTCGGACAGGACTGAGCGACTTCACTTTCACTTTTCACTTTCATGCATTGGAGAAGGAAATGGCAACCCACTCCAGTGTTCTTGCCTGGAGAATCCCAGGGACGGGGGAGCCTGGTGGGCTGCCGTCTATGGGGTCGTGCACGGACACAACTGAAGAGACTTAGCAGCAGCAGCATGGTGATTAAATAGATGTTTTTCTGGAACTCTCTTGCTTTTTCCGTGATCCAACGGATATTGGATATTTGATCTCTGGTTCCTCTACCTTTTCTAAAACCAGCTTGAACATCTTAAGTTCACAGTTCACATATTGCTGAAGCCTGGCTTGGAGAATTTTGAGCATGACTTTACTAGCATGTGAGATGAGTGCAATTGTGCGGTAGTTTGAGGGAAATAGATGGGGAAACAGTGGAAACAGTGTCAGACTTAATTTTGGGGGGCTCCAAAATTACTGCAGATGCTGATTGCAGCCATGAAATTAAAAGACGCTTACTCCTTGGAAGGAAAGTTATGACCAACCTAGATAGCATATTAAAAAGCAGAGACATTACTTTGCCAACAAAGGTCCGTCTAGTCAAGGCTATGGTTTTTCCCGTGGTCATGTATGAATGTGAGAGTTGGACTGTGAAGAAAGCTGATCACCAAAGAATTGATGCTTTTGAACTGTGGTGCTGGAGAAGACTCTTGAGAGTCCCTTGGACTGCAAGGAGATCCAACCAGTCCATCCTAAAGGAGATCAATCCAGGGTGTTCATTGGAAGGACTGATGCTAAAGCTGAAACTCCAATACTTTGGCCACCTCATGCGACGAGTTGACTCACTGGAAAAGACTCTGATGCTGGGAAGGATTGGGGGTGGGAGGAGAAGGGGACGACAGAGAGTGAAATGGCTGGATGGCATCACCGACTCGATGGGCATGAGTTTGAGTGAACTCCGGGAGTTGGTGATGGACAGGGAGGCCTGGCGTGCTGTGATTCATGGGTTTGCAGAGAGTCAGACATGACTGAGTGACTGAACTGAACTGATGGTGATTAAAGGGATTGTAAAATTGATAATTGTTATTATAGAGGCTGAGATAGTAAAGGGGTCTACCTGGAAGTTTGGCAGTCAGAAAAATTTTAGGTTGGCTGAAAATTTTTAGGTTAGTTCTCATTATCACAGAATAGCTGCTTTCAGAAAATGTATATTTAAATATTAACAACACTTGAGAAGCAAATACTCCCAGAGATAAACATATGCTTTGAATCCACAATTACTTATGCATCTTCCCTGTGCCTCCTCATTGTCTGTATTTTTAAAATTCTGCAGGCAAAGAAATGAGGTTCAGTCTCAAGGTCATTAGAGCAACTGTGATTTTATTATTATGCTCATTGAATATGCTATAGAAATGTAATTTAAGGCATTAATATGTACACACTAAATAAAACCAGACAGCCTGTGGAAAAAGTTATTAATGGTGCTGGAATTTTACCAGTTTGGGAAATAAATAATATAATGTGTGTATCTCTGGAAACAATGCAAACTCAGCCTACTCAATAGACAGACAGTAAAAGAAATCTAAGCAATTCTGTAATTCTATGAGGAGGGTAATTTCACTGATGACAGCTTTCCATAATTTTACTCTTTTAGATAGCAAATAACTTTCTTTATTCTTTATTTTATTGCTATTTTGAATTGCACTCCTTGTTGGAGTTTCACCTTTTACCAATAATTCTTCAGGAGATGTATTTTCACTGTTTTTCATATGGCAGTTACTGCTGGCAGTACCTAGTTGAAACCAACAGAATTACAACTCTCTTCAATATCCCTACATGACATGGGTAATATTTCAGTTTAATCCAGGGGCATGAATTGAGCCAGGAACAACCATTTCAATTTCTACTGTGGTTTGTTTAGGCTTAACATGGACTAGCCACCATACCCTCTCTCGGTGAACCACATTAAATTGCTTACAGAGACCCGCTCAGAAAGCAAAAGGCATGGCTTTACTATTCTCCTGACATGCTTTTGCCTAATAATCATGAAAGCTATGAAAAGAAATCCACTACAAATGCCCTTGAAAAGCTCTATACTACCGCCCAACGACGAAGTTCCCACAAGGGAAGTTAAAAAGCTATTAAGGTTATTTCACTTTTATATAACATATGTTTAGTATAATTTTTCTTAAAAAACCAAAGGGTCTCATCTATAATAATAGATCAGTCCTGTGCAGGGCTTCCCTGGTGGCTCAGTGGTAAAGGATCCACCTGCCAATGCAGAAGACTCATTCAATCCCTGAGTTCGGAAGATTAGCTGGAGAAGGAAATGGCAACCCACGCTAGTATTCTTGCTTGGAAAATCCAATGGACAGAGGAGAATGGCAGGCTACTGTCCATGGGGTCACAAGAGTTGGAAACACCTTAGCAACTAAACAAGGCAAGATTGCCCTGTAACCCTATGTATAATAATATGACTCTGCTACCATACTTATCATGTAAGAGAATGAATGGATGAGCAATGATTAATCCATACTCTCAATAGTTCTAGCAGTAAGGGCATTAGTTTACAAAAGACTGACTGATGTAAAGGAATTTTTATAGCCATACAGAAGAAAATAGATTGGGTGCCAAATGAAAAAAATCTTAAGTAAAACAGGGCCAAGCTCTTTATAAAACCTATTTGTTTTCCCTTAAACTGTATGAATGCATTTGTTTGTATCAAATATTTATTATTAAGGATATCATCAATGAAAACTTAAAATAGATTTTTGCTAAAACTAACATATAGTAGGAATGAAGTAATAAATGTTGGTTAAGTGACTGAATGAAGGTGTATGGTTATGACTCACTCTTTCTAGCTGGAGATAAATTCATAACACAAGACATACAGATAGTTGAAGAATTATATAAATTGTCCTGATAAATTAATGCATCAAAGTGATTTTGGGGTAAATTATCAGAATAGTTGTTACATCTATTGCTCAATAATCCTGGCTTGTTTTTGGTAGTATGCTGCTGCTGCTGCTAAGTCACTTCAGTCGTGTCCGACTCTGTGCGACCCCATAGACGGCAGCCCATCAGGCTCCTCCGTCCCTGGGATTCTCCAGGCAAGAACACTGGAGTGGGTTGCCATTTCCTTCTCCAATGCGTGAAAGTGAAAAGTGAAAGTGAAGTCGCTCAGTAGTATAGTGGGTAGAAAAAGCATGAAAAGTGAACCAAAAAAGGAGGAGGCTGGAATTCTAGTCCTGACTTTTAGCTTTAGGCTAATTAGCTTTTGGCACTGGACAAAAGATTACAACAACCCAGGTACTAGACTCCTTTATGCATAATGAGGAATTATGACTTATTTGATGTTATAACCTTTTCTAACAGACTATCTATGGAGGGAGCATGATTTGCTAACTTCCAAGACACAGAAAAAAAATATTCTGGTTTCTGTTATTTTTTCATATCATCTTATAACTATCAATAATAACTATAAATTAATACTATCGTCATTGATCAGATTTGAGGCATTAACCTATTACTCATTTATTGAGCAGATATTTATTACAACCTATAATGTGACAAAATATCATCATCAGCTCAATGACATGAATCTGAGCAAACTCTGGGAAATAATGAAGGATAGGGAAGCCTGGCATGCTGCAGTCCATGAGGTTGCAAAGAGTTGGACACAACTCAGTGACTGAACAACATAACGTGACAAAGTACTGGCCTGTTACTCCTTGTGCTTAATTTTTATCAATGCCTATTCCTGTATCTTCCTATATTCTTATTTTCCTCATGTCATATCACTACTTGGTCAGGTGTACAGTGTTCACAAAATGAAATTTGCCTTGTTTTGTCCCTGATGACATAGCCATGGAATAAACAAGATGAAGAAATCATTGGTTATCACTTGATAATGCTGTGCAATGTTGAAAAATTATACCATTTGTAACATTGAAATGTGTGCTGTTTTTAAGTAAGCCAAACTCTTCTGAAATTATTGAGACTCCCATCTCCACTCCTCTGAATATCCTATTTTGTGGCACAGATCGATGCACTGAAGCTTCATGATTCCCTGAAGGGCTGTTAGTACATTGGTAGTGCCACTTCTTTATACTCAAAACCTCTTGGGGGAAAACTGCTAGATGTATCATCTGCCTAGTTCTGCTCTATTCCCTTCTTAAACCATTGATCTCTGCTCCTAATTCTGCTTCAGCAGGAATATCTCTTAAACAGGTGTCTTCTCCATTTTCTGTAGATACTCCTCAGGTCTTTTGAACTTAACAGACTTACAAGTCTAATCCTCTATTCAATTTGTTCTAAAACCTTAGCTTATGAATATATGTAACCAGTTTTCAAGACACTTTCCTTATTTTAAGAAATGTAAAAGACCAAAAAACAAATCACCAAATTATCCATGCAATGTGAAAATGAAGTATGATTTTGCATTTACAATGTTTTGGTTTGGGTTTTAATTTGGCAGGGGGTGCATAATAGTATTATCAACAGATTTAGTTTTCTAATTTTCATAGAGATAAGTATTCACAGGCATATCTCATTTTATTGTGCTTTGCTTTATTATAATTTACAAATATTTGCATTTTTTACAAATTGAAGACTTGTGGCAGGGCTGCATTGTCAGATGATGGTTAGCATTTTTTTTAACAAAGGATTTTAAAATATGTGCATTGTTTTTTAGGCATAATACTATTGCACAATTAACAGACTACAGTATAGTACAAACAGAACTTTTAAATGTAATGGGATACCAAAACATTTGTGTGACTTGTTTTATTGTAATATTCATTTTACTGAGGTGTTCCGGAACTGAATCTGTGGGATCACCAAGGCAGGATGTAAATAAGTTTTTATTTCCCAATACTTATTTACTAAAAGTTCCTGTGACTTAGTTCAATTTACATCAACAGATTTTATTGAGCTCTTACTAAATGTAAAGTAGTGCCATTAGGCACTCATGAAGAATTGACAAGAACTTTTTCTGTATCCAAGGCTTCCCTGGTAGCTCAGTTGGTAAAGAATCCACCTGCAACATAGGAGACCCCAGTTCGATTCCTGGATCAAGAAGATCCGCCGGAGAAGGGATAGGCTACCCACTCCAGTATTCTTGGGCTCCCCTTGTGGCTCAGCTGGTAAAGAATCTGCCTACAGTGTGGAAGACTTGGGTTCGATCCCTGGGTTGGGAAGTTCCCCTGAAGATGGGAATGGCTACCCACTCCAATATTCTGGCCTGGAGAATTCCATGGACTGTCGAGTTGCCAAGAGTCAAATACAACTGAGTGACTTTCATTGTCACTTTTCTGTATCCTAGATGCTTATAGACTAACAAGAAAGATAAATCAAGTCTCCACACTACTTGACTAGAGTCAAGTAAGAACCAGAAGAGAAGTATAAATACTAATTCAAAGGAGAGACAGAACATCTAGATAAAAGCCTCAGGGATGATGAATTTTGAGGTGGGCTTTGAAAAGGAAAGGACTTTAACAAATAAGGATGAATCATTCTAAGAGGAGGAAGTACATTAAACCAAAGCACAGAGGCTGAAATGTGCAGGCATGTTTGGAGAACAAAAACTGATAATTTGGTTGGACTACATACAGGCTTTGTCTATGCACATAATGAGAACCGAAACTGAAATCTACTTTGAGCCAAATATCATTTTAATGAATCTAAATGTTATTATGTGATGGGATACTATTTTGTTATATGTAGACCCAGATTTATACATAAAAATTTCACCAGCTCCACAGTACCTAAAGCCAATGTTAGATACAATATTTACAATTTTCTGGATAATACCCAAGAAATTTTAATAAATACATAATTTCTTATGTAATTAATTTTATAAAAATAAAGGGATTGATCATTAATAATAGAACTTTTACACAAGTTACTCTATACACAAGAATTCTATAAGGAATTCCCCAAGATTCAGGAACCAGAGTTAAGAGCCTTAAAGTCATGTTAAACAAAGCTAAACAACATAACAGATTTTAAACATGAAGCACTGAATATGTAGACTTATCTCCATATAATCATAAAATGCTACAAAAAAATATGGTGAAGGAAGGAAAAACTGTAAAAAATCAAAATGATAAAGTGAGACATTTCAATAATATTTTAGAAGATAAGAAGCAGGTAGATGACTAGTAACTGAATGTGCTTAGTCACTCAATCATGTCCATCTCTTTGCAACCCCATGGACTATAGCCCGCCAGGTTCCTCTGCCCATGGGGATTCTCCAGGCAAGAACACAAGAGTGGGTTGCCATTTCCTCCTCCAAGTAACTGAATAGGATTTGGTAAAAGTGAGGTACAGAAAAATTCAAAGAAGAAAGTTGATTCATGCCATTAGCACCATAAGGGTTAGGAGTAAAAGATGCTAGGTATCTCTCAAGGTGAAGAGTAATGATTAGGGTAAGTAGGAGGACCCCAAACCTCCCCCTAGGCCCACAGCTAAGCCAGTGTCTCTCCCCAGAAGAAAAAACTAGTGATAGTCTATCTATCTATCCATCTATCTCTTATGAACTGAATTGTATGCCCTCAAAATTCACATGTTGAAGTTCTAACCTTTGGTACCCTAGAATGTGACTGTATTTGGAGGCCTGCGACGAGTTGACTCACTGGAAAAGACTCTGATGCTGGGAAAGGTTGGGGCGGGAGGAGAAGGGGACGATGGAGAATGAGATGGCTGGATGGCATCACCGACTCTGTGGACATGAATTTGAGTGTACTCCGGGAGTTGGTGATGGACAGGGAGGCCTGGCGTGCTGTGATTCATGGGGTCGCGGAGAGTCGGACACGACTGAGCGACTGAACTGAACTGAACTGAACTGAAAAAGGCAGTTAAGACAAAATGAGGCCATATATTTGGATCAATCTGACTAATCCAATATGACTAGTATCCTTGTAGGAAAAGAAATTAGGACAAAGACGCACAGAAAAAACAATCAAACAACAACAACAAAAACACTATGTTTGGACATAGCAAGAAGGCAGCCATCTGCAAGTCAAGAAGAGAAGCCTTAGAAGAAACTAAACCTGGCAACACCTTGATGTTGGATTTCTAGCCTCCAAAACTATGAGAGAATAAATGTCTGTTAAGCCACTCAATCTGTGGTATGGCAACCCTAAATTACTAATACATTGTCTATCTGCCCATCCCTCTGCTTATCTGCTTTATGATGACTCCTAAGAAGGAACATAAGGAGAGTAACTGTTTTGTCATAGATGTGAGTGTAAGAGAAGGCTCTTTTCATTTGGTTCTAAGGGATAACTTCTCCTGGGAAATGGCACTTAAGGTAAGACCTAAAAGGTGAGGAAAAGCCAATCATGCAATTATTTAGAGGGGCATTTTTTTAGGCAAAAGGAAGCTAAATGGCAAAGATTCCCAGATAACAAAGGAGCATAGCAGATTGGGAACTAATCAGCATGGCTAGAGTGTGGTAAGGAAGCAGGCTGGTAGAATGAGGTGGGTTTGCAGATAGAAACAAGACTACAATATCACTTTATCCTTATGATAAATTTTTCATTTTCAGACCCAAATAAGGTGGGTCTGAATTTTAATTGGTAAACTACAATAACAAGTTTTATTTATTTCTCTGTTCTTGTGCTTAGGTTGCTCAGTCGTGTCTGACTCTTTGCGACCCCATGGACTATAGTTGCTCTGTCCATGGGGTTTTCCAGGCAAGAATGCTGGAGTGGGTTGCCATTTCCTTCTCCAGGGGATCTTCCCAACCCAGGGATTGAACCCACGCCTCCCATGTCTTCTGCATTGCAGGAGGATTCTTTACCTGCTGAGCCATCGGGGAAGCCCAATATTTATTCATTTCTCTAGGTCCACTTAAATCAATCTCCCAGCCCTTATCCTACCACATTGGATGGGATTTTACTTCACTTGTTATTGCTCCCACTCTCACATCCACTCAAAGTATTTTGTAAAGTTCTAGGGTCTTGGGCAACATCACATCAATGGCTCAGGAAGGTCCTTCAATAAGTGGTTATTTGGCAGCAGGGGTCACTGCTGAGACACACACTCTCAGTCCTCAGGGTCTCCTGGGATTTGAAGGCTGAGCTGAGCTCAGTGAGTGTGAAACTTAAGTGAAACAGGAGGATCCTGTGCTCCAGAGGTGACCACAATTACATCCCCTCTGAGGTTTTACCCCTTTTGATGTCACTGTCATGAGCACTGAACAAGTCACTACCACCAAAAAGCTCTCACTATTGCTCTCAACTTGCCCCTCCTAAGTTCTCTTAGAGACATGCACTTCTCTCTCCTCCCTTCAGTTCAGTTCAGTTCAGTTCAGTCGCTCAGTCATGTCCGATTCTTTGCGACCCCATGAATCACAGCACGCCAGGCCTCCCTGTCCATCACCAACTCCCGGAGTTCACTCAAACTCATGTCCATCGAGTCGATGATGCCATCCAGCCATCTCATTCTCTGTTGTCCCCTTCTCCTCCTGCCCCCAATCCTTCCCAGCATCAGAGTCTTTTCCAGTGAGTCAACTCTTCGTATGAGGTGGCCAAAGTATTGGAGTTTCAGCTTTAGCATCAGTCCTTCCAATGAACACCCAGGATTGACCTCCTTTAGAATGGACTGGTTGGATCTCCTTGCAGTCCAAGGGACTCCCAAGAGTATTCTCCAGCACCACAATTCAAAAGCATCAATTCTTCGGCGATCAGCTTTCTTCACAGTCCAACTCTCATATCCATACATGACCACTGGAAAAACCATAGCCTTGACTAGACGGACCTTGGTTGGCAAAGTAATGTCTCTGCTTTTTAATATACTATCTAGGTTGGTCATAACTTTCCTTCCAAGGAGTAAGCATCTTTTAATTTCATGGCTGCAATCACCATCCGCAGTGATTTTGGAGCCCCAAAAAGTAAAGTCTGACACTGTTTCCACTGTTTCCCCATCTATTTCCCATGAAGTGATGGGACCAGATGCCATGATCTTCGTTTTCTGAATGTTGAGCTTCAAGCCAACCTTTTCACTCTCCTCTTTCACTTTCATCAAGAGGCTTTTGAGTTCCTCTTCACTTTCTGCCATAAGGGTGGTGTCATCTGCATATCTGAGGTTATCGATATTTCTCCCAGCAATCTTGATTCCAGCTTGTGCTTCTTCCAGCCCAGCGTTCCTCATGATGTACTTTGCATGTAAGTTAAATAAGCAGGGTGACAATATACAACCTTGACGTACTCCTTTTCCTATTTGGAACCAGTCTGTTGTTCCATGTACAGTTCTGACTGTTGCTTCCTGACCTGCATACAGGTTTCTCAAGAGGCAGGTCAGTTGGTCAGGTATTCCCATATCCTCCCTTATATAATCCCTTTAAAGAGTTTAAAGTGAAAGTGAAATTGCTCAGTCGTGTCTGATTCTTTGCGACCCTGTGGACTCTTTGCAAACTTGTGGACTGTAGCCCACCAGGCTCCTCTGCCCATGGAATTCTCCAGGTAAGAATACTGGAGTGGATTGCCATTTCCTTCTCCAGGGGATCTTCCCGATCCAGGGATCGAACCCAGGTCTCCTGCATTGCAGGCAGACACTTTAATCTCTGAGCCACATTTCACAAAAGACAGAGAAGTTGCCTTCAAGTAGCTTCTAATTCAGTTTCTGTAAATAATCATGAAGATGTGAAATATAGACTCTGGCTATCCAGCAATACTTAGAAAAGGCAAGACATAGAAACAACCTAAGTGTTCATTGATGGATGAATGGATAAAACATTCAAGGGAATATTATTCTCCCCCGCCTTTCTTTTTTGCCTGGGTTGGGTCTTCATTGCAGCATATGGGATCTAATTTCCCAGCCAGCAATCAAACTTGAGTTTCCTGAATTGGGAACTTGGGAATTTTAGCCACTGGACCACCAGAGAAATCCCAGGAGTATTATTCAGCCATAAAAAAAATAAGGAAATTCTGACTTTATGACAAAATAAATGGATTTTGAGGGCATTATGCTAAGTGAAATGAGTCAGACAGACAAATACTGTATGTATGACCTCACTTATATATGGGGAAAAAAATTCAGTGAAAAATAGAGCAGATTTGTAGCTACCAAAGGTTGGGGTGCAGGTGAGGGGAGAAGAAATTGAAGGAAAGTGGTCAAAAGGTACAAACTTCCAGTTATAAGATAAATAAGTACTATAAATATAATGTATAACCTGATGATTTTAGTTAACACAGATGAATGATATATATGAAAATTGTTAATTAAGAGTTAATCCTAAGAGTTCTCATTTGTTGCTGTTAGTCACTAACTCATGTTTCTTTGTTGACCACATGGACTGCAGCACACTAGGCTCCTCTGTCCTTGGGACTTCCCAGGCAAGAATACTGGAGTGGGTTGCCATTACCTTCTCCAGGGGATCTTCTTGACCTAGGGATCGAATCTACACATCCTGCATTGGCAGGTGAATTCTTTACCACTGAGCCACAGGGAAGCTCCAATAATTCTCATTACAAGGAGAAAAATTTTTTCTTCCATTTCTTTCTATTATATCTATATGAGATGATGGGTGTTAACTAAACTTACTGTGGTAATCATTCCACAATGTATGTAAGTCAAACCTTTATGTTGTATACTTTATACAATGATGTATTTCAGTTATGTCTCGGTAAAACTAGAATAAATCAAAGAGAAGGGGAAAGAACTGCATTTTAAATATTTATTTATTTATTTTGCTACATTGGGTCTTAGTTGTGGCGTACAGGCTTAGTTGCTCTGCAGCATGTGGGATCTTAGTTCGTCGCACTGCAAAGCTGATACTTAACCTTAGTTCCGGGCATTACAAAGCAGATTCTTAATTCTTCTGTGAACCACCAGGGAAGTCCCAAGAACTGCGTTTTTAAAAGGCCTGGCTATCTATTTGAAACAAAGAAATTAAGAGAGAACAAACAAAAATTAATATCTTGATAAATTATTTTGTCTCACTAGCTTAATTTTTTTTCTTTCAAACAACAAGAGTAGCACTTACCTAATGGAAACATGAGGCAGTCTTCTGAAAGTTTATACTGTTTATACAGTTTACTACTTGGGCTTAGAATCCACAATCCCCTCTCTCTCGCCATTCCCTATATTCTGACAGGTGCTGGAGTTCTGGGTGATAGATCATTTGGCCTGTCTAGATGTTTTAGTATAGTACTCAGCTAATTTATTCACCTATTTTTCCCTTTTGGCTATCGGAGTTGACTAAATCAAACTACTGCTGACTCTTCTTCCCAAATAGTTTAGACTTTGGCAAAGCATCATTTCAAAAAATAGGAATACATGAGCCATACAAAATCAAGAACTTAAACCACTGAAGAGTTAAGATGAAACACTATAAAAGAAAAGCTATTCTAATTTAGAAATATATCCCCAATGAAATATGCTGTATTCTTTCAGGAATCTTAAATCAGTGTTCATGCAGAGTTTACAGAAGACATATTCTCCCGACAGTCCTGATATGGGAAAAGCTTTTATTTTGAGGCTAAAAAAGATGAATTTTCTAAATTGTCATAGGCTGTGGTTTAGCAGCTGCATTCTGCATGGTCCCTACGCAGCTTATTCTTCTAATTATGCTGTGACAGCTTCCCCAGTGGATTAAAATCCGACACAGAGTTCTCTTATCTTTAACCTTTCATCCCCATGACTCCTTACTTCTCAGACGCCTCTCCTAATGTCTAGTTCTAAGTCTAGGGACTTCTTAGATGGGGACTTCCACAATTAAAGAAAAAGATGATTGTAGTCTTTCTCTGATCTTCAGTGT
This sequence comes from Moschus berezovskii, assembly GCF_049115385.1. NCBI lineage: Eukaryota > Metazoa > Chordata > Mammalia > Artiodactyla > Moschidae > Moschus > Moschus berezovskii. The sequence continues at coordinate 47,654,173 of NC_142463.1, read as the reverse complement.
CTAATTTTCACATACATATTACACACAGAAAAAAGGAAAAGGTAATCTATTTTATAATACAAATGTTATCTGGTCCTCCATTCAGCTTTTAGAAAGTGATAAACCTTTAATGAGTCTATGTGGGGCAACTTATTTTTAAAAAAGAAAAGAAAAAAAAAACAGGCTTTGGACATGAGTTTGAGTGAACTCCTGGATTTGGTGATGGACAGGGAGGCCTGGCGTGCTGTGATTCATGGGGTTGCGGAGAGTCGGACACGACTGAGTGACTGAACTGAACTGAACTGAAACCTCATTTGAATGGCATAAAAGAAGGCCAGAGTAGCCTGATGTAGATAATTAGTCACACAACTGAGACTTACTTCTTAATAAGTCAAATCATTAACCATTTTTGGGGTTCAAAATCTTTAAAGAGTTTTATGCCTACCTTAACCAGAAGGTGCCAGAAACAATTTAATATTCCTTTATTCAAGATAAACATTCACAACATCCAGACCATTGGGGAATACAGTTTGGTTCATTTTGGCACTTCAAAATGATGTTTAATGTTTCTTCACTCAATCCAGGCTTACCTGTAAGGATATGTATATTTTTGTGTTGTTCTCATTTTCCTCATTCCCCTACAATGCTCTCAGTTTTGATGACTTGCTGAGGGTAGCGAAATTAGAGCCTATTAAGAATTCTATAATAAATGTTGGGGGGAGGGAAGGGGCACCTGTACACACTTAGTCATGTCTGAATCTTTGCAATCCTATGGATTGTAGCCCACCAGGCTCCTCTGACCATGGAATTTTCCAGGCAAGTTCTGGAGTGGGTTGCCATTTCCTACTCCAGGGGGTCTTCCAACCTGGGATTGAACCTGTGTCTCTTGTGTCTCCTGCATTGGCAAGCAGATTCTTTACTACTCTGCTCCTTGAGAAGCCCAATAAATATAGCGAGGGGTCAAGAATAACATTTCTTGATTTTTCAGCTACTATTTAAGAATTCAGTTCAGTTCAGTTCAGTCGCTCAGTCGTGCCCGACTCTCCGCGACCCCATGAATCACAGCACGCCAGGCCTCCCTGTCCATCACCAACTCCTGGAGTTCACTCAAACTCATGTCCACAGAGTCGGTGATGCCATCCAGCCATCTCATTCTCTGTCGTCCCCTTCTCCTCCCGCCCCCAACCTTTCCCAGCATCAGAGTCTTTTCCAGTGAGTCAACTCGTCGCATGAGGTGGCCAAAGTATTGGAGTTTCAGCTTTAGCATCAGTCCTTCCAATGAACACCCAGGATTGATCTCCTTTAGAATTAGTCTTCTCTTATACAGTCATAGGCATTGTTGGAAAGAGTTACATTCATCAATGTTATGGTAGGATTTTCTAGCACCTAATATGATGTTTGGACGTATGCTTTTCAAGTAAATCAGGTTCCCTGGATTTAGGATGACGAATTGGAAAGCTGGAAGGTTCCCCTGAAGAGAATGAAGTGAGAGATCTTAAGAAAATTCTTATTCCCTGCATTCATCTAAAGGAAAAATTATTTTCTCTCAGATAAGAAAAAAAATGGGCAGAAAAGAGATGGATTCCAAGAAGTCCATAGCATAGGAAGGAAGAAACATTAGAGAGAACGAAGGCCCTGTGCTGAGGTTGAAGTCTCTTTTCAAATCTCTAGCAGGTTTCAAGGGACCTTTAAAAGGTCAGAGTAGGGAAATGAGGGAGGAGAAAGAGAACTGCAAGACTCCTGGACCGCAGGGGAAAAAGATATGGATCTACTGACATCTCAATTAAGTATCAATGTATCAGGCAACACGCCATGGGTACCAGTTCTAGGACTATTACTGTCTGAGCCATTCTCTGACCTTCTTCTATTCTCTCTGGATCTCAGGGGAGTTGTGTCCAACAGGCTAATGGATTTCTTAGGCTGGCTTCCATGTCTAGTGGTTTCTGGCTTAGTTCAACTGATGGGAGAAAAAGGGTGGAGACTGAGGGTGGGACTGGAGAGAAGTAGAATATTTCTCTTCTGTTTCAGAGCATCAGGGTTAGTGTGTCCCCCATGAAGATGTACTGGCTACAGTCCTGGCTTGCTGAGACCAACCTGGTCCCTGAGTTGTAGTAATGTTGTCCCCTCTCCCTATGCCCTCAGTAGAGGAGTGGAATTTGCTTCCTGATGCTGTTAATACTAATCACCAAGTTGCCTATCCAGTCCGTGTTTGGCCTTTCAGCTATTCCATAACATTTGTATGACATTCTCTGTATTTCAGCTCCCGATACATTTGTGGTGTTTATACACTAGATGATACGTTCATTTTTCCAGTCAGAACTTTATGAAACCAAAGACATTTTACATTCTATTTAATCCTAACAAGTTCCCTGGAAGGTAGTAATCATTACTTCCATTTTACAGATGAGAAAAAGTAAAAGTCTATGAATTTAAGGTCTTTACTCAAAGGCACAACACTGGTACATGTTCTAGCCATGATTCCAATCCAGTCCTGAACTTACCCTTAAGTTGTTCTTCCTACTGAGGGAAATGGCAACACCGGGGGTGGGGGGGGGGCAAAAAAATAAAAACAAAAAACCCAGGCCTGAAAACAGCCATATAACTGCAGCATAAGTTGTCCTAGGCCAGAACAGTGCATTATAGGGAGCTCCACCCACACTGAAAGCTGACGGCCTGAGGCAAGAGGTGTCCTTGCTTCAGAGCAAAGTGCCTTGCTCCAAAGAAGCAATGCCTTCTCCAGCCTTGGACACCTGCGAAGACAGCAGAATCAGAGCTGCTATGAGAAAGAGGTATATCTAAGCTTAACTCTCCTGACAACCTAATTTTTACCTTTGCCATTTAAAAATAGTTTCTATCTTTTGTCATGCTGTCTTAGACTTACAGACATATTTATGAAAGGGACATTCTATTATTTTAATTGGTAATAATTAACCCCTAGTATTCACTCTTTATATTGCCTATGAAATATTACATCAGAGGCAGTCCTGTTTAGTTACTGATTTCTAAGTGCTGATTTTTCACAAAATGACATGTTAGGACAGTAAAAGAGAGCTGAAAAATCTGTTAAGGGATACCTTCATAATCCACTAGAGATATTCTGAGACCTCATTATTCCAAAATAGCGTAAATAAGAGGAGGTTTGGTTGTGAAACAAACAGTTGTTCATAACAATTCAGACTGGTTGGTTTCCATTCTATTATTAATCCTTGACTTTCTAAATGCCAATAAACTTTCTATCTAATAAATGCTCCATGTAGATTGTTTCCATAAACTCAATTACAAGGATAAATGTATGTGTATACCCAACACCAAAATTCTTCATGAGTACACAGACTAGAAGGGACACTAGTTCTTGCAAAACAAAACAAAACACCAGCACGTATCCTTGGTCCAGTTCTCTACCCAATGAAACAAGAAAGATTATGCAAAAAAAATAGACATCATTTTAAAGATTTAAAAAATCCTCTGGGATTTTTTTGTGTGTGTTCCACTCCCTGCTCCCCATCCCCCCCAATCCTTATTTCTGAACAAAACAGCCTCTGTTGCTCTGCCAGTCTCTTCTTTTATGTGCTACAGAACACCTGGTGGCCAATTGCTAGGTAGAGGATAATTAGCCCCTCAATTATCACCAGTTTATTTTCACCTGTTCTACTAGCAGTTCCCTAGGACTTGAAGCTTGTCTAATTAGTCTTTTCTGACCCATTCCCCACTATCAGACTCAAGAAATAGCCCTTCCACTAATTAATTAACTCGTGGTAGGCCAATCCTCCAGCTTTGGTTTCCACTCCTGTTGGAATCATTAGAATCAAATGAACAAAGAAACATCACGGGATAGGGTAATAAGAAACTAAAAAGTTCTGCCTTCCTTCTCTCTTTGCCAACTTTCAAATCCAAATTATAGAAACCTTAAGCATAGTGACATTTAGTCAGACACATATGTGCTTGCTGTTGAATGTCTTGAAAGAGCAAAATAGCACTGCCAGAATTATCAAGTTCAGTTCTCCGAAATGCCGAAGGAAATATGGTGTTTATTTTATACCCAAAAGGTGAAAGAGATCAAAAAGAATCCAAATTTTAAAATAGAGGCCAAAATCTCAACTTGTAAAGATCTTTTCATGATACTGTAATTGAATCTAACAAATTCTTTATTTTGGTAGTGAATGAATACTTTTTTCCAAACTATTATACATATGTATAGAAATTCTTATTTTGCTTTATCACACAAGTCAATAGAGAAGTCCAGCAATGATTTCTATAAGGTTAAGGGATGGCTCATGTTTACTCACTCATTCAAAAAGTATTATTGAATATCTACTTTATATAACGCACACTGTTAAGCCACAAGGACACAAAAATAACAGATGGTCCTTGCATTTATAAAGCTGAAAGTCTAATATACCTCAAAATATAATCTATTTTTAAAGAATGTATTGAATCCATACACATGCTTAAAATTTGACAGAAAACATTCCTCTATGTGCTAGACATTTGTTATATTTTAGCCTGCCATTTTCTCTTCTTTCTTACCAATAGTATTCCAAGTTCCCTTGAAGAACAACTTCTCTTATGCCACATAGCTTGGTTCAGAGCTCGGCACATGATCAGATTTAAACCAGTGAGAGCCAGGCTTAAGACATTTGTTCCACTGGTAGCTCTCTCTCCCTCTTAAAATTAGAGTATGTGAGGTTGTGAGTTAATGCTGCCATCTTTTAACCATAAGAGAATAAAGCTAAAGCTACAGTAAAGAGTATAGCTATAAAATAAGGGAAAGGAACCCTGGTAACATACTTTAAATCCTATTTAAGCCATTTCAAGCTTTGAAACCATTTGGATTTGGGCTTAGGTCAACTTATCCACAAGTGTTCTAATTGATAGCAATGTATCTTTACTATCACAAACAAAAGTTTAAGAATTAAGGTAGTTATATTTTCTCTTAAGCAATTAAAGAGTACCTGCGTCTTATCTATGTGTAAACTTTTAAGCATTCAGATAGGAAGATATTTATGATCTATTTGTAAGTATTTTTATACTTGTTTTTGGCCTGTAAACATACCAATTCATTTCTAGACTGTGCATTTGCTTGTGTGAATCTGGTAAATCATATCATTCTATACAGTGTGTTGCCAAAATGCTATATCCTTTGTTCTTATGCCATAAAATGGGCCTGTAAATGGTTTTAACACAGCAGCTATTATTCTGTCAAATCGAATAATGTTAGATGTACCTCCATGACTTCCATTCATTCCACAACTACTTACTGAACAATATAAATGTAATGTTATTGGTGATCCAAAGTTAAATAAGAAGGGTTGCTATTTTCAAGGAGCTTTTCTAGGCTCTTTAAGAGAGCATAAAGTGATATAAAGGGATGACTAAATACTGTGTGACAACTGCTATGTAGGTTTAAATCTCTCAAGTGCTACATCTAATAAGGTGCTACTCTTTTCACCACTTCTCACATCCAACCTATCAGCAAGTCCTTTCAGTATAGCCCTTCAAATCTCTCCCAGATTGGACCGTTTCTCCTAGCACCATTCTTGAAAACCCTAATCGAAGCCATCATTATTTCTTACCTCTACTACTGCTCAATCCCTGGGTTGGGAAGATCCCCTGGAGAAGCGAAAGGCTATCCACTCCAGTATTCAGGCCTGGAGAATTCCATATATAGTCCATGGGTTCACAAAGAGTCGGACACAACTGAGCAACTTTCACTTCACTTCACTTCACTACTGCAACAATGTAATAGCAATTATATCAAAAACCTAAGTTGACTAAAACTTGACAATTGATTTGAATTCTTTTTAAAATTTAAATATTAGCATAAAATTCAGCTGAATCGAATCACTCATCAAGCAAGAGAAAGCTAAGAAGTTAAAAGAATCAGTGGTAGAATACTGGGCATAAAATTAGATACCATTTGATAATCCCAATGAATATATATATTTTTAAATTTTCTGAACACATGAGACATTTATTGAATGTCTACTATGTAAGGAACTATATGTATGTTTATGTTAAGTCTAACTCCTCAAAGGTTCATCTCCATTTCACATATAAGAAAACTGGTGGAACAGATTCAACTCTTCATCAACTTACTCCCAAAGTTCTTTTTCATCATTAACATTTTCCTATTGCAAGCTCTAGTATATACAGCATTGTACAGAGATAATCAGAAAATACCTTTTCACTTCACTTAAGACTTGGGAACACATTCAGTGAAAGCTGTTAGTAAATAAAAGTAAGAGAACTTTAAAAGGATTCCTGAATGAAAAATAAAACAAACAAAAATAAGTGAACTTTTTTTTTAGGTCACAGCTAAGAAAGCTGGAGAAGGCTGTGGCACCCCACTCCAGTACTCTTGCCTGGAAAATCCCATGGATGGAGGCGCCCGGTAGGCTGCAGTCCATGGGGTCGAGAAGAGTCGGATATGACTGAGTGACTTCACTTTCACTTTTCACTTTCATGCATTGGACAAGGAAATGGCAACCCACTCCAGTGTTCTTGCCTGGAGAATCCCAGGGACGGGGGAGCCTGGTGGGCTGCCGTCTATGGGGTTGCACAGAGTCAGCCATGACTGAAGTGACTTAGCAGCAACAGCAGCTAAAAAAGCAATAGTATGAAAAAAATCCAAAAATATTGACCTACAACAAGAAGGAAATATTTATAAACTAAAATTAATATCAGATTAATTTATACCAGAGAGCAAAGAAAAATACTACCTGACAACACACTTGTAAAAAGCAGCTTCCCTTTACTGTGGCGTTTAGAAGCAGATTGATGAATGAATGAGTGATGGATGAATGAATGAACAAAAATACTTTAGCCGATGTTGTTGAAAATATCCTTGAAGTGGCAGAATAAGGGCTAGAAGGAAAAACTCAGAGACGAATTCAGAATCATTACTTTTTTCTCCCTCTGCCAAGCATTTTATGTTTCTCAAGTGACTCTGTGTTACCTTTTCAACAAAGTAAATGAGGTTTTAATTGGTTCCTTTCCGTGAACTAGAAGATAGGCTCAGGTATCACTATCAGTGGGAACTTCTTCACCAGGATTTTATGTGAATTTAGACGCTATGTCTATAGTATTTTCAGCCTTCACATTTTTAATTTTTGTCAGGCAGTACTGTAACAAGATCCCCTAAGTCAATGTGTTACCTGAAAGAAAAAAAAAAAAAACACTGAAATAAAAGAAGCATCCATATAAAGTAAACAAGTTAGAAAGGCTCATTTTTCATGTGTTAACTAGCCTCCACACAACTGTTGGCTGTGACAACAAATGATTTAATGAGTCCAATTTAAAATGGCCTTGTCTGTGCGAGATAGATGTCTTGGAAAATACTTTTTAAAAATCTCACAGCTATAGCAAAGGCTGCTTCGATATGCCCTGAGAAAAGATCTGCACAGCAGTTCTACTTTTTTTCTCCTAAATTTCATATAGGCCAGATATCAAACCAGTAACAAGAAGAAGCATATTTCCATTGTATATTGAACATTTCCTAATAGCAACTATTAATACGATGTTTCAGGAATATCCACTCAAGAAATCATAAAGATTTAACAACTGTGTAGAAAAGTGATTAGTCAACAAGAGTCTTTCTGAACTACATGTTCATCTTCTCTTCAATCATTTAAACGGCCCATCAGAGTGATGCTTTGTTAGAAAAGAAGGGTAATAAGGAATGTGATGGGTATACTGGGCAATGACAGGAATGAGACTTATCTCCAGGGATGGGTACTATCTATATTATGGCATTTGATTTTAGAAAGCTTGCAAATGTATTTGACTGAAGAGATGAAGCCTTCCCAAATCTGTTTCCTGAGTTCAGAAATACATATCTTTTTCCTCATGTACATTTCTTAGGTATTTTAAGATTTATGAGCAGGTTAAAAGTGTTATCTCCGAATTCATATGATGCATCCTTTCATATAAAGAAAACCTCAACTTTGGCAATAGATAAAACACATTATACAGCACATGAGAGGGTCAGGTAAATTCAATTTTGTTGAACGACCTGCCTCAGCTCAAGACTCAGTGTCTTGTTTTGTTCTTGGAACAGGAATAAATCTAAATTTGATTAGTTTAAATGTGTATCTTTATATTTTAAATGTCTGAATAGGGTGTTATCTAGAATTAAGCATCAAAAATAATATTGACTAGGACTTCCCTGGTAGTCCAGAGGTTAAGACTCTGCACTTCCACTGCAGGAGGAGGAGATTTGATACCTGGCCCGAGAAGTTCCACATGCCCCATGGTTTGGTCAAAAAAAAAAGAAATTAAAGGATAATAGTAATACTGACTAAAGTTTACTTAAAATGCTTTAAGAGTCCAGGAATAAGAGACCTGAACATCAATACTGGAGGATTCATATGCTGAGAGCAGATGTGATTCAGAGCCAGTCGCATGATAAAATTATTCAAGAAGTCAAAGAAATAAGAGGCAGCAGTGTCAAAATATTTTCACATGAAAAAAGTAATTAACATATACTGCATAAATTAAAGCAATATAGACAAACAGACGTAGCCATAATACAAATACCTTTTCAAACCAAGTTTTAGTTTAAATAAATACAGTTTATGCAAGGAGAAAATTTTAAACTACCCATTTACCAAAGCTATACATATGTATCTTTCCTGACTTCTGTAAAAATCACTAGGAAACCAACAGGAAAGAGAAAAGGTGGAAGAAATGCTACCAGGAAGACTAAGCAAATTGCCAACTGTCTAGTCTGTACAGGGCATTAACTTCACCATGCTGAGCTCTTGTTTGTGGTCCAAGTCTCAGACCAACATTGCAGCAGGCTATTCTTTCATGGAATTGGTAGAAAACAAATTTCAAAATGTCAAATGCTGCATGCTATTTTCTCACTCCATATTTGTCTCTTCAGACTGGAATGTTTTTTTTTTTTTAAGAAAAAGAAATTTAATCTACCGGAGAAAAACAAATGTTTTTGTTTGGATAACTATGAAAATATCCTCAATCCTCAATAATATCCTCAATAATATATATGATGCATAAGCCTCAAAATATTTTTGTCATATTTGAAATGGAAATAGAATTCTAACCCTCAATTATGTGCATTCATTTATCATGATAAAAATAAATCATTAATAACTGATACTTCCTAAGTTTTAGTCCAGCATCTTTGACAGTATGAAATAATATGTTGACCCACACACTTTGCTCTCTTTAGCATGCAACCTCCCCCTTCTACTTTCATTCTCTCTTCTGTCGTCATCTCTGATTTCTCATTTTAATAATACTATATAAATTGCCTCATAGCATGAATCTCTTGTGGAGAATCTCATTTTTTCCTTGAGTTTTTGTTTCATCTAAGTTTTGTTTTGACTTATGCATTGTACATTTTTTTAAAAAAGGATTTTTTAAGTTGCTTAGATAGCAGTGCCAAGTCACTTCTTTCATCTGTTCATCTTCAGTGGTTTTATTCCAATTCTCTAATTTATCTTTTCTCTTCTATAGTAAGTGAATTTTAATTTTTAATTTATTTATTTTTTATTAGAGGCAAATTATTTTACAATATTATATTGGTTGGTTTTGCCATACGTTGACATGAATTCGCCCCGGGTGTACATGAGTTCCCCCTCCTGAACCCCCGCTCCTACCTCCCTCCTCCCTTTATCCTCCCTCTGGGTCATCCCCGCACGCCAGCCCTGGGCATCCTATAACATGCATCAATCCTGAACTGGTGATTCGTTTCACATATGACAACATACATGTTTTTGATTGCTTCTTTTAATATCAGAAATCAGTTTGTCTCCTCTTCTAAGCTACCTATAGTTTGAGGTGTTACAGTGTTTTATGTTCCATGTGCATTTTCTATAACCTAAGGACATGGTAGTATGGATGAAGTGAAAAGATCAAAGTTGGCATGAACTAAGCTGCAGTCTCTTCCGTAATCCCTCGGTTCTCCTCTTCTAGAATTTGTTAAATGTATTATACTGGAGCTAAATTACTCTAATTGTAGAAAACATGCCATTCCCCTAGAGAATAGTCTCAGACTTCCTGCTGGTCTTTAAAATCAATATTAGAATTGCTTTTCTCCAATATCCATTCTCTTTTCATAGTAATAAAACTCCTGATATTAAAGTGTGCTCTTGCTGATCAGAAGAAAAATTACATTTCTGTACCTGCCTTGCTGTTGAGTGTAGTTGCTAATCTCTGGCTGGTGGGATGCAAGGAAAGTATATGAAAGCTTTCAAGAACCTTCCTTCAGAGACAGCTTGTTCTTTCCTCCATCCCACTGCTTAGAATGAGAATGTCATCTTCTCTTACAAGAAGTCAAGCCAGCAAACAGTGGTGCATCAAGAGAAAAGAAGCCTCAATTCCCCCATACACAATGGCATAACCAGGGCTACCTACCACAACATTCAAGTGTAAAAGTAATACAAAAACATCTGAAATAGCTATTAGTTCCCATTTTCTGTCATTTACATCCTTTGACCTTAACAATACAATTTCTTTCAAGAAAAAAAAAATCAACACTTGTTCATTTCCATGGTTTCATAGAGTCAATCAACCAGTTTGAGAAAGGAAGACATAAGTATATGCTACTAAGTTTTACTTTCTCAAGATATGAAAGAAAGAATTAATGGGAAATTCTCAGGACTTTGTTAACAGTCTCAAATGGATTCTCAGTCCTGAAGACAGGACTGCTCTACTGTAGAATCTTCTAGATTCTATGGAACTGGCTGCTACCTTTCTGAGATGCCTATTACTGTACTATTCCCATTTTTTCTTGATGGCAGTTAATGACTAGAATTTTTGGTTGAGTTTGTGTTCGTGTTTTTCTTTTTCCCTATTTTTGGTTTGTAATATTAGGGATCATGTGATATAGCTCATTTCTACATTTCCCCAAAGCCCAAAGTCCCATTTATGTAGCTTTTGGGGAACTTGTTTACCTTCTATCTGGCCCAAGAGCTATGTATCAGGGAAACACATTTTTTGAGAATGGGAATCAGGGCATGTGACCTCTTGGATGGTTCACTTTAGGTATCAATGTAACTGGACCACCTGGGGGTGCCCAGATATTTTGTAAAATGTTATTTTGAGTATGTCTGAGAGGGCACTTCTGAGCGGTATAAACATTTGTAGACTGGGTTAAGCAGATTTCCCTCCCTAATGTGGGTGGGCTTCATCCAATAGGTTGAAGGCCTGACTGAAATGAAAAGGCTGACTCTCCTTTGAATGGGAAGGAACTCTTCCTAACTGACTGCTTTCAAGGTGGGACATCAGTTTCTTCCTAAATTCAAACTGAAACATTTGCTTTTCCTGTGTCCTGAGGCTGCTGACATTTGGTCTGGAACTATACCTTGGTTTCTCTGAGTCCCCAGCTTACTAACTTCAGATCTTGGGACTTTTCAAACTCCATATTGCATGATCAAATTCCTTATAATAAATGTATATATTTGGAATATATATATATGTACATATATATATTCGCTATTGATTCTGTTTCTCTGGAAAACCCTAATACAGTTTCCAGCATTTCTTTTCACTCCAAACAAAACAGTGATTCCAATGGATAAGTGAGTATAACCTCCAAGGAAAGCCTGGCTATGGATAGACATATCTTGGGACCTAGAAACAAAACCTATACGTATTTTACATGATGAGGCCACAGCCAGGCCAAGGCTTAGAGTCACACATGTCTGTCATATGGAGTTAGATGACATCCTACACATTATTTGTTTCACTGACTTACATGGGGGTTGATTCACAACATGATGAGAGGAATTCAGATTTACAGACATAGACAGTATTTTTGGACTAGATTGGAAAGGGAGAAAGTAAGATTGCCAGATGGCACAGAAAGCTGGCAAAGACCTTGAGAAAGAATTCAAACCAAGAGAAGAAGGAATCTGGAATGGCAATTTCACAACAGGGTTTGAGGATCAGATGACAGCAAAGATAGAGTGAGGCAACTGATAAAGAAATCTCATCCCAATCTGGCTACCTTTTTGGCAATATACACTCCACACAGACAAAGAAACAGAATCATGAGTTTGAGACTAGAAAGTGAATCTCTCCCTAAGTAGCTTAACATTTCAGGATGCAAACCATCCCCAAACTATCCAACTAAGCATTGGGTATGCTCAGCCACTCAGTCATGTCCAAACTTTTATAACCTCCTGGACAGTAGTCCACCAGGCTCCTCTGTCCATGGGATTTCCAGCAAGAAATTTCCAGCAATTTCCAGTATTCCAGCAAGAACACTGGAGTGGGTTGTCATTTCCCCTTTCAGGGGATCTTCCCAACCCGGGGATTAAGCCTGTGTTTCCTCCATTAGTAGAAGAATTCTTTACCACTGAGCTACCTGGGAAGCTTCAACTGAATACGCTATATGTATATTTTTGCTCACACAGGCGACTGCCAAATTTTATAGCACCATGAAGATTAAGAGCATCAAAACTGGGGTGAATCAGCAGGGGCCTGAGTGAATGCAGCAGAAGTACAAATGAAATGACGCGATAGAAGCCTGTATTAATTCATGAACTTATGTAAGAAACTCTCCTGGATTTCCAGATATTTGCAGAATGGTGGGACTGTGAAAGTATTGGAACTCTTGAATGAGCTTTAGAAGTGAAAATCTTCAGTTCAGTTCAGTTGCTCAGTTGTGTCCAACTCCTCGCGACCCCATGGACTAAAGCATGCCAGGCTTTCCTGTCCATCACCAACTCCTGGACATTACTCAAACTCATGTCCATAGAGTTGGTGATGCCATCCAACCATCTCATCCTCTGTCATCCCCCTTCTCCTCCCACCTTCAATCTTCCCCAGCATCAGGGTCTTTTCAAATGAGTAAGTTCCTTCTCATCAGGTGGCCAAAGTATTGGAGTTTCAGCTTCAGCATCAGTCCTTCCAATGAATATTCAGGATTGATTTCCTTGAGGATTGACTAGTTGTATCTCCTTGCAGTCCAAGGGACTCTCAAGAGTCTTCTCCAACACCACAGTTCAAAAGCATCAGTTCTTCAGTGATCAGCTTTCTTTATGGTCCAACTCTCACACCCATACGTGACTACTGGAAAAACCATAGCTTAGACTATAGGGACATTTGTTGGTAAAGTGATGTCTCTACTTTTTAATATGCTGTCTATGTTGGTCATAACTTTCCTTCTAAAGAGTAAGCGTCTTTTAATCTTATGGCTGCAGTCACCATCTGCTGTGATTTTGGAGCCCCCCAAAATAAAGTCTGTCACTATTTCCATTGTTTCCCCATCTATTTGCATTGAAGTGATGGGACCAGATACTGTGATCTTAGTTTTCTGCACGTTGAGTTTTAAGCCAACTTTTTCACTCTTCTCTTTCACTTTCATCAAGTTCTTCTTTGCTTTCTGCCATAAGGGTGGTGTCATTTGCATATCTGAGGTTATTGATATTTCTCCCAGCAATCTTGATTCCAGCTTGTGCTTCATCCAGCCCAGCATTTCTCATGATGTACTCTGCATATAAGGTAAATAAGCAGGATGACAATATGCAGGGTGAAAATCTTGGGTACTGCTATATTGACTGCATTCATACCCAAAGATTAGTGAGATTTTGGAATGTTTGGAGGATAATATGCTTCTTCTGGATCTCCCACAGTACTGTCTTAGACACAAAAATCAACCTGCATTGTTCTACTTTCTCTTTAAGAGTGTGGGGATCTAAGATCCAAAAGAACTTATACTTCATATCTCAGTCTACTTAATCATACTCTTATGATTACATTCTAATTAAGATGGAGACATTTTTAAGATTCAGGGAGTGTTTTCTCAAATTTAACTTCTGCCATGCGTAGTTCTATCCCAAGCCTTTTAAGAAACTTGATGGGCATTATAGTTTAAGATTTTGAGAAAATTCTCTCCCTTTTCTCATCTCAGTCTACCACCTTCCGCTTGCCATTGGAAATGTCCTTGTCGATCTTGCTTTCTTACATTTTGGCACACAATAGTGGACAATTGAAGGAGATTTTAGGTTCTCAAAGGAAAGATGCACAGTGGTATTAAACCCCTTTCCTCCTTCAGCATTTAAAGCCAGAAATGACTAATTTGTTTCAGTTTTGCTTGTTGACACTGATCAATCAATAAATGTCTTTTAGATACCAATGTGATTAGCACTGGGCTTCTGGGAACTTCATGGTAAACTAGACAGACCCAGTCCCTTTTCTTGTGGAGCCTGCAAACTGGTGAAGGATAAACACACAGAAGTACAGGTTCACAGAAAGCTATAATACAATATGCAAAAGAAATAATAAAAATACTATATTTAGCAGTATAGTGTAGTAATATATAATACAGGAGTTAAAAGCATCAGCCCTAGAGTCAGACTGCTTTTGCTCCAAACTTTAACTTTGCTATTTGTTTATTATCTTTTTAATCTGTCATGTGAATAAAATATAAGCATAAGCACATACACTAGGTGCTAAATAATTCTTGGCTACCATCATCAGCTCTACATTTTCTCTGGAGTTGTCTGTTTTTGCCATTATGTGTGTATTGTCTCTCCCATGTATTGTTCTAATTGTTATTATTGTTTATTTAATGATGACCACTACCACCTGAAATCTCTCCTTCTAGCAGCATGCATTAATTTTTCTGGGATTTTATTTCAATCTTCTTTTTAAAGTTCTAGCGCAGAGATTCCCTGAAAATGTTACTCACCAGCAATCTATTGCCTGATAATCTGAAGAAGCAAAGTGTTGTTGTTGATCTTGTTCCTTCTAAAAGTGAGTCAATTGCAATCATTATCCATTCACCCAGGCCCCGTGCCTTCCTTCCCTGTTTTCCTGTCAGAATCCTGTTATGCCCTCAGAAAGACTCATGGCAGATTCTTTGCTACTTTTAACAAGTGCAGTGATAGTATCACCAGAAGGGTAACTGTCATTAGTGTCTCATCAAACTTGATGGGCATTACTTGATCTTTGAACCTTGCGTCTACAGAATCAACAAACTGAAAGTACTTAGCGATGACTCACCAGAGCCATTCCTAGCAGTAATATATTTTCTACATAACACTAAGACCTTGTTTGTGTATTTCCTTATTTTAAAATAAAATTAATGTTCTTATTGAAACCCCTGCTAACGCATATCCCTGATGTGGGAAATCAACCAACGAGAAAAAATGATCATGTTGTCTCTCTCTTACTATTTGGCAGTTTTAACACGCCCAAACAGAAATCCTGGTGGGAAAAGGAACTGCCTTGCTGTATCTATAATTTATCAACATGGAAACATTATGGTTCTAGTCATATAATTTGAGAGGTCAGTCTTATCTCCACAACTGTGCTCTCAAGATTTTCTAATAGAAGGAGATATATTTCATAGGAGTAAATCTAATTACCAAAAGTTGTTGCGAGGAGATGCAGATACAGAACATTTTGTGAAGATGCAAGTATAAACTTTAAAATTGGGGAGAGTGATTACAGGGCATAGGCAGAGAAGTAATAAAGAGGGAATTGGCAGCCTCAAAATGTTTACATGAGAGAATGAGGAGCAACAAACAGATTAGAAGAGGGAGGCTTGAGGTCTGGTTCTGGAGCTACAAGGATGTGCCTTCATTTAGAATAGATTTAATTTGGAGTCAAAGAGACCTTGGGAAGGGCTGCACCTTACAAATACCTCTTTGATTTATGCCCTAGGGAGGAGAGAAAAAGGTCACGAAAGCATAAATATGATCTGCACCAAGATACGTGTTATGACCGAGCAGATCATAAAGTTAACAAACATAACACAGCCCTTCCCTACCCTGGAATACTCTATCTTGGAAAGTATATTATTACTACTGAAGATAACAAAATGTTCAATCTATTTACAAGGATTGGCATGGGCTCCAGACTCCATTCTCATCCTGTGCTCATTCTTAGGCCGTTTTTAAAGACAATTCAAATGAAAGCCAACAGTTCAGCAAATATTCCAAAGCATATCTACATTTTCCCAGATCACAAAAGCCCAATTCATGCAGCACTATTACCATAATTGGCTTGCTACACACCTATATCTTCCTCTCTAGACTGCAAACTGTACAAAATTGGAGACAATTTCTTGGTATCATTAGTAATGATAATAATAGCTAACATTAATTTATCACCTATTTTTTGCCAGACACTCTGCATTTAACGTTCTTAACAACATATAAAGTATTTATTTCTTTCACTTATGCATACAATTCTATTTTTGGAGTACCTAATTGGGTTGAGTACTGTGCCAGACATTGTAACTAGATTAGCAAATAGCATACAAGCAGGCTCAAACTTGATGACACTTACCTTCTGGTAGGGGAAATAGGCTATCAATAAGAAACAATCAGACCCTCAAAAAAGTGAAAAAGATAATAGCAAAGAATATCTTTTAAGATAAACGAGGTCAGAGAGAATAACTGGATGATGAGGGAGATGGTAAGCAGAGGGCTACTTTAGATAAAGTGGTTCGTAAAGTCTTCTGAGAGAAAGTGTTGAGGTCAACAAGGAAATGAGATTATCATGTGACAGTGTGAAAGACTAATATGGAAAGTTACTCATCTTGCTTGAAAGACAGAAAATAGTCCCCTCAAAGCAAGCAAATGAGTGGTCAGAATGGTATGGATGGGTAGGGAGGAGTCAGATCTTGTAGGTCTTGGCTTTAGGCCATTGTAAGTAAACTGAATTTCATTCTATGAGCAACAGAGAGCACCAGCACATTTATCTCCATTTAATCAATTTACAGTTTGATGTCAAAGACATTAGTTCTTGATCCTGATTCTGGCCCAGGACACAGAACATTAGCCATCATCATCCTCCCCACCATAATCATATTGTCACCATTATTTTACAGATTAGGAACTTAAGACCTTTAAATTCTGAGAAACTTGCCCAGTGTCACAGCCAGTGAGTAGAAGGGATAGCATTTGAATGCAGGTTCTCTAATTCCAGAACTAAGGTTTACCTCAGCACCTATAGTTTCTAGCAGGTAGTAGACATTTAACAGTTATTTCCTGAAAAATAAATAGAACAATAAGTATACAGCATTGTACTTGACTCTGAAGCAAACTGACAAATGAGTAAAATAGAGACCCAACTGTTAAAAGTGCTTAAAATGGGGATAACGTAGGAATTACAGATTAATCAAATGTACAGATAACCATACTACAAGGCAGAGTTTTGTTTCTTATTTTTATCAAAATTTTTTTGGCCTCCTGATATCTTTGTCTGTGTCAAGCTCAAAACCAAGAGGAGAGAATATTGTTAACAGTAACATAACTGCAGTTGAAGGCCCCACACAGCAACTAGAAGGTAGCCTCACTCTCTGCAACTGGAAAAGGCTCGTATGGAGCAATGAAGACTCGGTGCAGCCATAAATAAATATAGATAAATCTTTTTTTAAAAAGGCTTCATGGAAGGACCTTGAAAGAGGAAGACAATTTTGGGAGGAGGCTACACCAACTGCCAGGTGGAACTTCTCTGACCAGGGATCAAATCATAGTTAATGCATGGAGTCTTAACCCCTGGACCACCAGGGAAGTCTGAGGAAGACAAATTTGACACATGAAACTGTGAGGACAGTGTGGAACATTCTAGACAATGCCAGTGTAAAGGGAGGCACAGAAGTAAAAGAATTTAAGACCTATTCACCAAACAGTCAATGGTTCAATTTAATCTGAAAAGAAAATGCATGTGGCAAGAAACAGGAGAAAATCTTGAAAAGAAAGTTTGTGGCTATATTTTGAAAAAACTTATTATATAGTAGACAGGTCCATTCTCCATAGAACATTCCAAAATAAACTTTAACTCCTTGTTTGAAGTTCAGTTGAAGAATAGAGGATTCGGGTAACTGATAAGTTCTACGTATTTAAAAGACTTGTCTTGGTACAAACAAAGGAAGAGTATTAAGTGATCAATATCCATTCTTAATATCCCTTCTGTTGTTTATATTAGTTCCTTGAGAGAAGGTGAGATATTGTCTTGTTCACTGCATTACAAGATAGCACCTAGAACGCCTTCCACAGGTAGGTGCTCAGTAAGAATTTGTTGAATGAGCATGTGAATGAATAGTACAGTGTTTTCATGAGTTTCTGCCACAAAACTTACATTTGTTTGTTAGGAATGATATTTTAAGTCCCTCATCTAGTGACTTTCAATAGGGCAATATCACCCATAAAAGGTGTTTTAAAAATTATGAAGGTGTTTCTGGCAATAATAATGAATAGGAGACACCAATGATATGTAATATATGAAGGCCAAAAATGCATAAGAATATTTTATATAACATAGCAGTGTTCATGCAGGTATAGCACTTGGGCTTCCCTGATGGCTCATATGGTAAAGAATCTGTCTGCAACGCAAGAGACCCAGGTTTGAGCCCTAGGTCAAGAAGATACCCTGGAGAAGGGAATGACCACCCATTCCAGTATTATTGCCTGGAAAATTCCATGGAGAGAGGAGCCTAGAGGGTTATAGTCCATGGAATTGTAAAGAGTCAGACACACAAGAGCTACTAACCCTTATAATCATCTGAGTTTTATACCTAATCCCATTCTACATGTAAATACAAGGAAGTTGTATACAGTTTTATGGGAGATTGGAAACAGATACTTCAGTTGAGCATCTGATAAGAACTTAGCCCTTGCTGAAACCTTGATTACAGCCTTAAGAGACACCCTAACCAGAGTATCCAACTATGGCATGCCCCGATGCCTGACCCACAAAAGTATCAGTCACTCAGTCGTGTCCGACCTTTTGCAACCCCATGGACTGTAGCTTACCAGGCTCCTCTGTCCATGAAATTCCCCAGCAAGAACACAGGAGGGGGTTGCCATTTCCTTCTCCAGGAGAACTTCCCGACCCAGGAACTGAAACCAGGTCTCCTGCATTACAGGTAGATTCTTTACTGTCTGAGCCACCAGGGAAGCCCACAAAAGTTAAGTGATATTATATAAGTTGTTTGAAGCCACTGAGTTTGTGGTAATTTGTTATGCAACAATAGAAAACTAATACAGATAGGATAAAAAATTTGCCCTGATTTGTATAACTAGTAAGTGACGAATGTTGAAAAAAAAAATCAAACACAGCTCTGTGTCCAATGCCAGTGCTTTTTTTAATTATCAGAAACTTTAAGATTGGGGGGGGGGAAGGGAGGTTAAGATATTTCATGCCAAACAGTTTCAAGATACTAAGTAAAGTGAGAAGAGGCAATACACTAAGAGTGGGATGGAACATACTGTTTGGATGCCCAGTAAAGTGGTCTAGACTGAAGATACAGATTTGAGAGTCATCATATTATAACTAATATGTAGCCAAGAGCATGAATGAAAACGCCCAGAAAGTGGTAAAATTGTGAAGAGTGAGAATGAATATTTAAAGGATAAACAGGCATGAACTCAGAGAAGAAAGAGGAAAACTCAGAGTTGAGCAGGAAACTAGAAAAATGATACCTTAGAAGTTGAAGATACATTTTCTAAAAATAGAAGTCAGTGCCACATGCCAGTGAGGCAGCAGATATAAGAAGGTTGAAAAAGACTTGTGAGATTTAACTATGAGGAAGCACACGGGTCAGCAAGTTGGTCTTGGAAATCTTCACACATCTTTGATCAGCATACTGAACAAGACAAGGTTTAGAATGACACAAGGTACACTACTGTGGCGCTCTGTATAGATGAACATAGATCGGTTCATTTCACTTTAGCTCCACAACCATCACTGAACATCTATAAGTCAAATAAACTACCTCAGCACAGTTGGGCAGATTCACTCAACTACACCTCATTCCACTCATTTTTCCAGTTTAGTGAAAATAATATGGAGGCACTTTATCAAATCTTTTGCTGCATTTAAGATATATGTACATATTTTCCCTGATCAATAGATCTGCAGCCAGTTTCCCATGTGGATTCCAAGAGTCTGCAGAAGTCTTCTCATATGAAATTCTAATTCCTTTTTATACCTATGTACAGCTGCAATACAAGAAATTTAGCAAGATTATCTTAACTGCAAAATTATGCCCATCTTATTAATTTCACTGTAGCCCCAAATTTTTTCCTTCCTTTTAGATATATGTTCTGGTTTCTCAAAATCTGAATAAAACTTTTCCTTAACAGCAATATAAATTTACAATTAACCATAACCATGTTATGTCTGTTTATATATATTTTTTCAACCCAATTAAGAAAATTGTTATTTTCCAGACATTTCTGGTATCAGCCTGGAGCAATGTACAAACCAACAGGGTTGTGTTTTTTTTTAACTTTTGCCTGAAGGCTGAGAGTCCATTAACCTGAAAGTGATGGCCACTGATAAGGAACAGGGCATGAGATAAAATAAAATATCCAGAACCATTGCATGCTTCCAAGTACACTAATTGATGATTAAGTAGAACAAATCTCCAGTGGTTCTGGAGCATGACATATCTGTGTATGAAATCTAAAAATTTAAATTATATCCACGCCTAAAATCTAATCTCTTAGTGATGACTATGACTACATTAAATGTAGATCATACATTCAGATTAGAAATGTTTTGTTTAAAAGGCAGTATGAAAATCATCATGAATGTATGGTTTAATATGAAGGTAGTAAGAATGTGAATGTGGAAAATTACAAATTTGGCAAAGATTTAAAAATAACAAATCTACAAAAAAAAAAAAAAAACCTTAGAAAGCAACTACCAAATGTACCCCCAGTCAAAAATCCATTTTCAATGTTCTGTTTCATTTGTTAATGCACTTTGAACACCCAGAACACCACCCGGCATAAAATAAGTGTTCAAAAATGGTGCTGGCAGAAGTGGGAGTTTTGAAGAGGAGCACACACTGCTGGGGAGAACAACTCCAAAACGATCAATTCAGGAAGGCATCAAAATCAACTATTTCCTCCATGCCAGAGAAAGCCACCTCAAGGAACACATAGTATGTGTGGATTGACATGACACATCTAAAACAGTTAACCTTGGAAATGGCATATGATTATGTCTCACTCATATTGGTTGTCATTTTCATTGTTTGGGTTTTTGCTTTTTTTTTTTTGGTGGAATTGTCTTAAATACAGGTCATTTCTTGACAGAGGCTGCTCTCCTCTCCAAGCAAAATAGCTACAAAAAGCTTAATATAGACCCCCACTACAAAAGTAGCCCAAGTTCAAGCTGCTATAAAATCATACTTTAGAGAGAAGGGCTTAAACAATATAAATCCTAAAGAAAATCAACCCTGAATGTTCATTGGAAGGACTGATACTGAAGCTCCCAACACTTTGGCCACCTGATGCAAAGAGCCAACTCATTGGAAAAGACCTTGATGCTGAGAAAGATTGAGGGCAGGAGGAAAAGGGGGCAACAGAGGATGAGATGGTTGGATGGCATCATCAACACAATGGACATGAGTCTGAGCAAACTCCGGTAGATGGAAGGACAGGGAAGCCTGGTGTGCTATCTATAGTCCATGGAGTCACAAACAGTCAAGCAATTATCAACTAAACAACAACAACAATTTGGTTTAGGATGACTGATTGCATTGTTTTAGTGCTGAAAAAAATTATTTCAGCTTTACTTATTAAAGACTTTTCTAGATTATCAATAAAATCATTCATGTTATATACGTTTTTAGGATTACTATAAAATTTGGATATACTCTATTCAGTTTCTTTACTATGTTGCCTGTAGGATTTCAAAGCATTTCCACTTTTCTTTGAATCAGCAACATTATTTCCCAATTTGCTATCCATATAAAGTATTGTGATTGCTGTGTTATCTTCATGTAAGCAAATATTTATTCTTAAACATCTGTCACATTATGTTCCCATAGTTCACTTCTTCATTAATTAGATTATCAAAGAACCTGCGTGCATGCTCAGTCACGTCAGTCATGTCCGACTCTCTGCGACCCCATGAACCATGGCCCACCAGGCTCCTCTGTCCATGGGATTCTCCAGGCAAAAATACTGGAGTGCGTTGCCATTTCCTTCTCCAGTGATAAAGTATGGAGTGAAATGAGTGAAGTGAAGTCGTTCAGTCGTGTCCAACTCTTTGCGACCCCATGGACTGTAGCCTGCCAGGCTCCTCCATCTATGGGATTTTCCAGGCAAAAGTACTGGAGTGGGTTGCCATTTTCTTGTCAATCAAAGAACCTATTCAGTACTTTTACTTGAACATAATCTCTTCCTCTTAATGAATTTTTGTATCTCCTGAAAAAACTTTGGCTGTTATTTGCTTCTCACCGTCAGAATAAATTTTTACTAACATCATCACTAAACTCTGTCATTTTCAAGTCAGATTCTATTCACTTTTATCTGAATTTTCTCCCAATTCATAAAGAAAACACCAACACAATACTGTAAAGCAATTATTCTTCAGTTAAAAATAATTTTTTAAAAGATGATAAAATATGGTTTTTATATACTTCCAAATAGAAAGGCTGCAATTTCCAACTTGTTTTACTGAAACATTCCAAAATGTTTTCATAAGACAATTAAATGGAACACTCAAGCTTCATCAATTATTTCAATAAACTTTTGCATATTATAAAAAATACAAGTTGCATGGGTTTAAAACACTCCATTGTTTAAAATACTCTATGAGGTGAATCTGGAAAGAAAACACAGCTGTTGCAAAATAATAGTAAAAAAATTTCATTTACTGTCACAGTAGCTTTTCCTCTGACAAGGCTAAGGAAATGAGCTGGCATGGCACATATTCTGCTTACTTATTAAAGTTTTTAAAGAGTGTTTGCAGCCCTTTGTCCTCACCTTTCATAACAGCTGCCTAGTCAGAAAATTTATTGCTAATATTTTTCAGCAGCTGGTTTTCACATTCCAGAACTTGTTTCATTTTTTAAAATTTAGTCACAAAATCAAGATGGCTTCCAAAGGACAAAAAAATTTTAAAAACTATTTATCGGGTCTTTATTTTTGTTAATTACTAATCAATGTTTCATATTCAGTTTAGAATATTTAAAAAGAATTAAAATTTGGTGTCTTTTCCCCTTAATTTTGTTTATCTTCTCATTTTGTACACATTTTCCCATTATTAAAGTCAATTCTCCTTAAACTGTTTCAGATGTCACATTTACTTTTTTCATTTTGACATTTCCCAACTACTCATGTAAAAATGGTCAAGTTTAACAATTTAGAGAAAGACAGTCTTTATTGTGAAAGCTGAAGGGCAAATGTCCTTCACTGAAAAATTTAATAATCCTAATTAATTTTGTTAAGCTCTTCAAAATAATACTGAATGTTCTTCCTTATCTTTTATTCAAGACATTAGTGTAGTGGCATTTATAATTGATTTACTTTTTGGTAATCCAAGTAAATATAGATTTCCTGTGCTCTGTGGAGTCATCATGACTTTCAAGGGTTCTCATTATATACATCTGGTCTGGAAACTCATCTGTTGTAAGTAATGACTGTCTTGTTAAAAACAGCTTAAACAAAACAAGAGATGTAAGCTTTTAGTCTTGGTATAGACAAGCCAGGATCTACAGTAGTTTAATCATTTACTTTTCATACTATCTTCTTGAGTTGTTTTTTTTTTTTCTGATTATATGTTCTATTTGCTTCTCTGTGAAGTTATTAATTTTAAGAAAATAATCTTTTTTATTGAAAAATGTTGAGTGGACTTATTTCTTAATAAAGAAGACTACAATGTTTAAAGATCATAATAATTACTGAACACAGTGACTTCATCAGTATATAAAGCTGTTCCTGACCTTTGTAATCCTAAAACTCAGTTCTCAGTCTTGTTTCCTATCAGATTTACACCGGTCTCCTAAATCACCCACTTCCTTTCTAAGGTAACTTATGTAAGTATTGTGTAAGTATCCCACCAAATGGGAAAAAGTATCACCATTTCCCCACAGAATCTATAAAGGAGGAACCAAGAAGGGGCTTTGGCCTACACAACTCACCAAACACTACAGGGCATGGACCAACTCTCCAAGAAGTACGATTTTCTTTGCAATCTTACTTCTAAAGGCAGAAGGAATGACTTTTGTAACCAAACTACACACAATCCAAGGAAAAATATTCATGCGTGATGACAGTATAGTCTGAATTCTTAAAGAAGCCTGCCTATCTTCCCTTGAATTATGCAAATTTAATCTATGTAGAGTCGAGAAAGCCTCTTAATGGCTTTCTCTTTTAGTTAAAAAAAAAAAGCTTTGTGATCACAGTTCTAATAAGGACCTTATGAAATCTTTAGCTATAGGTCTTTTACTCTCCAGAGGAGGGGGAAGTTCCATTTTATTTAATCCTGACAATAGCTAATTGAGTGCTTCCCTGATGGCTCAGATGGTAAAGAATCTGCCTGCAATGTAGAAGATCCAGCTTTGATCCATGGGTTGGAAAGACCCCCTGGAGAAGGGAATGGCTACCCATTCCAGTATTCTTGACTGGAGAATTGCATGGAGTGAGGAGCCTGGAGGGCTACAGTCGATGGGGTTGCGAAGAGTCAGACACGATTGAATGACTAACACACATACACAGCTAATCAAAGTAGATATAACTTTTACCCTTACCTTTTGTCTCTCTGTATCTCACTGTTCACAGTTTGTTGAGCCCATGGTAGGCAAGGCGTGAGCAGGGAAGCTGGAAGAAAACTCCAAGGAGTGGTAGGAACTGCAGACACATTTATACTCTCCTGACTGGCACAACAGCCGTAGCAGCAGAAACGCTGTATTCTCTCCTCTTGTGGCTGACCCAGCAGACACAGCCATAAGGCAGCCATAATGCAGCCTCACAGGTTTTTCAGGTGGAGCTTATATACGTTTATAGAACAAAAGGGACCTGTGGCCAAGCAGATACATTGTGACTACATGTGCAGTGCTATAAGTAATCTCAGCTGTCACATAACCATGTATTTATAAAACTTGCGACCAGAATGAGAGGCCGTAGGGCAAGAGCCTGATCACTGCCATCTTGGCTAATTCGCTCTTTCCCTACACCTTTCATTTGAGGAAACTAAAACTGTAAAAAAATATATAAACTTCACATGGCCAATTTTTAAGTGACAGAGCAAGGCATCAAATTCAGAACTATCTAATGATAAACTTCACGCTCTTATCTGTGTTGTATGGAAGACACCTTGTACTAGCTTAGGAAGTCAATTGTTAAATATTTAAACTTTTTTGAGTTGGTTGTTAAAACCATTGCTGCTACTGCTAAGTCGCTTCAGTCGTGTCCGACTCTGTGCGACCCCATAGACGGCAGCCCACCAGGCTCCCTGTCCCGGGGATTATCCAAGCAAGAACACTGGAGTGGGTTGCCATTTCCTTCTCCAAGGAAAGGTTAAAACCATTAGTGAAAATCAAATTACACAGGGGTTACACAGTCAGCCTCCTGTCGCTCTGGCTAAGCCATGAGAAGAACACCATGGGAAAAGAATAAAAGTTAGATACAGCAACTAAGTATAATCTAAACAAAAAGTACATCAGACTGATTAGTTGGGATCATCATGCCTTGCCGAGCTAAGGAGGAACATAGCGTGAACTGTGGAACACCGGGTCGGGCAAATTCAGAATGCTGCTTGAGCACACTCTGATTGTTCTTCCGATGGTCATGTGAGGACTGCTGCCCCTGGCTGTGTGATGCCCTTGGTACTAGGAGATAACATAAAAGTACAAAGAAGAACATTAACTCTGGGACGTGACTGGGAGCATGGGAACCTTATGTTATCTAAAAACCAGTTACTTTCTGCATACCAAGAGCTCAATAAAAGCGATGTGTCAGCGGGGCTCTTGATCCTAGAGGTCTTGAGTCCCCCAGTCCCATCTTGAAAACTTTAATTCTGTCTCTAGTTTCCTTTTTCCAAACTGTGAACAGTGATTATTTCTCTCTATGAAAATGCTTCACCACAACCCATGTATCAGAGAATTGATCTTATCACTGCCATGTAATCTGGCATCCCTGTGGTCTAAAGAGTTAACATAATCTTAGATATTTCACATACTGTGGACTAGGGTAGATAAATAAATGTTTTACTTTCTATAGTAATGGAAAAGAACAAAATCCATTCTCCTCAAACTGACAGATGCCCAGGACAGTAAATGTATTACTTACATGGCAAGTATCAGTGAAGTGATATATTGCTGTCCCTCTTAAATGACCTTTCTGGGCAAAGGAGTAATTTAATATCTAGAAAATGAAATGAAAAATACAAAATATAAAACTTCTTGTTTAGACTACAGACAGTAAAAGAAACATACTGAAAGATCTTAAATCAACTCTCTATGTGCAGAAAATTCAGATATTAAGGAATAAGTAACTGGTGGAATTTTTGCCCAAAGAGCCTCTGATCCCCTCACACACACACACACACACACACCTCCATTGATTATCCACCTTATTTCAAATCTAGTCACAAAAGTCAGAAGAGCCAAAATCTTTATCCTCAATTCCCACTTGAACTTAACAATTTATTTTGCATAAAATCATGTGCTGTGCCCTGTGAAATCAAAATGAATTATTCTTCTCTATTAATACTACACAGTACTGTTGTTCAAAGATATTTATGAAATTGTTTTATATTTTCAGAACTTGATATATATGAAGCACTGCAACAGCCAAGTGTTTAGTAACATGTTCTAAATTTTCCTCTAAGCCATGTTTCTAGCAAACCATAGGTAAATATGAAAAGCAGAAGATAACATGAAATTAGAAAATTACTTCATTAAGAATAATTCTGTGACACAGTTCCTTACTCTCCAATAAAGAGCAGCTACAGAGGACAGAATAACAACTCTGAAAATTAAAGTTTAGTTAAGGCTGTTTTTTAATTGAACTTATTGGATGACAGGTTCAATTCTGAAAAATTTTGGAACCAAAAATTAGGAATATTGTCAGAAAAAGTCATTTAGTTTACCTTATTAGGCAGGAATACATCTGTACCAGTATTTTCTAAAGTTCCACAAAATGGTAACAGATGTTACATGAGAAAAAAGATTAGTCAAATAAGCTTGAAGAAGACAGGCTTTTTTTTTTTTTTTAAATAATCCCTCCTTTCTAGGTTCTGGGAGCCACTCTGTCCCCTTGACCCATCAGGCCCTACAAAGATAAAGCCCTACGGTAACTAGCCATAGGGTTTAGTACTATGTTTATTGGTGCTCCTAAATCTGTCCAAACCTTCATAAATGTAATTAAACTCTTAAATTATCCAATTAAGTGTCTCAACTATTTCCTGCCAGGTTCCTTACTGAAAGACACATCTCAACCATTTCCTCACCAGGTGTATAGAACACCACTTTTTGAGTAAAAAATATGGTAGGCCATGAAAGTGAGGCCATTCACATTGTCTACATCATTTAAAGTCTAAATAAAATCAAGGATTCAGCCCTGCTGGAAGACAAGCAAGCACCCTGATGACAGCTGTCAATGGGTAATCCTCATCAATGAGGACAAAAAGTAATCCTAATAGCTGCTCAATCTAAGCAACGCATGCCACTCATTGGAATGGAGACGATGATGTGCAGAATTAGCACAAGTCTCTGGCATCTCCCAAGAAATAGTCACAGAGATGTCTGGCATGGACAGAGCTTGGTGATCTCTTGAGGCTAACCTCATGCCAGTCCACATAGCTCCTCTTTTCTTCCCTTTCCCATTGCATGGAGTCCTACCCAATCTAGGGATATCTGCCCAAAAGTTTTCTGTTTTCCACTATGGATTTTTGAACTTAAAATGAAGAATTGCTTCTTGGAGTCTTATTTTCATTATTCCAGAACTGATGGGAAATCTCCCAAAATATAGGAGAAGAACTGTAATAAAACATGAAGTAGAAGGAAACCTATCAGTATATCCCCCAATGCATTTTCTTGCCACATAAATTTTGATAGGTTCTAGTTCAAAATGATGGAGCCTATACATATGTTTACTTCTCCTCTCCTCCCCAAAGTCCTCTTGAAATAATGCTATAAATCTATAAATGGAATAAATTTATAAAGGCACTGAGTGTAAAGTAAAGATTTTAATAGATACCTGCAAAACCAAAGGCAGTAAAACTAAATCAACAAAGAAATAATTGAGGAGAGCAGAACTTAGATTATGCATAGGAGAAAATTGCAATAGAATAGAAAAATCTTTTCATAACAAATCAAAAGCTCTTCCTGAATTTATAGGTAGAGAAACCAAGAGTAAGAAAAGAAAAGCTACCAGAAGGAATAGCAAACTAGTTATTGCAGGAATATGCTTCAGGCAGGCCTGAAGCCTAAAACCTGCCAATGGGGATGGCAAGCCTAGAATTTACCTTTAATCTCTCCAGTCCTACAATAGCACTGAGGGATGCTTTAGGAGTGCTAACAATTACAGTATTTTCAAATGTTGGGCAGACAGGCACATAGCACAAATCTCTAGAGAAAGCAGTCATAAGGGACAAACTGTATAAAACAAGCATAAGGTTGTCAAGACGAGTGTCCTGAAGAGTCATCACCCAGATTAAGTAGTAGTATTAGTCGGCAGCCAATTTCATGGGCATTTGAGAGTGAGAGGGTCTTACTCATCCAGCTGAAGTGCTGCTGTGTATAGCCAATTTGTGTACAGTAGCTTTGCCCTTTACATGCTTAAGGAAACTTGTATAGTCTGTCCTATGTTTAAACAGTGTTCTGCCAATCACATAACCATTCTATTTTGACTAATTGCAGATTGGTGTCAAGAGAAGGATTCACACACACACACACACACACACACACACACACATACCACCCCTCAAAACAATCAAACAAGACAGATCAGATTCTGAGGCCATATAGTATAGTGGTTATAAGCATAGTCTCTAGTCCCTAACTGCCTTTAGTTTTCTTCAAAATGAGGATGATACTTTAACTCTCAATATATTTAAGCTTCCTCTGAGACTGCAATGAGTTAATACACACAAAATTTCATGTAACTGTCACATAGAAAACATTATCTATGTGATTTATGATTTAAAAAAAATCATTTTATTACAGCTACTTGAAGGTTTATAGATTTTTCTATAAAAGGCCAGATAGTAAATATTTTAGGTTTTGTAGGCCAAATATGATCCTTGTTGCATAGTATTGTGTATGTGTGTGTGTGTGTGTGTATGTGTGTGTGTGTGTATTTACAAGTCTAAAAATGTAAAAACCATGCTTAACTCACAGGCCATACAAAAACAGCCTGCAGGCAAAATTTGGCCCACGGTCTTCAATTTGCCAACCCCTGTTTTAAAACATCATTTCACTTTCTACTGTAGGGATAAATATCCACCCCTTTTCTATTAAGAAGTGGCAATCTCACACTGAGATTCTAAATCACCTATTAAGAACACGTATGAAAAGATAAAGGAAAATTATTCCCCAAGATTTGTAGACTTAGAGAAAACAAGTACATTGTCAGTATCCTCCTTATCTCACTTGGGCCTGTCCAAGAGAATCATCTCTTCTAAACAAAATTATGCCCATGAGAATAAATTGCTTATCCTCTTTAGATGAATTATTTTGACAACATTACAATTCAGTACTCTTCAGAGACATGTATCATCCTGGAAATGAACTTACAGATGTCAATTTCTCAGACATATCTATCTAAATATTTTCCTATTTAGACTGAATAGGAGGGGTTATCAAGTGGATAATAGCAGAGATAAAATATATTACATAAGGCAATTAAAAATGAATTATAGTTAATAAAACGTCAGGAATTCTAGCATCAGGAATATAGAAAAGGAAGGAGTAGAGGGAACAGTTATATGCTGAAAACTGGTACAAAAGAACATAGTAAGTTGCCCCAGAAGACTGAAAATAAAGCCAGCAGTCTTTTGTGGATATGACATATGAATGAACCTGGACATATGAATGCAGGACCTCACAAGGCGCTGAAATGGCAACATCTCTCCTAAACAAGTTCTGATGCTAATTGGACAAGCAAAACAAGAGATTATAATTTTACAAGGTCAACCTGAAAGCATTTAATTTCTTGGGAATCTCTTTGGTGGTGAAGCATTTAAACCACAAAATCTTAAGAACAAATTTCTGATTGTGGCCAAAAACAGAAAATTCAATGATTGGTCAACTTCTTCAAGATTTTGGCAAAACTATATTCTACATTTGTGTATCTTTTTGAGCTAAATTTACTAAGTCACAAGAATAAGGTAATTGGAGTTTATATTGGGAGAATCACTCAATTAATACAAATTAACAATTTGGGACTATAGGTATAATATACATTGATATGATATATACATAAATACACACACATAAATATTAATATATTCCTTTCATATATTAATATTCTGTATATAAAGGAAGAGATATTTGAATTGAAAGTTCCTGTTGTTAAAAAATAATGAACTCTTTGTTTTTATCTTATGTGAAAATGAAGACTATTAGAAATGGGTCAAACATTTCTGTAATTATTAGTAAAGGAATAACAGAATATTTAAATAAAATTTTAAACATAATATTAAATATGTTGTAATGCAATGTGCTCTTGTCTATTTCAGTTGAGTCTTGTGGAACCAGGGAGTGTTACTTGCATAAATTGTTCCACTTGAAACTTTGGGATTTGAAAACATTCTGATGATTCTTGGCATTTACTGAGATGTACTATCTGACATTCTCTAACCAAAATCTTAGACTGATACAATAACATTGAGCTAATAATTATTTGTGTATATCATTTGTAACTCAATACCAAACCTATTTGACACAAAAAAATGTGTACTGACTAAAGTTTCCATAGAAATAAAAAGTTAAAGGTTACTTTTAGGCTAAATCTCAAAGACATCCTTTATTGCTGCTGTCTTCTGTTTATAATTCCACTTAAAATATTAGATGTCGTCTGCCTTTGTTGTTGTTCAGTTGCTCAGTTGTGTCTGACTTTGTGACCCATGGACTGTAGCACACCAGGCTCTTCTGTCCTACACTGTTGCCTGGAGTTTGCTCAAATTCATGTCCATTGAGTCAGTGATACTATCCAACCCTCTCATCCTCTGCCGCCTCCTTATCCTTTTACCTTCAATCTTTACCAGCATTAAGATCTGCCTGTGCCTTCTTTATAATTTCTCAGGGAAAAAGATAGAATATTTTTACTTCTCAGAGAGTCCATCCTCTAAAATGCTAATAAGGGGAATAGTTTAGGGTAGTCCATTCTAAGGTACTTGAGGAAGGGAAGAAAAATAGAATAAGAAAGGACTTATAAAAATGAGACAAAATGTTGCTTGGTATGACAATATGCTACATTAAAACTGCTGGAAAAAGAAGAAATTAGATTAAAAAAATCTCATATTAGGGCTAATATATACCGTGTTCATGAATTGGAAGAATAAATATTGTGAAAATGAATATATTACCCAAAGTAATTTATAGGTTCAATGCAATCCCTATCAAGCTACCAATGGTATTTTTCACAGAGCTAGAACAAATAATCTCACAATTTGTATGGAAATACAAAAATCTTCGTATAGCCAAAGCAATCTTGAGAAAGAAGAATGGAACTGGGGGAATCAACCTGCCGGACTTCAGGCTCTACTACAAAGCCACAGTCATCAAGACAGTATGGTACTGGCATAAAGACAGAAATATAGATCAATGGAACAAAACAGAAAGCCCAGAGATAAATCCATGCATCTATGGACACCTTATCTTTGACAAAGGAGGCAAGAATATAAAATGGAGAAAAGACAGTCTCTTTAACAAGTGGTTCTGGGAAAACTGGTCAGCCACTTGTAAAAGAATGAAACTAGAACACTCCCTAACACCATACACCAAAATAAACTCAAAATGGATTAAAGATCTAAATGTAAGACCAGAAACTATAAAACTCCTAGAGGAGAACATAGGCAAAACACTCTCCGACATAAATCACAGCAGGATCCTCCATGACCCACCTCCCAGAATATTGGAGATAAAAGCAAAAATAAACAAATGGGATCTAATTAAAATTAAAAGCTTCTGTACAGCAAAAGAAACTATAAGCAAGGTGAAAAGACAGCCTTCAGAATGGGAGAAAATAATAGCAAATGAAGCAACTGACAAAGAATCTCAAAAATATACAAGCAACTCCTGCAGCTCAATTCCAGAAAAATAAACGACCCAATCAAAACATAGGCCAAAGAACTAAACAGACATTTCTCCAAAGAAGACATACAGATGGCTAACAAACACATGAAAAGATGCTCAACATCACTCATAATCAGAGAAATGCAAATCAAAACCACAGTGAGGTACCATTTCACACCAGTCAGAATGGCTGCTATCCAAAAGTCTACAAGTAATAAATGCTGGAGAGGGTGTGGAGAAAAGGGAACCCTCTTACACTGTTGGTGGGAATGCAAACTAGTACAACCACTGTGGAGAACAGTGTGGAGATTCCTTAAAAAACTGGAAATAGAACTGCCATCTGATCCAGCAATCACACTCCTGGGCATACACACTGAGGAAACCAGAATTGAAAGAGACACATGTACTCCAGTGTTCATCGCAGCACTGTTTATAATAGCCAGGACATGGAAGCAACCTAGATGTCCATCTGCAGACGAATGGATAAGAAAGCTGTGGTACACATACACAATGAAGTATTAGTCAGACATTAAAAATAATACATTTGAATCAGTTCTAATGAGGTGGATGAAACTGGAGCCTATTATACAGAGTGAAGTAAGCCAGAAAGAAAAACACCAATACAGCATACTAACGCATATATATGGAATTTAGAAAGATGCAAATGATAACCCTGTATACGAGACAGCAAAAGAGACACAGATGTATAGATCAGTCTTTGGGACTCTGTGGGAGAGGGTGAGGGTGGGATGATTTGGGAGAATGGCATTGAAACACGTATGTTGTCATATGTGAAATGAATCACTAGTTCAGGGTCAATGCATGTTATAGGATGCTCGGGGCTGGCATGCGGTGATGACCCAGAGGGAGGATAAAGGGAGGAGGGTGGTGGGAGGGAGGTTCAGGAGGGGGAACTTATGTAAACCCGGGGCGAATTCATGTCAATGTATGGCAAAACCAACCAATATAATATTGTAAAATAATTTGCCTCCAATAAAAAATTAATTAATTAAAAAATAAATAAATAAATAAATCTTCAAGGAGATAAAATTTCAAAAAAAAAAAAAGAAAATTCCTCCTTCCCCAAATGACTATTATCCACTCATCTAATGGTCTTTGGCTTGTTCCTGATGATCAAAGAAAGTGGTGGGTGGGCTACATGGGCATCATCAGTATGCCCTCCTTCTCTATTCTTTTCCGGTCCATAAGTTTCCTGCTACTCTGGTACCCATGGATAGTTCTGCAGTTTCTGGTATATCCTCAACTATCATATTGCCTCCTTTAAAAGTTCACACACAGAATACTCATAATTTTGCCCACTAGGAAAGTGAAAGAATCTTGGAGTTGTCATTTCTACTGGTAGGCTGGTAGAGCAATTCACTGTTTTTTGTTTAAGTGGTGATTTGTAGCATTTGCTTCTTGCTATGATGTAAATATCAATAACCTTATTGCAGAAAGTGAAAAACTAAATAGCTTCTTGATGAAAGTGAAAGAGGAGAGTATAAAAGTTGGCTTAAAGCTCAACATTCAGAAAACTAAGATCATGGCATCTGGTCCCATTACTTCATGGCAAATAGATGGGGAAACAGTGGAAACAGTGTCAGACTTTATTTTTCTGGGCTCCAAAATCCCTGTAGATGGTGACCGCGGTCATGAAATTAAAAGACACTTACTCCTTGGAAGGAAAGTTATGACCAACCTAGGTAGCATATTAAAAAGCAGAGAAATTACTTTGTCAACAAAGGTCCATCTAGTCAAGGCTATGGCTTTTCCAGTGGTCATGTATGGATGTGAGAGTTAGATGGTGAAAAAAGCTGAGCACTGAAGAATTGATGCTTTTGAACTGTGGTGTTGGAGAAGACTCTTGAGAGTCCCTTGGGCTGCAAGAAGATCCAATCAGTCCATCCTAAAGGAGATCAGTCCTGGGTGTTCATTGGAAGGACTCATGTTGAAGGTGAAACTCTAATACTTTGGCCACCTGATGCAAAGAGCTGACTCATTTGAAAAGACCCTGATGCTGGGAAAGATTGAAGGCAGGAGGAGAAGGGGACAACAGAGGATGAGATGGTTGGAAGGCATCACCGACTCGATGGACATGGGTTTGGGTGGACTCCAGGAGTTCATGACGGACAGGGAGGCCTGGCGTGCTGCAGTTCATAGGGTCACAAAGAGTTGGACACGACTGAGCAGCTGAACTGAACTGATGTAAATACTTCCATCATGGCTGATTTCAAGCTACCAACAGTTTAACAACTATCTCACAAAATTCCTAAGTAACTGACAAGTATATTTCATAAATGTGAAGAATCACCAACACACCACTGGCCCTGCTTTCTTTAATTTTAATTATCTCAGCCTTTTTCAGTGGCTTTTTACATGCCAAAAAAGTTACATCTGGCTGTCTTGGAGAATATTGCTGTTGTTTAGTTGCTAAGTTGTGTCTGACTCTGTGTGATACCATGGACTGCAGCATGTCAGGCTTCCCTGTCCTTTTCCATCTCCTGGAGTTTGCTCAAATTTATGGGAAACACTACTCCCTATAAATTCACAGATCCCACTTTCTTTTACCTAAATTTTTTCCTCAGTGTCCACACCCAGTGTTGGCAGCAGAGGCTGAAATTGTCAACCTAGTATTTCCTACTTGTTTATAAAACTTTTACACATTATGTATGCAAGTATTGATTTTTAAAAAGGAAATGAAAGGGAAGAGAAGGAAAATGAGAGAAGAACAGAGAAAAGGAAGTATTGCTCTCCCCTGTCTTTTTCAAATTCATTACTTGCCTTATGTCACAATCATTCTAGCACATGTACTATCACTTTCAGAAGTTGATTTCTGTGTCTCCAGAGACTAGCCCGCAGTGAAGCCTTCAATAAATATTGTTGAAAAAATGGAATGAATGATAATTCACAAGCAAAAATGATTACATAGAGAAATCTTGTCTCAATACCAAAGCACAAAATAAGTAGCCAACATTCTGATTTCCAAATTTCACTTTGTTTGCCATCAATTCTCCACCAAAGCTGGTATTCCCAGCCCAACATCAAGATCCTCTTACAGTAGACCTATTGCCTTTGCATTTTCTTCCTAAAATGGGAAACACATACTGTACCTGCCTTACTCTATTTAAGGTAATACGTGCTTCACTGAGATAATCACTCTTTGCTGAAAATAGATCAACTCTGTTGTTTGGTGCTCAGTGTTACATTTTTTCTTCCAGATAAAGAGGGATGCCCCCACAGACAAGTGCACCACAATGTGACTACAGAATGGATTAGATTTGGGTTTTATTTCTTAGTCTTATTCGTCAAGGTACCATTAAGAGCTGTCTGCTGCTGATGAGATCAGTTAGTGCAGTAGATAGTTAATGCTGAGCTCTTTGAAATACTTTGTATATTTCACTCAGAATTTTTAAAAATTTTTAAATAAAAATGAACCATCCCTTCACAGTAGGAAGAAAAGACTAGCATAGCTTTTGTTGTTGTTATTGTTGTTCATTGGCTTCATGTAGCAAGTATGAATCTTAATTAGATAAATTAGTAAAACCACATTTCATTATTGTTTGTAAATCATCTAATTTCTATTCTGAGAACCAAGTCACATTGAGTTTGTGAGAAATTCAACTTCAGGTAATTCCAGACTTTCTCCCACCCCTAGGTTTATATTGAGGTTCTAATGTCTTACTCATTGGAAGGACTGATGCTAAAGCTGAAACTCCAATACTTTGGCCACCTCATGCGACGAGTTGACTCACTGGAAAAGAGTCTGATGCTAGGAGGGATTGGGGGTGGGAGGAGACAGGGACCACAGAGAATGAGATGGCTGGATGGCATCACCGACTCGATGGACATGAGTTTGAGTGAACTCCGGGAGTTGGTGATGGCCAGGGAGGCCTGGCGTGCTGTGATTCATGGGGTCGCAAAGAGTCAGACATGACTGAATGACTGAACTGAACTGAACTGAATGTCCTACTCCAGGTCTGGGCATTAGAACACTGATCACAAGTTATCTGCTCACATTTGTTAACAGCTACATTTTGCTGCAGCCACGAGATCCCATCAAGTCCACCAGTGTGTCATTTCCATGCCATGTGTAGAGCAAGGGCTCTTTAACAAAGCTCGGACCCTAAGCTTGGCATCTAACTCACCTGATTTATCACCTAGAGATTTCCCCTGAAGCCCTGCTACAACCTTGGGTACTTCCAGAGTGGACCTACGCATCCCCTCTATTCAAGAACCAGCAGACTTGTTTCATCCCTGAGACCTGGAGAAAGCTCTTTTTCCTTTGGCGAACCTTCTGCCTCTCTTGGTTTCACATAGAGATACCAATTTCCACTCTCTTCAAGTTTTATTATCCTCAGTGGGCAA
Source organism: Moschus berezovskii (assembly GCF_049115385.1). Taxonomy (NCBI): domain Eukaryota; kingdom Metazoa; phylum Chordata; class Mammalia; order Artiodactyla; family Moschidae; genus Moschus; species Moschus berezovskii. The sequence goes on along the minus strand of NC_142463.1, from coordinate 47,617,869 downwards.
ACAGAAGCCAGGAAACCCTGCCAAAGACTTTTCATGTGGCAAGGATGCATGAAATGTGTTGTCTGCTTGAATGGAGGACAGAAAAGAGAAAAATTCAAGGAGAAAAAATGAATATCTCAACTTTCAATTAATATCTCAAAAAGAAAAAAAAGAATCCATGTTAGCAAAATATCTACCAAACATCTTCCTTCTGCTTAGGAATATCTATATTTAGGGATTTCAGTGTTTCAACAAAGGTGACCTAGCTTTTCTACCCTCCACCCTTCTCCCTCAAAACACCAGCTTAGGTACATTTCTGTCCTTTCTATCTTATTCTTTGCCCAATGAAAGAAACAAACTGCCGTAAAGTAGGAAAATGCCTAAACAGTATAATGTAAGGGATGGGAGGAAGGTATATCCCTACAAATGATATTTGTTCCTGTTACTGATGACTTTAGCACTATCACAATGTCTCAGTTAACTCAAACTCAATTAATTGTTGAGAATTTTGAGAAAATTGAGAATTTTGTTGTTTCTCTGTCACACATCAACAAGAATCAGCCATAGGTGTACATATGTATACTCCCTCTTGAACCTCCCTCCCCATCCCACTCCTCTAGGTTTATACAGAAGCTACAGGGTACTTGCGGAGAAGGCAATGGCAAGCCACTCCAGTACTCTTGCCTAGAAAATCCCATGGATGGAGGAGCCTGGTGGGCTGCAGTCCATGGGGTCGCTAAGGGTCGGACACGACTGAGCGACTTCACTTTCACACATTGGAGAAGGAAATGGCAACCCACTCCAGTGTTCTTGCCTGGAGAATCCCAGGGATGGGGGAGCCTGGTGGGCTTCCGTCTATGGGGTCACACAGAGTCGGACACGACTGAAGTGACTTAGCAGCAGCAGCAGCAACGGGGTACTTGAGGCTTTCCTGGTGCCTCAGTGATGAAGAATCCACCTGCCAATGCAGGATACATGAGAGATGTGGGTTCGATCACTGGTTCAGGAAGATTCCCTGGAGGAGGAAATGGCAACCCACTCCAGTATTTTTGTCTGGGAAATCCCACAGACAGAGGAGCCTGGAGGGCTACAGTCCATGAGATTGCAAAGAGTGGACACAACTTAATGACTAAACAACAGCTACACCAGGGTACTTAAAAATAACCCAAGGATTCAATTATTCATTCAATGAATATTTACTGATGACATATATGTCAGACACTCGGCTGGCACAAGATATACTATAATAAATAAGCAAGCATGGTTCCCTTTGCAAGGAGTCTATAGTCTACTCATGAAGAGAGACATGGTAAAACATTTCTAAAATGATTATGTGATTATAATCATAAGGGCTATGAAAGGAAAATGGAGGAAGCTGTGAGAATATACAATAGGGGACTTTTGTAATAGGGACTTTCTGATGAAGCAACTTTTAGAACAGAACTTCAAAAGTAAATGAGGAAGAGAGGAAGGTTTTAAAGCGTTGCACACAGCAAGTCTGGAGGCTTGAAATAAATAGAATGTCTTTTAGAATTAAAAAAAAAAAAAAAAAAACACCTCTGGTAGCTGAATCCTAAGGGTGAGAGAGCATGCCTCAAAGTGAGACCAGAAGTTGAACAAGGGCTAGGAGTAGTCAGGGCTGTGTAAACCATAAGAAAGATCTTGGTATTTATCCAAAAAGGCACTGAAGTGTGTTTTAAGCAGAGCAATGAATGATCAGGTTTCTGTTTAAGAATTCCAACTGCTGTGCAGAAAATGAATCGGAGAGAGGCAAAGACTGAATATGTGAAACATTATGCCATTATCAGCTATTAGCATCCTAGTCTCTCAAATTCTTTCTAAGTAGCTGTTGATACACAAGTGTGACAATTAAGGCCCTCAGATAAAGTCCTCACAATTCCACATCCCCACTGAACTGCTCCTCTCTATGTATATCTCTTCTTTTTCTCATACCCCTTTTCTTCTTGGCATGACAGGTCCATTGCTAGGATCCCTGTCTTAATCAGGGAGGTTCACAAACCCTTGACAATTAAGCCTCGTCTCACTGTTACCACTGGTGCCCTATGACCATGGACTGGAGTCCTGCCCCTGAACTCTAGTCTAGGGGATGATGCTTTGTTATCTGCCAAGAGGTTCAGCTGATAACACCTCATCTAAGACTTCATGTAACTATGCTTCATGTTTTGAGACACTCCCTACACTCTACTGACTCCTTCTAGTTCAATGTAATGTCGTTTCTCGCCTCAGTTATCCAAACTGTCTACTGATGCATCTTCCTTTATCAAGTCTTGCTTCCCTCCAATGCTTTGACTCACACTGACACAAAAATCTCTAAACCAAAAATTTTGTCATGTCAACCTGCTTCAATGGTTTCACATTTCTTATAGACAAAATGCAAACTCCTCACTTGTCATACGAGGCTTTTCATAACTGGACCCCACTTACCTTTTCAGTCTTGTCTCACACTCTCCTTTGCACTCGATGTTTCAGTCATCCTTAACTTATTTAAGAATTTAAGTAGTGTTTGTTGCTCAGTCGTGTTTGATTCTTTGCAACCCCATGGACTGTAGCCTGCCAGACTCCTCTGTCCATGGAACTCTCCAGGCAAGAATACCGGAGTGGATTGCCATTTCCTCTCCCAGAGGATCTTCCTGACCCAGGGCTCAAACCCAGGTCTCCTGCATTGCTCACAGATTCTTTACTGCCTGAACCACCAAGAGTTTAAGTAGAGGCTGGACCTACTGGGGTACTCACCTCACTGGAGCATGTTGGAAATACTGGCTTGCTAACCTGGGTCTTTAACTCTTTGTTTATGCTGTTGTTGCTCCTATAAAAAGAGTCAGCTCCCACAAATGTAAATAAAAATATTCTCCTTGTTCCCCAGACACACTAAGTTAATAAGTATTTCTGCAAAACATATTTCTTCAAAATAACTAGAAGTTGGCAGTAAGTTGAATTAGCAAAACCAAATAATATGTGGCATAGTGTTGTTTATCAGGGATTAGTAGCTTATTTTATTATCTAAATTTTGCATTTTTAACACACCTCCCAAGAAGCTCTGTGATTCAAAACACACACAAACTGAAGAAGAGATGAAAATGGGGAACATTTCACTGAATAATTCCACAATATCGACTCTGCTTTGACCGTGCTGAAGTGAATTACTAAGTGAATGTGTTTTGCATATAATTTTTTGTAATAGAAAAATCAATTTCTCCCTGGCCCCAAGAAATAAATATTGAATGAATAGTTTTTAAATATGCATTTTAAGGGGTGACAAAATGTTAGCCTGCCTAACAGACCCTGATTCTCAGCACACTCTTGCAAGCCCCTGTGCTTTTTCATGGCTATTTTCTCTCCCCGAAACAAACTTCATTGCCTCATGCTATTGCCTATTTAGCTTAACTAATATTCCCTTTAAGGGCACCTCCATGACCCCCAGACTAAGGCAGATCCCTCTGAATACTCATCTATCTCCTCATACTTTGCTTAGGATTTCACTGTGTCCCCATTCTCCCAGACCTTAAGCAGGAAGTTCTGTCTTCATTTTGTTAACTTATATATTCCAAAGGCCTTCCTGGTGGCTCAAGTGGTAAAAAACAAAAATCCACCTCCAATACAGGAGTGGCAAGAGACTCAGGTTTGACTTAGGTTTGATCCCTGAGTAGGGAAGATCCCCTGGAGGAAGGCATGGCAATCCACTGCAGTATATTTTCTGGAGAATTACATGGACGAGGAGCCTGGTGGGCTATAGTCCATGAAGTCATAAAGAGTTGGACATGACTGATGTGACTGAGCATACATGCATGCATATTCCAAGGACTTAGACCAGTGCCTAGAACATAGAAGTTCCTCAGTAATTATTGGATGAATAAATATAATACATGAATAAAAGATTACTCCATGTTAGACCTCCTGATTCTTTGACTGAACTGCCCCTGTCATTTATCTTTATAACTTACAGTTATCATCTTCTGCTTAAAGCTGTGTCTATGAACTGAATGAATGAAAATTTAGAATTAACTGCGCTTGTACCCAGACACATGGACGTTTTCAACCATGAACACAGAAAAAGTAAACGAGAGGACACTAAACAGCATGAATTGCCTCTTGCATAATCTTATTTATGGCTAAACCTGTTCACATTTCTCCCCAGTTTTCAAAAGGCACCCCCCACTCCAGGCGTTGGGAAAACAGTTGAAGTCCCAACCCTGTAATTTCCAAAGAACTATAGCTAGTGTGGCTCCAATGAATTCAAAGCTACAGAGAATGGCAAGTCAAAACAGCTGCCTAAGAAATTATTGATGAACTAAGAAATAAGCAGTTTTCTTCTAGCTGATGCAATCACTCCAAGGTTGCAGTAAGTGCTTACTATATTCCAGGGCATTGTGCTATCTTTTGCAAACATTATTTGATTTTAAAAAACATAAAAACCTTACAAGGTAGGTTGCACTCATACTATACCCATTCTATATATGAGACAACTGAGGCCCAGGGAAGTTAAATTGTTCAAAATCACCTAGTTAAGGAATGGCTGGGCTTCCCAGGTGACATTAATGGTAAAAAAAAAACTAAACAAACAAAAAAAAAACACCCTACTGCCAATGCAGGAGACATAAGAGATGTGAGATCGATCCCTCGTTCAGAAATATCTCCCAGAGGAGGCATAGCAACCCACGCCAGCATTCTTGCCTGGAGAATCCAGTGGACAGAAGAGCCTGGTGAGCTACAGTCCATGGGATCACAAAGAATCGGACATGACTGAAGCAATTTAGCATGCACACAGAGCCAAAATTCCAAATGAATCAGACACCCTTAACAGAGCTTAGTCCTTCTACCTCCCACCCTCCAATTAATTTCAAGAGAAAATGCAAACTAGTTTCAAGAACCAAAACAAGTTAATGAAAAAGAAAATTAATCTTTCTGTTTATAATGTCATAATTCTTCCTTTTGGGTTCTTTTCAACCAGCTGTTGCATGCACTACTTTTGTGGTAAATAACATTTTTTTAAACAGAAAAGATTTCTCACTCTGTTTACATCTAAAATTAATTAAGAATGATTAGGAAGCATACAGAAAAAAATATCTAACCAAATGATTTTGAACGCATTCTATAAAGTACATGAAGCAGAACCATTGAAAGATCTTATCATTATTTCAAAAAGAAATACATCAAAATTGCTTGTTATTATTAATAATAGGCTTGTTAATAAATTTGTAATACTATTAAGTGTAAACAACACATGAATTGTGGAATATTCTATGGAGAGAGAGGTGAGTGTATTAATTAAAGGGAAAAATAAATTTAGAAAATGCTAAAAATAATACTGACTACCAAAAAGAAGTATTACAATAAGGAGTGGGAGGGGGGAGATAGTAACCCTGAAGATATTGAAGTAGGGCCACCCTTTCTCCTTGAGACCTTGGAGAAGGATGTGTGGGCCTGCATGTATGTTTAGAGGGGACTAAGCAGGAAACACATTCTATGTTGACACAAACCAAGCCATTGGAAACAAAGCCAGTGAAGGTGACAATGATAAAGCTAAACATATGTCAAGGTCTGTACTAGGCTCTTTACATGGATCTTCACAGATTTTCAACAGAGAGAGTTCAAAATCAATGAAAGACATAGCTTTGGGAGATCAAAGATGCTTTCATTTGAATTAAAGATTTAAAAAAACAACTGTTAAAAATCATTTAGACCTTGATAAGCAATAAATAAGAAAATTTGTTTGAACTTACTATATATCTAACGTTTCATTGGAAGTCGTGACAAGTTTTTTCAAAAGTATGCTCTGATATCAGAGGGTCATATAATCTATGAAGGAGTTAAATCTAACAAGTGAAGTTAAAATACAGTAATAGTTCAGAAAAAGGAAATTTGTATGAGGTCGAATGAGGCAGGCAGCATTGGATCTGTGCCTTAAGAGAAGTACAGGAATTAGATTAACGGGGGCAAAAGAGAGAGACTGCTATAGACCAAAGGGATAACATGAGCGAAGCAACACAGAAGAAATTCAATGTGCCTTACTAAAGGCTATAAGGTTTGACTGGTTGGAATTAAGAATAGGTTTTGGGGAGAAATGAGAAAGAGTTAGACCTATAAATTGGAATGAGATTACGGCAAGCCTTAATTAATTAAAATATGAAGTACTTGAATTCTAATTGGTCTTTGCAGTTTCTCCATCACTCCATCCATCCCACTGAAATCTAAGTGAGTAACTGCCCATCCAGACACCAACTGAGTAGCTTCCGTCTATATTCATTGTTAATTCAATAGCCTCATGTCCAATTGCTGTTCAATAGCTCCAACTAGGGGACTTCCCTGGTGGTCCAGTGGTTAGGAAGGCTGCCAATGCAGAGGATATGATTTGATCCCTTGTCCAGAAACTAGGAAACATGCCATGCGCCACAGCTACTGAAGCCCACTTGCCCTAGAACCCATGTTTTGTAAGAGAAGCCACCGCAGTGATAAGCCTGGGTACCACTGGAGAGTAGCCCGCACTCATGGCAACTAGAGAAAGAGCACATTCACCACTAGGTGAATCCAGCAGCAGCAAACTCCAACTAGGATTTGAAACAGGTATAGAGGTAGTACCATATCCCTTATGTGGAAATAAGAAGTTGATGCCCAAGGAAGGTTTGTCTTCCTAATAACAGCATCCTCTGCATGGTATCAAGCCTCTCAGTGCATTGCAGTAGCTTCCCTGGCCCTCATTGCCTGCCTCCTGGAGGAAAGCATGTGCAGAGAGTCCAGATGTGTTAACATGGACCATGGGATTCATCAGCCTAACACCACCCGGTAAGCACAGCTCACCCAAAAATCTAGCCCACACCTGTCATTATCTCCTCAGAGAGTCTCTGAAAATAGAATGTTCTAAACGGTAAAGCAGTTTTCTTTCTCACATTTGGTGGGGAGTGGAAGGCACGTTTTACAAAGACAGAATAATGTGAATGTGAAAGCTGGACTCCTGTGTAACTCAGCACCGTTTCTGCCATCATAGCAAGCCACCTCTGTCAAATGTGCTGAGTCTCACGTCAACAGTAGTAACTATGTGGGAAAAGGTGCTCCTTGTAGCCACTGCGGGCTGTCGTAGTGAAAGATACTAAAAACTCGAGCACTGCTAGATGGTGAATTTCCACTCTAAGTAGGGTAATACCTAATGGTGGTAAAGAAAATGAAGCAAACACCTGACATTAAATCTCTTTTATAGTATTTTCATAGAAATTGAAGAAACATCTACATAATCCCTAACCTTAGGAAGGAACATGAGAAGAAAAATACAGTCCTTAGTGACATGGACTTTTATACTGGATGGGATGTTCAGGATCATTAATAACAACTCTTTTGCTAGAAACTGAGACCTTGAAAAGGAAAAAGATTTGACCCAAATCCATATCACTTTTGTAGGCAGAGCACAACTATTTGGCTAAATGTCTTGCTTTTTCTAATGATGCCATGCTAGTAACAAACATTTGCAGTCCATAAAACAATAGGGCATGTATTATAGTTGATTTTTACTGCAACTTTGTGAGGTTTATTATCATCCCTTTCACATAGACCCAAAACCCAAAACTCAGAAAAATCAATTGTCATGTCAAAGAGCTCATGGAAAAGGTAGGGCTCACACGTGCCTCTTCAGCTCAACATTCTGAGTCAGTTCCCAGTACCGTGTTTTCCCAGTGTCTTGCAGACAGAACTCAATAGAAACCTCTCCACTTCCCCAGTGTACCTATACAGGTGAATGTAGCTATTAAAAGGAGGCAGCTGTTCATCAACCACTTCATTCAGGAGGTGGTGCTCTGGTATGAGCACCTACTGCATACCAGAAAATTATCTAGGTCATGGTGATAGAGCAGTAAGAATCGTAGATGAAGTCACTGGTCTCATGGAGACAGACAATAAACAAAAATATAACATATTTAAACACAAGCAGAAATGAGTGCTAGAGATGGTAAGACAGACTCACAGACTCAATGGACATGAATCTGAGTAAACTCCAGGAGATAGTGAAGGACAGAGGAGCTTGAAGTGCTGCAGTCCATGGGGTCGTGAAGAGTTGGACACAACTTAGTGACTGAACAACAACAAATATAGTTAGGTAAGATTATAGAGATGGTGAGGGACAGGGAAGCCTGGCATGTTGCGGTCCATGGAGTCACAGAGTTGGCCATGACTGCATGACTGAACAACAACACAAGAGTTTAGAGTGTTGGAAATAGCAATTCCTACTCACAAGGGCTCTGTCTCAACCTGAGCAAATCAGCATGCACAGATCTTATATACATGACCCATAACCAAAAGTAACAAACTCAAGTTCACTGATCTTTCAATTCAGTTCAGTCGTTCAGTCTTGTCCGACTCTTTGCAACCCCATGAACTGCAGCACGCCAGGCCTCCCTGTCCATCACCAAATCCCAGACTCCAACCAAACCAATGTCAATTGTGTTGGTGATGCCATCCCATCTCACCATCTGTTGTCCCCTTCTCCTCCTGCCCTCAATCTTTCCCAGCATCAGGGTCTTTTCAAATGAGTCAGCTCTCTTCATCAGGTGGCCAAAGTATCGGAGTTTCAGCTTCAACACCAGTCCCTCCAATGAACACCCAGGACTGATCTCCTTCAGGATGGACTGGTTGGATCTCCTTGCAGTACAAGGGACTCTCAAGAGTCTTCTCCAACACCACAGTTCAAAAGCATCAATTCTTCAGCACTCAGCTTTCTTTATAATCCAACTCTCACATCCATACATGACTACTGGAAAAACCATAGCCTTGACTAGACAAACCTTTGTTGGGAAAGTAATGTCTCTGCTTTTTATATGCTGGGGTCATAACTTTCCTTCCAAGGAGCAAGCATCTTTTAATTTCATGGCTGCAATCACCATCTGCAGTGATTTTGGAGCCCAGAAAAATAAAGTCTGACACTGTTTCCACTGTTTCCCCACTTATTTCCCATGAAGTGATGGGACCAGATACCATGATCTTTGTTTTCTGAATGTTGAGCTTCAAGCCAACTTTTTCACTCTCCTCTTTCACTTTCATCAAGAGGCTCTTCAGTTCTTCTTCACTTTCTGCCATAAGGGTGGTATCATCTGCATATTTGATATTATTGATATTTTTCCCGGCATTCTTGATTCTAGCTTGTGCTTCCTCCAGCCCAGCTTTTCTCATGATGTACTCTGCATATAAGTTAAATAAGCAGGGTGACAATATACAACCTTGATATACTCCTTTTCCTATTTGGAACCAGTCGGTTGTTCCATGTACAGTTCTGACTGTTGCTTCCTGACCTGCATACAGGTTTCTCAAGAGGCAGGTCAGGTGGTCTGGGATTCCCATCTCTTTCAGAATGTTCCACAGTTTATTGTGATCCACACAGTCAAAGGCTTTGGCATAGTCAATGAAGCAGAAATAGATGTTTTTCTGGAATTCTTTTGCTTTTTCAATGATCCAGAGGATGTTGGCAATTTTATCTCTGGTTCTTCTGTCTTTTCTAAAGTCAGCTTGACATCTGGAAGTTCATGGTTCACATATTGCTGAGCTGGCTTGGAGAATTTTGAGCATTACTTTACTAGGGTGTAAGATGAGTGCAATTGTGTGGTAGTTTGAGCATTCTTTGCCATTACCTTTCATTGGGATTGGAATGAAGACTGACCTTTTCCAGTCCTGTGGCCACTACTGAGTTTTCCAAATTTGCTCACATATTGAGTGCAGCACTTTCACAGCATCATTTTTTAGAATTTGAAATGGCTCAACTGAAATTCCATTGCCTCCACTAGCTTTGTTCCTAGGGATGCTTTCTAAGGCCCATCTAACTTCACATTCCAGGATGTCCAGCTCTAGGTGAGTGGGAGTGATCACACCTTCATGATTATCTGGGTCATGAAGATCTTTCTTGTACAGTTCTTCTGTGTATTCTTGCCACCTCTTCTTAATATCTTCTGCTTCTGTTAGGTCCATACCATTTCTCTCCTTTATTGAGCCCATCTTTGCATGAAACATTCCCTTGGTATCTCTAATTTTCTTGAATAGATCTCTAGTCTTTCCCATTCTATTGTTTCCCTCTATTTCTTTGCATTGATCACTGAGGAAGGCTTTCTTATCTCTCCTTGTTATTCTTTGGAACTCTGCATTCAAATGGGTATATCTTTCCTTTTCTCCTTTGCTTTTCACTTCTCTTCTTTTCACAGCTATTTTTAACGCCTCCTCAGACAGCCATTTTGCTGTTTTGCATTTCTTTTTCTTGGGTATGGTCCCTGTCTCCTATGCAATGTCACAAACCTCTGTCCATTGTTCATCAGGTACTCTATCAGATCTAGTCCTTTAAATCTATTTCTCACCTCCTCTGTACAGTCATAAGGGATTTGATTTAGGTCATACCTGAATGGTCTAGTGGTTTTCCCCACTTTCTTCAATTTAAGCCTGAATTTGGCATTGATCTTTAGGGATATGCAAATTACAGTCAGTGTTTCCAATAGATAAATAAATGGACAAACAACAAAAGCATAAATTGAATATTTCTTAAGAGAAAACTTTAGAGGCTACTTTTAACTTTTAAGACAGATTCTGTCAACTTTGGAAAAGCCCAGACTATCTAGACTTAATAAAAAATCCTGGTTAACAGATATCCATGTCATAAAAAATGGAACCACAGTCATTATTTAATAAAGCCAATTTGCATAGAATCCTTCCAAAAATTAGGGATTCTACCAAGTTGTCCTTGCCCACAATAAGGTTATATTTCACCAACTGTCCTAGATCAAAATAGAAAGGATTCTTGTCCTGGTATCTCTTGCTGATGAACTCCACACTTTCAGAGTCAGGCAGAACTATGAAAAGAACCTAGGCACGCTCTTGCAAGAAATATCAATAACCTCAGATATGCAGATGACACCACCCTAATGGCAGAAAGTGAAGAGGAACTAGAGACTCTTCATGAAGGTGAAAGAGGAGAATGGTTTAAAAAGCTGGCTTAAAACTCAACATTCAAAAAACTAAGATCATGGAATCTGGTCCCATCATTTCATGGAAAATATATGGGGGAAAAATGGAAACGGTGACACACTTTAATTTCTTGAGCTCCAAAATCACTGTGGGCAGTGACTGTAGCCATAAAATTAAAAGACACTTGCTCCTTGGAATAAAAGCTATGACAAACCTAGATAGTATTAAAAAAGCAGAGACATCACTTGCCAACAAAGGTCCATCTAGTCAAAGCTATGGTTTTTCCAGGAGTCATGTATGGATGTGGGAGTTGGACCATAAAGAAGGCTGAGTGTCAAAGAATTGATGCTTTCAAACTGTGGTGCTGGAGAAGACTCTTCAGAGTCCCTTGGACAGAAAGGAGATCAAATCAGTCAATCCTAAAGGAAATCAACCCTGAATATTCATTGGAAGAACCAATGCTGAAGCTGAAATTCCAATACTTTGGCCACCTGATGAAAAGAGCTAACTCATTTGAAAAAACCCTGATGTTGGGAAAGATTGAGGGCAGGAGGAGAAGGGGAAAACAGAGGATAAGATGGTTAGATGGCATCACCAAATCAATGGACATGAGTTTGAGCAAACTCCAGGAGACAGTGAAGGACAGGGAGGCCTGATGTGCTGCAATGCATGGGGTCACAAAGAGTCAGATACTACTGAGTGACTGAAGAACAAATGCTCTTATTGCAGCTGGCAATGCAGGCCCCAGACAAACCTGAACAATCAATAAAATAGGTATCCTTTATCATTTTCTAGAACCGTCCTTATTCACATGAGTACTTATTGTTTCTATACCAATATTTCCTCAGGAGCCAAAGTACATTGTGTGGTATTGATATCTACCACCTACAATCATTTTAAGTCTAATCACTCCATCCTGAAGACATTGCTGAGAGAAAAATAAATTTATTAAGCACCACAGTAGGTGCTTTATACATATTATATGTTATTTGCTCCTCAAAACAACTTGACAGAGTATACATGCTATTTTCATTTTACAGATGGAGAAATTGATTTTTATGGAGATTAGGTATCATGTATGTGGTCACATTCATAGTCTTTTTCTCCTTCCAAAGTAACATGCTAAATGATCATCTAGTTAATCTACTAAATAAATGGGTAAAATCTACATTTTTATGTACTATTTCAATATATTTAATATAGTAACAGAATGTATGTATAAGCATTACTAAGAATTTCATTGTTTACAGATTCCTCACACATTCAAAATCAGAGTGGCACGTCAACAGGGAAAGAAAATATGAGTCCTTACCATTCTCAGCAAATAAATGTAGGTTCCTGTGTAGTTGCATATTCTTTAAAAGCTTAGAGTTTATATTTTTAACTTTCATTAACATGAATTGTAAAGGAAATAGCAGTTTGTGTATTTGAGATTCTTTTCCTGACAATGTTGTTAGATTTATCCTTCCCCTTAAATTAAAAGCAGGCTTCCCTGGTGGCTCAGAGGATAAAGCATCTGCCTGCAATGCGGGAGACCTGGGTTCAATCCCTGGGTGGGGAAGATTCCCCTGGAGAAGGAAATAGCAACCCACTCCAGTATTCTTGCCTGGAAAACCCCATGGATGGAGAAGCCTGGTGGGCTACTCATAGAATCACAAAGAGTTGGACACGATTGAGGGAATTCACTTTCACTTTTAAACTAGAAGCTAGTTTAAGATAGGCATATTTTTGGTTAAATGGTGAGAAAATAAAGTTAGTATGTAGAATACAAAATAGGTTCAGTTCAGTTCAGTCGCTCAGTCGTGTCCGACTCTTTGCAACCCCATGAATCACAGTATGCCAGGCCTCCCTGTCCATCACCAACTTCCGGAGTTCACTCAAACTCATGTCCATCTAGTCGGTGATGCCATCCAGCCATCTCATTCTCTGTCGTCCCCTTCTCCTCCCACCCCCAATCCCTCCTAGCATCAGACTCTTTGCCAGTGAGTCAACTCGTCACATGAGGTGGCCAAAGTATTGCAGCTTCAGCTTTAGCATCAGTCCTTCCAATGAACACCCAGGATTGATTTCCTTCAGAATGGACTGGTTGGATCTCCTTGCAGTCCAAGGGACTCTTAAGAGTCTTCTCCAGCACCACAGTTCAAAAGCATCAATTCTTTGGCAATCAGCTTTCTTCACAGTCCAACTCTCACATCCATACATGACCACGGGAAAAACCATAGCCTTGACTAGACAGACCTTTGTTGGCAAAGTAATGTCTCTGCTTTTTCATATGCTGTCTGTCTGTCTGTTCAGTCGCTCAGTCGTGTCCGACTCTTTGCGACCCCGTGGACTGTAGCCTACCAGGCTTCTCCGTCCATGGGATTCTCCAGGCAAGAATACTGGAGTGGGTTACCGTTTCCTTCTCCAGGGGATCTTCCCGACCCAGGGATCGAACCTGGGTCTCCCGCATTGGAGGCAGACGCTTTAACCTCTGAGCCACCAGGGAAGCTAAAATCTAGTCAAGATGATCTGACTAGAGAAATGTGCTGATTTCTAGCATTGCCAAGTTTACTCTCCCTAAATAGGTTGATAATAGCTCAGCTAATGTAATTTTAGATACCATTTAATCCTCACAACAAGATGAGAATTATGATCCTCATTTTACAAATGAGGAAACCTGGGCTCAGAGAAGTAATATAAATGCCCAGGTGACAGAGTCATCGTTTGGACTTTGGTATATCTTTCCCCAAGGTTTGTGCTCTTAAACACTCTGATGTATTTTATGTAAGTCACTACCATAGCCCAGGCTTCCCTGTTGGCTCAGCTGGTAAAGAATCTGCCTACAGTGTGGGAGACCTGGGTTTGATCCCTGGGTTGGGAAGATCCCCTGGAGAAGGAAACTGCTACCCACTCCAGTATTCCAGCCTGGAGAATTCCGTGGACAGTCCATGGGGTCACGAGTGTCAGACATCACTGAGTGACTTTCACTCACACCACACCCCAAGCCTTACACAAGATCTGACTTTATACATCTCCAAGCAGTGCCCAGGAGATCTCCAAAGCTAGACACATATCGGTGTCTGTTATAAATTAACAATAACATTGGAATTCAACAAAGGGCACTTTCAGAAAAGATAAATACACCATCACTCTGACAATCCAAAAACATTTTTAAGTGTTAAATGCATTTTGCCAATCATAAAATGAAGATGATTCATATTCTTGACTTCATATTAAAAGTAAGTATCCTTTTTTGCATGATTTTTTTCTAAAATTATTAATAATATTCTGATGATTCACAACCCCTTGTAATATCACCTTTGGCCTACCATTTATCATCACTGTATTATGATAAAAACTGTCTCTGAGTTAAAGCATGTTCATCTGGAGGAATGTTATTATCGTCTTCAAAAATAGCATTCAGTTATTTTTGAAGAATTATTTTCTCCAACTGTTCAAATCTACTCTATATTTGTTATCCTGAAACAGGTTAACATTACCTTACCAGAATTGCTGGCTTTAAAGGACTTAGTCCTTTCCTTGATCCTTTATTAAATGACCTGGATCTGTTTTACTTCTTTAACAAGTTTTGCCTGGCTGTTGTTTTAGTCACGCAAAAAATGATAACCCAAGAGTTTTAAAAATACTGTACAGATTGCACATGGGGAGGCTGGCAGTCTTTCACGCAGTGTTCATTCTCGGCAGCACAAACCGTCACCACAATAGGGATCTAAAACAAAAGCCAAATGCCGCATAAGGAGTACTTTTGCTCCTAAAAAAATTCCAACATTGGGGAGCATACTTTCCTCTGGATGCACACACATAATTTCCATTATTGTTAATGGGAGCTATACATGCATAACACCCATTACCGCTAATGGGAGCTAAGTGCACACACGGGGGTAGAATACAGTGAAATCTGTCTTAGAAAATCACCCAAGAGACTAGCAAAAATCAGTTGCCTGGTAGAGAATGGTTTTAAATTAAAAGCAGAACAGAACTGAACTTGAAACCACAGGGGAACTATTTAAATTTCAGGGAGCAGTGGGAATTGGCTTCTTTCTTTCTTGCTCTATTCTGAAATCTTGTTTTCCTCATCCATGTTCTTGATGAGAGCCAATGACCTTGTGATCTCCTAAAGAGACGATCTGGAAATGAATTTCACACCTCCACTGATTCAAATGGTCAGCTTCGGGATCTTTTGGTGGGGGAAGGAATACAACCTCTGGATGATTACATCACAGCACATGTAAGATATGTCACGTGGTATCTTTAATAACAGTTAATGAACCAGGAATGAAAACAGTACAGCAATGTTATTATGGCAATTTATATCAATCATTCACTAAACATCAAAAACATCTGTTCTATTATAATGTTATTGTAAAAGTCAATGAAAGATAAACCAGAAAGTGATTTCAATCTAGCCAGTGGCCTCTAGATTTTCCGTGGGCATCTCAGGGCTTTGGAAACACAGACTATTCCTAAAATATCTTAAAATCATAGCATTTTGTCCTAATTCAGTCTCTTCATTTTGCAGACAAGGAAACTACAGAGAAATCGAGTGTTTTTTCCCCAAAGTCACAGAGTACCAGAGGCAGATCTTAGACCCAGAATCCAGAATTTTCCTGACTCCAGATCCAGTGGTTCTAATGTTCAAAAGCCCAAAACTCTGAAAAACTTTCATCTTTTTTGGCTTTGATTGGTCTCTGAGGACCAAATGCACAGATGGGTGGTTGAATTTCAGACTCCAAAAGGGACAAATCTGGAGCTCTAGAGAAATGGGGACTTACTGTTCTGCATGTTACTCAAGTGACTGCATGCTCCAGTTATTTCCAAAAATAGTTTCAAATAAAATTTCAACAAGTACTTTAAAGAGGCAGAAACAAAATACACAGGGGAAATGGAAAGTTCATTAACTCACGTTTAGAAATGAAGAATGGAAATGTTGTGCTTGGGATGATTTTTCTGTTCAGTATCCCATTTCCTAGGAAATCTTTCTAAGACTGATTACAGAACATAAAGCCATAAAGTTATTCTTGTTCACCTGTGTCACGTACGTGACATTATTTTGGTTTGGTTATGATTCGTACACAGATGTTCCTAGTCAGCCTTGTTTTGACCTGGCTCTCCCAGAAATGGACAGGAGCAGACAGAAGACAACATTGGGAGCTGTTTTGCAAGAACTGTCAGTTTACAAAAACCCATGTGACTTCTTCCTTGCTCTTTTCCTATGGAAGTTATCCTAGCTGTCACCCCCTTTCCCTCACAGGCAAAAATATACCTACAGGAGAACAGCAGCTCAGTGGAGTAGTCAGAAATGACTGAAGTTCCATTCCAACCCAGATATTCTACATATCCTGGGTTATGATTTTATGATAATGATAATCCTTTCTATGTACTTATTTGGAATCGATGGCCCTGCTGATTCAAATCACCAAAGTGGGGCAGTTTGATGAGAGAAGTCTGCCCTCAGCTAGCTACTGTCAGTCTAGTTATAAATTTCAAGCAGAAGAATGAAAAGGATGGCAGGAGTAGGAGGGAGAGGAATGAAAAAAAGAAAGACAATGAGAAATAAAGAGTGGAATGACAAAAGAAGCAGCAGGAAAAAGAGGATATAGATGAAGGGAGTAGAAAAAGTAGAGGAAAGCAGAGAACAGGGCATGATAATATTTTGGGTGCCACAGCATGAAGCAGATATGTTGGACTGCAAAGAGTAAAGACTTTGGAGCCTGAATAGCTAGGTTTTACTCTCATTTTGGTTTTTATTCTATATGTGGCGTTGGACAAACTAAATAAATCTGCTGTTCTCTCAGACTGACATTCTGTCACAGAAGGATAAAAAAAGGATAAAATCTACCCGTCTTATATCACAGGGATGTTGTATGATGAGTAATGCATTTAGTTCAGTTCAGTTCAGTTTAGTTGCTCAGTGTGTCTGACTCTTTGCAACCCCATGGACTGCAGCACACCAGGCCTTCCTGTTCATTACCAGCTCTCAGACCTTACTCAAACTCATGTCCATCGAGTCAGTGATGCCATCCAACCATCTCATCCTCTGTCATCCCTTTCTCCTCCCACCTTCAACCTTTCCCAGTACCAGGGTCTTTTCAAATGAGTCAGCTGTTCACATCAGGTGGCCAAAGTATTGGAGTTTCAGCTTCAACATCAGTCCCTCCAATGAATACTCAGGACTGATCTCCTTTAGGATGGACTGGTTTGGTCTGTTTGCAGTACAAGGGACTCTCAAGATTCTTCTCCAACACCACAGTTCAAAAGCATCAGTTCTTTTGTACTCAGCTTTCTGTATAGTCCAACTCTCACATCCATACATGACTACTGGAAAAACCACAGCCTTGACTAGATGGACCTTTGTTGGCAGAGTAATGTCTCTGCTTTTTAATATGCTGTCCAGGTTGGTCATAACTTTCCTTCCAAGGAGTAAGTGTCTTTTAATTTCATGGCTGCAGTCACCATCTGCAGTGATTTTGGAGCCCAAAAACATAAAGTCATCCACTGTTTCCACTGTTTCCCCATCTATTTGCCATGATGTGATGGGACTGGGTGCCATGATCTTAGTTTTCTGAATGTTGAGCTTTAAGCCAAATTTTTCACTCTCCTCTTTCACTTCCATCAAGAAACTCTTCAGTTCTTCTTCACTTTCTGCCATAAGAGTGGTGTCATCTGCATATCTGAGGTGATTGATATTTCTCCCAGCAATCTTGATTCCATCTTGTTCTTCCTCCAGCCCAGCATTTCTCATGATGTACTCTGCATATAAGTTAAATAAGCAGGTGACAATATGCAGCCTTGTCATATGCCTTTTCCTATTGGGAAGCAGTCTCTTGTTTCATGTCCAGTTCTAACTGTTGCTTCCTGACCTACATACAGATTTTTCAAGAGTAATGCATTAAGACACTTCATAAACTATAAAGAGTGTGATATAGAGTCCTAAGATTCTATTTAACAAAGCAGATAATCGGAGAAAGGCACGCTGATGAGATAATCATTGCCCAGGTATCAGAAGATATCTTGATAGCCTGTGCCCATCAGTCTAACTTTCTAGGTGTACCTTTACCCCTACTCTATTCTATGAGAAAAGCAACCCAAATGAGACCCAAAACTTGGTGTCAATCAATCAATTAGTATATTCTACTGTGTCCACACCAGGGGACAAGTCCTTGGATAAAGGGCAAAGGACTTGGATTGGAGTTGAAGTCATTTCTGCTGACTGCTGCTGCTGCTGCTGCTAAGTCACTTCAGTCGTGTCCGACTCTGTGTGACCCCATAGACGGCAGCCCACCAGGCTCCCCCGTCCCTGGGATTCTCCAGGCAAGAACATTGGAGTGGGTTGCCATTTCCTTCTCCAATGTTTCTGCTGACTACAAAACACCAACTGCAACTTCACCGAGACACAGCTACAGGCAGAGAGAGAGCCAAAGGGCCATAGCTCACCCCAGTGGTGATCCAGAGAATCAAAAACCCTGTTCTGAAGCTGCCTAAGTCTCACTGACTTTCCCAGTCTTCGCAAAAAAGCAAGCAGGGTCCTAATTCATTCTCTAGAATCTGGAAATAATGGTTTGTTATTTTTGTGACCTATAATACACACTAGCTTTTGTTGAGCCTCTTTTATACATTACATGATATATTTTCATTATTCATTTTTTTCCTCTATCAAATGGAAACCACTTTTAGTGCAGTATCACTGTGTCTTCCTGCTGCTGTTAATCTCTATGGCCTAGCACTGTACAGAGCCTATAGAAGGAGTTCAGTAAATATTTATTTGATTTATTTACATATATATTTATTTACCTGTCCACCAATAGATAAAAGATCATGTAGACATAAGCCATCTTATATAGGGATGGATCAGCATATATTTACATTTTAAAATAGTTATATAATTGATCATTTGCATAGTAAATTAACCCATCTGAATATAAACAAGTGTCCACAAAGCCAACTAGAAAGAATAACTTGTTCTATAATAAGCATGAATTTCTGCCAAACAGTGCTAGAACGTATAATAATCATGCTCCTAAAACCCATCTTGTAGCTCTTAAAAAAGACAAAGGAATAATGATTTGATCTTCAACACAAACTCATGTATAAATATCTCTATGAGGAAATATTGAGATTCTTGTTTTGTTTCTAAGAAAGATTATTTCTTGCAATTCTGCTTAATGGTTTATTTGCTTTGATTTGGAGCTGACACTTTTCCTTTCATTAATATTAGCTTTGCATAAACTATGCACCTGCTATTTATTCATGTTTTAGAGACTTTAAGAACACTGCTAAGGAATTCCTTGACAGTCCAGCGGTTTGGACTCTGCTTTCACTCCCAGGGCCCAGGTTCAATCACTAGTGGGGGAACTAAGATCTCCCAAGCCAAAAAAAAAAAAGGCTATATTTAAAACAGATAGTCAATATTGTATAGCACAGGGAATGCTGCTCAATATTCTGTAATAACCTAAATGGGAAAAGAATATGAAAAAGAATGGATACATTTATATGTATAACTGGTTCACTTTTGCTGTACACCTGAGACTAATACAACATTGTAAATCAACTACGCTCTCCAATATAAAATTTTAAAAAATTTTAATGTTTCCTTTGTGTAGGAAGATAGCACTATTCCCTCCCTCTTAGTTTATTACCTAGTGAAAGAAATACACTCCCATAAAAAAGATGTGGGTGTGTATTCCAGCTTTAATATTTTGTCAACATGTGACAGCAAATTGCTAATTTTGCTAATCTTGATGACCCTCCACTTCTTATCTTTTTTCTTCCAAAAATTGAATGAGAGAACATCTGATGTAAATGTTGTCTATACCCTACAAAGGACCATAAAAAGATTCATTAGTAATAGTTATAATAATAGATACTTTTTGTTTAATATCTATGGATATTAGAAATGGAGCATCCAATGTTTCTAACTCTTATAAAACTATGCAATAGGGGTATTATTATCTCCATTTAATAGATGAGAAAATGAAGTTTAGGGAGTTTAATTAAGTAGCATGTCCAGAATCAAGCAGTGGTAAGAGGGAGGAGCCAGAATTTTAAACACAAATTGACTGATTCAAATGTCAAAAGAAAAATATTCCACTGGAATTCAGATGAGCTGTTCACAATTTGTAGTCAAATTGCTTGCACTGTGTTCCCTTTTTTTAAAATTTTCTTTTCCTTTATCAATATGGTTTCCAATATCCTTTATTTTTCTAACTTTGAAAAGGGCCCTCTGGGGATAATCTGCAATACATTTTGTCACCTTTTAAGTGTTATTATTCTCCTTCTATTTGATACATAGGATTCATGTAATGTTAATGTTCATGTAATCAACTTTAGTTTTAGTGGACATTGGAAAGAACACATCCAGATACAGGCAATATCTTATGTGACCAGAAATTAAGAATGGTCAGATCCACGAGGGAAATTTTCCAGGTATTTTTGGGTAGACACTGCATGCCATAAAATGACAAAAGGCCACAATATGAAGACAAGATTACTGAATGGTACTTCTAAAGACAAATTTCTGAGATGAGAATGAATGCTAAATTCACAAGTTGATTTTCCCCAGATCTTTTGAATGTCCTCATTGTTTGTCATGGAATGTGGGTTAATATGGTTTAGGGAAATAAGCTAAAGTATAAGCTAAGTAAAAGCCTTTACAATGAAGAAATCTGGTGGATATTAACATCATCAATGGGATAAAATAACACAATATAGTTCCCTAAATAATATATCATAAAGGATATTATATCATACCATCTATGTAATATTAACTAATTATGAAGAAACATTCAGGCAATGTTAAATTGAAGGTCACTCTACAGAACTGGCCTGAACACTTCAAAAATAATAATGCTATAAATTATCAAAAAAAAAAAAAAGAAAGAGGAAATAATTTAAAGAAAACAAAAGAGACACACAACCAAATTCAGTGCATAATTTCTGGTTGGATACTGGATCATAAAAGAAAAAACATTTTGAGACAACTAGGAAAATCTGAAGATAGATTATATATTTGAAATACTGTAACAATGTTAAATATTTACAGTATGATAATTATATTGTGCTTTGTTTCTATTAAGTGAAAATTCTTGTGCTTAAAAATACATCCTTAAGTATTTATGGGAGAACTGTCTTGAGGTCTACAACCAGATTTCAAACAACTGAGTTTTAAAAATGTATATTTTTATAAATGTGATTGTATATAATATATTTATACAATGAAAGAGAGAAGAAAAAAAGTGGCAAACTACAATTTATTAGTTTAGATAAAGTATATTCTCACACTTTTTGTAAAGAGCTGAAATTTTTTAATTTGAAAATTTTCAAATTAAAAGTTGGGGGGCATAAAGGCTGTAGGTATTATGAAACTGTTTATATACTGATATGAAAAAAAAACATGATTTAGTCAAAAAACAAAAACAAATGGCTATGTATAAAAAATGAGTACATATGCATACATATATAATGATCAAATTTTATAAAAACCATATACACATATATTTGCATATTAAAAAACAAACACTGTGGACGCTGACTGCAGCCATGAACAAAAAAGATGCTTTCTCCTTGGAAGAAAAACAATGACAATCCTAGACAGTGTATTAAAAAGCAGAGACATTGCCTACAAAGTCCCGTACAGTCAAAGCTATGGTTTTACCAGTAGTCATGTATGAATGTGAGAGCTGGACAATAAAAAAGACTGAACACCGAAGAATTTATGCCTTTGAACTGTGGTGCTGGAGAAGACTCTTGAGAGTCCCTTGGACAGAAAGGATATCAAACCAGTCAATCCTAAAGGAAATCAACACTGAATATTCATTGGAAGGACTAATGCTGAAACTGAAGGTCCAATATTTTGGCCATCTGATGTGAAGAGCCGACTCATTGGAAAAGACCCTGATGCTGAGAAAGATTGAAAGCAGGAGGAAAAGGGGTCAACAGAGGATGAGATGGTTGGATGGCATCACCTACTCAATGGATATGAGTTTGAGCAAACTCCAGGAGATAGTAAAGGACAGGAAGCCTGACGTGCTGCAATCCACGGGGTTGCAAAGAGTCAGACACGACTGAGTGACTGAACAACAACATATGTTTTCAGAAAAAAAAAATCCATCCATTCTCACTTTTGCTTTTTTTTTTTTTTACCACAATTGAAAAAGGGCCAGTCAAATTGTGGATAATGGCAAGCCTTCTCTTTCATGTTTTGTTCAGTGAATACAAACCATCTTTTATGGGATCAAATTCATGGTTTGGAGTTTGTTATCACTGAGCCTTGAGAAGTAGAACTAACCAGCCCAAGAGAATAATTTGGGAGATGTCATTAACTGAAGGGTGTGAAGCAAAAGCATGTCCAAACATAAGTTAATGTATTACATCCCTGGGCAGAAATCGAAATATGTGTTTTTTCAGATGTAACATTTTAATTGGGCTACCTGATGGACGGTTAAATAAAATGTACATTAAACCTCATTACTACTCAGTTGTCAAATACCCTCCCCGAAACATGACTCAAAGTAGCAGTGAGGAGAGCAACCCAGAATTATGAGAGACTTAAAGTTTCTCTTTCGCAACACTATTTGCAACATAGAATTTTAAGTGGTCCCATTAGAACAACTACACTCTTACTATAATCCAAGAGTTTTAAGTACAGAGCTGGGTTTTAAAAATTTCTTTTCCATAGAATAATCCATTTCAAATGACCTTCTGGAAATTATCTGTGACAATACATTTCTGATAAAATGCCACTGTTGAATGAAGCCTAACCACGTGGCACAAAAACAAATTCTATATCTTAGCATGAGGTTTGAAATTTTTCTGGCATGAAATGGTTCTAAAAATGAGAGATTATTTTCCCCTACCCACCCCACAACCTTCTCCCAAATCCCTGTAAAAGATCACACTGCTCATAACAAAGATACATGTATAAAAATGAATGCCCTGGAATACCAGAAGCCACTAAAACTCTCCAAAATAAAGATGATACTTAAATGAAGATTAATTCAAAATTTGCCATGATTACATCTCCCAAACTTCAATGAATGAGCTGCCCACACTTTCTTTTTTTCTGTAAGTCAGCTACCTGATTACTGGTGGTTCTAATTATCTATGCTGCTCTACAACCAGTAAAGAGAAATACAATGGCACATGTCACTATGCTACTGGAATTCCTTCCGTCAACGAATGTTGATAGAGCCTCTACTTTGTGCCAGGTCCATGGGGGATTAACCTAGTGAAAAAGACAAACCCTGTATTTCAGGTATTCATTGTCTAGTATGGAAGAGCACAGAAAAAGAAACAATTGCAATATAGTGTGATAAGGATTAAAAATGGTAAAAATAAAATGTGCAGTGGAAAAACTTAAGAGGGATATCTGGGCTTCCCAGGTGACGCTAGTAGTAAAGAACCTGCCTGTCAATGAAGGAGACACAAGAGACATGGGTTTGATTCCTGGGTTGGGAACATCCCTCGAGAAGGAAATGGCAACCCATTCCAGTATTTTTGGCTGGAAAATTTCATGGACAGAGGATCCTGGTGGGCTACAGTCCTTGAGGCAGCAAAAAGTCAGGCATGACTGAGCTCACACACACACACACACACACACACACACACACACACACACACAAAGGATATCTAACTCAGTCTTGCAGGATGAGTCAAGTTAAAAATCTATAAAGGAAGTACTAAGTTGACACCTGAGTGGGATAAAGAATAGGATTAAAGAAAAACAAAACTATGGCAAGGGCAATGCCCATGGGGTAAGACCAAGAGTGTCAAATTTGTAGAAATTCCACTGATTCACAGTTTAGTTTTCAAGATGAGGTGGGAGGCCTTAGTGAGAAATAAAACAAGACATGTACGTTTACAAGGTAATAGAAGACTTGCAAACTGCCTTGCAGACTTTGAACTTTATTTTAAAGGCATGTGGAGCACAGAAAGATTTTAAGCTGGTAAGTCACAGGATCATGTTGGCATTTGGAAAATCACTCTGGCTGAGATACGAAGAACAGATTGGACTGAGATACAATAGGACGCCAAATGGCTGGTTATAAAAAGGCTACTGCAGCAACTCAGAAGCTATAGAATGAAGAAAAGAAGATGAATTTGAAAAATATTTAGGAAGTAATTTTGACAGGTCTTAGTGATTGTCCTGGAGAAGGCAATGGCAAGCCACTCCAGTACTCTTGCCTAGAGAATCCCATGGACAGAGAAGCCTGGTGGGCTACAGTCCATGGGGTCACTACTAGTCGGACACAACTGAGCGACTTCACTTTCACTTTTCACTTTCACGCATTGGAGAAGGAAATGGCAACCCACTCGTGTTCTTGCCTGGAGAATCCCAGGGATGACGGAGCCTGGTGAGCTGCCATCTATGGGGTCACACGGAGTCAGACACGACTGAAGTGACTTAGCAGCAGCAGCAGCAGTGATTGTCCAATGTGAAAAATGAAGACCAAAGAAGACTCAAAGAGTAGAACCAAGTCTCTGGCATAAGAAATTAAATATGTTGGATAAGCAAACAAGGATGAAAGAGAAGAGGTATGGAATCATGGAGGACTATCTTTAAAATAAGATTCATAGTTCCAATTTCACTGAGAGATGTGAAAACAAGGAAGAAATGGTTTAATGCAATAAGTTTGTAGGTGAGGTGGCAGAACTTTGAAGTAGTTCTAATATAATGTGTTATTTTTATTAAGTCAGAAACAAAGTCATCTACTGAGAGGAAGAGAGACGGAAAGTATGAATGTTTGAATAGAGTGGATAAAAAGTGATGCAGAATCCGTAGAAGGAATTTTAGATTGATTGATCCATTTGAGTTTTGGAGGTCATGAAATTAATTGGCATTAATATCAACCAAATGGCTTTGAAACAATATGGATGGACCTAGAGATTCTCATACTGAGTGAAGTATGTCAGAGAATGACAAATACAATATGATATTGCTCACATGTGGAATCTAAAAAAAAAGGCTATAAATGAACTTACCGATGAAACAGAAACAGGGTTATAGATGTAAAAAATAAACTTGTGGTTACCAGGGGGTAAGGGGGAGAGGAATAAATTGGAAGATTGGGATTAACACATACACGTGACTATATATAGAATAAGTAACTAATAAAGACCTACTGCATAGCACAGGGAACTCTACTCAGTACTCTGTAATGGCCTCAATGGGAAAAGAAGCTAAAAAAAGAGTGGATATGTGTATAACAATTCGCTGTACACCTGAAACTAACACAACATTTTAATCAACTATACCTCAATAAAATTTTTTTTTAAATTTTAATTGTTAAAAATAACAATCAAATGGCATTAATTTTTAAAGTTGTGTGATTTTTTTTTTTTAAAAAGTAATGTTCAGCATTCTGGATAAAGAGAATAATCAAAAGCACAATAGACTGATCGAAAGTTGGGGCTTTTCCATGTGGTTGAGACTTAAGAAAATAGGACAAGAGATCTGAAAATAAAAGCAAACAAAAATTCTTTGAAGTGATAGACAACAGTGTTTAGGTTGCATAAAGAAGGAGCTGACAGAGGAATAGTAAAGGTTCAGGGAATTAGAGGTCCTAAGAACTCAAAGGACAGATCTAGTGAAACTATAAGAGGAAGATGCTAAAATAAGTAAAGAAAAGTTAGGAAGATGTGGTCAAAGATTAAGATGTTTTAAATTAATATTTTCAGAATGAGCCAGTGTCATGTTCTAGGGAGTAAGTTAACAAAGGTTAAGATCCCTGAACCTGAGGAGGTAAAAGAGAGATTGGAAAATTGTCCTATCCTTGTGTATACTGAAGTTACTCAGGAGAGAAACAGGGTGAAGAAAAAGATTATAAAGCCAGGCCAAATTTTTCAAGGAATGAAGGGAAGTAACCAATTAATCAGGTGATAACAATGACAATTTGGGGTGGAGGATAGAGTGAGCCTTAATGAACAGAGATTTTGTATGGAAGTGAAAGAGTAATGATCTGGAATTAAAACTAAGGATATTCAGCATTAAACTACCAATACACCTCTAACTCAGGAGGCATGCTGGGGACAGGATGCAGAGGATAGTGGTCTTTTCTTCTGTGAATATATCTTAATCCCCTTCTCAGCAGTTCTGAAGAAGACTGCTCTGTGGGTTTATTCAAATTTAATCACCATTTTGAATTAGACTTACTGTATCTATATTCATAGATAATAAATCCTTTTCTCTCTCTCTTTTCAAGCTGGATTTTCATGGCATAAATATCAGGGATTCTACACTACAGCTGCTGCACATCAATCTTACATGAACCCTAACAAAAAAAAATGCATGTGCTAGCAGACGGTAAGGACCACACTGGGTTTTCCCACCCAGGGATGGTCACCCTGATGTGTAATCAATCAACAGGAAAGGTGTGCCTGTTGCAAAGAACCTCCAAGAGGTCACTTTTCTAGGTGTGATCAATCTCCCCCATGCTGATCATGTTACAGCGATTACCACTCTACTCTAACAGCTTCTTCTCCAGGGAGAAACAAAACTGTGTCTGTGAATGTTTAGTATGGTGTGTCTTGTCAAGTTAAATTACCTTGTAACATAACTCACTGTAAATTCACCTCATAAGTAAAAAGCAATTGGAGATTTTAAAACACCATCAAAAAACATTGTATTTGGGGGTGGAATTATATTGTGCAATTACAAATGAACCATGCCAGTGACCCTCATCATTAGTAAGAGAGTCAGCATTTCTTTGGTTCAGCACATAAAGGACCAAAAAAAAAAGTTCACGTATGCTTTATGGCTTGAAATGTTCTTGCTGGGAAAAAAAAAAAAAAAAAATTTCTTCTTATGATCTTTGAAGAATATGGAAAGAAAATTAGCATTTAATGAGCATCTAATGTATGTTAGGCAAATACTTTATACATATTCTCTTATACAAGGTTCATAAGTACCACCTCCTCTAGGAAGCTTTTCTTAACAACCTCTCAAATCAGGGTATACCTGATTAACTGGTTAACTTCTATGAGTCAATTTGACTAGTCTAATGGGTACCCAGGTATTGGGTTAAGCATTATTCTAGATGTGTCTGTGAGGGTGTTTCAAGATGAGATTAATTTTGAATCAGTAGACTGATTAAGGCAGACTGCCACCTCCCAGTGTGGGTGGACCTCATCTAAACTGTTGAAGGCATGGATAGAACAAAAGGGCTGAATAAGGGAGAATTTAGTCAGACACGACTGAGCGACTGAACTGAACTGAACTGATTGTAAACCTAGGAGGTTGTTATTACTATTATCTTCATTTTACTGATGTGGAAACTGATGCATAGAGAAGTTAAGTAAGTTATACAAAGTCAAACATTTTGTAAATGACAAAGTTAAGATTTGAGGTCAAGTAGTTTGGCTTGATCGGAGAAGGCAATGGCAAGCCACTCCAGTACTCTTGCCTAGAAAATCCCATGGACGGGGGAGCCTGGTAGGCTGCAGTCCATGGGGTCGCTACGAGTCAGACGTGACTGAGCGACTTCACTTTCACTTTTCACTTTCACACATTGGAGAAGGAAATGGCAACCCACTCCAGTGTTCTTGCCTGGAGAATCCCAGGGACGGGGGAGCCTGGTGGGCTTCCGTCTATGGGGTCACACAGAGTCGGACACGACTGAAGTGACTTAGCAGCAGCAGCAGTTTGGCTTGATGGACAGGGAGGCCTGGTGTGCTGTGATTCATGGGGTCGCAAAGAGTTGGACACGACTGAGCAACTGAACTGAACTGACTGAGTCACTCCACATATCTTTGAGCTGAACTATCAGTTTTCTCCTGTCTTCTGACTCAGACTTATACTATTTGCTCTCCTGCTTCTCAGGCCTTTGGACTCCACACTGAAACTAAACTATCACTTCTCCTGGGTTCACAGTTTATTAACTGCAGATCTTGGACTTGACAGTCTCCATAATCATGGAGCCAGTTCCTTGTAGTGCGTGCTTGCATGCGTGCTAATTTGCTTCATTTGTGTCCAACTCTGCGACACTATGGGCTGAAGCCCACCTGGCTCCTCTATCCATGGAATTCTCCAGGCAAGAATACTAGAATGGGTTGCCATGCCCTTCTCCAGGGTATCTTCCTGACCCAGGGATCAAACCAGAGTTTCCTGAATCTCCAGCATTGGCAGGCAGGTTCTTTTATCACTAGTGCCACCTGGGAAGCTCCCATGTAGTACATCTTATAATAAATTACACAATACATATCCTATTGGTTCTGTTTCTCTGGAGAACCCTTGCTAATATGCAAGGTTAACACCATTATCTCTGCTCCTCATCTGCTCTGTGCCACACAATTATTCCTCCTTTATGTTGCTGTGCACTGTCTTTGCTTCTAGATTACAGCTGAGCTGTTTGAGTGAATCTTAACTCATTGCAATGTTGTCAGTGCCTAGAACAGGATCTAGCACATAAGAGGGCTCAGTGAATGGTAATGAATATTCATATTACAGCCGATAACTATTACCATTCTTCTAAGGAAACTAAAATTCAGAGTCATCAGATAATTTACACAAACCAACATAGCTAGTAAGTAGAGTTAATAACTGAACCTAGGAAAATTTGACTTTAAAATCCTTGCAGATTTTTCTATACCATACTGCCATTCTTCCTGCATTTTTAAAACATAATTCTTGAAAATTTAAATTTACTTTGAATATTAATTCCATTAGACTATTAGAGGCAGGATAGGGAACTAAAGTTCTTTGGCTGTAGAGACAGCCTCCTGAGTTAGAATCCTAAATCCTCTGCTTACTGAACAACTCTAAGCTAATTACCAGCCTCTCTGTGCCTCAATTTCCTTGTCCAAAAAACAGAAATAACAGGCAATCTTACCTGTACATACCAGTAACTCACTGCCACAATAATGCTGTCTCACAAACCACTCTTCAACTTATCAGCTTTCAGTTCAGTTCAGTTGCTCAGTCATGTCCGACTCTTTGTGACCCCATGGACTACAGCACGCCAGGCTTCCCTGTCCATCACCAACAATCATTGTTGTAGATCTGCAAAAAGGCTGGCGTCCAGCTGATCTATACTGAGCTTGGCTTGAGGTGGGAGTGGTTCTCTGCCTCTGGTGACAGCAGCCAGGGTAGCTTTACTTCTTACTGCAGGTCTGTGATCAACTGAGGCAGCTCGGTATGGAGCACCCTTTCTCCTTACCAGGCTGGTTTCACTTAGGACAACAGCATGGTGCAGGAGGAAGAGTAAAAATACACAAGGCCATTAAGGCCTATGCTTTGGGCTGGCATGCTGGCCCACATATAAGTGAGCCCATGTGTAAACAGGTCACCTGACCAAGTCAAAGGGTAGAGAATATGGTCCTCCCACAATGAGGCTATGGGAAGGATGTGGTGAAGAACCAGACAGGAAGGAGTTAAGAATCAGGCCAAAGTTAGCTACCACCTTACCTCTGAGGCCTGTTGTGTGGATGTAACACAGAAATACATGTATCACACATAGATCAGAGCCTGGCACACATTAAGAGCTAAAGAAACGATCTCAGTGTTCTGCTTGTATGTTAAAAAGGAAGTGGTCTCATAGAATGGCCCTGGTTCTGTCACTACTAGCTATAAGATTATGATAAGTCACAGGGCTTCCATTTTTTTCTATTTTTTCTTTTTTGCTTCTATCTACCACTTGAGTTTATAATAGCTGCCTCACTTTATTCATTGTGTTGCTAAAAGGAACAAATAACATATGGTAGCTGATTGCATTTCAAAAAGAATAAAATATCCTAGGAATGCAAAGTATAGTACATGGCTAATTCTAGATAACTATTTAGTTAAGGTCAGTAAATCCCTCCAATTTTAAGTGATAGGAAGCAATAGTTCTTATTTTATAGATGTGGTAAATGCTTCAAGGAACTAAAGTACTTCTTTTCTGACTGTAAATTCAAATGTTGGCTGAGAAGGGATGGAATTAATGTTTCCTATTTTCTAGATGGCAGCTGGGTCAGAAACTGAACGCTGACACTAAGATTGAAGTCTTCAGCATAAAGTGGTTCCCATTCAAATTCCCAAGGTTCAGGGTAGTAAGGAAATCTGCAAGCAACTACGTAGTCTCATCCATGTATTCAGCTAACAAACCCCTAGGAGCCAGGAATACTGAGATGAAATGCCCACTGACTGTCCTCATGGACTCACAGCTATGGAGTTAGAGACTGTGAAAGCCACATGTATCTCTGAGAACAAGCTAATGATTCTAGCTTCACTGGATTCTAGGTGCCCATGTGCCATCTTCTATCTACTATCTAGCCCCACTGATAAGACAGAAATAGAGAAGAAAATAAAAATGAAACATGAAAACCATGTCTGGGGAGAATGGGGTGGGTTGAAGGTGGCAGGAACAGGAGTTTCTAAGCAAGGAAAGGGGGCAATTTCTGAGACTGCATAAACACTACTCACTAAACCCAGGACCAAGGCTCTGTGGTTTGGGGAGTATGCTCTCCTCCATGCAAACTATTGTAACACACAGCTAACTGATTGTTCAGGTACTTTCTAGGTAGTTCTGTTTAAATAAGCCTTGGAGACAAAGGAGAATCTGCAGAAATGATGGAGACCACTGAGGCAGGGATGGAAAATCTCCCATCAACAGCCTAGAGGGTGAAAAGGCACCAAACACAGTGTTACAACACAATGTAGTAAGTGCTGGGCAGTGTGAACACAGGGAGAAGAGACCCCTAACCAGAGTCTTCACAGAGGACACAGCATGTCTGCTGAGATTCAAAGGTGAGTAGAAGTTGGCCAAGCAGACTAACAGATCTAAAGCATCTCAAGTAAAGATAGCAGGTACAAAGTCATAGTACATGAGAAAACAGAATTTGTTGCAGAAAGGACTGCCATAGCATGTTCATGGGTGATGTTTATATACAATCTAGAAAGCAATGGAAGGCTCCTGTCATCTCTTTCCCTGCAGCCTAGGATCTGGAGCAGTTATCTTAAAACCTAAACATAAGCCTACAAAAAATAATGACAATACAATGTGATACATGTTAAAATGGAAATATATACATAAGGTGGGCACATAAAGAAAAGATGTCTTAAGGTACACTGGGGAATGAGGAATGGCTCTGAGTATTGTCTCATGCTCTCCCATAACTGCTGCTCTTTTCCTCACTCAGCACTCTTGCCTGAATCTGGCCTATCATGCCACCTTCCTTTTCAGTCATGGAGACTCTTCTCTCCACCACCCTGTATCTAGTTTCCACTAGGCTTTCCCTCTTCCTGTAATCCCACCCTCTTAAATATCTCTGAACCCCATTTCCTATGCATGGGTTTCAGTCTTTCACGTGGGGCTCCTAGAACTTGGAACTCAGGGGATCTGGCTAGAAACTAGGAAGGAAATCACCTTAAAACATCCACCATTCATTTTTCCAGTTTTTATTTATTAATCACATGCTATGTGCCAGGCATTGTTCTAAGGACTGAAAATGCAACAGGAGACAGAACCAACTTCTCAGCCTCTATGCAGTATGCATTCCAATATCTCTGTACCTGTTATATTCTTTAATCCAACTAGGAGCTCAGAAAAAAGTGGTATAATAGAAACTCAGGGTTAAGAACAGTGGGAGTTACTCAGAGGTTAGGGGAAAAGACTCTACCACCTGGAGAAGCATGATTTATTTCTAAAGAATAGTGCCAATGAGGTGTTATCTTGTAGATCAGTGTATCTGCATTTTTCTCTCCTCATTTTTTGTGTTTCTTTCAACTCAAGATTTGCTTTTCCCTGATTTCTGTTTAAAAAAAAAGCAAGATTTGGACTAAGATCTGCAATTTCTTCCACATTTCACTGTAACGCAACATTGTTTTCTCCTACTGTTTCATCTTGGAGAATCTGCAGTTTGCCTTTTAGCAGCTAATTCTTTATATCTGTTTAGTTCCTGAACTTATCATGTCATTCATTTTAAATGTTTTTAGAAAAGGTAGCTGTAATCCATTCCATTTCCCAAGCATACCACACTCCCCAATTATACCCAAAGAGTGGACCCATTTATGATTCCATTAAGTCTGGTCTTTATATATAAATGAAGTCACATCATATGCATATTTAAGTTGCACTTAATTAACTTAAATCCCAAGGCCAGAGAGAGAGAGAAGTTAAACAGTGCAAGTAATTCCACTCACCATCCCACTCAAGGAGCACATGCTGTAAATTAATTGTGAACAAGAGCTATATTTCCTCAGTATCAGGTTTCATGTGCCTCTCAAAAAATGAATATGATTTTGATATTTAAGATAGTATTTTTTGTACAACATTGTCTCCAAATGCAAGTCAACCACCTCATCTGCTTAACTGCAGAAACAATGCTCTGTTGCATTGCTTACCATAAACTTAAAAGTTGTATCTATTAAGAAACTGTATGCCAATGTCCAAAATGACATCTCCCTAATGTATTTCCAAAGGTAATTTTGCATTTTGTAACATTTGTTTTAACCTCAGTCTAAAATATTACTTTATTCTACTTCTAAAGTGACACTGACCTAAGATCTTTGCACTTTGTTTCTCTGACCTTATATAGCAGATGCTGTCAGTGTCTTCCCACAAGCTCTCTGCATTCGCCATTTCTGTACACACCTTTCAAACACCAACTGCCAGCATCTGCAACTACCTGAAGGCTTTCTCTGGCTACCAAGGCCTGCTCTGTATATGCATGGGACAGGCCAGGAGTGTAAGGAAGTTAATAAACCCTAGAAGCAGTCCATAACCAATGACCAACAAGAGATGGCAAGGGAGAGCTAACTCTGAGTGCATATTTCAGTGTCCCCCCCAAACCCCCAACTGGATTAAGGCAGAGCTTAATCAGAGTGGCAACTTACTTAATGGAGTCATTTATTTGGCTTCTTTTCCTTCCTTCTCTGTCCCTCTTCCCTACTCTCCTACAAGTATTTCCTGGAATCCCTCCTTAGAAACTAATTGCCCTTGAATCCTTGCCTCAGGGTCTACTTCTAGAAGAACCCAACCCAGGACACTGAGAATTCTTAACCACAGCATTAGACTCTCAAAAGTCATCCAAATGAACACTTGGAGAAGTGTGTTCAAACCCTGAAGTTACATTTCATGCCATCTCATGCAAGCAGCTTGAGTTGGGCTTTGTTCCACTGAATGTTGACTTCCATGTTTCCAGGGTGTGGATCTTACCTCTAAACATCCTTAACCATCAACTCTTTGCGAATAAACCCCTGATGCTATATAATCTTTGCAACATTTCCCAATCCCTATGCCTGGAAAAATTCTAATCGAGGCAGTGGTAAAATGTTTGACATGAAGCAAATGAAACCAATTCTAATTCCATACCTGATGCCATTTATTCATAAAAAGGAAAAAGTCTAGAACTTATTTGACTATGTTTTCTGTGCTAAGGGAGATATTTGAACCTTTAAGCAAGAGTGTTGCTATCTATCCCATGCCTTGAATCCAAAAGTTCAACAGTTCACATTTCAGGTGGGTTGGTCCTTGGGTACTGAGTTGAATATCTGTTGATAAAATTCACTGATGTGAACTAAATTCTTTTTAAATTTTATACTTAGTGCTTTCCTTGGAGTTAGGAACCTTTAAATGTGGTGCATATACTCAACATAAACAGATAGATAAATTAGTAAAACCATATTAAATGAGAAAAATTTTCTGTTATTCCTAGCTAAAAGAAATGCAGGATTCCATAAAACTTAACTCTCAAAAAGACAGGTATGTTCAGAGTTTTCTTCCTAGAATAGAGCTTCAGGCTAAAAGGTTGAGCAAAAATACACAGGAAATACATTATATTTTTAGGGCAAACAAAAATATAATACTCTACTATAATGTTGTTAAATGTGCGACTGTGGATTTTTATTGCAAAGGAAAATGATTCAGAAGTGTATTTCTCAATAGTGCTTTTGGCCATGCTCCTTCTTAAGTGATATTATGAGACAAATTTTCCTGTGGAAGTTTAAGATTTTTAGGATGTGTAGATTTTACCTCAAAGGGTTATAATAGTGATTTGATGTGAAGCAGGATTAGTTACCTCTCATTGTGCTTCTTAACAAATATCTCATTAGCTGGACACCCCAGTTCTAGTCTCTAAAATCCGTACATTATATTTTAATAAGAGCCATCTCCTTTTGTTCCTAGTGGGGTATGAGTGTTCTTTCCTTATCCCTCCTCTGTGCTGAAATGTTCTGTACGCCAGCTGACATGGAGCGTTCTTGGCAGCCTCAGGACCCCAAATGACTGATCTGGAATACACTGTATTTTTTCAGCAGTGACATTTGGGCCTCTGGCTTGTTCCCTGACTGGGGTCTGAGAGCAATCCACACACAGGACTGCCTGAGGCTTGAGGCAGAGTCAGCCTATTGAGTCTCTAACTCTAGATATTTTTTATCACTGATCTGATTCCCTTTGGATAACCAACAATTTTTAATTTTCTATTTAAAAAATAAAACAAAATCTGTGTATTTCAGGAGAATTTTTAAAAAGCACAGAATCTAATCACATTATTTTATGTAAACTCTAAAATCGTTTTTTTAGGGAAAAATTATTTCATGTTCCGATTAATATGATACAAAAATAGCAATATTCATACTCAGGGGAGACAATCTGTCTCAAATTACAGAAAATAATTTCTAAATCACAGTAAACCACAAAAATATATGGATAGAAAACACTGAAAAAGCCTTTTCTTTTTTCTAATGTTTCACTCATGCAAGACTGTGTCTCATTTCTTTGAGAACAACCCTTTGGTGCTTATTACTGTGCTGTCTTTGAGAGCCAAATCTCCTGACTTCTGTTATAATGAGCCCTAAAGAAAGAGAGACACACATACAAAAGGATTTTAATGGGAGGATATCTTGTTGTTTGAACCAATAAAACTAAAGCAGCTCTAGAATGACAAATTATTTTAAGTCTCATCATTTTCACAGCAACATTTGAAGGATATGCTAACATCTTAAAATGCTGATCTTCCTGCTTATAATCCCAAGCAGAAGTTTCCAATATCGTGAAAGCACATTCACATTTCATTACCACAGCTTAGGCAGCTGTATAGAAATCTATCAGTTGTTGATGTTTTTGAAGCACTGACAGGCAGTCTGCCGGGAAAATCAAGTAAAAAAGCTAACCCTGAATTAAAAGGTATGCAGATCACTCTCATGATTATGATGAGTAAAATTCAAATAAAACACACACATTTTTTATCTAATATTAGCAAGAGTACCAATGGCAACCCACTCCAGTACTCTCGCCTGGAAAATCCCACGGACGGAGGAGCCTGTAGGGTGCAGTCCGTGGGGTCGCTAAGAGTCGGACACGACTGAGCGACTTCACTTTCACTTTGCCTTTCATGCATTGGAGAAGGAAATGGCAACCCACTCCAGTGTTCTTGCCTGGATAATCCCAGGGACGGGGAGCCTGGTGGGCTGCTGTCTATGGGGTCGCACAGAGTCGGACACGACTGAAGCGACTTAGCAGCAGCAGCAGCAAGAGTACACTAAAATCCTCTGCAACCTAAAAAATTAGACTGACCCTAGAGATTACACAACAGCAGGATGGCACCAAGATATTTGTTTCTCTGAATGGGAAATTGTCAACTGAACCTTAAATCTGCATTCACCTCATGAATTATGGTCTATTAGAAATAATCATTTTAATCAACTTCATAATCAATATCCATCAGTGAGATGGCATTTCTGTACAGTGATAAAAGTCTAGCGACCAAAATATATAGCCTCAAGTGAGAAAGATTAGATTTCTAGGATATTCATGGGAAAGAAACAAATATTCCTTCAATATCCCATCACGTTTCTTGGGTTTCCAACCCAAATGAAAATGTCTTACATGGCAGAAAGGAATGTGGACAAATGGCAACTAATTGATTAAACAAGCTAAAGGATCAAGACTAATGAAACGAGATTTATGAACATACTAAAATAGTTCATCTTGGAAAGGGATAAATGAAAGTCTTGATAAATAAAATCCATACTTTAAATGTTTAAAAACCATGAATTCAATCTGAAAAAAATTAATCTACTTAAGATGCAAACTGGATTTTTATCTCTAAAAACCATTATACAAACAAGGAGTAACAACTACTGTGCCCATATTCTGAAGAACTATACCTCCATAGCCATCTCCATATCTTTTACCCCTCCATTCTCTTTTTTCCTCTGCATATAGGAATGAGGAGTATTAAATATACACCAATGGTAATATTTAGAATGTTTTTTTCTTAATCCAAATGAAAAACTACTTGAGTATTAAGTCACATTCTCCCCCCAGTGGTGTGAATAAGTCCAGCTCACAAAAATCCAGGGGAATGCACAATAATTTTTGTCACTGATTATGACACCAAGTAATCTAAGAATTGAGAAATTGGGTAACTGTATTCCCTGGAAGCTGTCCATATTTCTTGAGCTACACTTGTTACATGCAGAGGATTATCACCCCCAATGATTTGGATTAAGTGTATGATAGACTTTTATGCTATGGTGCACAGAACTGAAATATGATCTTCAATCTCACACAGAGCAATTGCATATGGCAGATTAATGTCAAAGAGGCTTTGAACAGGCTAGGTTCATCATCAGAATTTTCCTCTAGGACTGAGTTATAACCTCATGTATTTCTCTGATGTATCCCAAAGAGATGAAAAAAGATGGTTGGAAATATTATATAGCGCTCATAAAAGAGGTATTCTTTCCCATCATTCAGGAAAAAAGCAAGGAAGAGATTTGCTAAACCATCATTTCCAGACAGTAGTCCATTGTCTGACCATTGAAACTCACTTAAATTATTTTGAAGTAGATCATACTTTGAATGTCATTTTAACATATTGCTATGATTAGATACATACATTACCAAAGCCTCAAACCACATGCTTACTTTGGATAGCGTCATCACATACAGCAACCTAACAATTTTTTGAGTGACTACAGAGGATAAATGAGGTCACAGTTATGGTTTTGATTTCTGTATAAGCCATCTAACTTGGTTCTGTTATATGACCAAAAATTATACTCCTTATAGTGGCAAATTTCATGCTACTGGTCTGAAAATGAACAAATGTGAGTAGCTCAGTGTAAGCTAGATCAGTGGTACCTTCACTTTGCTGTGCCTCAAAACTGTTATTTTTGTTTTTCTGGTCTTTAAGTCACCAGTCTTCTGAATCCTAATCTCTGAGATGATTCTAATGCAGGCATTTACAAGCACTTGGGAAATATTGGGCTAGGCTAATCCTCAACTGAGGGGAAAAATCCCAAACACCAAAAAGTAGTGGGTCAGTCAAACCATTTTCAGACAGCATGTACTACTCTATCATTTAATGATGTGCTCTGTTCCTAGTTTGCTAACACAGATCCTTGAAGAGTTTTCAAGCAAAGAGTAACTCATTATCTAGAAATCATGAAGACCCTCCCTAACTAAGCAAAGTGGACTTCATCTGCACCTTGAAAGCATATTTGTCATTCAAGTTACTAAAATATATTTTGATGTTCTACTCATGTTTCTGATTTTTCAATTATCTTCCAAAATCCTTGAGAGTAAGGGCAAGTTTTAATTCCTCTTGGAATCTACTATAGAATTTTGCACATATCCTCAATATGTTTTTTTGTTCTGAAATGAACTAGACTACAGAAAGAAGACTCATGCTCACACAGTATCTCTTACATCTCAAGCAAGACCTCTTTGGTCTTCAATTTACTCATGAAGGTGCTATACTAAATGATTTCTCTAGCTTTTTCCAGCTTTCATCTCTCAGCTACTATATATTCACATATCATGAACTCACAAAGGCAGGATGAATAAGACTCCACTCTTAAGAAAACAATCTTAAATCAATCTTCCTAAATCAATTTCTCTTTGAAACAAATCCTGACCTGTTTAACAGCCACAGAGCTGAGCAATTTCTGAGGAAACTTGTATTCTCTATAGCAAGAATCTAAACTACTCATGTCAACTTTAGAATCTTGCAGAGACATGAATTATACATATTATCTTCCACTTAACGTTGATCAGCGATCCATTTGACTTCTTTGGGGTGCATATTACCAGAAGTGGTTTTAATGTGCTCCAAAAAGAGCTGGAATCTTAATATTGAAGAGAAAGGAGAGTAACTCAAAAACCACTTTGCCAAAAACTTTATGGTTGAAATTATATCCTAATGAGATTTTTATAAAAACCCATCAGTGTCCCTCTCTGATTTTAAGCAGATGCAACCTAAAATTACTCAAATATTTACATTTATGTCAATGACTTTAATCCATTTTGTCACTTAATTGTATAAAGCTATCTTCTACAAAATAGTATACTGGTATTTTGGAATAAATTGATTTTTTTAAATGGACATGGATAAAAAAGCTACAGATGGGGTTTTATATACAGTGTTTGCTTGGTAGATGGAATATTGAATCCTTCACCCATTAAATGTATCCTCACCACAGATTTGCTGCACCTGCTATTTTACATTTCAGTATATTTCATACTGAATATTTATGGTCCTTTCAAATTAATATGGGGACAGACTAAATGGTCAGAAACGGCCCAATGCTGACATCTACTGGATACACAAATGGATGCATTTGACTATCAAAAGACTCAAAGTCCACTTGAAAGTATAAAGTAAAGGTATAAAAAACGTTAAGTAAAACTTACCTTGCTTTACTTAATAAATATATATACTTGTTCTCTATAAATTCATGATATCCCTAAACAAAGAATATCACTATATTCCAAAATGCCTAATGTTCGGAAGTTAGATACTATAAGACTCAGAAACCTAAGAGGCAGCAGAAAGAAATCATAATGTTCTCAATGGGGATGAGCTCAGGAATAATGCATTTCATCCACTGATAATGTCCTTCAACTACTAATCAACCTCTTTAGCAAATGGTACTTTCCATGTGTGTAAATAAGAAGGGTAGCTCCAACCCCATCCTCTTTGTATCTTGGGAAATTATGTGAATCCTGCTCTAACTGTTCTCCTTCCACACCAATATGGTTTCTTTGGCAGATTT
Organism: Moschus berezovskii; assembly: GCF_049115385.1. NCBI lineage: Eukaryota > Metazoa > Chordata > Mammalia > Artiodactyla > Moschidae > Moschus > Moschus berezovskii. Next base: position 47,578,973 of record NC_142463.1, on the reverse strand, counting down.
TGGGGGGCTTCTACGAGCCCATTATAAATTATATCTTTCTTTTGTCAAGGCATATTCACTTTATAGAAAAGTTGTTACACTGGAAAGTCAGACAGTCAAGGGTTCAATTTATGGTTCAGTCTCTTTATATACGTATCTGAGTGAATTAGGGAATTTTTTAAATTAAAATGCAAATAAACTGCATTTTACTTCACTGTTATCAAAATTAATGGCAATATATGTGAAATTGATAACACTGTCTAAAATGTAGGTGCTAACTAAATGCTGGTTATTGTTATCATTATTATCACCATCATTATTTTCAACTAACCCTATAGAATACCTAAAACTCAGATTCCACGACTGCGTGAAGTCCTCAAAGACAGGTTGTTGTTATTCACTTGCTAAGTCCTGTCCAACTCTTTGCGACCCCATGGACTGCAGCACACCAGGCTTCAAAGAGAGAGGCCATGGCTTATTTGTGTTTGTCATCATAGAGCCTGATGTGGTTACCAGACTCAAATGGGTGGTCCATAAATATTAATAGAACCTTATTTCTGAAGTGAGTATCAGGAATTCACTTGGCATTTTACAGAGGTTCAGTTCAGTTCAGTTCAGTCGCTCAGTCGTGTCCGACTCTTTGCGACCCCATGAATCACAGCACGCCAGGCCTCCCTGTCCATCACCAATTCCCGGAGTTCATTCAAACTCATGTCCATCGAGTCGGTGATGCCATCCCGCCATCTCATTCTCTGTCGTCCCCGTCTCCTCCCACCCCCAATCCTTCGCAGCATCAGAGTCTTTTCCAGTGAGTCAACTCGTCGCATGAGGTGGCCAAAGTATTGGAGCTTCAGCTTTAGCATCAGAGATTACACATAAAACATACGGCTAGGTGTGGGTACATGCTCAGTCACGTCCGACTCTTTGGGACCCCATGGACTAGAGCCCATCAGGTTCCTCTGTCCATGGAATTTTCCAGGCAAGAATACTGGAGTGGGTTGCCATTTCCTCCTCCAGGGGATCTTCCCAACCCAGGGATGAACCTGTGTCCCCTATGTCTCCTGCATTAGCAGGTGGATTCTTTACCACTGAGCCACCTGGGAAGCCCAAAACATATGACTATATTCTTGGTTAAAAATATCACAAACAGAGAACAGTAATAAAAGGGCTAAGAAGATGACCAGCTTACTACTGCCAATTTTCAAAGCTAATACTGTGAAAATACACTCTCCTTATTACACCTCAGGAGGGCTTGAACTCATAGTATTCTGATGTATCATTTCCCTGGGCAATAGCATGGCAGAAAAGCTGGTACAGGGAAAGAAGATTCTACTGTTCTGAACAGAGAAACTGACCCAGATACAGAACTGCTCCCTTGCTCACATAGCACATTTACAGTTCTATTAATATGGTCTTTGCCCTCCATCAGTTCTTATTCAAGGTTGTTCCTGCCACTAACCACAGACTCCCTCTCATTTCAGCTCTAATAAATGTTCAAGCTGGTAAACCGAACAACCGACAAAAACAATAAAACTGAGCTTTACAAATACAGTTGAGAACCACATAATCAGGGATATTTCCCCAGATCACATAACCAAAACCTATATATCAAGACCCAAGGATATATCAAGACTGGAATTTGATGGAGGAGGGATCTTAAAGAGGCATTTGGTTACATGTTATGTATTACATGTTTTCTGTTTAATTGCCATTGTAGGAGTGAACAATTTATCATATTACAAACACAGTTGCATGAAAAATATGAGCTCTTTATTTTCTATCTCTGAGCTTATCATGTTCTCAAATCCCCTATTTTACAGGGTAGTGGGGAAATTTAAGCTTACCAGGTCAAGTAACTCAGTCATGTTTATTTTAAATAATGATATTAACACAATATCTTCTGGTACTTGCAGAGTCTGTCAAGGTTTCTGCCACATCCCCTTTTCTAAGGCAACATAGCCCCTGGATATAAATATTATCTTAAGTGCGCTCATGGCAGAAGGAAGACAGATTCCTAAATCAAAGAGTTGTCCTTCGTTCTTTCCTCCAGAAACTTTTCGGCTTCCTTAAAAATGTTCCTTGCTCTTTAGGATTATTCACTTCCCTATAGTATATGCTGTTGAAATTTGTGACTGGTAAACTTGGTTATTTTCTTATCATGACTGGTAATCTCCATGCCCACTGTGATGACTTGGCTCATCCTGGCATCATTCATACCATAAATTATTTAAAATCTTAGCTACATTCTCCATATGGCTCCTGCCCAAAGCAGGCTTTCTGGCTTTATACTCTTAGCTATCTCTGAGTCATCTCCTCTAATTTTACAAGGACATTCTGCATCCTTTCTATAGCACAAAGGAGCCGAAGGAGATGTCTGGTACCAAGACTCCTCTCTACATAAATGTACCATACTATCACTCTCCTCAGCTCAGCACCCATACACACAACAAAGGTGTTGCTGGTGATTCTATTACATAATACCTTCCCAGAAGCCCAAAGAAAAAAATTGGGACACAAGTTCTTCTTACTTTAACTTCAACCATAAATTGTATATTTTTCATTTACATATTTTGTTCCTACCTTTCAAGGATGACCAGGGTGGGACTGGGTAGGGCACACAGATAGAAATGATTAACATCTGATCTTCATGAATATTGCATAGGCAACAAAAGCAAAAACAGACAAATGGGATTGCACAAAAATAAAAAGCTTCTACACTGCAAAGGAAAGCATCAACAAAGTGAAGAGACAGCCTACAGAACAGGAGAAAATACTTGTAAATGATATATCTGATAAGGGGTTAATGTCCAAAATATATAAGGAACTCTAACATCTCAATGAACATGAACATGCAAGTCACTTAGTCATGTCCGACTCTTCGTGAACCCATGGACTATAGAGTCCATGGAATTCTCCAGGCCAGAATACTAGAGTGGGTAGCCTTTCCCTTCTCCAGGATATCTTTCCAACCAGGGATCGAACCCAGGTCTCCCATATTGCAGGCGGATTCTCTACCAGCTGAGCCACAAATAGCAAGAAACAAATAAACCAATTTAAAAATTGCAAAAGACTTGAATAGACACTTCTTAAAAGAATACATACAAATGGTCAACAAATATATGAAAATATACTCAACATCATTAACCATTAGGGAAATGAAAAATTAAAACTACATGAGATACCAGAATGGCTATTAACAAAAAAACAAAACAGAGAAGTGTTGGTGATGATGTGGAAAAAAGAGAATCCCTGTACACTGTTGGTGGGAATGTAAATTGGTATAGCCACTCTGGAAAAGAGCATGGACGTTTCTCAAAAAACAAAAAATGGACCTACTATATGATCCAACAGTTTTACTCTCAGTATATAACTTAAAAAGACAAAAACACTAATTTTAAAAGATACATTCATCCCAATGTTCACAGCAGCATTATTTACAATTGCCAAGATATAGAAGTAACCTAAACATCCATCAAGAGATGATTGGATAAAGAAGATGTGGTGCATACACACACACACACACACACACACACACACACACACACAGTGAAATACTACCTAGTCATAAAAGGAACAGAATTTTGCCATTTGCAGCAACATGCATAGACTTAGAGGACATTATGCTAAGAGAAATAAGTAAGACAGAGAAAGACAAATGCTGTATATTACTTATATGTGGAATCTAACAGATACAAAAAGCTAGTAAATATAACAAAAAAGCAGCAGAATCTGAGGAGAGGGGAAGGACAATCAGGGATTGGGGAGGTACAGACTACTGAGTGTGAGACGGGCTATCCGGATGCCCTGCACAACACGGCGAACGCCAGCACTTGGTAATAACTGTAAATGGATTGCAACCTTTAAAACTGTATACAGGATAAAAATTTTTTTAAAATACATGAAGTAAGAAGTGCTGGTGAGAATGTAGAAAAAAGAGAATCTTTGTACACCATTGATGGAAATGCAAATTGGTATGAACATTATAGGAAACAATAGGGAGCTTCCTCAAAAAGTTAAAAAGAGAGATAACCCACCATCTTACTTTTGGATATATATCTAAATGAAATGAAATTATCAACTCCAAAAGACAGCACTTTTATATTCATTGCAGCATTATTCATCACAGCCAAAATATGGGAATAAAGTAAGTGTATGTCATGGCATATATATATATATATATATATATAGAGAGAGAGAGAGAGAGAATCTCTTGATGAAAGTAAAAGAGGAGAGTGAAAAACCTAGACTAAAACTCAACATGCAAAAACCTAAGGTCATGGCATCCGGTCCCATCATTTCATGGCAAATAGATGGGGAAACAAAGGAAAAGTGACAGACTTTATTGTCTTGGGCTTAAAAAATCACTACAGATGGTGACTGCAGCCATGAAATTGAAAGACAGTTGTTCTTTGGAAGAAAAGCTATGAACAACATAGACAGCATATTAGAAAGCAGAGATATCAGTTTGCCGACAAAGGTCCATCTAGTCAAAGCCATGGTTTTTCCAGTAGTCATGGACGGATGTGAGAGTTGGACTATAAAGAGAGTTGAGTGCCAAGAGTTGATGCTTTTGAGCTATGGTGTTGGAGAAGATTCTTGACAGTTCCTTGGACTGTAAGGAGATCAAACAGTCAATTCTAAAGGAAATCAACTCTGAATATTTATTAGAAGGACTGATGCTGAAGCTGAAGCTCCAATACTTTGGCCACTTGATGCAAATAGCCAACTCATTAGAAAAGACCCTGATGCTGGGAAAGGTTGAAGGCAGGAGGACAAGGGGACAGAAGATGAGATGGTTGGATAGCATCACTGACTCAATGGATATGAGTTTGAGCAAGCTCCAGGAGATGGCGAAGGACAGGGAAGCCTGGAATCAATTATATATATCAATGGAATATTATTCAGCCATGAGAGAGAAGGAAATCCTGTCATTTGTGACAATATGGTTGAAACTTGAGGACATTATGCTAAGTGAAATGCATCAGAAAGAGAAAGACAAATATTGTGTGACCTCACTTATATGTGGAATCTAAAATAAAGTCAAACTCATATAAGTAGAGTAAAACAGGTTCCCGGGAACTGGAGAGGTTGGGGCTGGGGTGGGTGGGAGAGGATGGAGGAATAGGGAGAGGTTGTTCAAAGGGTACAAAGTTGCAGTTGTATAGGTTGAATCAATCAGAGATCTAAGTAACAAACAGGCATGTTGACTGTACTTAATAATACTGTATAACACTGGAAATACCCTAAAAATGCATAGCTTCCAGAATCACTCATCACATCACACCAAAAAGAAAACAAAAGGCAGCTCTGTGAAAAAAAAGTTAATTAGCTTGACTGTAATCATAATTTTATTATGTATATGTATATCAAATCATCACATTGTATGCTTTAAATATTTTTATTAAATTATGTTTTTTAAAATTTAATATATAAATTTTAAGAATTTTTTTAAAAAGAGCATGAAATGGAATGCATACAAATGTGTTTATTCGATGGAACACTATAGAACAATACCAATAACAATTTTAAACCACATGAAATAATAGGGAAGAACCTCACAAACAAAATGTTGAAGAAGCTAGACACAAAAGAGACGATACCTTAGCATATCTCTCTAAACAGAGAAAGAAAAAAAGCAGGCAAGGCTTTTGTACTAGAATAAGTTAGTGGTTATCCTTGGTGGAGAGAGGGATAACCAATAGAAAGGAAACAAGGGGGTTTCTGAGGTACTAATACTTAAAGTGTTGTGACTGAGGTACATCTGATTATATGGTATACTTAGTTTGTGAAAATTCATTGAGCTGTGCACTTCTGATACATGCACTTTTCTGTATATGTTGTATGTCAGTAAATGTTTAAAATAATTCTGCTACTCCTAGAAGGGAGCCTTTAAGCAAGTTGAATTCTCTCTTTAAGAAAAATTTCTCAATGCAAAAATAGGTGTACTACTGACTACACTCAAAATTTCTTGTGAGGATAAATTGAAATTAAATAATACAAATGGCCAAATACCTAGCAAGTGTACAATAGAACCCTCCCTATAATTTTGAAGAATAGATATCTCTAGGAATGGTGATTCTTAAAGCTATTATCAGTAACCTGGGGCGTTAATTAACATCTTAATCCAAATAAATTGACAGCCATTCACTCAGTATAGTGAGCACTGGTAAAAACCAAAAGCTATGGCCAGATATGGCTAAAATACAGTTCCTACCTTCGAGAAACGTTCAGCATACTCATCAGCTTAAACCTACTATGTGGGAAAGTGACACAAAAGAAGAAAGTGCTGTTTGGGAAGCTTTCAATCACAAATAGATTAAAACAACTTAAAATAATAATAAATTATGTAATAAATCCCTGTGTTAACTCAGCAGCTTAATGACTTCTTTGGGGACCCATCAAAGTCCTTTTTATATTTCAGTGTATAATTATCCATGTGTCTGTTTTGTCTTTGAGCCAGTCCTCTACATTTTTATAAGAAAGTTGACATGGTTCCAGCTATTGCATCTAGGCATGGTAAAGTCCAAGATATCTTCCAAGAAGGAATAAGAAGGAAATATGGCTATTGGGTAGCAACCAGTAGTCTTAGCTATAAGGTTCTACAATCCTGAGGGCAAGGAGGAAATCACAATTAAAATTTAGCCCTTTCAATCACTGGAATTATTAGTAATGTTCTTCTTGTGAGGTGCTTCTAGTTGTAGGGTAACTTATCTTGAAAAAAAGTCTTTTTAATGTTAGCCTGTTACTGCCATCACTACCTGTTGCTTTAGGAAAGGTTAGAGGAGGCCTAAGTCAAGTTTACTGGTCAGTTTTGTCTTCATAGCCCTGGTCTATGAAGGTAGATATGCTTCAGATTGTTGGTCACTTCTCTCAACCTGAGTCCATACACATAGTAATAAATAGCAAGAAACCATCTTTGAATATAGTCAAACAGACAGATGAAATTTCAGCCAAATACAACACTAAAAGCTTCCCTGGTGGCTCAGAGGTTAAAGCGTCTGCCTCCAATGCGGGAGACCCGGGTTCGATCCCTGGGTCGGGAAGATCCCCTGGAGAAGGAAATGGTAACCCACTCCAGTATTCTTGCCTGGAGAATCCCATGGACGGAGAAGCCTGGTAGGCTACAGTCCACGAGGTCGCAAAGAGTCGGACACGACTGAGCGACTGAACAGAACAGAACAGAACAACACTAAAAAATGTGCCTATGCTGCTTCAAGGCAAAGCTAAGCAATGGGATTTCCTTATTAACATTAGGCCTACAAAGTGATTTATTAAAATTACTGAATCAAGTTAAGAACTAGGAGGCAGAAACATAGTTAAATGGATGCCAAGTACATCTCAAATACTCATGCCAGTCAGTCACTCAAACTTCCTGCCTCCTTCACCTCATCTTAGCTTCCAACAATATCTCCAACAGCCATATGCATATACACCCAGTCATATTGCACAATATGAAGGGATTCCTTTTTGTCAGTAGTGGTTTTTTGTTGTGTTCTCTGACTCCCTCACTTAAACTTAGGAAAAATAATCTAGGATCACCAGGTCTAAATTTCTGGACTTTTTCACCTACACAACTGCATTAATCATATGGATGTGAATTTCATTCATTTCTTTTGCCCAGTCCACCTTCCAAGGGAGAAGAGAATGGGTTAGAAGCTACAACTCAGTTAGGAAAAGAAAAAATAAATTTATAATAGTGTATAAATTCTGTACTTAATTGAAAATCTTATTCAAAATCAAGATAATGCCATTAATGAATGGATGCTTTTGAACTGTGGTGTTGGAGAAGACTCTTGAGAGTCCCTTGGACTACAAGATCAAACCAATCAATACTAAAGTAAATAGGTCCTGAACATTCATTGGAAGGACTGATGCTAAAGTTGAAACTCCAATACTTTGGCCACCTAATGCAAAGAACTGACTCCTTGGAAGAGACTCTAATGCTGGGAAAGATTGAAGGCAGGAGGTGAAGAGGCTGACAGAGGATGAGATGGTTGGATAGCGTCACTGACTTGATGGACATGAGTTTGAGTAAGCTCTGGGAGTTGGTGATGGACAGGGAAGCCTAGTGTGCTGCAGTCCATAGGGTTGCAAAGAGTTAGACATGACTGAGCAACTGAACTGAAAGGCAAATTCTGTAGATTTCTTTCCTTCTTTCTGGCAAAAGTTAGAAGCGGGCAGAGAAAATAGAGGATGGGGAAAATAAGAAGCTATCTCTTATATGTAGAAACACTGGGGTACTTTGCAACTGGCTCAGTGGTGAAGAATCCGCCTGTTAGTGCAGAAGTTGCAGGTTCAATCCCTGATGGGGGAGAGCCCCTGGAGAAGGGAATGGTTCCCCACTCCAGTATTCTTGCCTGAAGAATCCAATGGACAGAGAAGCCTGGCGGGCTACAGTCCATGGGTTGCAAAGAGTCAGACATGACTTAACAGACTGAGCATGCACACATGCACATGAGCACTGGGACACCTGGATCTAAAGCCATATTTCTATTTGGTCACATTGTTCTTTGAATAAATGTTTCCAGCTCTTCTAACCAGATCATCTCCTACCTTACCTAACATTTTCTACCAAGCTCTTGTGTCTGTGATAAATGTGGGGAAGACAATTTTTCATGGTACATATTAGGCTATTGTAGGGGAGGAATATTCTAGGTAGATCAGTCATTGCCTGAGAAATCCAAATCTTCTTTCTTCTAAATTAAACTATTCCACAACTAGATCATACTCTTTAGACATTCATGTTTTGAACTACAGAACTTTTTTCCACTTATGGATGACTGACCTATTGGTAGAAAAAAAATGACCTTAAGATAGCCAGTATATAACTGGCCACTGACATTTATGGCCCAACTGGAAAAGATGGACAAATCAGACAAATTATTTTTTCAGAAACTTAAACAGAGCCAATAGAATCTGCTGGTTGAAGTAGAAAGGAAAAAACATATGAGGTGTAACTAGTCACATTAATGTAAAAATACTAGAGTAAAACTACATGAGCTGTTCTTACTGAAGTCCTTAAAACCACACAAAAAGAGAATCACCCTCCTGCTCCATTCTCTATGTGGCATGACTTTCTTTCCTAGTTCATTCATTCATGCAAAAAGCATATTTTGACAACTGCTATGTACTAAGCATAATGGTAAGCTCTGAAGATGTAATACTGACCATGACAAATGTGATCACTGCTCTTACAGAACTTGCAGTGCAGTGGTGAAAATACACACTGAATAGGAAGATGAACAGGAAGCTGTGAGAGTATTTAACAGGAACATTTAACCTAGCTTTTTTAATAGTGAGGGATCATCTATCTCCATGTTTCAAAATTCTTCGCATCGTTCAAGCTTTCACTGATAACCCCAGTTGGAAATAAACACACTCTCTTCTGAACCTATTGATCCAACTTCTATCATAGCACTTGCTTCATCCCATCCTAGCTTTTACTGTATTGTTTTCAGGTCTCATCTTTTACTGATCTCTAAACGCTTTGAGGAAAGTAACAATGTCTCATTCATCTCTGTATTCCTCCAGCACCCAGAACAGTACTTTATATTCAGCAGGTTCTCAGAAATGAAGTTGAGAAAGCCCTCCAGTGTAACGGTCTCTAAAGAAGTCACGAAACAAGAAGAATGTCTCTAGTGATAAATTTTTTTCATTATTATAGTTTATCTTTCTGTGGGAGTCATTTCTAAATCCATAGGCATTCAAGTAAAAAACAAACTGTTTGCCTTGAGTCCCAAGGGATAAATCAGTGATGCTTTAAACTATTGTTAATTGAAACAAGGAAATCAAACCAGTCAATCCTAAAGGAAATCAATCCCAAATATTCTTTGGAAGGACTGATGCTAAAGCTGAAGCTTCAATGCTCTGGCCACCTGATGTGAAGAACTGACTCAGAAAATATCCTGATGCTGGGAAAGATGGAAGGCAAAAGGAGAAGGGGGCAGCAGAGGATGAGATTGTTAGAGAGCATCACCAACTCAATGGACGTGAACTTGAACAAACTGGGAAATAGTGAAGGACAGGGAAACCTGGCATGCTGCAGTACATGCTTCAAAGAGTGAGACAAAACTTAAGTGACTGAACAATAACAACAATTGAAAAAGTAAGGGAAGAGTTCTATTTCTAAATACACGAAGACCAGAAGGAAAAACTGATCCACAAAAGAAGTGCCTCTGGTGGAAAAATGAATTGATTAGTATTATTGTGGTTGCAAGTAATAGAAACTAACTAAAACTGATATGGAATGTAAATGAGCTTGGAAATACTGTTGGTGCTCAGTATGGGCTCAAGGGAAATTGGAATCAGAAATTCAAATGCTATTAGGATTTATTCTCTGGCTTCTCTCAGCACACCGGTATCGTTCTTTCTTATAAACGTGCCTTTGCTCCTCCGACCCCATTTTAACTTGGGTTACATCTGCTACCGCAAGGAGATCCAACCAGTCCATTCTAAGGGAGATTGATCCTGGGTGTTCATTGGAAGGACTGATGCTAAAGCTGAAACTGCAATACTTTGGCCACCTCATGCGATGAGTTGACTCACTGGAAAAGACTCTGATGCTGGGAAAGGTTGGGGGCAGGAGGAGAAGGGGACGACAGAGAATGAGATGGCTGGATGGCATCACCGACTCGATGGACATGAGTTTGAGTGAACTCCGGGAGTTGGTGATGGACAGGGAGGCCTGGCGTGCTGTGATTCACGGGGTCGCGGAGAGTCGGACACAACTGAGTGACTGAACTGAACTGAACTAAACATCTGCAAAGACCCTATTTCCAAATAAAGTCACATCCCCAGGGTTATCAGGGATATCTGGGGTTGGGAAGGGGTTAGGACTTGAACATATATTTGAGGAGGGCACAGTTCAACCCACTACATGTACTCATGGAGATACAGGCTCATGTCTCAGTCCTGAGTCCAAATCCTATTGAAATAAACTCACTGATTGTGGTATAGATACTTACCAGTTGCTCAACCACATTTTAAGGGAATATGGCCACACTTAACATAGTAATTCCTGCTACAGTCATGTGGACAGTGGTTAGGAAAATCCCTAAAAATGGAAAAAACAGGTAATAAATGCCATAGATATCCACTTTCCAGAAGAAAGAACAATTAAAGTACAAATCTATGTTAGCAAATTTTATGGGAATAAGGACCCAATATCTCAGACAAAGAGCCCCCCTCAAAATATTTGCTGGACCTGTTTCCTGTTTCTCATGAAAGTTCCTAACTTTTGATCAGGTTCCTAACTTTTTTTTAAATCTCTGGTATCCTTGGGTAAAAAATAGTAAGTAGCTCTGGCTACACTGTTGAGAACAAACAATGGAAAAAGGAAGGAAACAAAAAAGGAAAATAGTTTATCTTATTGAAATAATCAAGACTAGAAATAACCAGAATGGTAAGGTAGACTTGGTGAGAAGTTATCAAATTCCGTATAATTTTAAAAGCAGAGATGACAAGATTTGCTAATGTGAAAGAGAAGAGTCAAGGATAAGTCCAGGGTTTCTGACCTATGCAACTGGAAGTTTGGCATTTCCATTTACTAAGATGAGTCAGATTACAGTTGAAACTGATTTTGGAAACTGATTAGAGAGTGATGTTTTAGGCATGTTAGATTTGAGAAGCTAATCATATATTCAAGTAAAAATATGCTTAAAGCAGTTAGTCACAGATGGTCCAGGTTAAAGAAAGAGGGCAAGTAAGTTGGAAAGTTATCAGCTTAAAAGCTCATCAAGTCATCAGACCAGATGAGATCACAGAATGATCAAACATAAAGAGAACAAAGAAGTGAGCCCTAGGGCACTAACAATAGCCTTATTAATTGATTATTATTCCCATTTTACTCATAAGGAAACAAAGGCTCAAACATGGTAAATAACAAGATCACACAGTTAGTAAGCTAAAGAGCCAAATATCAAACAAGGACTGCCTAAGGCCATTATACCACATTCTATACCGTGGCAAAACAGCTCTAAAATCTGACAATGAGAGTAGTAATCTTAGTTATACATTCCCAAAGACTCTCTAGGTCACTATAACCCAACTACTTTTCCAGACACCAAGTGATCCCTGCTGCTGCTGCTAAGTCACTTCAGTCGTGTCCGACTCTGTGTGACCCCAGAGACAGCAGCCCACCAGGCTCCCCCGTCCCTGGGATTCTCCAGGCAAGAACACTGGAGTGGGTTACCATTTCCTTCTCCAATGCATGAAAGTGAAGTTGCTCAGTCATGTCCAACTCTTAGCGATCCCATGGACTGCAGCCTACCAGGCTCCTCCGCCCATGGGATTTTCCAGGCAAGAGTACTGGAGTGGGTTGCCATTGCCTTCTCCAGTGATCCCTGAGGGGTTTGTAAAAATAATCATTTGAGGCCCCACTCCCTAAGTTTCTGACGTGGTAAACCAGGAGAGGAGTTCATGAAAGATTTTTTTTTAATGTCAATGAGAAGGATACCACAGCCAAGTTTGGGACAACTCATTTGAAAGACATCAGACAAAAAGGTGCGAATCAAATGGATAAATGAAATATGCACACTTTCCTGAAGCTTGGTGCAGAGACACCATCAACTCAGCTCAACAAGTAGACAGAACTGATGGGGAGGGAGGACCACTCTAGACACCATGCCAGTCCAAGAGAATGGATGCAGTTTCTCAAGAAATACTTAACTTACAGCTTATCCACACAGAGAACTATTCTTCTACTGATGCTATCAAAAATTAAATGACCTTTATGATCATCACAGGTGCCTCCTATTCAGTGGATTCTCAGTAGTTTCCAGCCTTGCACACACCTAGGTATAATCAGAGTTCTTTTATAAAATACAGCTTTCTAAGCTCCACCCAAATCCAATGATTTGAAACCTCAAAGACCCAGGAATCTCTTTTGCAAGCTTCCTAGAAGATTTTTATGAACTCAGTCCAGTATCGGTTTATGAACCCATATATTAGAACCATTGCTATTGAGAATTAAAGCCCCTAGGTCTTTTTTGCATGCCCTCATATTAAGCTAGGAATCCCTCACTGACTGGTGCACAAATGGTTTAAGTCTTTTTGGACATAGATGCAGGCTAATCTGACGTTGTTCAAGATGGTAACCACTAGCCACATGTGGCCACTAGGCACTTGAAATGTGGCTAGTCCAAATTTATATGTGCTGTGTGACTGCATGTCATATTGAATTTCAAAGACTTAGTAAAAAAAAGGTAAAAAAAGAATGCAAACTTTTCTCATTAACAACTTTATATATATTATATGTTGAAATAGTACTTTTGATAAAATACGTGATTAAAGTTAATATCACCTGTCTCATTTAACTCTTTTCAATGTATTGATACTTCCTAAAATGCTTTAATTATTTGAATTATTACTTACATGTACCCTTCTTGATTTTCTCATTGTTAATCACAGTCCTCTATTCTGAATGCCCATAGTCCATTGCCCATAACTCTATGAAAGACTTGTCATAAGATATTCTGATTATCTTTTTACATGTCTGTCTCCACCAGCAGACTGGGGGCAGCTCGAGAACATGGCACCAGCATTATTTACCTGTCTCCTTTGGACCTAGCACAATGCATGGCGCCCGACAGATGTTCATGAACAGCTAATTTATTTGCCTGCCTTGCCCAGAGCCACACAGATTGTTAATTGCAGAGTGCAGCCTCTAACTCAGGTTGCTTGACTTCTGCTCTAATATGCTATCTACGACATCCCACTGCCTTACACCCTTTCTCTAAAGATTTGCACAAGAAGCAAATTGAAGTAAAACTCAAATCAGTCTAATTTACTACTCATTAGCAGTTTTTATGAAGACTGGTTATAGAAGAGATTGAAACCCAAAGCTAATGTGACATTTTGAATTATCTCAAGTTGTCACTTTTCCATGCTGTGCTTCACTCTCATTAGGAAAAGTAATCAAGATCTGGGCCTATTATTATACTGTGTCCCTCCCTGTTATTAAAGCTTAGCACTCAGAGGTGTCTAATGCTCATGTTGATGCTATACTTTTCTTACTGGCACAAAAAGTTGTCTATTTATTTTTCCCCTGATTAATGTTTTGGAATTTTCCCCTTTTTCAGACTACTTCCTCAGCTTGCCAATTAGAACACATGTTAATTTTCTCCAAAAGCACCTGCTTCGTAACGTGATAGATACGTTCAGGTTCTTTATCATGGAGAAACAGGCAAGAGCAGGTAAATGAGCGTTATACACAGTGCAGTGTCGAGGGTCAGAGTTCAGTTGTCTGTAGCCAGAAACCTGAACTCATCCTATGTCCTATGGAAGTGAGCATCATCCAAAATTGCATGTGATTCTGCAAAAGAAGTGCCATGCTAGTCAGTAGGAATAATCATTTCACCATGCCACCCTAGTGGTACTGCCAGCCCTGGCCAGTGCCAATCATGTGAGAGAGAAAAGTAAATGTTTCAAGGGAAACACCTAAAGGAGGAGGGTGTCACTGAGGGACTTAAGTGGCACTGGCTATAACATACTGAATTTAGGGATAAAGGATTTTAACATGTCCCTCAAGCATAGACTAGAGAGGAAATAATATTCTTAAGGAAAACTATAACACAGTAGAAAGAAACTCCACAGCCCATTCCAGGTGATGGCACTTCTGTAGCTATGTCCTACTTAACACCTTGTGGGTGCATTTTAGGCCATGTTTCTTTTAATATTCAGATAAACATAACTCTCAACCCAACTTTCCACAAGAAGGATATCCTAAAAGGCTCTCTGGGTTACCCCTCCAGGGTTTACTTATGTATTTCAGGTTTGATCCCTCTTGTTTTACCTGTGTAATAAATATACTGGCATATCTACTTGAGTGTTGAAAGCTGGTTTGGAGGCTTAAAAGGTTTTTTCTCCTAAAAAACACTTTAGGCCCTCATGAAATTTGCATGCTCCCACTCCAATGACCTCCAGAGTCCTAAAGGTAGGGCTGTTCTTATCAAATAAAAAATACACCTTATTTTACATTATATTCCATTATTATTCCACATAATCAGCCTGATGTGGTGTTGGAGAAGACTCTTGAGAGTCCCTTGTATGGCAAGGAGATCCAACCAGTCCATTCTAAGGGAGATCGATCCTGGGTGTTCATTGGAAGGACTGATGCTAAAGCTGAAACTGCAATACTTTGGCCACCTCATGCGACGAGTTGACTCACTGGAAAAGACTCTGATGCTGGGAAAGGTTGGGGGCGGGAGGAGAAGGGGACGACTGAGAATGAGATGGCTGGATGGTATCACCGACTCTGTGGACATGAGTTTGAGTGAACTCCGGGAGTTGGTGATGGATAGGGAGGCCTGGCATGCTGTGATTCATGGGGTCGCGGAGAGTCGGACACAACTGAGCGACTGAACTGAACTGAAATGAACTGAAAGTACATGTGTATGTTAATTGCTCAGTCATGTCTAGCTCTTTGCAACCCCATGGACTGTAGCCTGCCAGGCTTCTCTATCCATGGAATTGTCCAGACAAAAATACTGGAGTGGGTTGCCATTTCCTTCTCCAATGATCTCCTTGTCCCAGGGATCGAACCTGGGTCTTCTGCATAGCAGGCAGGTTCTTTACCATCTGAAAGTACACAGTGTTAGGCAAGTATTAATGACACAAAGTAATGATGCCTAAGTTTGCCTGTGTCCCAATTTTTTTCACTTCTAGTGATACGATATAGCACAAAAAGCATGGATTTTGAGCCTTTTAGAACAGGGTTCAAACCCTGCTTCATGATTTATTAACTGGGAAACATTAGTAAGTTATTTCATCTCTTGGGTTTTAGATTTTCTTTTCTGTAAAATAGGGTTAGTAACATCTGCTTAGTAGGATAATTGTAAAGGCTAACAAGGATAATGCATGTGAAGTCCTTGCCAAATAACAGGCAGCAGTGTTCATTCTCATTCAGTGGCTTCTGGGCCCCTGATCCAAGTACACGGTGCTCCTGATTCATGTGGTGTCCTGGCTCCAGAAAAGTCCATGCTCACATTTCCAAATTCATACTCCTCCTTTCCCAAGGAATTTACAGCTTTACAATTCCAAAAGAATTCTCTGTTAATGGCAATGGCAGGAATAAAAGGTTAATTCAGAGAATAACCAGATTCTAACCTAGACTAGGAGCAAGGTCTGGCTTCACCACGAACAGACAGACAGGCAGGCACAGAAAAAAGGCACCACATTCTACAATCACCACATCCTGCTTTTACACAGCTTTCTCCACTGTCTTCACATCATAGTCTTACGCATAAGTGAAAGTGAAAAGTGAAGTATCAGTTGCTTAGTCGTGTCTGACTCTTTCGGACCCCATGGACTGTAACCCACCAGGCTCCTCTGTCCGTGGAATTCTCCAGGAAAAAAATATGGATAGTGCTGTCATTTCCTTCTCCAGGGGGTCTTTCTGACCCAGGGATCAAATCAAGGTCTCCTGCATTGCAGGTAGATTCTTTACCATCTGAGTCACCAAGAAGCCTTATACATAAAGCTACCTCAAAAACATTGTCAGGCTTTTTCCAAAAGTTTACAGAGAAAACATTCCTCTTCCATGGAAAATTGTTGCTATACTTTAAAAATATAGAATCTGACCTGCCAATATTGGCTAAATCTTATTGCAGACTGACACTGTGTGTATATAATCAAATATTTGACCCGAACTAAGACTTTGTGCATATAGTTTAGATCACTTAGAGAATTTTAAGATAAATGAACATCACAGTGGTTTAAAAAAGTCAGAAAGATAATAAATACAGTGTTTGCATACAGAAATACTTCAAAAAGAAAGCTAAGGTTTTGAAATGTAATTTTTTCCTCTAAACTGGGTTAATATTTAATATCTTAATTTGCTTGTCATTGGCTAAACACCCATGTGATTGTGTGTCTGTGTATGCGTGTAACCTCTAATTAAAAGCAGGCCTTTAGTCTGTATAAGAGTTCTAAACAAAATTAATCATCATGGAAGATGATGAAACAAAGAATTTTAGGCTTCTTTCAAAATATATCAATTCTCCTTATAATCTTGAATTTCTCATTTCCATAGCATGTATTCATTCATTAATTCAATAAATATTGTGCACTTACTACCTCAGAAACTTAAACAGTTCTCATGATGTTTACACCTTATAAGGAGGGAGAGTTTTTTTTAAAAGATGGCTAATATGATGTCAAGTAGAAAAATGTGTTAGGAAAAAAAACAAACTATGTAAGGTAAGGCTATAAAGAGATGATGGAAGGTCTATTTTAGATAGGGTAATAAGGGGAGATCTTCCTGAGGAGGTGGCATCTAACCAGACTTCAGACAAGTGAAAGAGTTCAGTTGATTGTTTGGAGGAAGCCATTACAATATGCAGGCCAAGAAGCAACAGTTAGAACCAGACAAAAAACAACAGACTGGTTCAAAATTGGGAAAGGTGTATGTCAAAGCTGTATAATGTCACCCCGATTATTTAACTTATTTACAGAGTATATCATGTGAAATGCCAGGCTGGATGAATCACAAACTGGAATCAAGGTTTCCAGGAGAAATATCAACAACCTCAGATATGCAGATGATACATATGGCAGAAAGGGAAGAGGAACTAAAGAGCCTTTGAGGAGGGTGAAAGAAGAGGGTGAAAAAACCGGCTTAAAACTCAATGTTCAAAAATCTAAGTCCATGGCTTCCATCCATCACTTAATGGCAAATAGATAGGGAAAAAATGGAAGCAGTGACAGATTTTATTTTCTTGGGCTCCAAAAACACTATGGACGGTGACTGCAGCCATGAAATGAAAAGATGCTTACTCCTTGAAAGGAAAGCTATGATAAACCTAGACAGCATATTAAAGAGCAGAGCCATCACTTTGCTGACAAAGGTCCATCTAGTCAAAGGTATAGTTTTTCCAGTAGTCACATATGGATGTGAGAGTTGGACCACAAAGAAGGCTGAGCACCAAAGAACAGCATAGATTCTTTGGTGGTGGTGAAGGAGATGATTCTTGAGAGTCGCTTGAACTGCAAGGAAATCAAATCAGTCAATCCTAGAGGAAATCAGTCCTGAATATTCATTGGAAGGACTGAGGCTGAAGCTGAAAACTCCAATACTTTGGCCACCTGATGCAAAGAGCTGACTTATTTGAAAAGACCCTGCTGCTGGTAAAGATTGAGGTCAGAAGGAGAAGGGGATGACAGGATGAGATGGTTATGTGGCATCACTGACTGAATGGACATGAGTTTGAGCAAACTCAAGAAGATAGTGAAGGACAGGGAAGCCTGGAGTACTGCCATCCAAGGGGTCGCAAAGAGTCGGACACTACTTAGCAACTGAATGGCAACAAATCATCCTCAGAGGTAACTGAAGTCCTGAAGCTGGAGCATGGTGCTGAGAATCATTCAGGAGCTGTCATTGTGAAGGATATCCTAGCTATCAGCCCCTCCTAGACTCTAGAGGTAAGGAGTCCTCAGCTCTTTCAGAAGGAGTCACCATGGCTTTTGATGAAGAGACCCATACTCCTGGAGGCACAGAGGTATATGTAAAGGAGGGAAGGTAAAAGGTCATCCTGTGGACAGTGGATACTAGAAGGAGGGGACATACACATTAGGAAGCTTTTTAACTGAGGCCAAATTTTATTAAACTTAAAATTTTTACTGGAAGGCAGTCCTGAACATACAAATTATTATTTAGCTTTTTAATATATTTCCTAGTATAGACATCTTTTCATTCCCAATATATCTCTAGGAATTAAAAAAGCCCCTAACTTACTATTCAAGGTTTTAAGTGAAAAAGATTAAAATACCATAAATGTATAAGCTGGAGAGAGTACTATGCCAATTTTTGCATGGAATTTATTTGCAAAAAGCAAATGTCAACTGTAAGATCTCAAAATGGAATATAAGATGATACTACTGTATTTAATTCATAATGGCATTTAAGAATGCTACAATGAGACACATTACAAAATTGCAAATGATTTCAGGTTCTGTACATATGGATGGATCTTTCTAAGGTGTGTAAGTGCTGAGAGTCAATAGGTTAAAACAAATATACTCTACATGACATTAATTCAAGTTAAAAGTTTTAAAACGAAAAGTGCTCTTCCACTAAATGTAATGTTGTTCCCTAACAAACTGCCAAATCATGCCCTTGTCAGGAAAAATAAGCAGAATAACAAAAGATGTGCCCCCAAGCGCCTGAGAGGCAAAGTGTAGCATATTAACTAAATCACATCTTTCAAACTGCACTGTTCCTCCCTCCTGCTAGGCAGAATATGTGAGCAGGATCACTCCACGCAGTTTCTGTAGTCTCACAACTCAGCAAAGGCACGATGCTACAACAGGAGGGCTCAGCAGCCTGCACACATGCATAACAAGAGGTCATGCCATCTCTGCTCCTCTGAAGATACCAGAGATGCCTTCTAAACCTTACAAGATACAACCTGATCTAAGGCCCTGAACTCCTGAGAGTGAGAATTGACAGGATTAAAAAAGAGTACAGTGCTAAGACAAGAAGCTCACTCTAATATCAATCATTCAAAAGCACTGTCCTTACATCAAATGCTCCTGGAGTACATTTCTTCCATTGCCATCATAGGATAGTTCCCTTACTATTTGGTCTCCTTTTTGATTCAAGCTACAAAAATACACCTTCCCTAAAGACCCACTACTTCCCCTCCAGCGTGGCAAGACCTCTTCCCCTCGCCCACTAGAAGGCAGATAAAAATGATATCAAAACTGATGCCTGATCTTATTACAGGCATGTGTCCAATGGAAGTTTCAAACTGCAGAGAGTTTCTCTAAGGAGGAGAGAAAGGAGTTGATTAATATTCATATTTAAGAAAGAAGCCCAGGAAGGACCATTCTGGGGTTTATTTCCAGTAGTGACAAAGTCTTTAGAATGACTCTAGTCCCCTCTAACAGGTCTACAGGAAAATTTGCTTTTCTGGTGGCTGAGATCAGCATAAACATGACCTTCCCTTGAGCCCCAAGCATAGAGAAACAGCTATGAAACCTAGTGAGGAGGAAGGCAGGCATGGGTAATGCGGAAGAATTTATGTTAAGTCAGAACACCTATACTCTGGTTCGTGCTGTGCTTAGTGCTTAGTTACTCAGTCATGTCTGACTCTTTGAGACCCCACAGATTGTAGCCTGCCAGGCTCCTCTGTCCATAGGGATTCTCCAGGCAAGAATACTGGAATGGGTCACCATGCCCTCCTCTAGATGATCTTCCCAACCCAGGGATTGAACCCAGCTGTCCCGTATTGCAGGCGGATTCTTTACCAACTGAGCCACCAGGGAAGCCCAAGAATACTGGAGTGGGTAGCCTACCCCTTCTTTAGGGGATCTTCCCAACCAGGGACTGAACCAGGGTCCCCTGCATTGCAGGCGGATTCTTTACCAGCTGAGTTACCAGGGAAGCCCCACTCTGGTCCTACTATTAATCAACTATCTTCATTTGCCTCAATTATTTAATATCTATGAGTCTCATTTACATTACCTGTAAGGCTAGGATGATAATGCCCAGTTTACAAAGGTGTTATATTGTTATTATTTCCACTCAACATTTAGTGTCTCTGTTTTAGGTATAAGAATTTAAAAAAAAAACAGGGACCTAGCACTGTAAAGCTTGTACTGTAGCCATAGCAAACATGGAAACAGACAATTGAGGAGCAAGATAATATGTCACTTTGATAGATTCTGACAACTGAGTCCAGCTGGACACCATCCTTTATTATCCTATTTAAAAAAAAAAATCACCACCCGCATGACTACTCAACCAGAACTCATGAAGAAAAGAGAGCTGATAAAAATTCTGAGTTTGTTGAGATGAAATCTGAAGTGATGAAGTTTATTCAGAATTCGTTTAGATAATTTTTTCTGTAATCAAACAAAATGGATTTAAAAGGGAAATTAAGTGGAGTCTTAAGATTCCCAGGAGTCAATTGTGAGGCAGGGAGTCCTGTGCGAGTGAATTACTGGGGAAATATTCCTAACAGAAACCAATGAGGGAAAAGGGGAAGCAGAGGATAGAGGAGAAAGAAGTCAAGTAACAGTTTAGACAAAGTCCCACAGAAATGGCTACAGCCTACACCTCGGGGTAGAGAGTCCTCTTGTCCCTTGACTGGGACTCGCTCACCATCCAATCACTGCCTAATAGCTGCCCTGGAGAGAAGTAATTCCTAGGTACCTCCAGCTCTCTGAGCTTTTCTGGGAGAAGCAGTCCCAGCAGTCTGAAGGTAGTCCTCTGCCGAAGAATTGCAGGTGCAGGCTGAGGAAACTGAAGGCACATTGATGTGTGGGGAAGACCAAACAGAAGTGATAAGGGATATGAGGGTCTCCGGGAGGAACACTGACAGGGTCAACAGAAGTGGATTACAGAAATGCCAAGTTATACTTTTCACACCTGACAATATGGTCTGAAGTAATGCAGTAGTTGTAACTGCAAAGGGACTTCCCAGGTAGCGCTAGTGGTAAAGAATCCACCTGCCAATGCAGGAGACATAAGAAATTCAGATTCAATCCCTGGGTTGGGAAGATCCCCTGCAGGAGGACATGGCAACTCATTCCAGTATTCTTGCCTGGAGAATCCCATGGACAGAGGAGCCTGGGCTACAGTCCATGGGGTTGTAAAGAGTCGAACACAACTGAAGTGACTTTGCATGAATACACATATAACTGCAATAGATAAATATTATAGTAGAGGTATGATTAGAGGATGACCCTGGAAGTTCCAAGTGATCAATTCTGTCTGAGAAGAATGGAAAGATTTTTAACAGACTGCATGATATTTGTGAGAAGTTGTTGGATTTATAGGAGTTTCCTGAAAGGTGACTGAGTCTGGGGGTCAAGGTTTCATATTGTGGGATAGTTGCTCCACGTGGGGAAAAATGTCAGAAGTAAAATCATATCTAAAAATTAATAAGAATCAAGTCATAAAATCTAAATGAAATTTTGTAAAGAAAAGATTGGATCTTAGACAACTATAAGAAGTGTTGGTAGCCAGGAGCCAGATGAAAATCAGATACAAGAGTCCTAGCCTAGCAGGGCTGTTGTGAGTAACATTATGGGTAAGTGGTTACAGAAACTTGGTAAGAGCATCTGGAGGTCATGCCAGGGTCAGCTCTTGATGGATATGAAAAGAGCAAATGGCATTAGAGAAAGGGGAAAAGCTTGTGCAAAGTCATAAAGGCCAGAAGTTGCTGTGACTTGAATTTAGAGGATGTGGCTGGAGAGAGATGAGGCTGGAGAGATCATATCCAGCTAACGTGTCAAAGATCCAAAAGCCATTCTGAAAAAATTTTCACTTTATCCAGTGACCAATTGATTTCTTTTTCCATTTTAGAAAGATTATTATATATAGGATAGATGGTTAGATGGCATCACCAATGTGATAGACATGAGTTTGAGTAAGCTCCGGGAGTTGGTGAAAGACAGGGAAGCCTGGCATGCTGCAGTCCATGGGGTCGCAAAGAGTTAGACACGACTGAGTGACTGAACTGAACTGATTATATAGAGGATAAATTAGAGTGAACACAGAGATAAACAAATTTGAAAGTTGTTGCAAAAGTCTAGGTGAGAGATAATATATCTTGTAATTAATATCATCCCCAAAGAGATTTTGTAAATCAGGGAAGGAGCCCAAAGAAAAACATGCCAGGTGTTTCTTAAAATATTTTGATCTCTTTGCATTCTATTTGTGCATTGCTAACTGCTAAGGGAGAAAGCAGAAAAGCTCATCTTTTTTTAAGAATCTGAAAAAGGCTTGACCCTAAAAGTATCTTTTTCCTGAAGGAGAACATTACTAAGACAAACTAGGAACTTGGTTCTTTCTTAGCAAATAGAAAGCAGCTCAAGAACAGGCTCAGGCTGGGGATATTAGAGGAATAACAGTATTGAAATAATTAAAACATCTCAAGCTGCAAAGAATGCTAGCATGAGCTAATTGTACAATATTCAATAGATAACTTTTAGCAACTGCAAATTATTAGTGAGTTTTAAGACAGTATAAAATTAACACCCACCTACAGTTGCTAAACTAAAGCAATAATAGTAAGATTAGACATTGGGGCAAGAGTAGAGCACTCTGTAAGGCTAAAATCAAGAGAACTTGGTGCTAGATTGTACATGTGAAATGAGGGAGGCTGTAGAGTCCACCAATAGGTGTAGATATTGGAACTGAAGAACAATTTGGGGAAATTGAGGCAAATGCAAAGTTCAAGGTTGTTCAAAGTTCAAGCTCAAATGCAAAGTTCAGCTTTCAAGTTGGAGGTGCCTAGTTGGTGGTTGAAATATGCATTCAACTTGGGGGAAAGGTGTCTCTTGAGGTACAGATGTAACATCCACCTCTATTTAGATTATATAATAGATGAGCTCTGGGAATGAGTGAAAGAGAGTTCCAAGGGATAACACCATTACAAGAATAGAATGCTGGGAAACTTCAGGGAACTATCCCATTGAAAGAGGAAGATCTAATAAAGGATATTAAAAAGTGTCCAGAAAGATAGGAAATGAGTAGTATGCTAGCCAAAAGAGGAAAAAATGCCCAGAATGAAAATCCAACCATGACTACCTAGGCCTGATGATGGCTCCACTGCTAACTCACTGTGTGAAGAGCAAGTAACTTAATCTCTTTGTACCTCAGTTTCCTTGTCCATCAAGGGGATAAAAGCATCTAGTTTATAAAGCTGATGTGAGGACTAAATGATTTAATATAAGAAAAGTGCTTAGAGCAGGGTCAAGGACAAAACAAATGCTATATAAGTGTTAATAAAAAGAACAAAGTGCTACAGAGAAACCACTTTGGATAGTTGATGAATGCCTGAAGAGAGTTAACTGGATTCGATTATTGGAAAGCCAGTTATTGGTAGAAAGTGCTGTTTAAGAAAATGCAATATGTGGTGACCATCATTTTAACAATATTTTCCTACTTGCTCAGAGTTTGTGAACACAAAAGAGAAAATGATGGCAATGGCTTTATAAAGAAAAAACTAAAAATACCGAAGACTAGATGAAGGGTGAATTTAGTACAGTAAACTAAAGTATGGAATTAACACCCTCACGAATGAAAAAGACACATGGAGTTTTATTATTAACAATATTAGGTGCATGAAATCTTACTGGAGTTATTTTAGAAACCCAGATGATCAGATAGATGTATGCTGTGTGGGAATAATAAGTGACAGAAATTGAAGTGGGGATAAGCCATCTTGAAGTACACATATTTCTTTCTGATTAGACACAATAAAAAATACAGCTCCGAAGAATACAAATATTTATTTATGAGCACTAGTATAAGTATCATATTGTACAATTTTATGCCCAGGAATTATTCAGTTCACTTCAGTTCAGCTGCTCCGCCATGTCCAACTCTTTGCAACCCCATGGACTGTAGCACTCCAGGTCTCCCTGTCCATCACCAACTCCCAGAGTTTACTCAAACTCATCTCCATTGACTAAGTGAAGCCGTCCAACAATCTTATCCTCTGTCATCCCCTTATCCTCCCACTTTCAATCTTTTGCAGCAACAGGGTCTTTTCAAATAAGTCAGTTATTCGCATCAGGTGGCAAATCTATTGGAGTTTCAGCTTCAGCATCAGTCCTTCCAATGAATATTCAGGACTGATTTCCTTTAGGATGGACTGGTTGGATCTCCTTGCCATCCAAGGGACTCTCAAGAGACTTCTCCAACACCACAGTTCAAAAGCATCAATTCTTCTGCACTCAGCTTTCTTTATAGTCCAACATTCACATCCTTACATGACTACTGGAAAAACCATAGCTTTGACTAGACAGACCTTTGTAGGCAAAGTAATGTCTCTGCTTTTTAATATACTGTCTAGGTTGGTCATAACTTTTCTTCCAAGTAGAAAGTGTCTTTTAATTTCATGGCTGCAGTGATTTTGGAGCCCCCAAAATTGTCTGTCACTGTTTCCATTGCTTCCCCTTCTATTTGCCATGAACTGAATGGAACTGAACTGAACTGAACTGAATGGGACCAGATGCCATGATCGTAGTTTTCTGAATGTTGAGTTTTAAGTCAACTTTTTCACTCTTATCTTTCAATTTCATCAAGAAGCTGTTTAGTTCCTCTTTGCTTTCTGCCATAAGCGTGGTGTCATCTGCATATCTGAGGTTATTGATATTTCTCCTGGCAATCTTGATTCCAACTTGTGCTTCATCCAGCCCAGTGTTTCTCATGATGTACTCTGCATTTGAGTTAAATAATCAGTGTGTCAATATACAGCCTTAAGGTACTCCTTTCCCGATTTGGAACCAGTCTGTTGTTCCATGTCCAGTTCTACTGTTGCTTCCTGACCTGCATGCAGATTTCTCAGGAGGGAGGTCAGGTGGTCCGGTATTCCCATCTCTTTAAAAATTTTCCACAGTTTCTTGTGATCCACACAGTCAAAGGCTTTGGCATAGTCAATAAAGCAGAAGCAGATATTTTTCTGGAACCCTCTTGGTTTTTCGATGGTCCAGTGGATGTTGGCAATTTGATCTCTGGTTCCTCTGCCTTCTCTAAATCCAGCTTGAACATCTGGAAGTTCATGGTTTACATACTGTTGAGACCTGGCTTGGAGAATTTTGAGCATTTTTTTACTAGCATGTGAGATGAGTGCAATTGTGTGGTAGTTTGAGCATTCTTTGGCATTGCCTTTCTTTGGGATTGGAATGAAAACTGATTTTTTCCAGTCCTGTGGCCACTGCTGAGTTTTCCAAATTTTATGGCATATTGAGTGCAGCACTTTCACAGCATCATCTTTTAGGATTTAAAATAGCTCAACTGCAATTCCATCACCACCACTAGCTTTGTTCGTAGTGATGCTTCCTAATGCCCACTTGACTTCAGATTCCAGAATGTCTGTCTCTAGCTGAGTGATCACACCATTGTGATTATCTGGGTTGTGAAGATCTTTTTTGTATAACTCTTCTGTGTATTCTTGCCACCTCTTCTTAATATCTTCTGCTTCTGTTAGATCCCTACCATTTCTGTCCTTTATTGTGACCATCTTTGCATGAAATGTTCCCTTGGTATCTCTAATTTTCTTGAAGAGATCTCTACTCTTTCCCATTCCATTGTTTTCCTCTATTTCTTTGCATTGATCACTGAGGAAGGCTTTCTCATCTCTCCTTGCTGGGAATTATTGCTGTCTTTTATATGGGCATTGCAGGTGGCTCAGTGGTCAATACTTTATAATTATTGAGTGTTTATTACATGCCAGACAGTACTAAGTACATTACATGTATTCATCCA
The DNA here is from genome assembly GCF_049115385.1 of Moschus berezovskii. Classification (NCBI taxonomy): domain Eukaryota; kingdom Metazoa; phylum Chordata; class Mammalia; order Artiodactyla; family Moschidae; genus Moschus; species Moschus berezovskii. The sequence continues at coordinate 47,552,776 of NC_142463.1, read as the reverse complement.
TTTAAACTTCACAGAAATCCAATGAGGTTGTTATTAAAACTTCCATTTCACATGCACGAGAGCATGATACAGAGAAATCAAGCAACTTTCTTCCAGTTACACATCCAATAAGTGGCACAGCAGAGACTGAATTTAAGCAGGCTGGCTACAGAGCTCATGCTGTTAATCACTTCTCAAATAAGAAGTAAATAAATAATATGGAAAGGAAAAGCCTATGCTTCCTTTTGGAAAACTGTAACATTTTACTCTGGATTGAGTTGTATTCCCCGCAATCACATGTTGTTGTTCAGTTGCTAAGTCGTGTCTGATCCTTTGTGACTGCATGAACTGCAGCACGCCAAGATTTGCTGTCTTTCACTACCTCTCTGAGTTTGCTCAAACCCATGTCCATTGAGTCAGAGATGCTTTCTAAATATCTCATCCTCTGTCGCCCCTTCTCCTCTTGCCCTCAATCTTTCCCAGCATCAGGGTCTCTTCTAATGAGTCAGTCCTTTGCATCAGGTGGCCAAAGTATTGGAGTTTCAGCTTCAGCATCCGTCCTACCAATGGATATTCAGGGTTGATTTCCTTTGGGATTGCCTGGTTTGATCTCCTCGCTGTCCAAGGGACTCTCAAGAGTCTTCTCCAGCACCAGTTTGAAAGCACCTAATTCTTAGATGCTCAGCCTTGGTCCCTCTCTCATATCCATGCATGACTACTGGAAAAACCATAGCTTTTACTATATGGACCTTTGTCATAAAAATGATGTCTCTGCTTTTTTAAAAAATACGCTGTCTAGGTTGTGACAGTTTTTCTTCCAAGGAGCAAGTGTTCTTTAGTTTCATGGCTGCAGTCATCATCTGCAATGATTTTGGAATCCAATAAAATAAAATCTCTCACTGCTTCCACTTTTTCCCCATCTATTTGCCACGAACTGATGGGGCCAGATGCTACGATCTTAGATTTTTGAATGTTGAGTTTCAAGCCAGTTTTTTACTCTCCTCTTTCACCTTCATCAAAGGCTCTTTAGTTCCTCTTGACTTTCTGCCATTAAAGTGGTATCATCTGCATATCTGAGGTTGATATTTCTCCTGGCAATCTTGATTCCAGCCTGTGATTCACCCAGCCCAGCATTTCACATGATGTACTCTCCATGGGGTTGCAAAGAGTTGACTACAACTGAGCGACTAAGCCACAGCACAGCACACTGTATACAAGTTAAATAAGCAGGGTGACAATACACAGCCTAAACGTACTTCTTTCTCAACTTTGAATCAGTCCATTGTTTCATGTACAGTTCTAACTGTTGCTTCTTGTCCAGCACACAGGTTTCTCAGGAGGTAGGTAAAGTGGTCTGGTATTCCCATCTCTTTAAGAATTTTTCATAGCTTGTTGTGATCCACACAGTCGAAGGCTTTAGCGTAGTCAATAAAGCAGAAGTTGTTTGTTTGTTTGTTTTTAAATTATCTTGCTTTTTCTATAATCCAGTGGATGTCGGCAATTTGATCTCTGGTTCCTTTGCCTTTTCTAAATCCAGCTTCTACATCTTGATACCTTAAACCCAGTACCTCAGAATCTGACTATATTTTGAGATAGGGACTTCAAAGAGGTCATTAAATTATATGAGGTCTTGGACCCTAATTCAATCTGAGTAGTATCTTTGTAAGAAGAGGAAATCTAAAGACCACGAGAGGACACAGTAGGTAGGCAGCCATCTGCAAGTCAAGGAAAGAGGCCTCAGAAGAAAACCAACCCTGCTGACACTCTTGATCTTGGACCTCTAGTCTCCAGAATTGTGCAAAAATTAGTTTACACTATTTAAGCCATCCACTCTGTGGTATTTTGTTATGGCAGCCCTAGCAAACTAAATCACATTCTAAGGTGCGTTTTAGTTATCAGAGGTGTGCTATTAAAATACATGTTCAGGCATTATTTCCTCTAAGAAGTTCCCCTTGGCTTAGCTGAATCTTGTTTCCACACTTAGCTGTTTTTATGGTGTCCTGTTTACATAAATGTATTCCCCACTGAGCTGGATCCAGGCCCGAACTCTTTATTCATCATCTTTATATCCCTGCAAGGCACACAGGTCCCTAGCTTTGTTTACTTTTCCTTATTTGTGTCTAATATTGCTATCCTTCCTGTAGATTTATTTTTAAGACCAATTCTTTCCTGTTCTCTATTCCTACAGCTGCCATCCAAATCCCTTCATCCAGAGATTATCTCTGACTCACATATATACAGTCCAAGAATTTTATCTTCCCTAAATAAATGGTAAAGACCCTTGCAAAACAGAAATTTTTCAGACAATGCTTAACAAAGATACTACGAAAAAATTGGTATTCCCTCCCCCTTTTTCAAAATTTTTACTTGACTTTATTGATCTACTTTATTTTTGGCTGCACTGGGATTTTCTATAATTGCAGAGATCAGGGACTACTCTTCACTGGGGTGCACAGGCTTCTCATTGCAGCGGCTTCTTCTATTGCACAGCACAGGCTCTAGGCACACAGGCTTCCGTAGTTGTGGCTCATGGTGCTCTGCAGCATGTGGAATCTTCCTAGAGCAGGGATGGAACCCATGTCCCCTGCATTGGCACACGGATTCTCATCCATTGTACTAACAAGGAAGTCCCCTGGTACTCCACTTTAAAATACCATGGGTCAGGTTTCTGAGACTCCAGGAATTCTGCAAAAAAGCTATAGGATCACGTCCTAATTAAGTTCTAGGTAAAGAGGACACGATGTGCTTGTGTTTTGCTGGGAGCAGTTGATCAGGATTCTTAGAAACTTCTCTTTTTAGATACATAAACTCAGCTCTGGCTCCCTGAAAGCTCATTCTACTCTCTCACAAAGCTTCTGAAACTTCTTTAAAATTAAATTCATTACCTCGTCATGCTTTTTGAGGTGAGTGGGAATGATCAAGCCCTCAGTAAATCTTAATAATAGCCTATTTGATCAGACTTGGCTTACAAAGAAACACATTATGAGGACAGCTTCATAGTAAATATGATTCTAAAGAATGAAGAAAGGGGGCATTAAAAAAGAGAAATTCATTGAAAGACAAGCCATTTCAATTCATGACATTTTTAAAGATACACTGCCATGATGGAGATGGCAGAAACTTATAATTGGCCTAAATCAAGGGAGTTTACATAATAAACACTGTATTTATAGTACAATGTGGCTAAATGGTAAAGAATCTGCCTGCAAAGCAGGAGACTCAGGAAATGCAGGTTTGATTCCTGGGTTGGGAAGGTCCCCTGGGGAAGGAAATGGCAACCCACTCCAGTAGTCTTGTCTGGAGAATCCCATGGACAGAGGAGCCTGGTAGACTACAGTTCATAGGGTCACAAAGAGTTGGAAACGACTGAGCATGAGCATGAGCATGATCATTGTGATTTATTAGCTATCTAGGTGCTACAAAGCAACATTAGTTTGCCTGTTTTCCTTTTGAAGATTTCACTGTATGAATAACTTCGTATATTTTAATTATAAGAAAATATCAGTTTTGAAACCTATGTGAATTTTGTTCAATTACTGTAAGGCTATACATTGTAAAACTCAGTATGTTTTAAGAATGCTCCTACTTCCATATCTTATGAAATTAAATATATGCATGTATATTATTTTACAGTGTGTTTGTCATACTCTGAAAATGCTATAATACTGCAAAGTTGGCCAAGCAGAAAAGTAATTCTGGTATGAACTAGAGATATGATATTAGCACATAGGGTAGACTTCCACCAACTAAGAAGAAAATGATGTCAGTACCTTATTGATGGCAGAGCAAAATGATGGCAGACCATATCTGGTGCACAGCGCATGGGCTTGCCTGAGAATCAAAACTTGCGCTGTATCTCAGCCAGGCTATTGGTTCACAGTGACCTTGAGCAAGTCAGTTAGCCTCAGTCCCAAGTTCCTCACCTGTAGCACTGAGATAAGGATATTCTCAAATCATAGGAATGTGTAAGAATTAATGGCTTGTTATGATGGGAATTAGTAGAATAAGGAATTGGACAGAAAGAAGCCAGCAATGAACCTCCCCCCAAAGTTTGCCTGTCTTCTGATATAATCTTTCAGGAGAAACTAATTTTAAGGATTACAGTGGAGTCTAATCAATATACATGCCATAGAAACTCTAATACTACAAGAAACCTAAGGCCATTAGAATTACTTAGAGACTGAGCAAAGTTAAGTTGAATAAACCTACTATTGCAAGGGACAAAATAACTTTACAAGTCTTAATAGCTTTCAGAAGGGAAGGTCAGAAGAGAAGATAGAGAAAGAGATATATAGATGCATAATTTTGGGGTCTAGGTTCTCACAGAGAAGACTCACAAAGTGAGAAACTGATTATGATTGGGCAACCTAATTAATAAGAATACATGATTGATAGACACAGAAAGACAAGAGTTCTGAAGCAAGTCTTCCTAAGTAGGCTCTTGCATAAGCAAGCCCTTTGCCCAGGTGAGACAACAATTTTTTCTGATGAAGTTAGAAATTTCCTGAACCAAACAGAAAAGTTACTTACTAGTTTATGAGCCATATAATCCTATTTAAGAACTTTGGCCACCTGATGCAAAGAACTGGCTCCTTGGAAAAGACCCTAATGCGGGGAAATATTGAAGGCAGGAGGAGAAGGGGACAACAGAGGATGAGATGGTTGGATGGCATCACTGACTCGATGGACATGAGTTTGAGCAAGCTCTGGGAGTTGGTGATGGACAGGGAAGCCTGGCATGCTACAGTTCATGGTGTCTCAAAGAGTCAGACACGACTGAGTGACTGAACTGAATTGAGAACTAATAGATAAGTGAAGACAGGCATTCTCAAGTCTTGGTCTTGATGGTTAAGCTGTGTGGTTACAGAGAGCAGTAATTGCCACAGAAATTGGCACTAAAAAGTGGGAGTGCTACATGTGGAGGTGGCTTTGGAACTGCATAAAGGGCAGAGGCTGGATGAATTTTGAGGTATATACTACAAAAACCCTACACTGCATGAATGGATCATTAATAGTGATTATTGTGCAAACTCAGAAAGAAAAGAGGAGAACTATAGAGAAAGCCTTAATCTTAGTGAGTACCTAAGTCACCATGAACAAAATGTTCATAGAAATGTGAACGGTAAAGGCCACTTTGAAGTCAAAGAGAAATGAGGTGTATGTTGTTGGACCACGGAGGTAAGGTGATCCGTGTTATAAAGTATCAAAAGAACTTGGCTGAATTGTGTTCAGGTTCTAGGGTTTTGTGGAAGGTACAACTTGAGCGATAAAATTGGATATTTAACTGAAAAAATTTCTAAACAAAGTGTTGAAGATGTGGCTTTGTTCCTTCTGACTGATTACAGTGAAATGTGAAAAGAGAAATGATTTGGAGATGAATTTATAACCAAAAAGGAATTAGAAATTAAATATTTGGAAAATTCTCAGCCTTTTTCTATTGCAAAAAATGAGAAACCATGTTGGGAAGAGAATATTAGGTGTGTGGCTAAGTAACCATAGCTATTTTAATAAGGCAATTAGTACTGGTGTGAACCACAAACTTAATAAGACACCCCAGTTGGAAAACCACCAATCTGAACTGAAGGCGAATGAGACAAGAAGGAATAAAGGAAGGCATTGGACTTAGTTTTGTAGGGCAAGACCATGGCGCTATTCTGCTGTGAACATGAACTATTCTTAAAGATAAGGGACAAATGACCCTGAAGGTGATTCGGATATCATCAAGGCTGCCTCCTTGGTTTCAAAAGAAAGAACCATCACCCTCCTTTTAACAGGGCAGAAAGCTCCCTGACTGGCCAAGCTGTGGGGGTAGGATCCTTTCTCTTCCCTCCCTGCACAATGGGTCTAGGAGATGAGACATGGAGCCCTGGAGGGCAGTGCACTGAGCCAAAGAGGATTGTTCTCAAGCCCTAAGATCTTGTGGAATTCATCTTACAGTCTGGATTATTTGGGGCCAGTTATCCCTTTTGAAAGTCACTCCCATCCATGTAAGAAAAAAAGGTGAACAAATTAAAAATCAACAACTTTTCTTGGATGTTTTATAAACAAACTGAGGTCTCAGAGCAAGCCACCACTGTGAAACTGAGGAAAGTTGAAAACCTACAGTTATGTGGATTTTTTCCCACACTGTCCAGAACACAAATGACTAATATCAGAAATGAAATGAGGCATGTAGTAGGATTAAAAAGATAATAATAGAATACCATGAACAACTCTATGCCCACAAATATGATAACTTAGATGAAATGGACTAATTCCTTGATGGACACAAACTATCAAAACTCAGATGAGAAGAATTAGATAATCTGAATAGATTGATCTATAGCCATTCAAGGAAACTGAGTGAGTAATTAATCCTTCCAAAAATGAAATTACGAGGACCAGATGGTTTCACTGGTGAATCTACAAAACATTTAATGAAAGGATAATGTCAATTCTCTTCAATCCCTTCAAAAAAAAACAGAATCAGATGGAATATCTCACCTAATTTTACAAATCCACCACTATATAGTAAAATCAAATAAGGACACTACAAGAGAGGAAAATTATAGATCAGTATCTTTCAGAGATGCAAAAATTCTAGGATATCCAACCCAACAATAAATTTTAAAAATTATAAATCATAGTCAAGTGAAATTTTTCCAAGTATGCAAAGGGTTGGGTCAACATTTGAAAACCAGTTTATATAACCCATTACATCAATAAGCTACAGAAGAAAGAAAAATATGATTATGTCAATTAATGCACAAAAAGTATTTGACATAATTCAACACAAATTCATTATGAAAATTCTCAGCATAATAGGAATAAAGGAGAATTTCCTCAACTTGATGAAGAATACCTGTAAAAAAGCAATAGCTAATACCACATTTAATGTTGAGAAACTAGATGTTTCCCTCACTAAGACTGGAATAAAGATAAGTATGCCCCTTCTTACCATCCATATCAACGTTGTTCTTGAAGACCCAGACAGTACAATAAGATGAGAAGAAGGAATAAAAGATGTACAGACTGGGAAAGAAGAAATAAAATTGTCTTTGTTCACAAATGACATAGTTGTCTATATAAAAACAAAATTACGAAGGATTAACAACAAGAAAAGCCTCCTGGAACTAATACATGGTGGTCATAGCAATGTTGCAGGATATAAGCTTAATACACAAAACCAATTGCTCTCCTACAGACCAGTAACAATTAGAATTTGAACTTAGAACACAATACATTTACAACACCTCCAAAAATGATAAATTTAAGTATAAATCCAACTATAAAACTAGAATGAAAGAAATTAAAGATCTACCTATTATATTTGAATTATTCTCCTCCATTAGGAAAGATGAATACAGTAATGGAAGGGGGAAATAACTATTTAGTTGAACATCTGTTATATGCCAGATATATAAAGCACTCTTTAGATTATTTTCACAATTATAAAAATCCTATGACATGGATATGACAATTACTGTCATATACAACAATATTCTCTGAGGCTCAGAGAATAGCTTCAGGGGATGGAAAAACCTTATGATAAAGCATCAAGCAGCTTTAACAATCATATTTCTGAAAAATATTTAATGATATAGTCATGTTATAACGCTAAGTAAAAAGAAATTCAAAGATTAGTACTCAAGTCTCTGTATCTAATATGAGACCAATTTATTAAAATCACAAATTCTTAAAATAAATGGGAGATATTGCTCTGTAAAACTGTGAAAAATACATCAAAACAACATGTGGATCAACTGGTATGTCAGACACTGCTGGTGAGAGTTTAGTCAATTGGTAAACTATTTTTAAAGATCTACTAAATTTATCCATATGTATATTCTAAAGCACCAGCAATCCCATTCTTAGGTATTCAATGTATACCCTACACATATACATTCTGTTCATCAAATATATACGAGACAGCAAAAGAGACACAGATGTATAGAACAGTCTTTTGGACTCTGTGGGAGAGGGCGAGGATGGGATGATTTGGGAGAACGGCATTGAAATATGTATATTATCATATGTGAAACGAATCGCTAGTCCAGGTTCGATGCATGATACAAGATGCTCGGGGCTGGTATACTGAGATGAACCAGAGGGATGGGATGGGGAGGGAGGTGGGAGGGGGGTTCAAAATGGGGAACACATGTACACCCGGGGCAGATTCATGTCAATGTATGGCAAAACCAATACAATAATGTAAAGTAATTAGCCTCCAATTAAAATAAATAAATTTTAAATTTTAAAAAAATTAAAAAAAAGAATGTTAATAGCAACCCTATCCTTAATAACTCAATTCTGGAAATAATTCAACAATAATATACAGTATAATGGATAAATAAATTATGACATTTCATACAATTTAAAACTATAAAATAATAGCAATGAGTGAACAACAGCTATGTGAAACATGGATAAATTTTGCAAAGATATTTTTGAGCTAAAGGAACTAGATATAATGTAAATAACTCCATACACATAAATTTCAAAAACAGACAATTTAAACTGTGGTGTTACTGAGTAGAGGGATTACCACTCAGGGGAGAGCAAGAGACATACTTTTGGAGTGCTAACTAATGTTCTATTTCATTAGCTCAATCATAGTTACATGGGTATATTCACTTTGTGGAAATTCACTGAGTTGCACAACCATGATTCTGCATTTTCTGCAATATTCAATTATTCAAGTAAAAGTTTACTAAAATATTAATTGCAGCTATATTACATAATGAGAAATGCATTTTTCATTTGTTTTTATGGCTTTCTGTACTTTCCAAATCATTTATGATAAATATTTTTTGAACAGCTTTATTGAAGCATAACTTACATGGATAAAATCAACTTAGTACACTTCAATGAAGTTTGGCAGACATATAAATATGTATAACCACCACCAAACTGAAGATACAGAACACCTTCATCTCCCCAAAAGGTCTCTAATATCTTTTTGAAATAAATCCCCTTACCATCCTAGCCTGATCACTGGTCTTCTTTCTATTGCTATTGTTTTGCCTTTTCTAAAAATTGCATATAAATGAGATCATACAGTATGAAATTTTTTGTGGCTGGCTTCTTTCACCTTATGTGATATTTTCAAGATGATTCCATGTTATTGTATGTATCAGCAGTTCTTTCTTCTACTGAGCAGGATTCCATTGTATGGACATAGCACAATTCATTTATCTATCCAGCAGCTAAAGGACGCTTAGATCGTTTTCTTTTTTGCTATTATGGAATAAAGTGACTAACAGCATTAGAATATATTTCTCTTTCTCTTGGATACCTAACTAGGAATAGAATTTCTCAGCTTTATAAGTATATGTTTAATTTTATAAGAAATTGCCAAACTGTTTTCCAAAACAGCTGTACCACTTTGTATTTCCACCAGCAACGTAAGAGAGCTCAAGCTGTTCCACCTCCTCACTAACACTTAGTATTACTGCCTATTTTCATTTTATGTGGTAGCATCTCATCATGACTTTAATTTGCATTATCCTTATGACTAGCGATGCCATTTGTATATATTTCAGTGAAGGTATCTGATCGAATATTTTGCTCATTTTTAATTGTCTTGTTTGTCTTATTGTTGAGATGTAATACTTCTTTATGTATTATGGATACGAGTCTTTTGTCAGATACATGTCATTTGTGTTTTCATCTTCTTAATGATGTCTTTCAATGAGCAAAAAGTTTTCATTTTGATAAAGTTCAATTTATCAATTTTTTAATGGTCTGTGCTGTTTGGGCAATGTTTGCATTATAGAGAAAAATATGTCTTTTAAAAAAGAGCTGACAATGACTGAAGGGTTAAAGAGACAGAATTGATTAATCTAACTTGGGGTGATTCAAATCCAAACATTAAAACTATTTGCTTGAACAAAGTGGACAGTTTGGAGAAAGAACGGTGTGAATACAAACAAGGTTGAACTACACTGCTCATAACGTTGTTAATTATAATGCTCACAGTCAAATACTAAAAAGGAATTTGATTTAAGGTACAGGGAAAAGATTATGGCATCTGGTCCCATCACTTCATAGCAAACAGATGGAGGAAACAGTGGAAACAGTGACAGATTTTATTTTCCTGGGCTTCAAAATCACTATAGACAGTGACTGCAGTCATGAAATTACATCAGTACACCTATGGCTGATTCATGTTGATGTCTGACAGAAAACAACAAAATTCTGTAAAGCAATTATCCTTCAATTAAAAAATAAATAAATTTTTAAAAAGTGCTTGCTCCTTGGAAGAAAAGCTATGATGAACCTGCTGCTGCTGCTGCTAAGTCACTTCAGTCGTGTCCGATTCTGTGTGACCCCATAGACGGAAACCCACCAGGCTCCCCCTTCCCTGGGATTCTCCAGGCAAGAACACTGGAATGGGTTGCCATTTCCTTCTCCAATGTGTGAAAGTGAAAAGTGAAAGTGAAGTCGCTCAGTCGTGTCCGACCCTCAGCGACCCTACGGGCTGCAGCCTAACAGGCTCCTCCATCCATGGGATTTTCTAGGCAAGAGTACTGCAGTGGCTAGAACCTAGACACATATTAAAAAGCAGAGACATCACTGTGCTAACAAAGGTCTGTATAGTCAAAGCTATTATGGTTTTTCCAGTAGTCATGTATGGATGTGAGAGCTGGACTATAAAGAAGCCTGAGCATTGAAGAATTGGTGCTATAGAACTGTGGTGCTAGAGAAGACTCTTGAGAGTCCCTTGGACAGCAAGAGGATCAAACCAGTCAGTCCTAAAGGAAATCAACCCTGAATATTCATTGGAAGGGAATGACTGACACTGAAGCTGAAACTCCAATATTTTGGCCACCTGATGCAAAGAGTTGACTTATTGGAAAAGACCCTGAGGCTGGGAAAGATTGAGGGCAGGAGCAGTAGAGGGTAACAGAGGATGAAATAGTTGGATGGCATCACCGACTCAATGGACATGAGTCTGAGCAGTCCGGGAGATAGTGAAGGACAGGGAAGCCTAGCATGCTGCAGTCCATGGGGTCACAAAGAGTTGGACATGACATAGCCACTGAAAAACTGCGGGAAAAAACGGACCAAATTTATAGTAGAAGTTACTATTTTAAGAGAGTTTAGTCTCAGTTTACAAAGATGAAAACAAATATGGTTATCTCTTTTCAAATACTCCTTCAAAACAGAGTGTAATTAAAGAGAGAACCAGCTCTTAATGAATTAAGAATAGTAAAGGGAGAAAAGATCATGGCATCTGGTCCCATCACTTCATGGGAAATAGATGGGGAAACAGTGGAAACAATGTCAGACTTTATTTTTGGGGGCTCCAAATCACCGTGGATACTGATTGCAGCCATGAAATTAAAAGACGCTTACTCCTTGGAAGGAAAGTTATGACCAACCTAGATAGTATATTAAAAAGCAGAGACATTACTTAGCCAACCAAGGTCCGTCTAGTCAAGGCCATGGTTTTTCCAGTGGTCATGTATGGATGTGAGAGTTGGACTGTGAAGAAAGCTGAGCGCCGCAGAATTGATGCTTTTGAACTGTGGTGCTGGAGAAGACTCTTGAGAGTCCCTTGTACTGCAAGGAGATCCAACCAGTCCATCCTAAAGGAGACCAATCTTGGGTGTCATTGGAAGGACTCATGCTGAGGCTGAAACTCCAATACTTTGGCCACCTCATGCGACGAGTTGACTCACTGGAAAAGACTCTGATGCTGGGAGGGATTGGGGGCAGGAGGAGAAGGGGACGACAGAGAATGAGATGGCTGGATGGCATCACCGACTCGATGGACATGAGTTTGAGTGAACTCCGGGAGTTGGTGATGGACAGGGAGGCCTGGCGTACTGTGTTTCATGGGGTCGCAAAGAGTCAGACACGACTGAGTGACTGAACTGAATTGAACTGAAAGGGAGAAAAATTCTTTTTCTTAAAGAAAACAGTAGGAAAAATAATACAAAAGAGAATCTGGGGAATGGTTTAGCTGAATCATTAAGCCATATTCTGGATAGGAACGATAGAAAAAGCCATGCTTTTAAAATGAAAACACATATTTAATTCTATTCAGTTCAGTTCAGTCACTCAGTCGTGTCTGACTCTTTGCGACCCCATGAAACACAGTACGCCAGGCCTCCCTGTCCATCACCAACTCCCGGAGTTCACTCAAACTCATGTCCATCGAGTCGGTGATGCCATCTAGCCATCTCATTCTCTGTCGTCCCCTTCTCCTCCCGCCCCCAATCCCTCCCAGCATCAGTCTTTTCCAGTGAGTCAACTCTTCGCATGAGGTGGCCAAAGTATTGCAGTTTCAGCCTTAGCATCAGTCCTTCCAATGAACACCCAGGATTGATCTCCTTTAGAATGGACTGGTTGGACCTCCTTGCAGTCCAAGGGACTCTCAAGAGTCTTCTCCAGCACCACAGTTCAAAAGCATCAATTCTTTGGCAATCAGCTTTCTTCACAGTCCAACTCTCACATCCATACATGACCACGGGAAAAACCATAGCCTTGACTAGACAGACCTTTGTCAGCAAAGTAATGTCTCTGCTTTTTAATATACTATCTAGGTTGGTCATAACTTTCCTTCCAAGGAGTAAGCGTCTTTTAATTTCATGGCTGCAATCAGCATCTGCAGTGATTTTGGAGCCCCAAAAAATAAAGTCTGACACTGTTTCCACTGTTTCCCCATCTATTTCCCATGAAGTGATGGGACCAGATGCCATGATCTTTGTTTTCTGAATGTTGAGCTTCAAGTCAACCTTTTCACTCTCCTCTTTCACTTTCATCAAGAGGCTTTTGAGTTCCTCTTCACTTTCTGCCATAAGGGTGGTGTCATCTGCATATCTGAGGTTATTGATATTTCTCCCAGCAATCTTGATTCCAGCTTGTGCTTCCTCCAGCCCAGCGTTTCTCATGATGTACTCTGCATATAAGTTAAATAAGCAGGGTGACAATATACAACGTTGACGTATTCCTTTTCCTATTTGGAACCAGTCTGCTGTTCCATGACCAGTTCTAATTGTTGCTTCCTGACCTGCATACAGGTTTCTCAAGAGGCAGGTCAGGTGGCCTGGGATTCCCATCTCTTTCAGAATGTTCCACAGTTTCTTGTGATCCGCACAGTCAAAGGCTTTGGCATAGTCAATGAAGCAGAAATAGATGCTTTTCTGGAACTCTCTTGCTTTCTCCATGATCCAGCGGATGTTGGCAATTTGATCTCTGGTGCCTCTGCCTTTTCTAAAACCTGCTTGAACATCGGGAAGTTCACGGTTCACATATTGCTGAAGCCTGGCTTGGAGAATTTTGAGCATGACTTTATTAGCGTGTGAGATGAGTGCAATTGTGCAGTAGTTTGAGCATTCTTTGGCATTGCCTTTCTTTGGGATTGGAATGAAGACTGACCTTTTCGAGTCCTCTGGCCACTGCTGAGTTTCCCAAATTTGCTGGCATATTGAGTGCAGCACTTACATAATCAGTTTGGACTATATGTGAAATAAGCAAAAATAACTAACTACTATTAGAGGGACATCTTTTTTGAGACTAATATGAATCCTGCCCCATAGAGATTTTATCTTTTTATTAAACTTTTATTGAAGTATAGTTGGTATGCTGTTGTGTTAATTTCTGCTGTACAGCAAAGTGATTCCATTATACATATATACATATTCTTTTTTATATATATTTTCTCCATTATGGTTTGTCACAGGATATTGAATATAGTTCTTTGTGTTATATAGTAGGACCTTGTTGTTTATCCATTCTATATATAGAAGCTTATATCTGCTAACCTCAAACTCCCATTCCATCATTCCCCCACCTCCTACCCCCTTGGCAACCACCAGTCTGTTCTCTGTGTTTATGATTCTGTTTCTGTTTCATAGATAGATTCATGTGTGTCATATTTCAGATTCCATACATAAGTGATATCATAAGGTCTTTCTCCTTCTGAGTTATTTCATTTAGTATGATGATCTTTAGTTGCATCCATGTTGCTGCAAATGGCATTATTTCATCATTTTTTATAGCTGAGTAGTTTTCCATAGTACATATATACCACATCTCATTTATCCATTCATCTGTTGATGAATATTTAAGTTGTTTCCATGTCTTGTGCTGCAATGAACACAGGGGTGCTTGTATCTTTTTGAGTCATAGTTATGCCTAGGAGTAGGATTGCTGGATCATATGGTAATTCTATTTTTTTGTTTTCTGAGGAATCTTCATATTGTTTTCCACAGAGGCTGCACCAGTTTATTAATACATTCTTACCAACACTGTAGGAGGGTTCCCTTTGCTCCACAATCTCTCCAGCATTTATTATTTGTAGACTTTTTAATGGTGGTCATTCTAACTGGTATGAAGTGGTAATTCATTGTAGTTTTGATTTCTCTAATAACTAGCAATGTCAAGCCTCTTTTTATTTGAAGAATGAAGTTTAGTTCTTTTGCCTATTTTTTGATTGGGTTTCTTTTTTGTTGTTGTTGTTGAGTCAGTCACATCAGCTATATGTATATTTTAGAAATTAAGTCCTTGTTGGTTTGCAAATATTTCCTTCCATTCTATAAGTTGTTTTTGTTGTTTGTTTTGGTTTTGATTTTGGTTTGTTTGTCTATTTTCTTTATGGTTTCCTTTGCTGTGCAAAAGCTTATAAATTTGATTAGGTCTATTTGTTTATTTTTGTTTTTATTTCTATTTCTTTGGAGACTGATCTAAGAAAACATTATTACAATTTATGTCAGAGAATGTTTTTCCTATGATCTCTTCTAGGAGTTTTATGGTGTTTAAGTCTTTAAGCCATTTTGAGGTTTTTTTGTGTGTATATGGTGAGAGGGTGTGTTTTGACTTCATTGATTTACATGCAGCTGCAGAACACACCTTTTGTTAATGGGTTTCTCTAATTATACATTGTATTTTTAACACTTATCAGTCAATAAGCTAACATTCCATGTCCTCCAAGACATGTGTAGACAAAGTCACTGGGCCCATCATCACTTTTAATTCTTGTTATAAAATCCAATAAAATATAATTTTTAAAACCTCTGAAGATTGATAGGCTTTACAGCTAAATTAAAAAACAAAATAAGAGGTTGATCTCTTTCCCTAGTATTTCTAGTGTTTTCAGAAGCACTATATTTAATCACAAGCACTAAACTAATTGCCAAAGTTAAAAGATAGGCAAGATTTAAAATGAGCTCTCCCTTGAAATTGTAACTTCAATATAAAATTGAGGGTTTCCCCCTCCTCAGCCAGGCAACATCATAGGGATAATTTATTCATCTCTAGGAGAAAAATAAATTAATAAGCTTAATGCATATTGTAATGTTACTACTATAGAATGAGTAAATGATGAAAGAAAATGTGTACAAGCTCAATATTTGGCATTTTCAATATAATTGTGATTCACATAGGGAATACATTTTTAATGTTGCCTTTTCAATGTATTGAGGCGTTTTTTTTTAAGACAAAAAAGCTTTCCTAAATTAGATTTCCTTTTAATTCTCCAGAATACTAAAGAAACAAGAGAACAACTTGCTTTTGATAAGATCTTTCTTTTAAATGCGACAGAGACCCAATTTTCCCAGCTAACTGGATTAGGGTAATCCTAAATAATTTAGCCTCCATTTACAGTTTGGGCAAGTTCATTATATATATGAACTCCCAGGAACTCCTCTCCTTAAACTCCTTTTGATCAATTAAAGTGCACTTTTAACTAGGAAATGTACAAAATCTCCATAGACTGTGGCTCCAAGTATTTTTCCTCTTATTTTTATTCATGTCTTCATGCTAAGAAAGGGAACTAAAATGTGCTGAGGTCTAAAATATACACTCTTCAGAAGTAAGTCAGTTTCTTACCAGAAATAAGCATCTCACTAAGATAGAACTTTCTTAAAGGTAGGAATTTTGTGAATTTGTCTTATTCACCACTATAACCCCAGTTCCTGGAACAGAACCTGGGACACAGGCAAGTTCAATAAAAATGTATCTCTATCTGCCTAGTATATATATCAGAAAACTATTAAATACTTAAAAATATTACTTAATATCCATAAAATGTAAAAAAAAAAGCTCTAGACAAGGTAAATGAAATATATATATATATGTATACATACATATATATGTATGTAAAGAAGCTGATACTGCACCTGATGCCAGGTTTTCGCCACCTTCAATTGGTTTTTTACAATAAGCCAATCACAAGTCATTCTTTTATACAAGTAAAACATTCTCTTCAGCAGGAAATGACTATCATCATTTCAATCAGATGAAAAACTGCTTCTCAAAGAAAGAATAGGTAACTTTCCCAAAATCTCTTCAACTGTCAAGCAATGTTAACTTATTCAAACCAAGGCCTTATAGGCTCCCCAGAACAGAACTGACATCTGGGTCATATAAACCAAATGTGAATTCAGCTGGATCTCAAAGACACATTTCACTGATCCTTCTTTTCATGCCCATTTTTGACTCCATACTCTTTGATTGCCTCTTCATGAGACAATAAATCTTTAATATCATTTTATAAAAGGAGAACAGAATGGTAATTCAGCACAGTAGAGTTAATTTTTTAATTATTAATAGTTTAGTCATTTATTTTAGTTACAGCTTAGTATTGTTCTATAAATGTACAATTTTTTTGTCTAACTGAGAAATGCTATATGGTGGAGTACAAAAAAGTGACCATTAATTCTTGGCAGCAATACCCACAATGAGATGGTGTCTATTTTCCCACTCCTTGAACCTAGGCTGGACTGTGACATTTTTTTATTCAGCTCAACAACTTCACATGGTAATGTTAACTCTATCACTCTCTAAAAATGTACTGGTACATCTCCAGTCAATAACATTTGGGTAATAAAAGACATACATCTCCAGTCAATAATTCTCTGAGTTATGAGCCCAGTCTTCAAGAGACCTTGCTTATGCTCACTCTGTAAATGTGAACATATCTTGGTGCTTTATAAAGAATGCAATGTCTTGTAGGGAGAAGAAAAAGCATTGGCCACACAGCCCCCAGAAAACACCATAAATAGTAAGATGGGCCATCACAGAAAGGCCCAGGCTAAGGTGCCAACCACAGAACAAATATCTTTGTTTTAAGGCAAAAAGTTCTGGGAGGTTTGTTATACAATATTAAATAACTTATTCATTCTCTTCTAAAGTTTCTTTTGTCTATGGTTACTGCAGATATGATCAGTATTTGTAGAAGCACTACAGATTTGCCCTACAGAAGTTCTCTTTCACACAATTTCCACCAGAAGAAAAGCAAAATACATCTGATTAATTTATACACTGTATTGTTAACTATATTTCTGACAGTTGAGAATACTGATAGAAACCAAATCCCCCAGTTACAGTTTTACAGATCTGATGATTAGAAAAATTTTCTATAGACTGGCTTCTGGCTGCCTATATCTTAAACCTTGTTTTGTTCCACTGCACACGTACTTCAGATGCTGGGCACCTTAAGCATATTCACATCACTTTGGCCACACACCTATGAATCGTAGCATCAATCAATTTGGCAGAGTGGGCAACAGGAGTATTTCTAGAAGCTATTCTTATGCCAGAGTGAGGAAATAGTAACTTAAATATATGGGAAGTAATGATGTGGATCACATAAATATATTTCATTACATGAAAACAAAACATACCTCCACTC
This sequence comes from Moschus berezovskii, assembly GCF_049115385.1. Lineage (NCBI taxonomy): Eukaryota > Metazoa > Chordata > Mammalia > Artiodactyla > Moschidae > Moschus > Moschus berezovskii. Next base: position 47,535,177 of record NC_142463.1, on the reverse strand, counting down.
ATATTTCCTTAGGCCTCAAACAATGTCTAGGGTCATTCCAAAACCACTCAAAAGAAGGAGAAATGTAATGGAAGAGAAGTCAGAGTGGAAAAAGACATCTGACTTAATTGATTGCTGTTACATGTCTTGCACAAATTTTACAAAAGTATATGGCTGTTGGGATGAATTGCATTCACCGGAATGATCTTCATCATGGAAGTGATGCTAAAGATTGCTTCCTTAGCTTTCAGCTGGATCCACCTCTGATCTTCTCCCTCTTCCTAGCTTCCTTCCTCTGCTCAGTCTCAGAAGCAGCAGTAAATCTTCCTCCCTATAATTCAGCCCCTTTGGAATATCACTTTTCTAACCTAAGCCCTTCCAATTTATGGTCACATTCATATTTTTTCCTTCTATTTGCTTCACACCCCAGAACTTGCATTTCATGGCAGTGTAAGCCACCAGAAAAGATAATTGCTTGAGTGTGATAATGGTGACTGACAATTTCATCTCCAAACTATTTATCAGTTCACACTCCATGTATCAGGATTCAAGAGAACATGACACCTCTTGTCAAGAAAACAAAAGGATCTTGTGACAGCATTTCAATTGAATTTCTCACCTGGCACTCACCACATTAGCACTCAGTTAAAATAACTCTATTTATTATTCCAAAAAACACACAAAAATGGATGCTCCAGACAAGGTAAATGAAATTATATACATATACAAAAAAGATAATACTGCACCTGATTCCAGGTTTTCACCACCTTCAAAATAACCTGTCATGTTTATTATAACTTTTTTTATTTGTTTCTGACAATAAGCCAATCACAGGTCATTCTTTTATACAAGTAAATCATTCTTTTCAGCAGAAAATGACTATCGTGCAGAACAGTAAGCAAAACATGTCAATCTCAAAGTTCAAACTAAAGTGTCTCTTAGTTACTTGTAAACCTCAGTGAAAGTGTCAGTGCAAAATTCTAAGTAAACCTTCAATTATCTTGACTCTTGGTCTTCAGGAGACAGTGGAAAATAGTTGTCAAGGTCATGGGCCAAACTAGGGTATGTTTTCCTCAAAGTTCTGCTATGACTGGTGGTAATATTTAAGCAAATTGCTCAAATCTTCTGAGCCTCGGTTTTCTAGTTTATTAATTGCAGACAATAATGCTACTTTATTTATAGAGTAGTTCATGTGGATTAAACGAGCTGATATACATAACTTAGCACATTGACTCACAAGAAAGAATGATCACTTCTCATTATTTTTCCCATTTATATTTTCTCATTAGAACCATCCTTTTGATCTGAGAAAGAGCACTGGAGAAGGGAACAACAAAAATGAAAAAACAACTCAATCTGTCCTTCTAGGACTGATTCCAGCTCCCTATTTCAACAACCTGCCTAAGTCACTCCAAAGCAAGAGTTTTCTATTGTTCTTCCCTTGGGTGCCACTTTAGTTCTAAAGGCATGGCTTCTGTCTCTGCAGTTCCTCACATATATCTTCTGCCAAATATATTTTCTTTATATATATGTTCTTCTAAGAGAATAAGTGCAAAGGCAAAAAATAAATTTAGTCTATCAAGCTGTATTGAAAATGCTAAATCAATTTTTGGGAAAGGGAAATACTGAGAAAAAGTACCAAAATATAGATTTGAAAATAGCTTTCATTTTTTAAAAAGTGCTGGTAAAGCCCTAACAAAACCTGAATAATGCCCTCCAAACACCAGGCAACTTCATCATCACCAAACATTTCCTTTGTGCCTACACAATTCCAAACACTTTGTTGGAACTTCCCTGGTGGTCCAGTGGTTAAGACTCCATGCTTCTGCTGTGGAGAGCACAGGTTTGATTCCTGGTTGGGTAACAAAGATCCTGCATGACATGTGGAGAGGCAAAAAAATTAAAAAAAAAAAAGAAAGAAAACCCTGCTGTGTTGGATACAAAGAGATAAATAACAAGGCACCTGCCCCAAATAAGCACATTATCCAGTTGAGAACATGGGGCCAAATCTGGAAAGACACACTATAAAGACTAGAATGAACTTTATATTTTCAGCAAAAAAGAATGAATAAGACAAACAGAAAGTGTTTCAACTGATGAGAAGATAAAGCAATCCCAGGGCCATCAGTAAAATTTTTACCCAGCAGGATTGATAAAGGCTTGCTGTTCACTAAAGCATGAGGACCTGAGACCTTGAACTTTTGAATCATCCACAGTGACCATTTCAAAGGCTGGCATCAGCAAAATGGTCTTGTTGGCATCTCTGAGGAATTCTAGGTTTTGTTCACTTCTGCTGTGCCCAAAGCCCACTAAACCCATTGTTGATCAGGATGATCAGACTCTGGTTTCTAAACTGGATCACAGAGGACTGTCCCTCTGTGAGGTCAGTCCACACTGACCTCAACACTTGACCTTAGAGGTCAAGGTTCCACACTGTGTGAAGACTTATCCTGCCAGTTCTCTGTAATAAAGGAAGAAAACGTTGGCTAACTCTCCCCTCCATTTTTGTCTTTCTGGACTCTCTTACTTGATGAAGTAAGGCTAAGCTTAGGACCTGTTCTCCTCAGGGGGAAGTCTGCTCCTCTCTTTCTCTTTTCTCCCTGCTCTTTCTTTTTCTCTTCATCAGCTCTTTCTGTTCCGCAAAGCAATTGAATCAGTAGGCTTATTGACAACCCAAGAGGGCCCAGGGAGGGCACATTAAGATACTGGGACAGATTCTCTTCAGCTGCCCTTATGTCTTGCACCTTGGCACACTTGGATCTTACTATCTTACCACAAGTAAGATCCAAAGGTAAACTGGGCATTGTTGTAGAAATGGTCAGAATAAGACTTTCAGCCTTCTTTGCTTCCAGGCCACTGAAGCCATTCCAGTATATATAGATAAGGGAACTTTTATGGAGCTCTGGTTAGTTCCCACTTGCTCAGCTTTGAGTTTAGGAGTGAAGTTACAGAAGTTGTTACAAATTGATGTCACTGTGCTCTGCTGGTCAATGTATCCTGTACACACCCTTTCTCTGAGGATTTTTCAGGGAAGAATGACCAAGACTGAGAATGATTTAGACACTCATGAGTCCTCTTGCCAAATGCCATCCAAGTATTATATTGACATCAACTATTAACAACATTTATTCCTTTATTCTGAATAGCTCTGCCTAGAAGGCATAAGAACAAGCAAATATTGTTTTCTATTATGTCCTCCATTGTTTTCTATTATGTTTTTCTATTATGTCTATTATGTTTCTATTATGTCCTCCATTTGACTTTTCAAAACATGAGTGAATATTTGGAGAGCAGAATTGAACTCCTCATATCTCTGACAAGAGGACCACAGGAACCTGAGAGAAAGACATCCTTCTATTTTCCACAATTACATGTTGACAAGTCGAATGGAAATTTCTTCATCTTCAATTTTAGCAACAAAAATAGCCAGATCCACCTGAAAGATCATATTCACTTTACTAGACAAGCTAAAGCCGGGGTTGGGAAGCAGGGAATAGCTAGTTGTTTTTTTCTAGTCAGGTGCATCCAAAGTAGAAGAAAAGTGGGAGGAAACGCATAGCCTGGTGGAAATAGTCCTGCTCTGTCTTAGCTGGCCCTAGGAATCATTTCTGAACTTAATTTTGGCTGTTTTCACAGCAATCTTTAGACTATGAGGAATTTAACATCTCTTGTTCTCAGTTTTTGGCTTTAACTGAAAATCTGAGACAACAGGAAAAATCTCACTTAACAACCGATTAAACTTGTATATGAGCTCCAAATTCTTTAAAATGTCAGCAAAAATAGCAATATATAAGATAAACTCTGAAAATGCCAAAATAATCAATGAAATATCATAATCATTAAAGTTTTCTTCACAGTTGGAAAATTATCAAATCTCTTTGCTACAAGCAGTTCTGATTTTATTCTCAAAGGCCCCTATTAAAAACATGTATATACAATATATTTATGGATGTGTATCACACTGAGAGGATGTGCCAGATAGATATGCCTACCCAGAGAAATGATAATATTCACAAGTCAGTTACGGAGTTTCCCTTTAAGCCCTTTGGGCTGGCTATTCGTCATTTGGCTCTCAGCATTATTTCCAGGCTTCTAGAATCTCCTCCATCACAGGATGGCTGGGAGCCTTTATGCTATATCTCACAGACTTCCTTGCCAGATGCTTTCCAGTGAGATTCTGCCAATGAAAGGCACTGTTGGGGGACTGAAAGGCAAAAAGGAGAGAAAAATCGTGTGTGTGTGTGTGTGTGTATGTGTGTGTTTTTTCCTGCATTAGCAAGTAAGGCAGGGCATGTGCAGGCTCTGCGGTCCTGATTAGGCAGTACATTTCCACAGCAGTGGCAGAGGTGGTGCCCCGTCAACCTCAGCAGTCTGATGCTTCTGGCTCCAGCTCCAGCAACTGCAGCTTCTGAAGCAGGAGGCTGTGTCTCCCAGGTTCCTGCAACATCAGTGAGGATATGGGCTCCTTGTTGAGTTCATTCGCTAAGTTGTATCCAACTCTATGACCCCCATGGACACTATGCATGCCAGGCTTCCCTGTCCTTCACTCAGTTCAGTTCAGTTCAGTTGCTCAGTCATGTCTGACTCTTTGCAACCTCATGGACTGCAGCACTCTAAGACTCCCTGTCCATCACCAACTCCTGGAGTTTACTCAAACTCATGTCCATTGAGTCGGTGATGCCATCCAGCCATCTCATTCTCTGTCATCCCCTTCTCCTTCCGCCTTCAATCTTTCCCAGCATCAGTCTTCATATCAGATAGTTAAAGTATTGGAGCTTCAGCTTCAGCATTAGTTGTTCCAATGAATATTCAGGGTTGATTTCCTTTAGGATTGACTGATTTGATCTACTTGCTGTCCAAAGGACTCTCAAGAGTCTTCTCCAGCATCACAAATTTGAAAGCATCAATTCTTTGGCACTCAGTCTTCTTTGTAGACTCCTAGCTGCCTGGCTGCAGCAAAGCAACAGTAGAACCTCAACAGTCTCCTCAGCATGGCAATCTTGGGCTCTGGGTAACCCCATTTCCTCTGCTGTCCCTCCAGCAGATAGGTGATCGGTAGGTAACCTCACTTTCCCCTCTTACTCCATCAGTCTTTCCAATTTCATCGCCAATTCCTTACATATTTCCCTAGTTTTCCCAGATGAAAACTTAATAATATACCTTCTTATCTCTTTTAGCTTAATGACTCAAGGGAAAACAGCAAATATATGTACACACACACATACACACATATATGCATGCATGCGAAGTCACTTCAGTCATGTCCACCTCTTTGAGACCAAACAGACTACAGACCACAAGACTTCTCTGTTCATGGGGTTCTCCTGGCAAGAATACTGGAGTGGGTTGTCATGCCCTCCTCCAGGAGATCTTTCCGAACCAGGGATCGAACCCACATCTCTTACATCTCCCGCATTGGCAGGCAGGTTCTTTTACCACTAGCACCACCTGGAATTCCCATATATACATAAGCATACAGTTAATTTTCATATATAGGTATACGCATATTTGATAAATGATGTAAAACTGTACATTTTAAAAATAACTTACAGAGGGCAGAATTAGTAAATCTCTGAAGTGAAAATGTTAATAAGTTACAGAATTCAGGTTAAACTTGATGGATTAAATATATACATTCAATCCCAAAATACCACTAGAATAAGAGTAAATTAAAAACCCAATGTATAAAATCACAAGAACAAAGAATATTGAAGAGGGAATGAGACAGGAGGGACAGTAGACAAGAGATAAAAACACAATTTTGTAAAATGGAAAGGCTAGAGAAATCTGATTCAGTCAGTTCAGTTCAGTTCAGTCGCTCAGTCGTGTCCGACTCTCCGCAACCCCATGAATCACAGCACACCAGGCCTCCCTGTCCATCACCAACTCCCGGAGTACACTCAAACTCATGTCCACAGAGTCGGTGATGCCATCCAGCCATCTCATTCTCCGTCGCCCCCTTCTCCTTTCCCAGCATCAGAGTCTTTTCCAGTGAGTCAACTCTTTGCATGAGGTGGCCAAAGTATTGCAGTTTCAGCTTTAGCATCAGTCCTTCCAATGAACCCAGGACTGATCTGCTTTAGAATGGACTGGTTGGATCTCCTTGCAGTATAAGGGACTCTCAAGAGTCTTCTCCAACACCACAGTTCAAAAGCGATTAGCAGAGCTCAAAAAGGTGAAGCAAAGGATTTAAAAAGCAAATCATCAAAAAGGGTCAGGAATGTATTTTTAAAAATCAGAAATCCAAGTAGCTTCAGACTTAAAAATTATAACAAATCAATAGAAACCAACAAAGCAATGTTTTCTAAACTTTTTAGGGAAAGTTATCTGTAACCTAAACCTCTATCCCCAGCTATACTTCAATTAAATGCAAAGGTGGTATTAAAATATTCCTGGCATGCAATATCTTTAAAATTTTCTTATATGCAGTCTTAGTTTTAAAAAAATCAAAAAATGTGCTTAATCAAGACAAATAAATAGAGAATAAGATGGCAGAGGAGTAGATGGATGTGGAGTACATCTCTCTCCACGGATACATCAGGAATACATCTTCAGACACAGAAGTGCATTCAGAACATCAGCTGAGAGCAGACAGAAGTACAGAAAAGAATATATAGAACCATGCAAAACTCAGTAGGACGAAGGAACTAGGGGAAAAAAACAGGAGTGTTAATAGGACTGGATCTGCCCTTGGCAGGTTTGGGAACTGAAGCAGGGCTCTGATGCCCACATCACAGCAAGTATCTGAGTCAGAGGAGAAACATTTAAGTCTGAGAGTGAAACAGTTGATATGTGGCAGCCTAAATAGAATGAGAATCAGACAGTGCTTACCACAGCCATACATACCCTGGACAGGAATGCTGGTCCCCTGGAAGGTACAGTGGCTGGAAGCTGGGGTTTAGGGATTGTGGAGTAATCCCAGGGTGAGGGCTGCTGTTGGCACTGGAGGGATGGATTGACGGGATGTGAGGGTGGAGATCATGGTGGGAAATGCCGGTGGAGGAAAGCCAGGCAGCCATGGAAGCAAGGCAATACTGCTGACTGAAAGGGGAAAATCTACAATAAAGATTACTGTACCTAGCAAAGATCTCATTCAAAATTGATGGAGACGTTAAAAACTTTTCAGACAAGCAAAAGTTAAGAGAATTCCATACCACCAAACTAGCTTTACAACAAATGTTAAAGGGACTTAGAGAGTCAAGAAATACAAGAGAAGAAAAAAGATCTACAAAATCAACTCCAAATAATTAAGAAAATGGCAATAGGAACATATATATAAATAATTAATTTAAATGTAAATAAATTAAATGCTCCAACCAAAAGACACAGACTGGCTGAATGGATAAAAACACAAGACCCATACATATGCTGACTGCTGCTGCTGCTGCTAAGTCACTTCAGTCGTGTCCGACTCTGTGTGACCCCATAGACAGAAGCCCACTAGGCTCCCCCGTCCCTGGGATTCTCCAGGCAAGAACACTGGAGTGGGTTGCCATTTCCTTCTCCAATGTGTGAAAGTGAAGTCGCTCAGTCGTGTCCGACCCTTAGCGACCCCACGGACTGCAGCCTACCAGGCTCCTCCATCCATGGGATTTTCTAGGCAATAGTACTGGAGTGGCTTGCCATTGCCTTCTCCAACCCATTTCAGACCTAAAGACACAAATAGACTGAAAGTGAGAGGATGGAAAAATATATTCCATGCAATGGGAAGCAAAATAAAGCTGGAGTAGCAATGTTCATATCAGACAAAATAGACCTTAAAATAATATTATAAGAGATAAGGAAGGACCACTACAAAATGATCAAGGGATCAATCCAAGAGGAAGACATAACAATTGTAAATATAGTCCCTTGGACTGCAAGGAGATCCAACCAGTCCATTCTAAAGGAGATCAATCCTGGGTGTTCATTGGAAGGACTGATGCTAAGGCTGAAACTCCAATACTTTGGCCACCTCATGCGACGAGTTGACTCACTGGAAAAGACTCTGATGCTGGGAGGGATTGGGGGCGGGAGGAGAAGGGGATGACAGAGAATGAGATGGCTGGATGGCATCACTGACTCGATGGACATGAGTTTGAGTGAACTCCAGGAGTTGGTGATGGACAGGGAGGCCTGGTGTGCTGTGATTCATGGGGTCGCAAAGAGTCGGACATGACTGAACGACTGAACTGAACTGAACTGAACTGATACACCCAACTTAGGAGCACCTCAGTACATAAGACAAACACTGACAGACATAAAAGGAGAATTGACAGTAACACAATAATAGGAGACTTTAACATTCCACTCACACCAATGGACAGATCATCAAAACAGAAAATTAATAAAGAAACACAAGTCTCAAGTGATAACATTAAATGAGATGGATCTCATTGATATCTTCAGAAGATTCCATCCAAATGCAGAAGAATACATCTTTTTCTCAGGTATACATGGAACATTCTCCAGGGTAGACCACATCTTGGGTCACAAATCAAACCACAGTAAATTTAAGAAAATAGAAATCATATCAAGCATCTTCTCTGACCACAATGCTATGAGACTAGATATCAGTTACAAGAAAAAAAACTATAAGAAAAACAAACACATGGAAATTAAACAACACATTTCTAGAAAACCAACAGGTTACTGAAGAAATCAAAAGGGAAATCAAAAATTTCTAAAAACAAATGACAATGAAAACTTGAAATTTATGGGATGCAGCAAAAGCGGTTCTAAGAGGAAAGTTTATAGCAATACAACATCATCCTACCTCAAAAAACAAGAAAAACATTGAACAAACAACCTAACTTTACACCTAAAACAACTGGAAAAAGAAGAACAAAAAAACCCCAAAATTAGTGGAAGGAAAGAAATCATAAAGATCCAAGCAGAAATAAATGAAAAAAAGAAAGAAAAAATAGTAAAGATTAATACAACTAAAGTCTGGTTCTTTGAGAAGATAAAATTGACAAACCTTTAGCCAGACTCATCAATCAACAAAATTAGAAATGAAAAAGGAGAAGTTACAACAGACAATGCCGAAATACAAAGGATTATAAGAGACTATTATGAAAGACTATACGGCAATAAAATAACCTGGAAGAAATGGACAGATTCTTTGAAAAGTTCAATCTTCCAAGACTGAACCAAGAAGAAATAGAAATTATGAACAACCCAATTATAAGCACTGAAATTGAAGCTGTGATCAAAAATCTCCCAAAAAATAAAAGCCCAGGACCAGATGGCGTCACAGGAGAATTCTATCAAACATTTAGAGAAGAGATAATGCCTATCCTTCTAAAACTCTTTCAAAAAATTTCAGAGGAAGGAACACTTCCAAACTCATTCTACGAGGCTACCATCACCCTGATACCAAAACCAGACAAAGACAACACAAAAAAAGAAAACTGCAGGCCAATATCACTGATGAACATAGATGCAAAAATCCTCAACAAAATTATAGTGAACAGAATTCAGAAACACATCAAAAGCTCATACACCATGATTAAGTTGGGTTTATCCCAGGGATGCAAGGATTCTTCAATATATGCAAAGCAATCAATGTGGTACACCATATTAACAAATTGAATGATAAAACCATAGGATCATTTCAATAGATGCAGAAAAAGCCTTTGACAAAATTCAGCACCCATTTATGATTAAAACTCTTCAAAAATGGGCACAGAAGGAACCTACCTAAACAGAGTAAAGGCCATATATGATAAGCCTACAGCAAACATTATTCTCAATGGTGAAAAACTGAAAGCATTCCCCCTAAGATCAGGAACAAGACAAGGGGGTCACATTTGCCACTATTATTCAACATAGTTCTGCAAGTCCTAGCTACAACAATCAGAAAAGAAAAAGAAATAAAAGGAGTCCAGATGGGAAAGAAGAAGTAAAGCTCTCACTGTTTGCAGATGACATGACACTGTACACAGAAAACCCTAAAGATAGTATCAGAAAATTACTAGTACTAATCAGTGAATTTAGCTAAGTTTCAGGATACAAAATCAATACACAGAAATCACTTGCATTTCTATATACTAACAATGAAAATCAGAAAGAGAAATTAAGGAATCAATCCCATTCACCATTGTAACAAAAAAGAATAAAATAGGAATAAACTTACCTAAGGAGACAAGAGAACTGTACACAGAAAATTATAAGGCACTGATGAAAGAAATCAAAGGCAACCTAAACAGATGGAGAGATAGTCCATGTTCCTGGGTAGGAAGAATCAATATTGTGAAAATGGCTATACTACCAAACACAATCTATAGATTCAATGCGATCCCTGTCAAACTACCAAAGGCACTTTGCACAGAACTAGAACAAAAAATTTCACAATTCATATGGAAACACAAAAGACCCCAAATAGCCAAAGCAGTCTTGAGAAAGAAGAATGGAGCTGGAGGAATCAACCTTCCTGACTTTAGATTATACTACAAAGCTACAGTCATCAAGACAGTATGGTATTGTCACAAAACCAGAAATACAGACCAATGGAACAAGATAGAAAACCCAGATATAAACCCATGCACCTAGGATACCTTATTTTTGACAAAGAAGGCAAAAATATACAATGGGGGAAAGACAGCCTCTTCAATAAATGGTGCTGAGAAAACTGGACAGCTACATGTAAAAGGAACGAAATTAGAACACTTCCTAACACCATACAGAAAGATAAACTTAAAAGGGATTAAAGACCTAAATGTAAGACCAGAAACTATAAAACTCTTAAGAGGAAAACATAGGCAGAACACTCGACAACATAAATCAAGGCAAGATCCTCTATGACTCACCTCCGAGAGTAATGGGAATAAAAACAAAAGTAAAAAAGTGGAAACTGATTAAATTTAAAAGCTTTTGTACAGCAAAGGAAACTATAAACAAGGTGAAAAGACAAACCTCAGAATGGGAGAAAATAATAGCTAATGAAACAACTGACAAAGGATTAATTTCCAAAATATACAAGCAGCTCATACAACTCAATACCAAGAAAACAAACAACCCAATCAAACAGTGGGAAAAAGACCTAAACAGACATTTCTCCAAAGACATACAGATAGCTAACAAATACATGAAAAGATGCTCAACATCGCTCATTATTAGAGAAATACAAATCAAAACCACAATGTGATATCACCTCACACCAGTCAGAATGGCCATCATCAAAAAGTCTACAAACAGTAAGTGCTGGAGAGGGTGTAGAGAAAAGGGAATGCTCTTGCACTGTTTGTGGGAATGTAAATTGATAAAGCAACTATGGAAGATGATATGGAGATTCCTTAAAAAACTAGGAATAAAACTACCATATGACCCAGCAATCCCACTCCTAGGCATATAACCTGAGGAAACTAAAATTGAAAGAGACATATGTATCCCATTGTTCATTGCAGTACTATTTACAATAGCTAGAACGTGGAAGCAACCTAGATGCCCATCACCAGATGAATGGATAAAGAAGTTCTGGTACATATTCACAATGGAATACTCAGTTCAGTTCAGTTCAGTCTATCAGTCGTGTCGACTCTTTGCAACCCCATGAATCACAGAACGCCAGGCCTCCCTGTCCATCACCAACTCCCGGAGTTCACTCAAACTCATGTCCATCGAGTCGGTGATGCCATTCAGCCATCTCATTCTCTGTCATACTCAGCCATAAAAAGGAATGAATTTGAGTCAGTTCTGATGAGGTGGATGAATCTGGAACCTATTATACAGAGTGAAGTGAATCAGAAAGAGAAATATAAATGTTGAATTCTAAAACATACACGGAATTTGGGAAAATGGTTCTGAAGAATTTATTTACAGGGCAGCAATGGAGAAACAGACATGGAGAATAGACTTACAGACATGGGGAGAGGGGAAGAGAGGCTGAGATGTATGGAAAGAGTAACATGGAAACTTACATTACCATATGTAAAATAGATATCCAATGGGAATTTGATGTATGACTCAGGAAACTAAAACAGAGCCTCTGTACCAACCTAGAGGCGGGGATGGGGATGGAGATGGGAGGGAGGTTCAAAAGGGAGGGGATATATGTATCAGTTCAGTTCAGTTCAGTTCAGTTGCTCAGTCATGCCCTGCTCTTTGCAACCCATGAACCGCAGCACGCCAGTCCTCCCTGTCCATCACCAACTCCCGGAGTTCACCCAAACTCATGTCCATTGAGTTGGTGATGCCATCCAACCATCTCATCCTCTGTCATCCCCTTCTCCTCCTGCCTTCAATCTTTCCCAGCATCAGGGTCTTTTCAAATGAGTCTGCTCTTTGCATCAGGTGGCCACAGTATTGGAGTTTCAGCTTCAAAATCAGTCCTTCCAACAAACACCCAGGACTGATCTTCTTTAGGATGAACTGGTTGGATCTCCTTGCAGTCCAAGAGACTCTCAAAAGTCTTCTCCAACACCACAGTTCAAAAGCATCAATTCTTCGGCAATCAGTTTTCTTTATAGTCCAACTCTCATATCCATACATGACTACTGGAAAAACCATAGCCTTGACTAGACAAACTTTGTCAGCAAAGTAATGTCTCTGCTTTTTAATATGCTGTCTAGGTTGGTCATAACTTTCCTTCCAAGGAGTAAGTGTCTTTTAATTTCATGGCTGCAATCACCAACTGCAGTGATTTTAGAGCCCCCCAAAAATAAAGTCAGCCACTATTTCCACTGTTTCCCCATCTATTTCCCATGAAGTGATGAGACTGGATGCCATGATCTTAGTTTTCTGAATGTTGAGTTTTAAGACAACTTTTTCACTCTCTTTTTTCACTTTGATCAAGAGGCTCTTTAGTTCTTCTTCACTTTCTGCCATAAGGGTGGTGTCATCTGCATATGTGAGGTTATTGATATATGTATACCTATGGCGGATTCATATTGAGGTTTGACAGAAAACAACAAAATTCTGTAAAGCAACTACCCTTCAATAAAATATAAATTAATTAAAAGATAAAAAAGACCATAATAGACCAAGTAACCAGAAGATATAAAACTCAAGAAACAAGGAATTTAATTTAGGGGGAAAGAAAAAGGAAAGAAAAGAAAGAAAATTCCCAGCAGTGATAGCCTAGAATGTCAGTTAGGATGCCTGGCCTAGAGAGCAATGAATCCAGATTTGTATCGGAGGGTAGTGGGCTTCAGGAGGAGGGGGCAAGGCATGAGCTTCACTAACAGTTGTTTTATAGTTCTTTGAGAAAGTTTGGGTCTAACATAGTCATAGTGACCAAGGTAACAGACCAAATGACATTAAAAAAAACTTGGGAAAAGGCAAGAAGAAATGTAATCATAATATAACACAAAAAAGCATGAAATAACTATAGTGGGAGAATAGGAGGAAAATAGATACATGCATTGAAATTAGGGTTGAAGAATCAGTGTAAAAGACATAATGCTAAACTTTTATAGAAGGAAGCTAACAGATACTGTCAAAAATTTAAAACAGAAATACACAGAACTGGCAATAAAGTATGGAATAAGACATTGAGAGGTAAATACCAGATCAAACAGCCAAAAGAAATTGAAAGTGTTTGCTTGAAGAAAATGGGAAGGGATTTGCTTATATTTATTTGTTTGCTTTAAGACTTGTAGTACTGTTTGGCTTTTAAATTTAAGGGTAAGTATTACTTTGAGAATAATAATTAAATTTCTAAAGAGTAAATAAAATAAACTATAAGGATTTGGGGTAATTTCATATATATGCAGTACTCTAATCAATAATAAATTGGAACACATGAAAATCAAGCTATATTTCCTTTAATGAAATTAAACATTACCCGTTTAATGTATTCCTTGCAATCTTTATGCACTACTAATGTACTTTGTGATTTTCATAACATGCAAAGATAAATTTTAGCCCAAATCAAGTAAAAGTAAACATTCTGAGTTGAGTGGATGTCAATTTATTTTGGTTACTAAGGTATTCTGTTAGGTCCTGTTCTGATTTTTATTACTACATAATGAATTATCTTAATACACAGTGACTTAAAGCAATGGTGATAATTTTATGATTCTCTCTCTGAGTTCTGTGGTTCCTGCTCAGTGTCTCTCCTGCAGTCACATGCAGATGACTAGGGTGGCTGAAGCTAGAATAATTTCAAAGGCTTCCTCACAAAACACACGTGGCAGTTGATACTGGCCATTGTCTGGGACCTCAAATGAGGCTGTCAGCTGAAATACCTATTCACGGCCATTCCATGTGTTCTGGCTTCCCACAACATAAAAGTAGGGTATTAAGAAACAGTTAGAACTGGACATGGAACAACAGACTGGTTCCAAATAGGAAAAGGAGTACGTCAAGGTTGTATATTGTCACCCTGCTTATTTAACTTATATGCAGAGTGCATCATGAGGAACGCTGAGATGGAAGAAGCACAAGCTGGAATCAAGATTGCCGGGAGAAATGTCAATAACCTCAGATATGCAGATGACACCACCCTTATGGCAGAAAGTGAAGAGGAACTCAAAAGCCTCTTGATGAAAGTGAAAGAGGAGAGTGAAAAGGTTGACTTGAAGCTCAACATTCAGAAAACAAAGATCATGGCATCTGGTAGCATCACTTCATGGGAAATAGATGGGGAAACAGTGGAAACAGTGCCAGACTTTATGTTTTGGGGCTCCAAAATCACTGCGGATGCTGATTGCAGCCATTAAATTAAAAGACACTTACTCCTTGGAAGGAAAGTTATGACCAACCTAGATAGTATATTAAAAAAACAGAAACGTTACTTTGCCAACAAAGGTCTGTCTAGTCAAGGCTATGGTTTTTCCCGTGGTCATGTATGGATGTGAGAGTTGGACTGTGAAGAAAGCTGATTGCCGAAGAATTGATGCTTTTGAACTGTGGTGCTGGAGAAGACTCTTGAGAGTCCCTTGGACTGCAAGGAGATCCAACCAGTCCATTCTAAAGGAGATCAGTCCTGGGTGTTCACTGGAAGGACTGATGCTAAGGCTGAAACTCCAATACTTTGGCCACCTCATGCGGCGAGTTGACTCACTGGAAAAGACTGATGCTGGGAGGGATTGGGGGCAGGAGGAGAAGGGGACGACAGAGAATGAGGCTGGATGGCATCACCGACTCTGTGGACATGAGTTTGAGTGAACTCCGGGAGTTGGTGATGGACAGGGAGGCCTGGCGTGCTGTGATTCATGGGATTGCAAAGAGTTGGACATGACTGAGCGACTGAACTGAACTGAAGAGTCAGCATCCTGAGTGGACAGGCAGAAGCTTTATCACCTTTTGTGACCCAGTCTCAGAAATCACATAGCATTATTCCCCCATAGTCACAATTCCCCTAAAATCCAAAAGAAGGGAAAATAGATTGTCACTTCTCAAAGGCAGGGGTGTCAGTGTCACAGTGTAAGAAGAACATAAGGGACAGGGGATCTTTTTGTAGCTATTCTGGAATATACAATCCAGCCAAGGTCTCTTTGATCCAGCATAGACAAATCTACATTCACATTATATTAAATAACCAGCAACTATCTTAAAAGGAGACATGCTTAGACCAGCAGATTTCAAATTGGCATAGGTGTGCTTGGGGGAAAATAATTTTAAGGAAATAATTTCTAGATCCTATGCTTCACATGTACTCTTTCCAAAATTTGATTGCCTGAGAATATTCATGCCAGTTGTTTCAAAAAACAGGTTGAAGCTATCATTGATTTTACCATCTTACAATGGTACTTTGATCCTGAGTGCAAAAATCTCCAGATTTCAAAACAATAGGACAATTCAAAATATTAGTGTTAGTGTTCAAAAAATAAATGACTAATAACTGAATCATAAAATCTGAAACTGGTTTTAATTCTTTGCCTGTAAAAAAACTGAAGGGAGACCTAATTAAAATGACAACTGGTAGATCATTAAAGATAATTTTTGATGATAGATAACTATATGATTTTGGCATATAACTTGGAAGGAGTTCAACCTTTTGAGTGGCATTGCTAAAACAAAACTCCATTCTCATCTACTTATTCATGGGTATACGATTTCTTAGATCTTATATCCTTAAAAAAAAAAAATAGAGGAGATAGATACTGAGCTTTGTCTCATCCTAACATGCAATTTGAATCCACTCACATATATTTATTTATTGAGCAAGAAATAACCCTTCCATCTGAATAATGGACACACTTCTAATAAATTTCATTTTTATGTTTATTACCTAAAGGTATAATTATTTATGCTGTTTAGGTTAATATTGTATGAAAAAGTGTGATGAAAATCCAATTCAGAAGAAATTTTAACACGGTCACATGGTTACAAATTTTTAATTACTTTTCAAGAAAAAAAGATCACTAAAAGATGTTCACATGGAAATAATTTATTAAAATAGGATTGTGATATGGAAATAGAATTTCAAAGAAAAATAAATGAAGAATTTCTAGCTGTTAAAATTAGTTTGTTCAAGTATCTTTATATGGATTGTGGTGGGAATCAAAATCAAAATGGATACATTTCAAAGAATGATGAAATTTTTACATCAACGTTCACACTTTTTTTCAAGCTATATATTTTACAACTATTTATACTTATGATGAGAAATTTTGGAGGTCAGGAGAAGTTTCTGAGAAGGGATATAAGTTTTCAAAATTACTTAAGACTGCCAATTTAGAATCATCCAAAATAATATGAAATCTGGTCCTAATTTAACAGCAAGTATTTTACATAAGAGTTATTTTTGTTTTTAGCTAAAAGAAGGAGCTTCTGAACATTTTCATATCCTGTTTAACTACTGTTGTTTTTAATTGTACATTGTATACGTAACTGTAAGGTACTTCAGTAGGACAGTAAAAGAAGAAAATCTTGTTTCATAAAACCTGGCAAAAAGTGGATAAGATTTAATTTTATTTTTATGTCTAAGACTAATTATTTAGAGTTGAGATTTCTGGTTTTACTTAGAATTTTTGTACATACATGAAGGAACATATCTAGAATTAAAAATCTACAGTTACATTTCCAAGGAATATGAATCAGGTATAAATACAGAAACAAATGCTTGTCCATTTCTTTTGAAGATTATTGGCGATACATACTGCATATAGGATTTAGAAATCCAGATATTCTTCTGGCTCCCTTTGCAGTGCCTCAGTGCCCACAAACAGTAAGTTTCATGTAATCTTAATGATATTATATATCCCAACGCTCATCATCATACCTGATACAGTACATATGCTCAGTGTTTGTTTGTTGAATTATTGAATGAATTTTTTAAAAACTGGGATTCATACACTTAGTGAGTTGGTCAGGAAGCCTTTTCCACTTTCAGAAATTTTCTGTTAAAATGAAAATATATGCTAAATGACATGTCAGACATTGAAATAGAAATATCCTATGATATCACTTATATGTGAAATCTAAAAAAAATACAAATGAGCATATTTATAAAACAGAAACAGACTCACAGATTTAGAAAACAAACCTATGGTTACGCAGGGGGGAAGGGGGAGGGAGAGTTAGGGAGTATGGGATTGACGTGTACACACTGCTGTATTTAAAATGGACAAGCAACAAAGAGAGCAACAGTGACAGACTTTATTTTGGGGGCTCCAAAATCACTGCAGATGGTGATTGCAACCATGAAATTAAGATGCTTGCTCCTTGGAAGAAAAGCTATAACCAACCTAGATAGCATATTAAAAAGCAGAGACATTACTTTGCTGACAAAGGTCCATCTAGTCAAAGCTATGGTTTTTCCAGTAGTCATGTATGGATGTGAGAGTTGGACTATAAAGAAAGCTTAGCACCGAAGAATTGATGTTTTTGAACAGTGGTGTTGGAGAAGACTCTTGAGAGTCCCTTGGACTGCAAAGAGATCCAACCAGTCCATCCTAAAGGAAATCGGTCCTGAATACTCATTGGAAGGACTGATGCTGAAGCTGAAACTCTAATATTTTGGCCAACTGACGAGAAGAAGTGACTCATTGGAAAAGACCCTGATGCTGAGAAAGATTGAAGGCAGGAGGAGAAGGGGACGACAGAAGATGAGATGGTTGGATGACATCACTGACTCAATGGACATGAGTTTGACCTAGCCCCGGGAGTTGGTGATGGAGAGGGAAGCCTGGCATGCTGCAGTCTGTGGGGTTGCAAAGAGTTAGACATGACTGAGTGTCTGAACTGACTGAAACAACAAAGACCTATAGCACAGGCAACTCTGATAATTAAGTAACAACTAAAATGGGAAGTGAATTTTAAAAAGAATAGATACATATATATGTATAACTGAATCACTTTGATGTATACCAAAAAAAAAAAAAATGGAGTGAAAATTTGAGTTATACCATCTAAACAGTGTTTCCCAAAAGTCAGCCCATAGTCTGACCACATCAATGTCACCTGAAGTGTGTTACAAATTTAACTTCCTGTACTCTCACCACATATTACTAAATTATATACTTGAGGGGATGGGGCCTGGGCATCTTCATTTTTAACGGTCTCCCCAGTTGATTGACAGGAAGCTAGTGAATCAGTTTGGGAAATGAAAAAAAAAAAAAGAAAACAGAGCAGGTTCATTTAGAAAATGAGAAGGCCAGAAATTCAGATAATCTCGGGACAAAAATAGTCTGGTCAGGGTACCACTGCTAGAAATGAAACAGTGCCAGACATGTGTCACTTTGCTCAAGATTCAAATTAAAGGAAGAGAATGACTGTGGGTCTACGATGGGTCCTGTTGGTATCCCATTTAGGGTAGGGCAGGGCCATTATTAGTAGTTCTGCTAGAATGCATCTGAAGAGACTCTTTCACAAACATAAATCAAATTGCTGCTAAAAATCAGGAAGTTTGTCTAGGCAGCTAAAAAATAAAATGTTAGAAGCCTATACAAAATGGAATGGGGTGCCTTATAAAATAACATGTACCCTGTCCTAGACAGCATATTAAAAAGCAGAGACGTTACTTTGCCAACAAAGGTCCGTCTCGTCAGGGCTATGATTTTTCCAGTGGTCGTGTATGAATGTGAGTGTTGGACTATAAAGAAAGCTGAGAGCCAAAGAATTGATGCTTTTGAACTGTGGTGTTGGAGAAGACTCTTATGAGTCCCTTGGACTGCAAGGAGATCCAACCAGTCCATCCTAAAGGAGATCAGTCCTGGGTGTTCATTGGAGGGACTGATGCTAAAGCTGAAACTCAAATACTTTGGCCACCTGATGCAAAGAGCTGAGTCTTTGGAAAAGACCCTGATGCTGGGAAGGACTGAGGGCAGGGGGAGAAGGGGACAACAGAGGATGAGACGATTGGATGGCATCATCGACTCAATGGACATGGGTTTGGGTGGACTCCGGGAGTTGGTGATGGAAAGGGAGGCCTGGAGCGCTGCGGTTCATGGGGTTGCAAAGAGTCGGACACAACTGAGAGACTGAACTGAACTGAACTGTCAACAGAGAATCAAACAGTAGAGTGTCATTCAACCTGCACACTACAGAAAGGATCGCTGTATTAAGAGCAGTGAAATAACCTTGATATTTTTTCCTCTCATTCTGAGTCTGTGACTCTGTATTATTAACTGAATTTCAAAATTCTCCAGTTATGTTTTTTGTTTGTTTGTTATTGGGGTATTGTTTCACAATATTGTGCTAGCTTCTGAGGTACAATGAAGTTCAGTTTTTTAAAATTAGACAAACATTGTTTAGAATCCTTTGGACAATCTAGACAATTGACTACATTTGTAACATTTTTGCTGCTACATATTTTAAATCGTGGCTAAAACAGAATACTTGGTAAAGTCCATTGTAGGGAGAAATAATCTATAATAATCTGCTCAGCTCTGGGTCCTTTTAGCTAGCTTGACCCTTTTCACTCATCATGTATCCACTGTTCCATAAAGAAAAGCCTCAGTCATCTTATCTCCTAGCAAGGCCAAATGAGGAAATTGTCAAGGAACCACCTGTTCATTCTGAGAGAGTTAACTTAGGCAGGGTGATAAGGAGTCCAAGCCAAAGGCCCCTTTAAGGAGGAGGTGAACATTCTCTCTTTTTCGCATTATTTTGCCTTAGACACATAGGCCTCGTAGGCAGCAGTATCTCTTGTTCAAGGACATGCTTCTTTTGAGCTCAGAATGTATGTTATGATAGAAGGTCTGGGTAACACTTCCACAGCCTTGAGCTCTGGATTAACCTGTTCCTTCTGGCTAATCTTGTACTGATGTCATCCCAGGATGTATGTTATGGGAAAGGGTCTGGGAAAAACCTTCACAGCCTTGAATATTTTTTTCTATTCTCAACGGCTAACAGAAAAGTATATAATGTCCTACTTAAAACTAGCAAGGTGGGTAATCATTCTATCCTTTTCTGATGTCTATGTCAAAAGTTTTTTCTGTCACTATCACTTTAATAAAATCTCTATTACACAAAACTCTGAGTGACTGAGGCTATCTTTGGTCCCGGAGTTAAATCTTTTCCTTCAGAGTCCACAAATCTGTGGAACACCAGAAGTTTTCAACTATCAATCCTCAAATGGCTTTTGTTTTTATCCTATATGATTTTCTTGGCTAAAAAATCTTTGGCTCTGCAAATCAAAAGTCCTTTATTTCCTCTGACTTCTACAGAGTTAAAGTTCATATTTGCCAATCCCTTTGGCTCAGAGCATTCTCATAGTCCTGAGTAAGAATTGACCACTCTTTGTCATCCTGGAACCTGGTTAATAAATCCCTTTCTTGAACTTTGTTCATGTTGTCTGGGTCATTCTCTAAGCCCCATAGAGCCTGGGAAGTTTACCTATGTTCATAAATCTGCTTGGATATGGAGATGCTCACTGATTAGCATCCAAATAAATAAATAACTGTATACCCCAATCATTTTTCAGGAATTTAAATGTATATGTGTTGAGCTTTTCTAACTCATGTCATTATTCTTGCAGTGATAGAATGGACATGGTACACTGCTCTGTGAAGAATACTTCATTACCTTTCACAGCTCTCTGAGTTTCATAGTGTTGACTAAAAATATCTTTTCACTAGAAGAGCCTAGAAGAACAGCACTCAAGAGAGTTGTGTTTTCCGTCACATTGATTTCAGTCAGTAGACTCCACTGCACGGTCGAGTTGCATGCTGCTAATAAATCAACAAACATTACATCTGTTTTCACCTGCATTCAGTCTTTTATCTGTGTGCTCAGTGGTGGTTTATGTTAAATTTTAGAAGAGTTGCCTTTTCTTTCTTTGCTTTGTTTTGGATTATTTTATATAATACATTTACCAATCACCAATCCCTTCAAAATCTACACATACTGATGATCTATGTAACATATCTAGGAAAATAATTTTATTTCTTTCAAGAAAAGCATTACATTTGCAATGACTCTGTTCTTAGACTGTGAAAACCAACTTTTTAACAATATGATCAGGCTGAAGTTCATAGCTTTCACTAGTGCCACAAAGAAGTCAAATGTAAAACACTCCTATTAGAAAAGTTCACTGGCTGGTCACTGAAATCTGTTCACCCAGGCTGCTTAAACCAAACAAAAAATAAGTAAATAAAAGTAAATCTTATGCCATAACATTAACTCCTGAATATAGGTTGGCCTCAAGTATTAAATTAACCTGATAATTATGAGAATTGCTGATGGTGTCTAATGCTAAAGTATATGCTACAGGTAGTCCTCATATTCTTGTCAAGAATATAGATCCTGATTAACAGTTGAGGAATAACAGGAAATTCTATAGCTAGATGCAAAAAGTGATAAGGGCAGAAGCAATGCATAAAGGATATTGTACTAGTCAGGATTTTCCAACCAAACCAATAGTCTACTGAAAAAAAATAGTCGACTGAAAAAAGTACTCTGTGAGAGTTGTGAGTTGAGTTTTATTTGGGGCAAAATGAGGAATAAAGTCTGGGAGAGAGTGTTTTCAGATAGCTCTGAGGAACTAATCCAAAGAAGTAGGGGGGAAAGGTCAGTATGTACATGATTTTGGTGAAGAGGAATATAGGCAATCAAGCACACATTTTGGCAGAAAGTTGTTGCTAGTCTTGGGAAGATTACTGCTAGTCATGAGGAGCAGATATCTCCATTAATGATTTTAGTGCTTTTCAAGATGTGAAGAGATACAAGAATTTGGGCTGATAAAATCTTCTGCTGAAAATATCTAACTATCTGTCAGTTTTTCCCAGAGAACAGAGTACCTCATTCCTTATTTCCAACCTGAACTCCTTTCAGGGTGAGTTGAAAGTCAGCAGCTGCAGCAGCTAGTGATTTAATTCTTGTAGAGGAAGATGGCAGGTGCCAATTTTTAGTTGGCACAGTAAAACACTGAGATAAGGATTAGGCTCACATGATTAGAGAGGTTGAAAAGTCATACCATTTGCAGTTCACACACTGGGGACCCAGGAAATCTATTGGTATAAATTCCAACCTGAGTCTAAAGGCCTGCAAACCAGGAGTGATGATGATCTAAGTTTCAGAGGGCAGGAGAAGATTGATGGCTCAGCTTTAACAGTCAGGCAGAGAGACAGAATTTGCCATTACTCCATTTTGTTCTACTCAGACCCTCAATGGGTTGTATGATGTCCACCCACATTAAGGGAGGGCACTCTGTTTTATTCAGTCCATCAGTTTAAATGCTAATCTCTTCCAGAAACACTCTCACAGACACAGCCAAAAACAATGTTTAACCAGATAGGCTGGCCATCCTGTGGCTCAGTCAAGTTGACACATAAAATTAGCCATCACATGCACCGAATCTAGCTTTAGAAGATCTGATTTGAATTCCTGACTATATCACTAGTTATGTCCTTAAGCTTACATTGCTTCATCTGAAAAATGAAAGTAATAACTCATCACCCACATGGTGATAAAGTATAGAAATACATGCAAACGTGCCTTGTACATTTAAAAACAGTCTAGAAATATAAGGTACTATTGCATCTGTTTCTTATTAGTGCTACCCAGGAAGCTATCAAGGCCAGGAAAGTATAAATTTAAGACAAAGTTTAAATCTGTTTTAAATTTATATTTTGTCAGGAATTCCCTGGCAGTTCAGTGGTTAGGACTCCTTGCTTTCACTGCTGAGGGCCTGGGTTCAGTCCCTGGTCACAGTGATTTCACTGCACAAAACAACATAAACAAACTTAAAGAGTTATCTATGCTTTTGGATATATTTCTAGATAAAATATTACCAAAAAATGTTAAAAGAAAGCCTGTACTAAAGAGGTTATGCAAAACGAGATCCAGTCAATAAGGATTCATACAGATAGGCAAACCCAGAAATGCCTGAACTGTTATCCAAGCAAACTGTCTCAAAAATTAAAATAAGCAATTGGAGTTACTACTTCAATACCAGGACAAGTGAATGTAGTGGAGTACTAATCCTGGAGCACCTATATGTTCTTTGCTATATCCCTGTGAATGCTCAGTTAAACTAATAATTTACTGCAAAAATGGAATAAGCCATTGCTTATGTCAGTGATAGAAAAGACATCTACAGAAAAAGAAAGAATAGTGATGGAAATGAGCACACAGAATAGTTCCTCCTTTAAAAGCTGTGTGGACTTAGGCTTCCCAATAGTCCCAGACCTGTCATTCTCCTAGCTACTATCATTCCTTACACCAAAGCTGTCAGGGTTCTGAATAACAGAAAATCTTCCATTGCTTTCTCTGGATATTGAGTGCACTGAGAGAGACACAACTTAACTATTCTACCTGAGTCTTGATTCTTTCCTCCCTGACAGAGCCAGCTTCTACTGGGAATGCTCTTCCACAGCAATGATGAGAAAGGAGAGTTGGAGAAAAAGATTCTCACAAATTTAAACTAAGGGTAAAATAGTGAAAATAAATAACAAAATCTAGGCTAAAAACAATTTCCCTGGATGAGAATTTTTTCTCCCAAGTCTTCTTAAGTTGGTTAAGACTCTACCAGTTTATCAGTCATTTAGTCTCAAGAATATGATCATTTTTGATCATCTTTGCTTCCTTTATCCCCAAAAGTTATTAACTGTCAAACCTTATTATTTAAAGCACCTCTTTTCTCTTTCTTTTTAGCCAATCTTTTAACATTCTAGTTTGTTTCCAAATTATTTTTATGAAAGCATTACAATAGCATCCCAGTTGGGTTAGGCCCCCTTATCAAAGCTTTCTCATACTCTAATTTGTGCAGCACTAGATCCAACCAGTCCATCTTAAAGGAGATCAGCCCTGGGTGTTCATTAGAAGGACTGATGTTGAAGCTGAAACTCCAATACTTTGGCCACTTGATGAGAAGATCTGACTCATTTGAAAAGGCCCTGATGCTGGGAAAGATTGAGGGCAGGAGGAAAAGGGGACAACAGAGGATGGGATGGTTGGATGGAATCACCGACTCAATGGACATGGGTTTGGGTGGACTCCGGGAGTTGGTGATGGACAGGGAGGCCTGGGGTGCTGCGGTTCATGGCATCGCAGAGTCGGACATGACTGAGTGACTGAAGTGAGTGAGTGAGTGACCCTATGTATCTCCCCTGTTCACACCACTTTCCAAACCAAAATTCTTCAGTGGCTCAACAATGCATACAAAATCAAGTCCAAATTTCCTAGGTTAAAAATTAAAAGTCTGAAAATTCCAAGTGTTGGAGAGTTGTGATGCAACAGGAACACTCAGATACTGCTGGTGGAAGTATATAGGTAGGCAATTTTAGGAAGCTTATTCTCAGAATCTACTAAAATAATATGTGCACATGCTGTAACCCCCAAATTCTACACAAACAACAGTCATTATGATAAATAAATTGTGGTGTGAATATCCATACGCTGAAATACTTATTTTAAAAAACACAAACTACAAATACATTCAACTGCGTGTATAATCTCATCAACAATACTGAATGAAAGAACTTAGACACAAAATAATAGATACTATCAAATGACATTTCTATAGAATTCAAAAACATGTAGCATTAGCCTATGGTGTTAGAAGTCAGTAATGTTTCCATTAGGGGGAAAGAAAGGTGCAGCATTTGAGAAGGGGCATAAATGGGTCTTTCCATGTGTTGATACTGTTCTATTTTTAAGATCTGGTTTCTCTGGTGTGTAACTTTGTAATAATCCACTAAGATGTATATTTATGTTTTATGCATTCCTCTGTACTTTAAAAAAAAAATACATTCCTAGCTTTGCTCTCAAGGTTGGCCACAATCTTCTCCCCATCTGTTTCTCTAATCTCACTGTGTCTCAAACTGCCTCACTAAATGGTATGGTTCAAATATATCTTAGTCATTTCAGGTCACTATATAAATTATCATAGACTGGATGGCTTAAATAACATTTATTTCTCACAGTATGGAGGCTGGAAAGTACCTGCAGTTTTGGTGTCTGGTGAGGGCTCGCTTCCCGGTTTGCAGATGGCTGTCTTTTTACTGTGTCTTCACACGGTGGAAAGCAAAGAAAGGAGGAAACCACTTTCATGTCTCTTTTTTAAAAGAACACTAATCCCTTAAAAAGACTTCACCCAAGGGGGGGACATATGCACACCTATGGCTGATTCATGTTGATGTTTGACAGAAAACAACAAAATTCTGTAAAGTAATTATCCTTCAATTAGAAAATAAATAAAATTTTTTAAAAAGACGTCACCCACATGATATAACTACTTCCCAAATGTTCCATCTCTTGATGAGCTCTCATTAGGGATCAAGGTTTCAACATATAATTTTAAGATAAGGCCAGCAAATATACTAGTCCATAACAAATTATACAAATGTATTAAGTCATCCCAGAAGAGGTTCTATTATTCTTTTAACCTTGTTATTTTGCCCATGCTGTTTCTCACCAGGAATCATCTCCTATATCTCTTCGTATCAAAATCCTATCTGCATTGGCATAAAAACAGATATGCATGCATGCTCAGTCATGTCCAACTCTTTGCTAAACCTTGGACTGTAGCCCTCCAGGCTCCTCTGTCCATGGAATTTTCCAGGCAAGAATTCTGGAGTGGGTTGCCTTTTCCTACTCCAGGGTAAAAACACACACAGACCAAATGGAAAAAATAGAAACCCAGAAATAAACCCACACTTATACGGTCAATTTATAATGAAGGAGCCAAGAATATACGATGGGAAAAGGACAGTCTCTTCAATAAATTATGTTGGGAAAACTTCATAGCCATATGCAACAGAATGAGATTATACCACTATTTTACACCATACATAAAAATCAATTCAAAATGTATTAACAACTTGAGGCCATAAAACTTTGCGTACTTACTTTAAACCTTTAGGTTCTTTCAGTAGGACTTCAAACCATAAAACACCTAGAACATAGTGGATATGATTTTTGCACTGGTCTTGGCAAAGATTTTTTTTTAAATTTAGTATCAAAAGCAAAGGCAACAGAAGCAAAAATAAGTGGGGCTACATAAAGCTAAAAGGCTTCTGCACAGCAATGGAAACCATAAACAAAATTGAAAGACTATATATGAAGTGGGAAAAAAATAACTGCAATTCATTATGTCTGATAAGAGGTTAACATTCAAAATATATGAAGAATAAATATACCTCAACAACAATAAAACCAAACAATCTGATTAGAAGAACTAAGCAATTTTTCCAAAGATGATATACAACTGGCCAACAGGTATATGAAAAGGTGCTCAACATTACTAATCATCAGGGAAACACAAATCAAAGCCATAATGAGGTATCACCTTATACCCATTTGAATGGCTACTTTCAAAAGAACAAGGGATGACAAATCACAGATGTGGAGAAAAGGAAATCCTTGTATACTGTTGGTGAAAATGTAAATCGGTGCAGCCCCTATGGAAAAAAGTATAGAGATACCTTGAAAATCAAAAATAGAACTATCTTATAAACCAGCAATTCCACTTATATGTCCAAAGGGAAAAAATCACTATCTTAAAAATATATCTGCACCACCATGTTCATTGCAACATTATTTACAGTAGCCAAGACCTGGTAACAACCTAAGTATTCGTCAACAGATGAATGGATAAAGAAATCACAAAACAATGGAATATTATTCAGCCAAGAAAAGAAGGAAACTCATTTGCAACATGGATGGACATTCAGGGCATTATGCTAAGTGAAATAAGTCAGACAGAGAAAGACTGAATGATCTTATCTATATGTGGAATCTAATATATGGGGGTTTTGCTCAGACTCCAAGCAATTCTCAGACACGAGTTAGGTGTTTTATAATTTAACTTAATTCTGACACTTCCTACCCAAATATAATTTCAGATTCCACAAGTTAAGGGATCAATCCCAGAAGACTTTCCTACACTCCAGGAGCCAATCACAAACCCAGGTTGTACCTATGCTTCTGATTAACTGGCTACAAATCAGAGGTTTCCACAGTCCCCTCCTTGGGTTCCATTAATTTGCTAAAACAGATCACAGAACTCAGGGAACTAGTTTACTTGCTAGATTGCAGTTTATTACAAAAGATATTAAAGGATACAAACCATACTCTCACGAAGGGACACATAGGGTGAAGCCCTTAAAATTTCTATCGGGGTTTGAAGCCTGAAATGATGGTATGTAGAAGGATTTTGGTTCACTAACCTGGAAGTTCTCCAAACTTCCTCCTTTGGGGTTTAAAAGAGGCTTCATTATATAGGCATGATTGATTGAATCATTGGCCACTGGTGATTGATTCAACCTCCAGCTCCTGCTCAGAAATCACAGGATGGGATTGAAAGTTCCAATCCTTCATTGAGGTTGGTACTTCCAGTAACCATCCCCATCCACATTTTTAGGGGACTTCCAAAAGTCACCTCATTAACATAAACTCAGCTATGGTTGAAAAAGACTTGTTATGGACAATAAGACACTCATTTCACCTTTATGGCTCTTAAGTGTTTTCAGGAACTGAGGACAAACAAGAGATGTTCCCATTGCTCTTATCACTCAAGAAATTCCAAGGGTTTTGAGAACTGTTAGCCAGGATCATAGACAAAAGCCAAATATGTATGAGAAATACATCTGAGTGACCAGTTTTATATTTCCTACAAATCACCTCCAACTCCAATAGAGGACCTAAAATAATCTAGATATTCTATCCACTTGACCACAGTGCTTGGTACAGAGAAAGACAAGAATTAATAGAGCTGATGGAATAATAACAATTATTAACATAACAAATATTACCCCATTTAACCCTCAAAACACCCCCACTGGGACATCTGCTCTCAGAAAGAAGCAGCAGCTTTGAGAGAAAAGAGAAGCTTTGATTGGATTTAGTATGTAAAACGGAGAAGGCAATGGCAACCCACTCCAGTATTCTTGCCTGGAAAATCCCATGGACAGAGAAGCCTGTAGGCTGCAGTCCATGGGGACGCTAAGAGTCGGACACTACTGAGCGACTTCACTTTCAGTTTTCATATTCATGCACTGGAGAACGAAATGGCAACCCACTCCAGTCTTCTTGCCTGGAGAATCCCAAGGACGGGGGAGCCTGGCGGGCTGCTGTCTATGGGGTCGCACAGAATCGGACACGACTGAAGCGACTCAGCAGCAGCAGCAGTATGTAAAAATCCGATACCTGTAACTGCACTATCCATTAGGCTCACAAAGTTAGCCTGAGAATCGAAGCAACCCAGAGGGGGCTCTTGGTGATGTAACATGAACTCTGAATCAAGTTACACATGAAGCCAGGCTTACTTGTGAACTTTTCAGTTCCACGAAAACTCACTTGTGGACTTCTCCCTGTTTTGACTTAAGCCAGTTTGAGTTACTGTCACTTGGAACAACAAAATTTATAACTGATATAGAAATTGATACCAAAAGTAGGGTACTGTAAGAGACAAACACTAGAATGTGGAAGAGACCAAATCCATGTTAAGTACATAGTAGGAAAGAGAATCCTTAGTGGACTACGTAAATAGGATCGGAGATGTGCATGCAATGCAAGTCTAGCTATTGACATCTTAGGAAATAGTAGCTGAGGCTTCTGGGAAAAAGAAGCATTGATGTTTCAAATATATTTGATGGTATTGAAATATATAAGCCACAAAAGAAGAGCCTAGATGAGACAGAGACAATCTAAAGGAAGCAGAGCCAAAAAGACTGATCCTGACAATAGTTTTTGAATCCTGAGTCAGTGGATCAGTCTGGTTCCAGTTAGGAGATAGACACCATATAGAGAGATAAACATGGGATGTTAAATATTAAAAATTATTAAACTGTATTAAGAGAGTAACTGTAAGATATATGTAAATTTTATAGGGTACCCTAGGGCTGAGGAAGAATATCTAAGGAATGATCAAATTTGGGAGGGGGCCTCCTTCCCAAGGCTGGGGTTCAGACCTTCTTGAAGAAAGCATCGTTTGGCACACTGGATAACCCAGAAACAAACGGCTACCTAGACTGAAGCTGTTCTGCAGTCGCTGAGCAATTAGGAAGCAAGTCTGTGGTGTGCAGGTAAGGAACAGGTAATCGGCAATGGTAAAGGACGAAACCTTCTGGGTCACAGTGAAAGCTAGCAAAGCCTACAGTGGGAGCTGTGGCTGGCTTGGTGGCTAAGCCCTCTGGGGCACAGGACAGTTGCACAAGAAAGAGCAAAAGAAAATGGGGCACTGATTCAGAAAGGAAGTCTTTAGAGTGCTAATCTCTATGTCAAATACTTAGCAATTAGCTTACTGTCGGGCCAATGCCAAAGGACCATCTTCCAGGCACATGACTGGGGCAGAGATTCACCCTATTTCCTGATACCCACTCTGCTGGCCCTCTGGGCATCAACCAGACAAGGCAGGAGAGTGCCTTCCTCCTGCTAGGTCTCTCCAGTGCTCTCTCCTGAGAATGCTTAACACAGGTATACTTTAAAGGAGAAAAACACTACAAGAAACGGAAAGGGAAAGTCACTCGGTCACGTCCGACTCTTTGCAACCCCATGTACTGTCCATGGAATTTTCCAGGCCAGAATACTGGATTAGGTAGCCTTTTCCTTTTCCAGGGCATCTTCTCAACCCAGGGATCGAACCCAGGTCTTCCACATTGCAGGCTGATTCTTTACCAACTGAGCTATCAGGGAAGCCCTAATAGCTGAGAGGCAATAATTGGATAAGTGGCACAGGGGTCATAAGAGCCAATAAATTCCATTTTTGTTTTAGACACTATTTTATTTTCTGAATATTTCAGTTGAAAGACTGCTGACTGATATAAGATCCAGTCCCCATACCACCCATTGTACAGCTAAGTAGAGTTTTTCATTGAGCACTGTATGCTTTCCCGACAGCCTTTCTGCCATCATTTCCTGTCTAAAATCTTTCTGTCCCGGTGTCGTTTTTTTTTAGTGAGAATCCTACTTTTGTCACTGACATACTGTTAGCCTATCAATAACATATTTTTACTTTGATAAGAGCATTCAAGAAAAGAGCATTTACAAGAGAAGGATGACAGAGTTTTTAGGTACTTTGATAAGCTGATAAAAAGATACTTTAGGGACACTGGTACTTTGGGTTCTTCTCAGATAATTACACTATTACCTATAATACAATCAGAATTTTTCAGTATTTCAAATCTGTCTAGTCCTTCTAGAATTCTTTAGTGGTAACAAAACATGACCAACAAGGAATGATTTAGTTTCAGTATGAAAAAAAAGAAATCTAAGGAAGTATCCGTATGGCCATAGATTATTTAGGTAAAACAACAACTGCTTTTGGTGCTTTCTTAAAAAAAAAAAGTAAACAGACCTGCCAGGGAGAAGAATTAAGGAAGCAAAAATTTTACTTAATACTCTTAGTGATTAAAATAATCATTTCATGGAGTAGACTCCAGGGAATTTATAAAAGCCTTTAATTAAACAATACTTCCCCTTTGAAAAATTGGATTTTAAAATTTAGGCATGGACTTCCCTGGTAGTGCGGTGGGTAAGAATCTGCCTGCCAGTGTAGGATACACCAGTTTGATCCCTGGTCCAGGAAGATTCCACATGCCACGGAGCAACTAAACCTGTCACCACAACTACTGAGCTGTCACACCCTGAGCATGAGCTCTGCAACAAGACAAACGACTCCAATGAAAAGCCTGCACACTGCAACCAGAGTACCCCCACCTGCTGCAACTAGAGAAAGCCAGTAATGAAGACCCAGAACAGCTAAAAAAGTAAAATAAATTAATTTTAAAAATAAAATAAAATTTAGGCACATACATATGTGTGTGTGTGTGTGTGTGTGTGTGTGTGTGTGTTGCAAGCAACAGTGATTTTCCCTAAACTCCTCAGTAGTCCTCTGTGTATAGTGATAAAGCTGGTCATTTGTATTTGGTGATAAGTGTTTCTTAGTCCTAAAGCATTATAATCACATGCATGCATGCTAAGTCGCTTCAGATGTGTCCAACTCTTTGTGATGCTATGTACTGTAACCCTCCAGACTCCTCTGTCCATAAGATTCTCCCGGCAAGAATACTGGAGTGGGTTACCATGCCCTCCTCCAGGGGATCTTCCTGATCCAGGAATCGAACCTGTGTTTCCTGTGCCTTCTGCATTGCAGGCGGATTCTTTTACCCCTGAGCCACCAGGGAAGCCCAGTTAAAAATCACAAACTTTGTTATTAAAAAGTTTCAGCTCACCTCAAATACTTTCTGTGCTATTTGGGAAAATTATCTAGGGGAAAATTCACATAAGAAGAGTAAACCCAATTTAACAGAAAACAAGACGAATTGTTGATGAAGTGCTTTATAACTGCATGTGTTTGGCCCAGAGGAAGCATCAGACTGACTCTGGGAGTGGGAGGCAGAGAGAAAGGATGCAGCATCTCCTCCTCTGCCTGCTTGTGTTGGATAAATGGATCATTTTATTGTCAGGTTGGCTGAGGCTGAATGTCAACATTACACAGGAAGGTCCCAAAGGTATGAGGTACAGGGGATCCTATTCCAGCTTCCTTCACTTGATGCTATTAAATGAGCTCACAGTCTGTGAGATAAAAGTTAGATAAAGTGAAGGCCAATAAGTGCCTAGTTTTATAGCAGCAGTTTAAGTTCAAACTCTTAATTTTTTAAGAGTTTATATATATTTCTATGGAAAAACTTTATCTAAAACAACACTCTAACAGAAGAAATTTACCAGAGAAAATAAGCAATTACTTGTGAATTTCTGGATTGATTGGTAAAGTTTTTTTTCCCTTTCAATAAGGATAGCAACAAGTCACTTAGAATGTGTGAAAAGTATAAGCACTAATAACAAACGGTAATTTAATTTGAAATAGCAGAAATACATTCTATGTTCATTTACAAAATTTTGACTGGGGTTATATATAAGGAACCTTCATCTACTCACTCCACAAAAATTTATTATCTATATTATATGCCAGAAAACCATGGTTCCTGCCTCTGCAAAAATCTGTTTAGCATAGGAGAAATTTTTGTTGCTCTAAACATCTGTGGTTATCATGTGTTAAATAGGTACCACAC
Source organism: Moschus berezovskii (assembly GCF_049115385.1). Taxonomy (NCBI): domain Eukaryota; kingdom Metazoa; phylum Chordata; class Mammalia; order Artiodactyla; family Moschidae; genus Moschus; species Moschus berezovskii. Next base: position 47,502,874 of record NC_142463.1, on the reverse strand, counting down.
TTCAAGAAGAACATGATTAAATAATAATCACTCTTACTTAGTAATATAATTTCAAAAAAGTTCATATATGTTATCAATGATAGTATCCAGTATGTTTACTGACTGGTACAGTGAGGTCCCAACAAACCAAAATGTAGGTAGAACAAGATTGATTTTGGAAGAAATCTGTGGGATACACAATCTCAGCCATTATGTCCACTTGTGTGTGTGGTTTGCAAGTTTCCACAGAACCAGGGGCAAGATCTTAAAATGCAATGCTTCCTCCCACCATAACAAAGATGAGGATGAGGGCTAAAAAGAAATCATAATATTGGCAAATATAAATTGACCATTAATTCATATTTACTACACATGTACCACGTGTCAGAAAAGTGTGATTGTCACTTGATCAAGAAGCTGCAGGCTGCTAAGGAGTAAATATGAAATAAAGAAGATTAAGTGGGAACACTGATTGTGGTAGAAGAAAAACTGAAGAAAATGTTTACATGATAGAGAATTTTTTTCATACTTTAGACTGAGGAGAAAATTGTTGAAAGAGATAGACTGAAAAAAGCAATTAAGAAAGGGCATAATTATTAGAGCAAGAACTTACAAGAGATAGAAGGCATTAGATTATGAGCTTAGGTGAAAGAAAGGAGGAAGAATAACTGAAAGGATGGATTCAGTTCAGTTCAGTTCAGTTCAGTCGCTCAGTCGTGTCCGAATCTTTGCGACCCCATGAATCACAGCACGCCAGGCCTCCCTGTCCATCACCAACTCCCGGAGTTCACTCAAACTCATGTCCATAGAGTCGGTGATGCCATCCAGCCATCTCATTCTCTGTCGTCCCCATCTCCTCCCGCCCCCAATCCCTCCTAGCATCAGACTCTTTTCCAGTGAGTCAACTCGTCGCATGAGGTGGCCAAAGTATTGGAGTTTCGGCTTTAGCATCAGTCCTTCCAATGAACACCCAGGATTGATCTCCTTTAGAATGGACTGGTTGGATCTCCTCGCAGGATGGATTAGAAGTACAAATTAATTTGGAGATGTAGAAGAAGCTAAATATATCCTAGGATGATGGCACGAATTGGAAGGAAAGGAACAGGATGATCCAGAAGAAAAAGAATAAATGAACTTCAAGGAGATGTGAAGAAATTTTTCACAGCTATCACAGCCATTTCCTCTGTGAAGTATTCAAAGTAATCTACTAAGAGAAAATAGTGCAGCATTAAGCATAAATGTATTAACAGTAATAAAAATTACCAGCATAGGAACTGGGCAAAGATATGTCACAATTTGCTAGATAATATTGAAAATCAGTAGTTGGAAGTCATAAATGTATAAGGTTGTTGATTGTTTTCCTTGTGGTTATATATTTTGATTCAGTATTATTCAATGTCTGGTTCCAGGATTAGAACAAACAGATGGTTAGATTATTCTAGAATTGAGGATTCAGTTCAGTTCAGTTTAGTCCGTGTCCGACTCTTTGCAATCCCATGAACCGCAGTACGCCAGGCCTCCCTGTCCATCACCAACTCCCGGAGTTCACTCAAACTCATGTGCATCAAGTCGGTGATGCCATCCAGCCATCTCATCCTCTGTTGTCCCCTTCTCCTCCTGCCCCCAATCCCTCCCAGCATCAGGGTCTTTTCCAATGAATCAACTCTTCACATAAGGTGGCCAAAGTATTGGAGTTTCAACCTCAGCATCACTCCTTCCAATGAACACCCAGGACTGGTCTTCTTTAGGATGGACTGGTTGGATCTCCTTGCAGTCCAAGGGACTCTCAAGAGTCTTCTCCAACACCACAGTTTAAAAGCCATCAATTCTTGAGCGCTCAGCTTTCTTCACAGTCCAACTCTCACATCCATACAAGACCACTGGAAAAACCATAGCCTTGACTAGACAGACATTTGTTGGCAAAGTAATATCTCTGCTTTTTAATATGCTGTCTAGGTTGGTCATAACTTTCCTTCAAAATAATGGAATAACAAGGTCATAAGAGTGTTAAGAATTGAGAGTACTGTGACAGAGTGATTCAGCTGAAGTACTATGGGTGGTCAGTTGGATTGAATAAGGAAATGAAGCCAAAGGAGCTTATTGATAAACAACATATGAAGCCAACAAAGTAGAAGAATCAGTGAGAGGGAAGCAAAAAACCTGCAGAAGGGCATTCTGTAGCCTGGAACGTAGAGTTTAATTTACTGCTATAACAAGGCTTTTTATAATCATGCCTGCATAGTCGGTTCATTTCTCATTCCTTCCCCAAATACTCCAAGGAATCCCTGTGTCCTGGCCTACCCAATGATTATGCTGCTCTCTGTTTCCACGTCTCTGCTGTTCTTCTTGAAGAGCTCCTCTTCTTCTCTTAAATCCCCACTCACCGGATGAACTGCCCAGCCTTCAAGACTCATCTCGACAATCTTTTCCTTTTTAAAGTTTCCTGTGTTAATCCGTGTGCAAAAGATAGGTACCAATTATCATCCCATCCCACTACACTCATGCTATTGCTCCAACAAAAAGCCCTTGATTATGGGCAGGTCGATAGAATGCTAAGGAACTGGTACTGTGTCAGTTCCAGCTTGGGCTTCCCAGGTGACGCTAGAGGTAAAGAATCCACCTGCCAATGCAGGAGACATAAGAGACATGGATTCGATCCCTGGGTCGGGAAGATCCCCTGGAGGAGGGCATGGCAGCCCACTCCAGTATTCTTGCCTGCAGAATCCCATGGACAGAGGAGCCTCGTGGGCTACAGTCCATAGGGTTGCAAACAGTCAGACACTACTGAAGCAACTCAGCACACACACACAGTTCCAGCTTAACCAAACTACCATGCTATAAATGTCAGGCTGTCCTACAGGGAGTATACGATACCATGCAGAGAAAAAGGCCAATGGAGAAGAGTTGGCATATAGCACCTATACCCCCAGACATGTAAATAATACGTTCCTGACCCTTCCTGCCCATTCTAGCAACCAGTTGAATGTAGGTGGAGCCCAGTCAACCCACAGAATTGTGAGAAATAAATCAGTGCTATTTTAAGCCACTAAATTTGAGGGTTTGATTATGAAGTTATAGACTAATTATATATCTTCCATTTTCAAGTCAAGTGCAACTGCTCAAACTTGCCACTGTATCATACTACTGTACCCAAAATATACCCCTATTATTTTACTTACCACACTAGGATTGCAAGAAATGTTTTCATATCCACTCCCTTCCTATTCTGTGAAATTTGTCAGTGCAAGTGTGTATATAACACACAACATATAATAGATAATAAATGATGTGAACTAAGTTGAACCTAAATTGAGTTAGTGGGAGGGAGCGAAGGAGAAATGAAAACGCTATGCTTAGTGCCGAAGAGTTGATGCTTTTGAACTGTGGTGTTGGAGAAGACTCTCGAGAGTCTCTTGGACTGCAAGGAAATCCAACCAGTCCATCCTAAAGGAAATCAGTCCTGAGTATTCATTGGAAGGACTGATGCTGAAGCGGAAACTCCAATACTTTGGCCACCTGATGAGAAGAGCTGACTCATTGGAAAAGACCCTGATGCTGGGAGAAATAGAGGGTGGGAGGAGAGGGGGATGACAGAGGATGGGATGGCTGGATGGCATCACTGACTCAATGGAGATGAGTTTGAGCAAACTCCAGGAGTTGGTGATGGACAGGGAGGCCTGGCGTGCTGGGGTCCATGGGATCGCGAAGAGTTGGACACGATTGAGCGACTGAACTGAACTGAACTAGTCATTGGAATTTTATGGTTAAATATTTCACAAGTGGAGCTGTTTCTGTAAAAATATGGAAACATGTTGGAGGTGAAGTTGGCTCAGATACAGTCTAGGAATTGAGGTGAGAGTGGGTGCATCATTGAGGATGTGGACTTGTGACCTAGGATGATGATGGAATTTGTGTGGTGCAAAAGATGGTGATCCTGAATGGGGAGAGATTGTCAACCTCAGAAAAAGAAAGTCTGTGAGTGACAATTTTTCACAACTATAACAATATTCTTAAAGCTGATGGACAATTAATATGATGAGGGGCCGATCTTCTGCCCAACATACACTCAAGGGAGAAAAAGTAAATCTCTACTTCATAGACTTATATATATTATTCTGGTTTTCTAATAATCTATTTGATTATTTGAGTGTGCCTTCTCAGTCTCCTCCCCCTGAATCCTTTTGTTCCATAGCCACCGAAAGTTTTCTGCTCAATTCTCTTCCCTATACCTATTCTCTTGGCCATCTGAGTCACTCGTATGACTTCAACCATCACTAAATCTGAACTTTCTCACCACAAATCTTTCATGAGCTTCAGCATGGGTATTTCAAATTCTCTCTTGAACATCTCCACTTTCTGGCCTTTTCAATGTATCAAAGTCAAGATGTTAAATGGCAAAACTGATTACCTTCTATATTCAAGCCATGATTTTCCTCCTGTATTTCCCAGTCCAGTAAAGGGTTTCATTGCCCATTTGGCCAGTATAGAAAGAAATAGCACAATGTTTAAGAGCTTGGGTTCTGGGATTAACTTGAATCTGTCCTTCATAAATTTACTACCCACCTGATAACTTTGGCAAATTATCTTTTCAAAGCTTCAGTTTCTGTCATCTGTTATAATCCTCAAAAGCCTGTGAAGAGGATTAAATAAATACCTATCCAAACCCTCAAAACTAATTATGCAAACTAGACCTCCTGAAGCCATCCTTAACTTTTTCCTTTCCTAGCACCTGACCCTCCAAGCAACTGACTACAAAGCCCTATTAATTCCGTTTCTAAAATGTTTCTTAATATATGCCTTTGTCCATTGTCACTTCCACTGCCCAAGCATAATACTAAAGCATATTCCAAATGCTCACGACTAATCTAAACTGTCTTTCAGACCAGCATCAGAGATAGCATTTCAAGAATATGAAGCAGATCACATTTTTGCCTTCACTTCAAAATTTAATTGTCCACTTCCTACAAAAGTAATGACAAGCTAAAAAACAAACAAACAAACTAATGACAAACTCTTTAGAAGCTGATGTTTGCCTTCTTTCCCTGAATTACCTTTACGGTCTAACTGTACATCATTTTTCACCATTCCTAGATTCTACAGTATCATTCTCCAAACATATTCTTCTGCCTTCCCAACATACTCTATTTCCTTCCCAACATCCTCAGTCCCCACCTCTCCTCTGAGGATTCTTGCTCCAACTCAAATGTGATTTCCTCTGTGTTGTCCTCTCAGAGCCCCCAAGGACAGAGATCATTCCCTCATCTGTTTTCCCATAAGACTGCATACAAACCTGTCACAGCCTTGACTGCACTACAATATAGCTATTAATTTATTTGTCTGCCGAGCTATACTCTGAGTTCCTCCTCAGAGACAGGACTAGTGAAATATTTATTCTTACATTACCAATGTCTAACATAGTTCCTGGAATATACCAGTACATGTGAAATGCTTGATAAATTGTTAAGAGAATGAATGAGTGGACAAAGAAACTATGTAGCCTGAATGGTGCTGGCTATACATTACTTAAATATGAATTAAATCCAAATAGTTCTGATATACAAAAAGAGAAAATCCTCAAATGTAGGCACTAATTTGAAATACATGATCTCTATGTATTTTTCCCAAATCCAAAATTCTATGATATTATTGTGAACTGAGCTAAGCTTTTCTCAGGCATTTAGGATTAGAATTTTGTCTGGGACACACAAATTTGTAGAATGAGATCTAACGAGTTGTTTAGAGTGTGTTTCTAATTAATTCTATCATATTACCTTTAACAATTTATATTTTGTGAAGTTTATACTTTGCAATTAAGCAAAACTGAATTATGTGTAATAGTTGATCTTTCAAAATGAGAACACAGTGAAGAAAATGTTTTTTTTCCCTAAAATCTTGTCATTTTGAGTGACATGTGAGTACCCAGCACCAAGCAGCTGTTAGGGAAATCTTATTACTCTGTGTCTGTCACTAGAAAATTGGAATAAACGTTGCAAGACCTACACACTTAAAATGTTATGATGTGTTTTTAAAACTGCTTTCCACAGAAGGTCCTTTATTTTATTAGAAAATTATAAGCAAACAAGTCTTGGCTAATGGCTTTCAAAGTATAAGCACATTTCATGTCAAAATTGTATCACTCTCGACTGCTTACTTGTGTGAGAAATCTGTCAAGCACTGGTGCCCAAGAAAATAGGGTACCATGGCAGAAGACTCTTTGCTGAAGGAAATAAGGTATGCTCAATTAAACCAATACAGCGTGTGTAATGGTCTGATTCCATCTTAGGAAGAACTGTCAGCTTTCTGTTCTGGGATTAGAATTTTCCTAATGCCTGAACTTTTTGGTGAATTCTGTGTAACTGGAGGAGGGCATGGCAACCCACTCCAGTATTCTTGCCTGGAGACTCCCCATAGATAGAGGAGCCTGGCAGGCTACAGGCCATGGGGTCGCAAAGAGTCAGACACAACTGAGCAACTAAGCACAACACAGCACCTTAACAAGAGACAATCGTGAGCTTGTATCTCAGGGAAAGGTGGGCTCTTATTTTTTTCTCCTTTTAATACTCAAAGAGTCTTGGGAATTTTACCTTTTCTTCCTGATACCCTCTCTGTCTCTACTCCCTCTCCACACTGCTCTTAACTTGCTAAATATTACAAGTCAACATGCATGAAGTGCTAAAATTATAGCCAGTTTTTCAGGGGAACCAAAGGTTGGCTGCAGTATTATTTTATTTGAGAGTCATTCCGGTATGCTTCAGTTTCAAATATCAAAAATGTGTGCATCAAGATGAACTGGATGCAAATAAAATATGGTGAAACACCCCTGGTGTACTCCAATGTCCCCTTTATAGTCTATGCTATTTGACAAGTTTATACTAATCTGTTTCTATAAGCAGAGATTACAAACAGAACTTTCCCCAAAAAAAGATGACAATAAATACTAATATATAACCCTTAAGGATATTTTTCTAGATAGTCTTTAACAAAGATGACTCCTAAGCATAACATAATCATATTGTATGTTACGAAACTGCCATCTACTGTGCTTGTTCACCCAGTACACAATATCATCTTTTACAGGCTTGCCTTTTTTGCCTTTTTCAATCAATATGTGAATTTATCCCCCAGCTGTTTCTTGACATTCTTTCTTCCCCTTGTTCTAGCCATGTGTACCCCTTAAAGACCAGGAAAAAAAATTTCAACTAATTATAGTCCTACCAAAGCCTTTCACATCATTTAAAACTTAGATTGATTATTCGCAGTACCAGGAAGGCATGTCAGTCTGAGACAAGAAGAGGTTTAGAGAGGTTTACACTTTGCAGAGTGCCACCTGTCTCCAAAGGGCACAGTCATTAAAAAGCTCCAGGTGCAAGTTGTGGGAGCAAAACAGCATAATGAAGTCCTTTGCCTCCTTGTGCACTTTTTGATTAATAACATTCTCCTCCAGTTCCAGCAGATTGTGCACCAACGCTCGCTGCAAGAAAACTGGGATACCAGTCTACTTTTCTCTCCTTCTCTGAATAGAATAAATTGCCATTTATCTGTGACATGAATCAAAAGAATATGCAAAATAGGGTATTTCTGATACAATCTACCTTTATAAGAAAAGAGCAATTAATAAGCCAACAGAATGATATTGATTCAATAAACAGCATTAAATAAGTATCACTGACCAAATTCTACCTAATCCTTCCTGTCCTATAACCACACACGTAGAAATCTAAATGATATTTATACTGATAACCTGAAGGCATTGTAAAATTCCAAGGTGTTTCATGAATCATAAAAGTGGGAAAGAAAACTGCCATTTATCAAATACCTACTATTTACCAGGCATTTTTCACTAGCACTATCACATATTATCCATATAACAGCCTGGTCAGGTAAACATCGTTATCGTCATTTTCATCACTGAGAGGCACTGAGGCTCAAAGAGACAATAAGAACCAACATTTACTTGCAGCTTATGATTTTCCTGGCATTGTGTTTATTCATTTAGAGGTATTGCTTCAATTAATCCTCAGAACCACATTACGGAGTAGGTGGTATCATTATTCTCCTTTTATTAAGGATGACTCAGTGAAGTTAAATAACTTGCCCAAGATCACACAATTAATATGTAGCACTGCCAACATCTGAACCAGCAAACTGTTTCCCATGCCTGTACTGTCAATCCCAATGTTATACTACTTACGAGTGTAGGTTATATTAATACTTTAATGTTAAGTGAATTATTGTTTTGTTTTTGAAAGTTAGGACTATATGTTTGGTACACACGGTAACTTTCAAGTAATCAAACTCACCTATTAATAGCTATCAATATGTATTCCTTATTATGCATTTACTGTCAAGTATTTTACATGCATCACCTTATTTGAAATTCACGTACATACATAATATCATTCCCATTTGACACTGATAAAACTGAGATTTGGAGAATAACAATAATGAGAATAATCACAGCAAACATGTGGCATTACTATGTGCTAGACACTCTTCCCTCAAAGAGTTTAGAATGTAGTACTTATTTAATACTCACAACAACAAAATGATATATTATCATTTCTATTACACAAATAAGGAAAATGAGAAGCAGCATTTTGACCTTTTCTGGGAAAGTGAAGAATTGGTCCCCCTGTATTTGTTTTTAAACTACCTTTCCCTTGTCCATCCTGGGGCCCTATCAGGTGGAGGAGCAATCACGGCACCCATCAGTGCAGGGCCTAGTTGTGTCAGCAGAGCAGGAATTCCAGTTCTAAAAGCCCATGATTTTAACCACTAACTACTCTAAGTGGTGGAAAAATTTAAAGTAGTCATTCCTTGTTTACTGCAGCAAATGTTAGCAACATGCCTTAACTATAATAGCATTCATCATAATCAAACATTTTGTAGCATACCAAGTAATATAATTCTGCACATTTGGTAGGGAGTGGGAGGGAATCAAGCCTGTACAATTTCACACTGATCAGCCTTGCACATAGTTTCAAAGATGGCAGAAGTAAAATTGTGTTCTACAAATATTGAGCACGAACTATGTCCCGGGTGCTAACATTAAGGAAATAAATAAGATTTATTCACTATCTATAAGGAATTTGGGAGAAATAAAACAAATAAGTAATTACAACACAAAGAGAAAATTGCTAAAATAAAGTTTTGCCTTCTAAGCCAAAGCCAAAGCTACAAACCACTGTACATGACCTTGTCACACAGACCAAAAAAAGTTATACACAGGGTACAACTGGCAAAAGGGCATCCTCCATACTGCATAGGGTAAGATGGTTAAAATATTATTATAACATTACGATCTTATTTAAAATTCCAATAATATTTATGTATAAACTAGAGGTGGAAATTTGAAATAACTTTATGATATGTATTTTCCTTGTTTCTCATCTGATTTTCACCTCTGAGAACTATTCTTTCCTAGCAGACTTACTTGTTCTGGAGCTCCCAGTCCTCCTCCCAATCTAGCCCATACCAAATTCTAGCTATAATACTAGTCAGAATTCCTGTGTTGCAAGTGACAGAGACCCAGTGCAATTTAGCTTAAGCAAAAAGAGAATGTGTTGACTTGGCTTGTGTAACTGGGAAGTCAAGGAAATAGACATGGCTTTAGACAGAACAAAATTCATGGACTCAAATGCTTTATCCACAGTTCACATCTCTCTCCATCCTTTACCCCTCCTACCCCCATCCCGACTCCTCATCCTCTACCCCTGCTTTAATTCTCTATATCTATCACTTCTCATCGTTTCTCCCTGACTTGTTTTTGTGAGTGGGTTCTCTCTATATATTGACTGCCACACTCCCATTTACCAGCTTGGGAACTCAAAGGGAGAGAAATTTTCTATCTCCCAATATTCCTAATCAAATCCCAGGTAATAGTTCTGATTGGCCTATCCTGATTCATATATTCATTCTTGAACCAATCATCATGATCAGGCCAGCTAACACTCAGGACTGGATTATCAAATCAGCCTCACACAGCTCAGAGATTTTACCTAGCATCAAACTTTACTAAAAATTCAAAGAGTACAGGCAATCAAGCGACAAAGACAAAGCAGAGAAAGGTCTGGGACATCCTTGCCAGGTCCTTCCTATTCACCAGCCCAGAATAATACACAAGACCTGTGTGAATATTTGCAGATTTTTATTTTACAGAGTGAAGCATGTAATTTCTAAGATATCTCCATTTTATATCTCAAAGGTACATAGAATCAAAGCTATGTTTTTTTTCCAGTAGTCATCTATGGATGTGAGTGCTGAAGAATTGATATTTTCGAATTGTGGTACTGGAGAAGGCTCTTGAGAGTCCCTCGCACAGCAAGGAGATCAAACCAGTCAATCCTAAAAGAAATCAGCCCCGCAAACTCATTGGAAGGACTGATGCTGAAGCTCCACCTGATGCGAAGAGCCAACTCATTGGAAAAGACCCTGATGCTGGGAAAGATTGAGGACAGGAGAAGAAGGGGATAGCAGAGGATGAGATGGTTGGATGGCATCACCAATTCAATAGACATGAATCAGAGCAAACTCCAGGAGATAGTGAAGGACAGGGAGCCTAGCCTGCTGTAGTCCATGGGGTCACAAAGAGTTGGACACAACTTAGCAACTGAACAACAAAAATACCTCAGAGAGTTCTGTAGCTTACATGACATTCTCTTGGTCAGCCCTGTCCCATAAGTCAATAATCCTTACCAAGGGAGAGCCTGCTAACGGCTTTCTGCAGGTAAGGCTCCTACTCCTGTCTAAAGTCCTTACTCTATTTACCTGGAAGTCCAGTTGAGATTAGACCAAATCACCTCCCTTATTCTCTTTTCCCTAGTGCTGTTTCTCAAGTAAAGTAAGGGAATGTCACAGTGAAAGAGGGGAGTGAAAAAGTTGGCTTAAAACTCAACATTTAGAAAACTATGATCATGGCATCCGGTCCCCTCACTTCATGCAGATAGATGGGGAAACAATGGAAACAGTGAGAGACTTTAGTTTTTGCACTCCAAAATCTGCAGATGGTGACTGCAGCCATGAAATTAAAAGATACTTGCTCCATGGAAGAAAAGCTATGACCAACCTAGACAGCATATTAAAAAGCAGAGACATTACTTTGCCAACAAAGGTCTGTCTAGTCAAGGCTATGTTTTTTCCCAGTAGTCATATATGGATGTGAGAGTTAGACTATAAAGAAAAATGAGCGCCAAAGAATTGATGCTTTTCAACTGTGGTGTTGGAGAAGACTCTTGAGACTCTCTTGGACTGCAAAGAGATCAAACCAGTCCATCCTAAAGAAGACCAGTCCTGGGTGTTCATTGGAAGGAGTGATGCTGAGGTTGAAACTCCAATACTTTGGCCACCTGATGCAAAGAACTGACCCACTGGGAAAGACCCTGATGCTGGTAGAGATTAAAGGTGGGAGGAGAAGGGGATGACAGAGGATGAGATGGTTGGATGGCATCACCGACTCAATGGATGTGAGTTTGAGCAAGCTCCGGGAGTTGGTGAAAGATAGGGAGGCCTGGTGTGTTGCAGTCCAAGGGGGCACAAAGAGTCAGACACAACTGAGTAACTGAACTGAATTCCCCTTCAGGGGCCTGGGTGTCCATCCTGATTGGATGGCCTGGGACGAGAATCCCAAACTATGCTTGGGGTTAAGGGGAGCACTATGATAGACCTTCCCCAAAGAAGCACCTAGAGTATAAGATCACAAAAGGAAAGCACGTTAAGCAGATATAAACTGTGACTGCTTTGGTCCACTCTACTATTCGTCCAGATAAGAGACTTTTAAGATTTCTAGCAATGTTACCAACTTTCCTGTTCTTAAACTTTACTTTTCTTGTTTCTAGCTGTGAAAAATTCTCCAGTTTTGTCCCATGGCTCACTGAATAAAGACAAAAGAACAAGCAGTGACAGTGAAGAATGGGAACAAGGAAAGCCAATCTCATGGTCTGCGGGAAAGTCAAAGAAATGTCTAATAAGGCCTCATAGGAATCTCACAAAGATGATCTCAGGTAGGTATTTTCCATCCAATTCTCTTAATGTCTTCACATCCATTTGCCTACAGAAATTCTAACATAACAATTGAATTTGTTTAACCTTAGGCAAGGGAAACAAATGCTTGTCCTACTGACCCAATACTCCAGCAAGCATTTTTGTTTGGCTAAAACAGTATTGAATGTCTTTGACTAGTTTGTCACAATCTCTTTCCACTACCTAATGTCTGACACTGGCCTGCTCTGTTCACTTATGCTACTGCCTGGTCCCTGTAAACATTCCAGTTTTTGAGTCATAGTTTAAGGTCTTGACTTCTACTAAACTGAAAATTCCTTTTAAAAGAATGTCAACATAATTGTTTCCAGTTATTTATGTCAGAGTAAATGAGTTTCTCAACTATTTTTATCAAGGAAAAAAAAAAAAAAAACTAGGAGAAAAGGGTTATGACCAAGATTAAGACTGAAAGAATAAGGACTGAGTCAGGACTAGGGTTACCCAGACACCTAGTGCACAAAGTTTAAGGTGGCACTCTCAAGTGACACCTCTAGGCTCAGCACCTAAGAAAGAGGGCCTCCTTAAATTTCATGTACCATGTGACCTGGTTGCCTCATTCTTGACCCAGTCCTGAAAGGAGACCCTTTAACCATTTTTGGTTTCTGTTACTTGTATTGAAATAACCCTGATTTATTTCCCTTTTCCACCTATGAACTCAAAGAGTTGTTCCACCTAGAAACAGTCTGACTCTTTGTGACCCCATGGGCTGTAGTCTGCCAGGCTCCTCTGTCCATGGAATTCTCCAGGCAAGAATACTGGAGTGGGTTGCCATTCCCTTCTCCAGGGGATCTTCCCCACCCAGGGATTGAACCTAGTCTCCTGCACTGCAGGCAGATTCTTTACCATTTGAGCTACCAGGGAAGCCCCTAGGAACACTCTTAATACCCTCTAATTATGCCTATATTACACTTACAATACTACTTTCTATCTCTTATACATCTGTATTCACCAGCATTCTGTGAACTCCTTAAAGAAAGAAGCTGTCATATTGCCTTCCTTGCAGCAAAAATAGCTTTCCTTGTTGAGTGAATAAATGAATGAATGAATATGTTATTAACATCAAGCATCCCATTCCTCCCGTGACAAGGAACACCCATAAAGTCCTGTGTCAGCTAAAATATCTTATTTTTGTCATAGATCTATGGCAGATTTTAACAATTTTTTAATTCTAATTATGCTATTATTTTCCCCATAAATTTGCATGTAATCTCCGTATTATCCACTATTTTCTCTTCAAAATATGTGGTCTACAAAGTACTGCATTAAATTGGCAACTGACACCTTATACTTGCTTTGCCTTTCAGCCTCAAGCAGGGCTAGCCTCCTTGACCTAATTAGACTCCTCCACTCCCACATGGCTAGTAAATACTATAATTAATTTATAAAGGACTCTGAAACACCAGCTGGCAATAACTTCCTATTAATGGTTTATAAAGAACAAAAAGAGCATTTAAGTTGCAGGATATTTGTGAAGTGTTTAGAGATGGATACTCACATCTTTTAATCCACTGAATTTCTAGGAATGTCAATTTGTAAAGTGTACTAAGTAAACAATGTTTAATAACTTCTTGTCATTTCAGCACATTTAAATTATAGAAAGAAATCTGTGTGACAAAAAATTAGAGATGCACACTTGCAATTAGAGATGCAAGATGTGAAACTTGCATGTCTATGAATAGTTATACATCTCAAGCACTATAGTAAACTATATTGCTCTTCAAAGACTATGAAAGAGAAAAAGGCGGACAATCAGTTTAAGGATTTCTCAATGCCTTGAGATAGAGAGTAGTACAAGGATCATCTGTGGGAATATTTACCTATTCAAGAGCCCAGAATGAGATCAAGGCAGAATTTTTAAGATGGCCCCCAGGATTCTTGCCCCCTGGTACACATACATGACCTATGTTATACCCTCCCCTTGAGTCTGAGCAGGACCTGTTAACATGATGAGATGTCACTCCTTCAGTTAGTTTATACAATAGAACATAACCTTCCCAGGTGGCACTAGTGGAAAAGAACTCGCCTGCCAATGCAGGAGACATAAAAGATGTGGGTTTGACCCCTCGGTTGGGAAGATCCCGTGGAGGACGGGATGGCAACCCACTACAGTATTCTGCCTGAAGAATCCCACGAACAGAGGAGCCTGGCAAGCTACAGTCCATGGGGTCACAGAGTCAGACAGGACTGAAGCGACTCAGTACGTATAGAGCAAAGGTGATTGGATCATTTCTGCTATGATTACTTTATGTTAGGTAACACTGCAGTTATAGTGGTGGTGTTGGTAATAGTAATACTAGCAATGGCAGGAAAGGATTGTAGAGAAATTCTCCTGCAGGTTTTGGAGAAGTAATGTTCCACATTGCAGGAGGGCTGTGTGATTAGGACCTGTGGGCAGTCTCTGAGGGAAAACCCCAGCCGATGCCTGGCCAGAAGATAGGGGCCCCAGCCCTCTAACTACAAGGAACTGAATTTTATCAACAACCTGGGTGACTAGGGAAGATGACCCTGAGCCTCTGATGAAACTACACTCCTAGTCAATACTTTGTGATCTGGTGAGATCCTAAGCAAAGATTAATCCATTCCCAGACTTCCTATCTACAGAAACTGATAATAAAATGTCGCTATAAGCTGCTAAATTTGTAGTAATTTGTTACACAGCATTAGAAAACTAATAGGAGAACCAAGAGCCACCCCACAAGTGCAAGACCTAGAGCTCCTCAGGGACCTAGAGACCCCATGCAAGTGAGGGGGTATTGCAGGGACCTAGCAGACCCCAAGCACGGTGAGGGGGGTATTGTTGAGAGAGTACTAAAAAGGAGAAGCAGGGACTGGGGCTAATAAAGTGCTGGTACAGATTTAGGGTGTCCTGCCCAGAAAGGCCTGCTAACCTGGCCAGTCTCCAGCAGACAATAGAACATTTCAGGGCTTTCCTTTCCAGCACCCACACAGGACTGGGTTCTGCTTCTCAGACTCTGCCCAATGGTCCCAGACATCACAGAGGACTTGGAACATTTGGAGGCTCTCCGAAGTGTCTCACACACCTGTCCCCCAGAGGAGCAGGGCTGGATTATTAGTCCTTATTGCTCAGGTCTAATGATGGTAACTGCTTCTGTCTGTCCTGTGAACTAAATAGCAGGTGTAAGAGGTTTGCAAATAGAAAATTATGTGTAAGCAGAGTCAGCAGCAAGAGAGGAGAAAGCATGCTGCTTAGATGTGAGGTGACTTCCTTTAGTTTCTTTCTGAATCTGTGCTGTATTCTTACCTTCCTATCCCATCAAATACCTTCTCTTTATAACATTAACTCCCTCCCTTTTTTGTTATTTAAGCCATTCTATTTTTATTTTTGTTACTTGCAAGCATACAGTGCTCTAATGCAATATTTAAAGCCAGATTTTTAGTTTTTTAGGTTTGGAGGCTCAAGTTTATCATTTCCACCAGAACAAATTAGAGCTTCCCTTGGCTCATCTGGTAAAGAATCCACCTGCAATGTGGAAGACCTAGGTTCAATCCCTGGGTTGAGAAGATGCCCTGGAGAAAGAAGAGACTACCCACTCCAGTATTCTGGCCTGGAGAATTCTATGGACTATATTGTCCTTGGGGTTGCAAAGAGTTGGACACGACTGAGTGACTTTCACTTACTTACTTAGAATAAATCAACCTTTCGGGGATCAACATGTTAAGAAGACTCATAAGAAATTAATATGCCCCTCAGAATGTCAACTTATCAATATATAAAAAGCTAAATCTAGAAAGAACTTGTATGGACAATTCACTCTGGGTATTTCACCATGGTAGGTTAAATGCACTCAGGAGAGGAAATTACCAGTTAGAGGGTTGTTTGATATACAGTTTGATATACAGCATATACAGTTGTTCCTTGGTTTCCTTGGGGTATTGGTTCCTGAATTCTATGTAGATACTAAAATCAATGGATGCCCAAGTTCAACAGTTGGCCTTCCCAATCTGCAGTTCCACATCCGTGGGTTCAACCAACCTGGGTTATGTATTATTGTGTGTATTTATTGAAAAAAAGTATATATTATATAAGTAGATCTCTGCAGTCCAAACCCTTATTCAAGGGTCTATGACAATTAGAAGAAAGAGAATGGGTCCTATTGATGGACTTTTCTTTCAAAATATGATAATGGAAATTGCTTCCCTATTCTAGTTATTGAAAAATTAGTTATAGTCCTTGAACACAAAGAGCCTTCTCCTCTGGTCATTGCCAGATTTATCCTTATATTGTGTGTACTGTTATCCTAAACTTATCTCAAGTCATCTTTCTGTTGACAAGTGATTCTCCCAGAAAAATTTTACTAACTACAGTTGGTTAACTTTTTGGTACCTTAACTACATGTTATTCACCACCACTAGCATCCATTGCTAGAAAATCCCATGGATGGAGGAGCCTGGTAGGCTGCAGTCCATGGGGTCGCTAAGGGTCAGACACGACTGAGTGACTTCACTTTCACTTTTCACTTTCACACATTGGAGAAGGAAATGGCAACCCACTCCACTGTTCTTGCCTGGAGAATCCCAGGGACGGGGGAGCCTGGTGGGCTTCCGTCTATGGGGTCACACAGAGTCGGACACGACTGAAGTGACTTAGCAGCAGCAGCATCCATTACCTGAAAAGGGAAAGCGTTAGTCTCTTAGTCATGTCCTACTCCTTGCAGCCCTTTGGACTGTTGCCCACCAGGATCTTCTGTCCATGGAATTCTCCAGGCAAAAATACTGGAGAGGGAAATAAATGGATAGTCATTCCCTTCTCCAGAGGATCTTCCCAACTCAGGGATCTATCTGCATTGCAAGTAGATTCTTTAGGATCTATTACCTATGAGCCTTTAATTGAATAATAATAAACATTATTTACTGAGTTCTGTTTATCAGGAACCTAACGTGAGCTTTCTCACTTAATCCTTTTAACAATTCTAAAATAATATTAACATCATCTCTAGATAAAGAAACAAAATACAGCTAGTTTAAGTGATTTGCCTAATGAGTAGTAAAGCTGAGATCTGAACCCAATCTGACTCCAGAGTCATCATATATTACATTTCAAAACCTTTCACAAGGCCCTTATACTTTCTAAACCTTGATTTCTCATCTGTAAACAAAGTTAATAATATCTTTCCTAAAGATTGTTGGGTGGCTTCCCTGGTGGTTCAGAGGTTAAAGTGTCTGCCTCCAATGTGGGAGACCTGGGTTCAATCCCTGGGTCGGGAAGATCCCCTGGAGAAGGAAATGGTAACCCACTCCAGAATCATTGCCTGGAGAATCCCATGGACGGAGAAGCCTGGTAGGCTACAGTCCACAGGGTCGCAAAGAGTTGGACACGACTGAGAGCCTTCACTTTCACTAAAGACTCTTGGGAGTCTAAACATGATAATTAATGTAAAGCTCTTAGCTCTACTTATACCAAATATATAGTAATAGCTATTATTAAAATAATTCCCTCAGGAATATAGATTTGTGTTCACCTTAAATAATAAACAGAAACCAGATTTTAGAGAGAGTTAATTCTACTTCCAAGTGGCTGATGTAAACAATCACATGCCAATATTTCTAACCTCAAATCCAAATGATGATACTTTATTACCCAATTTCCAATTCTGAGTGCCTTTTTGGAGGTTACAGCTACCCACCACTCCATCTTGCAGACTACACAAAACTCAGCCACAACTTCACGCACTGCCCAACTTTGCCTAGGGTCACTGCTGCTCCCTGTGACCAAAGAAGTGGCTTCCACTTTTCACACATCCCCAGATTAAAATTGGGGAATTACTTAGGTATGAGTATTAAGTTCACGGATTTACTCATTTGTTTAATAAAATCCTTATTCTTCTGAGGAAGACCTACTTGTTTCAAGAGTAAACATTCTATGGCGGCTTGTTAAGTTATAATTCCAGATATTTTATAACACAGGGATTTATATATTATAAATTTTTAAAATTCTGGTCATTTGAAAAAAAACATTGTTTTAATATATTTCAACTGTGACTCATGCAGGGAATTTTAAGATTTGGAACTTCAAAAAGTTATTTTTCATTGTCTCTGAATAGCAATTTTGTTTTTCCTCCATGTATCTGAACATGTATGAACAAAATCTGCTTGATTTATTTTTAAGAAAATTCTCTTTGAGTTTAAAAATATAAACCTCGGAAGTTAACCACTACCACTCCAAACTCTCAGTTAACTGTAGAACTGAGAATATATCTTTTCTTAACAGCTTTGTAATACAACTTGATATGAGTTACAGCAGGTTCAACATCTCAACTGTAAGAAACTTCAATTACCACTAAGGCTAAAAGGCATCCATGTACCAATCATACTCAGAAAGTCACAAGGGGGTCTGTGATGATTCCCTTTGCCTCTAAAGTTTGTATAATATTTTGCATGGATCTACTGAATGTGAGATAAGTGTGGTAAAATGGGCAAATTTAAGAATTTATTTTTTTACACTTCACTGAAGTTTAAAAACAAAATGCCTAGATCATAAGGGCACATAGTTTTATAAAAACTTTGAGTTTTTATAAAATGAAGATACTTGTATAACCAGAACCCAACCATGACAAAGAGTATGATCAGGACTAACGAAAAGCTCATGTCCCCTTCCAGGCACTATCTCCTCCCCACTCCCTAGCATAACCATAATCCTAGATTAGTTTGGCCTGCTTTTGAAGTCCATGTAAATGGAATTATATAGCATGTGCTAGTTTGTATCTGGCTTTTCCAATTCAATACTGTATTTGTGAGTGACAGTTATACTCTTCAAAGTGATGGCAATTTGTTTATTGTCATTGTGATGTATATAATTCCACTGTGTGAACCCATAATAGTTTATTTACCCAGGATACCATTCACAAGCAAATGGGAACTTCTGGTTTGGGGCTATTATAGTACAGCGATGAACACTATTATATACCTCTTGAGTGAACATACAGGCATTTTTATTGTAAATATACTTGGGAGTGGAATCTTAGGGTCATAGGATATGCATATGTTAAGATTTAATAGACTCTAATGAACACTTTCCGAAGTAAATGTATCCATGGACACTTCCACTAGCAGTGTATAAGAATTCCAGTCATTGTTCAACACCTTCTCCAACACTTGATATTGTCTCAGTTTTTCATTGTAATAATTCTAATGGGTGTGCAGTGGTAATTTCTATTTCCTTGACTTGCAGTGCCAGCCAAAATGGAGTAAGACCATGACAGCCTATATCTTTCCTACTAATCACAACTAAAAGCTCAGAGACCTGAGGACTCTAAAAAAAAAAAAAAAAAAGGAAGCAAAAACAGGCAGATTGGGGAGGAAAGTCAAAACTTGGAAAAAATGCCTTCTGTGTTTGTTTTTCCTCCTTTCTCCTACAGATTTGACTGGAGGTCTGACACCCAGTGATACTGTGGTGGTAGCACAGGAAACAAAAACGGAGAAACCCCATATTTCTAGCTATATGAATGGAGAAAGAGAGCTTCCATGAGCTAAAGTCTGTGGGGGAATATTTGGCTTTTTTCCTCCTTTTTTCCCTCTGGTCTTCACTGAGAGTTAGGGCCAGGCTTGGGCAGTTAGGACACCAAGAAAAACCCTGTCTTTCTAGACAAGGAAACTGGGAAAGGGCACCTCTGAGAGGGAATTCATCTTTTGTTTTGTTCTTTTCTCTCACCTGTTTGCTCCACTGTGCACCCTAGTCAGATGCTGTAGCTATGGCACCAAGCTAAAACTCCAAAAGAAACCTCATATTTCTAGCAAGAAAACGAGACTCTGCAAAATAGAGAGGAGAGGAACATCAAGAAAACGAGACTGCAAAACAGAGAGGAGAGGAACATCAAAAAAGAGCTGGAGAAGCAAACGCCCTAATTCTTTGTATGAATCTAAGTTCTCTGCTCACACCTTGAACTAAGCACCTGCAGGGCAGAAAAAAAGCTGCATAGCAAAAGACATGTGAACTACAATTTAAATTACTTCCCAAGTTCCAAAATAATTTCTGAGTGTTGTATGTATAGAACAGATTCAATGCAACACAATAAAGCCTCTGAAAACCGAACTGACATGGAACCAGCACCCACAGGTGAGACTCAACTTAAGATAGGAACCAAACTGGATTGATGGCCTCCTAAAAGAAAACAAACAAAAAATCAACATTCCCCAAAGGCTTCAATCAGAACCGAGAGTCTATGCAACAAAATATTCAAAATGTCTTGGATAAAAATCACAATTACTCAATAAACAAAGAACTGGAAAAATAGGGCTAGTTATTAAGGAAAAATAAACAGCTGCCAATCCCTAGGTAACCAAGATGCTACGATTATTACAGTCTTTAAAGCAATTATAATTAGAAAGTAGCTGAAAATGTTCTCTGTAGATACAAGCTGTACTCTAGAAAAATTCTTGCATTTTTGTATCCAAATTTACGACAAAAGTTGAGAGAGAGATAAACTGTCACACGAAGCAACATTACCAATAAATAACAGCAAAATTAAATACAAATAGATGCAACAATTTAGGGCGTTTTAAAAGCATATTGTTGACGAAAAGAAAGCTGCAGACGATTACATAACAATAAACTATCCTTGTAAAGTTCCACCGTTTATTAGACATAAACTACATTTTTTAAAGGAATAAACCCAAAATACAAGTGAGTGTTACCTCTGGAGGAAAGCAAGGGAATGGAATGGGGAAAAGACAGGTCTTTTAACCATAGTGGCAACCTCCTAGTTCCAAAATTACTGCTCAGTTCCCAAGTGTATATTGCTTATCTGTTACATCTATTTACGTACCCCAAAACAATATGTTTTAAACGATATCCTAAGTGCATGGTGAAAAAAGGGCGTTCTCGAGACTTTATTAAAATCACTTTTCCAAAAACGGGAAAAGCCCACTGCACCCCTACCGATTAGCGAAACCCGCCTTTGCCAGTCCCGGAGGGTCAGCGTCACTTCCGCCCCACCTCCCTAGCCCCGTCCATCTGAGCGGAAGTACTTTCCTTTCAGGTCCTCCTGCCTGTAGGGGGCTCTCCGAGCCATCTAGTGCCACGAAGGCCTCCCGCCTGGGCTGTCCTGGGGGCGCCTGTTAGTTTAGTCCTAGAGAATATATTTTCATTGTAACTCTTTCGGGCAGAAAAAAAATCTCACAGGCATCTTTTTCCGGACAATAACTTTCAAACCCAATCTAGGCCGAGTGTTCGCACTATCAAACCCTGTCGCAGTGTTGGAAAGGAATCAGGCGGTGTGAGGACAGCCCCGGAGCGCCAGAAGTCCCCGGCCCGCTCCCTCCTGTGAAGACGTAGCTGCGGGTGGTTGTGGTGGCGGCGTCCAAGATGTCGACCAAGAATTTCAGAGTCAGTGACGGTGACTGGATTTGCCCGGACAAAAAGTGAGTTTGTGAAGGGTCCCGAGTTTGCAGTGGGGTTGGTCGTTGGAGGCTTTTTCGAATCGATTGGGCATTTTCCGTTTTTACGGTCGCTGATGCCGTCAACCGAGTGGTGGAGGAGAACTGCCGGCTCCCGGGCGGGAAGGAGGCTCTTAGTCTCCTCACGATGGGGTCTTTCAAGAGCCTTTCTTTTAATTAGGTCTTCAGCGTCTCCTCGATTATCTGTCTCCGAAGCAGCCGGTTGTTTGGGGAGGGAGATGGCCTCCCCTTTTCCTTACTACCCACTCCACCCCACCCCCAGCCAGGTTTCTGCGATAAGGAAACCCCGGTGGAGGCCAGCTCGGTGTCGGATCTCCCCCACGTGACTTTTCCCTGCAGAACTTGACTCTTGTTCAGAAAACGTTGCTTTCTTGAACTCATTTATTTGCTTCACCTAGTAAATTTTGCAGTTTTCTTATTTAATTCAAATTTTCCGTATTGTTTTTACTTTTTCCTCCCGAACGCTAACCTCCTTTGGTTGGAGGAATTCTGGCTTTTTTTTTTTTCTTTATTTGTCTTTAATTTCTCCACAAGAATTGAACCTTTCGCCTCTTTAGAACCGAAACGTATGAGATCTGTGTTTTTGCCTGCTCAGCCCTGGAGAATGGCTGCTTCAAAGAAGCACGTGTTTTAGTGGCTCTGCTGAAACCAATGTCCTTTATTAAATTGTTTAGGGAGATTTTTATTGGCGGGTGTTTAAGTAGGTGTATCTATTTGGAGATAATACAAAAATTATTATGGAAAGTAATTGTCAAAAGAAAAGAGTGCGCATCTCTTGTTCCAATAAAAACTTTTGAATGCTTGTCTCTAAGCAAGCCACAGATGGCATATGGAGTTCCTGGTAGTAAAGAGTGAAAACTTTGAAAAATAATTCTAATCCTATTGCTTATGCAACTTTACCTAGGTTATTTAACTTTGTTTAAAAAAACAGAAGCTCCCCCTTAAAATGGTATAGCATAGATTGTGTAGAGCAATAAGATGTAGCAAATACTCATCAATCAACAACTGTGAATATTAGTTTTAGAATCAAATGTCAAAGAACATTAAGGGCTTATTTCCGCAGCATTTGTCTTCCATTCATATTTTAAGCAATTTAGATGAAGCCTGGCGAGCTGCAGTCCTTGGGGTCACAAAGAGTCAGACAGGATTGAGCAACTGAACCGAAATGAAGCATCGTGCTTCTTTACATAAAAAGTTGATGTTTCTCGATTACATAAAGATTAAAATTACTCGAAGGGTATCAAGTCAATTTTGAGTAGAACCAACAGCTGACTTTTTGTGTTGTTGGTCACTTGTAGAATAATGTGCTTTTGACAGTGTCATGAATGACAGACAGTATACTCAGATATTTGAAGGTTTTTCTAAAAGAGTCCTTTTCAATTCAGTTACAAATACATGAACAGACTAACTTCTACAATGTGTATAAATCCAGAAAACATTTTCAGAATGTATTTCCAATGCTTATTGGAATCGTAAAGGATATTCTTTATTGGGAGGGGGGGGAATGACCTAAAAGTTATTGGTGTGCTTCAGTTGAGTGTCTCTTCCATATGTTGTATCTTTATTTCATTCTAGTATAATACCTAAAAAAAAAAAGGAAATCAACTTTTTAAAGTTTAAGCTTTACATGTTATTCAGAGCATTTAGCATGCTTTTATGATTTGCAGTTGCACTATAAAAACCATGTTCATGAACCCTGTTTAGTATCAGCATAAAGTTATTTAATTATTGAACCTATTTCTATTTTGTCATAATTTTTCTTTGTCTTTTTACTATCCCATCTTCTCTTTCTACCAAGAGGGTATTATTAAGATCCATGAAGCCATTTGACTTACCCATTTTCTCCCCCTTGGTTCACCTTTAGGATTTTGTATTATAATTCTTAACAAAATTTTGTATAATCTTTGTTCTATGCTGAGAGTTACTTTAAATCTTTTTGAACTCCCTGGTGCTTCATCAGTAATTGTTCGAGTGTACTCACGTCTCACTTAAACTTTGTAAAGGTATTTTATTGTACTTAATGATGTGTGCCAATATGAGAACACTGAGGCATAGAGATCCTTAAGTGATTTACCAGAATCACATAATTGGTAACTGAGAGATTGGAATTTCTTATCCATGACTTGTAACTTCAAATCTTGTATTTTTTCCACTTAAATGGTGAAGGGTTTTTTTGGTTTGTTTTTTGTAGTTAACATTGACATTAACATGAAAAGGGAAGTAGAAGTTCTAGACCCAGGTATACAGGGAGGACACATTAAAATACTGTGTAATAGAATCTTTAAAATTACGTAAGTTTAATACATATCTCTCTAAGTATTTTTTACTTTATTTTCAGATGTGGAAATGTAAACTTTGCTAGAAGAACTAGCTGTAATAGATGTGGTCGAGGTAAGCACTTAAGGAACCTTCTGTTAAGACTGTTTATGCAGACCATTTCTTTATTTCCCCAGATTCATACTGCATTTTTCTATTTTCAGAGAAAACAACTGAGGCCAAGATGATGAAAGCAGGGGGCACTGAAATAGGAAAGACACTCGCAGAAAAGAGCCGAGGCTTATTTAGTGCTAATGACTGGCAGTGTAAAACGTATGTGTTTTAAATGATCATCCTGATTTTTTTCCCATAATAATGTATGTAGCCACTACTTGTTAATACTACCTACTCTTTCTAGTCACATTGACAAGCCACAGTAGACTTTAAATCAAAGATCAGTTGATTGTTATTCATTCTGTATCTGATATTTAAGTATAAAAAACTTTTCAATTTTATTTTTAATGGTAATAGTTGTTAGTAAGATGAATTATGTATACCAGTAAATCGATGCTCAAGATGAGCTAAATTCAAAAAGAAGAGAGAGGGGTATTTAAAAGCACTAAAAACCTATTTTGTCCTATTTTTGAAAAATCTCAAAAACTTTTAGCCTGTATCATTAGTGTGAAATATATCTTATCTGTTTGCACAGTAATTTTAGAGTCATAAGTTGCATCCTATAATTATTCCTAATTAGGTTTCTTAATATTTCTGATTTTCATGTGCTATATTGATTTTTCCAATATCCATCTTTTCTCTTAAGCAGATGAATCAAATACGCATGAAAGGACTGAATCAGAAGAGGGTCTTACACAAACTTCTGGTCTTAAAAATACTAAATTAGTATTGAATAATTTTCCAGCAACAGATTAAGTCACTGATTTTGGGAATACAGTGCATGAACTGATTGTGCAGGAGAAAAAGGAAAAATTTTAACTTTATTTGCAGGGTATAACCTTACTCTTGAGGTGAATTTGGAGACTGGGAAATTAATAGAACATTTCATTTAAAGTGCTATCTGCCCCCCCCACCCAAGACAGCAGGATCTCTGTAGATATAATTTCTCATTGATTTCTCATAAAAAGACAGAGGCACTCTTCATACTATATAGCTTTTGCATCTCTGATTAAATAGTTCAGTCTGTTCTAACCATAATCTCTCCTCAGAAAAAGTACATTGGTACAGTTCCTTTGTAGCATCCTTAGTAAATGTTTCTTTATGGTAGTGAGTTCACTCTACTTTTTATTTTAAAATTCTTAAATATTTTGAAATTTACTATTTGTCTTACGTTATAATCTACTGATTTGATATTTTTCACTTTTAAAGTTGTAGTAATGTGAATTGGGCCAGAAGATCAGAGTGTAACATGTGTAATACTCCAAAGTATGCTAAACTGGAAGAAAGAACAGGTAAGAGTCAAACTCATTCCAACTAAATGATTTTAAAACAGCTAAACATTGAAATTGCTAATTATATCACTTCATAAGAGCACAGTAAATGAGGATTGTTTATTCTGCTCTTATATTTTTTACCTTGATTTTTTTTTTTCTCTCATCCATAGAGTCATCTTTTGTATGGTAATTTCACAGTTTACAAAGTACAGCGTGAGGAAACTCTATCCTAACAAATAGTCAACATTAGGATAGTTTTAGAAATGCTTTATTCCTCTCTGTCCTTTGCTAGTCTAAATGTTTGTTATTAATGATAGGATAATACCATATTTTCATTCATTTGATTTCCTAGTATGACAAAAACAAATATGGGATACCTTTTAAAGTATAGGCAATAATTCTCAAAGTTAGCCATGCATTAGAATCATTTGAGAAACTGAAAATCCAGATTCCTAAATAGCTGGCAAAGCTCTTTGGTGGTGGGTCCCCAAAATTTGCAGGTGTTTTAGATGGTATTTGGTCACCATTGGTCTAAATAATAACCCATCATTGACTCTGCGTGTTGTCAGTCATTGCATTGTCAGCATTGTTAGTCTGTCAGTCATGTTCAACTCTTTGCAACCCCATGGACTGTAGCCGGCCAGGCTCCTCTGTCCATGGAATTTTCCAGGCAAGAGTTCTGGAGTGGATTGCTATTCCTTTCTCCAGTGGATCTTTCTCATCTAGGGACTGAACCCAGGACTCTTGCATTGCAGGCAGATTCTTTACCATCTGAGCCACCAGGGAAGCCTCTGTGTATTGTCAGTAGTGGGGTGAAAATATTTACCTGATAGAATGTAGTTTCCCATTATCATCAGCGCAAATATATTATCAATATACTTCACATCTAATTTTGTCATTCAGCAACTTGTACAGTCAGAGGCTTCCTTCTGTTGATACATTAGTCACCCTATCAGACCTAGACTTAATAAACTACTTCCCTGTTTCCTTTTCCTCCATAACTTTAGACAATTGCACTGTCTATAGATTCAGTTCAGTTCAGTTCAGTCGCTCAGTCGTGACCGACTCTTTGCGACACAATGAATCACAGCACACCAGGCCTCCCTGTCCATCACCAACTCCCAGAGTTCACTCAGACTCATGTCCATTGAGTCGGTGATGCCATCTAGCCATCTCATTCTCTGTCGTTCCCTTCTCCCGCCCCCAATCCTTCCCAACATCAGAGTCTTTTCCAGTGAGTCAACTCTTCACATGAGGTGGCCAAAGTATTGGAGTTTCAGCTTTAGCATCACTCCTTCCAATGAACACCCAAGATTGATCTCCTTTAGAATGGACTGGTCTATAGATTAAGACCTTTTAATAAGGCCTTTTTTCTTCTTTCTCTTACCTCTTTAACGTTTATATTCACCCCCCGCCTTTTTTTAATGTAACACACACACATCCCCCAATACACACATACACCCCTCTGTGGTTATTCTGTTTCCTTTTTCATTGTATTTTTGTGGTCACAGAATGTTGGGTTTCTTCTAGGTCTCATTCCTAAGCTCTCTTTTATGCTCTGTTTTCTGGGCATTTTCTTGAAGACCTAAGTTTAAGTAAGCATTGGCACACCATGATAACCAAATTTATGTCTCTAGCTCAGACTTCTTTGACCTGTATATTCAGCTGCCTGTTCATCATCACTATGTAAATGTCAAACTCATTATATCTAAACTGAATTTGCGATTTTCCCCCAGGACCTGGCCCTCTTCTAGTGATCTCTTTCTCATGATTAATACCACCCACCATATGCTTGTTACATAAACCAGAAAGTTAGACATCCTTCTTAATAACTCCTTCATCTCTCTTGTTCTCCCAAAAGTCTTCTCCATCATTACCCTAGGCCGAGGTACCATTTTATCTTGTTTCTTGGGAAGAAAAGCAGCCACCTAATTGTTGTACATGTTTCCCACACAGCACAGCCAGGAATTCTTTGTTCTAAACTAAAACTCCATTTGTTTAAAATACTTTGTTAAGGAATTCTTTGTTCTAAACTAAAACTCCATTTGTTTAAAATACTTTGTTTTGATTGATTTTAGGGAAAAGTCCAGAATCTTAACAGCTGTAAGAATTGTAATCCCCAGAAGCCTTTTATTTATACACATTCTCTTTGACCTGTTTTGCGATTCCTCTAAAAGTTTCGCTAATGCAAGACCTAAATCTTAACAACTGAAGTTGTCGAATTTTAATAACCTTCTCACTTTCCTTTACCCATTATCTTTGTGTCCTGACCTTTTGCATTTCTGATATAAGTAGTTGTCTTAGTCTATCGGTGTTGAAGATATGAACTAATAATATACTGTTACTGTCTAGTTTGTCTTTTTTATTTGTTCTCTTTGCTGATTAATCAAAATATAGATTCAAAGTACTGTCTCAGTTCTTCCTTTGAAGCACGTGTTACATTTATCCGCTTTTCTCTCTTTACTTCTATTGTCACAACCCTAATTCAGGCCTATTTTAAATCTGTTTGATCCTTTACTAATCTTTGCTCACAATTGTTAAGATATTTTTAACACTTGTTAAAAGTCTATCCGTTCCGTTCCATCGCTCAGTCGTGTCCGACTCTTTGCGACCCCGTGGACTGTAGCCTACCAGGCTTCTCCGTCCATGGGATTCTCCAGGCAAGAATACTGGAGTGGGTTACCATTTCCTTCTCCAGGGGATCTTCCCGACCCAGGGATCGAACCCGGGTCTCCCGCATTGGAGGCAGATGCTTTAACCTCTGAGCCACCAGGGAATTAGAGGTTGCTTATTTCATATAAACTGTATCATAAAGCCTTTTCCAATATTCATTCTTTAAATGATGCCAGAATTGTGGTGTTTTGTATACTCGAATATTGACTATAGAATTGAGGAAATATTTATTGGCCATTGGGCACGATGCAGGGGAATACTTGGTTAAGCAAAATAGAAATGTAAAGGCAAAAATTAATGAAGTCTTCAAGAGAGCAGTGTTTAGGCTAAGAAGTGAAAGTAAGTAGCAAGTTGAAAGATCATTCCAAGCAAAAGCAAACATTTTATATGAATCAGGCCCTGACACTTGAAAGAATTTAGCATATTGGGTGAATTCCTAGTAGCTCCAGAAAACACTTCAGAAATGGGCAAAGGCCATGTAAATCATAGTAAGAAGTTTTATTTTATTCTAAATATAATGGGAAATAACAATTTTTAACAAGTGATTGACATGTCTAATTTTTAAACATTACTGGTTTATAGAAAAAGAATTAGGGGTGGAAGTGGCAAGCATGGAAGCAAGGACTAGTTTTTACAATATTCCCTGAAAGCTTCAAACCAGTAGAGTGAGGGAAACACACATAAATAAGCCAGTTATTCCTCTCCCTTGTTATTCAGTGGAGATGATGCTGAAGGCTTTTTTTTTTTTTAATGATACAGCTACGATTTCCCACATAGAAAGACTTCATGAGGTATATTTGTTGTATGGACTCATACAACATACCTTAATAATGTATTGCTAGCAGATTGTTTAGGTTCTTCTATGACTGTGTGAGACACATGAAAATAGCTTTGTGTGTGCTATCACGCTTATTTTGCAGTAATTTTACTTAGACACCTATGCAAAACTGTCTATCTGTTTGCTTTTTAAATCTGGGTATAATTGATTCTTTGGCTCCCCATATTTGCCTTACCATTATTTTACTTGCAGATTACTGACTGCACAAAGAACTTTACTGAAAGCCTATGGATTTTAAATAGTAGTGCTTAAATACGTTTATATTTCCACATATAAATAGTCCAGTTTTTCTGTACTGTTGGCTTAGTCATCCTATTGTATAATTTTTTTTTTCCTTTTTTCTTACGTGAATCATTTCGCATTAATTTTTTACCTACAAGTATTGTGATGCTAAAGCTGAAACTGCAATACTTTGGCCACCTCATGCGACAAGTTGACTCACTGGAGAAGACTCTGATGCTGGGAAAGGTTGGGGGTGGGAGGAGAAGGGGACGACAGAGAATGAGATGGCCGGATGGCATCACCGACTCTGTGGACATGAGTTTGAGTGAACTCCAGGAGTTGGTGATGGACAGGGAGGCCTGGTGTGCTTTGATTGACGGGGTCGCAGAGAGTCGGACACGACTGAGTGACTGAACTGAACTAAACTGATTGTGAGGTTTCTGAGAAGGCAGTGGCAAGCCTCTTCAGTACTCTTGCCTAGAAAATCCCATGGATGGAGGAGCCTGGTAGGCTGCAGTCCATGGGGTCGCGAAGAGTCGGACACGACTGAGTGAGTTCACTTTTCACTTTTCACTTTCACGCATTGGAGAAGGAAATGGCAACCCACTCCAGTGTTCTTGCCTGGAGAATCCCAGGGATGGGAGAGCCTGGTGGGCTGCTGTCTTTGGGGTCCCACAGAGTCAGACACGACTGAAGCGATTTAGCAGCGGCTGCACTGTGAGGTTTAAGTCTTTACTACTAAA
Source organism: Moschus berezovskii (assembly GCF_049115385.1). Lineage (NCBI taxonomy): Eukaryota > Metazoa > Chordata > Mammalia > Artiodactyla > Moschidae > Moschus > Moschus berezovskii. The sequence goes on along the minus strand of NC_142463.1, from coordinate 47,473,265 downwards.
TCTGTTACGTCTCAGGACATACTGCTATAATATTAAATATATATCTAGAGCCAAGAAACTATATTGTTGAATTATAATTTTCTACAGTGTTTATCTCTCAAGTTAACATTGAATATGAGCCGTTTTCTTTTTAAAACTTATCAGTCTTAGTAGCAGCATGCGTGATCTTTGATCTTCATTTCGGCATGCAGGATGTTTTTTAGCTTTTAGTTGCATGGAAGCTTTTATTTGCAACATGTTAAGATCTAGTTCCCTGACCAAGGACTGGATCTGGGCCATTGCTTTGGGAACATGGAATCTTAGTCACTAGACCACCAAGGAAATCCCTGAGTTATTTTCTTGATATGAGCATATATCTAGTTGTACTTGATGGTTTTTTGTTTGTTTGTTTGTTTTTTAATATTTAATACTCTGAAAAACTAGAGCCAGGATTTTTCTAAGGAAAAGTTTCTTATGGATATTTAAAACACTTCACTTTTGTGTCATATACACAGGAACGAGAAAATTCTTATGTATTACAGTTGGAGTCTGTTTTGTCTCTGGAACAAGGTAGGAAGAGGAAAAAAGGGATGATATCAAGTATTCTGAGGATCAGTTCAGTTCAGTCACTCAGTCGTGTCTGACTCTTTGCGACCCCATGAATCGCAGCACACCAGGCCTCCCTGTCTATTGCCAACTCCCGGAATTTACTCAAACTCATGTCCATCGAGTCGGTGATGCCATCCAGCCATCTCATTCTCTGTCGTCCCCTTGTCCTCCTACCCCAATCCCTCCCAGCATCAGAGTCTTTTCCAGTGAGTCAACTCGTCGCATGAGGTGGCCAAAGGATTGGAGTTTCAGCTTTAGTATCAGTCTTTCCAATGAACACCCAGGACTAATCTCCTTTAGAATGGACTGGTTGGATCTCCTTGCAGTCCAAGGGATTCTCAAAACTCTTCTCCAACACCACAGTTCAAAAGCATCAATTCTTCGGCGCTCAGCTTTCTTCAGAGTTCAACTCTCACATCCATACATGACCACAGGAAAAACCATAGCCTTGACTAGACGGACCTTTGTTGGCAAAGTAATGTCTCTGCTTTTTAATATGCTATCTGGGTTGGTCATAACTTTCCTTCCAAGGAGTAAGCGTCTTTTAATTTCATGGCTGAAGTCACCATCTGCAGTGATTTTGGAACCCCCAAAAATAAAATCTGACACTGTTTCCACTGTTTCCCATCTATTTGCCATAAAGTGATAGGACCAGATGCCATGATCTTAGTTTTCTGAATGTTGAGCTTTTAGCCAACTTTTTCACTCTCCTCTTTCACTTTCATCAAGAGGCTTTTGAGTTCCTCTTCACTTTCTGCCGTAAGGGTGGTATCATCTGAATATCTGAGGTTATTGCTATTTCTCCCAGCAATCTTGATTCCAGCTTATGCTTCATCCAACCTAGCATTTCTCATGATGTACTCTGCAAAGAAGTTAGATAAGCAGTTAACATTATCCAGCCTTGACGTACTCCTTTTCCTATGTGGAACCAGTCTGTTGTTCCATGTTCAGTTCTAACTGTTGCTTCTTGAACTGCATACAGGTTTCTCAAGAGGCAGGTCAGGTGGTCTGGTATTCCCATCTCTTTCAGAATTTTCCATAGTTTCTTGTGATCCACACAGTCAAAGGCTTTGGCCTAGTCAATAAAGCAGAAATAGAAGTTTTTCTGGAACTCTCTTGCTTTCTCCATGATCCAGAGGATGTTGGCAATTTGATCTCTGGTTCCTCTGCCTTTTCTAAAACCAGCTTGAACATCTGGAAGTTCACGGTTCACGTATTGTTGAAGCCTGGCTTGGAGAATTTTGAGCATGACTTTATTAGCGAGTGAGATGAGTGCAATTGTACGTTAGTTTGAGCATTCTTTGGCATTGCCTTTCTTTGGGAGTGGAATGAAAACTGACCTTTTCCAGTCCTGTGGCCATGGTTGAGTTTCCCAAATTTGCTGGCATATTGAGTGCAGCACTTTCACAGCATCATCTTTCCGTATTTGAAATAGTTCCACTGGAATTCCATCACCTCCACTAGCTTTGTTCATAGTGATGCTTTCTAAGGCCCACTTGACTTCACATTTTAGGATGTCTGGCTCTAGGTGAGTGATCACACCATCGTGATTATCTTGGTCGTGAAGATCTTCTTTGTTCAGTTCTGTGTATTCTTGCCACCTCTTCTTAATATCTTCTGCTTCTGTTAGACACTGATATCTTGTGGTTTTCTCCAGTACAGAGTATAATGAGGAAAAGAAAGGACACTGCATTAATGTGGGGTTTTTTTTAAGTGAGTTAATTTTATTGCATTATTTTACTGTCACACTTATATCCTCTCTACTATTAGTTTGTGACTCTTATGAAATGATGAGAGGGTAAGTGATGAGTTTTTTAATGCCTGTGACTGACAGATTTAAAGTCACATATCTTAAATTTTTAAGAAATGCTTTTTTTGTTGTTTATAAATTTAACATTTTGCTGATTCATTAAATCCTTAAATCTGTGAATCACTCTTTGTGTGCCGGTACTGTTCTGAAATATGTGAGGTAGTTAGGTTATGTTACTCTTAAACACCTCTTTATTTTTTTCAGTTGGAGATATTTTTCAGAAGTTCTCATCTCATTTTCTCTAAAACTAACTCACATTCTTCTTCCAATCTTTGTTAAGCCTATGTCAGAGATCTGTCAGTCTAAATTGTAAATAGTAGCTGTGGCAGTAAATAATAATGGTTTTTTGATCTTGGTTGGTCTTGATTAGAATATTTTCAGTTGAAAAGTTTACTGACTTCTTTAGAAAAGCTTAGTGACTTTTAACTGTGTATTTAAAACCAATTTTTATCTTCATTGTTGTGTCATTGTATTTGCCTATATAATTATTTTCCAAGCTCTGACTGTATTTTAGCCCAGCAAAATTTCAGTGTATCAAAAGATTTCAAGCTATTTTTAACTCGCAACCAGTGAAATTTGGTTTTTAGTTCTTACTGAGCCCACTTCTCCCAAAAGAATTATGATTAAAAACACAGAGGAAAGTCATTTTAAAACTTAGTTATAGCAGATGTTTAAGGATATGTTTTCCATCCATATATTCCATGTATTACTGTAATCATACAGGCAGGACATTTTGAAATTGAGAAGAGCTAAAATTGTAGCCATGGGACTTATCCAGTTATATCCAACTTTGAGGCTGTTGTCTGTAGTGATACTTTTTTGTTGTTGTTGTTGAGACCAGTAATTTATCAAAGGGATAAACAGATGTCTTTGATAAGAGTTTTTTTTTTTTCCTATTACTTATAGGCGATTTTGGTGAATTATAACAATTTCTGCTCCCCTCCCCCTTAGGATATGGTGGTGGTTTTAATGAAAGAGAAAATGTTGAATACATAGAAAGAGAAGAATCTGATGGTGAATATGATGAGGTAAGATATACATTAGTGTGTAGGTTGAATGCAACTTAGAGAAACATGTTAGAAAATATCTTAAGTAAAAAAAGAAAATACTAAATGTACCTCATTTTGTGAGTACACATTAAGTCTTTTACAGCAACTTATCATTTTGTTGGAAATCATAATTGACTTAAACATATAATTGACTTAAAAATACATGTTGACACCTAAATATATAAAAGTAATTTCTTAGGCAAAAATATTTTAATACTTTTAGTTATCAGAAATATCCTGAAACTTTTTCTCTAGTTTGGACGTAAGAAGAAAAAATACAGAGGGAAGGCAGTTGGTCCTGCATCTATTTTAAAGGAAGTTGAAGATAAAGAATCTGAGGGAGAAGAAGAGGATGAGGATGAAGATCTTTCTAAATATAAATTAGATGAGGTAACTTATTTTGTTACCATATTTCCCCTTTGTCTTGTTCAAGCTATGGCATATGAATGTCTGACAACCTTTGGCTTATGGTGAAGATGTGTTCTACAATGTCATCATTTGTTTCCACAAAAATTTTGATCTGTTTTGCCAAGCAAAACTGACTTGAGATATACAATTCTGACTTGAGATATACAACAGTGACTGAGACAGAACCATGCTTCTCTTAACTTAAATTGCAGAGAGGAAGAGACATAAACAATATAATTTAAATAGCAATAATATTGTGAAGATGCATGATGGGATAGCATATCATTAGAAGAGCTACTTAGGTTTCAGTGTATGGGGGATTTCTGAGACAATGAAATTTGTGTTGAGACTTGAGTGATAGAATGATGCGAAGGAGCCTGCTGTAAGGGTTGGGATCAAAGCACTTCTAGGGCAGTGAGAATAGCAAATAAAGTTTCCCATAGTAGGAAACAAGCCAGCAACATCCAAAAAATCATACATAAGCTAGTGTGGTTAGAACAGAGGGGAGAAGGTAATAAGGTGGTCAGCAAACACATCAGGTTTGGTGATGTTTATTCTGTGGGGCCTGAGTGTAAAATTTCATGAATGAATAGATCCAGATTAAGGGTGCTTTGAGGTCTGAGCATAGGAGGCCCTCAATTGCACATAAAACAATATGGAACAAGTTTGTAGAAGTAACAAATGAGATAAAACAATATGGAACAAGTTTGAAAAATAAATGAGGTATATTTATCTGATCTGTGTTTTAGAGGTGATTGTCAACATACTGAGAGATTGGGGAGGCAGAATGAATTCCCAAAGTACTTCCTAAAAGGATGTACTAGAGAAAAGAATGAAGTTCTGAACTAAGTCTTAAAGGAGATGCATTTAAGAACTTTTAAGGGAATAAAACTGAAAATTCTTGACAGTTTATATGGTAATACATTGTGTGAAAAAGAAAATGAGTATGACGTCTACATTTACATCTTTGAAATGTCTGAGACAGTCATACAGTCTCTTTAGCTGAGATCAGGAATGTAGTAGTCAGATTTCAGGATTGAGAGTGAATTTGTTGAGATGTTTGTTAGTCATAAAATATCTTCATATGAAGATGTCCATTACATAGAAGTGTTCATCATTCCTAGTAGATAGCATTGAAATCTCAAGGTCTAAATATAATTGATTCTGGATTTTTGTTAGGATGAGGATGAAGATGATGCTGATCTCTCAAAATATAATCTTGATGCCAGTGAAGAAGAAGAGAGTAATAAAAAGAAATCTAATAGACGAAGTCGCTCAAAGTCTCGGTCTTCACATTCGCGATCTTCATCACGCTCATCCTCCCCCTCCAGTTCAAGGTCTAGGTCCAGGTAAACGGGTACAGGTCAAGGGTAACACCAGTCAAAATGTCAGTATCTAACTTCTTTACTTATAAATTTTGTTTTTCTTAATTAAACTTTTATTTTAGAGTTTTCATTCAAGTTATCATTTAAAAGATCATTTTTTTCTGTCTTAGTGCCATGAAGTTATTGTCGATTAATATGAAGCTTCCTAAGTCCAGTTTAGCACGATGCCTTTTATTAAAATAGACTAAAAATTCAATCATTATTTATAGATACTTAGTTATCTAAAGAGATAATTTTGCATTCAGAAAACTCAAATAATGTGAAGGTTTATATTTCCACTGATGATTTTAAACACTAGTAAAGAAATTTTCTAGACATTAATTGAACTGCTGCTTATTACACAGTGTTTTATTTGGCGTAGGTATTCTGAATACCGGAGAAATTTTGCTGTATTCTATTATCCTAATCCTCATACTTTAGAGCTGTCCAGGAATAAATTAGTGTATTTAATTTGTGTTATACTTGCATATTATTTTGTTAGTAAAGTTTTAATAAACAGTCACTGATTGTGTAGTCAACAATAAAAATGAAGTTTTAGTTGAGAAAAAGCAACACTTTATGTAAGCAAAATTCCCTTGAAGAACTCCTGTTTAATTAAGTGAAACTATGTGCAATGAATTTCAGTTGTATTTAGGGATAAAATATTAGCTAAGTACTTAGATAATTTTTGAGTCATTGTAAAGCCTGAAAACTTAAAAAAGTGATTATAAAGATAACTTTCAAGGTAAAAATTTACATTTTTCTGCATATTGTTATTTTTCAGGAACAAATTAAGTATAAATTAAATTACTAAATGAATTTGTAGACTTTTTAAATGCAAGTGGACCATATTTCCTGTCATTTTTCAATAATTTCCTAAAACGGTGACAGGATTGTCAGTGTAGTTTCCCTTTAATTCTCAAATCTTTGAGTAGACAGAAAACATACTGGTTAAAAACATACCCACGTCAGTATTGAAGCTTTATGCTAGCTAATGACCAAGAAAATAGATTTCAAGTTAAATATAAACTGCCATATTCCTGAATGTGTCAGTCCCTCCCAGGTTACTTTTAAGTATTTATGAGCAAAAAGTATTCAATATTAATAAAGTGATAATGCTGGGCACTTTTATCTGTACAATCTTAAAAGCGTTTTTAAAGAAATCTTGTCAAACTTGGAAAGTTGTTCAGTCTAAGTCGTGTCCAACTCTTTGCGACCCCATGAACTTGGAAAGTAGTTGATTATTTTCAAAAATTATTTAAGTTTTGGCATAATTGTTAATACAGAATAATAGTTTTAAATGAATCTTAAAATACTGTGTTTTGAAAATATATATCCCAAATAGTTATTGTATGAAAATGAATCCTAATGCATATTTTTCTTTCCGTGTTCATATCACAAAACTTAATTAAATGGTCCTGGAAAAAAATATCCTTCCATGTTGTTCCAGGTCGCGTTCAAGAAGTTCTTCCAGTTCGCAGTCAAGATCTCGTTCCAGTTCCAGAGAACGTTCGAGATCTCGTGGGTCGAAATCAAGGTGAATGAGGTAGCATCTCTCTGTAAAGCAGAGAGAGAAAATATTTAAAGGCTGCAGAAGGCGTTGCTTTTTTCCCTCTTATTTTGCTTCTATTTGTCAATTTTATTTTAGCATTAGAAAACTAATGCACTTGCCTCAGCTTAATTTTCTCACCATGAGATGTCTCCATTGCCAGCACTGTGCCAAGACATTCCCATGATTGAATTAAGGTGGTTATTTTGCTTTGTGCAAGGTTTGCTATTTTTGTGCTAAAATGTGATGAAATGGGAAGATGCAGCCAAGCTTTATCACCAAATGCCTACTCATTAAAGTTATTTTGCAGTACTAGTTACAATAAGTATGCAGATAAAAAAAGTTTACTTCATGTTTAAAAGGAAGAAAAATACCTCAACACAGTTTTGCAAGGCAATTATTAAAATATTTACAGAAATAATTCTGTAATTTACATCAGATAAAGTGGGTTTTATTTTTATTTCTCTGTAATATAACACAGAATATTATACACAGTGTATATAGTATGTAAGAAGTATAGACACTTCTTAAATTCCACAAATTAAGAAGTTGGTTGGTGATTTAGGTAGGATGTGATCTTGAAGCATTCTTGTTAACTTCAGGTTGCATTTAGTTAGCACTGCAGAGGGAAAAATAATTTGTAAAGAAGCAAGTGAGAAACTAACTTTTAGTCTCTTGAGGTTTTTTCTAGACTTGGTCAAAATATGCTGCCATTCTTTTTAATTTAATTTGTTGATCTATTAAAGACATCTAACACGAATAAGAAAACAACTAAAATTCCACTTAAGTGGAATTACACTGAAGTGTAGTAGTGTTAGCTCGTTGGTAAAAATAATTGCTTAAATAGCTTATTTTAGAGCCAAATCTGTAGCATTAGAGGGCAACTACAATTTGATAACATTAAGAGGAGAAGAATGATATACACACTTGTGTTAAGTTAACATGATAGAGAGCAAGTTAGATTATTGTTATTATGTATTATCAGTGTTTCAGTTCTTTTATTTGAGTGCTTCTTAGGTGAAGATCCTTAGGTCCTAGTTCCTTTGGGAAGCACTTTATGGTTTACAGAACAGCCTTTATATTCTTTTCAAACATGTTTTTCATTGCTTATAACTTTCCAAAGAATTCTCCTTTTGGGCTTTCTGATTTTATTTTAAGCCCAAAGGTGAATTTTTTGGGAAGTTTGAGCTAAATTACTTCAAAATACGTAAATGAAGAAATACTGTATTTAAACATTTGCACATTTACCTATACCTGAAACATGTGAATGTCAACACTTCATACTTCATGGATAGTAATCCTTCATAAAAACAAATATTGTTAATCAAGTTTTAAAGTTACTTTATTTTTCTTTGAATATTTAATGATTTAATAGCTACTGTTTTATGTCATTTTGTCCCCGTATTCCTGCTTTTACTAAAGCAACTTAACTAATAAGTTGCTTAATTCTACAACAGACTTATTATTTTCCTTAGGAAGTTGTATGATACATATTTTTTCCCCAAATGGAAGGACTTAGTTTCTAGACATTAAGTTATACAAATGCTTACCTGTTAGTTTTGCTACTTATACTTTAAAATGAAAGCCTTTAAATTTTAGAAAATGAATTTAAGATTCTACTTTAATACATTAAACTAGTTTTTAATTAAAGTAGTGAGCACTTTTCTACTGATGAAGTTAAATTAAATAGAATTGATTTCATGGTTGAACCAGAAGTCTTCTGTTGAGTAAGCAGTAAGTATTCTTTCTTATAAAATTTTTATAGCTATAAATTGTTTATTTTTGGAGCTAGAAACTAAACCATCTGCCTCATTTCTTCTTTTAATGAAATGTTTGATTTGTTTCTCAATCAATGAAGATCCAGCTCCAGGTCCCACAGGGGTTCTTCTTCCCCACGAAAAAGATCTTACTCAAGTTCATCATCATCTCCTGAGAGGAACAGAAAGAGAAGTCGTTCTAGATCTTCTTCATCTGGTGATCGCAAAAAAAGACGAACAAGATCACGGTCACCTGAAAGGTTTGGGTTTCTGTAGAAATAAGAATGGGTGTTCTTAAGTGTGTTTAATAGCTTAACTGAACTTCTTAGTCAAGGATTAGATTTTCATTATCTCCTTTGTTACCCACTTTAAACTCTTTTCAACTTTGAACTTCAAAAAACAGATTACTTTGTTTACTTTATGTGTTTTAATCAGGTTGTTTAGAAAAGTAGATCAAACTACTCTCTTCCAGTCTCTGATAATTTTATTGTTTAAATTTTTATTTTCATATATAATTATTATAGCCAACTCTCGGTTATTTCTGTCTCTTAAGTTTCTAATTCAGAAGCTGTGTGTTGATGTAATTTAGAGGTTGATTTTTATAAGTATTAATTTATGCTATCGATTTTACATTAAATATTAGAAACTAGGATTCTAGGGCATCTAATAAAATTAACTATTCCAGATGATTGGAAGTCTCTCCTTATTTAAATATGTATAAATACATTTCCACGACAAATTGTTTTTGTTCCCTTTATAAAGAAATTGTTCTTACAGCTAATATATTTTTATCTTTCAGTCAAAATTCCTTTTTTGTAGAAAAAAATCTTTACTAGATTACTTTACCTGTGTTGATATTTTTAACATTTGGAGAGTGTCATCTGTCAGCCTTTCCTGCAGCAGACTAATTAATTATTCGGTTTCAGTATTTTTCTCTTTTTTTCCTCAGTGTCTATAATAGTCATTTTAATGGCTTCCTTAGTAATATTTGCAGATTTTTATATCCCTTCAACTTGCGAAAAGTAAGGATTAGATAAAATCTGATTTTTGCTACGTTCAGTCTTAGGGTTACCTCTTCTTGTAAATGATTGGTTTTGCGTCTTCCCATTTTGAAGTGTAGATATTAAGGTTACACACAGCTAGTTTCATTTCTGGGCATTTATTCCTTTGTTAAAAAAAATTTATTCCGTACTTTATGAAATTCGTTCTGTTGCTTTTTTACCACTTCTGCAAATTTTTATCTTAGCCACATATAATCCCCCTAGTTTGTTGTCATCTAAACTTAATGAACATGTTCTCTATTCCATAAGCCAGGTGATTGGTGAAAACACTAAACAACCCTGAGCCCAGGGCCAACCCCTCGGAACACCACTACTTTACCCAGGTTGATATATTGACTTATTCATATTAGCTGCATGAATATAATCCTGTAACTTAATTGTACAGTCATCTTGTGCGACCTAGATTTCCAAAACATAATTAATTATGGATATATATTTGCATACACAGTCAGAAGCCTTGCTGTATGTATTTTACGTATAGCCTTACCACACTTTGTACAGTATATCAGAGGGAACAATTTAGTCACACTGCCATTACCCAGTTTACATGCCTTCGTTGTATTAATCTGTAGTTGTATACAATTTTGCAAGGCTTTCCTTCATTGCCTTAAATAATTGAGAGGTGGCTATATCTTAAGAGATTTATAAATTGTGGTTGCACTGCTACTGGGCTCATATCCAAAGTTAAATACTAGTTAATTTTATGTGTATAAGTTTATATCTTAGATTTTAATTATTCCTTTTACCAGTTTAATGAGGTTTAAGTTTTCATATTCTCAAAGTCATATAAATGAAGTTGCTATTCAGCTCCAGCTTACCAGATTACCTGTTTTCTCCATTATGTCTTACAGGCACCACAGGTCACCTTCTGGATCATCCCATTCTGGTTCCCGTTCAAGTTCAAAAAAGAAATAATGTATTAAAATTTACATCTTAAAAGTCCAATATAATGCATGAAGCATATTTTTTAAGAAGTTGGTGTCTTACTTGGTCAGAAGTGCTAAATCTGCTAGTAGAGGTGCATGCTTTTCATTGCTTTTCAGAAAATACAGCTGTGTTTATTTGTGAAATTAAAAGTAAATAGTATTTTAAGCCATGATGTCCCAAAATAGATGCTTTGTCATTCATTATTTACAACCATTTGCTTTTTTAAGCTATAACATCTCAGCTATAACAAAGTACTTTGTTTTCTAATTTAAACTCTTGTTTTTCTCATCTCCAAATATGAGCATTATCTAGGCTTGTCTGGACTTTGGGCGTGGAGGCAAGACTGTGGTAAAGTAGTTGGAAAAAATCTATTTATGTTAATCTGGGGAAAGGACTCGGCCTGTTTGTTAACCTGTGTCAAAGTGATTATTAGAAAAAGTTTAACAGATTGTTAAACAGTTAACTAGAAACATCTTTATTTTGAAATTCCCTATGTCAAGGGTGTCTTAGAATCATTGTCTATCCAGTTTTACTTTTTGCACCACCAAGTTTAATACAGAAGTTTTGAGAATTGCAGAGGAGAAAGATGTTAGTTTCTGCCTTTCTGACACAGTGATTTTGAACAGGAATGCCTAGCAGTTCATCTCTACTAATGTGGTTGATGAGAAAAACATATGAAAGTGTTTTAATGTTTTTAGAAGCTTTGTGTGATACCTTTTAAAAATTCAGTTATCACACAATAAGGTAGACAAAATGAAATCCTAGTTAATGAATAAATTGAAGAAAGCTTTTGAAATATATTTCTCTTTGGGTATAAGACCAACAGAGACAAGACATTATGAATTAAATGACCATTTGCTTTGAGGTGTTTAAACACTGCATAAAATTTTCTTCTGAGTAACAAATGCTTATTTCCTTATGACATAAGCAGAAATAATTGCTCCTATTCACCTGAAATTACTTATGGCTTAAAATACTTTCAGGATTTGTTTTAGTTCTCAAAACCTGGTCATTTGAGCTCTATTTTGTCTTCTGGTTTAAAAAAAAGGTTTCTCTTAACAGTATCTTCAGTGACAATGCAAGGTAAGTATATTAAGGGAAATTGACAGATGTGCTTGGGAACTTTTTGTGCATGGGAATCAATACCCACATTTTTTGTTTTTGATTTTTGTTTGTTTTTCCTTAACATTAATGTCTACTGCAACTGAAAATTAAAATGTTTTAAGGTACTTAGTAGACAGATGAAAATTAAATTACATTTGTTCTTTATTTTAAAATGAGTGATTTTTCTCTTCAGTTTATCTAAAGATGAAAGCAAAGTAGCTTATGTAGAAATATTTTGATAATATTTTTACAGTGAACTTCCCCTGCTTTTTTTATGTCTTAAATTTTTTTTTGCTACATTTACTGTAGGTTGCACAAGAACTTTTACTCTCTTGTAATTGTGCCTCAGACTTCTTGAAAGTCCACCTTCTAAATTGCCCAGATGATCTTCTAGATTCTACATGTTATCGTTGGTTTATTCTTGTGCTTTCTGTATTTAAAACTTTGACTGTACTAATAAGCAAATGCAAGGTTATAAATTTAGCTAATAGTTTACAGATAATTCGAATGATTATGATTTTATTTGGTTTAAGCTGTACTAGTATATTTCGTAAGGATATGATGCTGTAGACAAATGTAAATAAAGCTTGTGAGTCAAGCATTAAGTGGTGTTTGTTAGAAATAAATTAGAATTTTTAAGCTCTGATTTAATCTTCATTTTTAAACTACTTCTGTCTGGTTTATTACTTTTGATTGTGCATTTTAGACTCCCTATGTTCCCTTACCTTTTATGTAAGGTCATCTTATTTTTATATATGAATGTTTGGTTTAAAACATACCAAAGCCGTGATCACTATAACCGTTGTCACTCAGCAGTTTTTTACTTTTTTTAAACAAAGAGTACCCAAACTAGTTGAACACTCTGTACCAGAACATGTCTATTCCACGTGGCAAATAACATATCATAGTGTGCTTCTTAGCACTTAACTGCTGCTGCTAAGTCACTTCAGTCGTGCCCGACTCTGTGTGACCCCACAGACGGAAGCCCACCAGGCTCCCCTGTCCCTGGGATTCTCCAGGCAAGAACACTGGAGTGGGTTGCCATTTCCTTCTCCAATGTGTGAAAGTGAAAAGTGAAAGTAAAGTCGCTCAGTCGTGTCCAACCCTTAGCGACCCCACGGACTGCATCCTACCAGGCTCCTCCATCCATGGGATTTTCTAGGCAATAGTACTGGAGTGGCTTGCCATTGCCTTCTCCAACTTAACTGCTAAGTGTTCTTAAATTTCTATTTAGAATCCTTTTATCTAAACAATATTGATAGTTGGTATTGGCAACAGATTCCAAGTTCAGAGCAAACTGTAAGCTTAAGACTCTCTAGGCACATGTACCAAGGTGATTTTTTTATTATTATTATCTTCTTGATATTTGGCTTCCACAGCCAGTGCTGTTTTAATAGATGCTGGTAAGAAGGTATGAAATTTATCTCTTATGCCCTAACAATTTTGACATAATTGTTAGTTGTTTTGTTTTTTAATAGAAATAACGTGATAGCTTTCCTAAACTGGAAATAGTTTTATTTCTGGAAAACAATGGGGTTTTATTTAAAGACAGTTGAAGGTATGTAATACTGATTTCCGGGCTAATTCTTCCTGTCATCTTTACATACTGTTGTATATCATCCCATATTTTACAAACAGAAAGATTACAGTTTAAGGAAAGTAAAATTTACCCAAGGGAACCACAGGAGTGGCTTAATGGGGATTCACCCCCAAGTCTCATGGCAGATATAAGTATTACCTCTCGTAACAACCAAATAACCTGTTTGAGGAGATAAATGTTAAGTCAGGATAGATTTTTTTTTAATCTGATTTAGTAAGAAGGTGTTAATTTCAGTCTTTTATAAGTAGTTGGATAAGTAGACCTACTATTTTGAAATAACTAAATTTACAGAAAGTTGCAAAAGTTGAACAGAGAGTTCCCACGTGCTCCCACCCGGTTGCCATTAGCATATTACCCTGTGATTTTGTCAAAACTGAGAAACCAACATCGATATGTTACTATTACTTACAGTCCAGGTTTTATTTGAATTTCAGTATTTTTCCATTCCTCTAATCCAGGGTGCTACATTACACTTCCACTTGTTTCTCATATGTCTCCAGGCTCCTCTGGTCTGACAGATTGTCATTCTTTCCTTGCCTTTGATGACTTAAGAGGAGTATTGGCTGGGTATCCTTTAGAATGTCCCTCATTCTGAGTTTGTCTGGTTTTTCTTGTGATTAGACTGAGTTTGTGAGTTTCAGAGCAGATACCACAGAAGAAAAGTGCCCTTCTCATCAAAATTGCCTGAAATCACCATTGTAGTTCAGTTTTTTTCCCCTTAATCTACTCCATTCTTTGTCAGCAAGTCACTAAGTGTAGCTCACCTTCAGAGTAGGGATGGGGAGAATTAAATTCCATCCCCGCTGTGGGAAAAGGCTGTCTACGCATATTTGAATTCACTTTTAGATTTGTCTCCTATTTATTTACACTTGTATGGACTTTTTTATATTTATTCTTTAAGTCATAGTTGACTGCTGTGTTATTTTCTGCTCAAACTGTTCCAACTTTGGTCATTGAGCGTCCTTTTCAGATTGACTCTTAACCTTTGACTTGCCTCCGTTCTCTGGTAGATGATGGAGAAAGGGAAGGAAGGAAGAATTGTTGGAGAGGGAGGTTTATCATCAGGTAGGTGAGGGAATAAAATCTAGACCTTGGTGATGGTGATAGCTTTGACCTTAAGTAGGAGCCTTGACCGGAGAATGCAATGGCAAGCCACTCCAGTACTGTTGCCTAGAAAATCCCATGGATGGAGGAGCCTGGTAGGCTGCAGTCCTTGGGGTTGTTGAGGGTCGGACACGACTGAGCGACTTCACTTTCACTTTTCACTTTCACACATTGGAGAAGGAAATGGCAACCCACTCCAATGTTCTTGCCTGGAGAATCCCAAGGACAGGGGAACCTGGTGGGCTTCTGTCTGTGGGGTCACACAGAGTTGGACACGACTGAAGTGACTTAGCAGCAGTAGCAGGAGCCTTGACAGTTAAATAACATCAGTAAGAATGAATTCAGGTGAAGTTAGAGCCAAGTGTACAGGCTCTGAGAGACCAGTAAACACTGTTGTTTCTTTCCCAGCCACATTGAACCACATGGATGCTTACAAGAGGATGTTGTAGCGCTGCTGCTGCTGCTGCTAAGTCACTTCAGTCATGTCCGACTCTGTGTGACCCCATAGACGGAAGCCCACCAGGCACTGCACATGGTTAAAAGATGAACATGTGATAATAGTTTGCAAATACCTGTATTTAGCAAAGTAAACATACTAGCATAAGAAAATAAAAATAACTGGTAACTTATACATAAATGAATAACTAAAATATACATAAGAAGAGTGCTATATACATCATTCAACTGAATAAGATCTGGATTTGAAGCCAGAATATATGTAGGATAGCCCCTTTCACATAATCTCAATCTAGCGGGGAAGTGGTCTTATTTATAGAAGCAATAAAGTCTCTGCTAAAGTGGGAAGAAAATCAGTCTTGTCTGAATGAAGAGGCAAACTCTAAGGAATTGACTTGAGCAGTCTTGAAGGACAGGTTTACTGATGAATAAGGTGAGCTAATTTGTGAATTTTGTGTTTTAGGAGATCCAAAATACTGTGGTTGTTTAAAACCTTAGAAAAAGGAACCAAGTAATAATGCTGTCAGAAGTAAACTACACCGCATTGAATAGTGCCTGAAAACAGTGATAATTAAAAACCTTAATTGGGCATTCAGAACAAAGAGTTTTGTACCTACCCTCAAACTGAAACATCTGTGACCTGTTCTCAGTGCTGTTATCAGAGACTGAGTACCTCTGGCCTGAATGTAATATGAAGTGAATGGGTATGATCCAGTGGTGGATTTGGTAATGATACTTCATTTCTATCTGTACTCTTCCCCTGGAGTCAGAGAGCCAGATTTGAATTTTTACTTCATGGAACCTATATGACATTGGACATTTTTATGACTAGCGTATACAGCAAGTAACTGAATATTACTCCCTACTCGTGGCCTCAGATATTTTATATGGTAATACTCTGGTATTCCTACTCACCCCTTTATATAGCACCAGATCCATTAAACTGCCTACTTTTAAATGTCAAATGGTTTCGACATATCTAATTTCTACCCATGCAATCTGTCCATCAAAACTAGTATATTTCACATTGATAAACAAAATTATCAGTAACTTTAGGGTGGAGGGTCCTTTTAGATTTCTCTTTTGCCTTCCCACCTCAAATAAATCTGACTTAACCTTGAATCAGAGAAGGCAATGGCAACCCACTCCAGTGCTCTTGCCTGGAAAATCCCATGGACGGAGGAGCCTAGTAGGGTGCAGACCATGGGGTCGCTAAGAGTCGGACACGACTGAGTGAATTCACTTTCACTTTTCACTTTCATGCATTGGGGAAGGAAATGGCAACCCACTCCAGTGTTCCTGCCTGGAGAATCCCAGGGACAGGGGAGCCTGGTGGGCTGCCGTCTATGGGGTCGCACAGAGTTGGACATGACTGAAGCAACTTAGCAGCAGCAGTAGCAACCTTGAATCAGTGGTTCTTAACCCTCAAGCCCACAATGCTCCACTGCTGCTACCAGTGTTTTGGTTTATGGGCTAAGATATTAAAGTTAGCTCTTAATGGTTAGGGCCTCCAGGCTGGCAGATGGTAAAGAATCCGCCTACAATACAGGAGACCTGGGTTTGCTCCCTGGGTCGGGAAGATCGTCTGGAGAAGGGAATGGAATCCCACTCCGATATTCTTGCTTAGAGAATCCCATGGACAGAGGAGCCTAGTAGGCTCCAGTCCTTGGGGTTGCAAAGAGTTGGACACAACTGAGCGACTAACACTCACTCCCCCTCTGACGTATAGTAGAGATCTTCCACAGTGTTTGCTAAATTATATTTAACCAAGTAGTTATCCTTTCAGTACTCAGAGTGGTTTTAAGCTATTTATATTCATGTAATTTCTTGTGTAAAAATTTTCCTATGGTTTTCAGGATTAAACTAAAATCCTTTGTGACTGCCACCATCTTCCCTTCCCCCTGCCAGTTCCAGCACACTTGGGCACAAAGCCTATATAGCTATCCCCATGAGCCATGCTGACTACTTGTGATAAATTTCCATTTATGTGCAAGTTTCCTGTGCCCTGTACACACCTCATTACATCCCTTTTTCTTCATGACTCAATTCAGAACACTCAGATGCTCTCCCTGATTCCTCAGTTTCCATAGTTCAGGTGAGTTTCTTGCAAGTCTTCTACCCAGCATTCTATAGCTAGCACCCAGTGTTTGAGAAGGGAATAAATATAAATATCTCATGTTTCTTAAAGGGTTTAGTCAGTTTTTTCCTCAAATACTAATAAATGCTTATTCTTTACTGGAAAACATTTGGTTGCAGGAGTTCTCTTTCTGAAGTTATGATAGCCAGTTACCAAACTGGACTCTTCTGTTTTTTTCGGTTTAATAGTTCCATTTCATCACAAGCTAATAAGGTTTGCATTTACTCATCCAGCTATGCTTCAGCGTAGTATAGAATCTGTAGAAATTGCATGTAAACACTGTTTATTGCCCTTGATGTATGCCAACTTAAAAGTGTTAAGTCACTCAGTCGCCTCCAACTCTTTGCAACCCCATGGATTGTAGCCTGCCAGGCTCCTTTGTGAAATTCTCCAGGCATGAATACTGGAGTGGGTTGCCATTTCCTTCTCCAGAGGAACTTCCCAACCCAGGCTTTGAACCCAGGGCTCCTGCATTACAGGCAGATTGTTTACCATCTGAGCAAGCAGGGACACCCGGTAAAACACCAACTTAGGTTTATTGTAAACAGCTAAGAGAAGAGTTCCACGGGGTCGCAAAGAGTCGGACACTACTGAGCTGAACTGAAGATTGGAAACCAAGGGTATATGTTTTGAAATCTGTTTAGTGTCTTTTTATATTCCCAAGGACAGAAGCACAGAATTATTCTGAAAGTAAGAGAATTTTAGTAAGCTATTGGTTTATTCCTAACATGTCTCTGCAAAAATACCAACCTAAGCAAGTTTGCTTATGAGTTCGTAAGTTGAATTCCTTTAGAATGTATAACTCTTGGAACTAAGTACATTGGAGTGTATCATTTGCAAAGTAAACAATGGATTTAAAAATTAGCCATCATGTTCTTGTGTAGAAACAGATAATAGAGGTCAAAATGGTTTCATGTTTATTAAAATACTGTCATATATTTACTTAAATTTTTAGAACAGTAAACATAGACTAGTTACAACCATATTTAATAGGTTTTGAGCCCCTGAAAGCTTTTAATAGAAAATAGCATAAAATATCGGAGGAGGCAATGGCAAGCCACTCCAGTACTCTTGCCTAGAAAATCCCATGGATGGAGGAGCCTGGTAGGCTGCAGTCCATGGGATCGCTATGAGTCGGACATGACTGAGCAACTTCACTTTCACTTTTCACTTTCACACATTGGAGAAGGAAATGGCAACCCACTCCAGTGTTCTTGCCTGGAGAATCCCAGGGACAGGGGAGCCTGGTAGGCTGCCGTCTGTGGGGTCACACAGAGTCGGACACGACTGAAGTGACTTAGCAGCAGCAGCAGCAGCATAAAATATCAATTGATAACTACACCAGTAAAGTTCATTTTATTGGCAAAGATGATTTGGACATTTATTATGAGAAATGTAAATTAGGAGTTACTTGCCCTTTAGTGAACTGAAAATAAAACATGGAAGTGATGTGGATGACACAAATCTGATAAATTAGTGATTACATTAATCCTCTTAATGACATTATTATTTCTAATTATTCAAATCTGCTGAAAATGTTGCCTTTTCAATGCTTAAATACTTCACAACAGAATTCTGAGCAGAGAAGATAAATCATCGTATTGTAATATGGATTATGTAGCTATTAGAGCTTAAGAGTTTTAATATGATACTAGTGACCATGATCAGAGAAGGTTAAATATTTGCACCTTTGTAAATGGTGTGGTTGGAATTAAAAATTGGATTGCTATATATCACACTGTTATTAATACATAAGAAGCACTGAAAAGGAAAGGTCCCAAAGTGTTCTCATTAATTCTCTACGAGAAATAAAGACCATGTAAGTACTTCTCAGGCTGCATAACCCAGTGCTGCGGCACCTGCATTACTAAAACCATGCAATAGAAAAAATGCCAAGAGTATATTGGGATATTTCACTTGTAATATTTTCCCCAAATTATAGAAATGAATCTAAAATACTTGGTGTAAAATCCTTGAGTTTAAATGCTTCTCACAAAGCATTCCATATCAAGGTCTAAGCATAGATATGGAAATTTAAGCAGATCTATTCATAATCAAGTTGTTGAAAGCCTGTGATAAAGATGAAAAGCAGCCAGAGAAAAAGTCGTTTATATGGTAACGGTAAGGATGACAGCCAGTACTGTCGGAGCAGTGAAAAACAGAAGATCATGCAGTATCTTTAAAGGTATTTTTTTTAAAAAATCAGCCGACTCTTCTATATATACCCATTTATCCAAAACTGAATCTCAGAAAAACTAAAGTTTTTGGCAAAAGAAAATTGGTATCAGATGGAAATTGGATCTACGCAGTAATAGCACAGAAAGTGTTATGTGGTTAAAGACGGGTTTGTTAAGTCACTAAAAGATAATTGTTTAAAGCAAATAGACTGTGAGACTTAGGTGCAGGTAAGCAGCAGAAGTTGCTCAGGTCAAAAGGGGGGAAATGGAAGTGAGCTATTTGTAGGGTTATAAACAAAGTTGTACATATCTTGAAGGTACTTTGATAAGATGTATGCTGTAAAAGCAACCACCGAACATAACCAAGAGTTACACATAATACACCTACAAAGGAAAAATAATAGAATCACAAATAATGCAAAAGGAGGCAGAAAAAAGAAACGTGATGGAAAATAGGTGGCAGGTTTAAGCCCAACCACTGTTCAAACACTCCCCATAACAAGACTGTCACACTAGATAAAAACCCATGTTCTTAAATCTATTGTGAACATAAAGATACGAATAGGTTAGAAGTGAAAGGGTGGAAGTACTGTAGTTGTAGTAAAAACTGAGAAAAGAACAGTAATAATCACGTAAGTCAAAAGCAAAAGCGTTTATGCATGTAATAGTCAAAAACATGGAGCAAAACTTGATAGAAGTATATGGCAAAAATGGGGAGATCAGTCAACTTGACCTAATTGACACAGAACATACTACCTAGCAACAAAAACACTTCAGATAACACTTGGGAAGTTTAAGTATGTGTGCTCTACTTGATTCCGTTTACATGAAGCTCAGTTCAGTTCTGTCACTCAGTTGTGTGTGACTGTGACCCCATGGACTGCAGCACTCCAGGCTTCCGTGTCCATCACCAACTCCCTGAGCTTGCTCAAACTCCTCCATCGAGTCCGTGATGCCATTCAACCTTTTCATCTTCCATCGTCCCCTTCTGCTTTCAGTCTTGCCCAGCATCAGGGTCCTTTCCCAATGAGTCAGTTCTTTGCATCAGGTGGCCAAAGTACTGGAGTTTCAGCTTCAGCATCAGTCTTTGCAATGAATATTCAGGACAGATTTCCATTAGGATTGACTGGTTTGATCTTGCAGTCCAAAGGACTCGCAAGAGTCTTCAACACCACAGTTCAAAAGAATTCTTCAGCACTCAACTTTCTTTATAGTATAACTCACATCCATACATTACTACTGAAAAAACCATAGCTTTGACTGGCAGCCCTTTGTGGCAAAATAATGTCTTTGCTTTTTAATATGCTGTCTAGTTTCGTCATACTTTCCTTCCAAGGAGCAAGCATCTTTTAATGGGTATAGACGCCACCTGTAGTGATTTTGGAGCCCAAGAAAAGAAAGACTGTCACAGTTTCCATTGTTTCCCCTTCTATTTGCCATGAACTGATGGAACCTGATGCTAAGATCTTTGTTTTTTGTGTGTTGAGTTTTAAGCCAGCTTTTTCACCCTCCTCTTTGACTTTCATCAAGAGGCTCTTTAAGTCTCTCCTTGCTTTCTGCCATAAGGGTGGTGTCATCTGCATATCTGAGGTTATTGATTTTATTCCCGGCAATCTTGATTCCAGCTTGTGCTTCATCTAGCCTGGAATTTCACATGATGTACTTTGCATGTAAGTTAAATAAGCAGGATGACTATACAGCCTTGATGTACTCCTTTCCCAGTTTGGAACCAGTCTGTTGTTCCATGTCTGGTTCTAACTATTGCTTCTTGAACTGTGTACAGATACCTCAGGAGGCAGGTCAGGTGGTCTGGTATTCCCATCTCTTGAATTTTCCACAGTTCGTTGTGATCCACACAGTCAAAGGCTTTGGAGTAGTCAATAAAGCAGAAGTAGAATTTTTTTGGAACTCTTGCTTTTTCTGTGATCCAATGGATCTTGGCCATTTGATCTCTGGTTCCTCTGCCTTTTCTAAATCCAGCTTGAAATCCCAACAGTTTTCAGTTCGCATACTGCTAAAACCTGGCTTAGAGTATTTTGAGCATTAGTTTGCTAGCATGTGAGATGAGTGCAATTTTGCAGTACTTTGAACATTCTTTGTCATTGCCTTTCTTTAGGATTCGAATGAAAATTAACCTTTTACAGTCCGGTGGCCACTGCTGAGTTTTCCAAATTTGCTGGCATATTGAGTGCAGCATTTTCACAGCATCATCTTTTAGGATTTGAAATAGCTCAGCTTGAATTCCATCACCTCCACTAGCTTTGTTCATGGTGATGCTTCCTAAGGCCCACTTGACTTTGCATTCCAGGTTGTCTGGCTCTAGGTGAGTGATCACACCATTGTGGTTATCTGGGTCATTAAGATCTTTTCTGTATAGTTCTTCTGTGTATTCTTGCCACCTCTTCTTAATATATTCTGCTTCTGTTAGAGCTACACCATTTCTGTCATCTATTGTGCCCATCTTTGCATGAAATGTTTCCTTGGTATCTCTAATTTTCTTGAAGAGATCTCTAGTCTTTCCCAATCTATTGGTTCCCTCTATTGCTTTGCACTGATCACTGAGGAAGGCTTTCTTATCTCTCCTTGCTACTCTTTGGAACTCTGCATTCAGATAGGTATCTTTCCTTTTCTCCTTTGCCTTTCCTTCTCTTTTCTCAGCTATTTGTAAGGCCTCCTCATGCAACCATTTTGCCTTTTTGCATTTCTTTTTCTTGGGGACTGTTTTGATCACGGCCTCCTATACGATGTTACAAATCCCAACCATAGTTCTTCAGGCACTCTGACTGTTAGATCTAATCACTTAAATCTATTTGTCACTTCCACTGTATAATCATAATGGATTTGATAGGTCATTTAATGGTCTAATGGTTTTCCCTACTTTCTTCAGTTTAAGTCTGAATTTTGCAATAAGGAGTTCGTGATCTGAGTCAGTCAAAACTATTCACCTAGAAATATAAATAACTTATTGGAATAAAGAGATTACAGAAAAGAATACACCCTTATATATCTTTTGGGGGAATAATTTTATATATATAGAAAACTTTCAAAGATAATAAGAGTTCTTATACCCTTAATATTTGGCATAATTTTCAGGAATACAAGAAACCAATATTCACACATTACTGTTAACTCCAGAATTCCTTTCATTTTCACCAGTTTACCAGGTATTCTACAGAATACCTGACCTCTGGTATCCTGTAGAATGACCTTCATTTGGGGTTTATCTGTTACTTTCTTTTCATGATTATACTGGGGTTATGGGTTTTGGAAAGGTTACTGTAGGAGTGAAGTGCCTTCCTCATCACATATCAAGAGATATATCCACATAACATTACTGGAGATGTTAACCATTACTTTGTTAAGACAGGGTTTGCCAGATTTCTCCATTATAAAGGTACTACCATTTTCTTTTTATACTATATTCTTCGGAAGCACAGACATACATACGTTGGAGATACTGCCGGTTCAGTTCCAGACCACCACAGCAAAGTGGGTATTATAGTAAAGCGACTCACACAAACTTACTGGCTTGCCAGTGCATATAAAAGTTATGTTTACCCTATACCAAAGTCTATTAAGTGTGTGATATTATGTCTAAAAGGACAATGTACATACCTTAAGTCTAAAATACTCTTATTTTTAAACATACTAACCATTTTCTGATGGTGCAGGATTGCCACCAACTTCCATCTAAAAATGCAGTATCTGAAACTTAAAGCACAATAAATGCCTGAAAGTCATGAAGTCAAGCATACCCTTAATAAGGGGGACTATGCTTCAGTTCCTGGAAAGGGGAGTATCTGCATATATTAAGCAGGTTTGCCTCTTTTTTACTCATTTATCAGCATGGACCTGTGTATATTTAGATTATATTCAGGATTCCATTATATATTTTATTGGTCAAATTGTTCCAATTAGCCATTGGAAACTTTTATGTTGACTCCTGTGTTTCTTTGACATATTACCATCTTTTTGTCTTTTGACCACTCTAATTTTTGGATACAGATGCTGTAGGCTTATATGTTCCCTGCCACAGCCATCAATCAGTCATTTCCCCAAGGAGCTCTGTTGGTTCTTATTGGAGAATGATATTTAGAAAGCAAGATCTAGATTCTAGGCTATATAGAAATTTAGTATATGATAAAATGGTATTTAAGAGAAGAATTATGATTTTGTTAATAAATAGTACTAATTAGCCATATAATAATCTATCAAAAAAAGTTAAGCTCCCACCTTATTTGCTAAAAAGTTAAATCTATTTGATTAAATATGATTATTAAAGCAGTATTTTCCAAAATGTAACAAGTATAGAAATTAAGGAGAAACTTTAACTTTCTTAAGCAATAATCCTAAAAATCATAAAGGGAAAGATGAACATTTTACTGAATAAATTTTCTACATAATGGTAATAAACATGACACAAAAAAAAATAAAAGAAAAATGAGAAACAGGTGGTGGGTATCTAAATATCCAAAGAGCTCCTGCAAATTAATAGCATAATGATAACTCAATGGGCAGTTCTCAAAAACCAATGAGGAAGTTAATAGACATGTGAAATGGATTTAACTTTACTAGTTAGGAAGATCCAAACTAACAGTAAAATATATTTTACTCAGATTGTAATTCAGAGCTGGCAAACAAAGCAGCAGGAACCCATGTATTGTAAGTGAATGTATCTTTGTATGAGCATAAAGAAAAATCTGAAGTCATACACCACAACCTGTTCATATTGGTTAGTTTGGAAGTGAAAATAAGGACGGGTGTAGAAAATATTAACCTTTAAAAATATGTGGTCTTCCCTGGTGGCCCAGTGGTAAAGAATCCGCCAATGCAAGAGACACAGGTCCTATCCCTGATCCGGGAAGATCCCACATGCCTCGGGGCAGCTAAGCCCGTGCACCACAACTACTGTGGCTGTGCTCTAGAGCCTGCAAGCTACAACTACTGGGCCCATGCGCTGCAACTACCAAAGCTAGCATGCTCTAGAGCCTGAACTCCGCAACAAAAGAAGCCTGCACACAGCAACAAAGACTCAGCACAGCTTAATCAATTTTTTTAAAAATAAAATCTACATGCTATTTAAGCTTTGCTTAGCTTATTTTGTCACAATAAAATTTTAAATGATAAAACCAAGACAATTAAAAATGAAAACAATAGCAGTAGGTTAGGTAAATGATGGCAGTGACCTGAACCAAGATAGTAGCTGTGGAGATGGAGACAGTGAATGTCTATTTTGGAAATAGAATTAATATTACTGGATAATGGGTTGGAAAAGAGAAACAATGGAAAATGAAGAGTCAAGGATGGCCATTTGATTTCTGGCTTGAGTTTGTGGATGGCATTATTATATATTGCAATGGGGAAGACTCACATATAACCAGGAGGGGGAAGAAAACTTGAAGTTCCATTTGAACATACTTTGGTGTTATTGGGTATTTTAAGTGGGATGACAGTCAGTTCGATAAATGAGGCTAGAATTCCTCACAGTATAGGCTGTGGATACAAATTTGGGATTATCAGTCCTCTCCTAAGGATTTATCATGATAAAAATAAGCCCCACAAATGTACACACCAATACATATTAAAATGTTATACAATTGGTGTTAATAACAAAAAATTATAACCTAAACATTCAGAAAAATTATGCACCAAACTTTAAAGAAAGAAAAAAAAGATTGTTCCTGGTATTTAAGAAGATTATGAAGAGTTTCTATTATATAATGACCAAAAGAGAGAATCACATTTGTTAAATGTTCAAAAGACAAGAAAAAGCTGTAAGAGTACTTCTAGTAACAATGAGAGGGTAAAGAAATCACAAGACTTTTTCTCCTATTTTAATTTAGAAGGTTTATAGTCAAGATTAAATAAATTTATTTAATGTATGATACTCTGTGTGTGGTGTGAGATAAGGATTGTGTTCATTTTAATTTGCATATAGGTATCCAGTTTTCCCAGCACTATTTATGAAGCTTTTACTGAATTAACTTAAAACTTTGCTGAAAATTAACTGAATTTGCATTTATGTATGTGTGTATACATATCTTTGTATCTGTATCTCTGTATATTTATATACATACATATAGATATATAAAACAGGGGCTTTTATACTTCCCTGGTGGCTCAGAGGGTAAAGCGTCTGCCTACAATACGGGAGACCCGGGTTCGATCCCTGGGTTGGGAAGATCCCCTGGAGAAGGAAATGGCAACCCACACCAGTACTCTTGCCTGGAAAATCCCATGGACTGAGAAGCCTGGTAGGCTACAGTCCATGGAGTCACAAAGAGTCGGACACAACTGAGCAACTTCACTTCATATATATAACTACATATCTATATAAAATGGACTTCCCAAGTGGAGCTAGTGGTAAAGAATCCACCTACCAGTGCAGGAGAAACAAGAGCCAAGGTTTCCATCCCTGTGTTGGGAAGATTCCCTGGAAAAGGAAATAGCAACCCGCTCCAGTGTTCTTGCCTAGAAAATTCCATGGACAGAGGAGCCTGGTGAGTTATCGTGGGGTTGCACAGAGTTGGACACGACTGAGCACACACACACACATCTATATAAAGTTCAACGGAATAACATAAGCATACTATTCCATTGAACTGCATGTGTATCTTTATGCCAATATCACTGTCCTGAAGACAACAATTATAAAGTCTGGGTAAAAGATTTAAAACAACAACTATTTAAATTTATTGGAAACCATTCAAAAGCATATAGAATTGGGAGAAAAAATAAATCTCAAAAAAACTACAACTGACAGGGGTAAGAATTAAGACTTCTGGCCTTTTGGACTGAGGTTACACCCAATACTCATGACTATCTCCTAGGAAATAGTAGTAGAGAAATTGCCCTCATTGGCAAAAAGTGCAAGAAATTGGAGTTCAAGGTTAGAAAAACCACTGCAGATTTAAATAGGAAATTCAAACAATGAGAACCACAGAAAGAGTGAACTGGAACTTCTGCCCAAATCTACATTTGACAGCCAAACTATATGTGAATGACAGAATCTCCCTGCAACCTAATTTTAAAAAGCAAGCTGAAGCTTCACAGGCTTGAAATACCAGGGCACAACCCCAAACTGACAGAACAGCTAGAAATTAGAAGAGACCCCCCATAAGCAAACCAGACAGAATGATCCCCATCGCTGAACAACCAACAAATCATATAGGTATGTTGTTGTTTCGGTTGGTAAATCATGTCTAACTCTTTGTGACCCCATGGATTGTAGCATGCTAGGCTCCTCTGTCCTCTGCTCTCTCCCAAAGTTTGCTCAGATTCATGTCCATTGAGTCACTGATGCCACCTAACCATCTCATTCTCTGCCACCCCCCTTTTTCTTTTGCCTTCAGTCTTTCCCAGCATCAGGGTCTTTTCCAATGAGTTGGCTCTTTGCATTAGATAAGATAGATCAATTAGCAAGAAACCAGGCTTAAAGAGCAGTCATGAAGAGACAAGAGGTAACAGTAGCTTCCTATTAGAGGAGAGAAAATGTTAGCATTTTGAATCCAGGCATGTTAACTGCCAAAAGGACCACCCCATCACCATCAAATCAGTAATCTTCAGAAGAAAAATGAAATCCACAGTCACTGCAGTATATGAACCTTAATGTCCAGTTTTCAGTTAAAAATTACTAGGCGTATAATGAAACAGACAAGTTTGGAAAAGAGACAGTCAATAAAAGGGACTTAGGGTATCCAGATAATTGATTTAGAAAAGACTTAAAGTGTCTATTTTGTTAAACTACTATTATATTGACTAATGTTTGAGAGCTACATCTACCTTGTGTTCCTGAGATAAATCTTATTTGATCCCGAAAGCTACTCATTTTTCCACTTTTTCATCAAAACTGTACATTGTTTCTAAAATTGGGTTTCTTGATTTGCATGACAAATCACAAAAGCCACTGAGTTTAGCATTCTTCCTTCTATTATTTTGGGTAAAAAATCAAGGGTTTCCATTAAAATATAAACTCCATAAATGTAGAAACTTTGGTTTTTCTTGTGTCTTTGACAACTGTATGGTGTCTGACATAGAGTGGGTGCTCACTATTTATTTATTTTTGGCTGCACCACACAGCATGTGGGATCTTAGTTCCCCCACCAAAAATTGAACCTGCATGCCCTGCATTGGAAGCATGGAGTCTTACCTACTAGACTGGCAGACAAGTCCCAATATTTATTGAATAAATGACTTGAAAACATGTTGAAATTACTGGTTGGTTCTATAGAGTAAGAACTGCAGATATTTTCAGGTAATCAAGGGCTTGATTGAAACTATTAATTTTTCCAGTTCAATTAGTCATGTTTGACTCTTTGCTATCCCATGGACTGCAGCACACCAGGCTTCCTTGTCCGTATCACCAACTCCCAGAGCTTGCTCAAACTCATGTCCATCGAGTCGGTGATGTCATCCAACCATCTCATCCTCTGCCGTCTCCTCTCCTCCTGCCTTCAGTCTTTCCAAGCATCAGGGTCTTTTCCAATGAGTCAGTTCTTCGCATCAGATGGACAAAGTATTATAGCTTCAGCTTCAGCATCAGTCCTTCCAGTGACTTCAGGACTGATTTAATTTTTTTTTTTTAATTTATGTCTCTTTTGAAGTTCAGTAGAAGTATATATAATAAATTCATCAGCACTAGCTAAGTACTGACATATGTCATGAATTTTAAGATGTAAGATACAATAGGGGATTTAAATTTATGGACTAAAATCTCTTCTAGGCATAATGTCAATTAAAAATACATAATGGGTGAATACATGCTTTAAAATCTTTTTAAAAAGTTTTTGAATATGTGATCTTTCAGTTACCTGACTCTATAACTTTAATCCTCACTGGAATATTGATTAAACAGACACTCAAATACAGAATGACAACAGTTATGTATTAATGAGTTAGGCCCCTATGAAAAGTATCAGAGGTCCCTAAGCAAAGCATGTATTGTACAGAAATTATATGACATGTTATTAACCTTTGGGTCACTAGAGGGCGGTGATGTTTCAGACCAACACAATTCAGACTACTGTTCTGACACCAAGAAGTGTGGATCCAGAGTTATTCTGTGCCAGCATTCTATAGTGACACCTCAGATCCTCCAAATGACTTGTTTTCAAGGCGAATAGCTACAAAATATACAACTTAGGATAAGATGAAGCAATAAATACACAGAAAGGAGGAAAGTGAGTTAAGGTGGAGATGAGTTAAGAGAGGCTAATATTAACTGTTTGATACTTTGTGCCCTTATACTTTTAACTCTTATGTAGTCTAACTGGTGTGTAATGCAGTGAGGGTAACAAAGCTTTCAAAGAGGTCAACTATTCAGAAATAAAACAATAATTTTTGATGTCACTGTAGATTGGCTTTGTTTTGTTGCTGTATAAATAATGAAAAGGTCTTAAATTTTAAAATAAATATACAGTTACACTAGAGTTTTATTGCTATAACATTAAATTTTGCTATGTACTTTCAATGCAATGCTTTGGATAAAACTTGTATCTGAGAATACCATCGAATATTATTTTACTTTTCAAATGAAACTTTAGAAAAACATTTTCACAAATATGAGTTTGAGACTAATTAAAACTAATAAAAGCTTGGGGGAAGAGTTAAAAAATGAAACACTTCTTCTTTCTTAATTCTCATTAGACACATGGCATTACAAATAAATTTCAAAAAAGTAAAAAAAACAGTAAAACACAAAATGAAATAGTGATGTGATTAATGCATGTTGTTAAAGTAGTTTACATTTCAATTTTGCTTTTTCTCCTTTAAAAACTATATATCCCTATATTGATTTTTTTTTTTCAGACTCTCATGCAGAGTCAAAACAACAGCATAGAAAGAATGCAAGGGAACATCATATCCTACCACTCATTAACATCCAATAAGGAGATCAACTAAGCTGAAAAAGACAAATAACTGAACTGACCCAGTCTTGCTCTGAAAGTCTGAGTAATGGTCTTCATGCTGCTGCTGCTGCTGGTAGGTCGCTTCAGTCGTGTTCTTCTCTGTTCAACCCCATAGACGGAAGCCCACCAGGCTCCCCCGTCCCTGGGATTCTCCAGGCAAGAACACTGGAGTGGGTTGCCATTTCCTTCTCCAATGCATGAAAGTGAAAAGTGAAAGTGAAGTCGCTCAGTCGCGTCCAACTCTTAGCAACCCCATGGACTACAACCTACTAGGATCCTCTATCCATGGGATTTTCCAGGCAAGAATACTGGAGTGGGCTGCCATTGCCTTCTCCCAACGGTCTTCATAGGGCTGAGTAAATGGGCTTTCCAACTGGCTCAGTGGTAAAGAATCCGCCTGCGATACAGAAAACGCAGGAGTTGCCGCGGGTTCCATCCCTGGGCCAGGAAGCTCCCCTGGAGGAAGGTATGGCAACCCGCTGCAGTATTCTTGCCTGGAAAATCCCACGGACAGAGGAGCCTCACAGGTTACAGCCCATAGAGTGGCACAGAGTCGGACACGAGAAAACGACTGAGCTGAATGATTAAGTCTAATTTCTTAAATATGAGAAAAAATGAAGTTCGAACATAATTTTTAAAAATTTTTCCATTTCCCTGACAAGATGAAAAGGCAGAAAAACTAAACTCTCCCGAGATTTGAGAACTGCTGGTCTTATCACCTGTTGAGAGTGGTTATGGTATCTATGTAAAGAACACTGTGCTTCTGGTAAGAAGTTGGAGCCTGGAGAATTGCTGAAAGACTTGGGCACGTCCTTTAATTTCAGGAGCCTCAGTTACCTCACCTTAAAGGGGGAGTAATAATAATACCTTGGAGAAGGAAATGGCAACCCACTCCACTGTTCTTGCCTGGAGAATCCCAGGGACGGGGGAGCCTGGTGGGCTTCCGTCTGTGGGGTCGCACAGAGTCGGACACGACTGAAGCGACTTAGCAGCAGCAGCAGCAGCAATAATAATACCTGGAGGATGTCTGGGGAAAAATGGGGGAATGGTTGTTAAACACATAAAATATTGGCTTAATAAAAGATGTTACTAGGCGATTATGCCCATTTTCACTAAATGTGAAGACCTTCATAACATCTAAATGCAGTTTCTGGTCCTAGTTGCATAAGAATGGTCCAGGGTGGAGAAAGATGGTTGCAGGCTTTATAAGAGTTTGCCTTGTTTGTCTGCCCCACCTCGCCTCACTACCACAGGCTAGCAGCCTTTGATTTCAATATTTCAGATGAGCCGAGACAGTGAAATAGTGAGTGGCAGCCACCTGCCTCTAGCCTCTTTTGCCCTAGCTAACTTTTTAAAATATATTTAATTAATTAATGTATATACATATATATATATATATGTAATGTTAAGGAAAGAGAAGAATTTAGGCGGGTGATGCAAGGGGTTGGTAGTTGGGATTTCTTTATTTTTTAATCCGACAGTCTGATTTTTGTCTTCCTGTACCTATTCCCTTAAGTCTTAAGGCACTATTGGTTTTACAGTTTCAGTGCGCCCCTCGGGACAGAGCAACCTGGCCTGCTTAAGATCATGCGAGAGTCCCAAAGTAGAAAGGGAAAAGTGTTCACGCTCATCTACGCATCAGGAGTGTGGTTAGCCTAGATTGGTCAGGGTCAGGTAGGTAAGATACACTTGCCACGGTTACAGAAGAGCGTCGGGAGGAAGATCCGGTCCTTGAGGGAGCCTCTGTGGATGGAAGAGGAGGAAGGCGGGCACCTTGGCAACTTGCCTGAGGTGGGGTAGCCGAGGGAGACCTTTTAGCCGCAGCCTCTCACGGACTCTCCTCTGGCAGAGAACCGGAGGAGGCGCGGCGCCGCGCGGGACGGCCTGGCTGGGCGGCCGGTCCCGGCAGGAGCTGAGGCATTTCGAGAGGAGTCCTCCGGGGGCGGAAGGATGTTCGGAGCCCAGGCGGCCAAAGCAGCGATCAAGCCGCAGCGAGAGAGAGAGAGAGGCTCTCGGCTGCTTCTGCATCCTCCTCCCACTGCACTTTGGCCCACGCCCACGGGCGCCCCGCCCCCCTCGGGCTTATAGCAGGCGCCGGGCACCTCCGGACGCCTGGGAGCCGACGGCGCGGCTGCCTGCTCGGCCTGGGAGCCCCGGCGCCGCCGCCGTAGTGGCGAAGTGAGGCGGCGGCTGCGCCCCGCACCATGGAGGGCAGCCTAGCCGCGACCCCAGCCCCAGCCCTGGTCGCCACCGACAGCCGCCGCCGCCCGCGCCGGGTCTGCCGGCTACCGTCGCTGTTCTCAAGGTGCCGTCCTTTCCTCACCTCCAAGGCAATATGAAGGCGACCCGGGACCACGCGAGCGCCCCTTTCTGTACGCGCTTCAACCACTCCGACCCCGGCATCTGGGCGGCCGAGCGCGCCGTGGAGGCGCCGAACAACCTCACGCTGCCCCCGGAGCCCAGCGAGGACTGCGGCTCGGTGTCCGTAGCCTTTTCGATGACCATGATGATCACCGGGTTCGTGGGCAACGCGCTGGCCATAACGCTCGTGTCGAAGAGCTACAGGCGCCGGGAGAGCAAGCGCAAGAAGTCGTTCCTGCTGTGCATCGGCTGGCTGGCGCTCACCGACATGGTCGGGCAGCTGCTCACCAGCCCGGTGGTCATCGTCCTCTACCTGTCCCACCAGCGCTGGGAGCAGCTCGACCCGTCGGGGAGGTTGTGCACCTTCTTTGGCCTGACCATGACCGTCTTTGGGCTCTCCTCACTCTTCATTGCCAGCGCCATGGCCGTCGAGCGGGCGCTGGCCACCCGGGCGCCGCACTGGTACTCAAGCCACATGAAGACCAGCGTCACCCGCGCCGTGCTGCTAGGCGTATGGCTGGCCGTGCTCGCCTTCGCCCTGTTGCCGGTGCTGGGCGTAGGTCAGTATACCATCCAGTGGCCCGGGACTTGGTGCTTCATTAGCACCGGGCCTGGGGGCAACGGGACTAACTCCCGGCAAAACTGGGGCAACGTTTTCTTCGCTTCTGCCTTTGCCATCCTGGGGCTATCGGCGCTGGTGGTCACCTTCGCCTGCAACCTGGCCACCATTAAGGCCCTGGTGTCCCGCTGCAGGGCCAAGGCCACGGCGTCGCAGTCCAGCGCCCAGTGGGGCCGAATCACAACAGAGACGGCCATCCAGCTCATGGGGATCATGTGCGTGCTGTCGGTCTGCTGGTCGCCGTTGCTGGTAGGTAGTTTCAGGGCATGGGGAGTTCGGGGTGGGCGCGTGCGCGCCGGCGGGCAGTGGAGACTTTGGGAAGCGACAGCACCTGCAGGGGCGTGTCTGCAAGCAGAGAACTTTGGAGAGGGCTCTACCTGCGCTATCTTGGTCTCGGCTTCAGAACGTAGCTCCTCATTGACTTGCTGAGCACCTTCCAAGTGCTCGGCATCGCATTAGGCTCTGGCTGTGCACGCCTGGAGACCCCAGGGGTGCTCACGTTCTAATCGGAGAGTGTAAGAGGATACCCAGGTTCACTGCCGTTGCAGAAAACCGGTTTCTCCCGCGAGCACTAGGAGCAGAATAGAATGGCGATGACAACTCCAGCCCGGTACTCTGGGTTTTCTCCTTATTTCAAATACCTCTCGCAAGTTGAGTCGATTTTCACTCTGCAGAAGGACTTTACCGGCGACCCCACACCCCGCAGACAGGCACAGCCTCTGAGCCAGTGCGCGCCCTCCCTCAGCAGCCGCCGCTCGCTTTGCTAGCAGGCAGACGGGAGGCAGGAGAGTGGAGGGGCGTCTCGCCCTCGGCCAGCGTCCGTCCTTTGAAACTGCGCTGCGCCCTCTAGGAAGTGCTAGAACCCAATCATCCCGTGGGCTCCGAGGCCTACTAACTCCCTCGGACCAGCCTTTGCTTGTCCTTGTGGTCACTGCGTGGGGCTGATGGCAAGGCCCTTCCTGGGATAGGAAGTAGAGGTTTCTGCACTTACCAGTTCTTCACGGGGCCCACAGCCCGGGAGCAAGTGACGTTTCCACATGCTCCTTGTCTAACACTGGCTCTTACATCTTACTTTCCAGGTTTTCCTCTGCGGTCCTTTTAGCTCGACATCTGGTGTAAGTGCTATTTACTGATTCCTGATGAATGGTTGCTCTTTTCGGCCCCCAGCAACCTGGCTCAGTAAATATTCCTGCAAGAGCGACCTGGTCACTGTGATAGGGTTACAACAAATGACATATACGACCTAGTAATTTATTAAACAGTTGTGAAAAACTGAAATCCATGGCACAGTTTTCAGAAACCACCCACGTATAGGGTTTTTTCTTTTTCCTTGTTTTTCTTGTTTTAGTTTTTATCTTTATCTTGCGGCTTGCGGAATCTTAGTTCCCCTACCAGGGATCCAACCGGTGTCCCCTGCATTGAGAGCTTGGACTCTTCATGGCAGGACCATGGAAATCCGGAGCTTTTCTTTTTTTAATTGTGATAGAATACATTTAACATGAAATTTCCCATTCGTTTTAAGTGTGCAATTAAGTTATATTAAGTACATTAACATTGTCGTACACCATGTACAATTTTAAAACCCTTGTACTTTTTAACAGAACCGTAGTTCCTTTTCTTCTCTCACCCCACCCCACCCCCACCACTCCTGCATTTGACAACACCGGTATTCCAGAATACTCTTGTCTAACTGTGTAGTATATTTAGAGCAGGAGTCTTGGCTTGAAATGGATCATAGGTGGTGACAAGGAGAGTTATGCTGGGACCTCGTGGCCCAAAAATCGCTGTAAGGTCTCAGTTCTGCATTCCAGAAGCTAGAAGTCAGGCTGATGTCATCACCGTGGCTTATCAAAGCCCGCACCAATTTTAGACATATTTACTTCTACTATGTGTAGGTAGCCAAATAGAAGAAAAAAAGAATTCTAAATAATAAGCACTTTACTGTAATTGATAGTTAATGTAGCTTTAAAGACAAACAGAATATTTGAATTTTTCACAAGTCATTTGAGTCCCACATTTTTGAGTTTGTTCTATCACACTCTTTGCTCTATATATCCAAGGAAAAAGGTAAATCATGTGAATAAAATGCTTACTCATACAGTTAACCAGACTTATAGTTGTTGATTGTTTTTTTTTAAGTAGAAGAGAAAATAAACAGTGTGGTTTTTATTTCAAAACTGTGCTTCTAATATGATGGGCACAGTGGCCTTATGAAGACTTTAGATCAGTTCTGAAAACTGAAACCAAACTCACTCTTAAGAAACCCTGTATTTGAAATTTATCTTATTTAATTTCAATTAATATTTGCATATAAACTTCATTGGTGTGCAGCATTTTATCAGTTTATTGGGTCAGTTCTCAGAAAGAAAAACATTAAACAAATTAAACATGTGATCATATCAAAGAGAAGAAATTTGTGGTTTTCAAAATAGGTATTTTTTGAACTAAAGGAATTATTCTGTCTTCTGTTTTGTACACCACTGAAGTTAAGCCTCCAAATATCTTCAGAAAGATCTGCAGTAAAAAGTTGGAATTATTTCAAAGGAAAGAAAATGGCAAAACTGCTCTCTTAATAGGTTAGGGAATTATAAGAATGAAAACACTAGAATTTAGTGAACTGAATTTTTACTGTATTAATGCTGAAGCGAGAAGGTTTTTTTTAATATGTTTTTCCTAATTATAAAATAGATTCCCTGTTAGCTTTAAAAAAATTGGACACAGGGTACTAACCTAATTATCCAAAATTCTTACTTAAAAGGACTCTGTGTATCTTATCTTGGAGGACTAACGTGATGATAATAATGTTCAGTTGTCACTGCTGAAAAACTTAGCAGAGAATAGATACCATAATAAGAAAACATCCCAACTGCTGCAAATTCCTGTTGTGTAAATAGGACACATTGTTGGGTTTATCTGGTTTAAATAGAGGTTTATCTATGGTGCAAACAAAAGCTTTTAAACTTTTCCCCCCAGAAACCATACAATAGAAAATCTGAAATTAAGTGAGAGTACAGTGGGAAGTGATGTCACCATTGATAGATGACCTGCAATTCTTAGTCAATATAAGGCACCAAATTCTGTTGAAATCAGTCAATTGACTCAGCAATGCAATTTGTTTGACTTATTATCATTAGATTTTTTATGAACTACAATCACCAAATAGTCTAGTTGTTTGACATGATAGCCAAGTTTCCAAAAGCAAGAATAACCCAAGGCTGTTATTCAGAGGAAGCCATGACAACAGTTTGTACTTTTGTACACCTGGCACTCCTCAAACAGGTATAACAGCTACAATACTAATACTGTAAGTGGCTAATACTGTAGCCATCTTAAAAATAGTAGACGAAAAGCCATCTACACTGTGAAAAGAGAATGAGTAGCAGAGTTTCTCATCCACAACTTGGGAACTGTATAAAAGCAGCCTTAGGAACTTTGCCTTTGATCTTGAACCAGCAAATTCCCTGCTCAATAGCCACAGATGTGGGCAGAGATGCTTTGACTCAAGGAGATATTTTGCAACATAGATGTAGTGTTAAGTTTAAGGAATCACTGACATTTTTTGACATAGAAAATTTGCCTTAAATGCACTACATATGAAAAGTAGATGTAATAGGTTATTTTGCAGAAGTAATGATGTTTTATATGTTATAAAAAAGTATGATTAAATTGCTAATATTTTCTCTGCCTATAAATTTGTGCTATGTTCAGGATGTTAATTCAGGGAAAATGATTAAGCATATGAATTGACATTATAGGAAAAATCTTCTATAATTTGTTTTTACAAGAATTTAGATTATCCAGAATTCTTAGCTTTTTTATAAAAAACTAAAAAGTTTACTACAATTCATTTTAAGCATTGTGGACGGATATTAAATAGACATTCAAAACTGGTCAAAGCATTATAACCTGTTCAGAGAAGTAGGATTCCCACATTTGGAAGTGAAACAATTAGAGAATAATACTAGATTAGATGTAATTAATAATGCCTTTGGCTCTGGGAAGAAATCCCTCTGAATTTGCTAGAGTAGGCTTCCAGAAAGAGATGGGCTGGCATAACTTGACCTCACAGCTGAGAGTGTGTATGTCTGGAACCCAGCCCACGAGAGTACAGAGGGTGGACGCTGAAACCACAGGAAGAATGGTTTGAAAAGTTCTGTGGATGGATTGAGGATAAATGCAGGATGAGGACTGTGTTCTTTGGCCTGTAGGCTATAAAACCTCTATTTTGGGTTTCGGAATAGGGGAATGAATTTTTAAAAGATTGGCAGAGCTGTAGTGTGTGGATAGATTTGGGCTGGAAAATGGGAAAGTGAGATCAGAAACAACTTGCTTCTGCAGGTCTGTTAGGGCCTAAAGGTAGAGACCATGGAAAGAGATAAGTCAGAGAAAGAAAGGTAATGCTGATAGAAATGGTCAGTTTAAGAAGTGATTGATGAGTTTGAATTGTGGTTTTGGAGGAGACTCTTGAAAGCCCCTTGGACTGCAAGGAGATTAAACCAGTCAATCCTAAAGGAAATCAACCCTGAATATTCACTGGAAAGACTGATGCTAAAGCTGAAGTTCTAATATTTTGGCCATCTGATCCAAAGAGCTGACTCAGTAGAAAAAATCCTGATGCTGGGAAAGGCTGAAGGCAAAAGAAGAAGGGGGCAGCAGAGGAAGAGATGGTTAGGTAGCATCACCAACTCAACTGGATGTGAATCTGAGCAAACTCCAGGAGATAGTGAACGACAGGGGAGCCTGGTGTGCCACAATCCATAGGCTCTCAAAGAGTTGGACACAACTTAACAATCGAACAGCAATAGTAAAGGAGTGATTGAGTCAACAAACATTTCTTACACATCAACTATGTCCTATTCTTTGTGGTAAATATTTTCACATGCATTACCTCATTTAACTGCATGCTGTGAAACTGCCAGTATGTTCTACTTCATTCAGATGAAGAACTGAAGTGTAAAGAATATTATAACCAGATTTCTAATTCAAAATATTTGACTCTCAGTTTATTTTTAATCTTTTTTCTGTTGTATTGATTTGTTTGTTTGACTTAGCTAAAAGTCAGTAATTCTAGTGCTAATCATAGTACTGGGAAAATTATATAGCCTCTTAAAATACAAAAGTAGAGCTAATAGATATCTAAGGTCTTTTTCCATGTGTTATGCTTAGTAGCCTCTTATTTGGGAAAATCGTGGTTTAATGACCCAGAATGAGAAATTTGAGAAGGAGACTTCTTGGTCAATTGTACTTTTGTAAGAATGGGGTTTTCCAGTAGTCATGTATGAATGTGAGAGTTGGACTATAAAGAAAGCTGAGTGCCGAAGAACTGATGCTTTTGAACTGTGGTGTTGGAGAAGACTCTTGAGAGTCCCTTGGACTGCAAAGAGACCAAACCACTCCATCCTAAAGGAGATCAGTCCTGACTATCCATTGGAAGGACTGAGGCTGAAGCTGAAACTCCAGTACTTTGGCCGCCTGATGAGAACTGATTCATTGGAAAAGACCCTGATGCTGGGAAAGATTGAAGGCAGGAAAAGAAGGGGACGACAGAGGATGAGATGGGTGGCATCACCAACTCGATGGACATGAGTTGATGGAGGACAGGGAAGCCTGGCATGCTGCAGTCCATGGGGTCACAAAGAATCGGACACGATTGAGTGACTGAACTGAACTGAAGAGCGGGGCTTCTGAGTGACTTGGGCTTTTGGACACCATACGTAAGGAAATGGCAGATTATCTAAGTGATATATCCAGAAGCAAATATAACTTGAAGATTAATGAGCTAAATCAGGGCTTAAAATGTAGGTTTTTGTTTCTTGAGTTTATTAGAGAGAGCCAAGAATTAAACAAATTCTTAAGCCATTTTATTTGAAGACATTCAGATGGTCGAGAGTTGTAGCATACGTGTGACTCATTGGCCTTTCTCCTTTGAAAAAGCTGTAAAGGTCAATAACTCAATTTTGAAAGTTTCCATAGGATCATTTTTCTGGGAATTACACTCAGGAATATGCACTACAGGCATTTGTAACAGAGGATGAGTGATGATTTGTCTGGGAAGCTGAGAGGTGGTAGTGAGAGGTACTGGGTGTCATGTTCAATTTTCAGTCCTTGCCTTGCAGAGCTAGAAAGCAGGGAGAGAAGTTCTCCTTCAAACTCCTCACATACGGGTAGCACTTTTATAGTCCAGCAGTGTTCTACATGCATCTCTTTCACACTTGGCAACTCTTGGAATCTACAACTGTAGAATGTCATATTCTGAATCCCTCTTTTCCCTCAGTTCCTTACCACAGAAGCAAGTGGTTTGTATTTCAATTCCTGCCTTGCTTCTTGAGAATTATTAGATGGCCTCTTAAGTCCTTCTTTTCCCTAGGAAAATTCTAATTTTCAGAGATTAATGAGGGTAACCCAAGAAGGGACCTTATTTTTCTTGGGGTTCCTCTTATATCTTGTCTCCTGAGTGTACATCAGCATTTTATGGTAAACATAGTAATTCATTCTTACACAGAAATGACAGTTGGACAGTGTGTGACTTTTTTAAATGAGAGGGATGCACACACACGCACATGCGTACACATATACACACACACAGAAATAACACTGTGGAGTAGTGACTCTGCTCCCTTTATTCAGAACACTTTTGTCTCCATTTTCCAACTTTACACCTCACCCCTGAGCCATTCAGGACAGCTGCTGAGCAGTCACTGTCTTGGATTGGCTAAGGTCCCAAGTTAGCAGTGACTTTGCTAGAGGAACCTTCCTTGAGCCTCTTTAGGCTTGGTTGGGTGCTCCAGCTCTTTGGTCCCACAACGTTTACCCTGCAGATCCAGTGTCTTGATCTGAGTCACACTTTACTGAACATTCTGGTTAATTGATCTCCTGAGGGCAGATATAGTAACTACCCAGTAAATTGTTCTTTTCCTAGGAACTATCATGACCAGCCATACACGGTATGTCCAGTACAAGCCTATTGAGTGAATATCTGAGCACATAAATCAGAAGACAGGTTCTTGTCCCAGTGACATAACACAATCCATTGTGTGACCTTAAACAGCTTGCTTGATATCTTTGTGAACACTTTTCTTTTTTTCCTGTAAAATAGGAATAAAAACACCAACTCAACTTATTTCACAGGATTGTAATAAAAAACAAAATGGATGTGAAAATAGTTGAGACTATTTCTTCCATATTAAGAATATTACTGTGATGTTTTATAGATGCCAGTGTTGACTTCTTGTCTTCAGATAGACCTTTCTCCCAGGAAACTGGAGAAAAGAGAGACGTGATATTTCACAGCTTAACTAGTGGGGAAATGTGGTGGAGAATGTAGCTTTTCAGAAAAAAAAAATTAAGAAAAAGGGCAAATAAATATTGTAAGATAAATATTTGTAAATCTTTTCGAGGTATTGTAATTCATCCCTCCTCCCTGCCCCGTCACCATCACCATTCTCTCGGTTCTGGGATGCTTTCCCTCTCACAACTACCAGTTAACTCTCTAAACCTAAAACATGCTGGATCCCACCTCCCCTTCCCTTGAACTTGGAGAAGTACCCACCACCTCGTGCTCTGAAGACCTCTGTCTAGAATACGTCCCTTGTCTTTCCAGTCAGGGACTCCATGTGCTCAGACCTGTCTTCATGTAAATGAGTCGAATTAGTTGTGCATTAAGTTGCTGTCCTCGGTCAAATCATTCTGCAGACCTCTTAAGGCTAGAGCCTGTGCCTGGGTTGTCCTCATCTCTTCACAGGTGATCCAGAGTGTTGGGGCTGCACAGATTCTGCACCACTGACTCACAGTCCAGAACTGAGTTTACATGAGCTTTAAATCAGACCAAAGCATGAGGAATCACACAGTTGTAAACTGCCTCACAGTTAGTCTAGGTCCTGACAAGGCATTAATATTATTTGTAGTCTGCAAATAACACAAAGTGTAATTTTCCCATCCAGTAGCCCTCCTAGAATTCTCTTGGGCATCATTTATAAGGAGAACATTTCAGCGGCTGGTCTGGTCACCTATTCAAAATCAGTATTTTATTTTACCATTACTGATTTTTATGATAGGTATTTGAGGACTATAAACCTAAAATTGAAAGATGGGCAGAGATAGAAGAGGAGGCTTGATTTTTCTCACTTTAATTCTGTTGGAAAGAAATTAGGTATTAATTTAGGTAAGAGTCATATCATATAGTGAAGTGAAAGTTGCTCAGTCATGTCCAACTCTTTGCGACCCCATGGACTATACAGTCCATAGAATTCTCCAGGCCAGAATACTGTAGTGGGTAGCCTTTCCCTTCTCCAGGGGATCTTCTCAACCCAGGGATCAAACCTAGGTCTCATGCACTTCAGGCAGATTCTTTACCAGCTGAGCCACAAGGGAACCCCAAGAGTCATATCATATAAGTACAGGATAAATTTTACACCAAACAAGAATTTTACAAATCTTGGTAATGCAAAGACAGAAGGCCAAGTTTGATCTGGAAGTATATTTATTTTAAGCAATTTCTTTAGTTTTTTAAAAAACATATATATACATATATTTGACTGCGCCAGGTCTTAGCTGTGGCATGTGGGATCTAGTTCCATGAACAGGAATGGAACCTGGCCCCCTGGATAGGGAGCGCAGAGTCTTAACCACAGGGTCCACAGGGTCCCCAGGGTAGTTTCCTATTTTAAGCAATTATTGATCTAATAAAAATCAAATATAATTTTAAAAACACACTTTTCACTAATCCTTTATTTCCTTTGAGTAGATTTGATCTTTTTGTTCCTCTTTCTGAATATTTAGTGTGTCATTTTCTGTGCTTGAGAATATGCTGCTGTTGGTATGACTCATGAGCATTTGGAAAAAGAAGTATGCTATTAATGCTGAAAATACTGAAAGAGAGATTCTAAAAGATACGGTGTGTTTTGAAGAATTCACCAGTCCAATAAAGTGGAGCTTTCATTGTGGTCTTGATATACGAAATTTCCCTGATAACGTTCTACCACTTTGGGTCAAGTTGAGAACACACATCTACATTTCCCTAATTAATTCAGTGCCTTGGCAGTCAAAGGCACAAACAGAAGTCAGTGTTTAAGTGACCTCTGCTTCTGTTTCATAAGAAGAACAAGAGAAAGCTCTTGAAGAACAGATGGGGGCTAGGGAGAGCAAAAGGCACTGGAAGGCAAGAGCCCGTGGTTCTCGTCTTGGCTTTTCTACCAAAGGATAAAAGTCATCCTATCTTTCTGGTTTTCCTTTTCCTCATGAGTTAAAAAAAAAAAAAAAACTTATCACTCTAACCTTCTTTTCGGTTCTGACTTCCTGTGGCTCAAAATAGATAAAATCATCCCTTTCAGACAAACCATATTAGGTATGTGGGGGGAAATACCCAAAAACGTCTTAAGAATCATAGAAATGTATACAAATGAACAGAATAGATCATGCGTTCTGTTATATAATTATTCTGTAAATATGTATTGAGTGCTTGCTTTGTGTCTGCCTCTCTGGTGATACAGTGATGACTAGGGTAAGGCTGAAGGTATTGAGCAGTTACCTGACTCTAAGGGGCAGCCTTCATGTCATGTTCCATGTGAAGGACAGTCCTTGTGGAGCCGGGTGCCATCTGTGCTGTACTTGGTGGCCCTGAGCGTAAGCCAAACAGACATGCTGGCTTCTTCCATGAAACTTTCAATCTACTAAGGTAGACCCACAGAGAATAAACCTTTCATCCAGTAAACAAATGTAACCAGTCTGGTGGGTCATCACCCTGTTGCTTTCACTGCCACGTGGTGCAGCTGCTGCAGGTTGATCTTGTCTGGGCTGAAGGGCAGTGCTGGTCCACTGCCACTGTGAAGCCCTCATGGAGCATGTCCCTGCCCAGGCTGCAGTGGGTCCGTGTTTGGGTGCCACCGTTAGGAGTCACATTAATTCACACCCTCTAACTTCAGCCATGAAGCCCAGCAGCAATTTTCTGAAGCACAACCACTGTACTAGAATGTAAGGACCCAGAGAGTGGCTGGCCTCTGGCCACATACTGCCTGGAACCTCCTTCTGGGGTCCTTTGGCTCTGGGTTGTACTCAAATGACTTTCTCACAAGTTTGTCTTTCTCTTCCAGTAAATTTTCTTTTAAGACATTCCATGTCTTTTCCCTCTACTAAATGCAGCCAAAGTTGCTCTCTACTAAGTTTCTTGGCTTCAGATATTGGGAGAGGAGGTTAGAATTCTCTGCTTTTTTTTTCCCCAGAAAATATGATAAATATGATGGTCTACTTCTTCCCAGGTAACCAGCAATTTATACCAGGGGTGTTGTATGGATTTCCTTTGTTGTACCACACAACTTTCCGCTATGAAAACCAACTCACTCAACATTTACCAAAGTGAATGTTTTTCATTTCTGTAATACCTGCTCCAATGTGACTTGCTCTGCCCACCTGAACAGGGAAGAGCAGGGCAGCTTCTGGCATCCCCCTACATACATCATGAAAACAATGCATGTGTGTATGAAGTTGCTTCAGTTGTGTCTAACTCTTTGCGACTCTATGGACTGTAGTCCTCTAGGCTCTTCTGTCCATGGAATTTTCTAGGCAAGAGTACTGGAGTAGGTTGCCATTTCCTTCTCCAGGGGATCTTCCTGAACCAGGGATCGAACCCGTGTCTCTTATGTCACCTGCATTGGCAGGCATGTTCTTTACCACTGCGCCACCTGGGAAATCCATGTGAAAACAATGGACGTGATATAAAGGCAAGAAAAAGGTGCTTTGGCAAAGTGTCAAAGAGGACCTTCTTTTGATGCATTGGTAAATGTGGGGGTGGTTAAAAAGGATCTCTCTAAGAAAACATCATTTATGGTGAATCTTGGAAGTCGGTACTTAAGGAAGAAGGAGCAACTTGTGAAACTATCAGTGTAGGAAACAGCTGGAAGCATTTGAGGAACTTAAAGAGGGCCACAGGGGTACATTAGCATAAATAAAAGGAACAGTAGCTTTAAGGTAAAGCTAGGAAGGGAGGCAGGGCCAGCCCATGCAGAATCTTGTCATTTTTGTTTGGGAATTTATAGATTTTTATCTTAAGTATCTTGGAAAGCAACTAGCTTTGAGTGAGGGAGTGATTTGATCTGCTTTGTGTATTAAGAAGATTATTCAGGCTGCCTTATGAATTAGAAAAGGTATCAGAGTCCTTGAGTACTGAGATCAGATGCAGATGTAGAGACATTAATTTAAAAAAAATTTTTTTTTCCTTAAGTGTTGCTTTAAAAGGAGAGACAAAGTTTGGCATAGAATTGACAGTGGGAGTGGAAGTCTGTGCAGAAGCACATAGGGAAAAATTGAGCCAGGTGTGCTGGGAATGGTAAGCGAATATGTTTTTGTTGAAGTATGTTTGAGAATGTGAAGAAATATTATGAGTCAAGTAAGGACTGAGGAGGAAGGAAGGAAGGAGTGCACTGGTAGATTGCCTTGAAGATTAGAAAGAGGAATTTGCATTTCATCTTGGGCAAGTTGTATTCCTTGTCTGTACTTCTCTTCCATATTTGTAAAAGAAGAGGGTTGACTTTATAAAATCTCTTGATTTATAAAGGGTCATTTAGTAAAATAACTCATCTAATGTTTGATCTATTTCTAGAATATTCTTGGTGAAATTTTCCATTTTGTTTGAATACCTTTACCTATTGGAAATGTATTGCTTTTTAAGGGACACAAATAATTTTCTTAGAGGTTCTTTCTCTCTCTTTCTCTCCCTCCTGCCTCCTTCCCTCTCTTTATTCCTTTCTATTTTAGGGTCAGACATAGTACTAATAATATATGTAAAACACTTAAACACCATATCACACTTAATAAGCACTTAATAACTGGGCTTCCCCGGTAGCTTAGAAGTAAAAGAATCTGCCTGTCATGTAGGAGCTGCAGGACACACAGGTTTGTTCCCTGGGTGGGGAAGATCCCCTGGAGGAAGGCATGGTAAACCACTCCAGTATGCTTGCCTGGAGAATCCCATGGACAGAGAAGCCTGGCGGGCTACAGTCCATAGGGTTGCAAAGAGTCAGACAGGACTGAAGCAACAAAGCATTTACATACGCATACTGGTTGAACTGAAGTGTTGCTAATTCTAGTTCTTGGTTTATGTGGAACAATACTCAATTTAATTAGAGATATCTTTTATTTTTAATGGAGAAGGAAATGTTACCCCACTCGAGTATCCTTGCCTCGAAAATCCCATGGACAGAGGAGCCTGGTGGGCTACAGTCCATGGGGTCACAAAGAGTTGGATACAGCTGAGCAACTTCACTTTCACTTTAGCTTCACTTTATTTTTAAAGTTATATGACACTGTACTTCTCAATTAAGTATCAAGCAGTTCTACTAAATCTGTGTAAATAAACAGTGAAACACCATGAAATTATCTTGACAACGTCAGGGACAGGAGAGCCGTGATGTATTAGTTCATTTAAGTGACACTATCAGTTGTGTGCAAGACACTGTACTGCAACCTGATAGAACAATGGCA
The DNA here is from genome assembly GCF_049115385.1 of Moschus berezovskii. Taxonomy (NCBI): domain Eukaryota; kingdom Metazoa; phylum Chordata; class Mammalia; order Artiodactyla; family Moschidae; genus Moschus; species Moschus berezovskii. The sequence goes on along the minus strand of NC_142463.1, from coordinate 47,428,812 downwards.
TGGTCCTTGTCTTTAAGGAATATGTTGCTTACTGAATGATTTCCTGGAGAAACTTGAGGTTTTGACTCAAAGAAGCAATGTTATTTTTCTTTGTCAATTATGAATATAGCAAAAACAGTTGGGACCATTCAGAATTGATTTACCTATTCATGTGTTCAGTGATTGTTTCCTGAGTACCTACTATGTGCCAGACACAGTTCTAGGTGCTGGAAATATAAGCAATGAAATAAACAGATTAGCTTCCTGCTCTCAGCAAACATGCATTCTAGGGGAAGGAGAAAGTCAATCAATTAGATGAGAAGTCAAATTTTGGTAAATACTGTTAAGAAAATAAAGCAATGTGATGTGATAGAGGAAGCCTGGGAAACTTTTGTAGATGGAGACATTGGAGAAAGCTTCCTCTTAAATGAGAGGTAATATTTAAGCTGATATCTGAGGGAAAGGAGAGAACCAGGTATGAATGATTTCCAGGTAGAATATTCTAGGTCGAGGAAACAACAAAGGCCCTCATTTGGTAAGCTCAAGAGGTAGAAAGAAGTCCTGTGTGGCTTAAGTGAGATGGGTGTGGAGAGAGTAAGAGTCCTTGAATTGAGGTAGAGATAGTGTTGGGGGCCAGATTGTGCGAGGCCCTGCAGAGGAGTTTTGATACTATTTTAAGAAAACACTGGAAGATTTGAAGCAAGGGGAGTGACATAATTGGATTTATGTCTTTAAAAGATTCTTCTCGAAGCTGTGTGAAGACTGGGTTGCAGAAGGGCCAGAGTGGAAGTAGGGAGACCAAATAGAAGGTATTGAAACTGTCCTGATGGGAAACGATGACAGCTGAGGTTGGAGTGGAGAAGTGAATATATTCACACAGAGACGGACTTTATAAGACCTTCTGCGATTTCTCTAATCCTTGTCCCGTGACTCTGACAGGAAATAAGGCCCCATCTTTCTCTCTGGGCCTCTGGTAAGGAAATGGCTATCTGTCCACAAATGACTTTCCATCTAGTTCCTTAAGGTGGAAGTGACTACTCTGAGCTAGTAAAGGGCAGATTTAGAATTAAATTCTATCTAATGGGGGCTATTTATTTTTTGTTCTGAGGTGTGAATTGGAATAGTCAGAGAGAAAGGGAAATAAGCAAAGTTTGCTTGTGAAAAAGTAGGATGTTATAAGACTCATCATCCCTGAAGAAAATCCAGACCAAGCTAAAGCAAGCTAGTTTAAGGGGAAAAAAGGAAGGGGGAGGTGGATTTCTTGGTTCATATAAATTGCTGGTGGTGCCAAGAGTGGAGGTGACCCTGCGGACTACAAAGCCAGGACTATCTGTATCTTTCACTTTGACTTCTTGCCTGTGTCAGAATCTCCAATTCAGGCTCTGTTTCTAAGGAACTAACCTTGGACATACTCTTGCAACTCACTGGCCAGGTTCCATGTACTTTTTCCCATAGCATTTGGTTAATAGGTCTATATTTACAGTCTACATGAAAGGGTTTAATTTTGCTATTTTTTCCCCACAATTTTGATATTTAAAGTAATTTTTAAATTAACTTTTTTTCTGGTTGTCCTGGGTCTCTGTTGTTGCACGGGCTTTTCTCTAGTTGTGGCGAGCAGGGACTACTCTCGAGTTGCAGTGCGCAGGCTTCTCATTGTGATGGCTTCTCATTGTTTCTGAACACAGACTCTAAGGCACATGGGCTCAGAAGTTGCAGCTCTCGGGCTCTAGAGCTCAGACTTAATAGTTGTGGCATACAGGCTTAGCCACTCCACATCATGTGGGATCTTCTCTTCCCTGATCAGACATTGAACCCATGTCTTCCGCATTGGCAGGTTGTTTCTCCACCACCGAGCCACCAGGGGAGCCTTAATTTTGCTTTTATAGCAATAGAGTATTTCAGTAACTATGAAGCACTGTTTCAACAAATTTTTTCCTCCTTCTTTCCTCCCTCCCTCCTTTTTCTTTGCTATTTATTTATTTAGCAAATACAAGAAACAGTTATATGTGACATAGTTTCAGGACCCCACTTCATCTTCAAAGACATTGTGAGTTTTGTTAAATTACAATTAAGGATTAAGACTTAGAGAATGGTCCAGAAGTGAGTTGTGTATAGCTTGAGCTTTCCGGTGGAACAGAGGTAGGTATATAAGTTTCTGAAAGCTCACAAATATGCCATCAACACCACAGAGAGGCAACAAGAAAAGGAAAAAAGAATTTTTTTCTTGATTTTTCCATAAAGGATGAATTGCAGTCTGGGTTTGATGCTAATCTGGCAACTTTCTGTATAAACCATTGGATGCCCTAAATACCAACATTCTAGGTGGCATATTTTTGAATTCATTTAATGGTAATAATTTCCTCAAGTATAGATTAAGGATTTGCCTGGATCCACAAAGTAAATTTCTTAACTTCTTCAATTTTGTTCTATAAAAAATATTAGGGGATGTCTTGATTTTTTTTTTCTTCTTTCATCTATTTCTTATTAAATCATGCTGTAGGTCAATTTCAGGAAGCATGAGAATACCCTCTGACTTCAGAGCTCTAGTCTTCTCCCTCAACTTGATATTTGGTTGCAAACAATAGAGTCTAACACTAAACACAAAGGGCATATGTGAAAAAGGATACTGGGGGCTCACAGTGTCCATAGAAAGCTGGCAGGTTTGGAAGATAGGCAGGACACAGGCTGTTCTAGATGCTGAGCATCAGGCCAAGAACCTACTGCAAAACAGTTTCTGTTGCTCTTTGTGTCCTAGGGGCAAACCTGACTGCTTTAGCTTGGGTTTTTTACCTCCTGGCCAAATAGGTTACTAGAAGAAGGATCAGGCAACTGCAGCGACTTGTTTTTGAAGTAGGACCTGATAGTGAGAGGTAAGTGCTAGGATTTTTCTCCCACCTAGAATAAATACATAGAAAAAGTTTTTCAAAATTGGGGTATTAATAAGAGATGGGGGTTTGTTGTTAACTTCTAAATCATCCTTAGAAACATTATGACAGTAAAGGTGTATCTTTTAAGTCCTGTGTGTGTGTGTTCATGTCACTTATTGAGGAGTTGGATTGGCAATGAGACTGATGGAGAGGAAGCTGAAAAGAGCCACAAAACAAAAGGACATACTTATTGAATGCCTACTACACGCAATCTCTTGCTGCTGCTGCTGCTAAGTCACTTCAGTCGTGTCTGACTCTGTGCAACCCCATAGACGGTAGCCCACCAGGCTCCCCCATCCCTGGGATTCTCCAGGCAAGAACACTGGAGTGGGTTGCCATTTCCTTCTCCAACACATGAAAGTGAAAGTGAAAGTGAAGTCGTATCTGACTCCTAGCGACCCCATGGACTGCAGCCCACCAGGCTCCTCCATCCATGGGATTCTCCAGGCAAGAGTACTGGAGTGGGGTGCCATTGCCTTCTCCTGCAAGCACTTGAGAATTACTTTATTATCTAATTTAACTGGCACGAGTTTATCAGTTTGGTAATTTTTTATCCCCATCTTTCAGTTGTACAAACTATAAACAATTAGAAAAATTTCCCCAGTCCTACCCCTAGAAATTAGTAGAAGTTAGATTTTTTATGCTGTAATAATCTCTTTCACATTCATTGTCTCTTCTTATTAGCCTACTGGTGGCTCAGATGGTAAAGAATCTGCCTGCAATGGAGCAGACCTGTATTCAGTCCCTGGGTCAGAAATATCTCCTGGAGAAGGAAATGGCTACCCACTCCAGTAGTCTTGCCTGGAAAATTCCATGAACAGAGGAGCCTGTCAGGCTACAGTCCATGGAATCGCAAAGAGTAGGATACGACATGACTGAAAGACTAACACTCAAAATATTTTCAGGTTACTTCACTGAAAATGTCACACACAAAAAGAACAGATTGATTGAGAATGGTCAATGATCATGGAAACTGTCTGGGTCACATAATTATAGTGATTAAAGATTTCCTGCAATATCTTTGTTGATTCATTAATTGATTGCCCTTCTTAAGAGCTTGGGTTTCTAGAGAACATACTGTGAAAATCCCTGTAGAAGTGACAAGAATTTTGATTGTTCTATAGAAAACTGTTAAAGGATTCCATTCAACACAGCGCCTACAATTTAGGAGGGTTTTTCTGTAAAGCCTCAATTTCAGCATCAATTTCATCGGGTTCCTTCTGTCTCTTCAGGTTTAGAAAACTCACATACATTGGTAAGGTTTTACTAGGCAAACATTTTTCAGCTAGTACAATTCACAAATATTATTCTTTTTACTAAACTATTTATAAAACAAATAAAACTGTTTATTGAGTTCTCTTTGCTTAGCGGGAAAGTGTTTGACTACAGTCAAAATTAGAAAATTTTGTTTTGACAGTTTTAAAACTTCTAGCATAATACAATGCAATTGGGATTCTTGCAAACCTGCTTTTATCTGGTGTTTTTTTTTTTTTTTTCCTCTTATAGAGAAGAAAAAGAGCCCTACTGAGCCTCAGTGTGTTCACAGTGATCCTATAATATGGAATTCAGGCATTTTTCCATCTAGCACTCTCTCACCCAGATTAAAAGGCTTCAGATTCCTTAGCTTAATCCTAAAAATCTTGGATTTGGCCACGTTTACCACTCATTTTCCATTCCTCCCCCAGAATCCCTACCTTTAGTTGTAGAAATCAATCTGTAGTTCCTAGAATAACTTGCAGAATTACACACTTAGAAGTGTGAACTCCATATTGCAAACCTCTCCAGAAACTTTTGATATTTTAGGGGAAAGTGAAAGTCACTCAGTCGTGTCCGATTCTTTGTGACCCCATGGATTATATACAGTCCATGGAATTCTCCAGGCCAGAATACTGGAGTGGGTAGCCTTTCCCTTCTCCAGGGGATCTTCCCAACCTAGGGATGGAACCCTTGTCTCATGTCTCTTGCACTGACAGGCAGTTTTGTTTTTGTTTTTCCATCACATCCTAGATTTATTACAACCGGCCTGCAGGCAAGAGGAGAGAACTATTACATCGACACTTCAATTCTATGGATACATCTTAAATAGAGGGATAATTCAACCAAGAATACAGAATAAACTGTTCCCAAGCTCCAGGAAGCAGTCATGTGACTGAGCTGCATTTTTTACAGACAAATAAGGCAGTTTTCTGACAGTTTTTATACAATATGCTTCTGTGGTACAGGAGAGAAATAATCAGAGCTCACAATGTAGTTTTTACACTATTGTCACAGTGTGTGAACACTGTACACCCTTTTGTTTTCATAAAGATACATTGTAATAAACTTCTTGCCCTTGAGTTTATAAGTTTGTAATAATCTGTGATTAATACACTAAAAATTGCCTTTTTTATGTGGTCCTCCACGTGAGAGATACTGAAGTGGGTTGCCATGCCCCTCTCCAGGCAATCTTCCTGACCTAGGGATCGAACTCTTGTCTCTATATCTCCTGCACTGACAGGCGGGTTTCTTTTTTACCACTGTGCCACCTGGGAAGCCTATTTTAGAAGTCAGAGCTTTTCTAATCCTGGAGACTGATTTAAATGTCCTGCTTCTATCCTCCATAGGCATGCGCATACCCTTTTCATTTAATTCTGTACAGTTATATTTACAGTTGTCATAATATTTATTATGACAATAAGGATAATTGCCCACAGTAGACAAATGCTTACTTTACAATATACACTGAGCTAAGCATTTCGCAGACATAATCTCATTTTCTTCTGTCAACAACTCTACAAGGGGATACTGTTATCTCTTTTTTCAGATGAGGAAATTGGTTTTGAGATGTTAAGTAACTTTACCAGGGTCACAAAGTTAATGAAAAGTGGAGCTGACACTCAAATCCAGATTTGTCTAGCTTTATAGCCTATGTAATGAACCGCTAGATTAAATGGCCTCCCTCTTGTTAATATCCACTTATTTGTCTGATTCACTGTAAACTGGTAAAGAGCAGAGACCTTACCATATTTGTCTATAAATCTTCCTGGCCCATAGCAGCCACTCAGTGAATGATTGTGGAATGAGTGAATGAAGAAACGAAGTTGTAGTAAACTGAAGGGGACATGAAATTTAGAATCAGAGAATACTAAGTTTTACATATATTACATGATTTATGATCTTTACATGAATATTTCAAGGCAGGAAACACATATTTTTTTTTTCTTTGCTGGGTAAGCAACTTGCTTTAAGACCCACAGTTGGTAAATGGTATTGAGCAAATCAAGCCCAGATGTTTTTTTATTTCAAAACCACCAAGGAGCTTTGAAATGCAGCTTGAGTCTAATGAATGATGGTACTAATTTAAACAGTAAAACTGTGAGCATTATAAAAAAAAAGCAAAAAACACCAAAAAACATTACGCCTTTCCCTTTGTTAGCTTTTATTGTTTCTACATTGTTGTTAGTAATAAAAATTCTTATAAAGACTGAAAACTGTAAGAATGGGAGACACAGCATTGTTTTTGTAAAACAAGAGAGAAATTAATTAGAAGCAGTGGGTAGAGGCAGTGGAAAACAACTGCTCTAATGCCTGGTATCCAAAGAAGAGAAAAACAAAAAGGATGTTTCGGAAGGTGCCCTGCGGATAACAATTAAACAGTGAGGAATTTTAGCAACAATAGGGAAACAGTAAAACTAACAAAGGCAGGGAGAAACAATGCTTCAAAAGATGCCCAAAATTTCAGTATATCAGTTTTGCCCTCAGTTGTTATTAGAGATGGTATAACATGGTATTATGAGAGATGATATAATATTCTTCAGAATATTTCTGTTCTTCAGAATAAAGAACATAATTACAAATCTAAGGTTGGGACAGCCTTCAGAGTTGATTAATCCAGGAGCTCGGCACTGTAATCAAGAAAGCTTGCCCCTTCTTATACAGTCTACGGTTTTGGCCTCATCCTGTCTGTGGCTTGTTCCCCTCGGGTAGTAGGCTGGTTGCTAGTACATGCTTCTTTGTTCATCTCTTGCAGGACAAAGAAGCTTTGTTTTTCTATGGCTCTCTCCTAAAAATGACGAAACTTTTCCTGGGATGTCCCTGTGGAGCTTCCCCTTAGAACTTATTGCCTAGTATGGGGTCATGTCATCATCCTTGATCCAGACATCTCCAGCAGCTAGGGATGAGTCAGCCCTGAAGCACTTAGGCTCCAATGAAAATAGGTATTCTGGTGAGAAGGGAAGATGGGAGAATGGAGAAAGGCAAAAATGGACACTGTGGTGATGATATTTCTGCCATTTAATTGAGAGAATACAGGTGGAAGCCCATCAAAATGTATAAGGCACTGGACCTGCACTGTCCAATATGGTAGCACTAGCCACTTGGTTATTAGACACTTGAAATATGATCACTCCAAATTGAAATATAATGAAAATGGAAAGCAGAATCTTTTCATTAGAGTTTTTTGAAAAATAAAGCATCATTTACAATATAAATATCTCATGATACTTGATGGTGTTCATCTGCCATCTGAACAGTGCCTGAAAGGAGAGTGCTTGTGAAGATTTATTACAAAGCTGCTACATAAACCTTAATGGCTTATGGGGTTAAAAAGGGACTTGTGCCTCTACTGGATATGGCAAGTTACCATTCTGTTATGTGTTATAGCCACATTCTTCCTCACTGGAATTTATGTACTAGTTAGGAGGTGACAGTGAAGGCCTCTTTCATGCTTCATTATATTGTTCTTCACATCAAAATAAGAATAATACCCAAAACAATAACAACAAATACTTACATAGTACTTATTATAAGCCAGATTACAATACTGTCTCTATGACTGTTAACTCAACAACCTGGAAGGTGAGTGGGTTGCAGAAATCAATGTCTTCAGTTCTGCTACTTTGAAACCCAAAAGGATAGTCAGTCACAGAAATATTTGGTTGCCACTTTCCCCCTTCATAAAAGCCAAGCAGTAAAAGTGCAAGTTAAACCCAGTTAACACAGTTCTCTTTTAAAAGGTTGAGGCATTGGCAGCTGAACTTCTTGTCATAATGAGGAATCATAGAAAGTTCTTAATAGGACTTGGAAAAAATGATACTTTACTCCCCTCAAGTTGTGGATCTGGCATTGCACTATTGCTTAGCCCCTATTTATAGTCAACAGAACAAGAGTTAACTGTAAAGAAAGCTGGCAAATTTTCAGAGGCAGTGTTTTGTGTTGGGGAAAAGAAAATAATATAGTGTTGGGAAGTTCCTATGCTAACCTAATTAGAAAACTAACATTGGCAGGGAATTTTGCAAGTAAATCATAAACTGTTATTGATGCATTATCTGTTAGACTCTGAGGGGCATTTTACATATTTATTATAATATATGCATAAAATATTGCTTCCCAGGTGGCACTAGTGGTAAAAAACCTGCCTGCCAATGTAGAAGTATGAGATGCGGGTTCAATCCCTGGGTTGGGAAGATCCCCTGGAGGAGGGTATGGCAACCCACTCCAGTATTCTTGCCTGGAGAATCCCATGGACAGAGAAGCCTGGGGCTACAGTCCATGGGGTTGTAAAGAGTCTGACACAACTGAAGCGACTTGGCATGCATGCATATTCTTTTGTGTGTATATACATATACCACATTTTCTTTATCCATTCATCTGTTGACAGACATTTAGGTTGCTTCTATGTTGTTGCTATTAAAAATAATGCTGCAGTGAATAGGGGCATTCATGTATCTTTTTGAACTGTAGTTTTCTCCAGATAAATGCTCAGGAGTAGGCTGTAGAATCATATGATAACTCTATTTTTAATTTTTCTAAGGAAACTCCATACCGTTCTCCATAGTGGCTATACCAATTTACATTCCCACCAACAGTGTCAGAGGGGTCCTTTTTATCCACAACCTGTCTAGCATTTATTATTTGTAGGTTGAAAAAAATTATTTTCTTATTGAAGTATAGTTGACATACTATATTATGTCCAATATTATGTTAGTTTTAGGTGTACTAAAAAATGATTTGACATTTGCATACATCAGTACCATCTGTCCCACACAAAGTTATTACAATATTATTGACCATATTCCCTGTGTTATATTTTACATCTGCATTACTATTTATTGTATAAGTGGAGGTTTGTAACTCTTAATCTCTTTGAAGTATTTTGTGCTCCCACCTCCCTTCTGGCAACTAATTGTTCTCTGTATCTGTGAATCTGTTCTCTATTGTTTTTTAGTCTCTATTTCATTTATTTCTGCTCTAATCTTTATTATTTCTTCCCTTCTAATAACTTTGGGTTTTGTTTATTCTTTTTAGTTCCTTTAGGTGTAAGGATAGATTGTTTATTTTAGATTTTTTGTTTGTCTGCTTCCAAAGGTAGATTTACATCACTATAAACCTCCTTCCTAGAATTATTGTTATTGTGTCCCACAGCTTTTAGATTATTATGTTTCCATTTTCATTTGTCTCCAGGTATTTAGTTTCCTGTTTATTGCTTCAGTCATTCATTGGCTCTTTAGTAGCATTGTTTAGCCTCCATATGTTTGTGTTTTTATGCAGCTTTTTCCTATTGATTTCTAGTCTCATTCTTGGTCAGCAAAGGTGCTTGATATGATTTCAGTTTTCCTAAATTTATTGAGACTTGTTTTTTGGCCAGCATGGACTCTATCCTGGAAAATTTTCTGTATGTACTTGAAAAAAAAATGTGTATTTTGCTACTTTTCTCTTGTTACTTTTAAGATGCTCTCCTTACCTTTAATTTTTTTTCATAGTAACTTTGTTATTTGTTTTTATTAATTTTTATTGGAGGCTAATTATTTTACAATATTATATTGGTTGGTTTTGCCATACATTGACATGAATCCACCCCAGGTGTACATGAGTTCCCCTTCCTGAACCCCCCTCCCACCTCCCTCCTCTCCTTATCCTCCCTCTGGGTCATCCCCGCACACCAGCCCCGAGCATCCTGTAACATGCATCGACCCTGAACTGGTGATTCGTTTCACATATGATAATATACATGTTTCAATGCCATTCTCCCAAACTATCCCACCCTCACCCTCTCCCACAGAGTCCCAAAGACTGTACTATACATCTGTGTCTCTTTTGCTGTCTCGTATACAGGGTTATCATTTGCATTTTTCTAAATTCCATATATACGCATTAGTATATTGTATTGGTGTTTTTCTTTCTGGCTTACTTCACTCTGTATAATAGGCTCTAGTTTCATCCACCTCATTAGAACTGGTTCAAATGCATTCTTTTTATTGGCTGAGTAATACTCCATTGTGTATATGTACCAAAGCTTTCTTATCCATTCGTCTGCAGATGGACATCTAGGTTGCTTCCATGTCCTCGCTATTATAAACAGTGCTGCGATGAACATTGGAGTACATGTGTCTCTTTCAATTCTGGTTTCCTCAGTGTGAATGCCCAGGAGTGCAATTGCTGGATCATATGGAAGTTCTATTTCCAGTTTTTTGAGGAATCTCCACACTGTTCTCCAAAGTGGCTGTACTAGTTTGCATTCCCACCAACAGTGTAAGAGGGTTCCCTTTTCTCCACACCCTCTCCAGCATTTATTGCATGTAGACTTTTGGATAGCAGCCATTCTGACTGGTGTGAAATGGTATCTCATTGTGTTTTTGATTTGCATTTCTCTGATTATGAGGGATGTTGAGCATTTTTCCATGCATTTGTTAGCCATCTTTATGTCTTCTTTGGAGAAATGTCTGTTTAGTTCTTTGGCCCATTTTTTGATTGGGTCATTTATTTTTCTGGAATTGAGCTGAAGGAGCTGCTTGTATATTTTGAAAATTAATTCTTTATCAGTTGCTTCATTTGCTATTATTTTCTCCCATTCTGAAGGCTGTCTTTTCACCTTGCTTATAGTTTCCTTTGCTGTGCAGAAGCTTTTGATTTTAATTAGGTCCCATTTGTTTATTTTTGCTTTTCTTTCCAATATTCTGGGAGGTGGGTCTTGGAGGATCCTGCTGTGATTTATGTCAGAGAGTGTTTTGCCTATGTTCTCCTCTAGGAGTTTTATAGTTTCTGGTCTTACATTTAGCTCTCTAATCGATTTTGAGTTTATTTTGGTGTATGGTGTTAGGAAGTGTTCTAGTTTCATTCTTTTACAAGTGGCTGACCAGTTTTCCCAGCACCACTTGTTAAAGAGACTGTCTTTTCCCCATTTTATATTCTTGCCTCCTTTGTCAAAGATAAGGTGTCCATAGGTGCGTGGATTTATCTCTGGGCTTTCTATTTTGTTCCATTGATCTATATTTCTGTCTTTATGCCAGTACCATACTGTCTTGATGACTGTGGCTTTGTAGTAGAGCCTGAAGTCCGGCAGGTTAATTCCCCCATTTTCCATTTTTCTTCCTCAAGATTACTTTGGCTATTCGAGGTTTTTTGTATTTCCATACAAATTGTGAGATTATTTGTTCTAGTTCTATGAAAAATATCGTTGGTAGCTTGATAGGGATTGCATTGAATGTATAAATTACTTTGGGTAGTATACTCATTTTTACACAATTTATTCTTCCAATCCACGAACATGGTATATTTCTCCATCTATTAGTGTCCTCTTTGATTACTTTCACTAGTGTTTTATAGTTTTCTATGTACAAGTCTTTTGTTTCCTTAGGTAGATGTATTCCTAAGTATTTAATTCTTTTTGTTGCAACAGTGAATGGAATAGTTTCCTTAATTTCTCTTTCTATTTTCTCATTATTAGTGTATAGGAATGCAAGTGATTTCTGTGTGTTGATTTTATATCCTGCAACTTTACTGTATTCATTGATTAGCTCTAGTAGTTTTCTGGTAGAGTCTTTAGGGTTTTCTGTGTAGAGAATCATGTCATCAGCGAACAGTGAAAGTTTTACTTCTTCTTTTCCAATTTGTATTCCTTTTATGTCTTTTTCTGCTCTGATTGCTGTAGCCAATACCTTTAATTTTTTTACCATTTTAATTATAATGTTTCTTGATGTGGACCTCTTTGGATTCATCTTGTTTGGGACTGTCTGTGTGTCTTGGACCTGAATATCTGTTTCCTTACCCAATTTAGAAATGCTTTCAGCTATTATTTCTTTAAATAAGTTATCTTTCTTTTTCTCTCTCACATCCTTTTGGACCTTTATAATGTGAACACTCCTCTGTCCATGGAATTCTCTAGGCATGAATACCAGGGTGAGTTGCCATTCCCTTCTCCAGAGGATCTTCCCAACCCAGGGATAGAACCCAGATTTCTTGTACTGCAGGCAGATTCTTTACCATCTGAGCCACCAGGGAAGTCCAGTGTGAACATTTAGATGCTTGAATTGTCCCATAGATCTCTTCTATTATTCTCATTTTTTAAATTCTTTTTTATGTTCAGCTTGAGTGATTTCCACTGCTCTGCCTTCCAGTCCACTGATTTGTTCCTCTGTATCATCTAATCTACTACTGATGCCTTCTAGTGTATTTTTTTTTAATTTCAGTTATTACATTCTTCACCTCTGTTTGATTTTTCTCTGTATTTTCTAACTCTTTGTTAAAATTCTCACTGTGTTTATCCATTCTTCTCCTGAGTTTTGTTGAACATCTTTATGATCATTACCTCAAACTCTTTATTGGGTAGCTTGCTTATCTTTACTTCATTCTTTTTTTTTTTCCTGAGGTTTTGTCTTGTTCCTTTATTTGAAATATATTCCCCCATCTCCTCATTTGGACAATTCTCTGTGTTTACTTGTAAGTATTAAGTAGGTCAGTTACATTCCCTGATCTTGGAGAAGTGGCCTTATGTAGGAGACGTCTTATAGCATCCCTTAGAGCACCCCTCTGCTCACCAGAGCCATATGCTCTAGGGGCACCCTCTGTGTGGGCTATGTAGGCTCTTCTGTTATGGCAAGATCCACTATCATGGGTGCACTGGTAAGCAGGGCTGGCTCTGACCCAGGTGGCTACTAGTCTGCTGGTGGCAGGACCAGGTCCTGGGGCAGCTGGCTGCAGGGGTCTGAGGTTTGTGGGGAGGGGGTCAGTCAGGGCTGGTGCCAACCCACAGGTGGGGGCAGGTAAACCCCTGGATTCCAAAATGGCACTTTCAATACCTGTTTCCTTGAGGTAGAATGAGCTCCTCAGAATGACTGTCACCAGAATCTATCTCCCCAAAGGGTGTCCCAGTTGACTATTCCCTATCCAGGAAGCTCTCCAAGAACAGCAAATGGGTCATTCCTGCCTCTGAGCTGGGTCTTGGAGAGTATGAGATTTTGCTTGCAGTCTTTAAGAGTAGAGTCTCTGTTTTCTATGGCCCCATAGTTCTCCCATATGCAAGCCCTGATGGCCTTCAAAGCCAAACATCTGGATGCTCATCTTCCCAGTGCAGGACCACGGGGCTGAAGAGCCCTTTGTGGAGCTTGGACCCCTGAATCTTTGGGGAGAACATCTGCCATTATAATCCTCCTGTTTATGAATCACCTACTTAGGGGTATAGGTCTTGACTATCCTGCATCTCCACCCCTCCGACTCATCTTGTCGTGGTTCCTTCTTTATATCTTCAGTTGTGAGAAATCTTTTCTGCTAGTCTTCAGGTAGTTCTCATAGACAGTGTCTCTGCAAAAAGATGTAATTTTGGTGTGGGCTTCCCTGGTGGCTCAGAGGGTAATGCGTCTGCCTGCAGTGCGGGAGACCTGGATTTGATCCCTGGGTCAGGAAGATCCCCTGGAGAAGGAAATGGCAACCCACTCCAGTACTCTTGCCAGGAAAATCCCTGGTAGACTACAGTCCATGGGATCGCAAAGAGTCGGACACGACTAAGCGACTTCACTTCACTATTGGAGGATTTAAGGTCAGGCTCTTTCTACTCCACCATCTTGGTCACACCTCTGTTTTATTGTAAATATTTGCTTCTCCTGTTGATTTTATAGCCCAGATTTCTAGCCTTTTCCAGGTTACTGCTGTAACTATGAATATTCTACTTAAAATCATGAATGATAAGATGTTCTTATGAAGTGAAAGTCGCTCAGTTGTGTCCAACTCTTTGCGACCCCATGGACTACACAACCCATGGAATTCTCTAGGCCAGAATACTGGAGTGGGTAGCCTTTCCATTCTCCAGGGGATCTTCCCAACCCAGGGATCAAACCTAGGCCTCCCTCGTTGCAGGTAGATTCTTTACCAGTTGAACCACAAGGGAAGATGTGCTTAAAGTCTATTAGTAGCTAAACTGAAGCTGTCATCTTGGTTAACCATAATAACAAAGAAAAAAGACCAGAGTCTTGAATAAAGAATAAATATTAATACATTTGTGCCTTAGATGAAAACTCTGGAATCTCTTACCCACGAATGGGTAGGATGAACTCTACTATTATTTTTTATTCCTTTGCTAATTCAAAACTATTTATAAATCTACAGTGTAATATATTCTGGGCTAGGCCTATCTTGAGATATACATAAATATCTAAGAATAAGTCCTACTCTTGTAACCATTTTCATCTAGTAGGAGAGGCTGACAGTTAAGAAATAATGTAAAATGTGCAGGAGAGATAAAAGTAGTCAAGAATTTGGGGAGTCCATATTATGAGTTATCTACCAGACTTTTCAACAGTACATGAAACTTGAACTTCCAGATGTTCAAGCTGGATTTAGAAAAGGCAGAGGAACCAGAGATCAAATTACCAACATCTATTGGATCATCAAAAAAGCAAGAGAATTCCAGAAAAACATCTACTTCTGCTTTATTGGCTATGCAAAAGCCTTTGACTATGTGGATCACAAAAAACTGTGGAAAATTCTGAAAAAGATGGGAATACCAGACCACCTGACCTGCCTCCTGAGAAATCTGTATGCAGGTCAAGAAGCAATAGTTAGAAGTGGAAATGGAACAGACTTGTTCCAAATAGGGAAAGGAGTGTGTCAAGGCTGTATATTGCCACCATGTTTATTTAACTTATATGTAGAGTACATCATGCACAGTGCTGGGCTGGATGAAGCACAAGCTGGAATCAAGATTGCCCGGAGAAATATCAATAACCTCAGGTATGCAGATGACAACACACTTAGGGCAGAAAACGAAGAAAGAGACTTTTGATGAAAGTGAAAGAGGAGAGTGAAAAAGTTGGCTTAAAGCTCTACATTCAGAAAACTAAGATCATGGCATCTGGTCTCATCATTTCATGGCAAATAGATCTGGAAATAATGGAAACAGTGAGAGACTTTATTTTGGGGAGGTCCAAAATCACTGCAGATGGTGACTGCAGCCATGAAATTAAAAGATGCTGACTCATTTGAAAAGACCCTGATGCTGGGAAAGATTGAAGGCAGGAGGAGAAGGGGACAGCAGAGAATGAAATGGTTGGATGGCATCACCAAATCAATGAACATGGGTTTGAGTAAGCTCCGAGAGTTGGTGATGGACAGAGAAGCCTGGCGTGTTGCATCCCATGGGGTTGCATAGAGTCAGGCACAACTGAGTGACTGAATTGAACTGACCAGACTTTTGGGAGAGGAAATAACAGATAAACTGATGTTTCAAATATACACAAAAAATAAGTTGAAATTAGTTAAGTAAAGAGAGGGGAGTGAGAGTTATAAGACCCAGTATTTACAGTTATAAAAGTTTAGAAGAAAGAAAACTGGCACTTTTGAAGAACTCAAAGAAGTTCAAAGTAATTGAAATATAGATGTGGGAGTAAAACTGGTGAGCATTTAGTCTAAGAGTCCAAGTGATGATGAGCCTTCAATGTCTAAAGTTTAGACTTTATAGTCAGGGCAATGAAAAGCCACTGAAATGCAGCTTTTTAAGTGGAATAAAAGTCAAATTTTTATTTCAGGAGCATCCTTGTAAACAGTACAAAGGGGCCCAGAATGGAGTCTAACAAATCATATAATAGACAACTGTAGTAGGTTAGACAGAGATGATGGTTGTCTGACTTTAGGGTCAATGGGAATGAAAATGAAATAAGTGATAGATTAAACAATATTAGAAACTTATTGGACAATTTGTGATTGAGTGTGAATAATATTACTAATGAGGTGGAATGGGAGAGAAACAGCTAGAGATGAGAAACATAGAAAGAGTAGTAAATCAAGATGAAACAAGAGTAATTCTTAAGTTTCTGTCTTAGGGAACTGAGTTTACTGAGATAGGGAAGATTGGTGGAGAAGCAGCTTTGAAGAAGATAATAATTTCAATTTGAACCTGCTGAATTTAATATAAGACATCTAGGCAGAATTGTGCTTTAGGCACCCAAATCAATCAATCTGGAGATTAGAGAAGAGGTACAGCCTATAGTTCATAGCTGGATTTTGAAGTCTTTGGGGTAGAAGACTTTGCCCAATGAGTTTGTACATAGAGGCTCCTTCCCATATGTATGAGATAGAATTTAAAAAATGCTAATATTTTCAGGATGGATAGAGAAATAGGGGCCATAAAGGAGACTGCAAATGAGCACTCAGAGAGATACTGGGAAAATTAGGAACAAAATCAGAACAAATGGCAGTTGGAATGTTTGGAAAATAGAATCCTGAATGTTAGGCAACCTGAATTTTAGAGAAGAATGTTTCAAGAAAGGCTGGTGAGTGTCCAGGGCATTTCAAAACCTTGCTGACTGGCTTGGAAACAGCCTTTCCTGAGGATTTATGGGCACTGAGGTCACATTATAGCAGGTTTAGGAATAAATTTGACGATAAAGAGGATAGACAACTTTTTGGAGAGTTCAGCTGTAACTTCTGAAGCAGTATTTGTAAAGAGATGAGAATTCCACAGAAGGTAAAATGATAATGGGAAAAAGCCAAAAGTTAAAGATAAAAGAGGAAGGAGGTAACTGAGAAAATAAGACCTCTGACATTCATGAAGGAAAGGATCCACAGCACAAACAGAAGGTTAGTCTTAGCTAGGAGATAGAGACTATTCTGTTTGAGCAAGAGGAAAGGAGGAATGGATAGCTGCTGCTGATGATCTTGGTCCTAAGAAGGTGAAAGGCACCTAAGGAGCTTATTTTTTTTGTGATATGAATTAGGATAGAAGATGTGTAAAACAGCCATTGTGGTGAATAAAAGTGAAAGACAGAGAGAGGGAGAAAGAGAGAGAGAGAAATGAGTTAACTAGGAAATGAGATAAGGAGATTGGGGACCAAAAATTCAAAAAGAGAGCCCAATGTGCGCGTATTTACCCAGTGCCCATCCCAAGTACATGACTGTCTGTTTGAATCCCTCTGTGAGGTAATGTTGTCTCACAGCATAGGTCTTCAAAAAGAGTGTCATTTTGAAATGAAACGAAGAAGTTGTCAGGTTAGAATCTCAGTCATTAGCCTGTGTTGTATACTTACTATGGCATAGGAAGGGACTCTTGTATGCCATGGCTGTACTGTCCGTGGGTCACAGAGACCAGTAATTTACAGCCGGACCTCATATTCTCTTTAGTAAACCAAAATACATTTGTCTATTAAATGTTTTGACCCATTATAGAGTCTCAGACTGTACCTATTAGTTGTTAAATTATTCTCACATCAACTACCTAAGAATTCAAGCTTAAATGACCACATGATGGTTCTAGGTTCTAAAAATTTGCCAGTAAATTATATGATAGGCCATTGTTTATACCTAAGCTTTCAACTTTTTGAATATGAGTGCTTATTTTCTAAGTATGAAAATAATACATATGTTGTGGAGAATCTGGAAAACAAAGAAAGCTGTAGAGAAGAAAATAGAAATGACCCTAATTTCCTACTCCGTTAACTATTTCTAGTATTGTTCTATATATTCACACAGAGTTGTTTTATCCTTTTGGATTATGTTATGTAATAAACATTTGTTTTCACTTTTAAATCTTGAACATTTCTTTGTATTATTAATTATTCTTCAAAAACATGATTTTAAATGTTAGCATTGAGATATATATATATACTGATATATATTATGCACACTGATAGATGTTCCATAATTTGAACAATGTCCTTTTATTGGTCACTTGTTTTTAATTTTCTGTTATATTTATATTGAGGAAAATATCCCTGCCCACAAAACCTAGCCCACACCTCTGATTCCTTCCTTAACCACTTAGCTGCTCTTGTCACTAATACTGTGGTTTTCTGACTGTAAAACAGTAGTAGGATAGAGTATTTGAGGTTTAAAGGAAACTATACACTGGCACAAAAAAACCTGTCCTAACTCTAAATATTTTTAGATTAATGTTCCTTACACTTTGACAAAGACATATCACCTAGACTTTCTCTTGACACCTGGGATACAAAAGTTTGAAA
Organism: Moschus berezovskii; assembly: GCF_049115385.1. Taxonomy (NCBI): domain Eukaryota; kingdom Metazoa; phylum Chordata; class Mammalia; order Artiodactyla; family Moschidae; genus Moschus; species Moschus berezovskii. The sequence goes on along the minus strand of NC_142463.1, from coordinate 47,410,700 downwards.
TACAATAAAGTACCTATTCTGATATATATTACAAAGCTAATCCATCATCTATACTCCAAGGAATGAATATTTTTATAGAGTAGATTTTGCCTTCCTCTTTTCAGCTAGAGTTTGTATACTTGTTACCGACATTTTTGGACTATTCTAATAGAAAGATAAAAATTTATCTAGACGTAACACATGTACCCAGTTATACTGAGCCACACTGATTTTACAGTTCATACTAGCTGAGAGGAGAGAGTAATTCCTCGGTACCATATAATGTGGTGGCAGACTTCAAGCTTCTAATTTTGAGGTCCCTCCTGTGTATTGATTGAATAATAATTATGCATTTTCAAATATTTTTAAGGTGTGAATTTGGAAGTTTGGGGGTTTTTTTTGAAATGGCTCTATTAGGTAGAATTTTAAGGAAAGCAGACCTATAGATCATGTATTCATTTCCTTGCACTTTTCCCCATAAACATTCCTGTTCTTTCTCTGAACATCAAAGCATTCTGTTCTGGAAGCCTATGCAATAGTACGATAGCCTGGGGCTGGGGAGAGGTATGCTGTGTAGATTGAAGGTGTCAATTATCTTTATCTCATTTTAATTTTCACAACTGCACTACTAGGTGAGAAGATGCTCAGTAAGCGTGGATGAATGATGTTTTAGAGAAGAGGAGAAATCAAGATCCAAAGTTAGGTAACTGGACCCCAAACTAGAAACAGAGCTGAGTCAGATTCATGGCAGGTCTTTAACTCTGATCTGTGAGTTTGCCTAAGATTGCAACTTCTGTAATATCTCCCTTAAAGCTTCATGAATCTTGTCCCTTGTCTTATACTATCCACTTTCTAACTTTGTAGTTCTCCTCTCTCCTCCATTTTCCAAAAATCACATGTGGAGTTTTCCTACAGAAAAGTTTTGTCTTTTGTTCTGCACCTTTTATTTTTTGGTTTCTTTTTCTTTTTTGCTCCAAATTAAACCCTTGTTCATTTTCCAGCTTTGCCCCAGAATTCATCAGAAAAAAATTAGCCATAGGAGAGTATGTGAGAGACCATCCAGTCCAGCTCCAGGGTTTAATATTAAATTTAATAAAGCACAAAGAGTAAGTGACTTGCCTAAAGTCATAAATGCTGGCGGAACCAGGGTAAGATTTGCTTTTTCTGATTCTTGGTCCATTGTTTTGAAACATTTAATAAAATTGCATAACAGTGAAGATGAAATAATGCCACTTCTAGTAACTTTTCTTAATGTGTGTGAGCTGTATATTTCCAAAGTTTTCAGATTAGATAAGGCTTTTGAAACAGAGTCTAGAATGCTGAGATGATTTGGCAACCTGAGAACAGACTTGTAATCAGACCAGAAAGACTACAGTTATTTCTTAAATCTACAGTGAAGCTTCCTCCCATGAAAGTCCCTCAAATTATGTAATTAAGTGGTTCAAAGGGCCCAGGCTGGCTTGAGTGTATTATAACATAGCACATTTATCACACTGTACAGGAAGTTTCCAGTAAAGCAGGTTTATTCTCCTGTAGCCTGACAACAGAGAATTACAGAAAACAAAGCAGCATAGATAAAACTGGCAGTAAGGAAAGTTCTTTCACATACTTATATTAGGAATAATCTGGAAATCATAAAACCCACATAATAGAGCATAAGGGAAAAATAAAAATTTTATTTCCTCCCCACAAGTTAATTTTTCTGGATTTTCTTATGTGTCATCTTCAATAGATACATGTAGTCTATAACCCAAGGCATTTTTGAACCAGGAAATAAAGTACTGAAGGTTTTTAAATGTATGTTTAAAAATCCTACTGCAGTAAAATAAAATGCAAATGCAGAATATTAAAAATGGTCTTCCAGGGACCCTCTGGAGGTTCAGTGGTTAAGACTCTCTGCTTTCCCTGCTGGGGCTGGTTCAATTTCTGGTGGGGAGCTAAGATACTGCAAGCCATGAGGCATGATCTAAACAAACAAACAAACAAAAACCCAAAGAACAGTTTTCCTTTTTGTGTTAGTGTTTTGTACATTTTAAAGATCATTCTCACTGGGGAAGGGACAAATCTTGTTTTTTTCTTTAGGATGAAGATAAGTAATTGCCCTTGACACTAAGTAGGGATGGAGAATTTAGGGGTTACTGATGTGGTTGTGTTTATTCTTATCGTGGTACAAAAAGAACTCTCTCTTCCTGCTGATAACTGGAGGAGAGGCAAGAGGCCTGCCTGGGAGAGTTATATGAAGCCTGGGGAAGATTCAGGCAGAAAAGTAACTGCTCCCTTCAACCAGAGTTGGTCTCACAGCTCTCTTGACCGGATTGTTATATGAGGCCATTTTGAAGGAGCAATTGTGTGGTGTATTTCCTAAAAAAATAGCTTCCGTGGTGGCCAAGCATCCTGTTTTTGGTTTGTCCCTTGCTCCTGGTAAAATGGGACTAATAGGAATAATTAATCTACCAGAAATCTACATATTGATGTCAGAGTTTTTCTCCTGAAGTCTGATCATCTAAAAAATATTTTCAAAAATTGTAATCTCTCTTTAGCTCTCTAAATAGAAGGAAATCTAATATAGGACACCTATAGGACACCAACGGAGAAGGCAATGGCAAGCCACTCCAGTACTATTGCCTAGAAAACCCCATGGATGGAAGAGCCTGGTAGGCTGCAGTCCGTGGGGTCGCTAAGGGTTGGACACGACTGAGTGACTTCACTTTCACTTTTCACTTTCACACATTGGAGAAGGAAATGGCAACCCACTCCAGTGTTCTTGCCTGGAGAATCCCAGGGAAGGGGGAGCCTGGTGGGCTTCCGTCTATGGGGTCGCACAGAGTCAGACACGACTGAAGTGACTTAGCAGCAGCAGCAGCAGCATAGGACACCAAGCTGTCCACAGGGCTGGATTCCCTGCTGTAAGCTCTGAAGGAGCGTCGAAGACTCATTTCCTTGCTGTTTTCATGGAGGCTAACTTGCATTTGGGTTTCCCTGGTGGCTCAGTGGTAAAGAAGCCACCTGCCAGTGCAGGAGATGAGGGTTTGATTCCTGGGTCGGGAAGATCCTGTGGAGAAGGAAATGGCAACCCACTCCAGTATTCTTGCCTGGGAAATCCCATGGACAGAGGAGCCTGGCGAGCTAAAGTCCATAGGGTCACAAAGAATCAGACACAACTGAGTGACTAAATAACAACTTGCATTTATGTTCACAATTAGATAAGAAATTAGCAGTTCTGTTTTCCATCCCTGCTGCCATTTGGAAATGGTAATATCACACTCACTGCTTCTAATTCCAATTATCTTCATACTGCAGATGTCATGAATTCTGGGAAAAGCTAGAGTGTCTCTACCCATGTGCCAGCTATTGCTTCCAGGGCTTGGTTTCATAATTTCATAATCACTGCATTATCAATAGGAAATTATGGGAAATTACAGTAGACCAATCAATGTTAGGCATGTGAAACCTGTATTAAACTAATGAAATAATTTTAAATTATTAGCCTCATAAAAATTAATTTTAGAATAATCAAGGAGGACTATAAAATGACTGAAATTCCATCTTAATAAGTAATTTTGTGAATTTTCCTGATTATACAAAGTGGGAGAAATTCAATATTTTATTTTGTAAAAGAAAATGAAGATGCAACTTATGTGAGTTCTTAAATCATTTTAGATGAGGTTCAGAACACTTCCTGAAAAGCAGTAAATAGCCAAACATATTTAATTGTTGGATCCATCTCCCTCTGACCACAGCTGGAAAGGTTCTCAGATTTTAAGGACCCATGTGGTTACATTGAACCTACTCAGAAAATTCAGGATAATCTCCCCATCTTGAGGCCCTAAACATTAATCATATGTGGGAGGTAGTGTTCAGTTCACAGGGCTATGAGCCAGCATCAGAAGATACTAATTAGATTATTCATTTTAAATAAACTTGGTTATAATAATTCATATTTATTAATGAAGGGAATAATCCATTTCCTTTAAACAAAAGACTTTCCTAAATTGTTTGAAATGTTTTTATGCACATAAAAATTTTTTAATAATTGAATAATTATTTAATAGTAATAATTCCATTGCCGTCCACTAGTCAAAATACATATTTTACATTTAATTGTAATAACAATATAACTTTATATACATGATTCTGTTTTTTTCACTTAATTCATATACACATATAATTATGCAACCATCTGTATTTTATTAAGCTTTATTCCTGATAGTAGAAATTTATATGTTTGCAGTTTCTTACTAGATTATTCTTCATTGCCCATTCACTTATTTGTCCAATTGATTTTTCCTTTTATTGAATAAATCTCTTGGAAAAAATTTCTTTGAAAGAAGTGACAGACTATATGTCTACATATTTTTCTCTTTTTGTTTATAGAGCCATAATTTTGTTCAGATAGTAGGTGTAAATTGGTCAAGGACTGAAGTAAGCCACAGAGAATGATTTTGTCTTATAAGCTAGTGGATCCCAGCCTTTTTGGCACCAGGGACCAGTTTTGTGGAAGACAGTTTTTCCACGGCTGGGGGCGGGAGTAGGGGGCGTGGGGGGGGTAGGGGACGTGGCAGGGGGTTGGGGAAATGAAATGGTGCAGGTGATAATGTGAGTGTAGGGAACTGTGAGTGTGGGGAGCTCAGGGGAGCAGCAGGTGAAGCTTGGCTCCCTTGCCCAGCGCCCACCTCTTGATGTGCAGTCTGGTTCCTAAAAGGCCATGGACTGATACCCATCCATGGTCTGGGGGTTGAAAAGTGAAAGTTAGTCACACAGTCATGTCCAACTCTTTGCAATCCCTTGGACTACAGCCTGCCAGGCTTCTCTGTCCACGGAATTCTCCAGGCAAGAGTACTGGAGTGGGTTGCCAGTTAGGGACCCATATTATAAGCAAAACCTGGACATTTCCATTCTCTTTGCCAGTGATTGTTTTAAGAATTAACCTGTGACTCAACTCTGTCCCTGGTAGGGCTTCCCTGGTAGCTCAGATGATAAAGAATCTGCCTGCAATGCAGGAGACCTGGGTTCAATCCCTGGGTCGGGAAGCTCCCCTGGAGAAGGGAATGGCTACCTACGTCAATATTCTTGCCTGGAGAATTCCACAGAGGAGCCTGGTGGGCTACAGTCCATGGAATCGCCAAGAGTCGGACACGACTGAGCGACTACCACACACACAACTCTGTCCAGTAAGACCAAGTTGACATTTGTATAGCTGGTGAGGATTTGATCAGAGCTGGGATTTAGGGTGCCGAATTTGTGTCATGCTGACATCTGTGCTATCGGGGTGTCTGTTATCACTATAAATCAGATGAGAGGAAGTGCTGAACTGAGACTGGAAAAAGCGCAAACCGCATTGCAGAGGATGAGGTAAAAGAAGGTTTCACAGTGACCCTGACGTGTTGAGTCAGGGTGACTGTAAGAAAGTAAGTGTCGTTGCTGTGGCTGGTAGGTTTGTGGGTGTATAGGATGCTCAGGGATGTTTTGAACCCTTCAATTTGGGATATATGACCTGAGGACAGGCCATCCAAATAAATGTGGGTCTTAAGCGACACTTTGAGTTCAGTCGAAATATAATGTTAACAACAAATGCATGCCACATATATAATTTTAAATTTTCTACTAGTGTAATATTTTACAAAATGTTTTTAAAAAGTAACAAGAAACAAATTATGCTAAGTTTAATAATGTATTATGGCTGGATGGCATCACCGACTCTGTGGACATGAGTTTGAGTGAACTCCGGGAGTTGGTGATAGACAGGGAGGCCTGGCGTGCTGTGATTCATAGGGTCGCAGAGAGTCAGACACAACTGAGCGACTGAACTGAACTGAACAGACTATATAAAAATATTATCATTTCATTATATAATAATTACATATCCCAGCGTCTCAATTTTCTTCAGCCACATTTGAAGTGCTTAGTAGCCGTGCATGTCTAGAAAGACCAATTTAGGAGCTAGTGATAAAGTCAGCACCTTTCTTTGCTTGCACGTGTGAACCTGTTTTGGGGTTGTTCCTGCTTTTTTATTGCTGTTATGAACAATGCTGTAATGAACAGTCATACACACAACCTCTGGTGCAGGAATTCAGGGCAGTGCCTTCTTGGGAGTGGGACTTCTTCAAGGTAACAGGTGAGACAGAGCTTGATTGTCTTCCGAGGAGGCTGCTCCAGTTCATGCTCCTGGTAGTACTGTGTGCAAGAGTCTATATTGCTCCCCATCCTCACTAACATTTGGGAAAGTCATGCTTCACTTTTCTCAAACTAGTGAATATAAAATGGTTTCTTACTTTGTTATAGCATTCATTTCTCTGATGGACTAATGAGCTTGAATATCTTTTCTGATGTGTATGAATCTTCACTTTTTTTCTCTCCTGTGGAAATCACAAATATTTATTCATTTAAATATAAACACATTATGTATATTATAGATGTCATATATTAATATATTCATATATGTGTCACATATTCATTCACAGATGTTTATTGAACACAACCTGCTAATTATTAGTCTAGGTGCTGGGAATGAACTAGTGGGGAAAAAGGTATTGGCCCAGATCCTACCTTCATGGAATTTACATTCTGGTGTGTGTTCAGTGACTGGGTAGAGACCCAGAGGGTAAAATGCTACCTGTCATATGTTAGTGAACCTGGGTTTAAGTCTAACTCAGCTATTTTATGTCATTAAAGCTTGGTTTCTACAATTATAAAAATGAGACGGCAGTAGCATTTATCTTCTATTATTTATTAAAAGCATATGAAGAACTTGACACAGTGTCAGGCAAATTGTAAGGATTCAGAAAATGCTACTGGCAATAATAATAATACTAGTAATATGTAACTGCTATTTTCCCCTTTCTTGCTTCTATCTTTTCTTAAGTAGTCTTTTTTTTTTTAGTTACAACTACCAAAGTTTAAGATTACATATGTTTTGGTTTTGTTGAAGTGTTGACCCATTGGGGTATCAACTTACTTGCATTTTCTGCAACAAGACAGATGACTCTGGCTAATTTTGAGATGTGTTATTTTTCAACTTCTAAAATCCCCAGGATCAAGAGCCAGAGAATATGTATTTAAAAAAAAATCTGCCTCATGTTGAATAGGCAAAAATGTGGGAAAATCCAGAGGAATATCTTATATAATTCAGGGTTGTGTTCTGTGAGTATAAATGTCGCTTGAATTAATCATTTTAGTCCAACAACCAACTTATTGTAAACTAACCATGTGCAAAGAACCATGTGGGGAGATGCATATGACTTTATTAATCTTTGGAATAATAATATGTCCCTTTTTCTTAGATAATGATGTTGAAAATGATCTTCAATCACACGTCAGTTGAGCACTGCAAGATATACACAGAAAATCAGGATGAGTGCAACTTCTTCTTAATAGCTGTTCGCCTGGCTTCACTGAACCAGATCTTGGATCCCTGGGTTTATCTGCTGCTAAGAAAGATCCTTCTTCAAAAGTTTTGCCAGGTAGCAAATGCTGTCTCCAGCTACTTTAATGATGGACCTAAAGTGCCGACTCTCTCACTATCCAATGAAATAAAACAGACAGGAGCATGAAAGAGAACACTTAATCAACTTGCATGTTCACAGCTTTTGGCAAAAAATAGCCCTAAATCTTACTGTGAATTTAGGCATCTCTGGCATGCCACTATTTATGCATTGAAGTAGAATTTTTGATATAAGGCCTAAATGGTCTCAGAAGCATAAATATTAATAATCCCCTATGTGCCAAAAGTATTGAAACACAAGCAAAGGAAAATAGATTAAAAACAATCTAGTGTTTTGGGGTCTCTTCCATATGTAGCTGAATGTGTGATTATTCATTAGGTAAAAGCACTTCTTTTGTTTTTATAAATGATCTTGGTCTGTGGTGGGGGCCGTGTAGGGATAGTTAATATTCTAGTATACTGAGTACATGGGGAATTCAACACACAGATATTTGAAGACAAGGCAAGAGTTTGTTTTTGCTCAAAGGCCTTGCTCTTCTGCTTTCTCTTTTACTCTCTCTCTTTCTCTCTGTGTCACTTTTATTCCCCTTAAAATTTTTTAAAAAGTTGACTTAGGATGAAAAAATGCATAACATATTCACAGTATTCATTGATACTGATGTTACTTAAATGTTATTCAATATGCAAATTAGCTGCTAAACTTACAGAGTCTGTTTTGGTTGGGTTGGTGATTAGGTTTATTCATTATCTGAATGAGTCAATTAATTCCATTTATTTCAAACATGACGATTTGTGAACATCCAAATTGTTAAATGTTCTTCCTTTAGATTACATTTTTAATTTCTACAAGCCTGGAGAAGATTCATGAAACTGTACTTGGGAGTCAGTGAAGTAATTTTTTTCAAAATTCTATTTAAGGACTGATTTGAGCCCTAAATATAGGTACTTTGGCTAATTATTTTCCCTGATTTTTCCACCCAAAGTATTCTCTTCAGTCTTTTGTGTATTTAAATACTAACTCCTATTCTAAGACCAGTAAATATTTTAAAGCTTCCACGAAGACTTTCCATAGTTTAGCCTATTTATAGGATAAAGAAATTATAATATTGATACCTCACAGCATTTTCTCTGCCCTCTCTTCAAAGTTTCTATCTAAATATTTATTATTAAAATGTATCTTTTATTATGTGCACAAACCTTGACAGCTAAGCTTGATATCTTTTTGGCACAAGTAGGTCACTATATTAAATTTTGATAATTACACTTAAAAAATGAAAACAACTCCCCAACAAACATAACAACCTTTCAGATCAGACCTACATAAAATGTTCTTTGTACTCTTTAGAGCATTTGTTTTGTACACTTGCTGTTTCTCATTCAGAGTTTAACTTGCTTTTTCCTTTATTGTTTTCCCAGTTTTAAGAAACTTGAAATTTATTTATACTCCTTTATAGTAACTACCTTTTTGTGTGTGTATTCAGTAGGCATCTGGGGAAGAATTAATTTTAAGAGGTGCAAAATATCTATTAGATTAATATGCTTACCAGGCTAAGTGAATTAGGAAGAATTGGTTTAAATGATCATGTCAAATTGAGTGAGAAGGCAAAATCTGCTGAGCGTGCTTATGTAACTCATGGTGGTTCCACTAGTCTAGGTTTTGGGGGAAAAATGATGATAAATAATCTATACTAAAAGGACATTTAAAAATTTCTCTATACCATAGAATTGAAGTATCCCACAAGTCACCTCATGGAGGTTGAGACAAAATTACATACTTTTAAAAAAAGTGTACTTAAATGACCTTATAATGAAGAGGCTTTAGGCCCTAGGTTTAGACACATACACAGCATAGATTCGAGTAGTGTGAGCTTGAATGGGTTATTTCTTCCAGCACCTTGCACTTGGAATATAGAAAGTATTCAATGACTATTTGTTCAGGGAATGAATGAATAATTATCTGCCAAAACCAAGTGCACATCAGTGGGGTCCCACTATATGGTTGAAGTGTTTCATGACTTTACAGTCCGTCGAGCTGATAAAGTAAATGAACTCTGCTTGTTTAATTACAGAAATACAAATCTATCTTCAAATGTTCAGCATCATATTGCTTCATAAACAAAGTACATCATTTGTACTAATAATTTAAGAAACTGCTACTCCCAAGTGGTAATCAAGATAACAGTCAAAGAAATATCACTTTTCATCAAACCACAGAAATTCATAAAGACAAAACAACCTAAAACTCATGCTTAACTATGGAATAGTTTCCTGCCCAGGGATATATGGTAGCTGTGGTTGATGGCAGTTTTTAAACAAGCTTGAAAAGGAAGTGGAAAGGAAGAATTACGTAAACAGCATGTGACGTGTTAGTACATGAAAAACCTGGTAAGAAATATTAGTCATAAATGATATTGGCCTTTGGTTGGTAGTTGAGGTTAGATTTCAGAATGTTCAGAAGCCCTAAATGTGGTAGAGAAGTAAACATCTAAAGTCACTGCAGAAGAGTATATCGGTTTCCAAGTTTAAGTTCCTTAGTCTTTAAGTTCACTCAAGTATAGTTAGTTTTAAGCAGGAAGAAAATGCATGCATAAATTATGACAATCCCAAAACTTCTCAATACTGGTTTAAAAAATCAGAGGCCTAGGAAACCAAATAAAAAGAAGTGAATGAAATGTAAAAGTAGATATAATATCTACTATTGTTGATTTTATAAAGCTATTCTGATTTTCCACACAGTGAATTTATTTAGCTATGTTGTATAACAGAAGAGAATGGTGACATGTCAACCAATAAGAACAGTTAACTTTTCAAATGAAATATGTATGGTAGATATCTTTAAAATATTTTAAATTGAAGAAATTAAATGTGTTATCCCAGGATTTAGCAAATCTGCCTAAGCAATATAACAAGTCATTTTAAGTAAACATAAGCATTTAATCATGCCAGATTCAAATGATTGCCAATTTAAAGTCACACATATATACTGACACTTATTTATTATATAAAAGACCTCTTGACCATGTTATGAAATAAAATTTTAGAAGCTCATGTAATAGTCAACTGTAAAAGACCCTGAGAACACACTGGCATTGAGTAATAGACAACCTAAAAACTCTGACAAATCAGTATATTAATAAGGTGGACAATCTGTGGCAGCATTCTTAGATTTTCAAGAATTAGGCCTTTTATTTAATACTTTATATGTTCTTGTTGGTTTTCACCCCAGATTAGTGATCTGTTTTCAGTCTTCCCCATGTCGATAATCATAGCCTTTTTGTATTGGGATTAAGTCAGCTAAGAAAATAGAAAAATCTTATTCTTTGAAATTTTAAACACATATATTGCCCATTTATTTTCATGCTTTATTCCCAAAGCTTCTTTTGAAATATGCAGGTTACTAGAAGGTGAGTGACACAGAGAGACTGTAGAGTATTTATTACTACAAACATATTAAAAGTTTATTGTGGAATAACTGAAGTTTTCATAATTTACTTCTGTAAAAAATTTAGGTCATCAAGCATGCTATATCTTCACAGCTGTTTGTTTATTGCTGTCTTTGTGATTGTGTATGTCTCAAATCTACGAAAGCTGAGGTCTAAATAAGTGAACAGAATTGTTCAATGAATGAGATTATATCATTTTTTAAATAAAGAGTATTTAATACTGTGGTTATATTGATAGAACTGTTTTCTGAGTTGCAATACAATGTTAATAAGAGGTGACATACATCTATGATGTTTCATAATGGAGGTTATGATATAATCTATTTATAAAATTTGAAAATCAAACTAAAACTCACGTGTGCATTTGTTAAGAAGGTGCTGTCAGTTCAAAACTGTAAGACAACTAACAGGTAGTGATTACATATGAACCATGAAACAGAATTATGGCAAATTTAAAAATTAAAACTCCATTATACTGGTATCATGCATATGGATACTAATTACATGTGAACGTTCATTACCCCTGGATTACTCTCACCCAAAAGGTTTCAACTTTATAATGATTCATGTTGTAGCTATTAAGTAAAATCTTTCACATGCCTTCCCTGAATGCCTTTTTTGGATTGAGTCCACCTTGAATAAAACTAAAGAAAATAAAAAGAGCAGTACAGGGTGACTTTGTTCTCATAGTGACAAATGGAAAACTGAAACTATGCATGTCTTATGAAAGACTTCAGCACTTCTAGAAGTAAGGTGTTTGTTTTGTTTTTTTTCCCAAAGGAGGTCAACAATTAGTTTTGAAATCAAATGGAATTATATCTTCAAAACATGCTGTTTTACATTTTTTTTCTCACCCTTCCCTACTCTCTTTTAAATAATGAAAGAGCACAGAATTTTAATTTTATGCAGTCTCTATTTTATAAATCTTAAGTGAAGATTCTACTTAAAGGCTTGCCATTTATACAAGTTGAGTTGTAAACCATTACATTATGATACCGCAAGCCTACTACATTTTGTTTCTCTAGAAATGCAGTTCAATCAGGTATATACCGTATTTACTCATATATAGATTACACATTTTTTTATCGAGAATGAAAATTATTCTATTTTCAGAAATTTTACATCAACTTGTTTTAAATTGTAAACAACTCATATATCTACTGAAATGCTTATTTCATTAGAAAGAAGATTTTCCCTGGCTCCCTTGCCTCCAGTCTGTTTATCCATTTTCTCATGGAGAGAAAGTAACAGAAATATTTACTATTGGTGAAGCTGGGATTGTTTTTAAGAGAGAGAATGGTTTCACATTTCTAATGTGCTAATGTACTAATCTATGGAACAGATCTGAGTCTGTTTTTTAATATCTGCTTTAATGAAATAATTTTATCATGGGAGTAAAGATAAGAAGGAAAGAGATTAACATCAGGTACAATTAGGCTTTTCAGGCTTATCAAGCATTTTAGAGATGATAGCACTTCTAAAATCTTTTGATCAGCTCTTAAATTCCTTGTCAGTTGCTTTACTTTTTTTTCTTCTTCTTTTTTTTTTTTTTTGGCCTCACCCCGCAGCATGTGGGATCCTAGTTCCCCGACCAGGGATCGAACCCGGGTCCCCTGCATTGGAAGCACGGAGTCTTAACTACTGGACCACCAGGGAAGTCCCAGTCAGTTGCTTTAGAATTAGAATAGTTTGGCTTTTTAATTAAAGTGAATCAGATATCTAGCCAAAAGCTTGCCAATCACCAGACTTTAATATGAAAATAGTTTCTTTCTGTGGTTTTCAATTTCTGTAGAATTCAAAGCTGTAATGTTTAGCAGGAGAAAATGCATATGACTTACTGATGGACTTCAATGTTCTCTCAGCTTTTGAAAGGACATTCCTATGGAATAGACATGGAGGGTTGGACAGAGAACAAAGACAAAGAGATGAAGGAGAACCTATATATTTCCAACTTGTCGAGATTCTTCATCCTTTTAGGCCATTTCACAGAAGCAAGGAGAGGAAGGGGCCACATTTATCTTCATACACTTGAGCATCACTTGAGGACAAAGTGAGGAGTGGCCAGTGTTCTTTTCTGTAAAAGCAAATGTTTAATTCACTCAAGTCATCACTGATTGCCAAACTCTTTTTCTTCCCAAGCCTCCTATATATAGATAGAATATCTTACTTTCTCCCTCTTCTTTAGCAAAGCAATTTTGTACAGATAGCATAAAGTTGAACATTTCTCTAAGCAAGCAAATTAAAAATAGGCACTGATTATCTTAATCTGTTTACAACAAATGAATATATTATTTTCAAAATGTATCTAAGTAAAAATTGAAATCATTGACACTTTAATAAATGATGTAAAGCTCAGTATAGAAATTGTATGTTTGTCCACCTCTCCTACTCAGCATTCCATTCTAGTGGGTTAAATGGGAAGGCATACTTTTGTCACCTTTATGTAAAATTTTTCTAGGAGTTTTGTTAAGTATATCTAAACATATCTTCCAGTATGTTTGAAAGGGTAGTCTTCAATATTGTGGAGACAAAGAATAAAAGACTGAAAAGTACTTCAGAATTTTTATGGCATTCAAATCATAGCTAGTCTGTGTATTTAACAAATGTATGTTATTTATGTTGTGTTTGTCAATGGAAAATAAAGTTGAATGTTCTGAAATGGCCCTGTCTTTCTTTCCTGATGTCAACTCATGTCAGGAATGTTTTACTGATAATTGCATTAAGTATTTTGCTGAAATCCTATTAGATTTGCTTTATCAAAATAATAGCACAATATAATGCAATCAGTTCAGTTCAGTCACTCAGTCGTATCCAGCCCTTTGCAACCCCATGGACTGTAGCACATCAGGCTTCCCTGTCCATCACTAACTCCTGGAGTTTACTCAAACTCATGTCCATTGAGTCGGTGATGCCATCCAACCCTCTCATCCTCTGTCATCCTCTGCTCTTCTTGCCTTCAATCTTTCCCAGCATCAGGGTCTTTTCAAATGAGTTAGTTCTTCACCTCAGGTGGCCAAAGTATTGGAGTTTCAGCTTCAACATCAGTCCTTCCAATGAATGTTCAGGACTGATCTCCTTTAGGACAGACTGGTTGGATCTCCTTGCAGTCCAAGGGACTCTCAAGAGTCTTCTCCAACACCACAGTTCAAAGGCATCAATTCTTTGGCAATCAGCTTTCTTAGAGTCCAACTCTCACATCCATACATGACCACGGGAAAAACCATAGCTTTGACTAAACGGACCTTTGTCAGCAAAGTAATGTCTCTGCTTTTTATGTGCTATCTAGGTTAGTCATAGCTTTTCTTCCAAGGAGCAAGCATCTTTTAATTTCATGGCTTCAGTCACCATCTGCAGTGATTTTGGAGCCCAAGAAAAGAAAGTCTGTCACTGTTTCAATTGTTTCCCCATCTATTTCCCACGAAGTGATGGGACCAGATGCCATGATCTTAGTTTTCTGAATGTTTAGTTTTAAGCTAACTTTTTTACTCTCCTCTTTCACTTTCATCAAGACGCTCTTTAGTTCTTCACTTTCTGCCATAAGAGTGGTGTCATCTGAATATCTGAGGTTATTGATATTTCTCCTGGTAATCTTGATTCCAGCCTATGCTTCCTCCAGCCCAAAATTTCTCATGATGTACTCTGCATATAAGTTAAATAAGCAGGGTGACAGTATACAGCCTTGATGTACTCCTTTTCCTGTTTGGAACCAGTCTGTTGTTCTATGTCCAGTTTTAACTGTTGCTTCCTGACCTGCATATAAGTTTCTCAAGAGGCAGGTCAGGTGGTCTGATATGCCCATCTCTTTCAGAATTTTCCACAGCTTATTGTGATCCATATAGTCAAAGGCTTTGGAGTAGCCAATAAAGCAGAAGTAGATGATTTTCTGGAACTCTCTTGCTTTTTCTATGACCGAACAAATGTTGGCAATTTGATCTCTGGTTCCTCTGCCTTTTCTGAATCCAGCTTGAACATCTGGAAGTTCTCATTTCACATACTATTGAAGCCTTGCTTGGAGAATTTGGAGTAATACTTTACTAGCATGTGAGATGAATGCAATTGTGCGGTAGTTTGAATATTCTTTGACATTGCCTTTCTTTGGAATTGGAATGAAAACTGACCTTTTCCAGTCCTGTGGCCAGCTTTCCAAATTTGTTGACATATTGAGTGCAGCACTTTCACAGCATCATCTTTCAGGATTTGAAATAGTTCAACTGGAATTCCATCACCTCCACTAGGTGTGTTCGTAGTGATGCTTCCTAAGGCCAACTTGACTTCACATTGCAGGATGTCTGGCTCTAGATGAGTGATCACACCATTGCAGTTATCTGGGTCATGAAGATCTTTTTTGTATAGTTCTTCTGTGTTTTCTTGCCACCTCTTCTTAATATATTCTGTTTCTTTTAGCTCCATACCGTTTCTGTCCTTTATTGTGCCCACCTTTGCATCACCTGTTCCCTTGGTATCTCTAATTTGATGTCTATTCATGTTATAATCCAATATTTTTGCTTTTAGTACAAAAGCACATTTATAAATTATTCTAAATTTAATTCTCCCACTTGTGGATTTGCACTTAATCTATAGGCAGCCCACAAAAGAACTCTCCTTGCTCATAGTCAGCTCCTTTAGTAGATCTGTACATGGGTATTGGTGTGAGCTGACTACTAGTTGAGATGAGCTGACCTCCAGCCTTGTTCTTTCCTTCCACATACATTTGCTGTGTACTAGTAGTGAGCTGACTCACTACCCTGTTCCTGTGTTCATTAAGTTCACTCTACTTTTTCCTCCTTTGGTGAAGTTCTGTAGAACACAGGCTGCAAAACCAGGCTTATTAAAAGTAGCATGTCAACCTTGCCCACTTTCCTCTAAGAAAAGGCATTTAGGGAGAGCTCTGACATAACCTCCAACTAGATCTTGTGATCCCTAAAGTCTTTGTCTTGTGGCATTTGAGGTTAACATCATTACGGCTATCTTCTGGTAGGCCAAGAATTTCCACTAAAATGCTGATGAACCTACATGCCAGGAATGAGACGTTGCTCAGTTTCATGTCCTTGGAGGACAGGCAGTCAACCATCCTTAGATATTTGGCTGTGCTGGGTCTATAGCTACAGCATGCAGAATCTTTGGCTGCAGCATGTGAGCTCTTAGTTGTGGATGTGGGATCTAGTTTCCCAACCAGGGATTGAACCCAGGGTCCCTGTATTGGGAGTGGAGAGTCTTAGCCACTGGATCACCAGGGCAGTTCCCTAAAACAGTCTTGAGTAAACCTATTTTGGAGGTAGGTGTTCAGAATCCAAGCCAGTCCTCCAGCCTTGTTCTTTTCTTCCACATATATTTGCTGTGTACCTATTACCTATAATGTGCTAAGCATTCTAGTAAGCACGAAGACACAAGGATTTTAAAATAAATAAACATAGCTTTCAGTGAATTTATAATCTAGTAGGGGAATAGAAAGTAATTTGAACAGAGCTGCTATTGGGGTAAGCCTATAATTACTATGTCCAAGGGACTCTCAAGAGTCTTCTCCAGCACCATAGTTCAAAAGCATCAATTCTTCGGCGATCAGCTTTCTTCACAGTCCAACTCTCACATCCATACATGACCATGGGAAAAACCATAGCCTTGACTAGATGGACCTTGGTTGGCACAGTAATGTCTCTGCTTTTTAATATGCTATCTAGGTTGGTCATAACTTTCCTTCCAAGGAGTAAGCGTCTTTTAATTTCCTGGCTGCAATCAGCATCTGCAGTGATTTTGGATCCCAAAAAAATAAAGTCTGACACTGTTTCCACTCTTTCCCCATCTATTTCCCATGAAGTGATGGGACCAGATGCCATGATTTTCGTTTTCTGAATGTTGAGCTTCAAGTCAAACTTTTCACTCTCCTCTTTCACTTTCATCAAGAGGCTTTTGAGTTCTTCTTCACTTTCTGCCATAAGGGTGGTGTCATCTGCATATCTGAGGTTATTGATATTTCTTCCGGCAATCTTGATTCCAGCTTGTGCTTCTTCCAGCCCAGCGTTCCTCATGATGTACTTTGCATATAAGTTAAATAAGCAGGGTGACCAACCAGTCCATTCTGAAGGAGCTCAATCCTAGGTGTT
Organism: Moschus berezovskii; assembly: GCF_049115385.1. Taxonomy (NCBI): domain Eukaryota; kingdom Metazoa; phylum Chordata; class Mammalia; order Artiodactyla; family Moschidae; genus Moschus; species Moschus berezovskii. The sequence continues at coordinate 47,393,736 of NC_142463.1, read as the reverse complement.
CATTGGAAGGACTGATGCTAAAGCTGAAACTCCAATACTTTGGCCACCTTATGCGACGAGTTGACTCACTGGAAAAGAGTCTGATGCTAGGAGGGATTGAGGGTGGGAGGAGACGGGGACGACAGAGAATGAGATGGCTGGATGGTATCACCGATTCGATGGACATGAGATTGAGTGAACTCCGGGAGTTGGTGATGGACAGGGAGACCTGGCGTGCTGTCATGTCGCAAAGAGCCGGACATGACTGACAGACTGAACTGAACTGAACTGATAAGTACTATGTGGGGAAGGTGATGATGAAATAGGAAATAGTTTCGTGTAGTAGGTGACATTTAATTTGCATTTGGGTTCCTGTGTAGCTCAGTTGGTAAAGCATCTGCCTGCAATGGGAGAGACTGGATTCAATTCCTGGGGTCAGGAAGTTCCCTTGGAGAAGGAAATGCAACCCACTCCAGTATTCTTGCCTGGAGAATCCCATAGACAGAGGAGCCTGGCATGCTACAGTTCAAGGGGTCGCAAGAGTCAGACATGACTTAGTGCTATGTTTTTTTGTTTTTTGTTATTTTTTTGAAGAAAGGAGTTGGTGTTAACCAGGAAAGTGGAGGCACATTTTAGAATATTTTTCACTCCACTCTGCCCAAAACAGTACAATTTGCAAGGCATTCAAACTGATTAAATTTTAGTGGCCCAGTAAAACATGTGGTTCTGAATAGTGCATGCCTCTGTCATCTTGCAGAGTGGGGAAAAGGTCTTAGGACTCGATTTCTGAATCTTGGAACTACTGGCCCACTGGGGCAAAGAATTCTTTGTTGAGGGTGTAGTATCCTGTACATTGTAAGCTGTTTAGCAGCTACTTATCGGATGCCAGTAATATCGCCCTAGTTGTGGCAATCAAAAATGTCACCAGATATTACCAAATGCACCATAGAAGACATATTGGTTCATAGTTGAGAGTCTCTGCCTTAGGGCAAGGGCCATGGTCACCAAGAGGAGGTTATGTGTGTGAGGGTTTGCAAGACAAGGCCATCTGTGGGATCTTGGTCCAGACAGGCACCATTCTGGCTTTTCCCAAGGAAGCAAGCACTAGAATGTCAGTTTGTGTCTGAATGCACAAAAATGTGGTGCTACCACTACAACAATGCCTGGATCACCACGGTCCCTGATCTGCTTTCGTAATCACATAAACCTATTCACAAAAGAAGAGGTACAATTTCTTAGAAAGTATCATTTTTCCATTGATGCTCCAATCCTTATTTTGTTCTTGATAAGAGGGCCTAGGGTAATATGTCTCTCGAAGTGATATCTAAAGACAGTCCATTTCTCCCAGGAGCTTTAAAAATCTGTTATGATTCCTCTTAATTCAGTTTACATTTCTAGTTAAGGTACCTTAGTAAGAGAGACTAATTTACCAAATTCTGTCTTTAATGGAATTTTTTCATGTCTGGTCTATCTTACAGAGTTGTAAGAGCTTTATTTAATCTGAGATATAATTTTTATTAAAGAGCAGTCAAATTTGGGGCAAATGTCTCCTTAAAGAAAGCCTATGCCTTTCTGAGTTTGCGCCAGTCTGCAATATCTCATGTATGAAGCTATTACCATACATTTTGCTGACAGAGTTCAAGTCATGTGCTCTATATCTGAAGTTTAAACTCTCAGTTCAGTTCAGTTGCTCAGTCGTGTCCAACTCTTTGTTACCCCATGAACCATAGCACACCGGGCCTCCCTGTCCATCACCAAATCCCAGAGTTCAACCAAACTCATGTCCATTGAGTCGGTGATGCCATCCAACTCTCTCATCCTCTGTCATCCCATTTTCCTCCTACCCTCAATCTTTCCCAGCATCATGGCCTTTTCAAATGAGTCAGCTCTTCTCATCAGGTGGCCACAGTATTGGAGTTTCAGCTTCAACATCAGTCCTTCCAATGAACACCCAGGACTGATCTCCTTTAAGATGGACTGGTTGGATCTCCTTGCAGTCCAGGAGACTCTCAAGAGTCTTCTCCAACACCACATTTCAAAAGCATCAATTCTTTGGCATTTAGCTTGTTTATAGTCCAACTCTCACATCCATACATGACTACTAGAAAAACCATAGCTTTGACTAGGCAGACCTTTGTTGACAATGTCTCTGCTTTTTAATATGCTATCTAGGTTGGTCATAACTTTCCTTCCAAGGAGTAAGTGTCTTTTAATTTCATGGGTGCAATCAACATCTGCAGTGATTGTGAAGTACCAAAAAAATAAAGTCAGTCACTGTTTCCACTGTTTCCCCATCTATTTGGCATGAAGTGATGGGACCAGATGCCATGATCTTAGTTTTCTGAGTGTTGAGCTTTAAGCCAACCTTTTCTCTTTCATCAAAAGGCTCTTTAGTTCTTCTTCACTTTCTGCCATAAGAGTGGTGTCATCTGCATATCTGAAATGATTGATATTTCTACCAGCAATCTTGATTCCAGCCTGTGCTTTCTCCAGCTCAGCGTTTCTCATGATGTACTCTGCATATAAGTTAAATAAGCACGGTAACAATATATAGCCTTGACATACTCCTTTTCCTATATGGAACCAGTCTGTTGTTCCAGTTCTAACTGTTGCTTCCTGACCTGCATACAGATTTCTCAGGAGGCAGGTCAGGTGGTCTGGTATTCCCATCTCTTTCAGAATTTTCCACAGTTTATTGTGATCCACACAGTCAAAGGCTTTGGCATAGTCAATAAAACAGAAATAGATGTTATTCTGGAAGTCTCTTGCTTTTTCGATGATCCAGCGAATGTTGGCAATTTAATCTCTGGTTCCTCTGCCTTTTCTAAAACCAGCTTGAACATCTGGAAGTTCACAGTTCACGTATTGTTGAAGCCTGGCTTGAGAATTTGAGCATTACTTTACTAGCATATGAGATGAATTCTATTGTTTGGTAGTTTGAACATTCTTTGGCATTGCTTTGCTTTGGGATTGGAATGAAAACTGACCTTTTCCAGTCTTGTGACCACTGCTGAGTTTTCCAAATTTGTTGACATATTGAGTGCAGCACTTTCACAGCATTATCTTTTAGGATTTGAAGTAGCTCAACTGGAATTCCATCACTCCACTAGCTTTGTTCATAGTGATGTTTCCTAAGACCCACTTGACCTCAAATTCCAGGATGTCTGGCTCTAGGTGAGTGATCACACCATCATGGTTATCTGGGTCTGTGAATTCTTGCTACCTCTTCTTAATATTATCTGCTTCTGTTAGGTCCATACCATTTCTGTCTTTTATTGAGCCCATCTTTGCCTGAAATGTTCCCTTGGTAACTCTAAATCTTGAAGAATCTCTAGTCTTTCCCATTCTATTGTTTTCCTCTATTTTTTTGCATTGTTCGCTGAGGAAGGTTTTCTTATCTCTTTTCCTATTCTTTGGAACTCTGCATTCAGAAGTTTATATCTTTTCTTTTCTCCTTTGCTTTTCACTTCTTTTCACAGCTATTTGTAAGTCCTCCTCAGACAGCCATTTTGCCTTTTTTCATTTCATTTCCATGGATCCCTTTGTCCTGTACAATGTCATGAGCCTCCATCCATAGTTCATGAAGCACTCTATCAGATCTAGTCCCATAAATCTATTTCTCACTTCCACTGTATAATCATAAAGGATTTGATTTGGATCATTCTTGGATGGTCTAGTGCTTTTCGCCACTTTCTTCAATTTAAGTCTGAATTTGGCAATAAGGAGTTCATGATCTGAGGCACAGTCAGCTCCTCGTCTTGTTTTTGCTAACTGTATACAGCTTCTCCATCTTTGGCTGCAAAGTATATAATCCATCTGATTTCAGTGTTGGCCATATGGTGATGTTCATGTGTAGAGTCTTTTCTTGCGTTTTTGGAAGAGGGTGTTTGCTGTGACCAGTGCGTTCTCTTGGCAAAACTCTATTAGCCTTTGCCCTGCTTCATTCTGTGCTCCAGGGCCAAATTTGCCGGTTACTCCAGGTGTTTCTTGACTTCCTACTTTTGCATTCCAGTCCCCTATAATGAAAAGGACATCTTTTTTGGGTGTTAGTTCTAAAAGGTCTTCTAGGTCTTCATAGAACTGTTCAACTTCAGTTTCTTCAGCATTACTGGTTGGGGCATAGACTTGGATTACCTTGATATTGAATGGTTTGCCTTGGAAATGAATCGAGATCATTCTGTCGTTTTTGAGATTGCATCCAAATATTGCATTTTGGACTCTTTTGTTGACTATGATGGCTATTCCATTTCTTCTAAGGGATTCCTGCCCACAGTAGTAGATATGATGGTCGTCTGAGTTAAATTCACCCATAGGTTGCATGAAATAAAAAATTGAAAAACTTAAACCCTAACTCTGGTCAAAATTAAAATTAACATGAAGGTACTCATTAATCTACTGTAAATTTCTGAGGTAAAGTAAGAAAGGACTATGGATGATCAGTGCTTATGCCTAAGATTCTTATGTGATCTTTTTAAAAGAAGGGTTTGAATATTACATATCAGGATGTTGGAATTTGATTTTGAAAAGAGCACTGGAAGAAAATAATTCTGAAACCATTACCACCAACTGAGGCCTTTTAAAATTAGATTTAACTAGAAGTACCCAGTAGAGCAGGATTCCAAGGGACACTAATGATAAAGAATCCACCTGCCAATGCAGGAAGAGACATGGGTTTGATCCCTGGGTTGGAAACATCCCATGGAGGAGGTCATGGCAACCCACTCTCGTCTTCTTGCCTGGAGAATCCCATGGACAGGGGAACCTGGCAGACTACAGTCCACAGGGTCACACAGAGTTGGACATTACTGAAGTGACTTAGCACAGCATGCACGCCGAATAGAACACTAGTTCTTAAACACTGTGGGGTCAGAGACACCTCTAATAGTCTGGTGAAAGGTTTGGATCTCTTTCTCACAAAAAGTACACAGAATTTTTGTTTTTTTTATAGTGTCAGAGATTATGCAATCCTCCTAAAGTCTGTCTACAGATGTCCTGGAAATTTATAGACACAGGTTAAGAATTCTTGCTGTGAGAGAATTTTTGTGATTTAAGGAACCTCACAAGTTTCCATGTTTGGTTAGAAAGATAAAATCCAAAACTGGAGCTAAATCAACATAATTACTTCCCTGTGAATGCCAAAATTCCTTGACATCTCATTGTATGCCCATAACAGTAAATCAACATAATGGGGGGTGGGGAGTAGAATTATTAAAAGGAATTACAATCATTTAAAAAAATTGGCATCATGTGGGGCAAAAAAACAACATAATCCTAACCAGAAGAGGAGCATTTTAGGTTATTTGCCAAAAACAGGTTGAAAAATGAAAGGACCATTATTTAAATAAAGAATTACATCGTTTCCAATGATACATTTGCCTTCCACAGAGCTTATTTTCATTCTGCCTTGTGTTGATCCCACAAGAGAGATTTAAAACCAAGCTATTTAAAAAAATCAATTAAAAAAAAATAACATCCCACCTGAAAAATGAAACCTTGAAAATGGTTAGAATATAATTTCCTATTATTTTCTGTTATATAACTTTATGTTATGATACATATATGAATAAATATATATTTACACTTATGCAAGTACTACATTTTTGTGTTGCTACTTAGAATGAAAGCAACAAGGAGGACTTATCGATTGAACCTTTCAGTAAAATGCAAGGTATACACTTTCAGACCTTTTCACAAATGTAAAATTAATGATGCTTTAAGCCAATGCTTGAAGCTATTAGTGGAATGCGGTATTGATGTTTATAGTTTATATTTCACTGAAGGGAAACATCTGGAACAATTAATGACATTTATCTTTGCATTTTTCTTGCCTTAGTGAGGAAAAAGAAAATGCCATCTTTCAGCACTGAAATATTTATATTTTGGAAACAGCACTTTGATACCAGTGCATCCTACATTCTGGATGTGGTTACGTGAATTGGACAACTGTAGATAGTGTGCATGAAATTGCAAGATGCTTTTCAAAAGTCAGTGGTTTGGAGTCTTCTTAGAAGATCCGTGAAAAGCCATTTCAAGAGGAAAAGCAATTGTGCTTTGTTACTTACTTTCAACATTCCTTGACTGTTATTTATTTATTTTTTTACCTAGTGTCTTTAAGAATTGCAGTGACAGAATTTACTTTATTTGAAAAATTTTGAAGAAATAATATTGATTTCTTGCCAAGTTCTAAAGGGAAACTACTGCCTCAAAGTTTTGCAATCTTTGTTAGATTTGCATGACTCCTCTCCTTATCACAGACTTTCTCCCACCATGGCCATTTTGAATATTCTTGTTACTATCCCTTCAGTTCATTTATTAATTTAATTAATATTTGATCGCTACTAGGGGATTGCGTGTTTAAAATACTTTAAAGCAGTTTTAGTGGTAAAGAATCTGCCTGCCAATGCAGGAGACAATAAGAGTTGTGGGTTCTACCCCTGGGTCAGTAAGATCCCCTGGAGGAGGAAATGGCAACCCACTCCAGCGTTCTTGCCTGGAGAATCCCATGGAGAGAGGTGCTGGGTGGGTTTAGTCCATGGGGTTGCAAAAGAGTCAGATACGACTGAGTAACTGAACATACACACACTTCATCCAAACTACCAAATCCTGTATTAGTTATTAGATGATAGATCTCATTTAATTTTGGCTCAGGAAATATTACAAAGATTAGATTGTGTAGATTTTCATACACTTAGGTTTATCAATATATGTGTATATGTGTGTGTGTGTATGGGATGTCCATTATATCTCAAATGTGTATTTCTTTTCTTAAAAAAGTTTCATTTTTAATTACAATATTATGTTCATCTCTTTAAAAAGTCAAATGGCACTAAGAACTTATTATGACAGCTGAAGGATAAAGATGTGGTACGTACAGTTGAATACTACTCAGCCATGAAAAAGAATGAAATATTGCCATTTGCAGCAACATGAATGGACTTGGAGGACTTTATGCTAAGTGAAATAAGTCAGACAGAGAAGGACAAGTACTTTATGATCACTTATATGTGGAATCTAAATAATACAACAAATATGAATAGAGCAAAGAAGAGAGGCAGACTCACAGATACGGAGAAAAAACCAGTGTTTACCAGCAGGAAGAGGGAAAGGGAGAGGAGGAAAGGACAATATAGGAATAGGAGAAAATACAAGGATTGTGATTATATGAAATAACATATATGAAACTTTTGAAAATTATAAAGTACTATAGAATTTAAACGGTTTCCTAGGTGGTGCAGTGGTAAAGGGTCCGCCTGTCAATTCATGAGATGAAGGAGGTGTGAGTTCGATTCCTGGGTCAGGAAGATGCCCTAAAGCAGGAAACGGCAACCCACTCCAGTATTCTTGCCTGGAAAATCCCATGGACAGAGGAGCAGGGTGGGCCACAGTCCATGGGGTTGCAAAGAGTTGGACATGACTGAGAAGACAAGCATAGAATTTAAAGACTCTTTCACACAATAAAAAAGCTTATTATAATACCCATACTCCTTATTCTAACCCTCTCCCCACCACCCTGCTCTCCAAACAACTCCAATACTTTCTGCTTTCTTTCAACATTTCTTCTGGCATATACTATTATATTTTAAAATAATGTATTTATATTGCTGTGTCCTGATTCATCAACTTTGAACCTTATAGGTTGATTTTCTATTTTGCTGGATTTAACTCTCTCCTCACTAATTGTCCCATTATGGTTATTATGCAATTTTATTAACACAAATCAGTGTTTTCATTTTTATGGCAATGTAAATAGCCTTAACTGCAGAATCAGTAGAACCATAATCATGTTTCCTTTCTTGGACATGTTTTTTATTTTCTAGAGTTAAGAACTTACCAAATTAAATTTGCTTAACTTTCTTTGTGCTAATAACTAAATCTTAACAGCTTTCCAGGTGTTCAAACCTATCCGATAATCTTTACCTCTTTTACAGTAAAATTTTTTTAAAGTTTCTCCTCAGTTCAGCATATTGCCTCTTTTTTATGAGGTACTCCATTTCCTGGGGGACTTCATTTGTAGCTCAGCTGGTAAAGAATTCACCTGCAATGCAGGAGACCTGGGTTTGATCCCTGGATTGGGAAGATTCCCTGGAAAAGGGAAAGGCTACCCACTCCTGTATTCTGGCCTGGGGAATTCCATGGACTGTTTAGTCCATGGGGTCGTAAAGAGTCGAACATGCTTGAGAGACTTTCACTTTCACTTTATTTCCTAGGCACTTCCCAGGTGGCACAGGTGGTAAAGAATCTGCCTGACAATGCAGGAGATGCAGGTTTGATCCCTGGGTCAGGAAGATTCCTTGGAGGTGGTCATGGCAACCCACTCCAGTATTCTTGCCTGGATAATCCAATGGATGGAGTAGCCTGATGGGCTACAGTCTATAGGGTTGCAGAGGCAGACACAACTGAAGCGACATGTTATCAAATTCTCAAGTCAATTCCACAAAGTAGGTGCTATTATCACCACTTTCCAGATGAGAAGTCTGAGGCTCCGGGAGGGTAAATCATGAGGCCAAGTCCACAGAGTTAATGAAAAGTGTGGCTAGGATTCTTATCTTATTTCAGGTTAGAATATAATTGCCACAAATTCCCTTTGTGAAGAATTTCTACTATAGTTTTTTTCTGAAGCATGAAGTTTATCGTGGAGAGATGCTCTAAGGCCCCATGAAAGAAAGGCTTTCACTCTGTTTCGAGGCCTGGGCATTTTCAAGCTGCCAGAAACAATCATGCACAGCAATCAGAAGGTATTTTTTTCAACAGGACAGATTAGATTCAGAAAACAAGATTTTCAGCAAAAATATAGTCCTTATGTCAAATCTGGGCATGTGCAAACTACTGCAAACACTCAGAGCCTTCCTTGTTAGATGAGGGCCGCTTCTGCAGTAGATGGTTGCAGAAAAAGAGGGCACTTCCTCTTGCTGCCCTGTTAGCTTTTCCTTTTGCTAAAAGCTAACAAAGATTATTGATGCTTTTGAACTGTGTTGTTGGAGAAGACTCTTGAGAGTCGCTTGGACTGCAAGGAGATCAAACCAGTCAATTCTAAAGGAATCAGTCCTGAATATTCATTGTAAGGACTGACACTGAAGCTGAAGCTCCAATACTTTGGCCACCTGATAAGAACTGACTCATTGGAAAAGACCCTGATGCTGGGAAAGATTGAAGGCAGGAGGAGAAGGGGACGACAGAGGATGAGATGGTTGGATGGCATCACTGAACTGATGGACATGAGTTTGAGCAAGCTCCGGGAGTTGGTGATGGACAGGGAAGCCTGGCGTGCTGCAGTCCATGCGGGTCACAAAGAGTCAGACATAACTAGGCGACTGAACTGAACTGAAGAGATTATCATGATCTGGGCTATTAAGTATACATCTCTTTAAGCCCTTTTGTTTTTCATTTCTTTTTTGTTTGTTTTTCCTTTCACACTTCCTCTCCTACTTGTAAGGTAACTTTCCGTTCTGTTCCGTCGCGTCCGACTCTATGCGACCCCGTGGACTGTAGCCTACCAGGCTTCTCCGTCCATGGGATTCTCCAGGCAAGAATACTGGAGTGGGTTACCGTTTCCTTCTCCAGGGGATCTTCCCGACCCAGGGATCGAACCCGGGTCTCCCGCATTGGAGGCAGACGCTTTAACCTCTGAGCCACCAGGGTTTAGATCAGGCTTACCGAGAAAGTGTTTTACTTCCTAATGACAGGATCTCCTTTGAGAATTTGTAAAACTCAGGACAGGCAAGAGGGAGAGCAGACCATTTATCAGCAGTGAAATGATTCTGTTTATCACCTGTTTAATTTTGAAATGTTCTCTACCTTCTTCCTGCAAAATCCAATGATCTTTCAGAATGGAGCATATTTTAGAAAGGGAAATGCTGTCCCCAGTTTCTGAGTCTTTCTTGCCTTGCTGCTGGCAAGCAAAATCTAGTTGGTGTATCTGATATTTTATTCCTTCTCCAGTTTTCTGTTCAACTGGCTGCTCTGTTTTCCACAGAACTAGTTAGGCTGATTAAAACAGTGCAGAACATTTTGCTCAAGGGAATGATATCTCAGCAAGATCTTCAAAACTCGAATTCTATGTTATCAAGTGAATTCAAATGGTAACCCATCAATAGCAGTTTAACTTGAGACAACAAAAAAAAGATCATTGTATCTTGGAATTTATCTTTGTTCTAATTTTGCAACAATAGTCAATAATTCTCAGGTATCTCAGGGGTCAATTAACATTTATTCAGGACAGACTGACGTGTCAACCCAATGACATGTAAATCTTTATTTAAAAAAATTTCTTTTAATTTTTTACTAACCCAGGAGTTAACTAAACCAGATCAAATGAGTCACTGCTTAGGGCAAATGTTTGAAGGATAAATTCCCTTCTGGCTGCCAACTTTTGTGTAATTTGCTTGAGAAATAGAGCCTGGAGATTTTCATAATGGTTTGTGGTTAATAATAACATAACTTTTAAAATAATGTAGTAATTTATGAACCTCATTTCAGAAAAGTAAGTTTTCTTAAGACAATGGGTTCAGGGGGGAAAAAATGTAATAACAATGAATGATGACATTACTTGAAATTTGTTGATGGGAAACACCATTCTCCATTTCATTGGACAGAGAATGATCCACTCCAACTTAGGGTATTTTTCTGTTGTGAGAGACAACCATTTGGAAGGAAAAGTGATATCCTAGGAGAAAGTCAAGAGGCAACTAGGATGCCAACTAAATTAGTAGGAACTTCATTTGGATAAGTGTCATGGTCAGATTACCTTCATAGGTATGAAAGGATAGGTTTTGCAGTCATACCTGGATCAAATGGTGGGTTAATAGCTATGGAACCTGAAAGTGATTCCTTAAACTCTGTAAGATTTTTGAATCCTATTATGAAGAACTGGGATTTTTTGCATTTACTTTATAGGGTAGCTGTAAAGATTAAATGTGTAAATATTCCACACGTGTGGTGGGTATGATAAATATGCATAAATATGCAGGGGTCATTGTTATTGATGTTATATTAATAGTGACAGTAGTAGCCACAGTAACAATATTAATTGCTTGAGGAATTCATAAACCATATTGGGAATGTAGAGAAAGACATCCCAACCTCTGTAGTAATTCCTTAATATTACTGTGGGAAACTTAATCATATAGCATTGTGTTTGATGGGCACTGATATTAGACTAAATATGGTGCCACATCCTAGTTCTGTTAATTTCTTAGTAGGCTGATTTTAATCAAGATAACTAACCTAATCTTTCTAAACCTCAGTTTCTTTTAACTATAAATGAGGATAATAATTTTATCTAAATTTTAACAGATTTATTGCAAACATTCAATGAAACAGTGCATGCAAGTGTTTGCTTACTGCCTGACACGTAATAAGCACTCAATAAATGGTTATTATTATGCTACTATAAATTATGATCAGCAATATTAAAATCAAGCTCAGAAGACTTTAAGTTGGCTCAGTTTCCATCTTAGGCTGAATATCTTCACAGGCATACACATTTTATTCAAATTTCTTAAGACTTAGGGTAAAAAAAAATAAGAATGTGGATCAACTCTATAAGAAGTAGGACTAAAAAGAAAAATAAAGAAATTTAACTAAGCTTTCTGTATGACTTCTAAAGTATATATCTTTGTGAGATAAGGAAATGATTGCAGGGGCACAGAAGAGGTATTTTGTTTGTTTATTTTCCAGTTTTATCAAGATATAATTGACATAGAGCATTGTATTAGTTTGTGCTGTACAATATAATGATTTGACACATGAATATATTGTAAAATGATGACCACAAATAGGCTGGTTAAAATTTATCACTTCAAACCATTATAATTTTTTTCTTCTGATAAAAATTTTTAAGATTTACTCCCAGGAACTTTCAAATATAAGCATAATACTGTATAGTCACCAGGCTGTACATTATATCCTCAGAATTTATTTTTTTATAACTAGAGATTTTTACCTTTTGACCAACTTCATGTATTTCCCCAACTCCCCACCCCTACCTCTGGTGGCCATCCATCTGTTCTCTGTTTTCTGAGTTTGGTTTTTTAGATTCTGAATATAATTGAGATCCTAGAGTATTAGTCTTTCTCCATCTGATTTTTCTCACTTAGCATGATTCCCTCTAGGTCCATCTGTGTTGTAAATGGAAAGATTACCTTCTTTATTAGAGTTGAGTGATATATATGTATGTATATATGTGTGTATATTCATGCACACACATAGAAGACAGTTAATATACTCATCTCTTAACAGATAGATTGTTTCCATTCCTTCAGTTTAGTTCAGTCAGTCAGTCATGCCTGACTCTTGTGACTCCATGGTCTGTAACACACCAGGCTTCCCTATCCATCACCAACACCTGGAGCTTACTCACACTTATGTCCATCAATTCAGTGATGCCATCCAACCATCTCATCCTCTGTCATCCCCTTCTCCTCCTGCCTTCAATCTTTCCCAGCATCAGGGTCTTTTCCAATGAGTCAGTTCTTCATATCAGGTGGCCAAAGAATTGGAGTTTCAACTTCAGCATCAATCTTTCCAATGAATATTCAGGACTTATTTCCTTTAGAATTGACTGGTTGGATCACCTTGCAATCCAAGAGATTCTCAAGAGTCTTCTCCAATACCACAGTTCAAAAATATCAATTCTTTGGCACTCAGCTTTCTTTATAGTCCAACTCTCACATCCATACATGACTACTGGAAAAACCATAGCTTTGACTAGATTGACCTTTGTTGGCAAAGTAATGTCTCTGCTTTTTAATATGCTGTCTAGGTTGGTCATAGCTTTTCTTCCAATGAGCAAGCATCTTTTAATTTCATGGCTGCAGTCATCATCTGCAGTGATTTTGGAGCCCAAGAAAAGAAAGTCTGTTACTGTTTCCATTGTTTCCCCCATCTATTTGCCATGAACTGACCGAACCAGATGCCATGATCTTAGTTTTCTGAATGTTGAGCTATAAGCCAACTTTTTCACTCTCTTCTTTCACTTTCATGAAGAAGCTCTTTAGTTCTTCTTCACTTTCTGCCATAAGGGTGGTGTCATCTGCATATCTGAGGTGACTGATATTTCTCCTGGCAATCTTGATTTCAGCTTGTGCTTCTTCCATCTTCTTGTGCATGATGTACTCTGCATATAAGTTAAATAAGCAGCATTAACATACTCCTTTCTCAATTTGGAACCAGGCTGTTGTTCTATGTCCATTTCTAACTGTTGCTTCTTGACCTGGATACAGATTTCTCAGTAGGCAGGTCAGGTAATCCGGTATTCCCGTCTCTTGAAGAATTTTCCAGTTTGTTGTGATCAACACAGTCAAAGGCTTTGGTGTAGCCAATAAAGCAGAAGTAGATGTTTTTTTGGAACTCTCTTGCTTTTTCTAGGATCCAGCGGATGTTGGCAATTAGATCTCTGGTTCCTCTGACTTTTCTAAATCCAGCCTGAACATCTGAAAGTTCACAGTTCACTTACTGTTGAAACCTGGCTTGGAGGATTTTGAGCATTACTCTGCTAGCATATGAGATGAGTGCAATTGTGTGGTATTTTGAACATTCTTTAGCATTGCCTTTCTTTGGGATTGGAATGAAAATTGACCTTTTCCAGTCCTGTGGCCACTGCTGAGTTTTCCAAATTTCCTGGCATATTGAGTGCAGCACTTTCACAGCATCACCTTTTTAGGATTCGAAATAGCTCAACTGGAATTCCATCACCTCCACTAGCTTTATTCATAAGGCCCACTTGACCTCAAATTCCAGGCTGTAGGTGAGTGATCACACCATCGTGGTTATCTGGGTCGTGAAGATCTTTTTTGTATAGTTCTTCTGTGTATTCTTGCCACCTCTTCTTAATATCTTCTGCTTCTGTTAGGTGTATACTATTTCTGTCCTTTATTGTGCCCATCTTTGCATGAAATGTTCCCTTGGTAGCTCTGATTTTCTTGAAGAGATCTCTAGTCTTTCCCATTCTATTGTTTTCCTCTATTTTTTTGCATTGTTCTCTGAGGAAGGCTTTCTTATCTCTCCTTGCTATTCTTTGGAACTCTGCATTCCAATGGGTATATCTTTCCTTTTCTCCTTGCCTTCAGCTTCCATGCCTTAGCTTTTGTAAATAATGCTGCCATGAATATGGGAGTGCAGATATCTTTTCAAGATGGTGATTTTGTTTTCCTCAGATATATATCTAAAAGTGGAATGGCTAGATCATATTGCAATTCTAGCTTTAATTTTTTAGGGACACAGGAAAGTTAATCTGAAAAGTCCTTGTAACAACTGCAAGTGGAACCCAGGAAAAAATAAGGCATATAGGCAGAGAGGTTTGTCTCAGGATAGCAGTTTTTGTCTGAAAAGCAACAAATAGGATCTGGTGAAATTGTTAATGCTTTCTCACCACTATCTAATATAGACAAGTATAACACATACCTCTCTCCTCAATTTTCTAATCTGTGAAGGACAATGGGGACAATAATTTCTAGTTTATAGGTTGACCGTAAATCCTAGAAGAGATAATGCATGAAAACTACCTGGTATACATGTCAGATTAAATCATCATCATCATCACAATCATCATTTCATGTGCAAAATCCTCATAGATTCACCATAACCAAGTAGAACAATACTTTATTTTTGGGTGACTTAAGATTGTTTATTTTTCTTCACTTGTAGAATTTTTTGACTGTGATGAATTTGGAATAAAATACAATAAAAAGACATTAAATTAGTTTAAATTAGACTAAAAATAATCTTTTTCCTTTTAGTACTTGGAATGAAGGTAATAACAAATTGATCCTTAGTGCAATTGTTACTTCCCAGCAATGAATATATCTTCAAGAAAGAAATGAGAATATGACTATTTGTGTTGGATTTTGATAGATTTTCCCTGGAGAAGGAAATGTCAACCCACTCCAGTATTCTTGCCTGGAAAATTCTATGGATGGAGGAGCCTGGTGGGCTACAGTTCATGGGGTCTGTGGGGATTCTCCAGGCAAGAATACTGGAGTGGGTTTCATAACCTCCTCCAGGGGATCTTCCCTACTGAGGGATCAAACCCAGGTCTCTGTCATTGCAGGCAGACTCTTTACCATGTGATCCATCAGGGAAGGCCACACATCTTTACTGAGACCCTATACGGGTCAGTGTCTTGGAGGACTAAGGCTTGTCATTCGGACATATCACATTTAAATTCTCTATTTATTCGAAGTGAAGTATCAATTTTCATTCATTACACTTAGGACTTTGTTTCTCAAAGTGTAAATAAGTTTGCTTTTTCTTTTCACTCTAATTAGAATATATATTCATATAGGATTCAACCAATGAAGAACAAAGACCAAGGACAAATTTCCAGTACTACTTCACCACTCAAAGTAAGCCATTGCAAATTTGTGTGTGTTTTTTTAATCAGTATCTTTTCAAATACTTGTCTTTACAAGTTTCTTCCCAAACCTGGCTGCCTCTAAGAACAGTGGTGAGATTCTCTCACATGTTTGAAGGAGTGTGACGTGAAATAGAGTCTTATTTCATATTCCCTGTAGATCGACCTGACATTTACAGGAAGAAACTCTATAGAAAAAGATTTTTACCTAATCTAAAGAGATGACAAAGCTATGTGTTCAAAGGTGGAAAGGTCTACCTTAGTAAGTAATGAGTTTCTATTGCTGCACATCTTCAAGCAAATACCAGGAAACACTAATGGCTTCACTGTAGAAAGAGAGGATAGAAATACTTTAAGTCTGCTTCCAACTCAGGAGTCTATAATTTTATGCATGAAACCAGTCACAAAATGACTAAAATGTTTGAAAAGATGAGAAAGAAATTTGCCTGAATTTAGCTGTTGAGTCTAGTGCTCTGCTTCTAACCCCATTTGTATGCACTTTGTATTCTGCCTCATTCAATATTAAGTGACACTTTTGTGACACTCACTGAATCACAGTTGGCCCTAATCTCAAAGCCAGCCTCTCAAGGTCTCTGTATTCACTTACAAGTTTACAGCATTTTTTAAAAACAAGAATGTTATATTAAAAAACAAGAAAATGAGAATGTTATATTAAAAACAAGAACATTATATTAAAAAAAAGAGCAACAGTAATTATTTTCCAATTAAATCAGAATATCTGGTGGCCTTATTATCAATGATTTTATTACCTGGAGTATCTCATTATCCTCATTAAATGTGAAAAACTGCCAAGATTATGATTTTGGTAAAAGTCAACTTGTTATCTGATAATTTACTACATGTAATATACATATTTTAGAAGAATAATCTGAGCATGAATAATATTCATCAAATTTTTGGACATTATCAATATTATTAGTGGGTTTTCTTTTAAGATTAATGATGAAGAAAAAAGAAAATATATGTTAAAATTATTCAGTTGTTGTTAAAGAAGCTTTTAAAATTTAAAATAACTATAAGGAATCAATACAACTACATATTGAGTTTTGTTTTGTTTCTTAAATCAACAGAGAAATTATTTCTAAAGAAAACATTTCATTTTCAGAGGGTGAGGCAGAATAAGTCATGTTTTCTAGTTAAGCCTAAAGGAAACTTATTCTTTATTTATTTATCATGATTCTTAACAAGGTTAAAAATCATTACAACTTTCTGGAAACAGAATCAGACACTGCCATTCTGGCTGGAAGTGTTGAAATTGCTGGCATCATTAATTGCTCCCTGAAGACATCAGGGAGGTTTGTAACATCACCAGTAGGAAAGCAGTGGGCAGTCTATGGAAAGAATTTGGGGATTCAAAGACATTAGGTTTGCTCCCTGGTTCTTGACTTATTGGCTACATGACTGGACAATTTTTTTTTTATCTCTTTTTGCCTCTGTTTACTTAAATGTAAATTGGAGATAATGACTCACAGCATGGTGAAAGGAAATAGATAATATATGTACAAAGCAGAGTAGAACTCAATCACTTATAGCCAGTATTAGCATTAAATAACACTACTTGCATTTGCAAAAATGCATTTATGCTGCCTTCAGGAATAAAATTAGTTGTAACTGTGATAACTATAAGATACTACTAAAAATTAATACAGAATTCTGTAATTTCTAAAATATTTAGCATATGTATTGGGATTGGCAAAATGTTTGTTAGAGTTTCTCATAAACTGTTATGGAAAAAACTGAATGAACTTTTTGGCTAACCCAAATAATTTTATTTGATCAAACTATTAGGTAGATAAAAAAGTATTATTATTATTAATACTTCACAGGTAAAAACTAAGACTAGATGGATATAAGCTTGGGGAAGATCTCCTGGAGGAGGAAATGGCACCCCATTCCAGTATTCTTGCCTGGAAAAATCCCATTAGCAGAGGAGTCTGGGGGTTACAGTTCATAGGGTTGCAAAGAGTCAGACATGACTGAGCGTGCATGCATGCATAAAATAAATAAGTCATGGGGAGGTAATGTACAGCTGTTGGCTTTCGTTAATAATATGGAATTATGAATTTGAAAGTTTGCTAAGAGAGTATATCTTAAAAGTTATCATTAGAACTTCCCTGGCAGTCCAGTGTTTAAGACTCTGTGCTTCCAGTGCAGAGGATGTGCATTCAATCCCTGGTTGGGATAACTAAAATCCCACATGCCATGGGGCAATTAAGGCCACACACCACATCTAGAAAAAGCCTGAGTGCTGCAACGAAGAGCCTGTGCAGCCAAAATAAGTTTTTTAATTTTTTAAAAAAGAGAGTTTTAAAAAAGCTCTCATAACAAGAAAAAAAATCGCTTAACTACATGTGGTGGTGGATGCTAAGTAGACTTATTGTAGTGATTATTTTATAGTATAAACAAATATCAAATAATGTTGTACACCTGAAACTAATGTGATCCATTATATCCTAAAAAGAAAGAAAGAAAAAAAAAGTGTAGTGTTTAAAGACTTTGGAGTTAAGCTTCAGTTCAACTACCAGATTGTTATTCTTCTTAAGGGAAAAATTTCTACTCATTCATTAGGGTCCAGCTTGCTGCTGCTACTGCTGCTAAGTCACTTCAGTTGTGTCCGACTCTGTGTGACCCCATAGACGGAAGGCCACCAGGCTCCCCCGTCCCTGGGATTCTCCAGGCAAGAACTCTGGAGTGGGTTGCCATTTCCTTCTCCAAGGGTCCAGCTTAAATGATATCTATTCTAAGAATTCTTTCCCAATGCCTGATTTTAAATCACCAACTATTCCTTTGCAGAATCATACCTTGTTTGGGCTTCCCTGGTTGCTCAGGGGTAAAGAATCTGCCTGCCAGTGCAGGAGACATGAGTTCAATCCCTGGGGCAGGAAGATTCCCCAGAAAAGGAAATGGCAGCTAACTCCAGTATTCCTGCCTGGGAAACCCCATAGACAGAGCAGCCTGGCGGACTATAGTCCATGGAGTTGTAAAACAGTCAGACCCAACTTAGTTAGCAACTGCTGCTGCTGCTGCTAAGTCACTTCAGTCGTGTCCGACTCTGCATGACCCCATAGACAGAAGGCCACCAGGCTCCCCCGTCCCTGAGATTCTCCAGGCAAGAACACTGGAGTGGGTTGCCATTTCCTTCTCCAATGTGTGAAAGTGAAAAGTGAAAGTGAAGTCGCTCAGTCGTGTCCAACCCTTAGCGACCCCACAGACTGCAGCCCACCAGGCTCCTCCATCCATGGGATTTTCTAGGCAAGAGTACTGGAGTGGCTTGCCATCAGCAATAATACCTTGTTTATGCTTCTATGATCATTTCTCTCTGCTTGGCTTGTATTCTAGTCAGCTGTGCATGTTTGTAGCTCCCTGACTGGACTGTTAGTTCCTTGAACAAGAGACTACATTTTTTTTTAATCTTAGTATCTCAGGCCTTTCTATTTTCTTTCCTCACCATCACCCCACCCTCCAAGCCAGTGAAGACTTTGAAGTGTAGACACATAGTATTCATAGAAATATCTTTTAGATCAATTTTAATGACCAAAGTGGAAATAGTACAAATCAAAAATGCAAGGATGTCCAAGGAAGGGATTGAAAGTTCTTACCACAGTGCTAGATATACAGTACATGGTATTTTTTAACATTTATTTGTATTTAATTGGCTGTACCAGGTATTAGTTGTGGCATGCAGGATCTTTAGCTTTGGACTGCCAACTCATAGCTGTGGCATGTGGGTTCTAGTTTTCTGAACAGGGATCAAACCCCAGTTTATTGCATTGGGAGTATGGAATCTTAGCCAATGGACCACCAGGGAATTTCCTACAGTACATATTTCAGCAAATATTTGTTAACTACATTAGGGACTGAAATTGGAGATGATAGTGTTCAAACTTTTGGCATACATGTACTCAGAATGTCCCATATTCTTTCCCAGTAAAAAGTCCCCTGATGCCATTATTGGACACAATATTAAATTGGAGGGACCATTAGTCTCAGTGGGTACAACACTTCTACTTGTGATAAATTTGTAAGGTGGCATGAAGGTTTCCCTGCTGGTTCAGATGGTAAAGAATCTGCCTGCAGTGCAGGAGACCTGGGTTCCATCTCTGAGTTGGGACAATCCCTTGGAGAGGAGAATGGATACTCACTCCAATATTCTTGCCTGGAGAATTCCACAGAGGAGCCTGGCAGGCTACAGCCCATGGGGTCACGAAGAGTCAGACGCAACTGAGTGACTAACACTTTCAATTTCAAGAAGGGAAAACCTTGCCTGTGTTGATTCATCTGTTTGTGGAATAACCTTAGCTAGGGATTGGGCTGGCTAAGATGTGATCATCCAGACTGGCAGAGAGAAGGCACCTGTGGTTAGTAGGATAGTGTGAGGAGCAGAGCAGCCTTTGGCTGCATGGTCTAAATAGCCTGAGCTTTGGATCCCACATGCTTGCTCCTAGCTCTTTTGGCAATACAGCTGTGGAGTCAGAGGCTGATACAGATGGGAAAAAAAAAAAAAAACACTTCCTTTCCAAGAACGGGTTGCTTTTTCAAGAAAAACAAGTCTGACAACCTCCTTTTGACTTGCAAGGAAGCTGAACTAGGAGTTATCAGCCCAGCTTCAAGGCATCAACGCTTGGAAATGCTTTCCTGCTTCCTCTTAGGAATACATATCACTAAGACCACAGTTTCCCCATCAATTCTGTTTCTCACTCACTCCATCTTTCATTCACCCACTCACCTCTACTGTCTGCCTGCTACTATGCTGGGCCACACAAGGATACCGATTGACCTCAAGGAGTGATGCATGCATGTCTCACACCTCAAAGGCTGAAAAACCCTAAAGCACACCTGAGCAGCCTTCCCTAGTTCATTCCTGAAAATCTGCCCTGAGCCCTTCAGACAGAGTCTACAGATCTTACTTCCACTAACGCTCCTCAACCACATTCAGGCTTATTAAAGTGCTGCAGCAAAGGGAGAGTTGTGTTGGATGTTTTAGCCTAACTATGCGAAATGTAGTTTGCTGCCTAAGACTGGCTCATTTGGCAATACATAGTGAATTTTGGGGGCTTCCCTGGTAGCTCAGATGGTAAAGAACCTGCCTGCAGGAGACCTGGATTCAATCCCTGGGTCGGGAAGATACTCTGGAGAAGGAAATGGTAACCCACTCCAGTATTCTTGCTTGGAAAACTCCATGGACAGAGGAGCCTGGCAGGCTACAGTTCATGGTGTCTCAAAGAGTCAGACACGACTGAGAGACTATTACTTGTAGACTACGTGCAGTGAATTTCTGAGAAAGTGAGGAGTCTTCTCGCTCACCAGAGGTGTGTTCACCAGTGTCCCACGTGTAGGGAGGCACTTGAAAAAGCAAACGAAAAACCAAGGGATCTTCTTTGGTCTCTAGAGGACCTTTCCTTTTAAAAGAGACATCATCTGTTATATCTTCTGCTATTTTCAGAAATAATGCATACCCAAGGCAGGATAATGAGACTGAAAAGTAAATTAATTAAAGATGAATGTGTTCCACTGTGTAGAGAGGAAGGGTGAGGTTCTTAAGAGACTACTTGCATATCCAGCTCTCAAATCTATGTTTGGAGTTAGAAGAGGAAGAAGTTCAACACTGAGTGGCTAAATATGTTCTTGTATTGAAGTAAGAGGAAAAATAAGGTCAATGAAATTGATTTTCAAGTATCTAATGGAATTAATCACAAAGAGTTCTGCCCAGTGATATTGGAGCCATTTATGTTGTGAGTCTTGAATATATTTTGCTATAATATTCAATTCAGTTAAAATGATCATTCTTCAAGCACAAGCACAAGATGCCAGTCACTGTGCTAAGTTTTAAGTGCTTAGAAACTGCGTTTCTCATTCCTGTTTCCCTGAGAGAAATTATAGCATATGGTGAGGCTTTAAATTAATATTTCTTTATTTGCTTGAGCCCTAAAGGAAATCAAATGAAATGATGAAATGCTTACTTGCCCTCTTTTCTAACTTGGGTCGTTTCCACTTGAGAACACTGTAGAGAAGAGGGAATATTTTGAGATTTTACTGCTAGATGTGTCTACACAATTGTACACAGAATCCAACAACTGGAAGAGGCAGAAGATGAAGAAGAGATCAGGGAGTTAAGAGGATTTCAACTGGGTTCAGCAGAGCCCTATCTACAGGAATGACTCTGTGTGTGTGTGTGTGTGTGTGTGTGTGTGTAAGACAGAATTAGGAGCAAGGGATGGTAAGCTGGGTTTTAAACAGTACAAGCGGAGAAGGCAATGGCAAGCCACTCCAGTACTCTTGCCTAGAAAATCCCATGGATGGAGCAGCCTCGTAGGCTGCAGTCCGTGGGGTCGCTAAGGGTCGGACACGACTGAGCGACTTCACTTTCACTTTTCACTTTCACACATTGGAGAAGGAAATGGCAACCCACTCCAGTGTTCTTGCCTGGAGAATCCCAGGGACGGGGAAGCCTGGTGGGCTTCCGTCTATGGGGTCACACAGAGTCGGACACGACTGAAGTGACTTAGCAGCAGCAGCAGTAGCAAACAGGACAAGACCAGCTATTAGTACAGCCTGAGCTCAAGATCTCTCTTTTGTCTGTCATACCTGCTGCTGCTGCGTCACTTCAGTCATGTCCGACTCTGTGACCCCATAGATGGCAGCCAACCAGGCTCCCCCATCTCTGGGATTCTCCAGGCAAGAACACTGGAGTGGGTTGCCATTTCCTTCTCCAATGCATGAAAGTGAAAAGTGAAAGTGAAGTAGCTCAGTCTGTCATACCTATTAGGCTTCTAATTGGAATTTCATTTAAAAATTGTTCTGCTTCTTTACAAAAACAAAAACACAAAAAAACTGCTTCTTCTACACTCTCAAAAGTTATGACACCAAATATGAAGTCTTCCCCCCCCACTAATTTTTCAGTACCAGCTGGGTGTCCTACAATTCAATAATGACTCTAAAGATTTTAAAAAGCTCTCATAATCCTAAAGGACCCATCACAGGATCTAAAATACCAGAATTATTTCTCTGCACTACTTCAGATTTTCTCTTGACATTTTTATTGGCTGATGGGAGGGGTTTTTCAGTATGTTAGATTTTGATTGGCTGCAAAAAAAAATCTAAAATAACAGTGGCTTAAAAAAATCATAAGTATTTCTCTCTTACTCATATAAACTCTGTATGTAGTCAGTCCAGGCATCCTGATCTGGCCACTTGCTGGTCATCAGTGATTGATGCTATTTTTAGCTGTCATTCTTGGAGTACTAATTCATGGCTCAATAGATTGCTTGAGTTCTAGCCACTGATCTGCATGCCCTTTCCTTCTTTCATATAATTGACCAGAGTTGAGTCTCACATGGCCACACCTACTGGACAGAGCTGGAAATGCAGTATTCAAATTTTCTCAGCTAATCATCAAGATTCTATTATAAAGAAGAGGAGAGTAGAACTTAGGAAACAATTGGCAATCTCTGCCACAAAGAATGGTTCTTTGTTTTATCTACCTTTAAAATTATTTAAAAATTTTATATTTACTGAAACTTATTTGACATGAAACAAAGTAAAATTTAAGGTGTACATGTTAATTTGCTCTTTTATATAAAATGATATGAGTGCCATTGAAGCACTCATTAACACCTCTATCATGTTACATAACTATCAAATTTTTTTAGTGGTTGTAATTACTCAATTCTAGTATCCTGGCAAGTTTGATGATTATGATACAATATGGTTGTCTATATTCACTATACTGTGTATTAGATCTCTAGAGCTTATTTACTACCTGTTGCAAGTTTGTATCCTTAAATATCTCTCCCTCCTCCTCACCATCCCTTGGTAAACCACCATTTCACTCTCTGTTTCTATGAGTTTCTACTTGAGATTTCACATATAAGTGGTATCATACCATATCTTGTCTTCTATCTCACTTAACACAATGTCCTTAGGGTTTATCCAAGTTGCAACAAATGGCAGGATATCTTTCTATCTCATGGCTGTACTACATGACTTTCTAACTGTCTTTTATATGTATTGATTATTTTATGTCAAAGAATCTATCAAGTGTCAACCTGAGTATCATACTTTTTATATTATTTTACTGTATACTGTATTATTATTATAGTACTAAGAATAAGAGAAGATGAATATTAAATGATTTACTATATTATTTTGTACTTAAAATTAAGTATCTTGCTTTTAAACTACTTTTATAAAAGACCCAGATTCCAAATGGCCAAATTGTGACTAATGGGACACTAGTCATTTTTCTTTGCTCTCATCACTTAGAGAAATAAGAATGTGTTGAGAATTTAGACTTATCATAGCTATTAAATATGTATGACTTATGCCACATAATGAATACCGTTTAATTATATACAGCTTATAACATTTTTATTGATGGGTCAAGATTTCCCTTTAATGCCTCCTAGGGGTCGCACAGAGTCAGACACGACTGAAGCGACTTAGCAGCAGCAGCAGCAGCAGCAAAGTGTCTTACATGTAGATGATATGTAATCAAAGAGTGCTGAATTGAATTCACTTTCACTGCTCTGTGGAATTTATTTGCCTGATAAAGACTCTCAACTTCTGTTGGTGTCCAATTAGTCTCAAGACATTGTTACTTTAGCTCTTGTTTAATTTGATTGTATTGGATGGTTGTGGTTGTTGTGATGCATAGAAGGGACTGCAGGGGATCAGGTAAATTCCTAAATATGCAAGTGTTTTGCCTCAGACAGTGACCACACCTGCACCTTCAGGGACTGGGAAATCATCCAGAATACGCGAGTGCATAGAGATCATACAAATCAGCTCTAAACTGGACGATAAGGATTAATTTATCACAAAATCCATTACTCAGTGCAATTACCATATTTATGATAGTTCTTAATGTTATTTAATCCTTCACAGCTTTCATTATGGTAATATATGATAAGAATGCATTTGATTATTTTCTTTTTGTCTGAGCCATATTTCCTTTTAAAAACTGGACATAAAATTGCAATGAGACTCTCTGTTGACTATGTGTGATTGCAAGTAATACTACAGAACAACACTTACAATTAATATTAGATTTAATTTGTCTTTTAGATGTATATTCTTGACTTGTTCTGAATTATGATGGGCTTCTTTTATGGGTCATCTTGGGCACTGTTTCAGCTTCCTCTTGATCTCCTTTGCAATGCATTAAACTGGAAAACACTGTATTTATTTAATGCTATCGGCATGTGTTTGGCTCTTAGAGTCTCTACTTTTATTAAACGCTGCTGCTGCTAAGTTGCTTCAGTCGTGCCCAACTCTGTGCGACCCCATAGAGGGCAGCACACCAGGCTCCCCCGTCCCTGGGATTCTCCAGCCAAGAACACTGGAGTGGGTTGCCATTATTAAAGGCTAGGGTGATAATTATACAGGCTGCAACTTAGGTATTTTTTTAAGAACCAGGACCTGTGTGTGAACAAGCTGCCTCTTTTTCTGACCTCATGACCATGAGGGAAAATAAGCTTTCTCCTCACACAGATGCCATGTCGGCTAAGGGAAGAAGGAGCTGGGAGAAGCCAGTAACTGAGCTATCAAGGAAGCTGATAGGTACTTTTTAAATGTCTTAAAAAATATTCTATACAGAACAGATTTTCCTCCCAGTCAACATTTTCTGCTGCCTGGGGTTGGGAGGTGGGACAGTAGAGAATGGGTTCTTAAACTTATAGTTGAAGGTATGCTGTCCGTCTGCTTTCTCAGTTGGCATTAAATCTCAGTCTCTTTGAGGGACATGTTCTTTCTTCATGGCTTCTCCCAGCTCCTTCTTCCATTAGCTGACATGGCATCTGTGTGAGGAGAAAGCTTATGTTCCCTCATGGTCATGAGGGCAGAAAAGAGGCAGCTTGTTCACACACAGGTGGTGGTTCTGTCCACTGGGTCCTCTCTACCCTCCTTAGAGTTGACTTTGGTCTTCCCAGTTGCTGGATAGTTGTTGGCATCCGCCATTGATTCAGGGCTGGTGATGTCTGTGAACTGTTGCCTCAGCACACTTGAACCCTGTGGTCCTATTTTGCTGACTTGGCCCCATTGTTGTCTCACTGTCACAGCAGACCCTCAAGACTCTGCCACATCTTTCCTCCAGAAACTGTCCAATCCATAAGAACTGCTGTGATGCCAGGGAGTCACTCTGACCCTAAATGTAGTAGCTCCCTGGCAGGCCCCTCTGGAGTTCAGCTCTCCTCTCCCTTCCATGCACCTCAGGGAGATTCTAGGGAGACTTCTTTACCATGTGGGGGCTGAGGGACACTCAGAGAATCATCATTACCTCTTTCTGCCATTCCCTTTCTCCAGAAGTGTCCCTACATGTGTGCCAAGACACGCTCTGAGGCTGTGTCCTCAAAGATTTGTAACCATCCCTTCTTTCTATTTGAGGCTTCTACTCTTTGGTTGGGCTTCCCTGGTGGCTCAGTGGTAAAGAACTTGCCTGCCAATGCAGAAGGCATGTGTTCAATCCCTGGGTTGGGAAGATCCCCTGGAGAAGGAAATGGCAACCCACTCCAGTATTCTTGCTTGGGAAATCCCATGGACAGAGGAGCTTGGCAGGCTATAGTCCGTGGGGTCCCAAAAGAGTCAGACGACTTATTGACTAAAACAACACAACTCTTTGGTCACCCTCCCAGTTCTGGGGGTTGATGCTGAGGCAGTTGTGGTAGAAAAGCAAAGGTATCTCTCTTCCTTCTTTTCTGTATCATCCCCTCCTCCTAGCACTAGAAGGACTTTTGTCTTCCTCTAAGCCATTTTCTCCTTCTTTAATCGGTCCCATTTGCCTGGAGCTATGATGATGGCTTCCCCAGCAACGCTATAGGTAAAGAATCTACCGGCCAATACAGGAGACACAAGAGACATGGGTTCAATCCCTTGGTTGGGAAGATCCCCTGGGGAAGGAAATGGCAACCCACTTCAGTATTCTTAACCAGAGAATTCCAAGGACAGGGAAGCCTGGTGGCCTCAGTCCATGGGGTCACAAGGAGGGAACACGACTGAGCGTGCACACACGCATGAATGATGGAAGGTTTTCCATGGCTGTGGGGAGGAGATGGGAAGCAGTACTTTCACTGAGCAAAAAAGAAAAAAAGAAAAATTAAGAGGTATTTGATACTTCAATATTATTTAAATGAATTAGAAACATAACAGATAGCTACAATAGCTAAGCCATACAGTAGTGTATATCCAGCAACAACAAGTTTTCATTATTCAACCCAACAATTATGTGCATTATTAATAGGCCTCTGACCAGTTCATGGTCTCCATGACAATAAAACCCAGCAGCCCAGAAATTTTTAGGAACCAGGCTCAGATTAAAGTCTATGTCTATCCAGACTTTATGTCTACATCCTCCTGGTTCTGAGACCCAGGGAACTCCAGGTGTGGAATGAACCAACCAAATTCAATAAATTAGAGAGTGGCAAGGAAGGTATAGGGAAGGGTTAGTCTCTAGTGTACTGTCTTGCTGATGCCCATCAGTTGTTCTTCCTTTTTCACAGTTTACCTTTACAGACCTGGGGGGTATATACAAGATAAGGCAGGGTGTGAGTTTGACCAGGTGTGCATGGTTATCATGAAGCTTAAAGAAAAAAATCTCCCTTATACATACATAGTGCATCATAAATCAGCCAGCAAATGGTAGCTAGTTTCACTCTGTGCCATACATCATTATGGGCTCTTTGGAATTAGAGAGTATTTCAGTCCAGTTCAGTACAGTTCAGTCTCTCAGTCGTGTCCAACTCTCCGCGACCCCATGAATCACAGCACGCCAGGCCTCCCTGTCCATCACCAACTCCCGGAGTTCACTCAAACTCATGTCCATCGAGTTGGTGATGCCATCCAGCCATCTCATTATCTGTCATCCCCGTCTCCTCCCACCCCTAATCCCTCCCAGCATCAGACTGTTTTCCAGTGAGTCAAGTCGTCGCATGAGGTGGCCAAAGTATTGGAGTTTCAGCTTCAGCATCAGTCCTTCCAAGAGAGTATTTATTTATTTAATTTTTATTTTTTCTAAATTTAATAAATGGTACTTCACTACCAAGATAGTCACGATAACGTGATCACTGACCTAGAGCCAGACATCTTGGAATGTGAAGTCAAGTGGGCCTTAGAAAGCATCACTACGAACAAAGCTAGTGGAGGTGATGGAATTCCAGTTGAGCTATTTCGAATCCTGAAAGCTGATGCTGTGAAAGTGCTGCACTCAATATGCCAGCAAATTTGGAAAACTCAACAGTGGCCACAGGACTGGAAAAGGTCAGTCTTCATTCCAATCCCAAAGAAAGGCAATGCCAAAGAATGCTCAAACTACCGCACAATTGCACTCATCTCCCAGGCTAGTAAAGTCATGCTCAAAATTCTCCAAGCCAGGCTTCAGCAATATGTGAACCGTGAACTCCCAGATGTTCAAGCAGGTTTTAGAAAAGACAGAGGCACCAGAGATCAAATTGCCAACATCCGCTGGATCATGGAGAAAGCAAGAGAGTTCCAGAAAAACACCTATTTCTGCTTCATTGACTATGCCAAAACCTTTGACTGTGTGGATCACAATAAACTGTGGAACATTCTGAAAGAGATGGGAATCCCAGACCACCTGACCTGCCTCTTGAGAAACCTGTATGCAGGTCAGGAAGCAACAGTTAGAACTGGACATGGAACAATGGACTGGTTCCAAATAGGAAAAGGAGTACGTCAAGGCTGTATATTGTCACCTTGCTTATTTAACTTATATGCAGAGTACATCATGAGGAACGCTGGGCTGGAAGAAGCACAAACTGGAATCAAGATTGCCAGGAGAAATATAAATAACCTCAGATATGCAGATGACAGTACCCTTATGGCAGAAAGTGAAGAGGAACTCAAAAGCCTCTTGATGAAAGTGAAAGAGGAGAGTGAAAAGGTTGGCTTGAAGCTCAACTTTCAAAAAACAAAGATCATGGCATCTGGTCCCATCACTTCAGGAAAATAGATGGAAAAACAGTGGATACAGTGTCAGACTTTATTTTTGGGGGCTCCAAAATCACTGCAGATGCTGATTGCAGCCATGAAATTAAAAGACATTTACTCCTTGGAAGGAAAGTTATGACCAACCTTGATTAAAAAGCAGAGACATTACTTTGCCAACCAAAGTCCGTCTAGTCAAGGCTATGGTTTTTCCCATGGTCATGTATGGATGTGAGAGTTGGACTGTGAAGAAAGCTGATCGCCGAAGAATTGATGCTTTTGAACTATGGTGTTGGAGAAGACTCTTGAGAGTCCCTTGTACTGCAAGGAGATCTAACCAGTCCATTCTAAAGGAGATCAATCCTGGGTGTTCATTGGAAGAACTGATGCTAAAGCTGAAACTGCAATACTTTGGCCACCTCATGCGACGAGTTGACTCACTGGAAAAGACTCTGATGCTGGGTAAGGTTGGGCGCGGGAGGAGAAGGGGACGAACAAGAATGAGATGGCTGGATGGCATCACCAACTCTGTGGACATGAGTTTGAGTGTACTCCGGGAGTTGGTGATGGACAGGGAGGCCTGGCGTGCTGTGATTCATGGGGTCGCGGAGAGTCGGACACGACTGAGTGACTGAACTGAACTGAACTGAACAAAGCACAATGCCATAAACATTAACAGTTAAAATATCACCAAATGAAAAAAATACTATAGAATACACAGTTGCAAAAAGCTACATTAAGTTATTTTACAACTGCCTCAAGCTGCAAAAAGAAAAAAAAAACAAAAACCCAATGCCTTACCTAAGTTATCTCTATCTCAAAATAATGCCATTTATATTATAAACCACGAGCTCCCCATCAAAAGACAGGAACTGCTTTTGTTAATTCATATATATATACATATATATATATATCACTTTGCTATACACCTGAAACAAACACAACACTATAAATAAAATATAGTACAATATGGAATTAGAGAGTATTTAGAGCATAGTCCCTGTTTTAAAGAGCCAGAGTCTTTTTGTAAGATTGTGCATTCATTCATTCATTCAGCAAATATTTATCGAGTTCATCCTCTGTGCCAAGCACTGTGATACGTAGGCCTAAAGGTAGAAACAAAATAGATATGAACCCTGCTTCCACAGAGCTTATAACCAGGCGATATTGACACTTCTAAGTGAATTTGACTATGTTCAAATATTCCTGTGTATGTGTGAATGAGTTAGTCACTCAGTCAAGTCTGACTCTTTGCGAACCCATGGACTGTAGCCTGCCAGGCTCCTCTGTTCATAGGGTTCTCTAAGCAAGAATACTGGAGTGGGCTGTCATGCCCTCCTCCAGGGGATCTTCCTGATTCAAGGATGGAACTTGTGTCTCCTGCATTGCAGGCAGATTCTTTACCCTTTGTGCTATTGGGGAAGCCCCCAGATATCCCTAATTCTAGCCAAAAGGAAGGAAGACTGTTGCAGCCCAGTCCCAAATGATGTTCTCAAAGTGGGAGGCAAGGTGTAAGATGGTAATAATTTTTCTAGCAAGTCTGTATAATTATACACATTGCTGTAAATGTACCTGGTAGAATAATTTGATGGAGGAAAAGTTTCTCCTAAGTTCACACCAGAGACAGATATATGGTTAAGCTAGTGAAGCTCAGGCCACAAAATCTTTCAACTCACAGGTCCTTTCCTAGGCCCTGGGCCTAGTTTTACATGTATTTAATTAAAGAAAGCTATATATTCTTCACGTTCTGCAAGCCTGGATCTAGTTCTATCTGGTGTGGGTCCCAGGTATTCATGAAGAAAGTGGGGTTTGACATAGCTCTTGAAAGAAAATTAAGCTGTGCATATGCCCCCAAAGAATGGGAGTCCTTTCAGGATGAGGAGAATGTAGGGAAAGCGTATAGGGTGAACTGGAGGGCAGTGAGTTGATTTATTAATGGGCAGTATAATTGCTAAATATAGGGATCTGATTACCAACTCAACTAAGGTGTCTTCAGCGACCATTGTTGTCATTTAGTTTCTTTGGGATGTAAGCAATGGAGTGCCACTCAGGCTAACTCAAGCAAGGGGAGGTTTATTATAATGGAATATCATGGTCTGGAGTAGGTAGGCTGAAGTTGGAGGGTGGATCACTATCCAGAGAATCAACTGTTGAAATAAATGAAAGCCTTGGTAGTCTTCTACTATCTCTGGACCTAGTTATTTTCTACCTGTTTGATTGTGTTTCCATTTCCAACTGCCCAGTCTCTCTCCTGTCAATATAATTTCTTAACTTTATAATTTTTGCTTACTTACCATATCTGCTTCCTCCTGCTGCTGGTCTTGATGCTAACTTCCTTATTTCCTCAACGTTTCCAAATTCAGATTCTCAAGAGAGCAAATATCTGCTTTGTCAATTCATTGTTCCTTCACTGGCAAGGCAATGTCTTAGGCTTGTATACCTTGTCCAATTGAGTATGCTTGGGATATATATAATCCTTGTACAAAATATGGTGGCCTGGGGATGCCTCTTCAGTGGTATTGTGTGTTGAAGAACTTCCCTTACAAGGGTCTGTAGGTGCAGCTGGTATAATGAAGGCCATGTCTAATGTAGCTGAAATATTGGGTTGGCCAAAAAGTTTGTTCAAGCTTTTCCATAACATCTTATGGAAGAAGCCAACATACTTTTTAGCTGATCCAATAGTAATAGCTAATACTACCTGAGAGCTTACTTTGTGTCATTGTGTTAA
This sequence comes from Moschus berezovskii, assembly GCF_049115385.1. Lineage (NCBI taxonomy): Eukaryota > Metazoa > Chordata > Mammalia > Artiodactyla > Moschidae > Moschus > Moschus berezovskii. The sequence continues at coordinate 47,362,723 of NC_142463.1, read as the reverse complement.
GCTCTGTTCTAAGGACTCCCTATACATTCTCCCTTTTAATCCTACTGATAATATTATGGGCTAGAACTACTACTGTTCCCATTTAACTGAGGAAACTAATGCCCTGCAAATTCAAGTAACTTGCTCGAGGTCACACAGCTAATAACTAGTGGAACCAGGATTCTAACCAGGTTTTTTATTTTGATAATGATTTTTTTTTTATTGAGGTGTAGTTGATTTACAATGTTGTGCCAATCTCTGCTGTACAGCAAAGTGACTCACTTATACACCAATATACATTCCTTTTTAAAACTATTTTTTCCATTATGGTTTATTACAGGATATTGAATATAGTCCCCTGTGCTATATATATTAGGACCTTGTTGTTTAATCATTCCAAATGTAATAGCTTGCATCTACCAACCCCAAACTCCCTGTCACCCCTCTCCCTCCCTCTCTCTACTTGGGCAACCACGATTCTGTGTTTTATGTCTATGAGTCTGTTTTAGAATTCGCTTTTTTTCTATACCGTAGACTGAATGTGGGATTTTATGAGGGTCACGTTATAGCAGAGACTAGAGAGACAGAAATCAGTTAGGAGATGAAAGAAGGTTTCAGTGACCCTGTGGGTAGTTAATTGAAGAGGAACAGAAAGATGCAGTATGCTTAAGGAAGAAAGGATTTCTCAAATACATTAAAAATAAAAAAACAAAAATCACTTAAATTTGGCGATAAGTTTCTATTGGAATTTTGAAATAAGTATTCGAGTAAAATGTCCTCCTAGTGAAAAACAACTATTTATTTTTGTTTGTTTTGTTTGGAAAAGAGATTTAAATTTTCCTAGCAGTGGCTGAAGTCCATGGGGTCGCTACAAGTCAGACATGACTGAGCGACTTCACTTTCACTTTTCACTTTCACACATGGAGAAGGAAATGGCAACCCACTCCAGTGTTCTTGCCTGGAGAATCCCAGGGACGGGGGAGCCTGGTGGGCTGCCGTCTGTGGGGTCGCACAGAGTCGGACACGACTGAAGTGACTTAGCAGCAGCAGCAGCAGCAGCAGTGGAAAACTGACTAATTGGTTATTTGGAAGTATAGTATCCAAAGATTTTATCAACTTCTATGGGAGAAACTATTACACTCTTCTCACAGAGAAGTAGTATGCAGTCAAAATTTCTCTGCCCTGAAATATTCCCCATAAAAGGCTGGCCAGGGTTTTAGGGTATTGAGAAACTCCTGTACTTCATTTATATAATGTAGGCCAGATTTCTGAAGGGACAACTTTCCCCCTTACATTTTCCCTTTATTGGTAGCATGAAGTAAAATTTCTGGGATGAGGTACAACTTCAGTGCATTTCAACTTCTCAGAGTCTCCTGAGGAGCCAGCTGTGAAAGCAGATGACCCAGGCACTGAAACAGGGGTGGGAGGGAGTAGATAGTATTCCGAGAGCCAGAGACGCGAACAACTACTGCTAGGTGTAGTCTGGAATGCTCCTCTCAGAAGGGATTTTTAACATTTAGCCTTCTTTCCTGTATGAGGTTTTTGGCTACCAATTATCAGTTTGTAACCCCCCAAATTGTGGCAAGGTCTTAGACTTCTTTGAGGTGGGTAGCTGTTCTGAAGTCTCTCCCACTGCTGCCCAGCTCTAACTCAATCTTAGTCCCAAAACAAAATACCCATAATTGCAAACTGTACTTGGGCTTTTCTGACTCTTCTACAGAAAGCCTCTTTTTTCAAGCTTTTCTCCTCCTCCTCTACAAGTTCTTCTTTTCACACCCTATACCTCTTAATGAAATCTCAGTCTCTCCTCCCAAAAAATCACTTTTAATCCACCCCCCCCCCCACAGAATTCTTCCATGGTAGCTCAGCTGGTAAAAAATCTGTTCGCAATGTGGGAGACCTGGGTTCAATCCCTGGGTTGGGAAGTTCTCTGGAAAAGAGAATGGCCATCTACTCCAGTATTCTGGCCTGGAGAATTCCATGGACTTTTGGACATGGACATGACTGAGTGACTTTCACTTTCACTTGTGAATTTTTTGGGTTTCTTACAATCTGTACTATTGTAAGGAAAACAGTGTGAACTATAAGGTCTATTTTTTAAAAATACTTTGTTTTAGAAGGAAAAGTAGGCAGAACGCCTTTAAAAATTTAGGTTAAAACAGAAGCATTGAAGAATCACGTAGCCAAGTTTCAGTGTCATAGTTTTGGACTGAAAGGCTGTGAAAACCCGGAAGATGAAGTTCTCCTGAGGAGAAGATGGTCAGACAGTAGAGTCTTCAGTGTATTCCCAGCTGCACAAAGTCTCATGGAGAACATGATGACCTTTATTAGAAAGAGAGGCACTGGGATACCGCTTTCATTTCTTTGAGAAGCAGGCAATGAAGAGAAAGAAAGCTTTGAAGAGTAAGATGCAAAACTGTTTCTTCTTCTTGATAGCATGGAATCATAGGACCCATAATAGAAACGATGCCTCTCATGGGGACCAGAAAGTATGTAATGACAATAGATAATGCAGCAGTGGTGTGCATTTTCTCAGAATGTTGCTGAAGTTTCCATATCTTTATCTCTTAAACAGAATAATTAACTGATTCCTGGGAGCAAAGTCTCAGTTTCTAGTGCTGGATGTAGCTAACTCTAGACTTGGGCAAGTTACTTAACTTGTTGAGCTTCCATTTTTTTGTCTATAAAATGGAAATAATATCCACACATTTTCAGGCATTCTGTGTATGTCGAAGAATTGATGCTTTTGAACTGTGGTGTTGGAGAAGACTCTTGAGAGTCCCTTGGACTGCAAGGAAGTCCAATGAGTCCTGGGTGTTCATTGGAAGGACTGATGTTGAGGCTGAAACTCCGATACTTTGGGCACCTGATGCGAAGAGCTGACTCATTGGAAAAGACCCTGATGCTGGGAAAGATTGAGGGCAGGAGGAGAAGGGGATGACAGGATGAGATGGTTGGATGGCATCATCGACTCGATGGACATGGGTTTGGGTGGACTCCGGGACTTGGTGATGGACAGGGAGGCCTGTTTTGCTGTGGTTCATGGGGTTGCAAAAAGTCGGACATGACTGAGTGACTGAACTGAACTGAACTGTGTAAAAACAAATAGAAGTCATCCATTTAAACATTCAATAGTAATTAAGTTGCATTGTGGCAGGCTCTGATCTAGTCACTGGGAGTGCATCAGTTAACAAAAACAGAGAAAAATCTCTGTGCTTGTGGAACCACTGACTAATATAACCAGCAAGGTCATATTTTAGCTTTTCACTCCGCTCAGTTATCCACAAGGCAGGTCTTCCCTGTGGCTCAGTGGTAAAGAATCTGCCTGGAATATGGGAGAACAGGGTTCAATACTTGGGTCAGGACAATTCCCTAGAGAAGGAAATGGCAAACTGCTCCAGTGTTCTCACCTTGGAAATCCTGTGGACAGAGAAGCCTGGCGAGATACAGTCCATGGGGTTGCAAAGAGTCAGACACAATGGAGCACCTGAGCAATCTCAGTTATCTGCATCTTTCTTTTTTGATAAAACAAATGTTTGCTGAATAACTGTTATACTCTAGGAGTGTTTACAAGTGAATCAAATACTTAGATTGATTATTGAGGCTTATGATGGAACAGAAATAAGGAAGCTGAATTCCGGATAGGACTTTGCTGCAAACTAGCTCTGTATTCTTGCCTGGAGAATCCCCATGGACAGAGGAACCTGGTGGTTACAGCCCATGGGGTTGCAAAGAGTCAGACATGACTGAGCAACTAAGCACAGCAGAGCTCTGTGGCTATAAAAAATAACTTTGTCATGTATTTGCTTTGTAGCATTCTAAATATATATATATATTTTTCCTCCTGGAGTAGGTAAAATTCTGTCCCAACTGACATATGTTTTACTTATTTTTTTGAACAGTTAACCCCTTTTTAAACATCATGAAAATACACGCTTTAGCTCAGCCCTCATCAGAATGATCTGTTCATTCCAAATTAGTGAAGTTTCATTATACTTGTATAAAAAAAGAAGAACAATCCTGTAATTATTATATCTTACTATGTAGCATAGGTGTATCTAGCTCAAGTATTACAATAGTGGAGATAATATGTGTATGTGTAAGTTGCTAAGTGTCTCTTTACGACCTCATGTACTGTAGCCCACCAGGCTCCTCAGTCCATGGTATTCAGGCAAGAATACTGGAGTGGGTTGCCATTCTCTTCTCCAAGGTTTCATTCCAACCCAGGGATTGAACCCAGATCTACTGGTTGCAGGCAGATTCTTTACTGTCTGAGCCACCAGGAAGTCCAGCAGAGATGATAGTCAATACAAAAGTTTCCAAGAGACTAGTTTTACTGTCATATGGTTGAAATCCAATGGATTGGAAACAGTGTGAGAGTATAGAGTGTAGCTACCATGTATTCTGGAACCAGACTGTCTGCACTGGAATCTAAGCTTTGCCCCTTAATTATGAGTGATCCTGGATAAGTTATGTAATCTCTCTCTGGCTCAGTTTCCTCATCTGTCAAGTGGAGATGATAGTAGTACCAACTTCTATGAATGAGCACTTGTCAAATGTTTAGAATAGTTCCTGAGAAAGCAAGATAACTGAATGATTTGGGGTTGTCATTGAGTAGGGAGTTGAAAGGAGAAGAAGTAAGTAGCAGATATATCACATAGAGAAGCTGGTCACAAAGGGAGCGAGAAATTGGGCCACACTTAGAAAAAGGGGAAGGGGCAAGCAATCAAGAACAGGTGTTTGTGTGTATTTTATTTCCCAAGATAAGGGGAGCCTATGCATATTCAAAGCAGTAGATAGAGCCACTGAACAGAAAGATGGAAGAAAGAGGGTTAGTCAAGGGACAGTGTGATCTATACCAAGGTCACAGTTAGAGGTGTGTGCTTGCTAAGTTGCTTCAGTCGCACCCAACTCTTTGCAGCCCTATGGACTGTAGCCTGCCAGGCTCCTCTGCCTATGGGATTCTCCAGACAAGAATACTGGAATGGGTTGCCATGTTCTCCTCCAGAGGATCTTCCCAATCCAGAAATCAAACCCTCATTTCTTACATCTACCTGCATTGGCCGGCAAGGTTCTTTACCACTAGTGTCACCTGGGAAACCCAGTTAGAGGTGATGGGAGGTAAATAATTATCAAACAGACTGCTCTGTGTTCCTCTGGAATTCAGCCTTTATAATATGCTAAGTACCTTGCATTGAAATTCTGAAGACAGCTGATCAGACTATATACCTCAGTTGTTTAGAAGCAAGCAGTGGATGGGGAGGAATTACTGAGTTGATGTGAAATAAGCAGAGGGAACTCTAGCAATGTGCTAAAGAGTAGTCTTACCCTGTGGTGTGGCTGTGTCATTCTGGAAGACTAACACAATTTTCACTAGACAGAGGTAGGGTAGCTCCAGGAACACAGGTATCAGGCATTCTCAGGCAAACCATAAACAGCCAGGGGCCACCAACAAGCCATGGCAGCAGACCCAACAACTGGATGGTGTTCATGTGCCTGGAGTGACCACATATAAATACATCTCTTTACCACAGTTGCAACAAGAAATTAATTTGCTCCAAGAGTCAAATTCATATGAAGGTCAAGCTCACACATACACACACGCACAGAGAGTCTTTTCTACCTTAACTAAAATCTTTTAAAAATCTTGTAATAAGGCTGAATAAATAAAACTGTTTTAATTGAAATATCTGTAAGAGAGATAGGGTCCACCAGAGAAGTAGTTTAGAGAGTGGCAAGGGAACCATACCATACTTCAGAATTCTTGGCTCTTCATATATTATTTACCTTGCAGTAAACAGTTTCTTCTTTTCCTGCTACTTGACATTAGACAGGCATGTGGTACCCACATTCCTAGAGTTGTTATTATTGTTCAGTCACTCAGTCACGTCTGACTCTTTGCGACCCCATGGACTGCAGCACGCCAGGCCTCTCTGTCCTTCACCAACTCCTGGAGCTTGCTCAAATTCATGTCCATTGAGTCAGCGATGCCATCCAACCATCTCATCCTCTATGATCTTCTTCTCCTCCTGCCTTTAATCTCGCCCAGCATCAGGTTCTTTTCTAATGATTCAGTTCTTCACATCAGGTAGCCAGAGTATTGGAGCTTCAGCTTTAGCATTGGTCCTTCCAATGAATAATCAGGGTTGATTTCCTTTAGGATTGATTGGTTTGATCTCCTTGCAGTCCAAGGGACTCTCAAGAGTCTTCTTTAATACCACAGTTCAAAAGCATCAATTCTTCGATGCTCAGCCTTCTTTATGGTTCAACCCTTCACATCCATACATGACTACTACATAGCTTTGACTGGGCAGACCTTTGTTGGCAAAGTAATGTCTCTGCTTTTTAATATGCTATCTATGTTGGTCATAGCTTTTCTTCCAAGGAGCAAGCGTCATTTAATTTCATTACTTCAGTCACTGTCTCCAGTGATTTTGGAGCCAACCAATAATGAAACTCCAAGTGTATTTATTTAGTTAAAACAGGCCTTGAAAAGAGAACCTAAGCAACACGACAGCAGGAAAAGAAACTTAGTTGTCCTCTAGAGAAGGGCCCCCATCTAACCAGATGGCTCTTTACCATATAAAGGGTCTTCTCATACAGGGGTTCACAGGGTATTCTGAAAGTCTCAGAGAATGAATAGAAAAGCCTATTTTGTTTTTCTTTTCTACTCTGACCTTAACTCTAATCACTCTTTCGGAACCACAATGTTTCTATAAAAAGTGCTAGCTAAACTTTTCCTGTTTGCACTGAAATAGATATTGGCCAACCCAACATAATTTTCTGTTGCAAGGAAGACGTGACATTTTATTGTCCTTCAAATAACACTGCCTTCCTAAAACGGAAATTATCTATTTGCTTAACGCAATCAAGAACTGGAGAATTACATGTCTGTCTGGACATCTTCTGTAATGTCACGCCACTTGGGATGGACACGCTATTTAAGATGATCTTAACTATAATTTTGAGAGAAAAAGGACTCTAGGAATCTGATAAAAAAGACTAAGGATATGTTGAATTAAATTTCTTTAACAATTTCTTATAAGAATTTCATTTCATTATGCTAGATCTTGTAAGAGAGTTGCTAAGAAAGATATAAAAAGGAAATACTTTTCAAGTATATTTTTTATATATTTCAACTCGGTTCAACTCAGTTGAAATATGTGTAGTTCAATATTTTATTGCATCAAATGAATTTAAGCTATTATCTGGAGATGCTGTGGAGGGATGGGCTGCAGGGCAAATTATATAACATTGTTCTTTCAGGCCCCAGATATATTTATTGACCATCACCTATGTGACAAACAGTGTGGTAGCTGCTGGAGACACAGTGATATGCAAAACCAGGTATGGTTCCTGGGTCCATAAAACTTGTGGCCTAGAGATAACAACACACATTAAACGAATAATCACACATATTATAATCACACATATTGCAATCACACATATTACAATCACACATATTACATACACACTTATTACAAACTACAATGAATTCTTGAAAAGAAAATAGTGGGTATCACACAGTGGGGAACCAGTGCTGGTCAACAGGGTATTCTCTGCGGAAGTGATTTTCAGAGTTGAGACCTGAAGAACGAGAAGTAATCAGCCAAGTGATGAAGGAATGAAAGAGCATTCCAGGTAGGGAAATCTTCAAACACAAAGGCCCAGAGGTAGCAGGAAGATGACCGTTTGTGGTGTTTGTAGATAGCTAGTGTGACCTGCAATGGCACCCCACTCCAGTACTCTTGCCTGGAAAATCCCATGGACTGAGGAGCCTGGTGGGCTGCAGTCCATGGGGCCGCTAAGAGTCAGACATGACTGAGCGACTTTACTTTCACTTCTCACTTTCATGCTTTGGAGAAGGAAATGGCAACCCACTCCAGTGTTCTTGCTTGGAGAATCCCAGGGACGGGGAACCTGATGGGCTGCTGTCCATGAGGTTGCACAGAGTCGGACATGACTGAAGCGACACAGCAGCAGCAGCAGCAATGTGACCTGAGCACACAGCAGCAAAAAAGTTCAAAAGACAGCTAGAGTTGCAGCTAGAGGCCAGATCAGACAGACAAGGTTAAGAACTTGGGTCTTTACCCTGAGAGTAACAGGAGGTCACTGAAAGCTGGAGAAGGGCAGAATTACGTTTTACCTACAAAGATTATTTGAAGTCAACGACCTTTTATTCAGCTTGTAACAAATGCTCTAATAACTGCCCTAGGGCTCCCGAAGTAATATTAGCCCTGGTCTCTGATCTCAAGTAATGTCTGGTGTGGATGTGTGGGAAGAAACAGAGAGTAGGTCAAAGCACAGGAGGCAGCAATGAGACAATCTTGGGGAGATAATATCTAAAACATCTTCATTTATGGAGTCAGAGCTGATGTGAGTTGATGTACGGATTGTGGTTCTGCTCTTCTTTGAAAATGTTCAGGGAAGTGTCATCTGACGAAAGGAATCATAATCAATAATTCTGCCCACTGAAACCCTCTGTCTGTTCACAGATAAGGCACCACACAAACAACTCTGCATCCAGTTCCACCTCTTTGCCCACCAGTGCTCCTCAGCCTTGATGTGCAGTGACCACCTGGAAAGGTGAGATGTAGAACTGCCTGGATTGGCAGCATAGCTCTCCCCCATCGCTCTGCTCTGACCTGAGTTCCTGTTCCAAAGGCAGACTGTCTCTAAGAATTAAAATGCAAACTAAGCACACATGTCTGATGAAGGAGGACTCGATTCCCCAGAGGAGCTGTTGTTGTTTTTACAACTTCATTTACATTTCCTCTAACTGAGAACTTTCTGAGACTGGCTCCAGGCTGCTCTTGGAACTGACTAACCCTTGCATGGTGAAGAGTCTGCATGTCTGCTCTTTTCTTAGTAAGAGCAGTCTCCCAGGAGAACTTTTAATTTTTTTAAAAAAAATTGAATTGTAGTTGATTTACATTTTCATATTATTTTCAGGTGTACAGTGCAGTGATTCAGTTATACATATATATATATGTATATATTTATTCTTTTTCAGATTCTTTTCCCCTATAGGTTATTATAAAATACTGAGTATGGTTCCTCGTACTATACAGTAGATCCTTGTGCTTAGTTGCTCAGCAGTGTCTAACTCTGAGACCATTGGACCCTAGCCTGCCAGGTTCCTCTGTCCATGGGATTTTTCAGGCACAAATACTGGAGTGGGTTCCCATTTCCTTCTCCATGGAATCTTCCAGACCCAAGGAATCGAATCCATATCTCTTGTCTCTTGCCATTGTAGGTGGATACCTGCTGAGTCATCAGGGAAGCCTTGGATATCTCTTTTGTATATAGTAGTATGTATATGCTAATCCCATCCTTCCAAAAATATTTTAGAGCTAAGTGACACCTGTTTTATTTAGACACCAGAACTTGGCATGTTCATCATATGATTAACACACTCTTCCTTGCTCTTTCGATTAGATCTGCTTTGTATAAAGCATATATTTCAGTGAATGAACATTGTAGAAAGCAGGACATGTGATAAATTTCAAGCATTAGTTTCCTCCCTCAAACATTTCCTTTCAATATTCCTGCTAGTGACTATAGGGTTAATTGAATGGTCTTCTGTGTATTATCACATTGTGTGATCGTTTTTGTTTTAATGAGAGAACGTGAAGTTTTAATTTATTTTCAGAGACTATTCAAATAAGTTGAACTCTTCATTTTTAATGGAAAATCTGCATGTTCACCTTATTTCATTCCCAGGGTAAGGTTAGGTACCATAACTCCAGTATAAGTTGTTATAACAGATGTGGACATTCAAGCAGCTCAATTTCTTTAAATATTTGTTCTCCCCTGGCTGACGTAACTGAGAAATAATCACTTCTGTTCTTCAGGGCAAGATTTAAATGCGTTTTGAATAAATACTTTGCAACAATACTCAAAGGATAAGAAAAAGCTGCCTGCTTCTGGAACACACCTCAAAAATCACAAAGCCAGTAAAGTTTTTACTTGACTCACCTTTATGGTCCTCCATCCTTGCCTTAGATATCTGCATGTAATACACATATTCTGGGTAGTTTTACTATAAACACAGATCCCTTGGAAAATAAAAAAAGGGAAAAGATTCGAGATACCCAATTTCCATTTGGTAGGTTCACACTAATCCCATTTTCAATTTTTAAAATCTTATTGTATTTACCCTCCTTAATATAAATAAACCAAGCTCTCTATAGAAACTTTGGAAAATATAGAAAATTTAAAAAGAAAGGCAGCTTACTAAAATTTACGTCTACTACTCAAGAAAAATCCAACATCATTTTAGTGGATTTCTTTCTCATTATTTCCCCTTGCACTTTCCTTAATTTTCTTTTACATACATATGATAATATATATTCACTATTGTATCTTGTTTACTTCATTTAACATAAAATAAGCATTCCACAGATTATTTAAAATTATTTTTAAAGTAATTTTAATATTTATATAATAGTCTATTAAAAGGATACACCATAGTTTATTTAATCATAATCTGTGATCAGATCTGGCACCATGATAAACAGAACTGCATCATTACCCGAAGACTGAAGTGTTTTTTAATATTTGTGATTGTTTTTACTAAAATATGCTTTAAGGAATAAATAATATCTAAATTTTTAATAATCTTGAAAGATGCCTGTAGTTTGACTGCTTTCCAAAAGAATTATTAGTGATTGAAAATTTCATCAGCAAAGTATGAGTTTTTACTTTGCTTTACTCTAGCCAGCACTATATGTTATCTTAAAACACACACACACAATATTTTGTTGGTTTGATATGAAAAAAAAAATTGTATTTCATGGCTCTTTTAATTGGTACTCTCCTTATATGTTTTTAGGGTATAGTTATATACTGATTAGGGTTTGTTTTTAAGGCAAGATTATTTGACCATTTGATGTATGTACAATTGATACAGCTTTTCAATTTGTTATTCTTCTGGATTACAATTTTGGAAACCAGAAAAATTACTCAGAATAAAAGCATTCTAAATAATCCGGAGGCTTTTAGGTGATCCCAAATCCAAAATTATTTACATTGCTTTTATTTATAAAATGCAGATGTGACTATTTCAAACAAGAATGATTTGACGTCTAAGACATTATGTTTCTTACTTACACCTTAATCCTCGCACCATACAAAGTGTATCCCTATCCATGCTTATTATACTTTTTCTTTCTATTCTAACAGATAATCAAAGAATGAAGCTGGACTTTTTATTGCAATTGCTGTCCCTGAGTTTGTTTCTTCCCACCTGAGAAGAATTTTATGTTTTGACTTGGATTATTTCTTCTTTTTCATCTTTTAAATATTTTTAATGTCTTTTTCTTGTCAGTAATATTCACTGAGACCAAGTTTATTACTATAATCTATGTCTTTAAGTATTCAGTCAGCTTCTTGGACTGGATATTATTACATTTAAGAAGTTGGGCAAGATTGCACAGATGGGGACTGTGAAAAAATGAGAAAAAGAAAACCCCATCTCCCCAGACTTTCCCCCAACTTTAAACCTTTATGTGAATCTCAACTGATGTGGCTATCTTTACATTTTTGTTGTAGTTTTGATTTTACAATGAATTTGAAAAATCAGTACAAACTTGTCAGTGAAAAGTCAACTTATTGAGAGCGAGAATTCAGTTAACAATACATAAACTCCACAAGATAGAAAAGGATGCCAAAGGAAGGCAGGAAGATACCATGACCAAAGATGTTTATGTAAAATGTGTAATTAGTGTTTTCCGTTCGTTCCGTTCCGTGGCTCAGTCGTGTCCGACTCTATGTGACCCCGTGGACTGTAGCCTATCAGGCTTCTCTGTCCATGGGATTCTCCAGGCAAGAATACTGGAGTGGGTTCCCATTTCCTTTTCCAGGTGATCTTCCCGACCCAGGGATCGAACCCGGGTCTCCCGCATTGGAGGTAGATGCTTTAACCTCTGAGCCACCAGGGAAGCCCAATTAGTGTTTTGGAGATGTTGCGTTCTTCTGTGCTAAGCTGGGAACTAAAAGTCCTAAATCTATATTGTGGTTATGTATCATTCAGGTACGCAGTAACCAGCTTAATTATCATTTTTCTGTCTTTGAAGAATGAAAGCTGTGATACAGCTAAAGGCGCTCTTGAAATGTTGTAGAAAATAATAATGAAGCTAAGTGATTAACTACTGAGTTGGAGCATTAAAAAAAAATCCAAGTATAGCTTCTGATTCACTCCTAGCAATTCAGCATTTCTTACAATTTCTTCTTGGGTGGCATACAAAAGGCAAAATTAATAAGTGATATAAAATACCAAGTTTTGATACTTCTTTTGTGTAATAAAAAGATCTGGTTTGTGTGAAATAAGAAATTCTGTGAACTTTAAAAAAATACTTTGAGTCATCTACTATTTCTTATCTGATGTGCCCTTGTGTGTGCATGCTCAGTTACTAAATTTTGTCTTTTTGTGACCCCATGGATTGTAGCCCACCAGGCTTCTCCATCCATAGGATTTCCCAAGCAATAATTGCCGTTGTGCTGTGCTTTGTCGCTCAGTCATGTCCAGCTGTTTGCAACCCCATGGACTGCAGCCCACCAGGCTGCTCTGTCCTTGGGGATTCTCCAGACAAGAATACTGGAACGGGTTGCCATGCCCTCCTCCAACCCAGGGATTGATCTTCCCAACCCAGGGTTCGAATCCAGATCTCCTGCATTGCGGCAGATTCTTTACTGACTGAGCCACCAGGGAAGCCCAAAGATACTGGAGTGGGTAGCCTATCCCTTCTCCAGGGGATCTTCCTGACCCAGGAATTGAACCAGGGTCTTCTGCATTGCAGGTGGATTCTTCACCAGCTGAGCTACCAGGGAAGCCCTATAATTGCCTTTTTCTACCCATAAATTCAACCAACATTTCTTTCTCTTATTTTTCTGTCCTCTTTCTTCCTCCTTCTTTTCCCTCTCCCAATTCACCTAATTCAACACCTGTTCATTGTTGTGTGCGATAGCAAGGGCCATGCTGCCATCTACAAGGATATCTTGGAAAGAGATGATCCTATAGTATCAGCAGTTTAGCAGTAGGATCTGACATTGTGACTGTCATTTCTGTCAGTGAAATGAAACCAAAATAGTTGAATCATCCCTTTGGTGTGGTTGAACCAATTGTGAATTATCTATAAACTGTTATTATTTTCACTCAAACTTGTATTGAAATGGCCCTAGGTAACTAGCACAAAACATGCTGTACACATCCCTTTATTCAGGTTTAAATTCAACATGTTTTACTGAGCAAGTAGAATTTGCCAACCATCATAGGGCCGTTTATACTCCTGTTACCTCCGTCTGTCCATCATCTAGCCATGTTTGTCTGTCATCTATTTACTATTTTATTTTTACAAAAGAGGGTAAGGTTTACAGAGGGCTTGCCCAATGTCACTTAGCTAATGTAAGTAAGATTTCAGATGCAAGTTTAGGCTTTTTTATTCCAGGTTTATTGTTTTTGCTACAGCACAGTGTGATGTGAGAATTGTTGTAATGATATTTCATTTATAAGACAGTGTGATCTAGTAATAAAATCATGGGTTCTGGGATTAAATTTGGATTTAAATCTGGCTGTGCCATTCATTAGCTCTATGAACTTGAGTCTCAATGAATTAATCTATAAACTAAAGACTATAATACTTACTGTGAGGTTATTTTGATAAGGTATGTAAAATGAATGCAACACAATATGTACTCAATAAGTATTAACTGTGATTAATTCTTGATCTAGACTTACCTCCAATTGTATAATACAAGTCTTCAATTTCAACTATAAACTGGCTCCCTGACCATGTGGGTTGAAATATCATGGGCAGAACCAACTTCAAATCCCTGGATGTTATTCTTTTTGATTCTAATACTTCATGGTTATTATTTTTGCCCACACAAAACCTACTCATCTGTCACATGTTTGAAACACATCTTGTCCTTAGCCTTTGGACAATTTAAGTACAGAAGCCCCTCGTTACTCACAATTTTAGTTGGTCAAACACAGACTGAAAATATTAAATGGAAGATTTCAGAAATAAATTAATAAGTGTTGAAATTGCATGCCATTCTGAGTAGCCTGATAAAATCTCCTAGGGTCCCGCTCTATTTCACCTGGGGTATGAATCATCCCTTTGTCCAGCATATCCTATTCATTAGTCATGTGGTAGTCTACTTAGTTATCAAATCCACCACTGAGGTTTTGCAGGGTTTGTTCTTCAAACATTTAATATGTTTCATACTTAACAAAGGTTCCAAAGCCCAAGAGTACTGATGCTAGTCATTCGGATATGCCAAAGAGAAGAAGCTGTAAAGTACTTCCTTTAAGTGAAAGTTCTCTGTTTAATAAAAAAAGGAAAAAAAAAATATGCTGAAGTTGCAAAAAATCTGTGTAAAAAGAAGTCTATTTTTGAAATTGTGAAGAAGGAAAAAAATTTGTGCTAGTTTTGCTGACACACCTCAAACTGCAAAAGTTACAGCCACAGTGTGTCATCAGTGCTTAGTTAAAGTGGAAAAGGCAGTAAATTTGTAAATGAGTAATTTAGAGAGAGCAAGAGAGACCACATTCACTAACTTTTATTATAGCATAGTGTTATAAATTGTTTTATTTTATTATTGGTTATCATTATTAATCTCTTACTGTACCTAATTTGTATATTAAAATTTTAAAACAGGTACATATGTACAGGAAAAAAGCATAGTATATATATAAGTATGTGTGGGGTTCAGTACTATCTGCAGTTTCAAGTATGCACTAGGGTCTTGGACCATATTCTCTAAGGATAAGGGAGGACTACTGTGTCCTTGTTATTTTCTTACCTCTCTCTCCACCTCTGAACATGTATGCTCATTTTGATAATTACTATATTATTCCTTAAATATTTTCATTATGCGTGTCTTTTTCCCTTAACAAAATTCTATTTCATGGTGGACAGGACACTTTTCTTATATTTTCTTCATGGGTCTCATACCACTAGTACAGTATTTGACACCACAAAAAATGCTTATATCGTAAACTCTCAGCAAAGGTAACATTCATGTGTGATACTAGCTGTTGTAAATTTAAGTGAATGTGATAGGAAGCCCTTTGTTTCCATGCTATTGTTTGCCTTAGGAAATTTCATGTTAAACTTTCTGATTTAAAAATGCTAAATACAGGCAGAATAATCACATGCAGTTTAATATGATAATGTTTATTAAAACTCTATATGTGAAAGTTTAATAGGAAAAACTTGATAAAATAATGATTATTTGGTAAAGATATTGTGCATACAATTAAGAATATCTTTGTCCAGTTAGTCTGAAATCTGATGTAGAGACAATATATATCAGTATAAAGTACTTTTGAGACTTCTATCTTTAATCCACAGAAATGTATACATTGCATGCTAAATTCACCTGAGATAATAACCTCTGTAACATATGTTCTCAGATACTCTGGATCATGATTCAGTAACACATACTGATTTTTAACAAGTGTCTTCATCTACATTTTCTGTATTTTCCTCAATAAACAAGAGTTCTCATAATCGTATAATTGAAGACAGAACTAAACCTCAAAATAAAATAAATCTCTTTGGAACTCTGCCAAAATAACATTACATGTAGAAAATAGTGCTTGATCTACAATTTTATCGCAATTATAGTAACTATTGTAAAGCAATGAAATACTTATACAAAATGTATATGATATTAATATGCTTTAAAAGTGGACAGTATAGACCTGGGTCTTGACTCTGGATCTTCCCAACCCAAGGATCAAGCCCACGTCACTTAATGTCTCCTGCACTGGCAGGCAGGGTGTTATCACTAGTGCCACCTGGGAAGCCTGTAAATTTGTATATGTATCTTACAAGTGAACTGTGATCCATGAAATATATGAAAATTCCAACAGTGTTGAATTGATCTACATTTTTAGTGTCTACAAGAATGACTTTCAAAAATTCAATAAATAATGAAAACCAGGTTATAAGAAAACCGTATAAGGTACTTAAGAGAGCAAAAATGTTTTCAGTCTCTTCAGTAGTTGGAAGCACATTTAAAAGTCTATTGCTAAGATTATTGCTATTATTCAGGCACCTTAAGGATCTGAATAAAATATGCTTAGCTTGATATGCTTTTAATTAATGACTATGAATACTTAGATGTTTAATGGTTGTCTTAAAAATATTTGTGCTTATGTTTTTCATGAATCCAGGCCTTTACTGAATATTTTAATTCAGAATATGTCTAGGCTTATCCCATAGATTAAAGTGTTTCTCTGTTTTATTCACATTCTAAGATTTCATTTTATTGTCATTATCTGAAGTACTTTATGTGAAAATAATTTGAACAATGTGCATTTTTAAGAGTTTTTGCAGCTTTTATTTTTTAAATTCTCAACCATACTGTAAACCCCTTATGGGAAGGACCTCTGTTTTATATATTTCTTGTACCTACAGAGCCCAGCACTGTGCTGAACACAAATAAATTGTTCAATAAAAGCTTGATGGAGAGTCTAAGTGGCCTGACTGCAATCTATATTAGTAATGCCTGAAACACTTGGTGTGCTTGGTATGGGGAAGGGTGGCATTTAGCTGACAGTTGATTCTTTATTTACTTTTCCTCTTTGACGTTGTGCTCTTTTGATCAGTCTTTAAGTCTGAGTAGTGCAAAGAGTCTTCTTCAGACTTTTTGAAGAAAACGACTGCAAATATTTGTAGAGAATAGGGCAATTAATGTTAGAAAAAAAGTGAGCTAAATAGAAATCTACGTATAAAACTAACCTGTCTTTAGTTAGCTAAGTTATTTCTTATCTTGGTATAGGAGCTGAATTTTACTACACTTAGAATTTGAACATAATTTTCACTTATGAGGGCAGTAGAAAATTTTCATTTTATGATTTTTTTTGAGGAAAGTATAGTGTTCTCTTGGAGAAGGCAATGGCAAGCCACTCCAGTACTCTTGCCTGGAAAGTCCCATGGACGGAGGAGCCTGGTGGGCTGCAGTCCATGGGGTCGCTAAGAGTCGGACATGACTGAGCAACTTCACCTTCACTTTTCACTTTCACACATTGGAGAAGGAAATGGCGACCCACTCCAGTGTTCTTGCCTGGAGAATCCCAGGGGCGGGGGAGCCTGGTAGGCTGCCGTCTATGGGGTCACACAGAGTCGGACACGACTGAAGTGACTTAGCAGCAGCAGCATAGTGTTCTCTGTTTTGAAATAAGTATACCAGAGCTGTAGAAAATGAATAACCATCATTAGTTGATTTCTGAAAGAAAGTTAGTGGCTGCTGATTATGGTTTTTAACAGTTTAGTTAACTTATAATTGAAATGCAGGTATTCATAGAAAACATGAGAACTTAAGTAGTAAGCACTAAAATACTATGGCATAGGAAGGGCAGAAGAGATTGCACACGAAAAAGCCACAGTGCCCTTTAAAATACAGAGTTAAACCAAAAGGAGACTACCAATAGAAATGCAGGATTAAAACAAAGGGATGTAAATTTGTTACAAGACTAGACAAAGTATGATTTAGTAATACATACTCCATAAATATTAACACTTGCTGATTGTTGTGGTGGTGGTGAGAGAGACTACTGCTTCTGCTGGTAAAGAATAGAAATAGATATTCAAGCAAAATAAATAAGTGTAAAACTAAGATTAAGAGAGAGTAGGGAAAATGTGGTAGTATATATTTAATAAGACTAAAAAAAGTGGAAAAAAAGATTGAATTAACCTTCTTTTTATATAGCTAACCTTCTTTCATGTTCTGTTAATTCTACCAGTATTTCTCAATTCTGTCTTTTCATCATCAATGCCATGTTTTAAATCTATGCCTCCATCATTTCCCATCTGAATTACCCCAGTAGCCCCTGTCCTGATTCTTAGGCCCATTAGTCACCCTCCACATCTGCTATCAGAGTATGATTGGTGTTAATGAAGATTGCCTCTCAGGGCATCTGTTCATGAAGAGGAGTGCAGTTCTATGGCTGGCCCATAGGTCTAGTAGATTAAGATTACAGAACCCAGTGATTGTGCTACTCTTAATTTATCTTGCAACTACTGCCATATTTCAAACCCTACCCATTGGTACCATGTGGGAAAATGACAGACCCTAAAAGGGAATTCAAGGAGATTTGGTGCAGTGTTTCTCAAACTTACCCAATCATACTAACCACTCTAAGTTTATTTTATTAAAATAAAAATATCAGTCCCTTCCCTGGAGGTTGAGTCTGAAATTCTGGCATGAGACCTAGGATTTTGTATTTTTAAAATAAACTTCTTCTAGGTTATTCTTCTCATCAGGCAGATGTGACAACATTGATGAAGTCTACTGTGCGACTGAACTGAACTGTTTCTCAAAGTATATCCCCAGACCAATACATTAGCATTATTAGAGAATTTATTAGAAATGCAAATTATATGGCCCCATAAAGGAGATCAATCCTGGGTGTTCATTGGAAGGACTGATGCTAAAGCTGAAACTCCAATACTTTGGCCACCTCATGCGAAAAGTTGACTCACTGGAAAAGACTCTGATGCTGGGAGGGATTGGGGGCGGGAGGAGAAGGGGACGACAGAGAATGAGATGGCTGGATGGCATCACCGACTCAATGGACATGAGCTTGAGTGAACTCTGGGAGTTGGTGATGGACAGGAAGGCCTGGCGTGTTGTGATTCATGGGGTCGCAAAGAGTCGGACACGACTGAGCGAATGAACTGAACTGAACTGAACTGAACTGATCTGGCCCTGAATCAGAAACCTCAAGCCTGGAGCCCAGTAATCTGTGTTTTAGAAGCCCTCTGGGTGATTCTCGTGCATGCTAAAGTTTGAGAACTCTGTATGTCAAACGTGGCCCAGAGAGCCGGAAGTTGGGAGTGTATGTAGTTTAGGAAACTCACCTAACCCAGATTCTCCTATGACTAGGTAAGTCATGACTTCAGTCCTGGTGCTGATTGCTGCTTTTCCCTTGACATCACTCCTTTCATATTTTCTAAAGAGCAGTTTGATCTTGTGGATTCCTTTTTGGTTTCCAATTGATCAGGGTCATGCCCTTCTCTCTTTCCTGATCACAAATATACTTCATTATTTATTTTCCTATGTGAAATCCTTCTGTTGCTTAACTTTCCCCATAAAAACATTGGCTGACTACCCATTTGGCTCTAATTATTTATGATTGAGGCTCACACTTTTATCAAAATGTTTTTCAGTGTTAGTATGTACCAGCCAGTTGCTATGATATTTTTTTGAAAGAAAGGTATAATCAGATAACAAACTGTCTTATTCTCTCTTCTAAGTCTCATCTTTTTTCACCTTCTGGAAGGCCAAGGCAATGCTGAAAGATATTGTCTTTAAAAAATATATATATCATTTTGAAGGCTAACTAGGAACATTGTTAATGTGCAAATGTTCTCATTTAACATATAGGAACAGAGATAAGAGAATCACAACAGTGAAGAAGTTGTATTAGTTTGCTAGGGCTGCCATACTAAAGTACCACAGACAGAGCAGCTTAAACATTAGAATTTCTCTCATGGTTTTGGAGGATGGAAGCCCAACATTAAGGAGTTGGAAGGTTTGGTTTCCCCCATGGATGGTGAGGGAGATTCTGATCCATGCTACTCTCCTAATTTCTGGTGGTTTGCTGGCAATCTTTGACATCATTTGACTTATAGACACTTCACCCCACATAGCATTCTCCTTGTGTGTATGTCTCATGTCTAAATTTCTCTGTTTTTAAAAATATGAGTCCTATTGGATTAGAGGCCTATTCTATTCCAGCAAGACTTCATCTTAACTAATGGCCTCTGAAAATGGCCCTATTTTCAAATAAGGTCACATTGTGAAGCACTAGGGGTTAGGACTTCACCATATGGATTTGACTGGGGCAAGATGAACAGTTCAACCATAATGGAATGGTTGGCTGATATAGGGAGGAAGTTGTATCTAAACTCCAAGATCACAACTCCTGAATGATGTTGCTTTGGGAATTTAATGGGTTTAGGAATGGACTAAAAATCTCACTGACACATGCCAGCCCTGGCTCCAATTATGAAAGACAATTCAAAAGTGATCATATTTCTGATACTGAAATATCTGGAAGTTTTCCCCATAAATAAACAGTATAAAGGTCATAAAACCTGTGGTGGGAAAGATTTTGTGTTTGTACCAGGTTTAAATGATCAAATTAAAATCAAATTGCTCTATTTATTCTGGGAAGAGTGGGAAGTTGTAAGAATTCTTGCACTTATGTTACCAGCTCAGATTGATCTCACTGCTTTGAATAGTAACATTTTACTCTGGTAATTTCCGAATCAGAGCAATAATACACTCATCAAGATGCTGAAGTCCGAAGGGAGACCAGATGTTACTCATTTAAAAGAGGATAATTAAGGATTTACAAAGTCATTTGACTAAGTGGGCATTCAAACAGGTATGAACCCAGAAGGTAATGGTATGTCCAGTGATCGCCTTCTTGAGTCAGGTTGCTAATTTGGGGATTTTTATTTATGATTTCATGCCTGTACACAAACCTTCAAAAGAACATGACAAACAGTTGTATTTCTGCTTTATCTGCTCATTGAAGTCTCATTTTGGGTTGAGTGTCAATTGTTGACAACACATCATGTGGGTGCTCTGGACACCTCTGAAAGCTATTCATGATCACATGGAACATTGTTCAGTGTTAATCTAATGGGTTAGATTGATTTAAAGGTTATGCCAGTAAAACTCCACTGGCAGTACTTTTTCATTTCACCATTGTATTTATGTACACCCCCAAATAGTTTTAAAAGAAGAAAAACAGTGATTGAAAATACATGTACTTATGTTTCTGGGAAGTGATGCAATTGTTTTTGGAAAAATAATGAAACTTTCAACGTATTTCTAGAGTTCTTTTTGTATCAACACTTCTTGCTATGTTTTCATAGTCATGGTGGGAGATTTTGCCAACACCCGGCTATTACTAATCTGGTACAGAGCTGAACAAGTCATTTTCTTGAAATGGCTCCTCAGTAAAACCTCATTGTAAATGCCCGTAATTACTCAGGGTATCTGTCTATACACTAATGATTGCTGGAAATAGAGGGACTGCATGATTAGATTCATTTGACAACACTCATTGTATACTTAACAATTTCACATTTCACACCCTGAAACTGTACGAGCAACTAAGCCTTCCTTATGGTAGAGATAATTACCGAAACCTGTAGAAGTTCTCCTGTTAGGTGACGGTGGCAATAGCTACCTGAAATGGCATAATAGGAAAAATTCAGCTAAGACCAGTCCTAGACTGATACTGGAAAATTCCTTTGTCTCATAGCCTTGCATTAGATGTCTGGTCAGTTGTCTAAAAGATAAATGTAAAATAGGGTATAGTGATGAGATTAGTGGTTCTGAGATGAATTTCTGTAACAATTTCACCCAAGAATAAGTGATAAAATCAAACAGGGCAAAAGTCTTTCAAGCAAAAGGTTCTTCTTTAGGAACAAATGACCAATTTCTAGTGATATTATCAAAAGTGCTACTAAAAGGTCTTACAACACTTATGTTTCTACTGGGGAAAGAGGTGAAGGACAGAGAAATTCTCAGTTCAGTTCAGTTCACTTCAGCCCCTCAGTCGTGTCTGACTCTTTGCAATCCTATGAATCACAGCACTTCAGGCCTTCCTGTCCATCACCAACTCGTGGAATTCACCCAAACTCATGTCCATCCAGTCGGTGATGCCATCCAGCCATCTCATCCTCTGTTGTCCCCTTCTCCTCCTGCCCCCAATCCCTCCCAGCATCAGAGACTTTTCCAATGAGTCATGAGGTGGCCAAAGTATTGGAGTTTCAGCTTCAGCATCAGTCCTTCCAATGAACACCCAGGACTGATCTCCTGTAGGATGGACTGGTTGGATCTGCTTGCAGTCCAAGGGACTCTCAAGAGTCTTCTCCAAAACCAAAGTTCAAAAGCATCAATTCTTCAGCACTCAGCTTTCTTCACAGTCCAACTCTCACATCCATACATGACCACGGGTAAAACCATAGCCTTGACTAGATGGAACTTGGTTGGCAAGGTAATGTCTCTGCTTTTTAATATGCTATCTAGGTTGCTCATAACTTTCCTTCCAAGGAGTAAGCGTCTTTTAATTTCATGGCTGCAATTAGCATCCACAGTGATTTTGGAGCCCCCAAAAATAAAGTCTGACACTGTTTCCACTGTTTCCCCATCTATTTCCCATGAAGTGATGGGACCAGATGCCATGATCTTAGTTTTCTGAATCTTGAGCTTTAAGCCAACTTTTTCACTCTCCTCCTTCACTTTCATCAAGAGGCTTTTGAGTTCCTCTTCACTTTCTGCCATAAGGGTGGTGTCATCTGCATATTTGAGGTTATTGATATTTCTCCCGGCAATCTTGACTCCAACTTGTACTTCTTCCAGCCCAGCATTCCTCATGATGTACTCTACATATAAGTTAAATAAGCAGGATGACAATATACAACCTTGACATACTCCTTTTCCTATTTGGAACCAGTCTGTTGTTCCATGTCCAGTTCTAACTGTTGCTTCCTGACCTGCATACAGGTTTCTCAAAAGGCAGGTCAGGTGGTCTGGGATTCCCATCTCTTTCAGAATTTTCCACAGGACCTTCCAATCTCTGCTGATAGAACAGTATCAGATCATCAAGAGAAAGAAAGTATCTCCACATAACTTTTGAATTGTTTTTCTTATTAGGGATTTTTCTTTCATTCCTTCCCTTGCTCCCTCCCTTCTCTCCTTCCTCCCTTTCTTGCTCCCTCCTTCCCTTCCTTCCTGCCTTCCATCTAATACCTCTTAAGTTAATAAAATCTTGACTGTATGTTTTTCGGAATAGGAATCAGAGAATAATGTGAATATATATGATGCAAAGGGAAAACAAAAGTAGCAGTTTCTAAAAGTTACAAGTATATAAATGCTTTCTATTCACTATATCATATAGTACTAACATCCTATGGGATTGTTAATGCAAACTTCCATTTTAGAGATGAAAAACTTCCATTTTAGGCCCTTCTCTACATTATGACTTAATTACCTTATTTTTCCAACATCTATAACTTCACATGATCAAACCAGTGTTGAAATCCAGATTTGTCTGACTATAAATCCTGTGTCTTCATTGTATCTTCCTAGATGTTTCCAGTGTTTAAAATTGAGAAGAGATAGAATATTATAAACTATATTAGCCACTAGGAAATAACTATAGTTTCTTTAAGAAATGATGGGACTCAAAAATTTAACATCCTTCTTCATTTCCTTTTCTTATCATTCACATAGGAAGAAATGGATTTCTCTGAAACCATGAGTATTATTCTTAACCAGAATACATGGCCATACAGGATACATCATTACCTTAATTTTATTTTCAAGAGCATATTTATAGTTTTTTTAACCCTCATGTGCCATCTTTCTGTTTTTCAGTTATTTTATAAATGTAGAAAGCAAAATTTCACATTCCCAATTATATGACTAGTGAGAGATATCTGCATTTCATGCTGCTGTGCTATTAAAGTCAAGAAATGTTATCAAATTTGCTCCTCCCAGGCAGGAAAGAAAACTATGATAGTGAAAAGGAGAAAGTGTATCACACTTGAAATCAGAGCTAATGGTCTTAGATATATATTCTTTTGCTTCCCATCTATGTGAATTTGGTAAATGATTTAAAAAGTTTCCATGATAATCTAATGCCTTTTTGCAGGATTGCACTGAGGTTTAATGTGCAGATAACACATAAAGGCATTGTACATTTTCAAGCCATGCAGACACACAAACACACAGCACTAGTACTGCCATTCCCTACTTCTGAGCCCGTGGGAGATACTGCCAAATTATCATGGTAATTTCCCAGCAGATTCTGGACAGTCTCATAAGTGGAAGCCTTATCAAAGTCTTCTTGAAAGACTACACAGGACACCTACCCAGCATAGTGAATCTAACAAGCCTGAGGAATCCTCTTTGGCATCCTGAGTTTGGCTGAAAGTTACCTCGCTTCCCTTCACCTGAATGCCATGAGATGAATGCCATGTTAGAGCTTTGGTCCATTAACTCAAGTTATTTCCTATTAAAATGCAGCTATGTTAATGCATAGTTTAATGAGTGATACAGACTTTTCTGGGAGCAGTTTGTAGCGGAGGGGTTGGAAGAAGGCAAAGAAAGCATTAAGTTACACAGAGAAGAAGGAAGGGCATACTCATGACTAGGAAGAAGTTTACATGGAGGGGAAGAAAGCAGAAGTGAAGGGATAAATGACAATCCCCCCCCATCCCTCATTTTTGCATCCTCTTCAGATTCAGTCCTACCTACATAGATATTCCCTTTTTGATTGCTAGTCAATTTACCATTGTGCTGTGCTTAGTCAGTCAGTGGTGTCTGACACCACGGACTGTAGCCCACCAGGCTCTTCTGTCCATGGGGATTCTCCAGGCAAGAATACTGGAGTGAGTTGCCATGCCTTCCTCCAGGGGATCTTCCCAACCAAAGGATTGAACCCAAATCTCTCACGTTGCAGGTGGATTCTTCACCATCTGAGCCACTAGGGAAGCCCTACCCCTCACAAAAATAGCTATTTATATTGAATATCATCTATGGTTTGGCATCTTTATGGGCACTTGATAAGTTAAATTGTCATAGAACAATTATGCTATTATCTCTCTTTAACAGCAGAGTAAAAGAAGGCTCAGAGAGTGAGTAAGAGACTGGCTTAAAACCAGGTCCATTTCAACCCAAACCTTCTCATTTTCTGCAAACTCTACCATCAGTCATGATTCTCTGATTTGGAAATTTGTATTTTCCTTCACGTCAAGAACATGAAGGAACTTATGTCAAGGACATGAGGTTGTGTAGCAGCAGCAGCAACAGCAGTCAGTCAGTTCAGTCGCTCAGTAGTGTCTGACTCTTTGCAACCCCATGAATCACAGCACGCCAGGTCTCCCTGTCCATCACCAGCTCCCGGAGTTCACTCAAACTCATGTCCATCGAGTCAGTGATGCCATCCAGCCATCTCATTCTCTGTCGTCCCCTTCTCCTCCCACCCCCAATCCCTCCCAGAATCAGAGTCTTTTCCAGTGAGTCAACTTTTCGCATGAGGTGGCTAAAGTATTGGAGTTTCAGCTTTAGCATCAGTCCTTCCAATGAACACCCAGGACTGATCTCCTCCAGAATGGACTGGTTGGATCTCCTTGCAGTCCAAGGGACTCTCAAGAGTCTTCTCCAACACCATAGTTCAAAAGCATCAATTCTTCGGCGATCAGCTTTCTTCCCAGTCCAACTCTCACATCCATACATGACCACGGGAAAAACCATAGCCTTGACTAGACGGACCTTTGTTGGCAAAGTAATGTCTCTGCTTTTTAATATACTATCTAGGTTGGTCACAACTTTCCTTCCAAGGAGTAAGCGTCTTTTAATTTCATGGCTGCAATCAGCATCTGCAGTGATTTTGGAGCCCCCAAAAATAAAGTCTGACACTATTTCCACTCTTTCCCCATCTATTTCCCATGAAGTGATGAAACCAGATGACATGATCTTAGTTTTCTGAATCTTGAGCTTCAAGCCAACCTTTTCACTCTCCTCCTTCACTTTCATCAAGAGGCTTTTGAATTCCTCTTCACTTTCTGCCATAAGGGTGGTGTCATCTGCATATCTGAGGTATTTATATTTCTCCTGGCAATCTTGATTCCAGCTTGTGCTTCTTCCAGCCCAGCGTTCCTCATGATGTACTCTGTATATAAGTTAAATAAGCAGGGTGACAGTATACAGCCTTGACGTACTCCTTTTCCTATTTGGAACCAGTCTGTTGTTCCATGTCCAGTTCTAACTGTTGCTTCCTGACCTGCATACAGGTTTCTCAAGAGGCAGGTCAGGTGGTCTGAGATTCCCATCTCTTTCAGAATGTTCCACAGTTTATTGTGATCCACACAGTCAAAGGCTTTGGCATAGTCAATCAAGCAGAAATAGATATTTTTCTGGAACTCTTTTACTTTCTCCATGATCCAGCGGATGTTGGCAATTTGATCTCTGGTGCCTCTGCCTTTTCTAAAACCTGCTTGAACACCTGGAAGTTCATGGTTCACATATTGTTGAAGCCTGGCTTGGAGAATTTTGAGCATGACTTTACTAGCGTGTGAGATGAGTGCAATTGTGTGGTAGTTCGAGCATTCTTTGGCATTGCCTTTCTTTGGGATTGGAATGAAGACTGACCTTTTGCAGTCCTGTGGCTACTGCTGAGTTTTCCAAATTTGCTGGCATATTGAGTGCAGCACTTTCACAGCATCATCTTTCAAGATTTGAAATAGCTCACCTGGAATTCCATCACCTCCACTAGCTCCTTATAGCCATATTCAGACTTAAATTGAAGAAAGTAGGGAAAACCACTAGACCATTCAGATATGACCTAAATCAAATCCCTTATGATTATACAGTGGAAGTGAGAAATAGATTTAAGGGACTAGATCTGATAGATAGAATGAATGCCTGATGAACTATGGACAGAGGTTCGTGACATTGTACAGGAGACAAGGACCAAGACCATCCCAATGGAAAAGAAATGCAAAAAAGCAAAATGGCTGTCTGAGGAGGACTTACAAATAGCTGTGAAAAGAAGAGAAGTGAAAAGCAAAGGAGAAGAGGAAAGATATAAACATCTAAATGCAGAGCTCCAAAGAATAGCAAGGAGAGATAAGAAAGCCTTCCTCAGCGATCAATGCAAAGAAATAGAGGAAAACAACAGAATAGGAAAAATAAGAGATCTTTTCAAGAAAATTAGAGATTCCGAGGGAACATTTCATGCAAAGATGGGCTCGATAAAGGGCAGAAAAGGTATGGACCTAACAGAAGCAGAAGATACTAAGAAGAGGTGGCAAGAATACACAGAACTGTACAAAAAAGACCTTCATGATCAAGATAATCAAGATGGTGTGATCACTGACCTAGAGCCAGACATCTTGGAATGTGAAGTCAAGTGGGCCTTAGAAAGCATCACTACGAACAAAGCTAGTGGAGGTGATGGAGTTTCAGTTGAGCAGCAACAACAGTAAACCTCTAAATCTTAGTGTCTTAAAACAATCAAGTTCTTTTGCCCTCAGACCACATGTCTGCTGAGGGTCAGGTACGGAGACAGCTTCAGGTCCTCCTGCCCAGACCCCTGGGCTAGCAAAGGCTTCAAATATCACCAGACCCTGTAATGGGGGAAGAGAGAATTAAATAGTGGCTCCTAACTACTTCCAGAGCAAGGAGTATGCCAAGTCAACCCAAGAAGGTGACGAAATACAAGCCTATTATGTACCAAAAAAGAAGAGATGAAAGTACTGGTGAGCAAATTCTCCACAATAAATATAGAATAAAAATGGAAAAAAAAAACTGCTGAAGTACTGAGTTTATTAAGAGCAAGGTCTTTTTGAGTTTAGCTTTTGAACTCAAGCCTGCTTGTTTCAAGCCTTATCAATGTGTTGACTTGGTGAGGCAGGAGATATCAGCAACCAGTCATTTTAAATACAGGCAGAGATGTGTATTTTTAGCAAAGTTGAAAAAACAGGTTGATCACTCAAATTACCCAATTTAGACTTATGGTAAGAACAGTATATGGTTCAGAATTGATACAGATCTGGAAGAAATATGGGTATTTTAACATTTTGTACTGGTGGAATTTGATGCCCCTTTCAGATGAAATGAAGTTATGGATTTATGAACCAGAAATCTGTAAGCTGTCCAGGTTATCAAAGCATAGTCTAATTCAAAATCATTTGACTGGCAAAGTCTTCTACCCCCAGGACTCTATAAAACCTACACTGACCCTGCAGTAACAAAGTGAAAAGTGAGATGCAGTGGAAAGGGTTTTAGAGAAGGCAATGTATTTAACTTCATCCTGAAGTTGCTATAAGAGTTTGATTTTTATTCTTTAAAGCTATTTTATCATCTGTTATGTGGGGGATATTAATAAATAAATATGGCAAGTACTAACACAAAATATATCTCTACCTCCAAAATACATCTTGAAACTGTCTACATCCTTTCATCTTTAATACTCCTAATGTAGGAGAAGCATCTCTCAGCTGGATTGCCACCAATAACCTAATGATTTTTCTATTTCACCTCTTGCCTCCAACTCAGTAGTAAGGATCTTTCATATCCCAGGGCCTTTGCACATGTTACCCCACTCTTTCTGCTGTCCCACTCTTTTTTTTTTTTTATTTCCTACTTGGACAGCTCTATTTATTCCTTTGATTAACAATAAAATCCTTTCTTAAAGCAGTCTTTCTTGATCTTTCTATCTGTTGTTATTTCCTTTTATTATTTGCTATTTCTGCTCATTTGTATCATTCATGGTGCTGATCCTAACTTGTCATTGCTTTTGTTTGTTTACTTCCTTGTTTTCTGTACTGAAATGTAACTTTCACCAGTGCAGAGACTGGCTTGTTCTTGTTCAACCTTGTTGCTGCTAAATGTAGTGCCTGCCACACTGTAGGTGTCAAAGAAATACACGTATAGTGAAAGAACAGGCTGTTGTGAAGAGGGAGATAAAATTCATCCTTAAGTACAGGTGGTGCTCAGTAAATATGGTATTCCTTCTTTATTCTTTACCAAGTGAATATGAAAGTCACTCAGTTGTGTCCAACTCTTTGCGACCCCATGGACTATACAGTCCACGGAATTCTCCAGGCCTGAATACTGGAGAGGGTAGCCTTTCCCTTCTCCAGGAGATCTTCCCAACCCAGGGATTGAACCCAGGTCTCCCACATTGCAGGTGGATTCTTTACCAGCTGAGCCACAAGAGAAGCATGAGAATACTGGAGTGGGTAGCCTATCCCTTCTCCAGAGGATCTTCCCAATCCAGGAATCGAACCAGGATCTCCTGCATTGCAGGCAGATTCTTTACCAACTGAGCTATCAGGGAAGCCCCTCACACCCCAGTGTTGCCCAATCAATCTTCAACTCTTCTAACCTATATGTATTCCTGCTGAAGGTACACTGGCATGTCTCCCCGTCACCTATGAATGTCCTAGAACTCAAACTAAATGCTAATGATACTGAAGTACAGAGAACAGATGAGGTTACTCTTGGCTTTAATACATTTGTCTTTAAATACATCTGTTATTTTTGTGAATTATGCACTGACACCCTTATATGACTTCTGTGCAAAATGTGGAGATTAATAATTAGCTGCTGCTGCTGCTGCTGCTAAGTCATGTCAATTGTGTCCAACTCTGTGCGACCCCATAGATGGCAGCCCTCCAGGCTCCCCCGTCCCTGGGATTGTCCAGGCAAGAACACTGCTAGTAAAAATTTATTTCTTACTATCTCTTCCTATAGGTGCTATAGTATCTCTCAATTTGTCTTGAGCAGTGGTATTGAAAAATTATTTGAATTTTTATTGTCATTTTTCTCTTATTTAAAAGTGATTAGAAATGAAAATATAAATATGCATAAGGTAGTGATTAAAAAGTCAGGGTAAGAATACAATTAAGACAAAGGTGAAAATAATTAAATATGTAATGGATAGTTAACATTTAGATTTTATGAACACATTAAAATTAGAATGATTAATACTGTATTTACAAAGGAAAAGAGTAAATTTAAAGACCAGCATGACATGCTAGAATTTATTATCAGATATTATATCTGAAGGGTGAGGCATAATTATGAAATTTACATCAGTTCAGTTCCCTATGGGACAGAATTTCATTCTAAAATACATCTCTTGGGACTTCCTTGGAGGTCCAGTGGTTAAGACTTTGCCTTCCAATGCACGGGGTCCTGGTTCAATCCCTGCTTAGCGAACTAAGATCCCACATGCTTCATAGCCAAAAAACCAAATTGTAACAAATTATAAGAAGCAATATTTAACAAAGTCAATAAAGACTTTTTTAAAAGTAACCCACATCAAAAAGAAATCTAAAAAACAAAATACATTTCTTGCATCTTTGGCTTTATTTTATGGTTTTAGTCTGATTTTGTCTGAAAGTACTGACTTGCTAATGAAACATGCTCCTTTTTCTCTCTGAAAGATGAACCAACTTGCTCCCTCAGTTTACTTTTGAGGAACTTATGACTCAGTGAAGTGAAGGAATTAGTTCTACAGGCCATCTCAATTCTTCTTGATCAGTTGCCTGAATTATTTTAGAGTTGAGTTCTGCAGGCAGAGAGACCAGTATTTATTTAAAAGAAACCCTGCGTGGTTCCAAACTAAATTTCATCTATAATGGTATCCATTTTGAAGTGGGAAATATTTACCAGTGGACAGCCAACAATTCTAGAGGCACAAGAAGAAAGACCCTCAGGTGTCTTTTACTTTGTTTTCTTCTTGGTTAATCACTTCCTAAGCAATACAATGTTTACATCAGTCTGTTTCTCCTTTAAGATCGATGAAGGTCAACCCGTGGGGACTGCACCTTGTGTTTCTAAAACAACTCTGCTTCAATCAATCAGGTCTAGAAGAATGTTCCTGACTTACTACAAGCTGTCTGTGTTTCTTAACTTTTGCCGGTTTCTGCTGGAATCTGCCTTTGAACCATGACACATTCACTCTTCAGATTTGGTGTGTCCCTCAGTCACTGACATTGGCCATGTTCTTAACATTATTCTGAATTTGCAGAATGGATTTTGGAATTAAGTCCATATTTCCTAGCATTTAATCCCAAACAAGCCTGTATCTATTTTTCCTTCATTGAAATTACTCTGCTAATTGCACTAGCCTCATTTTAAGTTTTCAATGGATTTGTGAACTGAAAATCTGCAAACAGCTAGAATTTATTACCAGGTTTTATGTCTAAAAGGTACAGGAAGCTGTATTGATCAGCACTGCTCTGGAGTACCCAAAGCATCACTTATCTGTGGTACGTGCATTTCTTAACGTATGACAACCTGACCAAAATGCAAGCAGCCCCAACTGGAATATGTCAGTGACTGTGCAGCAACTCTTTAGCAAGCTAAATCTCAGTACAGATGTCCCTGACATTTTCCTCTTTTCGATTAATGATGCATATCACTGCTTTCCAAACTCTTTCACAGTGCTTACAAAATGCATCATGATATTTACCATTTGTCTAAATTCATCATCCTTCTCTCCCTTGGAATGTACTCTTCTGAACTACTTTGCATTTCTTGGTGCAATTTTAAACATGCCATTGCTTTTGTATGGAATGTTCTTCTCTTCCCCACTCAGTCTCTCAAGTGTACTCTGGTGTTGCGGGACACCAGAAGAGGAGGTCCCTTGAACTCATTGGACAATTTAGAGAAGTGGGGTTAATTTAATGTTGCTTGACTATTCACATCATTCAATATCAGAAAGCTATTTAGGATTTAGGGAGAAAGTTGAACTGTATTTTGCACATAGACAATGATAAAATATTTAATTTCTTAAGGGAAGGGATCTTAACTCTAGGGACTTAAACTATACCAAGTCTATTGTACAGAAACAAATCATGTATCTTTCTCTGTAGGCATGTCCACACATGTCCATATGTTTATGTGTGTGTGTGACTCCCTGCTCATCACTAAAACTTTTCTCTCAAACCCTTTACCGCACATATGAGGAGATACATGGAGCTCTATGAATAAGGCATAAATTATATCTGAATCTATTCAGATCATGAACTCCTCATTGCCAAATTCAGACTTAAATTGAAGCCACCAAGGGAAACCACTAGACCGTTCAGGTATGACCTAAATCAAATCCCTTATACATTGGAAGTGACAAACAGATTCAAGGGATAGATCTGATAGACAGAGTGCCTGATGAACTATGGACGGAGGTTTGTGACTTTGTACAGGAGACAGGGATCAAGACCATCCCCAAGAAAAAGAAATGAAAAAAGGCAAAACGGTTGTCTGAGGAGACCTTACAAATAGTTGTGAAAAGAAGAGAAACCAAAGGCAAAAGAGAAAAGGAAAGATATACCCAATTGAATGCAGAGCTCCAAAGAATAGCAAGGAGAGATAAGAAAACTGTCCTCAGTGATCAATGCAGAGAAATAGAGGAAAACAATAGAATGGGAAAAACTAGAGATTGCTCCAAGAAAATTAGAAATACCAAGGGAACATTTCATGCAAAGATGGGCACAATAAAGGACAGAAATGGTATGGACTTAACAGAAGCAGAATATATTAAGAAAAGGTGGAAAGAATACACAGACAAACTAAACAAAACAGATCTTCATGACCCAGTTAATCATGATGGTGTGATCACTCACCTAGAGCCAGACATGCTGGAATGTAAAGTCAGGTGGGCCTTAGGAAGCATCACTATGAACAAAGCTAGTGGAGATAATGGAATTCCAATTGAACTATTTCAAATCCTGAAAGATGATGCTGTGAAAGTGCTGCACTCAATATGCCAGCAAATTTGGAAAACTCAGCAGTGGCCACAGGACTGGAAAAGGTCAGTTTTCATTCCATTCCCAAAGAAAGCAATGCCAAAGAATGTTCAAACTACCACACAATTTCACTCATCTCACATGCTAGCAAATTAATGATAAAAATTCTCCAAGCCAGGCTTCAACAGTACGTGAACTGTGAACTTCCAGATGTTCAAGCTGGCTTTAGAAAAGGCAGAAGAACCAGAGATCAAATTGCCAATATCCACTGGATCATCAAAAAAGCAAGAGAGTTCCAAGAAAACATCTACTTTTGCTTTACTGACTATGCCAAAGCCTTTAACTGTGTGGATCACAGCAAACTGGAAAATTCTGAAAGAGATGGGAATAACCAGACCACCTTACCTGCCTCCTGAGAAATCTGTATGCAGGTCAGGAAGTAACAGTTAGAACTGGACATGGAACAACAGACTGGTTCCAAATTAAGAAAAGAGTACAATTGTCACCCTGCTTATTTAACTTATATGCAGAGTACATCATGTGAAATGCCAGGCTGGATGAAACAAAAGCTGGAATCAAGATTGCAGGAGAAATATAAAAACCTCAGATATGCAGATTACACCACCCATATGGCAGAAAGAGAAGAGGATCTAAAGAGCCTCTTGATGAAAGTGAAAGAGGAGAGTGGAAAAGTTGATTTAAAACTTAGCATTTAGAAAACTAAGATTATGGTATCCAGTTCCATCACTTCACGGCAGATAGATGGGGAAGCAGTGGAAATAGTGACAGACTTCATTTTCTTGGGCTCCAAAATCACTGCAGATGGTGACTGAAGCCATGAAATTAAAAGACACTTGCTCTTTGGAAGAAAAACTATGACCAACCTAGACAGCATATTAAAAAGCAGAGACATTACTTTGCCAACAAAGGTCCATATAGTCAAAGCTTTGGATTTTCTAGTAGTCATGTATGGATGTGAGAGTTGGACTATAAAGAAAGCTGAGCACAAAAAAACAGATGCTTTTGAGCTGTGGTGTTGAAGAAGACTGTTGAGAGTCCCTTGGACTGCGAGGGGAGCCAACCAGTCAATCATAAAGGAAATCAGTCCTGAATATTAACTGGAAAGATTGATGCTGAAGCTGAAACTTCAATACTTGGCTACCTGAAGTGAAGAACTGACTGATCAGAAAAGACCTTGATTCTGGGAAAGATTGAAGGTGGGAGGAGAAGGGGATGACAAAGGTTGAGATGGCTGGATGGCATCACCGACTCAATAGACCTGAGTTTGAGTAAGCTCTGGAAGTTGGTGATGGACAGGGAATCCTGACATGCTGCAGTCCATGAGGTCGCAGAGTCAGACATGACTGAGTGACTGAACTGAACTATTCTAAAATTTAACTCTACAAACACATTTTAATACTAGCAGAGCCTTTGAGAAGCATCCTAATTTATCTTTTTTTTTTCTTTATCATAATTATCAATGGCAGAAACATTTTTGAGGGAGAATTATCCACAACAAGAGGAGAATTGTCAGCAGTAGCTCACCTCCCATCCAGCTCTGCTGCTGCTGCTGCTGCTAAGTCACTTCAGTCGTGTCCGACTCTGTGCGACCCCATAGACAGCAGCCGACCAGGCTCCGCCGTCCCTGGGATTCTCCAGGCAAGAACACTGGAGTGGGTTGCCATTTCCTTCTCCAATGTGTGAAAGTGAAAAGAGAAAGTGAAGTCGCTCAGTCGTGTCCGACCCTGAGCGACCCCACAGACTGCAGCCTACCAGGCTCCTCCATCCATGGGATTTTCTAGGCAAGAGTACTGGAGTGGCTTGCCATTGCCTTCTCCATCCAGCTCTGACCATCCTTTAATTAATACCTAACCTCTCTCTGATTAGCAGCATTTAAAGATGAAGTTGAATTACAGCAAAGAATGCAGAGCGAATCCACTGAAGATACTTCCTGTGTTGAAATATACTAGTATTAATATATTTGAGTGGATATAAATCATGATCTGGCATTTCATCCACACTGCTTCTTCATTGGCTTTCTCTGGTCTTCCTGTCTCTATCTTTGAGGTAGAGAGACCTGGGGGGAAAGGTCCCTGCAGGAAATGTCTTTACTTTGTGACAAACATACAAGACATTTTTACTCAAGACTTGAGAATTGAATCTAATGTGCGTGTTTCAGACTGATAAGAAAATGGAGAGAAAACTTAGATTTTATAACATACCTGTAGTTGATATACCACCCTGAAAATATAGTTAACTATTAACAAAAATCTCAAAAATCCCATTCCTAAGATCAGAATATTCATTCTAGTTCTCTGGCACTTATACCAAGAATGCATAATCTTGATTAAGACAAGAATGTGGATCAACTTGAGAAATTATTTACAATTCAAATTAAATGATTATTTTTCTTTCTCAGTTCATGAAAGGCCCATTTCAGAAACAGCATGCTATCTGTTTCAATATAATTAAAAAATATCTTGTTCAAAACATGAAGTACATAGAAGAATAATCAGACACACTTGCTAAACTAACTGCAAATGGAACTGTGCCAGTCTCCAGTCTCAGTGATTAGATTATGCCTCTCTTCTTTAAATATCACAAAAATGAGTGTAAATTAGCAGGCAGCTATTTTCAGGTTAACGCCAATATGTAAAGCTCAAAACTTCATGTTCAGTGTTTCAGGGATTGTTGGTTATATATGACAGCGGTTACTTGGTCCTCCAAGCAGTGAATTGTGATCAGGCTTTCTCAAGCATTACAGGAAGTTTTCCTGTTCCATTACACTATGTCTTCAGCAGTGATGAAACCCATGATTGCATTCCCTGGTACTTAGCGTATGTTTTAATTACTATAGATGTATAAAAACATATTTTGTTTCTTAAGATTCCCAAGCACAGACAATCATGCATCCTACAAAAACAAGACAAACTATAGCATGTAAAAGTAAATATTTTTAGAACAAATATACATAGATAAATAAACAAAAGTGTATGGAGTGCAACTCCTTCTGAATGATACTATGCTGCTTATATGAGTTGCAATCAACACTGATGAAGCCATGCATGATTCCATCAGCTTTGGTGAGTTCCAGCAATGCCACCTGAATCTCAGTCCACAGTAGTGTGAGAACCTGAGCTTGAATGTTGTCTGATGCAAAAGTTAACTTGGGTTTGCTTTTTTTTCTAGATATATGGATTCCCTCTTTACTTTTGGAAGGTAATAGAAAGTAAATTTATTGAGCATCTACTTTAGCTTAAACATGGTGCTAGACATATCCACCGGAGAAGGCAATGGCAAGCCACTCCAGTACTCTTGCCTAGAAAATCCCATGGATGGAGGAGCCTGGTAGGCTGCAGTCTGTGGGATCGCTAAGGGTCGGACACAACTGAGCGACTTCACTTTCACTTTTCACTTTCACACATTGGAGAAGGAAATGGCAACCCACTCCAGTGTTCTTGCCTGGAGAATGCCAGGGACGGGGGAGCCTGGTGGGCTTCCGTCTAAGGGGTCACACAGTCGGACACGACTGAAGTGACTCAGCAGCAGCAGCAGCAGACATATCCACATAGGATATCAACTTTAATTCTAATGATCACCCTAAAAGCTCATATCCCTATTTTACCAATGAGGAAACCTAAGTCATACAGCAGATAACTGACTTCCCAATAACATGTCGCTGAGGCTAAGATTTAAACCCAGGTCTGGATCCCTCAAGTTTATTGCTGTTCTAATTTACCATGCTATTTCAGGTCACCAAAGACTTCTTACATAGTTATCCCTGGAATGACATAAAGCTGCCCAAGGACACGCAGGGACAAATCAACAAGGGAAAGTGAAGTGTAGCAGGTCATGAAACATAAGAGCTGTGACCACCTGATTATGCGTTCCACCTGATTCTGGGAACAAAAACAGTCAGGACCTCAACCAAATGAGCCAGGGGTCAGATCTGGGCCCCAGTCCCATGGGAAAGAGGAATGTCAAACAGCAAAACTGCAGCAGAAGTCCAGATGTGCAGACTGTGCCAGAAGGGTGGACTGTTGGGGAAAATTCACAAATGCTCAGGGCCCACTAGATGCACAAGTTTTATAGCAGCAGACTACTTTCAGCACTCACAGACAGACTGTGAATCTATGCCTGCTGTTGTTCAACGGTTTTGTGTGGATTATCTGAATTAATCCTCACCATAGCCATGGAGAGGGCTTCCCCAGTGGCTCAGTGGTAAAGAATCCACTTACAAAGCAGGAGGCACAGGATATACGGGTTCAGTCACTGGGTCGGGAAGATCCCCTGGAAGAAGGCATGGCACACCACTCTAGTATCCCTATCTGGAGAATCCCATGGATAGAAGAGCCTTGCAGGCTGCAGTCCGTGGGGTTACAAAGAGTTGGAAACAACTGAAATAATTTAGCATGTATGCACATTGCTATGAAGAAACAAAATCATTTGCCAGTTTAGCCTGGTCAGCTGAATAGTGGTAACAAGCCTGGACTCTGGAATCCAAGTGCCTGGGTCTGATTTCTGGCTCTTACCAGCTTTGTACTCTCTTGCTGGGGAAATTTACATTTTCTGTATACCTAGTTGCTTCATTTGTAAACCAGGAGTGATAATAGTGCTCATCTTTTGGCACTGAATCTAAAAAGCTTCAAACAGTGCCAGGCTTACTGTAAGCTAGACAAGTGTTTGTTAAATAAAGGAGAAGACTGAGTAACTTGTATAAATTCATAAATGTAATTTGTGGTGAAGCTTGGACTCGAGTGCAGATGGTATGAGTCCAGAGCCCAGGACATAGTCTGTAGTATTAACATATAAAGGACGGGCACCCTAATACCAAAACCAGACAAAGATGCCACAGAAAAAGAAAACTACAGGCCAATATCACTGATGGACATAGATGCAAAAATCCTCAACAAAATTCTAGCAAAGAGAATCCAACAGCATATTAGAAAGATCATACATCTTGACCAAGTGGGCTTTATCCCAGGGATGCAAGGATCCTTCAATATTTGCAAATTAATCAATGTGATACACCACATTAACAAACTGAAAGATAAAAACCATATGATCATCTCAATAGATGCAAAGAAAGCCTTTGACAAAATTTAACACCCATTTATGATAAAAACTCTCCAGAAAGCAGTCACAGAAGAAACATAACTCAACATAATAAAAGCCATATATAATAAATCCACAGCAAACATTATCCTCAGTGGTGAAAAACTGAAAGCATTTCCCCTAAAGTCAGGAACAAGACAAGGGTGCCCACTCTCACCACTACTATTCAACATAGTTTTGGAAGTTTTAGCCACAGCAATCAGAGAAGAAAAAGAAATAAAAGGAATCCAGATTGGAAAAGAAGAAGTAAAACTCTCACTGTTTGCAGATGACATGATCCTCTACATAGAAAGTCTTAAAGACACCACCAGAAAATTACTAGGGCTAATGAATGAATATGGTAAAGTTGCAAGATATAAAATTAATACACAGAAATTCCTTGCATTTCTATACATTAACAATGAGAAAACAGAAAGAGAAATTAAGGAAACAATTCCATTCACCATTGTGATGAAAAGAATAAAATACTTAGGAAAAAGTCTACCTAAAGAAACAAAAGACCTATATATAGAAAACTACAAAACACTGATGAAAGAAATTAAAGATGACACAAATAGATGGGGAAATATACCATGTTCATGGATCAGAAGAATCAATATTGTGAAAATGAGTATACTACCTAAAGCAATCTATTTTAATGTAATCCTTATCAAGCTACCAATGGTATTTTTCATAGAACTAGAACAAATAATGTCTCAATTTGTATGGAAATACAAAAAAACCTCAAATAGCCAAAGCAATTTTGAGAAAGAAGAATGGAACTGGAGGAATCAACCTGCCTGACTTCAGACTATACTACAAAGCTACAGTCATTAAGACAGTGTGGTACTGGCACAAAGACAGAAATATAGATCAATGGACAAAATAGAAAGCCCAGAGATAAATTCATACACCCATGAACACCTTATCTTTGACAAAGGAAGCAAGAATATACAATGGAGAAAAGACAATCTCTTTAACAAGTGGTTCTGGGAAAACTGGTAAACCAGAGAATGAAACTAGAACACTTTCTAACACCATACACACAAATAAGTTCAAAATGGATTAAAGATCTAAATGTAAGACCAGAAACTATAAAACTTCTAGAGGAAAACATAGGCAAAACATTCTCTGACATAAATCACAGCAAGATCCTCTACGACCTACCTCTCAGAGTAATGAAAATAAAAGCAAAAATAAACAAATTGGACCTAATTAAACTTAGAAGCTTTTGCACAATGAAGAAAACTATAAGCAAGGTGAAAAAATAGCCTTCAGAATGGGAGAAAATAATAGCAAATGAAGCAACTGACAAAAAATTAATCCCAAAAATATACAAGCAGTTCACGAAGCTCAATGTCAGAAAAATAAACGACCCAATCAAAAAATGGGCCAAAGAACTAAACAGACATTTCTCCAAAGACATACAGATGGCTAACAAATACATGAAAAGATGCTCAACTTCACTTATTATCAGAGAAATGCAAATCAAAACCACAATGAGATGCCATCTCATGCCAGCCAGAATGGCGGCTATCTGCTGCTGCTCTTAAGTCGCTTCAGTCGTGTCTGACTCTGTGCGACCCCATAGACAGCAGCCCACTGGGCTCCACTGTCCCTGGGATTCTCCAGGCAAGAACACTGGAGTGGGTTGCCATTTCCTTCTCCAATGCATGAAAGTGAAAAGTGAAAGTGAAGTTGCTCAGTCGTGTCTGGCTCTTCGTGACCCCATGGACTGCAGCCTACTAGGCTCCTCCATCCATGGAATTTTCCAGGCAAGAGTACTGGAGTGGGTTGCCATTGCCTTCCCTGGCCACTACCTAAAGGTCTACAAACAATAAGTGCTGGAGAGGGTGGAGAAAAGAGAACCCTCTAACACTGTTTGGAATGCAAACTGGTACAGCCACTATGGAGAACAGTGTGGAAATTCCTTTAAAAACTGGAAATAGAACTGCCATACAACCCAGCAAGCCCACTGCTGGGCATACACACCAATAAAACTAGAATTGAAAGAGACACATGTACCACAGTGTTCATCACAAAACTGTTTACAATAGCTAGGTCATGGAAGCAACCTAGATGATCATCAGCAGATGAATGGTTAAGAAAGCTGTGGTACACAATGGAATATTACTCAGCTATTTAAAAGAACACATTTGAGTCTGTTCTAATGAGGTGGATGAAGCTGGACTATTAAACAGAGTGAAGTAAGTCAGAAAGAAAAACACCAATATAGTATATTAATGCATATCTATGGAATTTAGGAAGATGGTAATGATGACGCTATATGCAAGACAGCAAAAAAAAAAAAAAAGACACAGGTATAAAGAACAGACTTTTGGACCCTGTGGGAGAAGGCAAGGGTGGGATGGTTTGAGAGAACAGCACTGAAAGATGTATATTACCATATGTGAAATAGATGGACAGACCAAGTTCAACACATGAAACAGGGCATTCAAAGCTAGTGCACTGGGACAACCCAGAGGGATGGGATGGGGAGAGAGGTGGGAGGGAGGCTTGGGGTGAGGGACAAATGTGCATCCGTGGCTGATTCATGTCAATGAATGGCAAAAACCACCACAATATTGCAAAGTAATTAGCCTCCAATTAAAACAAATTTTTAAAAATCCAAGGTAAAGAAAAAAATATATAGAGAGAGGATGTGTTCTGATGGGGACAGTCAGATAGCAGAGTCTGATTATTCAAATGTGTGTCCTCAGCAACTCCACCCATGGAGGGTCTGGGAAAAGAAGA
The DNA here is from genome assembly GCF_049115385.1 of Moschus berezovskii. NCBI lineage: Eukaryota > Metazoa > Chordata > Mammalia > Artiodactyla > Moschidae > Moschus > Moschus berezovskii. Next base: position 47,322,593 of record NC_142463.1, on the reverse strand, counting down.
CCCCAGTATAATCCTAAGATTACTTCTCAGTTCTCTCTCATCCCATAATTGGCTACTCTATCCACGGAAATCATGACATATCTGAAAGTCACTTGAGGGTCTCCTTTACCTAAGACCCTTTCCAGTGTTGGCTGTATACTTGAAATATTTATTTTTGCATTACTGAATCCATTCCATCTAAATTCAATAATATTAGTAGTTTCTACCTTCTGAGGATTCAACAATGGTGGACTGTGGACAGAGGTTTCAAGGCAAATATGGACAACAGTAATCCCTTCTCCATGATAAGAAAGGTGCCTTACACACCACACAGTAAGATTTTCAAAGGGCCGTTAAGTGTTTTCTTCATGGACTTTTATAAATCAGATATTTTAAAAGATAAATATAGCTTTTTCTGTGAAGAAAGGATTACTTCTTTGTGAATATTTTCTTTTTAATTTAACATGAAGCAAGTAATAGCAATACATAGCCAGATCCATACAGTCTCACCACTGCATGAGAATTTAAACTTTCATATAAAAACTTTTGAACCAAATCTGTTATTCTGAGACCCCCAAGTTTTTGGACAGCACCCCAATTTCGACTGTTGAAATCCTTTTGTCTGGATTTCATATGCATAGACACATACCTAGTAGGCAGACATGCAGTCTGAATTTGACTGCAGTCATTCTGCTTCCCAGGTGGCTCAGTAGTAAAGAATCTGCCTGCCAATGCAAGAGATGCAGGAGACGTAGGCTAGGAAGATCCCCTGGAAAAGGAAATGGCAACTTGCTCCAGTATTCTTGCCTAAAGAATCCCATGGACAGAGGAGTCTGGCAGGCTACATTCCGTGAGGTGGCAAAAAGAGTCAGCCACAACTTAGCTACTAAACAACATCAATTCTCTAGTAAAGGCCATGTTTCACAGTTCTTAGGGAGAGCAAAATCTCTGAAGTGTCGCTTTTCACAAAACTGCAAGGCTGTAAGGACATTAAGTACAGGATCTGTAGCAGGCTGTTGGGGTGCATTTTCTTGGATCAGATTTTGTGTCTCACTTCTATTAGTTTCTCCAAGATACAACGGTCCATTTTTGGTTCAGTTTGTTTTCAAGCTCAGAAAACAAGAATTATACAGAGATGCAATAGATAATATCAGGGAAGTTAAGCAAAGACTTGGAATTTGGGAACCCTGGGTTTGAATATGATCTCAGCAACTAGGTAATTACATGACTATGCTGTGTGCTTAGTCACTCAGTCATGTCTGACTCTTTGCAACCCCATGGACTGTAGCCCGCCAGGCTCCTCTGTCCATGGGGATTCTCCAGGCAAGAATACTGGAGTGGGTTGCCATGCCCTCCAGGGGATCTTCCCTACCCAGCAATCAAACCCAGGTAGGTTCTTCACCTGTAATAGTTCTTCAAAGAGTTACTAAAAGGTAAATTAGATAAAGTGAAACACCAAATACATAGTCAGTACTAAAAAAAAAGTCCCCGTTAATATCATTGTGCTATCTTCACAGTAGTGGAGAATTTAATATTAAATGATATGCCATGCACAGTGTTAGTTCCCTTACATACATTATCCATAATATGTATGACAACTATAGCCATAAACCATGATTAGATAGATGTATCTCATTATGTTGTGTTAAATGAGTTGGATAAGAAAGAGTCTAGTCAGGGGGATCCATCAGGAGACTATCACACTGGTTCAGATGGGAGAGTTCTCATTATGACAGTGGTAGTGAGATGGAGAAGGAAAACTACTTAGGGTTTGGCATTTGGAAGACAGACATTATAACTGATTGGCCATAGTGGTAAGGAATACTAAGGACCAAAGTAATAACCCTTTCCATCTAATCCCTCTGACTAAAATCTACAGATGATAAAGCACTGATTTGGCAGAATGTTCTAATGAAGAGGTAAGACTGTTAAAAAAAAAATATTCCACAAATGACATTGCTTTTAGTCTTAAGTCATGTCCAACTCTTTTGCGACCCCATGGACTATAGCCTGCTAGGGTTTTCTGTCCATGGGATTCACCAGGCAAGAATAATGGAATGGGTTGTCATTTCCTTCTCCAGGGGGATCTTCCTGACCCAGGGATCGAACCTGAGTCTCCTGCATTGGCAGGTGGATTCTTTACCACTGAGCTGCCCAGGATGCCCATCAAAATGACATACAAGGCAACATTGACTTCTTCACTCAGGACCAGCTGTAGAAAATCATGGAATCCAAGAACAGGGAATGCAAGAGGACCTTACAAGGAATTGAAATGAGGAAATGAAAATTAATTGGGATTACTGCTGCCGTTCTCTCTCTCACACTCTATCTTTGTAGCTATGCAAAGTCTTTTTCTCTGCAAATCACCTATATTTTGGATACATCCTGCTCTTTAGTCAGATGTCTCTGTTTCTCCGGGAACAAGACTGTCCCACAATTCTGGAGTTTATAATCTCCTTGGTTTGAGTCACTCAAAAGAGACAAAGATTAATATCTCTTACTCTTCATTCAAAATTGAGGGGATAGCATCTTACTAGTCACATGTGGATCTAGTAACAACTTTAGTCCAACCAAACATGGCATGAAGACAATGTTAAACCTACTCCTGCATAAAGGGGTATTTCTTGGGAAAAGGAGGCTGTTATAATGTGGATAAAAAACAAAAAACAATCCACTTACAAAAACCTCATGACTTACTGAAAGAAGATCTTATCCTTGTTGTGAAACCCATCTTCATCTTCTGCACTTAGAAAATGTGTAAAGGTAGAGAAAATTGATCTTTAAGTGATACTCACACAACAACATAAAAATATTCAAGGCAGAGCCTCTAATAATGAAATCCAATATCAAAATCAATACTGCCTGTTTAGCACCCTGGGAAGAAATGTCAGGAGGCTAGACAACAAGGAAAACCTCATTGCTTATTTATCAGTAAGCTGCACATTGTGAACAAGAAATTAACTCATTCTAAAGGCCTCTATTTATTTCTTTAAAAATTTCCAAACAAATTGCAAGAGGTTAATGAAACAGATGAATAGACAGAATCATTCCATCAAAAGTTTTGCAAACAAGTTAGGGAGACACACAAGTAAACTGATGACTGTAAAATATTAATAACTGTGATAAGTGCTAAAATGGCACATGCTCAGAATGCTCCTGGATTTCAGAAGAGCAAACATCTTGCCTTAAGGAACATATCTGCTAGGTCTGCCATAACAAAATACCACAGACTGGGTGACTCTACAGAAATTTATTTTCTCACAGTTCCGGAGGCTAGAAGTCCAAGATCAAGGTGTTGGAAAGTTTGGTTTCTTCTGGCTTCTCTCTTTGGTTTGAGAATGGCCACCTTCTTGCTTTGTCCCCGTGTGGTCTTTTTTCTCTTTTTTCTTTGTTTCTCTGGACTCCAATCCTGGTGCCTCTCTGGCTGAGATTAGATTAAGGTCAGATTGGATTAAGGCCCACTCCAAAGACCTCCTTTATCCTTAATCATCTCTTTAAAGTCCTTATCTCCAAGCAGGATAGGGGGGATAGTTAGGGAGTTTGGGGTGGACATGTGTACACCACTGTATTTAAAATGGCTACCCAACAAGGCCTATATATGCCAATGCTATGTGGATGAGAAGGGAGTTTAGGGGAGAATGGATATATGTATATGTATGGCTGATCCCCTTGTTGTTCACCTGAAACTATCACAACATTATTTGTCAATTGGCTATTGTTGTTCAGTTTCTCAGTCGTGTATGACTCTTTGTGACCCCATGGACTGCAGCACGCCAGGCTTTCCTGTTCTTCACCATCTCCCAGAGCTTGCTCAAACTCATGTTCACGGAGTTGGTGATGCTGTCCAACTATCTCATTTTCTGTCTGCCCTTCCTTCTTCTGCCTTCAATCTTTCGCAGCACCAGGGTCTTTTCTGAGGAGTCAGCTCTTTGAATCAGGTGACCAAAGTATTGGAGCTTCAGCTTCAACATCAGTCCTTTCAGTGAATATTCAGGACTGATTCCCTTTAGAATTGACTGGTTGGATCTCCTTGCAGTCCAAGGAACTCTCAAGAGTCTTCTCCAGCACCACAGTTCAAAAGCACCAATTCTTTGGCCCTCAGCCTTCTTTATGGTCCAACTTTCACATCCATACATGACTACTGGAAAAACCAAAGCTTTGATTAGATGGACCTTTGTTGGCAAAGTATTCTCTCTGCTTTTTAATCACTGTCTAGATTTGTCATAGCTTTTTTCAAAGGAGCAAGTATCTTTTAATTTCATAGTTGCAGTCACCATCTGAAGTGATTTTGAAGCCCAAGAAAATAAAGTCTCTCACTGTTTCCATTGTTTCCCCATCTATTTGTCATGAAGAGATGAGACCCGATGCCACGATCTTTGTTTTTTAATTGTTGAGTTTTAAGCCAGCTTTTTCACTGTTCTCTTTTTCCTTCATTAAGAGGCTCTTTAGTTCTTCTTCTCTTTCTGCCCTAAGGGTGGTGTCATCTGCATATCTGAGGTTATTGATATTTCTCCCACCAACATTGATTTCTGGTGTGTGCTTCATCCAGCCTGGCATTTTTACATGCTGTTCTCTGCATATGAGTTTAGTAAGCAGGGTGACAATATACAGCCTTGATCTACCTCTTTCCTAATTTGGAACCAGTAAATTGTTTCATGGCTGGTTCTGTTTTTTCTTGACCTGCATACAGGTTTCCAGAAGGCAAGTAAGGTGGTCTGGCATTCCCATCACTTTAAGAATTTTCCACAGTTTGCAATACCCCACTCACACCTATGGATAGATCAACCAAACAGAAAATTAACAAGGAAACACAAACTTTAAATGATACAATAGACCAGTTAGACCTAATAGATCTCTATAGGACATTTCACCCCAAAACAATGAATTTCACCTTTTTCTCAAAGCACACACAGAACCTTTTCCAGGATAGGTCACATCCTGGGCCATAAATCTAGCCTTGGTAAATTCAAAAAAATTTAAATCATTCCAAGCATCTTTTCTGACCACAATGCAGTAAGATTAGATCTCAATTACTGGAGAAAAACTATTAAAAATGCCAACATATGGAGGCTGAACAACACGCTGCTGAATAATGAACAAATCATAGAAGAAATCAAAAGAGAAATAAAAATATGAATAGAAATGAATGAAAATGAAAACACAACAACCCAAAACCTCTGGGACACTGTAAAAGCAGTGTTAACGGGAAAGTTGATAGCAATACAGGCACACCTCAAGAAACAAGAAAAAAGTCAACTAAATAACCTAACTCTACATCTAAAGAAACTAGAAAAGGAAGGGTTAGTAGAAGAAAAGAAATCATAAAAATTAGGGCAGAAATAAATGCAAAAGAAACAAAAGAGACCATAGCAAAAATCAACAAAGCCAAAAGCTGGTTCTTTGAGAAGGTAAATAAAATTGACAAACCACTAGCCAGACTCATCAAGAAACAAAGGGAGAAGAACCAAATCAATAAAATTAGAAATGAAAATGGAGAGACCACAACTGACAACATAGAAATACAAAGGATTATTAGAGAATACTATCAGCAATAATATGGCAATAAAATGAATAACTTGGAAGAAATGGACACATTCTTAGAAAAGTACAACCTTCCAAAACTGAACCAGGAAGAAATAGAAAATCTTAATAGACACATCACAAGCACAGAATTAGAGGTTGTAATTAGAAATCTTCCAGCAAACAAAAGCCCAGGTCCAGACGGCTTCACAGCTGAATTCTACCAAATTTTAGAGAAGAGATAACACCTATTCTACTCAAACTCTTCCAGAAAATTGCTGAGGAAGGGAAACTTCCAAACTCATTCTATGAGGCCACCATCACCCTAATCCCAAAACCTGGTAAAGATCCCACAAAAAAAGAAAACTACAGGCCAATATCACTGATGAACATAGATGCAAAAATCCTTAACAAAATTCTAGCAATCAGAATCCAGCAACACATTAAGAAGATCATACATCATGACCAAGTGGGCTTTATCCCAGGAATGCAAGGATTCTTCTATATCCGCAAATCAATGTAATACACCACATTAACAAACTGAAAAATAAAAATCATATGATTATCTCAATAGATGCAGAGAAAGCCTTCGACAAAATTCAACATCCATTTATGATAAAAACCCTCCAGAAAGTGGGAATAGAAGGGACATATCTCAACATAATAAAAGCTATATATGACAAACTCACAGCAAACATTATCCTCAATGGTGAAAAACTGAAAGCATTTCCCCTAAAGTCAGGAACAAGACAAGGGTGCCCACTCTCACCACTACTATTCAATATAGTTCTGGAAGTTTTGGCTACAGCAATCAGAGCAGAAAAAGACATAAAAGGAATACAAATTGGAAAAGAAGAAGTAAAACTTTCACTGTTCACTGATGACATGATCCTCTACACAGAAAACCCTAAAGACTCTACCAGAAAACTACTAGAGCTAATCAATGAATACAGTAAAGTTGCAGGATATAAAATCAACACACAGAAATCCCTTGCATTCCTATACACTAATAATGAGAAAATAGAAAGAGAAATTAAGGAAACTATTCCATTCACTGTTGCAACGAAAAGAATTAAATACTTAGGAATATATCTACCTAAGGAAACAAAAGACTTGTACATAGAAAACTATAAAACACTACTGAAAGTAATCAAAGAGGACACTTATAGATGGAGAAATATACCGTGTTCGTGGATTGGAAGAATAAATATTGTAAAAATGAGTATACTACCCAAAGTAATTTATACATTCGATGCAATCCCTATCAAGCTACCAACGATATTTTTCACATAACTATAACAAATAATCTCACAATTTGTATGGAAATACAAAAAACCTCGAATAGCCAAAACAATTTTGAGGAAGAAGAATGGAACTGGGGAAATTAACCTGTTGGACTTCAGGCTCTACTACAAAGCCACAGTCATCAAGACAGTATGGTACTGGCATAAAGACAGAAATATAGATCAATGGAACAAAATAGAAAAACTGGAAATAGAACTGCCATGTGATCCAACAATCGCACTCCTGGGCATACACACAAAGGAAACCAGAATTGAAAGAGACACATGTACTCCAATGTTCATTGCAGCACTGTTTATAATAGCCAGGACATGGAAGCATCCTAGATGTCCATCTGCAGACGAATGGATAAGAAAGCTTTGGTACATATACACAATGGAGTATTACTCAGCCATTAAAAAGAATGTATTTGAATCAGTTCTAATGAGGTGGATGAAACTAGAGCCTATTATACAGAGTGAAGTAAGCCAGAAAGAAAAACACCAGTACAGTATACTAACGCATATATATGGATTTTAGAAAGATGCAGATGATAACCCTGTATACGAGACAGCAAAAGAGACACAGATGTATAGAACGGTCTTTGGGACTCTGTGGGAGAGGGTGAGCGTGGGATGATTTGGGAGAATGGCATTGAAACATGTATGTTGTCATATGTGAAATGAATCACCAGTTCAGGGTCGATGCATGTTACAGGATGCTCGGGGCTGGTGTGTGGGGATGACTCAGAGGGAGGATAAAGGGAAGAGGGAGGTGGGAGGGGGGCTCAGGAGGGGGAACTCATGTACACCCAGGGCGGATTCATGTCAATGTATGGCAAAACCAACCAATATAATATTGTAATATAATTAGCCTCCAATAAAAAAAATTAAAAAATAGAAAGCCCAGAGATAACCCATGCACCTATGGACACCTTATCTTTGACAAAGGAGGCAAGAATATAAAATTGAGAAAAGACAGTCTCTTTAACAAGTGGTGCTAGGAAAACTGGTCAGCCACTTGTAAAAGAATGAAACTAGATCACTTCCTAAAACCATACACAAAAATAAACTCAAAATGGATTAAAGATCTAAATGTAAGACCAGAAACTATAAAACTCCTAGAGGAGAACATAGGCAAAACACTCTCTGACATAAATCACAGCAGGATCCTCCATGACCCACCTCCCAGAATATTGGAAATAAAAGCAAAAATAAACAAAGGGAACCTAGTTAAAATCAAAAGCTTCTGCACAGCAAAAGAAACTATAAGCAAGGTGAACAGGCAGCCTTCAGAATGGGAGAAATTAATAGCAAATGAAACAACTGACAAAGAATCTCCAAAATATACAAGCAGCTCCTGCAGCTCAATTCCAGCAAAATAAACAACCCAGTCAAAAAATGGGCCAAAGAACTAAACAGACATTTCTCCAAAGAAGACATACAGATGGCTAACAAACACATGAACAAATGCTCAACATCCCTCATAATCAGAGAAATGCAAATCAAAACCACAATGAGATACCATTTCATACCAGTCAGAATGGCTGCTATCCAAAAGTCTACATGCAATAAATGCTGGAGAGGATGTGGAGAAAAGGGAACCCTCTTACACTGCTTGTGGGAATGCAAACTAGTACAACCACTATGGAGAACAGTGTGGAGATTCCTCAAAACACTGGAAATAGAACTGCCATATGATCCGGCAATCGCACTCCTGGGCATACACACCGAGGAAACCAGAATTGAAAGAAACACATGTACTCCAATGTTCATTGCAGCATTGTTTATAATAGCGAGGATATGGAAGCAACCTAGATGTCCATCTGCAGGCGAATGGATAAGAAAGTTTTGGTACATATATGCAATGGAGTATTTTTAAGCCATCAAAAAGAATGCATTTGAGTCCGTTCTAATGAGGTGGATGAAATTGGAGCCTATTATACAGAGTGAAGTCATCCTGAAAGAAAAAGATCAATACAGCATACTAACGCATATTTATGGAATTTTGAAAGATGGTAACCTTAACGCTGTATACGAGACAGCAAAAGAGACATAGGTGTATAGAACAGTCTTTGGGACTCTGTGGGATGATTTGAGAGAATGGCATTGCAGCATGTATATTATCATATGTGAAATGAATCACCAGTCCAGGTTCAACGCATGATACAGGATGCTTGGGGCTGGTGCATGGGGATGACCTGGAGGGAGGATATGGGGAAGAGGGAGGTTGGAGGGGGGTTCAAGAGGGGGAACACATGTACACCCGGGGCAGATTCGTGTCAATGTATGGCAAAACCAACCAATATATTAATGTAAAGTAATTTGCCTCCAATAAAAAAATAAATTAAAAGAAAATTAAAAAAAATAAAAAGAATAAAGTTCCTATCTCCAAATACAGTTACATTCTGAGGTACTAGCAGGGATGGCCTCAATATACGAATTTTGGGGAGAGGGGCACAGTTCAGCCTGTAATAAAGAGCAAGAGAAATTTTCTAGAAGAGTGATGCTTGACTCAGCTTTACAGGATAAAGCAGGAATAGATCTAACTTTGCAGGAATGAAGGCATAAAAACAAAAGTGAGCATGGCTTATCTATGGAATTTTAAGTGGTTTGGTGTGGCTGAAGTGTGGGATATGTATAAGAGGATGGAAATTGATAAAGGATAAATAAAATTGTAGAGGTAATTAGAGATTAAATTATAAAAAGTTTTGAATTGGAGTGGCCTAAACTATGGTGACAAATATACTTCAAAATGTAACATTAATAGCTCAAACACAACACTTTCTGTCTCACTCAAATAATGGTCCAGGGTGATTGTTACTGACTCACCAGAAGCTCTTACCCACACAGTGATTCAGGGGCCAGAATCCCTCCATGTTAAGGCTCTCACCTCTGTGATCAAGTTTAGGTTATTAAGTCCAGCACTTCCTCTTTAGAGCCTGAACCAGCAAGGGACACACTTCATTCCTGCTGTTGAGCCATTGGTGAGAACTAGCTATATAATCTCCCCTGGTGGCTGGATAAGACTTTCAAAAATGTAACTCTATTATGGAAACCATTTTGTTCATAGAAACTGTTGCCATCAGTCTTATAAGTCATACAAAGGAACTTAGGCTTTTATATTGAGAAACAGAGCATAATAGCATAATAATTCTGGGGATTTTTAAGCAAGGATGACAGGATTAATTTTTAATTTTAACATGGAATTCTTGTAGCATCAATAGAAAGAATTTCTGGGACAATATTAGAAACAAGGATATAACATTACAGCAGCTGTTCTGGTGACTCTGGCAGGTGGTTCTGAATAAGGCAGTGCTAGTAGGTGAGGAGAAGATGAAACATTTCAGTGATGTTTCAGAAACAGATGCATCATGACTCCTGACATTTCTTATAAGGTGAGAGGGAGAGGAAATTCTAGGTGTCTTGTGACTGAATGTTATGTTCCTCTTGTGTATTTCTTCTGTACCTGTTCTCACTCCAGCAGTCCACTCTTATATCAAATTTCAATGAATAGTTAGTTAATCTCTCTTTCCTCATGGATTGCTGGCATGTTGCAGTCCATGGGGTCGCAGAGTTGGACACAACTAAGAGACTGAAATGAACTGAATTTTGTGGACTGTAAACTTCTTGAAGTCCTCTTTGGTGGAAGGGACTATTTTTTTTAATCCACGTCTTCTCAGAGTCTACCACAGGCTCTGAAATAAAGCAGGCATTTAGTTAACATTAGTTGATTAAATAAATGGATACTAGTTCCTCCTTATATAGATGTGACAGGTGTTTCAGTTCAGTTCAGTTCAGTCCCTCAGTCGTGTCCGACTCTTTGTGACCCCATGAACCGCAGCACACCAGGCCTCCCTGTCCATCACCAACTCCTGGAGTCCACCCAAACCCATGTCCATTGAGTTGGTGATGCCATCCAACCATCTCATCCTCTGTCGTTCCCTTCTCCTCCTGCTCTCAATCTTTCCCAGTATCACGATCTTTTCCAATGAGTCAACTCTTCACATCAGGTGGCCAAAGTATTGGAGTTTCAGCTTCAACATCAGTCCCCTCAATGAACACCCAGGACTGATCTCCTTTAGGATGGGATGGTTGGATCTCCTTGCAGTCCAAGGGACTCTCAAGAGTCTTCTCCAACACCACAGTTCAAAAGCATCAATTCTTTGGCACTCAGCTTTCTGTATAGTCCAACTCTCACATCCATTCATGACCAGTGGAAAAACCATAACCTTTACTAGACGGACCTTGGTTGGCAAAGTAATGTCTCTGTTTTTGAATATGCTATCTTGGTTGGTCATAACTTTCCTTCCAAGGAGTAAGCATCTTTTAATTTCATGGCTGCAATCAGCATCCGCAGTGATTTTGGAGCCCCCCCAAATTAAGTCTGACACTGTTTCCACTTTTTCCCCATCTATTTCCCATGAAGTGATGGAACCAGATGACATGATCTTTGTTTTCTGAATGTTGAGCTTTAAGCCAACTTTTTCACTCTCCTCTTTCACTTTCATCAAGAGGCTTTTGAGTTCCTCTTCACTTTCTGCCATAAGGGTGGTGTCATCTGCATATCTGAGGTTATTGACATTTCTCCCAACTTGTGCTTCTTCCAGCCCAGTGTTCCTCATGATGTACTCTGCATATAAGTTAAAAAGCAGGGTGACAATATACAACCTTGACGTACTCCTTTTCCTATTTGGAACCAGTCCATTGTTTCATGTCCAGTTCTGACTGTTGCTTCCTGACCTGCATATAGGTTTCTCAAGAGGCAGGTCAGGTGGTCTGGTATTCCCATCTCTTTCAGAATTTTCCACAGTTTATTGTTATCCACACAGTTAAAGGCTTTGGCATAGTCAATGAAGCAGAAATAGGTGTTTTTCTGGAACTCTCTTGCTTTCTCCATGATCCAGCGGATGTTGGCAATTTGATCTCTGGTGCCTCTGCCTTTTCTAAAACCTGCTTGAACATCTGGAAGTTCACGGATCACTTATTGCTGAAGCCTGGCTTGGAGAATTTTGAGCATTACTTTACTAGCGTGTGAGATGAGTGCAATAGTGTGGTAGTTTGAGCATTATTTGGCATTGCCTTTCTTTGGGATTGGAATGAAGACTGACCTTTTCCAGTTCTGTGCCTACTGCTGAGTTTTCCAAATTTGCTGGCATATTGAGTACAGCACTTTCACAGCATCATCTTTCAGGATTTGAAATAGCTCAATTTGAATTCCATCACCTCCACTAGCTTTGTTCATAGTGACGCTTCCTAAGGGCCACTTGACTTCACATTCCAGGTTGTCTGGCTCTAGGTGAGTGTTCATACCATCGTGATTTTCTTGGTCATGAAGATCTTTTTTGTACAGTTCTTCTGTGTATTTTTGCCACCTCTTCTTAATATCTTCTGCTTCTGTTAGGTCCATACCATCTCTGTCCTTTATCGAGCCCATCTTTGCATGAAGTGTTCCTTTGGTATCTCTAATTTTCTCGAAGAGATCTCTTGTCTTTCCTATTTTGCTGTTTTCCTCTATTTCTTTGCATTGATCGCTGAGGAAGGCTTTCTTATCTCTCCTTGTTATTCTTTGGAACTCTGCATTCAGATGCTTATATCTTTCCTTTTCTCCTTTGCTTTTCAATTCTCTTCTTTTCACAGCTATTTGTAAGGTCTCTAGAAGCAAGGTCCGGTGTTGGAAAGAGCAATATTGAATAGGAACCTGAAATGTTAGGTCCATGAATCAAGGCAAACTGGAAGTTGTCAAACAGGAGATGGCAAGAGTGAACGTAGACATTCTAGGAATCAGTGAAATAAAATGGACTGGAATGGGTGAGTTTAACTCAGATGACCATTTTATCTACAACTGTGGGCAGGAATCCCTTAGAAGAAATGGAGTAGCCATCATGGTCAACAAGAGTCTGAAATGCAGTACTTGGATGCAATCTCAAAAATGACAGAATGATCTCTGTTCGTTTCCAAGGCAAAACATTCAATATTACAGAAATCCAAGCCTATGCCCCAACCAGTAACATTGAAGAAGCTGAAGTTGAACGGTTCTATGAAGACCTACAAGACCTTTTAGAACTAACACCCAAAATAGATGTCCTTTTCATTATAGGGGACTGGAATGCAAAAGTAGGAAATCAAGAAACACCTGGAGTAACAGGCAAATTTGGCCTTGGAGCACGGCATGAAGCAGGGCAAAGGCTAATAGAGTTTTACCAAGAGAACGCACTGGTCATAGCAAACACCCTCTTCCAACAACACAAGAGAAGACTCTACACATGGACATCACCAGATAGTCAACACTGAAATCAGATTGATTATATTCTTTGCAGCCAAAGATAGAGAAGCTGTATACAGTTAGCAAAAACAACACCAGGAGCTGACTGTGGCTCAGATCATGAACTCCTTATTGCCAAATTCAGACTTAAATTGAAGAAAGTGGCAAAAGCACTAGACCATTCAGGTACGACCTAAATCAAATCCCTTATGATTATACAGTGGAAGTGAGAAATAGATTTACGGGACTAGATCTGATAGATAGAGTACCTTATGAACTATGGACGGAGGCTCATGACATTGTACAGGAGACAGGTACCAAGACCATCCCCATGGAAAAGAATAAAACTATTAGGATGAGACAAAAGTTATTGCAGTTTTACATTGTTGACATTTGCCATTTGAATATATTCTTAAATGTGGTTATGTTATATGCCATTTTAATGCACATTTCTTGCTTTATGCTTTTTTGCTAATGACTTATTGCTTGCTGTTATTTTATATACTATGGAAATGATAATAGACAAAAAACAAATTTGAACAGTTTTCTTATTCAAGTTCAAAATGGGTTGTAGAGCAGTGGAGACAACTCGTATTTGTCCCAGGAACTGCTAACGAATGTACAGTGCAGTGGTGGTTCAGTTCAGTTCAGTACAGTCACTCAGTCATGTCCGACTCTTTGTGACCCCATGAACCACAGCACGCCAGGCCTCCCTGTCCATCACCAACTCCCGGAGTTCATTCAAACTCATGTCCATTGAGTCGGTGATGCCATCCAGCCATCTCATCCTCGGTCGTCCCCTTCTCCTCCTGCCCTCAATCCCTCCCAGCATCAGGGTCTTTTCCAATGAGTCAACTTTTCGCATGAGGTGGCCAAAGTATTGGAGGTTCAGCTTTAGCATCAGTCCTTCCAATGAACACCCAGAACTGATCTCCTTTAGTATGAACTGGTTGGACCTCCTTGCAGTCCAAAGGACTCTCAAGAGTATTCTCCAACACCACAGTTCAAAAGCATCAATTCTTCTGTGTTCAGCTTTCTTCACAGTCCAACTCTCACATCCATACATGACCACTGGAAATATTCTTATCTTACCCTGAGGCCAATTACAGTCTCTAATCCTAATTTTCTTATGGTTTTAAATGGCATCCATCTTGTTTGGGGCCAAAGGAGTTCTCTTAAATGTGCAAAATGGGGAAAAATATGTCTTGCCCATGAACTTCTCCCCCTTTTGAGTATTTTTGTTGCTATTTCTCCTTCTCCTCTGAATAAAACATTGCTTTCAGCCAGTTGTCCATTTCCTCATTTTGTAGGTTTTATTTGATGAAGTATGTATTCTCCCAGTGGACTGATGAGCAAAAATCAGCCATAAAGTAGATATATTTGTGAGGTGAGATCTTTTCTGACATTTTAAAACAATGCAGGTCTTCCCACAAACAAACATATCTTTCCAGTGAAGAACACCTAAAAAGAATCTAAACAACATTTGTTCTCTTCTGTTACTTCAACGACTCCCTAAAACCCTGTTTTATCTATGTTGCTATCCAACTGAAGGACCTATAAAGGCTCTTCCATTGTACAGACCATTAAAATTAAACATTTCTCTGTTAGATCCTCAATCTGATTTTACCTTCACAGTCAGTTTTTCTTCCAGACTTTAGATGTCTTGAATTCTGGTATTATATTACAAAATAAAATTCCTAGTATAATAATACCTTCTAGATTCCATAACCTTCCATATTTGTTAAAGTTTCTGATTAAATAATGAATCAATAAATGAAATAATTGTTGTGCCTTTTCTCTAGACTCCACTACTCTTGCTTCAACCTCCACACCTTTGCCTTGCTAGTCTTGTACCTGGCATGTACACTTTCTCCTTCTACATCAGTGGTTGTTGTGTGCACTAGAATCTCCTGAAGGGCTCGTCAAAATAAAGACTGCTTGCCTTTACTCTAGAGTTCCAAAGTTCCAACCCCAAAATTTGCATTTTGAGCAAGTCCCCCAGAGATGTGAATGACAGCAGTCAGGGTACCACGCTTAGAGAACACTTTGTTGCTGTCATTGTTTTAGTTGCTAATTCATGTTCAACTCTTTATGACCCCATGGACTGCAGCCCTACAGGTTTCTTTGCCCATGGGATTTCCCAGGCAAGAATATAGGAATGGGTTGTCATTTCCTTCTCCAGGGGCTCTTCCCCACCCAGGGACGGAACCTGCATCTCCTGCATTGACAAGCAAGTTCTTTACCCCTGAGCCACCAAGGAAGCCTCTTGAGAACACTAACTTAGAGCTAATTAGTCTAAATTGAACTACCTGGATGAAAATTAGAAGAGGAAGTGAGGAAGTATTTAAATTTGCTGGTATATAATAACTGTATGCAAAAAAATCATCTCTAACATCATCCACCGTGAGAAATTTCTGAAACTAGCTCCCATGATCTCTTATTAACCATTTCTGCTTTTGCTGTGCTTCCTCCCAAAGATTTGATTCTTTTCCTCAAGTCTCTTGGATGCTTTACTACACATTACTTTACGATCAAATCGTCTCGGTGGGCTCACTTTGGATATAAACGTCTCCCTTTATTTTTGGTTTAAAATATAAACCACCTGTAACCTCAGTGATATTTTGTTTAAAATGGTTATGTTTAGATCTGGTGGCCAAAATGTAGCTTAAAGAGCTAAGAAAAGAAAGCTTAGAGCTGCTAGGTTGGAGGAGGTCAGTTTGATGAAGGAATCTTTTCGACAGCTGACATTATGGCTTGTAATAAACTTGACCAATTGGTTCTTGTGGAAGGAAGTTTTATTTCTACTGTTACAGCTGTTTCTGTCAGAAAAGGAGATCTGGGGAGTATTTTATAAAGCATACTTGTCATAATTCAAGTGATAAATTATCTTATGTAACTGTCACATTTATATGTTCACATTGATATAGGCAAATTCTCTGAAATTTGTCATATTCTGTGTATTGCCTTTATTCACATATCAATGGAGACATCTAATTCTCCTTACACTCGATTCATGAACACTTTTGTAGTTCAATATTTTTAAAGCTATGCTGGTTATAGTCAGACCACTTTTGCTGATATGAAAACAAACCAGGGAGAGACTGAGTTTCCCAAATACAAATAGAATTAGTGTGAAGCTACAGAGCTAAAAAATGTAGAAGGTTAAAAGAAGGTCAGCGTTGGCAAACTAAATTTACTCAGCAGAATTAGCTGAATTCCTGAAGTGAAACCATTTACTTTGAGAGAAGTGCTATATCTGTGGTACAATGTCTTCACAATGATGTATATTACTCTTGTGTATACTCAGAGACACATGATTGTGAAAGAAAAAAAGAATGGAATTGAATAGGTCAATTTATTGGTTAACTTTGGTAAAAGTCTCAGCTGAAGTTGCTGGTTGAGATCCTTTGGCCTTGTGGGTGGGTTCATGTGTGGTTTCATGCACTCCCTTTTTCAGAAATTGAAGGATTAAATTTTCTGATTTTTAGCTGTTCTTCTGATGAACTAGGGTAATAAGATTCTGTTCTTAAGTCACAAGGACAAGTATGGGTTACTTACTAGACATAATAAGACCCTGAAAGAGAGCCAATAAACATTTTTCCACCCTGGTTTTTAGTCAGAATTGAATTATATCCTGTGATAGAGCAATATAGCTATCTAAAGTTTGATAAATTTATAAAGATTTCTGAGCCTCAGTTTTCTTCTCTGTGGTAAGGTTGTATTGCTACTTGGTCTGTAGGATTGTCAGGAGAATTACATGAGAATATATGCAAAAAGATTAGCATGAGATGGCAGGTCAAATTTTCAATAAATTGAGCTATTATTATCATTGTATGAAAATGAGACCTTTGAAGATTTTATTCTCAGTAACTAGAGCCATTCTCTTCTTCCATGTGGTTATTGATTTCAACGCTTAGAGATTCCTTTAACTTCTTAGTCAGCTACCATGAAAGAAGCTGTCTCAGGGCTTTCCTTGTGGTCCACTGCCTCAGACTTCATGTTCCCAACACAGGGAACCTGGGTTTGATCTCTGGTCAGGGAACTAGACCCCACATACTGCAATTTAGACCCAATCCAGCTAAATAAATGATTTTTTTTTTTAAGTGAGACTGTCTCAAGACTGCTTGCAGTGTGGTCACCATTTGGGAGATATGGGAGCAAATTAAAAAGTTAATGCTTCCCTAACTTCTGCTACTATTATCCCTTCCCAAAACATTATTTCCAGAGACACCTAAGCCCTGGAAGAAAAAGAATACAGTGAATTTATCTATTAAAACTGGATGATTGTAACAGTTTTCACTCCCAGTGTTTGCTCAAGGACCAGATCATTGCCCACAGATGAACCAAGTGAAGGGTCTTTGCTTCTCCAGTAGTCATTCTCTTCTTTCATGCTCCCAGAACGTGTTTATTTGTCACCTACTATGTGCTGTGCTGCTGTGCTTAATCGCTCAGTTGTGTCTGACTCTGCAATCCCATGAACTCTAGCCCACCAGGCTCTTTGGTCCATGGGGATTGTTCAGGCAAGAATACTGAAGTGGGTAGCCTATCCTTTCTCCAGGGGATCTTCTGGTCCCAGGAATCAAACTGGGGGTCTCCTGCTTTGCAGGCAGATTCTTTACCAGCTAGCTACCAAGGAAGCCCCCAGTTACCAGGGGAGCTATGTGTTGTGTGCAGGCAAATAAAAATGAGTCTGAAATCATCTTTGCCTGAAAAAAAAACACATTGCATTATTTAATAATGTACATTGGGGGAGGGGAAAATCTGTAAATATATATTAGCAAACATTGGAGAGAACCTTTTTTCAGAACACAGCACTATGTGGGGAAAAAGATAATAGAAGAAGGAATGATTGATTTTTTTCTTACAGGCTGGATAATAGGGTAGATGCAATTAAAATCCAGCAAAGTTAGTGATAGCAGCCACAAATAAAGAAGTAATAAAGTGTGAAGAGAACCCAGAGAAGAGAGAATTTATTCCCATCTTAGATGAATCTGCAAGGCTTCACAGTTCCTTCAAAACTGTTGTGGGTCTTGAGAGATGAGAATAAATTTGTTTATTCATCTAGCAAGAATTTATCAAGCATTCAATTTATTTGTCAAACCACCTCTAAGCATCAAGTACTATAGCAAGTATCTGAGATAAAGTGAAGCTATAGCTCTGCCCTTATAGCTCTGCCTTACAGGAGCTAACAGCCTAGTCATTGAAGAGACAGATATATAAAAATAATCAAGCTATAATAGATTTATTATATTAAAATATAATTAATATATTATGTCATACTGATATGATATAAGATATAACATAATTACTGAAGGAGTTCTTGAGTCTACATTAGATCTACAATTGTGTGTGTGTGTCTGTGTATCTGTGGGTACGTGTATTTGTGTATGGAAGGGGAATCAAAGAACTATTCCTAGAGAAGACATCTGAGCTAAGTGTTGAAGAAGAGAACTTCAGAAAGCTGTTCGGAGAGGTTGGAGACACAGGAGCATTTCAGGTGAAGAAGGAAGAAAATTGAATTTTTTTTGTTGTTTAGTGTCTAAGTCATATCCGATTCTTTGCGACCACATGAACTGTAATCCTCTAGGCTCCTCTGTCCATGGCATTTCCCAGACAAGAATACTGGAGTGGGTTGCCATTTCCTTCTCCAGGAGATCTTCCTGACCCAGGGATTGAACCTGCATCTCCTGCATTGGTGGGTGAATTCTTTACCACTGAGCCACCTGAGCCTGGTTTCTGAGGAAACTTTTTATAAAAAAAAGGGAGTGTCAAGAATATAGTAGCGTGAGAGGTAGCGTGAAATCTGGCAGTGGGAATGAGCATTTTTATTATGATTTAGACATGACAGAGAAGAAGCTAAAGCTCAGATAAGGGCCAGATCATAAAAGGCTTTGTACTAAGCCACCAGGAATAACAGTGGCTGCTGGGAGGCTGAGCCTGCCATGAAGAAGTCTGGGTCAACCTGGTATATCTAGTTCATTTCTGCCACCACTCACTCAGCTAGCTAAGTTGGAATATATATACCCTCAATTTCAGGAACCATGAAACCAAAACTTATTGATATTATTTGAAAAAACTTTGGGAACATGAAATAACACTTAGTTTGTAATCATTAGTTTCATCTTTGGATATAGAGGTTGTAATTTACATCTGAAAATCAAGAGACATATAACAGTCCTGTGTAGGTGTACACACTTTTTAAAGTGATAAGAGATGGTATAGTTTTTGAGTAATATCTTGGGTGTAGTTTCTTCCATCTTGAATCACTTAGAATCTTTATTTGCCTTGTTTTTGGAACATTTAACATCACGCTCATACTCAGTCACTCATCCGTGTTCAACTATTTGTGACGCTATGGACTTTAGCCTGCCAAGCTCCTCTGTCCATGGGGTTTTCCCAGCAAGAGTACTGGAATGGGTAGCCATTCATTTGCTTATTTAGTTCACTAATGTCCATTACTGGTTGAAGCATTATTGCAAATACTTTTTATCCTTTTTTCTGGAGTTTTTGAAGATCAAATAAAGCACTGGAGATAAAACTGCAAGTTGAAAGTATTATTTATTTCTCCATCTAGTTATCAATAACTTGAGCAGTGGAGATAAAAGCCTTTCCTAGTGAACTTGCTGGGAACTTAGTAAAGGATTGTCTTTCCACCTGTTTCCCAGTTCACGACTCTGATGTAAACACCACTTAGAGAAACCTAGTTTAGGGTGAACACAGTGTCATTTTGTACAGAGTGATGTGTCTCACAAAGTATTTGATTAACTAGAGTGGCCAAAAACAAAGTTAATTATTTGGTCAATATTTTACTAGGTTTATCAGTTATTACCCATTTCATTTTTAATTACTTTCCCCCATTCTTCTGATGTTATGTAAACATCTACACATTTGATTAAAGATTAAACAATATTTTTTCAGAAATGGATTCCTGACATCATTCCATAAAAACATGTCATTTGCAAGAAAGAAAATCTTCAGAAAAAGAATCACACTTTTTAAAAAACCTACATTGAGATGTGATAGCTGGGTGATAGACAAGAACTATTCAGCTTTTACAGTTTGAAGATATGTGGAAAA
Source organism: Moschus berezovskii (assembly GCF_049115385.1). Taxonomy (NCBI): domain Eukaryota; kingdom Metazoa; phylum Chordata; class Mammalia; order Artiodactyla; family Moschidae; genus Moschus; species Moschus berezovskii. The sequence goes on along the minus strand of NC_142463.1, from coordinate 47,302,472 downwards.
AATGCCTCTGAGAGTGGATTTCATGAAAAGTACTGAATCAAAGCACAACTGTGTTTGTTAGTCTTTACTGTTACTTTACTTCATAACTAACTTTGGATTAGTCATTAAAAATGTGAAAGGAGTCATATGTTTTCTGCAACAGAACAGAACACTATATACAAGGCCAATTTGCAAAGCTCCAGTCTGCAACTTTCCTGAAGAATGGAACTCTGAAAAATCTATGCTCTGGAGACTTTCTCATTTCAAAGCAACTAGCAGGAATTTTGCTTAAATCAAATCTTAGAACTGAACGCTCTAGTCTCTATGTTGTCACTGCATGTGTTAAAAAAATACAGTATCTGTAAATTCCTGGGATGAAACAACAGGCCAATGAAGTAAACTGAATTTCTAAACTCTTCTACTGAGTAGCTGTCTTCTCATTATAATTAATACTAGTTCATTCTAATATTAACAAATCAAATAATACAGAAGCATATGAAGGTAAATATTATAGTTTCTTCTGCTTCCCATTCCTTCCTTCCTTTGGACCACAAATATCTTGTATATATTCCTCCATATCTTTTAAAATAGATCCTATATATTAAGAACCAAAGTTGGATATTTTTAACATGGTCAACATGATCTACAATTTGGAATTTCTATAAAATGCAGTGGTTTTCAATCATTTTTACAACAAAAAGTTCTTTTTTTCCCCAATTAAATCATGAAAATTATGGTACTTCCATGATTAAAGGTTGTTCTCAGCTTAAATGTTACTTAAATGTCTAATTTTATCCCATCAACTAGATTCATAATAAATTCTTGAGGGATTTTTGAAGGGGTTTAAAGCTGTAGGTTCCTTGGGGCAAAGTGAATTAACTACCATTCTATTAACAATTTTTTCTTGATATAATAGGGACTATTTAAAGTCTCTTTTATGTTAAAAAAAAAAAAAAAGAGAGAGAGAGAGAGGGCTCGTCTGGTGGCTCAGATGGTAAAGAACCTGCCTGCAATCTTGGAGACCCGAGTTTGATCCCTGGGTCGGGAAGATCCCCTGAAGAGGGGAATAGCAACCCATTCCAGTATTCTTGTCTGGAGAATTTCATGGATAGAGGAACCTGGCAGCTACAGTCCATGGGGTCACAAAGAGTTGGACCCAACTGAGCATCCAACACTTTGTATAAAAAAGATACAGATGAGTTTCTTCACTATCAACAAAAAATATTCTCAAGCACTGTAACAGCAGAAACTGATATTGTGCCTGGGAGATACAAAATTGGCCAGTATTTGTGGAATGAGTAATATGCCTCTAAACATCACAAGTAGCTATAGCATTCTCTGGTGCACAATTTGAAAACCATTAGCTTAGTGGACAGGGTTTCCGCAAAGGGGTAAGATATCTGGTTTACTGCCCTGAGGTTCACATTACCTCTCTGTATTTCAGTAACAATTTTTATTTCACTTGACTTACCTGGAAACACTTGACATCATTGGCGACTTAGCTTTCCCATTCTTTCCCAGTTCTCCTCTACACCTCCAGAAAATTTCTCTAGTGTCCTTCGTGGGGGACAGTCTCCAGAAATCCAGTATAATCCAGTATAGCTTTCTTCACCTTGTTATTTGACATTTTTTTTTTTTTTTACGTGACCTTATCTACTTCTGCGATCTTAGTTACAGGTGTGTTGGTGGCCTCTGGATCTTTGCTCCAGAGTCTACCATCCTTGCTCCAGAGTCTACCATTCACCTGACCTCCAGAAAATATTTCTAACTGCTGCCAGACCTCACTATTATATTATTAGGTTTTTCAATCTCAGGTATATATCATCATCCTTTCTATCATCATTCTTCTTAATCATGGGTATATGTGTCTGTGTACTGTATTCTCCATCTTGGCTTATGACACTGATTGTTGAATCTAGGAAGCTAGCTCATTTTAAATCATCATCACATCCTTTTCAGTTAAGTTCAGTCTCTCAGTCATGTCCGACTCTTTGCGACCCCATGAATCACAGCACGCCTGCCTGTCCATCACCAACTCCCGGAGTTCACTCAAACTCACCTCCATCGAGTCGGTGATGCCATCCCGTCATCTCATTCTCTGTCATCCCCTTTTCCTCCTGCCCCCAATCCCTCCCAGCATCAGAGTCTTTTACATATCACCAATTCTTGTTGGTCCTACCTGTTCAATAACTCTCAAACCTATCAGTTCAGTTCAGTCGCTCAGTCATGTCCGACTCTCCGCAACCCCATGAATCACAGCACGCCAGGCCTCCCTGTCCATCACCAACTCCTGGAGTTCACTCAAATTCATGTCCACAGAGTCGGTGATGCCATCCAGCCATCTCATTCTCTGTCGTCCCCTTCTCCTCCCGCCCCCAATCCCTTCCAGCATCAGAGTTTTTTTCCAGTGAGTCAACTCTTCGCATGAGGTGGCCAAAGTATTGCAGTTTCAGATTCAGCATCAGTCCTTCCAATGAACACCCAGGATTGATCTCCTTTAGAATGGACTGGTTGGATCTCCTTGCAGTCCAAGGGACTCTCAAGAGTCTTCTCCAGCACCACAGTTCAAAAGCATCAATTCTTCGGCGATCAGCTTTCTTCACAGTCCAACTTTCACATCCATACATGAAATTTTTCCCAAAGCCAGTGTACTGAGTCAGGACCTCAAGATCTCCACATAAATTGTCTATCCACTATGATGTTGATAAAATATTTTTTTATAAAAAAAATCAGGAATATGAACATTTCATTCCTCTACTTGAAAAAATGTCAGTGACTTCCATTGCTTAATTTAGTAGCCTTTGTATAATCCCAGGGAATACACTTAGGTTCAGGAAGAAAACATTGGGACTTCTATTTATATTCATTTTTTTCTCCTTTGGCAATATATGATATTTACTAAAGAACATGAGATATATACAAGTTACAGAGTAAAATAATAAAATGGATGCCTATGACTTCATTACTAACTTATGTCCTAGAATATCATCAGAACCGTCTCTGACTCCCTAGCTTTCACATCCCTTCTCCTCCTACTTCCACTGACCCATCTCCATCCAGGCTTAATTTTATTATTTTTTAAATTTCCCGACTTCTTTGTAAGTTTGTGACATATATATTTATTTAGAAGTAATACATTATTTAGTTTGCTCTGTCCTTGAACTTTCAAGAAAGTGGAATCATACTGTACTTAGCCTTTGTAGCTTGCCTTTAAACTCATTATTATGTTCTAAATATTAATTCATGAGGCTGTTTTTATTATTTTTACTGAGGAAGAGTATTCCATTATGAAAATATATTAAAAGTAGTTATTTATTCATTCTCCTATTGATGGATATTTGGATTCTTCCAAGTTTAGCTGGTATGGAAAAGTCTACTATGGATAATATTATATATTCTCTGGGAGCACATGTAAAACTTTCAAGGATATACTTTGCAGTGGAATTATTGTATCATAGAGTAGGCAAATATCTAAAACATAAACTAGTAAGTTATACAGGTATATATTTTATTTTTAAATGTATTGAAGATATATTAAGAATGAGTGCCCAAAACATTTTTTTTCCTGAATAGGAGTGTGTGATCAAAAATGCTTGGAGACCACTGATTTACAGAATAAAATATCACTCCCAGACCTAGCTCCAAATTCCTTCTTTCATTTCCATTTTTCCAAAATAAACCTCTTATGCTCTTGCTGCTACAAACTTCCATTGTATATATCTCTAGAATATTATATATTAAGTTGATTAGTTGTTTATTTCATGTCAGTCTCCTCACCTTGACTTAATAATAGTCAAGGACAAAATTATAGTCTCACTCATTTTTGTATCTCTAGCACTTGGCAGTGGTAGCATGAAGTAAGTAAAAAGTTACATATTTATCAAATGAATGAACTAATGTAAAATGGTAGGAATACCATTTTATATAGCTGAGAAATGAGGCATCATGAGAAAATCTTGTATAGGGAAAAAGCCATATATGAATTTAGGTATTAGTATTTTATGATACTATTTGATCTATGGTGTTTTACAGCCTGAATATCAAAATACATGTTTTAGCTTAGAATTAACCAGGAAAGCCAACACTCTATTTGCTCCTTATCTTCACCTTAGATGCATTAGAACCATAGCAGTGCGATGGAAGATTCTCGTCAGTCTCTAATTTATGTTCTCTTTTTCACTATTGCTAGAAGAATAAGATTATATTAGAGCAGAAAGATAACTGGGCTAGGAATCAGAGAGACAAGATTTATCTCAGGTCTGTATTTGTGATTTTACATAAATTGCTCATTTTATTTGATAATCTGCATAATAATTTAAAAGAGTTATTGCTTAGCAGCATGTGTCAGGCAGAGTGATACACACTTTACAGACACTTTACATATCTTATTTAATAACAGTTATAAATGTTACCCCATTTTACAGAAGAAGCAAATGAGAAACATAGGGATTATATAGCTTGCTCGAGGTCCTAAGACACAAGTCACAAGTCACTTACCATCTGGAATCTGTTTTTTTACATGATAGTGCTGTCCTATTTTGCTCTGATTTCTTTCCAGCAGTTTTAAAAGGATCAAATGAGATAATCTATGTGAGAACATTTTATACTTTTTGACACTTTTCCTATTCAACAATATTTCTTTAGTACTTAGCACATACAGTGTTCTGCAGTAGACACGCATACATACACACATGTCCAAAGATGATGAATTACACAGTAAGCAGTTGTTGGAGGGTCTTGAAATCTTGGAGAGCAGATACAGAAATCTGTAAATGACAGTAACATAATAGTTCCTACTTTTATGTAGAAGAGATGCCTTCTAAGCCTAATATGTTAAAAGATGGCTGAGTTTTCTAGGTAGATACTGTGTTAGGGGGCATACAAAGAAGTGAAAATCAAGACCAAAGACAAAGGAGGTAAAGCACATGATACCTGGGAAATAATGTTAGTCATTGTGTCAGAAACACAGGATAAGGGGCAGCACGTAGCAGGAGAAAAGGCCAGAAAGAAGGGGAAGATGGAACCGGCATATAAAGGATTTGGGGTTTGAATTATTACAGTGAGCTAATGGGTATTGTGTGTGTGTGTGTGTAACTTCATTCCCATACTGTCAAAATAGTGGTGACTCCAGAAAGTCAGCACAGTAAGAAATGAGGTGAGACAATCTTACAAATAAGTCTGAGGGACTAGGAGACCAGCTGGGTTGTTTGTTTTCTGTCTGGTTGGTTGTGGGCTTTTCTGCATTGTTTTGTTTTCTAAAACTACATTTATACAGCAAACACATTACTACTTCTTAATTTGTTTAGGATGGCTTGAAGGGAATCTGGTAGAGATCAGGCAGTTGCAGCTTTGCCTTCTAAAGCTTTATCAAGGTGTCAGCACTGGAGAGTGATTTGGAAGAAGACGGTAGATTTACAAGGGCATCGTTACCATTGTTAGTACCTGCAGTAGCTCGGCAAAGCTCATGGAGGATACCAAGGGCATTGAAATGGTCATAATTACATGCCTGGCCCTAACACAGCAAGCTTTCAAGCACGGACAAGCTTATTTACATATGTGCTCTCGTGTCTTGAAATCACTGCTATGCGTGAGAGCAGACACAGGATGCAGTTAGTCATGCCTTTCTCACATGCACCAGGTGTCAGCTGGTAGTTTTAACTCCTGACATTTTACTGCTATGCCGAAGCAAACTGCACCTTATGGGCAAATAAGTCCTTGTTTCAGGTAGAAAAATATTCTGCCAGTGAGAAGCACTGGTGCATGCGTTACACATCACTACAGGGACGTGGGTGTGGTTTTTTCTGTTGGAATTTCTAGCCTTACAGCCCTCCATCTTTCTCCACACTTGGAAATAAAGTGTACTGGTTCCTATACTTAATGACTGTCCTTTCTGAAAGTCATGGGTTGTTCATCAGAGACCCAGAAACTACCTCCAGGAACAGCCTTCTACGTCCAAATACTTCCCTGGTTGGGGAAGAATCTAGAAATCTGGACTATAGCTTGAACTTAAAAAGTAGGCAGAGAGACTTTTCTGGTGGTCCAGGTATTAAGATTCTAGGCTCCCAATGCAGGGGCCCCAGCTTTGATCCCTTATCAGAGAACTAACCCATATGCCACAGCTAAGACCTGGCACAGGCAAATAAGAAGAAAAACAAGAAAAACAACGAGGTAGAGTCTATTGCTTGACCTGCACAGATATTGGATGGAATAAATGGTGACCCAGGGGGGTTCCCATGTAGCACTAGTGGTAAAGAACTCTACTGCCAATGCAGGAAGAATAAGAGACAAAGGTTCAATCTCTAGGTCAGGAAGATTCTCTGGAGGAGGGCATGGCAACCCATTCCAGTATTCTTGCCTGGAGAATCCCATGGACAGAGGAGCCTGGCAGGCCACAGCCCATAGGGTCGCAAAGAGATGGATATGACTGAAACAATTTAGCACACACAGATTTGTTAGCAAGGAAATGATGCTCTGGTAATGGACAGCATACTGAATGTTTGTATAGACACATAACACCTCTTTCTTTGTACATTCAGAATTGAGCACAGGTTTTTCTGGGTATACTGCTGACTCTGCTGAGACCATAAGCTTCTTGAGGGCAAAGATTTTCTAGTTTGTTAATTGCTACTACTTAGAACCTGCCTCTTGAGAAGTCTGTATGCAAGTCAAGAAACAACAGTTAGAATCAGACATGGAACAACGGACTGGTTCGAGATTGGGAAAGGAGTACTTCAGGGTTATATATTGTGATCCTGCTTATTTAACTTATATGCAGAGTACATCATGAGAAATGCCCAACTGGATGAAGCACAGCTGGAATCAAGATTACCAGGAGACATATCGATAACACATCAGATATGCAGATGATACCACACTTATGGCAGAAACTGAAGAAGAACTAAAGAGCCTCTTGATGAAAGTGAAAGAGGAGAGTGAAAAGATTGGCTTAAAGCTCAACATTCAGAAAACAAAGATCATGGCATCTGGTCCCATCCCTTCATGGCAAATAGATGGGGAAACAGTGGAAACAGTGATAGACTTCATTTTCTTGGGCTCCAAAATCACTGCAGATGGTGACTACAGCCATGAAATTAAAAGACACTCTTTGGAAGAAAAGCTATAACCAACCTAGACAGCATATTAAAAAGCAGAGACATTATTTTGCCAACAAAAGTCCATCTAGTCAAAGCTATGGTTTTTCCAGTAGTCATGTATGGATGTGAGAGCTGGACCATAAAGAAAGCTGAGTGCTGAAGAACTGATGCTTTGAATCTGTGGTGTTGGAGAAGACTCTTCAGAGTCCCTTGGACTGCAAGGAAATCGAACCAGTCAATCCTATAGGAAATCAGTCCTGAATACTCATTAGAAGGACTGATGCTGAAGCTGAAGCTCCAATCCTTTGGCCACCTGATGCAAAGAACTGATTCATTAGAAAAGACTCTGATGCTGGGAAAGATTGATGGCAACAGCAGAAGGGGCTGACAGAGATGAGATGGTTTGATGGCATTACTGACTGAAAGCACATAAGTTTGAGCAAGCTCTGGGAGTTGGTGATGAACAGGAAAGCCTGGCTTGCTGCAGGCCATGGGATCACAAAGAGTCGGACTCAACTGAGTGACTAAACTGACTGACTACTTAGAATAGTACTTAGGACATAAAAATCTCTTAGTAAATCTTTTTCACTCATTATTTAAAAAATCATATATATACTTATGCTGAATCACATTATTGCATGGCTGAAACCAACACAGAATTTTAAAGCAATTATCCTCCAATTAAAAATAAATTAAAAATAAAAATTTAGTTTTGGATATCAAAAAATATATATCTACCATTTATCATGTTTATTTACAATTTAAATGAATTAATGAATGACTGTGTATATGAATAAAAACCAAATTAAGCACTTTAACCACCACAGGTACGTGTGTAGCTAAGTTTTACCAGCTTTGTGGATAATATTATCTACAGTCCATTTATTTGTAAGAGTCAGCCTTGTATAGAATATGCATATCATCAACAATGTACAAAAGTTGTCAAGATTCTTGATTTTTCCTTTAGTGCTTCTTGTCCTTTGACATGTAACCACATTTAATGGTCAGTAATAAAATACACAACGGCTGCCAAATTCAGTGTTCCTGCTTCAGAAGGGAGAACAGAAGGTGACATTTACTTTGCTTCTAGGATGTGCTATGTTCCTTCACAAGTTATTTAATTTAATTCTTAAAATAACTATCTGAAATGGTGGTGGTATTATCCTTATTTTATATCTATGAAAAAATCAATGCTTCTTTTCAGACAAAAAACAGTATTTTTTTCTTTTCCTCGATAATGATTTTTTCATATATTTGTCTTTCCCTCTTGACTAGGGTTGTCAGATAAAACTTTCTTAACCAAGAACAGTCCCTTGGCTTTGTACCCATATCTAAAATCCCCGTTTCTAAAATCCACATATTATGGATGTGGACATTGATATTATAAGTCCACATGCAAACATAATCTGAGAGAAACAAAGTAAACCATAATTAACTACTAACACCTTTGTTTCATTTGGTTTCTGAGATTTACTTAGCATGGAGACCCTAAAAAATACAAGCCTGGTCAAAATTACTTTGACGCTCTGCCCAGTCTCAATGAGACTTTGAAATGAAGTCCTGAGCAGCTAAATTTCAGAAAGGATAGGAATCTGCCTGACTTCCCTGGTGGCTCAGATAGTAAAGAATCTGTCTGCAATGCAGGAGACCCAAGTTCAGTCGCTGGGTTGTAAGATCCCCTGCAGAAGGGAAAGGCAACCCACTCCCGTATTCTTGCCTGGAGAATTCCACGGACAGAAGAGCCTAGCGGGCTACTAACCATGGGTTTGCAATGAGTCAGACATGACTGAGCGACTAACACTTTTGAGTAATCTGCCAGCCCTCCATTTTTTTTTTCCCAGCCCATTAAGAAGACTGTCACTCCAAACATTAATTTGACTAAAAGGCTGGAAAGTCAGGGATGACGAGCTTGGATTTGAGTAGAAAAATGGATGCTCTACCACCTTAGTTTCTCCAGAGATTCTTAGTCTGTTTCCTGACCATCCACTTTGCATTATGACTTGTATTTTTTTTTAATTCATGTCACTTTCTATTACTATAAATAACAGAGAAATAAAAAAATAATTGTCAGAATTGATCAGGCCCCCAACTCTTAGCCCCAGATTTTGCCATAATTGATAGAGCCTCTGTAAAGAGAAAGATGGTCCCTGTGAGCCAAGGCTGCTCCAGTAAAACTCTGGCTCTCTGTCATGAAGACATTCATTACCTTAGATTTTGTTGTTCAGTCAGTCAGTCATGTCTGACGCTTTGCGACCCCATGGACTGCAGCATGCCAAGCTTCCCTGTTCTTCAGCGTCTCCCAGAGTTTGCTCAAACTCATGTGCATTGAGTCGGTGATGCCATCCAACCCTTATCCTGCCTTCAATCTTTCCCAGCATCAGGGTCTTTTCTAATGAGTCAGTCTTCACATCAGGGGGCCAAAGGAGTGGAGCTTCAGCTTCATCATCCATCCCTCCAATGAATATTTGGGGTTGATTTCCTTTAGGATTGACTGGTTTGATTTCTTTGCAGTCCAAGGGACTCCAAGAGACCTTAGGCTGGTGGGATGTAAAATTCTGGTGAGGTATTTAATGATGACTTCACACCTGTGATCATTGGATGTTCACCCTAATCCTCTACAATTCTTTTTCTTAAAAAAGGCTTTGACTCTGTAAATGGAACTTGCCCTGACTTCTAATTATTTTCCTCTCCACTGCACAGGGTGTAAAATAGCATTTCCAATAAATGCATATCAGTAGGCAATAACCATATCCTAGGTTCATTTTCTTTTATATCCCAGAAAAAGTAAAACTCCAAATAAAAAACAATTTGTCTTCAATAGAAAAAGAAATTAAAAATGCTTATCTAACAGCCTGAATTTTAGTTCCTGTGAATGATATGGTAGCTGAATTGTTTGCTGCCTTAATTGAAATGATATCTAGCCATTTAAAAACGTTGTACAAGCAGACATACCAGACAGGTGCTTGAAATCTAAATGCATTCTCCCTGGGTAAATATGCTCTGAAAGATATGTTTCCCACTCTCCGTGTTTACTGACCAACTGTGTTCCCAGATTTCTCAGCTCCTCTCAGTTTACTGGAAGCAAAATGTATTTCTTGATGGGTTCTGAGAATTGGGGGAAAAAATCAAGGAAAAGACTCTTGAATGTACAAGCCAAAAGACCATCACGTAAATGTACTGACTAGTGAAATTTCCTTTTAAGAAAGGGAAAAAGTGGCAAAATTACTCCTTTGTCACCATTTCAGAATTCAAAATCTCTTTGGTTTGGGTTAGTTCCCTGCAGACTAATTATAGGGCAGAGTTGAGGCTGTGGTTCAAATTATCAGAGAAATAAATTTTTATGGTCCTTGGGGGAGTTGGGGAATGGGAAGAAGGATTTAGAAGCCAGGTTTTACAGTTGGTCTGCTTGAACAGAATGCAGTGTCATTCCAAATGAGCCCAGGGCATAATCCCCAGGTCTGAGCTGTTTGCGATTCTACTTTTTACTGAAAACCAGAACTTCTGTTTGTACTTCTGAGTAAGTGTCTAAGAAACTATGCCTGTTTCAACAGTATGGACATTTTAGGCTTAAATGTGATTGTGAATTGTTTTAATTCTTTGCTTCATTTTGCTTGGGCATTTGTATCCCATGTATCTGGTATGTAGGGAGGTCTACCTATGTATTAGCTATCATCATTTGCTTCAGGCACTTCAATATGAAGTGTACCACAAATTGGAAACCTATTTGCTAATGTTCAAAACCTAACCATAACGTCAGCATGCTAGTGCTGTCAGAAGCCACAGGATCATTCATTCTAATGGTTTCTTGTTCTTGATGAGGAAAGAGAGGCCCAGAGTTTTGAAGGGCCTTGCCCAAAACTACACCACAAGTTTAAGTACAACAAGCACTGGGGTTGAGACTTCTGATCCCTAGTTCCTATGACCTCAGATACAGATCATTTGCTTAATCAAAGCACCTGAGATGCCCTAGAGAAAAAGTAAGTCTTTGGGAACAAAGTGAACATCTTCCAAATTTGAATTTTGACAGAAATTGGCAAGAGGAACAATTGCATTAGAGGCTCTTAACTGCTAGAACATCTGGGGACTCCATAACTGTTAAGTCTGTTCTGACTTTTAGTGATTGCTAACAAGTGGGCAGAAGCTAATCAGGCTCTGCAAACTATCTAAATGGTTAGTTTGTTTTTAACCAGTTTTTTAACCATATTCTATTTTTAATCAGTACACTAGATTTGTATCTTCATCACTTCCTTCTTGGTTATTTTTAAAGAATAATCATCTGAGTTTTATGCAATTCTTAACCAGTTTACTTCCTTTCCAAACTCTCGATTTATTCATTTGCTCATTAACAAATTTATCCAACCTGCACTTAGAAATTATCACGTGCTAAAAGATGGAGAAGGAAATGGCAACCCACTCCAGTGTTCTTGCCTGGAGAATCCCAGGGATCGGGGAGCCTGGTGGGCTGCCGTCTATGGGGTCACACAGAGTCGGACACGACTGAAGTGACTTAGCAGTAGCAGCAGCAGCAGTATCCAAAGATGTTCCAGGGAGGGGAACACAGACTGTAACAGAAAATGACAATTCAAAAATCTGATTGAAGTTCATATACCCATGAGAATCAAATGCACAATTCTGTGATTTTCTCTAGTAAGGCAACTTACAATATGATTTTATGTAAATGCTTCTTACACTAAGCTTATGAGGTAGCCAGAATAAACAGAGGTCCCAAGAAGGTTATAATGTTATCAATAAATCGCAGAGACCCTATTTGTCCTGTTCCCACTCTGACCTGTGCGCAAGTTCCGGGCATACACTGAGAGTTCAATAAATATTTTTTTACTGAAATACTGAACATAGCTAGTTAATGTGAAACTGATTGTTAAACTCGGGTGTCCACATCTTGGGACCAGTGTTTGTTCTGCTGGATCCATATGCAGCGTCAGCTGTGATCATTCCCTCTCTGCTCCTCAGAGCAATGGGTTTCATCTGCATTGAATTCCATCTGCTTGAGGAAAAGCATCCCAATTAATTAACGATTCTGAAACTACTACCTAAAATATATTGACAAACTTGACAATGGTCTGGTTGAGGCAAAAGATGGCTGGTTCTCTAGATATTGCATCTGAGTAGCTAATTTTTATCAGAGGAGCCATCAGATCACATAAGAGAGATGACCACATTGCTCTCTTGCAGAATGTCAGCCTTGGGAGCCCTGTGGCAAGCTTATGAGAACAGTGCAGAGCCAGAAATGTGACATTTTCTAATGATAAATAACTGGATTTGTTTCTGAAATGCTCATATTCTTCATCATTAAAAGACGGACATTATAAAACTAGTGGTTTTGATGATGCCAGTGATGACAGTAATGAAGTTAATAATAAAAAAAAAGGGCTACCATTTATTTAGACCAAATTCAGTCCAGCAATGTGCCAAATGATTTGTACATATTATCTCAAACAAGTCCTAACAATCCCATATTAGCGATAATATCATCCATTCCAATTCACAGCTAACAGAGGCTTTCATTAAATCCAAATATTCAATAACTGCAATTCATTCTTAAAAGGATGTGCTGCTCTTTTTTGCTTCAGTTCAGTTCAGTTCAGTCGCTCAGTCGTGTCCGACTCTCCGCGACCCCATGAATCACAGCACGCCAGGCCTCCCTGTCCATCACCAACTCCCGGAGTTCACTGAAACTCATGTCCACAGAGTCGGTGATGCCATCCAGCCATCTCATTCTCTGTCATCCCTGTCTCCTCCCACCCCCAATCCCTCCCAGCATTAGAGTCTTTTCCAGTGAGTCAACTCATCGCATGAGGTGGCCAAAGTATTGGAGTTTCAGCTTTAGCATCAGTCCTTCCAATACAGCCACTTTAATCTATTTCTCTTTACACACACACACACACACATAATATTAGAGAAAATACAAGTGTATCAGCTGTAATAAAGGGAAAACCAGCAGTTGATTAAACAAAATACTGAAGACCATGAAATACTTCCCAATTCATAACATGAAGCATTATCCTGATACCAAAACCAGGAAAAGACATTACAAGAAAGCAAGCTATAGTCCAATGTCTCTCATGAACACAGACACAAAAATTATTTTACAAGTACTAGTCAATCAAATCTGATGACATAAAAAGGCATAGCACCATGACTACATGCAGTTGTCCTAAAAAGACAAGGTGGCTTAACATTCAAAGAGCAATGTAATTTATATCTGTGGACTAAAGAATAACCATTCAATTATCTCAATTCTTGAAAAAAATGCACTTGAAAAAATCTAAAATTCAGACTTGGTTAAATCTCTCGGAAAACCAGAGGTTAACAGGAACTTCCTTAATATGATAAATGGCATCAGTGAAATTCTGTAGCTTCATATCATACTTCAGTTCAGTTCAGTTCAGTCGATCAGTCATGTCCGACTCTCTGTGACCCCATGAATCACAGCACGCCAGGCCTCCCTGTCCATCACCGACTCCCGGAGTTCACTCAAACTCACCTCCATCGAGTCAGTGATGCCATCCAACCATCTCATTCTATATTGTCCCCTTCTCCTCCTGCCCCGAATCCCTCCCAGCATCAGAGTCTTTTCCAGTGAGTCAACTCTTCGCATGAGGTGACCAAAGTATTGGAGTTTCAGCTTTAGCATCAGTCCTTCCAATGAACACCCAGGACTGATCTCCTTTAGAATGGACTGGCTGGATCTCCTTGCAGTACAAGGGACTCTCAAGAGTCTTCTCCAACACCACAGTTCAAAAGCATCAATTATTTGGCTTTCAGCTTTCTTCACAGTCCAACTTTCACATCCATACATGACCACTGGAAAAACCAAAGCCTTGACTAGATGGACCTTGGTTGGCAAAGTAATGTCTCTGCTTTTTAATATGCTATCTAGGTTGGTAATAACTTTCCTTCCAAGGAGTAAGCGTCTTTTAATATCCTGGCTGCAATCAGCATCTGCAGTGATTTTGGAGCCCAAAAAAATAAAGTCTGACACTGTTTCCACTGTTTCCCCATCTATTTCCAGTAGAATACTACTAATAAACAGAAAAACTTGGTATATGCTAAAACATGAGTAAGTCTCAAAATAATTATAAATGAAATAGGCAAAAAGTACATATTACATAATAAAATTTGTATAAAATTCAAGAAAATGCAAAATGCAATGGCAGGACACAGATTGCTAGTTGATTGAGGATGGTGGTGGTCATGGAGAGATGTGCTGTAAAAGGGCACAAAGAAAATTTTGTGACGGTAGTGTGTGTTTTGTTTCCTAATGGTATGGTTTCATGGGTGTATACATATGCCCCTAGCGATCAAATTGCATACATAAATATGTGCAATTTGTTTTATGTTGATTATACCTCAGTGCAACTATAAAAAGAAAAAAGTTAAAATAGAAGCCTTTTCTCTCCTTTGTTTCAAATTGAGTGTAACTATTACATGGCTGACATGGAAGCTCAGTGGTATCTGGCACTCAGCCTCCTACAGTCTTCTTGCTCTAAAATCCACAACAGGCAGCTTTCATCTTATGGTTTAAAATAGCTGTTCCATCTCATTCTGTTATATCCATATGATAGCCAGTGGGAGAGAGGGGAAAGAAGTGGAAGTAAATCCTTTCTTTTAAGGGCATAAACTAGACTTTGAACACATCGCTTCTGCCAACATCCCGTTGAACTGTGCTGCCGCTGCTAAGTCACCTCAGTCGTGCTACATGACTACAATTTACCATGGGAGACCAGGACATTTAGTCTTTTAACTGTGTTATTATGTCCCTAGATAAAAATCAGTTACCATTACTAAGAGGTAAGATTCTAGAAATCTCTATCCACCCCAAATATAAACACGTTATATGAGATTTCACTTGAACCAATTCAATAAATAAGCTATTGATTATGTTACAGTTTGTAAAGGTCACAGATCAGAGACATTCTCTGTTTTTTCTTGTTTTCCTGTTATAAGATGGAAAGAGCTAGATACTATATTGAGGAAGAAAGGGATGGTCGCCTGGATTCTATAATCAGAGTTCAAAGCTGTGTGGATGTTGAGAGGATGTGACAATTGCCTATGATTTTGTAGCATTTTGTAATTATGTTATCTTCTCAAAAACACCCAAAGTCACTAAAACTTCGAGTTCTTTGATCTATGACCAGCCAGGTCCGCCAAGATTTCTTTGAGTCTGCATAATGTACTTATATCTCCATGCACATTAGAGCAATGTTTGATGTTATTATCATCTAATTTCTGAGAAATGACTTTTTCCCATCATGACTGAGGACATTAGAATTATGAAAGTACTAAAAAATTGTATAGCTCTGCTACAAAAGGTAGGAGTCTCTGTTTCTTCCTGACCATTAATAGAAGATGAAGGCAATCTGTCAAAAGTGAATAATAAGGATAGACAGTATTCATCTGGGGCCCTTTTATTCACTGTGGAATCACAAATACAATTTTTATTTCCACTTAAGCTATAATTCTATTTACCCTCTGAGTTTCACAGAGTTTTATTTGATCTAACCTCATTTTAAACTTTAGATAAAATGGTTTTAAAAATTCCATTATATGAGATTCTATCTCCCTCTTTTCCAGCCTCTTTACAGTGAGGTCTATTTCTGCCATTCTACAATTTTTGTCTTCCCCAGTTTATTTTTTCTTCTCCTTTCATAGAACACACACTTTCCATTCAAACTTTCATTCAAACATACTTCTAATTCAAAGCTTAATACTAACCATTTAAAGGGAGAGACAATTAGAATAAAGAGAAGGAAAATGTATCTATAACTGTCACACGGGTACTACCAGATTTCCAGAATTTGGGGAGAAGGTATTCTTTTAAGATAAACATTTCCCTTAGTCCCATGAAGTATCTGATGTTATCAAAACATGTGCTCTAAATTTTAATTTAAAAACAAGAATCATTACTGTAACTTAGGGAGAGGGAAATTTATGGGTGACTATAACTGAGTATAAAAGCCAGAAAATGGGTATTAAAAAGGAATAGAATGCCAGTAAAAATTAGATACAGGTGTTTCTAATCTAGGTTGTCTGACTGTCTCTCTATATTTCTAACAGCCTGATATTTTGTTCAAGTTATGTAAATTTGCTTTTGAATGTATAATGATAAATTTTACACCTTTGACATCCTTGTTTTGGTGACTTTTGTGATACTAATTGGGACCCTACTGCCAGTACACTGTTTATGACATTTTTTAAAACCAGTGCTTGTTTATTTCTTCTATTTTGTAAATGTCACCTCTTTGTGGACATTCTCAGCAGAAAGGAAAGTTGAGGTATTTTTATAAAAAAAATAGATCTAATGGTTTCTAGGTCATTGATTTTTCCCTAGGTAAAATGAAAATTCTGATTTTTTAAGGTATTCTTTTAAAGTCAGAGTCAAACTCTTCCAGCCATCTTCAGCATCCTGGCTGTAACTGGTTGGACAGGAGAACATGGGACATGTACTGGGGATGCGCTGGCAGATCCCACAACCGTGCCCCTATCAAATAGCCTGTGCCTTTAGGTAGAACATGTGTCGTTTGGAGTTTGGCAGCAGAAAAGGCAAATGAGTTCATTTTGAACATGGAGATATTCTTTTGGATTAAAAGTGCAAACCTTTAATTTCCTAGAAAAGTGCTTTCCTTTCACTGCCTTCAGTTCCTTGCAATTTCAATAAAATTTTGATCATGTGGAAATTATTATTTATTAGCACTTATTGACAATAATAATACTTTGGCCACCTCATGCGACGAGTTGACTCACTGGAAAAGACTCTGATGCTGGGAAAGTTTGGGGGCGGGAGGAGAAGGGGACGACGGAGAATGAGATGGCTGGATGGCATCACCGACTCTGTGGACATGAGTTTGAGTGTACTCCGCAAGTTGGTGATGGACAGGGAGGCCTGGCGTGCTGTAATTCATGGGGTTGCGGAGAGTCGGACACGACTGAGCGACTGAACTGAACTGAACTGAACTGAATAGGTAACAATTACTGAGTGCCTGCTAAAGTGCCAGGCAATATACTAATTTCTTTGTGTGAAATATCTTAAGTGATCTTCATGTTACTTCTATGATGCTTGTACTATAATGTGTGTTTATAGATGGGGACATCGAGCCCATAGTTGACAAGTGGTGATGTGCACACCTCAATTCAATCCTCTGATTCTTAATGGATACATTTCCTTGTAAAGGCCCTGCAGTAAGAGAGAATGAAGCAAATTAATGCTTCTTATAGGCACCCTTCATTAACTTGAGATGCATTCCTTTTTCTTCCTTGTAATACCCTAGATGACATACATTCAGACATTTTTTTAAAAACTACAATAAAAACATCCTTGTCAAGTTAACTGTTGATAAGCCTGAATATTTTATTTCACTTGTGAATTAATGTATCTTCAGACCATCTGATCTCAATCTCTTCCTAGCTTCATTTCCTGCCACCTCCACGCATCAAACTGTGTGCAATTACGCCACATCCTGTGAGCTCTCACATTCCTGGACTTTCAATGCTTCCACCAGGAGTGACCTTCTTCTGCATTTAGCCATCCATTAGGATCTTTTGTGGGGCCCTCTGCGATTCCTCCAGGCAGAGTGAATTTCTGCTGCAACCCCATGTCAATTCACATATATCTCGACTGTACAGTATTTTCAGGATCACTTATGTTAAATAATGAAAACAGTAAAAAAAAAAAAAAATAATGGTTTACTGTGTAAAATATGTCTCCCTCTCATGCTTGAATTGCAGGCCTCTCCTAGGCCAGCAACTATTCCCATGATAGTTACACACAGAAACATACATGCACACATAGCTTTGGGTTTTGTACAGCTGAAAGCCTAAGAAGCACAGTATTCTGAATCTTGCTTTCCTCACTTGACAACATGTTAAACTTCTTTCTATATTAGTATATAAGTGAAGTCACTCAGTCGTGTCCGACTCTTTGTGACCCCCATGGACTGTAGCCTACCAGGCTTCTCCTTCCATGGGATTTTCCAGGCAATAGTACTGGACTGGGTTGCCATTTCCTGCTCCATAAGCCTTATTATTTTTAATGGCTCTAAATATTTTAATATGGCACACCATAGTTTATTTACCCATCCTCTTATGATGGACATTTGAACTGTTTCTAAGTCTTACAAACAATGCTGCAATAAGTACACTTGCTTGTATGATTCTAAAGAAACCAAATGGATACAAGAATGATACTTGAAATCAGATTTCCTGGGTCTGAACCCTGGCTCTAAACTAATAGCACTTACAGTTTTGTTTGTTTTGTTTTTTAATTTTTGGTTGTGCTAGGTCTTCGCTGCTATGTGTGGGCTTTCTCTAATGTGGCGAGCAGGATACTGTTCATTACAGTGCACAGGCTTCTCATTGAGGTGGCTTCTTTCATAGAGCAAGGAATCTAGGCGAATGGACTTCAGTAGTTGCAGCATATGGGCTCACTAGTTTGGCACACTGGCTTTGTTGCTTAGCGGCATGTGGAATCTTCCGAGACCAGGGATCGAACCCGTGTCCCCTACACTGGCAGGCAGATTCTTATCCACTGTACCGCCAGGAAAGTCCAGCTCTTACAGGCTTAGTCAAATTATTTAACCTCTGTATGCTCCAATTTCCTTCTGTAAAATGGGGGTTTAACAGTAATTTCATAAGATTTTTCTGAGGATTAAGTGAGTTGTGACACAGAAAGAGCTTTAATGTGTAGTATATGGTAAGCACTTGATGATACCGCTATTAACATAAAATCATAAGTCTTTGGGCACTTGTGTGAGTACAACATTAAGATAAATTACTGTGAGTGGAATTACTGATACTTGACATTTATATTTTTATAGCTATCCATCTTAATTGGGTTCCTTTAGAAGCAGACCCTACAACCGAGATCTAAATACAATACACCACTTTGACAGTGAAGAAAAATCCAAAAGGAGTAGGTAAATGAAACAGGAAGAAAAGGTAATTAATAAAACGTACCTGGAGCTCAGTCCTGCTGAGGAAACACAGAAGCAGTATTGACACAAGCTTCAGAGTTACCTTAAGGGAACTGGGTGCTTGGAGCACCAACTCTTGTCTGGCCCAGTCCATCACTGTCTGAGGGCCTTTTTGTATGATCCCCCGAGCAGTAGCTTCTAAAAGCAGAGTGGTGGGAAGGCTCTGCCTTGGGATCGTCTGGAGATAATTTTAAAAGAGTAACAAAACTTGACTAAAAATAATTCTGATTTTTATCATCACAATGTAATTCTCTACAACCTTAGTTATAAATAACTCCTCCCCTCAGGGGGACTCCCCACCTTGCTTCCCTGTATTCCACTGCCTGAGAGGTATTAATTCCTCAACACTACTAGCCTATTTCACAGGAACATAAAGTGGGTTTTATTGGCCAGTGAAAGAAAGAAATGCAGGTGCTGGCAGTTGGAGGCCTGACCAGTATGAACCGAAGGGCAGGGGAGAGATGATATGGTCACAATACCAACAGCATCTGCTTCAGTCAAACCTGCCCCACTCTGACCATCTACACAAGTTCATGACCATTTGTAGTGCTTGAAGTTTTGCCCAGAGTGGTGATAATTTTTCCTCACTACTGTCTTTCATGACCACCCCTTAGTAGAACTGTGCTGCATAAGCGGTCGGTCTATTTTCAGCTCACATGATTTACTGAGCCAACCTCCCCATGACTCAGACCTGGGTTTTATTGTCCTCTGACAACTGGTTTATAAGAACTCTCTGTGAAGTCATAGGTGTGACCTGAGAGAGAGACATTCATTTAACAAGTTAAGAAACATGGAGGACTAGGCTGCCAGCTTATGTGATTTAGTTGTTTCCTCTGCACATGCTCATGGCTGATCGTAAGTGAACTAGTATGACGGGTTACTGTTGCGCCTGTCCAACCCAGTGACTCGGAGGATCTGATGGTTAACATCTCTGTCAGTCACTTGAGGTCCCATAGTCAGCCCAGTTTCTGCTAGGTCCAATAGCAAACCAAGAGCTATTTTCTGAATGTTACTGGCTTTCATACTGTATCTTGATTGTTGTTGAGCCTCTCATTTCTTTTCCTCAGCATACCTATGACACTAATAGCAGCCAGCCAAATCCACTCTCCTTACAATTTCCATTATCCCCTTACCTCTAGAAAAATTGTACAAGTCAGTGTATGCCCTTCATCCCATATCCCAACCAATGTCAGCAGGCAATGATGGCATTTGGAAATCAGGCCAGCAAACACTGAAATTTAGGGTCATGGAGATACAGGCAGGGAGTCAAAAGCTTCCCATACAACATTACTAAATTATCTTCCAGAGAAGGCACTTCATTTTACATTTCCACTAAGAAAATGCAAGGCAACTGTTTTTATCCATGGTGACTCGGATGCTTTAGAATCTGCCTGCAATGCAGGAGACCTGGGTCAGGAAGATCCCCTGGAGAAGGGAATGGCTACCCACTCCAGTACACTTGCCTGGAGAAACCCATGGACAGAGGAGCCTGGTGGGCTACCGTCCATGGGGTCACAAAGAGTTGGACACAACTGGGTGACTAACACACACCTTTTCAATGTATTATCAAATATCAAAGCCTAATCTGACAGACTTTTTAAAACAGTTTTATTTTAAAATTTTAAAAAAAGTTTTTAAATTTAAAAATAGTTTTCTTCCCCTTCTTTTTTTAAACTTCTTGTTTTATATTGTAACATAGTTGATTAACAATGTTGTGTTAGTTTCAGGTTTATGGCTAAATGATTCACTTATACATATATATGTATCTATTCTGTTTTTTAAGTTTGAGCAAACTCCAGGAGATGGTAAAGGACAGGGAAGCCTGGAGTGCTGCAGTCTGTGGGGCTGCAAATTGCTGGACACAACTTAGCAACTGAACAGCAAATTCTTTTTCCATTTAGGTTGTTAGGTAATATTGAGCAGTTCCCTGTGCAATATAGTAGGTCTTTGTTGGTTATCTATTTTAAATATAACAGTGTGTACATGTGAGTCCCAAACTCCCTACCTGTTTATTCCTTGTAACCCTTCCTTCTGTCTGTAAATCTGTTTCTGTTTTGTAAATTATTCCATTTGCATCATTTTTTTCTAGATTCCATATATAAGCAATATCATATGATATTTCTATTTCTCTGACTTATGTCACTCAGTCTGACAATCTCTAGGTCCATCCATATTGCTGCAAAGGGCATTATTTCATTCTTTGTAATGGCTGAGTAATATTCCACTGTACAGATGCACCACATCTTCTTTATCTATTTATCTGTCAACAGATGTTTAGGTTACTTCCATGTTCTGGCCATTGTAAATAGTGCTACAATAACACTGGAGTGCATGTATCCTTTCAGACCAGGTTTTTCTCTAGGTATGTGCCAGGGAGTTGGATTGCAGGGTCACGTCGTAGCTCTATTTTCAATTTTTTAAGGAAACTCCAATACTTCATTGTTTTATGTGCATTTTTTTCTTGTGAAGTTACATCTATTTTCACACATATGAAAACCATTGATATGTCTTTCACTATGAAAAAATCCACTGGCAATCCCTTTTTACATACTTTGCCATTTTTTCTATCTTGTTGATCTTTTTTCTAATGATTTTTCAAAATTCTCTCTGTACTAAGGAAATTAGCCTCCATCAAATGGCTAGTAAATTCTTTCTCATTTTTATATTTCTACTTTTTAGTTATTTATAGTATTTTTTGTTTTCCTGAAAAAGTTCTTATATAACTATGTGTTGTAATCTTTTCTTTAATGCTTCTAGCTTCTTGCTTATAAAGATTTCCCTGTTACTAAAATTATAAAACAACTCTCCTCTGTTATTCTCTACTTATTTTAATTGTTGTATTTTAATTATTTATGTTCTTATCTCCTTTGCTAGACTTTAACATCCTGAAAAGCATATTTCCAGGACATAGAAAACATTAAATGAACAATGACTTTCTCCCTTCCTTCCTACCTTCTTTTCTTTCTATCTTACATATTTTTCTAACCTCAGTATCTATCAAAGTACCTGGTATATAGTAAGTGCTCAATCAATTCTTTTTTCAATTTATTTTTAATTGGAGGGTAGCTGGTTTACAGTAGTTGTTGGCCTCTGCCACACAACAGAATGTGAGTCAGTAATAAGTATACATGTGTCTCTCCCTCTTGAATCTTCCCCCTCGCCCTCCACTCCATCCCACCCCTCTAGGCTGTCATAGAGTACCAGGTTGAGCTCCCTGTGTTATACAGCAACTTCAATTACCTATTTTACACATGGTAATGTATACGTTTCAATGTTACCCTCTCAATTCATCCCACCCTCTCCTTCCCCCACTGAGTCCAAAGTCTGTTCTCTATGTCTGCATCTCTATTCCTACCCTGTAAATAGGTCCATCAGTACCATTTTTTCTAGATTCCATATAGACGTGTTAATATATGAAATTTGTTTTTCTCTTTCTGACTTCCTTCTCTCCATGTAACAAGCTCTGGTTTCAACCACCTCATAGAACTGACTCAATGCATTCCTTTTTATGGCTGAGTAATGCGTACTGTGATTCATGGGGTCGCGGAGAGTCGGACACGACTGAGCGACTGAACTGAACTGAACTGAATATTCCATTGTATATATGCACCACAACTTCTTCATCCATTCATCTGTCGATGGACATCTAGCTTCCATGCCCTAGCTATTGTAAATAGTGCTGCTATGAACATAAGTCTTTTTCAGCTATGGTTTTCTTAGGTAGGGTATATGCCCAGTAGTGGGACTACTGGGTCACATGGTAGCTTTATTCCTAGTTTTCAGAATGGGAGAAAATACTTGTAGATTAAACAAAGGATTTGTCTCCAAAATGTACAAGCAACTCATTCATGCAGCTCAATTCAAGAAAAACAACCTCTTTCTGAGATTCAACTGCTCTAACTTTTTCATACTAGAGAATGAAAATAAAAATGCACTTTGGACCCTGAAATGCCTTGCAGTGTGAAGATTTTCTATAACTACAATAACAACAAAAGCCATGACTATCACCCTATTGTTGCAAATTTCTGAACAGCCTTTCTATTGGTAAGCAAAGTGACTTTCGGTCATTACAGGTGACCTAATAGAGTTTTGTCAAGAGAATGCACTGGTCATAGCAAACACCCTCTTCCAACAACACAAGAGAAGACTCTACACATGGACATCACCAGATGGTCAACACCGAAATCAGATTGATTATATTCTTTGCAACCAAAGATGGAGAAGCTGTATACAGTTAGCGAAAACAAGACCAGGAGCTGACTGTGGCTCAGATCATGAACTCCTTATTGCTAAGTTCAGACTTAAATTGAAGAAAGTAGGGAAAACCACTAGACCATTCAGATATGACCTCAATCAAATCCCTTATGATTATGCAGTGGAAGTGAGAAATAGATTTAAGGGACTAGATCTGATTGATAGAGTGCCTGATGAACTCTGGACGGAGGTTCGTGACATTGTACAGGAGACAGGGACCAAGACCATCCCCATGGAAAAGAAATGCAAAAGAGCGAAATGGCTGTCTGAGGAGGCCTTACAAATAGCTGTAAAAAGAAGAGAGGCGAAAAGCAAAGGAGAAAAGGAAAGATATAAGCATCTGAATGCAGAGTTCCAAAGAATAGCAAGGAGAGATAAGAAAGCCTTCCTCAGTGATCAATGCAAAGAAATAGAGGAAAACAACAGAATAGGAAAAACAAGAGACCTCTTCAAGAAAATTAGAGATTCCAAGGGAACTTTTCATGCAAAGATGGGCTCGATAAAGGACAGAAATGGTATGGACCTAACAGAAGCAGAAGATATTAAGAAGAGGTGGCAGGAATACACAGAAGAACTGTACAAAAAAGATATTCACGACCAAGATAGTCACGATAATGTGATCACCGACCTAGAGCCAGACATCTTGGAATGTGAAGTCAAGTGGGCCTTAGAAAGCATCACTACGAACAAAGCTAGTGGTGGTGATGGAATTCCAGTTGAGCTATTTCAAGTCTTGAAAGATGATGCTGTGAAAGTGCTGCACTCAATATGCCAGCAGATTTGGAAAACTCAGCAGTGGCCACAGGACTGGAAGAGGTCAGTCTTCATTCCAATCCCAAAGAAAGGCAATGCCAAAGAATGCTCAAACTACCGCACAATTGCACTCATCTCACACGCTAGTAAAGTCATGCTCAAAATTCTCCAAGCCAGGCTTCAGCAGTATGTAAACCGTGAACTCCCAGATGTTCAAGCAGGTTTTAGAAAAGGCAGAGGCACCAGAGATCAAATTGCCAACATCCGCTGGATCATGGAGAAAGCAAGAGAGTTTCAGAAAAACATCTATTTCTGCTTCATTGACTATGCCAAAGCCTTTGACTGTGTGGATCACAATAAACTGTGGAACATTCTGAAAGAGATGGGAATCCCAGACCACCTGACCTGCCTCTTAAGGAACCTGTATGCAGGTCAGGAAGCAACAGTTAGAACCGGTCATGGAACAACAGACTGGTTCCAAATAGGAAAAGGAGTGCGTCAAGGTTGTATATTGTCACCTTGCTTATTTAACTTATATGCAGAGTACATCATGAGGAACGCTGGGCTGGAAGAAGCACAAGCTGGAATCAAGATTGCTGGGAGAAATATCAATAACCTCAGATATGCAGATGACACTACCCTTATGGCAGAAAGTGAAGAGGAACTCAAAAGCCTCTTGATGAAAGTGAAAGAGGAGAGTGAAAAGGTTGGCTTGAAGCTCAACATTCAGAAAACAAAGATCATGGCATCTGGTCCCATCACTTCATGGGAAATAGATGGAAAAACAGTGGAAACAGTGTCAGACTTTGTTTTTTTGGGCTCCAAAATCACTGCAGATGCTGATTGCAGCCATGAAATTAAAAGACGCTTGCTCCTTGGAAGGAAAGTTATGACCAACCTTGATAGTATATTAAAAAGCAGAGACATTACTTTGCCGACCAAGGTCCGTCTAGTCAAGGCAATGGTTTTTCCCGTGGTCATGTATGGATGTGAGAGTTGGACTGTGAAGAAAGCTGATCGCCGAAGAATCGATGCTTTTGAACTGTGGTGTTGGAGAAGACTCTTGAGAGTCCCTTATACTGCAAGGAGATCCAACCAGTCCATTCTAAAGGAGATCAATCCTGGATGTTCATTGGAGGGACTGATGCTAAAGCTGAAACTCCAATACTTTGGCCACCTCATGAGACGAGTTGACTCACTGGAAAAGACTGTGATGCTGGGAAAGGTTGGGGGCGGGAGGAGAAGGGGACGACGGAGAATGAGATGGCTGGATGGCATCACCGACTCTGTGGACATGAGTTTGAGTGTACTCCGGGAGTTGGTGATGGACAGGGAGGCCTGGCGTGCTGTGATTCATGGGGTCGCGGAGAGTCGGACACGACTGAGCGACTGAACTGAACTGAACTGAACTGAACATTCAATGACCATAAATGTCCTTGACAATAAAAGTGCTGTCTTGTGACTCTAAATCTAATCCAACTTGCTAATCACAGAAAACACCTGGTACTTTTCTAGGTCATTGATTAATGAGGAAACACTTGGTTTACAGTTAATGTGAACTCTTACAGTTCCTGAGAATCTATTTGTTTTATAAGAAGTCTGCTCTGTATGCTGTTTGCTTTCATTGCTGTGCAGACATAAGATCAGGGACTTCCCTGGTGGTTCAGATGGTAAAGAATCTGCCTGCAATACGGGCGACCTAGGTTCAATCTCTGGGTTAGGAAGATTCCCTGGAGAAGGGAACAACAACTCACTCTAGTCTTCCTGCCTGGAGAATCCCATAGACAGAGGACCCTGGTGGGCTACAGTCCATAGGGTCACCCGTTGCAAACAGTAGGACACATCTGAGTAACTAACATTTTCACTTTCAGACATAACGTAACACAAAAAACACATCTTTAAACAACTTCTCTTCAAATTGAGAAAATGCAACTTGGGAGTAAATTTTGGAAATGCATGTCATGTGTTCAATGCAACTCCCTCCTTCCTTCTCTTGGTTTTCCATCAATTTTATTGATACAAAAAGAAAGGGAGAAATCAAACTAAGTTCAACTGACTGTACATATTAAAAGCATTTGTACACACCTTTAATTCAATTCTTTAAGAGCTAAGTATTATTATACCTATTTTTAAATTGAAGAAACAGAGATTTGGAGAGATTTAAAAAATTATAAAGTAACAAATTACAAAGTTATTATACAAAATTTAAGCTCCAGAACCATATGACCACAGAGCTCACATTTCCCCACTCCAACAGGTGGCATGTATAAGAATAATTTAAGACAATTTTAAAAAATAATGATCCTTGAGGCCCACTTTAAGAGATTCTAATTTTAAAATTCTGTGGAAGAATCTAGACATCAGCAAGTTTTAAAAGTTCCCTAGGAGATGCTAATGTGCAATCTGGTCTGGACCAGAGCACTATTCTGCTTTCACTTTCATACATATCCTAGACATTTATACAGTGGTCTTATAGTTTTCAAAGTTTGTTTGTTTGTTTTAATCCATAGTTCATTTCATCATTAAACCAACTCAGTTAGGGATTATCATGCCCATGGACTAGGAGAAAAATGCAAAAAATTTGTAGTCTTAATATAATAATCAGTAACAGAAATCCAATAAAATTTGAAGAGGGTCACCCTAATGTTTTTATCTTACATAGAATCTCCTAATCGTGGGACTTCGGTGGTTAAGACTCCATGCTTCCAGTGCAGAGGGTGCAGGTTCAATCCCTCATTAGGGAACTAAGACCCCACATGTCTATATGCCACATGGTGTGGGGGAAAAATGGAGAGGCTCTTAATCTTGCTCCCCTTGGGATCCTTCCTTTCTTTCCCTCCTGCAACAGTCTAGGACTCCAAGAGCTATTGATACTTGGGTACTAATTGAAGTGCTCAGCTCTGTGTGCATGGGACAGAGTGGTTGCTGTGGAGGACAGTGATATATTATTGAAGCAACATAGGTTATTAGTAAAAAGAGTTGAGAGTAGAGGTCTGACACCTTAAGAAAGTGATTTTATTTTTTTGAAGCTCAGGCTCAACAACAGAATAGGGAAAATAATAGTAATTATTTAGAATGAAAATAAGATAGGGCTTCCCGGGTGGCTTAGTGGTAAAGAATCCACCCGCCAATGCAGGAGTTGTGGATTTGACCTGTGGGCTAGGAAGATCCTTTAGAGAAGGAAATGGAAACCTGCTCCAGTAGTCTTGCCTGGGAAATCCAATAGACAGAAAAGCCTGGAGCGGGTGGCTACAGTCCACAGGGTAGCAAAAAGAGTCAGACACAACTTAGCAACTAAATAGCAAACAACAAAATAAGATAATTATATAAAAGGGATTTGTAGAGTGAAAGGAATAATTCTTATTCTTCATTACTATTTTATTTGTCATGATTGATTGGTTTTGAAGTGTTGTATTAGTGTCCCAGGGTTACTATAACAAATTATTACAATCTTGGTATTTCAAGACTGCAGAAGATTCTTCTCTCTCAGTTCTGGAGACTAGAAGTCTGAAATTAAGGTGTCAGCAGGGCCAACCCCTCTCTGAAGGCTCTAGGAAAGAATCCTCTCTCAGCTGCTAGTGGCTGTTGACCTTGCTTGATGTTCTCTGGCTTGTAGCCACATTATTCCAGCCTCTGCTGTGACTTCCCATCAGCATCTCTTCTATGTCTGTCTCAAATATCCCTCTCTTCTCCTATTATGTGGATATCTTTCATTGGATTTAGGGCCCACACTGATAATACACAATAATCTCTTCATCTCAAAATCCTTAATTTAATGATATCTGCAAATAACCTTTTCCTAATAAGGTACAGGTTTCAGGAATTAGGACATGGACATATTTTGAGGGTTCAGTTCAATTCAGTCGCTCAGTCGTGTCCGACTCTTTGCTACCCCGTGAATCACAGCGCGCCAGGCCTCCCTGTCCATCACCAACTCCCGGAGTTCACTCAAACCCACCTCCATCAAGTCTGTGATGCCATCCAGCTATCTCATTCTCTGTTGTCCCCGTCTCCTCCCGCCCCTAAGCCCTCCCAGCATCAGAGTCTTTTCCAGAAAGTCAACTCATCGCATGAGGTGGCCAAAGTATTGGAGCTTCAGCTTTAGCATCAGTCCCTCCAATGAATACCCAGGACTGATCTCCTTTAGAATGGACTGGTTGGATCTCCTTGCAGTCCAAGGGACTCTCAAGAGTCTTTTCCAACACCACAGTTCAAAAGCATCAATTTTGAGGGTAGATGGGCACCATTCAAATCACTTTTAAGCCAGATATTAAAAGTATTTCATTTTCCTTTAACTCAACATCTCTGATTCATTAACTGTCATTACCAATATGTGAATTCCAAATTCTTTTCATGGTATATTAATTCCACAAGTCAGCCCTGCCTCATTTTGCTATCTCTGTGCCTTTCCGTGAGCCATTTCTGCTGCGTACCTTCCATTTCTGTACTTCCTCATTTTTTTTCATCCTCTTTTGTTAAAACTTTTTTTTTTTTTAGTTCTTTTTTAAGAATGCAGGGATGACCCAGAGGGAGGATAAAGGGAGGAGGGAGGTGGGAGGGGGGTTCAGGAGGGGGAACTCATGTACACCCGGGGTGGATTCATGTCAATATATGGCAAAACCAACCAATATAATATTGTAAAATAATTAGCCTCCAATAAAAAATAAATAAAAAAAGGTTTATTTATAAATGGAGGATAATTACTTTACAATATTGTTCTTATTTCTGGCACTTATCAACCTGTCATATGTTCCCCTCCCTCTCAAACCTCCCTCCCACCCTATCCACCCCCTAGGTTGTCATCAAAGAAGACTTCTCTTTCCAAAGCTGCTAGATTCTTGGCTTCCTACTTTTGATTCTAGGACATACTGCAGGCTGACCTTTGCTGTTGTAGTTGAGCACTTATGGACTTTCCCACTAAACAGAGCTTGAGTTTTATTACATCCTCGGGGTACAGTTGGTAACTCATTCATCTTTGTACTACCCCTGCATGAAGCCCAGAACCATGGGGAATGACTGACAGCACTTTTCCTAGGTTCCCCCAGTCCAACCCCTATGGAACAGCTGCAATAAGAGCCCTGAAGTCTCATTCTCTTTACAGTGGTACAAATTCTACTGACACATTTGTCTTATTCTCTATATTTGGACATTTAAAAATTATTATTTAGAAAGGTTGACTTGTGGGCCTTCTTTTTTTCTCACTTGGTAGTTTGTTTTGTGGTGATTAACTTCTATCTATTCTAGGGTTTTCTTCTATGGAAGTATTTTTTGTTTGATGAAAAGTCTATAGCTTTACTATTAGTGATGACTGATATCTTCCATCATGCTACTTTAGTAAACGCTTTGCACTATGAAGGGGAAAGCCCATATAGAGACTGTGTGAGTCTTGCTTCTCTCCTCAGTTCTTAACCCTGTGCTTTGATTTAGGTTTTGTCTTTTTGAAGTTCAGCATATTTGTTTTTCTGTTTACTTTCCCTCATTCCTTCAGGGGCTGTTTACTTTCCCTCATTCCTTCATTCCTCCCTTTTCAGTCTTAGATTCATGCTTCAAAATTAATCTTGGGAAAAAGTAAACAGAAGATTGAATGTTATCCATGCTGTACCCTGTGGGTGCACGCTTCCCTGCATGATTTCTTAAAAGATTTTTTAAGTGAACATTTCTCAGATCCTTCTAGACAGAATAGCCATACTCATTTAAGTACTGGACTGGAAATCCTAGATCCTTTGAAGGAAAGAAACTGTCTGTTGTCCATCTCTATAACTTAGATGCCAATACAGTGTCTGGCACATAATAAATAGTCAAAGAAAGTTTGATAAATCAATGAATGTGAGCGCCTGTCTTGGGAACTGGCCAAACATCAGAAGACAATTGATGCTTCTGATTTCATCCTCCCTACTAAAATACCCACTCAATTTTGTGATGGTATTTAATTGAAATCATCTGTCCATTTTTCAACAAAATATCTGGAGCAGCCCAAGCAAACGCTTAGTTGAAACCACTGAATTTCACAATTCTTGTTTTGGGTGAAATGCTTCCATATGATAGCAATACTGATGATACACGCATTTTCTTAAGCGCTCCCAATCCTACTTTGGGAATTTAAAGTCTGTTTAGGTCTACGGGGATTTGAGTAACAGAATAAAAGGCTACCTACCACACTGTAAAAGCAGTCTTCAAAAGTCATCATCTTCCAGTGTCCCAAGTTTCAATTCCAGTACTTAAGCCTCTAAATCCCAGAGTGAGACGTCCAGGTATTGCCCAGGGGATTATAGGGCCTTTTCTCTTAGTTTTGTTTTGTAACTCTTTTCCCAGAGACCCGGGCATCAGTCTCATCACATGTCAGTGCTTTTCTCAAGAGGAATCCATTTGAGTTTCACGAAACTATTAATTCCTAGTATATACTCTTATACTGTGTCTAAGCTCGCCTCCCTGTTTCCTCCCATTAGTCTAACATATATACTTCCAATAGTCAAATATCAACATAATCAAGTTCAGGATATCACCACATTATCTCTTGGGCCTGGAGAAGTTTAAGATAAGTGGATTCATGAATTATGATCACTTCCCAGTACAAACTTGACATTCTTCATAGAGTATACACAATTTCATAAGGCAGTGGTCCACTGTAGAAGGCTGTGCTTCCATCTCTCACTTCTCCTTTATGTCCTGAAAATTGAAATACAGAGCTGGAAGGCAATTATCATGTTAATGTATGCACCAAACTGAATGCATTACATTTCCTGTCTCACTTCAGACAGGAAACAAATAGGATCTTAAAAGAAATGCTTAACACATTGTGTTCACAGTCTCTTTCCTCCCTCAGTTCATCACTTATCTATAATTATAATATAAAATTATCAACAAAAAGGTATAAAAGCATATACAAACAGTCTCTGATGATCCAATCCACATTTCCTATCACTCAGGGCTGTCAGAATAATTGGCTCCCAGTAAACGCAGCTGACATGCAGAAAGGGAATGCAAAGCAGCCATTCTTCAAGGTGAAACTTGTATACATAGCAGAGAACAATGCCATTCCCCCTCCACTCCAGCAACTTGTTTGCCCACAGAGAAGGAAATATTTACTGTCCATGATAGGAGCTTGGGATTTGGCAATGATCTAGCAGAGAAATAGAGACAGAAGTGTGTAGAATAAGAAATAAAATTAAAGTTAACCTGAAACAGAGTTTGTATCTAAAGAAACATGATAAAGAAAATTAAGGAGAAAATTGGTAGCTTTAGGGGTCTTTTTGAAACCCAATGCTGCACCTCCATGGGTAAGGCTGCAGCCACTGAGACGTGTTCTCCAAGTCCTTACTTCTCAAAGATCACTCCAGGTATATTCAAAATTCCTCCCATCACAGTCATGGTATCTAGAAAGTCTGCTGAAATGTTGGAAAGAGTCTAATAATGAATCACTGAAAGACATAATACAATTACAGTCTCCAAATATCTGGGGGGAACTTTATGTATTTTCTCTCCTAGGTTATTTTTTCACTTTTGCCTTCTCTTTTCTTCTTTTCATTTTCATCTCTTAGTGGTTCGGGTTTCCAGCATTTTTTTTTACAACAGTTATTGTAATAACTGTAAACCCTGTATGATGCTGTTTCTACTGCAGTCCAACTGATCCTTCACACTAGTGCTAGTATAAACCCAGATCTCACTATGTTCATTTCCTGCCTAAAGTTCTTAAAGAGCTCCCCATTGCCTGCAGGGTAATTTCCAGGCAGGAGCATAAAATCCCTTCATAATCTGGCCTGTGGTCATCTCTTCCTACCCCGCAACCTCTCAGAATTTGCAGTTGCTCTAAGTACAGTGCTCCAGGCCTCTGCCCATGTGATTAGCCTGGGAAACTCTTCTTCTGAGGCTCAGCCTGGGTGCCATTTCCTTTAGGAAACCTTCTCCAATTCCTGGAGTGAGTTATATGCACTATATGTTACCATAGCAACTGGTTCCCTCCCTTTATTGCAACTACTCACCTTGCATCCCAGCTGTAGGTATACTTATCTGTATCCCTCACTGAACAGTAAATATGTGAAGGCAAGGACTGTATTCCCAGCACTGGGCAGAACATGTTAGTTACAGAGCAGGTGTTTAACAAATATTCCTTGAATGAATTCACATGCTCTTCAATTCAGTTCAGTTCAGTTCAGTCGCTCAGTCGTGTCCGACTCTCCGCGACCCCATGAATCACAGCACGCCAGGCCTCCCTGTCCATCACCAACTCCCGGAGTACACTCAAACTCATGTCCACAGAGTCGGTGATGCCATCCAGCCATCTCATTCTCCGTCGTCCCCTTCTCCTCCCGCCCCCAACCTTTCCCAGCATCAGAGTCTTTTCCAGTGAGTCAACTCGTCTCATGAGGTGGCCAAAGTATTGGAGTTTCAGCTTTAGCATCAGTCCCTCCAATGAACATCCAGGATTGATCTCCTTTAGAATGGACTGGTTGCAAGGAGAAAATTCTTCCTAGTGAATTTTCACATATTTCATGTTTTTTACTTTTTCCAGTAACAAATTTACCCTGTCTTTTTATACAGGCTTGGTCCAATTCTTGAAGCATTCATCAAATGTCAGGCTGAGGTATAGGAGAACATTATTACTTCTGACATTTCAAGGAGAGAGAGTAAGCTTGGATGGAAAGTGAATGAAGAAAGGGGAGATAGGATACAGAAAAAAAGAGATATCTTAAGACTTTGCTCTCATGTAACAGCATAGTTCTCTCCTTATTTGAAATCCCAGAGGAAAAAAAGAAACATGAGATGGTATTATTATATAGTGTTAACTCTAACATGTTCACTATTCTATGTGCCTCCATGCACGCCATCCTCAAAAACACTCAAGATCAGTATTATCACTATCCTCATTTGATAGATAAGGGAACAGAGGCACAGAGAAATAATTTGTCTAAGAAATATAGCTGGTAAATGGCATATAAGTCTGACTCTTTGCAGCCCCAGGGACTCTAGCCTGCCAGGCTCCTCTGTCCATGGGGTTTTCCAGGCAGAATTACTGGAGTGGTTTGCCATTTCCTCTTCCAAGGGATCTTCAGGACCCAGGAATCAAACCCATGTCTCTTGCATTTCCTGCTCTGGCAAGCAGGTTGGTTACCACTAGCCCCACCTGGGAAGCCCAGTAATTGGCACAGTGATGACTACAAACCTAGGCAGTCTGAAATGAAGACAATATACTCATAACCACTATACTAGGTTCTTTTTACATGATACAGTTCATAAGCAGAGAGGAAAATATCTGAGCAAGCTATAGTAGTTAAACAGATTCCAGTGGCAAACTAGTCATCAGGAGAGGCTTCACCAGGGAGGCGAGGAATGACCAAGTCTTAGAAGAGTAGGAATTGACCAAGGTGGCTGGAAGTATAAAAGTGTTTTACGAAGAAAGAATGATAGCTGTAAAATGAAGAGGATGTGGAGAAGAGTCTTCATCTTGGTATGGAGCCCTGTTTATGGCTGTAAGTCAAGTGAAAGGGAGAGGAGAGAAATAGGAAGACCAAGTTGGGCAGCAGTGTGGGTTGCCTGAGTCCACACTCAGTAGGATTGGCCCAGGTTGCCTAGCAGGGATGTGGGGGAGTCTGCTTTGATAAGACCAGAGTAGCCCTCACATGAAGAAGCCTTACCACAAGCCTCACCTAGGCACTTCCCAGAGCTTGAGATGATTGGGAATCACTAAATATATACTATTAGGTAGGATAAGATATGTGCATATACAGCTCTCCTATTGCTCCCTTAATATATCAGTGAGGACATGGGGATCCAAATAGGTTAAATGGCATAACCAAGATTCTACAACTCCTTAGCAGCAAGATTAAGAGTAGAAACTAGGAGATATAGTATCTTTATTTGAAGAGCTGATCATCTTTCAGGAAGATAAAAATAAAATACATAAACACAATAATATCAAAAAAACACAAACAAATTATACCGTTTAAAATCTAAGTGTTAAAGAGTTGACTAAGTAAAGACAGGAACTAGGATATCTGGACATCTTGGACCAAGTTAGTTTTTAAGCGGGTTTTAGTGAGGTAATGGACTTTAACTGGAAGCATAGAAGGACTGGGAGAAATGAGTTTCTGAAAGGGGGAATGTCTTAAGATACTATGCCGTGTATACACCCATTTGGGGGGTTTTATGGACAGGCAGGTTTAATATAGAGGAGACATGAGACAGACATGGGGGTCATACAGAAGGTCAAGCAGGTGGATTTATCAGCTATGGAAATGGACAAGTTCAAATATCTGAGTCCAAAGGTCCTCCAGTAGTCATGATAGATGTGAGAGTTGGACCATAAAGAAGGCTGAGGGTCGAAGAATTGATGCTTTTGAACCATGGTGTCGAAGACTCTTAAGAGTCCCTTGGATGGCAAGGAGATCAAACCAGTCGATCCTAAAGGAAATCAATTCTGAATATTCATTGGAAGGACTGATGCTGAACCTGAAGTTCCAATATTTTGACCACCTGATGTGAAGAGTTGACTCATAAGAAAAGACCCTGATGATGGGAAAGATTGAAGGCAGGAGGAGAAGGGGACAACAGAGGATGAGATGCTTGGTTAGCATCACTGACTCAATAGATATGAGTTTGAGCAAGCTCCAGGACTGGGTGAAGGAAGCCTGGCATGCTGTACTCCATGAGGTCACACAGAGTCAGACATAACTGAGTGACTGAACAATAACAGCAAAGTGTTCTCATCTATAAAATGAGGTTTAAGGTTCTTGACACATATAATTTATAGAGTCATTTTGTGACAATGGGTCCCTAGGTCTCCTCTTTTTTTTTTTAATTATTCATTGAATAAATACGTGAATAAATAAGTGGGTGAATTTCAGGTGAGATTTTTTTCAAGTCCATCTAGAAGGAATGGAAATGTGGCACTCACCAGTGGATTTAAGCATGATCTGCTAAAAGATAACTCACTGTCCATAAACTCCTCTTGTGTACCTTCCCTAGGAGGAGAAAGGAAAAGAGAAAAAGTTCCCAAGACACATGAGGGATGAGGACTCTGTGATGAATCAAACAGAAAAAGGAAAAGGTGTTCCACAGTCTTTGGGCACCTATCCTTAATCTTCTGAGAATCACCAGCTCCATGGATAGAAAAGCATTTGATCCTTATATTCTATACTAGGAGCACCTAGAGTTTTACTCTAACTACATGGAAAGAAATCCCAAATCCCTATTTGGAATTTCAAGTATAAATGAGATGATTTCTACGTTTGGCTCTGAAACACCTAAATATTGCTCCTGTTTATTCTCTACCTTCGAGGAGAATCTGGAAGGCTCCAATCCTATAGGGACTCTGATGACTTACCAGAAAACTTGGAAAAGATATTTTACAGTATAAAATAGGACATAATTTCATCTAGTTTAAGGATTCTAAGACTTGGCACTTTTAAGACCCAGTAAAATTGCATAAAGCAAAACAAAATAGAAACAAAAATACGGCCTAGAGTGGCTGTATTAGTTTGCCAGAGCTACTCTAACAAATTACCACAAACTAGGAGACTTAAATAACAAGAATTTATTGTCTCTCAGTTCTGGAAGCTAAAAGTCTGCGATCAAGATGTCAGCACACTGGGTTCCTTATGAGATTTGTGAGACAGAATCTGTCCCATGTTTGTCTCTTAGCTTCTGGTGGTTTGATGGCAATCTTTGGCATTCACTGGCTTAGAGACGGCATTCTCTTGTCTCTTCACCTCTTCTTCCCTTTGTCCATGTCTGTCTCTGTGTCCAAATTTCCCCCTTTTATAAGGATGATGTCATATAAACACCGCCCCTCCCCCATGCCTTCATTTTAACTCCATCATCTGCAAAATTGTTGTTGTTCAGTCATTAATTTGTGTCTGACTCTTTGCAACTGCATGGAGTACAGCATGCCAGCCTTCCTTGTCCTCCACTATCTCCCAGAATCTGCCCAAACTCATGTCCATCGAGTCAATGATGCCATCCAACTATCTCATCCTCTGTCGTCCCCTTCTCCTTCTGCCCTCAATCTTTCCCAGCATCAGGGTCTTTCCCAATGAGTCAGCCCTTTGCATCAAGTGGCCAAAGTATTGGAGCTTCAGCTTCAACATCAGTCCTTCCAATGAGTATTCAGTATTGATCTGCAAAGTCTCTGTTGCCAAATAAGATCCCATTCACAGGTGCTGGGGATTAGGGCTTCAACATCTTTTGGAGGGACTAAATTCAACTGATAACAATGGCCAACTCATAATTTAGTCAAGTAAGGACATTCAGAAAAAACCCTGAAGTCTGTTATCATCACTATTTCAGAATGAAGATAATTTAACACCCAATTTTTTTAGGAATCTTATTATTTTTTTCAGTCGCTCAGTCGTGTCTGACTCTTTGTGACCCCATGAATCACAGCACACCAGGCCTCCCTGTCCATCACCAACTCCCAGAGTTCACTCAAACTCATGTCCATCGAGTCAGTTATGCCATCCAGCCATCTCATTCTCTGTCGTCCCCTTCTCCTCCTGCCCCCAATCCTTCCCAGCATCAGTCTTTTCCAGTGAGTCAACCCTTCGCATGAGGAGGCCAAAGTATTGGAGTTTCAACTTTAGCATCAGTCCTTCCAGTGAACACCCAGGACTGATCTCCTCCAGAATGGACTGGTTGGATCTCCTTGCAGTCCAAGGGACTCTCAAGAGTCTTCTCCAACACTACAGTTCAAAAGCATCACTTTCTTTATAGTCCAAGTCTCACATCCATACATGACCACTGGAAAAACCATAGCCTTGACTAGATGGACCTTTGTTGGCAAAGTAATGTCTCTGCTTTTTAACATGCTGTCTAACTCACTGCAAAGGGCAGTCTTTCCCAGAAAGAGTAGCTGCAACCTTACATCAACCAACAAGAGTAGATGGACTGTGTGGCTCCTACTTCCTATTGTTCCCTGGGTTGATGGGGGCTTTGACACAGGTGGGCAGGGATCTGTGGAAAGGGTTTCTTTGGTGCATTTTGTTGAGTACAACTGCTTGACTACTGCTGAGACCTGCTTTGCAACCACCTCAACCTGAGCTTTGAAACTGCAGTTCTTACATGCAAATGAAACAAACTCTCAAGTGGTACACTGTTCACACTTCACCTGAGATGATGTGAGACCTGGTTGGTTTCCTGTTTGTATTTTCTTCCTCCAGTATGCTATGGGCTGTTCCTGTGAAACAGAAATTTGTTTATGTAAACTCTCACTGGCCCTGCAGAGCATTCTAACACATCTTTGTAGCATCTGAAATCCAAATTACAGCTTTGCATCTCCTTGCTTGGTTTAACAAAGTGATGCTAATCACCCCTTTCATTAGATGTTGAATGAACAACTTTGAAGTTTTATAGGAATACTAACCACTATTCAAAGGCAATGATTGATCATAAGCAACCACTTGAATTCTGAGACCCCTCCCCCTTTCTCTTATTTGCAAGCTTGCTGGAACCTGCAGAATACTAGCCACATGAACTGTGGATTGTTAGAGTTGATATTCATGACCAGTAATTGACCTGCTCAGAAAGCCCTACACATAAACAGAGGATAGACTGTAGACTGTCAAGCAGTTTTAAGAAAAAAAGAAAAGGATGGGTAAAGATCATGGCTTATTTTTTTATATATATATAATTTCTCCTATTTGTCATTTCTTTTTCAGCATTCTATCCCTTCACTCTTAGTGCTATGCAAAATTCAGAGTTGAAATGTGAAGAGAAAATCTTTAAAGAAAGAAAAAGAAATGTTAAGAGAGTCACACTGCAGGTGAAAAGATTGGACTAGGTGGTTTGATCTTATCTATGTCACTTTTTAGTTGCATAACTGAAGTCACAATATTTACTCTCCTTAAGTCTCAGTTTCATCACTTATAAAATAAAATTAATAACATCTACTGAAGACTCTTGTAAAGATTAAAGTATCTCTGGTGAGGAGAGGAGTGGGATACAGAAAGGGCTTTCAGGAAGCAGACAGTAAATTTATTAATAATGCACTTTTGCCTAACGATAAAGCTTGACCCCAATACTACAGAAATTGTGGTTCATGATAGCACTCCAAAAAATCAAATTTCTGAGTTGAGCAATTATGCACATTTTTTGAAAGAAATGATGTTTGCCTTCAACGAGAGTAAAAAATAACCAAATATTCTTCGTATCGAACAACCAGAAGGATACTGCAACATGTCAAGTTATTCAAGGTCATATAAGACACTGGGAGTTGAATGTAATTTTCTGGCAGAATTGTAGGATCAAAATACTATTTGGTATTTAACATGGTTAAACTGGTGATTATCACAAAACTACATAAGAAATAAAATTTATCAGGTCCTTCAAAAGGTTACTTTCCATTCTAACCAGAAGCAAAATGTGCTTCTTGGCATTTGTAATTTCATTTTAGTATACGGCAAAAGCTGTGCTTTGATTTTACTGTTACAAGTGAATTAAAAATTTTTTTGAAGAATAAAATTTTTGAACTGACTAAAATGTTAAATAGGATTTGGAGAATGTAGAAGATGCGATTAAAATATCAGGGGAGCTCCTGACAAATTCACTCTCTCAGTTGCCTTTCTTCCTAGACTGGAACATTTGGGTTCACCTTGGCAGCAGTTTTCAAAGGCATTTTTCCTGACTTATTTGAACAACTTGTATAATAAAATCTCACCCATTCATGGAAAAGTCCTGATTCTTCAAAGAAGACTTCTTAGTCATATATAAGGCATTCTTACATTCCTTCATGAACACTGACATATGAACTCAGGGTCCTGGATTCTATATAATATAATGATTTCTCTCTATGATCTCGTCGCCTAACTGGGTAAGCCAGATGTTGGTGAAAGACCTGGTGAGGTTGCCTCATCAAGAAGTCACAGTATTACAGGGAAATCTATATACTTAGCAGAGTAAAAAGGGCTTCCCAGGTGGCACAAAGGTAAAGAATCCACCTGCCCATGCGGGAGATGCAAGAGACCTGGATTGGATCCCTGGGTCAGGAAGTTCCCCTGAAGTAGGAAATGGCAATCCAGTCCAGTTTTCTTGCCTGGAAAATTCCATGAACAGAGGAGCCTGTCAGGCTAAAGTCCACGAGATCTCAAAGAGTCAGAAACGATTGAGCGACTGAGCACAGCAGAGTAAACAAGACCCTCCACTACAATTTCTGGCACATTCCCAGACCCTCCACTACAATTCCCAGATATTTCTGTTCCCATATCCTTCTCTACATCATAGTCCTAGAGCTGAAACAAGAGGCAGTGGCCCTAGGAGAAGGCATCAGCCTGTTCTAGATTAAATCACAGCACTGCCACTTACTCAGGTGTATTACTTTAGAAAGGCCTTCATGGCTCTAAGCCTCAGTCTCCCCCATACTGTGGGGAAACCAATATCTACTTCATGGGGATTATTCTAAAATTAAGTTTTATAACATAGGTATAAGGTACCTGGCACACAAAAATACCTACTCTCATACTACCAGAAGAAGACAATGATCTTGGAGCTAATAAATTAGATTCAATTTGAGCTGTTTTGTTTTATCCATAGTTTAAGTCAAAGTTGTACTCAGTAGTCATCAAGCATTAAAAAAAAGAAGTAGACCTTGTTTCTGCTTTCTAGGAGCCCATCACCTAACCATAGAAAGCACATAGAGGAAATATTATTTAATATATATTTTAAGATTTGCTGTGGGTATGATATTAAGTTGTCTGAAAGTTCTTGCTTCAGTGAAGGTTGCAATTAGTGGTAGAGGAAGACAGAAGGCAGGGTTGTGTTTATCCTTGGAGGGCCTGGTGTAAATTGTATGAGTACACAGAACATTTGAGACGTACTTTCTCTTGTTGCAGTTTTTTGTGGTGTACTTCTCATTTGAGATGATTGGTACTTGATGTTAAGGCTCATTAAATAGATGTCAGCAGGTGACAGCTACCACTTACTAAGCCCTTACTCTGAGCCAGGCAGTGTGCTAAGCACTGTGAATATCTTGTTTAAATCCCAGCACAAA
Organism: Moschus berezovskii; assembly: GCF_049115385.1. Classification (NCBI taxonomy): domain Eukaryota; kingdom Metazoa; phylum Chordata; class Mammalia; order Artiodactyla; family Moschidae; genus Moschus; species Moschus berezovskii. The sequence continues at coordinate 47,262,426 of NC_142463.1, read as the reverse complement.
CCTGTGAGGTAGAGTTATTATCACCATTGTACAGACGAGGAAACACAGTCTTAGAGCAGTTCACTGATGCGCCTCAAGGCTACAGCTAATAAGTGAGATTGGGATTGAAATGCAGGTCTGTCTGCTTCCAGTCGTTTTCCCCTGAACCTCCATGTTCTACTTTCTCAACTGTATGTACTTCACAACAGAGGTCTTATAGTTAGTGCTCCAAAATACTTATTCATAGATTGATTATACAGCAATAAGTTGCTGGCCTATTCAACATTGCTCAGGCCTATTTTGGATTTGCTTTACCCACTTATGTGAGATTTCATAGCAAAGATTTTGTTGATTTGTTGCAATCCCACTTTTAAATGCAACTTCAAATGCTCTTGTCTAAGACCCACAGAACATGGCTCTTTTACTCAGATCTCCAAATTAAATAAAGCATTTGCTAAGCATTGTTAGGACCTTTTGGGATCTCCCCTGTTGATCTTACGTTGGAATAGTTTTGCAATCTTCCCTTCCTTAGGCTATGAGTAAGATTGCAAGAAAGACTATGCTATTTTTATGATTGTTGTTGTTAGAGAAAAAAAATGTTATGCAAGTCTGCAAGCTCTAAAACAAGCAAAATGGATCAAGAACACAGTTCCAGTCCTGGAGAGCGTCTGATCTAAAACCACAAATGGATATAACATGGCACTGATTTGCGTTCATCTAGAAGTCACAAACATCATTCGATGTCAACATATTTTAAAACTGAAAGGGTTTTTTTCTTTTTAAATGTATTTTTATTTTATTTTTTATGGTCACACCACTAGGCATGCAGGATTGAACTTGGATCCCCTGTAGTGAAAGCACAGAGTCCTATAGCCACTGGACTGCCAGGGATGATTCACTTTTGTCAGTTAGAGTGAGAGAGAAAGAGAAAATTTCTACAAAAGGTAACAATGAAGGAGGGAGGAAAGGAGCAGGGCTAGTTAAGCCTTTAAAATTCATTGAAATGTTTCTGGATGTTTTATCAATATTTAATAACTGTCAGTCTAAGGTTAACATCTCTAGTAACAGGTCAAAGTGTTAGTCATTCAATTGTGTCTGACTCTTCTGACCCCATGGACTTTAACCCACTAGGTTCCACTATCCATGGGATTCTCTAGGCAAGAATACTGAAGTGGGTAGCCATTCCTTTCTCCAAGAGATCTTCCTGACCCAGGGATCAAACCCAGGTCTTCTGCATTGCAGGCAGATTCTTTATCATCTGAGCCACTAGGGAAGCCCAGTGAATGTGTTTATATCAAATGGGAATACATGAAATGCAGAGCAAAATCAAATAGAAATAACTTTGGATTCAGTTCAGTTCAGTTCAGTCGCTCAGTCGTGTCCAACTCTCCGCGACCCCATGAATCACAGCACGCCAGGAGTCCCTGTCCATCACCAACTCCTGGAGTTCACTCAAACTCATGTCCACAGAGTCGGTGATGCCATCCAGCCATCTCATTCTCCGTCGTCCCCTTCTCCTCCCGCCCCCAACCTTTCCCAGCATCAGAGTCTTTTCCAGTGAGTCAACTCGTCGCATGAGGTGGCCAAAGTATTGGAGTTTCAGCTTTAGCATCAGTCCCTCCAATGAACGTCCAGGATTGATCTCCTTTAGAATGGACTGGTTGGATCTCCTTGCAGTATAAGGGACTCTCAAGAGTCTTCTCCAACACCACAGTTCAAAAGCATCAATTCTTCGGCAATCAGGTTTCTTCACAGTCCAACTCTCACATCCATACATGACCACGGGAAAAACCATTGCCTTGACTAGACGGACCTTGGTTGGCAAAGTAATGTCTCTGCTTTTTAATATACTATCAAGGTTGGTCATAACTTTCCTTCCAAGGAGCAAGCGTCTTTTAATTTCATGGCTGCAATCAGCATCTGCAGTGATTTTGGAGCCCAAAAAAATAAAGTCTGACACTGTTTCCACTGTTTTTCCATCTATTTCCCATGAAGTGATGGAACCAGATGCCATGATCTTTGTTTTCTGAATGTTGAGCTTCAAGCCACCCTTTTCACTCTCCTCTTTCACTTTCATCAAGAGGCTTTTGAGTTCCTCTTTACTTTCTGCCATAAGGGTAGTGTCATCTGCATATCTGAGGTTATTGATATTTCTCCCAGCAATCTTGATTCCAGCTTGTGCTTCTTCCAGCCCAGCGTTCCTCATGATGTACTCTGCATATAAGTTAAATAAGCAAAGTGACAATATACAACCTTAACGTACTCCTTTTCCTATTTGGAACCAGTCTACTGTTCCTTCATTATTTCATTAAATGATTGTTAGTTGAATGCCTGTGTGATGAATTATAGTCCATGCCTGCTAGAAACTCATGGTCTAAGGTCAGAAATAGAAAAAGGTAGAGTGGGGTAAGTGGGGTACCACAGTGGCATTGCCAGCTATACAAGCATTCTCGAGTGTCACCTAATACAACGTGATAAAAATTGAGTTGTGGAAGTCCCTCCTGGAGAAGATAAAGGGGAGCTTTGCAAGATGAGTAGAACTCATTGCCTCAAAGAAGCAGGTTCCAGAGAGGATAAGCTTGTATTTGAAGAAAGTAATAGGGCTTGAGTTTGAACTTTGTCTTAAGATGAGTGATTGAAAGATTATAACTAAGAACACAATAAAGCCATTTTCTTTTGCAGCAACATGGAGATCATGTCAGGGAAGACCATGTGTGAGAAGGAGAGCTGGCTGTTACAGTAAGAGAAAAGAGAATGGATATTTAAGTGATAAAATTGGTAAAATGGCATAAATGGCTAGGAAATGATGAGCTGGATTCTGGCAGATAATTAGATGACAGTGTCATTTAGCAAGATGATAAGGAGTTTGAAAAGGATGGCACTCAAGGTGATTGGCAACATGAAATAATGGGCCAATATTTGTGTGACGGTTGCTTTTATGTCTATTTCTTTTATCTTCAATGATTTTGTAGAGGTTAGAAGATTGATCAGGGGATCATTTCAAATCTCAAGTCTACAACTTATTGGCTTTCTGATCATAAGAAAACTGTTTATCCTCTATATGCCTCAGTGTTCTCATTGGTAAGATGATAATAAGAATGCCCATGTCAAGGGATTGTCATTGGTAAGGGTTAAAGAGAAAATGCACACAGAGTACCTTCAAGTGAGTGTTGAAGAATAACAATGCCAGTTATCATTACTACTCTTGCCATTGACCACTGAATGCTCACTGAATTCAGGGTCTACATTTGTTTCCTTCGACTTTGTGCCCCCAAGGGCCTTCCCTCATGGTCTATATGTAATTTTCCATCAGGAAATAATTGTTGAATTGAGCTGAAATGGTGGATGAAGCAACCAACAAGGGATTAATCTCCAAAACATACAAACAGTTCATGCACCTCTATCAAAATAAGAAAGGAAAAAAAAAAAAAAACACAAATAACCCAATGAAAAAAATGGGCAGAAGATCTAAACAGACATTTCTTCAAAGAAGACATAGAAATGGCCAAAAAGCACATGAAAAGCTGTTCAACATCACTAATTATTAAAGAAATGCAAATCAAAACTACAGTGAGGTATTACCTCACATAGGTCAGAATCGCCATCATCAAAAAATCTATAAACAATAAATGCTGAAGTGGGTATGGAGAAAAGGGACCCCTCCTACACTGTATGTGGGAATATAAATTGGTACGGCCACTATGGAAAACAGTAAGGAGGTTCCTTAAGAAACTAAAAATAGAACTATCATATGACCCCAGCAATCCCACTCCTGGGTGTATACCCAGAGAAAACCATAAGGTGAAAAGATGCATGAACCCCAGTGTTCACTACAGCACTTTTTGCAGCAGCCAGAACATGGAAGCAACTTAAATGTCCAATAACAGAGAAATGGATAAAGAAAATGTGGCACATATATACAGTGGAATATTATTCAGCCATGAAAAGAAGGAAATAATCCTCTTTACTGCAACACAGATGGACCTAGAGATTTTCATAGTGAATGAAGTAAGTCAGACAGAAGGACAAGTATCATATGATAGTGCTTAAATGTGGAATCTCAAAAAAGATACAAATCTCAAAAAAAAAAGAAAAAGGTATGAACTTATTTACAAAACAGAAGTAGAGTCATGGATGTAGAAAACAAACTTATGGTTACCAGGGGCTTAGAGGGGAAGGCAAATTGGGAGACTGGGATTGACATATACACACTACAAGATGTAAAATAGATAATAAGAACCTACTCTATAGCACAGGGAAGTCTACTCAATACTCTGTGATGGCCTAAAAGGGAAAACAATCTTAGAAAAACAGAGAGTGAATATGTGTAAGTATAACTGATTGACTCAGCAGTATACCTGAAACTATACAGCATTATAAGTCAACTATACTCCAGTAAAATTATAAACAAATAAAGAAAACATGAACAAACAAAAAGAAATGGGGGAACATGAAAACACCAAATGAAGCTTCTAAAAGAGATGGAGAAGGATTGCTGATTGCTTGATGTATAACAGCTTCAGGTAAATAAGTCCCATAGTAAAGGTCAAGAGTGACATTGGGGATGAAGGACAGGAAAACAGCAATGGTATTAATGAAGTAAAATGGAAGGTGGGTCCTAACAGTAAAGAAAGCAAACTGACCCAAGGGAAGGGACCTCAGCAGGGGTCCTTGCAGACACATGGGGCTTTCAAGAGGAGTTAATGATCTCACATTTTCCTTCTTAGCTCAAGTTTCTACCAAGATATCACATCAGAAATCATTTAACATATTACTTCAAGAAGAAATCCATAGGGCAAAAAAAAAAACCAACAACAACCATAGGGTATAAACCTTATGCAAATACTTCTCTACTAGCCGAGAATAGAAACCTATTATGAACACTGATACATTGTTCAGCTGGCATCATAATTCTTGTTTTATTTTTCTTTCAGTAATTTAATTTTTTCTGAACATGTGCCATGTTAATCTTTATATAAATAAAAAAAATTAAAATAATTGCTTTCGTATTGTCAAACTAAACTTGTCCAGCAGAGGAATAAAATAACTATATTCATTATTAACTGAACACAAATAAAGTATAAACCAACAAGATGTAGCACAACCTTAAGTGGAAATTCTCTTGGTGAACTGGATTTAGATTTTGGGGAGGTTAAGGTGCAAAAGGGCAATTTAGCATGGGTCTAGCTAGAATAGGTCAGCAGCATGTAAATTACACTAAGATGACATGAAATGAAGGGAAAGCTTCTTTAACACCAGATAAAGTCAGCAGCTCTCAAGCACTGTATTTTCTAACAAACCTTCCAAACTCTTGCAGTGCATGGCAACCCTCTCTAACCCAAGGCAGCTGCAAATTGTATGCACGTTGTTCACAGCACAAGGGTGCCAGGGAGAAGTGAGGGGAGGATCCCTAGTGAAGTGAAGAAAGATTTTTTTCCTCCTTTGCACAACTGCATGGATAACTAACAGCCCTGCTATATCTCATGTTCCACATTGTCTTTCCATTAAAAAAAAAAAAAAGTTTCCAAATACACAAGTCGAGGTCTAGTTTCTCATTATAGAATAGCTCACATCTCTTTCCCAGCCTCTCAGATGAATTTAAAAGCCTGGGAGGATGGATGGAATATGAGGATCGATGTAGGTACATTTGCCATTCCTGAGCTTCCCTAGCCCTCCCTGTGGTTCTGTCTAGCATCTATTATTCATCCTTTAAACTGTGGATTTTCGGAGGCTTTGGATCTGCCTGAGACTGGAAAAGATCATCTCCTGGTACCTTTCATGCCCACCAGATGTCTCAGGCAATACAATCATGCCTGCTGCTTTTTTCTGCTCCATCAGTGGGCTTGTTGGGGCTTTTCTCTATCTCACAAAAAATTCAGCTTGGAGAAAGGCCAGGGTACTGCTAGCTAGAGTACATGGTACAGCTCTGCTGATTTTCAAAGTGTCAACACTCGCAACTTTGCATGCTTTGATTACCACCAAAAGGAAAGAGAGATGGAGACAGTGTTGCTGCTTCATTGCTTTCCAAGCAGGATTAAACCCCCATGAAACTGTCTTTTCCCATCTTTTTTTTTTTTTTAGTTCCTCAGAGAGTTCTAAATAGAATCTTATATCCAAACATAATGGAAGAAAGAAAATATTTCTCTGCTCTTATACATTCTCGTCTATAGTTTGTGTTTGAATATGAGTGTTGGCATAGTAGGAAACATAGCATAACCACCCAGCTAGAAAATGATAGCTGATGAAAATCAGGCAGCTCACCTGTAAAACTGATTTTTTAAATCTGCTTTACTTTCTCTAAAGCATCATAGAGAAGGCATCAAGGAGTTGGAAATTTTAAAACAGAGAGAAATTATTTAGGGGTTTCACTGGAAAATCTGCTTCCCTTGTGGCTCAGCTGGTAAAGAATCCATATGCAATACAGGAGACCTGGGTTCGATCCCTCGGTTGGGAAGATCTCCTGGAGAAGGGAAAGGCTACCTACTCCAGTATTCAGGCCTGGAGAATTGCATGGACTGTATAGTCCATGGGGTAGCAAATGACTGAGCGACTTTCACTTTCACTGGAAAATAAGTATCAAGAGCAATAAACAAATCTTATATAGAGGACCTAGAACTGAACTGAAAGGAAGCCAACTGTAGCTACTTCCCCAGCATAAGAACCATCAGAAAGCATGGATTTAGAAGTGTGAGACTCCTCTTCCCCTCGTCTACCCCACCAGCAAAGAAAAACAAAAGATACTTCTGAGCAAGGACAAAATATCCATTTGATTTGAAAGAATTATAATACTATGACCCACTACATGCAGAATGATTAGCAAAAGGGCTTAGAGGTCAAAGCCAACCGTCACCTGAAGCTTCAGCAAATAGATATCTATACCGTCATATGTGAAAAACTAGGAAGAAATACATTTACTAAATTTTCCACTTTTAGATTGCACTGCTCTGCAGAATTCTAAGGAAAAGGAAGAAAGATCTGAAGTGTTGTTAGGTTTTATATAAATGCCCTTTCCCCATTTCAGGTAGTCTTAAGCTCTCACCACTAGCATTTCAGGGGGCACTTAACACCATGCTGCAAGCCTTCTGTTTGCACCCAGTGGCAAAATTGTAAGCTGCTTTCCTATGACTTTTGGATTCTTCATTATCTGTCCCAAACTATCTTTTTAGTCTCATCTGCAGGACCCGCATTCTCACACCGCTATGCTCCAGCTTTCTCCAGTGCTAAAGCACGCTTCCTCTTCCTCTTCAGTATTAAGAGATGTTTTAAGAACTTGGACTCTGAGGTTAGACAAACCAAGATCCAAGGGTCAGCTCTCCCATATAGCCAGAGTGTGACCTTGCGAAGTCATCTCAGTCATTAATGAATTAATAAATTCAGCAATATTTATTGAGCCTGTAATGTGTGCCAGGCTTTGTGCTTCACATTGGGAATAGAGTTTAAAAAAAAAAAAAAGTGCAAAAATTCTTGCCCTCATGAGGCATTTATTCTAGTTGGGAGAAAATGTGTAATACACGTCATGACAAAGAACAAAGCTAGGTTAGGACACAGAGTACCAGAGGTGTGGAGAGGAGAGAGGATTGTGTTTTCCACAGGCTGGTCAAGGAAGGCTTTTTTGATAAGCAAAAACCTGAATGAAGGAGGGAGTGATGCTTGCAGATATCTGGGAGATGGCATTCCAGGCAAAGGGATGAGCAGAGAGCATTCCTGTTGTATTTGACAAGCAGGCAAGAAGGGGAAAGATGGTGTTGGGTGTTGGATCCAAGAGTGGTGGGAAATGGTATCACAGAAGAGTGAGGGCAAAATTATTGGGTTTTAACAAAAGTGAGATGGGAATCTGTTGGAAAGTTTGTTCACAATGCTGACATTATCTGATTTGTGTCTTTAAAAGCTCACAGAGAGACTGGGTATAAAGCAATGGCAGAAGCAGAGAGACCAGTTAAAAGGCTTCTGCAGAAGTTTGAGAAAAGGACGAGAACAGCTTTGACTGGAATGGTAGTGGAGGAGGTGATGCTTTCTGGTAGGATGATTCCAGTGTCTTCACCACTGTTATCATATCAAACGAAGTTGCTTTTATGATTATATGAGGTTCAGTAGTGTAAAGTGCTTAGGGTAGTTATGGCATCTAGGAAACGGTTAACAAGAAGACAATGTTATTTTTACTATCAGGCTCAGCAGAAATGTCACCTCTTTGAAGTCTCCCTCATCACTTATTTCCACCCATCCTCATCACCAGCACAATCTTTCTCTTGTTTGGCATTGCATGTTGTACATATCATTACAAGAGAATTATTATAGCTTGCACCCTCATATTTATGCTTTGCTTTCTCAGCTAGAATGTAAATGTGAAGAAGAGGGTTGTTTAGTTGCTAAGTTGTGTCTTACTCTTTTGTGACCCTATGGTCTGTAAGCCACCAGGCTCTTCTGTCCATGGGATTTCCCTGGCAAGAATACTGGAGTGGATTGCCATTTCCTTCTCTAGGGTAATCATCCCCACCCAGGGATCGAACCCGCATCTTCTTCAGTGCAGGCAGATTCTTTGCCACAGAGCCACCAAGGAAGACCCATCCTCACCTGTACGTCCACTTAATTATTTGGAATAGTCATATTACTTAATATGCATTATTGAACCTATATTACTTTGCATACAAAGTTATTAAATTTTTTGCATTTATATCTTAATTCCAACTAGATCATAAAGTCTCATCAAACAGGAATTGTATCTTTTATTCTTCATATGTCTCAGAGTACTATGTACATTCATGGATCAATTATTATTTTGTTTCATTGAAAGAAAAGCTTAGTAAGTATAGACACAGAATAGCAAGAATGATTTGATAGAAAGTGTATGACATTTTTTTGATGTACTGAGTGAGTGATGATGTTAGAATATAATTATTATTGCTTCAGAGAAACACAAGCCAGAGAAATTTTAGAATGCTTTCAGAGTCACAGGGACAATTGCAGGACATTTCAGCACTCAAGACTCATTATAAAACTAAGCTGTTTCCTTGTTAAAGGCACTAATAGAAAATCTGCCTCTAGAACCAGATAGATTTGGACTCTGGTGTTTTCAGGAAAATGACATTGAAAAAGTTAGACAAAATGATGAAAGATATATGGAATTCAGTGGGATGTCATTAGACTCTCTAGAAGGTTTGTAGTCAAATACAGTAAGAATATAACAGAGAAGATCTCCTTCAAGTTTCTATCAACAGGAACTTAGATATTTGATGGCATTTCTGTAGGTAGTAAGGCATATAAATATCTTACCTAGCAAATTGAAAGCAAAATTCTATCAAGAGATATAGCAGCTGGGGGGAGAGGGAGCCAGATCTCTGTAAGGGGAAAGAAGCATTAGATATATATATAACTTGAATTTGAAGGACACAGGTGATGAGACCATTCCCAGTTGGGCAGTGTATTTACTTTTTATCACAAGAATCTTAGCAACTTACAACCACACAAATTTATTATCTCACCATTCCTGTGGAGGAACCTGGGTGTGGGTTATCTGGATCTTCTGCTTAGGGTCTCCTCAGACTGAAATCAAGATGCCATCCAGGGCTACAATCTCATCTGAGGCTCAAGCAGCACTGAGGCATGGCCTCTTCCAAAGCCAGCAGGAAGAGCCCTCATTGCTTCTTATCTCCCTTTTTTTTTTTAATTTAGTTACTTATTTAATTGGAGGCTAATTACTTTACAATATTGTAGTGGTTTTTGCCATACATTGATATGAATCGGCCATGGGATGGGTGTACATGTGTTCCCCATCCTGAACCCCCTTCCCACCTTCCTCCCCATCCCATCCCTCAGGGTCATCCCAGTGCACTGGCCCTGAGTGCCCTGTCTCATGCATCGAACCTAGACTGATAATCTATTTCACATATGATAGTGTACATTCTTATTTCTTTTAAGGCTCACCTGATTAGATCAGGCCCACTTGGGAAACTTTTTCCCATTTGAAACTCAAATTCATTACCACTGGAAATGTATTACGTCTGGGAAATTCCTTTTGCCATATAACACAGCACTCACAGACGTGATGGACCATCTTATTCACAAAGTTCTACCCTCACTCAAGGAGAGAGGATTATACAAGTCACGAATACCAGGGGTGGGGGCAAAAATCTTGGAGGTTATTTCAGAATGTTGTTTACCTGCTAGAGTGGGGACCAAAGGAAATAGAGCTCATTGTGTCCCAAAGGGATGGCTGATAAAGGTCCAAATATGTCTGGTTGGTAATTTTTGTTTTGCACGTGTGTGTGTGTTTAACTGAAATATAATTGCTTTACCATATTGTGTTCCAAGACCTTTTAGAACGAACACCCAAAAAAGATGTCCTTTTCATTATAGGGGACTGGAATGCAAAAGTAGGAAGTCAAGAAACACCTGGAGTAATAGGCAAATATGGCCTTGGAGCACGGAATGAAGCAGGGCAAAGGCTATAGAGTTTTGTCAAGAGAAAGCACTGGTCATAGCAAACACCCTCTTCCAACAACACAAGAGAAGACTCTACACATGGACATCACCAGATGGTCAACACCGAAATCAGATTGATTATATTCTTTGTAACCAAAGATGGAGAAGCTGTATACAGTTAGCAAAAACAAGACCAGGAGCTGACTGTGGCTCAGATCATGAACTTCTTATTGCCAAATTCAGACTTAAATTGAAGAAAGTAGGGAAAACCACTAGACCATTCAGATATGACCTAAATCTAATCCCTTATGATTATACAGTGGAAGTGAGGAATAGATTTAAGGGACTAGATCTGATAGATAGAGTGCCTGATGAACTCTGGATGGAGGTTCGTGACATTGTACAGGAGACAGGGACCAAGACCATCCCCATGGAAAAGAAATGCAAAAAAGCAAAATGGCCGTCTGAGGAGGCCTTACAAATAGCTGTGAAAAGAAGAGAAGTGAAAACCAAAGGAGAAAAGGTAAGATATAAGCATCTGAATGCAGAGTTCCAAAGAATAGCAAGGAGAGATAAGAAAGACTTCCTCAGTGATCAACGCAAAGAAATAGAGGAAAATAACAGAATAGGAAAAACAAGAGATCTCTTCAAGAAAATTAGAGATACCAAGGGAACATTTCATGCAAAGATGGGCTTGTAAAGGACAGAAATGGTATGGACCTAACAGAAGCAGAAGATATTAAGAAGAGGTGGCAAGAATACACAGAAGAACTGTACAAAAAAGATCTTCACGACCAAGATAGTCACGATAACATGATCACTGACCTAGAGTCAGACATCTTGGAATGTGAAGTCAAGTGGGCCTTAGAAAGCATCACTACGAACAAAGCTAGTAGAGGAATTCCAGTTGAGCTATTTCAAATCTTGAAAGATGATGCTGTGAAAGTGCTTCACTCAATATGCCAGCAAATTTGGAAAACTCAGCAGTGGCCACAGGATTGGAAAAGATCAGTCTTCATTCCAATCCAAAGAAAGGCAATGCCAAAGAACGCTTAAACTACCGCACAATTGCACTCATCTCCCACGTTAGTAAAGTCATGCTCAAAATTCTCCAAGCCAGGCTTCAGCAATATGTGAACCGGGAACTCCCAGATGTTCAAGCAGGTTTTAGAAAAGGCAGAGGCACCAGAGATCAAATTGCCAACATCTGCTGGATCATTGAAATAGCAAGAGAGTTCCAGAAAAACATCTATTTCTGCTTCATTGATTATGCTAAAGCCTTTGACTGTGTGGATCACAATAAACTGTGGAACATTCTTAAAGAGATGGGAATCCCAGGCCACCTGACCTGCCTCTTGAGAAACCTGTATGCAGGTCAGGAAGCAACAGTTAGAACTGTACATGGAACAACAGACTGGTTCCAAATAGGAAAAGGAGTGCGTCAAGGCTGTATATTGTCACCCTGCTTATTTAACTTATATGGAGAGTACATCATGAGGAACGCTGGGCTGGAAGAAGCACGGGCTGGAAGAAGCACACGCTGGAATCAAGATTGCTGGGAGAAATATCAATAATCTCAGATATGCAGATGACACTACCCTTATGGCAGAAAGTAAAGAGGAACTCAAAAGCCTCTTGTTGAAAGTGAAAGAGGAAAGTGAAAAGGTTGGCTTGAAGCTCAACATTCAGAAAACAAAGATCATGGCATCTGGTCCCATCACTTCATGGGAAATAGATGGAAAAACAGTGGAAACAGTGGCTGACTTTATTTTTTTGGGCTCCAAAATCACTGCTGATGCTGATTGTAGCCATGAAATTAAAAGACGCTTACTCCTTGGAAGGAAAGTTATGACCAACCTTGATAATATTTTGAAAGGCAGAGACATTACTTTGCCACCAAAGGTCCGTCTAGTCAAGGCTATGGTTTTTCCAGTGGTCATGTATGGATGTGAGAGTTGGACTGTGAAGAAAGCTGATCGCCGAAGAATTGATGCTTTTGAACTGTGTTGTTGGAGAAAACTCTTGAGAGTCCCTTGTACCGCCAGGAGATCCAACCAGTCCATTCTGGAGGAGATCAATCCTGGGCGTTCATTGGAAGGACTGATGCTAAAGCTGAAGCTGCACTACTTTGGCCACCTCATGCGACGAGTTGACTCACTGGAAAAGACTCTGATGCTGGGAAAGGTTGGGGGCGGGAGGAGTAGGGGACGACTGAGAGTGAGATGGCTGGATGGCATCACCGACTCTGTGGACATGAGTTTGAGTGAACTCCGGGAGTTGGTGATGGACAGGGAGGCCTGGCATGCTGTGATTCATAGGGTCACGGAGAGTCGGACACGACTGAGCGACTGAAGTGAACTGAACCATATTGTGTTAGTTTCTGCTGTACAATGAAATGAATCAGTCATTGCTGCTGCTGCTGCTGCTGCTGCTAAGTCACTTCAGTCGTGTTCGACTCTGTGTGACCCCATAGACGGAAGCCCAGCAGGCTCCCCCGTCCCTGGGATTCTCCAGGCAAGAACACTGGAGTGGGTTGTCATTTCCTTCTCCAATGTGTGAAAGTGGAAAGTGAAAGTGAGGTCGCTCAGTCCTGTCCGACCCTTAGCGACCCCACGGACTGCAGCCTACCAGGCTCCTCCATCCATGGGATTTTCTAGGCAAGAGTACTGGAGTGGCTTGCCTTTCCCTCCCTCGTGAATCTCCTCCCCCCACCTCATCTCACCCCTCTAGGACATCACAGAGCAATGAGCTCAACTTCCTGTGCTTTATAGCAGGTTCCCACCAGCTATTGTACACGTAGCAGTTCTGATTTTTAAGAAACGTTCACACGCTAGAAGGCAGCTCCAAGACTTACTTAGGAAAGTAACATCAAAATTATATGGAAAGATGTAATAGTGCCTTTATCTTTTAATGATGGTATAATTTAGTATTATGTATAAAAAATCAAAATATAAAAATCAGTGTTAAAATATTTGCATTTAAGAATCTGTGCTTATTTTGAATTTTAATTATTTGCGCTATTTGTAAAAATTAGGCTTATTCAAATAACAAGTCAACTTTGCAGTTTCAAGTTAAAATGAGTATTGAGTTATTGCTTTAGACCTGTAATTCAGATTGAAATCTTACTTGGAACACTTAGGAGAATTTAATGTTCACCAGATCTGTAAATTTAATTTATTTGATTTATAAGAATTACTTACATTCTCAGGAAGTGTGTTAAGTCATGTGATTCAGGTACTTAAAAAAGGAAATAAAAATATGTGACATTAATAAATGTGGCTACATGTTCAAGAAATTTAATTAGGTTGTAAAGTCTTCCTTCAAAATAATTATAAACCTTTAGACTTATGGATAGATTAATAAAATTTATAAACATATAAGCTTAAGAAAAACAGGATTTCAAATGAGTTGAATACTAATTTTGCACCACAATAACATTCAGTAGTTCTTTTCTAGGCATAAAAATTGCCCTCGAGAATATAAAAATATTCATTTCTATTAAGTTTCAACTTTACTATTTTGCATGACCTTTGTCAAGTCACGTGACTTGTCTTAGCTTCAGTTTCTCATTAGAAACATGGGGTCAGCATGTTAAAATGCAGGGTAGTCCTAAGAAGTAAATGAGAAACTTTGCACAGAGCTTTGACACATTTAGAATCTCAATAATAAAAGCTTAAAGAAAAACAAAATTCAGTTCTTTTACTAACACAAGGGTAGAAGCTTTGCTTACATTCCATCCGGCCACCAACAATTTAAACTTCAATCCTCCATATACTTTCTCCAGTTCAGTTCAGTTGTTCAGCTGTGTCCGACTGTTTGTGACCCCATGGACAGCAGCACACCAGGCTTCCCTGTCCATCACCAGATCTCGGAGCTTGCTCAAACCAATGTCCATTGAGTTGGTGATAGCCTCCAACAAGCATATCCTGTCATCCCCTTCTCCTCCTGCCTTCAGTCTTGTCCAGCATCAGAGTCTTTATCAGTGAGTCAGTTCTTCACATCAGGTGGCCAAAGTATTGGAGTTTCAGCTTCAGCAACAGTCCTTCCAATAAATGTGCAGAAGTGATTTCCTTTAGGATAGACTGGTTGGATCTCCTTGCAGTCCAAGGGACTCTCAAGGGTCTTTTCCAATACCACAGTTCAAAAGCATCAATTCTTCAGCGCTCAGCTTTCTTTATGGTCCAACTCTCACACCCACACATGACTACTGGAGAAACCATAGCTTTGACTATACAGATCTTTGTTGGCAAAGTAATGTCTCTGTTTTTTAATATGCTATCTAGGTTGGTCATAGTTTTTCCTCCAGGGAGCTAGCGTCTTTTAGTGTCATGGCTGTAGTCACCATCAGAAGTGATTTTGCAGCCCAAGAAAATAAAGTCTCACTGTTTCTGTTGTTTCCCCATCTATTTGTCATGAAGTTATGGGACCAGATGCCATGATCTTAGTTTTCTGAATGCTGAGCTTTAAGCCAGTTTTTTCACTCTCCTCTTTCACTTTTATCAAGAGGCTCTTGAGTTCCTCTTTGCTTTCTGCCATAAGGGTGGTGTTATCTGCATATCTGAGATTATTGATATTTCTCCCAGCAATCTTGATTTCAGTTTGTGCTTCATCCAGCCCAGCATTTTGCATGATGTACTCCACAAATAAGTTAAGTAACCAGGGTGACAATATACAGCCTTGATGTACTCCTTTCACAATTTGGAACCAGTCTGTTGTTCCATGTCCAGTTCTAACTGTTACTTCTTCACCTGCATACAGATTTCTCAGGAGTGGTTTGGTATTCCCATCTCTGTAAGAATTTTCCACAACTTGTTGTAATCTATACAGTCAAAGGCTTTGGCATAATCAATGAAGCAGAAGTAAATGTTTTTCTGAAATTCTCTTGCTTTTTCTATGATCCAACAGATATTGGCAATTTGATCTCTGGTTCCTCTGCCTCTTCTAAATTCAGCTTGAACATCTGAAATTCTCAGTTCATGTACTGTTGAAGCCTGGCTGGAGAATTTTGAGCATTACTTTGCTAGCATGTGAGATGAGTGCAATTTTGTGGTAGTTTGAATATTCTTTGGCATTGCCTTTCTTTGGGATTGAAATGAAAACTGACCTTTTCCAGTCCTGTGGCCACTGCTGAATTTTCCAAATTTGCTGGCATATTGAGTGCAGCACTTTCACAGCATCATCTTTTAGGATTTGAAATAGCTCAACTGGAATTCCATCACTTCCCCTAGCTTTGTTCATGGTGAGGCTTCCTTCCTAAGGCCCACTTGACTTTGCAGTCCAGGATGTCTGGCTCTAGGTGCGTGATCACACCATCATGGTTTTCTGGGTCATTAAGATCTTTTCTGTATAGTTCTTCTGTGTTTTCTTGCCACCTCTTCTTAATATCTTCTGCTTCTGTCAGGTCCATACGATTTCTGTCCTTTATTGTGCCCACCTTTGCATGAAATGTCCCCTTGGTACCTCTAATATTCTTGAAGAGATCTCTAATCTTTCCCATTCTACTGTTTTCCTCTATTTCTTTGCACTGATCAATGAGTAAGGCTTTCTTATCTCTCCTTGTTATCATTTGGAACTCTGCATTCAAACGGGTATATATCTTTCCTTTTCTCCTTTGCCTTTAGCTCCTCTTCTTTTTTCAGCTTTTTGTAAGGCCTTCTCAGATGACCATTTTGCCTTTTTTCATTTCTTTTTCCTGGGGATGGTCTTGATCCCTGCCTCCTGTACACTGTCACAAATCTCGTCCATAGTTCTTCAGGCACTCTGTCTATCTTATCTAATCCCTTGAATCTATTTGTTCAGTTCAGTTCAGTTGCTCAGTCGTGTCTGACTCTTTGTGACCCCATGAATCACAGCACGCCAGGCCTCCCCGTCCATCACCAACTCCTGGAGTTCACTCAAACTCATGTCCATTGAGTGGGTGATGCCATCCAGCCATCTCACTCTCTGTGGTCCCTGTCTCTTCCCGCCCCCAATCCTTCCCAGCATCAGAGTCTTTCCCAGTGAGTCAACTCTTCACATGAGGTGGCCAAAGTATTGGAGTTTCAGTTTTAGCATCAGTCCTTCCAGTGATAACCCAGGATTGATCTCCTTTAGAATGGACTGGTTGGATCTCCTTGCAGTCCAAGGGACTCTCAAGAGTCTTCTCCAACACCACAGTTCAAAAGCATCAATTCTTCAGCGATCAGCTTTCTTCACAGTCCAACTCTCACATCCATACATGACCACGGGAAAAACCATAGCCTTGACTAGATGGACCCTTTGTTGGCAAAGTAATGTCTCTGCTTTTTAATATACTATCTAGGTTGGTCATAACTTTCCTTCCAAGGAGTAAGCGTCTTTTAATTTCATGACTGCAATCAGCATCTGCAGTGATTTTGTAGCCCAAAAAAATAAAGTCTGACACTGTTTCCACTGTTTCGCCATCTATTTCCCATGAAGTGATGTGACCAGATGCCATGATCTTAGTTTTCTGAATGTTGAGCTTCAAACCAACCTTTTCACTCTCCTCCTTCACTTTCATCAAGACGCTTTTTAGTTCCTCTTCACTTTCTGCCATAAGGATGGTGTTATCTGTATATCTGAGGTTATTGGTATTTCTCCCGGCAATCTTAATTCCAGCTTGTGCTTCTTCCAACCCAGTGTTCTTCATGATGTACTCTGCATATAAGTTAAATAAGCAGGGTGACAATATACAACCTTGACGTGCTCCTTTTCCTATTTGGAACCAGTCTGTTCCATGTATAGTTCTGACTGTTGCTTCCTGACCTGCATACAGGTTTCTCAAGCAAAAACAAGACCAAGAATTGACTGTGGCTCAGATCATGAACTCCTTATTGCCAAATTCAGACTTAAATTGAAGAAAATAGGGAAAACCATTAGACCATTCAGATATGACCTAAATCAAATCACTAATGATTATACAGTGGACGGAGAAGGCAATGGCAAGCCACTCCAGTACTCTTGCCTAGAAAATCCCATGGACAGAGGAGCCTGGTGGGCTACAGTCCATGGGGTCGCTACTAGTCGGACAAGACTGAGCAACTTCACTTTCACTTTTCACTTTCACACGTTGGAGAAGGAAATGGCAACCCACTCCAGTGTTCTTGCCTGGAGAATCCCAGGGATGGCGGAGCCTAGTGGGCTGCCGTCCATGGGGTCGCACAGAGTCGGACACGACTGAAGTGACTTAGCAACAATACAGTGGAAGTGAGAAATAGATTTAAGGGACTAGATCTGATAGACAGAGTGCCTGATGAACTCTGGACGGAGGTTCGTGACATTGTACAGGAGACAGGGACCAAGACCATCCCCATGGAAAAGAAATGCAAAAAAGCAAAATGGCTGTCTGAGGAGGCCTTACAAATAGCTGTGAAAAGAAGAGAAGGGAAAAGCAAAGGAGAAAAGGAAAGATATAAGCATCTGAATGCAGAGTTCCAAAGAATAGCAAGGAGAGATAAGAAAGCCTTCCTCAGAGAACAATGCAAAAAAATAGAGGAAAACAATAGGATGGGAAAGACTAGAGATCTCTTCAAGAAAATCAGAGCTACCAAGGGAACATTTCATGCAAAGATGGGCTCAATAAAGGACAGAAATGGTATGGACCTAACAGAAGCAGTAGATATTAAGAAGAGGTGGCAAGAATAAACAGAAGAACTGTACAAAAAAGATCTTCACGACCAAGATAATCACAATAACGAGATCACTGACCTAGAGCCAGACATCTTGGAATGTGAAGTCAAGTGGGCCTTAGAAAGCATCACTACAAACAAAGCTAGTGGAGGTGATGGAATTCCAGTTGAGCTATTTCAAATCCTGAAAGATGATGCTGTGAAACTGCTTCACTCAATATGCCAGCAAATTTGGAAAACTCAGCAGTGCCCACAGGACTGGAAAAGATCAGTCTTCATTTCAATCCCAAAGAAAGGCAATGCCAAAGAATGCTCAAACTACCGCACAATTGCACTCATCTCACACGCTAGTAAAGTCATGCTCAAAATTCTCCAAGCGAGGCTTCAGCAATATGTGAACCGTGAACTCCCAGATGTTCAAGCAGATTTTAGAAAAGGCCGAGGCACCAGAGATCAAATTGCCAACATCCGCTGGATCATGGAGAAAGCAAGAGAATTCCAAAAAAATATCTATTTCTGCTTCATTGATTATGCCAAAGCCTTTGACTGTGTGGATCACAATAAACTGTGGAACCTTCTGAAAGAGATATGAATACCAGACCACCTGACCTGCCTCTTGAGAATCTGTTACTTCCATATAATTGTATGGAAATTCAATTCCATATCATTGTATTTATACAATTACAGTTGTATATAATTGTATATGATTATATATATACAACATATACAATTATATACAACTATACAATTATATATATGCAATATATACAATTATATATATACAATGTATATACAATTCCATATAATTGTATTTATACTTCCAGAAATACTTACAATTCCGTATAATTTAATGGATTTGATTTAGGTCATACCTGAATGGTCTAGTGTTGTTTCCCTACTTTCATCAATTTGAGTCTGAATTCTGCAATAGGCAGTTCCCGATCTTGTTTTTGCTTACTGTATAGAGCTTCTCCATTTTTGGCTGCAAAGAATATAATCAATCTGATTTTGGTATTGACTATCTGGTGATGTTCATGAGTAGAGTCATCTCTTGTGTTGTTGGAAGAGGGTGTTTGCTATGACAAGTTCATCCTCTTGCCAAAACTCTGTTAGCCTTTTCCCTGCTTCAATTTGTACTCCGAGGCCAAACTTGCCTGGTAATCCAAGTGTCTCTTAACTTCCTCCTTTTGCATTCTAGTCCCGTATGATGAAAAGGACATATTTTTTTTGTGTTAATTGTAGAAGGTCTTGTATGTCTACATAGAACCATTCAACTACAGCTTCTTCAACTTTAGTTGTTGGGGCATAGGCTTGGATTACTGTGATATTGAATGGTTTGCCTTGGAAACAGAGATCATTTTTGAATATACTTTCTTAGATAGCAATTAGTTTGTTACCTTTCAAGGCATAAAGGATGGTTAAAGGGTTAATTTTAATGCGCAGAGGAGGTTGACCACACCCATTAGATATTCCCCAGAAAGTAGCTGCAGGGCATACATGTTCAGTGACTGAGACTCTTTTTGATCCTATGGACTGTAGTCCAGCAGGCTTCTCAGTACATGGGATCCTCCAGGCAAGAATAGTTTAGTGGGTTGCCATTGCCCTCCTCCAGGGGATCTTCCCAACCCAAGGATCAAACTTGCATGTCTTAGTTCTGCATTGGTGGGCAGATTCTTTACCACTAGCACCACCTGGGCTTCCCTGGGTGCTCAGGGGTAAAGAATCCATTTGCAATGCAAGAGCTGCAGGAGAGGTGAGCGTGCGGTCAGAGGAGCCTAGCGGGCTACAGTCCATAGCTTCGCAAAGAGTCAGACATGATTGAAGCGAGTTAGCACGCATGCGTGCCACCTGGGAAGCCCAGTTGCAGGGAAGTATTAGCAAACCGATGTCCCATTTCAGGCTTCAGGGACTTTATGCAGCCAGCGTTTCTGTGCCAATATCCAGGGCCAAATGACTGGAATGAGATTTAAAACACTAGGGGAAGGGAGAAGTTAGTATTCCCTCTGGACCAATAGTCGCCGGTGAAATGTCACTATATTTGTGTCAGAAGGAACAGAGGAATGCAGTCCTGTCTGGGCAAAGTGCACACGGAAAACCCAGAGGGGAGCAGACCCAATCCTCCACATGACTTGAGTGTACTATGGTTAGTATAGACAATCTACTTTTCCCTGAGTGCTTATATTAATATTTGAAAAATGAAAACATGGTTTTGAAGAAAAAAGTGTAAAATTAATTCTTCTGAGCACTTATAAAATTTTTGAAATGTGTTTAACCTCTTGAAAAACTGCAATGATTTTTGATGGTAATTCTGAAGGGACACAAACACAAATATAAAACAGTATGTGAGAAAGTAGAGACAGAGATGGAAAGGAGGAATAGAAGAGAGTGTGTGTATCTCAGAGAAAACAGAGGGACAGATTCCCAGAGAAGCTGTGAGACAAGACCTAGATACAAAGAAGACAAACAAGAAGACATGATATTGAAACACCAAGAGACCTAATACTGAAAGCTAATGGGACAAAAAGTAAGGGAAGACTCTGAAGAAAAGATATTTTGTGGATGAAAAATTAATCAATCTATGAAAAAAAGATGGAAAATTTTGCTCAAGCCAAATTGAGTGTTATAACCCAAGAACAGAGTCTCAGAAATCTCCAGGAACTGATCTGCCCGTTAGATATCATAGCAGAGTCATACAGTGTTTTGAAACAGAGAACTGTACATGTTACATGACATATTACTGACAGTTGATACAATCCAGGTCTCCATGTACAAAAGGAGTAGTAGGTCATGGGTCATTGTGGCCCCTTACAAAATTAAGCAGGAAGGTTATCACCTCAGGAGTCATCTCGTGATGCTGGGAGAATGTTGCTGTTTGTGGTTGAGCCGGTATTTCTGCCAATGGGGATGCATAAGGCACAGCAGAGAGGAGAGAGGAGGCCAAAGCACAGAGAAAAAATTTTTACGTTCAAATTTTCCTTGACTTGTTTCAGAATGTCATCAATATGTAATTTCCAAGGATCCAAAGAAGCCGCCGGAGGATAAGGGGGGGACTAAAAGGAAAGGAAGACACCACCAGGCAACATTCAATTAAGTCAATATTTATTTTGTGCCCACCAGGAACATAGCAACCTTCTGGAACTAAAGTGGAAATGAATTTAATTCTCTCCTGTCCGGAGGGGTGGGTAAGTTCAAGTCTGTGGAGCCGCCTGGGGCTGAGGCGTGAGTACGTGCAAATCCACAGTGCACTCTGCTTCCATCTGGCTGGCCTGCAATTCTCTGCCTCCAGGGCTGCCCTACAACCCTCTCTTCCAACAACCTCACGGCGGAAAAACAAATATCTAAAGAGAGACAAAGATGAAACCATTATAAACATTTATTTTTGAACTTGTAATATCAGGTCTAAAATAAGTGTCACTTAATTGTGACACCATATTTCTTAATTAAACATAAAAAAATGAAATCTAGATATTGAAAAATAAAGAATGTTTAAATTTTTTTTAAACACTGAATCAGAGACAGTTTTCATTAAGCTCCCCTCTAAACACACACAATGTGCTGACATGTATGATAATGTGCAGTATTTTTAAAACAAATCTCTCTTTCCTTCCAAAAAATTCAGCCAAGAAATATTTCTTAGGAATGTCAGAGTACACAGACACATATCTGATCAAAATGTCTCTGAAGGCCCTACAGAAAGGAAAATGTAGTTTTGTTACATGACTCATGGTATCCATAAGACAAAAATAAAGCAGAGGTTTAGAAGAAACACAGCTATTCCTGGCAGTCTGGCAGTGGGATCTACAAAACAGACTTGCAAGGGAAGGACACCACCCTCAAAACTCATTACACCTTACCTAAGGAATCCACACACCCATTCAAAGCAACTCATCTGATAAACCTAAAAGAAAGAATATGCATGGCAAGAAACTTAAGGGAATACTAACTTACCTTTATTCTTCTTATATTTTCCTACATCACAGCCAGACCCCTGAGATTGCTGCACACTGAAAAACAGAAGATGCTTAAAATAAAGCGATATTTGTGTTGTGT
Organism: Moschus berezovskii; assembly: GCF_049115385.1. Lineage (NCBI taxonomy): Eukaryota > Metazoa > Chordata > Mammalia > Artiodactyla > Moschidae > Moschus > Moschus berezovskii. The sequence goes on along the minus strand of NC_142463.1, from coordinate 47,240,350 downwards.
AAAAGACAGAACTTTTGAAGTTGAAGAAACTATGCTACTGGAGGATGAGGGTAGAGAGAGCAACTTTGAGGAACTTGGGAAGAGGGTGCTAGGTCTCCCAGACAACAAAGATAAAAAGGTCAAAGTTAGGACACATCACATAGAACTAGGGCTGAGTAATCCTTGGGCACCTTAATTTCGCTAACTCTCTATTCTTGCCGTTTATAAAAAAATGAGATAAAAGTAGAATTTAATTCATAAGGTACTGTAAGTTGTGAGGATTAAGTGGCTATAAAGCTCAGTGCCTGCAATAAACATTGGTGCACAGGTGTCTTTTTGAATTATGGTCTTCTCAGGGTATATGGCCAGTAGTGGGATTGCTAATCCATATGATAGTTCTATTTTGAGGTTTTTAATGAACCTTCATGCTGTTCTCCATAGTGACTATACCAATTTACATTCCCACCAACAGTGCAAGAAGGTTTCATTTTTTCCGCACCCTCTTCAGCATTTATTTTTTGTAGATTTTTTGATGATGGCCATTCTGACCAGAGTTTTGTTTTGCATTTTTTTAATAAGTAATGATGCTGAGCATCTTTTCATGTGCCCCTTGGCCATCTGCATATCTTCGTTGGGGAGATGGAATCTAGAAAAATGGTCAGAGGAACTTATTTCCAGGGCAGGAGTAGAGACACAGACATAAAATGGGAATGGACATGAGACAGGGAGGGTGGGATGAATTGGGAGAGTAACACTGACATATATACACTGTCATGTGTAGAACAGAAAGCTAGTGGGAAGCTGCTGTATAGCACAGGGAGCCCAGCTTGGCACTCTGTGATGATGTAGGTGAGACTGGGGCCTTGTTGGAGGGAGGCTTAAGAGGGAGGGGATACATGTATACATACAATTGATTCACTTAACTGTTCAGCAGAAACTAACACAACATTGTAAAGGAATTATACTCCAATTTTTTAAAATTCAAAAATAAAAATGAAGTTCAGTGCCTGGAACATAAATGTTCAGTAATGGCTGTTACTTTTATTCAGTTTGAAAAATAAATCTATAAGAGCGATACAAAAAGCTTCTAGCCATTGCACAAACACAGCCATTGCAAAGAGGGAAATATCATCGGTTATACACATTATTTACCTGATAAAAATAGATTATTTATAGTTCTTCAAGAGATTTACCACTACCCCTTGCAGGAAAAATATGAGCATGTGCTCAAGAAAAACACCAACCATCTCCCACAACCTTGACAACATGGAGCCACTCAGATCAACATGTCTAATATACCTCCAATCCACAAGGAAGAATAACAGAAAAAAAATTCAAAGTAATTAATACACCGATGGCTTTGACAAAATCAACTGCCACCCTTACCCTCTTTTAGTCCTCCCTTCCTTCAGCACAATCACATCTGAGGCTAAAGATATTTATAATTCTCTGGTGACGAACCATAACAAACTTTTGACAAGCAGGCTGGTAAACTTGATAAAAGTATCTTAATATGACAGATATACTTCTCAAATGGAACGTGGGAGGGGAGAGGACACTTTAATTTTTGATAAGCTAAAATAGCACCTTAAAAATGGAATGACCCTACCTAGGGATTTAACAGTAGAGCTAATTTCAGGTCAGACACGCCTCCAGCTATGAGGCAAGTGGGTTCGTATTTGCATTAGATTTCTCTTTAGAAATCTTAGCATGATCTTTCGGGTCTCCTCATTCTCGCACTCTTCTATCCTGCCCAAATCATTTGGAACTAATCACTTGTCTCAGATGAGTTGCCCAGTAGTCCTTGATGGGAGAAAAAAAGATAATCATGATTTAACAATTCAGCAAACATTTCCTGAGCCTTTGCTATAAACCCAGTAGTAAGGACACAGAGATAGACAGAGTCCTTGCTATCAGCCCCATCTCAAAACCACAGCACAGCCTTCCTCAACCTCTAACAAGGTCACTTAGTCCTGCCCACCACCTGAGCCACTTTCTGTGGCTCCAGCCACCTCCAAGTATGGTTTGGTATTTTTGCCTTCCTGTGTGGCTACAGAGCAGCTATGACTCAAGATTTCTGAACTTGTGAGGGTTAGCCTTCTCCAGAAAAGAGAAGCTCAAATATGAGTTTTCTCACATCATTCTATTTTGCAAAATAAGGCTTTACTTTTTCACTCCCATTTTAGTTTTTGTTCTAGAAGTCCTCATGTTTCTCCAGACTATTCTTAGGAAGAGTATGCCTAATGGACAATCCTGTTTCCCTGGGGATGGAAGCTATTATTCAGAGTGCAGTCTTAGGGGCTGGCATTCTGTGACCTACAGACAGACTTCCCTGTGGACATCCTTAGGGATTTCTAAAGTCCACTTATCTGTTACCTTGTGCCCAACTCCAGGGAGCTGAGCTGCAAAAAGTTAAACCATCAAAACCCTAAGGACAGATCTTTGGTAGCTAGTATTCACTGAATAAAGGAACAAAACATTCAGTCATTCATTCACTGAGTACTTAATAAGTGCATGCTCTGTCAGACAATATGTTAAATGCTGAAGATATGTAGATAGGAGGAAGTAAACCATGTTATCAAGGAGCACATAGTCTCAAAAGGGAAACAAAGAGGAAGCAAATAATTATAAGTGATATAGTAGAAATATTCAAAAACACAATGGAAACACTGAGAGAGACAGGCAAGGTTTGGCTATGAAAGCTAGGGTGGGTGTCACAGAGGAGGTGATATTGGAGAGGAGTTGAAAACTGAGATGGGGGCATACTAGCTGGACAAAATGGCCAGTCGGTGAAGAGCAGTGAGTGCAAGTACAGAAAGTTCCCTACATACCAATCTTCCAGTTGCAAACTTTCAAAGATGTGAACGCACATCTGATTCCAGCAAGGAATCAGAAGCTGTGTCATTGACGTCGGGGGTGAGTGAAATTGCAACTGACCCTCTGTCTCCTCTTGCTGATGATCCCCCACCTCTTCTTCCTCTTCCAGTCAGTAACTCTTCTTGTCCTTTGATTCAATGTCAGCCCTTGTATGCCAGCTGTTGTACTGTATTACTGTACTTTTCAAGGTACAGTACTGTAAGATTTAAAATGTCTATTTTTTGTTTTTATGTATTGTTTGTGTGAAAAGTGTTAGAAACCTATTACAGTACAGTAATACACAGCCAATCGTGTTAGTTGGGTACTTAGACTAACTTTGTTGGCTGTGCTGTGCTCTGCTGTGCTCAGTTGCTCAGTCACGTACAAGCAATTCAACTTACAAATGCACTCTGAGAAGAGAACGCGTTCATTTGTAGGGGACCTACCGTACATACATTTCAGGCAGAGGGAACAGCATATGCAAAGGCCCAAGATATAAAATAGCATGGTGTATCCATGGCACAGTAACCTTATAATATTTTGCTTAGGAGTTTGTCCATTTTTTTAGAGGCCCAAAATGGCAAATGGAATTAATCTTGAAGGCCTGCTGCCTTTTGCCTGTCTTGGTATTCAGTGTGCTCAGTCGTGCCCAACTCTTTGTGACCCCCATGGACAGTAGCTCACCAGGCTCCTGTATCCATGGAATTTGTCAGGCAAGAATACTGGAGCAGGTTGCCTTTTCCTACTCCAGGGGAATCTTCTCAACCCAGGGATGGAACCTGCATCTCTTGGGTCTCCTGAATTGGCAGGCAGATTCTTTACCATGGAGCCACCTGGGAAGCCCCAGTAGTCAATCTATTACACATGAGAAAGACAATACTGACACACATGGTGCCTATTTGCAGTCTAAGCACAGACCATCTTGAGCCACTGAAGAGTTTTGTTACTCTGGAGAATAATGTGTCTAAATGTATCCTTCTTGCCACCCCAGTTGGGAAAGCTTCTTTAGGATCTAGCCTGGCCTCATGAGCATATCCTGGGACCATGAAAGATGCTCTATCTTTCCAGCCACTTACATCATTACAAGTAAGTAGTCTATAGGTTCTGAATTATGATACCTGCCCTTGAGGATAAAGTGTAAACTGAAGGGGAGGGAATGAAAACAAATAAGTATGAAGAGTGTAATAAATGCCATTGACGGTACACTCTTAAAACATAAAGAAGAAAGAACAGAAAGATCTCCCTGATGGTAAGAAACCTTCATTGAGTAGATTAGAAAAGATACTTGCCTGACGAGTGGCAGTCTGAGAGGTGGAGAAGGGTATTTGCAGATGAGGAACCATCTGAGCTCATAGCATGTGATGTATGAGAGTCAGCAAACTATTCAGTGAACAGCAAACAGTTTGGTATTTCCAGAGTTGTGAAGGACCAGGGCCAAGGGCAGACATACAGCAACAAGGGCAGTCTGGGTAATTGTGCAGGGCCTTCTATAACATGATAAGAAGAGGTGACTGAAAAAGAGCTGTTTCTTAGACACACCTGAGGATGTAAGGGGGAGAACCTTCTAAGTCAGAGAAACTAGGTAGGAAGCCAGTGAGACATTCAGAGCAAAGAAATTGAGCCAGAAATAAGGGCTAATAAGAGCATCGACTCTCTGTCCTCCTGCCTGGGTGAAATACAGAAGTCCAGGCTTGAGTCCAGGCGCTTTCACAAACAGTCCTGACCCTGTGTCTGTGGGAACACCTCCAGCACCTCCAATCTGACCAAACTGCCGGTGCCCTCTAGTGGTGGCTCACTTGATGGCCAGATGACACAAACCATCCAGTTCTTCACCCAAGTACCTGTCATGTATTGGCTTCCATGACAGCTGCTGGAGCCACAGGTCTTTAAGGCGCTGATTTCTCACTCAGGCTCACATTTGAAGATGTGAGACACTGAAATGAACACATCCAAGTAATAGGGTGTGAAAATGAAAGTGTCAGTCGAGGTCCAACTCTTTGTAACCCCATGGACTGCAGCCCTCCAGGCTTCTCTCTCCATGAAATTTTCCAGGCAAGAATACTCCAGTGGGTTGCCGTTCCCTTCTCCAGGGGATCTTCCTGGCCCAAGGATCGAACGCAAGTCTCCCACACTGCAGGCAGATTCTTAATTGTCTGAGTGGTCAGCACAAAAAAAAAAAATGCAATCAGAAATAGTCATAAGACAAACAGTTTGTATAGAAAAGGGGAGCTAATAATGCAGAGTAAATTCACCCTGAGGATAGTTGGCAATGTATCTTAATTTGTAGGAGATGTCACACTTTGCTACTTCAATTCTGGCAATGTTCTGAAGTTGCTAATTATATTGAGCTATTCCAGATCACATATTGCACAAAGATGAACGTGGGAAAGTACCTGTTTCCTCTATAACTGAGGCGGAAAAAAACCCTCCAAATAAATAAATCCATGGCAATCAAATGTAACTGTAGCTCATACTAGGTAATAAGTATACCTTTGCAGATAGATATGCTTTATAATTGCCCAAGGGGAATACTTGAATCTTTTCTAATAACCTTTCCCCAAAGGACCTGTTTTTCAAAGTATTTTTACGTCTTGAGTTAATGTTCAGTGGAACACTTCAGTATTTTTTCCATTTTATATTTTATAATGTCAACACGTGAACCAACTTTGCACTTTGTTGACATTCTTCAAAACTTTATCTCTAGCCCAGATGACATTCCTATGTTCATTTTTCTGTATCACTTAAGGCCATACATCTCTCCACTTATACCAGAGAACACGTGCATCAGGTTTGACTTCTCTTTTCTTCAGCTAAGCTTCCATTAATTCCTCTTGATATTACATCTGACATGCTTCTCAAATCTGTCTACTTCTCACTGACCTCCCTGCCTCTACTGATGTTCAAGTCTCCCACATGGTCCTCTGTACATCTTTTTCTTTTTTAGTCCATTTTATAAAGGGGCCAATCTAACACATATTATTTTCCAACTGGAAGTTATTCAATTAACTACCATTCCCTTTAAGTGAAAGTTCAATAAAAAGTACCTAAAATTGCTTGCAAAGTCCTTCCTGATCTGTCCTCTGCTAAACTCTCCTGCCTCAATTTCATTCTTTCCTTTTCCTTTCTTTTATATCTTACCTTCCAATTATTAAAAAAAATGTTTTTTATGCCTCAAACACTCCACTCCTTTTCTAGAGCATTCTCTTTTTAACTAGAGAGCTTTTATTATTACTTCAAGCTACATCTTGGATATTTTATTAGAATCATTCCTGGACCTTCTAAGTCCAGCTTTGGGTTCCTCCCCTGTTCCCTTTGTGCCCTGGAGTTCACCATTACACTGTATGGAAATCATTTATTTCTTTAGTCCAACAGTGTGAAGACAGAAATTATTTACTATCATATCTGTATTGCCTAGCATATAAGTAAGTATGTGATTCACATGTCTAGAATGAAATAATAACATCTGATCTGCTCTCTGCCAAATGGTATGGAGACTTCCCTATGGGCAGACCCTAGTTGCCCAGCTATGCTGATGACCTGGGAGATACATCTATCCAACACTGGATGAAGTATCAGAAAACTTACTTGACTGTAGATTTAAGTCATGATCTCCAAACAGCTTATCAGTAATCCAACTTACTTTAAAAGAATCTCCAACTGTTTTAAGTGTCTTACTTCACAAACTTAGGAAAAGGTAAAAAGGGGGACTATTTTTGGCTCCTGAAAGTCCCAATATTTCAGATAACCTCTAAGGCAATGGCACCCTACTCCAGTACTCTTGCCTGGAAAATCCCATGGACAGAGGAGCCTGGTGGGCTGCCATGGGGTCGCGAAGAGTCGGACACAACTGAGCGATTTCACTTTTCTTTTCTTAGAAGATTAAATTTTACTTCTTACCAAACTCACCCTGGCCAATATCTAGATTCTCAGATCAGTGGGGCTTTCACCAATTTCATTCACTTTTTCTCCTTCATCTATTTCTCACTGGTTAAGCACCTATTAAGTGCCAGATACTGGAAATACTAGTTGAGTACAATGTCATTCCTCACACCACCTCCACACGCAATCTATTCAGGGCTAAGAGGAATGAAGAAACAAACATGTAATCTTGTGAAACAGACTCCCTCCAAGCTCCAAACTCACTGCAAATTTTAACTTAGGGAAAGAATTCCATAAGGTATAAAAAGTGTTAAGAAATGAAAATTTTTTTCTTTATATTTGAAATAAAATAAGCTTTAAGAGCAATAAATATAAAATGAACAGCAGATACTACAAGAGGAAAGTTTTTTGCTTATAGAACTGTAAAGATTCTTATTGCATTAGTTCATTAGTTATTGCATTAGCCAGTGTTGTTTGTATTGGTTACCTTTTAACTGAATTCTATCCATACTGAGAAGCAAATAGTCTGGCAAAATCCACACAGTTTTTCAAAGACATATAGCCAAAATATGGCCAAAGCTATAGAAGACTGGTTATTCACAGGTTGTTAACATGTATGTGTTTAGTTGCTCAGTTGTGTCTGACTCTTTGCAACCTCATGGACTGTAGTCCCCAGGCTCCTATGTCCATGGAATTTTCCAGGCAAGAATACTAGAATGGATTGGCATTTCCTACTCCAGGGGGTCTTCCCAACCCAGGGACTGAAGCCATATCTCTTACATCTCCTTCATTGGCAGGCATATTCTTTACCACTGTGCCACCCTGGGAAGCCCAGTCAACATGTATAGCTTCTGACAATTACTCAAATAAGCATGCCATTAGTGGGCCTGGTGATGTTGTTACCAGAAGAGTAGAAATGTATTCTAAAGGATTTTTGACTTGAGCAAGATTTGAAATGAGTAAGAAGTTTTTTGAACAAAATGATTCTGCAGTTTTCATAAGCCAAGAACTCTTCAAAATACATCTCTGAGGCACTTGCATAAATATTTAGGAGCCTGGTTGAATTACTTGAATTACCTTTAACACGCTTCACTGTATGTATGATATCTGATACCTTTGCTGTTCTTTCTGAATGAAATAGCCTCCAGCCACAGGAGTGCCTGTCAAACTCAAATATCATCACTTCTGTGAAGCACCACACAAGGATCAACAGAAATCTCTCAGGCTGAATTAATTCCTCCCCACTCCAGCTGCTCACAGCATTTTGTGATTTGCCATTCAAATTGCACTTATTGTGCTATATTATCCTTACTGGTAGATATATCTCTGTTCCCTAAAAGACTGTGACTACAGGACCCAGCAGTACCTGATACACCTTAAAGCCTCCATATAGACAGGTTTAATGTTTGAATCATCCTATTTTTTCTCCATTTCTCTGTGTCACGATAATACCAAGTTCATCCAGTTTTGGCTAACTTCATGATGTACAGTATTAAAAAGTTCTAATCTGACAATTTAGATATAGATTATTCTCAATAAGTCACAAATCTATCTTGGAAAAAAGCATGGAGTTGTAGTTTTAAGAGATTCTGTGGGGCAATCGACATACCTGCATGGCTTCAGTTTCTTCATTGAGAAAATGAGGACTAAATAATCTGTACACTCCCATCTTCTCCTAGTCTATGAACCAATGTCTTTTCCTGAATTCATGTAAAATTAATGGTCTAGATTTTATTTGTTATTGCTGGGTCTTTGTTGCTTTCTCCAGTTGTGGTGAGCAGAACCCAGGCCTCTCACTATGGTGGCTTCTTTTGCTGCAGAGCACAGGCTCTAGGCATACAGGCTTCAATAGTTGCAGCATGCGGGTCCTGGGGCATGCAATCTTCAGCAGTTGTGGTTTGCAGGCTTAGTTGCTCCATGGCATGTGGGATCTTCCCAGACCAGGGATCGAACTGGCAGACTCTGCATTGGCAGGCATATTCTTACTCACTCTGCCACCAGGGAAATCCTAGGGGTTTTTTTGTTTTGTTTTAATTTTGTTTCCTGTTCCTCTGCTCTGTTTTTTCTTAAAAAAAAATCAAATTAAAATTCTTTATAGTTTACTATGATGTCATTAGAGCTCTGAAAGTCACAGATACAGATTCAATCCCTTACTCTGACACTTACTAAACTAACCTGATAATCTTGTCAATTTCAGCTTGACTAAGCCTCAGCTTCCTCATGTGTGAAATGAGAATAATAGTGATAGTGGTGGTTTCATAGAATTGCACATAATCTTCTTCTGTATTTCTTATGACTCTCTGCAATTGCAAGTTATGTAGGGATGTAAAGGTCTTAGTGACACAAATATGTTCACTCACAAATTAATCAGGGGAAAAAGTGGAAGCAGTGACAGATTTTATTTTCTTGGTCTCCAAAATCACTTTGGAGAGTGACTACAAGCACTAAATGAAAAGATGCTTGCTCCTTGGAAGAGAAGCTATGACCAACCTAGACAGTGTACTAGAAAGCAGAGACATCATTTTGTCAACAAAAGTCCACATAGTCAAATCTATGGTTTTTCCAGTAGTCATGTATGGATGTGACAGTTGGACTATAAAGAAAGTTGAGTGCCGAAGAATTGATGCTTTCAAATTGTGGTGCTGGAGAAGACTCTTGAGAGTCCCTTGGACTGCAAGGAGATCAAACCAATCAATCGTAAAGGAAATCAGCCCTTCATAATCACTGAAAGGACTGATGGTGAAGCTGAAGCTCCAATACTTTGGCTACCTGATGCCAAGAGCCAACTCATTGGAAAAGACTCTGATGCTGGGAAAGATTGAAGGCAAAAGGACATGGGGGTGGCAAAGGATGAGATGGTTATATAGCATCATCAACATAATGGATGTGAATTGGAACAAACTCCCGGAGACAGAGGAGCCTGGCATGCTGCAGTCCATGAGGTGTAAAGAGTTGGATATGACTTAGAAACTGAACAACAACAACTATTTTCTCCCATTCTATAAAATGTAATCTATTTCTTGCTGATTGCCAGATATTGTAAACATCTGATAATACAGTGCAAATATAGTACCAAGTACTGTGCCAGTACCATTTGCAGTACAGCCATGAAAGTTAACCTGAAGAAGAAAGAACTAATGAAAATATAGCAGACTAGGTACATTAAAATTACTGGATAGAATATGGGAATAAATAGATAAATCTCTACAATATTTATCACAAAAAGCAACTATATTTATGATCATATGGCAAAAAGTTTCTAAAGGGTGTTATTAGGTACTGTGATGCAGTCTTTAAATTCTCAAACTTAATTATTTAACTCATTTCTTTTGCTAAGAAGTATTTATGGAAGCTATGAGCAAAAGGATGAAATTCAGCATGAAAATAGGAGTGATTACCCACTGGTCATTGTGGGGCTGGCCAGGGACAGTGAGAGGCAGCAAAGATGATCTTCACCTAGCTCTCAGCTCTGCCTCCAGCCGACTCTGGAGGTTATCCTTATTAGCAGAGAAAGCAATGGAGGAAAACACGAAGACTCGTGGTCTGTGTATCTTTGACATCTAGCAATTTATTACAATTTCAACCTAAGCTGTACTGTGCTTAGCCACTCAGTTGTATCCGATTCTTTGCGAACCCATGGGCTGCAGCCCACCAGCCTCCTCTCTCCTTGGGGATTCTCCAGGCAAGAATACTGGAGTGGGTTGCCATGCCCTTCTCCAGGGGATCTTCTTAACCCAGGCATCAAACCCAGGTCTCCCGTATTGCAGGCGGATTCCTTACCGACTGAGCCAAAACCTAAGCATCTCCATTCAAATATGAAAAACAAACTGATAATTTCAAAACTTTAGTAGAACTTTGGTAAACATTCATTTCATTTATTTCTCTTGCATTTTGTAATAAAGATAAATTCATTAACTTTCTATGTTATTAATACTACAAAGTTTTACTACTGATAAAGCAAAAGTTGGCCAAGTCTGCTTAGGTAGTCAGAGATCAGACACTGGCTCCCTTAGCCTAAGACATAACAGTAAGGATGTTTACTGTCCTTTTTTTTTATCACCAGTAATATTAAATACTTTACATCTTCATTCTAATTCTCATTATAATCTTTTCAGGATAGATTCTGTTGCCCCCAGTTTACAGATAAGAAATTTGAGGTGAAAGAAATTAAAGAAATGTCACCAGCGTCACTGGTTGTCTTCCTAATTTCGCAGCCTCTTTCACTATGTTCAGCTCCTTTCTTTGCTAAAATTCAGGTTTGAATGTATTTGCTAACAATAGAAGAATTACACCTACAGAGAAGAATCTTTAGAGTATAAGTTTTTCTTTGAAAAGAAGTGGTAATTTTAAACCTTTTTTTCATTTTGCATCTCAATTATTATTACTGGTAAATTTAAGAAATCAAGTTTAAAAGTTATGCATTTATTTCACTGTTGTTCTCTTTTTCTACAGACTTTCTGGAGGTAATACTAAAGAACAATGACCAAAAACCATGTTGCACCAAAACAAAATAGAAAAAAGAAAAGAGTTTGCAATTTATATAAATCCCTAAACTCAGTAAGGATTGAGTTTCCCACTCAGTCCCTCTCCCACACCATTTTAACAACTGAAATGTGAACTACAGAGATTCAGTGAACTTTCTAGGGTCATTGAGTTCAAAGTCTGCTGAGAAAACACACCAACTGTTCTTGCCCTATCTGTGGATCTTGACAGCTATCTTTGATCCAAGCATATTGCAGTGAAAATATGAAATTTATTTTTTAATAAAGCAATAAAAACAACTGAATTTGTGTGTTATGAGAAACCATTTACTTCCACTTATAGCAGCTTTGGTTATGGATTACTTGCGAAGGCATTTTCAGATGGGCAATATAAATTACACAAACAGAGACTATGAATATTTACATATTTTAGGTTATATTAAAGTTGCAGCAAAACAAACATTTCCTGTTAGCTGAAGACTGAGAATAACCTATGTAGAAATTTCAGAATTGAATCTATTGGCTCTATAAAGGGATCATGACTTGTCTTTTTTTAATATTTTTAAATTAGAAGATAGAAAAACTAATACTGTCAACTTTTTAGCAAACAGTAGAAAGCATAGTTACATTTCACATTATATTTTTTGAAGGATATTTTTTAACTTACTACAACTGCTTCAGAATACAAAAGTTAAAAAGGACCTTACAATTTTTAAGTTGATTTTCAGGACCAAAATTTCTCTTTAGGAGGTGATACATTTCTTCATTAAAATTGTAAAGCTAAAAGGCATCTATCTAGAAGAGTTACTGAACTGCCATCTAAACTAAACAGAAAGAGGAAAGTGAAAAATTTGGCTTAAAACTCAATGTTTAGAAAACTAAGATCATTGCTTCCAGTCCTATCAATTCATGGCAAATAGATGGGGAAACAATGGAAACAGTGACTGACTTTATATTTTTGGACTCCAAAATCACTTCAGATGGTGACTGCAGCCATGAAATTAAAAGACACTTGCTCCTTGGAAGAAAAGCTATGGCCAACCTAGACAGCATATTAAAAACCAAAGACATTACTTTGCTGACAAATGTCCATCTAGTCAAAGCTATGGTTTTTCCAGTAATCATATATGTATGTGAGAGTTGGACTATAAACATGAGTACTGAAGAATTGATGCTTTTGAACTGTGTTGTTGGAGAAGACTCTTGAGTGTCCCTTGGACTGCAAGGAGATCCAACCAGTCCATCCTAAAGGAAATCAGTCCTGAATATTCATTGGAAGCACAGATGCTAAAGCTGAAACTCAAGGACTCTGGTCATCTGATACAAAGAGTCAACTCATTTGAAAAGACCCTGATTTCAGGAAAGATTGAAGGTAGGAGGAGAAGGGGATGACAGAGGATGAGATGGTTGGATGGCATCACCAACTTTATGGACATGAGTTTGAGCAAGCTCTGGGAGTTGGTGAAGGACAGGGAAGACTGGCATGCTGCAGTCCATGGGGTCTCAAAGAGTTGGACACAACTAAGCAACTGAACTGAATTGAACAACACTCAAACAAGTTTTGTGTTCTTTTATTTTTCACTGTTAGATGTAGCAGATGTGAGAAGCAATTTAAAAATGCATACACCAATGTATGAGTGGCCTCAAGAAAGAAAGCATTTCCCAAGAGAAAGAAACGTTTAAGATTATTCCAAATATAATAAACTCTCACTGTATTTTAATATTTTGACAATGAGCATCTACTGTGTAAGTAAATATGCTGACACACAGATATGACAGTCCATACGAAAATGTCCTATACTATCTTTCAACCCCATGCATGCATGCATGCTAAATCGCTTCAGTCATGCCCAACTCTTTGCAACTCTATGGACTATAGCCTACCAGGTGCCTCTGTCCATGGGATTCTCCAGGGAAGAATGCTGGAGTGGGTTGCCATGTCATCTTCCAGGGGATCTTCCTGACCCAGGGATCAACCTGCATCTCCTGTGGCTCCTGCATTGAAGGATTCACTATGCTGAGCCACCAGAGGAACCCCATCCTTAAACCCCATGTAAGTCTCAAATTCACTGATTCTATAACCTTTCCAATATCTTTCCCCTTCCTTCCGCACAACCAATGTTCTTACTTCCCTCCTTGCCCCACTAAAATTTTCTAAAAAATCGTATTATCATCTCCTTGCATATAATCTTGATTTCTTTCCCCTGACAGGTTAGCAGAATTAGAGGAGTTACAGGTTAAATAAGTGTATGTGTTTGTCAAAAAATTATCAAATTGTACACAATTGTTATGCATTTCTTTGCATGTAATTTACCTTTGTAAAACTTTAGGCAAATATTGAACTCTAGTTAACAGATTTGCTTTTTGAAATGGGATGGATTAGCAATGTTAAACCCTGCTTACATAAATGAGTCAGTAAAGGTAATGGAGCAGTATCTTAAGGAGGGGTTACAAATATGGAAAGAAGGGACATTAGTATTGGATTGAGATGGAAAGCATTACTATAAACTCATGGATTTTAATATCTACCGTTCTCGCTAGATAAATCTATAAATGATAATATGTATAGACATATATGTGTATATGTGCACAAATACATGTACACATATAAGATGTGCTCACTGAGATTGTCTAAAAGTCATCACATAGAATTAGCATGAGCACAGCTAATACCGAAAGCTTGATTACTATTTACATTTGGCATTGAAAGGAACTTAGAGTTCTTAAAGAAAAAAATGATTCCAGGGCTGTATCAGAGGGGAAAGTATAATTATAAAGGATATGACTTGGAAAACTGACAAAATTCAAATATGGAAGGTAGAGTTAATAACAGGGCTTATCAATATCAATTTTCCTAATTTTAATAACTGTACCATGGTTATATAAGAGAATGCCCCTTTTCTGAGAATATGTTCACTGAACTATTCAGTGGTATATAGTTATCAGTTTCTTCCATTTACTGTCAAATGATTTAGAAAAATAAATCCTCTATTTAAAGGGAAAGATAGAAACAGAGAGTAAAAGAGAAGGGGAATGAGAAAGAGAAAGACTGACAGATGCCACTGGGAGAGAATATAAACAACCGATTAATGTAAGTAAGAGTTATTTTCTTTGCTTTTCTTGTTTCTGTCAATTTGAAGTTACATCAAAGAAAAAGGTTATAAATATGTCTTGAATAGAAGAATGGCTGCTATCAGATTTCCTTCAGGAAACATTTACTCTTTGGGATATGAATCCTTAAGAATTTTTTTTTTCTTTATGGTGCTTGGATCACTGTAGCTAAACGCCTATTAGGCCTTAATATGGTCATGTTAAAAAGTATAGTTTCTAAGTACTTGTTTTTGAAGCATGTAAATAGCAATTGGAATAATTTGAGGAGTTTAGAGATATTGCTTAGGGAAGCCATCTGGCTCTCCCAGGAAGGCAGTAAGTTGCACTGGGTCCCTCTTTTCATTATCTGCTCCTCCACTCTGAAGGTGTGGAAATGAGGAGTTGACTCACACAGATCAAACTCATGAGAAACTGGTGACAAGGCCAACTTAAAGAAAAAGAGTTGCCACAGGTATCAGAAAGTTGAATCTTCTGTGCAGCTTATTCTCTTTCTATAAGAAGTTGACATGAAGTCACAGATATGTACAGTCACCTGTTTTTGTGGAATCACAACAAAAGGAAGGAGTTGGTCAAATTATGCCAGGTCAACGCTTATATTTTTCTGTCTGAAGACAGAATGTCTAATGATAAAGTATTGGAAAATCCGCTTCCCTGCGTAGGGCATTTTCTCACTTTGTGTTGTTGAAATGAAAAGTATTACATGTGGGTTTGGAGGACTTCCTCTTTCAAGTTTTCACATTAATAATCAGTTCACATATTTCTTTCTTTAGCTATGTTAATACATTATCTGAGCCATAGTCAAGCCCTGTTGTTATTTGTTTCCAAAGAAAATCATATCCTTCTTTGAAAGATGACTTCCCAGGTTACTGATCTTACCTGCTGCTGCTGCTGCTGCTGCTAAGTCACTTCAGTCGTGTCCGACTCTGTGTGACCCCATAGATGGAAGCCCACCAGGCTCCCCCATCCCTGGGATTCTCCAGGCAAGAACACTGGAGTGGGTTGCCATTTCCTTCTCCAATGTGTGAAAGTGAAAAGTGAAAGTGAAGTCGCTCAGTCGTGTCCGACCCTTAGTGACCCCACGGACTGCAGCCTACCAGGCTCCTCCATCCATGGGATTTTCCAGGCAAGAGTACTGGAGTGGCTTGCCATTGCCTTCTCCGATCTTACCTACTCTGTGCTAAATTTATTATACTAACTGTTAAGAGTTGGGATGAGGTGGTTGCTCCACTGTAACTCATGGGCATTTTTACTACAATTAAATGATTTTTAAAAATTAACAAAAGTTGTTTAATCAAATTAAAAATTGTCTGAACTAAGTTAAACTTTATAAAGTTCTAGAATCTCACTGTCTGATTACAGACTAAAAGAAGTAGATATAATTTCTTCTACTAAGTGCAAGTAAAAGTCCTAGATGTTATATATAAAACAAATATCAGAACATTGTGAAGGTAGTGAGAAAAGGAAAGACCAGCTATGGATCTTGAAACCCTTAAAAGACCATGTGGCAAATTCCCTGAGTTTTCTTTTTGACTTGTATATCCTCACTGGGTGGTGCTAGAGAAGCCATAACCCAGAAAAGTCAGTAGGAATTGGTTTAAAAGAAAAATAAATAAATAAAAGCCCATTCTCTCTAGCAAAGGACAAAGAAAGGGACAGCATGAAAAGAAAAAAATTTTTTAGACAGTAACTACCCTAACACAGAAATACATCATGGAACAAAATGAAGCTCTAGCTCCATTGTTCAGTAACTAAAGTCATGTCTGACTCTGCGACCCCATGGACTGCAGCACTCCAGGCTTTCTTGTCCCTCACTATCTCCTAGAGTTTGCTCAAACTCATGTCCATTGAGTCGATGATGCCATCCAAACATCTCGTCTTCTGTTGTTCCCTTCAGAGTTCCATTACTATCAGCAAAAGCTGAGATGGGAGCCTAGGCTTCCACCCTTGACAGGATGTAATAAGGCACTGATGCTAAGGCTGAAACTCCAATACTTTGGCCACCTCATGTGACGAGTTGACTCACTGGAAAAGAGTCTGATGCTGGGAGGGATTGGGGTGGGAGGAGATGGGGGCGACAGAGAATGAGATGGCTGGATGGCATCACCGACTCTGTGGACATGAGTTTGAGTGTACTCCGGGAGTTGGTGATGGACAGGGAGGCCTGGCGTGCTGTGATTCATGGGGTCGCAAAGAGTCGGACACGACTGAGTGACTGAACTGAACTGAACTGAATGTGATGTCTGAGATGCCAGGTAGAAAAGTAGAACTCTCATCCTCACTCAGCAGTCAGAAGCCTCTCCCTACAGTGTCAGCAGAGGCCACTGAGGGATTCCCATCTGGCAGCAATGAGGTGATACTGGAGAAGGCTGATTGGGGAACTTTCACTACCAGCCAGCACTAAAACAGCTTCCTTCCTGCAGTGTCAGTGGAGGTTGAAACCAGGTGAAAGTCAAGTGGGAAGCAGTGGCACCCCTTCCATACCCAATGAGAAAACTGTCATGGAGACTGAGTAGGGAGCCTGGAATCTCACCTCCATTCAGCAGTAATGAAGCAGCCCTGAGGTATCAACAGAGGACAAATGGGAACCTGGACCTTTATCCGCCCCCTGGCAGTAGTGAGGAAGTATCAACCCCCATGACACAACATCAGGGAGGGCAGATAAAAGAGATTTAGATATGACCTACCGTCTAAGGGGTCACACAGAGTCAGACACGACTGAAGTGACTTAGCAGCAGAGTCTCACAACATAACACCCAAAATGTCCAGGATAGAATAAAAAAAATCACATATTATACTAAGAACCAGAAAAATCTCAATTTGAGTGAGCAAAGACATTCAACAAATGCCAGCACTAATATGACCCAGATGTTGAAATCATGTCACGAGGATTTTAAAGGAGCCATTATGAAAATGTCTCGATGAGCAACTATAAATACACTTGAAACAAATGAAAAAATGGAAAACATCAGCTCAGAAATGGAAAATATAAAGAACAGCCAAGTAGAAATTTAAAATCTGAAAAAAAAAATTGAAGTAAAAAGCTGAGTGGATGTCTCAGAAGTGGAATGGAGAGGACAACTCTAGAAAACAAAAAACAAAGAAAACAACTTGAAAGCAACAAGAGAGAAATGACACTTTACCTACCAGGTGAAAGACCACTTTGAATGACAATGGATTTCTTATTCTCATGGAAGTGAGAAAGAAATGTTACATTTTCAGATAATGAAAGAAAAGAAGCATCAACCCCAAATGCTGTATCTGGCTTCTGCAAGTAAATCCTGTATATTCTTCTTAACGAATGTTGAGGAAAAAGACATGTTCAGATGAATGAAACCTGAGAGAATTTGTCAACAGCAGAACATAAGCTAAAATAATGACTAAAGGAAGTCTTTGAATAAGAAAGGAAATTATGAAGAAGAAATTGTAGAACATAAGAAGGGACAACTGTCTGTAAATACAAAAGAGCTGCCTTCTCCTCTTAAGCATGCTAAATTTTGTTTAAACAGTTGAAACAAAAAATACAATATTTTATTTTGTGAATCTCATTGCATGTAGAGGAAAGAATTAAAAACTAAACTAAAAGGACTTATACAGAGTCAAGTAATCTATATTTGATTTCAATATCAGTAAATCTTTGTGCTTATGGAAGAATTCTATATCTTGACTGCAATTGTGGCTATAGGAAACTACACATACAATAAAATAACAGACCTATACACAACATTGTGTTAATGTAAATTTCCTGGTTTTGCAACTTTTGTAAATCTTCATTTCAAAATAAACAAATAATGAGCTTCAAAATTTTCATTAATAGGCCATATTCAGAAACATCTTCTGTGAGAAAACAAAACACACGCACTAGAGTAGGTGTAAAATCACAGAGCAGATTTCTTGAGTAACTAATTGAAGTTTTCTTGTCTTTTTTTTAATAGCTATTTATGGGCTGTTTTATTTGGAGAATGCAATCCTGTTTTGATGCTAATGTTATTATCAATCTCTTTTATGTCTTCAGTAATTAACTTGTGTAAAAGCTCATGGGTCCAGACTTGTGGACACAGTGGGGGAAGGAGAGGGTGGGGCAAATTGAGAGAGTAGCACTGAAAAATGTACATTATCATATGTAAAACAGATAGCTAGTGGGAATTTTCTGTCTAACACAGGGAGCTCAATAGCAACAAAGAGGAGTGGGGTGGGGGAGGGGTGAGAGGGAGGTTCATGAGGGAGGGAATATATGTACATTTATGGCTGATTCACACTGCTGTATGGCAGAAACCTACACAACATTTTAAAGCAACTATCCTTTAATTAAAAAAAAAGATTTTAAAAATCTCATGAATCATTTTGACTGGGTCATGACTATAACTGACACCTTTTTAGCATTCCCTGAAGGAAAAAAAAGGAAAACTCAAGCATTACCTTCAGCTATCAGAGTATAGTAGCAGATACCTTGGAATTCTGAAAGCACCTTTTTTCTTTTTCAGCAAAGTGAAAAAGAACTAGCACAGGAGTCTCAGGATCTATTACTGACACAAAAAGATAGTGGCATCTAACTGTGACAGCCAAATACATCCAGGCCTTATGCCTTAACTGTGTCTAATTTTCTTATCTACAGTGAAAATCCATCCTGCCCTTCTGACCTATAGTATATATTTTCAGAGTTTCTACAAAGTACAGATCACTCCCTTGGTTTTGACTCCATCTTCCCCATGAAGTCCTTTTCAAACTATGTGATCTTCTCTACTGGCACAATTGATTTAACTAGTATAGGATTCTCTTTCTTATACTAATTTGAAACCGAGATCCATAGATTCAAATTGGATGAACTTAAGATCCAATGTTGCCAGTTTTCTATATCTATTACTTTTTTCAATTATGAAACATTCCAAACATACAAAAACACCCAATTACTCCTTGTCCTGAGTGAATGTGTTAACATTTTCTATATTTTTTCAATTTTTTCTAAAATAGTTGCTAAAAATATGTACAGATATAAAATTAGAGACTAGTACAAGAGACATCTGGTCTCCCTGGTGGCTCAGCTGGTAAAGAACCCACCTGTCAAGGAAAGAGATGCAAGAGACACCAGTTCAATCCCTGGGTATCGAAGATGCCTTGGAGAAGAAAATGGCAACCCACTCCAGTATTATCGCCTGGAAAATTCTGTGAACAGAGGAGCCTGGTGGGCTATCTAGATAGAGTCCATGCGGTGGCAGAGTCAGACACAACTGAGCACACATGCCTCAGTTGGACCACAAGAGATATTAGTCATGAAACAATTACCAAAATTTTGTCATATTCACTGAATCTGTCCTTTATTTATTTTTTAAAATTGTGGTAAAAACATAACATAAAATTTACCATCATAACCATTCTTAAGTGCACAATTTAGTAGTATTAGCCATATTCCTACTGTTATACAAAGAATCTCTAGAAGTTTTTCATCTGGTAAAACTGAAACTCTATGCTCTTTGTTTTTGTTTTTTTTTTCTCTCTTTTTTTTTTTTTCTCTATGCTCTTTGAACAATTCATTTTTTTCCTTCTCCTAACCCCTGGAAACCACAATTCAACTTTCTGTTTCTATGAATTTGTCTATTACAAATGCCACATGTAGGTGGAACTATACAGTTCTTTTACACTGTATAAAAACTATACAGTTTTTATATCTGGCTAATTTCATTTAGCATAATGTCCTTAAGGTTCATCCGCATTGTAGCACATGACAGAATTTCCTTCATGAATAACAGTCCAATGTATGTATTATCACATTTTCTTTATATATTCATTGGTTGATGAACATCTGGGTTACTTCCGTTTCTTAGCTGTTATAAGCACTGCTTCAGTGAACATGAGTGTGCAAATATCTCTTTGAAATTGAGTTTTCAATTCTTTTGAATATATGCGCAGAAGTGGAACTGATGGATCATATGGTAATTATGTTTTTATTTTTTTGAGGATCCTCCAAACTGTTTTCCAAAGTGGCTGAATCATTTTACATTCCCATTAACTGTACAAAGCTTCTAGGATCTTCAACATTTGTTATTTTTTGCTATGTGGCCATCTTAATGGAGGAGGTAATATTTTATTGAAGTTTCCATTTTTCTAATGATTAGTCATGTGGAAAATTTTTTTCATGTACTTGTGAGCCATCTTTTTTTGAAGCAATGTCCATTCAATTCTTTTGCCCATTTTAAAATTTTGTTGTTGTTGTCATCGTCATTGTTAGAGCTTTTTATACATTCTGGATGTAACTCCTTATCATATATATTACTTGCAAATATTTTCTCCCACCTGAAGGGTTGCCTTTCACTCTGTTGGCTATTTCTTTGATGCACAGATGTTTTTAAATTTGATATAGTTTCTTTTGTCTAACTTTACTCTTGTGTTCTTGGTGTCCTACCAAGAAATCATTGCCAAATCCAATGTCATGAAGTTTTTCCCCTGTGTTTTCTTCTAGTAATTTTATGGTTTCGGGTCTTACAGTTAGAACTTTAATCCATATTGAGTTAGTTTTTGGTAAATAATGTAAGGTAGGAGAAGGGGACGACAGAGAATGAGATGGCTGGATGGCATCACCGACTCGATGGACATGAGTTTGAGTGAACTCCGGGAGTTGGTGATGGACAGGGAGGCCTGGCGTGCTATGATTCATGGGGTCGCAAAGAGTCGGACACGACTGAGCAACTGAACTGAACTGAACTGAAGGGTCTAAACTAATTCTTTTGCAGATATTCAGTTTTCTCAACATCATTTGTTGAAAAAACTGTTCTTTCTTTCATTGTGTCATCTTGTCACTTTTGTTGAAGATTATTTGACCATATGTGCAAAGGTATGTTTCTGGGTTCTCTATTCTATCCCATTAATTTAATATGTTTGTTTTTAGGTGAGTACCACACTGTTTTGATGCCTGTGGCTTTGTATGAAAGTGAAAGTACTAGTCACTAGTCGTGTCCAACTCTTTGTGACCCTGTCTATGGGATTCACCAGGCAACAATACTGGAGTGGGTAGCCATTCCCTTCTCCAGGGGATCTTCCTGACCCAGGGATCGAATCTGGGTCTCCTGCATTGCAGGCAAATTCTTTACTTTTTGAGCTACCAACTTGACCCATTTTTTAAACAGCTTTTCTTTTTCCTTCTTGGTGCATTTTACAGCAAATATCACACAGCATAATTTTACCCCTACATGACTCAGTATGGTTTTCTAAAATTTATGGGCACTTTCTAACAAAATTACATTATTCTCATTCATAATAAAATTGGCACTATTTCTTTGGTATCATCTCATACCTAGTCCAAAGTCAAGTGTACAAATTGCCTCCAAAATGTGTTTATTGGTTTTCACCTCACTTGGTCTCAGCCTGTAGTGAATTAAAGCAGAATTTTGATGCCTACTAGAGACTGAGGTTGGGCAGCGGCAGGGAAGAGTGCTGAATTCTAACCACTAGATCACCAGGGGCAGTGGCCAGGGGCAAGATGCTGGCCTGTCAGCTGTGTAGAAATTAATTTCCATATAGAGACAGAAAGTAGTGAAACAAGTGTTTATTGGGAGAAGAAAGAGTACAGTAAGTCTGGATAGACACACAGGCGGGTTCAGAGAGAGTCACACCCTCTTGGTAGTTTGAATTACTTTTATGGGGCATTTCTTCCGAGTTTCTTCTGACTGAGGAAATCTTGCTTTGCCTGGTTCTGAGTTCATATTTGGTATATCTCAGGGCCCTCCTGTGTGTGTGTGTGCATGTCTTAACAAAGATGGATTCTATCTAAGAGGTTTATGGGTAGCCGCATCACTCACTATTAGGTGACACTTCCCTCTGTTTTGACCTCCAAGGAAACCTCCTGTGCATATGTAGTCAGGGAGAGCTCCTTAACTGAAAATGAGGAATATGTGGAATTTCATCTCTCATCTAAGCAGGACCCATCCTTCTTTCATCCTGCTTTTATGGAGTTTCTGCTATTATGGAGCTTCTGTCCACAGGGAGAGACTGTTCAGCCTGGGTCCCATCTATCTATCTCCTGCTTCAGTTTGTTTAATAAAGATTTAAACAAAGTTCCCACTTTAATTTGATTATGTCTCTAAGTTCCTTTACACTCAGAGAAGTGTCTCACCTCTCTTTTCCCCCTCCAGACACTGCCTTGTACAAACTGGATTCTTCGTCCTATAAAATGTCTCACATTTTGGATTTCTCTCTTTGCTGCCTTGCTCTGTCATTTAACTTATAAATAGAAATTAACTGGTAACAGACTTTATTTTCTTGGGCTACAAAATCACCACAGACAGTGACTGCAGCCATGAAATTAAAAGATGCTTGCAGCTTGGGAGAAAAGCAATGACAAACCCAGGCAGCACATTAAAAAGCAGAGACATTATTTTGCCTACAAAGGTCCATATAGTTAAAGTTATGGTTTTTCCTTAACTTTGTGCAGTCACTCAGTCATGTCTGATTCTTTGTGACCCCATGGACTGCAGTATGCCAGCCTTCCCTGTCCTTCACCATCTCCCACATCTTGCTCAAACTCATGTCCATAGAGTCAGTGATGTCATCCAACCATCTCGTCCTCTGTTGTCCCCTTCTCCTCCTGCCTTCAATCTTTCCCACCATCAAGATCTCTTTTAACGAGTCGGCACTTTGCATCAGGTGACCAAAGTATTGGAGCTTCAGCTTCAGCATCAGTCCTTCCAATGAATGTTCAGGACTGACTTCCTTTAGATCTGACTGGTTTGATCTCCTTGCAGTCCGAGGGACTCTTGAGAGTCTTCTCCAACACCACATACACAGTTCAAACGCACCAATTCTTCAGTGCTCAGCTTTCTTTATAGTCCAGCTCTCACATGAATATGTGACTACTAGAAAAACCATAGCTTTGACTATATGGACCTTTGTCAGCAAAGTAATGTTTCTGCTTTTTAATATGCTATCTAGGTTGGTTATAGCTTTTCTTCCAAGGAGCAAGTGTCTTTTAATTTCATGGCTGCAGTCACCATATGCACTGATTTTGGAGCCCAAGAAAATAAAGTCTGTCACCAGTTATTTTCCATTTAATAAGTTAAATGACAGAGTAAGTAAGTAAAGAGAGAAATCCAGAATGTGAAAGCTGATCAGAAAGGCTGAGTGCCAAAGAGTTGATGCCTTCAAACTGTGGTGCTGGGAAGACTCTTGAGAGTCCCTTGGACTGCAAGAAGATCAAACAAGTCAATTCTAAAGAAAATTAATTGATATTCCTGAATATTCCTTGAAAGGACTGATACTGAAGCTGAAGCTCCAATACTTCGGCCACCTGATGGGAAAAACTGACTCACTGGAAAAGACCCTGATGCTGGGAAAGACTGAAGGCAGGAGGAGAAGGGGATGTTAGGTGATGAAATGGTTGGATGGCATCACCAACTCAATGGACATGAGTTTGAGCGAACTCCGGGAGGTGGTGAAGGACATCTGGGATCATGCTGCAGTCCGTGGGGTCGCAAAGAGTTGGACACAATGGCAACTGAACAACAACTGGTGACTTAATTATATGGTCCTTTAATTACAAATTGAAATGAGCGCAGAACTTTGATTTTGTAATGTTTGCATGCCATTGTTTAGATTCATTTGTAAATTGCAGACCCTGGGGTTTTTCCATTTCACTGCTCATTCTCAAATCTGCTTCCAGGTTTTCTGTATTCCCAGAATACACAGTGTTCTCTTTCTTCGGAAGTGGATATTTACTGACAAAGTATTTGAACCTGGAGCTTGTGGGGTACCGAGGTTGTCCCCATTCATTTCTCACGATCTCTGCAACTGAATTTTGATCATGTTAAATCACTGCTGCAGGTGATTTATCATTTCTATTCATAATCTGAAGTTTATGGAAATGTCTTACTTTCTAGTTTTATTTTGATACCGACAACGGGTTTCTCATTTTCTATCCTAGTTGATTCGTTTATTTTTCAGGAGGAATTTTTGGGAGGTTAAAAACCAATCTTGCTGTCAAAATCACATTATTGGAAGTTCTTCAACTTTCTTTTTGTTAAAGAAAGAAAATACTACAAAAACACCCCATATCCCAACCCATTCCATTTTCTCTCCTATATCCATTCCCAAAGGTAACCCCATCCAGAGGTTGCTATGTCCTGTTACCATGCACGCTTTGTACTTTTACTACATGTATATGCATCCATTAAATATGTATACTTTTCTGTGAGTTTACAATATCTACATATCTGTTTTCATATTATATGTATGATTTGGTTTTCTTTACTCAAAGTTGTATTTCTTGATATTTATCCATGTTGAAACATGAAGCTCTAAATTGTTACTTTTAACTGCTGTAGTGTATGCTATAGTTTGAAGAAAACATAATTTGTCAGTCCCCTGCCAAGGGAAAATTATTTCATTTCACTGTAAAAAAAAATCATCTGTATACATGTATACTTGTGCACATCTGCATGAGTTTCTCTAAGATAGATACCTAGGAGTGAAAGTGCTGGATTAAAGGGCACATGCATCTTCTATGCTCACATTTATGAGCATTTCCCTCATGTGTGTCCATACTGGTGTTTGTGATGTTTTAATTTTTCACATCCTTGCAGGTTTGAAATGGTATCTCATTGCTAATTTATTTTACATTTTCCTGATCAAGATGCGAGGTTGAGAATCTTTCCAAATCTTATTGATACTTTAGTTTTCTTCCATGGTGTCCAGCAATAAAATTAACAATTTCTCCTGAGTTATGTCTCAATTTCATAATGGCTTGTGAGAGTTTTAAAAATATGTTCTGGATAATAATACTTTTTTAGTGTTTTTATTGAATACAACAAATTACTCTAAAGTCTTCTGTGTATCCTCTCTTTGTAACTCTACCTGTGCTGCTATCTCTGTCTTTATCTCAATAACCCCTTCTCTCCCTACAGCTCAGACTCTGCCCATGGAAACATCTTTGGAAACAGGCAGCATACTAACTTTTTCATTTTCCCAGATCTCCATCTCTAACCTCCTGTCACTTCCATGACCATCATTTAAATTTCTTAATGAAACATCCTTTCTTTCTGAAGCATTGACTCTCATGCCAACAGATGTTAAGAGCAGAAGTATTCTGCCTTTATGACAACCTAATTGTCAGGATCATGTTCTTTATTAATGAAAAATAGTGTTTTTCCTTTTTCCTGCATGTCTCTTATGCTTTTCCTCTTTCTGGACCTTTCCTGTTCCATGTCTTTATCAGGATCTTGCAAGTCTGGTAAATGCAGTAAACAAAATGTTAGGCGTGTGATAAATTATGATAAGGATGATATGAAAAAGAAATTCTAATTATTTTATATACATAGACCATGTAATGATATGAGAATTTGATATTTTTGCAAATTAAAACAGTTGAGGTAACAATGTCAATTTATTGAAATGGGTAGATGTCATAATGAGTCTGGAAAAAAAATAAGTTTCTAAGATATACCAGATCATATTATCGTATTGCCTCCATACACAATAATAATGCATAAATTCCTCTAGAAGATTCTATAAGCTTGTAAGTCTGAGCAAGGCTGTTTTAAATACTGACATCTAGTTAAAATATACAGATCAGAGATTTTCTTTGTTTTCTTTCACTTTTCTATCTTTTTGTTTGGCTCTTCTCTTAATATAAACTAGAGAAATAAAGGCACCTGTAAATGCTTAAGAGTTAATATTTCGGATCACAAGTTAAACATTTCATTACTTTTCATTTTATTTTTAAACATAGACGTCTTTTCGGTTTCATGAATAAAGCCTCCAATTTTGTTTTCTTCTTACTGAAGTTCTTAAAGAAGCAATATTTTAACTTTTGAGAATAAAAAACCAAAGATGATGATAACATTCATTGTAACTGTATTTCATAATCTAGAACAATTTTCTTTTTATAGGCAAATGCATGGAACAGTCAAGAGGGTTAATTACAATAATATTTGTGGAAGAAACAACCAACCTGAGATAATGTATCCAGTCCAAGTTTGAATCCAATGTGATTTTTTAATCTAAAGTGGAGCTATAATCTAAAAGCAATGTTTAGATTCTGAATGACTCATATTTAGACAGAAAAAATACTAGCATGTGATATTTAAGACTGTCATAAATGTGAGTGATTTTATTTGAAAGATGACAAACATTTTTCAGAATTCCAGGCCTCCTAGTTATTTTAATAGAAATATGTTGGAGGAAGGCTTATAAACGCTCTTGTTTTCATCAGTTTATACTTGCACCATGAGGGAATTTGCTTAAGAAATTGATAGATTCTTATTTCGCTCAAAAAGTGAAGCCCCAGATTAGTGTTTTTCTCAATGTGCAATGCAAAAGGCTAATAATTCTATTTGAAAAAATCCACTATTATTATTTTTCATTCTGTTCAGCCTGTATCACACTGAGAAAAAGAAGTTAATTACCTTGGTGGCTTTGTGCCTCATCTGTCCCAGAGTTTTTTGTTCATTTTAATGATAAATGTAACATTTATACTGGCTTCAGGTTGTAACTTTTACCCCAAATTCTCAATCCCTGATATACAATTGAAACCATTCTCATGAATGGTCAATATAAGAAGGGGCAAGCAAGCTTCATACTCTGTAACTTTTTCCAGAAGTTTTTATTTCCAAGTAAATTTGGTCTACTTTTATCTGCTATTAATTTAGCACCATGAGCTTAATATCTTTTATTTAACCAGCCAGTTCATAAATATTTGTATTAAGTCCTTGTATATACTAAGCAATAATTTACTTATGACTCAAGTTTTGAATTCTTCCTTCCTTAAATTAACAAAATTTAGAACTTGTGTTTTTATCCTCAAATATTTTTAATAATTTATCTCTTAAAGAAACAAACAAGCCTATATTAATGAGATGACTAAAATTCCTGTCATTTTTGTCTTACCATACTTCTTAGAACTATAAAAAGTGGCAGTTTTTATAGTTGTGGCACTTCACACATATTAATTATCCTTGTGAAAATCCTACAGACTCTTACTGAGAAGTAATAGTGCCTCCTCCAATATTCTTGAAGGAGTATCGTCTATGACTTTGCAGTAGACTCTAGGACAGACAACAGTGCCAAGAATAAACACCAGTGGCTGACACTAGGCAGGAGGGCCCACGTTCTGGAAGGTTCTGGGAGATAGAAGTCATTAAGTAGAAAATAAGATGATCTACTTTTCCTCCCAATCCAGCCAAGACTGCTCAATAGGTCCACAAACAGAAAAGAAACCGAAATCAATATTTTTTTAGCTCCTCCAATGTGTTAGTATCAACTTGGATCCATACTGCCAAGTTTTAGTGCTTAACAGCCACATGACCTGGGACAAGAATGTCTCAGCACTATAGTTTTCTCATCTATAAAATGAAGACAATAACACATATTTTTCAGAATTTTCTACCAAAATTCAATACATTTGTTCTTACAAAGTGCTTAGAATAGTGACTGGCCCAAAGTGAGCATTCCATAAATATTTGCTGCTATTATTGTATTATCATTGCTGCTGTCATTAATAAAAGGGGTCACACACCAATAGGACGTGTTACAGCAGAACTTCAGCAAACATTCTGTTGATTTATCTATTCTGATCATTTGGGACATCAAATCTTCATCAGAATTATGTGCAAGATCTTATTAAGCTCAGGTATTTCTCTGGAACAACACCAGTACATTTTATTGGTTTTCCCTGTAGGGTAAGTCTTCCTATTAAATCTAATCACGACTCATTAGGAGCCAGAGGTTTATAAACAGTGCTTTTTAGATGCCCAGGAGTTTCAAAGGGGGCCTTGATCTGTAGTCATCTTGAGGTGTCAAAATGGGCATGCTTTCCTCCCCAAATGACTCATATCTCCTACCTGGAGGCAAGGTTGCTTATGACCTTGACAACTTTAGCCCAGTTGACTGCTCCCAGTAGTTCCATGCTAGGAACAGGAAGCTGGTGTTATCAGATGACTGCTCAGGAATGTGACCCAAAGGGGACCTTAACTAGGACAAAGAGACTGGTCATATAGCCGTTTTTGGCTGGTTGTTTTACATAGTAACTGCAACTCTTGATGTCTATGAGCGATACTGAGGTCACCTTCAACAGTTTCTCTTCCTGTAAACAAGGCAAGGAGTGCTGGGAAATAAGCAAATGAGAGACAACAAGTGGGAGTCACCATAACTTCTGACCCCATTAGCCAATATGACACTATCTGCTAGCCCTGCACCTGGGTTTTAGTAACCCTTAGATATTTTTGGCTGCTTCGTTTAAAAACTGAACTTGAAAGCCATGAATACTAGTGAGTTTGGATGGTGCAGCTGAGAGAGTTCAGGATTTGAAGGGATCAAATCTCAGCCCCATTACTTAATAGATTTGTAGCCTTGGTCTTCGGAGAAGGCAATGGCAACCCACTCCAGTACTCTCTCCTGGAAAATCCCATGGATGGAGGAGCCTGGTAGACTGCAGTCCATGCGGTCACTAAGAGTCAGACACGACTCAGGGACTTCACTTTCACTTTTCACTTTCATGCATTGGAGAAGGAAATGGCAACCCACTCCAATGTTCTTGCCTGGAGAATCCCAGGGACAGGGGAGCCTGGTGGGCTGCCGTCTATGGGGTTGCACAGAGTCGGACACAACTGAAGTGACTTAGCAGCAGCAGCCTTGGTCTTATAACCTATCTATGTGTTATCACCCTAATTTGTAAAATGGTGATTATAATAACGACCTCAATGATTTATGAAAGTGAAGTGAAGTCACTCAGTCGTGTCTGACTCTTTGCGACCCCATGGACTATATACAGTCCATGGAATTCTCCAGGCCAGAATACTGGAGTGGGTAGCTGTTCCCTTCTCCAGGGGAACTTCCCAGTCCAGGGATCAAACCTATGTCTCCCGTATTGTAGGCGGATTCTTTACCAGCTGAGCCACAAGGGAAACCCAGATTTATGCAAATATGAAATTAAAAAGCATAAGGTCAGTGCTCAGTAGTTATTGGTTCCTTTTTCATTATGTTGTAAGATAATTGTATCCAATCCTTCCATCCACAGGATTGTGTCGAGCGTTAGAAGACATTCATATATTCACGTTGGGGTCTATCACTCCATCCACTCTTAACCATCCTTGTTGGTCAAACATAGCAGACATTCTCCTGACTTAGGGCAATGAATCCAGCTGTTCTCCCTCCCTCAATGTTTTTTCTCCCAACTATGTGCATGGACTGACTTTTTAAATCTTCAACTGTGCTCAAATGTCTTCTCACTGTGGCTTATCTTGACCACCTCGCTTAAAACTGCAACCTCTACATTGCTCCACACTGCCCCCTCGTGACTCTATTACTGATTCTCCCTACCAGGCTCCTTTCATTTTTTAAGTACATTTATCACAGGATTCTTGCCTGGAGAGCCCCATGGAGCCTGGCTTGCTACAATCCATGGGGTCACAAGAGTCAGACATAACTTAGCAACTGAACAGCAGCAGCAGCACTCTATCAAATCTACTTTTTATTATGTTTATTGTTTATTATCTGCCTTCCCCTACTAGAATGCATAACCTACAAAAACTAAAATCTTTAATTAAATCACTGATGTATCTCAGCGTTTGATCTATCCCAATGCTTCCATGTGTATAGTTAGGGCACAGTATAAGTATTTTTGGATGAAGACACACAGCATTTCAGACTAATCAAGCCATAGAACTTACTCAGGTATGAGCTGGACCCTGAGTTACCATGCTTTTTTCACCACATTCCAAGAGCCTTGAGTGTAAGAAGGATGAAATATATAATGGAATGGATGAAAAAGTCAGTTCAAATATAATGCAGCACCCCAAGAGGGCTGGGAATTACTCAGGCTTAAGCAAAATCCATTATTATTCTCTTCTTTCTGAACCTGACAACCAAGCCAAACATACTGGCTTAGGATTTTTTTCTATACTTGACTTATGTCGTATAACCAGAAGGTCAAGAAAATGTGGAGAATATTAACTACAGCCCCCAAATTTTGATATAATCATGGTGAATATTTGTGTTCACTGGGTCTTTAAGTTTGAATGTTGACATTTAAATTAACACTCAGTTCAATTCAGTTCAGTCGCTCAGTCATATCCGACTCTTTGCAACCCCATGAACCACAGCACACCAGGCCTCCCTGTCCATCACCAACTCCCGGAGTTCACACAAACCCATGTCCGTTGTGTCGGTGATGCCATCCAACCATCTCATCCTCTGTTGTCCCCTTCTCCTCCTGCCCTCAATCTTTTCCATCATCAGGGTCTTTTCAAATGAGTCAGCTTTTCGCATCAGGTAGCCAAAGTATTAGAGTTTCAGCTTCAACATCCATCCTTCCAATGAACACCCAGGGTTAATCTCCCTTAGGATGGACTGGTTGGATCTCCTTGCAGTCCAAGGGACTCTCAAGAGTCTTCTCCAGCACCACAGTTCAAAAGCATCAATTCTTCAGTGCTCAGCTTTCTTTATAGTCCAACTCTCACATCCATACATGACTACTGGAAAAACCATAGCCTTGACTAGACAGACCTTTGTTGGCAAAGTAATGTCTCTGCTTTTTAATATGCTGTCTAGGTTGGTCATAATTTTCCTTCCAAGGAGTAAGCACTAGAATAATGTAAATCATTTTGTAATAAAAGAGTAATACAATGAGATAATCAGTGGTTAGTTCCATACGCTAACCATGTCATTTGAGCTTGGTTGAGCAGAACATTGGTATCTGTTCTAATGGAGTGATCTACCTACCTCACCCAAGGGAAGAGACACAATTGATTAAGCCCCTCTTAAGAACTTATCCTTTGTTCTTAAACTTTTATGCCCTATATAGTATTAAGAACCCATCACCTAATACAACTTTAAGAAAGTGTAACACCCTTTTAAAATTTAACAGGTGACAACACACTCAGAGAATTTCTATAGAGTCAAATTCAAAATGAAGAATAACTATACTTGAGTTACTGGGAGGAATGCAAATCATTAGACATAAGATAAGGGAAATGCATGTTATAAATAAAGAAAAGAATGTTTATAGAAATCATAGAAAATTTTTGTTAAGAGAGATGAAATTCAGATGTACTCTATTATCACCTGACCTTTTCCTCCCTCTATTTTTAGCAATTAAAATGATGGTTTTCTCCGTGAGCTCTCTCTATAATGGATAGCTTGCTGCTGCTACTGCTAAGTCACTTCAGTCATGTCCGACTCTGTGCAACCCCATAGACGGAAGCCCACCAGGCTCCCCCGTCCCTGGGATTCTCCAGGCAAGAACACTGGAGTGGGTTGCCATTTCCTTCTCCAATGTGTGAAAGTGAAAAGTGAAAGTGAAGTCGCTCAGTCGTGTCCGACCCTTAGCGACCCCATGGACTGCAGCCTACCAGGCTCCTCCATCCATGGGATTTTCTAGGCAAGAGTACTGGAGTGGCTTGCCATTGCCTTCTCTGATGGATAGCTTAAGATATATTAATCTTATTATATACAACTGCTATACTCAATCATCTGTACTTAAAGTATTAATCATGCAAAGGTTTTATGTGATGCTAGCATCTGGTCTTGCCTCATAACAATGCATTTAGCAATTAAGTAACCCTTTTTGTTGTCTCTGGATATTAACACATTTAAGGATTTCACAGGCTGAATTGAAGATGCCCTGGGGAAGCACTGAATCTGCCTATATTCTACCTCATCACTAACATAGTTATTCACTTATCTGGTCACATAGGGTTAAAGAAATATGCAATAATTCTCTGGAGCAATGTGAGGACAAAGGTTTAAATCAGTCATTACAGTAAATAATGTATGTCCTCAAAAATGTGTTTTAATGTGTGCAACAGCCATTATGTGCTCAAAACTCAAAAACTGTATTTTAAAGTTATGGT
This sequence comes from Moschus berezovskii, assembly GCF_049115385.1. NCBI lineage: Eukaryota > Metazoa > Chordata > Mammalia > Artiodactyla > Moschidae > Moschus > Moschus berezovskii. The sequence continues at coordinate 47,208,216 of NC_142463.1, read as the reverse complement.
TCCCAGGTGGCAGATAAACCCACCAGCTTATTCATGATTCATTCTAACCTCTTTCTATAAGACTGCAACTGGGAACATGAACAGGGAATAAGGAAACTGACCCAGACTGTATCACTGTATTATTCGGCTGAAAATATTCCATAAAAGCCTCTAGAGATCAAGAAGAAATCAAAATATAAGACCATGAGCCCAGAAGTATATTGTGAAAGCATGGCTAAGCAAAGACGGGGTGACCCTATATAGGAGTTCTATGTCAATCAAAAGAGATGAAAAGCTATCTGCTTCCAAGACTCTGATGAGGTGAGTATCACAGAATGAGAAATGTATTGGATGGTTAGTGCTAGCTTTTGAGAACAAGTAAGACAACCCCAGCAATTTTACAAAAGATATAAGTGGGTTCAGGAAAGTCATATAATGTGTTCTTAATCTACGATTAGTTGATACCAAGGAACATGTCAGAAAAACAGAACATACTATCTTTGCCATTAAATTATATTTGTCTTATTAGGTTCAACTAGTAATTTGGGTGTTAGGTGGTATGATACCAAGTAATTAATAGGTGAATTTTTATGCTACTTTGTCATTGTCTTTGCTTGGAATAGTAATAATTATGACGTCATTTTTATTTCAATCAGAGCATTACTGTTTCCAGGCATATATTCTTCTGTAGGCTCAGGTCATTTGTACAAACAGGTTACAAAACAGAGTCCCCAGGGCCTCTTCCTGTTCAGTTACCTTGATTTCTACCCTCAATTAACCACAAGGAGGTAAATACATAGCACTGAGAAAGAAGACAACTAAGGGCCCACCATCACCAGGGTGATTTTAGACATTGAACATTGGCACAGAATTAAATTCAATCACTTGGAGAAGCAATAAAAATATGGATCCAGATTACTAGTCACCTATTGAAATGCATGATTCTGGTCACACAGTGAAAACTCACAAACTGTAAAGCCACAGTCGAGACTGATGCAGCCAATTAGTCAACAACACCCAGACAGTCACAGCAAAGAGTCATCCAGTAGTCAACTCTTGCTCAAGGCCTTAGAGATCATTAATGACTGACCCAGACAAGAACTAAACTTTCCTCACAAAGTATAGGGCCCTTTCCAGCCATTCTTTAACCATGAGAATTGTGGTGCTCTGAAAAGAGATTTTTTTGTACATATTTTATATATTTATATGAAAATATATATTACTTGTTTAAAAATATTGTATATATCTTTCTGAGTTCTAGGTAGCCCACCAGGCTCCTCTGTCCATGGAATTCTCCAAGCAAGAATACTGGAGTGGTTAACAATTCCTTTCTCCAGGAGACCTTCCCTACTCAGGGATCGAATCCACATCTCTTGCATCTCCTGCATTGCAGACAGATTCTTCACCATCTGAGCCACCATGAAAGCTCCAAAATTGGTTTAAACTAGATCATTTTTGTGTGCTCAGTCATACCCAACTCTTTGTAACCCCATAAACTGTAGCCCACTAGGCTCCTCTTGCATGGGATTTCCTTGACAAGAATACTGAAGTGGGTTGCCATTTTCTTCTCCAGGGAATCTTTCCAACCCAGGGATCGAACCTGTGTCTCTTGGATCTCTTGCACTGGCAGGCAGATTCTTTACCACTTGTGCCACCTGGGATACTCATTCGTTCGTTCCGTCGCTCAGTCGTGTCCGACTCTTTGCGACCCCGTGGACTGTAGCCTACCAGGCTTCTCCGTCCATGGGATTCTCTAGGCAAGAATACTGGAGTGGGTTACCATTTCCTTCTCCAGGGGATCTTCCCAACCCAGGGATCGAACCCCGGTCTCCCGCATTGGAGGCAGATGCTTTAACCTCTGAGCCACCAGGGAAGCCACTCATATTTAAATAACCTTGCACTATGAACTCTGGTTGAAATTTCAAAGACCTTGGTTTACTTTGAAACTGTAAGCTATTTACAAATCTTAAAAGTCCTGAGCTAGACTAACATTCTTCAGTTTGTTTACTAAAGAGGACAAATAGCCCTAAACCTCAAGCTGTTAATGCTGAGGATATAAATCAAGGTCATAGAAAATACCAAATGACCACAACTTCAGCCAGTAGCAAATTTTATATGCTGGAGTGGCTGAAAAGCTTAAAAGTAAGTATAAGACAAGAAAGAAAGAGGATAAGAAAGAAGAAAAGTTGAGGAGATAAATTTTTCCTGTAAAGCTCCTCTAAATTACCTTTTTTTTTTTTAATGACAGATCATGACTTATATAGATAAGCCAGAATGACTAAGTTAATCTTTCAAAAAACTGTTTATGTATCCAGATGCTATTTTTTACCCTCAGAAGAGCAGTTTGAAGCACTTAGCACTCAACCAGGAGGTGGTTTTGCTGAAAAGTACATACTTTCTTCACATTTGCATACGTACTGGATTGCGGTCCCAGCTACAGTTCCAGAGTGCCTTTCACTCAGGATATTTCTACCGTTCTGTACTGTTTATAGCATCATAGAAAGGTTTACAAGATGTACTTTCCTGGCTGCATCAAGACTTATTGGAAGACCCAACTCAACAGATTGTAAATGGTAGCTTCTTTTTTTGTTGTTTTTATTTTCTGTTGCATAACAACAGGCAACTCAGACAAAATGAACTTGCTGGTTGTTACTACAGGACTTTCAGTATCCCCATTTAAAACAGAACACATTTAAGAGTAAGACCACTTCAAAATGGTTGTAATCTAGCTGGTTGAATAGAAGGCCTTTAATCCACCTAAATAAATGCACATCAGTGGTTTCTGAGCTCAAATTCCAAGCAACTGGAAAATGTATACATGACAAGTCAGTGACCAGAAACAATTCTGGGAGAACTGATTACTGCAGTGATAGCTGTGATAAATACAAGAGCTCTTAGGAAAAAGGTTTCAAAGTCTTATAAAACCAACTAATGATATAATGATATTTTGTTTTGTTTAATTACCAGTCATAATGCAATGTAATTAAACCCAGTGGCAGGAGGATAACAGTAGCAAGATACAGACAATTAGGTTAATCACAACACATGTAAAATATATTTAGGCACCACATAAATCTTCTGACAAGAAGGGTCTAAGCATTTTTCTTATATTTATCAGAATAAAAAGTTCAAAGTTTCTATATTTTCAGCAATAGGATAAACTGCCAATGATAGTGTTTCTAAACATTGGATACTAACATTAACTGACCTTTACAGAATTGGATTTGAGAGTCTAAGCATTATTTCCTCTAGTTCAGATGCTTAAGAGGAACTCTGGGTGAGAAGCAAGATAAATATTAAAGAGTATACATTTTCTTTTAAAAATTGACTTGTAGTTCATTATATATTCAGGATAATAATAATTTTTTGGATATATAATGCAACTATTTACTCCCAGGTCTGCAGCTTTACTTTTTTCCCTTGTTTATAACTATTTTTGACATGCCAAATTTTTAATTTTAATTGCAAAATATTTATCAACTTTCTCATATGGCTCACATTTTGTATCATATTTAAGAATACCTAGCCAGCCAGGCTGCAATCATATTTTCTTCTAATAAGGACTTATTTTTTCAGACTGAAGTCTTCAGTTTCTCTTAGGTTCATTTTTATGTTTTGGGTGAAGTTGGGAATAAATTTACATTACTTGAACCATAACTTCCAGAGATCAAAATGCCAACATCCATTGGAACATCAAGAAAGCAAGAGAGTTCCAGAAAAATATCTACTTCTGCTTTATTGACTATGCAAAAGTCTTTGACATGTGGACCACAACAAACTCTGGAAAATTCTGAAAGAGATGGGAATACCAGATCACCTAACCTGCCTCTTGACAAGTCTGTATGCAGGTGAGGAAGCAACAGTTAGAACTGGACATGGAACAATAGACTGGTTCCAAATAAGGAAAGGAGTATATCAAGGCTGTATATTGTCACCCTGCTTATTTAACTTATATGCAAAGTACATCATGAGAAACGCTGGGCTGAATGAAGCACAAGCTGGAATCAAGATTGCCAGGAGAAATATCAATCACCTCAGATATGCAGATGACACCACCCTTATGGCAGAAAGCAAAGAAGAACTAAAGAGCCTCTTGATGAAAGTGAAAGAAGAGAGTGAAAAAGTTGGCTTAAAACTCAACATTCAGAAGACTAAGATCATGGCATCTGGTCCAATCACTTCATGGCAAGTAGATGGAGAAACAGTGGAAACAGTGACAGACTTTATTTTTGGGGGCTCCAAAATCAATGCAGATGGTGAGTGCAGTCACGAAATTAAAAGACGCTTGCTCCTTAGAAGAAAAGCTATGACAAACCTAGACAGTGTATTAAAAAGCAGAGACATTACTTTGCCAACAAAGGTCTGTCTAGTCAAAACTATGGTGTTTCTAGTAGTCATGTATGGATGTGAGAGTTGGACTATGAAGAAAGCTGAGCACTGAAGAATTAATGCCTTTGAAATGTGGTGTTGGAGAAGACTCTTGAGAGACTCTTGGACTGCAAGAAGATCCAACCAATCCATCCTAAAGGAAATCAGCCCTGAATATTCATTGGAAGGACTGGTGCTGAAGCTGGAACTCCAACACTTTGGCCACCTGATATGAAGAACCGACTCATTGGGAAAGACCCTGATGCTGGGAAAGATTGAAGGCAGGAGGAGAAGGGAATGACAGAGGATGAGATGGTTGAATGGCATCACCAACTCAATGGACATGAGTTTGAGTAAATTCAGGGAATTGGTGATGGACAGGGAAGCCTGGCGTGTTGTAGTCCATGGGGTTGCAGAGTCGGACACGGCTGACTGAACTGAACTGAACTGAACTGGAACATAAATTTACTTTTCCAAGGAAATCCACTGACTCAACACTACTTTTTTGAACAGACTGTCTTTTTCTTACTGTTTTGAGACACCATGTTTATCATTTATATATCCTTTGTATATTTAATGGTATTTATATAATTAGATGCTGTATTATGTTACAAGTTTATATTTCTGTCATTTATATATCATCTATGTCATTGATATCAAGTCCTTATACATTCACGTATGTACTTTACAATTTTTTTCTCCATTACATAAGTCTATTTTCTTCTTTACTATATAACTGCTTTAATTTCTATAATTGTAAAAAAAATCTTGAGATCCAGTAGCCAGCCATTCTTCAAATGTGTCTTGACTTTTCTTATTCTTTTGGTCTTCTATATTATTTTAGAACTAGGTTTTCTACAATTTCCTACTGTTTTCCAGTCTTTCCTGAGGGGTTCTTTTGAATGTTAGGATCTTCCTTCAACACTCCTATATTTTACAATGGTGTTTTAGTCTTGATTTCCAGCTCATGCAGAATCTCGAGATCAACAAGAGAGGCAATTAGAACATTCTCAGGCCCTTCCTGGGGATGCACAAAATATTGCCAAGTATGTATGTCCTTATAGATCCCCAGAAATATGTCAGAGCTTTTCAAAGCCCACTATGGGTTTCTCATTTCCCATATTTTCTTTTTAAATATTTTAGCCAACTTTGTGCCTACCCCTACTGGAACCAATGCCTATAGCATCTGTGACAGGTGCTGCTGATTGTGGTAAGGATAGGCATCTCCTTATTGAGGGAGGCTGTTATTGAATCAGAAGTTGGTCATCTCACAGCACAACAAGCCAATACTTGGGAGAAACCAGGTATCTGAGAAGATAGTGGGCTAGCCCTCTAGAGTATCATCTTATGGTGGTCTGGATGCCATTCTAACAGAGAGAGGAAGGTGAGGAAATAAAGTAAAAAGGCCACAAATCTTGTAAAATATCTCCTGGATTGGCCTGCTCCAGCGAGAGGATGTGTTAATTTCTTCATTTCTGCAGCCATTCACAAGTGGACAGGTCAGAATATCTCCTTGTGTGCTGAACAAAAGCACTTTAGTTGAACATTCAGGCAGAAGGGGCAGGGTTCCCCGAGGCAGGCCATTATTTTTGTTTACAGCTTTAGACAGCGTCCTTCCAGTGATTATAGTAACAAAAGCAACAGATAGTAAATGTTAAAGTAAAAGAAACAGATTCAACATAGAGTCAGATTCTGCTCTTCCCTGATACAAGACTTCAGTCAGGTCAAGCAACGATAAACTTTCTCAGGGATCTACCATGCAGGTCATCTAATGAAAATTCTCTGGAGATAAAGCTTTTGGGGAGTTCCAATCTCTTTCCCTTCCTTCCAGTAGCTGCTAGACTTAAGTTTTAACAGTTACCATGTTTCTGAGATTGCTGGTTTTTAAACTATTGAGAAGCTGAGGAGAGAGGAATGGAAAAGGACAAGTTAAAACATCACAAAGCTTGCTGTTCTTAACCAAAGTCAGTTGCTTTTCTTGAATGAATTCTCCTCACACTGATGTCAGGCTTTGGTTTATTAAGAGTTTTTAAAAGCTGATTTTGATAATTTTTGCCAAAATTCTTGCTGTTTTATGGAAGAATGGATTTTCAGCTGTCTTAACTCTGTGTTATGATGTTTGTGATTCCTCCTTCATATGTTAAACTCCTGGCCACGCCCCCCCTCCCCCCCTTCCCCCGCCACACACACACACATACCATGCAATGGTATTAAAAGCTAGAGACTTGGAGGTAATTAGGTTTAGATGAGGTCTTGATGATGGAGCCTCCACTATGAGACCAGTGTCCTCATAAGAAGACATATCAGAGAACTTGCTTCCTTATGTATGATGACACAGCAAAAAAATGGACACTTTACAAGAGTTCCCACCAGAACCTGAGCATGCTGGCATCTTGATCTTGGACTTCACAGCCTTCAGAAGTGTGATTAAATAGATGTCTGTTGCTTAAGCCACCCAGTCTACGGTATTTTATTATAGTAGAAAATAATTCTATAAGGTCTTCCCTATTTTTCCATTTTAACTGTCATAAGGGCTTCCCTTAGAGCTCAGTTGGTAAACAATCTGCCTGCAATGCAGAAAACCTGGGTCTGATACCTGGGTTGGGACAAAGATTCCCTGGAGAAGGGAAAGGCTACCCACACCAGTATTCTGGCCTGGAGAATTCCATGGACTGTATAGTCCATGGGGTCGCAAAAAGTCAGACAAGACTGAGTGACTTTCACTTCACTTCAAGAGCTTCATTTAGGCAGAAATTTCTTCTCATGCTCTTTGCCCCTTTTATTGTAATATTAGATCTTCTTCTTGGACTGGAACTGACTTTTTTGTATTAAGTACATGCAAGCTGTGCCACATTTTTTTTTTTTGCTAAAATTTTCCCAGTTTGCCATTTGTTTATAAATATAATTTTGGTACACAGTTTTTTAAATGAAATCCAATAGAGCAATACCTACCATTGTATTTTTCATCATATTCAGTTCAGTTCAATTGCTCAGTCATGTCCGACTCTTTGTGACCCCATGAAAAACAACACGCCAAGCCTCCTTGTCCATCACCAACTCCCGGAGTCTACCCAAACCCTTGTCCATTGTGTTCGTGATGCCATCCAACCATCTCATCCTCTGTTGTCCCCTTCTCCTCCTACCCTCAATCTTTCCCAGCATCACAGTCTTTTCAAATGAGTCAGCTCTTTGCATCAGGTGGCCAAAGTATTGGAGTTTCAGCTTCAACATCAGTCCTACCAATGAACACCCAGGACTGATCTCCTTTAGAATGGACTGGTCAGATCTCCTTGCAGTCTAAGGGACTCTCAAGAGTCTTCTCCAACACCACAATTCAAAAGCATCAATTCTTTGGCACCAGCTTTTTTATAGTCCAACTCTCACATCCATACATGACCACTGGTAAAACGATAACCTTGACTGGATGGACCTTTGTTGCCAAAGTAATGTCTCTGCTTTTTAATATGCTGTCTAGGTTGGTCATAACTTTCCTTCCAAGGAGTAAGCGTCTTTTAATTTCATGGCTGAAATCACCACCTGCAGTGATTTTAGAGCCCAGAAAAATAAAGTCAGCCACTGTTTCCACTGTTTGCCCATCTATTTGCCATGAAGTGATGGGACCGGATGCCATGATCTTAGTTTTCTGAATGTTGCGCTTTAAGCCAACTTTTTCACTCTCCTCTTTCACTTTCATCAAGAGGCTCTTGAGTTCTTCTTCACTTTCTGTCATAAGGGTGGTATCATGTGCACATCTAAGGTTATTGATATTTCTCCTGACAATCTTAATTTCAGCTTGTGCTTCTTCCAGCCCAGCATTTCTCATGATGTACTCTGCATATAAGTTAAATAAGCAGGGTGACAATGTACAGCCTTGATGTACTCTTTTTCTATTTGGAACCAGTCTGTTGTTCCATGTTCAGTTCTAACTGTAGCTTCCTGACCAGCATACAGGTTTCTCAAGAAGCAGGTCAGGTGGTCTGGGATTCCCATCTCTTTCAGAATTTTCCACAGTTTATGGTTATCCACACAGTCAAAGCCTTTGGCATAGTCAATAAAGCAGAAATAGACGATTTTCTGGAACTCTCTTGCTATTTCAATGATCCAGCAGATGTTGGCAATTTGATCTCTGGTGCCTCTGCCTTGTCTAAAAACCAGCTTGAACATCTGGAAGTTCACAGTTCACATATTGCTGAAGCCTGGCTTGGAGAATTTTGAGCATTACTTTACTAGCGTGTGACATGAATGCAATTGTGTGGTAGTTTAAGCATTCTTGACATTGCCTTTCTTTGGGATTGGAATGAAAACTGATCTTGTCCAGTCCCACGGCCACTCCTGAGTTTTCCAAATTTGCTGGCATATTGAGTGCATCATATTAGGAAAAACTAAAATTCATTCACATTTTTCTGTTCCTTTTAATGATTTCATTTTTATATAAATTTTGCCATTCACCTGGAATTAATTTTGGCATATGTTATAGTGGGAAATTTTTAAAATTTATTTTCTTGGGCTCCAAAATCACTGCAGGTGGTGACTGCAGCCATAAAACTAAAAGACACTTGCTCTTTGGAAGAAAAGTTATGACCAACCTAGACAGCATATTTAAAAGCAGAGATATTACTTTGCTGATAAAGGCCTGTATAGTCAAAGCTATGGTTTTTCCAATAGTCATGTATGGATGTGAGAGTTGGACTATAACGAATGCTGAGCACCGAAGTATTGATGCTTTTGAATTGGGGTGTTGGAGAAGACTCTTGGGAGTCCTTTGGACTGCAAGGAGATCCAACCAGTGAATCCTAAAGGAAATCATCCCTGAATATTAACTGGAAGGACTGATGGTGAAGCTGAAGCTACAATCCTTTGGCCATCTAATGCGAAGAGCTGTCTCATTGGAAATGACCCTGATTCTGGGAAAGATTGAAGGCAGGAAGAGAAGGGAATGACAGAGGATGAGATGGTTCGATGGCATTAACGACTCAATGGACATGAGTTTGAGTAAGCTCCGGGAGTTGGCGATGGACAAGCAAGCCTGGCGTGCTACAATCCTTAGGGTCTCAAAGAGTCAGACACAGCTGAGCAACTAAACTGAACGGATAGTGGGAAAATCAACTTGATTTTTTCTCCCCAAACATCAATTTTCCTAACTTAATTTATATAATAAGCTATTTCATCCCCCATTGGTTTGTGTTACTTCATATATTAATCTCTAAATATCATTCTTATATATGATAAAAACAATTTCTGGGTTATCTCTTCTGAACTCTGGTCATATTCTTACTCCTGATTCAACATTATATTATTTTGATATTTTTTTGCTTTTTAGTATCTTTTCATATTTGGTTATTAACTTTAAATTTATGTGCAATGTAAAAAGCTAATACTAGAAAAATAGTGTCTGGAGCTTAGCCTTTCTCTCTTTGTGCCTTTATTTCTTAAGTTCTTAGTCAACTTTCCACAGAGATACTGCGTCCTCTAAGGAAACTTTTCTAAGTCCCTATCTTCCTCCTTCTGGGATGGGTTAGGTGTCTTCCTCTATGCTGTTTCTTTATATTCTCATAACATCCATGCACATTTTTGTTATGGCATTTATGAGATACACACTCACTCCACTGCCTGGGAAATTCCATGGACAGAGGAGCCTGGAGGACTAGTCCACGGGGTTGCAAAATAGTCAGACACAACTTAGCGACTAAACAACAACAACAAGAATTTAGGATACACTATACTGTAAGGGTTTAGTTTTCCACTATTTATACCACTGGCCTGTGGTAAACTCTTGCGAGCATAGACTGTTCTGCATCCATGATATCCCAAATAGTTTTTAGCAAAATCAACAGATGTTCCTTGAAATAAATAAATAAATGGTATCAATTGAAATTTCACCTGATTTGGACAACAATTTAAGCATCATTGCCATTCGAGGACTTATTAAAAATAAATGCTCTATAATGATCTTAAATAGAAACACCTAGATATAATTCAATAGTGCTTTTTTAAAATAATGTCTTGATTTTGAATATTCTTATTCTGCTTTAATATTAAATTTGACTCTCATCATAGGATGTTCAAAAGCTTTGCCTTGTATGTAGTTCTCAGTCATTAGAGGACTCTTATTTGCTTTTTCCATCAAATCAATTTACATGATACCTACCAAATATCTGCTAATCCCAGGAGGTTCTGAAAGTATCAACCCTTGTTATTTGCACTTGAAAAAATTAATTTTTGTTGCACGCACCTGGCCTCAGCTGTCACAAGAGAGGTTATGACCATTGGATACACATTAACAACCTCAACAGACCTAGGACAATGAGTCTCCAATTAAAGATTTCTCAGGAAGCTAAATTGTACCCCAATAGATAGCTAATAAATAAACGGTTTCCTTGGTAACAGCTATAGACTTTTGCATTTTTGAATCAGACTCACATCTCAGCATCAGATGTATTAAGCTTATTTAAATAGGCCATATCTTTCTAAAGAATTTTAAAAAATTGTTTTTCATGGTGAATAATCCTTTTTTTTTTTTTTGAACTTTTTATTTTGCACTGGGGTATAGCCTATTAGAACTTCCCAGGTGGTGCCAGTGGCAAAGAACCTGCCTGCCAATGCAGGAGACACAGGAGACCTGGGTTTGATCCTTGGGTCTGGAAGATCCCCAGGAGGAACGCATGACAACCCACTCCAGTGTTCTTGCCTGGAGAATCCCATGAACAGAGGAGCCTGGCAGTCCATGGGGTCACAGAGTCAGACACGACTGAAATGACTTAGCACACATGCACGTAGCCGATTAACAATGTTGTGATAGTTTCAAATGAACAGAAAAGGGACTCAGCCATACCATATGCATGTATTTAAATTTTTTTTTAATATCCAGAGGGAATCTTTACATTTTTCCATTAAAAATATTGAGAGTTTTAAAATAGCCTCTGAGAAACCAAAAATGATCATAAAGTCTAACATTGAGCCTCTCCAATCTGCTGAACTGTGTCAAAATCATTTTGCAATAAGCCAAGATATGAATATACATACGAACACATAGACTATAAGAAAGGCATGTAATTGTGGAAGAGCAGAAACGACTGGATATACTGGCATGAATAAGAAGTGCTAATCGATGCCTGGCATGGAGCTAGAATATCTATAAAAATTTACCAGTAAACTACACATGAAAGAAGGCAATCATTTTAAGACTCAAATTTGCAAAGTCAATAGAACTGTAGCACTTATGAATCTTTTATTAATCCAGTCTAAGACAACATGTATAATATTGACAAACGCTTTTGCAGTCCATGTTAATTTAATGAGCTCATCTTGAAAAATCCTCGATTACTTAGAGTACTCAAGCCTCCCTTTAACTTTTTGATCCTTAGCAATGTGGCTTTTGCACTGCCTATTTATGGTTAGACATGACATTGAAGTATTTCAAACTTGTCATTTTATTCTCCCTCAGGGCCAGAAGGAAATCACTATAAGCATCAGAACTACCTGAACTCACCAGCCCCATGGAGCTCACACCTAGGAAGACAGGGCACCACAGCTGAGACCACACCATTGCTTTGGCTGGAAGATATGACTGCTGTTCCCTGATGGCTCAGACGGTAAAGAATCTGCCTGCAATGCAGGAGACCTAGGTTCAATTCCTGGATCAGGAAGACCTCCTGGAGAAGGGAATGGCAACCCACTCAAATATTCTTGCCTAGAGAATCCCATGAACAGAGGAGCCTGGCAGTCTACAGTCCATGGGGTCACAAAGTATTGGACATAATTGAGCAACGTACACAGTTGCTACAGATTAAAATCTCTATTTATTCTCACTTTCCAGGGGGGATTTAAAAGTTTTAATTTTCATAAAAAGGAAATGCTATAAATGTTTAATTGTGTTAGTAAATAAGAATGATTATATTTCTACTTAATGCTAAATTATGAAGTTTGACTTCTCATTACTGGTGTCAACATGTGTGAGATAATCATAAGCTTACCTTCAGATAATATGATCTTTATTGAGCATGAGTCATCTTGCCTCATTCCTCAACTCCCCAAAGCAAATGAAATTCCTATTCAAAGAACTGAAATCCCCCTTTAAGGAGAAGTCACTCTTTATCAAGTAAGCACTGCTACACCCATAAGTTTCTTGTTCAAATACAAATGATCCTGAAAATGTTGCAGGAATGGGGACACCTTCCAGGGCCCAAAAGTGGGCCTTTGTCTAGTACTCTGAAGAGGAGAGTAGATAAGCTTTCTGATAAAGCAAGAGACTTCATTGGGAAGGGTTGCCTGGGCGGGGAGCAGGAGGGTAAGGAAACCCAGGAGACGTGCTCTGTCAAGTGGTTCATAGTCTCGGGTTTTATGACAATGAGATTAGCTCCCTGGTTGTCTCTGGACAATCATTCTGACTCAGGGTCCTTCATGGTGGAGCACGCATTGTTCAGCCAAGATAAATTCCAATGAGGAGAATTCTGGGAGGTAGTAGGACACGTGGCATCTCCTTTCAATCTTTCCTGTACTGTTCTGGCTGGTGGTGGCTTATTAGTTCCATGTTCCATAATAGGACCTTCTGTAGCAAAATAACTCACGCAATGATTACTATGGTGTCTGGCCAGGGACGGTGGTTTCAGTCAGTGTGTTTCCCCTAACAAAAACAGAGTATATGAAGGCTTGGAGATATTTAACACTGGTGTAGATTAGTTTATTGGTGTTTTTTGTTTTTGTTTTATTTTTTGGCTTCAGGGGAATTGGGAAAGAAGAACTCTGAGGCTTGTGGGTGGCCGGGAAGTTTCCGTTCCATTCCATCGCTCAGTCCTGTCCGACTCTTTGCGACCCCGTGGACTGTAGCCGACCAGGCTTCTCCGTCCATGGGATTCTCCAGGCAAGAATACTGGAGTGGGTTACTGTTTCCTTCTCCAGGGGATCTTCCCGACCCAGAGATTGAACCCAGGTCTCCCGCATTGGAGGCAGACGCGTTAACCTCTGAGCCACCAGGGAGGCCCAGGCCGGGAAGTTTAGGTTTCACCAAATAAATACCTGTAGACTTAGAATCCTGGGATCAGTGCAGAGAGAGTGGGACCTACTGGCCAGGTATACTTTGATGAGACAGAAAAGAGAGACACCAGCTTGCAGTTTCTCCAACAACCCTTATCTTTCCTGGAGGCCTCTGCACTTGCTATTCCCTTGAAACCTTCTACTCCCCTGTACCAACTCCATCCCTACCTCTCTGTCTGCCTAATGCTTATTCAACCTTTGGGTCTTAGCATAAATGCTACTTTTACAAACAAGTCTTTTCTGGCTTTTAAGATCAGGATGCTTTTATGGAACATTGAAATTTTCCATTTTTGCATATATCAAATGCTAATTAATTATTTTTTAAATTATATTTTGATGTAATCTTCCCAAATGGACTATAAACATTATCACGGCAGGGCCACGGCTGCCTTACATAGACCATCATTTCCCAGCCCCTAACACTCTGTAAATACTTCAAAAATACACATAGACTGATTGGTACAATGCGTATAAACACTTCAAAAATATATGTAGATTGTTTGGTGCAATGCGCATGCATGCAGTCATCTTGGAAGTGGTATATTATAGCAACAAGTTCTCATGGCACAAGGCTGATGGATATTCAGGTGGTAGTGTAAGCCTGGGAAGGATCTGAACAGGGATGAAAAGGGAAAAATGGGAGACTTTTTTTTTAGTTTGCTTAGGTGGTTTATTAATCAGAGTTCTTCAAAGCCAAAAAAAAAAAATCAGGAGGTTATACATTTACACAAATAAAATAAGGAATTGGTTCATGTGTTTAGGAAGGCTGCCAAATACAAGCAGCAAGTTGGAGACCCTAGAGAGTCAGTGGTACAGTTCTGGTCCAAAAGTTGACAGGTTCAAGATCCAAGAAGATCTGATGTTTCAGTTTCAGTTTGAAGGCAGGAAAAGACCAATGTCCAAGGAGACAGTTTTTCAATTTCACAATCTGCAGCAAAATACACAGCCTTCTTGAGTTTCACCTTAAAAATGTGGACAATGACCCTTACTTTGCCAGGTTGCTATGGGAAGGTGAGAGGACAATGCAGCGCTGGCGTACGGCACACAGTCAGTAGCTCTTAATGTTAATTTTGCTAATACTTTTTTCACTACTGTTTCTCAGTTCACATTCTCTTTCTTCCAAAACTAGTAACTTCCCAACAGGGGTCACTGAAGGCTCTGCAGACATAGGAAATGATGGGCAGGAAGTGAAAGCTGTTGGTGGTGGGGGGAGGTGGTCAGTCAAAAGGCTGAGCTGAGCCATAGTGCCCATGTCAGGGAACTGAATCTGAAGAATTCACATGTGCTTCTAAGAACAAGGTCAGAAGAAGAATGACAATCAACAGAGGATTGTTCATATATCCAGTGAGGCAAAGTGACTTCAGAGGGACCCAGAGAAGTTCTTATATAATCTGATAAAAGAAGAGGAGAAGTAAAAGCACAGACCACACACTTCTGCCCCACACAGCCAGCCTCTCAAACTAAAGATCTATCAGTACTCTGAGGAAAGCCTTGGAGCACGGAATGAAGCAGGGCAAAGGCTAACAGAGTTTTGTCAAGAGAACTCACTGGTCATAGCAAACACCCTCTTCCAACAACACAAGAGAAGACTCTACACATGGACATAACCAGATGGTCAACACCGAAATCAGATTGATTATATTCTTTGCAGCCAAAGATGGAGAAGCTTTATACAGTTAGCAAAAACAAGACCAGGAGCTGACTGTGGCTCAGATCATGAACTCCTTATTGCCAAATTCAGACTTAAATTGAAGAAAGTAGGGAAAACCACTAGACCATTCAGCTATGACCTAAATCAAATCCCTTATGATTATACAGTGGAAGTGAGAAATAGATTGAAGGGACTAGATCTGATAGATAGAGTGTCTGATGAACTCTGGATGGAGGTTTGTGACATTGTACAGGAGACAGGGATCAAGACCATCCCCATGGAGAAGAAATGCAAAAAAGCAAAATGGCTGTCTGAGGAGGCCTTACAAATAGCTGTGAAAAGAAGAGAAGTGAAAAGCAAAGGAGAAAAGGAAGGATATAAGCATCTGAATGCAGAGTTCCAAAGAATAGCAAGGAGAGATAAGAAAGCCTTCCTCAGTGATCAATGCAAAGAAATAGAAGAAAACAACAGAATAGGAAAAACAAGAGATCTCTTCAAGAAAATTAGAGATTCCAAGGGAACATTTCATGTAAAGATGGGCTCGATAAAGGACAGAAATGGTATGGCCCTAACAGAAGCAGAAGATATTAAGAAGAGGTGACAAGAATACACAGAAGAACTGTACGAAAAAGATCTTTACAACCAGGATAGTCACAATAATGTGATCACTGACTTAGAGCCGGACATCTTGGAATGTGAAGTCAAGTGGGCCTTAGAAAGCATCACTACGAACAAAGCTAGTGGAGGTGATAGAATTCCAGTTGAGCTATTTCAAATCCTGAAAGATGATGCTGTGAAAGTGCTGCACTCAATATGCCAGCAAATTTGGAAAACTCAGCAGTGCCCACAGGACTGGAAAAGGTCAGTCTTCATTCAAATCCCAAAGAAAGGCAATGCCAAAGAATGCTCAAACTACCGCACAATTGCACTCATCTCCCACGCTAGTAAAGTCATGCTCAAAATTCTCCAAGCCAGGCTTCAGGAATATGTGAACCGTGAACTACCAGATGTTCAAGCAGGTTTTAGAAAAGGCAGAGGCACCAGAGATCAAAAGCAAACATCCGCTGGATCATGGAGAAAGCAAGAGAGTTTCAGAAAAATATCTATTTCTGCTTCATTGACTATGCCAAAGCCTTTGACTGTGTGGATCACAATAAACTGTGGGAAATTCTGAAAGAGATGGGAATACCAGACCACCTGACCTGCCTCTTGAGAAACCTGTATGCAGGTCAGGAAGCAACAGTCAGAACTGTACATGGAACAACAGACTGGTTCCAAATAGGAAAAGGAGTGCGTCAAGGCTGTATATTGTCACCTTGCTTATTTAACTTATATGCAGAGTACATCATGAGGAATGCTGGGCTTGAAGAAGCACAAGCTGGAATCAAGATTGCCAGGAGAAATATCAATAACCTCAGATATGCAGATGACACCACCCTTATGGCAGAAAGTGAAGAGGAACTAAAAGCCTCTTGATGAAAGTGAAAGAGGAGAGTGAAAAGGTTGGCTTGAAGCTCAACATTCAGAAAACAAAGATCATGGCATCTGGTCCCATCACTTCATGGGAATTAGATGGAAAAACAGTGGAAACAGTGTCAGACTTTATTTTGGGGGCCTCCAAAATCACTGCGGATGCTGATTGCAGCCATGATATTAAAAGACGCTTACTCCTTGGAAGGAAAGTTATGAACAACCTTGATAGTGTATTAAAAAGCAGAGACATTACTTTGCCGACAAAGGTCCATCTAGTCAAGGCTATGGTTTTTCCTGTGGTCATGTATGGATGTGAGAGTTGGACTGTGAAGAAAGCTGATGGCCGAAGAATTGATGCTTTTGAACTGTGATGCTGGAGAAGACTCTTGAGAGTCCCTTGGACTGCAAGGAGATCCAACCAGTCCATTCTAAAGGAGATCAATCCTGGGTGTTCATTGGAAGGACTGATGCTAAAGCTGAAACTGCAATACTTTGGCCACCTCATGCGACGAGTTGATTCACTGGAAAAGACTCTGATGCTGGGAAAGGTTGGGGGCGAGAGGAGAAGGGGACGACTGAGAATGAGATGGCTGGATGGCATCACTGACTCTGTGGACATGAATTTGAGTGAACTCCGGGAGTTGGTGATGGACAGGGAGGCCTGTTGTGCTGTGATTGATGGGGTCGCGGAGAGTCAGACATGACTGAGCGACTGAACTAAACTGAACTGAACTGATACTGGTCTCAGACTGAATGTTTATTCACTTTTTAATTTTTATTTATTTTTTAGTTGTGTTGGGTCTTAGATGTGGCACTTGGATCCTCACTGTATCATTCGCGATCTTTTATCGCAGTGCACAGTCTCTAGATGTGGCAGTGGGCTCAGAAGTGGTGCGTGGGCTCAGTTGCTCTTCGGGATCTCACTTCCCTGATCAGGGATCGAGCCTGTGTTCCCTGCATTGCAAGGCGGATTCTTAACCACTGACCCACCAGGGAAGCCCCAGACTGGAATTTTATATTGAATGAGATTGTGTTTTGCAAACAACCATAGGTCTAGAATCATCCTAAAATAGTCTTAAGAGGTAGGAAGTGAAGTGAAGTCACTCGGTCGTGTCCGACTCTTTGCGACCCCATAGACTGTAGCCCACCAGGCTCCTCTGTCCATGGGATTCTCCAGGCAAGAATACTGGAGTGGGTTACCATTTCCTTCTCCAGGGGATCTTCCCGACCCAGGGATTGAACCCAGGTCTCCCGCATTGCAGGCAGACGCTTTAAACTCTGAGCCACCAGGGAGGTAGGAAAGGGGGGTTTAATTTAGTACCACTAGAGGCAGAGATTTTGGGGAAAAAAGCTAAAAACATTTAGGTTTGTGGCCTTTCAAGTTTGAACTGTTCAAGAATTTGGTAAGAGGGATGATGCCGTCCAAGATGACATTCATGTCTCTTGCCTGGGAAGTAAGCAATGCTGTTACCTAAGATGGGACTACAGCAGCTGAGGTATGGACATAGCGGTCTGGGAGTGCACGGTCTGAAAACAGGGGTTGAAGTTTTGTCAGAGGTTGTGATGACTTGGGGAGAGCAGAATGGAAGGGAGGCAAGGGCAGTTAAAAAAGAAAAGTTAAGAGTCAGCAACAGAAAAGAATGAGCAAGTAACTGTATTTCTGAAGGAGAGGCGTGAATACACAAAAGGGACTACTGTGGCTCCTGACTGCAATTTCACTTCCATCACAATTTGTGCCCAAGGCAGACCAGTTGAGCAAGCGGTGCTTTTCTCATTCCCTCCAGAGAGACACAGGATGTTTTTGTTTTTCAAGGAAGTTCTACTGCATGTACTATAGTCAGGCAAAGTATGCTTCAAAAAATATATATATTTTTTTTTGCTTAGAGCTTCAGAAGAGCCCACTGGTCAGTAAGCCAAATGTCCAGGAAAGAAAATCCATCAAGTATTGCTCCCATGATGATTCTTTGGATGTCCCATGGTACTTAGGTGCATCAAGCACTAAATACAATATTATGCTGCCTCTTCATAAACTGCACTGAGTCTAGAGTAATATTAATAATTTCACAAGCCAGGAAAAATGGTAGATAGTCTAAATAAAATGCATTTTCCAAGAGTTCTAAAATATTTTTTCTCAACTTGACAACTCCCAAATGGGAGCTGGTAGATGGATTTGTTGCTGTCTTCCAGGCCACATGCCCCTCTATCCAACTCATAGGGAAACCTAAATAAAATATCTTCAGTATGTGCTTATTGTGAATGCAGAGTTAGTTAGAGCTGACCCCCTGGCATGAAGATGAGTGTCCAGGTGCCTCCACAAGTGCCCTACAAGGCAGGTCCTGGCCATGATGGCAGTAGGTATGTGGTGGTAACCGTACTTGCCAGATGATTCTTGGGTCTGGAACTTGGCTGTAGAGGTCTCATTTCATTCTTGTCAATCCTAGCTCTCCAGGCTTTCTAGGCTTCTTTGAGCTATGAATTGTTTTTCTGCCTAAGTTAACCAGATCTGATTGTTGCCTATGAACACAGACTAGTACAACAGTGGTCTGGCTTATCTCCCTGACTGTTGTCCTCAGGGAGTTCGTTCTATATAATGCTTCAACGTAAAATATGAGACTGAATGGAGACTATATTGATACAGTGCTCAGGAAACATGCATAATATCCGTTTGACTAGAATCCCCTTTCCTTTGCCTCTAGTGATATACAGTCTCATTCTGGTTTGCAGCTGGACATATGGCCTAAACTGCACCAAACATAGTATTTCACCATCACTGCATGCCACAGTGATAGAAAGAGTGGATGTGTGACCACCCTTCAATCAAACTTGAATCTGTGATTTAACAGAATCTGTTGAGAGAGGCGAGAGGAGGGTAAGAAAGGGTTGTTGGAAAGGAAGTGAAGATAGATCAGATACGTTAATGCCCCACTCACATGCTTACTGATCTTGTCACCATTTTCACATACCTGCCTCTCTCTGTTGAAGGACAGTCCTCAGGATGCTAAATTCACACGTGCACACATATAGCTGAAAGTGTCTAGAAACTTACGTTTCTCTACAGCACCTGTTAATTGGGACAAGGCTGAGAGGAGATCAACTCCATCTCCAGGGTCCCATTGGGGGTGAAGCCAAAGTTACCTTCTGTGGGGCTTTGCTTGGTTTCACAACTTTGTTTAACTTCCTTCCCATTCCTGTCTCCAGTCTCCATCCCTCGATCAGATTTTTAAAGGTACACTTCCTAATAAATCACTTGCAGGATCTGCTTCTGGAGAATCTAATCTAAGACACCTGAAGAGCCAGCATTCTCTCCTATTCCTCATGGATAACAGCACTTGAGATATAAAGTAAACAAGTAGGAAGATGGATCAAATCTCTGCTTCCAACCACTTCAGCCCCTCCAACAGATGAACTGATATACTCCCATTACTGCTGAAGTTAGGCCAACTTTGATTTCTGTCACCTGCAACTAAGAGACACAATTCATCAGCGACTCCTATAGTCGCTCTGTTTAACAACACACATTGCAGGTAAGTGAGAGACGTCTACAATATCATAAGTCAGCAGTGTTTTCTAAACAAATTTATCAGAAGACTACAGTCATAGTCACTGTTTGTTGGATGCCATGCAACTAATTTATAATTTATATCTTCCACTAGAGTTTACCAGATTGTTTCCAGACTCTTCCACAGTGTGCATGCCTGCTCAGTCATGTTCAATTCTTTCTGACCCCGTGAACTATATAGCCCACCAGGCTCTGTCTGTCCATGGAATTTTTCAGTCAAGAGCACTGAAGTGGGTTACCATTTCCTTCTCCAGAGGATCTTCCCAACTCGAGGATCAAACCCACATCTCTTGTATCTCCTGCATTGGTAGGCGGGTTCTTTACCAGCTGAGCTATGGGGGGAAGCCTTTTCCACAGTACAAACACATGAAAAAGTTCAATCTACCTTGACATGTTTCATAATATATACCATATGTATGTTAAGAAAGAAAAAGAGAGGAGAGAACAAAATGTTTCTAAAATGCAAATTCATCCATGTCAGGTCAAATTTAAAGGCCTTTAATACTACTCTTCGTTGCTCCCAAGATAAGGTTCATCCTCCTTAAAAAGGTCTCAGAAAGTATAATGATGTGATGTCAAGTGCAACTTCCCGGTCCACTCCGACAATCCAGCCACAGTAGAAACTTTCAGTCCCTTGAAAGACGTGCTCTTTCCTGGCCTTGGACCTTTTTGTCCCTCCTTTCTTCCACATGCTCTACCCCAGCTTCTTACTTCACTTGACTTACTCCTTTTTAGGTTTTAGGACTTGGCCAAGACATTATTTCTTCCAGGAAGCTCCATCTCCAAGCTCTCCTAATTGCTCTCATTGTTCCCTTTACTTTCCTAAAATTTTACATATTACTCTCTAGTGTGATTAAATGTGTTTATTTGGAATAAGAATATATGACCCTTGAGGTATAATTATGTCCGTTTGTTCAATCTATGTTGTTGGAGCCTAACAGTATCTGGCTTATAATAGGTCTATAATATGTTTAATGAATGAATAAAAAAGAAAATAGAGAGAGATGTTGAGAGAGGAGAAATGATGTCTTTTTGAATACCAGTGTAGCCAGAATACTAAAGTACCAATCAGGAAACATCTCCTTAGGAGAAATGCCTTGATGAGTAAAAGATGTTTTCATCCCAGCATACATCTCCCTTGGTGTCAAGTCTTTACAATAGCTAACATAATCATAAAATATGTGCTCAGCAACAAGACAATGCCTGTGATTTAACAACAGGATCCAGAATAATTTAGTTATGATACCTGGCTTTTCTCCCATGAGAAGATACCTAAATTCCCTTGGAAAAAAGACAGCTGAGATGAATGTACCCACTGCTCAAAGACTTGGGTCGATCACTTAACCTCTTTATCATTATATTTAATTATGGATTAATGTTCAGGACCAGCTAGCTGTAAATACTACTCTTTAAGACAATTTCATTTCCAACCTTGTCTCATTTAATAACCAGGTAGATTTTGGAATAAGGAGACACTGACTTACAGAACAAAGGGCATCACTGAAAATCAGAAGTCCATGCACCATGAAAGAAAAAATGCACTAATCCACTTATGCTGTCCAAGCAGGAGGCGCAGGTTCGATCCTTTGTCGGGAAGGTCCCCTGCAGAAGGAAATTGCAAATCACTCCAGTATTTTTGCCTGGGAAATACCACGCACAGAGGAACCTGGTGGGCTACAGTCAGTCCATGGAGTCGCAAAAAGTCGGGCATGACTTAACAACTAAATAACAACAGCAAATGTATGTTGTCTTACCCAAGTACAGTGAGAAACTTATTGTCAGCTCACTGTCAAGCTTCACCTTGACTAGGACCACTATGCTGGATGTTATATCCTCAAACCATCTTCAGAAACAGAAGACAAGACCACTACTGCCCCTCATGTCTGCACCTTCCTTGCCTGGCCTCACTAACTCATTAAGATGTTCATTTCCAT
This sequence comes from Moschus berezovskii, assembly GCF_049115385.1. NCBI lineage: Eukaryota > Metazoa > Chordata > Mammalia > Artiodactyla > Moschidae > Moschus > Moschus berezovskii. Next base: position 47,186,219 of record NC_142463.1, on the reverse strand, counting down.
GAAACAGAGTCACTCAGAATACTCCTCAATGAATTTCTCACTATTGTCCAATACATTTGCCACTATAGAAGATAAAACTGTTGTGTCACTCTGACTATTCTGCTTAACTAGTGAAAAGAACTCATTACCTTTTGGGATCTCACTGATCTCTCTACCATTACTGATCTCCATCTGTCCATACTCACAGAACTACTCACCATATGCCAACCTCTTAGACTGAACAGGGTGACATCTATAGAACCAAAGAAAATAGCTCCTCATTATGTGGATTTTAAACAAAATTTACTTCTTGGATATTACTGTTTGTCCTCTTTGCTATCACATTAGGGGTGATCTCAATGCTCACAGATGGAGATAGTGCCTGAATGCTGTTCCATGGTAACTCAATCCAATCCATCTCTACAGAGAGGAAGGTTGGTCATCCACCAAGGCAAGAATATCATTGAGGCTTCTTCATTTACACAAAAGAATGTCAATCATACCACACATTTCATTCATTTTTAACCACCTTGATGCAAGCACAATTAACAAAGAATATCTGAAAATATGATCTTTGACCTTAAACTCTTTGTTTTTCATCTCATCATCTATATTCAGTCAGTTCAGTTCAGTCCCTCAGTCATGTCCAGCTTTTTACAACCCCATGGACTGCAGAACACAACACCTCCCTGTCCATCACCAGCTCCTGGAGCTTATTCAAACTCATGTCCACTGAGTCGGTGATGACATCCAACCATCTCATCCTCTGTCGTCCCCTTCTCCTCCTGCCTTCAATCTTTCCCAGCATCAGGGTCTTCTCAAATGAGTCAGCTCTTCACATCAGGTGGCCAAAGTATTGGTTTCAGCTTCAACATCAGTCCTTCCAATGAACACTCAGTTCGGATATCTTTTAGGATGGTCTGGTTAGATCTCCTTGCAGTCTAAGGGACTCTCAAGAGTCTTCTCCAAAACCACAGTTCAAAGCATCAATTCTTTGGTGCTCAGCTTTCATTATGGTCCAACTCTCACATCCATATGTGACTACTGGAAAAACCATAGTTTTGACTAGATGGACCTTGTTGGCAAAGCAATGTCTCTGTTTTTTAATATGCTATCTAGGTTGGTCATAACTTTCCTTCCAAGGAGAAAGCATCCTTTAATCTCATGGCTGGAGTCACCATCTGCAGTGATTTTGGAGCCCCAAAAAATAAAGTCAGCCACTGTTTCCACTGTTTGCCCATCTATTTGCCATGAAGTGATGGGACCGGATGCCATGATCTTAGTTTTCTGAATGTTGAGCTTTAAGACAACTTTTTCACTCTCCTCTTATACTTTCATCAAGAGGATCTTTAATTCTTCACTTTGTGGCATAAGGGTGGTGTCATCTGCATATCTAAGGCTATTGATATTTCTCCTGTCAATCTTGATTCCAGCCTGTGCTTCATCCAACACAGTGTTTCTCATGATGTACTCTGTATATAAGTTAAATAAGCAGGGTGACAATATACAGCCTTGATGTACTCCATTTCCTATTTGGAACCAGTCTGTTGTTCCATGTCCACTTCTAACTGTTGCTTCCTGACCTGCATACAGGTTTCTCAAGAGGCAGGTCAGGTGGTCTGCTATTCCTATCTCTTTCAGAATCTTCCACAGTTTATTGTGATCCACACCGTCAAAGGCTTTGCATAGTCAATGAAGCAGAAATAGATGTTTATCTAGAACTCTCTTGCTTTTTCAATAATCCAGCAGATGTTTGATCTCTGGTTCCACTGCCTTTCTTAAAACCAGCTTGAACATCTGGAAGTTCACAGTTCACATATTGTTGAAACCTGGCTTGGAGAATTTTGAGCATTACTTTACTAGCGTGTGAGAAGAGGGCAATTGTGCGGTAGTTTGAGCATTCTTTGGTATTGCCTTTCTTTGGGATTGGAATGAAAACTGAACTTTTCCAGTCCCATGGCCACTGCTGAGTTTTCCAAATTTGCTGGCATATTGAGTGAAGCACTTTCACAGCATCATCTTTCAGGATTTGAAATAGCTCAACTGGAATTCCATCACCCCCACTAGCTTTGTTCATAGTCATGCTTTCTAAGGCCCACTTGACTTCACATTCCAGGATATCTGGCTCTAGGTGAGTGCTCAAACCATTGTGATTATCTGGGTCATGAAGATCATTTTGTACAGTTCTTCTGTGTATTCTTGCCACCTCTTCTTAATATCTTCTGCTTCTGTTAGGTCCATACCATTTCTATCCTTTATTGAGCCCATCTTTGCATGAAATGTTCCCTTGGTATCTCTAATTTTCTTGAAGAGATCTCTAATCTTTCCCATTCTATTGTTTTCCTCTATTTCTTTGCACTGATCACTGAGGAAGGCTTTCTTATCTCTCCTTGCTATTCTTTGGAACTCTGCATTCAGATGCTTATATCTTTCCTTTTCTCCTTTGCTTTTCACTTCCCTTCTTTTCACAGCTATTTGTAAGGCCTCCTCAGACAGCCATTTTGCTCTTTTGCATTTCTTTTTCTTGGGAATGTCTTGATCCCTGTCTCCTGTACAATGTCACGAACCTCTGTCCATAGATCATGAGGCACTCTATCAGATCTAGTCCCTTAAATCTATTTCTCACTTCCACTGTATAATCATAAGGGATTTGATTTAGGTCATACCTAAATGTCTAGTGGTTTTCCCTACTTTCTTCAATTTAAGTCTGAATTTGGCAATAAGGAGTTCGTGATCTGAGCCACAGTCAGCTCCTAGTCTTATTTTGGCTGACTGTATAGAGTTTCTCCATCTTTGGCTGCAAAGAATATAATCAATCTAATTTTGATGTTGATCATCTGGTGATGTCCATGTGTAGAGTCTTCTCTTGTGTTGTTGGAAGAGGGTGTCTGTATGATCAGTGTATTTTCTTGGCAAAACTCTATTAGCCTTTGCCTTGCTTCATTCTGTACTCCAAGGCCAAATTTGCCTATTACTCCAGGTATTTCATGACTTCCTACTTTTGCATTCCAGTCCTCTATAATGAAAAGGGCATCTTTTTTGGGTGTCAGTTCTAAAAGCAGGAAACAAAGTCCCTTTTGTCTCCCAAATTCCTTGGTCCTTCTTATTTCCTTTCTTATCTCAAAATTCCGCCCACATTTTCTAAAATTCAATCATTTGTATTGTACCTTCACAACTTTGCCAACTGAACTCTTACAGAAATGATGGATAGATAGTTAAATAGATAGATAGGCAGCATACAGATAAATAGATTTGAAAGAATATATGTATATATGTATATATATATATACACACCAGTAGCTAAATAGATATAGATATTGATAAATACATATGTAGGTAGGTAATCTGTTCTGAACTAACCCACTTTTCATAACCTTTTACTTGTCCTAATCAATAACATTGATGGGCTACTTACATATTTTTTCTGGTATATATAAAAAATCATTAAACTGCTATGTATAAAACAAATAAGATACAAAGTATACTGTATAGCACAGGGAACATAGCCAATAGTTTATAACTAGAGTATAAAAATATTGAATCACTATATTGTACATCTGAAACTAATATAATAGTATAAATAAACTATAATTTTTAAAAATGAAAATAGTTATATTTCTTTACATTAATATTTTTAATTTTTGAGTTCTCCATGTTTGAATATTTATCAGGGATTCTTTTTTGATAGTGTGCTGACATTCATTTATCACAGATGTGTATGTTGGATAACATATGATACAGTTTATCTGTTCCTCTATTACAAACATTCAGGTTATTACTGGATTATTGTAATTAAGATGAAACTTTAAAAAGCAACTAGTTCCATTAAAATTAACCATGAAAACTGAAAATTATCTAGAACCATTTAAAATGATCTTAACTATAACTTTTTGAGAAACAGTAACTTTTAATAGTGGTTCTCAATATTGGAATATCATCACCTGAGAAGACTTTTTTAAAAATTCTAGTGTCCAAATCTCACTCAGACCTATTAAATCTGAATGAGGCTCTGAGAACAATAATATATATAAAAGAGAAAAAATAATTATGAAGAAGCATCTCATTCTAATTTGTGAAGTGTACAAGGTCCGTCTAGTCAAGGCAATGGTTTTTCCCGTGGTCATGTATGGATGTGAGAGTTGGACTGTGAAGAAGGCTGATCGCCGAAGAATCGATGCTTTTGAACTGTGGTGTTGGAGAAGACTCTTGAGAGTCCCTTATACCACAAGGAGATCCAACCAGTCCATTCTAAAGGAGATCAATCCTGGATGTTCATTGGAGGGACTGATGCTAAAGCTGAAACTGTAATACTTTGGCCACCTCATGCGACGAGTTGACTCACTGGAAAAGACTCTGATGCTGGGAAAGGTTGGGGGCGGGAGGAGAAGGGGACGACGGAGAATGAGATGGCTGGATGGCATCACCGACTCTGTGGACATGAGTTTGAGTGTACTCCGGGAGTTGGTGATGGACAGGGAGGCCTGGCGTGCTGTGATTCATGGGGTCACGGAGAGTCGGACACGACTGAGCGACTGATCTGATCTGATCTGATCTGATGAAAACCTCAATGTAGACATTACAATAAAAATGCCTAACTAACTTGGGGCTTCTTCCTTTTCATCAGGAATTTATGAACTAGCATTCAATTTCTACTATAATCGATAGTTCTAACAAAACTTTTAATTTTAAAAAGATCAGATTTTTAATACAAATTTAATTTTTCAATGTTCTGAATGAAAAAATCTTTAAAGAGAAATATACAGCTAAGAAAGCTGATCGCAGAAGAATTGATGCTTTTGAACTGTGGTGTTGGAGAAGACTCTTGAGAGTCACTTGTACCGCAAGGAGATCCAACCAATCCATTCTAAGGGAGATCGATCCTGGGTGTTCACTGGAAGGACTGATGCTAAAGCTGAAACTCCAATACTTTGGCCACCTCATGCGACGAGTTGACTCACTGGAAAAGACTCTGATGCTGGGAAGGGTTGGGGGCGGGAGGAGAAGGGGACGACCGAGAATGAGATGGCTGGATGGCATCACAGACTCTGTGGACATGAGTTTGAGTGAACTCCAGGAGTTGGTGATGGACAGGGAGGCCTGGCGTGCTGCGATTCATGGGGTCGCGGAGAGTCGGACACGACTGAGCGACTGAACTGAACTGAACTGAACTGACTGTTTCTCCACTATAAGCCTGTAAGTCGTATTATGGACATGACTATAAGTCCTCTAAGAACAAGAACTTGATCTTTCTTACATCTATGTATCCAAGGTTTTAAGCAGTGTCTGGCACATAGCAAACACTCAAAAAATGGTCATCACATAAATAAATGAATAAGTAAATACACACGGCACTAATAATACATAGGATACAAATTATGTCAAAAACATTTTATCATTTCTTCCTCTCTCAGTTGAACCTCATCATCTCTACTGTATCTGTTTTGAGGCTTTCTGATACAATTTGAAAGCTAAAGACTAGAATTTTCTATACTTCATGCATGCATGCTCAGTTGTGTCCGACTCTTTGCTACCCCATGAACTGTAGCCCTCTAGGCTCCTCTGTCCATGGAATTTTCTAGGCAAGGATACTGGAGTGGGTTGCCATTTCCTACTCCAGAGGATCTTCCTGAACCAGAGATCAACCCAAGTCTCCTGATTCTCCTGCTTTGGCAGGCAGATTCCTTACCACTGAGCCACCTGAGAAGCCCTCTAATATTTCATCCCTTACTAAAAAGTAAAGTAATAGTGAGAGAGTAAATGCCTCTTTAATAATCTGTTTTAACTGTGCATACATTAGTGTTTGCAAGGTGAGGAGCTGCCATCAATTTTAGAAGAGGTAATTGCTTCTAACCATTTTAGCCAAACTGGCAGCATTTCACTCATATCCAAGCCACTGTCCAGTGCCCAGTACATACTTAAGTGCTCAATAAATCTTTCACTCATATTTGAACAAACATGACTTAAGACATAATCAAAACACTTTTTAGTGGCTGTTACCCCCACCACCAGAGGAAATCTTGGGAAGATTCCATCCACATCTTCTGCAGTCTTTCAGTCTTCTCAGTTGCATTAACCTCCATAGGACTCATTCTCTTAATCCATAAAATAAAAGGCTGGTGCTACATAATAGTGTCTCCTTTCTACTTCTAACATGCTCTTTCTCTAAGTGTACAATTTAGTGGTATTAAGTACATTCATATTACTTCTCTATTACTAACATTCTAATTGTATGATTAAAAATTTTCTGCGTCTGACCTGGATATGTCTTAGCTTTGTTTTCTCATTCATAATTTCAGGAAATGGGATGACATTTTGCATTTTCATAGAGATCCCACTATGAGTATAAATACTGACCTCATCCACCTTTTCCAGCAAGGACAGGGTCTGAGCACACAGTAGACCTTAATAGAACTGAAATTATTTATCTTTTAACTTTTTTGGCCATACCATGTAGCATGCAGGATTTTAATTCCCTGACCAGGGATCAAACCTATGCTCCCTGCATTGGGATCACTGGACCACCAGGGAAGTCCGACAAAGCTGAAATTATTAGCTTACAGACAATAACATACATACAAGCTGCCTGATTATTTTAATGTTCTCTTGTCAGGCACTAGCCTCTTTCCTTTCATTTGAGAAGGTTTTAGTTTCCATTTCATTAACATATGTATGGAACATGATTTTTTCATCACCATCAAGCTTTTGCATAGATGCCACCAAATTAGCAAATATGACTATCTTTTATAATCGGAACCTTCCCTCGTGACCATTACAAATTTGTCATGTAAAAAGCTAGTGCTCACATTTTCTGAGGTTCATAACTGAGTGACTACAAAATACTGGCAGCTTAAACTATGGTGATATGTCTAACTGAAGCATCATGGGCTGCTATAATTACAGTGTCCCTGATGTTCTTTTCTTCAGAATTAAACCAGAGTCAGTTCCTGCCATACTTTACAGACAGAGGACAAAACAATGTTAGTCTTCTCCACATGGCTTCATACATGAAATCCAAACATTAGATTTTTTTTTTATCTTGAAAAACAATGTCAGACAGAAGTCTTTTTGGTTCCATATTGCTGAGCCAGTAATGAAAAATGCAAACTAAAAATCCATTCTATTTCCCAAATGAAAGGAAAACACATCTCTGGTGAATAACAGCCAAGAAACGGAACAATATCCTGAGGGGACCGGAAGGATAAACATGGCACCATACTGTTTGGAGCAGTACTATTATGGGATGCAGATGTCACTGGCACCCATTCCTCTCAGAGGGTACATATTAGACTAGAAATAGGGATGCGTAGCAGAGAAGGCAATGGCAAGCCACTCCAGTACTCTTGCCTAGAAAATCCCATGGATGGAGCAGCCTAGTAGGCTGCAGTCCGTGGGGTCGCTAAGGGTCAGACACGACTGAGCGACTTCACTTTCACTTTTCACTTTCACACATTGGAGAAGGAAATGGAAACCCACTCCAGTGTTCTTGCCTGGAGAACCCCAGGGACGGGGGAACCTGGTGGGCTTCCGTCTATGAGGTCACACAGAGTCAGACACGACTGAAGTGACTTAGCAGCAGCAGCAGCAGGGATGCGTAGGTGGTGACAAATCATCCTCATGTGAAACCAGGATAAAATTCATTGACCTTTGTTTCTATTTTAGGGAAAACTAGCCAAGAGGTTAATGAGGAACTAAGGACATTAGATCACATCCTTTTTTATCCATATTCATTCATTTACTCCTTATTTTGTATCAAATATTGTTAACAAGCAGATGCATGTCAGCACTGTGCTAGCCTCTGGCAACACAAAGTGTAGCCAGCAATAAGCTGAAATCAAGTTGGGAAATAGCCACCCATATGGTTTAGTATAATATAAAGCTTTCTGGAGATCATGATCTCTGGATTAATTTTGCTTTACTTTAATACTGAACAGAAATCTAACTCCCTAGATCACATTGCATCACCCTTGTAAAATTTGTTCTTTGCTAACACATACATATGCATCCATACTAATGATGAGTGTAAATTAAATGATGAGTGTAAATTAAAACTTTGAGGGAAGGGGAAGTAAAGATGGTATGAAAGTCAAGCCAAACAAAAGAACTTGCATGAGCAAAGACTCAGAGAAACAGTTCAGTGAACCAAGCAGATTACCAGTGGTTGTGAGTTGTTTGAATGCAGAAGAAATTAAGAGGATCATATAGTTTATTGTCCAAAGTGGGACACTTTTAAAAGTAAAGGAAGATGTTAAAATAATTTAAATTATATAATTTAAAATATTTATAAACTGTCACAAAATTATTTTTTAATATTGGTGAAACTACAACATGTTTTCCACAACTATTTTCAAAAATAAAATTCTTTCAAAAATTAAAATAAGATAATCTTTGTACATTAAAACAAAAAATCTACCATTGGTTATCTGAATGATACCAAGTATAACATTAAGCATAATTATTCTTTTTTAATTATTCATTTAAGACTCTTGAGAGTCCCTTCGACTGCAAGGAGATCCAACCAGTCCATTCTAAAGGGGATCAATCCTGGGTGTTCATTGGAAGGACTGATGCTAAAGTTGAAACTCCAATACTTTGGCCACCTCATGCAACGAGTTGACTCACTGGAAAAGAGTCTGATGCTAGGAGGGATTGGGGGTGGGAGGAGACGAGGACAACAGAGAATGAGATGGCTGGATGGCATCACCGACTCGATGGACATGAGTTTGAGTGAACTCCGGGAGTTGGTGATGGACAGGGAGGCCTGGCGTGCTGTGATTCGGACACAACTGAACTGAGCGACTGAACTGAACTGAATAGGAGAATAATTGCTTAATAGTATTGCATTGGTTTTTGCTGTACATCAACATGAATCAACCATAGGCATACATATGCCCCCTCCCTCCTAAACCTCCCTCCCATCTCCCACCTCATCTCACCCCTCTAGGTTGTCACAGAGCATCAGGTTTGAGCTTCTTGCATCATACAGCAAATTCCCACTGGCTATCTATTTTACATATGGTAATGAATATATTTCAATGTTACTCTATTTGTCCTACCCGCTCCCTCCCTCGCTGTGTCCACACGTCTGTTCTTTATGTCTGCATCTCCATGGCTGACCGGCAAATGGGTTCATCAGTACCATCTTTCCAGATTCCATGTATATGCATTAACACACAATATTTGTTTTTCTCTTTTCTGTATAAAAGGCTCTAGGTTCATCCACCTCACTAAAACTGACTCAAATGTATTCCTGTTTATGGCAGAGTAATATTCCATTGTTTATATGTATCATATATTTGTATATATATTACATACAAATGTTTGAGTTTAATTAGTTAGCAACATTAAATACTTCTTCCTTTAGTCCCTGAGACCAAAAAGTTGAACAATCCCTACTCATCTTTTTTGAAATTAGCAAATACTCTGCACTGTGTCTTTGAAACGGAGGTAATAATTAAATAGTAATGATAGTTGTACACATGCAGCATAAGTTATAATTATATTATGCCTGGAAAGGCCTGAATGAAGGAAGATGATTATTATTGATTGTCTTTCAGATTTAGCTACATATTATAGAGGGAACTCTCTTTAATAATATATATGCCACTCATCATTACTAGAAAAGCTGGAAGTACAAAGTAGAATAAATCGATCTGACCTTATTCAACTGGAAGTATTAACAATATTTTATTTAATAAAATGAAAAATCCTGCACAAATACTAAACCAGGAAGGACTTTTTGATAGCCTTCATACATCTGAATTGTTCTAGGCAAAGTGGATACAAAAGCAGCTGACAATTGAGGAACATACAAAGCTGGACAAGGAAGCAAAAGCCAGATTCAGATCCTAGAGGACCTCAACAGTTTGTAAAGAAACTTGGAATTAAAAAAAGGGGAAGCCACTGGAGAACTGCAGAGAGAACTGCGTTTATATAAAACACTCTGGCTGATTTTGAAAGATGAATTTTGAGGAAGCACAGATATTATATTGTTAACATATATAGCAAACTGGAAACCCATGATAGCACATTGGAATCTGCATCCAATCCATATCAGTTCAGTTCAGTCACTCAGTTGTGTCCGACTCTTTGTGACCCCATGAACTGCAGCACACCAGGCCTCCCAGTCTATCGCCAACTCCCAGAGTCTACCCAAACCCATTTCCATTGAGTCAGTGATGACATCCAACCATTTCATCCTCTGTCATCCCCTTCTCCTCCTGCCCTCAATCTTTCCCAGTATCAGGGTCTTTTCAAATGAGGCAGTTCTTCACATCAGGTGGCCAAAGTATTGGAGTTTCAGCTTCAACATCATTCTTTCCAATGAACACCCAGGACTGATCTCCTTTACGATGGACTGGTTGGATCTCCTTGCAGTCCAAGGGACTCTCAAGAGTCTTCTCCAACACCCACGGTTCAAAAGCATTAATTCTTTGGCGCTCAACTTTCCTTATAGTCCAACTCTCACACCCATACATGACCAATGGAAAAACTATAGCCTTGACTAGAAGGACATTTGTTGGCAAAGTAATGTCTCTGCTTTTTAATATGCTAACTAGGTTGGTCATAACTTTCCTTCCAAGGAGTAAGCGTCTTTTGATTTCATGGCTGCAATCACCATCTGCAGTGATTTTGGAGCCCAGAAAAATAAAGTCATCCATTGTTTCCACTGTTTCCCCATGTATTTGCCATGAAGTGATGGGACTGGATGCTATGATCTTAGTTTTCTGAATGTTGAGCTTTAAGACAACTTTTTCACTCTCCTCTTTCACTTTCCTCAAGAGGCTCTTTAGTTCTTCTTTGCTTTCTGCCATAAGGGTGGTGTCATCTGCATATCTGAGGTTATTGATATTTCTCCCAGCAATCTTGATTCCAGCTTGTGCTTCCTCCAGCCCAGCATTTCTCATGATGTACTCTGCATATAAGTTAAATAAGCAGTTAACAATATACAGCTTGATGGACTCCTTTTCCTATTTGGAACCAGTCTGTTGTTCCATGTCCACTTCTAACTTTTGCTTCCTGACCTGCATACAGGTTTCTCAAGAGGCAGGTCAGGTGGTCTGCTATTCCCATCTCTTTCACAATTTTCTACAATTTATGGTGATCCACACAGTCAAAGGCTTTGGCATAGTCAATAAAACAGAAATAGATGTTTTTCTGGAACTATCTTGCTTTTTTGATGATCCAGCGGATGTTGGCAACTTGAGCTCTGGTTTCCCTGCCTTTTCTAAAATGAGCTTGATCATCTGGAAGTTCATGGTTCACGTATTGCTGAAGCCTGGCTTGGAGAATTATAAACATTACTTTACTAGCATGTGAGATGAGTGCAATTGTGCTGTAATTTGAACATTTTTTGGCATTGCCTTTCTTTGGGATTGGAATGAAAACATCTTTTCCAGTCCTGTGGCCACTGCTGAGTTGTCCAAATATGCTGGCATATTGAGTGCAGCACTTTCACAGCATCATCTTTCAGGATTTGAAATAGCTCAACTGGAATTCTATCACCTCGCTAAATATTTTTTTGTTTTGATTTGTTTTGTTCTTTGCTTGCTCAGTGCTAATATGTACTGCATTTAACAAACTGAATTCACAATCTAAGTAATTAAAAAGTAGGAAATTTTGCATACAATCTAGATTGTTGACTTCTATTGATAAATTTCAAGATCTGGTCTTATAAATTTGTGTTTCTGGACGAGAAACAATAGTTGGGAGAAACTGAATGGCAGTTGCCTTTCAGAGTATGGAATACTCTCCAACATGATGTCCTGACCAACTTTCACGAACATATACTAAATCCCTGGGCCTGTGGCATATGAGTTGAGAACTTTCAGTATACATAACTTTTGACATAAGCAACACTTGATAAAAATGGTCATAAGAAAGCATCTATCTGAGCCAGGAATGGAATTCTCATCAAATGTCCCAGCTTAATGGCACAAAAATGTGGACTAGACCATCTTTAGGTATAGTCAGGGGTAATGCCCATTCATACAATCATTTTAAACATTATTTTGACCTTGTTACAAAACCACACAATTTAACTTTGTCAGTAAAAGACAAAAATGTAGAACAATTTCTCCCTGAAATTGCAAGATATAACTTTCCAGAAAGAAACATCATTTCAATTACAGTTCACGGGCAACTCCAAGGTAATTAGATGGAGTAAATCCACTCACTTCCTCTTTCGTTTGGCCCAGTGCTTCACTGAGACGTGAAATATGCAGAGTTTCGAAAGGAATTTCTCAAATGAAGCCACCAGCCATTACCCTTCCTACCCCTGTCAGAAGATCTATGTGCTAGACTGGTCATTGACTCCTTTTTACCAGGACCCATATAATCTGTGACTTCTACTTTTCTGAGTACTTATGTAATGGCTATTCACTTTATTAAGACTTTTAGCCAAAGAGAAATTATGTTATTATAGAAGGTGAAAGAGTAAAATAAAAAGGGCATATGCTTTATGTCAACTATACTGTACCCTTGGGGCCTTCTGGTGGAATTGTTATAGGCTACAGGAAGAATGTTTAACTCCTTTTAATTTTTTATGAAGCCTTTCATGATCTGCTTAACACACTACAGACCCTTCTCCAGACCCTTCTGCCCCCAACTCAATTCCCAGTTGTACTTAACTGCTTTCATCTCCTCAAATACATCATGTTCTCCCTTTCTGTGTTCTGCACACATTCTCCCCCTAACTTAGAACACATTCACAACTACCCCTCCCATTTGCTGTGTATTATCTATTATTGTTTAATGACTAAAACCTGTCTGACTCTTTGTCAACCCCATGGACTGTAGCCCACCAGGCTCCTTTGTCCATAAGATTCTCCAGGCAAGAATACTAGAGTGGGCTGCCATTTCCTCCTCCAGGGGGGTCTTTCCAACCCAGGGATCAAACTCACATCTCCTGCATTGGCAGGCAGATTCTTTACCACCAAGCCACCAGGGAAGCCCATATTATCTATTTGCTATATAACAAATAAGCAAACTTAGCAGCTTTATACAAGTCATACTTATTATTTCATAGTTTCTGTGGATCAGGAATCTAGAAACAGCTCAACTAGGAAGTTCTGGCTCAGGGCTTCTCGTGAGGTTACAGTCAAGCTGTTGGCCAGGACTGTTGCACTGTGGGATAGAAAATCCACTTCCCAGATGGCACACTCATATGGCTATAGGCTGCAAAGCTCAGTTCCTTGCTAGCTACTGGCAAAGGCCTCAGCTCCCTGTCATGTGAACCTCCTACATGATAGACTGAGTGTCCTAACAGCTCGCCAGCTGACTTCTCCCAAAACAAAGACCTTAGAAAGAACAAGGCAAAAGCCTTGTGTCTTTTACGACCTCATCTCTGAAGTGAAACCCTACTTTGGCCATATTATTTTATTAAAAATAAGTCACTAAGCCTAACCTACACTCAAAGGAGGAAAAGTTAAGCTCCATCTCTCAAATTTCAGCCTGGATGATTATTTCCTGGGTTAGCTTTTCTAATCCTCTTAAGAGTGGGCTGGTATCTCCCTGAGCTCTCAGGAGGTACCTCTCCTAAGAGGTACTACATTTTTGGAATCATTCCCTATTTGCTGGTCTGTCTTTTGCAGTAAAAAGTAAACAACTTGAAGGCAAGGACCGTGTCTTGCTCACAGTTGTTCCTCCAAGCCTGGCACAGTGTGTGGCCTTTGGTAGGCAGTCAACCAAAGCCTGCTGAAAAATAAATCATGCCATTCAAAGAGGCATTTTTCCTACCTTCCAACATAATAAGTAGGGGAAGAAATAAGTTTTATCATGCACCTCCTGCTGTGCACTGCACTTTGTATACATATTTCGCATTTAGTGATTGATGGAACCTTTGGTAGAAGCATAATTATGTGGTGGAAAAGAATGAAGAATTGTACTTTTACGCTCTCCTGACTTTTTATTACTGCAGAATCTTGGGCAGCTTATTTAGACTCTTGGAACTTCAGCTTCCTCTGGAAAAAATTAAAGGATACAGTAATAATTGCCTTGCCAACTAACATGGGTTTAGTGAAGATCAAACAAGACAATGTAAATGAAAAGGCACAAATCATAAAACATCATACAAATATAATACATAAATACTATTTCTCAAATTCCATAGAGTATGGATGACCCTGCCAAACATGAAGAAGGTGCTTCCACCTTTGGAAACTTAAAGGTAAAGCTCCTACCCCAGTGACAACTAATATTTTAATTCATTCAATATTGATGAGTTTCTATCATGTGTGTGTTCAAGGCATAGCCCAGGTACTCAGATACCTTCGTGTCTTCAATTAAATCCAAGGCTGTTACAGAGCTTTCAAAATATTTTAGTATAATGTTATTATAAGTTCACATGTAAAAATGACTGAGGAAGGTTGCCAAAACAACAGTGCAAACAGTGGACTCGAGGCCTTAGTCAGTTATTGAGTCAGATATCTACTAACACCTACTTTTACTGTGATCTTAGGCTTCCCTGGTGGCTCAGAAGTTAAAGCATCTGCCTGCAATGCGGGAGAACCTGGGTTCAATCCCTGGGTCAGGAAGATCCCCTAGAGAAGGAAATGGCAACCCACTCCAGTATTCTTGCCTGGAGAATCCTGTGGACAGAGGAGCCTGGCGGGCTGCAGTCCACGGGTTCGCAAAGAGTCGGACACGACTGAGCAACTTCACTTTCACTTTGCTCTCCTCTCAGGGCAGAAAATGTTGTTGCCTGGCATTCAGCAAGTGCTTAATGTTGGCTGAACAGAATTAAACAAATGTCCTTTGTACAAGAATCACTCTTGCTATATCTCAATCACTATAGAGATGGAATGGCTGAAGTTTCCAATCTGGCTGCCTCATTTTGCAGAGAAAGAAATAGAAACTCAAAAGGTTAGGTCCCAAGATCATACAGGCAGTCAAGAGCAGGGTTTAGGCTCCAAATAAATCTTCTGATTCCCAGTTCTGTGCTGTTTCACCATGGTGTGCATTACCTTTAGCAAATACTGTGCTCTATTCTGGAGCCTATTAATAGAAATAGCCTTGCCACTGTCTCTGCACTTGTAAAATGATGAAAATAACACCGATTTACCTAAGAGGCTTGCACAAAGGACTGTAAAATAATGATGTCAACAAAGTACTTAACAAATTTCACAAATTATTCCAATTACAGAGATTGAGGCCAAAATTTATAAACAAGAAGCAGAGGTACATTAAAATTTTCAACAACTGGAAAACTTCAGCTTTAATGCAACAATTGAAACCGTCCATGAAAGGAACTCTGCAAAAGGGGAATGTTACAGTCCCCTTCTTGGTATAACAAGGCCTAGGGTGGGCAAAGTGTCCTAAGTGCCACAGCAGGGAATTAGTACAGACTGTGCCTTCATTTTGGTTTTCCTAATCATTATTTTCCTGATCATTAAAGGACAACAGTATTCCACTAAAAAAAATACGAGCTTTATATCACATAGTCACTATGCTGTGGGTCAGTTCTCCAACCTCCGCTATTCTGATGACTTCAAAGGAAGATTACTCACAATCCGCCTTAGTTTCCTTGAAAAGATGCAATACTCTGTAAACTAATCTGGAAATATTTCAACTACTTCCCAATATCTTCTTCCGGCTATACTGTTATTACTTCCCTTGAATTCCTGATCTTGAACTTGCAACTCTTACATAAAATGGTAATATTCTTTATGGAGCATGATTAAGAGTAAATCATCCATGATACCTCTGGCAAATAGTTAGCCATGCTGGGCCTACATCAGCTCTTTTAAAAGAATTTGGCCCTGAGGTGGAAACTGTCAAAAGACAGAAATTTGGTTACCAGGAGAGTTACACTGCTCGTCAGTCGACATAAAATGTGATTCATTTTATTAGGCAGAAAAACATTCACTGGTTCCATTTTCTCAGCTCTTTGGAGAAAAGCATTCTAATCTGTTTTTCTGAGTTTCAAGTGATTAAACCTTCAATATGCCTGGCATTTTAGGAAAGAAGCTATAACCTGAACTGAAGGTAAATGGATTTATTATGAGGACTTTGCTACTAGCCATGACATGTTTTAAAGCAAAATCAACACACAAAGTGGTGACAAAACAGTGTGGAGGTTAAGACAAAATTTTTAACATAAGAACTTGGTTTAAAAGCAAGCTTTTCACTTGGCAACGCATGAACCAGGGATGAAAGATTAAAACTTGCTTATAAAATGCAGATAAAACACCTAACCTGATGGCAACATTGAAAGGATAAGGGAAATAACTCAAGATCATTAATCCAGTGGCCACAACCTACTAAGTGTTGAATAAATTGGTTCTTCTGTTGTTGTTGTTGTCATTGCACTGGGTCTTTATGGCTGGACGTGGGCTTTCTCTAGTCGTGGAGAGTGGGGCCACTCTTCTTTGCGGTGCCCAGGTTTCTCATTATGTTGGTTTCTCGTTGTGGAGCACAGGATCTAGGCACTTCAGCTTCAGTAGCGGTGACACACAGGCTCAGTAGCTGTGGCTTGAGGGTCAGAAAGCGTGGGCTCAGAAGTTGGGATGCAAGGGCTCTAGATGCCCCAAGGCACGTGGAATCATCCCAGACCAGGGATCAAACCCATGTCCCCTGCATTGGCAGGCAGATTCTTATCCACTGCGCCACCAAGGAAGTCCAAATTGTGGCTTTTATTATTACATTTAATAAAACCAAAGACCACTTTTTCTGTAAATAGTGTTCCCTGCTCTTTAAGATTTCAAGAGACTTGGCAATGTATACTTAACTTTCACCATAAATATGTGATGTATCAATCACTAAACTGATTGGAACTCCCTAAGTCTATTAATGAACTGAGAACATTTGTTCCTGTCCCTAAATTTGGGTCGCTATTGTTCAGACACAAAGCTCTGAACTTCCAGCATATACATGGAAATAAATGTAAGCTCTGTCTCCTCTTTCATTGGGCACATTCAAGCATTAGTCTGAAAAGCTCTATGATGATAAGAGTGGGGCTTTGAGGGTGCTGGGAATTTCTTCCAAAATGGTCCACTTACAAAATCCAGAGCCATACAGCCGCCAAAATACTTCACAACAAATCCTCTTCCTCAGTCAATACAAATTTCAGCATTATGCAGAGAAAAATGCCAACAGAGTAAAAATCCAGGGTAATCTCATTCGATGATATTTTGTTAGCCAATTTAATTTGCTTTCCTCCCTTATGAATAAGCCTAATGACATAAGTATAATGCAGAATGAAAAATTACAATAGTACTTTTAGTGTCATGGCAAACAGCCGATTCCTCCAAATTAGGGTTATCAGATAAAATACAGGATGCCCAGTTAAATTTGAATTTATGATAAACAACAAATGCATTTTTTAGTATAAGTATGTTCTAAGTAAGCCTTGGCCTCTGAAGGTGGACTTAGAAAATTCATCAAGGGTATCCTTTCAAATATACATTTGGGACATACAGATTTAACTGTGTGTCCTGTATTTTTATTTATTAAATCGAGCAGTCTTATTGCAACTGAACTGAATCATACCAACTTTTATAGTTACTTTTCATTGAATTCCTTGCTTATGCTCAGTTGTTTAGTCTTGTCTGAGTCTTTGCAACCCTTTGGACTATAGCTCGCCAGGCTCCTCTGTCCATGGGATTCTCCAGGCAAGAATTCAGGAGTGGGTTGCCATTTCCTCCTCCAGGGGGATCTTCCTGACTCAGGAATTGAACCCGGGTCTCCTGCATCTCTTGCATTGTAGCCAAATTCTTAACTACTGAGCCACTGGAGAAGTTCATAATTCCTTGATCATCCTTAAAAAAATCACATTCTGAGACTTCTTCAGACATTTTCCAGTACTTGATTATTTTAGAGAGATGATAAAAATTATAGATTGGAAATTTATTGATGAAATCACTTTTGTAACTTGATTTTATATAATTACCATTTGTATTAATGATAACTTCATAATAGGAAAGTATAAAAATATGGCTTAAGCATGCAAAGATAATCAAGATGTAAATAGGCAGTGTAGGCTTCTGGAAACCAGAGAGAGAGAGATGCTTTACCTTTATGATTGGAACCAGCTGGATTTTTTTTTTTAATTAAGGTCCTTGACCATTTAGACATGAAGAAACTTTCCATTATCCTGGACAGTTTACGTCAATGATGTCAAGGCAGAGAACTGAATATTTTAGACCTGAAATGAAATCAATATCATGTCATCATAGACTGAAAGGTCAAACTTCACCCATGTTGATTTTGTACATGATCAGATTCATTCCATCAAGGTTTTAAGGATTCTGTTCTGCCTTCTGTTGAGTGATAAAGAGATGATATGAAAAGGGGGAAGTTGCTCAGTTGTGTCCGACTCTTTGCAACCCCATGGACTACACAGTCCATGGAATTCTCCAAGCCAGAATACTGGAGTGGGTAGCCTAACCCTTCTCCAGGGGATCTTCCCAATTCAGGGATCAAACCCAGGTTTCCCACATTGCAGGCAAATTCTTTACCAGCTGAGCCACCAGGGAAGCTCAAGAATACAGGAGTGGGTAGCCTATCCCTTCTCCAGGGGATCTTCCCAACCCAGGAATCAAAGTGGGGTCTCCTGCATTGCAGGTAGATTCTTTACCAGCTGAGCTACCTGGGAAGCCTGATAAAAGATGAATTCTGAGAAATTCATTCCAAATCCCAGTGAACAGTCACAATGTGGTTTCTAAGGGCAGTTCCAACAGAGAATTTTATAGAATCTCCCTCTTGCAGGGAGGCCTCCTTGTGCATCTGAACTGCTCAATGCATGAGAGGAGATTTACTCAGATGCAGCAGTGAGCCTCACGTGTGACCTTTGTTTGCTGAGGTTCCTCAGGCCTCAGGTGGGTAATCATCTTCATGACCGCTGGCCTCTGAACTCTTCACTGGAGGATTCCAAGTCTTGAATTTTCTGTACATTCCCTAGTGGATTTTGATCCCAAATGAGTAAGACCCAATCCTTGACCTCAAAACTGCTGTGGGGTCAGCACAGCCACTGTCTCAGTCATCAGCACTTCTCCCTCCATGGCTGGTGTGATCTTTACCCATCTCCTTGTGATCCTTACCTGGGAAAGGACCTCCTAGCCAGCCCTGCATGATCTCTCAGGAGGGGGACATCTCTGTGGACCCCTCCCCAGTCAAGCCACTTTTTCTTTTCCCACAAAACAAATAAAAATAGACACACAGATCATTGAAACAATACAGACATCCCAGAAATAAACCCACACACATATGGACAATTAATTTACAACAAAGGAACCAAGAACACACAATAGGGAAATGCCAGTCTCATTAATAAATGGTGTGGGGAACACTAGACAGTCACATGAAAAATAAAATGAAACTGGACCACCAATTAGAAACTACCAATGGATGTCATCAATTATTTGTGCTGTGCCACACAGAAGTATATATTCTTTTGCCCTGACACTGTTTACAAAGTGAAGGAACATCCCTAGAGAAATGTCAAAGTTCCAATCCACTATGATTAATATTGCACAGAGTACAGAAACTGTCTCTGAAACTCTAATATGAGGTAGTCAAAACAGTCTCTGAAGAAAACCTTTCTATAGGTTCTTGAACCTGCAGGGGTTGCTACAAAGACAAGAAAATCAATCCTGAACTCAATCTTTTAATTTCTTTTCATGATTACTGTTCTCAAAAGGAGGAAGCAATTAAAACTAATGCCTGTATTAGTTCCCTTTCCTCAAAATGAACATTGATCAGATTCTATGTGAAAGGTCTGTAACATCTCTTCTGTAATTATTTTAAAATATATTAACAGGGATCTGTGTATTGTAGAACAAAGAGTTCTGTTTCTGCAGGACAAGAGTTCTGAGTTCTGGCACCAGCTTCACCATTTACAACTATGTGACTTGTTGAAATCATTTCTTCTAGCTGATTCTTTGTCTCCTTTGCAAAATGGACCCATTACTACCTCACAGGATTGATGAATTACTCAGATCATGCATGCTTAAGGCAAAGACTGTAGCATACTTATATGAAACTATTATAATTCCTATTCAAGTTTTTACAAAATATAATTGACACAAGCCACAAAGATATCAGAATCACGGAGACTCAACATGAATATGTTATAATGCTTATTGTCATTATGGTATGAAATAAAGAGAGTACTCAAAGGGCTAAGTACCTTACATTATAAGCAAGGTTATTTCTTTCATTTTTAGATGACAGCCAAAAAAGAGAAATAGAAACATCTGAGACTTACTACTTAACACTAAACTTATTAAATAATCATACTTCCAAATGATCAAAAATGATCAGAAACTGAGAAATTATATATATAATTTTGCCTTCCTTTTAAAAGCAGTTTAATTTGCTATGTAGAATGTCGATCCAGTCTTACTACTTGTCAAAAGTATTCTCTAGTTCACTTTTTTTCTCAACAATTTCTCTTATGTCTCAACAAACTGTTTTATAGGAAATGTTCAATGTGGCAAATATTAATTTAGCCCTTGTCAAAAGTTGTTACCCATGAACTCTGACCTTTTTTGGACCTTCTAAATTTCAGTTCAGATGGAAATTTAAAAATTCTATTGCCACAGTATAAATTTACCTTCAATAGCCTAAGTATTGGATGAATTGAGGCTATCCAATAAGGCATGTGTTGTGCATAGGGAATAAATAATACTTAAGCAGACATATAACGATATCAGGCTTCATTTTTATTAGCCACCATAGTGACATGAATTTCACAACACTATAAAACTTGGTTCTTCTTCCTGCTCTGATTGGGCTAAACAACATGCTCACCTTTTATTTCAGATCATGAAACTGACAACATTTATATCCAGACTGATGCCAGAGGATATAAAATTTTCCTTAAGGGGGAGAAAAAGCCATCTGCTACCCTGTTAGAAGGGCTGGGCCAGCTGCATGTTCATAATTGTCATCTGTAATTGCTAGATGGAAGGGAAATGAGAAATTACCTTTTTGAGAGAGGCATGAAACATCAACAGAATCTTTTGTTGGCTCAGAGAGCTACTATTTCAGAGTTTTGTTTTGTTTTTAACTTCTCAGGGTTACCCAGAACAGAAAGGAAAATACAATCAAGGATGAAAAGATATCTTTATGAAAACAAGTCCAAATTTCTTCTGACAAACATTTCTTTGCCCTCTTCTTTCTCTGTATAGCTAAGATAAATGCTTCTCATTCCACATTCAACAAATATTTATTGATCAACTAGTAAGCTTCTTTCATTCTTCAAGGCACAGGAAAAAGTAGATAAGGCTCACTCTCTACAATCAAAGAGCACGGTGTCTTTGGGAAAGAAAAATGTGTAACCAAGCAATCAGAAAACAATAGGATACTATAGAAAAGGCTTTCTGAATGCTATTGGAACACAGATGCCTAAGTGATTTATGTCGCTAGAGTTTCAATAAGGATTTCAGAGGAAGCAACATTTAGTCTAAGTCTTGAAAGTTAAATAAAAGACAAGAAGATGCTATTCTAGAAAAAAGAAACTGATATGTAAAAACACAGACTATGAGAAAGCACAATACCCTTAAGAAATAACAAGTAATACAGCCGACCCTTGAACAACACAGGCATGAACTGTGCGGGTTCATGTAGATGCTGATTTCTTTTCCAAAGTAAATACTACAGTACTACAAAGTACAGTTAACTGAATCTGAGAATGTGGATCCATGGATAGGGAGGAAATGGATAGGTACAGAGGGCCAACTGTAAGTTGCTTACTAATTTTTGACTGCAGAAAAGGTGGACTCCTCTAACCCCCGCCTTGTTCAAGGGTCAAATGTAATTACATTTGTCTGGATGGTAGTTTTCATGGAAGAGATTACTGACTTTCACCTCTCTCTGAAGAGACCAGCAATATAACCTGTTTGATCAAACAAAGACAAGTTTATTGTTTACTGCAGGAACAGGGGCCACTTAAGACTTTGACAGAATTCAAAATATTTTGTAAAGGGGGAATCAAAGCAGCATCTGTAAGGTTTTAAGGTGTAGTTTAAGGAATGTATTTTATTTTTTTTTTAAGTCTCCTCCCTTTTATTTGACATATCAGAAGTATTTGACTCAGCTGTAGGGCAGGTCTTTTAATAAGGGAGTCTGGTTGGTAATGAACAAAGTTTATAATGTAATAGTATAAGAAAAATGGATAAGGTAAGGGGGATACTTTGAAGAAAGTCTTTGAAGAGTAAATAAACATTTGATGAGCCCAGCTGAGTGATGTATTATTTTGAGAATAGGCTATATACCTAATGAGGATAAATCTACTATTCCGATCAGTAAATTCAAAATGCTGAAGCTGAAACTCCAATACCTTGGCCACCTGATGTGAAGAATTGACTCATTAGAAAAGACCCTGATGCTGGGAAAGATTGAAGGCAGGAGGAGATGGGAATGACAGAGGATGAGATGACTGGATGGCTCCGGGAGTTGGTGATGGACAGGAAAGCCTTGTATGATGCAGTCCATGGGGTCACAAAGTGTCAGACATGACTGAGGGACTGAATTGAACTGAACTCGTATCAGGTGGCCAAGGAATTGGAGCTTCAGCTTCAGTCCTTCCAATGATTATTCAGGACTTATTTTCTTCAGGATTGACTGGTTGGATCTCTTTGCAATCCAAGGGACTCTCAGGAGTCTTCTCCAACACCACAGCTCAAAAGCATCAATTATTCAGTGTTCAACTTTCATTATGGTCCAACTCTCACATCCATACATGACTACTGGTAAAACCATAGCTTTGACTAGACGGACCTTTGTCAGCAAAGTAATGTCTCTGCCTTTTAATATGCTGTCTAGGTTAGTCATAGCTCTTCTTCCAAGGAGCAAGTGTCTTTAATTTCGTGGCTGCAGTCACTATCTGCAGTGATTTTGGAGCCCAAGAAAAATAAGTCTGTCACTGTTTCCATTGTTTCCCCACCTATTTTCCATGAAGTGATGGGACTGGATGCCATGAGCTTAGGTCTTTGAATGTTGACTTTTATGTCAGCTTTTCACTCTCCTCTTTCACTTTCATCAAGAGGCTCTTTAGTTCCTCTTCGCTTTCTGCCATAAAGGTGGTGTCATCTGCGTAGCTGAGGTTATTGATATTTCTCCTGGCAATCTTGATTCCAGCTCGTGCTTCATCCAGCCCAGCATTTCACATGATATAATCTGCATGTAAGTTAAATAAGCAGTGTGACAATATACAGCCTTGACGTACTCCTTTCCCAATTTGGAACCAGTCCATTGTTCTATGTTAGATTCTAAGTGTTGCTTATTGACCTGCATACAGATTTCTCAGGAGGCAGGTAAGGTGATCTGGTATCCCCATCTCTTGGAGAATTTTCCACAGTTTGTTGTGATCCACACAGTCAAAGGCTTTCACGTAGTCAATAAAGCAGAAGTAGATGTTTTTCTGGAACTCTCGTGCTTTTTCTACAATCCAATAGATGTTGGCAACTTGATTCAAATCTGGTTCCTCTGCCTTTTCTAAATCCAGCTTGAACATCTGGAAGTTCTTGGTTCACATACTACTGAAGCCTCACTTGGAGAATTTTGCTATCATGTGAAATGGGTGAAATTGTGTGGTGGTTTTGACATTCTTTGGCATTGCCTTTCTTTGATACTGGAATGAACACTGACCTTTTCCAGTCTGTGGCCACCACAGAGTTTTCCAAATTCTCTGGCATACTGAGTGCAGCATTTTAACAGCATCATCTTTGAGGACTTGAAATAGCTCAGCTGGAATTCCGTCAATAAATAGATGGAGTTTGAAATAGAACTTGGGGCTGAATTGTGACAATCCTTACATGTCATCTTGAAGAATTTTAAGTGGGCAAGGAAAGGAGAGGGAGTAGTCTAGATCCCAAGTAAAAATGCTTTGAAAAACAGAAATATTTCATTCTTATCATAATCTTGTAAGAGATATTAGCTCCATATTCCAGATGATAATGAGACGTAGATTACTTATACCTAAAAAGTAATCCTTGCCCAATGTCTTCTAAGGAATTAAGGAAGCCAGATTTAAAATCCATTCTAGCTGATTCCAAAATCATTTTGTTCTTTCCTTTACCCAGTTCTGTTTGTAGAACAAACTATAAGGCAGGGATGAGAAATAAAAAGATTTCTCTAGAGAGCCTGACTAAAGTGTGGATGCATGGTCTACCTGATTGCTTATTAGAAATACAAACTGTTCAGGTTCACCACTGAATCAAAATCTGCTACTAGGTGACCGCTATGCACTTGGGCATTTGAAAGCACTTTTAGAAGACTCTGCAGAGTTCTTAAGTTGCCATCACCATGACAGTAACTCATTTTGCACAATGGAATTTTCTGTAACCCTCTAGCTTCTAGTCCTGTCTTTTTATTCCCCCTTATCTTCCTCAAATGTGATAAGAAACAAAAGAAACAGAAATCTTGTTAGCATAATATCCTGTAAAAACGACTATGGAAATGCAGCCTACAGAGCAAGAGAAATATTGCTCTATTGCATGTGTTCCTTAAGACTAAAAAACATGAGCTTATTCCTGGTTGGACAGTAAGAATCCGGAGCTCCTCTCCAGGGCAGAACCAGGACAGTGGATTAAGTGATGAGGGAAGGGACAGAAGGGTAGAAAAGACCAAAGATGAGAGGAAGAGGCAAAGGGGGAAAAACAAAGATGGAGAATTCATATCACTAGCTACCCAAAAAATGACATTACCATGGATTTTTTTTTCTTTTGGAAAACAAATGTTTTATCATCTGAATCCATGCATGCTGGCAATCATAAGGTCATATCATTTCATTTCTGATAACCATCTGAATCTGCACTGTAACAAAATCTTTTGCCACTTTCTTCATATCCTTACTCATCAGTATTGATTTTTAAATGCCCAATAATTTGTCAAACACTGTTCTAGGCAAGGAGATACTTTAATTAACAAGATAAGTGTCTAGCTTCTTGGTGTTTATGTTGTAATGCAAAGGAGAGACAGACATTAAAGAGAAAAAGAAAAGGTCAGCCATTTGAAGAACTTCTCTAAGTTTAATTATAAATAGATATCTAGACTACAAGGAAAAGTAACATTTGAATTCAATACTTTGGTGGGTAAAGTGGGCAAAGCCTGGAAAGCTGCACATCTAACAGAAATGCTGCAGCACCACGCCTTCCATCAAGGCAGCGCACAGTAGTGGAGCGATCGTCTTGGCGCTGATGGCAGGTGAGAAAGCAGTGTTCCCTGCACTATTCAAGTGTTTTGTAATATTTCTCAGTTTCTTACCATAGGTTTTCTTTGGGGCTCTACATACAAGGGAGAAAGAGACACTTTTGCTCTGAATTTCCCTGCTTTCAGGTCCCATTGTCCAAATCCCTCTTGTACACTTTCTTTCTCAGTGTGAACCATACGAGAAAGTATGCCATTGTCAAGGAGGTAGAAATTTCTTCATCTACTACTCTTGAGTTCTTGTGGATGGACTAATAACGAAATTGGCATGACAGATTAACGGGACAATAAGAAACAAATTTCAATTTATGCATGTGGAAGTCTCATAGAAATGGGACCTAAAAAGTGGTCAAAACAGAGGTTTTTCACCCTGCTTTCTCTGGGAGTCTTATTAATGATAATTGACATTTGTATAGTGTGTGATGGTTCACAAAGCCTTTTCTTACACTGTATTGCATTGCTTTTATATCTTACAGCTAAGAAAATGGATAATCAAAGACAGTAGCACACTTCCCAATCTTTTTTTGCCCAAAAACTAAATGCCAAGTCTTCAAACTCCAGACCTCCCCTTTTATCCACCACTTCAATGCTAATATTCCATCATCGCAGGTCTCTGTCCCCTTCACTCCTCCTTCTTAGGCCCCCCCATCCCCTCCCCTCTCTTTCTCTCCTCCTAATGACCTGGATATTTTTAAGGCTGAAGGAAGATAAATATGAAGTAGCCATTTCTAAACAACCATTACATGAGTGTACCTTTCATTTTCATTTGTTCTTTATGACAACAAAACGCTTATTTTTCCTCCATCACCAATTTTTATAAATATAACATTATTAGTAACTTTCATCGCAAATTATAGATACTGTTGTTAGTCCTTCTGACACTAAATAAGACTGATTAACTGTGACTTCAGGTTTCAAAATAAACTAGGTTTTATTCTTTCACTTTTTATTATTGTCATGTACCAGCATCATTTATAAGTCATAATCGGGAGATAATGTTGACACTGAAAGAAAAAATGTCCACATACATCTCCCTGAGCACTTTGAAATATATTGTCAATGGCAACGAAAAAAAAGAGTCATTCAAGAAAAAATGTTTCCCTCCTTAGGAAACTTTTTTTTGATATATGATAAGTATTGACTATTTGAGGCAAACTTCTCACTGAAATAGATACAATAAAGTAATCCATAGAACTAATTTTGGCAATGGTGAAAAAAATAAAATATTAACAATTATCTACATATAAATTTTAAAGAAAACCCCTGTGGGATTATCATTATCACTCATCTTTTTAGTACCAATATGCTACTGAAAAGAGAAAGCATTTGACTTCCTAGAGAAAGTTGTTTTAATTTAATACAGAAGTCTCAGAATTCTTTATTTCTTTTATGGTCTCCACCATATTCTGTCTTGTGTTTATGATTGCTTGTCATAGTTCTCCAGTTTTATCGTAAGCTTCATTAGGCCAGACACATTATTCTAGACCAGTGCTTCTCAAATCATTTGTGAAGAAAAACCATTTATATGTATATACAAAGACCAGTATTTTTGTGAAATATAATAAAAATGAATTACCAGAAATTTTTTAAAAAGGGATATATATAAAGCATGAGTCCCAATTTTGTTATTATATACAATAAACAAAAAAATACTTTTTCAAAATGCTTCAAAAGTTTCTGAATGCTCACTTTCATTTTCTGTGCCTAACCCATTGCAGACCGGTAACCAACAATTCACTACCTAGCACTGGTTTAGGGACTGCACCTCAGAATGAGACCTCAGCATCTGCATTTTCAGCTTCACCTATGAGCTTGGTAGAAATACAATCACAGGCTTTATCTCATATCTGTTGAATCAGAACTTTACATCGAAGTTTGAGAAACTCTCCTGGATCACTGAGACTCCCTTGCATTATTGAACTCCAAGTTTTCCAGAAAGCAAGTGTTCAATCTAAAATCTATTAAAACTGTCTGAGAGTAGAGACTCCCCAGAGAGACTCAGTATGTGACTCTTGGTGTATCTGGCAGGGGATTTTCATTTTATTGGGATCCTGTAACCTTGTTGATTAACTACTGGACAGTTTTATAGGTCCACTCCCACTACCAAAACCCTGAATTTTTATAGAAATAGATGATTTCATACTTTTAAAGTAAAGTAGTATTATCATTTATATTCTTAATGTGTGTGTATAAGGGTGTGTCTATGTGCATATGTGTTTATCAGTATGAAGTATGTAAGGAAGGCACATAATTCTAACAATGAACAGTTTTCTGTTTGTGTTTCATCAAGTCAAGATTAATAAAGACAGATTTCAAAACTGCAGTACATATTACAGTGAAAGAGGATCAGCTTTGAAGTCCGAAATGCTGGGCCTTGTCTACTCCATACTCCTTTCTTTAGTCAAGATTCTCTCTTTGTAAAATGGAATTAGAATTCTGGTTCTATAGGATTATTGTAAGGTTAAAATAATTCATATTAGGCACCATTATGATGCCTCTTAAAAGACGCTTACTCCTTGGAAGGAAAGTTATGACCAACCTAGATAGTATATTAAAAAGCAGAGACATTACTTTGCCAACCAAGGTCCGTCTAGTCAAGGCTATGGTTTTTCCCGTGGTCATGTATGGATGTGAGAGTTGAACTGTGAAGAAAGCTGATCGCTGAAGAATTGATGCTTTTGAACTGCGGTGCTGGAGAAGACTCTTGAGAGTCCCTTATACTGCAAGGAGATCCAACCAGTCCATTCTAAAGGAGATCAATCCTGTATGTTCATTGGAAGGACTGATGCTAAAGCTGAAACTGCATTACTTTGGCCACCTCATGCGACGAATTGACTCACTGGAAAAGTCTCTGATGCTGGGAAGGATTGGGGGCAGGAGGAGAAGAGGACGACAGAGAATGAGATGGCTGGATGGCATCACCGACTCTATGGACATGAGTTTGAGTGAACTCCGGGCGTTTGTTGGTGATGGTCAGGGAGGCCTGGCGTGCTGTGATTCATGGGGTCGCAAAGAGTCGGACACGACTGAGCGACTGAACTGAACTGATGATGCCTCTTACAATGTCAGCAGCCAATAAACTTTGTTCTTCTGGAAAGAAAGAAATTAGCTTAAAGTTTTTACTTATTTTTTAATAAGGAGGCTCAAAGAACTGAAATGCATACACTGAAATTAATGACCATAAAGTGTATAAAACAACTTCAGTACGGAAAAGAAATTCAATTTGGTAGAGAAATATATAGTTGTTTCTTGAATACTCATAAGTTTACAATGTCTGTTGCTATGTTATCACAAGGTGTAGATGCTCAACATTTTTCTCTCCGTGGTAAAACTGAATACTCTGCCTAATATGAATGTGTCATGTACCCATGGGATCTGTTGAAGCAACTCACTTGTAAAAGATGCCCTAGAACTGCTTCCAGAAGAAATTGTGAACTCCTTGCTGTCAGGGACCATGTTTTAATCTTCTTATTCTATGGTCCTCTCATCAGTTTCACATGGCAGAGTGTCCACTCAGTGTGCAGCTATGCTCTGTTGAGCCACACGTGGTCTGTAAGTGTTCAGAGACCTTAGCCCCTAACCCACCGGACAGTCAGGTGGGGCCCAGGAAGCTACAAAAGCCTCTTTCTGTTTATTCCAAAATCACGGTGTCCAGATGCGAAAAAGTTGGGAGATGTGGGTCTATCCTATCTTCTTTCCTAACTAGAATCATTGATACATGTTTTTCCCCTATACAGAAAATCTTTTAAAATGGGACCTGAATTTTACCCATCACTGTGTTACCTCCACTTCCAAGAGAAAGTCACTCAGTCGTGTCTGACTCATTGTGAGCTTAAGGACTATACAATCCATGGAATTCTCCAGGCCAGAATACTGGATTGGTTAGCCTTTCCCTTATCCAAGGAATCTTCCCAACACAGGGATCAAACCCAAGCCTCCTGAATTGCAGGCTGATTCTTTACCAGCTGAACCACAAGGGAAGCCAAAGAACACTGGAGTAGGTAGCCTATCCCTTCTCCAGTGGATCTTCACAACGCGGGAATTGAAGAGGGATCTCCTGCACTGCAGGCAGATTCTTTACCAACTGAGCTCTCAGGGAAGCCCTTTTCTTCCTCCCAGACAAGTACAAAGCACTTTTCAATGAATTTGGGTAAATTCTCCTCAGTTACTTTTATTATAAACTTGATCCTTTTCTCTAATTAAATGCCTTTTCCTCCACTACTCTTTCAGATACATCATACTACAACTTTAGTACATATGCTGTACTAAAGTTATCACACATAGCAAAGTGTTAAAGTTTTCCTTGTGCAATTTAATCTTTGAGAGAGGAAGCCTCAGTTTGGGATTGTGTGATGTTAACATCTTCTCAGTCTCAAGATATTTTCCCTGTTTACCAGCAGAAATATAGGATCTCAAGTGTTTTAGCAGGCAATAGTCTCTAACTAGAATTTAATAACTTTGATTTATTTTCATTGTATTTGTTTTCTTTTTTTAAGCAAAAGATTAGTTTTTTCATTTATAGTAAATCAAGCTACTTTTAATACATGCTCATTTAGGTAGTAAGATTAAAATTTTAATTCATGAACATAGCATATTTGAGTGTGATATGGTAGATACATTTAATTTATATGAAAATAACTGATTTTACAGAACACCAGTGTAGTAGAAAGAGTATTGAGTTTCCAATCTGAAGACCTATCATTAGGCAACAGCTTTGTCAGTTACTCAAACAAAGTCCTTAAGCTTCCTTAGACACAAGTTATCCCCTTCATCTATAGAATAGAAATTATAGCTACTGCCTGAAATAGCATTTCTTAGGGCTGGCGTGCGGGGATGACCCAGAGGGAGCATAAAGGGAGGAGGGAGGTGGGAGGGAGGTTCAGGGAGGAGAACTCATGTACACCCGGGGCAAATTCATGTCAATATATGGCAAAACCAACCAATATAATATTGTAAAATAATTTGCCTCCAATAAAAAATAAATTAAAAAAAATTTCTGTGAAAGAACTTAGTAAACTAAAAAGAGTTATATGACTGTTAGTATATTCTTTTTATGAACACATCATAATTGACATTTCATGTTCTAATTTATATAATGTCCTACAATTTAGAATTTTGTTCTACAGTTTAGAACACTGTATATCATTTATAGAATGTTTTACACCGGTTTTAAAGACTTTGTAGACTCTTGCAAATCTTAATAATATCAGTATCAGATTTATTTCAAGATTTCTTATATTTTAGAGTTAACTAAATACAACTAACAGAGACAATTGGAAACAAGCTATATAAATAAGTGAGGCTCCAGGAAACTGCAGGCAATTGAGTAATTCCTTCCAGTGGCTGGAGAAAAGCAGGCAGTACTCTGAGGAGAGGTGATGAGGGAAATGTGTTCAGGGGCAGGCTGACCTGCTTTGAGCCCCAGAAATGTAACAATGGTACCCTAAGGACAATGTTGGGAAGCAGGAAAAGAAAAGAATCTATGGGACTGTAACTGGTGGGGAGCCAGGCTGTGTGCTCCCAAGCAGCCTGCCAAAGTACACAGTCTACTGTAAACAGGCTTCACGGAGCTTGGAGGACACTGGTTTCCTAATGGTTCCAGTTCACATACTTAAATAGCAAGTAGGAAAAGTGGGAAGAGTTGGACTTTCTGGGAACCCTACAAGAGAAAGTCATCTAGGCTCCCACAGGCTTGATTTCACAGTGGATGCCTGATGTATTTGTGGCACCTGGACACCAGAAAGGAGTATATATTTGAATTTCACAGCAAACACTCTCCGTTAAATGGCATATAGAATGTCAGATGGGGCTCTAAACAAACAAAAATCATAGGAAGAAATACTATTCCTCACCTTTGCAAATCAACAGTGACAAAGTTCCCTGACCTTCCTGAAGTTTGTGTAAAAGTTTTAGAACTTACAAATCCAAGCATGTGTCAACACATTATACTACTAAATAGTCTATATTTTAAGCTTGAATGATTTCAACCACGGATATTATTGTGCTATCAATTAGACTAGCAGTATCAAAAGATATTCCTCATGCTTTAAGTTTATTGGCCAAGGGAGTGCTTCTCAAAATGTGGTCCAGGAAACCCAGAAAGTCCTCAAGACCCACTCAGGGGATCTGTAATGACAAAACTATTTTAATAACTCTAAAATGCTATATTGCTTTCTCTCTCATTTTCTCATGAGTGATCAGTACTGTTTTGCAGAATCAACATAAAGTATAATGGCATAACAAATTGAATGCAAAAGCAGATAGGAGAATTCAACTATCTTCTATTAAGCCATCAGAGAGATTTGCACAAATGTTAACTTTCTGGACTAATTTCTTAATGAAAAATGCAGTTACTTTTCATTTAAAAAATATTATTTATGCTAAGTCAGTTTATATCTACTCAACACATAATGGGTATATTATTATTTTCAAATTAAAATTTTCTCAATTTAAATTTTTAACATGGACTCCAGAAATAGATATGTAACACACAAACCATAGATGTTTAACACACATAGCACACACTTTGGGATCTTCATAAAGGAGTCTTGAGGTCAAATGGTTAAGATCTACTAGAATAAGCTCCTAAGCTGTCTGTTCCTACAGGACTAATTTTATCTGTGGTTTGGATTTTTGGGTACTGGCTCAAGGAAAGGCTGATTTGTGATTTCAATTAGGAAGCAATTGAGCTAACATTTGTGAATATAAGCATAATTGTAGAACACCCAAAGAAAAGAAAAGTCTTTTCTACCAGTTGCTGTTTCGCTCTGCCCATCCTGAGCTCCAGGACCTTCACTGCAACGTACCCTTTGGGACTTATCTGTTAGCTATCAAGATATAGCAACACTTAAGAAGTTTTCAGATATGGGACTTTAAAATAATAACCAAAGTTTTGATTAGAAATGGCTCAGCCAGTAGTATGGTATGAAAACTGGAAACAGCTTTCTCTACAATTGTAATAGGCCAAATTACACATATCAAAAATACCAATAATATGCAGTGGAGTTCTGCCAATGACTGGAATCCTTTCTCACTAGAAACTAGTGAATGCTTAGAAGGGAAGATCATACAATGGTGAACAGTTCAGGCCCTAGAGTCAGGCAGAGCTGAGTTTGACTATCATGTCCCACATTTGTCAACATCATGGCCTGGGGAATGTTAGTTAATTTTAATTATTTCTGTAAGGCTTTTTTTCCTCATCCATAGGGCGAGAAATACTTGTAATAAGAATTTCATTTCACAGAGTGATTTGGAAATTAGAGACACATTCATGTACACAATTTCATTTAACCCTCACAGCAACTTTAGGATATAGGTTCTCTCATTTTTTCATTTGACAGTCAGGGAAACTGATATTTAGAAAAGTCAAATAATTTTCCAGAGATGATAATTATCAGTGGCAAAGCAGGGATTTGCTTTTGCCTGTCCTAACTATAAACAGTCATATCACTGTGTTTTCTTAACCGCAAAAATTAGAAAATTGCAAGCGTCTCTTTCTCTTGTCCAGTCTTTAGCCCAATAGCTAGCTTTATGTGAAATACACACAAGCTAGAGTTTTTTGTAAGGCAGGGCAAGGACACTTGAGTGAGCTTAGTATAGGAGAGGAAGGGAAGAGGTATTTTACAATTGCCCAAAATATGGGAACCAACAGCCCCTCTTTTGTACACACATATTCTACACATTCCCTTTAGTATGTTCTGGAATAGGACTGAGTCTTTGTGACAGATACAAGTAAATATTGGTTTATATACTAAGTGGTAAATGATAAATGATCTTAAGAAAGAAAAAAATGACCTCCCCATAAAAAGCTCTCACTGAAACATTCTATCTGAAACTGCTTGAAGCAGTGCAGGCTCAACTCTTGATACACTGCCAGGTCAACAGGCTGAGGACCGGATACCCTAGAGCTGAAATTTTCTGGGCCTTACTATTGCAATGCTGATACAGAGTAGCTGTGAATGCTTCCCAGGTCTTGCTATTTCAGAAGTATTTATATTTGGAGGAATGAGCGTAGTTCCATTTGTATTCCAGACAAGTCTAAAAAAAAATTGATGCCTTTAAAAAACAAAAGTTTATGGTAAATTCAAAATAATAGACGAGGTGTTACACAGATAGCAGCTTATGAATCTATTTACCTTTGGGGCTGTATACAGCCAGGGACCTTTTCCATTTCCAAACTGGCAATCTAAAATTATAAATGCATTTTTACATTCAATCTCTGTGGTTCCCGCCTTTCTCTTCGCTGGATAACAGGAACTACTTGCAACTCAAATCATCTATTTCCTGGAGGTGTCTTCCCCTGTCTCTCCCCGCCCAGTATTTCAGTTATAAATGTGACAGCTGGATGAAGTAGTGTTGAACCTGACTAGGTCATGCTTTAGACTTGAAGTAAGAACTCAGAAATTAATTGAGGCCATAACCCATGAGTCAGACTCTTCTTCAGCTCAGTAAACCATAATTTTGATTTTATTCTTCCACTGAGATAGAGATAAGAAATCACAGCTGTACATGAAAAGTTGGTAGTTGATATTCCGCTTGTTATTACTGCCTAAATCGATACTAGGAGCTGCCTCTTTCTTACTTGGGTTACCTCTGCTATTTGAATTACACTGAAGTTAATCATGGGTCACAAGAGGCCAACTGCAATAAGCTGCAACTTCAGTTTTCCATCTTGTGTTCAGAGTACAGCATAGTTCAGGGCTGTGGAAATGATAGGCTTATGCTCTGTATTTCTTCAACACCTTTCAACCAGCAGTAGAAAATGACCCTCTATTTCTCTTAGATTTCACCTTTTAGAGGAAAGAGAAATGAGACATCATGGTTTTCCTAAGATTAGATTTTAGCTAGAACACTTTCTAGTTCATTTGCACAGAATTTCTCCAGAGGAGAAATAATTATCAAGATGTGTTATTTATTTGAAGTCAAATATTCTCTGAGAACAAAACAACAAAAGGTGCACAATGTCATAAGTAGAATTCACTCATGTGAAGCCTTTTGGTACCCAGGCTATTTGACACAATGAAAAAGTACACGCTTGATCCTGTAGGATTCCTTTGAATAATCACTTCCACTGCACACTAAATGCTACATAAAAATGAGAATGTCAGCATGCTTACTCCCACTTTACTTGTCCCAATCCATTCCTCTGACATCGTCTTACCCTTAACATCGCAGTTTCTAACCTTCCTATTTTCATTCACACCTCACTTTTCAGAACTGACCCTCAACACCATCTTCCCAGGTTCAAGCTTGTTGCCCCCATGAAGATGATTTCAATTTTTGCTCTTCCTCTAGCAATGCTTGTCATTTTGAATAAATCTCAATAAATACGTGTTCTCCTTTCAACATTTCATTTTTTCAAAATTAATTTTATTACAGCCAAAACAGTAGAATTAATAATACATAATAAACTATTATACATATGCACACTTTAAGTTATAAGAAATAAAATTTATTTTGGCAGATAGTGTTAAACAAAACTGAACTTGTGTGTATTAGTAACATAGCTCAACATTGTTCATTTGGTATGTGTGACACATTTTCTTATTTTCCTGTGTTTTACTAAATCACTGTAACCTAAACTCCTTTATAAGACACATGCTGAAATTTAATTTTACTTCTTAGAAGAAGGAAAGAGAAAGAAAAGGAAATAAAGACCAAACATAAACTTATATCAGATAAGTGTCTTCTGAGCTAAAATTCCTTTGGGGTTCCCAAATAGTTAAAAAAAAAAAAAAAAACCCAAAGGTTTAGTTTACAAATTCAGAGGTATCAGGGTAACTGCTGTCTGGTTTTGTTACTGAAATTTTAACTCTACCATCACCACTAGGATTTATTTCTAATCCACGTTTTGTCAGGCAATGTTTTCTGCCGTGTGGAAACCTAGAGCCAATTGGGAAATTTTCCCAACTTCTCTCACCTCCTATCGGATCTTGGAAGCTCACAGCAGCAACTTTGGGTTTTATTCTAAGCCTCATTATTCTGCTAAGAGTCATGGTTCTTTTCACCTCAAGAAAAGGCAATTTTTTCTCAGGACTGAACAGTTGGTAGAGACCACACTCTTAAAAATCAAGCTCTATCACCTCTTATTAATAGAAATGATTTTAGAAAAATACAAACTTGGATTCAAATTTCAGACATGATCTTTATTATACGAATGGGAACTATTTCTTCATCTGTAAAAACATTTCTTCGCATGCCTATCAAAATGCCTGACATTTATTACATGCCAAAAATAAATTCCAGTGGTCATGTATGGATGTGAGAGTTGGACTGTGAAGAAAGCTGATCACCGAAGAATTGATGTTTTTGAATTGTGGTGTTGGAGAAGACTCTTGAGAGTCCCTTGGACTGCAAGGAGATCCAACCAGTCAGTTCTAAAGGAGATCAATCCAGGGTGTTCATTGGAAGGACTGATGCTTAAGTTGAAACTCCAATACTTTGGCCACCTCATGCAAAGAATTGACTCACTGGAAAAGACTCTGATGCTGGGAGGGATTGGGGGCAGGAGGAGAAGGGGACGACAGAGAATGAGATCGCTGGAAGGCACCACTGACTCTATGGACATGAGTTTGAGTGACCTCTGGGAGTTGGTGATGGACAGGGAGGCCTGGCATGCTGTGATTCATGGGGTCGCAAAGAGTCGGACATGACCGAGCGACTGAACTGAACTGAACTGAAAAATAAAACACTCTTGTCAGTGACTAAAGGAAGGACCAAGCACACAATCATAACGCTTTCAATGTCTTCTGTGTCTAGATTTTTTAGGCCAGTACATCATCCTTCTATAGAAACAGAAAAATCACTTCATTTTAGAGACAACTGAGCACTTTCCACCACAATAAAGCCCAGAGTTCAAGTGTATCAGAGTTTTCATCATAATATTCTACACGGACCAACGTAAATGGGAGTGTTTGTCCCTTTCATCAACAGATCCCTCACTTATCTTGCATTTTTATTAAATTAGAGAAGCACTACTTTTATCTTCTCTACAGCCAGGATGGAAAGTTTAGTAATCCCATCAGAATTATTCCAGGACGTGTTTCCCGCACTTCCAACTCATTCTTCATGGGTTTAACTGATCCAAGATCAAAGGCTCAATACAAATTATAATTTTTTTTCAATGCTAAGTAATCCAAGGAAGGTTTTTTCCTAAACACATGATAAATCTGATCGTAATGCTGTCTCTCTGGAATCAATCTGACAGTAACCAAAAACAGACCAAGAGGGAACTAGATTGCACAAGGGAAAGAAACATGAGCAAACCTTCATACATCTTGGCTTCTATCTTCCCTTTTGAAAAGCTGCCACAAAGCAAGATGAATGAGTCAGAGTCTTAATAATCTAACTCACATTTCCATCTATAACGACTTGACTGTATCTGACAATCTCTGATTCAATAGGTTTTATTAGAAAAGAGAAGCTATTTGTGTAAGATGCCTTATTTTTTTCTCCAAGTCATTAAATATAAATAGAACAATGACAGCAAATGCTTCTGGAATTAGGTTTTCATGTGTGTTTGGGTTAAATAAACAATTCACTGCAGAAAGCGAGTCATCCCCTTTCCTTTATTATCTTTAATATTTTGCACCTAAATTCCAAAGCTATCCATAGAGGAGGTCATGTTACAAAGAAAAACTTTTTTTCTTCTAGTTTTATTGAGATATAATTTATATCCAGAACTGTATAAAGTGTATGGCATAATGATTTGACTCACATGAATCATGAGATAATTACCACAACAAGTTTAGTGAACATCCACCATATCAGATAGATACAAAATTAAAGAAATATTCAGTGTTCTTGCTGTGTTAACAAATTGGGTCCTGGTGGGAACTGGTGCTCCTCAAAGTCCTTCAGAGAATCTAACACAGGTCCTTAAGGTGAGTAGCTGCTCAATAAATAAATGTAAATGGCATTAGAAAATGATCTGGCCCCCAGTACTGTATGCCCACACTGAGAATTTTTAATTAGAAAACTCTGCAACTTTTTAACATTACTTTGACACCCTTTAAGAGGAAACAGAATAGCCAGTTTTGTATTTATATTAGCAGGGGCACTTAACCTCACTCGAACAACATTTTAAAAAAGGAATTCATTACATTCTGTTCAGATTTAAAAGCCTGTTACACATAGATTCTTCTGATTTTCATATTCAAATAACATTTTTTTGGGGAAAAAAGCAACTTTGAGTAAATGTAAAACAAAGAATATTCCTTATGTAACACAATTTTTCTATAAAAATTATAGGACTTTAAGGCTGGAATTTTAATTAGGCTAAATATATGAAAGAGCTTAAAATAATGGAGATCAAGGCAAGATGTGAAAGGCATTATAAAGACAAATGAACTTTTCCATCAAGGTCCTTGAAATCTTCATAAGAAAATAAGATGTGACAAACACATATCCCAGAGATAAAATGTAAACTGCACATCCTAGACAATTTCACCTATTTCTGGTGACATCAATAAGGCTATATGGGTCCTCCCTAAAGTTTATTTACACATATAATAGAGAAACCTGCTAAGAAGTGAAAATGATTCATCACTTTAAGACTGCCAACCATGGAACTTCTGTATAAACATGGAGGATTAAGCACATTAATTGCAATTAAGCACATTCATAAGTGCATTCATAAGTGCATTCATTGGGATCCCTCCCACTAATATAAAAGTAATAGGATTTTGTTTAAAGATATGAACCCCAAAATTTAGGGAAAACAGAAGGCAAACCTACAATAATAAAATTATGGAAGATGAAAACAGACCTGGAAAACAAAACCCTTAATCCTAAAGTAACAATGAGGAATGCTACAAAATAACCTAACTTACAATTCAAAATGTCCCCCAAATTTTAGGAACTGTGGGCAAAGCAAAGTGGAGAAAAAATTACTAAAATGAGAGGATTTTTGAAAATCTGCTTGGAGAAGTTAGAGCCACAAATTCTTTCTCCACTCTGATCAGCCATATGACTATACCACCTTCATGCTCATGAACACCTAGAGGATTTTTCATTCCTTCTCTTCTCCTTTCTTTCTTTTTTCCTAAGAAGTTAGAAAATAGGATCTCTGAATTACAGACAATAATAGAGAAAATGATCAAATGGATGTAAAGTGTATTTTGAGCTTCCTGTCCTCTTACCCCAAACTGGCTGCAGATGTTGGCAACAAGATCTTTACCTTCTAAGCATAAACTAGAAATGACCTAAGACAAAATAACAGAGACCTCTTCTCAAGTGGTGCTAGAGTTAAAAGAACCTACTTGCCAATGCAGGAGACGTGAGAGACATGGGTTCGATCCCTGGGTCCAGAAGACCTCCTGGAGGAGAGCACGGCAACCCACTCCAGGATTCTTGCCTGGAGAATCCCATGGACAGAGGACCCTAGCAGGCTGCAATTCATAGGGTCAGAAAGAGTTAGACATAACTGAAGCAACTTAGCATACACCTCTGTATTACATCTTAGGTTAACAACAAGTGCCAAAAAACAGTCAATAGCAGCCTACCCTTGGGGAGGGGAAAGAGTATGGAGAGAGACCCAGGAAAACCTAAAACAGGATAAAGCAAAAAAAATGAGAAAAAGCAACTCAGTGATAAGAATAAGATAATCATAGAGAAATTCAAATCAGGCTACACACAAGAGAGACCACTGTAACTCTAAAACCCAAACATTTAAAATCCTATCTGAACTAAATATCCCACAGGAATGGCCACTGCCCATTATGAGAATTACTATCTCAGATTGCACCTCTATATACCATGTCAGCATTCAATGAGACATTATGAGACACACTAAAGCCAAGGAAAAGCAACCCACTGGCAAAAGTCAAATCAATCAACCAAGACTCAATGATAAACTAGATTATGTATCTGTCTACCATTGTTGTTGTTCAGTCACCGTGTCCGACACTTTGAAACTCCATGAACTGCAGCACACCAGGCTTCCCTGTCCATCACCAGCTCTCAGAATTTACTCAATTCATGTTCATTGAGTCAGTGATGCCATCCAACCATCTCATCCTCTTCCATCCCCTCCTCCTTCTGCGTTCAAGCCTTCCCTTCACCAGGGACTTTTCAAATGAGTCAATGCTTCATATCAGGTGGCCAACGTATTGAAGTTACAGCTTCAGCATTAGTCCTTCCAATGAATATTCAGGACTGATTTCCTTTAGGATGGACTGTTTGGATCTCCTTGCAGTCCAAGGGACTCTCAAGAGTCTTTTCCAACACCACAGTTCAAAAGCATCAACTCTTCGGCAATCAGCTTTCTTCACAGTCCAACTCTCACATCCATACATGACCATGGGAAAAACCATAGCTTTGAATAGATGGACCTTTGTCGGCAAAGTAATGTCTCTGCTTTTTAATATGCTATCAAGGTTGATCATAACCTTCCTTCAGAGGAGTAAGTGTCTTTTAATTTCATGGCTGCAGTCATCATCTGTGGTGATTTTGGAGCCCAAGAAAATAAAGTCTGTCACTGTTTCCACTGTTTCCCTATTTGCCATGAAGTGATGGGACCAGATGCCATGATCTTAGTTTTCTGAATATCGAGTTTTAAGCCAACTTTTTCACTCTCCTCTTTCACTTTCATCAAGTTCTTCTTTGCTTTCTGCCATAAGGGTGGTGTTATCTGCATATCTGAGGTTATTGATATTTCTCCCGGCAATCTTGATTCCAGCTTGTGCTTCCTCTAGCATGGCATTTCTCATGATGTACTCTTCATATAAGTTAAATAAGCACGGTGACAATATACAGCCTTGACACACTCCTTTCCTGATTTGGAACCAGTCTGTTGTTCCATGTCCAGTTCTAACTGTTGCTTCTTGACCTGCATACAGATTTCTCAAGAGGCAGGTCAGGTGGTCTGGTATTCCCATCTCTTTAAGAATTTTCCAGAGTTTGTTGTGGTCCACACAGTCGAAGGCTTTGGAATAGTTGATAAAGTAGAAATAGATGTTTTTCTGGAACTTTCTTGCTTTGTTGACAATCCAGTGGATGTTGGTAATTTGATCTCTGGTTTCTCTGCCTTTTATAAATCCAGCTTGAATATCTGGAAGTTCACAGTTCACATACTATTGAAGCCTTGCTTGGAGAATTTTGAGCATTACTTTACTAGCGTGTAAAATGAGTACAACTGTGCGATAGCTGAGCATTCTTTGTCATTGCCTTTCTTTGGGATTGGAATGAAAGCTAACCTTTTCCAGTCCTGTAGCCACTGCTGAGTTTTCCAAATTTGCTGTCATACTGAGTACAGCACTTTCACAGCATCATCTTTCAGGATTTGAAATAGCTCAACTGGAATTCCATCACCTCCACTAACTTTGTTTGTCGAGATGCTTCCTAAGGCCCACTTGACTTTGCATTCCAGGATGTCTGGCTCTAAGTGAGTGATTATACCATTGTGATTACCTGGGTTGTGAAGATCTTTTCTGTATAGTTCTTCTGTGTATTCTTGCCACCTCTTCTTAATATCTTCTGCTTCTGTTAGGTGCATACCATTCTGTCCTTTATTGTGTCCATTTTTGCATGAAATGCTCCCTTGGTATCTCTAATTTTCTTGAAGAGGTCTCTAGTCTTTCCCATTCTGTTGTTTTCCTCTATTTCTTTGTACTGATCACTGAGGAAGGCTTTCTTATCTCTCCTTGCTATTCTTTGGAACTCTGCATTCAAATGGGTATGTCTTTCCTTTTCTCCTTTGCTTTTCGCTTCTCTTTCCATAGCTATTTGTAAGGCCCCTCAGTCAGCCATTTTGCTTTTTTGCCTTTCTTTTTCTTGGGGATGGTCTTGATCCTTGTCTCCTGTACAATGTCATGAACCTCTGATCCCAGTCGCTGGTGGCTCAGACAGTAAATCGACTGCCTACAATGCGGGAGACCCGGGTTCAATCCCTAGGTCGGGAAGAACGCCTGGAGAAGGAAATGGCAACCCACTCAAGTATCTTTGCCTGGAAAATCCCATGGACGGAGGAGCCTGGTAGGCTACAGTCCATGGGGTCGCAAAGAGTCGGACACGACTGAGTGACTTCACTTCACTTCTCTTGATAGATCTTCAGGCATTCTATCAGATCTAATCCCTTGAATCTATTTCTCACTTCCACTGTATAATCATAAGGGATTTGATTTAGGTCATACCTTAATGCTCTAGTAGTTTTCCCTACTTTCTTCAATTTATGTCTGAATTTGGAGTTTCAAATTCAGACTTAAATTTTCGGAGTTTGCCCAAGTTCTTGGCTATTGAATTGGTGATATCATCCAACTATCTCATCCTCTGATGCCCTCTTCTCCTTCTTGCCTTCAATCTTTCCCAGCATCAAGGTATTTTCCAATGAGTTGACTCTTTGCATCAGGTGGTCAAAGTATTGGAGCTTCGGCTTCAGCATCAGTCCTTCCAATGAATATTCGGGGTTGACTTCCTTTAGGATTGACTGGTTTGATCTTCCTGAAGAGGGCTTCTCTGGTGACTTAGGTGATGAAGAACCTATCTACTATAGCAGGAATTTAAAATAACTGAAATTAATATGTTATCAAATGGGAGGAGCAGGCAATATGCTTGAGCTGATGGGAAAATGCAGCATGGACAGATGGGAAACATGAAGGGTAAGAGAGAATCAAAAAATGCCAGGGAAAGAACTCACGGCTACAGAGATGAAGAATGCTTGAAACTGGCCTATTAATAGATGATTTAACCAAGGATGATAGCTAGATATCAACCAAACTATAAAACATACACTCACACACAGAGAGAGAGAAAAAGAAAGAGAAAGCAGAAGAGAATATCAAAGAATTTTAGGACACTCAAAGAGTCTAACTGTAATGTTACACTGTAATGTACATAACTGTAATTCCAGAAGAAGATGGAGTGAGAGAAGTGTTGAAGAAATATTTAAAGAGATAATGGTTGAAAATTCTCCAAAAAGATTAAAAATATTAAACTACAGGTCCCAGAAGATTAGAAGAGCTGAGAAAACATTTAAAAATTGATATTAAAATTGTGTACATATAATTCCTGCTCTATCTGCTAGAGCAGGAATTTAAAATAACTGTGATTAATATGTTATCAAATGGGAGGAGCCAGCTATATATATATATATATATATATATATACAAATGACAACCCACTCTAGTATTCTTGCCTGGGAAATGTCATGGACAGAGGAGCCTCGTGGGCTAAAGTCCATGAGGTTGCAAAAGTTAGACATGACTTAGCAACTAAACCACCACCACCAGACATGTTACTTAAAATGCTGAGCACAAAAGATACAGAGAAAAATCTTGAAACCATCTAGAGAAAAGGCTACGCTACATAGGGAAGACAAAGGTAAGAAGTGTACCAAATGTTGGGCTTCCCAGGTTGGCATTGGTGGTAAAGAACCTGCTGCCAATGCAGGAGACATTAAAAGATATGGGTTTGATCCCTGGGTCAGGAGGATCCCCTGGAGTAGGGCATGGCAACCCACTCCAAGATTCTTGCATGGAGAATACCATGAACAGACAAGCCTAGCAGGCTGCAGTCCATAGGGTCGCACAGAGTCAGACATGACTAAAGTGACTTAACACAGCACACATACTAAATATTTTGCCAGAAATTGCATGCCAGAAAAAACCTGGTGACATTTTTAAAGTGCTGAAAGAAAAAATTGTCAACCCCATACCTCATAAAAATATTATTCAAAAATAACAGAAAATGTTTTCAAACAAATAAAAGCTAAAATAATTCATTAAGAGCAGATCTGAACTACAAGAAATGTTAAAGGAAATTATTCAGGAGAAAGGATCATGTATGACACAAGGCAGAAACGTATATCTACACAAAAAAGTGAAGATCCCTGGAAATGCTTAAAATAAAGATAAATAAAAAGACACTTATTTTTCTTTTTTCTTTCCTTCCAAAATATGATTACCTGGATAAAGTAAAAATAAGCAGCATACTGTAGGTTTAAGGCAGATGTAAAATTAAAATATACATTACAACAATAGCACAAAAGATGACTAGATAACAACATGAGTGTATTGTCATAAATTCTTCAGGTATTAGTATTCTAATACCTGAAGGGAAATTTAACTAAAGCTATACATTGTAAACCCAATGGCAAGCATTAATATAAACTAAAATGAGGTGTAGAAAATTAAGTCACTAAGAGATAAAATGTAATCTTAAGAAGTATTCAATTCAAATGTAAGCCAAGACAGAAGAAAAAAGAACAAAAATAAATGAAAAAAATGGTAGATATGAATGATTCTATGATGATACATTGTCTACACATAAAAATTAAAATCAGACATTGTCAGATAATAAAAATTTCATCTATAAATAACCCATTTTTAAATATCAATACTCAAATATTCAAGATTCTAAATTTAAATATCCAAAAAGTATAGCATGCACAACTAATCAAAAGAAAGTCAGAGTAACTATATTATATAAGTTATATATAATACAGTTAATATATATAATATATATAGTTATTTAACTATATTATATAAGCCAGAGTAATTATACTATATTAATTTGAGAAAATGTATATTTCAGGGCAAAGAATATTAGAAGGG
The DNA here is from genome assembly GCF_049115385.1 of Moschus berezovskii. Lineage (NCBI taxonomy): Eukaryota > Metazoa > Chordata > Mammalia > Artiodactyla > Moschidae > Moschus > Moschus berezovskii. Next base: position 47,142,546 of record NC_142463.1, on the reverse strand, counting down.
ATAAAGGGGAGAATTACAAAAATTCACCAGAAAAGCAAAATAATTCTATATTGATGTACCTAATAGTAAAACTTCAAAATACAATAAGGAAAGACTATTAGAATGAAAGTAGAAATAGTCAAATCTAAATTTATAGTTGGAGACCATTATTTCTCTCTAAATATCTGATAAAACAAGAAGATGGAAAAATAAGAAAAAATACAGAATATCTGAATTATACTGAAGTCAACTAGACCTAATTGCCATTTGTAGAACATACCATCCCCAAAGCAACAGAATACATATTATTTTCATGTACACATAAAACATTCACCAATATAAAACAGATTTTGGGAAACAAAGCCTCAACAAATTTAGAAGAATTTAAGTCATACAAAATATATCTTCTGAATATAATAGAATAAAACTAAGAAATCAATAACAGAAAGATATCTGGGAAAACCCCAAACATGTGGAAATCAAGGTGACACTCATCTAAATAAGCCACATGTCAAGGAGGAGGTCATAAAATAAATTTTAAAATTTTTGAAATTAAAAATAATTTTTAAAAATCAATAATGACAGTTGTGAGATATAGCTAAAGTAGTATCTATGGAAAATATATAAGATTTGATTCTTATATTAAGAATAAGAAAAGTCCCAACTTAGTGATGTATACTTCCACCAAAGAAACCAGAAAAAGAAGAGTGAAGATAAATCCAAATCAAACAGAAAGAATTAAAGTTGAAACTAAAACCAATAGAGGAAGTCAATGTAACTGATATCTGGTTCTGAGAAAAGATGAGGAAAACTAATTACATCTAATCAGACTGATTAGAATTATTTTCCACAATAAACTGTGGAAAATTCTGAAAAAGATGGGAATACAGACCACCTGACCTGCCTCTTGAGAAATCCGTATGCAGGTGAGGAAGCAACAGTTAGAACTGGACATGGAACAATAGACTGTTTCCAACTCGGGAAAGGAGTACATCAAAGGTATTTATATTGTCACCCTGCTTATTTAACTAATATGCAGAGTACATCATGAGAAACGCTGGGCTGGATGAAGCACACGCTGGAATCAAGATTGCCAGGAGAAATATCAATAACCTCAGATATGCAGATGACACCACCTTAGGGCAGAAAGTGAAGAACTAAAGAGTCTCTTGATGAAAGTGAAAGAGGAGAGTGAAAATGTTAGCTTAAAACTCAACATTCAGAAAATTAAGATCATGGCATTAGGTCCCATCACTTCATGGCAAATAGATGGGCAAACAGTGGAAACAGTGACAGACTTTATTTTCTTGGGCTCCAAAATCACTGCAGATGGTGACTGCAGCCATGAAATTAGAAGACACTTGCTCCTTGGAAGGAAAGTTGTGACCAACCTAGACAGCGTATTAAAAAGCAGAGACATTACTTTGCCAACAAAGGTCTGTCTAGTCAAGGATATAGTTTTTCCAGTGGTCATGTGTGGATGTGAGAGTTGGACTAGAAAGAAAGCTGAGCATCGAAAAATTGATGCTTTTGAACTGTGGTGTTGGAGAACACTCTTGAGAGTCCCTTGGGCTGCAAGGAGATCCAACCAGTCCAATCTGAAGGGTATCAGTCCTGAGTGTTCATTGGAAGGACTGATGCTGAAGCTGAAACTCCAATACTTTGGCCACCTGTTGTGAAGAATTGACTCGTTTGAAAAGACCCTGATGCTGGGAAAGATTGAGGGCAGGAGGAGAAGGGGATGACAGAGGATGAGATGGTTGGATGGCATCACCGACTCAATGGACATGAGTTTGGGTGAACTCCGGGAGTTGGTGATGGACAGGGAGACAGTCCATGGTGTCGCAAAGAGTCAGACACTACTGAGCAACTGAACTGAATCAGACTGACCAGAAAAAGTATAAAACACAAATTCTATTTGCTTTTGGTGACCTTACATTTTTGTTTAATATTACTTGCGTGATCTTCTGTTCCTTACAACCACATATCCTTAATCAGAAAAGGGGCAGACACATAATACAACCAACTCTGGAAGATATAAGCTCAGAGGAATGTTAGACCTCATATTTAATTGAAACAATTTAGGAAGAATATATATTCAGTTAACTTTATTTCCTTTAAAGCAGCATTCAGTCTTCACTGGGAAAATGCACACATATGACTATATTTCTAAATAAAATTCTTTTTAAGTTTTTAAAAACTTGTTTTCTATCACAAGAAAATAATTTTTAAATTATTCTTCCTTAAGGTAATGCTCCTAAGGGATTTAATTATCTTAATGTCACTGAGGATTCGTTTTCATTTTCACTGAAGGGTTGTCCTCCTCTCATCATACTGTCTGGTTATAACTAAGACAGAAAAAGCCATTATCTTTATTTCATAAACTCTGCAAACAATTAATTTTATACAAAAATACATATTTCATTTTTTGCTTAATTTAAATCCAATGTGTTCTTTAAAGATTTTCTCATTGTAATTCTATCAACAATGAGAAATTACTATGGCACCTGAAATAGAAGTTGATTCCAAAACTAATGTAACATAAAAAGAAAGAGGTAATGTATAACCCACCATCTTGAGCGTGCAGCACAGAATCAGTAAATGCATATACTGAATTTAAAAGTATAATTTCTTTTCTAAAGATGATTACTACTTTAAGGAAAGCTTCATGTCTGTTGATAGCCCTCAGGCAATTACAGTATTGACTGATCTTTGTCTCTAATGTCAAAAGTAAGGATAGTTCAGTGCAGATGCAGTTGTGATAGGCAAACACACTTTAACTTAATAAAATGGAAACTACTGGAATTGTTATTTAAAATATCTGAATAAGCATGCCACTTGTTGAAAAGGCCAAAGGTAATGATAGCCTATGAAAAGTTATTAATGGATCAAATAAAATTTATAATTATTCTAAAGGCTTTTGATTTTCATGAACATCTGAAATAAACAATTTCAAAATAATAGAAATAGTAAGAATCAGCATAACATTAAAGTCTGAAAATCTCACTTCTGTAATATGTCAAGTGATAAGCTTCTCAGCGGTTTTAAGTTTCAAAGATCATGACTGCTAGGAAATATAACCAGAAAGAAATTTTGAGATCATCCAAAAGCCCTTAAATTGCAAAAATGCATTGTAATAGTAAAAAAGAAAAAGTGCTTTCTCCATTTTAGCCAAATGTGCACAGCTTAACCTCAACAAATATCCCCTTCTCAAATATTATAAACTATGTAATGTATGTGTCTAATTTGGAGAATTACAGTTTGTAAACTTCCTTAACTGCCCTAGAAGAAGAAATACTAAGTAAAGAAAAAGAAAATTCATCTGGTGTTTGGAAATGAGAGAGGAAGCTAAAATAATACTAATACTAATCACATACCATATTGACATCTTGATTTTGTTGTCGTTCTGTCGCTAAGTCCGATTCTTTGCGACACCTGCATGGACTACGGCATGCCAGGTTTCCCCGTCCTTCACTATCTCCTGGAGTTTGATCAAACTCATGTCCATTGCGTTGGTGAGGCTATCTAACCATCCCATCCTCTGCTGCCCTCTTCTTCTTTTGCCCTCAATCTTCCACAGCAATCAAGGTCTTTTCCAATGAGCTGGCTCTTCACATTAGGCGGCCAAAGTATTGGAGCTTCAGCATCAGCATCAGTCCTTTCAATGAATATTCAGGGTTTATTCCTTTGGGATTGACTGGTTTGATCTCCTCGTTGTCCAAGGGACTCTCAAGAGTCTTCTTGAAAGCATCAATTTTTTGGTTCTCAGCCTTCTTTATGGTCCAACCCTCACATCTGTACGTGAATATTGGAAAAATCATAGTTTTGACTCCATGGACCTTTGTCAGCAAAGTGATGTCTCTGCTTTTTGGTATGCTGTCTAGGTTTATCATAGCTTTCCCTCCAAGGAGAAAGCATCCTTTAATTTTATGACTGTGGTCACTGTCCACAGTGGTTTTGGAACCCAAGAAAATAAAATCTGTCACTCACCACTTTTTCCCATCTATTTGCCACAGTGATGAAACTGGATGCCATGATCTTCGTTTTTTTCATGTTGAGTTTCAAGCCAACTTTTTCACTCTCCTCTTTCACGCTCATTAAGACGTTCTTTAATTCCTCTTCTCTTTCTGCGTTTAGAATGGTATCATCTGCCTATCTGAGGTTCTTGGTTTCACAAAGCCTTTAGACAATTCCAGCAGAATAAAGCTAACACAAGACTCCTTCCCAAAACAAATGCTGAGAAATCCTAGATAAATATACAAGAAAAAAAAATAACTTACAGTCAAGTACAATGAAAAAAATTAACAAGGCCCTTATGCCAGAACAAGAAAGTTGAGTATATATTATAGTACCCAAACATCTGAATATATGCAGGTATGTTCAGTCATGTCTGACTCTTTGTTACCCCATGGACTGTAGCCCACCAGGTTCCATTGTCCTTGGAATTCTCCAGGCAAGAATGCTGGAGTGAGTTGGCCATGCCCTCCTCCAGGGGATCTTCCTGACCCAGGGATTGAACTCAGGTCTTCTGCATCACATGCAGGTTCTTTACCATCTGAGCCACCAGGGAATCCCTAAAAGACAGATTTTCTATACTCTAAACAATATTTGATGTAAGAAACGAAATAGGATTACTACAATTACACTTCTCATTTTGAAAGGAAGACTTGATACCAACAGTTCACAGTACACATTAAATCTCAATGTGTGGTATCATGATTCCTTATTCAGGCAGTACACGTATTTTCTTTGTCAATTTGGTATAAGCCATGAGTAAAAATCTGCCTTCCCACTTCTCTCCAGTTTTGCAGCTGTGGGAGGTTCTTCCTTGTCTATTTGACCATAGAGGAGATGACTATTAAAAACGATATTCTTCCTGGACGCTGCATGGTTTTCCAATCTGCTTCCTGTTAGTGTGAGTTTGGGAGTCTGGTGGAGGATCTGTTTCAGGACTTAAAACAGTCACAGGCTATTACTAAATAGGCTTCGTACCTACAGAGTTTTCTCAAAATATTGTAGCTTTCCCATCTATTATCTTCCAGTCAAGCCAGTGAGTGAATAACTACAATCAGAGATTTTATCTAGAGGTCTTGCAGATCCTCAGACCAGTGCACTCAGAGTGTGGTTCAAGGACCAGTGCCAGTCAGTTTGTTATTGCTTCCTGATAAGATAAGTGCAGAAACTGAGGACAAAAATTAGCAACTGTTACAACAGTTTTAAATGGTCATTTTTATCTGTTAAATACAGATAAACAAAAAGTGGGCCCATGTTTTATGTTTTTCTTTTTCTTATCACTTTCCTAGTAATTTCATTTTTATGGTATTTTATAAATAAAATATTCTGGTCTGCAATGAAAGGAGGAGGGGACTGGTCCTTCACCATGGAGAGTTTGAGAAGCATGCATTTAGAATGAAAATTCTAACTAGTTACTTGTGGGCCTATATGATGGTCAATTTTCTGTCAACTTTATTGTCTCACAGTGTATCCAGATTGAACATTATTTCTCTCCTCCTTGGACTGGAATTTTCACTATCAGTGCCCATGATTCTCAGCCTTGAATCTGGACTGGAATTACACTACTGGCTATCCTGGGTGTCCAGATGGCAAATGGTAAACTGTGGGACTTACCTCCTCCATAATCATGTGAGCCAATTCCTCATAATAATTTTTCCTCTGTGTGCGTCGGACTGACTCTGCTTTGTTGGAGAATAACAATTAAAAGAGTCCCTTTATCCATTTTCCCTATCTGAATGGCTGCTTTTTAAAATAAAATTTGAAACAATAACCTCAAAAGGAAAGGTTAAAACCCCTAATCAGGTTTTTTTCTGAAACTCATTCCTATTGAATAGGAGAGAAAACTTAATTTTTGAGAAAGACTTGCTGCTGTTGCTGCTGCTAAGTCACTTCAGTCGTGTCCGACTCTGTGTGACCCCATAGACGGAAGCCCACCAGGCTCCCCCGTCCCTGGGATTCTCCAGGCAAGAACACTGGAGTGGGTTGCCATTTCCTCCTCCAATGTGTGAAAGTGAGAAGTGAGAAGTGAAGTCGTGTCCGACCCTTAACGACCCCACGGACTGCAGCCTACCAGGCTCTTCCATCCATGGAATTTTCTAGGCAAGAGTACTGGAGTGGCTTGCCATTGCCTTCTCCATGAGAAAGACCTAGCATATCACTATTCTTTCCTTCAAGGCTTAGATTAAATTTTCTAGCTTTAGCTTGGGTATAGCATGTACCTACTCAGGCGCTAAGTGTGTCAAACTATTTGCAACTCCATGGACTATAGCCCACTAGGCTCCTCTGTCCAGGCAAGAATACTGGAGTGGGTTTTTATTTTCTTCTCCAGGGGATCTTCCAGAACCAGGGATGGAACTGGCATCTCCTGCATTGGCAGGTGGATTCTTTACCACTGGGTTAAAATAACATTTCCATTTCTGCAAGGTTCCAAACTATGTGACTCAGTCAATTTAAATTTCAAGTCACTGACAGAATCTCTTCTAGCAAAACTACATGTGCAACAGTCACAGGACTGAAAAAGGTCCACTTTCATTCCAGTTTAAAAGAAGGGAAATGCCAAAGAATGTTCAAACTACCATACAATTGTGCTAATTTTACATACCAGCAAAGTTATGCTCAAAATCCTTCAAGCCAGGCATCAGCAGTACATAAACCTAGAACTTCCAGATGTACAAACCAGGCTTGAAAAGGTAGAGGAACCAGAGATTAAACTGCCAACATTTGTTGGATCATGGAGAAAGCAAGGGAGTTCCAGAAAAACATCTACTTATGTTTCACTGACTGTGCTACAGGCTTTGACTGTATGGATCACAAAAGATTGTGGAAAATTCTTAAAGAGATGGAAATACCAGACCACCCTACTTGTCTCCTAAGAAGTGGAGAGATGTATGCTGGTCAATAGGCAACAGTTAGAACCAGACATGGAACAACTGATTGGTTCCAAATTGGGAAAAGAGTATGTTAAGGTTGTATATTTTCACCCTGTTTATTTAACTTTTACTCAGAGTACATCATGAGGAATTCCAGGCTGAAGGCATCACAAGCTGGAATCAAGACTGCTGGGAGAAATATCAACAACCTCAGATATGCAGATGATACCACTCTAATGGCAGAAAGTGAAGAGGGACTAAAGAGCCTCTTGATGATGGTGAGAGAGGAGAGTGAAAAACTTGGTTTAAAACTCAACATGAAAAAAACTAAGATCATAGCATCTGGTTCCATCACTTCATGGCAAGTAGAAGAGTAAAAATGAAAGCAGTGACGAGTTTTATTTTCTTGGGCTCCAAAATTAGTGCAAACAGTGACCGCAGACATGAAAATAAAGATGCTTGCTTCTTGGAAGGAAAGCTATGACAAATCTAGACAGAGTATTAAAAAGCAAAACATCATTTTGTCAACGAAAGTCTGTATAGTCAAAGCTATGGTTTTTCCAATAGTCAAGTATGGATGTGAAAGTTGGACCATAAAGAAGGCTGAGCACCAAAAAATTGATGCTTTCGAACTGTGCTGCTAGAGAAGACTCTTGAGAGTCCCTTGGACTGCAGGGAGATCAAACCAGTCAATCCTAAGGGAAATCAACCCTGAATATTCATTGGAAGGACTGATGCTGAAGCTGAAGCTCCAGTACTCTAGCCACCTGATGCAAAGAGCTGACTCACTGAAAAAGACCCTGCTGCTGGGGAAGATTGAAGGCAAAAGGTGAAGGGGGTGGCAGAGGATGGAATGGTCAGATAGCATCACTGACTCAATGGACATGAATTTGAGCAAACTCTGGGAAATGCTGGAGGACAGAGGAGCCTGGCGTGCTGCAGTACCTGGGGTCACAGACAGTTGGACACGACTGAGTAACTGAACAACAATAGTGTGCAAATAAAGTCTCATAAGCTGGTAAATTTCCTTCTTATAAGACAGTGAAATGACCTGCAGAGTCAGCTAGCTGGGATTTCCAAGGGTCCAGCCTCATGGGATGAGTCTTTCTCAAAGCTCGAAATAGTTTGGTACCATGTGTCATCAGCTATGACTAGGGCAACAGCATCAGCAACCTGCTAATATTAAGCCTGGAGGATGCTGAGAGACAGGGATCCACCTTCCAGCTCCCTGATTCCCAAAGAGAACTGCTTGCTAATATTACACTTTCCTCACCCTCCCCTCTAATACCACTCATTCTTCTAAGAAGATAAATACTTTATTAACATCCCCGTTTGAGAACAACATTTGTGAAAGACAGGGATCAAAAGCAATATTTTGGAATTCATATTATGTGACATATAAATCATAACATATATCACAAGCAAGGTGAGTTTAATCCAATAATGTAAAGATGATCTACTATTGAGGAAAAAACTCTTAATATACTCATCACCTTAGCAAATTAAAGTAAAATAAAATGCACAAGGCAAATTGATAAAAAAGAACCTTTGATTAAAATTTAATACTTACTCATGATAAAAAGTCTCAGGAAACAAGGACCTGAAGTATCATTTTTCAATCTGATAAAAATATCTTACAAAAATATGCAATAAGTATTATACTTTATGGTAAAATATTGGAAGTAAAATTCTCAGTAGTATTAAAAAGATAAGAATTCTGCTTACACCACCACTACTAAACATTAAACTAGCTAAATAATGAAGCCTTAGCTAAATAATGAGACAAAGTAAAAAACATAGAAGCTTTGGAAAGCAAAGAAACTATCCTTTGCAGATGATATTATCTACAAAGAGCAATCAAGAAGCTCTACAGAGAATCTGTGAAAACTAACAAGAGCGTTCAGAAAGCTACTGGATTCCAGCTTAATATACATAAAATCCATAAATAAATGGTGAGATACCATATACATAGTTAAGAAAAAATTAATACATTAAAAAATTCAGGTCTTTCTAAATCCTAACAATATTTTTAGCAAAATTACCAAGCTAATAATAAAAATTCATATACGGAAAGGAGGCAAAGAATAAACAAAGCATTTTAAATAAGAGCAGGGAAGAGATGTGGGGAAAACTTATGAGGTCAAATATCAAGAATTAGAATTACTACAGTAATTAGAACAGAGTAATCCTGGTGTGAGAATACAAATAGAGACTACAAATCTCAGAATAGAACTCAGCATCTATGAAACATGTAAGAGAGATGGTATTACATTTCACAGGAAGAAAAGATGCACATATGTTGTGACGGGGGGTGGAATTATATAAATGGAAAAAATAGTTAAATCCTTACCTCGTAACCTACATGAACACAAAAGGCTGAGTAGTAATTAACTGTTCAGAAAGGCAAACCTTCTGAAACCATTATAAGGAAATTCGGGAAGGAGTTCAAGGGAAGATTGTAGAGGTACAGCATAGTTATTGATTTTTCCATATTATCCTACAAAACAGGCAAAACAACCAGAATTACAGAAGTGAAAGCATTTAGTCACTCAGTCATGTCCAACTCTCTGCAGCCCCATGAACTGTAGCCTGCCAGGCTTCTTTGTCCACTGAATTCTCCAGGCAAGAACACTGGAGTGGGTTGCCATTCCCATCTAAAGGGGATCTTCCCGACCCAGGAATCAAATTCAGGTCTTCTTCACTGCAGGCAGATTCTTAACCATCTGGGCCACGAGGGAAGTCCTAGAATTAAAAAAACATGCAGCCAAAACACACAACAGAAGTAAACAAGGTATCTCCACGAACTCCCAAATTTGAGGAATTGAGGCCAAACTATAACAAGCCTCACATAGTATTCTCAACTCTGAGGGAGAAAGCAGAGAGTAAGCAAAGGGATTTCTGACAGCTGGATGAGATGGAAGACTCAGAAACTGAACTGCTCAAGGACCCCAAATTGAGGGACCCATTAGGAAGAGTTCAGAGGGTCATTCTTGGAATAACACCAAAACTGAGAACTTGTTTCATGGGCTCCAATTTGTGGGTGAGTGCAAAGAGACAGCAAAAGGTCAGGTGGTATACATCAGTTTGTACCCCGGGAAAATTTGAAATAAAACAACTTCAGTGCCCATGTGTGGCAAAGACTGGCCTTCAGGAGAATCTTCTGGAGTAGAAAGGAAACTGAGCAGTTGAGAGACACTGGGACCAAAGGAAAGAAAAGATCCAGATAAAAGTAGGGGAGGAGTTAGAGAAGATAGGCCACAGAAAGTATCAGATCATGTATTTGAACACGGCAATAATGAGAGGGAGTTCTACAACTGTGAAGCTAGGAAAACTCTGCAGGCCAATGCTCTTTTACTGGGTGTGATAAAAAAAAAGCCATCTCACTCAAACTTGAAGAAGAGAAAAGATCATGGTCAAGGGGTATACAAAGTCATTGTAAGATTAAAGAAAATAATACTTAGAACCAAATAATAAGACATACTATGAAGCACGTATAATTAAACACCATGGTATTCACATAGGAGAAGACAGGCAGACCAATATAAAAATACAAAACACATTCAATTTCACATGAAAACTTAGTACATGCTAAAGTGTTAGTCCCTCAATCACGTCTGACTCTTTGAGACTCCCATGGATGGTAACTTGCCAGGTTCCTCTGTCCATGGGATTCTCCAGGAGAGAATACTGGAGTGGGTAGGCATTCCCTTCTCCAGGGGATCTTCTTGACCCAGGGATCAAATCCAGGTCTCCTGCATTGCAGGCAGATTCTTTACCGTATGAGCCACCAGGGAAGCCCCTAAAGCAATATCTCAAATAAGAGGGAAAGGCAGACTTTTTAATAAACATTAGAATAACTAAAGATTCACATGGAGGAAAAAAAAGAGAAAAGTTGGTCCATTTTTCACACTTACCCAAGGATAAATTTCAAACAAAGTAGAGATGTAAATGTTTAAAGATGAAATGACATAAATACTACAAGAAATTCTGAGAGGAGAAAGTACAGTTACAGTATGAAAATGTTCAGTAACTAAGTCATATTAAGCTCTCTACATTATAAGCAAGTTTATTACAAAAACTATGTAGAATTTACTTTGCACTTTCCAATTACAGAATGCTTTCATGTTTGTTAACGAATGACACTTTCCCGTTAATCCTTTGAAGGAGTAGAGATGCACTATCACCCTTTAAATAACATAAGTGAGATTCAGGAATATCAAGGAAGTTGTCCCTGATCATGCAGTCAGGAAGTGAAGGAGCTGCAAAAGAAAGTATATTCTGAATCCAGTTACAGTTTTACAGTGTTTCTCTCATTCCATCATACTCTTCCTCTCTTCTTTCTTCCTGCTCTATAAGCCTTTTTTGAAAATACATTTTCTTCCCTTTTGTCTCCTTCCTCTCCCTTGCCATCTTAATTTCTCTTTTTCTAATTAGAGACAAAGGTATTGGGAAAAGTACATGGATGGATGGATGAATGGATAGATGGGTGGGTTAATGGAGAGATGCATAAATTACTGAATATACAGATAGAGATAAAAGGCTCAGTAGATGAATATGCAGTATGTAAGTGATGTGTCATAGAGACAAAACAACAAACCTATCTTTGCTGAACCTATAGGTTTGCTATAAACCTATAGCAAACCTATAGCAAACCTATCTTTGCTATAAAGTGTCAAGGAGAACCATGTTCTATATCAGTGAAAACCATGGTAAGCACATTTGGTGCATTCTGCATAACCGTCACACTTCCATCATCTGTCTGAAAAAACTGGTCAGTGAAGAAAAGGGCATTTCCAAACAAAATCATGTCATGGCTGCTGGTTTTATAGGAGAACAGGAAATAAAAATGGTTATTATTGGGACTTCCCTGGTGGTCCAGTGGTTAAGAATCTAACTTGCAATGCAAAGGACACAGGTTCAATCCCTAGTCAGAGAATTAAGATCCCACATGCAGTGGAGCAACTAAGCCCATGTACCACAACTATTAAGCCTTCATGCTGCAACTGCTGAAGCCTAAGGGCCACAGGGAAAGATACCACATGATGCAATGAAGATCTCATGTGTTACAACTAAGTCCCAAAGTAGCCAAATAAATGAATGAATAAAAACAGTGGTTATTATTACTATTACTATTTTGTTTCTGCCATTAAATTTTATGGCCAAACCATTGCAGTTGGTAAAGCATGTCTGAAGCCCCATTTGTCAAGATGATGGGGACGATTTGCTATCTTGGGTATGAACTAGAGTTGATTATTGCTGGCAATGACATGTTACGGATCATTTGTTGCCAAGAGGGTTTGCCAAGTGTTGGAGTTGGCAGCGACGTAGGAGATAGATGGGCCCCTTGGCTGGACAGCTGGTGTTTGTCAAGAGAAGTAAAACTAGAACTTTGTTCTCACTCAGACACTCCAAGGACAAAAAAAGCTAGTGGCAAAAGCTGAGCTCTGCTAAAGCCCAGAGATAAGATGCCTACTCCCAAGGTTGCCTATCTGCACATGCCCAGGAAGGCTGCTTGGGGGGGGGGGGGGGTGGCCAAAAAGGGAGGGAACCCTACCCTATAATAAGTGTGGACATGCACCCACAGGCCTCTGGGGTGGGATCCATTTTAGTAAGAAGTTGTCCACACATTCTGGGGAGAGTCCTAAGACCAGTCAGGTGTGAAGAAAGAGGCAAGATAATTGACCAAACAGAAACAAAGACCCAGAAACACTGTCCCATATAAGTGACTTACATCACCTCTTTATTAAGTGCTCTTTACTCAAGATGTCTGCACTCCTCTCCCAGTGTGTATTTCTGCCTTGCTTCTCTCTTAAGTAAACAAACTGCTTTTCTGTGCTATATCTCTAACAATAAACTCTGTATCTATCTTTATAGTTTTTGCCTCTTTGAAACATTCTTGCTTTCAAAGGCAAGGGTGGGAGGGTGAGTGGGGGGGTGGTGGAAGCAAGAGCCAGAGCCACTTTGCCTTTAGCCTCTAGCCCCTGGTGGTCTAGTGGCTAGGATTCCTGGTTTTCATCCAGGCTGCTGCTGCTGCTGCTAAGTCACTTCAGTCGTGCCCGACTCTGTGCGACCCCATAGACGGCAGCCCACCAGGCTCCCCCGCCCCTGGGATTCTCCAGGCAAGAACACTGGAGTGGTTTGCCATTTCCTTCTTCAATGCATGAAGCTGAAAATTGAAAGTGAAGTCGCTTAGCCGTGTCTGACTCTTAGCGACCCCATGGAATGCAGCCTACCAGGCTCCTCCGTCCATGGGATTTTCCAGGCAAGAGTACTGGAGTGGCTGCTGCTGCTAAGTCACTTCAGTCATGTCCAACTCTGTGCGACCCCGTAGAAGGCAGCCCACCAGGCTCCGCCGTCCCTGGGATTTTCCAGGCAAGAACACTGGAGTGGGTTGCCATTTCCTTCTCCAATGCATGAAAGTGACAAGTGAAAGTGAAGTCGCTCAGTCATGTCTGACTCTTAGCGACCCCATGGACTGCAGCCTACCAGGCTCCTCCGTCCATGGGATTCTCCAGGTGAGAGTACTGGAGTCGGGTGCCATTGCCTTCTGGCTACCTACGATCAATTCCTAGGCAGGAAACTAAGAAATAACTTTTTTTACTAATGATTTTTTTTGAAACTTTGTAATTCTTTGATCTTGGCTTCTTCAGTTAAAGCATGTCCTCTATTGTTGTTCCCAGAATCCTCTTGAAAACTCACTAAGTAGTCCATAAACAATTTCGGTTACCATCAGGCCTGGCAGCATGATTGCATCTGCCAGTCTAACAATCAGGAACTGATTTTCTATGTCCTGCTGAGAAAGAAAAAAGAATTCTTTTTGATTTGTTCAAACTATCAAATGTTGTCTCTGTCAATTGCATTTTGAGTCATTAACAGACGTTGGCAAACTATTTCAGAGCAGTCACTTAGCGGCATAATTACCAAATTACTCTTTCTGCAATACTGAGTACAGAACATAACCTCCAGCTAGAACTGACACCCTTGGCTGTGCCACAAAGAGGTTGAGGCAGTTCCTTCATGACAAGATTCCCTCAGTCTGCAGAAGCCTGCTCTGATTAATCTGACACTGAGTTGTACTTTTTTTTCTCCTACCTTTTAGATATACCTAGTGGGAAAACCACTAGACTATTCAGGTATGACCTAAATCAAATCCCTTATGATTATACAGTGGAAGTGAGAAGTAGATTTAAGGGACTAGATCTGATAGAGTGCCTCATGATCTATGGACAGAGGTTCGTGACATTGTACAGGAGACAGGGATCAAGACCATCCCCCCCAAAAAAATGCAAAAAAGCAAAATGGCTGTCTGAGGAGCCATAACAAATAGCTGTGAAAAGAAGAGAAGCAAAAAGCAAAGGAGAAAAGGAAAGATACACCAATTTAAATGCAGAGTTCCAAAGAATAGCAAGGAGAGATAAAAAAGCCTTCCTCAGCGATCAGTGCAAAGAAATAGAGGAAGACAATACAATGGGAAAGACTAAGGATCTCTTGAAGAAAACAAGAGATACCAAGGGAGCATTTCATGCAAAGATAGGCTCAATAAAGGATAGAAATGGTATGGACCTAACAGAAGCATAAGATATTAAGAAGAGGTGGCAAGAATACACAGAAGAACTGTACAGAAAAGATCTTCATGACCCAGATAATCACAATGGTGTGATCACTCATCTACAGCCAGACATCGTGGAATGTGAAGTCAAGTGGACCTTAGGAAGCATGACTATGAACAAAGCTAGTGGAGGTGATGGAATTTCAGTTGAGCTATTTCAAATCCTGAAAGATGATGCTTTGAAAGTGCTGCACTCAATATGCCAGCAAGTATGGAAAACTCAGCAGTGACCACAGGACTGGAAAAGCTCAGTTTTCATTCCTATCCCAAAAAAAAGCAATGCCAAAGAATGCTCAAACTACCGCACAATTGTACTCATCTTGCTGCTACTGCTAAGTCACTTCAGTCGTGTCCGACTCTGTGCAACCCCATAGACGGCAGTCGACCAGGCTCTGCCGTCCCATGCTCAAAATTCTCCAACCTAGGCTTCAGCAATACGTGAACCGTGAACTTCCAGATGTTCAAGCTGATTTTAGAAAAGGCAGAGGAACCAGAGTTCAAATTTCCAACATCTGCTGGATTATCGAAAAAGCAAGAGAGTTCCAGAAAAACATCTATGTCTCCTTTATTGACTATGCCAAAGCCTTTGACTGTGTGGATCACAATAAACTGTGGAAAATTCTGAAAGAGATGGGAATATCAGACCACCTGACCTGCCTCTTGAGAAACCTGTATGCAGGTCAGGAAGCAACAGTTAAAAGTGGACATGGAACAACAGACTGGTTCCAAATAGGAAAAGGAGTATGCCAAGTCTCTATATTGTCACACTGCTTATTTAATTTATATGCAGAGTACATCATGAGAAATGCTGGGCTGGAAGAAGCACAAGCTGGAATCAAGATTTCCAGGAGAAATATCAATAACCTCAGATATGCAGATGGTGCCACCCTTATGGCAGAAAGTGAAGAAGAACTAAAGAGCCTCTTGATGAATGTGAAAGAGGAGAGTGAAAAAGTTGGCTTAAAGCTCAACATTCAGAAAACTAAGATGATGGCATCCGGTCCCATTTCTTCATGGCAAATAGATGTGGAAACTGTGGCTGACTTTATTTTTTGGGGCTCCAAAATCACTGCAGATGGTGATTGCAGCCATGAAATTAAAAGACGCTTACTCTTTGGAAGGAAAGTTATGACCAACCTAGGCAGTATATTAAAAAGCAGAGACATTACTTTGCCAACAAGTTCCATCTAGTCAAGGCTATGGTTTTTCCAGTAGTCATGTATGGATGTGAGAGTTGGACTAGAAAGAAAGCTGAGCGCCGAGGAATTGATGCCTTTGATTTGTGGTGTTGGAGAAGACTCTTGAGAGTCCCTTGGACAGCAAGGAGATCCAACCAGTCCATCCTAAAGGAAATCAATCCTGAATGTTCATTGGAAGGACTGATGTTGAAGCTGAAACTCCGGTACTTTGGCCACCTGATGAGAAGAGCTGACTCATTTGAAAAGACCCTGATGCTGGGTAAAATTGAGGGCAAGAGGAGAAGGGGATGACAGAGGATGAGATGGTTGGATGACATCACCAACTCAATAGATGAGTTTGGGCAAGCTCAGGGAGTTGGTGATGGACAGGTAGGCCTGACGTGCTGCGGTTCATGGGGTTGCAAAGAGTTGAACACAACTGAGCAACTGAACTGAACTGAAAACTACAAAGTTGGGGCTTTCCAGATGGCTCAGTGGTAAAGAATCTGCCTGTCAATATAGGAGACACAAGAGACACTGGGTCAGGAAGATCCCCTAGAGTAGGGAATGATAATCCACTCCAGTTTCTTGCCTGGAAAATTCCATGGACAGAGGAGCCTGACAGGCTCCATGGGATTACAAAGAGTCAGACATGACCAACTGACTGAGTGTGTACACACACACAAGTCAACATAAGTATCCAAATAATTTATCTGGGTAGATGAATGCTTCACTTATCTGGGTAGCTGATTGAAGAACCATCAATTTCCATTTCTCCTATAAAGAAAAGCTGGACTTGAAAATAAATACAGCAATGTTCTCAAAACTTTTTTCCTAAATCTCCTGAATCCATAGTGACTGGGAGAACTTAAAGTAAATAGAGGCAAATTCACAGAGTGGAATATTTAGAATATCTATCTTTTTTGTTAGATAAAGCAAAACCAAGATATAAAATGTATATAGTATTTACATATTTAGCATCAATCATGAGTGTCAACTCTCTCCTCTGCATTTAGACATATATCATTCCGTGTATTGATAAGGTGGTTGTACTGAAGATGTATTGAAAATGGTTTATTATCAGTCAGTCACTTGATCAGCAGTCAGTCATCTGGGCACTCTTTTTGTTTTCCCCTAAATGATGGGATGGCTGGCTGAAACTTAAAAAACTTATACCTATTTTGTAAATTTGTTTGTATTACCAAAGAGCCTTTCTAAGTACTGTATTTCCTGAAACTTCTCCTTCTGGGAAAATGGAATAGATAAACTTTTTCTTATTCTTCCTACCAAGTTCATTATGTAGAAAATGAACTTAAGAAGACACTAAAAAATACACAAAGCAGAGTGGTTAAGGACCTTGAGACCCAAGGAATAACCACAGGTGAGTTTTCTATATTTTCTTTTTGCCTATTATATATCATACATGGAGATGAAGAAGCCAGAAACCTGGAAATGCTAATGGGAAGACACAGCGGAAAAAAGGTCCTCCCTTTGTGTGTATGTGTGTGAGAGAGAGAGACATCAGGCCACTCAAGATGGCCGCTCTCTTGCTCTTTGAACATCTGCTGTCCCATCAGTCACTGCCTCACCTACACCCTACTCACATGACTGACCTTCCTTATTAATCATGGAGCCTAAGTAGTAACTGCCTACATGCTTGCTCCCTGGCCCCAACTAGTGACTGTTCTAATTTTTAGATCAGAATGTCTCCATCAGGATAACTATCAAAGGGGCAGTGAGGGGCATGTGCCTGTGATAGTTTCCCTGGTAACTTAGGAGCAAACCTGCTATCAACTGTCCCGATAACTGGTAACTTCTTCCCTCTGGTAGTGAAGAATGAGACCACTGCCGTGTCCTACCTGCTGTCTGCTGCACATGGTGGGGTGTCTCTTCAGGGCCTTTTCTTGGAAGTATAAGATTCCTTATCGAAGAAATCATTGATGTCTGTGCCAATGACTTTTTGCTCTTTCTTCAATCCTGCAGCTGGCCAATTATAATGCTTATATAGGCCTATGAGGTGCAGCCCAACAGTTTATGTGTGTGTGTTTACTCACTGTAATCAAAGGACCAGGAAAGAAGTAGACTATTAGGACACAAAATTTTAGGCAATTATAACTCTACTTCAGCCAAATGCCATAGAAAAAGTTCTGGCCACACCCCATACTCACACCACCAAAGCTGAGTGGGGGCCTACACGTCTAGCTTTGGATGTCTCACCACTTCTGCAGGAGTGGTGTCAAAGAAGACCAAGTAGAGAGCCAGGAATTTCAGCTCTGAAGATCAGTAACAAGCACCTTTCCTCCCTCCCTTTCCCTGCAATGCCAGTGTGAAGCCATAACTTCCATCCCTACACAGAAGAAATGAGAAGTCCCTTCTTCTGGCACCACTAGAGGCCAAGCAGTGAACCTCTCTGTGGTAGTAATAAGGTGGCACTTTCTCTCCACTACTTGAGCAATGCCAGCAAAAGTCAGCTAAAACTGAAGGCTTGAATAAGATCCACAGTCTCATAGGATAATATAAAAACATGCCAGTTTCAATTAAAAAAATCACTTGTCATACCAAGAAACAGAAAAATCTCAAAATTAATGAAAAAAAAAACTTATTAAATGCCAACACCAAGATGACAGAGAAAATAGAATTGTCTGAAAAAAATATTAAAGCAACCATGTTAAAGTTGCATTAGTAAGCAACTATGAACACACTTAAAACATGAAAAACTGGAAAATTTCAGCAAAGAAATAAAAGATAAAAAAGCATCAAATGGAAAGTTTGGAACAGAATAACAAAACAGTTGAATTAGAAAGTTCAATGTATGGACTAACCAAGAGAATGGATATAACAAAGGAAAGAAACTGTGAACTACAAGATAAGAACTGAACTGAACTGAATCTGAATAAGAGAAAAAATAGACTAAATTAAAAAAAAATTAATATACCCTAGATTAACAAATCTTATGGAATTATGGGCTTCCCTGGCATATTAAAAAGCAGAGTCATTACTTTGCCAACAAAGGTCCATCTAGTCAAGGCTATAGTTTTTCCAGTAGTCATGTATGGATATGAAAGTTGGACTATAAAGAAAGCTGAGCACAGAAGAACTGATGCTTTTGAACTGTGGTGCTGGAAAAGACTCTTGAGAGTCCCTTGGACTGCAAGGAGATTCAACCAGTCCATCCTAAAGGAGATCAGTCCTGGGTATTCATTGGAAGGACTGATGTTGAAGCTGAAACTCCAATCCTTTGGCCACCTGATGTGAAGAGCTGATTCATTTGAAAAGACCCTGATGCTGGGAAAGATAGAGAGGGCAGGAAGAGAAGGGGACGACAGAGGATGAGATGGTTGGATGGCATCACTGACTCAATGGACATGAGTTACTCCAGGAGCTGGTGATGGACAAGGAGGTGCGGTGTGCTGCGGTCCATGGGGTTGCAAAGAGTTGGACACGTCTGAGCGACTGAACTGAACTGGTAGCTCAGCTGGCAAAGAATCCACCAGCAGGAGACCCCAGTTCAATTCCTGGGTTGGGAAGTTTCCCTGGAGAAGGGATACCCACTCCAGTATTCTTGGGCTTCCCTGGTGGATCAGATGGTAAAGAATTCACCTGCAATGCAGGAAACCTGGATTTGATCCGTGGGTTGGGAAGATCCCCTGGAGGAGGGTATGGCAACACACTCCAGTATTCTTGCCTAGAGAATCCCCATGGATAGAGGAGCCTAACAGACTACAGTCCACTGGATCACAAAGAGTCAAACAGGACTGATTAAGCAGAGCACAGTACAGCATGAGATTATAAGAAAAGATCTAACATTCACAATATTGGATTCTTAAAAGGAGAGGAGGAAAAAGGTAATGCTGAAAAGTGCTTGAAGAGATAATGAGACTTCCCTGGTGGTCCGCCTGCCAATGCAGGGGACTCAAGTTCAATCTCTGGTCTGGGAAGATTCCACAGGCCATGGAGGAACTGAACCTATGCACCACAAACACTGAGCCCATGCTCTCGAATCCATGGACTGCAACTACTGAAGCCCACACACTCTGGAGCCTGACTCTGCAACAAGAAAAGCCACCGCAACAGGAGGCCTGCACATCGCAACAAATAGTAGCCCCCACTCACGGCAACTAGAGAAAGCCCACGTACAGCAACGAAGACCCAGTGCAAGCAAAAATAAAAAATAAATTACAAAAAAAAAAAAGAAATAATGGCTCTTGTTCAGTTGCTAAGTCGTATGCAACCCTGCAACCTCAGGGACTGCAGCACGCCAGGTTTCCCTGTCCTTCACTATCTCCTGGAGTTTGCTCAAAATTCTTGTCCATTGAGTCAGTGATACTATCTAACCATCTCATCCTCTGTCAACTCCTTCTCTTTTTACCTTCAATCTTTCCCAGCATCAGGGTCATTTCCAATAATGGCTGAAAATATGTCAAATTCAAAAAGGAATATAAACCTAGACATTAAGAAGTCTGAATGAACCCCAAATAGTAGAGGTCTAAATAAATTCAAGCCAAAACACATCATAATTAAATTTCTGAGCAATAAGTAAAAATAAAAATCTTGAAAGCAACCAGTGAAAAAAGATACCTTCCCTACAGGAGAGACACAATTAGAACTATAAGCAATTTCTCACTAGAAACCCGGATGATAAGAGAAAAGAAGTGTCAACCCAGAATCCTATACTTACAAAAAATATCCTTGAGGAATTAAGGACAAATTAAGATATTCTCTGATGAAGAAAAAAGAATCAGTCACCAGCATATATATTATAAAAGAAGTTTTCTAAACAGAAGGGAAATGATAAAAAAAAAACTTCAGGATTTTAGGAAAAAGAACACAGTAAACAAAAAATATGAGTAAATACAGCTTTCTCTCTCCTCCTGGGTTCTCTAAATTACAGTTGGAGCAAAAATTATAACAGTGCCTCTTATGGTTCTAAATACACAGAGAGAAGTAATATATTAGATAATTATAAATGGGAGGGAGAATAAAAGGCGACAAGGTTTCTATACTTCACTCAAACTCATAAAATGATGACATTAGTAGACTGTGATGTTTTATATATATATAGTGTAATACATGCTGCTGCTACTAAGTCACTTCAGTCGCGTCCGACTCTGTGTGACCCCATAAACGGAAGCCCACCAGGCTCCCCCGTCCCTGGGATTCTCCAGGCAAGAACACTAGAGTGGGTTGCCATTTCCTTCTCCAGTGTGTGAAAGTGAAAAGTGAAAGTGAAGTCGCTCAGTCGTGTCCAACCCTTAGCGACCCCACAGACTGCAGCCTACCAGGCTCCTCCATCCATGGGATTTTCTAGGCAAGAGTACTGGAGTGACTTGCCATTGCCTTCTTCGAGTGTAATACACAGGCTACACTAAAAAAGCTTTACTATAAGATAGATTCAAAGACAATATCAAGAATTCAAAGTGGAATTCTAAAAGATGTTCAAGTAACCTACAATAGATAGGAAAAAGGAAACAGAGAAATGAAAAACAGAAGCCAGACAAATAAAATTTTAAATGGTATATTTAAACCTGGTATAACAATACTTACAACATATATAAGTAGTCTAAATACATTAAAAGACAAAAACACATAGTGGATTAAAAAACACCCAAGTAGAACCCTCTTACACTGTTGGTGGGAATGCAAACTAGTACAGCCACTATGGAGAACAGTGTGGAGATTCCTCAAAAAACTGGAAATAGAACTGCCATATGATCCAGCAATCGCACTCCTGGGCATACACACTGAGGAAACCAGAATTGAAAGAGACACATGTACTCCAATGTTCATTGCAGCACTGCTTATAATAGCGAGGACATGGAAGCAACCTAGATGTCCATCTGCAGATGAATGGATAAGAAAGTTTTGGTACATATACACAATGGAGTATTACTCAGCCATTAAAAAGAATGCATTTGAATCAGTTCTAATGAGGTGGATGAAACTGGAGCCTATTATACAGAGTGAAGTAAGCCAGAAAGAAAAACACCAATACAGTATACTAACGCATATATATGGAATTTAGAAAGATGGAAATGATAACCCTGTATGCTGCTGCTGCTGCTGCTAAGTCACTTCAGTCGTGTCCGACTCTGTGTGACCCCATAGACGGAAGCCAACCAGGCTCCCCCGTCCCTGGGATTCTCCAGGCAGGAACACTGGAGTGGGTTGCCATTTCCTTCTCCAATGTGTCAAAGTGAAAAGTGAAAGTGAAGTCGCTCAGTCGTGTCTGACCCTTAGCGACCCCAGGGACTGCAGCCTAACCCTGTATACAAGACAGCAAAAGAGACACAGATGTATAGAACAGTCTTTGGGACTCTGTGGGAGAGGGTGAGTGTGGGATTATTTGGGAGAATGGCATTGAAACATGTATGTTGTCATATGTGAAACGAATCTCCAGTTCAGGGTTGATGCATGTTACAGGATGCTCGGGGCTGGTGTGCGGGGATGACCCAGAGGGAGGATAAAGGGAGGAGGGAGGTGGGACGGGGGTTCGGGAGGGGGAACTCCTGTACACCTGGGGCGGATTCATGTCAATGTATGACAAAACCAACCAATATAATATTGTAAAATAATTAGCCTACAATAAAAAATAAATAAATGAATACTTGATTACCATAAAAAAAACACCCAAGTACATATTGTCTATAGGAAATTCTTCAAATATAGCAATATCGTCAGGTTGAAAGTAAAAGAACAGAAAAATATATCATGCAAACATTTATCAAAGGAAAAGAACAACCATATAACATCAGATAAAGTAGACACTGGAGCAAAGAAAATTATCAGAAAAAAAGGACATTATATAATGGCAAAAGGATCAATCCATTAAGACATAGACCTCTTAAATGTGTATTCTCTGCATTAAATATCAGAACTACAAAATAGGTGAAGCATAAATTGACAGAACTTAAAGAAGAAACACATAAATCCACAAGTATAATTATATATTTCAATACCTCAACAATTGGTAGAATAAGTAGACAAAAAATCAGCAAAGATCTTCGACAAATCCATAATCAAGCAGCAATTATAGGAAACCTCACCCAACACCAGAAGAGTATATGTTGTTTTAAAACACCCATAGAACAAATATCAAGATAGAAATACCAAGATAGACCATATCCTGGGCCATAAATGAAATCTTAACAAATTTTTAAAAACTGAAATTATACTGTGTGTTCTCTGATAAAAATGCATTCAGACTAGAAATTGGTGAAAAAAACAGAATTTAAAAATTTGTAAACTAAACATATTTCTAAATAGTTCATGGATCAAATAGGAAGCCTTGCCTCTAAGAAAATTACATTGAACTGAACGAAAATGAAAAAGCAACATATTAAAGTCTTAAAGATTTTAATAAGACAGCAGTACTGAGGGAGAAATTTATGTCACTAAATGCAAGAAAGTCTCAAAAAAATCATCTAACCTCTGCCTCAAGAATCTAAAAATCAAAGATGAAATGAATTCAAAGCGTTCAGAAGAAAGAAAATAACAAAGTAAGTGCAGAAATCAATAAATTGAAAACAGAAAAACATTAGAGAAAATCAATGAAACAAAGTGTTGTTTTTTAGCAAAGATCAATTAAACTGACAAACTGTTAGGAAATCTGACAAAGAAAGAGAGAAAAGACATAAATTATGAATACCAGATTAAAAAAACAGGAAAAATCGCCACAGGCATTTAAAAACCAAGGATAAAATGGTATACTACAAACAGCTCTACAACCAAATTTGAAAAATCTGTATAATTGGGCCAATTTGTCAAAAAACACGACTTACCCAGTAGGAGATCGATCACTAGAACAGGCCGCTAACTATTTAAAAAATTGAACTCATAGTTTAAAAACTCCCTTCTAAATCTCCAGGCTCAGATGGTCTCATTAGGGAATTTGACTAAAACTTTAAAGAATTAACATGACATCTATACAAGCTCTTCCAGAAAATAAAATAAGAGAAAATATCTCTCAATTCATTTTACAATGTTATATTACTCTGACACCAAATCAAACAAAGACAGCACAAAAAAGGAAACCACAGGCCTGTATCCAAGTCCTGGCACAACTATTGAGATTTTGTCCTATATCACGTGGTATTTCTCTTGTGGGAAACTGGGTAATATGTAAAGATAACTCTAAATTATTTCAAAATGAAAAAATTCACCTACAAAAACTTGTTTCCTTTACATCTCATATTTGAAATATTTTTACTAGATCAAATTTTAAGTAATCATTCTTTTTCCAATTTTAATTAATAAAATTTCTAAGTTGTTTTAATAATCAATAGTATATTTCAGTATCAATATCAAAGAGATGAAGAAACTGAGATCCAAAGAAGGTACATGGCTTGATCAAGTTTAACAACACCTCATTACTAAATTATGACAAGAGGCCATGATGCCCAACTCATACTTTCCACCAAAATACTAGATTGAACTATATAAAGTCACCAATATTGAGCCACTGTTACCTATAGAAAATAGATTTAACCCAGTATACACTCTCCATTGAGGAAAGGACTTTGAATGCTGAGGTATTTTCTAATAAGCATTTATTTAGTATCTCCATCCATCCATTCCATCCATTCCGTCGCTCAGTCGTGTCCGACTCTTTGCGACCCCGTGGACTGTAGCCTACCAGGCTTCTCCGTCCATGGGATTCTCCAGGCAAGAATACTGGAATGGGTTACCGTTTCCTTCTCCAGGGGATCTTCCCGACCCAGGGATCGAACCCGGGTCTCCCGCATTGGAGGCAGATGCTTTAACCTTTGAGCCACCAGGGAAGCCCATTGTATACTTAATAGGGCTTCTCAGATGACTCATCATTAAAGAATCTGCCTGCAATGCAAGAGACTCGTTTGATCCATGGTTGGGAAGATCCCCTGGAGGAGGGAATGGCTGTTCACTCCTGTATTCTTGCCTGGAGAATCCCATGGACAGAGGAGCCAAGTGGGCTATAGTCCATGCGGTCACAAAGAGTCAACAGAGAACTGAAGTGACACACACACATACTAAATTAAACATGAGGTGTTTAATAACATATTCTAAGGAATATGTTATTTAATTCTCCTTTGATATGTGAGGACTAGCCTTGTGGCCAGGATTTGGAATCCCTCAGGAACTACTTGAAATTTCATTCTCCCATCCTAATCTGAAGTCACCCCATATCTCTTGTGTCCTGTCATGTTAGGACTTATCTCACTAGATTAGATTCTCAAAGCACCATGGGAAAAAAGCTGGAGGATCAGCATTTGACCAATGCTAACCCAGAGGTATAGCTCCATGGTCTAAGCCCAAAGGTTCCTCTCTCAAAACCAGCACTTAAGATTCTCTAGGTTTAAATAAGTATAAAACTATCCTCAGGGCTTGTTAGAGCTGTCCAGACTGAAAACAGTTCCTAGCATTCCTTTTTGTTTCAGACTAGAATTGAATCTAAGTGGCTAGGGATGGGTAGATGAAAGGATGAAGATCCCAGTATCAACCTGTCTTTCTAGGAGTCTTTCAAACTGAGGGTGATACTAGGACATTTAAATAGGCCAGAGCCTCTCCATCTGGCCAGATTCCAATACCACCACAGTGCGTTGCTCCCTGGGAGTACACATATACCCAACTGCTTTAGGTTCTTCCTTTTCAGCACCTTCCCTAACAGTTGTCTCCTTATAGTCCATAATCAATACAAACTAGACCAAAGAACCTGGATACTCATTCCAGTTCTGCTTGTGAGCAACAGTATGAATTTAACCACCAACTTAATTTATCCTAGCCTTGCTGGCTTGGCCAATAAAGTAGTGAAAATACTGGTATAACAATTTATTAATGAGGTAATACAATGTTTTCCAAATCACAGTATGTTTATTATTCATGGTAGAATGATTTCAGATGGTTTATACCGAAATATTTATCTTGAACAGTTTTACCTTATAAGAGAAGATAAATGATTTTCTTTTTATATTAATTCCTCTTAAAAATAAAAGTGTGTACATTTTTCAACATATAAAGTCATTTAAAGAAAAATATTTAGTACATAGTATGACAACTTGTGAAGGAATCTGATGTATTGGAAACACCAACTTACATGTTTCGTTTGTTAATTTAAGACATCTTGTCTAGTCATTCCAATACTGCAATAGAAAGGGTGGTGCATGCTTGAATTATCCATTTGTCCATTCATATCAACAAAATGCACTAGTTAATGGCTTCACTTTTTTCTTTGGCAGCATACACAGTCTAAAAAAATGATAAAAGTGGCAGATTTTATTTTCTTGGGATCTAAAATTACTGCAGATAGTGACTGCAGCCATGAAATTAAAAGGTATTTGCTCCTTGGAAGGAAAGCTATGACAAATCTAGACAGCATATTAAAAAGCAGAGACATCAATTTGCCAACAAAGGTCCGTATAGTCAAAGCTATGGTTTTTTCCAGTAGTCATGTACAAATGTGAGAATTGGCCCATAAAGAAGGCTGAGTGCTGAAGAATTGATGCTTTCAAATTATGCTGGAGAAGACTCTTGAGAGTCTCTTGGACTGCAAGGAGATCAATCCAGTCAATCCCAAAGGAAATCAACCCTAAATACTCACCAGAAGGACTGATGCTGAAACTGAAGGTCCAATACTTTGGTCACCCGAAATGAAGAGCCAACTCGTTAGAAAAGACGCTGATGCTGGGAAAGATTGAGGGAAGGGGAACGGGGTCACAGAGGATGAGATGTTTGGATGGCATCGCCCACTCAATGGACATGAATTCGAGCAAACTTTAGGAGATAATGGGAGAAGGCAATGGCATCCCACTCCAGTATTCTTGCCTGGAAAATCCCATGGACAGAGGAGCCTGGTAGGCTGCAGTCCATGGGGTCGCTAAAAGTGGGACACCACTGAATGACTTTGCTTTCACTTTTCACTTTCATGCATTAGAAAAGGAAATGGCAACCAACTCCAGTGTTCTTGCCTGGAGAACCCCAGGGACGGGGGAGCCCGGTGGGCTGCTGTCTATGGGGTCACACAGAGTTGGACATGACTGAAGCAACTTAGCAGCAGCAGCAAGAGATAATGAGTGACAGGGAAGCTTTGGCATGCTGCAGTCCGTGAGATCACAAAGAGTTGGACATGACTTAGTGATTAAACAACAACATTCCCAAAGCATGCAATCAATCACTGTTACCACAAACTACCCTAGACTTCATGTCACATTTCAGTTTCCAATATAAGCTCCTCATCTCATGTTTTTAACCACTCAGAATTCATGTCATCCACTTTGCTCATTAAACTGTGTCTACCCTGCTGCTGCTACACCACAACCAATTTGTCCTGCAAGATATATTTCAAAACTCACCTGTATCTGGATATCTAGATAACTACATGGCTTTCAGATGATTTATATACTTTGAAAGTCCCCAGCGCTGATGACTTTACTGGTCTTATAATAGCAAGACAAAATAAATATACAGAAAATTACATTTGGACTTCCCTGGTAGTCCAGTTACTACTGAATCTGCCTCCCAATGCAGGCAACACACTGAATTCCCCGGTCCAGGAAGATTCCACGTGCCATGGGGCAACCAAGCCCACGCACCACAACTGGGCTCTGGAGTGCACATGCCCACAACTACTGAAGCTCGTGTGCCTACAGCCTGTGCCCCACAACAAGAGAAGCCACCACAATGAAAAGCCTGTGCACCAAAATTAGAGAAGAGCCCCTGCTCACTGCAATTAAAGAAAAGCCCATGTGCAGCAATGAAGACCAAGTGCAGCCAAAAGTAAATAAATAAAAAGAAAAAAAAGAGAAAATTATAATGACGGACAATAAGTTCCATGACAAAGATATAATGCATTGTAGTGGAGGAGGTCATATATAAAGGTCTTAAGAATACAGACTTTGGAGTCAGACCATCTGGATTTGAATTCTGGCACACCACTTGCCACATGAAGAAATAATTCAGCCTAAGGCTCAAAATCTTATCTGAAATTGGGGGTAATAGTAATCGCTACTTCATAAGGTTACTGTGAGGATTAAATGATTCAGCACCGGGAAGTGTTTAGACAATACTTGAAGTACTCAGTTCAGTTCAGTTCAGTTCAGTCGCTCAGTCGTGTCCGACTCTCCGTGACCCCATGAATTACAGCACGCCAGGCCTCAAGTACTAGTTACTGTTATTTGAAGAAAGCACCAATGGAAACATATTAGAGGTGCTCCTGAGAGTCTTAATTAAGAGGCTGTCTGGAGAAGGATGGAGTCAATTCTGTATTGCAGGACAGGTGGGAGTGAGGCAACATGTACACATATTGGGGGAAGGATTGGACAGAGTGAGGGTGGACTAGTCAGCGCATATACCAGCTACAAAGTAATATGGAAGTGGGTATGGGAACAAGGAATAAAAGTGCATGGTATGTTACACAACTGCATGTGGAATCTCTGGTTCAAGGGGACTGAGGTACAAAGTGATGGAAAATGAGGCCACACACACAAGGCTTTGCATGTTCTCATCAAATTCTTGAGGAAAAAAGTATTTGAGTGTCTGCTACATTCCTGATGCTATTTTATTTTAGGGATTGGACATTAGAGTACAATGGTAGAACATATACTGCCTAATTAGGAAAATAAATACATAATTAAATGACAACAGATAAATACTTAATGGAAGGATGTAACAAGTGCTAAGAAAGCATAATGCCTACAATTATTTTCTTCAAAGATATGAACAAAGTCTTAACAGATGAGTAAATGTTTGCCAAACAACAAGGAGAAAATCAGAAAGGTTAACATTATTTACCAAAACTCAATTATATGGCATTATGTACCAAAGTCTTTCTATATGGTTTTAAGAATATTGTATTACTATTCCTTATAACAAGCAGTTTTTGTTAATCTCATTTAAGAGATGAGGATCCCCAAGATCACACAGCAAAACCACAGCTAGTTTTCTTAACTAGCTACATTTAGTTTTCTTTAGAATACAGTAATCTTCATACAGTAGATACTCTATCGCTACTATATTTGGCAATTAGATTAAAGAAAGTATTATTCTTATTTGCACATAAAGTTTCAAGTACATGACAAATAGTTCATGTTCATGAAAATTCATGACAGTTCATGACAAAAAAATATTATTTTCACTTTAAAAGCTCTGAATTCCATAGACTATAATAGATGGCTGTGACACTCTAGCATTTCAATATACATACATTTAAAGCATTTCAATATACATACATTTTAAGGCTGTACATACATTGTGCATTTCATATTTAGTAGCTATTTCTTCCTAACAGCAGGAGCCACACCATCCATTACACTGCTTGCCCTGACAGTAAGGAAAATAAACTATATTTATCAGAGGTTAACTGAAGACCACACTGATCAAGACGGTCTCTCACATTCTGTTGCTGGCAGGTGAGGAATGAAGTTGAAGGTCATGGTAGAAAGATAAAGATGAATATCAACCCTTTTTCTTGTCTCCTTCCAGTTACAACCTCAGTTCAGTTCAGTTCAGTTCAGTCGCTCAGTCGTGTCCGACTCTTTGCGACCCCATGAATCACAGCAAGCCAGGCCTCCCTGTCCATCACCAACTCCCGGAGTTCACTCAAACTCATGTCCATCGAGTCGGTGATTCCATCCAGCCATCTCATTCTCTGTCATCCCCATCTCCTCCCAACCCCAATCCCTCCCAGCATCAGAGTCTTTTCCAGTGAGTCAACTCGTCGCATGAGGTGGCCAAAGTATTGGAGTTTCAGCTTCAGCATCAGTCCTTCCAATGAACACCCAGGACTGATCTCCTTTAGAATGGACTGGTTGGATCTCCTCACAGTCCAAGGGACTCTCAAGAGTCTTCTCCAACACCACAGTTCAAAAGCATCAATTCTTCGGCGATCAGCTTTCTTCACAGTCCAACTCTCAAACACCTTGCCGGACAGAGATGAAGCAGCAACACCCCAGACATCCGAAGGGGCAAAGCCCACATTCACACTGGAAGGGATCAAATAAATATTTATTGACTGACTGACTGACAGCAATTACTCAAAATATCCAACTTAAGATTGCTTTCACATATCTTATCTCCTTCAGTCTTCATGAAAACACTGAGAAACAGCTACTATCATCCTTATTTCATAGAGAAGGGGAAAGAACCTTAAAGAAGACAAAGTGAAAGTGAAAGTGTTAGTCGCTCAGTCGTGTCCTAACCTGTCAGGCTCCTCTGTCCATGGAATTCTCCAGGCAAGAATAGTGGAGTGGGTAGGCATTCCCTTCTCCAGGGGATCTTCCTGACCCAGGGATCAAACCTGGGTCTCTTGCATTGCAGCCAGATACTTTACCATCTGAGCCACCAGGGAAGCCCAAAGAAGGCAAGTGATATAGCAAATTATGGCAGGACTTGCATTTGAGTAGTTGCCTCCAGATCCACTGAGTTTTACACTTCTTGTCTATCTTTATTTAAAAGGTCTCTGACGGCAGCCGTGGCCATAAAGGAGATATTGGTTAGAATCACCACTTTACGAGCCTCTTGAAAAGCTAGTGTAAAAGTTAGTGTAAAGGTGCTGATTCATAGATCAGACAATTGAGTCAACCGGCTTCTCTTGAGCTTCATCCTCTGGCTTTGCTCCTTCGTCCCCTGCTCTTGGCACTGGCCTCCTTGCTATTCCTCAAACAAATCAAGCCCAACACCTCCCCATTTGCTGTTACTCCATCTGCAATTCTCTTCATGGCACTCTTCCTAAGGGTCTTATTGAAATAGCTTTGCCCTATCCGCTTCCCTTGGATTTCCCTGATTGTTCTGTGATAAAGAACCTGCCTGCCAATGCACAAGATGTGAGTTTGACCCCTGGGTTGAGAAGATCCCCTGGAGAAGAAAATGGCAACCCACTCCAATATTCTTTCCTGGGAAATCCCATGGACAGAGGAGTCCGGTGGGCTACAGTTCATGGGGTCACAAAAGAGTTGGCTACAACTTAACAACTAAACAACAACAAATCTTCTTACCTTATCCCTCTTTCCTGCTGTTTTTTTTTTCTCTATAGCTCTTATCATCATCTGAATTGGTAAGCATTTTATGGTATATTTGTTTTTTAATTGAAGTATTTTCTGATGTACAATAAACTACAGGTGTACAATATAGTGATTCACAATTGTAAATGTTATACTCCATTTCTAGTTGTTAAAAACTATTGGCTATATTCCCTGTATTGTATAATATATTCCTGTAGCTTAATTTATACATAATAGTTTGTACTCTTAGTCCCCTACCCCTATATTGTCCCTCATCCCTTCCCTTTCTCCACTGGTAACCACTGGTTTGTTCTCTGTATCTGTTTCTTTTTTTATATATATTCACTGGCATGGCATATTTTTTAGATTCTATATATAAGTGATATGTCTTTCTCTATTTGATTTATTTCACTTAGCAAAATACCCTCCAAGTCCATCCATGTTGCTTCAAATGGCAAAATTTCATTCTTTTTTTTATGACTAAGCCATACTCCATTGTGTATATATACCACATCTTAATCCATTCAACTGTTGATGGACACTTAGGTTGCTTCCTATCTTTACAATTGTAAATAATCCTGCTATGAACATTGGAATGCATGTATCTTTTCAAATTGGTGTTCTTTTATTTTTTCAGATATATACCCAGCTCATGGTAGTTCTGTTTTTACTTTTTTTGAGAAACCGCCATACTATTTTCCACAATGGCTGTACTAATTTACATTCCCACCAACAGTGTACAAGGATTCCTTTTTCTCCTATCATCATAAATGAAAACATTGCTTCTGTGTCTAGAGCACTCATATCTTCTGTATAAACTAGAGATCTTTTTCTTTGTGGACAAAACTTTCATTAAGTGATTATATCATATTTCAAAACTGGTAAAGTACCAATGAAAAAGGGTGGGAAGTAATCCAGAGAAATAGCTTTTCACCAAAAATAAAAAGGATTCTAAATAAGTGGAAGCTGAGGATCACTTGGACTTTATGTCTCCTTTTTAAGCCAGTTCCTGTTTTACTAAATATCTTGAAAGATTTTTTTTAATGTATATTTTCTCAACCTTTTGCATCAGTCATCTGAAACTTGTAACATTGAATGTTAGACAACTATAAGTGCATTCGATGAGAAAAATTTAAAACTAAACCTTTAGAGAAATAGAAACAGAAAATGGAATACAGTGAATATGAAAAAAAGAAGCAGATTCACAGACAGGGAACAACTTGTGGTAGTCTGGTGAGGAGAAGGGCATAAAGAGATGGGGAAGTGGAAGGTGCAAATTCCCACTCAAAAATATCCTGTACAAAATGGGTACATAGCCAATATTTTATAATAACTGTAAATGGAGCTATAACCTTTAAAATTTGTATTAAAACATTTTAATTTAAAATGGTGTTGTCTTAAATGTATTATCACTTAATAAACTACATATTTATGATGTACTCCTCCCAAACAACACAGATTTGCATTAGTTCAGTTTCTGATTCACTGCTTGACTTTTGGAGAGTTTCAGAGGCTTTGAGGACTCTTTCTCTGCTCTAAAATAACTGCTCCAGAAAACTAATACCCAAATGTCAGTCACACAGCACTTTATTATTGAGGGCCCAATGCTAAAGACAGACTTGGACACGCTTTACTCTCACGTCCCACTGCATCTTGGCATTGTCTGCATGGTAGCACATTTAATATTGCTGATAAACTGCCAGTTCTTCAGAATCAAGATTGCCAGGAGAAATATCAATAACCTCAGATATACAGATGACACCACCCTTATGGCAGAAAGCAAATAAGAACTTGATGAAAGTGAAAGAGGAGAGTGAAAAAGTTGGCTTAAAGCTCAACATTCAGAAAATTAAGATCATGGCATCCAGTCCCATCACTTCATGGCAAATAGATGGGGAAACAATTGAAACAGTGTCAGACTTTATTTTTTTGGCTCCAAAATCACTGCAGATGGTGACTGCAGCCATGAAATTAAAAGATGCTTGCCCCTTGGAAGAAAAGTTATGACAAGCCTAGACAGCATATTAAAAAGCAGAGACAGTACTTTGCCAGCAAAGGTCAACCTAGTCAAAGCTATGGTTTTTCCAATAGTCACATATGGATGTGAGAGTTGAACCATAAAGAAAGCTGAGCACCGAAGAATTGATGCTTTTGAACTGTGGTGTTGGAGAAGACTCTTGAGAGTCCCTTGGACTGCAAGGAGATCCAACCAGTCCATCCTAAAGGAAATCAATCCTTAATATTCATTGGAAGGACTGATGTTGAAGCTGAAACTCCAATACTTTGGCCACCTGATGTGATGAACTGACTCATTGGAAAAGATCCTGATGCTGGGAAAGATTGAAGACAGGAGGAGAAGGGAACAACAGAGGATGAGATGGTAATGCCATCGTATTACCAACTCGATGGACATGAGTTTGAGTAAGCTCCAGGAGTTGGTGATGGACAGGGAAGCTTGGTGTGCTGCAGTCCATGGTGTCACAACGAGTCAGATACGACTGAGTGACTGAACTGAACTGAACTGAAAGTCTTAATTTCATGACTGTCTGGATGCCTAGCATATGTTAAGCACTGCACTGAGTATATCTTAAATTAATGAATGAATAATGGATAAATCAGTCACCACTGGGAATGTGAACTTGCATAACTGACCTCACAAGTTAACTGGATAGATAACAAAGCAAAGGTTGAATTACCCCAAAGGCTTAACTTTCTCAGGGAAGAGTACTGGGGGAGTGGTTATCTTGAAATGAGGAGAAGCTGGACAGCATGTTGGGTGAGAGTCTAGGCTCTGAAATGAGATAGAATGTGTTGCTTGATACTATAATTTGCCAGTTTTGTAAACTTGGGTAAGTTACTGTCAATGGACCATGAGATTCCCCTTGGTAACCACAAGTTTGTTTTCTACATCTGGTTTTCCATTTTTGTTTTATAAATAGGTTTATTTGTACCATTTTTTTTAGGTTCCACATATAAGTGATATCAAGGAGGGGAGACAAAGCGGTAAAGTAGGAGATTGAGATTAACATATACACATTTATTGTTCAGTTGCTAAGTGAACAATAATCGTGATTCCATGAACTCCAGCACTCCAGTCTCCTCTGTCCTTCAAAATTATCTGCCGGGGTTTGCTCAAACTCAAGCCCATTGAGTTGGTGATGTCATCCAATCATCTCATCTTCTGTCGATCCCCTCTCCTCCTGCCTTCAATCCTTCCCAGCATCAAGGTCTTTTCCAGTGAGTCAGCTCTCCGCATCAGGTAACCAAAGTACTTCAGCATCAGTTCCTCCAGTGAATATTCAGGGTTCATTTCCTTTAGGATTGACTAGTTTGATCTCCTTGCAGTCCAACTGACTCTCAAGAGTCTTTTCTAGCATCACAGTTCAAAAGCATCAATTCTTCAGTGATCAGTCATCTTTATGGTCCAACTCTCACATCTGCACATGACTACTGGAAAAACCATAGCTTTGACTGTATGGACTTGTGGCAGTAAAGTGATGTCTCTGCTTTTTAATAGGTTTGTCACTTCCAAAGAGCAAGTGCCTTTTAATTTCATGGCTGCAGTCACTGTCTGCAGTGATTTTAGAGCTCAAGAAAATAAAATCTGCCACTATTTCCACTTTTTCCCATCTATTTTCCATGAAGTGATGGGACCAGATGCCAACTACTATATATAAAAGAGATAGCTAATAAGAATCTACTGTATAGCACAAGGAACTCTATTAAGTACTCTGTAATGACCTACATGGGAATAAAATCTAAAAAAATAAAAAGTATATATGTATATGTATATAACCGACTCACTCTGCTGTACACCTGAAACTAACACACATTGTAATCAACTATACTCCAATAAGAGCTAATTTTAAAAAAAAGGACAAAACCATTACACACGATCTTATTTAAGAGACAAAGCAGAATGTATTGTTTACACAGCAAGAGAGAGTGATACTAATCAGGCACAGGCTCAACAGTCTCAGCTAGTCTTTCAAAGGATTTAGGGGAAGCATGCTGTTCATGAAGACTTTCAGAGGCATCTGTAGAAGCCTGGCTAGGGGTGGGCGGTAAAGGATGCTGTTAATTGGTTGAAACCCAGAAATGTGTTTGTTGGAGTGGATTCTTATTGGCTGACTTTCAAAAGCAAAGGGCTGTCCCTGATTGGTTGGTTTAAAAAGCACATTCACTGCAGCAGTTGTTGATCAAAGGACTGGATTTAAAACCAGTTCTGTTGACTCCTTGTTGCCATGGCTACAGAACAATTAATCTTTTCTTACCTATGTGAAAACTTAACCTTTCAAGATTTTGGTTTCTTATCTTTAAACTTCTTAGAAACCTCTATGAAGTTTAAAAGATAACACTCAAAGAATTCACACTGTGCTTACCGTGCAGAATTCAACAAAAATTATGTTTATGTTTTTAAGATACACATGAAGCATTTTATTTGTAAGATGAATAGGGTTCCTATGAAACATGGTCTGAATGTTTTTGTCAGAACACCATGAAACACTGTCACTTGCTTCTCTTCCTTTTCCCCAATCTTGGTTGGAAAAAAAAAAAGAAGCTAATATGGTATTTTGTTCACAAGGCCTAATACTGAGTTTAAATGGGCTTGTGTTATCTATGATTCCATTTTGCTTCTATTCTACCTTAGATTCTGAAGGCATGAGATAAATAGAATGGATGTGCTCCAGCACCCTAGGAGAATAGGCAGTTAGGATAGACTGGATTATTGTCTCCAGTTCTTCTCTCCTACATTGTTAAAGAATTTTCCGTGACTTTATAGTATCTCCCACCAAGTAAAGAGAATCTGTTCCCCACCCCCAATGATATTGGTGTTGGCCATGTGAATTACTTTAGCCAATGAACTGTATCAGGTATAATTCAAGGAAAGGCTTTGGCCTTGCTTTTAGGATTTGGCTGTGAATTTTGCGTCTCTGCCATCTACCTTGAGATTCACATACTCCATCCAAGAAGAACAAGGAGGTATGTGGAACAGATCTGGACCCAATGTACAGGCTAAAACCAAGCCTAGCTCACCAACAGACCCATGATTGAGAAAAATAAGTACTTGTTGGTGTTAAGTCACTACTTTGAAATTCTTTGTTGTACAGCAAAAGCTGACTAATAGATAAAGGAAAAGCATGAGGCAGAACCTGGACAGTTATAGAATGAAAATGAGAAAGGAGCAGGGATGGAGAGTTAAGAACCAGACAGGCAAATTAACCAAAAAAAAAATTGTTATTTTGTTTTCCCTCATCTGTAAAGGGAATGTTAATACATTCATACTTTCTTCCTAGGTATAAAATAACAAAAGGTGTGGATATCACAGAGACTGAAATATAGACCTTTCGGGGAGAGATACAGAGTAACACAGAAAGATGAATGTTTAATACCCAGCATCTCACAAGCTAAAGTACTAAAGACATATGTACTTTAGAAGGACATAAGGTGAAAAACTAATGCTAAGACTGGGAAGTTTCTGAAAGAAAAGAGATTCTAGGTGCTGAGACAATCTTCTCATAAAGACTTTCTTTTAAAATCACACTACAGATTTGATGGCAACAAAAAAGTGGATATTAAGTAAAAGGATAGAAGATCTCTGA
This sequence comes from Moschus berezovskii, assembly GCF_049115385.1. Lineage (NCBI taxonomy): Eukaryota > Metazoa > Chordata > Mammalia > Artiodactyla > Moschidae > Moschus > Moschus berezovskii. Next base: position 47,106,324 of record NC_142463.1, on the reverse strand, counting down.
GCCACAGCTAGAAAATATGGACAAGTAATAAGCAGGGCAAAGGCTAATAGAGTTTTGTCAAGAGAATGCACTGGTCATAGCAAACACCCTCTTCCAACAACACAAGAGAAGACTCTACACATGGACATCACCAGATGGTCAACACCGAAATCAGATTGATTATATTCTTTGCAACCAAAGATGGAGAAGCTGTATACAGTTAGCGAAAACAAGACCAGGAGCTGACTGTGGCTCAGATCATGAACTCCTTATTGCGAAGTTCAGACTTAAATTGAAGAAAGTAGGGAAAACCACTAGACCATTCAGATATGACCTCAATCAAATCCCTTATGATTATGCAGTGGAAGTGAGAAATAGATTTAAGGGACTAGATCTGATTGATAGAGTGCCTGATGAACTCTGGACGGAGGTTCGTGACATTGTACAGGAGACAGGGAACAAGACCATCCCCATGGAAAAGAAATGCAAAAGAGCGAAATGGCTGTCTGAGGAGGCCTTACAAATAGCTGTAAAAAGAAGAGAGGCGAAAAGCAAAGGAGAAAAGGAAAGATATAAGCATCTGAATGCAGAGTTCCAAAGAATAGCAAGGAGAGATAAGAAAGCCTTCCTCAGTGATCAATGCAAAGAAATAGAGGAAAACAACAGAATAGGAAAAACAAGAGACCTCTTCAAGAAAATTAGAGATTCCAAGGGAACTTTTCATGCAAAGATGGGCTCGATAAAGGACAGAAATGGTATGGACCTAACAGAAGCAGAAGATATTAAGAAGAGGTGGCAGGAATACACAGAAGAACTGTACAAAAAAGATCTTCACGACCAAGATAGTCACGATAATGTGATCACTGACCTAGAGCCAGACATCTTGGAATGTGAAGTCAAGTGGGCCTTAGAAAGCATCACTACGAACAAAGCTAGTGGTGGTGATGGAATTCCAGTTGAGCTATTTCAAGTCTTGAAAGATGATGCTGTGAAAGTGCTGCACTCAATATGCCAGCAGATTTGGAAAACTCAGCAGTGGCCACAGGACTGGAAGAGGTCAGTCTTCATTCCAATCCCAAAGAAAGGCAATGCCAAAGAATGCTCAAACTACCGCACAATTGCACTCATCTCACACGCTAGTAAAGTCATGCTCAAAATCCTCCAAGCCAGGCTTCAGCAGTATGTAAACCGTGAACTCCCAGATGTTCAAGCAGGTTTTAGAAAAGGCAGAGGCACCAGAGATCAAATTGCCAACATCCGCTGGATCATGGAGAAAGCAAGAGAGTTTCAGAAAAACATCTATTTCTGCTTCATTGACTATGCCAAAGCCTTTGACTGTGTGGATCACAATAAACTGTGGAACATTCTGAAAGAGATGGGAATCCCAGACCACCTGACCTGCCTCTTGAGAAACCTGTATGCAGGTCAGGAAGCAACAGTTAGAACCGGTCATGGAACAACAGACTGGTTCCAAATAGGAAAAGGAGTGCGTCAAGGTTGTATATTGTCACCTTGCTTATTTAACTTATATGCAGAGTACATCATGAGGAACGCTGGGCTGGAAGAAGCACAAGCTGGAATCAAGATTGCTGGGAGAAATATCAATAACCTCAGATATGCAGATGACACTACCCTTATGGCAGAAAGTGAAGAGGAACTCAAAAGCCTCTTGATGAAAGTGAAAGAGGAGAGTGAAAAGGTTGGCTTGAAGCTCAACATTCAGAAAACAAAGATCATGGCATCTGGTCCCATCACTTCATGGGAAATAGATGGAAAAACAGTGGAAACAGTGTCAGACTTTGTTTTTTTGGGCTCCAAAATCACTGCAGATGCTGATTGCAGCCATGAAATTAAAAGACGCTTGCTCCTTGGAAGGAAAGCTATGACCAACCTTGATAGTATATTAAAAAGCAGAGACATTACTTTGCCGACCAAGGTCCGTCTAGTCAAGGCAATGGTTTTTCCCGTGGTCATGTATGGATGTGAGAGTTGGACTGTGAAGAAAGCTGATCGCCGAAGAATCGATGCTTTTGAACTGTGGTGTTGGAGAAGACTCTTGAGAGTCCCTTATACTGCAAGGAGATCCAACCAGTCCATTCTAAAGGAGATCAATCCTGGATGTTCATTGGAGGGACTGATGCTAAAGCTGAAACTCCAATACTTTGGCCACCTCATGCGACGAGTTGACTCATTGGAAAAGACTCTGATGCTGGGAAAGGTTGGGGGCGGGAGGAGAAGGGGACGACGGAGAATGAGATGGCTGGATGGCATCACCGACTCTGTGGACATGAGTTTGAGTGTACTCCGGGAGTTGGTGATGGACAGGGAGGCCTGGCGTGCTGTGATTCATGGGGTCGCGGAGAGTCGGACACGACTGAGCGACTGAACTGAACTGAACTGAATAATTACATTGGATGCATTTGATAAAGATGATTCTAACTTTTCTAATACAGAAGGGTCTTACAGATGTCAGAATCATCCATATCAGCATATACCATTTTTAACTAAAGAAACTAATCTACAATATTGTCAAAGCAGCATATCATATCATTTGAACCTTCGAGTTTAATGTATTATATTATGAAGTTAAATATTATAACTTTTAAAAAGTGTTACCTCTGACTGAAATAATGCTAAAACTTTGGATAAAACTCCAGAAAAGCTTTGGTTATTTAGGTCGGACCCATTTCCATAAGAGTTCTGTTAATTTATGAGTGTCTAGTTAATTTCTTTCATGAAAAAGATTACAATTTCAGATCCCAAGGGTTTTTCAATGACAGCCTAAACAAAGTTGTCTCTTTGAAACCAAACTGTAAACTTAACAGTTTAAATTATATGCCAGATAACATCTCATAAATTTAGAACGCTCTACTCAGATTAGAATGCAATGAAGTTAAACTGTTTATATTTGGAAATTCTGAACTTTTAGAAGAAAGGCCAATTTGTTTGCATCAGCCCTCACTATTTAAAACAGTTCATGTGCATTGGTGGCTGTGAAATTTTAATTTCTTCTCCCTGTTATTGTATTATAATAGTAACAACTTTGGGTAAAAAAGTACACATTGTATTTACTTCTGAATTTCATTTTTTAATAACATTCTCAACTTATCTACACAGTCAAAAGAAAAGAAAATTCAGGACACTCCTTTTTTCCCCACTCAAATTGTTATTGCTGAAAGACTTTGAGCCCAGATTATTTAGATGTACTCTACATTATCTGAATCTGTTGGATAATAATTCAAACTTTCACTTTGGTTCAGCAAAATAGGCTTTGAGTGATAAGTAAATATGGCTGAAGAAATTCTCTGAACTAGTAAGTATTTATCAACTAGACTGCTTCATGTACTACTTACAAAAAATAGATAATAAGGACCTACTATATAGCACATGGACATTGACTCAATACTCTGTAATGACTTATGTGAGAAAATCTAAAAACGAGTGTTTATATGTATATGTATATCTGATTTACTTTGTTGTACAGCAAACTTAACACAATATTGTAAATCAACTATACTCCAATAAAAATTTTTTTAAAAAAGAATGTTTCCAGCTACTGTTAACCAACAACACAAGTAAATTTTCTTAAACAACAAAGACCTTTGGATCACATCCTCACAGCACAACTTTCACATGTCTCTGACTTCTGCCCCCTCCCCTTTCTCAAGAGTGCCTCAGACAGTCTCCCTCAAGTCTCCCCTATTCTTAAACCCATCCCAGCCAAGAGGAATAGAACCAATTGCTTTAGGACAACTAAAGATCCATTCCTTGGACTGAGAACAGACCCAGACACCCCTTAAGTCCATGGCCTTATTGGGTACAACTGGGTTCAGTACATAAATGGCATGAGGGGAGAATTACAGTTGAACAGACAATTCAGAGTATCTGCCACAGGCTTTAAAGTACAGTTTTCCAGCGCTTAAACTTTTTCTAACTCTTTTAGGTATGTATTTTAATTCTCAAAACATCTGGAAAAGTGGAAAATAAATGATCATTCTTATCTTACAAACAGGTCCAGAGAAATTAAGTGGTTGCCCAAGGCCACGAAACTGATAAAAAGATCTTAAATTTATGTTATATTCAATTTTTAAATAGTCATATGATATTACATATTATCCAAATAATAATATATACATTATATTATAATATAATAATTATATTTCCCAAATAATGGGAAATTATATTCATTAATTTCCCTTTGGAAACATGCAGGAATGTTTATATGTTATTTTTTTAATGTAAGAAAAAAACAAACAAACTAGGAATCTCCCTGACATGTTCTGCTTCTGACATGAATTTCTCCTTGATAGGCAGTTTATGTATGGTATTATGAATTTGTATAATAGCCTCACACAAAGAAAAGACTTTATAATTTAACATGGTAAAAATAGTTGAAAATTCTTTCAAAAGCAAGATGAACTACTCATGCCACAGTTGGCATAAGCCTGTCCCGAAGGTAGGAGATGACACTGAATGTTACTGATACAGAACGATAAAGAATGTCACTGGTCTTAAATTCACTTATTGCAATAACATGCCGAGAGAGGACATCAGGAGGAGTCAGCCCAACTTCTGCCTCTCAGATGGGCAAATAATGAGATCCTATCTCTCTTTAAATATTTGTAGAAAAAGATCATCTGGTACCTTGCTAAGGTGATTTAAAATACCCAATGTTAAATTAAATGTTAAATTAAAATTACTCTTTTGTGATTTTCAAAAGTATGTTATTACTTCTAAAAATGTGTTCCCTAGAAATATGTGTGCAAGTACACCAGGATATATGCACCGAATGCTTCACTGTTACATTGCTATAATAATGAAAATTTAGGAACAGTACAAACTACCATTACTAAAAGCGCAGTTAAATGAATTGTATATAAATAAATGGAACTTCAGGCAATTATTTTAAAAATTGGTAAATTTATAAGTGAATGTGCTACACTCTATATGCCAGCAAATTTGGAAAACTCAGCAGTGGCAACAGGACTGGAAAAGATCAGTTTTCATTCCAAACCCAAAGAAAGGCAATGCCAAAAAATGCTCAAACTACTGCCCCATTGCACTCATCTCACATGCTACTAAGTAATGCTCAAAATCCTCCAAGCCAGGATTCAACAGTACATGAACCATGAACTTCCAGATGTACAAGGTGGTATTAGAAAAGGCAAGGGAACCAGAGATCAAATTGCCAACATCCATTGGATTATCGAAAAAGCAAGAGAGTTCCAGAAAAACATCTATTTCTGCTTTATTGACTATTCCAAAGCCTTTGACTGTGTGGATCACCACAAACTCTGGAAAATTCTTAAAGAGATGGGAATATCAGACCACCTGACCTACCTTTTGAGAAATCTGTATGCAGGTCAGGAAGCAACAGTTAGAACTGGACATGGAACAACAGACTGGTTCCAAATCGGGAAAGGAGTACATCAAGGCTATATATTCTCACCCTGCATATTTAACTTCTATGCAAAGTGCCATGAGAAATGCTGGGCTGGATGAAGCACAAGTTGGAATCAAAATTTCCAGGAGAAATATCAATAACCTTATGGCAGAAAACGATGAAGAACTAAAGAGCCTCTTGATGAAAGTGAAAGAGGAGAGTGAGAAACTTAGCTTAAAACTCAGCATTCAGAAAACTAAGATCATGGCACCCAGTGCCATCACTTCATGGCAAATAGATGGAGAAACAGTGGAAATAGTGACAGATTTTATTTTGGGGGCTCCAAAATCACTTCAGATGGTGACTGCAGCTATGAAATTAAATGAAGCTGAAACTCCAATACTTTGGCCATCTGATGTGAAGAACCGACTCACTGGAAAAGACCCTGATGCCGGGAAAGATGGAGGCGGGAGGAGAAGGGGACAACAGAGGATGAGATGGTTGGATGGCATCACCGACTCAATGGACATGAGTTTGAGTAAGCTCCAGGAGTTGGTGATGGACAGGGAGGCCTGGCATGCTGCAGTCCATGGGGTCGCAAAGGGTTCGACACGACTGAGCGACTGAACTGAACAGAAATTTATTATGTGCTGATGGAGAAGATGTATGTCATAAACTGTTTTGTTTTAATAGCAAACTGTGGGAAAATATTCCATTTTTGCTTTAAAAATATATGCCATATGAGCATAGCAAATCTCTGAAAGTATACACAGCAAACTTTTAATAGCCAAACTTGGAGGAGAATGGTATTAAACAATATTATATCTTACTTTTAAGATAATTTTATATAGTTCTGTGTAGATAGCTAAATATTGTGTTTATAATTAAAATAATTATTATTTATAATTATTGATATATAGTTATTATTATTTTTAAAAAGTAAAAAGTACAACTTCAGGTTGTTATAACTCATTATCTCATTGTGTTTTCATTAGAGTGACTTGATAGAAGGTATCATAAGGTAGCAATAAAGAGCAGTGACAACAAGCTGACCAGGTTTGAATACCAGCTCTGCTACTTACTAACTGTGCATCCTTGGGCAAGGTACTTAGTTTCTCTGTGCCTCAATTTCCTCATCTGTAAAGTATATATAATCACAGTGCCAACTGAGATAGTTGTAAGAAAAAAAGGAGACAGCACATGAAAACTTCTAATTTAAAACAGCATCTGGAATATGGTAAAGGTTCAATAAACGTTAGTAACTAATAGAGAAGTACAGCAAAGTTAGATGCCTTAATAAAAATGGTTTAGCTCGTTGGTCCCAAGAGTTGGGATTAGAACTCAGACTGCCTGGTTCCTGTTTCAATTGCCTTTAAATGGTAGACTTTGTTCTTTCTTTTTCACAATATCACTTTTAAGTCTCTGAGATCAGTCCACTTTCCTCTGCTCTTTGTTATAGAACAAACCGTCTCTGGCATTCAAAAGGAACACATACATAGACAATTATGCATTTCATTTTATTTATAAATAAATGATTCAAGAGAATGCTCAAGAAATAAGGACAGTAATTCACTCAGTAAGTCCTATAATTTCCGGGAAATGTGTTTTCTTAAATGTAATTTCCTGCAATTGTCAGCAAGATGCATGTACAGTTAACTGTGAGGAAAAAGGAATCCACTAGCAAAATTTAATTTGGAAAAAAAGTTATGAAAAATAATCCTTCAAAATATAGCCAATGTATCATGTTAATTTTACAGATCCTAACAGCTCAAACAGTTGTTCATTAGAAGCTAAATATTAACACATATTTTGTTCTCAAAAAAGATGGCTGCAATAAGCCATCAAGTACAATCAGCACATGTGAATATCAAGCCCTTCTGTGAAAGACGAGTTCTGGGGAAATATATAATTGCTTGTCACATGTCAGATGTTCACGGAATATCTGTTGAATGATTAATGAATGCATACTTCAAATCTGATTACATAATTACATATCTGCTGGCTGTCCATTTCTGGTGTACTTGAAAATCCTCTCTCTACTATCACACAAAATAAAACAAACAAGAGACTTTTAATTTAATATCATCTGAGTCAACCATCAATGTTTCCATTATTCTATAGACAGAAACTGTAAGCACTGAGAAGTATGGTTTTCTTATATAAACAAGTGCCTCTATTTTCTGATAAAACTTCATGGATATATCAAAAAGAAAAATAGAGAGAGAAAGAGGAAGAAGAAAGTAGAAGGAGGAGGGAGAGGAGTGGGAAAGAAGGAGGAGGGAGCAAGGAGGAAGAGAAAAGAGATGAGAAGGGAGGGCAAGAGAGAAAGACTGATCTATTTCTAGAGTGTGATTACCCTAACTCTGGCTCTAGGGTCTATGAAGTTTCATTTGTCCTTCATTTCTTCTAAGACACACAGGTAGTTTACTTTCCTGAGTGGATGGTTGAGTTCCCAAACATCACTTTTCCTCCCATCCTCTACCTGACACTGCTTTTTCTCCACCCAAAACATGCCAAAAGAGTGTACCTTCTTTGATCCAAACTAAAAACAGGAACCAAAGGACTGGATTTGTTTTGAATAACCTGTCCTTGCATTCCAGTCCCCTATGAAAAAGAGGACATCTTTTTTTTTTTTTTTTTTTGGTGTTAGTTCTAGAACATCTTGTAGGTCTTCATAGAAAGGTCTTCATAGAACTGTTCAACTTCAGCTTCTTCAGCATTAGTGGTCGGTGCATAGACTTGGATTACCGTGATATTGAATGGTTTGCATTCTGTTGTTTTTGAAATTGCACACAAGTACTGCATTCAGACTGGAATCAAGATTGCCGGGAGAAATATCAATACCCTCAGATATGCACATGACACCACCCTTATGGCAGAAAGTGAAGAAGAATTAAAGAGCCTCTTGACGAAAGTGAAAGTGAAAAAGTTGACTTAAAGCTCAACATTCAGAAAACTAAGATCATGGCATCCGGTCCCATCACTTCATGGCAGAGAGATGGGGAAACAGTGGAAACAGTGGCTGACTTTATTTTTCTGGGCTCGAAAATCACTGCAAGATGGTGACTGCAGCCATGAAATTAAAAGACGCTTACTCCTTGAAAGGAAAGTTATAACCAACCTAGATAGCATATTAAAAAGCAGAGACATTACTTTGCCAACAAAGGTCCGTCTAGGCAAGGCTATGGTTTTTCCAGTGGTCATGTATGGATGTGAGAGTTGGACTGTGAAGAAAGCTGATTGCCGAAGAATTGATGCTTTTGAACTGTGGTGCTGGAGAAGACTCTTGAGAGTCCCTTGGACTGAAAGGAGATCCAACCAGTCCATCCTAAAGGAGATCAGTCCTGGGTGTTCATTGGAAGGACTGATGCTGAAGCTGAAATTCCAATACTTTGGCCACCTGATGCAAAGAGCTGACACATTTGAAAAGACCCTGATGCTAGGAAAGATTGAAGGCAGGAGGAGAAGGGGACGACAGAGGATGAGATGGTTGGATGGCATCACTGACTCTATGGACATGGGTTTGGGTGGACTCCGGGAGTTGGTGATGACAGGGAGGCCTGGCGTGCTGCGGTTCATGGGTTCGCAAAAAGTCAGACAGAACTGAGCGACTGAACTGAACTGAACTGCATTCAGGACTCTTGTTGACTATGAGGGCTACTCCATTTCTTCTAAGGGATTCTTGCCCATTGAAATAGATATAATGGTCAGCTGAATTAAATTCACCCATTCCTGTCCATTTTAGTTCACTGATTCCTAAAATGTTGATTTTCACTCTTGCCTACTCCTCTTTGATCACTTCCAATTTACCTTGATTCATGGACCTAACATTCTAGGTTCCTATGCAATATTATTCTTTATAGCATTGGACTTTACTTTCACCATCAGACATATCCAAAACTGGACGTCATTTCTGCTTTGGTCCAGCTTCTTCCTTCCTTCTGGAGTTATTTCTCCACTCTTCTCTAATAGCATATTGGGCACCTACTAACCCGGGGAATTCATCTCTCAGTGTCATAACCTGTCCTTTCATCTTTTCTTAGCCTGAACCATGAAGCAGAGTGCAACTTTTAAAAAAAATTTTATTTCAACCAAACTCTGCTGAAAACTGCATCCACTAGAAAAAGTCTATGGACTATTTGCACAATTACAAAGGAGCTGAAAAATTCCACAGAACACACTCAACTGTTGTGCACAGCTCCAATTCTGGCAGAGTACTGGGATTTGAAATCAAGAAAAGGGAGAAAGTTATAACTATAGCAAGACAAGAAGCCATTGCTTCTGGAATTAGCTGGTTTTCAACTGCATTAGTCAAGTGTATTCAATCACCTAGACTGAATGACTTTGTTATTCGCTCTTTTTGTTCTGTCATTTGAAGGTTATCTCAGACACAGCCATCATTGTCAGACTGTTATTGTGGTATAACACTGTCATGTATGAAATCACCATTTCAATATTTTTCACATTTTTTATGTTACCAAATTCAGCTTTCTTTAATCTCCTTTATATTTTACCACTTATTTAAAGCCTGCACTATATTTTAGTTTTTTCTGCATGCCTCACAACAATGTTTTGGAAAAGGGATTAAGGATTTGACTAGCTTATTAAGAACTGTGTGTCCTGTTCTTCTGAATAGGAACAGAAGGATCTTCCAAATCTCAGGGGCTTTATCCACAGCTCCTAAGAGCCCTGACACAAACTCAGAGCCAGAGCCTGCAGGTTTATCTGTTTCCTTCATATTGACCCAGAGCAGGTGATTTTGTTGTTGCATTGCTGTTTTATTTAAAACATAAAAACTCCTTTACCATAAGCACCCTAGACCAATACTTATAGTGAAAAATAGGAGGCTGTGGAGCCAAAGAGATGATAAAGGAAGCTCCTACTTTATTTACAAGTCACATATAGTTCAAAGGTGAAGAACATGAGCTCTGGAGTCAGACAGACCTGAATCCAAGTTTGTCTATGCATATCTGACTAGGTGAACTTGGGCAAGGAATTTAGCCTTTTTTATGCTCAGTTTTTCCATTGATTAAGTGGTGATACCATAACAAACACCTTATGGAGTTAATAAGAAGTATAAATAAACTCCTCTATATAAAAAGAACAACACACTGTCTAGCACCCAAAAATGAAATCCAATGATTTATTGTCCTTCATTTATTTATGCTTTCAACAAATAGTGCTTAAAATACAGAGTGATGAAAAGGGATTTCAAAAGCCCTATTTTATGAGCTTTCAGTCTAAATAAAGGAGACAACAAACAAGATTGATAAATATCACACATGATGTGTTCATACACTGCCAGGGAGAAAAATAAACCTGGGAAAGAAAATCAAATGAGTATAACAGTGGTGGTGGTTGCACTCTTCAATTAGGCAGTCAAGGAAGGTTTCATACTGAGGATAATTACATAAAATCATTATACCTCTTCCAAGTTTCTAACTGGGATCATCGAGAAATGAAAATTTCAAAATGTAAGTTCCATGATGTCAAAAATTGTTTTTGATTCATTACCATATCCTCACAGGTAGGTAGGGTTTGACATGTAAGTGTCTAATAAATATTTTATGAATAAATATTAACACTATGGAGAGTATTATGTGGCATACATGATAAGCATCTTGAAAATGTTTATCATTTTCAAAAACATGTAGAATCATTTTCAGCAAACAATTGTACAAAAAAAAAAAAAAAGGTTAGAATGCAATCAGTGTTAATTGTTAACAGTAGGGAGCGTGTAAATTAAAAACCCAGAAATATTAAAGGTACTTGCTCCTCGGCCTACCCCTAACACTAATCTCTCTCTTGGGAAATCTGCTTCATTCCTCACTTCTTTATGGTAAACAGCAGACTACAATGAGACAAGGTAACAAATGAGTGGGAAAGGACTGGTCCCTGGCGGCCCACACTAGGCAGGTCATCAGTTTTTGCAGTCTCATCTGAAGAGAAGCCAAGTCAATTAGATTGTCTCCATCAAGGACCTGAACTAAAAGGTCAAGGAAGAAAGTTACCTGACATGTGGGTGCTTGAACTAAAAGTTCATGTAGAATTTGGGCTAAAGTGACCATTTCAGAGCCATATTCTATGAAGAAATAGAGATACAGAGAAAGCTGGTTGGGAGTGAGAGATCAGAGTAGCCAACCAGGGAGGAAAGGGAAAGCCACACCACAGAAAGGCAAAGATGGGAAAGTGGTTAGCACTTGAGACCGTCTCAGTTCCCACTGACTCTGCAGCCTGGTTGTTTAGTCTGTCCTTGATGATTCTGAGGCAACCTTAGGTCCTTTCATGGGTGCTCAGTCATCTCAGTCATGTCCAACTCTTTGAAACCCCCTGGACTATAGCCCACCAGGCTCCTCTGTCCATGGGACTCTCCAGGCAAGGAGTGGGTTGCCATGACATCCACCAGGGGATCTACTTGATCCAGGGATCAAATCCAATTCTACTGCATTGCAGGCTGATTCTTTACCGGCTGAGTCATCTGGGAAGCCCCCTTGGTGTCCTTAGGACAACCTTATTTTTACTTAAATTAGTGTAAGTTTTTTTTTTCCTTTTAACAAGAGAGAACAGACTCCTGGTTATCAACTATATATCATGTACTTAACACAGACAAACTGATTTAGTTATTAACACAATCCTATTACCCATTTACTTTAGCAAGAAATAAATGAAGTTTCAGAAAAATTAATCAAGTCATTCAAAGTTGAATGGCTACCGAGCGAAAGATCTTAACTTTGAACCAAAGTCTGTCCAAGTCCATAGCTAATGATTTTCATCCTACTCTGAAAGAACAGAATATAAGTACTATAGGAACTCATGAAAAACAGACTTCCTTTGATTAGCATATACAGATAAAGCTTGATTAGGGGAGCAAGGGCTTGAGCAGATTTTAAAAGGTGAGTAGAATTGAGAAGCAAGTATAATATTTTGAAGTAGTGATGGAATGTTATTCTAGGTATAGGTACATCATAACCAAAATCATGGTGAAGATAATGAGAACATAAGGCAAGACTTGAAAGATTAAAAAGTCCGGCATCAGGGAGAAGAGGCTTCATTTTGGAAGGATAGTGTGAAATCAGATTAGTTTACACTTGGCAAACCTGGAATTCTTAATAATGCTAAAGGATTGCTAAATATTTTTGAGCCTTTAGTACAATGTGTAAATAGCCTTATTCCTGCAATTTAAGAGCTGGGATTCTAAGGAAATAAGTTATTTTAGAAGCAAACAAAGACAAACCCTGAGAACTTTTATGTCTCTTGCCATGCTCATTTCCCAGCCTCCCTCCCCGCAAAAGAAATCTTACTGACTCTAGGGAAACCACAAGAGTATCCAAATTTGGGAACTGCTGATAACATCACTATAAAAGTAAATGCCCTGATGCGCCCTCTGGTCACAAGATACATTCAGCTGTTACACTCAAGTACAGGTAGATAGATAGCTTATCCATATAAGGGAAGTACATTTTTTAAATTACTCTATTATAAAACTAAATCTAAAAGAAAGTTTCTAAAATTCACTTAGAAGAAATTGTACCCACAGTAATCAAATCCCCTGGGGGAATACCATGGTACATTATTACTCTGGTAAAAGTTCATTGCTTTTTCAGTTGCTTCTCTTTCCTTGCCACCCACGCATCGTTAACCCATTCATTCTGGCTTATCTTCTCTCTTTGAATATAACAGAATGGGTGCCTTAAACAATAGAAATTCATTTTCTTACAGAACTAGAGACTAGACACCCAAGGTCAAGGTGTCAGCAAGGTGGCTTTCTTCTGAGGCCCCTCTCTTTGGCTGGCAGCTGGCTGTCTCCTCATGGTGTCCTCACACGGTTTTTGGTCTTTATTCTGTGGGCTCACATCCCTGGTGCCACTTTTTGTGCGTCTAAATTTCCTTTTCCTATAAAGACTCAGGATAAATTGAATAAGGGCCCATCCTAATGACCTCATTGTAACTTAATCACCTCTTTAAAGGCCCTGTCTCCAAATGCAATCTCATCCTGAGGCACTAGGGGATAGGACTTAGACATACGAACTTTGAGGTGACACGGGCAGCCCATAATACTGTGGCTTCCTAATCAATAAACCTAAATGCCTTTTTTCTGTATTCATTATCTTTAAATTCTCTGTGGCATTTAATCATGCTGTTGACTTCTTCAAGTATTTCCTCCCTTTCTTTGAGGAATACACCACAACATCTCGCACCTTTGTGCCTTTCCACATGCTAATTTTTCTTCCCTCTTTACTTCCATTCCCAGTTGAACATCATTCCTTTGAGATCCTTTCCATGACTTCCCTAGTCACCTTGTATCATAGCAATAAGAATGATAATAGAAAAAAATGATTTAAAAAAAAGGAAGAGCTAACATTTGTTGAGTAGTTTCTGTGTGCCGGCACTGTTCAAATCCCTGACATTTCTTAACTTTTAATAATAAACCCAATAGGCACAATTATTATTCCCATGGTATAGATAACAATATTGAGGCATATACAGTTGCAGTGAATCACAGATATAGCTGTTAGCTTCTAATACCAGATTTTAACCTCTGTGGAGGCTACTGTAGCAATTCCTGGTACTTAACATGTTATTTTACTTGCAGCTGCCTACATAGCGTTCTGTGCTTAGTCACTCAGTCGTGTCTGACTCTTTGAAACCCAATGGACTGTAGCCCACCAGGCTCCTCTGTCCATGGGGATTCTCCAGGCAAGAATATTGGAGTGGATTGCCATGCCTTCCTCCAGGGGATCTTCCTAAACCAGGGATAGAACCCAGGTCTCCCTACCGGTGAATTCTTTACCTTCGGAGCCACCAGAGAAGCCACCGTTTTAGTTCCACTGAATTGATGTGAGTTGAATTGTGACTCTGTGCTTCCAGTTCTCCTTCTCCTCCCTGTTTGGCAACTTCTCTTCTAAATGCCTTGTTGATTCTGTTTCCTCTTCGCACCCTGTAAATGCATTTTTCCTTTTTTTTTTTTAACCCTGAGAGTTTTTTATCCTTCTGTTTCTCTCTATATATATTCTTTCAAAAGGATTTCACCTTATAGAAGTGTCAACTCTCACAGATGTTCAAATAACTCCTGGATGTACATCTATAGTTCTGACCACTCTCCTAAAGGCAGGTGCCTTTCCACCTGCCTCTGTGCTAACTTTGGCAGGAAGTCCTACTGCTTTTCAGTGTCCAAAGTGAAATCATGATGCTGTCTAAGGCAGCTTCTTGCATTTACTCCTATTTATCTTCATGGCAGCAGTACTCTGTCACTTACCCAAGTTGATACCAAAAAATTAATCTCAATTATTTCGGTTGTCTCCTATAGCCAGTCAGTTGCTAGTCATATAGGTTCTTACACTGCAATTCCCATTCTTGGTTCTGTTAATTTCCATTTTTAGTGTATCCACTCAAGATCTGATTACCTCAAGTCCAGACTTTCACACTGACTTCCTAACTGGACTTCCCTCTTACATTTTGCTCCTGAATATGCTGCCACATTCATCTTCCTATAGTGTCACTCTGATCGTATCACACCTACTCTCAAAGCCTTTAGAGACTCTTGACTCAAATGAATTATGGATAATTTCCTCAACCTGACATCTAAAGCCTTTCTCAGCAAATTGCCCTTTCCTTTGTTCCTGTTCATTTGAACCTTTTTCATTCTCTATATTGCATAAAGACCCAATTTTTGCTCACAGAATCCTTCATACTTTCTCACTTCTGCCTCTCCTGCAGCCTAGAATAACCTCTACCCACCCCCACACACACACACACACCAATTCCACCAACCAAATTCTATCAAGCCTTCAAACCTCAAATGCAAGTTCTTCAGTGATACGACTTGGATGTGCTTTCTCCTGCTTTTGACATTTTGAATTGAAACACCTCTGGGTCACTGTCATGGCAAGAGATACTAAATTTTGCTCTACATTGTATTGTTTGCTTGCGAGATTACCTTGTCCTCCTATTTATTGTAGGCTCCTTAAGGGAAAGAGCTTGCTCAGCTATAGAGCTGAGCACAATACCTTGTATGTGCATGATACTAAAAATATTTGTTAAATTGAATCATCATAGAAGTAGTGGAGGAAGCAAGAACCATCATTTTTGGCAAAGAAGCTGTCTTACTTTTTTCAGTCTTACTTATACTATTACTTATTAAGGGATCATAAGCAATCAAGATGTGATTCTTCTGGATCTTCCACTTACAGGACTGCTTTCATATAGTCTGTTATACTTGATGTATGTGAAGGAGCAAGAGAAGGGTCACAGCCATAAGTATCTTCTGAAGAGATTCTCTAGCATACAGAAGGTTTGTATTTTAATATCCTCCATAGATGTCAAGGATGAAACATCCAAAGTAGGACATGTCTCAGCCAGAAGTAGGCCATTTGCAAAAGACCATAACAACAGGTATTCCTGGAATACCCTGGAGTTTTTATTCAGTTCTATTTCTGCAATATTGCCAAAAGAAAAAACAAAACTCTGATCTGATACGAGTGATTACACACAGCATAACGAGATTTAACATTTTTCTGCCTGGAAAAGATAAAAAAGATTTAAGCCAAACTTCAACTGATTCTTTCCAAACAAAAAATAAGAAAACAAAAAGGATTACTAAATATAAATGTTCTACCTGAAGACCCCCTTTGAATAGCACATATGAAACACTGGCCTGAAGCACTTTCCTGACCCTCACACTCAAGACCTAACCTTAATCCCATTTTGGACTTTTTCATCAAAATCATTAAAGGTTATGCAAGGAGTCGGATGCCTCTTTAATTCTCCAGTATAATATGATTCCATAAGATTTAAGGTTGACATCTAGGCCTCTTAGGGCCATGTAAGAAGACCAGATAGGAGAAGAACATGCCCACTCACGCTTACCACCCAGGACACTCATGGCGCAAACCCACCAGGACTGCTCTCACTCCATGTAACTGGGTGCTCAAATGTGCACATCTATAAAATGCTTGCTATATTCATAGCCTTAGTTCCAAGTCATTTGTCATGGTCTAATTTCCCGGTGCTTTTTACTTCTACAAAATAAATAATAGATGTTAAGGCCTGGCTTAAATGCTGACTGGCTAATCATCTTCCTTTCCTTGATATCTAGATATCCAGAGTGCTGAGAGTCTTTGGAGGGTCTCAAATCCCTCAGTATCCAGGGATCAAGACCAGGACTGGACAGAACTGCCTCAGAGGGACTGACTCTTCAAACTCAGACAGCTCTTGTAAGCACCCTTAAAATTTGATGAGTATCTGTCTTTTGTTTGCCTTCAAAGATATTCCTTGCCCTTCCTCTTGCCAGGCTCTGTTTGACAGCCTCCCTTGTCTTCTGACTTCCTGGTAAATTCATCCAATGGGAAGAATTAATGAAGAACTGGAGAGATGCTATAGAGAAAATGTTATGGTATTTATATCCCTTTCTTTCCTTCCTGTGAGTCTCTGTAAGCATCCATGTTGCCATAACTCTGGCAGCCCTTCCCCTAATGGCCCAGTCCCTCCAAGGCACCCTCCTCAAGGCTCTATTTCCAGCCAAATATCTTAGGTTCTTCCACTGACATTCCAAACTCAGAGGCAGTTGTGACTTTCTGCTTTGACAGTCACCCACTGCCTCATTATCCATTTGCTTTGTCATTTATCTATAACCTCTACAATTTTTTCCTTGTCTTAATTTTCATTGGTTTGAAAGATACAGGTAGTTTTCTATTTCCCTAAATGGACTACGACTAATATAGGGAGTATTCCAGTGGTTTAAGATAGGATTGAATTACTGTGGGTGATGGTCTTACAGTTGAATGAGAAAATCTGATACTCCCAGATCTAAGATCCTTAACCCAAGATGAAGTTCCAAATAACCTGAATAACTTCTTCAAAATCCAGATTCTGAGCTCTTGTTTAAGGTTTGTGGAGGAGGTACCTCAGATACAAGCAATATTTTAAATCTCCACAGGTGAATCTGAGGTACACTCCTGGTTAAGAACCACCGTTCCAAGGTAACAATTTAAAAAACCTATTTTTAAATCTAATTTTTATCATGTTGACAGAATAGGAAAGAAAATCAAACTACTGAAATTGTCTACATTAGTTATGTGCATTTGACACCTGTTTCCACACTTTAATTTCCTGTCTGTCAATGTTCTGCTCTGTGCCCAGGTAGGATGGCTTCTATGAACTAATCATTTAGGTTCCTTTGCCCTCTGGCTTCTGATTTGGTTGATGGGAGGTTATGGCTAGAGATCATAAGGTGAGAAAACAGAAAAGCTGGGGTCTTTTTGCAGCCCATTGTCTCCGTGTGCACTGGATTCTGGCCATAGTTGCACTCTAGAACCAGACATCCTGGAGAGCAAAGTCAAGTGGGCCTTAGAAAGCATCACTACAAACAAAGCTAATGGAGGTGATGGAATTGCAGCTGAACTATTTCAAATCTTAAAAGATGATGCTGTTAAAATGCTTCATTCAATATGCTAGTAAATTTGTAAATCTCAGCAGTAGCCTCAGGACTGGAAAAGGTCAGTTTTCATTCCAATCCCAAAGAAAGGCAATGCCAAAGAATGTTCAGACTACTGCACAACTATACTCATTTCACATGCTGGCAAGGTAATGCTCAAAATCCTTCCAGCTAGACTTCAGGAGTATGTGAACTGAGAACTTCCAGATGTACAAGCTGGATTTAGAAAAGGCAGAGGAACCAGAGTTCAAATTGCCAACATTCATTGGATCATAGAAAAAACAAGAGAATTCCAGAAAAACATCTACTTCTGCTTCATTCACAATGCTAAAAACCTTTGACTGGATGGATCACAACAAATTGTGGAAAATTCTTAAAGATATGGGAATACCAGACCACCTTACCTGTTTCATGCAAAACCTATATGCAGGTCAGTAAGTAACAGTTGGAACTGGGCATGGAACAATGAACTGGGTCCAAACTGGGAAAGGAGTATGTCAAGGCTATATATTGTCACCCTGGTTATTTAACGTAGATGCAGAGCACATCATGCAAAATGCCAAGCTACATGAAGCACAAGCTGGAATCATAAACACTGGGAGAAATATCAACAACCTCAGATACACAAATGATACGATCCTTATGGCAGAAAGTGAAGAGGATCTAAAGAGCCACTTGATGAAGGTGAAAGAGGAGAGTAAAAAATCTGACTTAAAACTCAACACTCAAAAACTCAGATCAAGGCCTCCAGTCCCATCACTTCATGGTAAATATATGGGAAAACAATGAAAACAGTGACAGATTTTATTTTCTTGGGCTCCAAAATCATGACAGATGGTGACTGTACCCATGAAATTAAAAGACACTTGCTCCTTGGAAGGAAAGTTATGGCAAACCTGGACAATTCAGTTCAGTTCAGTCGCTCAGTCGTGTCAGACTCTTTGAGATCCCATGGACTGCAGCACGCCAGGCCTCCCTGTCCATCAACAACTCCCAGAGTTTACCCAAACTCATGTCCATTGAGTCAGTGATGCCATCCAACCATCTCATCCTCTGTTGTCCCCTTCTACTCCTGCCCTCAATCTTTCCCAGTATCAGGATCTTTTCAAATGAGTCAGCTCTTTGCATCAAGTGGCCAAAGTACTGGAGTTTCAGCTTCAACATCAGTCCTTCCAATAAACACCCGGGACTGATCTCCTTTAGGATGGACTGGTTGGTTCTCCTTGCAGTCCAAGGGACTATCAAGAGTCTTCTCCAACACCACAGTTCAAAAGCATCGATTGTTCAGTGTTCAGCTTTCTTTATAGTTCAATTCTCACATCCATACATGACTAATGGAAAAACCTGAGCCTTGCCTAGACAGATCTTTGTTGACAAAGTAATTTCTCTGCTTTTTAATATGCTATCTAGGTTGGTTATAACTTTCCTTCCAAGGAGTAAGTGTCTTTTAATTTCCTGGCTGCAATCACCATCTGCAGTGATTTTGGAGCCCAAGAAAATAAGGCAGCCACTCATTACCCATCTATTTGCCATGAAGTGATGGGACCGGATGCCATGATCTTAGTTTTCTGAATGTTGAGCTTTAAGCCAACTTTTTCTCTCTCCTCTTACAATTTCATCAAGAGGCTCTTTAGTTCTTCTTCACTTTCTGCCATAAGGTTGGTGTCATGTGCATATCTGAGGTTATTGATATTTCTCCCTGCAATCTTAATTCCAGCTTGTGCTTCATCCAGCCCAGGATTTCTCACGATGTACTCTGCATAGAAGTTAAATAAGCAGGGTGACAATATCCAGCCTTGGCGTACTCTTTTTCCTATTTGGAGACAGTCTGTTGTTCCATGTCCACTTCTAACTGTTTCTTCCTGGCCTGCATACAGGTTTCTCAAGAGGCAGGTCAGGTGGTCTGGTATTCCCATCTCTTTCAGAATTTTCCACAGTTTATGGTGATCCATACAATCAAAGGCTTTGGCATAGTCAATAAAGCAGAAATAGATGTTTATCTGGAACTCTGTTGCTTTTTCGATGATCCAGTGGATGTTGGCAATTTGATCTCTTGTTCCTCTGCCTTTTTTAAAATGAATTTTAACAACTGGAAGTTCACAGTTCACATATTGCTGAAGTCTAACCTGGAGAATTTTGAGCATGACTTTACTAGCGTGTGAGATGAGTGCAATTGTGCAGTAGTTTGAGCATTCTTTGGCATTGCCTTTCTTTGGGACTGGAATGAGAACTGACCTTTTCCAGTCCTGTGGCCACTGCTGAGTTTTGCAAATTTGCTGGCATATTGAGTGCAGCACTTTCACAGCATCATCTTTCAGTATTTGAAATAGCTCAACTGGAATTCCATCACCTCCACTAGCTTTGTTTGTAGTGATGCTTCCCAAAGCATCTGAGGAGGCCTTACAAATAACTGTGAAAAGAAGATAAGTGAAAAACAAAGGAGACAAGGAAAGATATACCCATTTGAATTCAGAGTTCCAAAGAATAGCAAGGAGAGATAAGAAAGCCTTCCTCAGTGATCAGTGCAAAGAAATAGAGGAAAATAAGAGGATGGGAAAGACTAGAGATCTCTTCAAGAAAATTAGAGACACCAAGGGAACACCTCATGCAAAGATGGGCACAATAAAGGACAGAAATGGTATGGACCTAACAGAAGCAGAAGATATTAAGAAGAGGTGGCAAGAATACACAGAAGAACTGTATGAAAAAGATCTTCACAACCCAGATAATCACGATGGTGTAATCACTCGTCTAGAGCCAGACATCCTGGAATGTGAAGTCAAGTGGGCCTTAAGAAGCATCACTACAAACAGACCTGGACAGTGTTATTAAAAATCAGATACATTACTTTGCCAACAAAGATCTGTATACTCAAAGCTATGGTTTTTTCAGTAGTCATGTATAGATGTGAGAGTTGGACCATAAAGAAGGCTGAGTCCAGAAGAATTGATGCTTTTGAACTGTGGTGTTACAGAAGACTCTTGAGAATCTCTTGGACTGCAAGGAGATCCAACCAGTCCATCCTAAAGGAAATCAGCCCTGAATATTCATTGGAAGGACTGATGCTGAAGCTGAAGCTCCAATACTTTGGCCACCTGATGCAAACAGCTGATTCATTTGAAAAGACCCTGGTTCTGGGAAAGATTGAGGGCAGGAGGAGAAGGGGACAATAGAGGATAAGAAGGTTTGATGGCATCATGAACTCAATGGACGCGAGTCTGAGCAATCTCGAGGAGATGGTGAAGGACAGGGAAGCCTGGCGTGCTATAGTCCATGGGGTTGCAGAGTTGGACACAAATGAGTAACTAAACTACAAAGGTTATAGTTCCTTTCATTCATGGCCCCAAACTGTCTTTTGGTTTTATAACACTATCAATTTCCCTTGACCTTTCAGGCCTACTATTTGGAACTGACTTCCATTAGATGCTGCACGTTTCCCTACCTTTGTGGGTTCTCTTACCTTCATCCTCCTGTGTTAGAAGCTGCTTCATTAATCTCTGCTCAGTTAATCCCTCTAAGTACACATTCTTTCCTCATGGACTCTAGCAGAGATATTGCCTATCTAGAAATTTTAATGAACATAACTTTAGATTGTTTTTAATAATCAGAAAAGTGAAAGTGTTAGTTGCTCAGTCATGTCTGACTCTTTGTGACCCCATGGACTGTAGCCCACCAGGCTCCTCAGTCCATGGAATTCTCCAAGCAAGAATACTGGAGTGAGTAGCCATTCCCTTCTCCAGGGGATCTTCCAAACCCAGGGACTGAACTTGCATCTCCTGCACTGCAGAATGATTTTTGCCATCTAAGCCACCAGTGAAGCCCCCTTAAAAATCAGAACCACTTTACAATATTATGAAAGAGTTAAAAAATGACAATATCACAGGGCATGTCATTATATCCTGTTCTAAAGTATATTTGGAAGAAATATTTGTTTCATCATATAAGAAAATTTGTTAATATAAAATGTCAAAATGTGATATCTACACTATTTCACCTATTTCTGATAATGTTTAAACAAAACTTATCTTCCGAGAGTTTTTTTAATAATAGTGGCAAAGAAATGTGCTGACAAGTGAGTCTGAGCTCACTTGTTAGAGTTCAAGCCATTCTGCTCTTTCCTTCTACTAACTGTATATTTTGAATCCATTCTGATCCATCTGTGATGCCCCACAATAACCTAAGTTCTTTTGAAGTCTGCAACCAACTTATCTGATGTCTCTTTCTCTTCACTATCTGTGCTAAAGCACTTCATTTCTTTCTAACCCAAACTAATTTCCTCCTCACTTTCCATCAGGATGCCTTACCAAGAACTACTCTGACCAGATGAAGAAAGAAATAAAAGGAAGAAACACAAGCTAGAAGATGTAAATGAAAAAATCACAGAAAAGAAGGGAAAGAAGACAGAGTAGAAGATAAATACACTATCTTGTAACCATTTCATTTAGTTGCCTACAATTTCTAGACATAGCCCTTGCTGTCAATTATAAGGGAAACTTGAAATCTTCAAAACTCCTGTATTCCTTTCCAACGACCCTTTACTAGTTAATGGCTATAAGTAGTTTCATTGAAGATAGAAAAGAAATATGGTGAAGGAAAAGAGGAAGATACATGTAAAAACATGACTTATCAGTAAGGGGCATGCACACATAGATGATACTGATTTTGGCACAAATAAACAGAACAGGCATGAGTTGCTTGGACCCTTCATTTGATTACCTGGTACAACCTCTTTCCATCTCATGGTGAATGTTCTCATCCAACTCAATATCACCAGCAGTTAAAATACACCTGATATTCTATTTTGCTTCTTTTTCTAATCTGATTGTTAATTCTTTACAGTTTCTTACTTGCTTCAAATACTTTCATGCTTAATTTCCTTGTTTTAAACATAATCCTTTCA
The DNA here is from genome assembly GCF_049115385.1 of Moschus berezovskii. Taxonomy (NCBI): domain Eukaryota; kingdom Metazoa; phylum Chordata; class Mammalia; order Artiodactyla; family Moschidae; genus Moschus; species Moschus berezovskii. The sequence continues at coordinate 47,083,629 of NC_142463.1, read as the reverse complement.
AGCCTATGTCTAATCATTTCCTTATCTGTTTCTAAGGCCTATTGTTTTTACCGGGTTTTGTTGGGTTTTACTTATATGCTTACTTCTTTACTTTGAACTGCTTATGGAAACGTTTGAGGGTTGGGATTAGAATGGGTTTCTTCCAAGACAATTTGTATTTGCTCTACCAAGCTGCTGAGGCACTACAAGTTTATAATCACTGGAATTTATTTTTGGCCTGAAGATTTCTGGACACCACAAAGATAATGTGATTTTGTGCTACAAACCCATGTAGGGCCAATTCACAGTTCCAAGTTCAAAATGGCATATTTTTCCCAATCTGTTCAAAACCAAGGTTTGAGCCAGTTGATTAGTCTGACAGTTGCCTGGGAGGTAGTTATTACTGTTCCATCATGTTGTTGAGAATAAAGACCTTCAAGGGGGGTCCCAATTTTACATGAGATGATTTCCAAATAGATGTCCCATTGTGAGAAGCCCTGGGCTTTTCTCTTGTTCTCTGTATCCTATGAGACCATATAAAGTCCAAGTTCATCCTATGTTGTAAATGTTCTCAAGTTGAAAGCCAGCTCTGGGCTAAGTTTACTTCTCTAAATGTCTATTATTACATGGTCACCAGTTTGAAAATTCATCACTCTTTTAAGTGCATCCATGCTCTTTAGATGTTTTGTTTCCCATGAGTTTTGGTTATTTTCAATGGGATTCAAATACTTAGATTACCACAGCTCCAAAAATAGAGATATATGAGGAGCATTTTCATAACTCTGGACTCTGAAAAGACTTTTTTAAAAAAGTGTCTTTTCAAACAGCACAACACTGAGTAACTAGTCAATTTCTTTGAATGCAGCTGCGTATTTTAAGTAGCAAAAACATTCTTCATATGAGCATTTCTTATGCTGGGAAACACTAAGGGCATAAAGTTTTAAACATAGCTTTCTGAAGGATGTCCTTTATGGAGAGAGAGGAAAGTTAGCCATGAATGTTGTTTCAAGGAAACAAAGTTCTGTATTCTGGACAATTAGCCCCTCAGTATGCTTTGCAATAAAACAAACTTTGATTCACTAAGTTTGAAAACATTGAATACTACATTACCCATATGATATTATCTTGGAGATTAATAAAATACATTACCATAGAAAGGCTGAATAGACTTCTCAAATGGAGAGATCTTATCTTTGTGAAACTGATTTGAAGCTGAAATTTTTCCTTTTCTCTAGAAGAGAGGAAACCAGCATGCCATATAAAATATTTTGTGAACCTTGCCTTAAGCTCCAGCATGTATTATGCCAAAGATAAAAAATTTTCATAACAATACATAATACCTCTCTTATATGATTTTTATCAATAAATTATTAGCTGCAAATGAATGGCAAAGAAATAAAGATTGAAAGTTTCTAACAAGACTCAGAATAGCAGGCATTCTGTCCTTCCTCATTCCTTCTTAGACTATCTTTTTCATTTACCTTCTTGTACAGTATACTCTCCCATTTTCTGCTGTTTTACTGGCTGATCATTCCCAGGCTTAATTGCTAGTTTCTTCTCACCTATTCAGTGTCCTAATGGTCAGTGCTTAGGAATCTTCTCTATTTACACTCATGACAATGGTGATCTTCTCTGGCCTTAAAACCTAATTATGTTTATAACAAGATTCCCAAATTTATATCTCCAACCCAGACTTCTTTCTTCAACACCAACTTCAAATATGCAGCAGTCCACTTGACATCTCCACTTGGGTGTTTCAGACTCAATCCTCCCAAAACTGAATTTCTGAACCCCAAATCTGCTCCTCCTATATGCTTTGCTGTCTTGCTTAATGTCCTTTGTTCCAGATGCCAAACCTTGAAGGCATCATATTTGAGTTCTCTCTTTTTCTAACCATGTAAATCCAACCCACCAACAAATTCTATTGATTCTACCTTTAAGGTATATCCAGAATAAACACTTTCTCCTCCTCCAATGTTCCGTTCCTGATCCAGGGCACCATCAACTCTTACCTAGATTATTACAATAGTTCCTCACTAATCTTCAACCTCCAATCATCCTTCCTTGCCCACTGTATCAGTCAGGTTCCTCTAGAGAACAGAACCAATAGGAAGCTGATAGATATAGATACACACACACACACAGAGACACACAAATAAATATACATATATATGTGTGTGTGTGTGTGTGTGTGTGTGTGTGTGTGTGTATATATAGAGAGAGAGAGAGATACAAAAAGAGAGCAAAATTATTATGAGGAATTAGTTCATGCAATTATGGAAGCTGACAAGTCCCAAGATTTGCTTTCAGTAAGCTGAAGACCCAGGAGAGCCAATGGTATATTTTCAGTCCAAGTTCAAAGGCCTAAAAACTAGGAAAGCCAATAAAGTAGTTCCAGTCTAAAGACAGGTCAGCAGGCTAGATATCCTAAAAGATCTGATGTTTTAGTTTGTTTTTCAAAGCAGGAAAAAAGCCCAATGCCCCTGCTCAAAGACAGTTAGGCATTAGAAATTCCATCTTCTTTGGAAAGTAGTTTATATCATGAGAAACACTGGGCTAGAAGAAGCAGAAGCTGCAATCAAGATTGCCAGGAGACATATCAATAACCTCAGATGTGCAGATGACACCACCCTTATGGCAGAAAGTGAGGAGGAACTAAAAAGCCTCTTGATGAAAGTGAAAGAGGAGAGTGAAAAAGTTGGTTTAAAGCTCAACATTCAGAAAACTAACATCATGGCATCTGGTCCCATCACTTCATGGGAAATAGATGGGGAAACAGTAGAAACAGTGTCAGACTTCATTTTTGGGGGCTCCAAAATCACTGCAGATGCTGATTGCAGCCATGAAATTAAAAGACGCTTACTCCTTGGAAGGAAAGTTATGACCAACCTAGATAGCATATTAAAAATTAGAGACATTACTTTTCCAACAAAGGTCCGTCTAGTCAAGGCCATGGTTTTTCCCGTGGTCATGTATGGATGTGAGAGTTGGACTGTGAAAAAAGCTGATCGCCAAAGAATTGATGATTTTGAACTGTGGTGTTGGAGAAAACTCTTGAGAGTCCCTTGGTCTGCAAGGTGATCCAACCAGTCCATACTAAAGGAGATCATTCCTGGGTGTTCATTGGAAGGACTAATGCTAAAGCTGAAACTCCAATACTTTGACCCCTCATGCAAAGAGTTGACTCACTGGAAAAGACTCTGATGCTGGGAGGGATTGGGGGCAGGAGGAGAAGGGGACAACAGAGAATGAGATGGCTGGATGGCATCACTGACTCGATGGACATGAGTTTGAGTGAACTCCAGGAGTTGGTGATGGACAGGGAGGCCTGGTGTGCTGCGATTCATGGGGTCGCAAAGAGTCGGACATGACTAAGCGACTGAACTGAACTGAACTAGCCTTTTGTTCTACCCAGGCTTTCAACTGATTGAATGTGGCCCACCCACATTAAAGAAGATAATCTGTTTTACTCAGTCTATTGATTTAAATGTCAAATTCATCCTAAAATAACTTTGAAGAGACTCCCAAAATAATGCTTGACTAAACGGGTACCCATGGCTCATTTACATTAACACATAAAATTAACCATTATACGGAATATAATCAATGTTCATTATAACACAGATTGTTCTATTAAAAAAAATCTGTATCTTGTCATGCTTCAACTTCTTCATTGGCTTCCCATCTCATTATAATGATTTATAAGACCCTCCTCAGTATTCACCCCTTATTCTTCATTTCCTCTCTTTCTTCAATTTCTGTTGCTCATTTAGCTATTGAGCATCATTCTAGTTTTCCCACTCCCTACTCAGGGTCTTTACACTTCTGTTTCTTCTGCCTGGATTGCTTATCCTCTCAGATATCTATCTGGATCAATCATTCCCTTCAATTCTTTGCTTCAATATTATCTTCTCAGTAAGATCTTCCCTGGCCATGCTATCCAAAATTTAGGCTCTGCATTCCATACTCCTTATCATTGCCGCTGCTTGAAATTTTTCTCCATTATGTTTATCAAACTCACTGAATTTTATCATTTATTTTATTTTCTTTATATGTCACTAGAAGATAAGCTCCGTAAGGGCAGAGAATTTTGTCTGTTTATGCATGTCATATTCCTGGTGCCTAGAAAATTCCTGAAGCACAGAAAATATTTACTAAATAAAATACTTATGAATGTATCTACCTAAAGAAACAAAAGACCTATATATAGAAAACTATAAAACACTGGTGAAAGAAATCAGAGAGGACACTAATAGATGGAGAAACACACTGTGTTCGTGGATCAGAAGAATCAATATAGTGAAAATGATTATACTACCAAAAGCAATCTATAGATTCAATGCAATCCCTATCAAGCTACCAGTGGTATTTTTCACAGAGCTAGAACAAATAATCTCACAATTTGTATGGAAATACAAAAAAACCTCAAATAGCCAAAGCAATCTTGAGAAAGAAGAAAGGAACTGGAGGAATCAACATGACTGACTTCAGGCTCTACTACAAAGCCACAGTCATCAAGACAGTATGTACTGGCACAAAGACAGAAATATAGATCAATGGAGCAAAATAGCAAGCCCAGAGATAAATCCACACACCTATGGGCACCTTGTCTTTGACAAAGGAGGCAAGAATATAAAATGGAGAAAAGACAGTCTCTTTAACAAGTGGTGCTGGGAAAACTGGTCAACCACTTGTAAAAGAATGAAACTAGAACATTTTCTAACACCATACACAAAAATAAACTCAAAATGGATTAAAGATCTAAATGTAAGACCAGAAACTATAAAACTCCTAGAGGAGAACATAGGCAAAACACTCTCCGACATAAATCACAGCAGGATCCTCCAAGACCCACCTCCCAGAATATTGGAAATAAAAGCAAAAATAAACAAGTGGGACCTAATTAAAATTAAAAGCTAAAAGAAAACTATAAACAAGGTGAAAAGACAGCCTTCAGAATGGGAGAAAATAATAACAAATGAAGCAACTGACAAAGAATTAATCTCAAAAATATACAAGCAACACCTGCAGCTCAATTCCAGAAAAATAAATGACCCAATCAAAAAGTGGACCAAAGAACTAAACAGATGTTTCTCCAAAGAAGACATACAGATGGCTAACAAACACATGAAAAGATGCTCAACATCACTCATTGTCAGAGAAATGCAAATCAAAACCACAATGAGGTAACATTTCATGCCAGCCAGAATGGCTGCTATCCAAAAGTCTACAAGCAATAAATGCCGGAGAGGGTGTGGAGGAAATTCTTACACTGTGGTGGGAATGCAAACTAGTACAACCACTGTGGAGAACAGTGTGGAGATTCCTTAAAAAAAACTGGAAATAGAACTGCCATACGACCCAGCAATCCCACTGCTGAGCATACACACCGAGGAAACCAGAATTGAAAGAGACACATGTACCCCAGTGTTCATCGCAGCACTGTTTATAATAGCCAGGACATGGAAGCAACCTAGATGTCCATCAACAGACGAATGGATAAGAAAGCTGTGGTATATATACACAATGGAATATTACTCAGCAATTAAAAAGAATACATTTGAATCAGTTCTAATGAAGTGGATGAAACTGCAGCCTATTATACAGAGTGAAGTAAGCCAGAAAGAAAAACACCAATACAGTATGCTGCTGCTGCTGCTGCTAAGTCGCATCAGTTGTGTCCGACTCTGTGCGACCCCATAGATGGGAGAATGGCATTGAAACATTTATATTATCATATGTGAAACAAATTGCGAGTCCAAGTTCGATGCATCATACAGGATGCTTGGGGCTGGTGCACTGGGATGACCCAGAGGGATGGTATGGGGAGGGAGATGGGAGGGGGTTTCAGGATGGGGAACACATGTACACCCAGGGCAGATTCATGTCAATGTATGGCAAAACCAATACAATATTGTAAAGTAATTAGCCTCCAACTAAAATAAATAAATTTATATTTTAAAAAATAAAAAATATTTTTAAATGAATGCAGGCTCTCCATTTTCATACATGTTTCACTGTGAAAAAATTTAAATCTGATGTTTTTCTCACTTTAAATAACAAGTTTTCTGACTAAAACAGAGAGGCTGCAAAAGCACCTGTAGGCTGAATTTCTCAAATAGGAGCTCCTGCTCTGTTTATGTTCTGAGATAAGTACTTAATGGAAGCCTTGTAATTTTTTATAGGAAATGACTAGAAAATACTTTTCCCTTCAACTGGAACAGAAAACACTAGGTTTTGGATCTCAAAATATCTCTTATAGTGTTAAAGAGGCTTTGCCATGTTAATTTTTCTCAACTCTTTGATCGCCATTATTTTTCTAATATACATGAAAATCAACTGTAGAGCAGAGATATACAGAGTATATTCTCCATTTAAGAGGAAAATGATCAATTTGAACCTACCCCAAAAGTTCAAACCCAACATGGAGATATGTAGTGTAGGTCTAATTATTAAGTGATCAATAATGCTGGTTCCTTAGCTAGAGAGGTATGTGAAATTCCTTCTCCATTCAATCTACTGGGTAACATTTAGGAATAATAACTTATTGTTGAAGAAAGTTTGCTCATCTTTTGCTTTTTTACTTAAGCTGTTCTTCCACACAGGCCCAGCACATGGGATTAATTTCTTAATAATCAAAATCATCTAGAATTAAAATAATGTATCTTAGTCATTCCTAACCCAGACATTTTAGTTACCTGTGATTTTAACTGAGTCAAGTTTCAAAAGGTCCACAAGGAAGGAAAAATTAATATCTATTGCTTTGCCTACTTTTCATCAGTTACTAGGCTAGGCGTATGTGTGTGTGTGATTCCTCATAATGGACTATGAGATGGGCAATGTTATCCCCATTTCCATAGGTGAAGTAATTTGACTGAGGCTAAAGCCTTGACTGTGTATATCACAACAAAATGTGGAAAATTTTAGAGAGACGGGAATACCAGATCACCTTACCTGCCTCCCAGGAAAACTGTATGCAGGTCAAGAAGCAACAGTTTGAGCCAGGCATGAAACAACGGTCTGGGTTCAAATTGGGAAAGGAATACGTCAAGGCTGTATACTGTCACCCTGCTTATTTAATTTACATGCAGAGTACATCATGAGAAATGCCGGGCTGGATGAAGCACAAGCTGGAATCATAATTGCCGGAAGAAATATCAATAACCTCAGATACGCAGATGACACCACCCTTAAGGCAGAAAACGAAGGGGAATTAAAGAGACTCTTGATGAAGGTAAAAAAGAGAGAAAAAGCTGACTTAAAACTCAACATTCAAAAAACAAATATCATGGCATCCAGTCCCGTCACTTCACGGCAAATAGATGCAGAAACAATGTAAACAGTGAGAGACTTTATTTTCTTGGGCTCCAAAATTACTGTGGACAGTGACTGCAGTCATGAAATCAGGACGCTTGCTCCTTGGAAGAAAAGTTATGACCAACCTAGGCAGTATATCAAAAAACAGAGACATTAGTTTGCCGACAAAGGTCCATACAATCAAAGCTATGGTTTTTCCAGTGGTCATGTACAGATGTGAGAGCTCAACAATAAAAAAGGCTGAGTGTAGAAGAACTGATGCCTTTGAACTGTGGTTCTGGAGAAGACTCTTGAGAGTCCCTTGGACAGCAAGGAGATCAAACCAGTCAATCCTAAGGGAAATCAACTCTGAATATTCATTGGAAGGACTGATACTGAAGCTGATACACCAATACTTTGGCCACCTGAGATGAAGAGCCAACTCTTTGGGAAAGACCCTAATGCTGGGAAAGATTGAGGGCAAGAGGAGAAGGGAATGACAGAGGACGAGATGGTTGGATGGCATCACCGACTCAATGGATATGAATTTGAGCAAACTCCAGGAGCTGGTGAAGGACAGGGAAGCGTGGTGTGTTGCAGCCCATGGAGGCTCTAGGAGTTGGATATGACTAAGAGACTGGACAACAACAACAGTTATAGCTAGTATATATAAAAAGATTATAAGTATTTCTAAATAAATGTGACTTTTCTTGCTATGTTGTTTTCACATAAGATTTATGAGATTTATGGCAAACAAGTGTAAGACTATCTCTGTCAGTGACCTTAAGGTGAACCTTTCCTTTCACATGCCATGAATTTGGAAGGATTCATGGAGCTACATAAGGTGAGAGCAGTTGTGTCTTTTCTCAGCTGATTGTACAGCTTTCAGTTTTCCCCAAACCTGTGGAAATTAATAATCATATGGAAATTGCAAAAGGAAACTTCAATTATTGTTATTAACACAGCAGCCCGAATAATCTTTTTAAACTGTAAGTTCCACTGCTCAAACCTCTTGGGTAGAAGCAGCAGCCCTCTCAGCGTTCTTCAAGGCTCCACATAATCTGTTAACTTCTCCAATTCAATCTCCCATCATTCTCCCTCTTGCTCATCAGACTTGTCCTACCATGCATGCGCATCCACCTTTTACTCGTTCATTTTCACTCATTCCTCTATCTGGAATGCTCTTCCCCCAAGTAACCACGTGGCTCACTTCAGCACTTTCTTTAGGACCTTACTCAAATGTAAGCTTGAAAGAATCTCCGTAGTACTCTATTTTGGCCATGTTCATCATCACCCAGTGTATCCACTGTCTCCTACCACATCCACACCTGGCACCCCTATCCCACACCCAGCACTTCTTAGCCTTTTTCCTTTCTGTATTTCAACATGCTATATATTTACGCGTTTATATTGGTTATCATCTGTCCTTTCCCTCCCCACATTAGAATGTAAAATTTATAAAGGCAAGGATATTGCGTGTTTTGTTACTGCTATACATGCAACATTTATACCAGAACAGAGCGCATGTGTGTGCTAAGCCGCTTCAGTCGTGTCCGATACTGTGCGACCCTATGGACCATAGCCCACCAGGCTCCTCTGTCCATGGGGATTCACTAGGCAAGAATACTGAAATGGGTTGCCATGCCCTCCTCCAGGGGATCTTCCCAACCCGGTGATCGAACTCGAGTCTCTTATGTCTCCTGCATTGGCAGGAGGGTTCTTTACCACAGCATCACCTGGGAAGCCAGTAGTAGACATTCCACAAATATTGGTTTTTTTCAATCAATGAATCTGAAACTAGATGATGCAACATTTTCCTGACTTTTGAATATAACCAATTTGGTTTGAGTCAATCCATGTACATAAGCTTGTATAGTATTATATCTAATGAATTTTCTCCTAGAAAATACAGCATGTTGGATAGTAAGTGAATTTTTAACTCTTAAGCTATAAGACTCCAAAGCCTTTATACTTTTATAGCAAAGATCCTGCATTATCACCCTTCTAGGAAAAAGTTCATCAGACATGTTCAGCTCAGTTCAGTTCAGTCGCTCAGTCGTGTCCGATTCTTTGCGACCCCATGAATCACAGCACGCCAGGCCTCCCTGTCCATCACCAACTCCCGGAGTTCACTCAAACTCATGTCCATCGAGTCGGTGATGCCATCCAGCCATCTCATTCTCTGTCGTCCCCGTCTCCTCCCACCTCCAATCCCTCCTAGCATCAGACTCTTTTCCAGTGAGTCAACTCGTCTCATGAGGTGGCCAAAGTATTGGAGTTTCAGCTTTAGCATCAGTCCTTCCAATGAACACCCAGGATTGATCTCCTCCAGAATGGACTGGTTGGATCTCCTTGCAGTCCAAGGGACTCTCAAGAGTCTTCTCCAGCACCACAGTTCAAAAGCATCGATTCTTCGGCGATCAGCTTTCTTCAAAGTCCAACTCTCACATCCATACATGACCACGGGAAAAACCATAGCCTTGACTAGACGGACCTTGGTTGGCAAAGTAATGTCTCTGCTTTTTAATATGCTATAGAGAATGAGATGGCTGGAAGGCATCACCGACTCTATGGACATGAGTTTGAGTGAATTCCGGGAGTTGGTGATGGACAGGGAGGCCTGGCGTGCTGTGATTCATGGGGTCACAGAGAGTCAGACACGACTGAGCTGAGCTGAGCTGAGCTGAGCTGAGGCTGGTCATAACTTTCCTTCCAAGGAGTAAGCGTCTTTTAATTTCATGGCTGCAATCAGCATCTGCAGTGATTTTGGAGCCCAAAAAAATAAAGTCTGACACTGTTTCCACTGTTTCCCCATCTATTTCCCATGAAGTGATGGGACCAGATGCCATGATCTTCGTTTTCTGAATGTTGAGCTTCAAGCCAACCTTTTCACTCTCCTCCTTCACTTTCATCAAGAGGCTTTTTAGTTCTTCTTCACTTTCTGCCATAAGGGTGGTGTCATCTGCATATCTGAGGTTATTGATATTCCTCCAGAAATCTTGATTCCAGCTTGTGCTTCTTCCAGCCCAGCATTCCTCACGATGTACTCTGCGTATAAGTTAAATAAGCAGGGTGACAGTATACAACCTTGACGTACTCCTTTTCCTATTTGGAACCAGTCTGTTGTTCCATGTACAGTTCTGACTGTTGCTTCCTGACCTGCATACAGGTTTCTCAAGAGGCAGGTCAGATTGTCTGGTATTCCCATCATTTTCAGAATGTTCCACAGTTTATTGTGATCCACACAGTCAAAGGCTTTGGCATAGTCAATGAAGCAGAAATAGATGTTTTTCTGGAACTCTCTTGCTTTCTCCATGATCCAGCAGATGTTGGCTATTTGATCTCTGGTTCTTCTGCCTTTTCTAAAACCTGCTTGAACATCTGGAAGTTCACAGTTCACTCGTATTTAATTCTTTATTCTTATTTTCTGAACCACTGAGGTTTCAACTTTTGAGCTAAGATTCCCTGATAGCTGGCCTATCATTGAACACAGAAACAATAATTTCCCAGAGGTTCTTAAAATCCAGTTTGACAAGATAACAACAATTATATGAATATTAAAATCTTCAGTTCCTAGCATGGCTGAGAAATTAGACCCAGAAACCTCCCAAATTATTAGACTATGATTTATTTGAAATGAGTTAAAATATATTCTTTAAAATACATAAAGATCCAAAGTTATGTTTATATTTTTCTTACCATTCTCTTCTGTTTTTTCTAAAACTAGTTTTTAGCATTACTTGAAGGAATATTTAATTCAAAAAGTTTAAAGAGAGAAGACTTGCTTAATTTGGATTTGACTTTAAAGGCAAAGAACAACACTATGCCACTTGTTCCTCACCTCAGGTCTCTGAATTTAAAACTGTCAGGGTATAGTAGAAGACCATGATAATAACAACCCTGTATACGATACAGCAAAAGAGACACAGATGTATAGAACAGTCTATTGGACTCTGTGGGAGAGGGTGAGGGTGGGATGATTTGGGAGAATGGCATTGAAACAAATTCAAAAGGCATGATTCTTGAACTGAAGAAAAGCGTTTCAGTTCAGTTCAGTCACTGAGTCATGTCTGACTCTTTGCGACCCCATGGACTGCAGCATGTCAGGATTCCCTGTCCATCACCAACTCCCGGAGTCCACCCAAACCCATGTCCATTGTGTCAGTGATGCCATCAAACAACCCCATCCTCCGTCGTACCCTTCTCCTCCTTCCCTCAATCTTTCCCAGCATCAGGGTCTTCTCAAATGAGTCAGCTCTTCACATCAGGTAGCCAAAGTATTGGAGTTTCAGCTTCAACATCAGTCCTTCCAATGAACACCCAGGACTGATCTCCTTTAGGATGGACTGGTTGGATCTCCTTGCAGTCCAAGGGACTCTCAAGAGACTTCTCCAACACCACATTTCAAAAGCATCAATTCTTCAGTGCTCAGCTTTCTTTATAGTCCAACTCTCACAGCCATGCATGACCACTGGAAAAACCATAGCCTTGACTAGACGGACCTTGGTTGGCAAAGTGATGTCTCTGCCTTTTAATATACTATCTAGGTTGGTCATAACTTTCCTTCCAAGGAGTAAGCGTCTTTTAATTTCATGGCTGCAGTCACCATCTGCAATGATTTTGGAACCCAAAGAAATAAAGTCTGGCACAGTTTCCACAGTTTCCCCATCTATCTGCCACAAAGGGATGGGACCAGATTCCATGATCTTAATTTTCTGAATGTTGAGCTTTAAGCCAACTTTTTCACTCTCCTCTTTCACTTTCATTAAGAGGCTCTTTAGTTCTTCTTTGCTTTCTGCCATAAGGGTGGTGTCATCTGCATATCTGAGATTATTGATATTCCTCTCTTGTGCTTCATCCAGCCCAGCATTTCTCATGATGTACTCTGCATAGAAGTTAAATAAGCAGGGCGACAATATACAGCCTTGATGTACTCCTTCTCCTATTTGGAACCAGTCTGTTGTTCCATGTCCAGTTCTGACTGTTGCTTCCTGACCTGCATACAGGTTTCTCAAGAGGCAGGTCAGGTGGTTCTGGTATTCCCATCTCTTTAAGAATTTTTCATAGTTAATTGTGATCCACACAGTCAAAGGCTTTGGCATAGTCAATAAAGCAGAAATAGATGTTTTTCTGGAACTCTCTTGCTTTTTCTGTGATCCAGCGGATGTTGGCAATTTGATCTCTGGCTCCTCTGCCTCTTCTAAAACCAGCTTGAACATCTGGAATTTCATGGTTCATGTATTGCTGAAGCCTGGCTTGGAGAATTTTAAGCATTACTTTACTAGTGTGTGAGATGAGTGCAATTGTGTGGTAGTTTGAGCATTCTTTGGCATCGCCTTTCTCTGGGATTGGAATGAAAGCTGACTTTTTCCAGTCCTGTGGCCACTGCTGAGTTTTCCAAATTTGCTGGCATGTTAAGTGCAGCATTTTCACAGCGTCATCTTTCAGGGTTTGAAATAGCTTAACTGGAATTCCATCCCCTCCACTAGTTTTGTTCATAGCAATAGTCCCCCTTGTCTTCACATTCCAGGATGTCTGGCTCTAGATGAATGATCACACCATTGTGATTATCTTGGTTGTGAAGATCTTTTTTTGTACAGTTCTTCTGTGTATTCTTGCCACCTCTTCTTAATATCTTCTGCTTCTGTTAGGTTCTACCATTTCTGTCCTTTATTGAGCCCATCTTTGCATGACATGTTCCCTTGGTATCTCTAATTTTCTTAAAGAGATGTCTAGTCTTTCCCATTCTACAACTGTTCTATTATTCTCCAAGATAATAGTGCAATATCATTTCCTGTATTTTATTGTTTATGTATACAGTTACAGGAAAGATGGAACTCAGAAAGTGATTTTCTGAATATTCTCCATTATTCTAGTGTATGTTATATATTTAATTTTTCAATTGCTTTGCCATATTTTCAAGGCAGATATGTTAACTGTATAATTTTCAAGGACTGAAAAAATAGGTTAAAAAATTGCATGGTAGCTCCACCTTCTTTTGAGTCACATATCAGGCAGCCTGAGGGCATTTACTACCGTATATATATGGAGTCATAAAGGATTTATGACTTAAACGTTATGGAAATTCTGCTGAAGAGTTAAATAGAAATCAGATTCTCCTCATGATGTGAGTAGAGAGCTAAGGAACTCCATAGCTTCCCACTGGAGTTTTCTCTGATTTTTCTAGTTCTTCACCCTGTCCCATGATGGATTCTGTATCACACTTACAGTATAACCATGACTCAGTACAATACAACCACCGTATTAGGCACAGAAAAGACATTGTATTAATACATATAAAATCACAGGAGACTTGTTCCTGGCAGATGGTGGGAGCATCCAGGCTTCCCCATCAGGAATCTTCGGCTACAAAGGGCAGAATAAGAGAGTAAGAGCGGTTCAACAACAGCGGTTTACTGTCATATGAAAGTCTGGTAGTAGGTTTCGGGGAAAACTCAGCAGCTTCAAAGAGGCTATCAGAGACTCAAACTTCCAAGCTTGTTCTCGTTATTCTCTACCATCCATAAAACATGTGCAATGTTTCTCTTCAGGGTTGCAAAACTGATTCTATGCTTCTAACTACAACCATCATGTTCACACATGACAAAAGGCAGAGAAGAGAGAAGGAACAGTTCTCTCTCTCTCTCTCTCTCTCTCTCTCTCTCGGCTTAAATTAAGGCCAAATATGGACTTCCCTGGTGGCTCAGATAGTAAAAAATCTGCCAATGCAGGAGACCTGGGTTCGATCCCTGGGTCAGGAAGGTTCCCTGGAGAAGGGAATGGCAACCCACTCCAGTATTTTTGCCCAGAGAATCCCATGGACAGAGGAGCCTGGTGGGCTACAGTCTATGGGATCGCACAAAGTCAGACGTGACTGAGTGACTAATACTTTCACTTTCACTTTTCAAGTTCAAATATTACTTGCTGGATTTACAACTGATGAAACTGGGAGGGCCTCCTATGGTCTAACTACATGTCCCCTCCCCACGCTGTTCCCATGGATAAGATCCCATACACAACCTTCCTTATCAGTGATCAGTGCAGTTCCTGTTTATCCTTGAGTAGCAGGTTTCAGTTTCCTGACAGCCCATGAATTATTCAAGCAAGTCAATCACAGCCTCCCACAAGAAGCAGAGGGCACCTCATCCTTTTGCTGCAAAGCCTCCCTCCCACAGCCCTTGGTTTTTCACCCTGCTCCCAAGTACAATCCCCGGGTGGCCCGGTATGACACAATATTCTTCTCTGGTCTGTGTTTGTGACTAGTAAACTGCCATCAGACTTGTCTGTCCAGTGTTAGATATCACATGTTCATAACCCTGGGGTGGGAATCCCCCCTGGGTAGGAATCCCTCCCTCTCTCATCAAAGGAGTGAATTAAAGGTAATGAAAACAATCACTGAAGAAAATATTTTCCTGAGTTTCCTCATAAAACTTCCCTTAGGTTTCCTTATGGCTCATCCACCAGAAATAAATCACATGGCCATCCCTGAATTAATAACTGACAAAGAGGACTGTAATGATCACAGGTGGCCTAGACTGGTGAGGCACCCCAGTGGTAAAGAATCCACCTGCCAATGCAGGAGATGCAGATTCGATCCCTGGACTGGGAAGATCCCCTGGAGAAGGAAATGGCAACCCACTCCAGTATTCTTGCCTGGGAAATCCCATGAACACAGGAGCCTGGCAGGATACAGTCCATGGGGTCACAAAAGAGCCAGACACAACTGACCAATTAAACAACAACAGTGAGGCACCATGCTCTGCAGGCTGCACACTCTGCCTAATGTCAGGACAAAAATTGGGCTTCTGTTAGCTGGGGAAAAGAGCCAAATGGGCGAGGTGGCAGTCACTGCATGAACATAAATGTCTTGTTAAAACCCTCTGACCACCTTCGGTATTATTAGGAGTGTCTCTGCAAAGAGCAGCACTATCAGGTCTGTTTCTAAACATGGAACATCTGGTACTTTTTATTCTGCCCATCATTGTAATAGGTGCAGGTCATGAGGTTAATGGCTGCCAAGGGATGTAAAGGAGGATGACCAATAACAATACAGTCTGCTCACATTCAATACAACCAACCTTTATGTGAAACACATAGTGCTAGCCACATTCTACAGGTGGAGGGTTAAAGCCTATGAGTTCAAGGATACCTCATGCTAACTGGTGAATTCAGGATTCAAATGTGGGTTTATCTAACCACAAAGCTCACGCTCCCTTCATACTACACAATTCAGCCTGGCAGAGGCATGGCTCTTTAAGTCACAGGAGGCTGCTAAAGCTGAGAAAATAAGCTGCTGACACCACAGAATTTGCATGATGGACTTGAGATCTGAGTAAGTGAGGATGTGGGGACTTTGTGGGGATGATGAAATAGGACCCACAGAAGCAAAGGGAGTTTTCCTACATAGATGCATTGGATTTCCAGTCAGCTCTCAGTCATCTAGAAACTGATTAAACAGCCTAAGGATTCAGGTTTACCTCTACCTCCTTCCCCACTTGAGTCTTAAATTTTAATCATCCGTAAATAGAAGGGAAGCAAATAAAAATATGATATTCAATCAGTCATATTTGTACTTAATTATCATATTTGATGAACCTTTCCCGAAGGAGGTCTAATGTAAGGACTTTGAAGACGTCTATGGATTCTAAATCATGACTCTTTTGAGAGAACATGTAATTTGTTTTTTCTAATTCAACAATCCAGGTCTTTTGTTCCAGCTTTTCAACTCACTCCTATTCAAAGCTTTTATTTGAATCTATTTCATAATAGTATTAGGAAGGTAAACTAGAGAGTAAAAAAGTAAGCATAGTTTCAGAGTCAAACTAAAAGAAGCATTATTTATTTTTTTAAAAAGACAAACCTGAGCATGGTAGGCTGAACAGAGGCCCCCAAGGACACCCATGTCCTAATCCCTGGAGCTGTGAATGGTACTTCATACAGCTAGAATGTGATTAATAAAATCTAGTACATTAAGGTACGTGAAGGTTTAATAAAATATTAATCTAATGAGAAAATGTATTGTGCTAGGCAGAAATACACGTGACTATTCCTGTCATCTTTCTTTCTTTCCATCCTCTTCTCTCCAGCTCCTTGCAGCCTTTCATGTACCATGAACCTCTATGATTTCCAGTGATGCTGCTGACCATCTGAAAGGACCCAATGGCAAGGTGAGCAGAGAAGTGGCAAAGTCCAAGTGTTTGCCATTGAGTGCTTTCACTGAAAACACAAACCCTCTAGGGAAAATCCTATTTTAATAAACAGAGTCTTAACAGAAGATCCCATTTCATAATGTGATTCCCATATCCTGGCCAGTGGCCCAAATTAGGATTTGCTGATCTGGTTTAACAAATTCTATCAAGAAAAAAATGTTATAGATAGACAGATCCCCAAGACTGTCCATGCTGAAGTCAGCCAATTTGACAATCACATTGTCATTTCCATTCCATATTTATACTTTCAACTGCAACTAAATGTGTCCACCAAGATTTCAGTGGAGATAGAAACAGGCAAAGTAGAAAGAACATGGTTCTGGGGTCATTCTGAGCCTGATTGAGATCCAAGTTCAGCACTTTTGAACTCTATGACCCTGAGTAAGGTTCCAGGATTTGATTTACTCTTTTTCAGTTCAGTTCAGTCCCTCAGTCATGTCCGACTCTTTGCGACCCCATGAATCACAACACGCCAGGCCTCCCTGTCCATCACCAACTCCCAGAGTTCACTCAAACTCATGTTCATCGAGTCGGTGATGCCATCCAGCCATCTCATTCTCTGTCGTCCCCGTCTCCTCCCACCCCCAATCCTTCCCAGCATCAGACTCTTTTCCAGTGAGTCACCTCGTCGCATGAGGTGGCCAAAGTATTGGAGTTTCAGCTTTAGCATCAGTCCTTCCAATGAACACCCAGGATTGATCTCCTTTAGAATGGACTGGTTGGATCTCCTTGCAGTCCAAGGGACTCTCAAGAGTCTTCTCCAGCACCACAGTTCAAAAGCATCAATTCTTTGGTGATCAGCTTTCTTCACAGTCCAACTCTCACAGCCATACATGACCATAGGAAAAACCATAGCCTTGACTAGACAGACGTTTGTTGGCAAAGTAATGTCTCTGCTTTTCAATACACTATCTAGGTTGGTCATAACTTTCCTTCCAAGGAGTAAGCGTTTTTTAATTTCATGGCTACAATCAGCATCTGCAATGATTTTGGAGCCCAACAAAATAAAGCCTGACACTGTTTCCACTCTTTCCCCATCTATTTCCCATGAAGTGATGGGACCAAAATAGAGATAATAATAATGTTACTGTTCCAGATGGCTGCAAGGGTTAGATAGAATTAGTGTAAGGTGTCAAGGTTCCAGGGCTTGATTTCCTCTTTTTAAAATGGAGATAATAAGTTTCAGATGGAACTATTATTCCAGATGGCCACAAAGGTTAGGAAGAATGACAGTAATATATCCATCTGGCATATAAAAAATAAACTTTTTGACAATATACTAGTGTCACTATCGGGAGTTTCTAGGGTCTGGAGAGGACTCTAAGAGATACATTTGATTGTGAAGCACAATTCGGTGGAAAGCCAACAAGTGAAAATAAAACTAGAGATAGCTCTCCTGCTGAGAAATATTCATCTAAATTAAAACCAAAATTAGCAAAGCGTTCATGGGACTCTCTCAAGTTTGTTATGATACAAAGTCCCTAACATCTATAGAACTGGAAGACTATGTCAATAAATCCTGGCTTTTCCAAGTTGTCTAGAAAAGAACTTGCTCTGCATCCACAGAATTTACATGATGGGGTAGAAGCAGACCTGGACTGGGATTGAAGACGTTTAGTTCAAGGTCTGCCAGTGAGCTACGATGGAGTGTGACAGACAATTTCCCAAGACAGAAAGTAAAAAGACAAGTTTAATCACTTGCCCAAGGATACAGGTACCAGAAATAATTTGACTATAAAAAAAGAAAACCCAAAGTAATATTGGTTTAAGCAGAAGAGAAGAGGGTTGCTTGCTGTCCAGGGCTGCTTGCTGATTCCACAGTCACCACCCCTTCCATTTTTGTGCTTTTTCTATTTCATTCTCAAGATTGTTCATGGTTCAGGGGATCTACTGGAGAGCCTACCATCACATTCACATTCCAAAGAGTAGAAAGGAAAAAGGGGGTATCTTCTGCTGAATCAGCAACTTATAAGAGCATACTGCTTCTCCAAATACTATTGGGGTATGAAAGGGAAAGTGAAGTCTTTCAGTCATGTCCAACTCTTTGCAACCCCGTGGACTGTAGCCTACCAGGCTCCTCTCTCCATGGGATTCTCCAGGCAAGAATACTGGAGTGGGTTGCCATTTCCTTCTCCAGGGGATCTTACCGACCCAGGGATTGAATCCGGGTCTCTCGCATTGCAGGCAGACGCTTTAATCACTGAGCCACCAGGGAATTACTAAGAAAAAGAGATGAAGGGATGTTTAACAGCCGTATAAGAAAGAGATAGGAAATAGGTCTAGAGTTTTTTTTTAAATCCATGTTGTAGTAGGGTGGTGGTTTTAAAATATGTCCAAAAATTATGTGACACTCCTATCTTTCAAAAGTGGAGTTTAATTCCCTTTCCCTTGAGTGTGGGCAGTGCTTAGTGATACTAATGAATAAGACTGTGATGAAAGTGGCTATATTAGATTTCTAAAACTAAGTCATAAAAGGCATTATGGTGTGTTTCTCTCTCTCTTACTCTCTGTTTTCTCAGGGCAAGAGCCAGTAATCACGTCATTAGGACACTCAAGGAAACTATGCATTGGTTCACAGGGCAAAAAAAGAAAACCTCCTGCCAACAGCTGTGTGAGTGAGCCATCTTGGAAGCAGATTCCTGAGCCTCAGTCAAGCCTTCAGAAAACTGCAGCTCCTGCCAATATCTTGACAGCAGCCTCATGAGAAGCTCTGAGCCAGAACCACTCAGCTAAACCATACCCTGATTCCTTACCCATCATAACTATATAAGATAAAAACCATTTGCCATCTTAAGCCACTAATATTTGGGATAAGTATGCAACGAGTGATAATTAATACCACTGGCTAAAATATCCAGAGACCAAAGAGACAGGTCATTTTTGTAGTCATCATGTATTTACTGAGCACCTACTATGGACCAAGTAGTGTTCTAGACCCTGGAGGTACATTCTAGAGACGATAAGCACACAATCGGGTAGATAATATATGGGATGTCAAAAGGAAAAATAAATGCATGCTATCAGTCAAAGCATTAAATGCAGATAACAGAGTCTACAGCTGTCTCATCAAAGGAATTTATTGATGGCTAACAGAAAGTTCAAACAATAACCCCTAGAACTCTACTAGAAAACTGACCTCTTAAGAGGCTGCTGCTGCTGTTACTGCTTCTGACGTTTGTATCATGCTACCTTTGCCACAGTCAGGAAGGCTGCTTTTGCTCCTGTTAACCTAGGGACTCATGGCTTCTCCTAACACTTGCATTAATATCATGAACGCCTACATTTGGCCTGTGTCACAGAGCTGGCTTCCAAATCAAAGCTTTCCATCGGTTTTGGTGATATCTATGAACTCCGGGAGTTGGTGATGGACAGGGAGGCCTGGAGTGCTGTGATTGATGGGGTTGCGGAGAGTCAGACAAGACTGAGCGACTGAACTGAACTGAACTGAACACTCCACTATCAAAAGAGGCCAGAAAATCCAGATATTTTTAAAAATTGTACGTTAGAAAAATTTGCATCTATATCGTATTCACAATATGAGAAGCAATTAACATGAGAAGAAAATGTGCAAAATAGCCGGGGAAATCATAAATGACACATATTCACTATACAGAGGAAGAGGCTGGAGAGTGAGAGCTCCTTTAGGCAGTGTGGTCGGGGGAAATATCCCGAGAGGGTGATATCTCGACGGGGACCTGAGGGAAGTAAAAGAGGAAGTTCAAAGGCCTTGAGGAAAATAGCACATTCTGTATCTGAGAAACAGAAAATAGGGCAGTGTAACTAAAACAGAGCAAGTGGGAGGGATGGGAGGAGGAATAGAAGACAGAGGGGAAACTAACTGGGAGGCTAGTAGGGCTTTGTTAACTAGGAAAATGGGGCCGGTGTAAGCCAGTTCCTCCACCTTTCTATTTGCTAAAGTATAGGCTATTAAATTATAAGTTGGGGGTAGGAGAAATGGGACTGACGGTGGCTCAATGTAAAGAATCTGCCTGCCAATGCCAGAGATGCAAGTTCAATCCTTGGGTGGGGAAGATCTCCTGGAGAAGGATATTGCAACCCACTCCAGTATTCTTGCCTGGAGAATTCCATGGACAGAAGAGCCTAGTGGACTATGGTCCATAGGGTCGCAAAGAGTCGGACATGACTGAGTGACTGAACATGCACCCACAAAAGAGAAATTATTCCTTGAATTAAGCTTAGGATTTTCAGGACTTTTGTCTTTTCCCAGTTCTTTCCTCCACCTTAAAATAAATATACATATATACTGTTTGGGCTTCCCTGGTAGTTCACTTGATAAAGAATCCACCTGCAATGCAAGAATTAAAGTGTTATTCACTAAGTTGTGTTCAATTCTTTGCGATCCCATGAACTGTAACCCACCAGGCTCTTCTGTCCATGGGATTCTCCAGGCAAGAATATTGGAGTGGGTTGCCATTCCCTTCTCCAGGGGAATCTTCCTGACTCAGAGATTGAACCTGGGTCTCCCACATTGCAGGCAGATACTTTAGCATCTAAGCCACCTCCAATTCAATTCCTGGATAAGATAGATACCCTGGAGAAGGGATAGGCTACCCCTCCAGTATTCTCGGGCTTCCCTTGGCTCAGACAGTAAAGAATCTGCCTGCAGTGCAAAAGACCTGGGTTTGATCCCCGGGTTGGGAAGATCCCCTGGAGGAGGGCATGACAACCCACTCCAGTATTCTTGCCTGGAGAATCCCCATGGACAGAGGAGTCTGGCAGGCTACAGTCCATGGGGTCACAGAGTCTGACAACTAAGTGACTAAGCATAGCAGAGCATATACTGTCTACCTTAATTTGATTCCCAATTTTGTTCTTAAAACTCTTTTTGTTGTTGTTGTTGTTTCCTTTTTCTTTTTTTCCTTTGCTGTATCACAGGCAAATGCTTGAAGTAAGTAGACAGTTGAACTGGGATGGAATACCAGATATCTATTTGCAGGAGATGACAGAAAGTCTCCAAGAGAAGAATTCATTCTTAGGTAAGAGTTAAATTACACTAGTCAAAGTCAGAGAAAAGCAGGCCAAGTGGGAGAAAAGGTGACTTAGATACCACTTTGTCCTGCACACAGATTTTTCTTAATCAAAGCACCTAGGACTAACTTGAATCCTAAGGGAAACAGCTATAATAAAAACAGTGAAGTACTCAAAGATCTGCACTGGTACAAAATGGCATCATGCTGGTTCCAGCAACTTATGTAATGTGAGCAAGGACAGGAATGACCACTAAAAAGATACTGTCATAAAAAAACAGACACTGGCAAAGACCAAGAATAGGGCTCACTTTTAGCACACCATGTTAGAGCTGCCTTTTTGGACATCATGGAAAATAGAAGACAGACATGACAGAGCCCTGGTGTAGAAAAGGAAAAACTTGGCTAATGCGAGGTAGCAAACAGAATCAGTTTATGAGTCAGAAATGTGATTTGTGAAAATTCAGTTCTACTTGTCAAAAGTATTAAAACCGTTAGTTTTCACTGAATGGGAAAAAGTGAAGCCAGAAAAGTGACAATGATCCTCAGACTTAAACAGATTAAATTAGAATCATTCCTAAATACAAGAAGTTAGGGCAAATCATTTGTTATATAATTGTGTGTTTAAAACATTTTTGAGGAGAGAAGAGGCTAGTGTAAAAAGAAAACCCAGGAGTAAAGGTGGGGATTGGGTTGTATTATTAAAACCCTGCAGCCAATTTCAGTTGCCTTGCTTTGTCCTCAGAGGTAAGTTATTCAAGTTTCCAAATCTACTGAGAACGAGTAGAAAGACAAAGCATCCATGAATAGCTGTTCATGTTGTGCATTGAATAAAAATCCCACTTCACAGAGATATACTTCATAAAAATTCCAGCATTAAGAATTTGTATTTTATAACTCTTCTTGCCATAGTAAACACATTGCTTGAGGTAAGAGTTATTTTTTCCAAATTTAGTTTGTACATGGGATACAGAAGGATACAGAATGGATTGCCATTCCCTCCTCCAGAGGATCTTCCCAACCCAGGGATTGAACCCTGGTCTCCTGCATTGTAGGCAGATTCTTTATCATTTGAGCTACCGGGAAGTCACAGAAGGATAAACCAAAGCCAAATAGCTATCAAGCTACCTTTATCCTCAGAAATGTTCCTTCAGGGGTTTCTTTGTTTCAAGTCAGAGAATACATTAGGCTCAACTTTCTTCTTTCAGTTCAGGGCAACTTACAGCAAAAATGGAAAATTTATGTTAGACGGCCTCTTTAGTCTATCCATTGTTTCCATCAGAAAAACCTTCTTATCTAACCCTCACCTCTTCTATTACTCAAAGTATCAGGATACCCCCAGGCATCTCAAAACAAGGACAACATTAGGAATCTAGCTAATCCTCTGAATGACAGGCGACCAACTTTGCAAAGGCCACTACTTCCAAACACTCCATATCTCAGACGGTGACTGCAGCCATGAAATTAAAAGACACTTGCTCCTTGGAAGAAAAGCTATGACCAACCTAGACAGCATATTAAAAAGCAGAGACATCACTGTGCCAACAAAGGTCCGTCTAGTCAAGGTTATGGTTTTACCAGTAGTCATGGATGGATGTGAGAGTTGGACTATTAAAAAAACTAAGCACTGAAGAATTGATGCTTTTGAAGCGTGATGTTGGAGAAGACTCTTGAGAGTCCCTTGGACTGCAAGGAGATCCAACCAGTCCATCCTAAAGGAAATCAGTCTTGAATATTCATTGGAAGGAGTGATGCTGAAGCTGAAACTCCAATACTTTGGCCACCTGATGTGAAGAACTGACTCATTGGAAAACACCCTGAGTCTGGGAAAGATTGAGGGCAGGAGAAGAAGGGGACGACAGAGGATGAGATGGTTGGATGGCATCACCAACTCAATGGACGTGAGTTTGAGTAAACTTTGGGTCTTGGCGATGGAGAGTGAGGCCTGGCATGCTGCAGTCCATGGGGTCGCAAAGAGTTGGACATGATTGAGCAACTGAACTGAATTGAAATCTAATCTGAATCCATCATTGAGTTCAACATTGTGTATATTCTTTTTTTTTTTTCTATTTTTGGCTATGCTGCATCTTTGTTGCTGTACAAGCTTTCTCTCGTTCCAGAGAGCAGGGGGCAGCTACTCTCTAGTTGCAGTGCTCAGGCTTCTCATTAAGGTGACTTCTCTTGTTGTGGAGTACAGGCTCTATGTGCATGAGCTTCAGTAGTTGCGGCTACAAGGCACTAGGGTACAGGCTCAGCAGTCGTGACGCACAGGCTTAGTTGTCCCATAGCATGTGGGATCTTCCTGGACCAGGGATCGAACCAGTGTCCCCTGAATTGCAAGACAGATTCTTAACCATTGGACCACCAGGAAAGCCCCAACATTGTGTATATTCTAATCTAGAATTTATATTTATTTTCCCAGTATTCCTGGTTAACTGATATTCTGTTATTTTTTCACTTGTATGATTACATTATGTCTGTATTACATAGGATAAGCCTGGAGTAACATTTCCCAAAATCTCCCTTCTCCATATAGTTTTGGCCTGGAGTCTACCAATGGGAAACCATTGCAAAAATTTTGAAAGTGGGACAGAAAGAGAAGCTGCTATTCTTTGAAGGTAGCTGCATTAACAGCTCCTCAGTGGATCTGAGATTAAGAGCAGTTTCCCAACTCAATCTTGAAAGACACCTACTTCACTATTATGGGTAGGATAATTGATAGAACTTCCCTAGAGGTTGTGGGAAATGATTGTGGTTTCCCAATGAACTCCAAAAAACCACACACTCCAGTGACTCAGGCTAAGAATATTGATGGTGACTTTAATAATTTTCCATTTCTTCCAAAGATATGATGGTTCTAATTCCTTGAATTAATTTTTGAGAATTTAAATACATGAAGTAGCTTTTGTTTATCTTACTGAACCTTGATTAATCACCTCAGGTAAAACTGATGATTTCCACCTTTATGCCCATACTTTAGGAATACAGACATTGATTGCAGTTATTTTTAAAAGTGTATTGTATTGTACTTACTAATGTATCTATACTCCTCCCCTCAACCTCTACCCAGCATACTGTAAAACAGGTAGTTTTCTTTTAATTGTTGTAACTCTGGCATCTAGCATGATCCCCAGATTAACAGGACTAAAAAGAAATAGTTTATTTTTAACATCATGAACCATAATTAGAAATCAGGCCAGAGAATTTTTCTTCAAGATACTTGACAAACAGAGGACAGGACATTATCTACTTCCCACAAGTGACACAATAGTTGTTGTTTTTTTTCTAAACTTCCATGCCCCTTGTAACTCCTCTTTCCAAAGTTTGTCCTGTCCTCCAAGCAACAACAAAGGGGAAAAGTACACCTACATCCTTTGCATGTTTGGAAAATCTATCACCTTTTACATACAAACATACACACACAATGAGACACACACACACACATATTTTGTTATTTGCATTAACAATCTCACTTCATCAATAACTCACGCAGTAGGTTCAGTTCACTACTTAACCTATCATCTCCAAATTCAGTTTACTCTCTTTCTACAACAGATGTATAAAAATGTGTTAAATAAATGTTTCAGTTCAGTTCAGTTCAGTCGCTCAGTCGTGTCTGACTCCTTGCGACCCCATGAATCACAGCACGCCAGGCCTCCCTGTCCATCACCAACTCCCGGAGTTCACTCAAACTCACGTCCATCGAGTCGGTGATGCCATCCAGCCATCTCATTCTCTGTCGTCCCCGTCTCCTCCCACCCCCAATCCCTCCCAGCATCAGACTCTTTTCCAGTGAGTCAACTCGTCGCATGAGGTGGCCAAAGTACTGGAGCTTCAGCTTTAGCATCAGTCCTTCCAATGAACACCCAGGACTGATCTCCCTTAGAATGGACTGGTTGGATCTCCTTGCAGTCCAAGGGACTCTCAAGAGTCTTCTCCAGCATCACAGTTCAAAAGCATCAATTCTTCGGCGATCAGCTTTCTTCACAGTCCAACTCTCACATCCATACCTGACCACGGGAAAAACCATAGCCTTGACTAGACGGACCTTTGTTGGCAAAGTAATGTCTCTGCTTTTTAATATGCTGTCTAGATTGGTCATAACTTTCCTTCCAAGGAGTAAGTGTCTTTTAATTTCATGGCTGCAATCACCATCTGCAGTGATTCTGGAGCCCAAAAAAATAAAGTCTGACACTGTTTCCACTGTTTCCCCATCTATTTCCCATGAAGTGATGGGACCAGATGCCATGATCTTCATTTTCTGAATGTTGAACTTCAAGCCAACCTTTTCACTCTCCTCTTTCACTTTCATCAAGAGGCTTTTTAGTTCCTCTTCACTTTCTGCCATAAGGGTGGTGTCATCTGCATATCTGAGGTTATTGATATTTCTCCTGGCAATCTTGATTCCAGCTTGTGCTTCTTCCAGCCCAGCATTCCTCATGATGTACTCTGCATATAAGTTAAATAAGCAGGGTGACAATATACAACCTTGACGTACTCCTTTTCCTATTTGGAACCAGTCTGTTGTTCCATGACCAGTTCTAACTGTTGCTTCCTGACCTGCATACAGGTTTCTCAAGAGGCAGGTCAGGTGGTCTGGTATTCCCATCTCTTTCAGAATGTTTATGTAACATTTTTTACATTTGAAAAATCATATTCAGAAGATCAGTTTAATGTATTCCCCTTTTAATGCATCTGCATTTTGGATCACTCAGTCTTGCCTACAGTAAAAATGACAGTTGCTCTAATTTTCCCACTGTCTGGTAAAAAGCAATGCTCAGATTTTGTTTGGCTGTGTTGTATGGTATGGCTCCCCCAACTTCTGAGGAACAGCCAGTTCTGCTAAGAGTCACACTGCTTTAACAGAGTAGATCTCTTTGCAGCATGGTCATTCAAATATCCATAGTCACTACCTCACTGGGGTAATTCAACATTGTCTGTTGGAGAGATGAACAAATGAATGGATAAAAATCAAGCACATCCACATTTATACTTAAAAGCCTATTTTTCAGTGCCAAGAAGAGCAGAAATGAAGTGAACATTTACTGATCTCAACTACATGGTAGTTGTTTTATCTACCTTATTTCATCTAATCACATGAACTAAATATTCAGTTCAGTTCAGTCACTCAGTCATGTCCGATTCTTTGTGACCCCATAGACTGCAGCACGCCAAGCTTCCCCGTCCATCATCAACTCCTAGAGCTTGCTCAAACTCATGTCCATTGAGTCAGTGATGCCATCCAACCATCTCATCCTCTGAACTAGATATTATTCTTGCCATTTAACAAAGAGAAAACTGAAGTTCAGAGAGATCATTTACACAGTTCATAAATAAAAAAATTAGGATCTGGACCTGGATCTATCTGGCTACAAAACTCCAACTTCTTCCATCACGACTGCTTCGTGCTGATGCTCCAATTTTTATGAGTTGTTAAGAATGTCTTATGAATGATCTACTAAATGAAACATATTACTTGTGACTTCCAAGTTGTAAAGATGTCAGATATACCTTACTTGTCAGATAAAACTCAAGAATTTTTTATAAGAACCTGACCCATAATACAATTTCTAAATAGTTATCAAATATGTTAACTAAATAATAAAATAAATGCTTTGCTTTTACATAGAAACTGGAAGTGAGGATCACAGAATGGAAAAATAAAGTACATCAGAGATCGGTCATTTCCTTTTTTTAGATTATTTTAGTTATTAATGCAAACTGTACCTTCAGTTATATTATTTAGCTCCTAGTCCAGAGTCCACAGGTTACCACAGTGACAAAGTGCCAGCAGTTTATTCAAGCATAAGATACCCTTGCTATGAGGTAAATAAGCTACCCATTCAATAAGCTACTGGTTATGATTCTTATATAGTCTCCCTTACATTATCAAATAACCAAAGTGAAGTTCACTGGATTTCATTTGATCTACGCATAACTGTAAAGTCAAAACATATCTTAAATTTTGCCAGCAACAAAACTTTTTTATGAGTCAGCAACCAGTAAGTAGTGTAAAAGGGAAGTGCTAGAACTTTCTTCTCATCGTGCTAGCTAATATACCCTACTCTGTTTATTCTTGGGCATAAATAAAAATAGATCGATGTTTAATGGCACTGATGTTTAATGATGATGGTAATAAAAATAGCTACGATTTATTGAGCACTAAACAAGTTGTACTTTACCTACATTATCTCATTTAGCCATTATCGTAAAGGTTCTATCATCTCTATTTTACAGATGATGAAAATTGAATTTCAATCTTGACCAAAGTGTCATTCCTGGTGAGCCCATAGAGAATCAGTCATATTCTTATGAAGCTAGCCTTTCACAGTTTCATTACTAAGCTGAGCCATTTTCAAAGCCCCATGAACAATTTATAGAATTCTAAGAGCTGAGTTAAGTCCTTCATTGGTCAAGTATCCTTATGCAAGTAACTTGATGGAATCATAATAATACACTAAATACAATTTGTTTATTGTTTATTTCCTTCACAGATACATTAATTCCATTAGGGCAGATATCTGGTCTTTCTTGTTCAGAGTTAAACACTTCAATTGTGCCAGCATAAAGTAGGTTCTCAGTAATAGCTGAATGAGAGAGCGAGCAAATACATGAATGAATGATGTACTATCAAGAATTATAAGCTTATAAAACTACTTTAAAATGTTTTATTTTAAATCATTAATTATGTCCTTTTCAAATTTATGGCTTTATTAATGTGAGAGAATCTTGAATACATATTAAAAATGAGAATTCTTTTAATTTATGTGAAGATAGCTTTATGTAGAACCTCATTTATTGTAAGGAAAAATATTCATTCAATAATTATCATAATTTTACATTTCAGTAAAATTCCAAACAATTTTTAAATGTTCAAAATATTTATATGACGGGCCTAACTTCTTAATTTATAAATCATGAAATTATTTTTGAAACTAATCAATCAACCAACCATCTACCTAATTAGCCCTTCATAAAAGAAAGTACATATTACAGCCAAAGAACTAGACAGGACTTAATCCCAGAATAAAAGATAATGCTTCCCAAAGAACAGAAAGTAATCCTACACTGATATAATTATGTGACATTATTCTTACTTTTCTCAATTTCCTGAAGATGGTTGAAAACTTTGACACAGACTAGCATTGATCCACCAAGGAGCCCCATTTTCTATCACATGAAAACCGTAAATATTGAGTATCTGTTTAGTGTTAAATCCATTAGTTTATTTTCTTAAAAGTGTAGATTAGATTCAGGAACTCATACTTAACACTGTGGTGGCAGGCACTTTTGCAAACAGTCAACCCTACTCAAAATGCTTGAATGATTTTAGCTCCATTGGGTATATTAGAATAGTGGCACTAAAAGAAAACACAATTTTACAAAGTCAAAGATGTTGACTGTATCTACTGCTCTTTCTACAAAGTTATCTCTGCCTTATCTTTCAAGACATATTTCAATGAGGTCTTTTCTAACTATCCTTACCCTCACTCTTCTACCTACTAAAGGGGAGACATTGATCTCTTTCTCATTTCTACCTTCATGCTCTCTGGTACTTACTTCTACTATAACAACTCTTTTTGGCCTTACATTTGACATATCTGTCATGGGGGCCTAAACCCTGAGTTTCTCAAAGGGCAGAGACAATCTTTCAACTGCTTAGTATCTCAATAAGCAAACATAGTGATACTTGAACAGTTATCTCAATAAATCCTGGTGGAATGAATAAACAAATTTCTCATTTTGCAGCAAAAATGAAGTTTAAAGCATAAACTGCCAATCTGATACTTAAGTTTAGACTTGCCAAGAACCTGTCCACACAGATTTCAAACCATGGAAAATACATGACATCATTTTAGAAGATTTAGGAGATCCTTTATATTTTCAACATAAGGCAAAGGTGGTTTTAGCTTTAAATAATTTCAGAAATTAAAGAATCAAACACCATTAATTTATAGATTTAAAAAAAAATGGAACCCAGGATGGTCATGTGACTCTACTCATGCAAAACTGAATATTCAATCAGAGACCACAACCTATATCACCAAACTCCCAATTTAGTCTTCTTCCTTTTCTACATCATGCCATTAAAGTAATATTCACATTGTTGTCTGATTATCCTTATCTATAAATAATTCAGCCTTGATATTTACAATTAATTATTTAATTTATATGCATAGTACAAGATGCGAAATGCTGGGCTTCATGAAGCACAAGCTGAAATCAAGAGTGCTGGGAGAAATATCAATAACCTCAGATATGGAGATGACACCACCCTTATGTCAGAAAGTGAAGAGGAACTAAAGAGCCTCTTGATGAAAGTGAAAGAGGAGAGTGAAAAAGTTGGCTTAAAACTCAATATTCAGAAAACTAAGATCATGGCATCTGGTCCCATCACTTCATGGCAAACAGATGGGAAAACAATGGAAAGTGACAGATTTTATTTTGGGGGGCTCCAAAATCACTGCAGATGGTGACTGAAGCCATGAAATTAAAAGACACTTGCTCCTTGGAAGAAAAGTTATGACCAACACAGGCAGCATATTAAAAAGCAGAGACGTTACTTTACTTTGTCCGTCTAGTCAAAATTATGGTTTTTCCAGTGGGCATCTATGGATGTGAGAGTTGGATCGTAAAGAAAGCTGAGTACCACAGAACTGATGTTTTTGAACTGTGGTGTTGGAGAAGACTCTTGAGAGTCCCTTGGACTGCAAGGAGATCCAACCAGTCCATCCTAAAGGAGATCAGTCCTGGGTGTTCATCGGAAGGGCTGATGTTGAAGCTGAAACTCCAATACTTTGGCCACTTGATGCGAAGAGTTGACTCACTGGAAAAGATCCTGATGATGGGAGAGATTGAGGGCAGGAGGAAAAGGGGACAACAGAGGATGAGATGGTTGGTTGGCATCACCTACTCAATGGACATGAGTTTAAGCAGGCTCCAGGAGTTGGTGATGGACAGGAAAGCCTGTGATGGACATGGGGTCGCAAAGAGTCAGACACAACTGAACGACTGAACTAAACTGAACTGAATGTTTCAGGTGAAGATGAATAATATGAAGAATACGAGGAGATGAGACAGGCAAACAGGGAAGCTGCTTATCAAAAAGATAGGAGACATCATTTACATCACATGCCAGTAACATGGCAACTTTATGGGGAAAAGGCTAATGAAAGTGGTCCAGGGAGATGAAATAACAAGGGTAAAAAAATCTTTGTGCTGTATACAATCTGATGGAATTAAAGAGCAGGATGCAGGCAAATAGTTGAAAGGAGAAGTGTTGGGAAACAAGATTGGATAGGTAGTCAGAAGACAGATCATGCAGGTACATGGAGGTCAGAGTAAAGTCTTTAAATTCTAGTCTAAAAGTTCTAGGGAGCCACTGGATGGTTAGAGCAGGACAGTGACACTATCTGGCCATAAAAGCAGGGAGACCAGTCAAAAGGTGTTCCATCAAGAGATGGTGGTGGATTAGACTTCAAGAGGTGAGACATAGTCAACTGGGATCTCATTTCCTAACTCTGGGGCATCAGGAAAAGAGGTATGAGAGATTATTTTAAGATTTTTGAGGAAATCATTGGATAAAGGGTCACTTATGACGGAGAATACCACAGAAGGAGTAGGATTGGAGGAGGGTAAGATACCAGAAATTCACTCTAGAACTAAAGTTGAGCTGCCTGTGAGATCTACTATCAAGGAAAACTCTGGGCTGAAGACATAATTGAGGCATAATCCACGCGGAAATGTTATTAAAGTCTTGAGTGGAAATCATCTAGGGTGTGACTACAAGTAAAGAAAAGAAAGAGATCTGGGGACTGAGTCCTGGATTCTCCAATGTCTGAAAATCTGGAAAAGGAAGACAATACAGCAAAGGGGGACGAGTGACAGTGGTCCCTGAAGGTGTTCATGCAGGATACCTCCAAAGTAAAGAAAACACTGTCCAGGAAGAAGAAAGTAAAAAACTCTATCACGGGCTCTTGAGCTAGGGACCAATACTGACACTTACTTCAGCAAATGAGGTCTTTGTTAACCCTAGTGAGAGCTGTTTGAGTGGAATGATAGGATGAAAGCCTGACTACAGTGAATACACTGGACATTGGGAGGCAAGGAAGACAAGACAGCATCTATAAACAATTTCTTCAGAAAGTTTTCTATAAAAGGAGAAACCTTGGGCTCATAACTAGGAGATGTGACATCCTGGGATGTTTTAAGATTAAAAGTACTATACTATGTTTTTATGGTGATGGGAAAAACTGATAATGTAAGAATGACCATGGATAATTAGAGAGGCAAACTCTATGAATAGGCAGAGAGTTTAGGATCAATGTTAAAGGGATAAGACAGACACATAGACTGATCCTGAAGAAGAACAAGGAAGGAAACAGTGGATATGAGCTCAGAAGCAGACAGGTTAGTGGATTTGGTGATAGGAAAAGGAGGTTTTCCTGGGATTGTTTCTATTTTCTTAATGAAATCAGGAGTAAGGTCACCTTCTGAGAATTTAAGGGGAAAGGCAAATGTTTATAGAACCATCTTATCTGGAAATGGGTGAGTGACTGACTAAAAATGTACTAGAAGAATTCACATTTTAATATTTTATCCAAATAATTAACATCATATGCACTTATGAAAAGGTGAAAATACCTGAGGATGAACTAAACTCTATTTGCTCCAATTTCTGAATAAGTTAGAATGTGCATTTCATGAGAAAAGGGATTGCTATCTACTTTATTCTCAGTTAAATCACTGTATACAGAACATTGTGTTTACATAAAAGATGCCCAGAAAACATTTGGTGTCTGAATTAGAAAATGAGGAGGGAGCCACTGTAGCTTTACCTTTTTGTTATTACAGATGATCTTACCCACAAATATTTACCTCCTTATCTCATTCTAGCACACTTCTAGTAGCACTTTCCCAGCTGATTTTTTAAAATTATGTCGCCATTTCTAAGAAAATATTTTGTAACTTACATTCATTTATTTTTAGTTGTCAAACATAGTTTCACAGTATCTAATGGAAAGTCTGAAAGCTTCATGAACTAAAAAGCACATATTGCCAAAATTAAATGAACTAAAAAGAATGAAAAGTTTGGGTAGAGTTCAAAATTTTAAGATGTCAAAGAAAAAGAATGTACAAAACTTTAGGTTCTCATTTCTTATATTTTAATATTAAACATATGACATTCAAGGGTCCAGACTGATTAAAGGGACAAAAGTTTTAGTACCAACTTTTGACTGTGAAATGTACTGAAAGACTATTAAACCAAGATCCCACGAAATAGCTGATCTAGCAATCATGGTTTGTTTTTTTTTTACTTCACTGACTGTGTTTATTTATCTACAGCAACAACAGCAAAACTATCACTAAATCCCAAGATATTTATAATTGTTTCAGAAAAACAGATGGCTTTGCATGAAAGAGAAGAACAGAAGATCTGCTAATCTTTAACCACTGGAGGATATTAATCTTATTCTTCCTACAAAACTTGTTACTAAATATGTGAAAAATATATAATTTTGCTAGCAAAAAAAAGAAATTCAAATAAAAGTACCAAGGCAACATTTTCATCTATTAAAAAAAGTGATAAACATCTCCATGCACACAGGTTTCCCTTATTTTTAATGATTTTCTTAAAATAAATACTTCAGTATGAGATTATTAAATGAGAACTTATGAGCACAACTTTGGAATTATATAGCTAAACTACTCCAGAAAAAAATGTAGTAAATTACTATGCTGAAAGTACAAATTTTATAACATTCTGCCAGGACTGGCTTCTTGGAATTAAAATAAACTTTTTTTTTTAACCTAATTTACAGCAAAATTTATTCCTCTTGATATACATTCTATGGGTATTGGTAAATACATATAGTCAAGTAACCAACCACAATCAAAGTACAGGATAGGTTTATAACCCTGAAAGTGCCCTTTTGTAGTCAACCCTTTTCCCCGCCCCAGCTCCTGGAAACATTGATCTGTTCTCTTTTCCTATTATTTGACTTTTCCAGAAGGTCATATACTTAAGCATATACACCTTGAATTCTTTTTATTTGCTTTATTTCACTTAACATCAGGCAGTTAAGAGTCTTCCATATCATTGAGTGAATCAACAGTGTTTTCCTTTTATTGTTGAGTAGTGGTCTATTGCATGGACACACCACAATTTGCTTATTCTTGATTAATTTGCTTGCTTGCAGTTCGGGGTTATTACGAAGTTGATATAAATATTTCCATGCAAGTCTTTATGTAAATCTAAGATTTATCAATACTTCTGTTAGTTAGTTGGATTTTCTAAAATTATTGATCCCATATTTATTCTGTATTCTTTGAGCTCCTTGGTACAAATTCAAATTCTCCGAAGAGATACAAGTACTCCAGTGTGAGCAACAGAGGCCATGTTGAAGACAATGCATATAAAGTTCTTAGCACTGGTTAAAATTTGGAAAGATACTCTCATTAAAATAAAACTGAGAAGATTTAAAATATTCAGACTAGATAACATGGATTTTTGCTTTTTTGTTTACTTGGTTTTTCCAGGGGTCATGTATGGATGTGAGCGTTGGACTGTGAAGAAAGCTGATCGCCACAGAATTGATGCTTTTGAACTGTGGTGCTGGAGAAGTCTCTTGAGAGTCCCCGGGACTGCAAGGAGATCTAATCAGTCCATTCTAAAGGAGATCAATCCTGGGTGTTCATTGGAAGGACTGATGCTGAAGGTGAAACTCCAATAGTTTGGCCACCTCATGTGAAGAGTTGACTCATTGGAAAAGACCCTGATGCTGGGAGGGATTGGGGGCAGGAGGAGAAGGGGTCGACAGAGGATAAGATGGCTGGATGGCATCACCGACTCGATGGACATGAGTTTGAGTGAACTCCAGGAGTTGGTGATGGACAGGGAGACCTGGCGTGCTGCGATTCATGGGGTCGCAAAGAGTCGGACACGACTGAGCGACTGAACTGAACTGACTGAATAACATTTTCAACTTTCAAAGCTTGTTTTGAATGCTTCTGTTGGTTATAGGGAAATATGGAGGAAGACACAAAAAGTTTTCAAATTTAAACTCCCCAATAACTTGAAATCTGAATGATCCTCATCATTTCCAACAACCATTTTAATTCTAAAAAATAATGGTCCCTGCTTATGAGGAGTCAACAGATTCACTAGAAAAGGTTATCTTGTGTCTGGAGAGAGATACACACTAATTCAAGACAGAAGGTTAAGGATATCAAAGGAGTGCAACAGCTAATAACTAACTAAAGGAGTTCAGAGTTGGGAGCTGGGGGAAAGATCTGTCAGAGGGGAAAGGAAGGATGAAATTAGCTGTGCCTTGAAAGTGAGATAGAACATTGCATTTTGAGTTCTAGCCTTCTTCTATAACTGGTACATCTTGCAATGAGAAGGCAATTTAAACAAGCTCTTGGCACTGATCCTTCTCCCTGTGCTTGTACAGAGCTATAATGAGTCACAATACCACCCAAGATAATTGGAAAAACCCTTTGGCACCCAAATAACAAAATATAGTTGTCTGTGTAGCAAGAACACATTGTTAAGTGTCTTTTTCTAAATCTGTCTGATAATACTCACAAGATAGATTACACACCACCACTATTAAATTTAGAAAACTTTAACAAAGAAGGATGAAAGACTGATGAGTCATTCTCAAGTAAAGCCCTCCAATTCTATTTGTAAAGCAAACTAATCAAAGTCAGATGTAGTTAAGTCCCAATCGGCATATAATTTAGTAAACAAGCAGAAAAGAATGATGTCTTTCTGTAATACCAAGGAAGATATCTTTCCAGTACCTTTCCCATTATGTGCCAACCAAGCTTATTATATTAAAAAATCAAGTTTACTTAAAAAATTTTTGCACAAAAAGCTCATAAACAAGCACTTACCTTTTTCCATCACTCCCTCTAATTCATAGCTCTTCCCTTCCCTTCCCTTCAAATGAGCATAGTCATCAAAAAGGGTTATTACATTTCTTTTAAACCTAGAATATTTGGTTCTCAGATATTTAATCACCAAAAAATGCAAAACTATTTGATATTAATTATTGTGTCTTTAGTTCAGTTCAGTCACTCAGTCGTGTCCAACTCTTTGCGACCCCATGGATGCAGTATGTCAGACTTCCCTGTCCATCACTAACTCCCAGAGCCTGCCCAAACTTAAGTCCATCATGTTGGTAATGCCATCCAACCATCTCATCCTCTGTTATCCCGTTCTCCTCCTGCCCTCAATCCCTCCCAGCATCAGGGTCTTTTCCAGAGTCAACTCTTCGCATCAAGTGGCCAAAGTACTGGAGTTTCAGCTTCAACATCAGCCCTTCCAATGAACACCCAGGACTGATCTCCTTTAGGATGGACTGGTTGGATCTCCTTGCAGTCCAAGGGACTCTCAAGAGTCTTCTCCAACACCACAGTTCAAAAGCATCAATTCTTTGGCACTCAGCTTTCTTTACAGTCCAACTCCCACATCCATACATGACTACTGTAAAAACCATAGCTTTGACTAGACAGATCTTTGTTGGCAAAGTAATGTCTCTGCTTTTTAATATACTGTCTATGTTAGTCATAGCTTTTCTTCCAAGGAGCAAGCATCTTTTAATTTCATGACTGCAGTCACCATTTGCAGTGATTTTGGAGCCCAAGAAAATAAAGTCTGTCACTGTTTCCATTGTTTCCCCATCTATTTGCCATGAAGTGATAGGACCAGACACCATGATCTTAGTTTTCTGAATATTGAGTTTTAAGCCAACTGTTTCACTCTCCTCTTCCACTTTCAACAAGAGGTGCTTTAGTTCTTCATTTTCTGCCATAAGGGTGGTGTCATCTGCATATCTGAGGTTATTGATATTTCTCCCGGCACTCTTGACTCCAGCTTGTGCTTCATCCAGCCCAGCATGTCTCATGATGTACTCTGAATGTAAGTTAAATAAGCAGAGTGACAATATACAGCCTTGACGTACTCCTTTCCCTATTTGGAACCAGTCTGTTGTTCCATGTCCAGTTCTAACTGTTGCTTCTTGACCTGCACAGAGATTTCTCAGGAGGCAGGTATTGCATCTTAAGTGTCATTAAATTATGTACACATACAGATATATAATTAAGTCATGAATATATATTCAATCATTATTCAATGTGGCAAATACTAATTTTATGTCTACCATGTGCTAGGCACTAATAATACTGAGATTACATATAAAACTCTGCCCTCATTGTGGGGCTTCCCAGGTGGTGCTAGTGGTAAAGAACCTACCCACAGGAGATATAAGAGGTGCGGGTTTGATCCCTGGGTTGGGAAGATCCCCTGGAGAAGGAAATGGCAACCCACTCCAGTAGTCTTGCTTGAAGCATCCCCATGGAAAGAGGAGTCTGATGGGCTACAGTTCCATAGGTCACAAAGAGTTGGACACAACTGAAGGGACTTAGCACACTACAAGTCGAGCATTTTTAAATGAAGTTAATTTAGTTTGTCTGGAGGATTAAATATGCATATACTCTCTCTGCAGATCCTGGCCATGATGCATGGTGTCATTCAGGGGGTCCTCCCCGAGAAGGCCTTCTACAGCAGAGCCTGTCTGGGCTCACCAAGATGCTTTCTAGCCTCTTCTTCCTACACACACAGCTAAATAACATTTCCTGGCCTTCTTCCTGATAGGTTGGCATCTTGAAATGAAGTATGAGAAAACAGAATGTGGACAAAAGTGAGGTATGCTTCTTCCAAACCTCATCTATAAAAATCTTCCATACTCACTGCTCCAAATTCTCACTCTTTCTATTCTATAGTACTCTAAGATACTGAAGGACACAGAACTATGACATGGAAAGAATTTATAATCCAGAACAGCAGCTTGGAGCAGAGTCTCTTCAGTGACCTACACTGGACTATGATATGAGCACAAAAAAAGTTTGATTGTGTTAAGCCACTGAGATTTTAGGACAGTGTCACTAGAGCTGTTAACCTGAGCTCAGGGTTTGTTCCATCCTCTAACTCTATATTTTTCAGAGTACATATTTTTTACTTTTTTTTTTAATCATTATATTGGCTATCTGGAGAAGGGCGTGGTAACCCACTCCAGTATTCTTGCCTAGAGAATCCCATGAACAAAGGAGCCTGGCAGGCTACAGTCCATAGGGTCACAAAGAGTTGAACACGACTAAAGCAATTTAGCACGCACGCACATACTGGCTATCATTAGTGTGTATCACTATCCTAATCAACATGTCTACTTTTTACCATCTTCTTCATAGAAGTCTGCCACACCTATAGATCTATAGTGACTGATTTGAATTGAACTTTTGTGTCCTGCTGTACATCTACCATAAACAAGAATTTTAAGGCCTTTCAGAAAGAAAAAAATCTGCAAAGATGAGATCTGTTATTTATGCAGACTGATAGAGACTTCTTCTTTGATACTGTTAATCATTTTCCTTAGTCATTTGGTATTTTCTTATCTTTCTCCTTTTTATTTCCCTACAATAATCTTATATTGTAGCTTCTATCAGAAAACAACTTTTCACTGTTCATTTATCATAATAACCAGTCACTTAAAACTTATCAGTCTATGCTTTAAAACAGATTGGTTAGTTTGAATAAAAGTCATCTGATTTTAATATTTAACTTATTTTTATAAGAATATAAAAAAGAATATACTTAGTAATAAAAATATCAAAGCTTCTTGTAAACCATGAAACAAATACATTTTAAAATAGATAAATCATGTCTTTCCTATTCTTCTTAATTTCCACCAGGCAACAACCAAATTGAATTTGTTGCTTTTTACATTCAAAATTCACATTGTTAGGTTTTTTTAATTACAAAAGCCTAGCCTAAACAATGCAACTATATAGAAAGATAATCTTCTCTTTATCCTTTCAAACTTACCTCCTGTGATAAACCATGCTACTAGTGTAGTGTATATTCTCCCAAACTTCTCTGTGCTCAAACAACTTTAAATTTTTAATAAATCATGGGCCACTTTTTATCTATAACTTTTTTTAGTTAACTCTAGGTCTTGGATATCCCTTAAGGACAAGAGCTATATAGATCTAACTCATTCATTTCAATAGTGACCTGATATTCCATAGTATGAATCAAACAAATTTTTTAGTCATTCATCTATCAACATTCACCTTTTTTCTTTACAGTTTGATTGTGTATGTGTGTGTAGGAGAGTATAGCAAGTAGTGTAGGGAAAATGGTCACCACTACAAACAACACTGCCATAAATTTACTATACATAGGGAAAGTACTCAAAATATTCAATAGTCATCATGGCAAAGAAACTGAGTAATCAGAACTGACATTCAATCAGTCAGTCACTATATCATGCTCACATATAATCTGATTATCAGCTCTAATTTTGCATTATCTCTTTTATACTTCTGCTTGTTCTTCTAGAGTACACGTTTTCCCATAGATTATTGTTTAGGTTCAAGTTGTCTTCTGTTATTGTCGTTTGGTCGCTAAGTGGTGTCCAACTCTTTGCAACCTCTATGGACTGTAGTCCACCAGGCTCTTCTGTCCATGGGATTTCCCAGGAAAGATTACTGGAATAGGTTGTCATTTTCTTCTCCAGGGTATTGCCCCCAACCCAAGGGTGTAACCGGCATCTCACATCTCCTGCATTGCAGGCAGACTTTTTACCTCTGAGCCACCAGGGAAGCCCTTTCAGTTGTCTACCACTGCATAATAAATCACCCCAAAACTTAGGTGAATAACAAAACAGCAATTATCTTATTGTCTTCCACTGTGTTCTGGAGTTCAGGAAGGGTTCAGCTGGTGAAGCCTGACTTTTGATTTCTTATGCAGTTCTAGGCAGACAGTGACTGCTACCAAAACAACAAGGGGCCAGAAGAGCTGAAATCTGGTCAGCCTCCTCTTCCTCTTCATGTAATCTCAGGACCTCTCCATGTGGTCTCTAGCATAGACTAGTTTAGGCTTCCTCACAGCACGATGATCTTAAAGCAACTGAGCTATTCATGGGGTCGCTGAAGGCTTCAAGAGAAAGTATTTTGGTGAACAAGGAAAACGATGTATGGCCTTCATGATCTAGACAAGAAAGCCACACAGCCTTACTTCTGCCACATTCTGTTCATTACAGGTGAATTACAAGTCAGCCCAATTCAAAGAGAAATTTCATGTCTTCATGAGGCAGTAGCAAGGTTCCAGAAGACTGCTTTGGAGCAGGAAATGTTTTGCAGCCATCTCTAGAAAATAAAATATGCTACAGCTTGCCCTCTGGCCACAACTTACATCCCCCCAGCCTCAACTTGTAAAATACACTCATTCTTTCCAAAAACTCCTCAAAAGTTTCATTCCATTATGGCACCACGCTCAACATCTAGGGCCTTATCATCTAGACTAGATCCAAATCCAAATGAGGTTACTCAAGTGTGGTTCTTCAGGTGCAGATTGTTCAGTAGTTTGTTTTTTTTTTTTTCTGTATCTGAAGACCTGTGACGTAAAGAGAAAAGTTACCTGCCCCACATGAACCCAACATACAAAGGTGGGACATGACAGGATAACCACTGTATATGGCTCATTCAAAAAGGAAAAAAATGAAAACCACACGGCAGGAACTTGTGTGTGCAACCCAGGAAGCCTTCCAGGCACTCTGTTGCCAGTTTCCTGATTAAGGCCCAGCATTGCTCCATGAGACTAATTTTCTGGACCTCTGAGTTATATCCTCTGGGGTCTTAGTTCTGTCCTCTGAGTCATCTTTTTGGGTTTTTTCCCATAAAAAATAGCCTACGTTTTCAACTAAGTTGAATAGGTTTCTTAGCCTGCAAAAGTTCCTGACTATAGAAGATCAAGAGGTCCAAAGCTGTTTATTTTATATAGCTTCTGACCATTCAGTTCAAACTGAAGCTGATACAATTCTTTTAAAACTGTGTGGAGTTTTTGTATATCGATTTAAAACCTAGTGTATTATACAAAAATCATACTCCAAAATCTCTTTAAGACAATTCCTTTCTACCTTCTGTTTCCTGTTGCTGCTGCTGCTGCTAAGTCACGTCAGTCGTGTCCGACTCTGTGTGACCCCATAAGATGGCAGCCCACCAGGCTCCTCCGTCCCTGGGATTCTCCAGGCAAGAACACTGGAGTGGGTTGCTATTTCCTTCTCCAATGCAGGAAAGTGAAAAGTGAAGTCGCTCAGTCGTGTCCAACTCTTAGTGATCCCATGGACTGCAGCCTACCAGGCTCCTCCGTCCATGGGAGTTTCCAGGCAAGAGTACTGGGGTGGGTCACCAGTGCCTTCTCCTGTGTTTCCTGTTCAGTTCAGTCCTTTTCAGTTCAGTTCAGTCGTGTCCGACTCTCCGCAACCCCATGAATCACAGCACGCCAGGCCTCCCTGTACATCACAAACTCCCAGAGTTCACTCAAACCCATGTCCACAGAGTTGGTGATGCCATCCAGACATCTCATTCTCTGTCGTCCCCTTCTCCTCCCGCCCCCAACCTTTCCCAGCATCAGAGTCTTTTCCAGTGAGTCAACTCATCGCATGAGGTGGCCAAAGTATTGCAGGCCAAAGTATTGCAGTTTCAGCTTTAGCATCAGTCCTTCCAATGAACACCCAGGATTGATCTCCTCCAGAATGGACTGGCTGGATCTCCTTGCAGTACAAGGGACTCTCAAGAGTCTTCTCCAACACCACAGTTCAGAAGCATCAATTCTCTGGCGACCAGCTTTCTTCACAGTCCAACTCTCACATCCATACATGACCATGGGAAAAACCATAGCCTTGACTAGATGGACCTTGGTTGGCAAAGTAATGTCTCTGCTTTTTAATATGCTATCTACCTTGGTCATAACTTTCCTTCCAAGGAGTAAGCGTCTTTTAATTTCATGGCTGCAATCAGCATCTGCAGTGATTTTGGAGCCCAAAAAAATAAAGTCTGACACTGTTTCCACTGTTTTTCCATCTATTTCCCATGAAGTGATGGGACCAGATGCCAGGATCTTTGTTTTCTGAATGTTGAGCTTCAAGCCAACCTTTTCACTCTCCTCTTTCACTTTCATCAAGAGGCTTTTGAGTTCCTCTTCACTTTCTGCCATAAGGGTGGTGTCATCTGCATATCTGAGGTTATTGATATTTCTCCCGGCAATCTTGATTCCAGCTTGTGCTTCTTCCAGCCCAGCGTTCCTCATGATGTACTCTGCATATAAGTTAAATAAGCAAGGTGACAATATACAGCCTTGACGCACTCCTTTTCCTATTTGGAACCAGTCTGTTGTTCCATGTACAGTTTTGACTGTTGCTTCCTGACCTGCATACAGGTTTCTCAAGAGGCAGGTCAGGTGGTCTGGGATTCCCATCTCTTTCAGAATGTTCCACAGTTTATTGTGATCCACACAGTCAAAGGCTTTGGCATAGTCAATGAAGCAGAAATAGATGGTTTTCTGGAACTCTCTTGCTTTCTCCATGATCCAGCGGATGTTGGCAATTTGATTTCTGGTGCCTCTGCCTTTTCTAAAATCTGCTTGAACATCTGGGAGTTCACGGTTCACATATTGCTGAAGCCTGGCTTGGAGAATTTTGAGCATGACTTTACTAGCGTGTGAGATGAGTACAATTGTGTGGTAGTCTGAGCATTCTCTGGCATTGCCTTTCTTTGGGATTGGAATGAAGACCGACCTTTTCCAGTCCTGTGGCCACTGCTGAGTTTTCCAAATTTGCTGCATATTGAGTGCAACACTTTCACAGCATCATCGTTCAAGATTTGAAATAGCTCAACTGGAATTCCATCACCTCCACTAGCTTTGTTTGTAGTGATGCTTTCTAAGGCCCTCTTGACTTCACATTACAAGATGTCTGGCTCTAGGTCAGTGATCACATTATCGTGACTATCTTGGTCATGAAGATCTTTTTTGTACAGTTCTTCTGTGTATTCTTTCCACCTCTTCTTAATATCTTCTGCTTCTGTTAGGTCCATACCATTTCTGTCCTTTATTGAGCCCATCTTTGCATGAAATGTTCCCTTGGTATCTCTAATTTTCTTGAAGAGATCTCTTGTTTTTCCTATTCTGTTGTTTTCCTCTATTTCTTTGCATTGATCACTGAGGAAGGCTTTCTTATCTCTCCTTGCTATTCTTTGGAACTCTGCATTCAGATGCTTATATCTTTCCTTTCTCCTTTGCTTTTTGCTTCTCTTCTTTTCACAGCTATTTGTAAGGCCTCCTCAGAGAGCCATTTTGCTTTTTTGCATTTCTTTTCCATGGGCATGGTCTTGGTCCCTGTTTCCTGTACAATGTCACGAACCTCAGTCCAGAGTTCATCAGGCACTTATCTATCAGATCTAGTCCCTTAAATCTATTCCTCACTTCCACTGTATAATCATAAGGGATTTGATTTAGGTCATATCTGAATGGTCTAGTGGTTTTCGCTACTTTCTTCAATTTCAATCTGAATTAGGCAATAAGGAATTCATGATCCGAGCCACAGTCAGCTCCTGATCTTGTTTTTGCTAACTGTATACAGCTTCTCCATCTTTGGCTGCAAAGAATATAATCAGTCTGATTTCGGTGTTGACCATCTGGTGATATCCATGTGTAGAGTCTTCTCTTGTGTTGTTGGAAGAGGCTGTTTGCTATGACCAGCGCGTTCTCTTGACAAAATTCTATTAGCCTTTGCCCTGCTTCATTCCGTGCTCCAAGGCCAAATTTGCCTGTTACTCCAGGGGTTTCTTGACTTCCTACTTTTGCATTCCAGTCCCCTATAATGAAAAGGACATCTTTTTTGAGTTCCTGTAAATCAACGACCTTAAGATTCTTAGGTTGTTGAGTACGTAGGATCTATGAAGTAGTCGCTTGAGTCCTTAGAAGGCCTTTGTCTGTTTAAGAAGGTCTTTGAGGCACCTTTATCATAGGAGTTGCCCCAGATGCTCACTTAGAGCCTTTTTACTTAAGCTTCAGTTACAAATCTAATAGCATGGTTGTCCAATTTGCTAGATTCCTGAAGATGCTAATCAGAAAAGTAGAAGAGGTAAGTAAGAGCAACACAGCTGCTGCCAGGCAAAGTGACAGTAATGAGACATTAGAGATGAGGTCAGACACAGATGAGGATGCAGAGAGAGATAAAAGGGGGGAAAAGGCAAACTGTGCAGTAGTCTGAATTATTTAATTTTGTTGCAAATAATGCTATACTCCTTGGCAGTACTGAGATCGGGAGAGCCTCAAGGGATCACAGAGACATTAGTTTGACATTCATTTTGTCGCTGTGGTTTACAGCACAGTCTTGGAGCTAGACCTTGGGTTTTAATTCCAGCTCCAATACTTCCCTGATTGTACAATCTCAGGTGAGTTATTTTATGACTGCGCCTCAGTTTGTTTGGTTTTTTTTCATATTTGAAATAGGCATGACACCGGGACCTATCTTGTGGAGCGACTGTTAGGGGTAAATGACATATATTAATAAAATGCTTTTTAAAAAGTGCTTGGGACACAGTAAG
Organism: Moschus berezovskii; assembly: GCF_049115385.1. NCBI lineage: Eukaryota > Metazoa > Chordata > Mammalia > Artiodactyla > Moschidae > Moschus > Moschus berezovskii. Next base: position 47,039,702 of record NC_142463.1, on the reverse strand, counting down.
CATTCAAAAATGCCATCATTAACATTATTATTATTTTGTTTAGTTGGCTTTAGAAGATATAAACATTTAGGAAGAATTTTCTCACAAGTGGATAAAATATACATTATTTGGTGCTGAAAGAACTATGCTCCAGTTATCTGAAAAATCTCCTGACGTGGAGTTTCTCATTCTAGTGAAGCCAGACTAATGACACAAGAGTATCTCAGTTTACAGATAAGAGAACAGATATAGCTGAAATGAGGATCTAAACGTCCCTCACAAGGTCAATCCTGAATTACAGAACTCCTGCTCAGAATTTTAGGGGAAGGATTTTACTATTTCCCTTTGTTGCACTGCGCCCCCAACCCCACACCATATTCTCCTGAACAGTGTCTTTAAGTATTGCTTGCCAATCTGTTCTTTCTGTTGCCATTTTCTTACATCCCAGGGACAGGCAAAATTTCCCTAAATTTGTAATGCAAAATGTTCTGACATTTGGGGGATATTAAAATCAAAAAGCATCCCTTACAATCCAAAGATCAGAGCAACTTTCCAAATATTCATTTGGAGAACCTTCTTGAAATGTGAAGGATCATAAATCTCTTTAACAATCTACTGAAGCTATTGATCTTTTCTCTATTAAAAAAATGCAGAATTGCATTTGAGTATAATTTCAGAGGATTCATGTGGGTTTCCCCTAAGCTACTGATATATCAGTTAGATCATCCATGAAAAAGAGTTTAAGAACCTTTGATTTAAGGGCATTAGTAAGGTATGACTTCTGGGAGGAGCAGAGTATATTTTTTCTGAGACGGTTATTTGTCTTCTTTCTAAAAATCACAGGCAGAAACAATTGCTAATACAACATATCAAGATTATCTCCTCCAGAGCTGAGCCAAATTCCTTTCCACTTGTGTCTGTTTTACCCTAATCAATGTGTTTCTGTAACTATTCTTGAATTGTCACTGCATTCTGCAATTTGACCCTCATGAAATTGTAGAATCTGTCTTGCAGGATTATTTTACAAAATTTAATTTCTGTTTGGGGATTACTTTTAAGCCAACAACTCAAATATTTTAAATTTACTATTTTAAATAAATTTTCTAAAATTATTTCAGTCCTGCTGTTAGCTTTTCCTTTTCCATAGTGTTCTTAAGGAATGAAATGCCCTGAGCTTAAATCTAATTCTTCTCTTTTCATCTGCTTAGAAGAGTCTATGGCTGTATACCACATATCAGAAAAGGAAATGCAAGATGTCTTATAAACTGTTAGACTTCGATTTATTCTTTTTTTAAAATGTCAGCTATACATCTCCTTATAAATTGAATTTATATCCCCTGTCCTGCAGTTCTTAAAATTTCTTAAATAGAAATTTCTTAAAATAGAAATAAGTAGTCACTCAGTGAGGAAAATCAAAAAGCTGGTTTTTCTCTGTGTAGTCTATAAAAATTGTTTTCTCAAGTTAGTTTTAACCAGAGATAGAGATGAGAGCTTTACACTCCAGGAGGACTAAAATTTCTACTGATTTAAGCCCAACAGTATTCAGTTAAATCAAGCAAGCATGTGTATGCATGCTTAGTTGTGTCCAACTCTTTGGGACCCCATGGTCTGTAGCCCTCCAGACTCCTCTGTTCATGGAATTTTCCGGGCAAGAATACTGGCACAGCTTGCATTCCCTTCTCCAGGGGATCTATCTGACTCATGGATCGAACCCACATCTGTGCATCTTCTGCACTGGCAGACAGGTTACCAGCTAAGCCACCAGAGAAGCCCTCCTATTTTTGCCTCCTCTCTCTTCTTTGCAGTCATCCCTTGAATTCTTCAAGAATTGAATAAAATGTTTCCTTCTTGCCTAAGCTTGTATCAACTGCTGCTGTGATAATGATGCAGCATGCTAAGTAATGTGGAAGACTTGGCAAAACTTGTTTAAATAGGAAGTTGTTTTATTGGATCATAAAGTTGTTTTACTAGAAAGTTGTTTTTATCCAGCACTATAAACTATTTCAGTGTCTGGAAAAGCCAGGTACCCAAAACATTAAATTACTACAAACAGTAGACCTACCATCCCATGCCTTTGATATCTGGCCTTATATAAATATATTTGTTTATTTTCTTGGTAGTAGATATAGAGTTGTAAATTTTTATCAGAATTGTTTTTAATTCAAATTGTGCATGTTGCACATTAAGAAACTTGGATGCAAATAGGGCTAGCGTTAGACTTTACCCTGCCCTGTTAGGTGTTTACGCAGCAGCTTCTCAACCAGGAAGATGGAAATGGCACTGCTTCTATTCTAATGTTGACAACCTCTAAGTGTCATTATTACTTTTTCCTAGAGTAACTATGGTTTTACCTTTCCTATAGCACCAAGGACAAATCAATAGCCTTCTCTAATGACAGCAGCTTGTAAACACTGAGTTGCTGTGAACTTGAAGGTCCACTATCCAAAGACTACACTCTTATTATATCCTATCATCAGCCCAAGAATATCCATAATACTGATAATAACTTTAATGTATATCATCTATCTCCCTAAAATAACTTCCAAGAAATCCTTCCAAAATGCTTCGTGATTAGCACCATTATCATCTTTTCTTTGTACACACACAAAAAAAAAACCCATGTAGTGTTGGCCTCCATCCATCTCTGATAATCTTAAATAAGGTCATTTAATACCTGGCTGATGGCAGAGGTTGAAATATCCCTCCTGGCATCAGATTGTAACAAAAAACCATTATAAGTTATCAGGCATATTATTAACTGGAGAACAGATATCAGACCTTAGGTAAATGATAGGGAGCCTACAACTGCACAGCAACAAATTAACGTTAGCAAGGCAGGGACCAGAAATGAGGGATATTGAGGTGCAATGGCAGCCTCCCTTGGCTTGGAGCTGAGCCAGATGAAAAATCAACCCTCCAAGGATCATTTGTCACCTGTCAGGAGTGCAAACAACCATCTCCTATCAACAGCAAGAGGGGACATTTTTGAAGGTCAGCCAGCATGGCAACTCTAAAAATCTTAGACTACAGAAGGGCTGCACATCAAGCATGGTTCTCTATGAGTCTGCAGTGTTTTCAACTTTTTATTTTTTAACATTGGTGAGAATATGGTCATTTGAATGTTTTCAGCAAGATATGTGCCCTACATCAGGACCAAAAATGGAAGATATTTACTTATTTTACACCTGGTAATGTGGTTATTTTAAGAAAGAAATTCAATAAATAAAAAAGAGAATAAGAATATGATTCAAAAAAGTCTTTCCATGTCATAATTTATACATAAATATACCAAACGAATGGACTAAGGCATGTTTTTAAATCTAAATCCCAACAGTTGCTCACAGACGGGCCAGAGACAGCTGTGCAAACCTCAGGCAATAAGCCCTGTGGGACTAGGACCAAGCCGAGATTCAATCCAGGAGGCACAATACTTTCCTTTCTGAGCACTGTTGGCTTTGCATCTGGGTGCCTACTGCTGCCCCCTGGTGGCCCAGAGATTCCCACACTAAACCCCTTTTCCTTCCACCAAAAAAAAAAAAAAACCAGACCTGAGACCCCGGGGCCTTGCTCTCTTCTTTCCAAAATTACAAGATAAGATTTTTGAGTTTTAAAAGTAACTTTTATATGACATTCCTTTCAAGCCAAAACAGTAACAAAACAATAATAACTACAAATGTTTAAAGAATAGAATGTGATCATTTTAAGTAACAAAATCTTATATATTTATAGACTATATTCATATTTCACTTCATATGATTTTGGGAGGATGCATATATACATATGTGCATTCCCAGTGGCTCAGTTGTAATGAATCCACCTGCAATGCAGGAAATGCAGGTTCAATCCCTGGGTTGGGAAGAGTATTCTTGCCTAAAGAAACCGATGAACAGAGGAGCCTGGAGGGCTACAGTCCATGGCGTTGCAAAGAGTCGGACACAATTTAGCGACTAAACACAACAATAAAGTGTGTGTGTGTGTGTGTGTGTGTGTGTGTGTGTGTGTGCTGTGCTTCCCGCTGGGCTTCCCTGGTGATTCAGAATCCGCCCGCAATATAGGAGACCCGGTTTGATCCCTGGGTTGGGAAAATCCCTTGCAGGAGGCTGCAGAGGAGCCTGGTGGGCTATAGCCCATGAGGTCACAAAGCATTGAACACAACTGAGCGACTAAGCACAGCACAGCACACAGTATCATAATAGGAGTTGCCATTTGTTGAGTACTTCTTAGGTGATAGGTGTACCTTCTGCATCATTTAATCATGATTCCATAAGGTTATTTTACAGATGAAGATACAAGCTAAAGGACGTGCTTCTGGATCTGGAACCCCACAAACAAGAATATATGAGGTATAGAAAATGAAAGAAGGAAGAGAATGGAAAGAAATGAGGAAAGCAGAATGAAGGATATTTTTCTCTACAAGATCTAGACTATCTTCTTAAATAGAAATTTTCTTTACCTACTTAACTTCCAGAGAGGTCAAGGTCCAAGGTCACACAAAAAATGCAAAACCCAGAGTTTGAACCCAGATCTGTCTAAATGCAAGGTTTCTCAATTGTTACGACAGTGATTATAATGGAATTTGGCCAGAGCATTCAAGAACCTCCAAATCCTGTCCTTAATAAACCACTTCTTCTCCCATGAGATCCCTCAGGGCATATTACACACAGACAAAAACAACTAGTAAAAGAGTTATTGAATGCAAACTGAAGTTTACTAGTTTTCTGAGAAAGGCTAGGTGATACAGAGAATCTTTTGTGGTTAGGCTGATGGTGACCTAGATTTAGACACAACAGACTACAGAATATCCTTCTAGGTCCCAAGGAAAAGGGAAATATGAGGTGCAGGAGGAACAAAGAAGCAAGAGATGGCAAAGAAATAAGAGATGCTGCCAAAGAAAGAGAAATCCTCTACAACACAGATGCAAGATGTAGACAACTTTTAAAACAGGAAGTTTCTTTGTCCACTTCTGCCCCTACTTTTTCCCTTCATTTGGTACCTCTGTCCTTGGGTCCTTATGATTCCTATCTGCTGTTTCTAAAACCTTGACTGTACATCTGATTCAAATTTTAATCCTCACATTTCCCACCTGAGAGTCAGTGCTTCAAAATAACCTAAGTCCCTCCCCCTCTCTAATTAGAACCTAAGCCCCTGGTTTAACCTGTTGGCTTGGTTTGATGTCAGAGGAAATGATCCTGATTGAAAGAGGTTGTGTAGGGTGGTAATTAGCATATGTCCTCTGAACTGAAGTCAAAGCTCTATAACTTACTAGCCATTTAAACTTGGTTAAAGTCTAAAACCTCTCTGGGCCCCAGGTTCAATATCCAGAGGATGATAATTATACTATCAATCTCATTTGTTTGTTACAAGGATTAAATGAGTTCATATGTAAAATGGACTTAAAACAGTAGTTGGCACAAAGCAAATCTATGTATTTGATATAATTTAATTCTAAGGAGGTTAAACAAATATCTCAACAGTCTAAGAATTATCCAAATTTATGTTCAAAGAGAATACACAAATAACTCTAATTAATCATAAGTAGTAACAAATTATAGTTGCTGTGATAAATGAAGCAGAAAAAGTCAAGTCCTCTGTAGGGGAAACATTTCTTGTGTAAGTAATGGCAGAAGGGGGATATGGAAGAAGAAAATACTTTAAACAGGAGACACAGGAGACGCAGTTTCAATCTTTGGGTTCGGAAGAGCCCCTGGAGGAGGAAATGGCAACCCCCACTCCAGTATTCTTGCCTGGAGAATCCCATGGACAGAAGAGCCTGGCACTCTATAGTTCATGGGATCATAAAGAATCAGACTCAACTGAGTATGCATGCACACACATACATACACAACAGAAGTTCATCTCACCACTCCAAGTACCATCAAATCTAGCAAATATCTCAAGTTTGTGATTAATTAGCACAAAGAAAACTGAGATCTGATACTAAATAGTAACATAAACTAAAAAATCAAATCTAAATAAAACTACCAAAGTCTATCTTGATTTTGACTTGAATTATCCTGTTGTCTGTCTATGGATCAATTTAACAGTGCTAAATTTCCACTTGACTTAGTACTCTGTACACATGGCCTATGAGTCCGGAACCATAGCTTTGGTGCACCTAAAGTCATTTTTTGGTGAAAGTTGCCCTGGTCAGCAATGCTGGACACAAGGCTAGGAAATCACAAGACCCCCAAAAAGTGAATCCAGAAATCTCACTGTCATCACTGCTGATTCAAGTCCTGGAAACTGGAACTGTGATTGGATCAGGACTCAAAAGAATTCCACAGTTCCATTAATCATTTCAAGGACACTCAGAAGAGCCTTTGGAAAATTCATCTTCTGGAACTTTTATAAGTTTAGCTACCAAATTTTCTCTCTCTTGGGAAACAGGTGGGACTGCTTATAAAATCTGCTTTACGAGTATGATTCCATAAGCTTTCTGTGGAAACAGATCAAGACCAATCAAATGAGAACAAGCAAAGCTGCTTGTTCAGAGCTTGCTATAGCAAGAGAGTCAGCCACTGTCACTTGGGTTTTGGTAGAAACTTAAAGGCAGACAGAGTTGGAAATTTATACTGGAAAAGGGAAGGGCTTTGGGTATGTCATGTTTGTAATTCTGCTGGCTTCGGTAAACTGTAGGTATGCTAACTAGAAATCCCTCTGCAATTGGCTGGTGGAGGTTTAGTCACTAAGTTGTGTCCAACTCTTGCAACCCCATGGAGTGTAGCTAGCCAGGCTCCTCTGCTCATGGGATTCTCCAGGCAAGAATATTGGAGTGGGTTGCCATTTCCTTCTCCAACTACAATTGGCTAGGAGAGCCTATTTGGCTTTCTCTGGTTGGTTCTAAGTTAAAAGTGGGGGCAAAAATCAGAGAAGTTGTCAGTTATGAATTAAGTACCAGTCATGGATTATCGTAGAAGTCTGACTTCCTACAAGTCTGACTGATAGCAGGTTGGTTTCCTAGGCTGTTTATTGTAGATAAGGAGCATAGCCTGGGGAGTTTGTTGCAGGTTGTGGGTCATTTTATGTATGGTCTGGCCATCATGCTCTTTGCTCTCTTATCTCTCACTTCAAACATATCACCCCCAAAGATATATAAGTATACATATTGCAACAAAGTAAAATAAGGTAAGGGAACATGTAATACAATAAAATTTAGTGAAAGTTCCATGTCTAAAATTTTACTTGCTTGCCATATTAACATTTTTATTAGAGAATAGGGAAGGTGCATGGGAAAAAATCTGTTCCCCGGAATCTCAAGTGATGTGAAGAAATTTCAGTGATGCTTGTATCAGTTTTATTTCAGCTAAATTGCAGCAGCAAAGAGACCTAAAAATAAAATAACTCAAAGAAAATAAACTATCTCATAACAATCCAGATATGTGTAGATGATCCAAAATACAGTATCACCATCATCATCATCATCATCATCTTTATCACCATCATCTATCTTTCTGTTGCTCTACCTATGATGGGAATTCTGCTTTCAAAGCCACTCATGACTCAGGTTCATTCATTTTCATTGTCCATTTTATTTACTGTCCTTATACATTTTTGTAAGTTGTTTCCCTCACCCTCATTGTCACCACTGGGTCACCATCCTGTGTTCCAGTCTATAGAAACCAGGAAAGAGAAGTAGAGGGAAAGCATTTTTCTTTAAAAATATGGTGTGGCTACAATGGAATGCTACTCAGCCATTAAAAAGAATAAATTTTTGCCATTTGCATTAATAATGGGTAGACTCAGAGGGCATTATGCTAAATGAAATAAGTGAAACAGAGAAAGATAAATACTGCATGTTTCACTTACACATAGAATCTAAAAAAATACAACAAACTAGTGAATGTAATATAAAAAAAAAGATGCAGACTCGCAGATATAGAGAACAAAGTAGTGGTTACTGGTAGGGGGGTGGCAAAATAGAGGTGGGAGAGTAGGAGATACAAACTACAGGGTTTGTTTGGGAGATAGTCGAGGACAGAGAAGCCTGATGTGCTGCAGTCCAGGGAGTCACAAAGAGTCAGACCCGACTTAGTGATGGAACAACAATAGCATAAGGATCGTAAATCAAATCTAAATTCCAGCCCCACGTCTATTAATTTTACTTCTAATCTTCAGTAAGTTATCTAACCTCTTGGACTATTACTTTTCTCAAAGTTAAAGCGAGAGAATTGAATTAGATCATTTAATGTTTTTTCCCAAAGGTACATCAGACACATTATGGCATCACCGACTCGATGGACATGAGTTTGAGTGAACTCCAGGAGTTGGTGATAGACAGGGAGGCCTGGCGTGCTGCGGTTCATGGGGTCGCAAAGAGTCGGACATGACTGAGCGACTGAACTGAACTGAACTGAAAGAGGTAAGGCATCCCTTTCACTGCTCTGGGCCAAGTCTGCTCCTATCAGCTTCCCTTACGTCACTTCTGCCCCAGGGAACCTATTTCAGCTCCTGATCACCTGTAAACTCGCCTTTGCTTCCCAGTCTTCATGCACTAGGAATCATAGTCCCCTCTCCCTCCTCACTCAGGGGCAACCAATGTTATCTGTCTAACCACACGGACTTATCACTTGAGGCTGGTTAGGGTCCTTAAAAAGGCAAAAGATAAACACTGATGGACCCTTGTACAATAAAGTAATACAATTATAGAATAAATAAAAATTCAGAGATAGACATTCCAAAATTTGGACCTTACCACCAGGTTCTGCTTTAATTAACGCTGACCAAATATAATCCAGTAACTTCAACAACTTAACCTCTCCAAGTCTCAGTTACCCCTTTATGTGACTTGTAAAGACATTTCCAGAATAAAAGGAAATCACAGCTGATAAAGCACTTTAAAATATTCTAAAATGTGAACTAAAGTGTCATTAACACATTCTGGAGGAAATGAAATAGAATGCAGATTTCTCTAAGTCATGCTTTGCAAGGAATTCCAGCAGCCATGAATTTCCCTAGGTGAATGAACCTGCCATAAGAGAAGTCTCTTGAGGGATGACCATGAGGTCAATTTTGAGACATGATATGGTAAAAAGTTTGAACTGTCCACATCATTTCTCATCGCCTAAAACTACTGCTCCTAAAGGGTCATTTTTGGAAAGGTCAGGAAATGGAAATACATGCATCAGAAGAGACTGAAAAAGAGGATCTTCTTTCCCATAAACTCTCCAAATGAGTACTCGAGGTCCCAGTGAGGAAAGACCTTTAAACTCTCCCCATCTTCTACATCAGGATAATAACTGTGGGAAGGAGTAGAAATGCAAATCATATTTTAAGAAACAATGGGGGTCGTAGGAGCAAGGAGAGGAATCCTGTTATACTTTCCCAGAAACGCTTGACAGCTTTACTAGAAAAAAGCATGTTCCATCATAATAATTTAGATGCAGAGCCAGTTCTCAGCACATTAAAGAAGTAGAGTGTATTCTTACTCCCCCTTCATGCTCTATTATCTATTTTTCAATTTTGGAGCCTCAGTAGGCACAGAAGGATGCTGAGTTGCTTCTGGCTGCTCGAGGCAACAACTGTGATGTCCCATCAGCCCCAGCCCAGATTCCCCAACTCACTCATTCCTTCTGCTATTACACCCAGCAAGACACGAAGCATGAAAACAATAACAAAAACCCCCAAACCAAAAACAAAGTAGTGCTTGTCCCAGCTAGATTATTATGATCTGTATATGACTTAAAAAAAAAAAAGAAATGAAAGACAAGAATGGGGAATTCACAGGGGATATGTCAGGTGGCAAGTGGGAGATTTGGTTTTAGGAAACAGTGGCAGCATTCTATTGTCATAGGAGAAAAAGAGCATGTGGGTAAGAATGAAAGTGTGGCAGAAATTTGATCATAGATAGATGACCTAGTTGTATTATGATGTTACTTATTTCCTTGGGAAATGAGGGATACTGGAAGCTAATGGAGAAAGAAGCCATGAAGGCACCTCAGAGTTGGAAAGCAGATTAGGGAACTTCAGGAAGATGGCTGGGTAATTCTAAGGCCTCCCTTGAGATATATGGTCATAAGTGCAAAGTGAGACCACATCACAAAAGTTTGTCTCCAAATCTGCAGCCACATTCCAGGCTGATTGGGTGTAGTATGGAATGGGCAGATAACTGGTTTTATAGTTAAGTGAGACGGAAAGAAAGCATAACAAGGGAGATGAGGATAATTATCATGAATGTGATAGACCATGGAGTGTAACCCGTGCAAGGAGGAAGTGAGAAGGAGGAAACACTGCAGAGTAAAAAAGTGTTGGAGGCAATGAATTGGGAGTCTGCAGGGGACAATAAAATCCTCAGGTGGACCTACTGGAGTAACAGAGCTTAGAAGGAAAACAGACTGTTAAAAATTAAGGTTTCAGAGGTGCTGCAGTTACTGATAAGGATAATGATGTCCAGAATAGTATTTTACAAACTTTTTTGACCACAATCCTCAGAAAGAAAGGAATTTGACATAGATATTTAGTATTCATATACAAATTTTTACAAAACAATGCTGATTTTTAAATGTATTCAATTTTCAATTCTATTTCATTCCATTCTAATTAGTAAATTATTTTTTAGTGTCACTGAAACATCAAAAGCTGCAGTCTGAAAAACAGTGGTCTAGGATAAGTTCCATAGGGGTAACTAAGGTGGGATAGAATAGAGCTACAGAGTTAACGAAATCATGGACCTCAGGGGCCAGAGTATTGAACTAATCATTTTCATTGCTGTTGCAGTCGCCAAGAATAGTGACAGAAGTAGCAGTAAAAAAGACAAAAATTAGCCAGATGTAAAAACTTTATATTAATTTTTTCAATAATGTTTTGTTGGTGTTTAGTCACTCATTCGTGTCCAACTCTCTCATGACCCCATAGACTGTAGCCTGCCAGGCTCCTCCGTCCATAGGATTTCCCAGACAAGAATACTGGAATGGGTTGTCATTTCCTTGTCCAGGAGATCTTCTTGACCCAGGGATTGAATCTCTCTCCTGCATTGGCAGGCAGATTCTTTACCACTGAGCTATCAGGGAAGCCCACGATAAATGAGTGAATGAATAAGTAAATGAATGGATAATACATTCAGTTCAGTTCAGTCGCTCAGTCGTGTCCGACTCTCTGCGACCCCATGAATCACAGCACGCCAGGCCTCCCTCTCCATCACCAACTCCCAGAGTTCACTCAAACTCATGTCCACAGAGTCGGTGATGCCATCCAGCCATCTCATTCTCTGTCGTCCCCTTCTCCCGCCCCCAACCTTTCCCAGCATCAGAGTCTTTTCCAGTGAGTCAACTCGTCGCATGAGGTGGCCAAAGTATTGGAGTTTCAGCTTTAGCATCAGTCCTTCCAATGAACACCCAGGATTGATCTCCTTTAGAATGGACTGGTTGGATCTCCTTGCAGTACAAGGGACTCTCAAGAGTCTTCTCCAACACCACAGTTCAAAAGCATCAATTCTTCGGCGATCATTACCCTTTACAAATTTCAAATTCTTTTTGTAAGTTGACATAAGCAAATAGGTAAATTAATTAATTTGATGTCTATTCATTTAACAAATATTTGACAGCCTTCTATGAGCCAAGAACTGTGCTAGTCTCTCAGTCAATTCAGTCATTCAGTCATGTCCAACTCTTCACAAGCCCATGGACTGTAGCATGCCAGGCTTCCCTGTCCATCACCAACTCCCAGAGCTTGCTCACACTCATGTAAATCAAGTCAGTGATACTATCCAACCATTTCATCCTCTGTCATCCCATTCTCCTCCTACCTTCAATCGTTCCCAGCATCAGGGTCATTTCCAATGAGTCAGTTCTTCGCATCAGATGGCCGAAGTATTGGAGTTTCAGCTTCAGCATTAGTCCTTCCAATGAATATTCAGGATTGATTTCCTTTAGGATTGACTGGTTTGATCTCCTTGCTGTCCTAGGGACTCTTGAGAGTTTTCTCAAGCACCACCATTCAAAGGCATCAATTCTTTGGCGCTCAGCCTTTCTTATTGTCCAGCTCTCACATCTGTGTATGACTACTGGAAAAACCATAGCTTTGACAAGACAGACCTTTGTTGGCAAAGTAATGTCTCTGCTTTTTAATGCGCTGTCTAGGTTGGTCATAGATTTTCTTCCAAGGAGCAAGCGTCTTTTAATTTCTTGGCTGCAGTCACCATCCACACTGATTTTGGAGTCCAAGAAAATAAAGTGTGTCACTGTTTCCATTGTTTCCCCATCTATTCGCCATGAAGTGATGGGACCAGATGCCTTGATCTTAGTTTTCTGAATGTTGAGCTTTAAGTTAACTTTTTCACTCTCCTCTTTCACTTTCATCAAGAGGCTCCTTAGTTCTTCTTCACTTTCTGCCATAAGGGTGGTGTCATCTGTGTATCTGAGGCTATTGATATTTCTCCCAGCAATCTTAGCTTGTGCTTCATCCAGCCTGGCATTTCTCACGATGTACTCTGCATATAAGTTAAATAAGTAGGGTGACAATATACAGCCTTGATGTACTTCTTTCCCAATTTGGAACCAGTCTGTTGTTCCATGTCCAATTCTAACTGTTGTTTCTTTACCTGCATACAGATTTCTCAGGAGACAGGTAAGATGGTCTGGTATTCCCATCTCTTTAAGAATTTTCCACAGGCTGTTGTGATCCACACAGTCAAAGGCTTTGGCTTAGTCAACAAAGCAGATGTTTTTCTGGTACTGTTGCTTTTTCGAATATCCAACGAATGTTGGCAATTTGATCTCTGGTTCCTCTGCCTTTTCTAAATACAGCTTGAACATCTGGAAGTTCACGGTTCACATACTGTTGAAGCCTGGCTTGGAGAATATTGAGCATTACCTTGCTAGTGTGTGAGATGAGTACAATTGTGCGGTAGTTTGAACACTCTTTGGCACTGCCTTTCTTTGGGATTGGAATGAAAACTGACCTTTTCCAGTGCTAGTCTCTGGTGGTTATATTTTATGGGGAGGAAAATACTTGGTTTCTACCCTCATGTAGCTTGTAATCTAGTGTGGAATAAAGACACTGAATAAACACTGACATGAATAATTAAAGAGAGGTACAACTTATGACAAGAGCAATAGAGTGCTAGGGGAGAGAACACGGATCAGAAGAAGTGGCATCTAAGGAGTCCTCTTTGAAATAAGGATGTTTTAGCTGAATCTCAAAAGATGAGTAAGAGATGGCCATATGGTAGATTTTTTATCCTCTGTACCTTACCTTCTTTATCTTTGAAATAAGAATTAAAATAATAGAATCTCATTTTAAGAATGGAAATTTTACATCCATGTAGTTCAACAATTCTGATTCTTGAATCCTTTCTAAAATATCTCTGTCCAAATAATATCATGGCAAACTTGCTTTTTTTCAAGGGCACTCAAGTGAAAACATTTCTAAATTTTTTTCTAATTACTACTTTAGATATTCTCACATATTAATTCATTCAGTCCTCACAACGACCCTATAAGAAGTAATGCTCTCTAATTTATAGAGGATAAAACACATGGAGTTGACCTTGATACAATGGTGATAGTAACCAGTATATCTAGGGTTCGTACTCTTGAGTTAATAGTGGCAAGATTTTTCTCTGATGCACCAGTATATGCAAAGCAGCTGCCTACAGTAAAGGACAGTTATAAGGTCATGGGATAATATCTTTGAGTAACCATCTGGCCCTGATCCAGCATAAACTCACATCTGTGATCTCATTTACATCATGCTCTAGATCAATCTAGCCAAATGATAGATGTTTCATTCCTTATTGGCTTCATTCCTTATTGGCTTCATTCTTTCTAATCAATCAATCCTTATTGATTATAACTAGGCACTAAATCTTGGAATAAAGAGGTAGATTTATAATCCTGCTCCTCTTCAAACACTCACAAATTAGTAAGGGGAAGAGAAAATTAAACAGATCTTTCCAATCCAAGCGCACAAAGAAGTGCAGACAAAAGTAAGTAGAAGCTGCTACAGTAGCATAAAGAAGGAGCATGTACATATTATTCTAACTCTAGGGGCAAAGATAGAGTTTCACCATCTTTTAGACATGCTGTCTTTTGATAAACATTTACATTTCAAGTCTCTTCCACACACACACACGCAAAACTATTCTAAGAAACCCCCAAAGCAACATGCCTCTATTGAGAATTGCAGTATTTTGTTTTCCTATAAGAATTTAACTTACACAAAACTTTTCTTTTTCAAAGAAGTCGATCACATTGAATATTTTTTCATTGAAGTATAGTTGATGCACAATGTTGTGTTATTTTCAGGTGTACAGCAAAGCAATTCAGTTACACATACATATTTTTCAGATTCTTTTCCTTTATAGGTTGTTATAAAATATTGAATATAGTTCCCTGTGCTATACAGTGCATCTTTGTTAGTAATTTAGTTTATATAGTAATGGGTATATGTTAACCCCAAACTCCTGATTTACCCCTTCCTCTGTTTTTCCTCTCTGGAAACCATAAGTTTGCTTTCTATATCTGTGGGTATATTTCTGTTCTGTTTATAAGTTTATTTGCAGCATCTTCTTAGATTCCATATAGAAGAAATAGCATATTATATTTGTCTTCTCTGGCTTACTTCACTTAGTATGATAATCTCCAGATATATCTATGTTGCTGCAAATGACATTATTTCATTCTTTTTTATATTATATTCCACTGAATTATATTCTGAATGATATTCCACTGCATGCATGTATATATCACATCTTTATCCATTCCTCTGCTGATTAACATTTAGGTTGTTCATGTCCTGGCTATAGTATATAGTGTCACAGTGAACACTGGGGTGCATGTGCATGCATGCAAGTTCAGTCACATCCAACTATTTGCAACCCTATAGACCGTAGTTTGCCAGGCTCCTCTGTCCATGGAATTCTCCAAGCAAGAATACTGGCGTGGGTTGTCATGCCCTTCTCCAGGGGATCTTCCTGTCCCAGGGATTGAACCCAAATCTCTTACATTTCATGCATTGGAGGAGGGTTCTTTACCACTCGTACCACCTGAGTGTGTGTATCTTATCAAATTATGGTCTTCTCTGGATATATGCCCCATGATTGGGATTGTATGATCATATGGTAGCTCTATTTTTAGTTTTTTAAGGAACTGCCATGCTGCTGCTGCTGCTGCTGCTAAGTCGCTTCAGTCGTGTCTGACTCTGTGCGACCCCATAGGCTGCAGCCCACCGGGCTCCCCCATCCCTGGGATTCTCCAGGCAAAAATACTGGAGTGGGTTGCCATTTCCTTCTCCAATGCATGGAAGAGAAAAGTGAAAGTGAAGGCGCTCAGTCATGTCCGATTCTTCGCGACCCCATGGACTGCAGCCTACCAGGTTCCTCCGTCCATGGGATTTTCCAGGCAAGAGTATTGGATTGGGGTGCCATTGCCTTCTCCAAAGGAACCTCCATACTGTTTATCATAATGGCTATACCAATTTACATTCCCACCAACAAAGCAGTAGGATACGTTTTTCTCCATACCCTCTCCAGCATTTATTCTCTGTAGACTTTTTAGTGACAGCAATTCTAACTAAAGTGATGTGATACCTCATAATAGTTTTTATTTGCGTTTCTCCAATAATTAGTGTAATACAGCATGTTTTAATGTGCATTTTGGCCATCTTGATATATTTTTGGAGAAATGTCTTTTTAGATCTTCTGCCCATTTCTTGATTGGGTTGTCTGTTTCTTTGATATTTAACTGTATGAGCCATCTGTATATTTTGGAGATT
This sequence comes from Moschus berezovskii, assembly GCF_049115385.1. Taxonomy (NCBI): domain Eukaryota; kingdom Metazoa; phylum Chordata; class Mammalia; order Artiodactyla; family Moschidae; genus Moschus; species Moschus berezovskii. Next base: position 47,024,015 of record NC_142463.1, on the reverse strand, counting down.
AATTCCTTTTGGTGATATCGTTTGCAAAATTTTCTCTCATTCTGTAGGCTGTCTTTTCATTTTATTTATAGTTTCCTTTGCTGTGCAAAAGCTTGTAAGTTTAATTAGGTTCCATTTATTTTTGCTTTTATTACTCTAGGAGACAGATCCCAAAAAACATCACTGCAATTTATGTCAAAGATTGTTCTGCTTATATTTTCCATTTTGAGTTTATTTTTCTGAATGGTGTTAGAAAATGTTCTAATTTCATTTTTTTACATGTAGCTGTGTAGTTTTCCCAGCACCATTTATTGACGAGACTATCTTTCCTCAATTGTGTACTCTTGCTTCCTTTGTCATAGATTTAACTGGATGAATCAGGCTCCCTGACTTCAGACTATACTACAAAGCTGAACTAATCAAAACAGTATGGTACTGGCAGAGTCCATACTTAGCTGACTAACCTTGATGAAGTCACTTCACATCAGTGACCTTTATTTTCCCCAGCTATAAATGGGAATAAAGCTTACTTCTGTTTTCAAAATGAAATACAACTCATATATCATGCAGTTGGTGTGTGAATAGTTCTGTTATTAACTTGATAAGTAGTTGGATTAGGAAAACCAGTGGGTTAAAGCATCTAAGGAGAATATTCACCTTAGACTTTACTTTTGAAAACTCTTGGCCCTGAGCTATATTTTGAGAAGGATCTTAATTGAATAAAGAAGTGTTCCTATAGATGTGCATTGGGGCTACCTTTAAAGAACATGACACTTAATGTTGGGAATTTGTAGCCTCTAATCTGTATTGTGATGATCTCCACAGAATGGAGCCTAAAGCTGCTGTCTGCACAACTAGTAGTCATAGTCCTTCCATCACTGATTAATCAGAAGTGACATCCATATTGTCATTCAGTTCAGTTCAGTTCAGTTGCTCAACCATGTCCGACTCTTTGCGACCCCATGAACCACAGCACACCAGGCCTCCCTGTCCATCACCAACTCCTGGAGCCCACCCAAACCATGTCCATCGAGTCGGTGATGCCATCAAACCATCTCATCCTCTGTCATCCCCTTCTCCTCCTGCCCTCAATCTTTCCCAGCATCAGGGTCTTTTCCAATAAGTCAACTCTTCGCATCAGGTGGCCAAAGTATTGGAGTTTCAGCTTCAACGTCAGTCCTTCCAATGAAAACCCAAGACTGATCTCCTTTAGGAGGGACTGGTTGGATCTCCTTGCAATCCAATATTGTCATTGCACCAGAGTTAAAAGACTATTCGTTAGATTTCCTTGGGTCCTGCTGAGACTGAAGGCCAATTACAGTCTGGCATTACAAATTACCTTTGTGCCAGAGTGGTCTCTGGAATCTCATGTCTAATAACAGTATCTTGTTCATATTCTTAAGCTAAATGCTTGTCTTCAGTGCTATCTTTGTTAGGGCCTCTTCACATAAATAATGTGAAGACCTGTATTTAACTTTTGTGTATATGACTCAATCAAATATTATTAAAGGAACAGCTAGATTTGTAAAACCATTACACTGAGGTGTCAGTATATCCACTTTATATTAGAAATATAATATTTATATTAAAGAGTTTATAGACTAATTACTTCAAATTATAGACTAATTACTTTTTAATTTTATATTTAAAGACTTTATAGACTAATCAGGCTTCCCTGGTGGTTCAGTTGGTAAAGAATCCACCTGCACTGCAGGAGACCTGGGTTCAATCCCTGGGTTGGAAAGATCCCCTGGAGAAAGAAATAGAAACCCACTCCAGTATTTTTGCCTGGGAAATTCTATGGACAGAGGAGCCTGGCAGGCTACAGTTCATGGGGCCACAAGTCAGACACGACTTAGCAACTAAACCACCACCACTAGCACAAAAACAGAAACACAGATCAACGGAACAGGATAGAAAGCCAAGAAATAAATCCACAAACCTATGGTCAATTAATTTATTAATATATTTTTAAACTACTAAGCCAACTATCCCTCAATGTCTTTCACACAAAATTCTGCTAAGCTTCTTTGGCAGAAGAATCTCAGCTGCTTGTTACTAACTACAGCTCCTGAAGAATCAGTGGGCTTAGAGGATGTCATAGAAATAACAGAATAAATAGCATTACAGAGCATTTAGACCAATGCTTCTCAATTTTCACCACTTCTTAGAGGTTTCTGGATCACATTTAAAATATTCTAAAATCCTGCCTCATGACAGACTAAATTAAATCAGAGTGGTGGGGTGAGGGTAGCACTCAGGAAGAGGGCATTGGATTTTTTAAACATACTAACTTTTTTCAGTATACAGCCAGGGTTGAAAATCACCAAAAGAAATATAAGGCTATTTATTTCTCTTCAATTGGTCATTGGAATTTTCCCAAGGGTACTTGGACTTGACTGAATTGATTCATCTTGGTGGAGGCTACACATTTCTATTCACCAGCACTCATTAATAAACTATTGCAATCACCTTCTGTCTGATCTCTTTATGATAATTCTCTCTGTGTGCACTTGGTCATATAACTATTCATTTAGTACAGTAGTCAACAGCACTAAGTACCCACTCCATGTCCAAGGCAGTGCTAAAAACATACAAGGATGAAGTCACGGTGACTGCTCTTATGGACTCCCAATCTAACAGCAGGATTGCACTCTGATGGAGTATGGAAGTATATACAGGAAGATATGGGACACAGAAAGGTGTATTAACTGCTCCTAGGCTAGAAACCAAACATGACACCTCAAGCTTACCAAGGCAATGATGCTCCAGCTATGTACTATATAAAAAAGTAGACACAGATTGTCAACTCTCAGGTCCCTGAAAATCCATCAGAAAAACCTGAAGGTCAAACAAAACTAAACTTATTAGACTTAGTACGGTAAGGGTTGATACTACCTTGACCAAATTTTAGTGGTAACTCAGAAGAGTGAAAGGAGGAAAAGATAAAGGATTTTAAGACTTGGGCTAAGTGCCTTTAAGGAGAGTCTAGAAAGGGAATTGGATGGAAATGGGCAAGGTTTATGACATAATTGTGGATTGGTTTCGAAGCCAGTCTAGATGATGAAGCTGTGTGTCTTGGTAAGTAAATTAATTAGCTAGTTCATAGTCTTATTGTCCAGGGACATGTATTTTGTGGAACAAGTAGCCAAGTAATTTTTGCTGGTTCTCAGTATTATTTAATATAGAGACAAGAAAATATATCCAGTCCCACTATTGCTTACTACAGGAATATGAAATGCTGGTTCCAGTACTCATTAAAGGAGATGAAGGAGACAGAAGGGAACTGGGCATGAGTTCAGCATGTGCAAAGGCAAAGCAATAAAAGCAGAGTATGCTCTAAAAGTCTCTTTTGTTTTCTGAATCAAGTCCAGGCTTTTCAGTTTGGTGTTTAAGACCTTTTAGTATATGAAACAACTTATACCTTAAGCATTATTTCCTATTCATCAACTATAATGCAATCAAAAAGAATGAGTCATCATGTCTAATCTTCCATGCCTTTGTAGCACTATTTACCCATCTTCACATAACAAGGATCTTAACTCAACTCTAACATTTTACCAATCATGTGGCTTTGAACTAACAATTTAAATATGTTGTGTTTATTTTCTTAATTGTAGAAAGGCAACAGTAAAAATAACTGCCTCATAGATAGATACTAGTAAGATCATATATCAATAAACAGGTACATATTGAGTATCATCCAGTGTCAACCACTGTTCTAGGGGAAAAGTCTGCCCACATTCAAGGAACGTATATATTTTCAGATACTATGAAGAGAAATGTTGAATAATGTGATAGAGGGCAACTGTGTTGACGAGGCAGTCCATTCCAGTGTGGAGATTAACAAAGATCTCGATGTTCTTTGAGAAAAGGAGCCATAAAATTATGCACTTTTTGTGACACGTGCAACATTCTTCCCCATTATGGACACTGAAAACCAGTGAGTGAATAAATGAACAAATGAGATACTCATATTGATGCTATAGAGAATGAACCTCGAGTAGTTTTTATATAAAAGCTTTTATTAATATATGACATTTAAAGTCCCCTTGATGGAAATTTTGAATGGGTAAGTTAGAATCAGAATAAATTATTAACATAAATATAATTGTTAGTATAATATAATTAATAGCCAGTAAAATTATACATTATATAACTGAATATAATTGCTAATAATAAAATACAATTTTTCATTAAAATTTAGATGCAGAAGTGATGAGTTGTGTCTGAGATGTCATTGCTAGGGCCTTTTAGAGGAGGCTAATCTTGCTGTTTGGAGAAGGCAATGGCAACCCACTCCAGTGTTCTTGCCTGGAGAATCCCAGGGACGGGGGAGCCTGGTGGGCTTCTGTCTATGGGGTCACACAGAGTCGGACACGACTGAAGTGACGCAGCAGCAGCAGCAGCAATCTTGCTGTTGCAGCCATGAAATTAAAAGACGCTTACTCCTTGGAAGAAAAGTTATGACCAACCTAGATAGCATATTAAAAAGCAGAGACATTACTTTGCCAACAAAGGTCCGTCTAGTCAAGGTTATGGTTTTTCCAGTGGTCATGTATGGATGGGAGAGTTGGACTGTGAAGAAAGCTGATCGCCAAAGAATTGATGCTTTTGAACCGTGGTGCTAAAGAAGACTCTTGAGAGTCCCTTGGACTCCAAGGAGATCCAACCAGTCCATTCTAAAGGAGATCAATCCTGGATGTTCATTGGAAGGACTGATGCTAAAGCTGAAGCTCCAATACTTTGGCCACCTCATGCGACGAGTTGACTCACTAGAAAAGACTCTGATGCTGGGAGGGATTGGGGGCAGGAGGAGAAGGGGTCAACAGAGAATGAGATGGCTGGATGGTATCACCAACTCGATGGACATGAGTTTGAGTAAACTCTGGGAGTTGGTGATGGACAAGGAGGCCTAGCATGCTGTGATTCATGGGGTCGCAAAGAGTGGGACACGACTGAGTGACTGAACTGAACTGAACTGAATCTTACTGACAGAGAAACAAGATAAACTGTTCTCAAAATCAATTACAATTATACAATATTTAATATACTCCCCCCAAATTGATGCAACTTATACTCTTTCTCTCAGGCTTCTAGTAAGTAATAATCTTTTCTTCAAAGAGCAATAAGCTCACTACTTCAGTTGCTTTTTCTAGCCAAAGGGAAGAATAACAGAACAATCCCATTTTCCCAAAAAATAATTCATGAAAAAATGTGTCCCTGTGTTTGCATGCAGAAGTAATAGAACTCAGCTTCAATTATCTGAATGCTAACAATTTTCCAATCATTGCAAAAAACCATTAACTCTGCCAATTCTTTCTTCAACTCCACCCTTATGCTGACTTTTAAAGATATATATATGTATATAATTACTAAATAATAATTATGTGCCAGGCACTACACTAAACACTTTATGTTCATTATCTCATTTCGTTCCCAAAATATCCATAAGGAGTAGGTATCATTTTATTCTGTATTACATGTAAGAAAACTGTAACTCAATGAAATTACCACATATGCTTGCCTGAATATAAGATAACCCAAAATATCAGAATTAAAAGATAAAACTTTTAATAACAAAATTAGAATACAAGCACAATAAAAATGAGAATAAGATCCTGATTTAATATATGTATACCAACAAGAATATAAACCTTAAAAGTAAAATATGATTCGGCTTATTTGTCATAAATTATTTATTTAGTTACATATCTATTTTAAATCACATACCTGGCAAATCAATGCATTATATTTAAAATATTAATTTTCTACCTTCAAATTTCACTAAACAAGCTTATTTAAACTCTTCACATGGCTCTTAACATCAAAATCTTATTGATCATTGTAACCACTTTTCTAACAAGCAGCAATTTTCCAGAAATAACCATTTGTATTAAAGTTCTCCAGACAGCAAACAGGAGATAGGTAAACGGATGACATCAAGACACAAAGGCAAACAGAAATTTTCTTCCTATAAGGAATTGGCTCACGTGATTATGAAGGCTGATAAATCCAAAATCTGCAGCATTGGTCTATGGTATGGAGACCCATGGAGAGCAGATGTTCTAGTTTCAAGGCATCAGTCAGGAAGTGGTGATGTTGCAGATAAAGTCAGAGAGCAGTTGGCTGGAGAATTCTTTATTTCCTGGGGAAGGGTCAGTCTTTTTGTTCTAGTAAGACTTTCAACTGATTGGATGAGGCCACCCACATCATGAAGGATAATCTGCTTTACTCTACTGACTAAAATGTTAATGTAATACAGTGTTCAGTTCAGTTCAGTCACTCAGTGGTGTCTGACTCTCTGTGACCCCATGAATCATTACCAATTTAAATTTCCATCCATTTCTCATTATGTTCATGTATTCCTCAGTCAAGGATTTATAACACATGAACATAATGGAAATATACATCTGTTCAGTTCAGTTCAGTCGCTCAGTCGTGTCCGACTCTCTGCGACCCCATGAATCACAGCACGCCAGGCCTCCCTGTCTATCACCAACTCCCAGAGTTCACTCAAACTCATGTCCACAGAGTCGGTGATGCCATCCAGCCATCTCATTCTCTGTTGTCCCCTTCTCCTCCCACCCCCAACCTTTCCCAGCATCAGAGTCTTTTCCAGTGAGTCAACTCGTTGCATGAGGTGGCCAAAGTATTGCAGTTTCAGCTTCAGCATCAGTCCTTCCAATGAACACCCAGGATTGATCTCCTTTAGAATGGACTGGTTGGATCTCCTTGGAGTCCAAGGGACTCTCAAGAGTCTTCTCTAGCACCACAGTTCAAAAGCATCAATTCTTTGGCGATCAACTTTCTTCACAGTCCAACTCTCACATCCATACATGACCACAGGAAAAACCATAGCCTTGACTAGACAGACCTTGGTTGGCAAAGTAATGTCTCTGCTTTTTAATATGCTATCTAGGTTGGTCATAACTTTCCTTCTAAGGAGTAAGCATCTTTTAATTTCATGGCTGCAATCAGTATCTGCAGTGATTTTGGAGCCCCCAAAAATAAAGTCTGACACTGTTTCCACTGTAAAAACAGATGTATATACTGTTTTTAATTTCCTCATCTAATAATTTTATTATTTTTGTCATTTGTTGATCTTTGACTTTTTTCTATTTGTCACAGGTCACATTTCCCTGCTTCTCTGCAGTTAATGATTATGTTAGTGGATGCTAGACACTGTGAATATTGTGTTGTTCAGTGAATGCAGTATACTCAGTTCAGTTCAGTCACTCAGTCGTGTCCGACTCTTTGCAAGTCCATGGACTGCAGCACGCCAGGCCTCCCTGTCCATCACCAACTCCCAGAGTCTACTCAAACTCATGTCCTTTGAGTCGGTGATGCCATCCAACCATCTCATCCTCTGTTGTCCCCTTCTCCTCCCACCTTCAATCTTTCCCAGCATCAGGGTCTTTTCGAGTGAGTCAGTTCTTCGCATCAAGTGACCAAAGTATTGGAGTTTCAGCTTCAGCATCAGTCCCCGCAACGAATATTCAGGACTGATTTCCTTTAGTATGGACTGGTTTGGTCTCCTTGCAGTCCAAGAGACTCTCTCAAGAGTCTTCTCCAACACCACAGTTCAAAAGCATCAATTCTTCGACGCTCAGCCTTCTTTATGGTCCAGCTCTCACATCCATACATGACTCCTGGAAAAACCATAACTTTGACTATACGGACCTTTGTCAGCAAAGTAATGTCTCTGCTTTTTAATATGCTGTGTAGGTTTGTCATAGTTTTTCTTCCAAGGAGCAAGTGTCTTTTAAATTCGAGGCTTCAGTCACCATCTGCAGTGATTTTGGAGAAGATAGCTTTCTCCAAAACTTTCCCTCAAATTATCTACATCTTATTTGTGATAAATGTCATTTCCTAGCAAAGAAAACACATGCTATAATACTTATGAAAAGTATCATTCAAAACAGATGCAATGTATACAGTAATTTCCATCTTCAGAGAGTATGTAAATGTTTGATTAGATTTCATTTTTATATACAGTGCAAACATGTATTTTTAATTTGGTGCTATGCATCAAATTTCCAACACATTGGAGGATATCACTTAATAAGGGCTGCCAAACCAACTTGTCTCTGCTTAGTGTCAGAATACAGATCTTCCTGCCAACTCTAAGCGCATATTTAACTTCCTTTTTAAGTGTGTAATTGATTAGCCTTTGTACTGTTCTATTGGAGAAGGAAATGGCAGCCCACTCCAGTATTCTTGCCTAGAGAATTCCATGGACAGAGGAGCCTGGCAGGCTATAGTCCATAGAGTCACAAAAAGTCAGACATGACTGAGTAAGTATCCACACACTGCTCTATGAATTGCATAAGTCTGTTTCTATTAATACCAAGCTTTATAAGCATATCACTGCTATTCACTGGGATGAATCAGAATTTTCTTCATATACTTCTTCAAATAATCATTATTAATAAAATATACAAAAAATTCAAATTTTCAGCTCTTACTTAAAATAAGTTAATTAATGAGATCAATGAGACAGTTTTGATGGATTCAACAACCTTATGTCGCATTTTATGGATGACAATTGCCATCTTCTGTTAGTATCAGCTGCCATTTTATTTTTTTAGTTTTGTTTTGTCTGTAGTATATGAAGATATTGCTTTCATATATTTATAAGTTTTATGTATTGGATTCCACAGACAATATTATTTTTATTAAAGATATGAATATTTCCCTTATAAAAATTATTTTTGAAAACCATTATTTCAGATGAGCCAAAGCTTCAATGTTCAGGAAAACCTTAGAGTGCTTTTTTCTGGATCTTCTTGTCTTTTTCTTGACCCTCTCTATGTAGTCTCTCCCCCCCACTTCTACCTCCTATGACAGGCAGAGAGGCTTCTCTACATGTCATTTTCATAACCATCATTTCTAATAATAGCACAGGCATAACAAAATTTAACTAACATTTCCTCTATTAGTAAATATTCACTTTGTTTTCAATATTTCTTCATTACAATGAACAATATCTAAAGATGTTCAGGACTACAAACTATTTCCTTTTTTAGATTATTTTCTTATATCAGACACAAAGTAGTAGAGTATTGGATTAAAACTACTATTACCCATTTCTGAAAAGACTTTTAGCAAGACAGTTCAGTAGATAGTAAAAACCACATCGAATTAGAAAGCAAATGCTATCTTAAGTCATCTGCTCAAATCTAATTTGAGCAGAAGAAACTCTGCCTTTTAAGTCATAGATATTAACCTGTTAAAGGTTTGTTTTTCATTTTTTGCTTCAGGGAATTTCCCTTACCACTCCCAAGGCTGGGGTTATGTTCCTTCCTGGGCGCCCTGAGGGGCCTCTTTGCTTTTACCTGTCACAGCACTAACTGTTTCATAAATTCTCATTCATGTTTCCTATTCCCTAGACTACACACATGCCACCAGCAGAGTTACTGTGTTCACTGATACATTTCGCAGAAACTGAAACAGTAGCACACAGCAAGGATGCTATAATTTTTGCTGAATTAATTCCTTATCTTTATTAAGGAAGTGACTACCTATCCTTTTCCATGACCTTAAAATTCACAATTTGGGGGTTTGAATTTTGTCCTACCAGGTACAGCAGTGGTTAGCATACTTCATGGCACACAGACATACAAAAAAGTAAGTTTTGAATGAATTATTTAACTATTCATTCACTTTTTAAAAGGACATGATATTCTAGAACAAACAAAATCTGAAAAGTGTACTGTTTTAGGATTTGAGGATTAAAAAGAGATCTAGCAGTCAGGTAAACATTTGCTTACTTGATGTGTCATTTGCATTTCAGACCTGAAACTACCATTGTCTGTGTGTGACCTTAAGAAAGTCAACTATTCTTCTTAGTTTCAGTTTCCTCATGTATAGAATTATGTGGTTAGATCAGATAATTAGTATGAGTTCTTCCAGTTCATTCTAACTTTACTTTGGGAGAGTATTTATTGGGTTATAATTAAGATAATGTGACACACAGAACTCAATAACCCTGGGCTTTGTTTTTCTGATTTGTTTTGTTTTACTGTAATTTCTTAGTTACAACATTTCTTTGCAAAGAAATAACTACTTGTGAAAGCCTGATAAAGTTAGGTTGGTCCACTGTTAAGAGACAGTAAATGTGGTATGCCCCTAATGGTCATCAGAGGTATTATCTGGGGCCATGAATGTTTCTTTGTTTCGATGGGCAGATTGTTATTGTGGTTGTTGCATAATCAACTGACATTAAAGCTCAGTGTAGCTCTTTCAAGATTCTGGCAGGCTTTTCAGAGGCAGGACATACTGTACAGTATGTTAACTAACTTTAATTAAAAAATAAGTTAGGTTACTCTCCATACTCATCTCCTTTTGGAAGGTGTAAGACTAGATATCTTTTACGACTCCAGGGGTTAAACCAACTTATCTGGAAATCTAATAGTTTTGCTCCTACATTTTAATTGCCATTTCAATTGGCACTAATCCCTCAGTAGACAAAGAATTATATATTTGCACAATTGAATGTGCTAGTCCTGGGAATGGTAAAGGAATGACCATATTCCTCCATCAGCCCCCTGGTTTCTCATAGAGATGAGGCACGCAAATATATCACTTGGAGTGCAAGTCAGTGATTAGCAGTGCAAGAAGGAAGCCCACAGCAAAGTCAAGAGTGGTTGCACAGGTTTATACACCAGAAGAACACTCCGTAGACGACACATGGAAGAAAGGGAGACAAGGCACTGTGCCTAACACAGGTTAAAGGGCAGCACCTCTGAAAAGGAAAGGTGGGGGGGGGGGGGATCTAGCAAACTAAGCAAATATACTTTTTATTGGTGTAATTTTATGACTATAATCATGTGCTTCTGGTTCAACGGCTGGAGGCTATGACTAAAACATATATGGTCAGATTATCTGCCATCTTCCTTTCCTCTCCTCTTTAACCTCCTCATCATCGTGTTTTTTTCCTTGCCTTTCTGGTACCTTCAGATTTACAAAGCTCTGTCTTTTGATTCATTTATGAGTCTTTGACATTTTGTTTTCAGATTAAGACCTTGTTCAGTATGTATTGTCATATCTTCTTATATGTAATTGTTTTTCTAATTCTGGAAAATTTTTAAATATTTTAACTTGTTTTTATTTTAAGTAATTTAATATTTCTAATCAGAAATTGCTTTAATAAAAGGAAAATTGTTTAAACTTCCTCATATTTGAAATGCATCTGTTCAGTTCAGTTCAGTCGCTCAATCGTGTCCGACTCTTTGCGACCCCATGAACCGCAGCAAACCAGGCCTCCCTGTCCATCACCAGTTCTCGGAGTTTACCCAAACGCATGTCCCTTGAGTTGGTGATGCTATTCTACCATCTCATCCTCTGTTGCCCCCTTCTCCTCTTGCCCTCAATCCTTCCCAGAATCAGGGTCTTTTCCAATGAGTCAGCTCTTCCCATCAGGTGGCCAAAGTATTGGAGTTTCAGCTTCAGCATCAGTCCTTTCAATGAACACTCAGGACTGATCTCCTTTAGGATGGACTGGTGGGATCTCCTTGCAGTCCAAGGGACTCTCAACAGTCTTCTCCAACACCACAGCTCAAAAGCATCAATTCTTCAGTGCTCAGCATTTTTTATAGTCCAACTCTCACATCCATACATGACAACTGGAAAAAACATAGTTTTGACTAGATGGACCTTTTTTGACAAAGTAATGTCTCTGCTTTTTAATATGCTATCTAGGTTGGTCATAACTTTCCTTCTAAGGAGCAAGCATCTTTTAATTTCATGGCTACAATCACTATCTGCAGTGATTTTGGAGCCCAAAATAATAAAGTCAGCCACTGTTTCCCCATCTATTTCCCATGAAGTGATGGGACCGGATGCCATGATTTTAGTTTTCTGAATGCTGAGCTTTAAGACAACTTTTTCACTCTCCTCTTTCACTTTCATCAAGAGACTCTTTAGTTCTCTTCACTTTCTGCCATAAGGGTGGTGTCATCTGCATAAGACGTCTTAAATGCTTTATTTCCCGCAAGTTAACTCCTCAAAGACACATTTAGCTTCTCAAATCATCTCTAAGTCTGGTCTGAGATGTCATTAAGAAGAGCTCTCTTGGGAAGGCATATGGCTTCACACTTAAAATCTATTCTTTTGGCGATGCTGGAAATTCAGATATGCTCCAGGTAAAATTTCTCCCATGGGAAGTCCTAATTCCAATGTCAAATTCTCAGAATTTCTAAAGTGGAATAACTGTATCCAAATCTCCTCTCTACTGAATCTCTAGTATTGATTTCTTCAGCATACTGACTTCTTAATCAAAGCCTTTCTTCTGTCAAATAAATCTGCCTAGAAAGTTCTCAAATCTAAAGAAAACTTCTTAGTATATATATTGGTCAGGATGAGCTAGTCTATGCTACAGTAACAAATAACGCTACAATCTCATTTCATAACACACTGAAAGTTTGTTTATAGCTCACATGAGGGTAGGCTGGTCAACTCTCCTCCAAAAGAGAATTCATGGACTTTCATTAGGTACTCTACTAGGAATATATGAACTCTGTAGTCTCCACTAGGAGAGACAGAAAAAATGGAATAAAAGGTCAGACACAAAAGTGACTTAAAGCTTTTCTGCCCCAACTCCATAGCCTCAGCTTCCATAGCCTCAGCTTAACTGCAGGGGAGACTGAAAAATACAGTTCTCAAGTGGATCCAGAAAGAGAAAATTATGTGGCATTGTCACTGCTACACCCTATAATCATTGATCCCAAGAAGCAAACACGGAATTTCAGAACCACAACTCTATAAGACATATAATTAAATTTTCCCTGACTCTGAAAAGATTCGATTTCCCAATGATTTTCCTGGAGCCTAGCAAGATAGAAAAAGCAATGTATTGATTTACACTGATATACCTACCTACCTTTATTGATTCACCCATACAGTCACTCAACAGTATTTCTTTTATACAAGCAAAACCATATCTGATTTTTTCCATGTAATAATGCATCTTAAAGACTGTCCCACATCCATGTTTATATACTGTATATAAATGGATATGCACCTAGTATAGAACCACCTCAATCATTTTAATAATAATAGCTATTCACTGTATTTCTTATTAAAAGGCAAAGTGAGGAAGTGAAAGTGAGGTCGTTCAGTCGTGTTCAACTCTACGACCCCGTGGACTGTAGCCCACCAGGCTCTTCTGTCCATGGGATTCTCCAGGCAAGAATACTGGAGTGGGTTGCCATTCCCTTTTCCAGGGGATCTTCCAGACCCAAGGATCAAACCCAGGTCTCCTGCATTGCAGGCAGACGCTTTAACCTCTGAGCCACCAGGGATTGTCTCCAAAGGACACACTTAAATAAGTACATTTTTTTTTAAGACTTTGCAATTATGTTTACCCAATTCAGATTCCTAAAAGCAAACAAAATTGTTAGGACCTAAAGCCAAAAATTAATGTTAGTACATATATGTGATCATTAATTCAACCAAGATGACTGATACGTATTTTCTAACTGGCTTTGTTCTGTCCTAATTGTTTAATTTTAATTATCTTTTTGTATATGTATTTTATTATAAGAATTTATTGTATACTTAGCAGCTAGGGTACTGCTTATAGCAACTGTCAGGTCTAGAAGTAAAAATAAAAGCAAAGGCTATAAGGAAAAGGAGAATGACTGAGAAGGACAAAAAAAATTAGTTTCAAAAAGGGAGAGAGCAAAATAAGGATAAAATAAAGTTAGTAAAAGAAAAAATACAGATGGACAAGTAGACATTCAGAGAGGAAGGTAGGAAGGAGCCTTTAGAAAACTGAATGATGTTTTCAAATTATGTTTCCAAGGCCAGATTATCACTGAAATCAAAACCAAAAAAAACACAAAAATAGAAAACTACAGACCACTCTCATTTGGGAAATTACTCCCCAAATCCTAAATGAAACACTGGCAAATAAAATAGGGCAATATATTAAAGAATGATATTCTGTAAACCAGTGAAACTCATACCACAAAAAATCTAATATCTAGATTTCCTGAATACCTTAGTATCTCCAATACCTAGAAGAGTGCTTTACACTGAGTAAACCTGTACTAAACTGATGAATAAATGCATGAATAGTGAAAATCTTTGAATATAATTCATCATATTAATAGATTCAAGGAGAAAAATTATACAGTCATCTCTACAGATGCCAAAGAGGCACTGATAAAATTCAGCATACATTCCTGATTTAAAAAAAAAAAAAGGAACTCTAGATAAAATGAGATCCTGCCTTAACACTGTTATAGATAGGTAGATTGAGAAGCAACTAAAAACTCATATGAAGCAATAACAAAATTCATTAAGGTGATCCTACCACTGCTGCTGTTGCTGCTGCTAAGTCATTTCAGTCGTGTCCGACTCTGTGTGACCCCATAGACAGAAGCCCACCAGGCTCCCCCGTCCCTGGGATTCAGTGGTTTTGAAATATACAAATAATTACTTTAAAATATAATAGAAAAATCTAATTTATAATAGTAATAAAAAGATACAATACTTAAGAACATCCTTAATAGATAATGTGAAAAGAAAGTGAAAGTTGCTCAGCTGTGTATGACTCTTTGCGTCCCATGGACTATACAGTCCAAGGAATTCTCCAGGCCAAAATACTGGAGTGGATAACCTTTCCCTTCTCCAGGGGATCTTCCCAACCCAGCAATTGAAACCAGGTCTACTGCATTGTGGGTGGATTCTTTAACAGCTGAGTCACAAGGGAAGCCCAAGAATACTGGAGAGTGGGTAGCCTACCCCTTCTCCAGCCAATCTTCCCGACCCAGGAATTGAAATGGGGTCTCCTACATTGCAGGCAGATTCTTTAACCAGGTATACTTACACTTAGGTATAAGTAGATTGCCCTGGGAACACTGCTTATATGAGCCTCAGGAAGGTAGCCAGTGAGATTAAAAAAAATATATATATATATATGTAAAAATAGAAAATGTGTCACCACAGATTCAGCTTTGGAGTCAAACTCATAAAGAATTGGAGTTGCCTAGTTTTCTATAACGGACAAGGCAATGGCACCCCACTCCAGTACTCCTGCCTGGAAAATCCCATGGATGGAGGAGCCTGGTGGGCTGCAGTCCATGGGGTCACTAAGAGTCGGACACAACTGAGCGACTTCACTTTCACTTTTCACTTTCACACATTGGAGAAGGAAATGGCAACCCACTCCAGTGTTCTTGCCTGGAAAATCCCAGGGACGGGGGAGCCTGGTGGGCTGCCGTCTATGGGGTCACACAGAGTCAGACACGACTGAAGTGACTTAGCAGCAGCAGCAGCCTACTGAAACTAGTTAGATGATGACAAAATTTTGCTTCCTCGAGGGCCAGTCTCATAAATCCATGATTTGCCATTGCCAGAAGTTATGCTAAGCACTTTATATTCACTATTTACATTCACATATTATTTCTCATTGGAAGAACTGATGCTGAAGCTGAAGCTCCAGTATTTTGTTCACTGGATGTGAACAGTTGACTCATTGGAAAAGTCCTTAATGCTGGGAAAAATTGAGGGTAGAAGGAGAAGAGGGCATCAGAGGATGAGATAGCTGGATGGCATCACCAACGCAATGGACATGAACTTGGGTAAACTCCAGAATGTGGTGAGGGACAGGGAGGCCTGGCATGCTGCAGTCCACAGGGTTGCAAAAAGTCAGACATGACTGGGAAACTGAACAACAATTTACCCAAACATAAACAATGAAAGAGACAAAATTTGAATTTCTGCTCAAACCCCTAGGCTGCTTCTCCACTCAGGTGTGTATAGAACTAACAGCTATCCATAATCTCACAACCAACCTTTCCCACTTCAAGTATATATATTAAAGAGAACAGGCAAGGTGACACACAAAAACTCATAGATAAGCCAATTTATATAAAAGAAATCTATCTTTTGAATATTTATCAGGCCATTTAGAAATGCTGACACTCCCATCCTAAGAATGTCTCTGGTATTCTCTTGCATCATTGCATTAATGATTAACTTTTACTTCTGAATTTCTACAGCAAGGAAATAAACAGGATGTCTCCAGAGCCCTAGCATGAACATCACTCCCTGAAATCTCGCCCTAGAGGGAGAGGTCCGCAAGGGCAAACTGTCTTCCAAAGGTTTATATGCTAGTCAGTTCTTATTTTATGGTCCTTGTTATTTTCCTAAACTAGGTTATATAAGTAAAATTATAAAAATTGTTATCAAGTAACTCTAATATTCTGTTTTGCATTATTAAAGGTCAAAGGCTTAAATAGCTACCTTCTGGCTTGTACATTTCATTTACTTCTTTAAAGAAGAAAGTCACAGAAAGAGGTTTCTGTGTCAGCACCCAGAGTGAAAGCTAATAAAGTCCAGGGAGGACTACAGTCAAAAAGATACACTCTCAGATCTCACAAAGAGACAATTTTCAGTGGTTAGATCCATTCTTCCACTAAGCTGTAATCTCACTCATGTACTGTCTTCAAGTGTGTGGAAGAGTAGGCAAGGACAACTGAAAAATGAGAATCTGAGGGGGCTGGTGCTTGAAAAAGCTTTCTGTCATTTGATTTAGTCTATAATAGCAATTCGGAGAAGGCAATGGCAAGCCACTCCACTACTCTTGCCTAGAAAATCCCATGGATGGAGGAGCCTGGTAGGCTGCAGTCCACAGGGTCGCTACGAGTCAGACATGACTGAGCGACTTCACTTTCCCTTTTCACTCTCACACA
Source organism: Moschus berezovskii (assembly GCF_049115385.1). Lineage (NCBI taxonomy): Eukaryota > Metazoa > Chordata > Mammalia > Artiodactyla > Moschidae > Moschus > Moschus berezovskii. Next base: position 47,007,333 of record NC_142463.1, on the reverse strand, counting down.
GTGGAGAAGGAAATGGCAACCCACTCCAGTGTTCTTGCCTGGAGAATCCCAGGGATGGGGGAGCCTGATGGGCTGCTGTCTATGGGGTCACACAGAGTCAGACACGACTGAAGTGACTTAGCAGCAGCATAATAGCAATTAATCTTTCGCAAAAGACCATTTCAATGCCTTCAATTCCTTTTCAGTGACAATATATTTGCACACACAAGTCTTTTAGTGTACATTTACTAACTGCAGTAAGGAGGTTTTAGAAAGAAAACACTTTTGTTTCATTGTATATTAATAAAGGTTAATGCATATCTCAACTTTTTCCTAACTTTTATAATAAAGTGAACTTAAGTAGGCAGTATAGTTAAATCATCCACTGCCTTCAAGGGATATAAACATAAATTTTCTGGCACCTCATATTTGCCAATGAAATTACATTAAATGGTGAAACATTAGCTCTTTTAGCTTTCACTTGCTTCCTTCAATGTAATGATAAAGTACTGTATCACTGAGTCTGCTCCTTCCTGCTGCCAAATTCATCTCTGAGTCTCTGGCAGGACTAAAAGAATGTACCTGAGGTGATTACTAATATGTTTAGATTATTAAAAATTAAACCTTCTTACATTCATTTTTCAGGGCAACAGTCAAGAATCTCTGACTTAAAGGCAAACCCTTGATCATCTTAACCTTGAACTGCTCATTCTGAAGACTGAAGAACTATCTCACAATCTGGGCATTTTAATAGTGATGTAAATTACTGACTCTAAAGAAATAGCCAACTTTTAACATGGGGCAGCTGACTACATCCTGGAATAAATTAGGCTCAATGTTAATCAAACAGGAGAGAACCAATATGATTCAGAATTCACTCTCTCTGCATCACATGTATCTTCAGCAAAGGTGGTTTTTATCATGGTAACTGGCATGGACTGGGTGAATAGATTTTAGGCTAGATGGACAAAAACTTTAACAGAAATAACCACAAATAGCAAAGTCAACCTCAAAATAAACGTCTGATATTTAATTTTTTGTGATGTCCTAGGAAAGGCAGGCGGAGAAGTCAATGGCAACCCACTCCAGTACTCTTGCCTGGAGAATCCCAGGGATGGAGGATCCTGTTGGGCTGCCATCTATGGGGTAGCACAGAGTCGGACACGACTGACGCGACTTAGCAGCAGCAGCAGGAAAGGCAGGAGATTCCAAGATATTAATACATATTCAAAGATGTTTACTTTCTTCTCCTATATTCGTAGCAAGAACTGGTAATCAGATGATGTAGTAGAAATCATCAAACACATTTTGGCTTCTGTTCCGACATTAATTGAGTGGCCTTGTGGGAAGTTACTTAAGCTCTCTTGCATAAGTCTATTTGGTTGTAAAATTATTCTACTTTTCTATATCTTCTACTTCCCCTTACAGTTATAAAACTTCAAAATTCTGCAGTAACTAATTATGAAGCATGAAACACAAGGTATTTGTTTCATTCACTGCTGAATTTGAGCACTTAGAATTGTGTCCAGCACTCAGTAAATTCCCCATAACTATTTATTCAATGAGTATCAGCATACTTAAGTGTTTGTTGAATGAATGTGTATATAAAGTGCATATCATTTCAATTTCTTACTGGCAACTTTATTATTTACATACAGAGAATATGTTGTGAAAAATGTTTTTGAAAACTCCTGAAGTACAATCAGTTAAAGTTCATAGTAAAAAAAAAAGAAGTTAAAAAATAAGGACAGTCCATTTTCTAATTTTTTCACTCCACAAAATACCCAGAGATTAATAAATCAGAGGCCACATGTAATATAACAGATCAAGACCAATTATATATAAGACTATGTAAGCCTGTAAGACCAGATACCATAAAACTGATAGAGGAAAACATAAGTAAATGATATTTTGACATAAATCCAAAAATAAATCTTTTTTTAATCTGCCTCCTAAAGCAAAGCAAATAAAAGCAAAAATAAACAAATGGGACCTAATTTAAAACTTTTGCACAGCAAGGAAACCATCAACAAAATGAAAAGACAACCTACTGAATGGAAGAAAACATATGCAAATGATATGACTTATAAAAGATTAGTATCCAACATATATAAACAGCTAATACAACTCAACATCAAAAAGAAACCAGTCCAATTAATAAATGGACAAAAAACTGAACAGATAATCTGCCACAGAGGAAATGCAGATGGCCAACAGGCACATGAAAAGATGCTCAATATGCTAGTCATCAGGGAAATGCAAATCAACACCACAATGAGATATCATCTCACACCTGTCAGGAAGGCTGTCATCAAAAAGAACACAAATGACAGATGTTGGCAAGGATATAGAGAAAAGGAAACTCCTGTACTCTGTTAGTTAGAACGTGAGTTGGCACAGCCACTACAGAAAATAGTATGGAGGCTCAGACGGTAAAGCATCTACCTACAATGTGGGAGACCTGGGTTCCATCCCTGGGTCGGGAAGATCCCCTGGAGAAGGAAATGGCAACCCACTCCAATAGTGTTGCCTGGAAAATTCTATGGACTGAGGGACTTGGTAGACTACAGTCCATGGGGTCACAAAGAGTCAGACATGACTAAGCAACTTCACTTTCACTTTCTCTAAAAGTTAAAAAGTAGAGCTACCATATGACCCACCAACTATACTCCTCGGTATAGCCAAAAGAAACCAAAAAACCAAAAGCATTAACTCAAAATGACATGCACTTCAATGTTCACAGCAGCATTATTTACAATTACCAAGACATGGAAGCAACCTAAGTGTGCATCAACAGATAAACAAATAAAGAATATATGGTATATATAGAAACACACACACAAAACAGAATACTACTCGGCCATAAAAAAGAATGAAATTTTGTCATTTGCAGCAACAATGGATGGAACTAGAGGGCATTATGCTTAGTGAAATAAGTCAGATACAGAAAGAAAAACTGTATAATATCACTTATATGTGGAATCTTAAAAATACAACAAACTACTAAATATAACAAAAAAGAAGCAGATTCACAGATATAGAGAACTAACTTGTGGTTACCATGTAGGAGGAGGAAAAAGGAGGAGTATTATTAGGGTGGGGGAAAGGTAAAAACTATTAGGTATAAATAAGTTACAGGGATATATTGTACAACATGTGGGATATAGCCAATACTTTATAATAACTACAAATGGAATATGACCTTTAAAGGTTATGATTCAATAAAATGGAGAAAAGACAATCTCTTTAACAAGTGGTGTTGGGAAAACTGGTCAACCATCTATAAAAGAATGAAACTAGAACACTTTCTAACACGATACACAAAAATAAACTCAAAATGGATTAAAGATCTAAACGTAAGACCAGAAACTATAAAACTCCTAGAGGAAAACATAGGCAAAACACTCTCTGACATAAATCACAGCAGGATCCTCTATGATCCACCTCCCAGAGTAATGGAAATAAAAGAAAAAATAAACAAATGGGACCTAATTAAACTTAAAGGCTTATGTACAACAAAGGAAACTATAAACAAGTTGAAAGGGCAGCCTTCAGAATGGGAGAAAATAATAAGCAAACGAAGCAACTGACAAAGAATTAATCTCAAAAATATACAAGCAGCTCATGCAGCTCAATACCAGGAAAATAAACGACCCAATTAAAAAAATGGGCCAATGAACAGATATTTCTCCAAAGAAGACATATAGATGGCTAACAAACACTTGAAAAGATACTCAATGTCACTCATTATCAGAGAAATGCAAATCAAAACCACAGTGAGGTACCATCTGATGCCAGTCAGAATGGCTGCTATCAAAAAGTCTACAAACAATAAATGCTGGAGAGGGTGTGGAGAAAAGGGAACTCTCTTACACTGTTGGTGGGAATGCAAACTAGTATAGCCACCATGGAGAACAGTGTGGAGATTCCTTAAAAAAATGGAAATAGAACTGCCATATGACCCAGCAACCCCACTGCTGGGCACACACACCGAGGAAACCAGAATAGAAAGAGACATGTTCATCATAGCACTGTTTATAATAGCCAGGACATGGAAGCAACCTAGATGTCCATCAGCAGATGAATGGATAAGAAAGCTGTGGTACATATACACAATGGAGTATTACTCAGCTATTAAAAAGAATGTATTTGAATCAGTTCTAATGAAGTGGATGAAACTGGAACCTATTATGCAGAGTGAAGTAAGTCAGAAAGAAAAACACCAATGCAGTATATTAACGCATATATATGGAATTTAGAAAGATGGTAATGATGACCATATATGCGCGATAGCAAAAGAGACACAGATATAAAGAACAGATTTTTGGATTTTGTGGGAGAAGGTGAAGGTGGGATGATTTGAGAGAATAGTACTGAAACATGTATATTACCATATGTGAAATAGATCATTAGTCCAAGTACAATGCAAGAAACAGGGCACTCAAAGCCGGTGCACTGGAATGACCCTGAGCGATGGTATGGGGAGGGAGGTGGCAGGGGAGTTCAGGATGGGGGACACATGTACACCCATGGCTGATTCATGTCAGTTCAGTTCAGTCACTCAATTGTGTCCAACTCTTTGCGACCCCATGAACCACAGCACGCCAGGCCTCCCTGTCCATCACCAGTTCTCGGAGTTTACCCAAACTCATGTCCATTGAGTCAGTAATGCCATCCAACCATCTCATCCTCTGTTGTCCCCTTCTCCTCCTGCCCTCAATCTTTCCCAGCATCAGGGTCTTTTCAAATGAGTCAGCTCTTCACACCAGGTGGCCAAAGTATTGGAGTTTCAGCTTCAACATCAGTCCTTCCAATGAACACCCAGGACTGATCTCTTTTAGGATGGACTGGTTGGATCTCCTTGCAGTCTAAGGGACTCTCAAGAGTCTTCTCCAACACCACAGTTCAAAAACATCAATTCTTCTGCGCTCAGCTTTCTTTATAATCCAACTCTCACATCCACACATGACCACCGGAAAAATCATAGCCCTGACCAGATGGACAATGTATGGCAAAAACCACTACAACAATGTAAAATAATTAGCCTCCAATTAAAATAATTTTTAAAGTTATGATTCACTATATTGTATACCTATAACATATAATATTATACAGCAACTATACTTCAATTTTTAAAAAATCAGTGAAAATTGGTGAGTGCTTGAGGAAAAGAAAAACGTATATACAGACTTTTTTAAAAAACCTTTGGTTCTTTGGACAAATATTTCCCAGACTTCTAAGTTACAAAACATGAAATTCTAAAATTTCAAAAGTAGATATTCAGACATCTAAACTAGAAAGGAATCTGACCATGGGCATGTCTGTTTGACTTCTACTATGCATACGCCTAAATATGTACTTCAGCTTGAAACTAGGAATACATTGTGACTGTAAGAGAAATACATCTTTTTCAAGCTGAATGAGTTAGTTTCTGGCTAAATGAGCTGATCTTTTGAGTTAAATCATTTGTATTTGTCCACCTAAAGACTGGAACATACATTCTAAATATTGGTTTAAGTAGAATTAATGTCAATCTTTTGTTGCTAGCAATATATAATTATACATTCGTTTTCTACATAGAGCCATTTCTTGTTTGTGATCATTACTTGCATTAATCACAGTACTAAATTCATTTGCTATATTTCACAATACAGAAATAAAAATTAGCTTAACAATCTTTTGAAGAACCTGTAATTTTTACTTCTAATTTGTCTTCTTTAATCTTATTTCCTTGCTTCCAAACAAGCTGAGGTCCATGGACTTTTCAAAGGGTTCTCCTTATGTGTCTTGCATCTCCTGCCTCTTCACTGTGGCAGCAACCCCTCTCTCTTCATCCCCTGCATCTCTTCAATTACAGCTCACTGGCCTCCATCTGTTCCTCAAGACCACCAGGATGCTGCTGCCTGATGGTTTCGCATTTACTGTCTGACTTTTGCTTTTCCCTGGAATGATCTTCTCACCGCCTCCCATCCTGCCTGCAAGCCTTCTCCTTCAGTGGAAACTGCTCAGTGGGACTTTGCTAAAAGCTATTTACTTTTGCAAACTGCTCCCCATATCTTACACTTACCTTGCTCTACTTTTTCAAAGCATCACATTCTAACAAACTAAATAATTTACTTTTTATTTTGTTTGTTGTTTATATTTTTCTCTCTGCTCCTCTATAATGAAAGCTCCATGAGAGCAGGGAGCTTTGTCTTATTTCCTGATACATTCCAAAAGCCTAAAACAGTGCCTGACATATAAAGTGAAAGTGAAAGTCGTTCAGGTGTGTCTGACTCTTTGCGACCCAATGGACTATATAGTCCATGGGATTCTCCAGGCCAGAATACTGTTCCCTTCTCTAGGGGATCTTCCCAACCCAGGGATCAAACTCAGGTCTCCCATGTTTCAAGTAGATTCTTTACCAGCTGAACAGACTTTCAATAAATATTAGCTACATGAAAAAGCATCTCATTAAAATAAATTCTTAGAGTGAAACTTCTTAGCCAAAGAGTAGGCAAATCTCAAAATTCAGGTGCTTATTAGTAAATTAATAAGCAAATTAAAATACTTCCTACAAAGATTGCCTAAGCCAACAAAAATGTATGGTCTTAAAATAGAAGTGCTTTAACACTGCAGAGGACTCACTTTATCTTAACTGTTACTCCTCTTATGAACACAAGCTACAATAATGTACAAACTCCATCACTGAGGAGCAACAAACATCTTCCAACTTTGATCTACTCACCCAACAAAGGCGCTTAAAAATAAAAGGTAAGGACAGACTGTCACTGATCTAGGGCTTCCCGGGTGGCACTAGCAGTAAAGAATCTGTCTGCCAATGGAGAAGACACAAGAGACGTGTATTCAATCCCTGGGTGCGGAAGATCCCCTGGAGTAGGAAAGGGAGTATTCTTGCCTGGAAAATTCCATGGACAGAGGAGCCTGGCAGGCTATAGTCTATGGGGCTGCAAAGAGTCGGATACGACTGAGCACACAATGATACAGATGCAATAGTCGTACCTCAGGTGTTTTATTCAATGGACCTTCTCATATACACAAAACCCAGAGAACACTGTCCTCACCTGCCCTTTCAAACTGTATTCATTGCTAGTTTAGACATACCTGGTTCTAAGCTAGGATCCTAAATCTTATCCTGGAGCCAGCCCTGTGCTAACCCATCTGCCTTGTCTGACATGGAGGCCTCTTCTTGTCTTTTTTCCTCCATATTGTTCTGACAATAGAAACAGTGACAGACTTTATTTTCTTGGGCTCCAAATCACTGCAGATGTTGACTTCAGCCATGAAATTAAAAGATGCTTGCTTCTTGGAAGAAAAATTAAGACAAACCTAGACAGCATATTAAAAAGCAGAGACATTGCTTTGCTAACAAAGCTATGGTTTTTCCAGGAGTCATGTATGGATGTGAGAGTTGGACTGTGAAGAAAGCTGATCGCCAAAGAATTGATGCTTTTGAACTGTGGTGTTGGAGAAGACTCTTGAGAGTCCCTTGGCCTGCAAGGAGAGCCAACCAGTCCATCCTAAAGGAAATCAGTCCTGAATATTCATTGGAAAGACTGATGCTGAAGCTGAAGCTCCAATATTCTGGCCACTTGATACAAAGAGCTGACTTATTAGAAAAGATACTGATGCTGGGAAAGATTGAAGGCAGGAGGAGAAGGGAACTACAGAGGACGAGATGGTTGGATAACATCACCAACTCAATAGACACGAACTTTGAGCAAGCTCCAGGAGTTGGTGATGAACAGGAAAACCTGGCGTGCTACAGTCCATGGGATTGCAAAGAGTCACACACAGCTGAGTGACTGAACAACAATAAGAACAGTTGCTCTGACACTCAGGAGGTGGGCCTCTAAATTCAGAGCACCCATAATCTCTCTTTCTCTAGAATCCACGTTTTATAATCTATCATACTAGCTGACCTGCCCTCAACAATTATACCTCATAGTCAAACAACTATAAATAAAATATAAATGAAAATATATATATATGTAACACAAAATTTATACATACCCCCAAACTGTATGTGTTCCTACTATTCTTCCCAGTCACAGTTATTAACACATAAATCTACATCTCCTTCTCCCTGTTCTTCCTAAGCCTAATTCCCATTTGACATTCACTGCATATTTCAGAGAGTCCTTTCTCTACTTTAGCATCTCTCTCATTACTGAGAAAAGTCAAACTTGCCCTAAATTGTTGTTTGCTTGTTTTGACTCTTGGAATCAGTGAAGCAAAGAAGCTAAAACTCTACTCTCTTTTTTACATGCCAAGTGGTACTCCAGCTTTGCAAGCCTCCATACATCTTGTGTTCCATCGTGCAAGGGTGAGCTCAATGTGAGATGAACATTCATCTCACAAACATTCTAGTGACAGAGTCAGCATAACTGCCACATTAATCCAACCAGACGCACACAGATTCAAGTAACCATTAACTCACTGATGTGCTGCAAGGCAGCACTGGCGTAATTTTTCTCAAAGCATATCCATACATTAGGGACCATCCTTCACCATCCTACAGTAACTCCATCACTGCAAATTCCATCCCAACCTCCCCTTTCTCTGAAAGAAAGCACAAACTAACACTGGTTTAGTGGATCGCTTCAGATTCCCTTGCTATTTTCACTTCTAAGTCTCCCTGAACATAAGTTCACCTGCCCTTGTCTTATACTCATGGCATCTCTGTTTTCTGTTAATTCCTGATCATCTTTTTACAAAGGACCTGCAGCCAGACTTAAGGGTGACAGAGCTGTTTTCCTTGTTCCCCTTTCACTCACCTTCTCTGGCTTCCAGGCTGTACCCAGCTGCCTTAGGTAGCCTACCATTCTAGAACCTCCACTCACCCCTCCCATAGCCATTTTAGGTGACACTATTTCTATAAAAGCCTTAGGTCAAAGACCTCTGGCTACACCAGCACCACCATCAATCTGTGACCTGCAACTCTTCTATGTAAGATTAGAAACTTCAGACAAGGAAAACAGATCACAAATTACCAACAAGCTGGGGCCTATTTGGGATAGGTGGGATAAATCATATCAGAAACAGACCCTCTCACTTGATAATATTCAAATTTGGTTTCTTTCTTTTCTTTACAGATATAGCTCAAGTCTCCCCACTTTCATCATTATATCTGAAAACTGAGATCTTGAATGTCAATAAATTATCTTTTCAAACTGTTCTCCTGGCTAACAATACGTGCTGCAGTGATCAGAATTTGATATCATCTACTTAGCATAGGCTTGCAGTCACTGGGTCCTAGTTTCACAGTTACTTAGTTTGCACAGCTCACTGGCTATGAGAACTTCTGCAAGTTAACTAAGTGTTCTTAGACTTTCTTTCCTAGTGTAAAGTGGAAATAATAACTGTAGCCTTTGGGTATCTGGTCACAGTTTAATAGCAGAACTACTTATAAATGTGTAGACAGAGTTTAGAGTATGCAATAAGGAAAGATGCAGTGCCCAGGGTTACTAATGGCAGGAGTCACTATTCCTGGGCCCAAGAGGCAAAAGACAGAGCAGCTACCAGAACCAGAGAGCTGAGGGAGATCTTGGTTAGAGGAAAATAGCCAACCCAGTATAACAGAGCAGGCAGAGAGCTGGGCAGACAACACACTGACACCACTCTCCTTCCTTTTCCCAGGTGCCACTGGCATCTCCCATTGGCTGAACTCAACTGGAAGCCAGAGGGTAAAGGAATCCAGTAGAAACATCCATGAGTCAGCCTCTGGAACACGAGTAGGAAGTAAAGGGTGAGGCATGGATCTGGAGGGGAAGCAGAAGAGATCCATCCCAGGACATATTTTCTCCTTATCATCCATTCTGACCATTTATCTGGGTGAAAAAAAAAACAACCCATGTCCCTAATATAGATGACAAACCATTAGCTATTATATTATTGCCAAATGAGGCCAGACTCTCACCTAAAGTATAAAACATTAGCACTCTAAATGGAAGAGTACAGAGGCAAGCAGGAAAAGAAAAAACTAATTAACGTGAAATTTAGGTGCTATGGTCACTGCCTTTATAAATAGCCATGAAGCTGTTAATCAGCACTTCCTTTTCCACCACCAGTTTTGTTTAACTTACCTTCTGCAACACCCAAGGACAGAAAGTGTGACTCAAACCTTCATTTATGAGTCCTAATTGGTCCAAACCTATTGAGTTGTCACAGTTTTTCACTGACCATGACTACTGGGCAAAATGAGCACAAAGAATGTCCAAGCAGACCTCCTGGGTTACAGAAACAGCCCTCGTTGCCCTGATCACGGAGCAGCATCCCACCTCTTCCTTGGTATTCGGGCTCATTCACTTTGGCAGGTACAGTGACCTCTTTTTCTGCCTGTTGCTATGATGCCAGAGTATCCAGGAAGCTCAACTTTTGGTTCTTCAAGATTATGACTGGGTTCTTTGATGGAAGCACTTCTCCACCAGGCGTCTCTCTCCTGGGCTTCCAAATCCATCAAGCCCAAAAATACGTACGTGGGAAGAAAAACAACTATAGCATGCCATTTGGTGTAAATGTGAGAAAGGTGACTCCAGCCTCCTAAAGTTTGCATTCCAGAGCCCCATATTTTGACTAAGGAGACTAACATACGTGGGCTAATGGTTCAAAGTAAACACCACTATCTGTATATATACATATAGCACTGAACCTTACAGGATGTTGTATCAGAGCTGGTAATGTGATTGCTCCTAGGTCAAGAGGGTGACAGGTAAAATCAAAGAATTCTCTGGGCACAAACCCTTCCCTGCCCTTTCTCTGCAGTAAAGTATGCCCCAATGGGGCAGGAAATGTTTTGTGGAACAATGGCTTCTGTCTATGGGGTCACACAGAGTCGGACATGACTGAAGTGACTTAGCAGCAGCAGCAGCAGCAGTGGTCATGGAAACAGCACTCTGTGAGTCTGTAACTGGTGATGCAGGTAGAGGCATTGTGGGCAGGGGGACAGATCTGTCCCAGTATATGTGTCCACTCTGATGGGATCAAAACACTGCCTCTTCAATGCTGAAAGAGGGCTGACATAGTCAATGCATCGCCACATGACTGTAAGGTACACCCGGGGAATGATACCAAGTAAGGTATCAGCCCTGGTAAGGAAAAGGCCATGTTTCTGAGCTCATGCAGAACTTCCAGTATGGCTTTCACTGCCGTATTTACACATAGATTCAACACAAGTTGGAGGAAGAGGCAGATGGACAGCCATCTTGCTATGCTGGTTACTGAGGACCTCCTCCACTGCAGATGCCCTCAGGTGGCATGGAAGGGAGGTACAAGGTCCCTGTGCTCGGTGCCCACTGAGAGGAGCATCACACACCTTGCTCTCACACCTCCTTCCTAACAGACTCCAGCTCTGGCCCTGAACCATCTGCTTCATAACTAGAGGGGAGGAAGAACTCTTCAAAGTGGCCACTGAGTCTTTCTGATTTTCCACTCATTTCAGAATTCAACATTCAAGTACTTCATTTTTCCCTTATTTCATTCCTTTGACAAGAAGTTTGTGAATATCCAATCTCAGAATCTCACTTTAAGAAGAATGAATTCTAGGGCCACTCTCAATCCAATGATTTTATCAGTCAAGGCACCATCAAGCTGGGTAACTAAGGAGAATTAAAGAGATGCAGGGAGGGGCTTAAAGCAAGCAACAAGGAATGAATAAATACTACTAAAATCAAAGGAGGTGGATCCAGGAGGGAGAGGTATCAGGGAACGACAAGAATACTTAAGGAAATCTATTATATGCCAAGCCCTTTATTTGTTTCACCTTATATAATCCTCACAACACAAAGCAGACATCATTATTCTTTTGTAAGTGGGAGCCTCAGAGAGTCAAGAGGAGAAGAAAATGTCCACCCACTCCAGTCCTCTTGCCTAGAAAATCCCATGGAAGGAGGAGCCTGGTAGGCTACAGTCCATGGGGTCACAAAGAGTCGGACACGACTGAGCAACTTCACTTTCATTTTCAGGGAGTCAAGAAGCTTGCCCAAAGTCCACAGCTACTCAGAAGGAAAGCCAGAATTTGAATCTAAGAATTTCTGACACCCCAATTCCTGTTCTTTCCCCTGCCTCATCCCACAACAAAAGTACTAGAATCTCTTCCCTCCTGGTAAAGACCCACTCCCTGATCCTTTCCTTTCTCTGTCTGCTTTCTTTACTGACCCTTTTCCCATTACTTAGTTGGTCCAATCTAAACTGCCCAGTTAAACACTAACACCTCAATTCCTTCCTTTCTGCTAGTATTCCGCTTTGGGCTAGGCTTTAAAGACCCAGAAAGTAAAGTCTCAGATGGAGGCTTTTTCTCACAAACATCTAAAAATCATATTAACATAACATTTAACAACATCTAATAATTGTATAAAGACCACACATATACACATACATTTACTTTGTCATTCATTGTATCAAAATGTCTTAAGGTTCTACTATTGTCATGTACGTTTTGCATAAAGGAGGATAAATTAGTGAATAAATTCCTGCCCTAATGGGGTTTATATTCTGTTAGGTGAGGGAGATGTTAGGGAGGAAGCAGACAATAAATAAAATAAACACAAGCAAACACATGGTGTGTTAGATGGTGATAAGAAGGAAAGACAGTGGGTGGGGGGAGGGAAGAGGGACAGCTGTGAGAAGGTGATGTTTCAACAAAGCCTGAAAGGGAAGAGGGAGTCTTCATGTATTTAGGTGGGAAGAGCATTTGGAGACAGCAAATGCAGAGGTCCTGAGCAGGGAACACACCAGACATCCATGAGAAATAGCAACGAAGTTAGTGTGGCTGGAGAAGAGTGATTTGGTAAGGGCCTTGTGAGATAGTCGAAGAGGCAATAAAGTCCAGACTGTGCAATGCCTTATAGCATTAGGAGTGTGGCTTTCACTCTGAGACAGTCAGGCATAAAGGCTGAAACCAAAAACGAACATGATCTGACTTCTAAGAGAATCACTCTGGCTGTTTATTTAGAATGGATTGTAGGAGTATAAAGGGAGAAAGGGAAAGACCAGTTAAAAAACCATTGAAAATACACACACACTCCAATCTACTGATAGGAATTTAATCATCTGTTCCTTTTCTCATTCAATAAATATTTATTTGGGGATTCATTATCTGAAAAGAACTATAACTGATATTATATAAACCTTCTAGCCTACTGCTATCCCTAACCAAGAAAAGGAGACTGCTATCGACTGAACATTTGCATCCTCCCAAATTCATATGTTGGAACTTTATCCCAGTATGATCATGTTTGGATGGGGCCTTTGACAGGTGACAGAGTTATAAGGACAAGGGCCCTCATGAATAGGACTACTGCCCTCATAAAAGAGGCCTCAAAGAGGTCCCCTGTCTCTTCCACCATGTGAAGACACAGCAAAAAGAGCTCACCAGGAAGTAGCCCTTCACCAGACACCAAATCTACTAGAGTCTTGATCTTGGATTTTGCAGCCTTCAAACTGTGAGAAATAAATTTGTTGTTTTATAAGTCACCCAGTCTTTGGTATCTGTTCAGTTCAGTTCAGTAGCTCAGTCAGGTCCGACTCTTTGAGACCCCATGAATCACAGCACGCCAGGCCTCCCTGTCCACCACCAACTCCTGGAGTCCACCCAAACTCATGTCCATCGAGTCGGTGATGCCATCCAGCCATCTCATCCTCTGTCGTCCCCTTCTCCTCCTGCCCCCAATCCCTCCCTGCATCAGGGTCTTTTCAAATGATTTAACTATTCACATGAGGTGGCCAAAGTATTGGAGTTTCAGCTTTAGCATCAGTCCTTCCAATGAACACCCAGGACTGATCTCCTCTAGGATGGCTGGTTGGATCTCCTTGCAGTCCAAGGGACTCTCAAGAGTCCTCTCCAGCACCACAGTTCAAAAGCATCAATTCTCCAGCGATCAGCTTTCTTCACAGTCCACCTCTCACATCCATGCATGACAACTGGAAAAACCATAGCCTTGACTAGATGGACCTTTGTTGGCAAAGTAATGTCTCTGCTTTTTAATATGCTATCTAGGTTGGTCATAACTTTCCTTCCAAGGAGTAAGCATCTTTTAATTTCATGGCTGTAATCACTATCTACAGTGATTTTGGAGTCCAAAAAATAAAGTCTGACACTGTTTCCACTGTTTTTCCATCTATTTCCCATGAAGTGATGGGACCAGATGCCATGATCTTTGTTTTCTGAATGTTGAGCTTTAAGCTAACTTTTTCACTCTCCTCTTTCACTTTCATCAAGAGGCTTTTTAGTTCTTCTTCACTTTCTGCCATAAGGGTGGTGTCATCTGCATATCTGAGGTTATTGAAATTTCTCCTGGGAATCTTGATTCCAGCTTGTGCTTCTTCCAGCCCAGCGTTTCTCATGATGTACACTGTATAGAAGTTAAATAAGCAGGGTGACAATATGCAGCCTTGGCGTACTCTTTTTCCTATTCGGAACCAGTCTGTTGTTCCATGTCCAGTTCTAACTGTTGCTTCCTGACCTGCATACAGGTTTCTCAAGAGGCAGGTCAGGTGGTCTGGTACTCCCATCTCTTTCAGAATTTGCCACAATTTATGTGATCCACACAGTCAAAGGCTTTGGCATAGTCAATAAAGCAGAAATAGATGTTTTTCTGGAACTCTCTTGCTTTTTCATTGATCCAGCAGATGGTGGCAATTTGATCTCTGGTTGCTCTGCCTTTTCTAAAACCAGCTTGAACATCTGGAAATTCATGGGTCACGTATTGCTGAAGCCTGGTTTGGAGATTTTAAGCATTACTTTACTAGCGTGTGAAATGAATGCAATTGTGTGGTAGTCTGAGCATTCTTTAGCATTGCCTTTCTTTGGGATTGGAATGAAGACTGACCTTTTCCAGTCCTGTGCCCACTGCTGAGCTTTCCAAATTTACTCACATATTGAGTGCAGCACTTTCACAGCATCATCTTTCAGGATTTGAAATAGCTCAACTGAAATTCCATCACCTCCACTAGCTTTGTTCATAGTGATGCTTTCTAAGGCCCACTTGACTTCACTTTTGGTTAGTCCAAAGGGCTTACTATTTACAACTATTACAAAGCACACATCTTGCCTGCTAGGAAGGCCTGACAAAGCCTGGAAAGAATTTTTGCTTCCTTAATGCTTATCAAAGTAAAGACACACAGCAAAATAGACCAACTTTCTGGATTGTCACACAATCAGTTTATTATATTTAATATCATTCTCAAAACTGCTGCATGTTTCCAAAGTAAAACTGTAGCATTCATAGAAATATGACTGCAGTCCTTAAAAAAGACACAGATAATATCAGCAATTATTTTTATTGAAAGAGGTGATTTCCATGGAATTCAAGAGAGAACTGCAGTCATTGTTGCTATTAGAAAATATACAGAAACATTATTCAACGTTTTTACATCTTAAGATTCCAGGAAAAGGAGTTTGTTTTTAAACACCACTAAGCTGATCTGAAGGCTCAAAGCTCCACAGTAATCCTGATGCTGCCTAGGACTGAGGTTACACAATAAGAATTTCTAATTAGAAAGCAAGCAGAACAGAGAAGTGTGAGGCAGAGTCACTGGGTTTTTTAGCTTTGGCAGGTTTGTTGTCTTGAAGCATTGACTTTAGAAACTGCATATATGTTCACTGCTCCTGGGATCTTAAGAAGCTAAAACAGATTATCATTTCTATTGTGTTGTCCTCTGGTTTGAGGTAAGAGGCTGTGGGAAGGGAAGAAATAAACAACATTCTGGGAAGAAGTATGATGCTGCAGGTTGAATAGCATCTTTTCACATTGAGGCCTTGTTAGTGAAGTTTCCTTTCTCATCTCTCCTCATCTGGCTCGTGCTTATTTATCCCTCAAGGCTCCTCTTGGGCACATCTGCAGCAGTCTTCAACGAACACTGAACCTCCTTGAACCTCTCTAGAATCTTGTGAGTCTATCTGATCACTTACCATAAACTGTATTTGTCTTGTCCATTAGAGTATAAGCCCCTTGATGAAAGGCATACTGTCTTACTCATCTTTGTCCTCATAGAACCCAGTCTGGTATTTAAAAAATAATGTGTTCACTAAATGTTTTGAATAGGATTAACAACTTAAACATAAGGGTTGACACCATAAAACTCTCAGAAGAAAACATAGGGGAAAAAAGAAGAAAACATAGGAAAGAATCTTCTTGACACTGATCTTGGTAATGATGTTTTTTAGACGTGACACCAAAAAGCACAAGCAACAAAAGCAAAATTCAACAAATGGAACTACATCAACTAAAAAGCTTCTGCACAGCAAAAGAAACAATCAATGGAAGAAAAAGGCAACCTACAGAAGTGAGGGAATATCTGCACATCATATATTGGCTAGAGGGTTACCAACAAAAATATATAAAGAAATCATACAAATCGATGATAACAAATTTAAAATCTAATTTAAAAATGGGCAGTGGAACTAAAGAAATACTTTTCAGGGAAGATATTCAACAGATATGTGAAAAGATTTTCAATATCACTAGTCATCAGGAAAATGCAAATCCAAACCACAAAGAAATATTACCTCACATCCATTAGAATGGCTGTTATTAAAAAGACAAGAGAGTGTGTGGAGAAAAAGAAATCTTTATCCTCTATTAGTGGGAATGTAAATTGGTTTAACAACTATGGAAAACAGTATACAGTTTCCTCAAAAAATTTAAAGTTATTATATGATCTAGCAGTTCTGCTGCTGCTGCTGCTGCTAAGTCGCTTCAGTCGTGTCCGACTCTGTGCAACCCCATAGACAGCAGCCCACCAGGCTCCGCCGTCCCTGGCTGTCTACTCAGGTATAAATCCCAATAAAACGAAAGCAGGATGTTGAAGACAGAAATGCACTCTCATGTTTATTTCAGCACTATTCACAATAACCAAGATGTGGAAAAACTCGTGTCCATCAGTGAATGACTAGATGAAGAAGATGTGGTACAAATATACGGAATATTATTCAATCATGAGAAAGAATATTGTGCCATTTGAGACAACATGGATGGATCTTGAGGGTATTATGCTAAGTGAAGTAAGTGAAAGAAAAATACTGTCTGATGTCACTTGTGTGTGGAATCAGAGAAAGGATAACTTGAAAAAAGAGTAGAATGCTGGATGGGGATTTTGGGAATGGGGGTTGGGGAACTGGAAAGATATTGATTAAAGATACAAACTTACAACCACTAGATACTTAAGCCCTGGAGATCTGACAAACTGTATAGTGATTTTAGAGACAACACTCTATTATAACCGTCAAAGAAACTAGATCTCAATTGTTCCTGGCACACACACACAAAATGATAACTATATGATGTGACAGAAGTGTTGTCTAAAGCTACAGTGATAACCATATTGCAATATATAAATGGATTTAATCAACATGTTGTATACTTAAACTTATACAATGAACTATGTCAATTATATCTCTAAAAATTAAATATTGATTAAGTAACTAAACTGATACGACAGTGGTAATCTCCAATTGATACCCAGAAATATTCTGCTGCTGCTGCTGCTGCTAAGTCACTTCAGTTGTGTCCGACTCTGTGTGACCCCATAGATGGAAGCCCACCAGGCTCCCCCTTCCCTGGGATTCTCCAGGCAAGAACACTGGAGTGGGTTGCCATTTCCTTCTCCAATGTGTGAAAGTGAAAAGTGAAAGTGAAGTCGCTCAGTCGTGTCTGACCCTTAGCAACCCCACGGACTGCAGCCTACCAGGCTCCTCCATCCACGGGATTTTCTAGGCAAGAGTACTGGAGTGGCTTGCCATTGCCTTCTCTCTCTCTATTATCTCCTAATATGTATCCTGAAAAATACTTATAATATTTTGCTCTTGGGCTCTCTATCCAATTATCCTTTCATTCCTCTTAGCAATAAACAAAACGCTTATCTCAGTTTGCCTTCCAAGCTGGCTGAATTACGCTGTCTACATCGTGATTTCCATGAACTTCATTTTCTGCTACCAACTCAGTTGTACAAAAGTAACAGAAACTGCACATTCTATCAGTCTCAGGAAAGAACACTCAAATTCTGTCTTTTTTGGGTCTCTTTTTACTTTCATTTTCATATACTGTCTTCAAATAAAAAATTTTAAAGCTATGAGAAAAGAGAAAGCTACCATTATATTTAACATGGTTGCTTTATTTTATTGTGACCTCTTATGTGCCATATTTCATTATAATACCTCTCCCATGTCTCTTCAACTCCTCCTCAAGATTTTCAGTTTGATACATTTTCTAGTCTCCCAAGTCCTAAATCTAGAATCTGCCATTGACTTTTCCCTCTCCACAAAATATTTTATCAGTTTCTATATCCTCCAATTCTCCCTTCACAGATTTGCTCATATCTGTCCTTTCCTTTCCACTGTAATTGCTCAGCTCAGCTACTACAACAGCCTCCTAAAGAGTCTCCCTGATTTCAGCCTCTTCCCCTTCTGGGTAACAACAAGATCAACTTTCTTAATACGTCATCAAGAGCATATCACATCTGTGTATTAAAGACTTATTTGGGGTCTTCCTTGGTGGCTTAGTAGTAAAGAATCCACCTGCCAATGCAGGAGACACAGTTCAATCCCTGGTCGGGGAAGATCCCACATGCCCTGTAGCAACTGAGCCTGTGCACCACAAGTATTGAGCCTGTGCTCTAGAGCCCAGGAGCTGCAACTTCTGAGTCCACGTGTGGCAATTACTGCAGCTACGTTCCTAGAACCCGTGCTCTCCAACAGAAACCACAGCAGTGAGAAGCTCACCACAACTAAAGAAAGCCCATACGGTCAAATAAATAATTAAAAAAAAAAGACTTCTTTGGTTTCTTTGTCTGATATCCAATGCCTACATGATCTGTGTTGGTTCACATAGTGGGGACTTTCCCAGGTGAAATATGAAACTGGCCCCCTCGCACAGAATCTGACCGTGGGATTCTCTAGTCTATTTTCCGATCCAGTGTGACAAACTTTCTGTTGAGAAGTTTAAAACAACTTAAACCCCCTCCACTATTTGAAGGACAGTTGTCCATTTGATACCCCAACAGATTTTGTATCAACAAGACCAAACCTTTTGTTGCACTAGAACTGGAATTTGGAGGATTGTTCATTACTACTGTTTAGTCTATCCTGACATACATAGAGTCAGAGGGTAGCTCATTTCCTGAGATGAGATGAGCAAGACTTCTCAGAAGGTAAGATGAATTCATAGACATCAGTTTCCAAGTTCCAGTTCCAAGTTCCAAGGAAGCTATATGCATTTAGGGTGTGTGAACAATCAGTCACAGCATTGTGACCTCAGGAAAATAACTAGATGTAAATGTCTTGATTTATGCAAGAGGATCGACCTAGGTTATCTCCAAGGTTCTTGTTAGCTCTAAGGTTATCAGGAAAGTTTGAAATTTCACATTCTCTTTGAAGACGATTTCAAACAAAAGTATATGCAGACAATATTCAGTTAATTGAAATAACTCATTTTTATTAAATTATTTGTGTAAGGTAAAGTCAACCCTACAAGAACAGAGTCTTACATCTGTTCACTGAAAATCTCTTTTATTCCTATAAAATAGGAATGTCTCAATAAAGAGGCTAAAAGCTTTGCAATGTCAGAAGTCTTATTTGTGCCCTTTACATGAAATATTTGGGCTAAATCCTGGTCTTGGGGTTAAAAAAATTAATCTAAGCATAATTTATAAAATGACTCCTCTTAAAACCAATGATTCCCCTAGAATTGTGTCTCTAATGAAAAGCCTTAGGGGAAAAAATACTATGTCTAGCTGAGCTAAAGGGTATCCCACCTTTCCTTCACATGTGTAGCCAGTCAGATATTTTCCTCTTAATGAGATATTGCCTCAAAAGATATTTCTCAGAACCCTTTCACAGTTTTAATTTCCACATAGCACTAAGGCTTTTAGCTGCATCTGACAAATTTACCTGTAAATTTTTGTCATTGCAAAAAATGGTGTACATATATTCTAAATTGGTTTTTAGAAAAAACTGATCTAAACTGATTTTTTACAAAGTAATAACCACTTAATATATTATATTTTTAATTCTTATTTAAACATTAATTTAAATTATTAAAGATTAACACAATGGTTCACTCCCCCACCTATTAAGGTCTTTATTCAAATTTCACCTTTTCAGTAAGTCTGTTCATGAGTGCACTATTTAAAAATCAAATTCTCCCTACTCCAAGAATACACAGTCTCCCTCTCCGGCTATATGTTCCTCCATAGCCTTTATCACATTCTAACAATACACTGTTTTACTTACTTCTCACTTGTGTTGTCTCATTAGAATGTAAGTTCATTGAGGATAGGAATCTCATGTCCATATCTGTATCTTAAGAACTCAGAATATCTGGCACATAGTTCAGTTCAGTCGCTCAGTCGTGTCCAACTCTTTGTGACCCCATGGACTGCAGTACGTCAAGCTTCACTGTCCATCACCACTCCCGGGGCTTACTCAAACTCATGTCTGTTGAGTTGGTGATGCCATCCAACCATCTCATCCTCTGTCGTCCCCTTCTCCTCCCACCTTCAATCATTCCCAGCATCTGGGTCTTTTCAAATGAGTCAGTTCTTCGCATCAGATGGCCAAAGTATTGGAGTTTCAGCTTCAGCATCACTCCTTCCAATGAATATTCAGGATTGATTTCCTCTAGAATGGACTGGTTGGATCTCTTTGCAGTCCAAGGGACTCTCAAGAGTCTTCTCCAACACCACAGTTCTAAAGCATCATTTTTTGGTGCTCAGCTTTCTTTATAGTCCAACTCTCACATCCATATGTGACTACTGGAAAAACCAAAGCTTTGACTAGGTGGACCTTTGCTGCCAAAGTAATGTCTCTGCTTTTTAATATACTGTCTAGGTTGGTCATAACTTTTCTTCCAAGGAGCAAGCGTCTTTTAATTTCATGGCTGCAATCACCATCTGCAGTGATTTTGGAGCCCAAAAAAATTAAGTCTGTCACTGTTTCCATTGTTTCCCCATAAATTTGCCATGAAGTGATGGGACCAAAGGCCAAGATCTTAGTTTTCTGAATTTTGAGTTTTAAGCCAACTTTTTCACTCTCCTCTTTCACTTTCATCAAGAGGTTCTTTAGTTCTTCTTCACTTTCTGCCATAAGGGTGGTGTCATCTGCATATCTGAGGTTATTGATATTTCTCCAGAAATCTTGATTCCAGTTTTTGCTTCCTCCAGCCCAGCGTTTCTCATGATGTACTCTGCATATAAGTTAAATAAGCAGGGTGACAATATACTTGACGTACTCCTTTCCTGATTTGGAACCAGTCTGTTGTTCCATGTCCAGTTCTAACTGTTGCTTCTTGACTTGCATACAGGTTTCTCAAGAGGCAGGTCAGGTGGTCTGGTATTCCCATCCCTTTAAGAATTTTCCACACTTTATTGTGATCCATACAGTCAAAGGCTTTGGCAAAGTTAATAAAGCAGAAATAGATGTTTTTCTGGAACTCTCTCACTTTTTCAATGATCCAATGGATGTTGGTAATTTGATCTCTGGTTCCTCTGCCTTTTCTAAATCCAGCTTGAACATCTGGAAGTTCCCGGTTCACGTGCTGTTGAAGCCTGGCTTGGAAAATTTTGAGCATTACTTTGCTAGCATGTGAGATGAGTACAATTGTGCGGTAGTTTTGAGTATTCTTTGGCATTGCCTTTCTTTGGGATTGGAATGAAAACTGACCTTTTCCAGTCCTGTGGTCACTGTTGAGTTTTCCAAATTTGCTGACATATTGAGTGAAGCACTTTCACATAGTAGATACTCAATAACTATTTCTTGAAATAATGAGTGAAAAAATGAACTCCCTTCCAGGAGACTTTTAAACACAGACAAGATAAACCACTGTGTAATAGAATTTCTGCTGTTGAATGATTCAAGCCCAGAAAATATACTGGCTCTTCCACACAAATTCTAGCAGTTCACACTAGTGAACCTAGTTCATATTATCAGAGAGTTGTTTCTATTTTATCTATAAATACATCTTCTTAGAATAAGGGAAAGGATAGCAGGTTAGCCAAAGCCTTATCAAACACTATAAACCTAATAGCAACAACAAAATGTTACCCAGAATTTGACAAGAGCACAGTGTTCACAGGCTGATCTTTTTTTCTCAAAAGAACCATGTCTAACACTTTTTTCAAATTGTACTTGGTATAAATTGTCTGCATAACCTAAAGTGTTAGTTTCTCAGTCATGTTCAACTTTTTGAAACCCCGTAAACTATAGCCTGCCAGGCTTCTCTGTCCATGGAAATCTCCAGGCAAGAATACTGGAGTGGGTTGACATTCCCTTCTCCAGGGGATCTTTTTGACCCAGAGATCGAACCCAGGTCTCCAACATTGCAGGCACATTCTTTACCATCTGAGCCACCATGAGGTTAACATAATAGAACTGTCAATATTATAACACTTTAGAAGACACAATAAAGAAAAAGTGACATGAGCATGGTTAAGCTTCCTAGGTGGCTCAGTCAGTAAAAAATCTGCTTGCAATGCAGGAAATGCAGGCAGACGTGAGTCTGATCCCTGGGTGGGGAAGTTTCCCTGGAGGAAGGCATGGCAAGCCACTCTAGTATTCTTTGATTTAGAGAATCCCATGGACAGAGGAGCCTGGTAGGCTACAGTCCATAGGTTGCAAAGAGTTGGACACGACTGAGCTACTGAGCATGCACGCAAGCTTCCAACAGCAAGTTCTGCTTTAGCAATCTCTAAAGATTTATTTTCAAGAACTAAAAAATCATTTGTAACAAAATGGGCTCTGTGAATTTGTCTGCTCTTACCTATTACCTATAATTAGGTTATAAGAGATTGATAACGTCCCAGGGTTTGGGTTATTGCTTTTAGAGGACTAGGAGAAGGAAAGTGTTTTAAGTCAAATATATTACTTAGAACTACAAGATTGCAAGTGTAAATCAAGTTCAAGCAAGAAAGATATAATGCCTAAAACCAAATACAAAGACTTAATATAGAAACACTGAACTTTCAACAAGTAAAATTGGAATCTACAAAGCCTGTTTACATCCTTTCATTTATTTATTCATTCAAACAAGTACTATATTTATTCATTCTTTTACATACTATGCACTGGTAGTGCAGAGGTGAACAAATCACCTGTTTCTTAAAGAATAATTCCAGACACTCCAAAAGCATAAGCAAAGAAACAGGAAAGAGATTGTACAGCTCAAGGCAAAATTAAAACCTATATTCTTGTCTCTAAATCAAATAAAAATGATTCATAGAAAAAAGAATCAAAGAAGTATCAAAGGTACTGGGGAATAACACATCTTCTTAAAGATTTGGGGGCCATTTTTAAAGTCTTTATTGAATTTGTTACAATATTGTCTCTGTTTTATGTGTTGGTTTTTTGGCTGTGAGGTGTTTGGGATCTTAACTCCCCGACCAGGGATCAAACCTGCACACCCTGCACTCAAGGCAAAGCCTTAACCACTGGACTGCCAGGAAAGTCCCCCAAGGGTCTACTATGTCTTAACAAGCAAAAAAACAACAAAAAAAGACAATTAGTACTGGTTTCATATAACAAGTACATTGTTTAGTACAGTATCTCCCCTTAAGAATCCTTGACAGTATGTGCCTCAGCTTTTCTTTCATTTGTCAATTCAAAACAAATACATCTTACCATACAAGAAATTTTTAAAAGTGATGTCTATCAGTGAGACACTGCAGGGATCCTCAGACTTTTCTCATCCAACAATTCTCTTTTTTCATTACCACTGATCTGACCTCTCGTATTCTACCATATGTTATAACAGCAAAGAGTCCTGGACCAGAAATCATAATGTCTGGATTTTAGTTCTGGATCCATGTATGCATGCTCGGTTGTTTCAGTTGTGTCCAACTCTTTGCGACCCTATGGACTATAACCCACCAGGCTCCTCCATCCATGGGATTCTCCAGGCAAGAATACTGGGGTGTGTTGTCACACCCTTCTCCAGGGGATCTTCCCCACCCAGAGACTGAACTAGCATCTGCCTGCATCGCCTGCATTGCAGGTGGATTCTTTACCCACTGAGCCACCTGGGAAGCCCCGTTCTGGATCCATCAATCATTAATTATCTGTGTGAATTTTATGTGAACTGTGACAAGTTACTTAACATAGAACTGACCTCAGTTTTCTCATCTGCAAAGTTAAATAATATCTATCCTAACCTAACCCACAAGTCAGTTATAAAGAACAAATGGCAATAATATATTTGTTAATATCTCACTAAACTACTATGGGGCAAATATAAATACAATATGTATGTTTTCCTTCAAAGTTATATTGATATTCAACTCTGTAAGCAACAGAAAGTGTGATTTTATATCACTGTATGTTAACCAAAATCTTAGTCATATCTTTTTATATATCATTATGATAGATCTGAACAAAAGGATTTTTCAGTTGACATTCAGTCAAGATCTCCCAAAGTTAAAAAAATTATTGGGTGTATAGTGAAGAAGCGGGAAGCCTGGCATGCTACAGTCCATGGGGTTGCAAAGAGTCAGACACAACTAAGTGACTGAACAACAACAATTATCTATCAAGTTATCTTTTTAAAAAATCTCCATATTTTTGCAGTGCTAAATTAATTGAAGAAGATCATTAGACTGAGGTAGTTCCAATGACTTGGTAGCCTATGTATGTAAACCCAAAAACCTATAATGCCTCAAGGTTAAGAAACTGAAACCTTAGAAGTACAAACCACACACAGACAACCAGCCTTTCCCAAATAAGGCAACTACTTAAATTTCAACCAATTAAATAATTTCCTTGTTCAGCTTTCAAATCTCCTTACAGCAGTCTTGCCCCTAGCTCCTGACAATGAGGACTCCTAACTACATTTAATTCGTTGTTGATCAATTCAAATAAATTTTTGTTCAAATAAACTTTTAACATCTTTAATATGCCTCAGTTTATCTTTAAACAACAGAATGCCTCACTTTAATATGGAAATCTAGGAATCTTCTTAGACACCTACCTCTCCCTTTCCATCTTGTCTCCCTCTTAATTCATCATCAAGTCAATTATTCTCAACATTTGTTTGTGCATGCATGCACAGTCCCTAAGTCCTGTATGACTCTGTGATCCCATGGACTGTAGCCTGTCAAGCTCCTCTGTCCATGGGACTTCCCAGGTAAGAATACAGAAGTGGGTAGAAGAATACTTCTCCAAGGGCTCTTCTGGATGCAGGGATCAAACCCATGTCTCCTGCTTGGCAGGCATATCCTGCTTGGTAGGCAGATTCTTTATCACTGAGCTGCCTGGGAAGTCCATTACTCTCCCCAAATCTTCATTTGTTCACTGATCAAGAAGCTATCCAAACCCCCATCTTCTGGGTTTTTGTGAATGCATCATTGCCGCTGCTGCTGCTGCTAAGTCACTTCAGTCGTGTCCAACTCTGTGCGACCCCATAGATGGCAGCCGACCAGGCTCCGCTGTCCCTGGGATTCTCCAGGCAAGAACACAAGAGTGGGTTAATTGAATACATCGTTAATCATTGGCAGCTGATCTAACCTCCAGCCCCTTTCCCCTCCTTAGAGATCAAGGAGTTAGGCACTGAAAGTTCCAACCCTCTAACCATGTGATTGGCTTTCTCAGCAAGCGGTCCTCACCCTTCAGTTCAGTTCAGTCGCTCAGTCCTGTCTGACTCTTTGCGACCCCATGAATCACAGCACACCAGGCCTCCCTGTCCATCACCAACTCCTGGAGTTCACTCAAACTCATGTCCATCGAGTAGGTGATGCCGACCAGCCATCTCATTCTCTGTCGTCCCCTGCCCCCAATCACTCCCAGCATCAGAGTCTTTTCCAGTGAGTCAACTCATCTCATGAGGTGGGCAGAGTATTGGAATTTCAGTTTTAGCATCAGTCCTTCCAATGAACACCCAGGATTGATCTCCTTTAGAATGGACTGGTTGGATCTCCTTGCAGTTCAAGGGACTCTCAAGAGTCTTCTCCAGCACCACAGTTCAAAAGCATCAATTCTTCGGCGATCAGCTTTCTTCACAGTCCAACTCTCACATCCATACATGGCTATCCACCATAGCCTTGACTACTTTAGGTACATCCAAAAATCACCCCATTAGCATATCAAAGACAGCTTTATTGGCCTCTTCACTTTGAAAATTCCAAGGGTTCGGAGAGCCTTGTGGCAGAAATAGTGACAAACTACCAAGTATACGTATTTCATATTATAAATTACATCACACCCTCCTTTCATTTTCTATACTGCAGGCAGAGTGAGCTTTACAAAAGACCTATGTTACTCTTGCATAAAACATTTGAGAGACAAGGACTTAAACATATACATTACCATATTTAAAATTGATAGCCAGTGGGAGTTTGCTTCATGACACAGGGAACCCAAAGCCAGTGCTCTGTGATAACCTAAAGGGGTGAGATGGGGACGGAGGCGGGAGGAAGGTTCAAGAAGGAAGGGACATATGTATACCCATGGCTAATTCATGTTGATGTATGGCAGAAACCATCACAATATTGTTAATTATCCTCTAATTAAAAATAAAAATTTAAATTAAAATAAACATGATGATAATCTTCCATTTATCATATGATT
The DNA here is from genome assembly GCF_049115385.1 of Moschus berezovskii. Classification (NCBI taxonomy): domain Eukaryota; kingdom Metazoa; phylum Chordata; class Mammalia; order Artiodactyla; family Moschidae; genus Moschus; species Moschus berezovskii. The sequence continues at coordinate 46,980,809 of NC_142463.1, read as the reverse complement.
AATTACAATGTGGGCTTCCCTGGTGGTTTAACGGGAAAGAATCTGCCTGCCAATGCAGAAGATGTGGGTTCAATTCCTGCATCAGGAAGATCCCCTGGAAAAGGAAATGGGAACCCATTCCAGTATTCTTGCCCGGGAAAGTCCATGGAAAAAGGAACCTGGCAGTGTGCAGTCAATGGGGTTGCAAAGAGTCTGAAATGACTGAGTACAGGACACACTAAGCATGATATAAAGTACTTCAAGGCCTTCAAAATCTGCCCTATTCTTTCCAGTTTCCATCTTATGCCACTCTATCACTGTCTGCATGCCAGCCCACTTCCTTCAGTTTCTTCAATGCACCATATTGTTTTCAACCTTGACACTTTCATACATGTTGTTTCTCCTCTCTGGAGTATTTCCCCAGGACTATACTCCCTCTGCATTGCGTATGAGCTTTCTTCTCTGACCTCTCAGACTACGTGATATTCCTATAATTTAATCCTTCAACACATACTTCCTTTTCAAAGCATTCACCCAGATTATTACTAAATTATTAATCCTCCACTTAAACATTTAGTGCCTATATGCTCTTCCAGAATATATGATCAATAAAGCAGGAACTATACCTTTCCTGTCCATCACTATGCATCAACACCTACTATGTCTTATGCAATAGGCCTTATCCAAGCTCCTGAGGCTTCGGTATGATTTTTCATGGTATCCTGTCTACTAAAGCCCCTTCTCTCTACTATATCTCATGCAATGTTTCCACCTGGGACACCTTCTATTCTCTTCAAGGGGAAACTCAAATATCACCTTGTCCTTGTAATATTTTACCCTACCACCAACAGGAAGAAATAACAAATTCCATTTTGCTGCCCAACAACTTTACATATAGCTTATCACAACAAGTGACAAATTCTATTTCAAGTATTTCTATGGGCCCTACTTTCCTATACAAGACTGTGAAATCCCTGAGTGCATTAATCATTGTTGAAGTCTTTCATTCTGTTCCTTAAATATCTGGTTTTCTCTTTCTGAGCATTTGGTTAAATTCCCCATCCTCTCAGAGGTTAACTGTGATCATGTCACTTGCTTCAAGCAATGGCATACAGGTGAACAAGATCTGTACCGCTTCCAGGCAGATGCTTACAGAGGTAACACATGCTCTTTCCCTCTGCCATAGACTTACAACACTCTAGTAGTGGCTATTATCCTGGCTTGAGTCTTAGAGTAAGGAATGAATGAAGCATAGCCCCAGGACAAGCCACAGCGGACATGTAGCATGAGGAAGAAATAAATTTTGCTTCAAGTCACTGCGATTTGGAGGTTGTTTGTACTATAATCTATATAATCTATCTTATTCTGACAGTTCACTTTTTTATTACATCATTATATATCCAGGACTCTGTCCAAAGCACAATACATAGTGTTCAAAAATGTTTAATGAACTGACTTGAAATTGATCATGTATATACAGCATAGATTAATCACAGGCTTTACAACTGATTCCTCTTTTTCAGTTCTCAACACTGCCAGCAGTGGTAGATCTGAGCAGATCCAACACTATACAGTCAGACTAAATTAATTTATCTAAAAAGAAAGATATTTAGTTCAATTTGTATTGATTAGTCAGTGATCTCATTCACTGATTTTCAACTCTTGATGTGTATTAGAATAACTCTACAGTGAATTTTCAAAACACAGATGCTTCAGTTCCATCCTCAGAGTCTGAATTGAGACATCTGGACTGAGGGCTGGCCCTCTAAATTGAGAAAAATCTCCACAGGTGATTCTTATGCACATAATGATTGAACCATGGTTATTATCTTTTGTTTAAAATCTGTCTGAACATAATGCAGACTTGGCTTTTTTCCCCACACTCCTTTAATAGCAGAAAAAGATTTCATAAGAAAACACAATTTAAAAAGATTTCATAAGAAAACACTATTAAAAATGCCAACATATGGAGGCTGAACAACACGCTGCTGAATAATGAACAAATTATTCAGTTCAGTTCGGTTCAGTCACTCAGTCATGTCCGACTCTCCGCGACCACATGAATCACAGCACGCCAGGCCTCCCTGTCTATCACCAACTCCTGCAGTTCACTCAAACTCATGTCCACAGAGTCGGTGATGCCATCCAGCCATCTCATTCTCGGTCGTCCCCATCTCCTCCTGCCCCCAACCTTTCCCAGCATCAGAGTCTTTTCCAGTAGGTCAACTCGTCACATGAGGTGGCCAAAGTATTGCAGTTTCAGCTTTAGCATAAGTCCTTCAAATGAACACCCAGGATTGATCTCCTCTAGAATGGACTGGTTGGATCTCCTTGCAGTCCAAGGGACTCTCAAGAGTCTTCTCCAACACCGCAGTTCAAAAGCATCAATTCTTCAGCGCTCAACTTTCTTCACAGTCCAACTCTCACATCCATACATGACCATGGGAAAAACCATAGCCTTGACTAGACGGACCTTGGTTGGCAAAGTAATGTCTCTGCTTTTTAATATACTATCAAGGTTGGTCATAACTTTCCTTCCAAGGAGTAAGTGCCTTTTAATTTCATGGCTGCAATCAGCATCTGCAGTGATTTTGGAGCCCAAACAAATAAAGTCTGACACTGTTTTCACTGTTTTTCCATCTATTTCCCATGAAGTGATGGGACCAGATGCCAGGATCTTTGTTTTCTGAATGTTGAGCTTCAAGCCAACATTTTCACTCTTCTCTTTCACTTTCATCAAGAGGCTTTTGAGTTCCTCTTGACTTTCTGCCATAAGGGTGGTGTCATCTGCATATCTGAGATTATTGATATTTCTCCCAGCAATCTTGATTCCAGCTTGTGCTTCTTCCAGCCCAGCGTTCCTCATGATGTACTCTGCATATAAGTTAAATAAGCAAGGTGACAATATACAGCCTTGACGCACTCCTTTTCCTATTTGGAACCAGTCTGTTGTTCCATGACCAGTTCTGACTGTTGCTTCCTGACCTGCATATAGGTTTCTCAAGAGGCAGGTCAGGTGGTCTGGGATTCCCATCTCTTTCAGAATTTTCCACAGTTTATTGTGATCCACACAGTCAAAGGCTTTGGCATAGTCAATGAAGCAGAAATAGATGTTTTTCTGGAACTCTCTTGCTTTCTCCATGATCCAGAAGAAATCAAAAGAGAAATCAAAATATGCATAGAAATGAATGAAAATGAAAACACAACAACCCAAAACCTCTGGGACACTGTAGAAGCAGTGCTAAAGGGGAAGTTCACAGCAATATAGGCACACCTCAAGAAACAAGAAAAAAGTCAACTAAATAACCTAACTCTACATCTAAAGCAACTAGAAAAGGAAGAAATGAAGATCCCCAGGGTCAATAGAAGGAAAGAAATCGTAAAAATTAGGGCAGAGATAAATGCAAAAGAAACAAAAGAGACCACAGCAAAAATCAACAAAGCCAAAAGCTGGTTCTTTGAGATGGTAAATAAAATTGACAAACCACTAGCCAGACTCATCAAGACACAAAGGGAGAAGAACCAAATTAATAAAATTAGAAATGAAAATGGAGAGATCACAACCGACAACACAGAAATACAAAGGATTATTAGAGAATATTATCAGCAATTATATGGCAATAAAATGAATAACCTGGAAGAAATGGACAAATTCCTAGAAAAGTACAACTTTCCAAAACTGAACCAGGAAGACATAGAAAATCTGAACAGACCCATCACAAGCACGGAACTAGAGGCTGTGATCAGAAATCTTCCAGCAAACAAAAGCCCAGGTCCAGACGGCTTCACAGCTGAATTCTACCAAAAATTTAGAGAAGAGCTAACACCTATTCTACTCAAACTCTTCCAGAAAATTGCTGAGGAAGGGAAACTTCCAAGCTCATTCTATGAGGCCACCATCACCCTAATCCCAAAACCTGGTAAAGTCCCCACAGAAAAAGAAAACTACAGGCCAATATCACTGATGAACATAGATGCAAAAATCCTTAACAAAATTCTAGCAATCAGAATCCAACAACACATTAAGAAGATCATACATCATGACCAAGTGGGCTTTATCCCAGGAATGCAAGGATTCTTCAATATCCGCAAATCAATCAATGTAATACACCACATTAACAAACTGAAAAATAAAAATCATATGATTATCTCAATAGATGCAGAGAAAGCCTTTGACAAAATTCAACATCCATTTATGATAAAAACCCTCCAGAAAGTGGGAATAGAAGGGACATACCTCAACATAATAAAAGCTATATATGACAAACCTACAGCAAAGTGAAAAACTAAAAGCATTTCCCCTAAAGTCAGGAACAAGACAAGGGTGCCCACTCTCACCACTACTATTCAACATAGTTCTGGAAGTTTTGGCTACAGCAATCAGAGCAGGAAAAGACATAAAAGGAATACAAATTGGAAAAAAAGAAGTAAAACTTTCACTGTTCACTGATGACATGATCCTCTACACAGAAAACCCTAAAGACTCTACCAGAAATCTACTAGAGCTAATCAATGAATACAGTAAAGTTGCAGGATATAAAATCAACACACAGAAATCCCTTCCATTCCTATACACTAACAACGAGAAAATAGAAAGAGAAATTAAGGAAACTATTCCATTCACTGTTGCAACAAAAGAATCAAATACTTAGGAATATATCTACCTGCTTAAATAAGCAGAGTACATCATGAGGAACGCTGGGCTGGAAGAAGCACAAACTGGAATCAAGATTGCCGGGAGAAACATCAATAACCTCAGATATACAGATGACACCATCCTTACAGCAGAAAGTGAAGAGGAACTCAAAGGCCTCTTGATGAAAGTGAAAGAGGAGAGTGAAAAGGTTGGCTTGAAGCTCAACATTCAGAAAACAAAGATCATGGCATCTTGTCCCATCACTTCATGGGACATAGATGGGGAAACAGTAGAAACAGTGGCTGACTTTATTTTGGGGGGCTCCAAAATCACTGCAGATGCTGATTGCAGCCATGAAATTAAAAGACGCTTACTCCTTGGAAGGAAAGTTATGACCAGCCTAGATAGCATATTAAAAAGCAGAGATATTACTTTGCCAACCAAGGTCCGTCTAATCAAGGCTATGGTTTTTCCAGTGGTCATGTATGGATGTGAGAGTTGAACTGTGAAGAAAGCTGAGCACCGAAGAATTGATGCTTTTGAACTGCGGTGTTGGAGAAGACTCTTGAGAGTCCCTTGGACTGCAAGGAGATCCAACCAGTCCATTCTAGAGGAGATCAATCCTGGGTGTTCATTTGAAGGACTTATGCTAAAGCTGAAACTGCAATACTTTGGCCACCTCATGTGACGAGTTGACTCACTGGAAAAGAGTCTGATGTTAGGAGGGATTGGGGGTAGGAGGAGACGGGGACGACAGAGAATGAGATGGCTGGATGTCATCACAGACTCGATGGACATAAGTTTGAGTGTACTCTGGGAGTTGGTGATGGACAGGGAGGCCTGGAGTGCTGTGGTTCATGGGGTCTCAAAGAGTCAGACACAACTAAGTGACTGAACTGAACTGAACTGAAGGAAAGAAAAGACTTGTACATAGAAAACTATAAAAACACTAGTGAAAGTAATCAAAGAGGACACTAATAGATGGAGAAATATACCGTGTTCATGGATTCGAAGAATAAATATTGTAAAAAATGAGTATACTACCCAAAGTAATTTATACATTCAATGCAATCCTTATCAAGCTACCAACGATATTTTTCACAGAACTAGAACAAATAATCTCACAATTTGTATGGAACTACAAAAAACCTCGAGTAGCCAAAGCAATCTTGAGGAAGAAAAATGGAATTGGGGGAATCAACCTGCCGGACTTCAGGCTCTACTACAAAGCCACAGTCATCAAGACAGTATGGTACTGGCATAAAGACAGAAATATAGATCAATGGAACAAAATAGAAAGCCCAGAGATAAATCCACGCACCTATGGACACTTTATCTTTGACAAAGGAGGCAAGAAAATAAAAATGGAGAAAAGACAGTCTCTTTAACAAGTGGTGCTGGGATAACTGGTCAGCCACTTGTAAAAGAGTGAAACTAGAACACTTCCTAACACCATACACCAAAATAAACTCAAAATGGATTAGAGAGCTAAATGTAAGACCAGATTCTATAAAACTCCTAGAGGAGAACGTAGGCAAAACACTCTCCGACATAAATCACCGCAGTATCCTCCAAGACCCACCTCCAAGAATATTGGAAATAAAAGCAAAAATAAACAAATGGGACCTAATTAAAATCAAAAGCTTCTGCACAGCAAAGGAAACTATAAGTAAGGTGAAAAAGACAGCCTTCAGAATGGGAGAAAATAATAGCAAATGAAGCAACTGATACAGGATTAATCTCCAAAATATACAAGCAGCTCCTGCAGCTCAATTCTAGAAAAATAAATGACCCAATCAAAAAATGGGCCAAAGAACTAAACAGACATTTCTCCAAAGAAGACATAAAGATGGCTAACAAACACATGAAAAAATGCTCAGCATCCCTCATAATCAGAGAAATGCAAATCAAAACCACAATGAGATACCATTTCACACCAGTCAGAATGGCTGCTATCCAAAAGTCTACATGCAATAAATGCTGGAGAGGGTGTGGAGAAAAGGGAACCCTCTTACACTATTGGTCGGAATGCAAACTCATACAGCCACTATGGAGAACAGTGTGTAGATTCCTCAAAAAACTGGAAATAGAACTGCCATATGATCCAGCAATCGCACTCCTGGGCATACACACCGAGGAAACCAGAATTGAAAGAGACACATGTACTCCAATGTTCATTGCAGCACTGTTTATAATAGCCAGTACATGGAAGCAACATAGATGTCCATCTGCAGACGAATGGATAAGAAAGCTTTGGTACATATACACAATGGAGTATTACTCAGCCATTAAAAAGAATGCATTTTAATCAGTTCTAATGAGGTGAATGAAACTGGAGCCTATTATACAGAGTGAAGTAAGCCAGAAAGAAAAATACCAATACAGAATACTAACGCATATATATGGAATTTAGAAAGATGCAAATGATAACCCTGTATACGAGATAGCAAAAGAGACACAGATGTATAGAACAGTCTTTGGGACTCTGTGGGAGAGGGTGAGGGTGGGATGGTTTGGGAGAATGGTATTGAAACATGTATGTTGTCATATGTGAAACGAATCACCAGTTCAGGGTCGATGCATGTTACAGGATGCTCAGGGCTGGTGTGCGGGGATGACCCAGAGGGAGGATAAAGGGAGGAGGGAGGTGGGAGGGGGGTTCAGGAAGAGGAACTCATGTACATCCGGGGCGGATTCATGTCAATGTATGGCAAAACCAACCAATATAATATTGTAAAATAATTAGCCTCCAATAAAATAAAGAAAAAAAATAATAAAAAATAAATAAAGTATTATTTCACTTCTAAAAACAAAACAAAAAAAAAGATTCATCATTTAACGTTCACCTCTTACATCACTTGTAAGATATTCTCTGACACTCAACTCTATCACAAGACTGAATTAAGTCTTCTTCTTTCATGTTTGTGTAACACTTAATACATACCTTCTTTAATAAACTTATAACACTGGTTTTTAATCATATACTTAAGTATCAGTTATCTCCATGAGACTACAAACATCTTAAAAGCAATCACCATGTTTTATGCATTTTTGTAACCTCAAAGTCTAAAAATATTAGAGAGGATTCCAAACGCATTACTAATGATCATTTGGAGGTTGTGTACTAGTAAGTGGTATTTATTCTCTATATTTGATATGTTTGCAAGTGTTTTACAAGTTATTTAAAAGTTTATTATTAAAAAAAAAAAAACCTATTGACCTGAATTTGTTGCATTTCCCTTATTGAATATCATATCATTGAGGATAGAAAGACAATCTTAACTGTGACAGGCCCCTCAGTTCAGTTCAGTTCAGTTCAGTTCAGTCGCTCAGTCATGTCCGACTCTCCGCGACCCCATGAATCACAGCACGCCAGGCCTCCCTGTCCATCACCAACTCCCGGAGTTCACTCAAACTCATGTCCACAGAGTCGGTGATGCCATCCAGCCATCTCACCCTCGGTCGTCCCCTTCTCCTCCCACCCCCAACCCTTCCGAGCATCAGAGTCTTTTCCAGTGAGTCAACTCGTCGCATGAGGTGGCCAAAGCATTGCAGTTTCAGCTTTAGCATCAGTCCCTCCAATGAACAACCAGGATCAATCTCCCTTAGAATGGACTGGTTGGATCTCCTTGCGGTACAAGGGACTCTCAAGAGTCTTCTCCAACACCACAGTTCAAAAGCATCAATTCTTCGGCAATCAGCTTTCTTCACAGTCCAACTCTCACATCCATACATGACCACCGGAAAAACCGTAGCCTTGACTAGACGGACTCTCCTCTTTTACCTTCATCAAGAGGCCTTTGAGTTCCTCTTCACTTTCTGCCATAAGGGTGGTGTCATCTGCATATCTGAGATTATTGATATTTCTCCCAGCAATCTTGATTCCAGCTTGTGCTTCTTCCAGCCCAGCGTTCCTCATGATGTACTCTGCATATAAGTTAAATAAGCAAGGTGACAATATACAGCCTTGACGCACTCCTTTTCCTATTTGGAACCAGTCTGTTGTTCCATGTACAGTTCTGACTGTTGCTTCCTGACCTGCATACAGGTTTCTCAAGAGGCAGGTCAGGTGGTCTGGTATTCCCATCTCTTTCAGAATGTTCCACAGTTTATTGTGATTCTTTTAGTTATCATCTAGAAGAGAAAAAACTATTGAGATAGTACTTCTGGCTTAATTTTTTTAACTTTATATTCCTTTCTCCCTTGCAAATAAAGGAAACTTTCTCACCTTAAAGAATGATGCAAGCATAAGAAGGCCTGCAACCTTTACTCACAGGGAGTAGTCAATAAAACCACCTAATAGAAATCTATTGGGACTATAACATCAGAAGACCAATCAGAAAGGATTAGAGCCTCAATGAATGCTCACACAGAAGTCATAATATATCTAGTTTCAGTTTAAAGACTTTTCCAACAGTGGAACTTTCCAGCTATTTTAGTGTTGTCCTAGTCCTGGGTATTCATTGGAGGGACTGATGCTGAAGCTGAAGCTCCAATACTTTAGCCACCTCATGCAAAGAGTTGACTCACTGGAAAAGACTCTGATGCTGGGACGGATTGGGGGCAGGAGGAGAAGGGGACGACAGAGGATGAGATGGCTGGATGGCATCACCGACTCGATGGACATGAGTTTGGGTGAACTCCGGGAGTTGGTGATAGACAGGGAGGCCTGGCATGCTATGGTTCATGGGGTCGCAAAGAGTCAGACACGACTGAGTGACTGAACTGAACTCTACTAACCGAACTGAAGATCTCACAAAATGATATAAATAATAACATTCAATTCTAAAAGCTAGATGTTGAAAATTTTTAAATTAAGTCAAAAATTAAAATTTTTTAAATAAGTCAAATTTTAGGGGACTTCCCTGGAAATCCAATGGTTATGAATTTGCCTTGCAATGCAGGTGATTTGGGTTTGATCCCTAGTCAAACTAAGATTCCACATGCCTCAGAGCAATTAAGTGCAACTACTGGGCCCATGTTCCACAACTAGAGAGTCCATGCACTGCAACAAAAGATCCCACATGATGCAATTAAGATCCCACCTGCCACAACTAAGACTCAATGCAACCTAATAAATAAAAGTCAAATTTTAAAAGTCACATGTCATAAAAATGAATGCCAAATGTGTATACCTGTGTAAAGATACCTTCATTTGATCATACTATTTATGTGGCTTAATATTATATATATTACTTATTATTGCATTACATTATTTCATAGACACATTTGAAAAATTTTAATACTCTTTTAAGAATAAGAAGAAACTTTCAAAAGTGTGAAAGGACTTTGAGGAGCATTATGTGAAAGCCTAAGTTGACTTGAAGAGACTATTAACAGAAATCTGTATTTGAGAATGTTGCCAGTATTATAGCACCAGCCACCATGCAATAAGGAAGACAAGCAGCCACACAAGAGAATATTTAGAGGTATCTTCTGACAACCCCAGCTGAGGTCCCAGCATGCACTATTTCATTTGCAATATGAAAGAGAATGAGAAAGCTTTCTTAGGATTCCCGACCCCAGTTTTCAAGTTACTCACAAACAGCGTTTTCCCACAGATCTCAGACATAACGGAGCAAAGATAAACCATTTCTGTTGTGCCCTTTTCAAATTCTTACTTCATGGAATTTGTGAGTATAATAAAGTGTTTGTCATTTTACTCCACTAAGTTTGGGGTGGTGAGTTATTCAGCAATAAAAACTGGGACAGATCACATCAGTGAAAGTTGCAATGGGATCAGAAGGTGATACTCAAAGACCAAGGACAAGAAGACATCTCAGTGAAGGTCACCCAGGAAATAGGAGAGCATGTGGACCAGACACTTCTTGCCTGGTGCTATGATATCATTTGCATAAGCTACAACCAGATGACATCTCCAAGAAATAAGAGGGAAAGTTCTTGAAAAAGCAGTCTTGATAGAAATGTGAATTTGTTTTTTTTTTTCTGATTCTCTTTATTTCTTTTCACTTTTTATTTTGTATTAGGGTATAGCCAGTTAACAATGTTGTCACAGTTTCAGGTGAATAGCAAAGGGACTCAGATATACATGCATCCATCCTCCCCCAAACTCCCCTTCCATCTGGGCCACCACATAACATTGAGCAGAGTTCCATGTGCTATACAGAAGGACCTTGGTTATCCATTTTATATAGAGCAATATGTACATGTCTAATCCAACTACCCTATCCCTTCTCCATAAAAAAAATGTGAATTTTGAACTGAATATAAATCTTTAATATAAATTAACTAAATGTTTATTTAAAATACTCTCTATGTTCTACACCAGGAATGACTGAGTTACCTGCAAGTGGCAAGATCAAGAATTTCCCACTGTTTGTGAAAATGGGAATTCCAGAGCAAAATTGAGTTCAGTTATAAAATTTAAAAAAAAAAACTTGCATTTATGAATTCTTAAGTTGTCCTTGTAAATTTTAAAACCCTCACACAATTATTTATTTATCTATTGACAATAAACCTTTCAGACAACTGGGATCATGACTGTACTGCCCACTGTTATATACCCAGCTCCAACCACAAGATTTGTTACATAATAGAAGCTCAATAGATATGTGTTGAGTGGATGAATGAATAGAAACACACGCTAATGGACAATCACAGGGATCAATCACCATGGTAAAATTCTATCACCAAGCAATAAACAATTTAAGCAAGTATAAATCTTCTGTTCACAATAATAAGAACATTATTTCCTCCAAATTAATTTAATCTCAGTTCTGAACTCCCTAGCTACTGGACTATCAAGAATATTGTCCGGGTCATTCCCAGGGCTTTCTCCCTCTTCCGGTGTCGCACTGGCTTATTTGGGTCCTGAAAGCAGGAGCAGGGCTTCTGGTCCTGAACCATCATGATGGCCACTGCCTTTCTCAGAGTCCAAGCTCTTGAAATCTGTCAGCTGTATCTGTACCTGTATCTGTCTCTGTATCTCACTGTAAGCATGAGAATCTTAGGTGAAGTTAGACAGTGATGCCATTTCCCTGAATGCATTGTGCAAACACTCCTGTCTGAATGCTGCCATTGTGACAAAACTAAATAAATTACTGGTCCTTTGACAAGGATCCTCAGGGGACTCTTCAGAGGCATGAGTTATAGAGGATGAAATGTAAATAACTAAAAGCATTCATGCTGGAAGCTTGGAGGGTCCAGACTACTTTTCCAAGATGCTCAGTACTAATTACCACAATATTTCTCAATTGAGGGCAAAATATCCAGCACTTTTGCAGTAAAGGCAAAATTATCCTAATGACTACATAAATCCTCCCACAGAAACCTCATTACATCTTAGGTCAATTTTCTAGAGATAATAAGTACACTCTGGAAAACCACTGTACAATCCCCACACAGGAATGAATACTCATCCTTTACCAGCTACCTTGGTATATAAAGGGATACACCACCAACCATGCATGTCACAGTGACCAGGACAGCTTGTTTCAGGTCCTCATTTTAGTGATGCTGAATCAAGTAGGACCTGTGATTTAGCACGTGTTAGGGAACACACACTTCACGTTCTACTAATTAGGAACTAAGCTATCAGGTATATCTGTTAGTGGAGTTCACTCCACACGCCATACAGAGACCTAATTTAATTAAAGATGCAATCTTTATCAAATGATAAGCAATTTAAATAGAATGGTTATGACTTTTATTATTAAAAATATTAGGAATGTAAAATAATATCAGCTTCCATAAATATTTCACATGGATTCTTCTTTGTGGTTGTTTAACTGTAGTAAATATAACTAGCACATTTTCTGCTCCATCATCACCTGTAACTAAAAATTACAGATATGAGAAACAAAATTTTTTAATAAAAATCAAAGGGGAATCAAAAGAACCTCCCCAGGTTTACTGTCCTGGACTAAACATCACTACAGAAAGAGGAAAATTCAGTTGCCTTTACATATAAAATTGACTACATTTTTTTCACTATTATCCATTTATTTGACTCATGTATTTACTCTAGAAGCTGTCCTTTGAATACATAAAAACTGTATTTAAACAAAAATTTCATCTTGGTTTAAAGAAGATTAACATGACTTTCCTCTAGTATCTTCTTATTTTCTGGTCTCAATAGGATGTTTTTAATGTATTTCAAAATAGATCACATTAATCCTAATAAAAGTCCTTAAACTGATTTTTTAATTGATTAATAAATGAATGAATAAATGAGGAGTGTCCAATAGCCAATATCCACAAAAAAGGAACAAGCCTGATGCAGTGTTAACAGCCTGGGGCCGAGGGGGGGAAAGGGTGAAAAAGAACATCTCCTTAAATAAACATAAATATTACCACTATCAGCACTATTACCACTGTCACATGCATCCACGTACTGAGTCTTTGCATTATAAGAGATGTGACTGCACTATATTTCCAGGACTGAAAGGTTAAAATCATAATTTATGTGGGCAATGGACAACTAACAAACTTCAAATTTTTGCTTGGTGATCCCAGGAGTTTCTGCTATTAAAGCAAGTTTCTCTGACTGCTAATGGGAGTAAGGGGACACATTCATGATCCTCTTACATTCCTGTATATCTGGCAAGTAAGGCACGACTGCCCTGTTACATACTTATCTTCCCCAAAATATTTGCAGAACTATAGAGATAGTGTCTCTCTGAAGCAAAGGGCAATATGCTTATTGTCTGTTATAAAACACACAGATTCCTTAAGCTGAAAGCTCTTCTCCTAAAACACAACCACTGTACATACAGGCATCACCTGTTATTCTTGGCATCATCATGTGGGAACTGGGGCTCCAAAACTGTTGATTGACACTCTAGCTATTGCTATTGCTGTTAGCAATACATTGCCCTTTGTCTCTTACTCAGAAGTCTCATGTCTTCCACTAACATCCATGAGATTGTGTGGCAGACTAACTTATTAGCTATAAGTAGCATAAAACCAGACTCTCCGCAGATGCTGAAAATGAGATGCCCAAGAATAAAAGGAAATAGTCTTTGTAAATTTTCATAAAGTACCGCTAAAGATCCAAGTGTGGCTGTATATGTTTTACTATACTAACTCTATTACCGTGTGATTCTTCCTTGTCTCAGGGAGACTGATGAGTCAGCAGAAAGGCAGCTACTGCCTTTGAGTTTCAAAATCCAACAGCTCATTTTCAAGGTTCTGAGTTTGTGAGGTCACAAAATCTGAGCCCTTAAAAATATACAATATATGTTTTAAATAATAGATTGGAAAGAATGAAGGAAAAGGCACATCATATCTCCATACTAGACAAAGCATCCCTTTGACAGTGGAGAAGTGGGGCAAGGGGAGGAAGAAAACGGACGTGAAAGCAAGAAAGCTATTTGCTTGTGGTTCCCTAAGAAAGAGCCCTGAGAGGTCGGGGACTGGGAAGCAGAGAAACCATGGAATCTGCAAGGAGAGAAGTTCTGTGTCCTTCATTTTCACTTAAAACAGAGATGAACTTGACAACTGTGTCTTCTGTCTGCAGCACAGTAGGAGCATAGCAGACAGAATGCCTTTGGGGATTGCCTGGGTGTGCAGGGGTGGGGGTGGGGGGCGGGTTGCTCAGTCACTCAGTCACATCTGACTCTTTGCGACCCCATGGACTGTAGCCTGCCAGGCTCCGCTGCCTATGGGATGTTCCAGGCAAGAATACTGGAGTGGGTTGTCATTTCCTACTCCAGGGGATCTTCCCGACCAGGGATAAAACCCATGACCCCTGCATCTCCTGCATTGGCAGGCAGATTCTTAACCACTAGCGCCACCTGGGAAGTCCTTGGGATTTGCCTAAATGGAGAGATTTTCCCTTTGTCACTACAGTCCAGGAACAAAGATGTTTTACATACAAAGTAGGGTACAGAGGCCATGTGATTGAGACGGTAGAATGTAGCAGTGACACACATGGACCAATTACTGCAAGTGGAAAAAATAATACACATCTCAGCTAGTGTCACAGTGGATTGTTGACAATAACCAAGAATGAGAAGTTTCCCCAAAGCCCTCATAAGTCCTCTGGAACTTAGATACAATATGAGGTAAATGTGTAGGAGAGCAGGTACCCATAAAATGACTGAATTGACTAATAGTTAATCTCTACCAGCAGTCAGAATAAGGGTTTACAAAATTGCTATGAAAAAATTAGTGTTTATTTGTGTGTTTATTTTATACATTGTTTGTGGCCCTAAATCTGTATTCCTAAAACAATACATCTTAAGAATGCATTACTACGTTCCTCATTTTTTAAAAAAGTTTGGCAGAAACCAATACAATTTCATAAAGCAATTATCTTTCAATTAAAAAATAAATTGAAAAAAAAGAAAACTGTGTCTTGTTTTGTGTTCTTAGCCAGAGTCTCCAGAATTTCCAGTTTATTTATGGATTCCCAAACTTCAGTGAGACTGAAACCATGATGCAATCCACCTGACATTATTTCTACAGCAAAGGGATTTTTAAATTCTACCTCCAGCTCAGCAACTGAGAATCATATAAATAATGGAAACTCTTTCCAGCCTCAACCTACCCTCCTCTGACTATTATTATTGATACTTTGCAGACACAGAGAATTGGCAGTTTCAACTCAATCCACATTTCCTCAGCATAATTAAGAAGGCAAATGAAATTGTATTCACAAGAGTCTCAATTTCACGTGTAAAATGTATATCTATATTGTATTATTCAGAGCCTGGAGAACTTGAAAATCCTACATATTTTTCAAATCTCTGCATTTTTTCAAAATTATATCTTAAGGGGTCTGTTTTTATCTCAATATATTTTAAAAACAGGAATGTTAAATGAAATTGAAAAACTAAATAAATTTGTAGTCTTCTCTAAAGCTTTTTCTTCTAGAAACATTTAATCAGTTTTTATAACAATAAAGCAGCAATTCCAAAGGTTAAATTGTTTTCAAAAGTTTCGACCAAGCCAAGACATGCTAAAGAGGTTACTTATTTAGTTATGTCCATAAAGGCTTCTCTGGTGGCTCAGACTATTGTCTGAGATCACCTGCAATGTAGGAGACCCAGGTTTGATCCCTGCATTGAGAAGATTCCCCTGGAGAAGGGAATGACAACCCACTCTAGTATTCTTGCCCAGAAAATTCCACAGACAGAAGAGCCTGGAGAAAGCTGTTACTGTCCATGGGGTTGCAGACACAACTGAATGACTTTCACTTTTACTTTCTTTCATAAAGGAACTCAAGGTGAAAAGAGCAAAGGAGAGAAAAGTTATATGATTTAACAAGGGTGTTTGATAGAAAACAGTCACCAATACTGGGGCTTCCCTGATGACTCAGTGGGTAAGGAATCCTCCTCCAAAGCAGGAGACGCGGGTTCGATCCCTGGGTTTGGAAGATCCCCTGAAGGAGGAAATGGCAACCCAGTTCAGTATTCTTGCCTGGGAAATCCCATGGACAGAGAAGCCTGGGGGGCTGAAGTCCAGGGAGTCACAAAGAGCAGGATACAATGGAGTTACTAAGCAAACAAGTCACCAACCCCAAGGAGAAGCTATGTTTGAGAGACAAAAATAGAGGATAAAATTGTATTTCCCCAATGTAAACCTTCCACAAACCAGCCTGTACATGAACCTCTCACTTTAGTATCTATGATATTCCTGTATCATACCAAGGTTGGAATTCCTCTATGACATGTTCCCTAACTTGTGACCCACCCCCCGACTCTGCAACTTTTGTTTACGGTTTTTGTAACTCTGGATCTCCAAGTTTTTCATTATGAGAGGTAAAGCAAAACTAAATTTAGCTCTTCTTGAAGCCCTCTGTAAATGAGTAAAGTGGAAATGAACCAGAAACAGATGTATAATATTTCTGGCAAATCAGACATGACTTTAAAAGTTTGAGACAAGATGACTTTGAAAAAAAAAAGCATCACCCTGAGTATACTTTCCAGAAACTTTTACAAGATATCTCGATAGCACAAAGCCATGTAGATTTATCCATCAGTCCCTGACAAACAAACAATAAGTATAACCTGTAATATCTATCTTCTTTGTTAGGTTCCAAGATATATTGCTCCTTCAGTAAATACACATCCTTCCCTTCTAATCTAATCTCTCCAACTTTTCCCCAATTGTCCATTTCTTGTACTTAGCATCATGACATTTTAGTAAGCAGCTTTACAGAACAAATAAAAGTTTTTTAAAAGCCAAAGATTTTTTTTTCTTGCTTCATAATTTTATTTCAGTTGGAGCTCCACACAAAAAACTATGCACAAAGGTTAAATCAATAACCTAACCTTATTCTGACTCCAGTTTTCAGGTTAAGGGGAAAAAAAAACTTATGTGTTCCCTACCGTTTTAAAAAAATATATCAATTACAATAAAGATAATTATTTATATTCCCTGAAAATTATGTTAAAAATTATTCTCATCTTGGGAAAACACTTTTAGTGAAAACATGTTATTGAAACAACAGCAAAAAATATTAACCCTACAATGATGGTGATGATTACACAGGATGTCAAAGACCAGGTTTCATATTCAAATTCCTCTATATACTAGCTGAGTAACCCTCAGCTAGTTACTTAGAGTCTGATCCCAGTTTCTTTATCTTTTAAAATGCTGCTATAAGGATTAAATAAAATAGTATATGTGAAGCTCCTTATACAGAATCAATGAATTCTAGTTTCCTTTAGTATGAGGTAGAGATTTCTAGCAGTCATATGTTCCAATTGTCATGTTTTACTCAAGTGGGGGGTTATTTTTATCACATAACAAGAAGACTGTAGGCAGTTCTTAAGGAAGGCATTCAAGACCCAGGCTCCTTGTAGATCTAGCCACTTAGGCAAATGGCTTAATCCTTATGGCAACAAGATGGCCGCTCTACTTTCAGACAACAATTGGAATTCATGTTAGTACAGTATACCTTCTCCCAAACCCTTACTTTTAATCTTTCTGTGTCTTAATATTTAAAGTGGATTTCTTACAGACAATACTGTTGGATCAATTCTTTCGAATCTGTACCCAAAAGTAGGACTGCTGGTTCATATGATAATTCTATTTTCAGTTTTTGAGGAACCTCCATGCTCTTTACCATAGCAGCTACACCAACTTAGATTCACACCAAAAATGCACAAGTGTTCCAATTTCTTCAAATCCTTGTCATCACTTACCTTTGTTTATTTTTACTTTGATTTCTTTTTTATATAATAGCCTTCAGACAAGTGTGAGGAGATATTCCAGTGTGTTTTTGTTTTGCATTCCCTCATGATTTGTGATGTTAAGTATCTCTGCATATAGCTGTTGGCCAGTTCTATTTCTTCTTTGGGAAAATGTCTATTCAATTTCTTTGTCCACATTTTAATCAGGTTATTTGCAGGGGTTTTTTTTGTTTGTTTGTTGCTGTAAAGTTGCAGAAGTTTCTTGTATATTTGGGCATTAAAATCTCCTCAGATATTTTCTCCTGTTCCTTAGTTTGCCTTTTTATTTTGTTGATTGTTTCCTTTGCTATTCAGAAGCATTTTGGTTTGATATAGTATGACATTATTTTTGTTTTTGTTATTTGTGATTTTGATGTCATATCTGAGAAGTCTTTTCTTTTTTTTAAATTTTTTATATAAATTTATTTATTTTAATTGGAGGCTAATTACAATATTGTGGTGGTTTTTCCCATACATTCACATGAATCAGCCATGGGTGTACATGTGTTCCCCATCCTGAACCCCCCTCCCACCTCCCTCCTCATCCCATCCCTCTGGGTCATTCCAGTGCACCCGCCCTGAGCACCCTGTCTCATGCATCGAACCTGGACTGGCGATTCATTTCACTTATGATAATATACATGTTTAAATGCCACTCTCCCAAATCATCCCACCTCCCACAGAGTCCAAAAGACTGTTCTATGCATCTGTGTCTCTTTTGCTGTCTCGCATACAGGGTTATCGTTACCATCTTTCTAAATTCCATATATATGCATTAGTATACTGTACTGGTGTTTTTCTTTCTGGCTTACTTCACTCTGTATAATAGGCTCCAGTTTCATCCACCTCATTAAAACTGATTCAAATGTATTCTTTTTAATGGCTGAGCAAGGCCATGGTTTTTCCTGTGGTCATGTATGGATGTGAAAGTTGGACTGTGAAGAAAGCTGATGACCGAAGAATTGATGCTTTTGAACTGTGGTGCTGGAGAAGACTCTTGAGAGTCCCTTGGACTGCAAGGAGATCCAACCAGTCCATTCTAAAGGAGATCAATCCTGGGTGTTCATTGGAAGGACTGATGCTAAAGCTGAAACTCCAATACTTTGGCCACCTCATGCGACGAGTTGACTCACTGGAAAAGACTCTGATGATGGGAGGGATTGGGGGCAGGAGGAGACGGGGACGACAGAGAATGAGATGGATGGATAGCATCACCAACTTAATGGACATGAGTTTGAGCAAACTCCGGGAGTTGGTGATGGACAGGGAGGCCTGGCGTGCTGTGATTCATGAGGTCGCAAAGAGTTAGACACGACTGAGCAACTGAACTGAACTGAATACTCCATTGTGTATATATACCACAGCTTTCTTATCCATTCGTCTGCTGATGGACATCTAGGTTGCTTTCATGTCCTGGCTATAATAAACAGTGCTGTGATGAACATTAGGGTACATGTGTCTCTTTCAATTCTGGTTTCCTCATTGTGTATGCCCAGCAGTGGGATTGCTAGGTCGTATGGCAGTTCTATTTCCAGTTTTTTAAGGAATCTCCACATTGTTGTCCATAGTGGCTGTACTAGTTTGCATTTCCACGAACAGTGCAAGAGGGTTCCCTTTTCTCCACACCATCTCCAGCATTTACTGCATGTAGACTTTTGGATAGCAGCCATTCTTACTGGCATGAAATGGTACCTCATTGTGGTTTTGATTTGCATTTCTCTGATAATGAGTGATGTTGAGCACCTTTTCATGTGTTTGTTAGCCATCTCTATGTCTTCTTTTTCTAAGGCCAGTGTTATACAAAGTTTGTCTCCTATGTTTTCTTCTAAGGGCTTCCCAGGTGGTGCTTGCAGTAAAGAACCTGCCTGCCAATGCAGGAGACACAAAAGATGTGAGTTTTATCCCTAGGTCAGGAAGATCCCCTGGAGGAGGATATAGCAACCTACTCCAGTATTTTTGCCTGGAGAATCCTATGAACAAAGGAGCCTGGTGGACTATAGTCTATAGGGTTGCAAAGAGTCAGACATGACTGAAGTGACTTCACACACACACAAGAACTTAATTTCAGGTCCTACATTGAAATCTCTAATCCGTTCTGATTTGATTTTTTTTATATAGTTTAAGAGAAGCGTCCAACTTTATTCTTTTAAAGAGGGATATACAATTCTCTCAGCACCACTGCATGTTCTTGACACTCTTGTCAAAAGTCAGTTCACCATGGATTTATTTCTGGGCTCTCCTTTCAGTTCCATTGGTCTGTATGTTGTCTTTATGCCAGTACCTTACTGTTTTAGTTAATGTAGGTTTGTAATATATTTTGAAGCGAGAAAGTATAATGCCTCCAACTTTGATCTTAAGACTGCTTTGGCTATTCAAGGTAATCTGTGAAACCATATGAGTTTTAGGACTGTATTTTCTATTTTGATAAAAATATATATATAATTAGGATTTTGATAGGGATTACATTGAATCTGTAGTCACTTTGAACAGTATAGACATTTTAATCATATTTCTTTCAATTTGTGAACACAGGATGCCTTTCCACTTACTTGCATCTTTTATTTCATTTAGCAATGTTTTGTAGTTTTCAGTGCATAAGTCTTTCACCTCCTTGGATAAGGTAATTTCTAAGTATTTTATAAGTTTAGCCATCCCTGCTTTATTTTGGTTACTATTTGCATGAAATATCTTTTCCATCATTTTACTGTCAGCCTACTTGTTGTTGTTGTTCAGTAGGTAAGTCAGGCCTAATGCTTCATGACTCCATGGACTACAGCAGCTAGGTTCCCCTGTCCTTCACTATCTTTCAGAGTTTGCTTAGATTCATGTCCGTTGAGTCGGTGATGCTATCTAACCATCTCATCCTCTGCTGCTCCCTTCTCTTTTTGCCATCAATCTTTCCCAGCATTAGGGTCTTTTCCAGTGAGTCAGCTCTTCAAATCAGGTGGTCAAGGTACTGGAGCTTCAGCATCAGCATCAGTCCTTCCAATGAATATTCAGGGTTGATTTCCTTTAGGATTGACTGGTTTCATCTCCTTGTAGTCCAAAGGACTCTATAGAGTCTTCTCTAGCACCACAATTCAAAAGCATACATTCTTCAGCGCTCAGCCTTCTTTATGACCCAACTCTCACACCTGTACATGACTACTTGAAAAACCATAGTTTTGACTATAGGGGCTTTTGTCAGCAAAGTAATGTTTCAGCCTGTATGTATCCTTAAGTCTACCGTGAGTCTCTTTAGGCAACATATAATTGGATCTTGGGTTGTTATTTTTTTAATCTAGTAGCCATGCTGTCTTTTGAATGAAAAGTGTTTGTTTCTCCCCCCTCCCCCCCGCAAAAAATGTGTATGTTGAAATCCTAACCTCTAAAGGTATCAGTAGCGGGAGACTGGGGAAAGTGATTAGGTCATGAGGATGGAGTCCTCATGAATAGAATTAGTTCGCTTATAAAAGAGATTCTGCAGAGCATCCTACCCTCTTCCATCATATAATACAATGAGAAGTCTACACTAAAGAAGAAAGCTTTTACCAGAACATGCTGTCACCCTGCTCTTGGACTTCTAGCATGCAGAACTGTAAGAAATTACTGACTTGTTGTAAGCTACCCAGTCTGGCATTTTGTTATAGCAGCCTTAAAGGTCTAAGCTTTGTCACAAAGATTCTTTCAAATTCTGGTTAGGTAATTCATATATTTCCATTTCTTTAGGGGAAGTTCCTGGAAATTTATTTTCTTTATGTCATGTTTTCCTGATTCTTCATGTTCTGTGATTTTTGTGTTGATATCTATGCGTTTCAGGGTTTCCCAGGTGGTTCAGTGGTTAAGAATCCGGCTGCCAATGCAAGAGACGCAGGAAATATGGGTTCAGTCCCTGGGTCCGGAAGATCCCCTGGAGAAAGGAATAGCAACCCCTCCCAGTATTCTTGCCTAGAAAATCCCACGGACAGAGGAGCCTGGCAGGCTACAGTCCCTGGAGTCCCAAAGACTCAGACACAACTAAGCACACATGCAAACAGTATGCATTTAAAGAAACAGTCACCTCTCTCAGACTTTATGGACTGGCTTTGACTGGGAAAGCTCTTTAACTTATCTAGACTCTGGGGCTTTGTACCTAGCTGCCCCAGGTGTCCAGTCTTTTTCCTTCTCTCTCTTCCTCTCTCGCTGTCTCTCTCAATGATCCTGTAGTCTCTTGCTCCCTCTGGTGTCCACCTATACTGCTGTTAATTCTTCAAAATGAATTTCTTCAGTGATTCAATTACATTCTGACTTATACAGATAAACTTCCAAGAAATGTGGGTGACGCTAAAGGAAACAGACTGAATCAAAGAGAATTCTGGTAATTCTGTGCTTGTTCCTTTTTGTTAGTTCTTCAGTGTCTTTGACTATTTAGGCTTGCTCTATAGCCAAAGTCATAAACCCTGTCATTTGAGAGATAAGAAAATACACACATTCTGATTACATATTAGAGACTGCTGACTATTCTTCACGTTTAGAGGTAAATAAGCTATCTTTCATTTTTCTTGAAGTACATTAACTTTTGGGTATATTTTTCATTTTCCCACTTTTAAGACATAGTATAAAGAGTTGTCAATTGTGAGAAAATTAACAGTGCAAGTACAATGATAAATGACTACTGGCACTGGCAACTAGAACTGGAAAGCCAACTGTGAGTGCTACGTCTGTAATACATTGGAGAGAACAGCCTTATGTAGAAGGGATCCTACTACCCAGAGCTAGACACTGATTACCATGCAGAAGTTCAGATCCATTGTTGCCAGATTATGTTTAGGATACAATATGTTATATGAAATTTCCTGAGTTTTAACTGTTGGCTTAAAAAAAAAAAAACTTAAGAACAATGTAGACATATCAGATTTGGATTATGATCTATGAGTTGGAAGTTTTTGCTATGGAGAATGGACTTCCCAGGTGGCATTAGTGGTAAAGAACCTGCCTGCCAATAAAGGAGACTTAAGAAACACGGGTTCAAGCCTTGGGTTGGGAAGATCCCCTGGAGGAGGGCATGGCAGCCCTACCTGGAGAATCCCATGGAAAGAGGAACCTGGTGGACTACAGTCCGTGGAGTAGCAAGAGTTGGACATAACTGAAGCGAGTTAGCACAGCACACAGCATAGCTCTAGTGAAAAACCCAGAAATTTTCCAAGATGCCAGGTCATTGGAAAGCAGTACAAGAACATCAGATGTTTGGACCTGTTGCAGAAAGAACATAAAACCAGTAGGCCAGATTTGAGGGAGAAGGGAAATAGAGATCACACATGATATTCCTTAATGTCATGAAGGTGTAATAGGTGTTCAATTATATTTTGCAAAGACTCAGTACAGACTGCAGACCCATTTTAAGTACTTTTCAAATAATGATAGTAACCAATGCACTCAAATAATAGCAAGAGTGGCCAGAGTGGTTGATAACAGTAAATGCTAATTAGGGTCAATAACTGTTTTGCAGACCAAGTCCTCTGTTTTAACTTCTGATCTACAAAAGTCTCCAAGACTATATATTAAATAGGAGCAAAAAGATGTTTGTGTGGGGGTTGAGGGTGGAATAGAAAACTATTAATACAAGTTGGATAAATAAAATTTTGAACCAAACAGCAGGATGGTTTAAAAGATGGGCTTTGGAATCAAGCAGACCTGGTTTAAAAGCCAGGACTTGCCACTTAATAGTTCAGTTGGTAAAGAATTGGCCTGCAATACAGGAGACCCCATTCTGATTCCTGGGTTGGGAAGATCTGCTGGAGAAGGGATAGGCTACCCACTCTAGTATTCTTGGGCTTCCCTTGTGGCTCCACTGGTAAAGAATCTGCCTGCTATAGTGGAGACCTTGGTTTGATCCTGGGTTGGGAAGATTCCCTGGAGAAGGGAAAGGCTCCCCACTCCAGTATTCTGGCCTGGAAAATTCCATGGACTGTATAGTCCATGGGGTCCCAAAGAGTAGAACACGACTGAGTAGCTTTCACTTTTGCCATTTAATGTGTGTGCTCAGTTGCTCAGTCGTGTCCGACTCTTTGCGACCCCATGAACTATAGCCTGCCAGGCTCCTCTGTCCTTGAAATTTTCCAGGAAAGAATACTGGAGTGGGTTGCCATTCCCTTCTCCACGGGATCTTCCCGACCCAGGGATCAACCCACATCTCTTGTTTCTCTTGCATTGGCAGAGGAATTCTTTACCACTGTACCACCTGGGAAGCCGCTGAATAGTTATGTATAGTTTAATAAGATCTTTAAATATTTTTTAATTTACTTCATGAAGCATCAATTTTCTCATCTGCAAAATCTCACTAATGATAGTTCCTATTGTAAGGATTACTCTAATGCTCAAGTTAATGCTTAGACAATATTATGTAAAGCACTTAGCAAAGTACCTGACACAGATTAAGATCCTCAGTCCCTCATACATATGCTCTGAGGTTATACGTATCTTCTATGTATATCTATATACACAATATTCAAGAAAGTCACTATGTGCAAGAAAATTCCACCAATTTTACCAGTTCAAACTGAAGACTTGAAATGTTTATAGTATACTCATTCTGTAGCACTTAGTTTAACTGCAGGATATTGATTTAATATGTTTCCCCTGGTTATCCCAGCATTATTTTAACTTAAGAATAAAAACATGTCTCCTAAAGAACAGCTTAAAGTTTTGCCATGTTTAAATCACAGTCTCATTTTTGCAGGATTTAGCAAACCTGGGGCATTTTTCTTTCAAGGAAAAAGTGAGAATTTGAGTGACAGTGTGACATATATGGTGTCAAATGCCCACTGACGCCTAGAAATCAAACAACCTTGTTTCTCTCACAGAACAATAGGAATAAGACAACATGCCTGTGAGCACTGGTCTCCCCTTAGGGTTCTTTTGAAGAAAAGATATCACCTTAGTCATGACTTTCTGAAATCTCAGAAACTGCCTCTCAGTAGAAGACTCTGTTCCTTATAAAAATTTTATTTTTCCAGCATCACACAGGCAGGAGCTTGTTCACAATTATATTCTATTAATATCTTATACAGTAAGTGCTCACCAAGCATGTGTTGTGTGAATGAAGCAGAGTCCCATCTTTTTAGGTTGATAATTTCCCTGGTGGACAAGAGAAAAACTGAAATATCCAAAACAGCACTTATTTGGACAATTAATCACTCACGTTAATTTTTAGTAAAGTAAGTCATTTCTTATGACTCTTTTTCCCTGACAACAATGAGCATATAACAGATGTTCAATAAATATCCACTGAAATTCTAATCTTTTCTATTTTCTTTCAACAACGACTAGCAAAGTCAAAGGATACACAGCGTATTACTGAAAATAAAATGACACTGTAATGAATTCATAGACTGGAAACCCACAAACCACAAGAGCAGAATATAGGCTTTTAATAAAAGAGGCAGAGTACAAGTTTTGAGTTGAGAGAGAATAAAACATTCTTATTCTAAATTAATACTAATTTTTCCTTGCTTGTGAGGGAGGCATGTTGAAGACAGAAGATAATGAGTCCATTTGGTTTAAAGTCCAAAATGCTTGGGTTAAATAAGGAATTCAGAATATTCTATGACAGCAAAACTCATTTGATTACCTATTACAGCATTCAGTGGCGACCTAGTTTGAGCTACTTGAACAAGGGAATTAAGGTTTCATAGAGAAAATGACAGCAATCCCAGTTAGATAAATGTAACTAATTCAATAAAATAGAATTTTTCCCCTAGAATTTATTAGTCTATCAACTAGATGAAATAAGTCTATACACAGACAGTTCCCATTAATAACCTCTCTAATAATAAAACAGATGGCATCATTCTGGATAATGAAAAAGACTTGACTTTAAAAAGAATAGATATGGCTACAAAATATTAAAGTACAACTAAACCAAATCCAAACTCTAAAATTTTAGGAAAAGCATTTTGTTGATTTATTAAGTACATATCACCAATTCCTGTATATATATCTGAAACATTCCATTTATGTTTCAACTCACACTGAGTAGGAAGTTGGTTTTCGCCACATGTATTTTCTACTTCACTTCTCTGTGAGGAATGTATAATGATATTTGCCTTAGATACATCTATTTAAATTTATATTTCCGTTCCGTTCCGTCGCTCAGTCGTGTCCGACTCTTTGCGACCCCGTGGACTGTAGCCTACCAGGCTTCTCCGTTCATGGGATTCTCCAGGCAAGAATACTGGAGTGGGTTACCATCTCCTTCTCCAGGGGATCTTCCCGACCCAGGGATCAAACCCAGGTCTCCCGCATTGGAGGCAGACGCTTTAACCTCTGAGCCACCAGGGAAGCCCAAAAATATTTAAGACAATTTAAATTTATATTTAAATTGTCTTAAATATTTTGCTTTGAATTTGTAGTGGGACTAGTACACTTGAGAAAATGCATTAGGAAATTTATTCACTTCCTAAACCATGTGGATTCCTAAAGAGAAAATATTTTCTTATTTCTCAGAAGATAAAGTTACATTAGAAAGTAGAGAAAGAAAGACATCTGTGTAATTAGATAACATGATGGTAGTAGTTTAGTCGTTCAGTTCAGTTCAGTCGCTCAATCGTGTCCGACTCTTTGTGACCCCGTGAATCACAGCACGCCAGGCCTCCCTGTCCATCACCAACTCCCGGAGTTCACTCAGACTCACCTCCATCGAGTCGGTGATGCCATCCAGCCATCTCCATCGAGTCAGTGATGTCATCCAGCCATCTCATTCTCTGTCGTCTCCTTCTCCTCCTGCCCCCAATCCCTCCCAGCATCAGAGTCTTTTCCAGTGAGTCAACTCTTCGCATGAGGTGGCCAAAGTATTGGAGCTTCAGCTTGAGCATCAGTCCTTCCAACGAATACCCAGGACTGATCTCCTTTAGAATGGACTGGTTGGATCTCCTTGCAGTACAAGGGACTCTCAAGAGTCTTCTCCAACACCATAGTTCAAAAGCATCAATTCTTTGGCAATCAACTTTCTTCACAGTCCAACTCTCACATCCATACATGACCACGGGAAAAACCATAGCCTTGACTAGACAGACCTTTGTTGGCAAAGTAATGTCTCTGCTTTTTAATATGCTATCTAGGTTGGTCATTAAGTCGTGTCTAACTCTTGTGACACTGTGGACCATAGCCCACAAGGCTCCTCTGTCCATGGGATTTCCCAGGCAAGAATACTGGAGTGGGTTGCCATTTTCTTCTCCAGGGCATCGTATTCTTTTACTGCTGAGCCACCAGGGTAAAAGCCCAGATAACATAATAGAGACCAAAAGTTCATTGGAAAATTCTGAAATCCTCCTTTTGGAGCATACTTCTCTCCCTTCTTTGTCTCTATGAGAAATCATTAGAAAACAATTCACATATATCTAATGTTATAAATAGAATACTGGAGTGCATTGCCATTCCCTTCTCCAGAGGACTCTTTCCAACCCAGAGATCAAACCCAGTTCTCCCTCATTGCAGGTAGATTCCTTACCATATGAGCCACTAGGGAAGCCCGTAAATAGAACCTAAATTTTAATAAGGAACCAGCTTTTGGCTTTTGTCAATCTGTTTCTGTTTCTTATTTCATTAATTTCTCTTTTCTTTTTTTCATCTATTTTTTTTGTCTATTTGAGCTGATACTACAATAATTTGAATTATTTTCAAACTGAGTTATAAATGAACCTCCATGCGCTTTTTTTATCGCAACTTCAATGAGCAGAACTTTGTCATTAATTCTAAAAATTTACTGTAATTTCCACTGTGATCACCCCTTTTTCTCATTCAGTAGTCCTTTTTTAGTTTACAAATCTATGGAGTCTTCCTAAGTAATTTTTTATCCTTCACTTTTAATTTAATATATTGTTTTCAGAGGACATGCTCTGATCTTCATTGAGGCTTCCTTTCAGAATAATACCTGTGCCAAATGCCAATGTTTATAACTATTTTATGTATCCTTAAAAAGAGTATATATTTTCTACTTTAGGGTACAGATCAAGCTATTATTTTTGTTTAAACTCATTACTTTTTACCTACTTGATCTATCAATTTCTGATAAAGTTTTGCTAAAACTCTCCAGTGTCTTTGTGAAATGTACCAATTTTCAATCAATGTGAATTGTGTCAATTTTATATTCTGAGACAATGTTGGTTACTGAGTTTATAATTTTTATATTTTCTTAGATAATTATTCCTTTTTATTATGTAATAACCTTTGTCTCTGCTTAGGATTTTTGCCTCAGTTTCTATTAGTACTCTGTATGATTTTGCTTTGCCAACTTTTGTTAATTATAATTTTCCTGATATATATTTAAATTATCCCTTTATTGTCTTTCTACCTGGTTTTGTTTCAGATTTGGCTCTTGGATACATCATATAACTGGAGTTTATAATGTTTATCCAACCTAAACATGTCTTTAATAGTGAAGATTAATCAATATACATTTCCTGAATCTTCATAGGTACTGTCACACTGGTCATAGTCCTAGAATTTTCTTTTTTGTTTTCATTTTTTCCCTTTTGCTGCATTCTACTGAATTAATATTAACAGTTTTATATTCAACAATAATGATGATAAATAAATTTTAGCATTTAGTATAGGGTTATATTATAAGGACTTTATGTGTGCAAATTAATTAAACCTTCACAACTACTCTATAAAGGAAGGACTATTAAGATCCCATCTTGCTTTTGAGGAACTTGAGGCACCAGAGGCTAAGTTAACGAGCTCCAGGTCACCAGGCCAGTAGGAGATGGAGTGAGATTTGTCAAGTTCCAGAAACCACACACATTACATTCTTAAGGTAACTTTTACAACAGTTTTTAAATTACTTTTTGGTTCCAGAAAAGATTTACACTTAAATCTGTAAGAATTTTTAAACTATGAACGTTTTAGAGATTCTAACGTCAACAACGGAAAATAAGTTTAAGCTTTCTGAAAAACTACAATGTTACTCTTCTATTAATTGCCTAAAATTGAGAAAAAGCAGAGGAGAATCACCACATTGCCTCGTGATTCTTTTAAATTGTATTTTCAAAGTCCAAACCATTAACAAATTAAATCTGTTTGAAAAAAAGACAAAAACTATCATGATGTAGAGCATACAGAGCAAATGATGATCTAGGACTCCTTAGCCTAGCTTTTAAGGTCTGGCAGTTTCTGCTTTCTGCTCTCGAGACCCTAAGTTGGTATGTAAGAAGCTAAGTAACTAGAGAGAGAGGACCTGAGGATGCAACGCAATGTGGCACAAGGGCCAAATGAAAAAGCACAAATGTCAGAGACATGAATGAAAAAGCCATTCTCAATATTCCAGTCCCCAGTAAGTCTAAGGCATCCCAGCTCAGGGACATCATGGGGGTGAGATAAACCACCCCCATTCTGCCTTGCCTACCATAAGAAATAGTTAAATGATTGTTCTAAAGCCACTTCACCTCTTTTATTTGTACATCAAACTTTCACACTGGTACATGTAATTGCTGAAGCTTATGTCACATGCCTTTGGTAGCTGTAACTGCTGTTGTTTAGTTGCTAAGTCGTATCCAACTCTTTGCAACCCCACAGATTGTACCCTACCAGCTCCTCTGTCCATGGGCCTTCTCAGGCAAGAATAATGGAGTGGATTGCCATTTCCTTCTCCAGGGGATCTTCCTGACCCAGGGATCAAATATGAGTCTCCCATTTGGCAGGTGAATTCTTTACCACTGAGACACTAAGGAGGTCCACTAATCTGCACCCTTACTCCAACATTAGTGGGTGGGAAATAACATGGAATTTTTCCTTCTGTATGAAAAAAGATAATTGCACCCATGAATAGGACAGATGAACAGTGCTGCTGCTGCTGCTGCTAAGTCACTTCAGTCGTGTCCGACTCTGTGCGACCCCATAGACGGCAGCCCACCACCCACACCTAATAGTCATGATTCGAAAATGTGACCAACTAAACATGGATCCTTATTTTTTGGGCTCCAAAATCACTGCAGATGCTGATTGCAGCCATGAAATTAAAAGACGCTTACTCCTTGGAAGGAAAGTTATGACCAGCCTAGATAGCATATTAAAAAGCAGAGACATTACTTTGCCAACCAAGGTCCGTCTAGTCAAGGCTATGGTTTTTCCCGTGGTCATGTATGGATGTGAGAGTTGGACTGTGAAGAAAGCTGATCGCCGAAGAACTGATGCTTTTGAACTGTGGTGTTGGAGAAGACTCTTGAGAGTCCCTTGTACTGCAAGGAGATCCAACCAGTCCATTCTAGAGGAGATCAATCCTGGGTGTTCATTGGAAGGACTGATGCTAAAGCTGAAACTGCAATACTTTGGCCACCTCATGGAACGAGTTGACCCACTGGAAAAGACTCTGATGCTGGGAGCGATTGGGGGTAGGAGGAGACGGGGACGACAGAAAATGAGGTGGCTGGATGGTATCACCGACTCGATGGACATGAGTTTGAGTGAACTCCGGGAGCTGGTGATGGACAGGGAGGCCTTTCGTGTTGTGGTTCATGGGGTCCGGACACGACTGAGCGACTGAACTGAACTGAACTGAAGCATGGATCCTGCAACAAACTCAGATGCTACTTGAGGGCAGGGACTTTAAATGCTGAATACAGAGATCTGAAAAGAATCTAGCAAATTCACAGTAGACACTATTTGTTAAGTAAATGACAGAATCATGACATGTTGATCATACTTTGCATATCTCTCATTTCAACAGATATTAATATGAGAAGAGTTCCCTGTATATATATATATATATATATATTTTGATGATTGCCATAAGGTAGGAATGGGGGAAGCAGAAGTAGTAACAGCTTCTAGGGACTATTAATGAAATTGCTTAAGTGAAAATGGACATAGAATAATTAACATAACTTAATTAAAGACTCTTGCTTTCTCCATGAGCAAGAGAGTTCCAGAAAAACATCTATTTCTGCTTCATTGACTATGCCAAAGCCTTTGACTGTGTGGATCACAGTAAACTGTGGAACATTCTGAAAGAGATGGGAATCCCAGACCACCTGACCTGCCTCTTGAGAAACCTGTATGCAGGTCAGGAAGCAACAGTCAGAACTGTACATGGAACAACCGACTGGTTCCAAATACGAAAAGGAGTGCGTCAAGGCTGTATATTGTCACCTTGCTTATTTAACTTCTATGCAGAGTACATCATGAGGAATGCTGGGCTGGAAGAAGCACAGGCTGGAATCAAGACTGCTAGGAGAAATATCAATAATCTCAGGTATGCAGATGACACTATCCTTATGGCAGAAAGTGAAGAGGAACTCAAAAGCCCCTTTTGAGTGAAAGTGAAAGAGGAGAGTGAAAAGGTTGGCTTGAAGCTCAACATTCAGAAAACAAAGATCATGGCATCTGGTCCCATCACTTCATGGGAAATAGATGGAAAAACAGTGGAAACAGTGTCAGACTTTGTTTTTTTGGGCTCCAAAATCACTGCAGATGGTGATTGCAGCCATGAAATTAAAAGACGCTTACTCCTTGGAAGGAAAGTTATGATCAACCTTGATAATATATTAAAAAGCAGAGACATTACTTTGCCAACAAAGGTCAGTCTAGTCAAGGCCATGGTTTTTCCCGTGGTCATGTATGGATGTGAGAGTTGGACTGTGAAGAAAGCTGATCGCCAAAGAATTGATGCTTTTGAACTGTGGTGTTGGAGAAGACTCTTGAGAGTCCCTTGTACCACAAGGAGATCCAACCAGTCCATTCTAAGGGAGATCGATCCTCGGTGTTCATTGGAAGGACTGATGCTGAAGCTGAAACTGCAATACTTTGGCCACCTCATGCGACGAGTTGACTCACTGGAAAAGACTCTGATGCTGGGAAGGATTGGGGGCGGGAGGAGAAGGGGACGACTGAGAATGAGATGGCTGGATGGCATCACCGACTCTGTGGACTTGGGTCTGAGTGAGCTCCGGGAGTTGGTGATGGACAGGGAGGCCTGGCGTGCTGTGATTCATGGGGTCGCGGAGAGTCGGACACGACTGAGCGACTGAACTGAACTGAACTGAACTGAACTGAATTAAAGACTCACAGATCTAGAGGACAGACTTGTGGCTGTTGGTGGGGGCGTAGGGAAGATTGGATGAGGAATGGATTGGAAGTTTGGGATTAGCAAATGCAAACTATTATATACAGAATGGATAAACAACAAGGTCCTACTGTATAACACAGGGAACTATATTCAATATCCAGTAAAAAACCATAATGGAAAAGAACATGAAAAAGGATATATATGTGTGTGTGTGTGTCACTTTGCTACACACCAGAAACTAACACAACACTGTAAATTAACTATACTTCAATAAAAAATAAAAACATATACAACCTAGTTAAGCTATTGAATTTCAAAGACAAAGAAATAATACTTCTGTCACTCAAGGAACAAAACACATGTGATAGTTAATTTTATGTGTCATAGGCATTTGGTCAAACATTACTCTGGGTGTGTCTGTGAGAGTATTTCTGAGTGAAATTAACATCTGAACTGGTAGACTAAGCAAACTGAACTATCCTCTCTAACGTGGCTGGGCCTCATCTAAACAGCTGAAGACCTGAATAGAACAAAATACTGAGTAAAAGGGAACTTTACCTGCCTAACTGATTGAGTTTAGTGATGTCAATTGGGACATCAATCTTTCACCCTCACAGTGGAACATGTATCAGCTGGCTCTCTTGATTTTCAGGCTTTTAGATTCAAACTGAAACTATACCACTAGCTCACTTGGGTTTTCAGTTTGCCAACTGCAGACCTTGGGATCTTTTCAGACCTCTTCAGCCTCCAGAATCATGATATATCTTTCTCTATATATGCAGATATATATCATGTTATATATATACACAGTGGGCTTCCTGGTGTCTCAGATGATAAAGAATCAGCCTACAATGCAGGAGACTCCAGGAAGATCCCCTGGAGAAGAGAACGGCTACCCACTCCAGTATGCTTTCCTGGAGAATTCCATGGATAGAGGAGTCTGATGAGCTACAGTCCATGCGGTTGCAAACAGACGAAACTGAGTGACTAAAACTAACACACACACACACACTATTTGTTGTTTCTCTGGAGAGCCTTAACACAAGTCACCTACAAGGAAAAAAATCAACTTGGCCTCAACAGTTCCATGATAGTCAGTGCTAAAAAATAATAGAGAAAATTTCTGAAGGAAAGAAACCCAATATTCACAGAACCTTGAGGAAAATAAGTTCAAGAAGTTCATACATTGCCAAATTTTATGGAATACTTCAAATATAAAAGCAATAAATATTTTCACATATGCAAGATATCAGGAACACATATCTATTTGCCTTCTTTGGACAGAAAATCTACTGGACAGTAAAATCCAACCAGCCAAGAGATGAATCAACATAAAGATTTTCCATGCTGGATCATGGAGAAAGCAAGAGAGTTTCAGAAAAACATCTATTTCTGCTTCATTGACTATGCCAAAGCCTTTGACTGTGTTGATCACAATAAACTGTGGAACATTCTGAAAGAGATGGGAATCCCAGACCACCTGACCTGCCTCTTGAGAAACCTGTATGCAGGTCAGGAAGCAACAGTTAGAACCGGTCATGGAACAACAGACTGGTTCCAAATAGGAAAAGGAGTGCGTCAAGGTTGTATATTGTCACCTTGCTTATTTAACTTATATGCAGAGTACATCATGAGGAACGCTGGGCTGGAAGAAGCACAAGCTGGAATCAAGATTGCTGGGAGAAATATCAATAACCTCAGATATGCAGATGACACTACCCTTATGGCAGAAAGTGAAGAGGAACTCAAAAGCCTCTTGATGAAAGTGAAAGAGGAGAGTGAAAAGGCTGGCTTGAAGCTCAACATTCAGAAAACAAAGATCATGGCATCTGGTCCCATCACTTCATGGGAAATAGATGGAAAAACAGTGGAAACAGTGTCAGACTTTGTTTTTTTGGGCTCCAAAATCACTGCAGATGCTGATTGCAGCCATGAAATTAAAAGACGCTTGCTCCTTGGAAGGAAAGTTATGACCAACCTTGATAGTATATTAAAAAGCAGAGACATTACTTTGCCGACCAAGGTCCGTCTAGTCAAGGCAATGGTTTTTCCCGTGGTCATGTATGGATGTGAGAGTTGGACTGTGAAGAAAGCTGATCGCCGAAGAATCGATGCTTTTGAACTGTGGTGTTGGAGAAGACTCTTGAGAGTCCCTTATACTGCAAGGAGATCCAACCAGTCCATTCTAAAGGAGATCAATCCTGGATGTTCATTGGAGGGACTGATGCTGAAGCTGAAACTCCAATACTTTGGCCACCTCATGAGACGAGTTGACTCACTGGAAAAGACTCTGATGCTGGGAAAGGTTGGGGGCGGGAGGAGAAGGGGACGACGGAGAATGAGATGGCTGGATGGCATCACCGACTCTGTGGACATGAGTTTGAGTGTACTCCGGGAGTTGGTGATGGACAGGGAGGCCTGGCGTGCTGTGATTCATGGGGTCGCGGAGAGTCGGACACGACTGAGCGACTGAACTGAACTGAACTGAAATAGAGAAGCTGTGGTGAAACAAGTGATGGCAAGACCTGTGGTCCCAGAATAGCACTGAAATGTCATAAACTTGAAAACATGAAAATGACAACTTACCTAAGAAATCAGCAGGAGGAAGAAGGGATGGGAGTAAACATAAAAGCACAAATATTTTCATTTATCATAATAAGTCGCTTCAGTCGTGTCGATTCTGTGCGATCCCATAGATGGCAGCCCACCAGGCTCCCCAGTCCCTGGGATTCTCCAGGCAAGAACACTGGAGTGGGTTGCCATTTCCTTCTCCAATAGTGAAATAGTAGATAACATTAAAAAATACATCATGAAAAAATGGTTCCAAAGATTTCACTTTTTTCATAATCTTTTGCTATTAGCCTTAGAAGGATTCTTTACAAAGTAATCTCTTTTCATGGATAAACAGTCATTTAAATTTAACAATTCTTTCACCCATTTCTTTCCCTTCCTTTAAAATTATGTGAATTTAATATCAACTTAAATTTTAAATGTTTAATACAAAAATAGATATAATCTTATTATTAAAAATTATTTCTTTCTAACATCTATATCCAAGTGTACAATGGAAAAGATTAGGAAACATTTTTAATATTTCTGAGAAAAAGTAGAGGAATGAGGAGGGGTGGGGTGCTTGAAAGCTGGAGGCGAACAAGACCAGGATTCCTTAAGAAAGGTCTTTCTTATAAATGGGGTCTTAAAATAGTTGCCGCGTTCCATCTTGGGAGACTGAGGGAACAAGACAAACATAACACCTTTGCCTTCCGTCTTGAGCAGTGTTCATCAACGTGTGGTTCGTGTACTACCTACTAGAATCATCTGGAGTGTTTGGAAGCAACGCTTTCTTATAGACTCTATCAGCATCTCTAGAAGGAGGCCTTGAAACTGGCATAAGAAATAAACTCTGTGCATTAATAAACTCTCACACCAATTAAAGAATCACTGAGGTAAAGGGTGGCTTCCCAGGTGGCACTAGTGATAAAGAACCTGCCTGCCAGTGCAGGAGATGTAAGAGACAGTGGTTTCCATCCCTGGGTCCGGAAGACCCCCTGGAGGAGGGCATGGCAACCCACCCCAGTATTCTTGCCTGGATAATCCCAAGGACCAAAGAGCCTGGTGGGCTACAGTCCATGGGGTCGCACCGAGTCGGCCACGACTGAAGAGACTTAGCACGCACGCAAAGAGTACAACTGCCATATTTAAATTACCCTTTCCAGGGGCTCCGGAGGTGGCGGCGGTCGGTTCTGTGGGGGAGCAGCAGGGCGAAGGCGCTGTCGGGGAGGAGGCGGTGTCTGACCGCGGACCAGGATCGGCAGAGATCGTGGCTGGAGGCAAAGCTAGACAGGACAATGGAAAGTTCATGGCTAAGGCGGTGCCTGCTCACAGAGAGCTAAGCTACAGGTTTCCGTGGGCCGCAACCATAGACATTTAAAGACTCGCATCAGAAGCCACGGAAGGGTGGGTTCCACCGCTGCAACGCACAGCGTCGCAGTTCTTCGACTGACACTTCCAAGTTCCGTGGATCACACTTCCAAGTTCCGTGGATCACACTTCCAAGTTCCGCGGATCACTCCGCTCCCTGTGCAGCGTGCGATCCATGGTGATGAGATGTTGGATTCTCTTCCCATCACTGGGGGTGGTTTGATCCGTCACACCCACAAGTATTTGATAAGGGACAGCAGAGATCTGCTTGAGAGCTGTTTTAACCGACCCTCTTCCTCCCGCTGATTGCACTGTAACTGGGACAGAAGAAAAATAATGGGTGTATGTGGAATTTTTAAAACAGTTAACTGGAAAGGCATAGTTAGCTGCTGTAGATTTGATAGAAGAAGCATTTGTAGGTTCTTGGAGAAGGCAATGGCAAGCCACTCCAGTACTCTTGCCTGGAAAATCCCATGGATGGAGGAGCCTGGTAGGTTGCAGTCCGTGGGGTCGCTAAGGGTCGGACACGACTGAGCGACTTCACTTTCACTTTTCACTTTCACACATTGGAGAAGGCAATGGCAACCCTCTCCAGTGTTCTTGCCTGGAGAATCCCAGGGACGGGGGAGCCTGGTGGGCTGCCGTCTGTGGGGTCGCACAGAGTCGGACACGACTGAAGTGACTCAGCAGCAGCAGACTCGAAGTCTGATTAAAAAAAAAAAAAAAAAAGTACCTCTTCCTGTGGCAACAGCTGTGTATTCAATGACTAGGTTTCTTCCATGGGTTGCATACAAAAATGGAATTGATAAGCCATACTTTTAAAATTACCCTGTCCAACATCAGTTCAGTTCAGTTCGGTAGCTCAACATCACCTTTTATTTAAAGAGCTTTGACTCTTTAGTTAAAACAGCTGAAAACTTTTGCATGGAATAGGTAGTGGTAAGGTTGCTGCTGCTGCTGCTAAGTAGCTTCAGTCGTGTCCGACTCTGTGCGACCCCATAGACGGCAGCCCACCAGGCTCCTCCGCCCATGGGATTTTCCAGGCAAGAGTACTGGAGTGGGTTGCCATTGCCTTCTCCGAGTGGTAAGGCAACCTCCAGCAAATCTCATGGCTTAATACAGCTCCTTTCTCAACTCCAGACACTAGGGCTCTCCTCCCCTCCCTAAGTGTTGACTGATTTATGGAAGCCATTTATGAGTAACTGTACAGCAACCTGACTTACTTGCCATCCCTTTCATTTTTTCAATTATTTAAGTTTGTTTATGGATGGTGATTTCTGTGAGTATAAGGAAAATTTATAACTTGGCATTTTAAAAAAAATTATTCATGACACCGGTTAAATAAAAGTAAGGCAGAGTTTATTCAGGAGAACTATCACGATAGAGCTAGGGACCAAAGCAATGGGGTATTATATGGGGTATTATTGGAGAGAGACTGGTTCAGTTCAGTTCAGTTCAGTCGCTCAGTCATGTCCGACTCTCCGCGACCCCATGAATCACAGCACGCCAGGCCTCCCTGTCCATCACCAACTCCCGGAGTACACTCAAACTCATGTCCACAGAGTCGGTGATGCCATCCAGCCATCTCATTCTCAGTCGTCCCCTTCTCCTCCCACCCCCAACCTTTCCCAGCATCAGAGTCTTTTCCAGTGAGTCAACTCGTCACATGAGGTGGCCAAAGTATTGCAGTTTCAGCTTTAGCATCAGTCCCTCCAATGAACATCCAGGATTGATCTCCCTTAGAATGGACTGGTTGGATCTCCTTGCAGTATAAGGGACTCTCAAGAGTCTTCTCCAACACCACAGTTCAAAAGCATCGATTCTTTGGCGATCAGCCTTCTTCACAGTCCAACTCTCACATCCATACATGACCACGGGAAAAACCATGGCCTTGACTAGACGGACCTTGGTTGGCAAAGTAATGTCTCTGCTTTTTAATATATTATCAAGGTTGGTCATAACTTTCCTTCCAAGGAGCAAGCGTCTTTTAATTTCATGGCTGCAATCAGCATCTGCAGTGACTTTGGAGCCCAAAAAAGTAAAGTCTGACACTGTTTCCACTGTTTTTCCATCTATTTCCCATGAAGTGATGGGACCAGATGCCACGATCTTTGTTTTCTGAATGTTGAGCTTCAAGCCAACCTTTTCACTCTCCTCTTTCACTTTCATCAAGAGGCTTTTGAGTTCCTCTTGACTTTCTGCCATAAGGGTGGTGTCATCTGCATATCTGAGGTTATTGATATTTCTCCCAGCAATCTTGATTCCAGCTTGTGCTTCTTCCAGCCCAGCGTTCCTCATGATGTACTCTGCATAGAAGTTAAATAAGCAAGGTGACAATATACTACCTTGACGTACACCTTTTCCTATTTGGAACCAGTCTGTTGTTCCATGTCCAGTTCTAACAGTTGCTTCCTGACCTGCATACAGGTTTCTCAAGAGGCAGTTCAGGTGGTCTGGTATTCCCATCTCTTTCAGAATGTTCCACAGTTTATTGTGATCCACACAGTCAAAGGCTTTGACATAGTCAATGAAGCAGAAATAGATGTTTTTCTGAAACTCTCTTGCTTTCTCCATGATCCAGCGGATGTTGGCAATTTGATCTCTGGTGCCTCTGCCTTTTCTAAAACCTGCTTGAACATCTGGGAGTTCACGGTTTACATACTGCTGAAGCCTGGCTTGGAGAATTTTGAGCATGACTTTACTAGCGTGTGAGATGAGTGCAATTGTGCGGTAGTTTGAGCATTCTTTGGCATTGCCTTTCTTTGGGATTGGAATGAAGACTGACCTCAGTGGAGAAATAACTATAGAAGGAATAAAGGGATGGAGCAAAAGCAAAACCAAAACCCAGTTGTGGATGTGACTGGTGATAGAAGCAAGGTCCGGTGCTGTAAAGAGCAATATTGCATAGGAACCTGGAATGTTAGGTCCATGAATCAAGGCAAATTGGAAGTGTTCAAACAGGAGATGGCAAGAGTGAACGTCGACATTCTAGGAATCAGTGAATTAAAATGGACTGGAATGGGTGAATTTAACTCGGATGACCATTATATCTACTACTGTGGGCAGGAATCCCTTAGAAGAAATGGAGTAGCCATCATGGTAAACAAAAGAGTCCGAAATGTAGTACTTGGATGCAATCTTAAAAATGACAGAATGATTTCTGTTCGTTTCCAAGGCAAACCATTCAATATTACAGTAATCCAGGCCTATGCCCCAACCAGTAATGCTGAAGAAGCCGAAGTTAATCGGTTCTATGAAGACCTACAAGACGTTTTAGAACTAACACCCAAAAAAGATGTCCTTTTCATTATAGGGGACTGGAATGCAAAAGTAGGAAGTCAAGAAACACCTGGAGTAACAGGCAAATTTGGCCTTGGAGCACGGAATGAAGCAGGGCAAAAGCTAATAGAGTTTTATCAAGAGAATGCACTGGTCATAGCAAACACCCTCTTCCAACAACACAAGAGAAGACTCTACACATGGACATCACCAGATGGTCAACACCGAAATCAGATTGATTATATTCTTTGCAACCAAAGATGGAGAAGCTGTATACAGTTAGCAAAAACAAGACCAGGAGCTGACTGTGGCTCAGATCATGAACTCCTTATTGCGAAATTCAGACTTAAATTGAAGAAAGTAGGGAAAACCACTAGATCATTCAGATATGACCTCAATCAAATCCCTTATGATTATACAGTGGAAGTGAGAAATAGATTTAAGGGACTAGATCTGATTGATAGAGTGCCTGATGAACTCTGGACGGAGGTTCGTGACATTGTACAGGAGACAGGGACCAAGACCATCCCCATGGAAAAGAAATGCAAAAGAGCGAAATGGCTGTCTGAGGAGGCCTTACAAATAGCTGTGAAAAGAAGAGAGGCAAAAAGCAAAGGAGAAAAGGAAAGATATAAGCATCTGAATGCAGAGTTCCAAAGAAGAGCAAGGAGAGATAAGAAAGCCTTCCTCAGTGATCAATGCAAAGAAATAGAGAAAAACAACAGAATAGGGAAAACAAGAGACCTCTTCAAGAAAATTAGAGATTCCAAGGGAACATTTCATGCAAAGATGGGCTCGATAAAGGACAGAAATGGTATGGACCTAACAGAAGCAGAAGATATTAAGAAGAGGTGGCAGGAATACACAGAAGAACTGTACAAAAAAGATCTTCACGACCAAGATAGTCACAATAACATGATCACTGACCTAGAGCCAGACATCTTGGAATGTTAAGTCAAGTGGGCCTTAGAAAGCATCACTACGAGCAAAGCTAGTGGAGGTGATGGAATTCCAGTTGAGCTATTTTAAGTCTTGAAAGACGATGCTGTGAAAGTGCTGCACTCAATATGCCAGCAGATTTGGAAAACTCAGCAGTGGCCACAGGAGAGAGACTGGACGCAACTCTAAATACAAGGATAAAGTGGGAATTTATAGAAAAAGAGTAGGGTGCATGGGGGCAAGGGAGTCAGGAAATGGAAAATTACTAAAAAGAAATATCAGAGGTAAAAAGAATTCTAGCTAAAGTGAGCTAACAAGATTCTTGCTAAAGGCAAACTTGAGTGATAAGACATCACCTGGAGAATGGAGTATAAGGGACCCAATTGGGTACTGAAGTCAATCAGATAATAAAGATGGTATATTCTGATATAAACTGATTTATCAGTGTTTTTGCTAAAATGTGGTAATACAGAGACCAAACAGAAATCCAAAGTCAAAGCCTAGTTGAAAAAGAGTTCAGAAGAGCCTGTTTAGAATTTGGTTAAAGAAAGAATCTTCATCACCATATCTCCAGATCCTAGCTTTGTACTGGTAGATGTTTAATGAATATTTGTTAAATTAATTACCTCCATACTGGACAATGTTGGTCAAATGCAATAATTTCAGTTTTGGTAGAATTACAGGTAGAAACTCCTAATCTACTTCTTCTTCTTTCTAACAGTTCTTGGTCAACAAGTTATATTGTTACTTATTTATTCATTTGTGATAATAAAATAAAGGATAACCAACAAGGACCAGGGAATTCAAGAAATCCCTGTGTGTATAGCATAGGGAATTCTGCTCAATGTTATAAGCAGTGGCAGCCTGGATGGAATTTGGGGAAAATGAATATGTGCATATGTATGGTTGAATCCCTTTGCTGTCCACCTGAAACCGTCACAACATTGTTAATCAGCTATACTCCAATACAAAATTTCAAAAAAGAAGCTAAATAAAACTAAATTTGTTTGAAAAAATTAATAAAACTGTCCATATAAAAGATCAAATTTGAAAAGGACTTAGTGCAATGGAAAGATTAAAGTGTTTAGAATCTTAGAAGAACTTTTAAAAATCCAAAATAATACACTGGATCTCAGGCAGGTTATTAAACCTGTCTGAGACTCCACATATCTGTAAACTGATGGTTATATTAGCTACTTCACTTGGTGGGCTAGAAGGGTTGACAAACTATAGTGCATGGGCCAGATCTGGCCTTACAGTCTATTTTTGTACATCTTTGGAGAAAAGAATGGTTTTCACATTTTTAAATAGTTGAAAGGAAGAAGGGTGGGGGAGACTATGTGTGGCCCACAAAATCTAAAATATTTACTGTCCGGCCCTTTACAGAAACAATCTGCTAATCCCTGTGTTATGGTTAAATGTATGTGTCAACTGAATAGGACAAGGAGCACCCAGGTTAAATACTGCTTGGGTTGTACCTGTAGAAGTATTTCTGAGTGAAATTAGCATTTGAATCAATGGGTTCAGTGAGGTAGATTGCCCTCCCTAGTGTGAGTGGGACTCATCCAGTCTTTCACAGCCTTCAAAAAGAATAAAATAAGAAAAAAAGGCAAAGGAAGGGGGAATTTGCTCCTTTTTGCTTCCTTCTATGTCAGTCTGTTGAGCTGGGACATTAGTCTCCTTCTACCCTTAGACTGGAACTTACACCATCAACTCCCTCGGTTCTCAGGCCTTTCGACTCAGACAAGAATTGCATTACCAGTTTACCTGCATCTCCAGCTTGCAAACAGCAGATTGTAGTACTGCTTTGTCTTCATAATTATGTAAGCCAATTCTTCATAATAAATCTATTATATTTATGAAGGGGCTTACCTGTGGCTCAGACAGTAAAGAATCTGCCTGCAATGCAGGAGATCCGGGTTCGATCCTTGGGTTGGGAAGATCCCCTGGAGAAGGAAATGGCTACCCACTCCAGTATACTTGCCTGGAGAATCCCATGGACAGAAGAGCCTGGCAGGCTACAGTCCACGGGGTCACAAAGAATTAGACACAACTAAGCCACTAACACTTTCACTTTCAAATATATGAAGAGAAAAAAGCATCCACAGCCTAATTACCAGGTGTGAGAGGCTTTGAACCATCCTTATATTATCTTCCTTACTTGTCTAGTGAACATTCCAACATTAATCTTCCATCCCATCCCCAACCCCAATGAGATCTCTATGAGATCTTCCCTCAGTGCAGGGCCTGGAAAGATCACCAAGCTATTGGGTAACGAGACTGCAGAAAATACTGAAAAAGCTCTATTCTTCTTTCTGATAACATTTAAGTGACAAGATAAGCAAAATTTTTAAAATGAAAGAAGTTCAAATGAAAGCCATTCACTTGAAAAAAAGCTACTTGTAAACATTGTCAATAAGAATTTGCAACAGCTATGACTGAAGCCCCTGCCTGGTAAGTTTGGTGCCCTGATATACCCATAACATGTTCAAGCCCTAGAGATGGGTACTGCTTCTTAGAGCTGTGTGTATTCACCTGGTTAGGTGGTTTTTCTTCTAAGAATGTATGAAAGATATACAGATAAAAAATTACAATTGGGGTCAACTTCAGCAATGCACAACTTTTTACTCCTTTCATTTTTTAATACCTATATTCTTCCCCTTCCTCATCTTTTTCAAAATTGTT
Organism: Moschus berezovskii; assembly: GCF_049115385.1. Classification (NCBI taxonomy): domain Eukaryota; kingdom Metazoa; phylum Chordata; class Mammalia; order Artiodactyla; family Moschidae; genus Moschus; species Moschus berezovskii. Next base: position 46,938,211 of record NC_142463.1, on the reverse strand, counting down.
ATCATCTTTATAGCTTCTGCAGTAAATTAGTAGAGAGTATGCTTTTTTTGGAAGTACTGAGTTTCAAAGTCTGATGCTAATGTGAATTCTGAACCTTCATTAGTTACTCTTCATCTCCAGATGCTATCAGTAAACTGGAGAAGTTAATTTAACAAAAATAAATAAATGAATCAAGAATCTCTCCACACTTGTTTTCCAGTAATTGTTCTATCAGTGCCTGGACCTTATATTTCTGCTTTTCCTGATTCTTTTTACTGTAATCTTTTTTGTTTTTTCCAATCAGTACTATACCCATCATAGTTAGATATTTCAGGGTCTTCAAAATAAAAATGATCTGCCTTAGCCCGGATAAGAGGGAATTTGGGGGAGAACTTGTACATGTGTATGTATGGCTGAATCCTGTCACTGTTCACCTGAAGCTATCACTACATCATTTCTCAGCTATTGGTTTCTGGCTGGCTGGCTTGTTAGTTGCTCAGTCATGTTCAACTCTGCGACCCCACGGACTGTAGCCCACCAGGCTCCTCTGTCCATGTAATTCTCTAGGCAAGAATATTGGAGTGGGTTGCCATGCACTCCTCCAGGGGATCTTCCTACCCAGGGATCGAACCCAGGTCTCCCTCATTGCAGGCAGATTGTTTACCAGCTGAACTACCAGGGAAGCCCCTTATCAGGTATACCTCAATACAAAATTAAAAGTTTAAAAGATAAAAAAATTAATGACCTGCCTTTTCTGACTCTTGATTTCATCTTGTAAGTTTTTGTCAGAATTCTATTGGTAAAGTATTCTTTGGGTTCAACATGGAAATATAAAACAAAAGACATGGACCCTTAGGATCTGAAATATTTACTTTAATATCCTATAGGCTTTTCAAGGTTGGTTCACCATGTTTCTCTACTAATTCGCTTACTTGCCTAAAAATTGGGGAACATTTCCAGAGCATGGATATCAAGAGTATGGCATTCAGTTGGCATCTGGCTTTTTCTTCTGCTCTCCTTTATTTTGGGACACTATTTTGGCTGCTATAAGAAAATACCATGAACTAGGTGGCTTAAACAACAAACATTTATTTCTTACAGTTCTGGAGTCCAAGATTAGGATGCCAGCAGAGTCTGATGAAGGCCCTCTTGGGTTGCAAACTGCCTTTTTCTCCCTGTGTCCTCATATGGAGAATGAGTGAGCTAACTCTCTGCAGTCTCTTTAATGAAGGGTATTAAATCATGATGTAACCACCTCTCAAAGGCCCCCATCTCTTAACACCATCAACTTGAGGTTATGATTTCAACATATAAATTTTGGGAGGACACAAGCATTCAGACCATCATTAGGACAACAGTCAATTTATGTTCTGCATCATTTTCACTATGTCTTTCTTCTGCTTCTGGAAGGCCAACATTGACGCAGAAAATCACTTCTCTTGCCAAAAGAAAATTGGTTTAATGCTGCATGCATTATTTCCAGTCATAATTTCTTAAATAGATCTTGGCTTCCAAATGAGCACATTTGTCCTTAAATTATTTCAGTGCATCGTGTCTTCTTTTTCCTACACAAAATTCAGTGTAGCTTGAAGGAGTGTAAAAGACAGTGCTAAATCGTTCCTGCAAAGATATCAAAATCTGGAGATTCTGCATCACCAGGTACATGAGAATTTCTGTATTAATTTGCATTTTAGCAACTTCTAAGAAACCTAAAGGGACTTCATCAAATATTGATAACTTACCATTGGATTCTTAATCTCTGAAGAAGAGGATTTAGGTTAGGGACCAGGGACCAGGCTTGATCACTCAAGAGCTTTTGTGCAGCAGAGTTTTATTAAAGTATGAAAAGGGACAGAGAAATCTTCTGACATAGATCCAAAGGGGATGGAAGAGTGCCCCCCTCGCTAGTGTTAGCAAGGGAGTTTATACATTTTTAATTAATTATTAAAATAAATCAAAAGAATGTCTCAAATTTGTGAAAATTTTTGCTAGACCCACTCCCACAATTTACATTTTAGGATAACAGGATTAGAACTTAACAATAGAAAGATTCTACTAGACCCACTCCCATAATCTACATTCTAAATATCAGGAATAGTCAGAACATTTTCAGGAAGGAGAAACAGTCCTCAAGCAGGATACATTGTTGTTATATAATCCCTACTACAGAGTTTAAACTGATTTGTTCATTGTGTAATCATCAGTCTTGGCTTCAGGAAAAAAAAAAATGTTTTATGTGACTAAGGAATGTAGAGAGAAGAAAAAAAAAGTTTGTCCTTTCCTCCTCCTTGAGAATTCCAGACCCCTATCTCACCATTCAGAAAACAAAGATCATGGCATCCAGTCCCATCAGTTCAGTTCAGTCGCTCAGTCATATCCAACTCTTTGCGACCCCATGAATCACAGCACGCCAGGCCTCCCTTGTCCATCACCAACTCCCGGAGTTCACTCAAACTCACTTCCATCGAGTCAGTGATGCCATCCAGCTATCTCATTCTCTGTCGTCCCCTTCTCCTCCTGCCCCCAATCCCTCCCATCATCACAGTCTTTTCCAGTGAGTCAACTCTTTGCAAGAGGTGACCAAAGTACTGGAGTTTCAGCTCTAGCATCAGTCCTTCCAAAGAACACCCAGGATTGATCTCCTTTAGAATGGACTGGTTGGATCTCCTTGCAGTACAAGGGACTCTCAAGAGTCTTCTCCAATACCACAGTTCAAAAGCATCAATTCTTCCGTGATCAGCTTTCTTCACAGTCCAACTCTCACATCCATACATGACCACTTGAAAAACCATAGCCTTGACTAGATGGACCTTAGTTGGCAAAGTAATGTCTCTGCTTTTTAATATGCTATCTAGGTTGGTCATAACTTTCCTTCCAAGGAGTAAGCGTCTTTTAATTTCATGGCTGCAATCACCATCTGCAGTGATTTTGGAGCCCCCCAAAATAAAGTCTGACACTGTTTCCACTGTTTCTCCATCTATTTCCCATGAAGTGATGGGACCAGATGCCATGATCTCAGTTTTTGGAAACATTGGCAGACTATTTTTGCTCTCTTTTATGTGCACAATAGGTGCTTTCTTTCATGTAAAAGCCAACAATTATTTTATGCATGTTAATGTGTACCTGTGTTCTCTGATTTCAGGGAGCAATGGAGTTATTAAAGACCCCAAGACTAAGCACCTAGGGAAGAGTCATGGCATTAAAAGGAATGGTTTGGGACCCACCAGTAGACTGTAGGTCCAAAAGGCTGTCCATGTTCTGGCCCCTGTCAGTGGTTTCAGCCTTGTTTCCTGTTCCCCCTAATCCTTCCCTTCACACGAGTTCAAACCTTTGGCCACACAGTACATCATCTGTACCTCATCACACTTTAAGGTCTGGATGTATTCTTATTTCTTTCCTCCCCACTAGAACCCTTGAGGGGAAGGTTGCTAGGGTAATATCCCCTCTATCTAATGGTACATATCCTAAGTATACAATGAATATAAATGAATGACTGAAACAGATGATGAACATTGCTCATCACATGCTGGATTTATTTTAATTTTGGAATACTGACATTACCTTGTTTCCCGACAAATAGATATCTACTCACTTCCACCATTGCCACCACCCAGCCCCCACTTCCATCATTACCATTGGACAATGAGGCCTTTGAGGATAAGATAAACACAGCATTAGCTGTGTCACCCGAAACACATACCACATTGCCTGGAGCAAAAGTAATATTTTGATTGAATTCACAATACTTTCTCAAAGGCTTTGCACTTTGTATGTTACTGAGTGGACACCACTTCTATACTCCATGAAAGGCTTTAAAATGTATTTTGTAGTCTTCTCACTTTATCTCACAAGGTTTACAGCAAAGAGAAGTCACTATGAGTGAGTCAACACACAGTGGACACCAATTCTATCCTCCATGACAGGGTTTAAAATGTATTTTATAGTCTTCACACTTTATCTCACAAGGCTTACTGCAAAGAGAAGTCACTGTGAATGAGTCAACACATCACTGAGATATTACGAAGATTTCCGAATGCTTTAAAATTGTTAAACTTTTCTCCACTGCTCCTTGGAGAGGCTCAGGAAATCTTCCTCTTTTCCATCTCCTGGTGATTTTATTTTGTTTTGGTTTCTAAATACTTTTGCAGGATATTAAAACAAACCATTGAGAAAAATCTATGAAGCATTTTAAATGAGTTGGGAATCTTAAGAAATTTTCTTTTTTATCTGAGACCTCCAGAGACTAGTGTAGGCAGCATTTTGCTCTTGGAATTAAATTCATTCTATCTTTTTTTTTAGAAGCGATAGATATTCAACTATCAGGGCTCATTATTTCAACTTCCATAAGAGGCTAAACACATCCAAAAAGATGACTAGTATTGAGAGGTCTGAGGAACAGGGAAATCCATGACATAACATTGAAGTTGAACATACAAATCTGATAGGCAAATAAGTTACTGGGAAACTACTGGGTTTCATCAGTGATGGGGTTCAGTATTATACTGAAGAAACAATTCTTGTACAAAGGCTCAAAAATGGCTGCTTTTCGCTTATTGTCCTCTCCTCCAATCTTATCAATTTCCTCACATGGTATTTGGGTCCATTGTCAAATTATACCATATGTGGGTGGACTTCCAGACTTAGCTACCGACAGTGGCAATGAGACATCTGCCTTGAAAGTGCCCAGAGAAATCAAATAACCTTAATATGAGATAGAAATCAAGATTCTTAATCTGTAAGAGTATTTCAATACTCTGTGCAGGGTGCTATATAATAAATTTGGCATCTATATTAAATATGCTTTATCTTTTCTGAAGTTAAAAAAATTTTAAGAAGTTGTGTTTGAAGAAATTTACTTTAATTTGTAAGTTCTAAAGATAAAAGTTCACAATATAATAAAAATTAAAGCTCTCTTTTATTATACAACTAATTCACGATATTCAAACATTGTGAAAAATCAAATTGTCAGATTTCATTAAAGAATTAAGCATTTAAAATATAAGCAAACCATTTTGACTTAATTAAGATAGAAAGTGCTACTGCTTTATTTTAGTTATCAAATGTATCTTATGTTAAGCCTTTTTTGAGAATTACTGCTCAAGTTTAGCAAATACAAAACTTCTAACACAAACCCAGAAGAACTCTCTTGAAAAAGATTCCAGGAGAGGCAGGCAGTCATTGGTACTGTTACTTAACTGAAAGGAAGGAGAAGTTGCAAGGTTTAAAACCAAATGATGCTTGTGGCAATGAATGTTTGAAAGTTAATGTAAACTATTTCTTCTTTGTCCACCGGAGTTAACCATTCACCTCACTCCCAAAGGCTCAGAGTCAGCACAAGCCTCTCTTCCTTCAGGAAGACAAAAGGAATAAAAGAAACCAAATACTAAACTTATATCATTATTTTCAAAGGAAAAATGTTGACAGAATTTTCTCCAACTGGTTTTCTGTTTGTTGTTTGGTTTTGTTTTAAGGAGTAGAAATGCAATCTCACCTTCAAGATTTAGTTTTTTTTCAAGTGCACAACGATATATCTTGTGTTCTGAATTTGAAAAATCTTGGTGGGAACATAAACAGTCTTAAAGACAGCAATTCATCTGAAATATTCAGTGACTTTTCTTATTTGCATTTTGTGTAATCAGAAGACATAAAGTTTATTATTCCGTAAAACTACTAGATTAGGGATAATCAGCTGCAGAATGGCTATAAAAAATTAGCTACCCAATTTTATATAAATGTCTGTATAAAATTGACTTTCTCTTAAGTAGATCATTAATTTTCCTATCAATCAGTCAAAAAGTGACACTGAAGTTTATATGGCTTTTAGAAGGACACAGATCAACCTGAAACAGCAATTCAGGACCCAAGAACTCAGAATTTTCCAAACATGAAATAAAAGAGAGTGAGCAACACGTTTCACATTTATGCTGCTCCTGAATCTTTGTGATATTCTGACTAACTATAATCCCCACACCTGAAATTTAACTCATTAAATATTTGGCATAAGAACCTGAAAAATATAACTGTGTGCTTTTATGAATATTCAATTAACATTCATGTCATCATTTTGAGAGTTTTGCCACTAAATAAAGATGCTTATCCTGCAATAATTCTGTTTGATCTACCCTTTTGCTTTAAAAAAAAAAAAAAAAAGGCTGCATCACAGAGTGGAAACATCAAAAAGAAATACTTTGGGAAGATGGCATTAACAGAAGAGAAATTCTCTAAACAGATAATCTAAATAAATAGAGGAAAATTTCCTATTTTTCTCTTCTTATTCACTGGAAAAGATCCACTCTCCAAAAAATCAGTTTTTGTTTATTAACCAGACAAACAAAAGAATCCACAATTTATAATGGAAAAATGATAATAAATTAAAGTGCCATCATGTATATTCCCTGTGGCATTTTTTAACTAGCAGCTGGCTTCTCTGTCTCTGGTAATAGTCAAAACTAAATCTGAACAGTCCTCTTATAAATTATGACATATTTTTGGGAAAATAGGAAAATCTTCAGTTACACTGCAATTGGTATTCCACTAAATAGAGTGAAAAGCTTACTGTATTTTTATTAATTTCCTGGTAAGTACAGGAATTAAGTCAAGTTTTTGTGAAAACTGGCCCCCCAAAGGTAATTATAAAATTACTAATTGAACAACTGATTATAAATTTTAATTTTTTCTAGTAATTTACTAATTTAAAAAATATTATAATACTACATTGCTGGGCATTAATAGAGATGTTTTGTAGTGCTTAGTTAAGCACCTGATATACAGTTGATATTCAGTAAATGTATTTTTTAAAATGAAAGATATTCCTGATTCCTCTTTGTTGCCTACCTCCATGTTAAACAAAAAAGCTGTGTTTTCCCCTGTTACCATAATATAATACTTGAATTTTAAATTTTTCTATCTGATTTTTAACCGCCTTAAAATAATCTGAATCTTTAAATTTAAATTGCCACTGCAATTTAGCCAGATACACTATATTCTTATTGAACACCAATCTTACAGAAAATACCACAGGGATATACATGACCAGTCAGCCACTGGCCCTGACAAGCTTATAAAATAGGAGAGACAGCAAGTGCATTAATAATTACACAACAAGGGAAAACATAAGCATCAAAAGACAGGGGAACATACAAGTGTGAAACAGGGACCTCAGCCAAGATGGCATGGAAGAGGTAACATTTAAGATAAACTTTTGAAAAAAAAAGTAACACGTCTCTGACAGATGACATTAGAGAAATAGGGTATCCCAAGCGAAGAAAGGGCTTCCCAGATGACTCAGTGGTAAAGAATCTACCTGCCAATGCAGGAGACACAGGAGACACGGATTTGATCCCTTGGTCTGGAAGATCCCCTGGAGAAGGGAATGGCAACCCACTCCAGTTTTCTTGCCTGGGAAATCCTGTGGACAGAGGAGCCTGGCAGGGTACAGTCCATGGTTCCACAAAGAGTCGGACAGGACTGAGCATGCATGTACAAGCAAAGAAAACACAGCAAGCTTTTTTAGGTCCATTCAGGGAGCTATGACTAACCCACTTTTACTGGAGTGATGAGTCAGTGTAAAGATAAAGTACAAGAATAGCCTGAGAGTTTATGTTCAGCTTGGGGTTGGAGGTGTGGGGTCTATGCTTATTTTAATAGGTAATGGAAAGGCATTTAAGTTTTGCATTAGTCAGGGTCTTGTGAAGAAAGCTGATCGCCAAAGAATTAATGCTTTTGAACTGTGGTGTTGGAGAAGATTCTTGAGAGCCCCTTGGACTGAAGGAGATCCAACCAGTGCATTCTAAAGGAGATCAGTCCTGGGTGTTCATTGGAAGGACTGATGCTAAAGCTGAAGCTCCAATACTTGGGCCACCTCATGCGAAGTGTTGACTCACTGGAAAAGACTCTGATACTGGGAGGGATTGGGAGCAGGAGGAGAAGGGGATGACAGAGGATGAGATGGCTGGATGGCATCACCAACTTGATGGACATGAGGTTGAGTGAACTCTAGGAGTTGGTGAAGGACAGGGAGGCCTGGCATGCTGTGATTCATGGGGTCGCAAAGAGTTGGACACGTATGAGCGACTGAACTGAAAGCTAATAGCACATTCAAATAGGTTCAGTGGGTGGAGTTTGATAAAGAGATGATTAACAAAAGGTATGGGCTGAGGAGTGGACATCATTAAGGTATGATGGACAATTTCCTGCCAGCAGCAGTGGGAAGTGTCACCACCATATCGAAAACAGGAAGTTAAAGGAGATATTAGAACCTGCAAAGAGAAGTTATAATTGTAAGAGTGTATCTCCTGAACTTAGGCAAGACCTTCTGTAGAGGAGAACAGGCAACCTATAGCTGAGCAAGAAGAGCCGGGTGGAAAACTACCCAACTTAACTCTCTGCTTGCTCCCTTCAGTCTCCTGCTAGTGCCCCCCACTGGATAAACCCAAGTGGAAGTCAGAAGGCAAGGGAGCCCATTGATTAGAGTCCATATAGGCCTTCCTCCCAGAGCACAGAGCAGAAAAGAGAAAGAAAGGGAATGGATCTGAAGGGGGAAAAGGAAAATATAAGGCACAAGGCTTTTGAGCAAGAGACATATCTTCTTGGAAAATTAATCCTACAGGTATAGAGATAATCAAGATGAAGAAACTAAGAATATAATAGAGAAGACTGTAAAGGTCAGAAATGGGGCCATGGCCTGGAACAAAAAGTAAAAACTTGCCTGTGAGAACTTGCAAGGCTGTGAGTCAGCTCTTGGAATGGTGCCAGGCATGGATCCAACGTGACTTTTGATGCTTCTGGTGGACAGGTGCATAGCAAAATGATGAGAACCATAGCTGGGTCCTAAAGCGCAAATGTAATGCTGCATCCATGAGCAAATAGCCACTAAGCAGAATTAGCTGGACGTTAAAGGGATCCTGGGTATACGTTTTTATCAGTGGATGGCTTTCTTGAGATGCAAATTTTGGAGACCTTTTATATAAAGGTGTGAAGAGAAGTGTTGGCTACAAGACAAGGAACTAAAAGTTTTAAGCAAAATCAGATGTTCTGTTATCCTAAAGATTTCAAGGGCATTTTATGACAACAGTCATGCATCTGAACAGTTGACAGACAGCTGTATGATACAGTTGACAGTTGTATGGATGCTCATGGGTTAGAAGAGCAGACAAATTTAAATTTCAATAAATATTCATCAACAGAAAATTTGCCTTATGAAACATGAGAATGATAAATTGTGGGGCTTCTAACAGATTAGACAGAGGGGAAAAGGAAAATTAGAAGTTCGAAGTTTTGAATCTTGGTTCCTAGGAGAACAAGATAATTATTAGAAACATAAAAATTAAGTGCTGGATTTTACAGTCAAATGGATGGAATTTCTAAGTGCTGCTCACAGATGGGAAGGCCAGGGGAATGCGTACTATGAGGGGTAGCCTAGAGGTCAGCACAGTCCAGGACAGGGTTCTACCCAAGGACACAGCAAAAAGCACAGCAAGAGAAAGAGTCCAGATGCATTTGGGGCCCCATAGCACCTTTATGGTGGTTTAGTCTCTAAGTCGTGTCCAACTCTTTGTGACCTCATAGACTGTAGCCTGTCAGGCTCCTCTGTCCATGGGATTTCCCAGGCAAGAATACTGGAGTGGTTTGCCATTTCCTTCTCCAAGGGATCTTACCGACCCAGGAATTGAACCCGGGTCTCCTACATTGCAGGCAGATTGCTTACCAACTGAGCTACGAGGGAAGCCCATAGCACACTTATACCCTTCATGAAAAATCTTCCTTAAAAAATAATATTGCTGAACTATCTCCCCCCAAAATATCATCCAAAATAACACAGGTCATAGGGGAAGACAGATGGGAAGTATGGAGCACAGAATGCAAACCAAACAACTGCAGTCACTGTGGTTACAAAACAGGCTGCAGAGTCATAATTCTTGAAAGGAAGGCTGCATAAAGTAAAAAATAGTCATGTGGCAATGAAACAAATTAAAATCCAACCAAAGCATGGGTGAAGAGAGGCAGGAGGAAAGAAGTATCAGCGTCAACAACTGAAGCAATGTGGTATTGTGGTAGAACTAAAGGATTGATGAAGAGAAAAGAATGATGCACATGGCCCAAGTACAGGAGTATATGGGAATTAGTACAGGAAACAAATGGAGTTTCTACTGGAGAGGGAGTAAAATTAGGAATTACTACATGATACATATGCATTTAAAGTTAACGGAGGATAAGCACTTTCCTGGTGGTACAGTGGCTTTGACTTTGCTCTCCCAACATAGGGGGCCCGGGTTCAATTCCTTATCAGGAAACTAGATCCCACATGTTAGCAAATAAACATTCACATGCCACAACAAAAGATCCCATATGCTGCAACTAAGACCCAATGCAACCAAATAAATAAATAAAATATTTTTTAAAATTAAAGCGGGATAAATATGTACTTTGAATTCCCAATAAACTGCTTGGGAACAATTAACTAATCTTTTGGGAACTATTAATATGATTTGATACCATTTAGGAATGACTTCTTGTGCAAATAGCAGAATCCCCAACTCACAGCTGTTTAAATAAGTTGGAGGTTTATATAGCTCACCAACAAGAACTCTGGGGATAGCAGTTCAGGACTCATGACAGCTCAGTGGTGTCATTAAAGACTCAGGTTGTTTCTCTTTTCATGCCACCATCATTACTGAGCAGGCTGTGGTCCTCATGTTTGTCACCTCAAGATATAGATCCTGGACACCCCATGACCTCGGGCCTGCATTCTAGGCATGAAGAAAGTGGAAAGGTAGGGTCAGAATGGGCAAACCAGTTAGTTAGGCCACACAGACTAATATATTCACCAAACCCTAACAGTGGTGGCATCTGTAACTGGATTATTTTTATCTCTAGTTTTATTGTGTGATCTGAATTTTTCCAAAGATTGTGTATTGAACTGTGTCAGAATTAGATGAGGAACCTATTTCCATTTTGCAGAAAGATTAGTTAATCAAAGAAACCATAAATCTCTTTCAAAATCAGTAAGCCTCAAAAAAAAAAAAAAATCAGTAAGCCTCCCTTGCTCTGTGATTCTTAGTATCATCCTACATTTTATTTTTAGCACAGACCACTTTCTAGATTTCTTCTTATGGAAAATGAGCTGTGAAAAAAACTTACTTTTATGTTCCAAACCCCTGGGAACAAAAAAATTATGGGTTGTCTTTTAAATAATGCTGAATCTCTAAGAATGTTATTTAATGCATTTAGGTAAGCTGTGTATTTTCAAGCATCTAATTACAATTGCTGAGGATCATTCCCAGCATGATCTTCACAGAAAGAGAAAATGGGGGAGGGGGAAGGGGCGCAGAGTTGTGCTCAGAAGAGAAAAATCAACCAACAAAGAACTTTTCAATACTTAACCACTATTTCCAGATTTCTCTTAAACATTCTGTTCTGCTCTAGGATATTTTCATTTTTTTGGCCATATAGACTAATATAAGTTTTAAGAATTCAATGCAGTTATAGAGTCCTGAAAATGTTACAGGATTTTGGATAAAAAGAAATGTCTGTGTTTGAGTTAGAAGTAAATCTTCACTCTCCCCTAAGCTTAAAAACAGTTCTTATGAAAAATTAAAAAAAAATTATCCTTATAAAAGATTTTATCAAAGTTAATTATTTCATAATGTGTAGACTAGACATATTAACATTGGTGATAGAAAAGCATTTAAAATGCAAAAGAAGAAAATGATATTTAATTTGGGGTGACAGATTTTTTTTCATTCATGGTTTTCAAAGAACTCAGGAAAGCAATTTTGCACATGCCATTTTCTAAACGGTGAATACACAGTCCTTTAACAACCATCCTGAACATCCTTTCAATTCCTAGGAATGATGAAGGGAACAGGCAACTAACCAGGCTACTCTCCAGCCCCTAGTCTGCATGCAGCTCAATGTCATTTCTTGTAAATAGAAAGAGATTGAAAACTGCCATTTCATTTTCCCTTCATTCTTTTATCTGCCTGTGTGATTGTGTCAGATACATGAAAAAGTATAATTTGCTACATTAACCAAAGCCAGTTCTGTTATCCTTCTAATAATAGTTAGAATCCTAGCCCTCTATTCAAGATGTCTGTGATTTTTAACAAAGTATTTAGCATCTTTCACCCTCAGTTTCCTCACCTGTAAACTAGGTGGTATTGTGAAGATTAAGAAAGATTGTGTTCCATTAGTGCTCTGCGTATAATAACCACTCAACATATTTTAGCTGCAATATATTATATACTGGGCTTCCTAGGTGGCACTAGTGGTAAAGAACCCACCTGCCAATGCAGGAGACATAAGAGATGCAGGTTCAGTCCCTGGGTAGAGAAGAGTCCCTGGAGAAGGAAATGGCAACCCACTCCAGGATTCTTGCCTGGAGAATCCCGTAAACAGAGTAGCCTGGCACTACAGTCCATGGGGTCAGAAAGAGTCAGGCACAACTGAAGTGACTTAGCGCACATATTATGTACAATGTTATATACTTAAAGTTCTATCCATTTTTCAAGACTCTTACATTCTTGCTCAGCTTTCACAATGAAATTATCAGCCCTATAAGGTAGTCTAAGCAATCTGTCCTTGCCGTAAGACAGCGGTCCCCAACCTTTTTGGCACCAGGGACCAGTTTCAGGGAAGACAGATTTTCCGCGGATGTGAGGGAGGTGGTTTAGGGATGATTCTTACAAAGACTGTGGAGCCTCATCCTTTGAATGCATAGTTCACAGTAGGGTCTGAGCTCCTATGAGAACCTAATGCTGCTGCTGATCTGACAGGAGGCAGAACTCAGGCTGTAATGTGAGCAATGAGGAGTGGCTGTCAATACAGATTAAACTTCATTTGCTCACCACTGCTCTCTTCCTGCTGTGCAGCTTGGTTGCTAACAGGCCATGAATTGGTACCCAGTCCATGACCCAGGAGTCAGGGAGCCCTGCTATAAGACATTGTATATATATTATTTGATAATTCAATTATATCCTGTTTTACAAACCATTCTCTAGCTTTTCCATGTTCTTCCAAGAGGAACCTTGCTTCTAGAAGGTCTGATATCCTGCCCTAATCCTGATCAAAGTAGAATAAGTAAATGCTGCAATCCAGCAGCCCACGTGGTCTGGCGTCCTTCTGGGCTCTATACCTGGTATAAATGAATAAGCTCCATCCATCCAGCTTGATTCTTCACTAAGCAGATTTTCTTCCAGTTTATGCCTCAGTTTTTTTCGCATGTAAACCAGGTGTCCAGATCCCAGTATCTTTACCTGAATCCAGCCTTCCTTGTTTGCATCTCTCATGATCTTTGGCCAGTTTTGTCCATCAAAAGGGATAAAGTTGTTCCTGCTTTCTAACCTCACCCCTCAGTCACAGGTATAGTTTATGTCAAAAATGTAATGATCCCTTAAGATCAAAATATATATCCAGCCATGCCTATTCAAGCTTTCCTCCGTTTCTAAATTCTCTTTGTCACATTCTATCCTCCACATTGGGCCTTCCTTGATATAGGTGCCCTGCAATTTCATATCATAACCTTTGAAGTGAAGTGAAAGTTGCTCAGTCACGTGTGACTCTTTGGACCCCATAGACTTGCTGCTGCTGCTGCTAAGTCACTTCAGTCGTGTCCGACTCTGTGTGACCCCACAGACGGAAGCCCACCAGGCTCCCCCGTCCCTGGGATTCTCCAGGCAAGAACACTGGAATGGGTTGCCATTTCCTTCTCCAACATGTGAAAGTAAAAAGTGAAAGTGAAGTCGCTCAGTGTGTCCGACCCTTAGCGACCCCACGGACTGCAGCCTACCAGGCTCCTCCATCCACGGGATTTTCTAGGCAATAGTACTGGAGTGGCTTGCCATTGCCTTCTCCGCCCATAGACTTAAGTACTACCTATTTAACTTCCCCATGTGTGCACACGAGACTAAGCCTACAGCCTAACAAAAGATTGTGACCGAAAGAATTGAGATTATACAGACCCTTAAGGAGAAGTAACATAGTTTATACTTTATCATAATGAGAGGCCTTTGAGGGTTTTAGAAAAGGAAGTAATGTGATAACATTTGCCTTTTAGGAAGATCGCTCTGAGTGCAGTGTGAAGACATCTGGATAACATCTCTTTATTATAAACATCAAACCAGTTATGACAGGAAGGAAAAACTTTAAGAGCAGGAAGGCCCAAAGAGATTAAAAAAGAAAGATCTGATACTGGAAAAGAATGTGCAGGTGAAGAGAAGTGGAAGAAGTGGAAGGAAGTTATAGAGGTAGAATCAACAGAATTTGATGATTATTTTGTATATGTTGTGGCATAAGAAAAATGAGAAAAGTTAAATAAGTTGCTTAAGGGCAAAAAGTTGGCTTAAAGCTCAACATTCAGAAAACTAAGATCATGGCATCTCATCCCATCACTTCATGGGAAATAGATGGGGAAAGAGTGGAAACAGTGTCAGACTTTATTTTTTTGGGCTCCAAAATCACTGCAGATGGTGATTGCAGCCATGAAATTAAAAGACGCTTACTCCTTGGAAGGAAAGTTATGACCAACCTAGACAGCATATTAAAAAGCAGAGACATTCCTTTGTCAACCAAGGTCCATCTAGTCAAGGCTATAGCTTTTCCAGTGGTCATGAGATAGGTACTATTATTATTATTATTCACTTTTTACAGAGGGAAAAATAGAGGATTAGCAAAATTTAAATAAATGGCAAAACTCTTAAGCATTCCTCCAGAAGATTTAAACCATGATTTATGCTGAAATATAAAATGTTTCTTTTTTTTTATTGGAGGCTAATTACTTTACAATAATATATTGGTTGGTTTTGCCATACATTGACATGAATCTGCCCCGGGTGTACATGTGTTCCCCTTCTTGAACCCCGCCTCCCACCTCCCTCCTCCCCATATCCTCCCTCCAGGTCATCCCCGTGCACCAGCCTCAAGCATCCTGTATCATGCGTCGAACCTGGACTGGTGATTCATTTCACATATGATAATATACATGCTTTAATGCCATTCTCCCCAATCATCCCACCTTCACCCTCTCCCACAGAGTCCCAAAGACTGTTCTATACATGTATGTCTCTTTTGTTGTCTCGTGTACAGGGTTAAGGTTACCATCTTTCTAAATTCCATATATATGCGTTAGAAGCACAAGCTGGAATCAAGATTGCTGGGAGAAATATCAATAACCTCAGATATGCAGATGACAACACCCTTATGGCAGAAAGTGAAGAGGAACTCAAAAGCCTCTTGATGAAAGTGAAAGAGGAGAGTGAAAAGGTTGGCTTGAAGCTCAACATTCAGAAAACAAAGATCACGGCATCTGGTCCCATCACTTCATGGGAAATAGATGGGAAAACAGTGGAAACAGTGTCAGATTTTATTTTTTTGGGCTGATGCTAAAGCTGAAACTGCAATACTTTGGCCACCTCATGCGACGAGTTGACTCACTGGAAAAGACTCTGATGCTAGGAAAGGTTGGGGGCGGGAGGAGATGGGGACGACAGAGAATGAGATGGCTGGATGGCATCACCGACTCTGTGGACGTGAGTTTGAGTGAACTCCGGGGGTTGGTAATGGACAGGAAGGCCTGGAGTGCTGTGATTCATGGGGTCGCGGAGAGTCGGACACAACTGAGCGACTGAACTGAACTGATACTGTATTGGTGTTTTTCTTTCTGGCTTACTTCACTCTGTATAATAGGCAAAGGTGTCGATGAGTTGACTCACTGGAAAAGACTCTGATGCTGGGAAGGATTGGGGGTGGGAGAAGAAGGGGACGACAGAGAATGAGATGGCTGGATGGAATCACCAACTCGATGGACATGAGTTTGAGTGAACTCCGGGAGTTGGTGATGGACAGGGAGGCCTGGTGTGCTGTGATTCATGGGGTCGCAAAGAGTCGGACACGACTGAGCAACTGAACTGAACTGATTGTGATCATCTTGGTGACAGGGACTTTAATCATATTTATCTTAGTATTGCTAAAACCTGACAAGAAGATCACTGAATGGATGGTTAGAACCAAGCCCTGTAAAATAATTCTTACCTAATAAAATGTAAAACACAAAGTAGCTAACAACAAACAGACAAAAATTCAGTCCAATGAAATGAAGACAGAATCAAATGACCATATAAATGAATTGACTAGTGGGACAGAGAAAGACAAATATCATGATATCACTTATATGTGGAATCTATAATATGATACAAATGAACTTATTTACAAAACAGAAACAGACTCACAGATATAGAAAACAAACTTATGGTTACCAAAGAGGGAAGACGATAGAAGAATGATAAATTAAGAGTTTAGGATTAGCAGATACAAGCGATACAAAATAGATAAACGAAGTCCTACTGTATAGCACAAGGATCTATATTCAATATCCTGTAATGAACCATAATGAAAAAGAATATATACCTACTGTATACTAGAAATATATATATATATACTGTACTTAGAAGAAATGGCATAGCATCACAGTCAACAGGAGAGTCTGAAATGTAGTACTTGGATACAACCTCAAAAATTACAGAATGATCTCTGCTCATTTCCAAGGCAAACCATTCAATATCACAGTAATCTCAGTCTACGCCCCGACCAGTAATGCTGAAGAAGCTGAAGTTGAATGGTTCTGTGGAGACCTATAAGACCTAGAACTAACTCCCAAAGGAGACGTCCTTTTCATTATAGGGTACTGGAATGCAAAAGTAGGAAGTCAAGAAACACCTGGAGTAACAGGCACCTGATACGAAGAGCTGACTCATTTGAAAAGACACTGATGTTGGGAAAGATTGAAGGCAGGAGGAAAAGGGGACGACAGAGGATGAGATGGCTGGATGGCATCACCAACTCCATGGACATGAGTCTGGGTAAACTCCGGGAGTTGGTGATGGACAGGGAGGCCTGGCATGCTGCAATTCATGGGGTCACAAAGAGTCAGACACGACTGAGTGACTGATTAACTGAACTGAACAGGCAAATTTGGCCTTGGAGTACAGAATGAAGCAGGGCAAAGGCTAATAGAGTTTTGCCAAGGGAATGCACTGGTCATAGCAAACACCCTCTTCCAACACCACAAGAGAATACTTTACACATGGACATCACCAGATGGTCAACACCGAAATCAGATTGATTATATTCTTTGCAGCCAAAGATGGAGAAGCTCTATACAGTCAGCAAAAACAAGACCCAGAGCTGGCTGTGGCTCAGATCATAAATTCCTTATTGCCAAATTCAGACTTGAAGAAAGTAGGGAAAACAACAAGACCATTCAGATATGACCTAAATCAAATCCCTAACGATTTTAAAGTGGAAGTGAGAAATAGATTTAAGGGACTAGATCTGATAGAGTGCCTGAGGAACTATGGACAGAAGTTCGTGACCTTGTACAGGAGACAGGGAGCAAGGCCATCCCCAAGAAAAGAAATGTAAAAAAGCAAAATGGCTGTCTGGGGAGGCCTTACAAATAGCTGTGAAAAGAAGAGAAGTGAAAAGCAAAGGAGAAAAGGAAACATATTCCCATTTGAATGCAGAGTTCCAAAGAAAAGCAAGGAGAGATAAGAAAGCCTTCCTCAGTGATCAATGCAAAGAAATAGAGGAAAACAACAGAATGGGAAAGACTAGAGATCCCATCAAGAAAATTAGAGATACAAAGGGAACATTTCATGCAAAGATGGGCTCGATAAAGGACAGAAATGGAATGGACCTAACAGAAGCAGAAGATATTAAGAGGAGGTGGCAAGAATACACAGAAGAACTGTACAAAAAAGATCTTCAGACCTAAATAATCACGATAGTGTGATCACTTACCTAGAGCCGGACATCCTGGAATGTGAAGTCAAGTGGGCCTTAGGAAGCATCACTATGAACAAAGCTAGTGGAGGTGACAGAATTCCAGTTGAGCTATTTCAAATCCTGAAAGATGATGCTGTGAAAGTGCTGCACTCAGTATGACAGCAAATTTGGAAAACTCAGCAGTGGCCATGGGATTGGAAAAGGTTAGCTTTCATTCCAATCCCAAAGAAAGGCAATAACAAAGAATGGCCCAACTACCACACAATTGCACTCATCTCACACACTAGCCAAGTAATGCACAAAACTCTCCAAACCAGGCTTCAGCTATACATGAACCATGAACTTCCAGATGTTCAAGCTGGATTTAGAAAAGGCAGAGGAACCAGAGATCAAATTGCCAACATCCACTGGACAATCAAAAAAGCAAGAGAGTTCTAGTAAAGCATTTATTTCTGCCTTACTGATTATGTCAAAGGCTTTGACTGTGTGAATCACAATAAACTGTGGAAAATTCTGAAAGAGATGGGAATACCTACCTCCTGATCTGACTCCTGGGAAATCTGTATGTGGGTCAAGGAGCAAACAGTTAGAACTGGACAAGGAACAACAGACTGGTTCCAAATGGGGAAAGGAGTATGTCAAGTCTGCATATTGTCACCATGTTTATTTAACTTATATGCAGAGTACATCATGAGAAACACTATGCTGGATGAAGCACAAGCTGGAATGAAGATGCCAAGAGAAATATCACTAACCTCAGATATGCAGATGACACCACCCTTATAGCAGAAAGTGAAGAAGAACTAAAGAGCCTATTGATGAAAGTCAAAGAAGAGAGTGAAAAGGTTGCCTTAAAACTCAGCATTCAGAAAACTAAGATCATGGCATCTGGTCCCATCATTTCATGGCAAATAGATGAAGAAACAGTGGAAGCAGTGGCTGACTTTATTTTGGGGGGCTTCAGAATCACTGCAGATGGTGATTGAAGCTATGAAATTAAAAGACTGACTCCTTGGAAGGAAAGTTATAACCAACCTAGATAGCATATTAAAAAGCAGAGACATTACTTTACCAACAAAGGTCCGTCTAGTCAAAGCTATGGTTTTTCCAATAGTCATGAAAGGATGTGAGAGTTGGACTATAAAGAAAGTTGAGTGAAAAATAATTGATGCTTTTGAACTGTGGTGCTGGAGAAGATTCTTGAGAGTCCCTTGGAGTGCAAAGAAATCCAACCAGTCCATCCTAAAGGAAATCAAAGAACCAACTTTTGGCTTTGTTGATTTTTGCTATGGTCTCTTTTGTTTCTTTTGCATTTATCTCTGCCCTAATTTTTACAATTTCTTTCCTTCTGCTAACCCTGGGGTTCTTCATTTCTTCCTTTTCTAGTTGCTTTAGATGTAGAGTTAGGTTATTTAGTTGACTTTTTCCTTGTTTCTTGAGGTGTGCCTGTATTGCTATGAACTTCCCCCTTAGCACTGCTTTTACAGTGTCCCAGAGGTTTTGGGTTGTTGTGTTTTCATTTTCATTCATTTCTATGCATATTTTAATTTCTCTTTTGATTTCTTCTATGATTTGTTCATTATTCAGCAGTGTGTTGTTCAGCTTCCATATGTTGGCATTTTTAATAGTTTTTCTCCCATAATTGAGATCTAATCTTACTGCATTGTGGTCAGAAAAGATGCTTGGAATGATTTCAATTTTTTTGAATTTACCAAGGCTAGATTTATGGCCCAGGATGTGATCTATCATGGAAAATGTTCCGTGTGCGCTTGAGAAAAAGGTGAAATTCATTGTTTTGGGGTGAAATGTCCTATAGATATATATTAGGTCTAACTGGTCTATTGTATCATTTAAAGTTTGTGTTTCCTTGTTAATTTTCTGTTTAGTTGATCTATCCATAGATGTAAGTGGGGTATTAAAGTCTCCCACTATTATTGTGTTATTGTTAATTTCCCCTTTCATAATTGTTAGTAATTGTCTTACATATTGCGATGCTCCTATGTTGGCTGCATAAATATTTATAATTGTTATATCTTCTTCTTGGATTGATCTTTTGATCATTATGTAGTTTCCTTCTTTGTCTCTTTTCACAGCCTTTGTTTTAAAATCAATTTTATCTGATATGAGTATTGCTACTCCTGCTTTCTTTTGGTCTCTATTTGCATGGAATATCTTTTTCCAGCCCTGAACTTTCAGTCTGTATGTGTCCCTCGATTTGAGGTGGGTCTCTTGTAGACAACATATATGGGGGTCTTGTTTTTGTATCCATTCAGCCAGCCTTTGTCTTTTGGTTGGGGCATTCAACCCATTTACATTTAAGGTGATTATTGATAAGTATGATCCCGTTGCCATTTTCATTATTGTTTTGGGTTCAAGTTTATATACCCTTTCTGTGTTTCCAGTCTAGAGAAGATCCTTTAGCATTTGTTGGAGAGCTGGTTTGGTGATGCTGAATTCTCTCAGCTTTTGCTTGTCTGTAAAGCTTTTGATTTCTCCTTCATATTTGAATGAGATCCTTGCTGAGTACAGTAATCTGGGCTGTAGGTTATTTTCTTTCATCACTTTAAGTATGTCTTGCCAATCCCTCCTGGCCTGAAGAGTTTCTGCTGAAAGATCAGCTGTTATCCTTATGGGGATCCCCTTGTGTGTTATTTGTTGTTTTTCCCTTGCTGCTTTTAATATTTGTTCTTTGTGTTTGATCTTTGTTAATTTGATTAATGTGTCTTGGGGTATTTCGCCTTGGGTTTATCCTGTTAGAGACTCTCTGTGTTTCTTGGACTTGGGTGATTATTTCCTTCCCCATTTTAGGGAAATTTTCAACTATTATCTCCTCAAGTATTCTCTCATGGTCTTTCTTTTTGTCTTCTTCTTCTGGGACTCCTATGATTCGAATGTTGGGGCGTTTAATATTGTCCCATATGTCTCTAATATTGTCCTCATTCAATCGCACTCCTGGGCATACACA
The DNA here is from genome assembly GCF_049115385.1 of Moschus berezovskii. Lineage (NCBI taxonomy): Eukaryota > Metazoa > Chordata > Mammalia > Artiodactyla > Moschidae > Moschus > Moschus berezovskii. The sequence continues at coordinate 46,917,489 of NC_142463.1, read as the reverse complement.
CCGAGGAAACCAGAATTGAAAGAGACACATGTACTCCAATGTTCATTGCAGCACTGTTTATAATAGCCAGGACATGGAAGCAACCTAGATGTCCATCTGCAGATGAATGGATAAGAATGCTTTGGTACATATACACAATGGAGTATTTTTCAGCCATCAAAAAGAATGCATTTGAATCAGTTTTAATGAGGTGGGTGAAATTGGAGCCAATTATACAGAGTGAAGTAAGCCAGAAATAAAAACATCAATACAGTATACTAACGCATATATATGGAATTTAGAAAGATGGTAACCTGAACCCTGTATACGAGACTGCAAAAGAGACATAGGCATATAGAACAGTCTTTGGGACTCTGTGGGAGAGGGTGAAGGTGGGATGATTGGGGAGAACGGCATTGTAGCATGTATATTATCATAACTGACCAGTCCAGGTTCGACTCATGATACAGGATGCTTGGGGCTGGTGCACGGGGATGACATGGAGGGAGGATATGGGGAAGAGGGAGGTGGGAGGGGGGTTCAAGAAAGAGAACACATGTACATCCGGGGCGGATTCATGTCAATGTATGGCAAAACCAACCAATATATTAATGTAAGGTAATTTGCCTCCAATAAAATAAATTTTAAAAAAAAATTAAAAAAAAATAGAAAGGAAATCAGTACTGAATATTCATTGGAAAGACTGATGTTGAAGCTGAAACTCCAATACTTTGGCCACCTCATGCAAAGAACTGACTCATTTGAAAAGACCCTGATGCTGGGAAAGATTGAAGGTGGGAGGAGAAGGGGATAACAGAGGATGAGATGGTTGGATGGCATCACTGACTCAATGGACATGAGTGTGAGTAAACTCTGGGAGTTGGTGATGGACAGGGAGGCCTGATGTACTGCAGTCCATGCAGTCACAAAGAGTCAGACACAACTGAGCCACTGAACTGAACTGTACACTAGAAACTAACAGTGTAAATCAACTATACCTCAATTTGAGAAGTTGAAAAAAAATTAATGAATTGACTAGAAGATTAAATCAAATTTCTCAACCCTATAACTATTACTGTTTCTGGTGGCAGAAACAATAATAATAGATATTGACTTTGATGCCAGTAACACATTTTATTACATATTCTATGGACATCCCTGGTGGTACTAGTGGTAAAAAACCTGCCTGCCAATGCAGGAGACATAAGAAATGTGGGTTCAATCCCTGGGTCCGGAAAAGCCCCTGGAGGAGGGAATGGCAACCCACTCCAGGATTCTTGCCTGGAGAATCCCATGGACAGAGGAGTCTGGCAAGCTACAGTCCATAGGGTTGCAAAGAGTCAGACAAGACTGAAGCAACTTAACACAAAAAATACACACAAACACACACACACATGTTTTGTATAACTGGTCTGATATTTATAATAAAAATTACTATCCCAATGTTAAAAGCTTTAAAGTACCTAATAAATTGTTTTATTTGATTATTCCATGATTTTCAGAAAATGAAATATTAATAACACTATTTGCAGCAGAGCTATTACACATGCAAAGTGTTCTTTAAAGTGTTTTCTCTGGGAAGTTCCCTGGCAGTCATGTAGTTAAGACTCTACACTTCCAATGCAGGGGGTACAGATTTGACTCTTGGTTGAAGAATTAAGATTCCACATGTCACACGATGCAGCAAAAAAAAAATTTTTTAATAGTTTTCTTTGAAGTGTTCCACAATTACATTGAATGATTTTTAAATATACAGTATTTAAAATTATTTGGTTGTAAACATATGTAAATAATAATGGCTAACATTTACAAGTGCTCTGTATCTTTTAACACATTTGATCCTCACAACAAATTTTGAGGTAGATACTATTATTTTCAGGCTTCCCAGGTGGCGATGGTGGTAAAGAACCTGCCTGCCAATGCAGGAGAGATAAGAGATGTGAGTTCTATCTGTGAGTTGGAGAGATCTCCTGAAAGAGGAAATGGCAACCCATTCCAGTATTCTTGCCCAGAAAATCCCATGGAGAGAGGAACCTGGAGGGCTATAATCCATGATCACAAAGAGTCAGAAAAGACCGAGTGCAACAACCACTGTTTTCATCATTTACAGATAAGGAATTTAGGCCCAGAGTTCCCTTAGCCAGCAGGCCAAGAAGCCAGGCAGTAAATCCCGGTGTCTTAACCACACTGTTAGGCCATCTCTTGTATTTTGAATGAAAAAGAGACATCCTCATTTCACTTATTTGAATGACTGAAGCAGATTCTAAATGGCATTGTGACAATAAGGAATAAATAATAATTTGAAGAATGATCTTCCAAAGGATGAGGTGCTTAGTTAGGGCTGTACCTCAACAAAGAAGGAAAAGGATGTCATTGCACTTTTAGGGAAGAGAAAAATGGCTGCCCAGTACTTTTCAAAAAGCAGTTCTACAGGAGCAAATGACTTCTGCCAAACCATTTTGAAAATTTTCTTAATACGAAGCTTACTGCACCTCGAAGATCTACTCCAAGGATAACAATACAGGTAGCTTAATGGATTCTAATTCATAGTGTTCAGTCCCACATTCACCCTTTGGGTTACAAAATTGCAATTTCAGCGGAAATCACTGCCTCTCAGAATTGGAGTGAGAATTTAAATTATTCAGATGAATCTGAGAAACAAATCTCCAAATCCATTTGCTTCTCTTGCCAGTGAAAGCAGACCGTCCTCCCATCTCCCCTCTCCTGCCTGAAGATCTTAAAATGACCAACTTAGAGGATGCCAGTTCTTCTCAGTTTCTGATTTCCTGACTGAAAAAGCAGAATATAGGTAGAGTAACACTTTAATAATAATAACTGTAACAATAATAAATTTTGTTAGTTTTATGATTCTAGATACACAACACATTTATAATCAATATTTGTTGGATGAAGTGTTTAAAATGCCTTAAGGATTTCCCTTGTGATCCAGTGGTTAAGAATCCACCTTGCAATGCTGGAGGATGTAGGTTTTATCCCTGACCAGGGAACTAAGATCCCATATGCCAAGGGGCAACTAAACCCACATGCCACAGAAAAGACCCAATGCAGTCAAAGAAATTTTTGTAACTTTTAAAAGAGTTTTCAAAAGCCTTAGATGAACCTATACAGTATCAAACTCCAGATTCCAGTGATGTATATCATAGCAAGAATCTAGTAGGCCCCAATGTTATCTTCCAAATCTTGTTTTTCTAAGTCAAATCTGGTTAAAGAGAAGATAATTAAACTAAATTTATAAATATTGAATGTCCTTCTTTCTGAACAAAAAAATTCTCTACCTCCTATTAATAAAAATAAGAATGAAGGACAGATGTTTATAACACAGAAAAGCTCTTAAGTAAAATTTATTAATTCTTCCCCCAAAAGCTTTTTATTTTTTCAAATTTTAAATTTTTGCATAAGCAATGCTTAAATATAATTCAAAAATAAAATTGGATAAAAAGACCTATAAAGAAAAGCAATTATCTCTGCCTTGCCTCTTCCCCCTTATCTATCTTACTCTAAGAGGAAGCACTTGTTAAGTTCGTGCCCTATTTATTTTGGCAGTTCATATCAAATCTCAAAATATTATATGCAGGCTGCCATTTCTTAATTAACTATTTTAAATTTACTCATGTACAACTATAATGTACAAGTATTTAGTTCTCTTCTCCCACCCCCCCATCTATTCTCCATCTTTTTCTCCCAACACAGTTATATAAAATTTCACTAAAATCATTAACATCTGTTTACGCTTTTAGGGATTTTTGAAGCCAAGAATTTTACAGCGATTATATTTCCTTTCTTGTACTGATTTCCTGAGTTCCTCATTGTTTTTCTTTCCTTCATAAAATTTACTTTTAATAATAATTCTCCTGTTGTAAAATTCAATGGAGCAGATTCTCTGCTAAACCTCTATTTTTCCAAAGACATCGCTCTCAGAGTCTTCTATCTTCCTGCTGTAAGCCAGGCTATTTCTCAGACTTATTTCATGATTATCATCCTAAGGATTGTCTCAGACTGCACTTACTGCATCCCAACCTTCTTCCCATTAGTTTATTTCTTCATTTTATTGGAGTATATTGAATCATAAGCTGGAATCAAGTTTTCCGAGAGAAATATCAGTAACCTCAGATAAGCAGATGATACCACCCTAATGGCAGAAAGCGAAGAATTAAAGAGCCTCTTGATGAAAGTGAAAGAGAGTGAAAAAACTGGCTTAAAACTCGACATTCAAAAAACTAAGATCATGGCGTCCGGTCCCATCACTTCATGGCAAATAGATGTGGAAACAGTGACAGACTTTATTTTCTTGGGCTCCAAAATCACTGCAGACGGTGACTACAGCCATGAAAATAAAAGATGATTGCTCCTTGAAAGAGAAGCTATGACAAACCTAGACAGCATATTAAAAAGCAGAGACATCACTTTGCCGACAAAGGTCCATATAGTCAAAGCTTTGGTTTTTTCAGTAGTCATGTAAGGATGTGAGAGTTGGGCCACAAAGAAGGCTGAATGCCAAAGAATTGATGCTTTCGAATTGTGATGCTAGAGAAGACTCTTGAAAGTCCCTTGGTCTGCAAAGAGATCAAACTAGTCACTCTGAATATTCATTGGAAGGACCGATGTTGAAGCTGAAACTCCAATACTTTGGCCACATGATGCAAAGAGCCTACTCATTGGGAAAGATCCTAATCTGTGAAAGATTGAGGGCAAGAAGAGGAGGGGGCGACAGAGGATGAGATGGTTGGATGGCATCACTGACTCAATGGACATGAGTTTGAGCAAGCTCCAGGAGATAGTGAGGGACAGGGAAGCCTGGTGTGCTGCAATCCATGGGGTTACAGACAGTTGGACACAACCGAGTGACTGAACAAGAAAAATTGTCATCAAATTTCATAAAGAAATAAATCTTACAGGGAAGATACATTTTTGCATACCTAAAAATACATTTGATCCATTCCTCTGCTTGAATTACAGGATTACTGAGCACAGACACTTAGTTGAAAGTCATATTTTTTTCAAATCTCTGCAGATTATATCACTGCTATATCCCCAGCACCTCTTAGAACAATTTCTGGCACCTATATGGCTTCAGTAGAGATTTGTTGAATGCACGAATGGACGAATGTAATACTTTTTCAAAACTTTTAAATTGCCTTCTGTTTCCTGCCATGTTTCTGTCTTGTCTTTTCTTTTTCATTGCTGGAGTTCCCCCCACCCACCCAAATATATAGCATCCTCTTTTTCATATTCACATGTAAGGAAAAGGCTCTAAAAAGCTGATTAAGAGTTCATGTTGCTGTTGTTTTTTTAGTCTATGAGTTGTGTCCAACTCTTTTGTGACTCCATCGATTGTTGCCTGCCAGGGTTCTCTGTCCATGGGATTTCTCAGGCAAGAATACTGGAATGGATTGCCATTTGCTTCTCCAGGGGATCTTCCTGACCCAGGGATCAAATCCACATCCCCGGCTTTGCAGGCAAGATCTTTACCACTGAACCACCTGGGAAGCCCACAATCCACATGAATGTTTCTCAAAATATGGTTCTAAGCATTATCTGGGAACCTTTTAAAAAGGCAAGTTCCCTGGCTTCAATTCATACCTAGTGGAACAGAAATTCAAAAGATGAGATGAAGAAACCATGTTTTAATAAACCTTCAAAGTGATCCTAAAACGTTAAGAATCACATAGATAGGACCAAGGCTGCAAACCACTGCTTTGGGGTTACCTGGAAGGGAGTGAGCATTTACACAGGGAGATTATTTCAATGCGACTGCTTAATTTCTTCAGGGAATAAATTTTAGGTCCCCTACACATAGGATGCTAAAGCTGAAACTGCAATACTTTGGCCACCTCATGCGACGAGTTGACTCACTGGAAAAGACTCTGATGCTAGGAAAGGTTGGGGGCGGGAGGAGATGGGGACGACAGAGAATGAGATGGCTGAATGGTATCACTGACTCTGTGGACATGAGTTTGAGTGAACTCCGGGAGTTGGTGATGGACAGGGAGGCCTGGCCTGCTGTAATTCATGGGGTCGTGGAGAGTCGGACACGACAGAGCGACTGAACTGAACTGAACTGAACTGAACACATAGGATAGATACCTAACGGTGTACTCCTGGATGGTTGAGACTGGGACACAATGACCCAAGCATCTTATATGATAAGATGAACAAAGTGATTTTTAGATCAGTAGAGCTGCCATAACTTCTGAACAGGAAGCCCCGGTTTCAACTCCGAAAGAGATCTGGCTGTTTGGACTACTAATTAAGTTTTCTGTATCTCGTTTCTTAAACATGTATCCTTTTCAAAAACCTGAGGCAACCTGAGTGTGTCTCTGCCCTTACTATCTACAAGAATCTGACAAATACCGTTTGAAATTACCAGTACTTTGTCATGATATGCATTATTTGAGTTACTTGCAACTGAAAAAACCAAGAAAGTGTATCGCAAAAGCTTGGGGGAAAAAAATAATAATAATTTCCGCTCTTCACTGTAGAAAGTACATTTCCTGTATTTTCCTCAAAGACCACTAGGTGGCACTTTTGGCTCTATTTATAATCATTATTGACTCCTTTCCTTTGGGACAAACCTTTAATGGAGTTCCTTTTGGCATCTCCTCAAGATTTTGTCAGGTTTCCGAACTGGCTCAGTGGTAAAGAATCTGCCTACCAATGCAGACTTGGAAGCCCTAGGAAGCCCTCTTTCGTGCACAATCAGGTTCTGGTTAGATTCATTTGGAAAGCAATACAGGTTCTTAATTATTTAATCAGAATCCTTTAATGTTCTTTTTTTTTTCCTTAAGAAGTCAACAATCCAACTAATTTATGAAGTGTATTACAAAGTAACACTAGTTAAGGGATTTCCCTGCTGGTCCAGTGGCTAGAACTCTGAGCCCCCAGTACAGGGGCCCAGGTTCAATCCCTGGTCAGGGAACTAGATCCCACATACAACAACTAAGATCTGGTGCAGCCAAATAAATAAATAAACATTTAAAAGGGGGAAAAAATACAACACTGGTTAATGTAGGGTGGGACTGGACAAGAAAAGACAAGTTTCTTTGAACGGTGGAAAGGGACAGAAAGACTTGTATTTGCCTAAATGACAGGTTATTTGGTTGCTTCTTGTCCTCTAAAATATCATGGGGTCTCTTAAAATATACAAGCTTGGTCACTTGGGGTTTTTCCTTAAAACCCTCACTTTATGTCACTAAGTCATATTTTACTTGAATGACATATATTTTCATGATGAAGCAGGGCAAAACACTCATACAGTTGCCACAGTTTTCCAAAAATTCAACAATATTGAAATCAGGCATACAAATTATCACACAGTGGCAGCTTCACAAGGTAAATATTACTGTGCTTCCTTTGACTTTCAGCAGATTATCTATAATTGGATTTGGGGATTTTATCTTTTTTTATGGAAATGTATAGAGACATTCCAAACAGAGATCTCAATAGAAAAAAGGAATTTTACAATGAATTTTTTAAAAACATCTCAGAAAATGAACTGTGAGGAAAACTGACCTAAAGATAAAATATTATTAATAATCCCATCTATATCTTATCAGATGAAAGATGCTGAGCCTGTCTGAAGAGATACTAAAGGAAGATGAGACAGTAACCAGTCTTCTTGCTCAACCATAAAAACCCTGCTTTCTGTGTTTAAAAATGTGTGAAAGTGACCCAGAAAAGACTCTCTCACTGGAACATAGCCCAGTTTTCTGCCTCACTTGCGCCAGCTTCCAGGCGGCCTGACAGCAAGACTAGACAAGAACCAGAACTGAGTTGGGAAGAAAAGAGAATGAATAATGTGGGTGATCAGGACTTCACTTCTGTTTATATGAAGCTTCCCTTCATCAAATTCTTCTCACCAGTTTGTCTAGTATGAACCCAGAAAAAGTAAAACTGTATAAGACAAACTCCTTATATGGTTTCAATCGTATCTTCACTAAGAGGCATAACAGGCAGATTTACATGTCATTTTATTTCATTTCCCTGCCTTGTGTTGTTTGGAAGGGATGCAATGGACTGCATAATCCCCATTCTGGGATGGATCTTGGTCTCCTGAACGACAGCGAAACTGGTGTCTTCTGGTTGTAAAAGTCAGGAAGCTCATAAGCCATGGGTTCAAGTTCTGGTGCTGACATGACCTGTGTGTTCGTGCTCAGTCGTGTCCGACTCTTTGCGACCCCATGGACTGTAGCTACCAGGCTCCTCTGTCCATGGGATTTTCCAGGCAAGAATACAGGAGTGGGTAGCCATTCCCTTCTCCAGAGGATCTTCCTGACCCAGGGATCAAACCTGAGTCTCCTGTATCGCCTGCTTTGGCAGGCGGATTCTTTACCACTGAGCCACGACATTGACATGAGTTTGAGCCTTGGGCAAGTCATTCTATGAGTTTTGATCTCTCCTAAAATAGTAATAATGGGGCAAAGTATTTCACAGAACTACTGAGTGAGTCAGAAAAGATACTAATAATAACAGCCAAACTTTGTGGCCTTGGAATAAATATCCAAAGAGCAATTTTTCATGGAGAGTTGGAATTACAGGCTGCACCAACCGCTTTAGTCAAAAAGACTCTGAAAACACCTCTTTTCAGAGAATAGGGAAAAAAAAGAGGAGAAAAGAAAAACACTTAACTGGATTCAGTTGTAAGTCTGTGCCCAAGAAAAAGTAGGCCTATTCTGACAACAAAGCTCATAAAGATCCAGTGTGTTGATAGGGAGAAATAAGATAAAGTGATGATCTGGGCTTTCTATTCAAAATATATGCCATCAGATATGCATTCCTGAAACCAGGCTTGTGAATTTTCTTCAAAATACCTTAAGTCTCACCCTCTAGTCACATTCATCACTCAGAGTGGGAAAAAAATTAATCTTTTGCTTTGGATAATGTGTCAAAAATAGAACATCTATAGCTATTCCTTCAAACTGCAGTGCACTAATACATGTAATAATGTTGAGAGGCATTTAAAATGTTTTGTTACTTCATAACATTTTATTTGGTAATCATAATTATATTTTATTTTGGAAACATGTGTATGCAGGTTTTCTCAAGTATACCCATTTTGACAATGACAAGAAACATCCCTGCAAGAGCCTCTATTTTGGAAGTAAGTCAATGAAGCAGGCAGGAGTAAATTTATTTTCTCCCTCAGTATCATCTCACATCCTAATGTAAATAATTAAGTCTGACACTTCAACACCCAATACAATCAATTCAGACAATGTGTGTTGTTGGTGTGAAAATTCAAGAACGGAAAGGTTAAGCTCTGAAAACTCAGTTTACTTAAACTCTTGCAATGAGCAGAAAAAATTCAGTTATTCCCAGAGTCATCTGTCTAAGGATTAGTTCAGAGTAGAGCTAAGGACCTCTGGGACTTGAGTCATTTCTTTTCTCAGTATGACCTGAGGATACCTCTTTTCCACCATAAGAAATTGCAAGGCTGGCCACATGATATAACTCCCCTTATTTTCAAATGTCCCAAATCTGTACCTGTATACAAAAAGCAATTTTAAAATAACAATTATCCCTTTGTAGAAGGCTGTCCTCAAGCTCTAGTTCAATTTACTATTGACAGACTTTAAGGAAAATTGAAATCTCACAAGAAACCTCTTTTTTAACATCAATTTTCATTATTGATGAAAAGTGAGGCATAAAGTGTTCAATATTCATTAAAAAAACAGCTTGAGTCACATAGAATAGTGCATCACATATTCAGTAAAAATATATTCTTCAATAGACTATATTAGATGCAATGGTCCCAGTTACTTGCTACAATTCTGATAGTTATTTGACATTTCAGTATATAGAATCTCTACAGTGATATAGCATTATAGAAATATATGTGGTCTTTGTCTCTGGTTCTTCGCACAGAGCCCTAAAACCTTTGGAACATTCTGATGAGAGAAATAGGTTTGGCTCTTGTTCTAATGAAGTAACTCTTGACCCCTAAATAGCTTCAGAAGGAAGGATGGTGGCCAAGAAGATGAAGCTTTGATTAGAAGTTGAGAACTTATAGCTGTATCTCCCAACTTTCTGGAAAAGGGGAGGGGCTAAAAATTGAGTTAATTATTAATCACCAATGTAATGAAATTTTCATTAAAAATCCATGAACAACAGGGTTCAGAGAGCATCCAGATTGGTGAACGTACAGAGGTGCTGAGAGACTTCTTCAGAGATGGCAGCCATTCACTCACTGTACCTTACCCTGTGCATCTCTAAAAATTGACTATTCTGTGTTGCATCATTTTATAATAAACTCATGATAGTAAGTGCCTTCCTGAGTTCTATGAGAAGTTCTTGAAAATTATCTACTCTGAGGAGAAGGCCATGGGAATACTACCCAACAATGAAAAAAGAAAAAAAAGAATGAGCTACGTATAGATAGATACACACTACAATCCAGAAAGTCCTCAAGGGCATTGTGCTGTGAAAAAACAGTGGATTTCAGAAGGTTGTATTCTGTATGATAGCATTTGTATACATTCTCAAAATGACAAAACGACAGCGATGGAGAACAGATGAGCAGTTTCTCAGGGGCAGGCAAATCCAAAGAAGTAGCATGACTGAGTTCTTCTGCAGTGATGGAATTGTGTATCTTAACTGTGGCTCCATGAATCTACACATGGGATTAAATTGCACAGAACTATACCCACACAGGATTCCCTAATAGCTCAGTTGGTGAAGAATCCACCTGCAATGCAAGAGACCGCGGTTTGATTCCTGGGTCAGGAAGATCCGCTGGCGAAGGGATAGGCTACCCACTCCAGTATTCTTGGGCTTCCCTTGTGGCTCAGCTGGTAAATAATCTACCTGCAATGCGGGAGACCTGGGTTCTATCCCTGGGTTGGGAAGATCCCCTGGAGAAGGGAAAGGCTACCCATTCCAGTATTCTGGCCTGGAGAATTCCATGGACTGTAAGGTCCATGGGGTTACAAAGAGCTGGACACGACTGAGCGACTTGCACTTTCACGTTCACTTCATACGCACATAGGGCTTCCCCGTAGCTCAGCGGTAAGGAATCTGCCTGCAACACAGGAGTCTCAGAAGATGCAGTTTCGATCCCTGGGTTGGGAAGATCCCCTGGAGGAGGGCATGGCATCCCACTCCAGTATTCTTGCATGGAGAACATGGACATAGGAGCCTGGCAGGCTACAGTCCATAGGCTCGCAAAGAGTCAGACACGGCTGAAGCGACTTAGCATGAGTGCATATACTCACACGTGTACACAAAGGAATGCAGGTTAAAAATTGGGAATAGCCTAAAGAGTCTGTACTCTGGTAACAGTAATGTGCCAGTGTCCTGGATTTGCTATTATACCATAGAAATATAAAGTGATGTCACTGGGGGAAACTAAGGAAAGGGTACATGAGACTCTGTACCATTTTATAACTTCTTGTGTGTGCTGACTTTAGTCACTCAGTGTGTCTGACTCTTTGTATGAAACTACAATTATGTCAAAATACAAAGTCCAAAAATGTTTTTAAAATAGTTAAAATAACATTCATATCAACAGGGATTTAAATTTTTATCTTTAGTTTCTTTTTAACATTCTCTTTCAATTTTATTAATTTTTAAGAAAATAGAGTATTTTCCCCATGTTACCCCGAGATAACATATGTTGTTATCTTTCCATGAACTAACTCTGATCTCACTTCATTCTGACATGAAAGCAGGAGTCAGCATTTCATTGACTCCTCCATTAAAAAAAAAAAAGTCCATTTCACAAGGCATTAGTGAACAATACAGACTTTACTAAAATGTTCATATGTGAAACATTGCATAATACACCCACGTACATACGTTCATATGTCATCTCAAATCAGTGTTCTCTGCTGTCCTTACCTGTTCACAGCCTCTTTTGTACCAGCGTCTCTTACCACTCTTACACCCATGACTGTGGCTTAGGCTTGGGTCAATATAAGTCAATACATACAAATAGTCTTTTTTTTTTTCCACAAGAAGTCCAATCACGTGAAATCTGTAATTTTCTTAAAAATTAAAAGTTTGTAATTTTTATTAAAAAGTAAATCCTGGAAGGATAATTTTACATGGTACATTAAATAATTTTTAGCCAAGTCACTGTTCTACTCCTCACATTTTTCTGCCTTCCAAAAGCCAAGATTCCCAACACAGACCCTTGTCTGTAACTTGCAATAACCTGAGAAATCTTCATATAATCCAGTCATCTCTCTTAACCAAGCTCTAGTTACTTCTCTTTTGGGGAACAGCTCTGCCATGTTATGTGCTACCTTAGCCACTACTGGAATTAAGGAGACACGTTTTCTCTGTCTCATTTCACACATAGAGCAGTTCTAATTTGCTGATTTATCAACTTAATCTGACAGGAAATAGCAAAGTCATAATCATCACATTTTATTATTTCTCTTGCCAAATGCATATATTCTGAAAGCTAAAATGATATTATGCTGTATGTTTTGTTACTACCTTAACTTTTAAGAAAAGAGTGTCATTATCAGAGAAATGCAAATCAAAACCACAGTGATCTACCATCTCACACTGGTCAGAATGGCTGCTATCAAAAAGTTTACAAACAATAAATGCTGGAGAGGCTGTAGAGAAAAGGGAGCCCTCTTACACTGTTGGTGGGAATGCAAACTAGTACAGCCACTATGGAGAACAGTGTGGAGATTCCTTTAAAAAAAATGGAAATAGAACTGCTATACCACCCAGCAATCCCACTGCTGGTCATACACACCGAGGAAACCAGAATTGAAAGAGACACGTATACCCCAATGTTCATTGCAGCACTGTTTGCAGTAGCCAGGACATGGAGGCAGCCTGGATGTCCATCGGCAGATGAATGGATAAGAAAGCTGTGGTACATATACACAATGGAGTATTACTCAGCCATTAAAAAGAATGCATTTGAATCAGTTCTAATGAGATGGATGGAACTGGAGCGTATTATACAGAGTGAAGTAAGTCAGAAAGAAAAACACCAATATAGTGTATTAACACATGTATATGGAATTTAGAAAGATGGTAACAATGACCCTATATGCGAGATAGCAAAAGAGACACAGATGTAAAGAACAGACTGTTGGGCTCTGTGGGAGAAGGTGAGGGTGGAATAATTTGAGAGAATAGCATTGAAACATGTATATTATCATATGTGAAATAGATCGCCAGTCCAGGTTCGATGCATGAGGCAGGGTGCTCAGGGCTGGTGCACTGGGATGACCCTGAGAGATGGGATGGGGAGGGAGGTAGGAGGAAGGGTCTAGATGAGGAACATATGTACACCCATGACTGACTCATGTGAATGTATGGCAAAAACCACTACAATATTGTAAAGTAATTAACCTCCAATTAAAAAAATAAGACTAAAAGTGGAGGGGAGGGGGTTGGAGGGAGACTCAAGATAGAGGGGATATATGTATACTTATAGTTGATTCACTTTGTTGTACAGCAGACACTAACACAACATTGTAAAGCAATTATACTCCAATAATAAAATAAAAAATTTTTAAAACTAAAAAAAAATAAAAATTAAAAAAGTGTGAAAAGAAATTATATATTGGAGAAAATAGCAACTGTATTTGCTGTACAATGTAGGCTGTGTTAGACACATTGATTCATTTGTCCAAAATCTCCTTTTCCTTGAGAAATGTTCTCTCATCCACATGGTTACTATGGGAACAGTCATTTTCAGAGCTGCTCCCTGTTATCTTGTGAAAGCTGATTGTTAGCCTCTCGTCCAAATCCACATTAGTGATATCCCATTGGGAGCTTGAAAATGGCTGTGATGAAAGTATTTACAACTCAGAGATGGCAATCACCACAAATTGGTCCCTCTATCTGCCCATGTTCCCACTTTCACACCCCTCAGCCCACCTCCCTCACGCCTGCCTTACTCCAAATCAGCACACCACTGCATTTAGTACACTGTGGTTCTGGTTTTGGCTACAGTTTATATGGGCGGGGGGTGGACACCTTACTCCAGCTGAATCAATCGGTTCTTTTCCCATACCTTGTGAAACTGGAATTGAGAATAAAACCCAATTTCTCTTCAGTGGCTGAAATAGTATAAGTAAATCTTAGGAAAGAAAGGAGAGATGCTTATTGCTGTTTAGATCAGAACCAAAGATAAAAGGCCTAGAAAAATAGAATTATGAATTATGCTGTACAGAGGTGAGCAGACATGAGAAATGGTGAGATGATTTAGGAATATTGAAATCCTCCTTCTACTTATTCCTTGAAAACATCTGCGTTTCTGTCCATGGGTTCCATTCAACACTTCATTTCCTTTATAAAAAATTATTCTTTGTGTTAATATTGATAAGATTTCTGATCTTTGCAATCCAGGAGAATCCTAATTAACATGTGGGTGCTCAATTATTTGCTGATTTAATCAGAAAAACCTTGTGAAGCCTCTCATTTAGTAGTAGCCGATATATAACCAAAATTAGAAGTGTCAACCTGACACTAACCTTATTTAAAATTAAAAGGAATCAAAATGAAGTGATGTGTAAAAAGAAGCATTGAAAAGATAGAAACTAATCCTTCCAATATAAATATGGTATGAAATCCTGGGTGGGCATTCTCTGGCAGTACAGTGGTTAGGACCCCACACTTTCACTGCTGGGGGTTGAATTTCATCCCTGGTAGTGGAACTAACTACTTTGCCACCTGATGTGAAGAAACGACTCGTTGGAAAAGGCCCTGATGCTGGGAAAGATTGAAGGTGGGAGGAGAAGGGGACAACAGAGGATAAGATGGTTGGATGGCATCACTGACTCAATGGACATGAGTTTGAGCAAGCTCCGGGAGTTGGTGATGGACAGGGAAGCCTGGCATGCTGCAGTCCATAGGGTCACAAAGAGTCGGACACGACTGAACTGACTGAGTGAAACTAAGATTCTGTAAGTTGTGCAGTGCTGCCAAAAAAAAAGAAAAATTGTGCTGCTCCATTAATTACCATCTCTGAAAGTTAAAGAAAAGGTATTTATGTTTCAAGGTATATTTCAAAGGTATTCATATATATATAAATACCTTGTATTTATATTTCAGTAATTCCACAAGAATATAATAACCAAAGAGAAGCTTTGGAAATTATTCAGGTGAGGCAAAGCTACTTGCTCTGTTTATTATTATTGTGTTAATAGTTTCACCCCTGTTTATTGATACTTAATGATAAGTTGAAAAACCTGCATAACGTTTTTAGCAGCAATTTTTTAATTTCCCAGAAATTTTACATCAATTTTGTGTTGTGGTTACCTAAAAGCTTATAAGATACATTTGTTAAAGTTAACTTCATTTGGTTCATAATAAATGTTTATTATAGAAAATCAAATTCTCTTAACTTATAAATAAACTCAGTCCTGTATTAATTAACTCACTGTTTCATACCCATTCTGTGAATGTCCTTGAAAAAAGGAAATGTATGACTTCGTAGTCTACACTTCCTCCCTGTCACAAACTTAAAATTTAAAAGCACCACTAGGAAGTACTAATCCAAACAAAACTGGGAGCTTTGGTCTTCTACTTTCACAATTCTTAATTTCATCATTCATAGTTCATAGTTTAAAAAATTAGGTCTATCACTCCCTCACAAGGTATAGTGTTTAAGATCTCAGATTTTAGAGTCCGAGTGCCTGGTTTCAAATCCTAAATTCATACTCACTGGATGTGTGGCTTTAAGCAAGTTATTCCACCTCTACATATATCAGTTTTCATGTGTATATAAAGAGAATAGACTTATCGATAGTACTTATTTCTAGGGTAATTGTGAAAATTAAATGAGTTAACATGAGCTAAGCTTTCAAAACAATCCCTGACACATCATAAGCTATATGAGAATTTGCTATTAGCTACTTATCCATCTTTAGACACTTTTGCATAGATAAATCGCTAAAACTATGTTCACCTAAAATGTTAATGAATATTTCTACTTGGTGAAGTATTCAGTGTTCTTTTTTTCCTTCTTTGTAACTTTTTATAATCCCTTATTTTTACAGTATGTAGATCCAACCCGTCCATTCTAAAGGAGATCAATCCTGGGTGTTCATTGGAAGGAGTGATGCTAAAGCTGAAACTCCAATACTTTGGCCACCTTATGAGACGAGTTGACTCACTGGAAAAGACTGATGCTGGGAAGGATTGGGGGCGGGAGGAGACGGGGACGACAGAGAATGAGATGGCTGGATGGCATCATTGACTCGATGGACATGAGTTTGAGTGAACTCCGGGAGTTGGTGATGGACAGGGAGGCCTGGGGTGCTGTGATTCGTGGGGTAGCAAAGGGTCGGACATGACTGAGCGACTGAACTGAACTGAACTGAACTGATGTTGTTTATATAAATACAATAAAGCTTTATTTTATATATAATTAATGTAAAGAAATTCATCTGGAAAGAGACACATTATGGCCAGGAATGTTTCTATTTTTAAGAAAAAAGTGAAAGGGGAATGGTTCTTCTGGACATAAAAATAAGCTATAAATTTGTACTACAAAAAGAAAATTAAACTTGTGTAAAAATAGATAAATAGATCAATGAACCAAAATTAATTGTCCAAAAATAGAAGCACATTTTGCATGAGAATTCAGTATGTGATATTATTGACCTATCATATCAACTGAAAAAGAATAGCTAGTCAACAAATGCTGTTAGACATCTTGAGGAAAAAATTGCCAGATTTCTATCTTACTTCAAACATAAAAAATTTTAAATTGATTACATTGGTATTTTACAAACAAAAATATAAAAGTCCTAAAGAAGGAGATCATATTAGTTTCCTATTCTATTGCTCCTGTAATGAATTTCCAAAACCTTACTGAATACAATACAAATTTATTCTGTAAAAGTTCTGGAGGTCAGAGTTTGAAGTGGGTCTCACTGGGCTAAAAATTAAGGGCCAAAGTCCCTTCTAAAGCTTCTAGGAAGGAGTTCATTTTCTTGATTTTTCCTCCCTATAGAGGCTTCTGCACTCTTTGGCTCATGGCCTCCTTCCATGTTCAAAATCAGCAATGACCAATCAAACCTTATCCCTCTGACACTCCCCCTCTTCTGCTTCCCTCTTTCATTTATAAGAATCCTTGCAATTACACCTTGAAATCCAGGATAATCTCCCCATTTTAAAGTCAGAAGTTCAGCAATCTTAGTTCCAGCTACAATATAAGTTCTCAATTGTCATGTAACCTAACTTTCACAGCTTCTGGGAATTAGTAGATGGACATATTTGGGAGACTATTTACCAGCCTACCACAAAGATAAAGAAGAGTATTTTGGCAGTCTTACAAAAAGTTTTTAGAAATAAAAATTTTCTAAACAAACAGAAACTCAAGATAACATAAAAATTTCAACAGGTATGACTCCATAAAAATTTGGAAACTTCAATGAGCAAAATGCCAGTTTGAAAAACAAATGAAATACTATGATTAAATATTTTTTACTACATGGAAGAGAGAAAGAATTTATATACAAATATTTTTAAATGTATTTAAATTCTCTGATAGATTGTTTGCTAGTATTTTGTTGAGGATTTCTATATATATATATTCTTCAGTGATATTCATATGTAATTTTCTTTTTTTGTGGTGTCTATGTCTGGTTTTGGTATCAGGGTGATGGTCACCTCATAGAATGAACTTGGGAGTATTCCTTCATCTGTAGCTTTTTGGAAGATTTTGAGAAGGATAGGTATTCGCTTTTCTCTAAATATCTGATAGAATTTGCCTGTGAAGTCATCTGGTCCTGGACTTTTGTTTGTTGGAAGATTTTTATTCACAATTTCAATTTCAGTACTTGTGATTGGTATGTTTGTATTTTCTATTTCTTCCTGGTTCAGTCTTAAAAGGTTGTAGCTTTCTAAGATTTTGTTCATTTCTCTAGGGTCATCCATTTTATGGGCATGTATTTGCTAGTAGTAGTCACTTGTGGGGCTTCCCTCATGGCTCAGATGATAATGAATCCACCTGCAATGCAGGAAACTTGGTCTCAATCTCTGGGTCAGAAAGATCCCCTGAAGAAGGGAATAGCTACCCTTTCCAGTAATCTTGCCCGGAGAATTCCATGGACAGAGGAGCCTGGAGAGCTACAGTTCATGGGTCACAGAGTCAAATACAACTGAGCAACTAACACTTTCACTTTAGTGTTTCCGTAGTCTCTTATAATGTTTTGTATCTCTGTAGTGTCAGTTATAACTTCTATATCATTTCTAATTTTAATGATTTGAGTCATCTGTCTTTTCTTGATGAGTCTGGCTAAATGTTTATCAACTTTGTTTATCTTCTCAAAGAACTAGCTTTTGGTC
This sequence comes from Moschus berezovskii, assembly GCF_049115385.1. Lineage (NCBI taxonomy): Eukaryota > Metazoa > Chordata > Mammalia > Artiodactyla > Moschidae > Moschus > Moschus berezovskii. The sequence goes on along the minus strand of NC_142463.1, from coordinate 46,899,225 downwards.
TCACTGATATTTGTTATTGCTTACTTCATTTCTGGTGGTGGTTTAGTCACTAAGTTGTGTCCAACTCTTTGTAACCCTATGGACTGTAGCCCACCAGGCTCCTTTGACCATGGGATTCTCCAGGCAAGAATACTGAAGTGGGTTGTCATTCCTTTCTCCAGGGGATCTTCCCAACCCAGAGTCTGAACCTGAGTCTCCTGCATGGCAGGTGGATTCTCTACCATCTAAGCCACCAAGCAAGCCCCGAAACTTGACAGAAAAATATAAAATTCCAGATAAGAGAAGATAAAGTTATAAAGAACTAATTTTCCCACAATAATCTTCAAAGTCAAAGCAATCCCAGTTAATTTAGAGAATTTGAGACACTTATTCTAAAGTTGATATTGTAAAGAAAATGCATAATAATAATAAAAAGAAAGGCTAAAATTTTGAGTAATATTTTCCATTCACTGAATTATAACCTTCATTGTAACACTATTAGCAGCATCACAAATGAGGAAATTGAGACTTAAAGAGGCTAAATGACTTGTCCAATATCACAAAATGAGCAATAGGCAAAGCATTAGCACTAATCCCAGCTGATCTGACCCAGAGTCTCTGGTTTTAGCCACTGAACTCTCAGGCTTCAAAAGACATATGTCAATAAATTCTTCAAAAATAAGGGACTTGGAATTATAATGTGATTGTTACAGTAATTAAAGAATGTTTTCTGTGACCTAAATAGAGACACTTAACCCAACTACCTATGTGGACTTGGTTAATAAGCCATTCCCCCTGAGCTCTCATGCTATGATTCAGATCACAGCATCATGAAGTAAGAGCAGGCTCCAATCTATGATCTATGTCCAAATGAGGATGTGTCAATTTAGTGCCAAAGATTGGACTATGGGAGCTATAAAGTTAATAACCTCCACAGATCATATTTCAGCATCTCAGCCGATTTAATTAACGTCCTCTGGTGCCAGCTTCCTTGGACAATGTTTGTGCATGTTTGGAGCATCAATCACTCTAGAGAGCTCTGGATACTTGATCTTTATTTTTAAATTCCAGGATTTAGTACCAGGATATCAGGTGACTATAGAATGGTTGGGATGAAAATTATTTAGACAGAAGATAAATCCTCCTGCAATGTCTTTGCCAAAATGCACATATTGATTTATTGCCATCAGTTGATAATGGTTAGAACCATACTTGATTGCTGGTTGGAAAAACTGCCTAGGAAATGGGCTCAAAATTCCCAGACAATTTTATTTGACCTCTACAGTTTAGGTCCAAGAACTAGCTTGAAATCAGATGTACAGAACTAAAAATGTTTACATCATGAAAATAGTTAATTAAGAACTAAAGTCCTGAAGGTGTATCATTTTTACGTCACTATATTTTAAAGCAAGTAAGCATATAAAACAAATAATTTTCAAAGCAGAAATGGTAGATTTCCTGCAGAAGCCAGAACTGGGCCCTTGGACTCAATTCCTTGGTATATGCTAGTTCTATCAGTGAGTAATCAATGGTCCATGGAGTCCAGTTCTACCTATGAAAGAAGTGGATGCAATTTTTCTATTATTCTCATCTTGTTTCTATAATTTTCTCACATTCTCCACCCTTTCTAGAGATTTTTCTTTTCTTAGGTACCTGGATTTTGATTCTTGCTATTGTCTAATTCACATTAAGATATACAATACTAAAATATTTTATATTCTCTTCTCTCATACCCTTAATTTCGGTTTTACCAATAATGGCACTTCAATACGTTACATGCTACATCTTTCCCTGTGTTTTCAAAAATCTCATTCTTTTATGATCACTCTACTCTTCAATTCCTGGTGTAGGGGAATAGCAGCATCATCTCATACAATTCTTTTTTCCTGCTCCACACTAAATTCAGGGTTGAATTTAGCCTGTTTCCTTGATTTTTACTGAGTCATTTCTTATATAGCAGAGTTTACCAAAAGTTCAGGGAAATGCACAAGGTTTATGCTAATATTAATGCAACATGAATATACTAAAATTGAATATTAGGCTTACTTGTTTTGAAAAACAGTTCTTCAGATTTTTTTCTACTAACCCGAGCTGCAACATTCGGTGTTTCCACTCAGTTGGTTTGCTTTCCCCTCTGTTACTCCCGGGGTTCCCAGGTGGTGCTAGTGGCAAAGAACCCACCTGTCAATGCAGTTGACGTAAGAGACATGGGTTCAATCCCTGGATCAGGAAGATCTCCGGGAAGAGGGCATGGCAACCCACTGTAGTGTTCTTGCCTGGAGAATCTTGCCTAGACAGAGGAGCCTGGTGGGCTACAGTCCGTAGGGTCAAACAGAGTTGGACACAACTGAAGTGACTTAACACACACACACGCAAACGTGCTCTTACTCCTGCTTGATTGCCATGGGCAATTGCTTGGGCAAACAAGGTTCTTTCTCTAGCCCCTGCACTAACTGAGGTCTCCCTTCTCATAACGCAAGGTTCATCCATTCATAGGCCATTATCTCTCCTCCATCCGTATCTGTAGGGAAAAGGGACCAGTGTGGAGATTATTTTCCCACTGATCTAAAGCATGTCATCGCTTTACTAGAGTCAGCTTCAGCTCCAAGTTTCATTTTTTTTCTTCTGTAACTGTGTTCATCCTTTAAGACTTAGCACAAGTTTCTCTCTCTTGTATAAATTTCCCTGACTCTCAACCTCTAACCTCCCTGTGCCTCCACCCCTACTCCTATCAAAGTAATTTGTCTCTTCTCACAATGTACAGCTTCCCTGTAGCTCAAATAGTAAAGAATATGCCTGCAATGCAGGAGAACTGGGTTCGATCCCTCAGTCGGGAAAAATCCTCTGGAGAAGGGAATGACCACTCTGATATTTTTGCCCGGAGAATCCCATGGACAGAGGAGCCTGGCGGGCTAGTCCATGGGGTCTCAAAGGGTCAGACACGACTGAGCAACTAACACCACTCCTCCTCCTCCTCCTCTCACAATGTATTAAAAATAAATATTTCATAAATTTTTTCTTCCTTAAGATGCAATGTATTCCTCAAGAAAGGCATCGTATCTTTTTTGTTGTCTTAATCCCCCATTTACTATCGTGTTCTTAATAAATGTTTTCTGAACTTTTTGAATCTCAGAAGTATTTGCATGTTGAGAGGGCAATATTTAATCTCTTTTAAACCGTAACTCCTAATTATTCATCAAATTTAGTTCAAATGTTATCTCTTCTATGAAACTTTGAGTTTTCACAGTACTTTATCACATTTTTATTATAACAATATAATCTTTTCACATAAGATTCCAGGTGTCTTTTTGTTAAACACTGGATTTCTTTGGGGAAGGAATGATGTCTACTTTACAACAATGTCTCAAGCTCCCCAACTTTTATGGTGTCTGGGTCATGAAAGGCATTCAGTAGATTAAAGAAAAAAAAAAAGAAAGATTACTAGAAGGATAGAAATTATCTGGGTTTTCCTGGTCCTCAGATGGTGAAGAATCTTCCTGCAATTCAAGGAGACCTGGGTTCTATCTCTGGGTCTGGAAGATCCCCTGGAGAAGGAAATGGCTCCATCCAAGTATTCTTGCCTGGAGAACCCCATTGATAGCCTGGTGGGCTACAGTCCATGGGGTTGCAAAGAGTCAGACATGACTGAACAGCTAACACTTTCATTTCATTTTAGAGATTATTTCCCCACTGATATGAAGTAGTCTGCCATCTGCTGGAGTCAGCTTCAATTTAAGGGAAGGGAAGGAGGAGTGAAGGAAGGAGTTAAGAGGGTCCTTTCAGATAGCATTTGATCTAAAAGGTGTTTTCAGAAAGGCAGGCTTTCCAGTGCTTTTCAAATGCAATCATACTGCTAACTACTAATAACGTCTGTAAATGAAGTCAGTCCAGCAAGTTTATTATAAAGTTAACTCAGTAGAAAAAATATCTTCTCTGATATCTTATGTATCTAATGTGTATCTAACAGAAAATCTAACCAAAAACTCAGCAGCTATAACAACACATTGATATATCATGAAGTCTTCACAGCTATCTACCAAATTTTTATTATTGAATAAATATTTTTTACCCTGCTTGAAGATATATTCTACTATAATGATAGCTATTGGCTAGACCATTGAGTTAAGTGGGTAATAAAAAGCAGTGTACTGCCATGTACAAACCGATACAAGTAAAAGCTAGAATGGTAATGCAGCACTAAGCTGGCACCAAAGTAATGTCTCAGATTTCCTGGAACATATGAGAACCTCATTTCTTAAACATGTAAGCAAATCCAGTTAGGACCATTATCCATAGTTTGGTGAACTTTTTCTCTAAATAGTAAGATACTGAATATTTTAGGCTTTGTAGGAACAGGCCATGTGGAATCTGTCACAGTTACTCAGCTCCACCATTATATTACAAAAGTAGCAATAGACAATAATAAATAACTGTGCATGACTATGTTCCAATAAAATCCCAGATATCATGAAACTTATAAAAATGTTAGTATGGGTATCTAAAAGCATAAAGACTCATTTTTTTTGGAGGCTAATTATTTTACAATATTATATTGGTTGGTTTTGCCATACATTGACATGAATCCGCCCCAGGTGTACATGAGTTCCCCCTCCCACCTCCCTCCTCCCCTTATCTAAAGATTCATTTTTAAAAACATAGCTGTGTTTTGTTAGTTGGTGGGTCAGGGACTATTGTATGCAGATTCATGCCATAACCTGTTCTGTTCAAACAACATAATTTTGAAAGTCATGAGGGCATAGTCCCATAAATAAGAATTAAATGCAAGTGAATCATACCAAGTGTGCCTTTGAACATTTCTGTGTTTAAAATTGTGCTGTGAATACTGTTCAGAATTACAAGCCCTAATTTATCCTCTGCTAATATGACTTTCTGCCTGAGTGCTTGCCGCTGTGATTCAGAACAGTACATATCATGAGACAAGAGCAGGCTCGAATCTTTGGTCTATATTCCAAACAAAAATCTGTTGAGTCTCCTTAAAACAACAACTTACTTGAAGTTCAGTAGTCAGGGACCTGATATGTTACCCAATCTGGCCAATCACCACTCAAAAACCAATAAAGAGGCAAGGTTGGTGGAAGGAAAGTTTGCTTTATTTTAGAGGTCAGCAAATGGGAGAAAGAAGGGCAGATTCATGTCCAAAGGCCAACTCCCCCCACACTGACAACCAGTGAACAAGACCTTTTAAAGAGGAGTTTCAAGGGTATATAGGTGGAGGGAGGGGACTAGATGCAGTAACAGCACAGTCAGCTCTGATTGTCATCTTGAAATTGGTCATGTGGTGATCTGATCAACATCATCTTGATTGTTTTAAGTACAGTTAATCTTTAGTTCCAGGGTTGGCTTATTCCCGTTTCTATGAGGTCAATTCTCGGAATCACAGCAGCTTATGTCATGGCTACAATCTGGTCATTGTGTAGTTAACGTCTTCCATCTGGAGGGGTTTCAGTATTTACAAGGCAGCTCAAAGGACATGGCTCAAAATATTACCTATAACCCTTGTAGAAAAACTAAAAGTGTTTTGTTTACTGACTAATCCATTATTATTTGGTCTTATTTTCCTTTGCTTTTGCCTTTTCTCACTTCTCTGATTATACTTAGTCTTTGGCTAAAGTTTTCCTACCCAGACAAAATACAGATGGAGGACATGGGGGATGACCAGAGGATCCTGCTCCGTTTCAGCAGGTATTTTACTTTAGCAAAGAACACAAGTAATTAATCCCTTAGTTGATAATTCAAATAGGCTTGAGAGTACAAAATGTCTGGAATCTACATTCTTGATCTTCCTTTCAGAGAAACAGATACAATACACGGATATGATGATTAAGTACTAGATGTAGGGCATGACGAGAGAATATAAAAATTATTTGGATAGAAGCTGAATTTTCACTTGACTCAATAGCTGAGAGTTGTTTACTATAATTTACTTATTTTATTCAAAAGCTGTTTTGGCTGCCAATTTTTTGGTGTAAAGTTATTTTTCTTTAATGACAATATTGTCAAGTGGATGGACTCAGAAATTTTATTGACCAACACAATTTTAGCTTAAGAGCCAGTTCAAACAATTGCACAAAGCTAAACTACACAATTAAAATGATTAAAGTAGTTGGGTGAGGATCAACATTTCCAAAGGGATTCCATATTGATTCCTTCTCAAAGCACATGTCAAAGTAAACAGGGATTGAAAACAAATATTTCTGCTGGATGGTAATTGCAGTTTTAAGCAGAGATTATTGCTGGGCCCTCAGAGTCAATTGTTGTGTGGCACTGGTGGTAAAATCATGCCTGCCAATGCAAGAGATATAAGAGACGTGGGTTTGATCCTAGATTCAGGAAGATCCCTTGGAGGAGGATCTTCACTCCAGTATTCTTGCCTGGAGAATTCCACGGACAGAGGAACCAACAGTTGACTACAGTCACAAAGAGTTGGACTGAAGTGACTTAGCACAGCACAGAATGACATGAAGTGGAAACCAAAGGAAAGGCTCTCTTTTACTACCCTCCTTCTAGCATTTTCTGTCTTCTTCTCAGAAACACACATGTCCCTTCTGGAGACTTTTCTTCCTCAGGGGCATCTGGAGCATTGACGTTGCCCAGAACCCTTCAGTTCAGTTCAGTTCAGTTGCTCAGTCGTGTCCGACTCTTTGCGACTCCATGAATCACAGCATGCCAGGCCTCCCTGTCCATCACCAACTCCCGGAGTTCACTCAAACTCAAGTCCATCGAGTTGGTAATGCCATCCAGCCATCTCATTCTCTGGTGTCCCCTTCTCCTCCTGCCCCCAACCCCTCCCAGCATCAGAGTCTTTTCCAGTGAGTCAACTCTTCACATGAGGTGGCCAAGGTATTGCAAGTAACAGGCAAATTTGGCCTTGGAGTACAGAATGAAGCAGGGCAAAGGCTAATAGAGTTTTGCCAAGAGAACGCACTTGTCATAGCAAACACCCTCTTCCAGAACCCTTACTTATTGCTTAACAGAGTAAAGCACCTGAAAAACTATTTTCAACATAATACTGGTGACTAAATTTTATTAGCTTCCTTCTCCTTTTTTTACACAGCCAATTCCAATTTTAACCCACACGTCAGCATATCCAACCTCCAGCCTAGTCCTGGATCCCTCCTCCTCACGTCTATGCATTCCTACGGTTAACCCCCTACGTCTTAAAAGTTTTCTTCCCAAGAGTTCTTCAATATCACGTCCCATGACTGTTCCCACAAGTTCCATCTTGTGGCACTTAGGTTTATTTCCTTATGTTTTGCAAAAGGGAAAAATAGGAAAAGAACACAACGGACAAATCATTTGTCATAGCGTTTTGTGAAGACTTGGAGACAATGGACAAGGTTGTATAGCAGCAATATACACAAGCAGTTCAATATAATGTCCAGTGAGAATACCCTGGCAGTCCAGTGAGTAGGACTTCATGATTTAATGGCTAAGGATGCTGGTTCCATCCCTGGTTGGGGAAATTCCTGCAAATCACTCAGCATGGCAAAAAAAAAATGTCCACCAACTTTGACGAAATCATCCTCCACTGTTGCTCAGCATTCTCCTTCCCTCTTTACAAACACCAGCATTTCAAAGACACCAACTCTGGGTTCGTTTTTTACATCCAAAGACTCATCCATATGCTCTGATTAGACATGAGCCATTTCGTTTGAATCTAATTTTCCTCTCCATCTCCCCTAAAGACAAAAGGGTCAAATGGAGATATAGTTAACCAATGAAGTGAACTACGTCATACCCTCTACATTGTAGAATGGGCTAGGGTTCATTTTATTTTGAATAGCTATTATTTCATTCTATAACACTAGTCTTCCTTTCTTAGTTAAGTGTTTCTCCATGTAATGCATTAAAACAGTCTCTTTGAATCTCTCTTTCTAAGAGACTGTAAGCTTTTCTAAGTCAGGAATCAAGTTTAATTGTTTTGTTTTTACTGTTTATTATGAAAAATAGCCTCATGAACCCCTGATACTTATCACCCAGCTTCATCAATAACCAGTTGATGACCAGTCTGGCCATCTATACCTTGCCCCCTTGCTCTTTCCAACATGCTTTTAAAGAAAATCCCAGACAACCATTAAAAAAATTTAAAGGTACCTTGTGCTTTAAAAAAAAAAAATGCTCTGCATTTTTTATGTATTTTGTTTCTTTATTTATTTTTGGTTGCACTGGGTCTTCGTTCCTGCACACAAGCTTTCTCTAGTTTCGGTGAGCAAGGGCTAGCTCCTCTTCATTGGGGAGCACAGACTTATTGCGGTAGCTTCTCTTTTCATGAGCACAAGCTCTAGTCACTCTGACTTCAGGGGTTGCAGCATGCAGACTCAGTAACTGTGGCTTGTGGGCTCTAGGCTATCGGGCTCAGTAGTTATCGTGCATAGGCTTAGTTGCTCTGAGGCATATGGAATCTTCCTGGATCTGAGATCAAATCCATGTCTGTTGCACTGGCAGGTAGATTCTTATCCACTCTATCACCAGGGAAGTCCAACCATACATTCTATCTGTAAAAATTTTGTATGGATCTCTTAAAGATAATAGAGAAGGAAATGGCAACCCACTTCAGTATTCTTGCTGGGATAATCCTATGGACAGAAGAAGCCTGGTGGGCTCTAGTCCATGGGGTCAGAAAGAGTAAGACATGACTGAGCAGCCAAACACTTAGATAAAGACTTATTTAAAAACACATAACCATAATGGCACTATCACCAAAAACAGCAATTTTTTTTTTATTTTTATTTAATAAATGGTACAAAACAATGTCAAAAACATTAACAGTTAAAATTTCACCAAATGAAAAAATACCATAGAATACACAGTTGTAATAAGCTACATTAAGTTAAGTTAAGCTACATTAAGCTGCAAAAAGAAAAAAAACCCAATGCCATACCTAAGTTATCCCTCTCTCAAAATAATGCCATTTATGTTATAAACCATGAGCACCCCATCAAAAGACAACTGCTTTTGTTAATTCATATATATATATATATGACTGTATCACTTTGCTATACACCTGAAACAAACACAACACTGTAAATAAAATATAGTACAATATAAAATAAAAATAAGTAACAGAACTTTGGGGCTTTACACTGAGTTAGAGTTCCTATCAGAGGGATAACAGCATCACAGCCGCACTGAATCCTCATAAAGGAGGCACACGAATGATTGGGTTACAAGAGTTACAGGAATGAGAGCTGCTCATTTCCCAGAAACAACAGCTCACAGAAAACCAACAAAGGCACGAGATACAGACCATTTACTTATGAATGTGTAAAACTCAAGAAAGTCCACATTATTCTTATAACATGTTGAAAGTGCTTCAGAATTCACACAATACTAATTTTCTTTTGGTTCTGGTTAAATTATATATACCAGTTTATAACAAATGGTAAAATCTGTAACTCTGTTCAAAGTTTTAAAAGATTACTTAAGAATAGTTTCTTATATTTCTGTGCCACCTTTACAGTTCTGGTTTCTCATTTCTTAATTAGTAAATTCAGGGTGCAGGTTCTATCCCAGGCTAATTTATACACTTCTGGAAGGAACAGCCTCTTAAATCCACAGCGTGTTGAGGTGGGGAGCCCCCAACCACGTCAGATTCGTTTCACATATGATAATATACATGTTTCAATCCATTCTTCCAAATTATCCCACCCTCGCCCTCTCCCACAGAGTCTGAAAGACTGCTCCACACATCCGTGTCTCCCCTGCTGTCTCGTACACAGGATTATCGTTATCCTCTTGCTATATTCCATATATATGTGTGTTAATATACTGTATTGGTGTTTTTCTTTATGTCTTACTTCACTCTGTATAATAGGCTCCAGTTTCATCCACCTCAATAGAACTAATTCAAATGTATTCTTTTTAATTGCTGAGTAGTACTCCATTGTGTAAATGTACCACAGCTTTCTTATCCATTCATCTGCTGATGGACATCTAGGTTGCTTCCATGTCCAGCTATAATAAACAGTGCTGCAATGAACATTGGAGTACACGTGTCTCTTTCAATTCTGGTTTCCTCGGTGTGTATGCCCAGGAGTGGGATTGCTGGGTCGTATGGCAGTTCTATTTCCAGTTTTTTAAGGAATCTCCACACTGTTCTCCATAGTGGCTGTACTAGTTTGCATTCCCACCAACAGTGTAAGAGGGTTCCCTTTTCTCCACACCCTCTCCAGCATTTGTTGCTTGTAGACTTTTGGAAAGCAGCCATTCTGACTGGTGTGAAATGGTACCTCATTGTGGTTTTAATTTGCATTTCTCTGATAATGAGTGATGTTGAGCATCTTTTCATGTGTTTGAGATTAATCTCAAAAATATACAAACAACTTCTGCAGCTCAATTCCAGAAAAATAAACGACCCAATCAAAAAATGGGTGAAAGAATAAACAGACATTTCTCCAAAGAAGACATACAGATGGCTAACAAAAAAAGCAATTGTTTTATTTAATCATGATTTGTTTTCTAAGCCTCCCTTCTATTACACAGCACCTGGCACATGGAAGTGCCCAACCACTGTTTCCTGAGCAACTAACCTTTTAGAAATTTCCAGTTTCAAAAGTCAATATTCAATCCCTCCTCTCTTCCCAGCTAGTTCTTTAAATAGCTCAAAACTCAAATTCAGTATTACCTTTTCTTTTTCAAAAATCATTTAACCTTTTAAGTAAATGATACTTAAAAATATATATATATGTATATATTATTAAATAATTAAATAAAACACACACACACACACACACACATATATATATATATATATATATATATATACACACATAGAGGTTAAACCGTCTGCCTCCAATGCGGGAGACCCGGGTTTGATCCCTGGGTCGGGAAGATCCCCTGGAGAAGGAAACGGTAACCCACTCCAGTATTCTTGCCTGGAGAATCCCATGGATGGAGAAGCCTGGTAGGCTACAGTCCACGGGGTCGCAAAGAGTCGGACACGACTGAGCGACCGAACTGAACTGAACTGAACTGATACACAATTACCTTCTCCATAAAAGCGTCCCTCATCCTGCGTTTGGGAGAACACAGTTAATTACTTCATCTCAAGGGTTCTCATAAAACACCATCCATACCTCTAATATTATTATCTAAACATTATACATTGTAGTTATTCATTAGTTGTCTGTGTTCCCAAATTTAGGCATCCCTCAAGGCAACAACTGAGCTTTGCTGGTATCACAGTAACCTCAATGCCCAGAGTGCCCGGTTTTAAGAGAAATTTTATAAGTATTGCAGAAAAGAAGAAAGAAGAGAGGAGGGACACAGAAGCTGGGCCTCCGTTGTGCTCCCTGTAGCAGGAAGTCCTCTGGAGCATCCCCACAGACCCACATAACCCCACCCCACTGTGAAGTAAACATAGATGTACAGAGATGCTTCTTTTAGGTATTTTTCTATCTCTAGCATCTAAAATAGGGCCTAATAAAAGTTTAATATATCTTTTTTGAAATGCATGAAGTAAAGGCCTTTGCCCTACACAAAAGATTGATGCGTTGCTGTGCATTAAGTTGAAAAGTTTACTAAATTAACATTTTTCATGATTACCTGCTGCCACAAATTTTTTTGACAAATTAAGCATGTGGGGCTTCCCTGGTGGCTCAGAGGTTAAAGCGTCTGCCTCCAATGTGGGAGACCCGGGTTCGATCCCTGGGTCGGGAAGATCCCCTGGAGAAGGAAACGGTAACACACTCCAGTATTCTTGCCTGGAAAATCCCATGGACGGAGAAGCCTGGTAGGCTACAGTCCAGGGGGTCGCAAAGAGTCGGACACGACTGAGTGACAGAACGGAACGGATAAGAATGTGTCACTTATTTTCAAGCCAGGATTTATTCCTCCCAGAATATATATTATTCATTGTCTTAAAGGAAAACCTAACTAATAACCAGTGACTTCCTAAGAATTTTATTTCAATGTAAAAGCCAGTGTAATCAGTACCTTTGACTGCCAGATCCAAAAGTAGAGATGATTCTGATCCTTATGCAAATGGAAACTCAACAAATAGAATTCTTATTCCTTCCTTCAAGAAATCCATTACCCAGATCTGGCATGGAGAGCAAGCAGGTGATAGACAGATCTGCATAATTTAATTTACCGAGAAGGAAATTATATTCTCCTTATCCTTGGCTCAGGAGCTCAGTTTGATTTACTCTGACCTGGAGACATTACTTGTGTATTTGGCTGGTTAGCAATGAGCTTTGGGCAACTGAGTCAGAAAACTCCAATAAACCTTATTGATTTCCTTCATCCTGGCACCAGCTTAAACAGGCACTTAAAGGCATATCACCTGTTTACCTTTTAAAAAGACAAATATCCATAACTTTCTAGAGAAATTTCCAAGTTTCCATCATATCCAGATATTTATCCCTCAGCTGTCAATTTCTTGGCAGTCTTAAGCAAGACTTGTCTGTCTTAAGCAAGAGAAATACAAAGGGAACAAAATATATGAACAAAGTATATGAGATTTCTGTCAACCCCCTGCCTGTTTTTGTACTCTTTCCACATGGCCCACCCTCTTGTCATTAGCTCTTCTTTGCTAAAATCCTTCAAGTTTTGATTTGGTTAGATTCTGTTTAGTTGTAGAGTGAAACAATCTGGTAAACAAATTCATGCCAAAACTTTCATGATATCCTACTTTATTCTACACACACATACACAGACATACTTTTTAAACCAGGGGCTTCCAATTCATCCTTCAATTCTGAACTCTATAATCATTTCTCTGAGCTACCCTTGACTGAATAAATCCCCATTATCACTAGACCCCATGGACTGTAGCCTGCCAAGCTCCTCTGTCCATGGAATTTTCCAGGCAAGAATACTGGAGTGGGTTGTCATTTCCAATTCTAGAGGATCTTCCCTACCCAGAGATCAAACCTGTTTCTCTTGTATAGGTTTCCCAGGTGGCGCGGTGGTAAAGAATCCACCTGCCAGTTCAGGAGAAGCAAAAGATGCAGTTTCGATCCTTGGAAGATCCTCTACAGTAGGGAATGGCAACCCATTCCAGTATTCTTGCCTGGAAAATTCCATGGACAGAGGAGACTGGCAGGCTACAGTTCATGGGGTTGCAAAGAGTCAGACACAATTGACCTCACACATAAAGTAGGAAAACTATTTGCAAACTGCATATCTTTTAATAGACCTATAACCAAAATATATTTTAAAAAAACTCTTAAGATTCAATCATAAGTAAAAAACAACTCAATTAAAAAATAAATAAAATATTTGAATCAATACTTCACCAAAGAAGATACAGAGATGCCAAATAAGAAAATGAAAATGTTTCCTCATTATTAAGTTAGGAAACGCAAATTAATACTATAATGAGATACTACTATACACCTATTAGATTATCTAAAACTAAGAATACTGACCATACAAAATGTTGGCAAGGATACAGAGTGGAACTTTCATTTGCTGGTGGTAGGAAAGTAAAATGGTATAATCATTTTGGGAAACAGTTTGGCAGTTTCTTTAAAAAGTTTAGCATATACTTGCCATATAACTCAAGGCATTTACTGCCTCCACAAAAAAAGAAAGCATTAGTTAAACAATTTTATTTATAATAGCCCCAAACTAATTATGCCAAGCAAAAGAAGCCAAACAAAAAGTACAGTCTGTCCATTTATATAAAAGTCTGAAAATTCAAGGTTAACTGCAGTGACTTAAAGCAGATCAGCAGTTATTTGGGGAAGGGGAAAACAAAAGGGAAAATTAAGAGGAATTACAAAGGAACACAGGAAATAAGTACATTCATTATACTAATTGAAATGATGGATTTATAGGTGTCAAAACATGTCAAAAGTTGCCAAATTGTACACTCTAGCTATATGTGGTTTATTGTAAGTTCAGTTAGGCCTCAATAGAGCTGTTCAAGCAAGATATCTCCATGGTTCAGTGGTTAAGAGTCCAGCTTCCAATGCAGGTGATGTGGATTCAATACCTGTTCGGGGAACAAAAATCCCACATGCTGTGGGGCAATTTAGTCTGCACGCCACAATGAGGACCCTGTGTGCCACAATGAGGACCTGATGCAACTACATAAACAAGTTTATTTAAAAAAAAGCTGTCTCTTTAGGGATGGGGCCAAATATCAATCATGTTTGTGTCCCTGTGTTTTGAATGCTGCCCTGGTACATCGTAAGTACACAGCCACACAACCAGAAATAGCAGTAAATGAGATAAGAGAAGGATAGTGTCCAACTCCTGTGGTCATGTAGCCTGACTTTGGACAAGTAAATTCATCATATCTCAGTCTGCAAGTGGTTACATAATATTTGCGCTGAAGCCTAGATCATGGGAATATTTTTAGTTTGTAATAAATGTTTGTAAAATATTGTTAATATCGTAAGTATCATTGTAATTCTTTGAGTAAAACTTTAAAAGATCATTTCTATAATGAGCTCTCGGTGTCCATTGCCTCTTGACCCACTCTTTACTCAGAGCAAAGGGGAAAACTATAATCTGCTAGTTACAAAGCATGAAAAGAAAGAAGAAAAGCAAAATTATTTTACCTATTTTATCTTCAATTAAAGCATAATAGAAAGTAAAACCATAGTGTGCTTAAGCCCTATGAGAAGTAATACTTTGCAATAGATACAATACTGAATAATTCTGTCACTTCACAACACAAAAAGAAATAACCATGAAATATATCCATTTAACCTGGGTTAAAAATTTGTAATAAAAATATAGATTATCAATGTGCTGAAGTTCACTCTTTGGCATCTCCATATTAAAAAAAATCATCTCACTCTATAAATCTATATCTATTGCTATTGTTGAATCTGAATATAGAATAATAATAATGCCATTAATTCAACAGAAACTCTCTGCCAAGCATCCCTTATCCAATAGGAAAGTGATAAAGAAAGTTGGTACAAAAGGAAATATAATGATTCAAATATATGAAAGATGTTCACTAAATGCAAGTTAAAACTATAATGAGACACCATTTTTCATCCATCAGATTGGTAAATACCAAACATTTGATAAATTCTTGTGTTGGCAGTTGATGGGGGAAAAAACACTTTTATTCTTTGCTAGTAGGAGTGCAAAGTGACACACAACATCCATGGAGATATTGGGCAATATCTCTCAAAATTAAAAAGCACATATCATTTAGTCTAGCCAATATATAGCTTGCTCAGTATAGTACTTTGATGTTCACTGGGAATAAATGTCCATCATGCAAATATTCTTGTTCTTAATACATTATTTTTTATTTGTGTAATTGTATGAATATAAGAGAGACCATCTAGGGCTTCCCTGGTGGCTCAGTGGTAAAGAATCCACCTGCCAATTCAGGAGACATGAGTTTGATCCCTGACCTGGGAAGATTCCACATGTTAAGGAGCCACTAAGCCCACGCACCACAACTATTGAGCCTGTGGTGTAGAGCCTGAAGCCCACACTCCCTAGAGGCCATGCTCTGCAACACAAGAGGCCACTGCAATGAGAAGCCTGTGCACCACAACCACAGAATAGACCCCCCCACTCCGCCGCTACAACCAGAGAAAAGCCCAAGCAGCAACGAAGACCCAGCACAGCCAAAAATAAATAAATAAGAGCGACCGTATAAAATCGAAACTATGATGTAGATTGCTGATTTTAATGTATTCACATCATATTGTTTTTATTTAGTCTATAAATTTTCATCGTGTGTCCATTTCTTTTTCTTACACGACCTGGAAAACCTGTCTGAAAAACAGAGACATTTTGTAGCCATAGTTACACAATATTGGACCCAAAATGTCTTATTTATCTTTACTCCTGTGCTTTGCACAGGCATTTCATAACACATCCAAGGATTTCATTACAGGTTTGTTAATCTCTAGTGTTGAGATCACAGGTTTGCTAATCTTTAATGTTTAGAAACACCAAAGAACTGTTAATAATGTCAGGGAAATTTTAATCTCATGATATCAGTGATTTTACATAGAGGCAAAAGGGGTCTCTTTTTGATTCAGAGTCCAAGCAGAATTTGCCAAAGCAAATTTAAAATAGCCCTCCCCCGAAAAACACAGCACATAAACAGAGCAGAAAACTATAACATCAGAAAGTTTTCTTTGTATACAATGCAAATAAATAAGCAGCCAGTAGCTTGCTGAGCATCTTAAAAGAAAGTATAATCCTTTTGTAAAATGCTGTTAATAAGGACTTGATACTTAAAGACTGCACTTTGAGTAAATGCATGATCAAAGACTGGCTTTGTAATAATAGCCCTAAAGGAGAAAACTGACATATCATACTATGTGGGACAAGACCCACATGAGAAATACAGAACAGAATAAAGATGAGACCAGAATGGAAACTGTCTCAACTATTAATACAATAGATAATGATATCACTAGATTTTTAGAAAAGGGAAGGGGGGGATTATTTCTGAAACCATTGAGAATCCTTTAAAGGATTCTCATAAACACATGAGGTAAAACATTTCTTGCTACAAAGTCTGGGCTTATTCACTCCCAACAACTCATTTTATTACCTTTATTTAGTCTCCAATTGTAGATATCAAAGTAGTGTAAGACTTCTGGCTTTGCAGTTGTGATCAGGGATACCCTACCTTGCAGAATTCTCTTGTAATGAAGTCTATTTCAATCTTGAAAGGCAACACATTATACTAATCTAGATTTTTGCAAAGCACATGCTCTGAAAAATTAGACATGGCTGATGCTCCTTAGTTTGGGGGGTAAAAGGTGAAGGATCAAAGGAGAAGATGAAATGTGAATTCCATGTTCAAAAATGCTATAGACCTCTCTGGAAATCAGTAAAACACATTAGCTTATTAAAGATGAAAAATTGTTGCAGTAAGGAAATCTCTTTAACATGAAATGAAATTAAATGTTCATAGCTCCAACTCTTTGCAACCCCATGGACTGTAGATGTCCAGACTTCTCTGTCCATGGAATTCTCCGGGCAAGAATAATGGAGTGGGTTGCCATTCCCTTCTTGGGGATCTTCCCAACCCAGGAATCAAACCCAGGTCTCCTGCGTTGCAAGCAGATTCTTTACCATCTGAGACTCCAGGGAAGCTGTCTCTTTGATACAGCAGTTCTCAAACTAAATTGATCAAAGAAAACTTTCCTCATGTAATATTAAATAACACGCTGAAGATGTAATATTTCACAGAACAAGCTTTGGAAGAATGTACTACTTCGTGATAATCAGGGACAAGGAGTAAGGAGCCAGATCCCATAAACAGAAACTATTTTCTCCTACCCCAAATTATAAACCTACTAAAGACACACATTGCTGGCCTAATAACTCAAATCCAGAAACAGGAGTACTATTTGAAACACCTTGGCTAGAATGACTTCTTGGGGAGTCCATCTTTGAGAGTTTAGTTAGGGAGTAACAATGCCGAATTATACTGCTACACAAATGGAAGAAATATGGAAGAATGTTATGGCTCATAAAAAGGGAACAAGTCATGGGACATCTATATTGTTTTAGAAAGCACAATCTCAGTAAAAAGGCTTTTAAGGGAAAGTTGTTCAAGCCTCAATGGGAAGTTTCCTGAGATAAGAAAATGTATAAAATTCAAGAATCATGTGTAAGAAATCACTGGAGAAGTTAGTTTCACTTTACAAATATAGATTGATAAACTGACTTTATGTCCACATTTGCACCTGTTGTCTCAGCATAGCAACCAAGGGCACCCACTTTTCCTCTCAAAAGTCTTTCAACTTGGATAATAAATTGGGGAGTTCCAATCTACTGAACACCTACCATGTGCCAGGTATACTAAGAAGTCACACAAAAAAATCTTTTTAATACAGCATGAACTTTGCCATCAAAAAAGTGAACAATCCCATTACAGGGACAAGAATTGTACATCTGAAACAATCGGAAAACAATAAAAGGTTTTCTAGTGTAAGGTCAGTATCTCTATCTAATATAATAGTTACCCTACCTATGAACCTTCAAGTTGTGAATTTCCAAAGATGTGAATGTATGCTCCATCAGTGTCAAACTTGAGTGAAATTGCAGCTTGCCTTCCATCTCCTATTGCTGACGATCCTTCAGCTCCACCATCTCCCACTGCCTCTCGGTCCTCCAGTCAGTAACTTTTCCTGCCTGTTCACGCAAAGCCAGCCCCTGTATGCCCGCTGTTGTACTGTACTGCTGTACTTTTCAAGGTACTATAAGATTAAAATGTTTTTTTTATTTTTTGTTTGCTTTTATGTATTATTTGTGTGAAAAGTATTATAAATCTATCACAGTACAGTACTATATAGACGACTGTGTTAGTTGGTTACCTAGGTTAACTTGGGTGGACTTAGGAAAAAATTGGACTTTCAAACACACTCTTGGGATGAAATTCATATATAGGGGACTTACTGTACTACAAATAAATTGCATAAGAGTGAGTTCCCTGGTGGCCTAGTGTTTGAATTAAGGGCTTTCAATGCTGTGGCCCAGGGTCAATCTCTGGTGAGGGAACTGAGATACCACAAGCCATGCAGCATGCCAGCTCCCCCAAAAGAGGGTGGAATGCATTACAAGTATTGGGGAAGGTAGACAGATAAGCTGGTACCTGAACTCAAGCTTGAATCCCTGTATCCTTAGGTAGAAAAATAACACATACAGACATGACTGACTGGCTCCAGCAAGGGACCCTCAGGCTGCCTCTCCTGCAGCAAGGGAACTAAGACTACATTCCTCAAGGAGTCTCAATTTTTTAAACCAATTTCTTGAGATTAGAAGATCAGATACAGCTTCCATATCAAATGTGCTACCCCGAGCACAAATCAGGACTTTGTCCCCTATCTCATCCAGAGCACAGGTACACCAAATCCTGAATTTTATTTATGACCCTTTCTAGAAAAGGGCAGGTTTTTGACATCCAGAAACCAAACTGTAGGACTGTTTTGCCCCCAGAACCCTTTCCATGTCTAGGGGAGCTTCTGGGTCTTGGCTTCTGCTTCATTTTTCACCATGTTAGCAGTCACTTGCTGAACATCAGCTTCTACACTCAATTTACTCCCAGTGCTCTCTGGGGTTAAATTATGCTAGTTTTCTAAAAAAGCTAATTCATTTTAACAAGTCTAACTTTTGAGTGGAAGCAGTTCTGTGCTCATAAAAGCCATATTTACTTAACAGTCTGTGAAATTTGGTGGCCTAGGAAAACAACACATGCTAAGTACGGCACAGAACCCCACAGTATGTTTTCACAGGGAAAGAGATGAATGATGTGTTACAATTATCCCTCCGCGAGCAGCAGACCTACTAAGAAAACACACCTTTCACGTGTGGGCTTCATAATACTTTTCATTGACTTCACACTGCGACTTCAAAGCCCTCCTCTGTCAAGAGTAATTGTCTCCAATTTGCAGATCAGCACACACAGTCTTTTCACAGATCACACAGTCACCTTCAGATCTCAAGCTGTCTGGATGAGGATGTTGACTAGCACTCCATTTCTTGTACAGGAAACAAGATCCTGACTCAGCCAAGAGGCTGAGAGAAGAGGGGGAATATCTCCAGTTCAAGACTTTCCCAAAAGCCGAGTCCTTGGCACTGGCAGACTACTCAAAGTGATGCCAGAGCCCAAGCAAGTACAATTTGAAATTAAAAGACAGCCCTAATACTCAGACCACTCAAATGGGATCCTAGTGTATAGGGAACCTCTCGTGAACAAGTCAACCCCAATCTTACATAAGACAGAATAAAAAAATGGACAAAACAGTGACTTGTGCAACCTTTGTTTAGTCCCACCAGTACTACTGTGTAACAAACCATTTGGTTCTTTGTATAATCAATTTCTGGTTGTGAAACAAAATTCACAGCATTTTATTCAGAGCAGTTGACATTTCTTCCACATAAGATATTTTTTAAAAGAATAAATGATAAAGTATAAAAGGATTTCTAGGATCCCATCTTGGTCTAATACGCCATCTTTCACATAAGGATTTTGATCTTGGAGTGCATACTGCTAAAAGGTATGAGAAGTGTGTGGTGGCTCTTGACCATTATGAATTGACTTTCCTAGGATTTCTAGCTTCATGTTAAATTATCTAATTACATTGAAATTGTAGGAATAATTGCTAAATTTCTACCATTTGTTTTGTTTGGAACAGACTTGAAACCAGCAAAAATCGACTCTTCACAGACCCTTTTCCCTAAGACTGTTTAAATTAATTTTAATTTTTAAGCAAAACATTGCAATACTTTTTTCTCAATTTGCTCACTTACTTTATTGAAGATACATTTTTCAGTATCTTTCTGAGGAAGAATGCATAGGAGATAAAAGCTTGGGAGCTTCCATTTATCTCAATAGCTTTGTTCCACTATAATAACTGATCGGTATGCTGTTATATATAAAATAAGTCTTTTACATTTTTATATTCCTACTGAGATGTCTGATGTTATTCTATTTTCTGATGCTCCTCTTTGTAAATAAACTTTTTCTTTACAGAAAATTTTGCAAGTTTTTTTTTTTCCTGATATTTTAGTGTTTTTCTGCCCCTGAAGCAAGTATGTCACTAACCATATTGTGTAGCCCAGAGTATGACCAGAGGAGTGGTTTTCTAGTTAAGCAGAGACCTCTTGAGCTTTCACACTAAATTAGACTGGTGCTAAAAATAATAATAATAATAATAATTAATTAATTTTTAAAAAAAGAAGAAGAAGCTGCTGCCTGGAAAGTCCTGTAAGACCGGTGGAGGATAGCCAGATGATGCATGAGAAGAGCATCTGGGGAGAACTGGAAGCCTAAGGAGGCTGCAGAGAATGAAAGTCAGTATCATGCTTTCTTGGCAGGGGAGTGAAATGTTAAACTCTGTGTTTGGAAAGACCACTGGTGACAAGTGATGAAGGGACCAGTGGGGGATGCGGCCTGGCAACCCCTAATCCCACAGAGTCCTGCCCTGGACACATTACTCTTGCTCTTGGATCTTCATTGCTCCAGCTGCTGGGGACGGGGGTGGGGGTGAGGGCCTTCCCTTGGTGTGCTGAGGAGCTAGGAGCTGCGGCTTAGGCCAATGATCTGTGTGTGGGCGGAGGGGCTTTCTGAGCCCCGAAGGAGGGAGAAGCTGAAGTTGCCTTCTGTATTCTGGCCTTGATTCAGGTTGGCCAGAATTGGGAGGGGTGGCAAGTGACTATGGGAGAGTAGGTAGGGATTGCTGACCAACTGGCTTGTTAGTTAGGGAGAGTGAGTGTAGAAATAAGAGGCAGGAGACAGGTCTTTAATCAAACTCCAGCCGTATCCCTGTGACCCAGGTGGCTGGCAGGGTGCATGTAGGGGAAGAACTGGCCCTGTCTTCTTGAGATGCATTTCAACTCCACTTCCCTTTTGCCCTGAGATCCTCAGAATCTTCACTGTATGCATCTCCCCACCATAGGACAGGAAAGAGAAGAGGGAGGTTCTCATCCTGAAAAGTAGGGTGACCTTATTTCATCCAAACAGAACACTTACGAGAGAGTAAGGGGATGCCATTAATATTTACTCTGGTACAACAGATATAAACTGGGACTGTCCCAGGACACACACACACACCTTCCTGAGGGCAGAGGAGAGCTAGAAGAAAATGTCAGTTATGTTGTTATCTTTATGGAGGCAATAATATCTGTGCAGAGGCTATTGCAGTGGTAAAGGCATGGAGGAAATTCGGGGCAGCAGGGCTGGGAGATGAAATCGTAAAGAAGTTGACCTACAGAACTTGGTGGACCAGGGGTTCTGCTTTGGGAATATCTGTCTCTTTTTGCTCTAGCTCCCTCATATTTAACTCTTTGGGAGTCATGGATTCTTTCAAAAATCTAGTAAGTGCCTCAGAAAACTGCACATACAATATACATGGGAAATTTTGCACATTGTGTTAGGGATTCTGGAATCCAGTTTGAGAATCACTGCTCCAGCTTCTCTCCCCTTGCCTTTTTTCTGTTCTACTTCATTTCTTGAATGGACCAGTCTGTTTTTAGTTGCTGGTGAGGGGGAACTTGTTGAGTCATGACTGTGGGGAAGGGCAGAATGGAGCTGGTCTCCTGCTGATTATTGATTTACTGACTGATCTTCCGTGAATCTGGGCCGTGGCTGAAGGCTGCTCTGGCTTATCTCTTTGGATCCTGGGTGTAAGAGTCTCTACCAGCATTCTACCCTTCTTTCTCTCCTTTGGAATCTCTTAGCAGATTTTGGAGAAGGAATCTGATTGGCTGCTTGGGTCATGTACTCATGACTAGATCAATCGCTGTTTTGGAGGCAGGGGCTGTTCTGCAGCCCAGCTTGCACCACAAACCTACTCCATGCCTATGGCCAGGGAGGCAGGGTCTGTTTGCAAAGGCTTGGAGTTTGAGGGGGTTGATATTTAGGAAAATAACTGCACCTTCACTTCTGTCACCATCCCTGGTAGAGCTCACTGCTGGGCCTCATCCATTTCTTTCCACAGTCCCAGTAGGGCTTGTGGAGGACTGAAGACCTGGGTTCTGGTTCTAGGCCCACCCCTGCACCAGGCTTGGGTTCAGTAGGGGTTTACTAAGCACCTACTCTGTGCCTAAATATCCCTTGGCCTTAGTTTCCTCCTCTGTGCAAACAAGGTTGGATTTATTCCCCAAAAATGTGTTTGTCCATCCATCAATCCCTCACTGAGCACCTACTGTGTACCAAGAATACTGAGGTGAAGAGAGCCAGTCCATCCTCCCAGGAGGTCGCATTCTAGTTGAATAACAGGCAGTATGAGGGACTTCCTTGGTGGTTCAGAGGTTGAGAATCCCCCTCCAATGCAGGGGACTTGGATAACTAAGATCCCACAGGCCTCAGTGCAACTAAGCCTGTGTGCCGCAACTAGAGAAGGCCCGCATGTCACAAGGAAGAGCCTGCGTGCCACAATGAAGACCCAACACAGCTCCCCCCAACCAAAAAAAAAAAAAAAAAATTACAGGAAGCATAAAAATGGAGATATTTCCATAGGATTCCAGGACTCAGAGGTTCTGTGCCCCTGAGATTGTCTTTTTCCAGAAAGGCATCAGCTTCCTGTGGCTCTGCTTGCCCTCTGTCCCTTGCTGCCATTTGGGTAAGAAAGGTGGTTGGTCTTTATAACCCTCTCATATGCCTCTGGAGAAGGCAATGGCACCCCACTCCAATACTCTTGCCTGGAAATTCCCATGGATGAAGGAGCCTGGTAGGCTGCAGTCCATGGGGTTGTGAAGAGTCGGACATGACTGAACAACTTCATTTTCACTTTCATGCATTGGAGAAGGAAATGGCAACCCACTCCAGTGTTCTTACCTGGAGAATCCCACGGACGGCGGAGCCTAGTGGGCTGCCGTCTATGGGGTTGCACAGAGTCGGACACGACTGAAGCGACTTAGCAGCAGAGAGGTTATGGTAATGGAAATCTTTGAAAATAGACAGAACATCTAATCTAGTTCTGCAAAGACTGACTAACACTTAATCTCATGTTCGACTCTGAAAACTACTCAAAGCTCAGAAATGTTGGCCTCACAGCATGTAAATCATTTCGCCATAATTTTAGTTCCAGTTAACCCCGAGCCAAGGAGAAGGCAATGACAAGCCACTCCAGTACTCTTGCCTAGAAAATCCCATGGATGGAGGAGCCTGGTAGGCTGCAGTCCGTGGGGTCACTAAGGGTCGGACACGACTGAGTGACTTCACTTTCACTTTTCACTTTCACACATTGGAGAAGGAAATGGCGACCCACTCCAGTGTTCTTGCCTGGAGAATCCCGGGGATGGGGCAGCCTGGTGGGCTTCTGTCTATGGGGTCACACAGAGTCGGACACGACTGAAGTGACTTAGCAGCAGCAGCAGCAGCAACCCTGAGCCAAAGGAGAGAGAGACAGAGAGGACAGAGACAGAGAATAATACAGTTGAATAAGACGTCACTCGTGAAATGGTCACTCGTAGACCTCCATTCAAAGACAATTTTACTTTTTTAATTTCTAAATAAATAATTGAAGAACGAGATAAGACCCTTGCTCACGTGCAGCCTAAGGCTTAGTATAAAGAAATAAGATGCTTAGATCAAAAATATGGGCTCACAGAGGAGAGAAATTATTTCCAGAGATGGCTTAATGGAGAGATGATTTGAGCTGGTATGTGAAGGATGGGTTGCATTTTGATAGAGGGTAGTAAGAACAAAGAACAGCAATTCTGATTTCAAAGAAAAGCAAGGCTTCTTACAACTTGAGACATTTCAGTTTTAAGGTTCTCAGTGTACTAAAAAGTAAAGAAACAAAAAAATATAAGGTTGTAAAAACATGCCATATAGATGGGTTTTTCCTCTTCTGTCTTTAAGAAATGTTTAATCAATTTTTTTCAGGATAAAGAAAGCAAAGAAATATGATTTTTTAATGGCTTAAAAGCATTTACCTATCTCCTTTATGCATCACTCCCCTTGTTGGCTGCAGTAAAACCATCTCATATATTTTCTTCCACATAAGTTTTTATTTTCTAGCAAAAGGAAAGACTATCAAAGCACAAAATGACTTTCCTTGAAGTAGCAGCCAACTTACATGGCATAAACAACAGATGATCTCTTCACCAAGGGTCAGATCGACAAGAGAAGAAACTGCTCTGAAGAGAAGCCACTCATCTTCAACAACAATAGCATCCAATAAACATCAGTGTCGATGCTAAAATTCACCAGTTCATAAAATCACTATTTCATATTTTATAAATGCCTTTGTTTTATGTACTATATTTTACACAAAACTTACTTCCCCTGCCTTTTTACCTATAAGTATTTTCCTAGGATTAATCATGGCATTGTAGATGATGTTGGTGAACAAATCAGAGTTTATCAGGCATAGAAATTAGTAAAGCTATGATTATTTCTCTAGACCTTAGAAGAGAATGGGGTGAAAAACAATAGATAAGAAACTATCGAAGGAATTAGAAGTGGGAAAGGACCAACAAAGTCATAACAAATAAGCTCCAAAATACATCAGATGATTTTCCAGGAGCAAAACAAATAAAAATGGAGACCCATGAGTCTACATGATACCCATGTAACCAGGGTATTATTTGAAAGTAGAGGTGAAGAAATTATGAACAGTCTTTTGTTAGTTTAAATATTTAAGTATTATCTTTTTAAGTAATGAAAAATGAATTTGTTATTTGCTAGGTTTATAGAGAATGCACACTTAATCTTTATTTTTTTACAATACTTTTCTCCATTGATGGAGTGAATATAGGAAAATGGTACTAGAGTCATTGTTGATGATCCCTAATACTAGTAAGTGTTTTTTTGGTAAATAGAATTTAAATTACATATTCACTCTATATGAGTTTCCTTTTGTGAACTTACCTGCTAGGCCTGTCTCTGTTGGAAAGATTTATTGGCTCTGCCTCTTCAGTGTATCTAAGAAGCACTACCATGCCAGAGGATGGCACCTGGTAGACTCCAGAGGAAGATATATATGACTCAGAGGATTATCAGACAACTCCCTCCATGATTGTGAGTTATTTATTGCAAAAAGGTCCCCAGTGGTTTACCTCTTTCCAGTAAAAGTTCTATTTGCAATGTGACTTTTATCTTCTCCTAGAAAGACATGGAGTCTATTTCTCAAGTCCTTGAATCTGGACTAGCCTTGTGATTTGCTTGGGCCAACAGAATGCAGTAGAAGCAATGCCATGCACGTTCAAGGTGAATAACTCAAGAGGCACTGCACATTTGCATTCTCATCTAGAATTATGACACTGCCATGTTAGCAAGCCTGAACTAGCCTGCTGAAGGATAAGAGTGCTTCAGGGAAGGTGGAACTAATGCTGGGTAGAAAATGAAACAGAAATATCCACAATATTGATCAAATTTGGGTTGAGGAAATAAAAAATTAAGGAAAAGTCAAGAAAATATAGCATATATATCTTTTCTTGCAGTTATAGATCCTCCTCTTTGACATTTTTATTTTGATAGAATTTTTACAAAGGGGATTAACATTTGAGATAATAATTTTTTGTAAATCAACTCAGCAGACTTTGTGAATATTTTATTTCACAGGTTCTTCATTTTTCCCCTTTTATATATCAAATATTATCCCATAAAATAAACTATTTGGGTGAACAATTAAAAGAAGGGAGGAGGAAGAAGGGGGGGAAAGTTTTCTTACTCTCTCCTGGCAACTGAGGATGTACTTATCTAGAAACAAACTTACTGATCATATAATCCTGTTACATGTATTTGCTGAGAACTTCAG
Source organism: Moschus berezovskii (assembly GCF_049115385.1). NCBI lineage: Eukaryota > Metazoa > Chordata > Mammalia > Artiodactyla > Moschidae > Moschus > Moschus berezovskii. The sequence goes on along the minus strand of NC_142463.1, from coordinate 46,873,072 downwards.
TGAGACTCATCTCATCAGTGGGTTCTTCTATCTGAAGCTGGGGGCTTTTTGGTTAGGGAGTGCCCTCAATCCTTTATGAGCCAATTGCAGTTTACTATTTCTAATACTATTAATGAGGCTTTGGGCATCCCTGGTAGCTCAGCTGGTAGCATCTGCCTGCAATGCAGGAGACCCCGGTTCGATTCCTGGGTCGGGAAGATCCCCAGGAGAAAGGAATAGCTACCCACTCCAGTATTCTGGCCTGGAGAATTCCAAGGACTATTTAGTCCATGGGGTTGCAAAGAGTCAGACACAACTGAGAGACTTTCACTTCACTGGACACCAGACCAGATGTTCTTGAAGATTTACCAAAAATTATCGATATGATAAGTTTTTTGGGGGGGAAAGCAAAGAACAAGGAAACACATTGTCACAATTTCTGGCAACTTTAAAAACATTACCAGTTTGAAAAAATGAAAAATTAGAATAGAGTGATTTTGAAGTGTCGTTTGCAATAACAAAGCAAAAATGCAGTCAAATTTGGTTATAGCTTATTTGGGATATGGAGAGACAAGAAAATGCTTCTCTCCTATAGATTTTCTCTGAGACTGGGAGTAAAACCAATCACCCAATATCACTGCATACACAGGCTATATTGAGGTTCAGAAACAAGAGCATGGATTAGGATGGAGCCAGGAAATGGACTCTGGTCTTGGATCAACCATAACTGGCTGTATGACCACCTTCAAGTTCTTTCCAATACCTTGGAGATGGTAATTATGCTTTTTCAATAATGAGTTTTCTATTTAACATTTTTTTGTCTGTGCTGGGTCTTGCTTACTGCATACGGGCTTTCTCTAGTTGCAATGCACAGGCTTCTCATTGCCATGGGTTCTCTTGTGGCAGACCCTGACCTCTAGGGTACACGGGCTTCGGTAGTTGTGGTACATGGGCTGAATTGCCCTACAACATATGGAGTCTTCCCAACCCAGAGATCGAACCTGTGTCCTTTGCATTGACAGGAGGATTCTTAACCACTGGACCATCAGGGAAGTCCAATAATGAGTTCTTATTTTAATTTTTTAAAGCAACAATATAAACCCAGTAATGACTATTACTATATAGGGAGTGCTTAGTATATGTCAGGCACTGTGCTAAGCACTTCACAGTATTCTACCTGTTACTGTCCAAAATAATCCAGAGAAGTAGGTGCTATTATTATCTCTGTTTTAGAAATGAGAAAACAAAGAGGAGATTGGTACTTTGCCTAAAGCCTCATGAGAAGTAAAAACAGGATTCAAATTCAGGCCACATGGTTTCAGAGTCCATACTTGTAAATTTATTCATATTTGAAAAAAGTATGATATATTCTAGAGATAATATGTGACTTATGAATTCTATTTCACAGTATTACAAAATGTGTGGTCTTGCTAGTTTAAATAATTATAGATCATAATAACTGTATTGAAACTGTGCTTGGCACAATTCTTCCCTTTCATTTTTTTGATAATACATTTTCTGGCAGATTAGTGATTTTGACAGTGGAGGGATGTCTAGATCTAAAGGTTCTAATTTTTCTTTTCCATATGTATCTGTTTCTTCCATGAATTTGGGAATCTGGTCTCTGGCTTTCAGGTTAAAGAATTAAGCTCATTGGTTCAGATTAGTTATCTTCCACCAAAATGTAGGTACTGGTCTAAATCACACTGCTCCTTCCTACCACCAGCTAAGATCCAGCTCAATACTGGTCCTGGTTATTGTAGATCTGAGGAGTAGGGAGGAATCCAGCAAGGTCTGAGGAAGATATAAAGACCCAGTTAACTAGGCTTTGACCTGGGAGTAGAAAGGAAGCACTGTTGTAGACCATCACCCCAACTTTAGTGAGTGCTAATCTGTCTAAAACATAATACATTTAACTCAGCAACCTGAAGACCAGAAGCCAGACTAGGGAGTACATAAATAGTCATAAAACTTTCCAGAAGAACCTAAAATAAGACATTCATCTCACCAATTAGTTAGATCCTTCAACTCTCCCCAAGCTCTTGACTTCTAGAATACTCCTAGAAAAAGGAGGACCTTCCTAATGTGTAGAAGTATCTAGGGTTACTCTAGACCGTGACGTCTCCCTCCTGCTCAGGAAGAACTTTTATCTACAGGTGTAGATTATTTTAAACATTGGAGACCAAGGCATTATCTCTACAAATTTTCTCTTATTTCATTATTAATTCTCGTAAAATAAGAAAATATTAAAATTGGAAGGTCATGATAAGTAGAATAATGACTCCCCCACCCCAAGATATCCCTGTCTTAAACCTCATAACCCATGAATATGTGGTCTTACATGGTAAATGGAACTTTGCAGATGTGATTAAAGTTAAGGGCCTTGAGATGGCAAATTACCTTGGATTATCCAAGTGAGGGCAATCTAATCAGATGAGGTCTTAAAAGTAGAGAATCTTTCCCCACAGGGTCAGAGGGGTGAAATGCAAAAAGAAGGAGAGATGCAAAGCATGAGAGGAACTCAACCCACTTGTTGCTGATTTTGAAGATGGAGAAAAGGGTCCATGAGACAGCAAATGTGAAGAAGCTAGGAACAGCCCTCAGATGACAACCAGAAAAGAAATGAGGACCTTTGTCCTACAGCTACAAGGACTGAATTCTCCCAACAACCTGAATGAGAAAATGGATCCTCCCCTAGATCCTCCAGAAAGGAACACAGTCTGGCTGATAACAGTTTAATTTTAGTCCAATGAGACTCATGTCAGACTTCTAACCTTCAGAACTGTAAAACCATGAATTTGTATTGTTCAAGTTGCTGCGTTTATGGTCATTTGTTATAGTAGCAATAGAAAACATATAGAAGCGATCTTAAAGATTTTTTTTAAGCTCTATCCCTAATATTGACCGATGCTTCCTTCGTAGCTCAGTCAGTAAAGAATCTGTCTGCAATGCAGGAGTCCCAGTTTCAATCCCTGGGTCAGAAAATTCCCCTGGAAAAGAAAATGGTAACCCACTCCAGTATTCTTGCCCGAAGAATTCCATGGACAGAGGAACCTGGCATGCTACAGTCCACGGGGTCGCAAGATTTGGACACAACTTGGCAACTAAACCACCACCACACAATATTGACCAGTGATAAAACTTAATTCTACCTGTGCTATAAAATAGTCTTTCAATTCTGTCCATCTGGCTAATACCTCAGGATTCAACTTGGACTCCTTTTCTTCCAGGAAGTTTTCCCTGGCCCTCCAGGACATATAGCACCCTGTGCATAATTTAGCATATTGTCTACCTCTCAGTACTCCTACTACATTTTTGAGGTCAAGGACTTTGTTTTACTCAACATGCTGCTAGAGTATTCTGCTGAAAATGACCAAAGTGTGGCAAACAAATTGGTAGCCTTGAAGGGCAGTGTCTTATCTGTTAAAAGCATGGGCTTTAGAATCATACAAGCCAGGTTCATGTCCTGGCTCCAGTATCTATTAGCTGTATGACCTTAAATACTCCCTTTAATGTTTAATTTCCTTCACTGTTATTTTCTCATAAAAAGAAAGATAGTAGCAGCACCTTGCTCAAACAATTGTTATGAGAATTCATTGAAATCATGCTTGTAAAAATCTTAGCCAGATACCTGCTGCATATGAAGAGTTAAATAAATGTTGGTCATTATTATTATTAGGTGTCTGTATTATCATTAGTTATCTGTGATGGTTAAGGGCTTCCCTGGTGGCTGAGTGGTAAAGAATCTGCCTGCAATGCAGGAGACATAAGAGATGCGAATTTGATCCCTGGGTTGGGAAGATACCCTGGAGGATGGCAAGGCAACTTACTACAGTATTCTTGCCTGGAGAAACCCATGGACAGAGGAGCCTAGCAGGCTACAGCCCATAGGGTTGCAAAGAGTCAGACACAACTGAAGTGACTTAGCATGCATGCACGAGGTGGTCAATTTTATGTTAACTTGGCTGGGCCACAGTGTCCAGATATTTGATCAAATATTATTCTGAATGTTTCTGTGAGGATATTATGGATGAGATTGACGTTTAAAGTGGTGTGCTCTAAGTAAAGCAGATTACTCTTTATAATGTGCATGGGGTGAGCCTCATCAAGCAGTTGAAGGTCTGACTAGAACAAACGACTGACCTCCTCCAAAAAAGAAAGATTAGCCAGCAGATGGCCTTTGAGTTGAATGGCAACACTGACTTTCCCTGGGGCATACACACATATGCACACATACACATTGCTTTCTTTGGAGAACACTCACTTATATAATATCAAATCTGTAACCTGAAAATATGGTAATATCACTATGTACATGTGAAAATAAAGATGTGAGGATAGGGAAGACTCATATTACCCATTATAAGTAAATTTTCCTTCATTTCAATATCAGATGGGACTCTTTCAGTTAAGAAGAGTAACAGTAAGAAGACAATGAAAGGGAAGCTGGCTTAATCCAGAAAAGGGAAGGGGAAGGAAGAAGAGGAAGGTGGGAGGGAGGAAGAGGGAGTGGAGGAGAAGAAATGGCTTGACTCCTGTGACTGCTGTGTACAAGCATAGGCCTAGCTTCTAGGATAACTGGATCCACATTTCAAAAATATTGCCATGGCCCGGTTTCTGTCCAACTCTCAGAGATGGCTTCTCCACGGGGTTTCATTCTCAGATAGCTGTTTCTCTCAAGGTGGTGAGATGGGCTACAGCAGCTCCACATTACACACATCCAGGCTCAAGTCACAAGGGAGTGAGAAGGCATCTTTTCTGATAATTCCCATAAAGGTTCTGAGATCCATTCTAAGTCGTCTTCCTTAGATCAAGTGTTCATCTGGAACCATCACTGTGGGCAGGAGACCAGATGTGTGCATTGGTTTAAATTAGTCTGTGCTCTCTGCTAGAACTCCTCACTAATCATGGGGACAGGGAAGCTTTCCACAGGGTATATATTGCCTAAAGAAATTTTTAATAGATGAACGCCAGGTTAGTCAAAACCAAGAAGTGGCCACTCCAGTTGCTTAAAAAAATCACTCTTTACAATTGTGGTTATTTTGCCTTTTACAAAAACTATTTGATTTCTGAGAATCAAAAACATAAGAGGATACCTGGCATTAAATATTTTTGAAACATCACACTATAAATTCATCCAACATGGAAAATTTGTAACAGTGAATTTCTTTTCTTGGCTCTTTTAAAACAAGAACAATTTCAAACTTTTCCACAACATTACAGTTATCATTGTTGCCATTTGGTGATGGCTAAACTTCTAGGCTTACTTTATATTTTCATAATATCCTGTTATCATTTGTATTAGCTATCACATATGGGTGAACCAGATCCTCTGACATTTCTGCAATATTCAATTTTAAAAACAAACACAAAAACAAAAAATTATCATGCTAGTTGGTTGAAGCAGGCTGTGGCTAAGCTAAAATGAAAACTACATCCCCTCCTTCACACAACCAGGATAACAAGTCTGTTACTTAGTAACAGCAGCAAAGTTTCTAAATCTAAACCACAACAGGAGTTAGGTGGTTAGTTTTTATCTGCCATTATTCCAATATTCAAAACACTAACTTAGAGAAAGAACCCAAAGGCATACACCCAGAAATTTTACAATGGTTATTACTGAGCCAAAGGGATAGCTAACAATTCCTGAGTACCTACTGTATGTGTGTTTTACAAGCATTATTTAACCTCATTCTCATAACAACTCTATGACGCAAACATTACTATAATCTCCATTGTACTAATGAAGACAAATATTGAATCTTAGAGTGCTTAAATAAGCTGTTCAAATCAAAGTAAAATAGCTGTTTGAACATCTGGCCTTGGTTTTGAACTCAGAAAGTCTACTTTTTACTTTTCTATTATGGAAGCCTGTGTTTAAAATTTTCCTTTTTCCTCTAAAACCCTAAATTCATTAGAAGAAAATCATTTTTCCACAAAAGAAAAAATATTGTAGAAGGAAGGAGGAAGAAAGTAAGGAAAGAAGTCAGGCAACAATTTCATCATAGTGTAATAATCACATTATAGCTACGGGAGGCTTCCCAGGTGCCTCAGTGGTAAAGAATACACCTGCCAGTGCAGGAATCGATGATTCAGTCTCTGGGTCAGGAAGATCCCCTGGAGGAGGAAATGGCAACCCACTCCACTATTCTTGCTTGAGAAATCCCATGGACAGAGGAGCCTGGCAGGCTGCAGTCCATGGGTCACAAAAGAATCGGACACAACTGAGCAACTAAGCAACAACAACTTAAGTTGGAGGTTGTTAGACATTAATGGAAGAAATTTTCAAATACTGAGTTGCAGGGAAGTCATTCTGGCTTCTGTATGATTTAACTTGAATTTTATACTAACTAAAATAGCCTGTGTGTGGCCTATCCGTTCCGTTCAGTCGCTCAGTCGTGTCCAACTCTTTGCGACCCCCGTGGACTGTAGTCTAGCAGGCTTCTCCGTCCATGGGATTCTCCAGGCAAGAATACTGGAGTGGGTTACCATTTCCTTCTCCAGGGGGATCTTCCTGACCCAGGGATCGAACCCGGGTCTCCCGCATTGGAGGCAGACGCTTTAACCTCTGAGCCACCAGGGAAGCCCCTATATATAATATATATAAAACATATATTATACATCTGCTTTAGTCATTAAAGAAAAGGTATTGACCATAAGTAAAGAATGTCCCTGTTAAAAATAAAGATTAAATCCCTCCAGTCCTGGGACACCAATGCTGGTACTCCTTCAATGATGAGACCCTTTCCCCAGGTGTCAAGGTCATACTGACTCACTGGTACATTCTGGTCTGTTTATTTGCTTGTTTGTTTGTTTTTTGGAAATATTGAAGGAATGTATCCCTGACTTGTTTGATGCTTTTTGTTGTGACAAGGTGTAAAGCTGTGTGAAAACCATGCTTCTATGGAGCAATTCCTCAGACTTATCTAAGAGGCTGTCTCTGAGGCTAGAGTCCTCAATTTGGCTCAAACAAAACTCTTTTTTATTCATATTATAGTTTGGTTATTGATTAACTACATCAAAAATGTAAATGGACGAGGCATGATGTTACTTGCAGTGGGTGTAATAGTACCAGGTCTATCCACCCTTGTCTATAGAATTGCCCTCTGTGGGGTAGAGCCACATAGGGTAGTTACCCAAAACCCACCATCGCCCCCCATCAACTTTCCTGCCCCTTCCCATCCCCAGGCCACAACTAATGATTGATTAATACAGGACTATAAAATTCCAAACCCACATCCACAGGGCATTTATTTCACAGAACGTCCCTTGAGGAGCTGTCTAAGGCAAGACTTTGCCAAACTCTTATTCAAAATAAATTAAGGACTTTTCCGGTGGTCCAGTGGTTAAGAGTTCACCTGCCAACGCAGGGGATACAGGTTTGTTCTCTGCTCCGGGAGGATTCTACCTGCCACAGGGGAATTAAGCTCCTGTGCCACAACTTTTGGAGAAGGCAATGGCAAATCACTCCAGTACTCTTGCCTAGAAAATCTCATGGACGGAGGAGCCTGGTAGGCTGCAGTCCATGGGGTCGCTAAGGGTCGGACACGACTGAGCGACTTCACTTTTACTTTTCACTTTCACACATTGGAGAAGGAAATGGCAACCCACTCCAGTGTTCTTGCCTGGAGAATCCCAGGGACAGGGGAGCCTGGTGGGCTTCCGTCTATGGGGTCACACAGAGTCGGACACGACTGAAGTGACTTAGCAGCAGCAGCAGCAGCAGCAGCCACAACTTTTGAGCCTGCACTCTACAGGCAGAAAACCACAGCTACTGAGCTCATGTGCAAAACAGTTGAAGCCCAAGTGCCCTAGAGCCTGTGCTCCACAAAGGAAGCCACCGCAGTGAGAAGCCCAAGCATGGCAACTAGAGAGTAGCCCCCACTAGCCACAACTAGAGAAAAGCCCATATAGCAAGGAAGACCCAGCAGTCTAAAATAAAATTTTTATTATAAAAAAATTAAATATTATAAAATTAGTAATGAACTCAGAAATCTCTCATTCCCCAGTGCTGTGCTGTATGTGTTCTATTAGAGGCATCCTACTCGAAAGAAAGGAATATTTGCAGTATCTGACCATTCTCATGGGAACAAATTTAAATTGATTTTGTGAGCCATGTCAACATTTAATCAAGTGTGGTTATTAAAAAAAGAAATACCACAATCTGTTCTTCAACAAACCTTCAATTTCTATCCCAAAGCAATTACACTGCATAATTTTTTTCAAAGTTTGTAGTTGTATTATGAACCAAGTGGAATCAGGGTTTCTTTAGTTATGGAGATGAGAATTCTTTTTAAAATATTTACTTATCTTTGGATAATTACTAAGAGAAGTTTTCCTATTTATAATAATAAGACTTTTGTTATCCCTTGATGACTTTGGTTTAATCATGTTTGCCATATTTCTTATTTCTTTTGATACTGGCCTCCTAAGAGAGGTTTCTTATGAAGCATTTGTGTTCCCTTTCATGCATTTCTAAAGTGCATTACAAGCTTTATTTCCTTTTCTCTGAAACTTTCTTTAGGTTCACCTGAGTAATTGTATTATTTTTACTTTACAAAAACACAGGGTGTGATATTTCTATCTTTGTGTAAAATCAATTTGTAGTTCCCAACTGTTTTCTGGCTCATCTGTGGAATTCAGGTCATTTAAGGCTATGCTGTTGCTAAAAGGAATGTCTTAATTTTTTTTTTTAATGCCAGATTGCATTACTCTCTTATTTACCCCTCACATCTCAGAACTGGCCATCTTTGGCACAATATTCCAAAATAATGGACCACTTTATGATCCTTGGAGAAGGCACTGGCGACCCACTCCAGTACTCTTGCCTGGAAAATCCCATGGACGGAGGAATCTGGTAGACTGCAGTCCATAGGCTCTCTACGAGTCGGACCCGACTGAGTGACTTCACTTTCCCTTTTCCCTTTCATGCATTGAGAAGGAAATGACAACCTACTCCAGTGTTCTTGCCTGGAGAATCCCATTGACAGGGGAGCCTGGTGGGCTGCCGTCTATGGGGTCGCACAGAGTCAGACACGACTGAAGCGACATAGCAGCAGCAGCAGTTGTGATCCTTACCTATAACAGAATTCACTAAAAATCTAATGAAAATGTATGAGGCAGGATTGAATTTTGACTAATGTGCCTTATAAAGCAACTCCGAATATTTGTGTCCTAGAATCCTGACCTCATCCAACCTGACCAGTATGTAGCTGTCTGGTTATGTTATAATGCCAGATGTACTGTGAGGTGGGGTGCAGTGTTTAAACACTGAGTCATCATCTCAGTGTGAACTGTGCTAATACAGACATACTTGCAGATAAACGAAAATGCAGGTAAGCTTCTTCCGTCCGTCCGTCCTTCCCGTCGCTCAGTCGTGTCCGACTCTTTGCGACCCCGTGGACTGTAGCCTACCAGGCTTCTCCGTCCATGGGATTCTCCAGGCAAGAATACTGGAGTGGGTTACCGTTTCCTTCTCCAGGGGATCTTCCCGACCGAGGTATCGAACCTGGGTCTCCCGCATTGGAGGCAGACGCTTTAACCTCTGAGCCACCAGGAAGCCCAATAAGCTTCTTATCTTCACAGCACCATATGGATGAGTCTTTATTTGACCAAACAGTGGGCATTGTAGCTCAGACAATTGATGTATAGAATTAACTGTCAAAACCCCCATATTTATTGGGGATAACAGTGCCTTCTCGGGCAGTAAGGGACAGCGCCTAGAACGTGGTTTTGACAGTTAATTCTGTACATCAATTGTCTGAGCTACAATGCCCACTGTTTGGTCAAATAAATACTCATCCATATGGTGCTGTGAAGATATTTCTTTAGTGATTAACACTTAAATCAGTAGCCTTTGAGTAAAGGAAACTAGTCTCTGTAATGTGGGTAGCCCTGACTCTATCAGACAAGGGCTAAGCAATTCTGCTTCAAAACCAGCAACACAGAATCCTTGCCTGAGATTCTAACTTGCTGGCCTGTCTTGCAGATTTTGAACTCGAGATTCCAACAACTCTTAGATGAATCTCCAGCCTGCCCCACATACATTTCAGACTTACCATATCCCACCATCACATGATCAAATTTCTTCAGATAAATCTCTCTAAATCTCTCTCTCTACATATGCATGTGCACACACACACACACACACACACACACACACACACTTTTGGTTCTGTTTCTCTGGAGAACTTTAATAAAATGGTAGCTAATTATTGCTCATCAGAAACTCCACAGGACTGAATATACAAATGGGCAAAGGATAGACCATATATAAAAACAGAACTTTGACCTACCATCTGCAGCAACCCCATCAGAAACCAACTCCTTTTCTCCAATAAACAACCTAGGAAGCCAGCTGCTATAAGTCAGATTTATAGGAAATCTGATTGCTATCTTGAGTAACACCCAGGAAGCTAAACAATTCCTTCTGTAATAATCAGCCCCAAATGGTTAGGACTTGATTAATAACTGATTGCTTCCCTAATTTTTGTCCCTGCTTTTAACTGAGGACTAATCCTAGGAAGTCAAATATGCTCTCCATTCTTGCCTGGGAAATCCCATGGACAGAGCAGCCTACAGGGGCTACAGTTCATGCAGTCTCAAGAGTTGGACACCACTTAACAACTAAACCACCACACCACCCAATCATACAGGATGCCCACATTAAGTCAACCAGCCCAAGCTTTCCTAGGCCAGTAGCCTCTAATCAGGGCACAGGTGAAGCCTTCTCTCTTTACACCACAAAGCTTTTCCAGTCTTCTGTCTGCCTTTGTTTTTCTTAGCCGTTTTTTGTTTTGTTTTGTTTTGTTTCATATTTATGACAGTGATTTAATGTTATTCATTCAAAAGTTATCTATCAGTTTTAAATATAAAATTTGTTTCTTATCCACATCAACAGATATTAACCTTTCTACAATTTCCATGCTCTGCCTTCCTTTGAGTCTGCTAAAAAACAAGTGACAGTAACGGACTTCCTTGTAAGTTTAGAATAAACAGCTTTTGCTTTTCTCATTCAAATGGTCATTTGTTTATCCCCACAGCCATAAGGCAATGAAATAGAAAGAAGTTAATCTTTCAGAAACAAATGGATATAACCAGCCTCAAAATTCTGCTACCTACAGAGACAGAATTTCCAGGTTCCATGTACATAATTTGGAATGTACACAATACACAAAAATATGTATTTTTGTGTATTCTCCTCCTATCCACCACTATTAATCTAGTTCAATAACAGGATTTTTTTTTTTTTTTTTTAACTATGCTCTGTGTGGCATATGAGAATCTCAGTCCCCTACCAGGGATTGAACCCATGGCCCCTGCAATGAAAGCATGGAATCTTAATCACTGGACTGCCAGGGAAGTCTCAATGATAAGTTGCTCTTTTTTTTACCTGAAACAAATGGTGATAGCAAACATGACGAAAGGCTTTAGTACAAACAATTTAAAAAATCCAATTATCTGACTTATGACTTATTGACAGTAACATCCTGATGATGTACCTAACTATGAAAGATTTTAAGTATTTCTTATTTTCCGTTCCGTTCCGTCGCTCAGTCGTGTCCGACTCTTTGCGACCCCCTGGACTGTAGCCTACCAGGCTTCTCTGTCCATGGGATTCTCCAGGCAAGAATACTGGAGTGGGTTACCGTTTCCTTCTCCAGGGGATCTTCCCGACCCAGGGATCAAACCCGGGTCTCCCGCATTGGAGGCAGATGCTTTAACCTCTGAGCCACCAGGGAAGCCCAATTAACTGTTTCAGATAAAATTTTCAGAAAAGGGTAATATTTCTCTATAAACGTGGCTTTTGACCTGCCATATATTAATTTTTTATAACTAATCTGCAAACACTTAAGATTTGAGCATGACTGTTACACAATTAAACTTATAAATTCAGTGCCTAAGATCTCTAAGAGTTGGGAATTAAAAGGGCCCAGGAATATAATTTAATGCCATATAATACAAAAATATCACAATGGGATGCATGTGGTAATTAGATTTATTCTTTAAAAAATAGTAAGTACAACCTTAAATCAGTATAATTTTATAGACTTTTCAGATATTTTATTTTTGGCTTATGATAATTAAGTGTAACCCATTGCTTTGAGTGCTATTTTCAACAATACAAAAATCACACTTGACTTAAGAACATTTATTCAATAATTTAAATTCCTCAGAAAACATCAAAAATGAATTACCATTATATTGTAAACATGATCAATATAAAACTTAAGCTTGAAAAAAGAACACAATCCCCGATAGCATCACAAATCTCACCTCCTTCAGAGGCACATGTATATCAAAATTAATAAAAAGATCTGAACAGAATTGACCTGTCAGTTACAATAAGGGAAAGAGGAAATTTTTTAACAGGGATGATCCCAGAAAGATGACAGCTGTGAAAGGTAACAAGGTGCCTTCAAATTTTCATTTGAAAATTCTGTGGAGGTTCATTAATGGTCCATTCAATTATTCAGATCTGATCGTCTCAAGAAGCAGTCACCAACAGCAGTTCTGGGATGCTAGTTGGAACTTGCATTTGGAGGGTGCTGTATTAATGGTACACAAGAAAAAATACGTTATTAAACCTCCAGGAAAAGACTTCACCTTCTCCAAGAATTCTTTTCTGACGACTACCTTCTTTCAAATCTGCCCTTTGGACTAAGTTCCCTGCACATTTCTACATGCTATTGTAATAAGAGAAGAAAAAAAACCTTTACAGAGAACAGTGAGGCCACTCTATAAACATAGTGACTTAAACCCGACCCTCAAGATTAAGCACATACACACATGCACACACAAACACACACATACTAAAATAAAACTTACAGCTGCCTTCAAAGCTTGATCTAGATCATCCAGTAGGTCTTGTTTATCCTCTAAGCCCACTGAGAGTCGAATAAGTGTGTCACTAATTCCAAGGACTTCTCTGTCGCTCTTAGGCACTGATGCATGGGTCATGATTGCCCTGGAAGAAAGAGTGAGCAAATTTCTGATCACTATATTGTAGCAGTGGAGGCATGTTTCTATCTCATAAATTGCAATTATTTTCAAATTTTTTTCTATTCTAAATATCAAATCCTTCATACATACACCTGCAATGTTTTATAAACAAAAGATTAAGGAATTGTGAAAATTATCTTTTCTAGTCATGCTTTTAAATGAAAACCACGATCTTTTGTTGTTTTTATACCATCAGTGAGGTATACCCAATCAGAAACTGAAAGTGCCAGTCAAGTGCTCGCATACAGGAAGGAAAGACATAGCTTTCAGTGTGTGAATTTTAACACCTACCTGAATGAGGCATTGGCCAGAAGTCAACACCCCATGACCATCCAGCTGTACTTATAAGAAATAGGCCTCTTGGACCAACAGCTGGTCAGAATTAATTCCGTTTGGATCAAGGGATCAGTCCAGAATTGGACCTTCTGAGGCAGATCAGAGAAAAGACAACCTAGGATTGTGAGTAGCAATCACTAAGCACTAGGAATTAATCTCAACTCACAATTCATGACACAGAGGCCTCAGAGGATGTTTAAAACCATCTAGTAACTCACTGTCAAGATCAACTGTGTAAGGGTAGAGCATGTATTACGGGTCAGGCACTACAGTAAGAGCTGGGAAACCAGGAAGGAGATATTATTTTTACTCTAGACAACAAAGCAGAAACTAAAGACTATGACAATTCACAAAACAGAACCGTCTACGGCGAATGGTAAACAAGTATGGACAACAAGGGTTGCTGGAATTCAGTGGAGGCTGAATCTCTGAGGGCTGAGGCACCGTGGAGGAAAGGCTTAGAGTCTTACTGAGCACTTGAGAACACTGCCCCCACACCCAGCCCTCCCTTCCCACATCCAGCAGAAGGAATTACTTTCTCCTCCCCACTTCAGGCCCATGCAAAGAAAATATTAGTAAATGAATATTAAATGAATAACCTCTTTTATGACTCTAATGAAGTGATGCTCATAGTAAATGAATATCCTCTTCTATCACTCGAATGAAGCTTTACACTCAAACGTCCTCCTTAAAAATTTCTGCCTTTTTAGGTTTTTAATTCCCTGAAAGAGAGTGAATACTCAGAAATAAGAACTTAGGCCTCTGGGAGCAAAAGACTTGGGTATATGAATCTCAGCCCCTCCACATACCGGCTGTGTTGGACTTGTAAGTTACCGTCCTCAAGTCAATTTCCTCATCTGCTACAGTGTTATTGACATTTTACAACCAAGGAAACTGAAATAGAGTGGATAAGTGAGTTTTCTAAGGCCACTGAGCTAACACATGTTGTTAGGCTGAGAGACCGACCCAGTGTCCACTGGCTCCGCTTCTCTCTCGCTGATTGCAATGCTGCACTGGTTGCAGCATTGTTGGGAAACTCGAAATGAGGAGGACAGAACAGACAAGCTCTGACCTAAATTTATTCTTCCACTGGCATTGGGGTTAGAGTCTAGCTGGAGTGCCCAATGGCCGAGCAACTTTAAACTAAATCCCTAAATAAATCAGGTGAGGTCTACTTTTAAGAGAGTCTTAAACTAATACACACTGTATTACTACGAAAAATAAACCAATTTCATATGCTGAGTGTGCCCTCTTGTGCATCCAGACGTACTAGCAGGCATCTTCCTGAAAGACTAACAAAAACTTCTCTGTCTTAATTATTTGAATCATTATTTGGGCATCATCTTTTTAAGATTATGAAATTGCCTGACTCTCCCCATGAACTATAAACTACTATAACAGGACAGGAAACGTGCCTACATTCTTAATCCCTGATATTCCTCAACACATAGCTATTTCAGAAATGTTTATGAAAATTAAAACATAGAACTATATCATGCATCTAATATAGCTAAAAATTAATAGCTAATGATATTGATTTATCCCTGCAATAATTATAATATATGGTCACAGAAACTTATCTCCCTGCTCACTGTTTTTGATGCAAAGCCTCAAGAGTGAAGTTGCTAACATATTTCTGTGTGACATTTGATCAATTAGCAAAACTTTCTGAATCTTTGTTTCTTTGTAATATAAGTTGTTGGACTCCCTGATCTTAGGTTTCTGTGTTCTAATAGCCTCTGGTGCTTTGATAAAATTAGATGAATTAGCTAGGTTAGATAGTGAAGGGCCAGGAATACTAAGTTAGATTTGGGGGTTATCTCATAGAGCCTTTTACCCCCTGATGGTAACTAGTAGGGCGCTCCTCTGACAAATAAGAATGTGGAGGTATTTTATCAGAAACACATTCTCCATTTCCCTAGGAGCTTTGAAATCAGCCCTTCTAATTCAAAGCCTTCAACCTCCCTTTTAGGGCAGAATTGGGTAGAATAAGTAGCCCTGGTTCAGAGGTCAGAGAACCACTGCTGAAATCTTCTTTAGGCAAACAGAGAAAAAGCAAAACTTGGAAAAACACAGCTTACTGATCCCAATAGATTTTTAATAGGGTCTCCATTCTTTTGAGTTAAGAGTCCACTCCAACCGGACAATGCCATGCTGCCCTTATTGCTAAATAACTTGAACAATCACTGATTTTATCCTACTCCTTTTTCAAACAATCATTACAGCTGAAATCAAAGTTAAAATACTGAGAAAAACAGAAATATACTTACGGAAGCTCAGCAAGACTTTCGTATCCTCCCAAGCTCTCAGCCAGGGTAAATAACTATGGCAAAAAAAAAAAAAAATATATATATATATAAATTTAGATCTTCCACTAAAATAAAAATACTAAAAAAAAACCTAAAAATAAATGTTTTTAATACAATGACCCTGCAATGCGCAATGGAAAATTGTGGCAATTATGAATAATTACTACAAAATAATTATTACAAAAACTACAAACTGGATAAAAACTTGGAGAAAAAATGAAAATAAAATCCATAACAATGAGGCCATTAAAAATTGATCTCACCAATTAGACATACAGCATGTTAACTTTTAAAACATTAAAAGTTGATCAAAGTGAATCTTCTATACTTTCCTCATTTGACCTTATACAAAAGTGAACCCTGACATGAGCTCTCAAACCTCAGAATTATTACATTTGAGACCCAGCTCTGTGGTTACCCTTTATATAAAAATCTCTTAATATCTATTAAGTTATAGACACTTACTCATTAATATGTACCATTTATCAAATGAATATATCCATTTAACCCCATCCTGGAGTAGAAGGGAAAAAAACTCAATTGTTGCATTTAGTGTTACTGTGTGTTACGGAATTTTACAAACATGTTAAAAGTTACTTTCACAACTGTATGCAATTAAATGTACACTACTATATTTCTGATTTTAAAAGTGGACAAATTTTAGAACCAGTAAGACTTTGACTAATCTGGCAGCATCCTTTTCTTTTCTTTCGATTTGTAGCATTTAAAACTCAGAGTCTTAAATACATGACTGCATGCGCTCAAAGTAAGCTCAAAGAATGGAGTTACACAGGCCTCTCTCCCAGGGCTCTGGAGAGACTCCTGCCCCTGTGAACTTCAGAGAAAGGCTGCCTTTCCCTCACTCCAGGCAGACACAGCCTGAAAGGCACAGGGTTCTGGAAGTCATTCCTAGGCTGGATTTCAGTACAGTTTTTCAGCAGTGCATTGACACAATACTGAGGTTTTTCATACTATTTCATTTGAAAAGGGAGTTAGTTCACTATAAATTTAAAAACAAATGGCTTAGAACATTCTGTCTCTCTCAAATGGATGAAAGCCTCTGCAGGGTTAAGAAAATGAACATGTTCTATCTGCTATCACATCACTCTTGCTTCAAGTGATTTTCCAACCCAATGCATTTCATGACAAAGAGGCTTGTGGGTGTGACCTGCAGATACAAACACATTAATCTGAGTTAGGTGGAAGTGAGAAATAATGAAGATCATAACGCTATAAGAAAGACTTAATGTCTATAAATTAAAAAACGATTTTGTAAAATTACCTTTAGGTTCTTGAGGAAAGTTTCAGCATGTTGAAGAGAGCCCTTGATATAAAAGGTGATCATCCCCGGGCAACCTGTACACTGACGCTTGGCCAGCTCATGCTGAGGATGAGAAGGCAGCCCTGTAGTCATAAGGTACAATGAATGTCTTATTTCAGAGTCAAACTTGTAATTTCAGGACAACAACAACAAAAAAATCACTGTTTGTTTAAGTCAACTGCAAATAAGGCTAATAACAGGCTTTATGCCATGCTCACATCTGATCTCTTGTTCTGGCCCCTGTCTATCTTGTGAAAGTGGTTCAGTCATGTCCAACTCTTTGCAACTCCATGGACTATACAGTCCATGGAATTCTCCAGGCCAGAATACTGGAGTGGGTAGACTTTCCTTTCTCCAGGGGATCTTCCCAACCCAGGGATCAAACCCAGGTCTCCCGCATTGCAGGCAGATTCTTTACCAGCTGAGCCACAGGGAAAACTAAACTGCCATCATTTTGACCTATCTTTTCTAGTCTCTCCTCGCTCTAGCCATGCCAGCTTTCTTTACACCAGCGGCACTATACTCTTTTTTCATCTTGGGACTTTTGCACATGCTATCCCTTTAGCCTGGAATATTCTTCTGCTCACTGCCCCCTTCCCTCTGTTAATTATATCCTCTGTTATTATATCCCTCTGTTAATTATATGCTTAATATCTGTCTTATGCATCAGGCTAACTCCATGAAGAGAAAGCTATTTCTTTTGTTAATAATCAGATCCCAGATCCCAGTATAAAGCCTGGCCCATGGTTTGCAATTGATAAACATTTATTGAAGAAATCTGAATTGCCTTGTCCAGGCCCTTTTAACAAATGCCAACCCATTTCCTCAGGACACAGTCCAAACCTTTTCTCCCTCTTTCCATTCAAAATACACACCAGTCAACAGCTCTTTACCTAGTGTACATATTAGGGCATTTAGTCTCATTTGTATCTCTGCCTTGGCTTACCTAAATGCCTTAAAGGCAGGGATCAAGCATAATTCTCTTTTACATCCAAGACTCTATGAATGCACACCTCAAAAGGGTTTAAAATAACTATTTATTTATGACCACCACAATATAAAAGTCTGGTAAAATAAATTCAAAGAGTAACATGTAAGTCTGCTAATTCACATTAGCACTTATAGATGTTGTGAGAAGTGAAGGAATTCCAAAAAAGGTAAGCGAATTTCAGGGGAATTTTGGTATCAAGTTTTAACTTGGTAAGTATGAAGTCTCAATGTATATCAGATAAGAGTTAGAGCTAGTACAGAACAGCAACTGATAAGATTATAAGCGAATCAACTGGAAAGTACAAGGTTGTAATCCTGGAATGTTGTTGTTCAATCACTAAGTCAGGTCCAACTCTTTTCAAGCAGAGTCCATGCATCCATTAGACAACTCTAGGCTAAAGAGCACATCTATCTTCTTTACCATCCAGACCCACATACAGCAGCACTCAATGATATGTGGACAACAAAAAAATACATGAAAGCACCTAATCTACAAATGTTACATAAGCAGAATGCAAGGAATAACATGTAAAATCCTAGAATAACCACATGTGCTTAGAAAGCAGACTAACATACCAGGATAAATAACCTTTTCCACCCGAGGATTCGACTCCAAAAACTGAGCAACTGCCATTCCATTTTCAAAATGCTTCTCCATGCGGACTTGTAGAGTCTTCAGACCTCGATTGCAGAGGTAACAGTCAACAGGAGATGGAACTGCTCCAAGAGCTGCAAAACGAATATGTCCTGCGTTAGTTTGAAGGTGAAGACGCACCTGGAAAAGCCTCTCACCATTCTTTTTCATCATAGTGACTATGGGAAGCTAACAACAAAGCCCAATATTTGAGTTTTAGTGGGAAAAATTAATATATCAAATAAGAAGCAAGAGAATGAGGTATAAAACATGCTTAGAGACATGGGTTTTAAAATGAGAAGGGAAATAAATATCCTAAAAACAAAGTACAAACACAATCACATAAATTTTTCAAATATGAGTATCAATAGTCCTTTCCATGATTTTATATTAATAAAAGGACACATTGCACATAGCTTAATCTTGTTTTTCTTTGAAAGAGTATTAAAACACACAGAGAAAATAGAAGTTCAGCTTCTACTATTCCTGGGTATTCTACCAACATTCTACTAATATTTAGCTTCTGTCTAAGGCAGCCTGTGGCTTCCCAGGCCTCCAGAATATATGCCTCATTCCTTCTTTTTATAAATGAAAGGAACTTAGCACACAATAAATTCTGGTTTCCTTCCTCAGTGCCCCCTTTTGTTGCTCTAACATTTATTCCCTAGAAGGGGATTTTTATTCCTAATTAAACTGATCTCTGTCAAATCACATTGGTTAAAATCAAGTATTTTTCAATAAACCCTTATGGACACCTGAGATAGTAAACAATCTAAACAGAAAACAGATATTTAGATATCTGTTGAAAAATACAAGTTTATATCTTAAGTGCCATTTAAAATTAGATATCATTCCAGATATAAGAGGTATAGTATAAGAAAGCCATCATTCCAAATGTTTACAAAAATAAATCCATTGTCTTAAAAATAAAAATTCACTTGGGCTTTAACATATTGTGATCAAAATTGACATGGATTTGAAAAATCAGAAAACATCCCTTGGCCATGCTATACAGCTCTATTATGCTATAATAGTATTTTTATAACCCAAATTTCTTTCCTCTAAAAGAAAATCAGAATTTCCCTTCTAGTGCCCATTTCTTTGTAAATTAGTGGAATGCTATCACTTCATAACACTTAGTGGAAATACAACATCAAATGTAGTCACTTTGAGAGTGCAAGGGGAAATTCAGGCTTTTTAATACTTACAATTTTGCAAGAAACGGAGCCTATTATGAAGGCTCTCAGAATTCAGCGACACTAAGCCCATTACAACATCACTGTGGCCTAAAAACAAAACCAAAAAGCTTTAAGTTAAAAAATAATGTATAAACATTATTCCTCAGCTTATAATTTCTAAAATTAGACTTTCACTTGAAAAAAATCTCAGGGAAAAGCCTTATAGAATAAGTTTAAATACACTTTACTCAATTTGATAGTAGCAAAGGCTATATCTAAAACAATAAATTAAAATCCTATAAAATGTAAGTGTTTCTTTGCAAGCTGTCAGCAGGATAAAATCTTTTACAGTAATTTTTAATCCTTTGCTGATATATCATGAGCATAGTTTTGTCTGCTATAAATGAAGTCCTATATTTAATCAAAGGATAATTCTCTAACTTTCTACCTGTGTCAGGTAGAAAGAAAGAAAATCTGTATAATAGTAGAAGAAAAAGGATAAAAGGATAAAGCCTTATGCTTTTATCATCTATCCATGGAAAAGAATGAAGTGTAGACTATGCGTGTCTTACCATTCATGTATTTTGTTGCTGAATACATACAAATATCAGCTCCCAGAGACAAAGGCCGCTAAAAGGAATAAAAAAAGGTTTTTATTTTAAATGGGAAATCACTTGAAAATATTTACTATTTACTACAATATTTACTACTGTAAATTCCACCCCTATTTTAATTTTTCAAAAATACGTACATCTTAAAATTTTCCAGGACCTCTATTTACCTTTCCCTTGATATCATCTTTCCCTTTCCTCCCTCATACCAAATAAAACCACAAAAGTATTGGATTCATTATTCAATCCAAAGGCAGACATTTTTCTGGAAATAGCAGATATAACTCAGGTCAACAGAACTTCTGAACTTGTTTCTTTAGAGCAGTTGCTGACTAACCCCTATTTATTACCTACAGAAGATATGCTGGCATTTTATGACTCAGTAAATACACAGAATGGTGGACACAAACACTTAGCAATTGTTATGTCAAGTAAATGTAAAACTAATTTGCTTAGGTTTTTAATCATTAAAACCTTACAGTGTATGCTGTGGTTATTCATTTTATTTGTCATGATCTTGACTCTTAATTACTCTTTTATTATTCTAGTTTTGTCAAGTGTAAAATCACTTGTACAGCAATGTGTTTAGATTGGTTTCCCTCACCCAATTTTCCTGCAAAGTAGTTCTTTAGTCTTAGACATCTTTGTTTACAGTGAAAATTAATAACCGACTTATTCACTAAACAATATAATATCAACATCTTTTCATTTAAAATTTCTTTAAAATAAAGTGTGTGTATGTGCAGGTGTGTGTGTGTGTGTGTGGTTAACCTCACCACCTGGTGGCTGGGGGACTTTTCATTTAAGTTCTCAAAAATAGGACATTTTAAGTAAAGTACTGCTGAAAGCACTCTGTACATATTTGTTTACTCATCTCTAAAGTGATGGGTCAAATTAGACAATGTGTGGAGACTGTTTCAGTGCTAACATTCTGTAAACCCTATGGTCAAAATGAAAAATAAAAGCCTGTAACTAACATCTGTTGATCTCATTATGCTCCAAAAATCATGTTAAATATTTCACATAACTTAGTGAAGCAGTGTTCAAAAATACTTCAACTCAGTAAAATCAGTATGTTTATGACTCTAATTGTACAGACAAGGAAAAGAAACTGAGAAAAATAAAATAAATCACTCAGATTTTAAAAACTAGTAGAGTCAGAACTTAGACTACCAGAATCCAGAGATTCTACTCTGAAACTTTATGCTGGTATGTCCATTTTGCCTTTTGTGAGACTTGCAGAAGATCAAGAAGACAAAAGGCAGGAAAAGAAAGAACATACCCAGTTTTCATGAGGGTAAAACAAAGAGAGGATCTTTCCAGAAGATTTGCTTTGTGGAACCAATGCATGTGGTTGCCTAGGGACAGTGTGGTTCTGATTAATTCAACTGGAATGAATCCGGATTGAAAATTGCAGTCCCTGGCAAGTGGAATATGATGTGGGCTTCAGAAAAGTGGAAAAACTGGACCTATTTTAGTGACAGTAATATGAGAAAAAGGGCCAGGCCTAATGAGTAACCTGGGCAGGCTCAAGCTAAACCAATTCATGCAATCTCTTTGAGTATATACAGGACTTATGATGACTCAGCCAGAGCAATCCTCTGCTGTATTAACTGCCCTACTCCAAGTGGTAGATGGAGTAAGGAGCAAGTATAAAAACATCACCTGAGACACAGATGATGCCAGGAGATTTTTACTTGGAAACAGACTGCTTTACTTGAGATCAGAGTCAGCTGAAGTTGTATCACAAGCCAAAGGTAGAGAGATGGCACATGAAACCATCTGAATACAATCTAACCAGGAAATGTGTTTCAGGAAAGAAAGATAAAACACAGTAGTGCCTTCTGAATAAAATGAACTAAGGTGAAAACAGCTTTGTGCAAACTCCCAGGGAGTCAGTCCCTTACATGGAGGCAGCAGCCTGGGCCAACTTCAGGGACTGATAACAGAAGAAGGGAATGTAAACTGTTGAGCTTGTGAACATCAGCCTAATTGAAGAGCTGAAGAAAATGAGCTGGGCTTTTAGGAACTCTTTTAGGAACAGGTGAACTACAGGAAGTGCAATAAGAATGACCACAAGGTACAGACAGAAAGTAAAGAGCAGGGAGATGGTAAATTCCCTGGTGGCTCAGAGGTTAAAAGCATCTGCCCCCAATGCGGGAAACCCGGGTTCGATCCCTGGGTCAGGAAGATCCCCTGGAGAAGGAAACGGTAACCCACTCCAGTATTCTTGCCTGGAGAATCCCATGGACAGAAAAGCCTGGTAGGCTACAGTCCAAATGGCAGACAACTAGGCAATTATAGAAAGATTCTCAAGATGATCTACCAAGAGGAGCAAAACAGAAAGGAAAAAGTACAAGGGAAAAAAGAAACGGATTGAGGATGGATGGGAGGGTTTGAGCTAGGAAGAGATGTATGAAGAGGGATAAGCAGGAAAAGAGTTTTAAAGGAGAACGATAAAGGAGCTGCACAGATACAAGGTGATACATAAAATAGGAATTTATGATACAAGTCAGGTAAAGATACAGAAGGCCAGGAATGGTCTATGAAACACAAAGAGAAGACAAACTAGAAAGAAGGAAGGGAAATGGAGAAATAACATGTGTTTTACCTGGCTAGCCTTGCAAATAAAAGGAAAAGAAAAGCTATATTCAATGACATTTCAGTATACGATGGACATCTGCAGGACTTACAATGACATGTATGTATATATATATATACACACAAAACTGACTTAGAACCAACACATAAACATTGAAGTCCCTACTATGTGTAAGGCACTGACATATACAATCATATAATAAGAGCAGGTCTTCAGAGAGTTTACAGAGAACCTAAAAGCTTTAATGAAGATAAATATTTAAAAAACACAAAGTCCCATACAATATACTAGCCTAGAGTTGAAAAAATATTAACTAATGGTAGAAAAGATCCAATTTCAATTCTTTGTCTAATCAATAATTGTGATTAGGTTTCTTGTAACTTAATGTAAACAGGTCCTTCCTCTTCTGATTACAAGTACCTGTGTAGTCTACCAATTATGCCAAAAATATTACTTTCATTTACCTGGAAATATGCTGACATAAAAGTGTTATCCACAACCAAAATGATGTCTCCATGTTTATGGACCGTATGTGCACAGGCTTCAATGTCAATCATCTTCAAGCTAGGGTTTGTGGGGGTTTCAATCCAAACAAGCTGAAACAATTCAGTAAATGACAACAGTTTGTAAAACTACACTGCACAAACATATATCTCATGCACTGTAACCATCTGGGAGGCTACACGGGAAGACCATGGAGAATGAAGTTTAAAGGTCTGAATCTGAATCCTAGTCCCATGAATTTCTGAGAGGGCATCACAGCTAAGTAAGTAACCCTCTACGTTCTCCCAATTTTTCATCTATACAATAAGATTGATATCATTTACTTTATACGGTAGTCATAAAGATCAAATGAGATAACGTAC
Source organism: Moschus berezovskii (assembly GCF_049115385.1). Classification (NCBI taxonomy): domain Eukaryota; kingdom Metazoa; phylum Chordata; class Mammalia; order Artiodactyla; family Moschidae; genus Moschus; species Moschus berezovskii. The sequence goes on along the minus strand of NC_142463.1, from coordinate 46,849,244 downwards.
ATATAAGCAGAAGAGCACTCAAGTTTTAATCACTATAATTATTTTCCATTAAAAAGAGGATGAATTCCAAAGACATACTTCAAAGTCTGGGAATTTTGCTCTCAAAGATAAACAAATTGTGTAAGATTACATTATGGAATTTTCAGTAAAGAGAACTATTTGATGCCAAAAATATTATGACTAGCAACTTAAATAATGTCAGATGCACTAGAAACTACAAAATAAGTCCCCAGAACCTGAAGAAGAGCATGGGTTTTGGAGTGAGGAAGAGAAGTGACACATACACAACAAAAAACCCAGCCACAGCTCACTTAAGAGATGGTATCATATTATCTGTCTATTCCAAAACCTAGCACAATCCCCATGTCTTGTATGTTTGATAGTTATTGAAAAGACCAAAGAACAGAATTCTATTTGTTAAACAAGCTGGTACTATTTTGATTGATATTATCTACCGTGCTTTGCTTTGCTTCGTTGCTCAGTCGTGTCCAACACTTGGCGACCCCACGGACTGTAGCCCACCAGGCTCCTCTGTCCATGAGAATTCTCCAAGCAAGAATACTGGAGTGGGTTGCCATGCCCTCCTCCAGGGGAACTTTCTAATCCAGGCATCGAACTCAGGTCTCCCACATTGCAGGCAGATTCTTTACTGTCTGAGCCACTAGGGAAGCCTGACATTATCTACAGCTTTCTTTTTTAAAGGGTTAATTATTCTTTATTCATTGCCTATAAAAAAGAGCAAGTGATATGGTTTAACACTCATCCGATTTTAGAGTTTTACTATAGAAAAGATAGGGTAGTTAAAATAATTCATATTCTACAAGAGCATAATTATTTGAGGACCTATAAAAATTTATTCCTGGGTAATAATTATCATTCCCATTCATAATCTTAAAAAGTAATTAAAATAAAAATAAGTAAATAAATACAAAGTAGATTTTACCTAGACTTTAAAAATCTACTTTAAATGATGAGGCAGATATATCAGGGGGGGAAATGTATTAATTCAAGTTGGTAAGGAACCACTACATAAAGTTCTACTGACAAGAATTAATATACACACAATTTGCTTTCCTCCCTTAGAAAGACTCAGACCATCTATTTTAATATCTTTTCTCCCAAGGAAGAAAAAAAAAAAATAAGTTCCTTTGAAAACAAACCTTCATCTCTCAAAGAGCACTCTGGAGTTAATCTTCAAAGTAATTTGTATGAGAAAGTTTTCTCTCTTTTAGCATTCACAGCAACATAATCTTGAGTACAAACCTTTTAATCATTAGCAAAAAGTTGGAAAAGGCTGCTACTTATAAAAGACGCTGGTCCTTCTTTTCCCCATGCAGAATTTCAATGAGGTTCCAAGAAAGAATATCACATATGCCATTCATTCCAGCACAAAACACCTTCCAGTGGCATACAAGCCTTCCCAGGACAGAGGCTAAGAATAGCTTGTGGCCCTTCTGTGCTTCTATTATTTTGCTGAAGTATCCTTCAGAACCCTTAAAGCTATGCTTATTAGGATTTGGGAGTTTACAAGCTTCCTTTCTGTAATCCAAACTCTGTGATGACTTCTGTTACCAATACTAGCTTGGTAATGCAGTTGAGAATTGTCTTTTGCTAACAAATTTTTTAACTGTCATTATGTATTGGGTACCATAATAAGGATTTCATATGCCTTATTATGTCTGGAGGAGGGCATGGCAACCCACTCCAATATTCTTGCCTGGAGAACCCCATGGGCAAAAGATCCTGGTGGGCTACAGTCCATGGGATCACAAAAAGTTGGACACAACTGAGCGACTAAGCACAGCATATGCTTTATCTCATTTAATTCACCCAACTACCTTTTAATAAAGCAGGTAAAATTACCCCTATTTAGTAAATGAAAGAAATGAGACTTTGATTAAATAATTTGCCCATGATAATACACCAACTATGATATAGCATTAGAATTAGAATTTGAATCCCACTACCGAATGCATGTACCTAAACATTAGCCTACAGTACCCAACAGAAGTCAGACCTATCCTAATCTTGATGGCTTCCAATGGCTTCCAGGAAAATTGGTTATTTAGATTTAAATTATGCCCTCAAGTAAACAGAAATGATGAAAATTTAAAAATCACAAGGAAAACAGACAAACTGAAAACTGAGTTACCTTGGTTTCTGGTGTAATAGCTGCCTCTAGTAATTTGGTTTTGGAACAATCAACAAAAGAAATCTTTAATCCAAATTCAGTTGCCACCTGCCTGAAGTACCTGTTTGTACCTGAGGCAGAAGAGAATCAGATAAAATGAAAAAGAACACTGTATTCAGAAATATTCATTCCTTAAAAGTATAAACACTTTAAAAATATGAGGAAGTGTCAATCACCAATAAAAAAACAACCAAAAGCAAGTCTACTTTGTTTGAACCTTCTTGTATGCTAAAGAATGTATTCAGTTGCTCAGTTGGGTCCATGAGACCCCAGGGACTACAGCCCTCCAGGCTCCTAGGCTCATGGGATTTTCCAGGCAAGAATATTGGAGTTGGTTGCCATTTTCTCCTCCAGTGGATCTTCCTGACCTGGGGATGAAACCTGCACCTTCTGCATTGGCAGGTGGATTCATTACCACTGAACCACCTAAAGAATATAGGGCTTTCAGTTCAGTTGAGTCGCTCAGTCGTGTCCGACTCTTTGTGACCCCATGAATCCCAGCACGCCAGGCCTCCCTGTCCATCACCAACTCCCGGAGTTCACTCAAACTCATGTCCATCGAGTTGGTGATGCCATCCAGCCATCTCGTTCTCTGTCATCCCCTTCTCCTCCTGCCCCCAATCCCTCCCAGCATCAGTCTTTTCCAGTGAGTCAACTCTTTACATAAGCCATACTAAAGAATATAGGGCTTAAATTTTAAACTAAAATTGTAAGAGTCAAATAAAACACACTTGATACCCACATCAAGTGGCATGAAGCAGAAAATGTTTCTTAACAGTCTCTACTCTTCAAACATAAAGTGGCATGCTCCCTAAAACACCAATATCTTTTTCTAACAATTCCTTCCTAGTACTTAAATCTAAAATAAATGAACCAAAGTCAATGAAATGTTCAAAGCAAATTTTCAGACTGATTATACTTTGGTAATAGAAAAGAACTAGTTATTATCCTTTGTACTTTCTCAATCTTTTTGTTATGTGGTTCTGAAAGCCTTAATAGAAAAAAGAGATCATGTAAACCAAACAACTGGAGTTTTATAGTGAAAGAAGATAAATCATTCAATTCAGAATAGGTAATTTTATAAATACTGGTCGGGATTTAAGGTTTATATATGCAAAATTAAAGAAAAGTTTGCCATTATTGACAGTGAACCAAAAAAGGAAAAAGAACTTTATCATCAAAAACTCACTAGACCTTTGGTAGACTGACCCTAGGTAATATAAGATTGAAAAAGAATGTAAAGAATTGGTTAAAATAAAAAAAATCAACAGCAATTTTCACGATTTTGTACCTAGGTTTATCAAGAGGTTTTAATAGTACATTATAATAGCATCTAAAGGTTTGTTTTTTCTATAATTTCAACTCATCAAACTATCATAGGGAGCTATGATAAAATATAAAGCTTTTTACAAATTTCTGAGAGGGATAAAATGATTATTAAGAGTAAGTCTCTTCCTTCAAAGAACTTACAGATTTAACTTGTTGTTTAAATAGGAGATAAAGTGATAATATTCTAGAAGTGATCTTTTGATTATCTGGAAGCATTTGGAATATATATATACATTTAAATTTTTTTTTTTTTTTTGCTGTTGTTTTGAACACAAAAATCAGTCTTACTTAAAGATAAGGGCAACTAGTTTTCCTTACCTTCCCACTTACCACTTTATATAACTAGCATTTAAACAATTTGGAATAAAAGTTCTTAAATCTGTATCCACAGATAGGCTACAAAGAGTAAGGCCCTTTGACTTTAAAATTAAAATGATAAATGTTGAGTATAGTCTTAAACACATTTTTTGGAGAAAAAGGTCTATAGCTTTCAATGGGTTTTCAAAAGGGTCCCTTAAAAAAAAAAATCAGGGGGCAGGGTGCTTAAGAGTTGTGTAGAGTTAAGCCCTTTAGAGTGACCTGGACTATAGACATTTTCACTTCAGGCAAAAATTTTAAATTATAGTAGAACACTATCTCTCTAAATACTATCTACTCTAGAGCAGAGAGTGTCTCAAATAGGTTCATCCCAGCAGCTTAAATGGGCTTCCCAGGTGGCACAGCAGTAAGAATCCACCTGCCAATGCAGGAGATACAAAAGATGTGGGTTTGATCTCTGGGTAAGGAAGATTCCCTGGAGGAAAAAATGGCAACCCACTCCAGTATTATTGCCTGGAGAATCCCATGGACAGAGGAGCCTGGCGGGCTCCATGGGATTGTAAAGAGTTGCACACAATTCAGTGACTGAGCATGCGTGCAGCAGCTTAAATAAAATTGTTATTAAACAATCAGTCTCATAAGCAGTTCTAGAGCATAGACCCCAGGTGTTCCTGCTCCTCCTTTATCAAGTGTGGAGCAGCATGGAGGTGTTCATCATATTTTGAAAAGATAATCAATAATCCAAGTAGCAATGTTAATATAATTCAGGAACCATTTTATTGTCTTTAAAATAACAGCTGAAACAGCATGAATGAGAGAGGCCACCTACCTCCATACACATCATCCATACAAATAATTTGGTCTCCCGCTTTTAAGAGATGGGTAATGGTCACAGTGGCTGCTAAACCTGAAGCAAAGGCCAAACCTAAAATAAAAACCAAGCTAGAGTAAGCCAAAATGCCAGACCCAAAGGTTAAAAACACCTATAGCATTTATTTGTGTTACTTTAAATCCCTCTCTCTGCTGTCTGAAGGACAACCATCACTACTGAGTCATCAGAAATCCCCTGATTAATACCATTACAAAATCCTCCTTTCTATTTCAAAAATAAAAATACCTAATTCTGCTTTGGTTATAACAACATCTCTCTGAAAAGCTTCAAAGAAATAGTTGTTTACAAAATTCTGAGTCCAAAGATCAATTGCCAATTAAATTATAGCTTAAAAATATCAAACTCTAAAGAAATTTCAAATCTTAGGAACAGAGCTAAGATATGACTCATCCATTAACTACATGATTCAATTGAGCAAACATTTTAACAAAATTCAAAATGATACCTGAGATGTGTCTGATAAATCTAAATTTCATTTTTTAAAAATTTTAATGTGGATTCTCTTCTAAACATACATGATCTGGAATCACATATTGAACAAAAATAGTGAAATTGAACAATAAAAAAAAAAAAACTGGCATTGTACTTTAGACCCTGTAAAGGAAAGCATCCTATAAAATATCAATATATTACCTTGGTGATAAAAAAATCACCTGTGACTGATAGATGGGATATCCAATTAACTTGAAAAATGTAAATTATTTCAATATTTTCTCAGAAAAGTTGAGGTTTGCATTGCAAATTTCTACTAGGCAGATTCACAGTCCAACCATGAATTCATATAGAAAACTAACCTTGAAATCCGATTCAAAGCAACCATGTTTTCTGCAGCCCACCTGTAAAGTGTCTAGCATATGAACCCTCACCTTTTATACCCTCTGTGGGAAATGTTCCCCATACAGCATTAAATTTTAGAAATTTGGTATTTAAAACATTCTCTCATCTAAAAAAAAGAAACCCCAACAACTCATGTTAATATTTTTAATTCCTACACTCTTGCTGTGAGAAAACTCCTAAGACTATTATTTTCTAACTCATTCTTCTGCCCTCATTTAGTATCATTTGTATAAAAAATACAAAGATGATTTAACAGCCATACATTCTATTCACTGAAAGAATGCAAGATCTGAGGAGTTAATTCGTAATCTCTTACAGCACAGTATCAAGGGCACCTGGCTATTGCAAATATTCCTTGGTCCTATTCTCGGGCCCCAGTAGCAACTGACATGAGATTCCCTAAAACTTACTCATCAATATCTCATAATTTTAAAAGCCATTTATACATTTTTTTGCTATGGAATGACTATTCAAATCCTGTGTTAATACCTATATTGGTTGCCTTCTCATTAACTTGTAAGAGATTTTTATATATTGAAAAAGTAGCCCTCTGCTTAAAAAAAAACACACAATAGCAGGTGAATGAACCAGAGCGTTAAAAAGTTAATGTTTTCATGCATGGTGTTATAAAACTTGGTTAATTTGTATCTATTTATATTGACAGCTCCAGGTGAAGAGTGAATTTACATGAATACTAAGTGACACATTCTGCCATTTTGCCTCTATTCAGATTTACTTTCACTTTATAGCTACACATATACATATGAAGTCCACTGTGCAACCTTGGGCAAATAATTCAATGTCTTAGAAAAATAAGAGCTTTGAACTAGCTGATTTCCTTATTTCTTTCCAATTCTACATTCCGTGCCTCTATGATTTTCTCTATACAAGTAAGAATGAATTCTAGATTTTACAAACTTTGAAATGAAAATCACTTACTGTACTTAGCCCCATCCAGTGCTGCCACTGCTTTTTCCAAGCAGTTCCGGGTGGGATTTCCAGAACGGCTATACTCAAAACCCTGAAGGAAAGAAATCAGAGTTCACCCTAAGAGATTTAAATTTATTATCAGAGTCTTAAAACAGACATCTCCACAATTACAGGGGCATCCTACCATAAGGACTTTCTGTTGTTTATCTATGACATGTCTTGTCATTAGACACAAGAATGAGTGTTATGGCTGTAGTGGTAAGGAGAAGCTCTGAAGTCAGCCAAACCAGATTAGAATTCTGTGTCTGCCACTTAGGAGCTATATGCCAATAGATAAGTTACTTAATATTTTCCAGAATCAATCTCTAGACCTGTAAAATGGGAATAAAATACAGGTATCTAGTTCATAAAATTGATGTGAAGACAAAATGAGATAATGTATAATAACTTCTCTGCATGATGCCTGGCATATGCTAACCACTGGGATAAATGGTAGTTTTTATTATTAGCATTATTATAATGTTAGACTCACCTCTACCCATTAATCTAGAGGTATTAGGAAACAGGAATCACGTGAATCAACAAAGTAAACCTATTTCTAACCTGCATGTCATTTCTTAAAAAATAAGTGATGCAACTTCTGTTTAGCATCTAGCAGGAAGATATGCTTACAAATGCCTGAAGTTCAGGTCTTAGTTCTATAAAAGTGACTCAGAAAAGGGAGTCATTCTCAGCAAAACAGCTCTACATAATCTTTTTTTAAAATTTGCATTATACTCCTTTTACACATATGGTACTATACTAGTTGAAGTCATCCAGTCATTTTATTTATTTATTTTTATTGCGGTATAGTCGATGTACAATATTACCTTGTTGCAGGTGTACAACATAGGGACTCACAATTTTTAAAGGTTTTATCCCATTTGTAGTCATTATAAAATATTGACTATATTCCCCATGTTGGTACTATGTATTCTTATAGCTTATTTATTTCATATCATGATTTTTAACCTCTTAATCTCCTTCCCTAACTTCCTCCTCCCCTTTCCCTCTCCTCCCTGGTAACCACAAATTCTCTATATCTGTGAGTATGGTTTTTTTCTTGTTGTTGCTATAGTGACTAGTTAGTTTTATTTTTCAGCTTTCACATGTAAGTGATATCATATAGTATTTGTCAGTCTCTGTCTGCATCCAATCATTTTTATTTAATCCTCACAACCTGCTCTAAAGAAACTAAAGCCAAATGTTACCAGGTATGTCAGAGCCAGAATTCAAAACCAGGATTTAAACACTGACTAAAAATCTTATACATACTTTTCTCCCTCTGCTTCATACAGCACATGACAAAACATAACCACTTTTTACACCTGGTTCTGATTCAGGATCTCCCAGCACTAGTTACACACACATGTGCATGCATGTGTGCTGTCACTTCAGTCATGCCCAACTCTTTGTGATCCTATGCACTGTAGCCCTCCAGACTCCTCTGTCCACAGGGATTTTCCAGGCAAGAATACTGGAGTGGCTTGCCACACTCCTCCTGAGGATCTTCCCAACAAAAACACATATATTACATAAATGTATATGCTTTATATATATGTAATCTGTAGTTTATTTATTTCGGTTTTGTTGCCTTGTTTGTTGCCATGTTTTTGACAAACTGAGCAGACAAATTTTATAGGGCTTGAGGATATCCTCACACCATCGCCTCCTTGATGGGACTGGCAGCTGTACTCCAGATGCAAAAAAACTTTGGAATCATGTTGCTTCTGCCATGGAAAGGTAGCCCATGTCTTCCTAAATATTCATGGCAGAGATTTAACTTATGGAGAGAAAAGAAGCAAAAATTCCCACAGTATCACTCATTCAATGGTTTTCCAAATGGAACTGAAGAATTAGATGCTTCTCATTTCAGTTCCTAGAATTCTCTTTAGTGCTTTTAACTGATATATTAAAGATAGTAAGAGGAGTTTGGGGGGACTTCCCTGGTGTTTCAGTGGTTAGGACTCCCTGCTTCCACTGCAGGGGGCACAGGTTTGGTCCCTGGTTGGGTAACTATTAATAAGATCCCACAAGCAGCATGGCATGGCAGAAAAAAAAAAAAAAGGAGTTTGTGGATTTTATCACTTGGTCAGCTCTCTGAAAACATTATTAATATCATAGCTAAATTATTAACTTTTGCATAAAATATTAAAGCTTGGGCAGCTACCTGTTCATGAAGGCTTACACTGGGAAGGAACTTGAAACACAGATGGTGTACACATTTTGATTACCAAGTTACAATAGCTCGAAGTATCCTAAACCAGTTATAGAAATGCCCTTAGAACTCCACCTCACAAAACAAAGGGCCATGTCTAAAAGAATTTCCTCAACTTATATAACACACCTAAAGAGGTGCTTGAAGTATTGATACAACCAAGGTTTTAGATCTACAAAGTTTAATTAGTTACCTTTGACACTTGAACAACTCTTGAGTTACGGTGCCAACCCTCTGCTCAGTGGAAAATCCATGTACAACTTACAGTCTGCCCTCCATATCTGAGGTGCCTACATATCTGTGCTTCTGCATCCCTAGATTCAACCAACCACAGGTTGTGCAGCACTGTAGTAGTTACAATTGAAAAAAAATCAACCAAAATAAATAAATATGTGGACCCACACAGTTCAAACCCCTGTTGTTCAAAGACCAATGGTAATTTCTTTTGAACCTCAGCAACTTTTAAATACTACAAGATCCATCAAGTACACTACCGAAAAAGAAAAAGCTATATGACTAACACAGAGGGCTTTCTCATCTATGACTCTGGATAGGTTCCTTTTCTATTAAAAAATATACAATATCTGCCCTGTGCTCTAACCTGGTTGTTAAGGATCAAATGGAAAAATTGTACTTGTGATCACTGTAAAACTACTAAGCAATTATAATGTATCATACTATATAGCTTAACTTACATATCAACAACTTACATGGCAGGTACTATTATTAAAACATTTATTTATCCAGGATAAGTTAAATTATTTATAAGTAAGTAGATAAGTTAAATTACTTCAAGATTGCCCAGCTCAGAAGAGGTGCTGTTAGAATTCAAACCTAGGGCCTCTGACTACATGATTTATGCTCTTAATCACTAAGCCACACTGATGCAATGGGTTAGATTGTTGCTAACATAACTGTTAGTACAGCACAGTGTGGATTAAAGCCCAAGAGTGGATGGTAGTCTAGAGCAAGAATGAATCCCAGCTCCATTACAATGGCCTTTGCAATAGATGTTTAACATCCCTAAACCTCAGGTTTTTCATGAGAGAAATGAGAACTTAGGTCAGAATAGAATTGCTGTAAGGATTATCTGAGGTAATATATGTAATACATATGATATAATGTAGGTATGTACTGATATCTGGCATACAAGCAGTACTCAATATCTATTAATAACTATTGGAATAATATTGGGAATTAATAGCTATTGGGAAGGATCTTGATTCCAGGTGAGTTATGACTTAGTTTTTTTAAGTTGACATCTTATCATATCTTTATAATTTTTGTTGCTTATGCTAACTCAAGGAAGTTATAATAATTTTGACCTGCAAACCTTCCCTAATCACATGAATATCAGTCCAAATCTATACAGCAAGTTAGACAAACTGTTCCCTCTCGTCCTGGTTATCAAAAGAAATATGATCACTGAACCATCCAATATAAAGCTTTACTACAAGGAGGTTTACAGGTATCATTCTTACAGTAAACATTCTTCGTGATAATACACAAATGACACTTTACAAATTACTTGCGTGCTTCTTAATTTATAAGCCATCTCTCTTCTACCGTCCAACACTGGTCCGCCCCAGACAGACCCAGCTCACCGAGTGCTGGCCAGGAGCCCCTTGCTTGAACGTGGTGGACAGCGAGATGGGGGGCACTACAGCCTGGGAGGTCCATTGCTCAGGTTCTTGGCCCACGTGGATGGCCTGCGTAGCGAAATGCTGGAACCTAGGCAGGAATCCGTGTGGGGAGGCTTCTTTTTCCTGCATGCTGAGCTGCGAAGAAAGGAAAGAGTAAAACAGCGAGGAAGATAAAACTATGAGACTGATGCGTCAGGACTTGAAAAAGAAGACAAGTGAATGAGAGGTAAAGGTACGCTGGCGGAATCAGCAGCGAGTGCACAAGAGCAGAACCGTACCCCTCGCTAGTTGGGAGTTTATTAACCTGCCGGCAGCGTTGCTTCACCCTGGGGCGGAGCCAGCACGACCCAATGAGCGCAGGCCCCAAAGCGGCTCCCGCTTCTCATTGGCTGGCAGCAGAGGCGTAGCCCGGAGCGTCACCGCCAAAGCTCTTCCCGGTGCAGGCTGTGCAGTGAGGCTGGAGTCTCAGTTCCCCGCCTCGGTGTTGGTTCCTGCGGGTGAAAATCCTGAGTCCTGACCCTGGGAAAACTTCCTTGCTGGCTCCTGTGAGCCACGCGGGCGTCTCTGTGACCTCAGACCGGAGGTTCACGGGAGACGAGAAGAGAACCTGGCCTGACTCTGAAACCCAGTAGCCTGAACAGAGGCCACACAGATAGCCTCCTCGTAACAGCAGCCCTTGCCTGGACCCTTCCCCACCTCCACCTACCACCCTTTGTCCTGAGGGCGGTTCCGAAGGACGCGAGGGACAGAGTGGAGATCGGTGACGAAAACGCTGGCCCAAGCTGCCAAATGCGCAGCTCGGATTCTCGTTAACAGCGGGCAGCCTGCCTTTGAAAGTACGCTGAATTCTGTAATGACCCAGTACTTAACGTTGACTGAAATCGGAGTGAGAGTCGTATTTTTAAGTAATAGTAAAGCTGCTGTAGAGAGGATCTCTAAGGAAAACTCTGGCAGCTTTCTAAGAGCTATTCAAACATCAGTATCTTTTGCAGTACCCAGAGAAACCTCTCTCTGATGAAATACAAAACAAAGTGTGGCTTTGAAAAACTTATTGGAGCCTTAAATCCTTAGACAGAATGCCTTCATTGTTAGACAATTGACAGCAACATCCTGGTAGGAATGGAAGTTGTCCTGAGTCGCAATTTATTCACCTGTATCCACAGCCCTACTCTCACAAGGATCACTCCTCTAAAAAACAACAAAAGTCTCCTTGTTCCCTAAACAATACAGACTTGACCTATTTAGTGTGGCTACTATTTTCTAAGACTAGGGAATTTAGGACTACTTCTCTTCCTGCAAAGTACTAGCTAAATATCTGAAACTTTATTAAACTAATTAAGGAAGAAGAGAATACAGAATAAATGGCTCTTAAAATTTTACTGAAAGGACTGAGGCAATTGGCTTTTCAAATTAACTACCGGGATACAGCCATGAAGCACTGGTGAGCAGTGCCTAAGGACCTGCAAATTTTTAAGAAACCAGGCAAAATTTTTAGCCCTGGGGAAAAAAAAAGAATGGACTCCAAAGCACTAATAAATATTAATGTATATTTAATTAACGTTTTTCTGTTAAAAATAAATCAACTGCAACTCATCTCAATAGTTATACATAGCTGTACATCCCTATGTTTTTATGTGATATGAATCTTAGGGACCAGTTCAGTTCAGTTCAGTCACTCAGTCGTGTCCGACTCTCTGCGACCCCATGAACACAGCACGCCAGGCCTCCCTGTCCATCACCAACTCCCAGAGTTCACCCAAACTCATGTCCACAGAGTCGGTGATGCCATCCAGCCATCTCATTCTCGGTCGTCCCCTTCTCCTCCCGCCCCCAACCTTTCCCAGCATCAGAGTCTTTTCCAGTGAGTCAACTCGTCCCATGAGGTGGCCAAAGTATTGCAGTTTCAGCTTTAGCATCAGTCCTTCCAATGAACACCCAGGATTGATCTCCTTTAGAATGGACTGGTTGGATCTCCTTGCAGTCCAAGGGACTCTCAAGAGTCTTCTTCAACACCACAGTTCAAAAGCATCTTGAGAAACCTGTATGCAGGTCAGGAAGCAACAGTCAGAACTGTACATGGAACAACAGACTGGTTCCAAATAGGAAAAGGAGTGCGTCAAGGCTGTATATTGTCACCTTGCTTATTTAACTTATATGCAGAGTACATCATGAGGAACGCTGGGCTGGAAGAAGCACAAGCTGGAATCAAGATTGCCAGGAGAAATATCAATAACCTCAGATATGCAGATGACACTACCCTTATGGCAGAAAGTGAAGAGGAACTCAGAAGCCTCTTGATGAAAGTGAAAGAGGAGAGTGAAAAGGTTGGCTTGAAGCTCAACATTCAGAAAACAAAGATCATGGCATCTGGTCCCATCACTTCATGGGAAATAGATGGAAAAACAGTGTAAACAGTGTCAGACTTTATTTTTGGGGGCTCCCAAAAATTGCAGATTGCAATTGCAATGCAATTGCACTGCAGATGCTGATTGTAGCCATGAAATTAAAAGACGCTTACTCCTTGGAAGGAAAGTTATGACCAACCTTGATAGTATATTAAAAAGCAGAGACATTACTTTGCCAACAAAGGTCCGTCTTAGGGACCCTCCTGGGTCCTAATTAGCTTATCTCCTAAATGAGCGTATCTCCTAATGTCTGTGAACAAACACTGAGTTTCATAAATATGGATATTGTATTTAGTATTGCCATAACAAAAGATTATTTTTAAATGACACTAATATAAATGTTCTAAATCAAGCATTTTTCACTCTCATAAATTGAGAAAACTTTAATAGGCAACTGCTCAGTATTATGTATCAAGGATTCTCATGACTTAGTAACATTACTTGTAGGAATTTATCCTTCAAACGTATTCCTGTATGTGTGTAAGGATGAATAAGTGTGTTATTCATACCTATTTTTGCTATTTTAAAAGCAAAAGAATGGAAAACAGCTAATGTATCCATCCATGGGAGACTGGTGTGTTAATGACACAATTCTGTGAGGGGTACGGTATAGTTGAGAAGAAGGAGATTGATCTGAGTTGGTGTGTCATGATCTCTAACTTATGAGACAGCAAAGCAAGGTGCAAAGCAATGTGTATATTATGCTCCCACTTTTTTAAGAGAGTTTATACCATGGTGCATTATTTTTAGAGGAACATATATAATTTAATGGACTTCCCATGTGGCTCAGTGGTAAAGAATCCACCTGCAGTGCAGGAGCCGCAGGAGACGAGGGTTCTATCCCTGAATCAGGAGGATCCCCTGGAGGAGGGCATGGCAACCCACTCCAGTATTCTTGCCTGGAGAATCCATGGACAAAGGAGCCTAGCGGGCTACAATCCATGGGATCACAAAGAGTCGGACAGGACTGAAGCGACTTAGAGTGTAATTTAATATGTGTAAAAATCATTCTGGTAGTTTAAATCATGGATCTGCAGTAAAAAGATCTTTCTAAAGATAAAGTTTTATATCTGAAGATAACATTTTATTTGCTTTTGTGTTTCTAAGTTTTATACCATGGGCATATGCTGCTGCTGCTGCTGCTAAGTCACTTCAGTCGTGTCCGACTCTGTGCGACCCCATAGACGAAAGCCCACCAGGCTCCCCTGTCTCTGGGATCTCCAGGCAAGAACACTGGAGTGGGTTGCCATTTCCTTCTCCAATGCATGAAAGTGAAAAGTGAAAGTGAAGGTGCTCAGTCGTGTCCGACTCTTTGAGACTCCATGGATTGCAGCCTACCAGGCTCCTCCATCCATGGGATTTAGTAATAAAATTAATACCAGCCATCCTAATCTGAAAATGGCAGTTAAGCAAGTTATTTACAAAAAAACTTCTTAAGTGAAAAGAAGACAGCTACTTTAAATATAGTAAACGCTATATAGTTTGGAATGTGCTAATTTTTCATATAAATTAGCTCATGAACAGCAAAGCAGCATTATAACACTGAAAAAAAGATTCATTCCTCTTGGAGTGGGATTCTACATGAATGTGTTTTTTTGGAGGAAATGGGAGATTCCTTATTTTTTACATTTCTTTCATTACACAAAGTTCACTAATATTTTTATAACAAATACTTTTTACACACTATGAAAATAGCGTTGTCATTAAAGTCAGGCTATGGATAAAGATATTGTGACGGAACAGTGAAAACAGTAAAGACCTGGGAGGGATGTTTCTGACTGTAAAGCATAAATATAGGCAGCGCTTAGATCTGTTTTGTTGTACCTCAAAGGAAACAAAATTGCTCTTCCTTGGCTTTTGACATTGAAGTTTATGAGAAGGCAATCTGGTGCTCAGGGAGAGGAGAAAGACCTTACAACACAAGTCCTTAATTTGGGTTTTGTAGATCACTGCTACTGCTACTGCTGCTAAGTCGCTTCAGTTGTGTCCAACTCTGTGCGACCCCATAGACGGCAGCCCACCAGGCACCGCCATCCCTGGGATTCTCCAGGCAAGAACACTGGAGTGGGTTGCCGTTTCCTTCTCCATGTAGATCACTACATGGGGCCAAAGTCCTGAGGATATCACTTATGACACCTACTTTTGTTTGCTAGCAAAAATACTTTTTTCAAAATAGTAACAGAAAACCCCTTAATCTGGTTTTGATATGAAATAATTGAAAATGATGTCTTGAGAGTAAGTCTAAATACTCTTGATAAAATTATTCAATTTGGTATCAAGAGAAACACTGGAGATCAAGTTTCTAATACAATTTCTTTGTTTTAGTGATGAGATGAAAAAAGTTGTGACTTGCTCTTGCTGACATGTACAGTGAGTATCTAATCTGAGAATAAACAGAATCTCAGATATTTGGGATAATAAAGTAGCCTATATATCCTTAAGATGCATTCCACAATAATATAAAAGGAACAGAGTATGACTGAAAAATGTAATGAATTACCATATGGGGCATTTTAACAGTGAAGCTCCTGAGTTTGAGAGTCAGAATACTTGAGTTTGAAGCTTAGTTCTAGCACCTACTATCTATGTAACCTTGAGGAGTCAATTTACTGAACCTCTAAATCTCGGGCTCCTCCTTTGTAAAAATGAGAAAAATAATAATGCTTCACAGTTTTCAAAAGTTAAGTCCATAGAAGCTCATGGCAGACCAGGATAGGATGTGTGGCAAGTGCTAAGTGGGTAGCACTTAGGTCAGAAAGCTATGTTTTGATGTTTTGATATTTCAGCTTCTTTGCAGAGGTATACTATACATAGGCCATGTATTCCAGTGGTGAAAGTTGATGATGTCTTTTTGCACAGCTCACAGAGATAAGAGTGATAGGTGACTTGAACTATTCAAATGGGCCCAAGTCTTGTTTAGCTAATAATACAGCAGTTGAAGAGCTCTTGACTTTCTTGCTAGCAATTTTATGTCATAGGGAAAACATTTTAGGGGGAGTTCTTCAAGTTTCAGGACTGTCTGGCTCACTGGCGGCTGAGACACACCCCTATGTATTTCCACAGATTTCCAAACATGGAAAGACTAACCCCAATTGAGAACTATGACTAGAGGAACCAAGGGACTGCTCTGAATTTAATCGTACCAACAGGAGAATGGATTGGTAATGAAGACATACAGAGAACTTTGGGAGAAAATGACTTATCCTGAAGATTCTCTTATCTAAGGAATGGAAAGCAAGATATTTAAGATATACTTCCTCCCCAAACCTCCCCAAACTATGTCCCTAAGAATGTCTACATAAAACAAATGGCTTGTGGCCAAAAAAATGTTTTGGAAACACTACACACTTAATCAGCCATCTTTAGAGTTATAATACATACTATTAGCGTAATAAAGGATCAGAGAAATCTTAGAATAGGAAACCAAGTATCAAAGATTTCAAAAGAGATGACTCTTCTCTACACATCTATTAATATGCTCTCTTCCTCTGGCATATCTTCCATTTCTACTGTAATAGTTTTCTCAACAGTAATTTTAAAAGATAAATAAAATTTTAAACTTAAAAATAAATAAAAGCTTCTCGGAATAGGCTTTAAACTACAGACACACCTCAGAGATACTGTGGGTTTAGTTCTAGACCACCAGGATAGAGTGAATACCACAGTAAAGTAAGTCACACAAAATTTTTGGCTTCCTGATGAATATAAAACTTTTACTTACACTATACTATAATCTGTTACATGTGGAAGAGCATTATATCTAAAAAATAATGTACATACTTGATTTAAAATGCCTTATTGCTAAAATACACTAATCATCATCCAAACCTTCAATGAGATACAATCTTTTTGCTGGTAGAAGATCTTGTCTTAAGGTTGATGGCTGCTGACTAGCCATGGTGTGGCTTACTGAAGTTAGGATGGCTGTGGCAATTTCTTAAAATAAGACAGCAATGAAGTTTGCTGTATCGATTAACCCTTCCTTTTGTGAATGATTTCTCTGAAGCATACACTGCTATTTGATAGCATCTTACCCACAGCAAAAATTTTTTCAAAATTGGAGCCAATCCTTTCAAACCCTGAGCAATCTCAAAGTCAACCATGAAAGTTGGAATCAACTTCTTTCACAGTCCTGTTAATGTTTGCATTTTGGCCCCTTCTCATGGATCATTAATGTTGCTAATGGCATCCATTCTGGGACTTCCATAGTAGTCCAGTGGCCAGGACCCATGCTTCCATTGCAGGGACACAGATTTGACCCTTGGTCTGAGAACTAAGATCCCACATGCTATGCAACGTGGCCAAAAATAAATATATCAAATAATCTTTTTCAAAAAATTACATCCATTCTATACATAATAGTTTGCACCTGCTGATCGCCGAAGAATTGATGCTTTTGAACTGTGGTGTTGGAGAAGACTCTTGAGAGTCCCTTGTACTGCAAGGAGATCCAACCAGTCCATTCTAAAGGAGATCGATCCTGGGTGTTCATTGGAAGGACTGATGCTAAAGCTGAGACTGCAATACTTTGGCCACCTCATGCGACGAGTTGACTCACTGGAAAAGACTCTGATGCTGGGAAGGGTTGGGGGCGGGAGGAGAAGGGGACAACCGAGGATGAGATGGCTGGATCGCATCACCGACTCTGTGGACTTGAGTCTGAGTGAACTCCGGGAGTTGGTGATGGACAGGGACCTGGCATGCTGTGATTCATGGAGTTGCGGAGAGTCGGACACGACTGAGCGACTGAACTGAACTGAACTGGACTGAATCCCAAACTCCCAATCCATCTCTCCCCCAACTCCAACCCATAGACGACAACAAGTCTGTCTTCTATGGTTCTCTTTCTTAAATAATAAGATTTTAAATACAAAATTACTCCTTGATCTACGGGCTTCAGAAAGGATGCTGTGTCAGCAGGAACAAAAAAACACAAATCTTGCTGTGTATCTCCATCAAGGTTCTTAGATTGCCAGGTGCATTGTCTATGAACAGCATTATTTTGGAATAATCTTTTTTTCCCCTAAGCAGTAAGTCTCAAAAAGTGGGCTTACAACATTCAGTAAACTATGTCATAAATAGATATGCTAAGCATCTAGTCTTTGTTGTTCCATTTATAGAACACTGGGAGAAGCTTTAGCATAATTCTTATGGGCCTAGGATTTTTGGTAAATGAACATCAACTTCAACTTCGTCACCAACTACAGTAGGCCCTAACAAGAGTCAGCCTGACCTTTGAAGCTTTGCAGCCAGGCTTTGACTTTTCCTCTTTACCGATGTAAAAGCCCAGATGCCAACATCTTTCAGTATAGGCTGTTTCAGTCCACATTAAAATATAAGGCTGTTTCATCTACATTGAAAATCTGCTACTTAGTGTTGCCACTTTTACAGTTATTTTAGCTAGAGCTTCCAGATAACTTGTTGCATCTTCTACATCAGCACTTGTTGCTTCCCTTGCACTGTTATGTTATGGAGATGGATTTTTTCCTTAAACCTCATGAATTAACCTCTGCAAGCTTCAAACTTTTCCTCTGCAGCTTCCTCAGGTCTCTCAACCGTCACAGGATTGAAGAGAGTTAAGACCCTGAAGAGAGTTAGGGTCTTTCCCTGGTGGCTCAGACATAAAGAATCTGCCTGCAATGCAGGAAACCTAGGTTTGATCCCTGGGTGGGGGAGATATCCTGGAGAAGGGAATGGCTAACCATTTCAGTATTCTTGCCTGGAGAATTCCATGGACAGAGGAGCCTGGTGCACTACAGTCTCTCTTCTGCACGCCCACTGCAGTATCCTTGATCAGGTGCTACTGTGTGCTCCTCCCTGTTCCCTTTTCAGTTCACCTTGTACTTTACAGGCAGAATTATTCTTCTAAAATGCAATTTTGATCATGTCAGCACTCTCAAGTCCCTTCTCTCAAGAAAGGACTTCTATCTGCACTTTGTCCCTAGAGCTGTACATATATGTGTGACAATGAACAACACTGAGCTATACTCATTCTTCACTGATATATTCATTCAACAAACAACCATTCAGTGACAATTATGTGCAAGTATAATGCTTTGTCTTTGCTTTAGTCTCTTATTATGTGTTACCTAGGCTATCTATTCTATACATTCTATCTTCCATTCTAGCAGGAATAACTTTGAAAATGAAGATGCAAAACTGATTATGATATGTCCTGACCAGAAGCTGTTTAAATTCCTTCACCTGGCATCTATAACCCTTGTATCTTGCCAGTCCTTACCCCTCCCCAGTCACACCAAGCCACGTCCAGTTCCTTGAATGTGCCAATACACTTTCATGATTATGGGTTTTTATACATATTGTTTCTCTAGTTTCTCAGTTGGTAAAGAATCTGCCTGCAATGCAGGAGACCCGAGTTACATCCCTGGGTCTGGAAGATCCCCTGGAGAAGGGAATAACTACACGCTCCAGTAGTCTTGCCTGGAGAATTCCACAGACTGAGGAGTCTGGTGAGCTACAGTCTATGGGGTCGCAAAGAGTCAGACACGACTGAGCCACTAACACACACACATACACACATGCCTATTCTTAACCTGGAATTATATTCCCTTCTTCACCAGATGAGCTAGCTGTTTTTAGGTTCTATAAATCTCAGCTCAGGCTTTCCCTCTTCTGGCAAGATTTATCTGAGGTTGCTCTCCCCAGAGTTGGTTTCCATCTCACATCTTAGAAGATGTGAGTTCTAAAACAATTCTTATTGTTTTTATTTGAAATTGCTTGTTTAAATGTCTTTTGCTGGGTTATATCTAACTGGAAGGAAGGCAGCAGTATCATCATGAGACCAGCTCCTAGCGTTGAATCAGGCATACAGAAAACATTCAATGAATATTTGTTAAATGAGTGAATGAATGTTAGGCAATTGAGGAAACAGCAAGATTTCATTCTCCCCTTCAAGAAGTCTAAAAAGTGTAAGTAGTGGAAGCACATCAGTCAGTCAGTTAGTGCAGTCGCTCATTCGTGTCCGACTCTTTGTGACCCCATGAATCACAGCACGCCAGGCCTCCCTGTCCATCACCAACTCCCAGAGTTCACTCAAACTCATGTCCATCGAGTCAGTGATGCCATCCAGCCATCTCATTCTCTGTCGTGCCCTTCTCCTCCTGCCCCAAATCCCTCCCAGCATCAGGGTCCTTTCCAAAGAGTCAACTCTTCACATGAGGTGGCCAAAGTATTGGAGTTTCAGCATCAGTCCTTCCAATGAACACCCAGAACTGATCTCCTTTAGGATGGACTGGTTGGATCTCCTTGCAGTCCAAGGGACTCTCAAGAGTCTTCTCCAGCACCACAGTTCAAAAACATCAATTCTTCGGCGATCAGCTTTCTTCACAGTCCAACTCTCACATCCATACATGACCACTGGAAAAACCATAGACTAGACGGACCTTTGTTGACAAAGTAATGTCTTTGTTTTTTAATATGCTGTCTAGGTTGGTCATAACTTTCCTTCCAAGGAGTAAGCTTCTTTTAATTTCATGGCTGCAATCACCATCTGCAGTGATTTTGAAGCCCCCCAAAATAAAGTCTGACACTGTTTTCACTGTTTCCCCATCTATTTCCCATAGAGTGATGGGACCGGATGCCATGATCTTAGTTTTCTGAATGTTGAGCTTCAAGCCAACCTTTTCACTCTCCTCTTTCACTTTCATCAAGAGGCTTTTTAGTTCCTCTTCACTTTCTGCTATAAGGGTGGTGTCATCTGCATATCTGAGGTTATTGATATTTCTGTCGACAATCTTGATTCCAGCTTGTGCTTCTTCCAGCCCAGCATTCCTCATGATGTACTCTGCATATAAGTTAAATAAGCAGGGTGACAATATGCAGCCTTGACGTACTCCTTTTCCTATTTGGAACTAGTCTGTTGTTCTAACTGTTGCTTCCTGACCCGCATACAGGCTTCTCAAGAGGCAGGTCAGGTGGTCTGCTATTCCCATCTCTTTCAGAATTTTCCACAGTTTCTTGTGATCCACACAGTCAAAGGCTTTGGCATAGTCAATAAAGCAGAAATAGATGTTTTTCTGAAACTCTCTTGCTTTTTTGATGATCCAGCCAATGTTAGCAATTTGATCTCTGCTTCCTCTGCCTTTTTGAAAACCAGCTTGAACATCTGGAATTTCACAGTTCACGTATTGCTGAAGCCTGGCTTGGAGAATTTTGAGCATTACTTGACTAGCGTGTGCTGCTGCTGCTGCTAAGTCACTTTAGTCGTGTCTGACTCTGTGCGACCCCATAGACAGCAGCCCACCAGGCTCCCCTGTCCCTGGGATTCTCCAGGCAAGAAGACTGGAGTGGGTTCCCATTTCCTTCTCCAATGCATGAAAATGAAAAGTGAAAGTGAAGTCGCTCAGTGGTGTCCAGCTCTTCGCAACCCCTTGTGAGACGAATGCAATTGTGCAGTAGTCTGATCATTCTTTGGCATTGCCTTTGTTTGGGATTGGAATGAGAACTGACCTTTTCCAGTCCTGTGACCACTGCTGAGTTTTCCAAATTTGCTGGTATATTGAGGGCAGCACTTTCACAGCCTCATCTTTCAGGATTTGAAATAGCTCAACTGGAATCCATCACCTCCACTAGCTTTGTTGGTAGTGATGCTTTCTAAGGCCCACTTTCTAAGGCCCACTAAGGCTTCACATTCCAGGATGTCTGGCTCTAGCTGTGTGATCACATCATTGTGATTATCTGGGTCATGAAGATCTTTTTTGTGCAGTAGTTCTGTGTATTCTTGCCACCTCTTCTTAATATTTTCTGCTTCTGTTAGGTCCATACCATTTCTGTCCTTTATCGAGCCCATCTTTGCATGAAACTTTCCCTTGGTATCTCTAATTTTCTTGAAGAGATCTCTTTTCTTCCGCATTCTGCTGTTTTCTTCAATTTCCTTACATTGATGGCTGAGGAAAACTTTCTTATCTCTCCTTGCTCTTCTTTGGAACTGTGCATTCGGATGCTTATATTTTTCCTTTTCTCCTTTGCTTTTCGCTTCTCTTCTTTTCACAGCTATTTGTAAGGCCTCCTCAGACGGCCATTTTGCTTTTTTGCATTTCTTTTCCATGGGGATGGTCTTGATTCCTGTCTCCTGTACAATGTCACGAACCTCCGTCCATAGTTCAGCAGGCACTTATCTATCAGATCCATTCCCTTAAATCTATTTCTCCCTTCCACAGTGTGCTCCCGGTCTTGTTTTTGCTGACTGTATAGAGCTTCTCCATGTTTGGCTGCAAAGAATATAATCAATCTGATTTTGTTGTTGACCATCTGGTGATGTCCATGTGTAGAATCTTTTCTGGTGTGGTTGGAAGACAGTGTTTCTATGACCAGTGCGTTATCTTGGCAAAACTCTATTAGCCTTTGACCTGCTTCATTCTACACTCCAAGGCCAAATTTGCCTGCTACTCCAGGCATCTCTTGACTTCCTACTTTTGTATTCCAGTCCCCTATAATGAAAAGGACATTGTTTTTTGGGTGTTATTTCTAGAAGGTCTTGTGGGTCTTCATAGAACCATTCAACTTCAGCTTCTTCAGCATTACTGGTTGGGGCATAGACTTGTGGTTGAGATTCTGCCTTGAGATTTGGGGGGTCACGTGTTTGTTCCCTTCTCTGGGAAGATCCCACATGCCTCAGGGCAATTTGGCTCATGCTCCACAACTACTGAGCCTGGGAGCTGCAACAAAGAGAAGCCACTGCAATGAGAAGCTCCTGCTGTCCACAACTAGAGGAAAACACTCAAGCAGCAAGGAAGACCCATAAATAAGTATTTGACTTCCCTGGTGGCTCAGATAGTAAAGCGTCTGCCTACAATGCAGGAGACCCAGATTCAATCCCTGGGTCGGGAAGATCTCCTGGGGAAGGAAATGGCAACCCACTCCAGTATTCTTGCCTGGAAAATTCCATGGACGGAGGAGTCTTGTAGACAATAGTCCATGGGGTTTCAAAGAGTTGGACACAACTGGGCGAGTACACAGAGACTTGGATTACTGTGATATTGAATGGTTTGCCTTGGAAATGAACCGATATCATTCTGTCGTCTTTGAGATTGCACCCAAGTACTGCATTTCAGACTCTTTTGTTGACTATGAAGGCTATTTCATTTCTTCTAAGGGATTCTTGCCCACAGTAGTAGATATAATGGTCATCTGAGTTAAATTCGCCCATTAGTTCACTGATACCTAAAATGTTGATGTTCACTCATCTCCTGTTTAACCACTTCCAATTTACATTGATTCATGGACCTAACATTCGAGGTTCTTATGCAATATTGTTCTTTACAGCATCGGACTTTACTGCCATTACCAGTCACATCCACAACTGGGTGTTGTGTCTGCTTTGGCTCTATCCCTTCATTCTTTCTAGAGTTATTTCTCCACTGTTCTCCAGTAGCATATTGGGCACCTACCAAGTTGGGGAGTTCATCTTTCAGTGTCCTATCTTTTTACCTTTTCATACTCTTCGTGGGGTTCTCAAGGCAAGAATACTGAAGTGGTTTGCATTCCCTTCTCCAGTGGACCACATTTTGTCAGAACTGTCACACTCAGTGCCCCCAACCCTATACCTGGCCACTGCTGACCCACACCTCCACCAGAGACTCCTGGACACTCACGGGCAAGTCTAGGTCAGTCTCTTGTGGGGTCATTGCTCTTTCCTCCTGGGTCCCGGTGCACACAAGATTTTGTTTGTTCCCTCCAAGAATCTGTTTCCATGATCAGTGATTTAAAATTCCTTCAGTCTTTACAAAACATGTTCAAGACTAGGTGCATCCTTTGAGATATTTCTTTCATAAGTAGAAATTCCAAGCTTGTTTACTTTTCTCCTGCTAAGTGTTCACTTATTAACAGAGCCTCAAGCAAAAGCTTTGAGTCACAATCATTATGGTGAATAATATCACCATCTAGTCATTCATTGAATATCATTTATTGAATGCCAACTGTGCCAAGCACTCTACTAGATGCTACTTACATTAATAGACAGTGATAAATATGACATTTTCAAATAAGAGAATTGGACTTCTAGCAATGACAGAGTAGTAACTGCTCCCTGACTTCCTCTCTTGACATAGACTACTAAAAAATTGAACAAATTATGATTTTTTTAAACTATTATCAGATAACAGGCAATGCAGAACTATGAAATCTTGGAGAAAAGAAACAAACAAGATGAACTGTAATGTCATCCCAGCAGGAAAACTGGAGGAACTTTCTGGACCAAAAATAGAGGGATCTCAAGCAGAACATGTTGGCTTCATTTAGCTGAGAAGACAGAGGTTCACAGGGCAAAGGCAAAATGTTAGAGAGGGGAGGGAATTATTCAGGGAGGGAGCTCTAGAAATCTGTATGGGTAATTGCTTTGTGTCTTTGCATGAAAATTAAGCTACAAGTTTGTAAGTGAAACTCCACAAGACTGGGAAGAGTACAACTACTGGATAACTGAAAACAACAATTACCAGAGTTCACACGAGGCTGAGAGACCTCAGGGTAGAACCACAGGGTAGAACTCAAACTTCTTGGACATTCAATAGTGAATCTGTAAAAACCAGCCACAAAGTAAAGGATACTTTATGACCAACCTTCAGTTCAGTTCAGTTCAGTTCAGTCGCTCAGTCGTGTCCGACTCTCCGCGACCCCATGAATCACAGCACGCCAGGCCTCCCTGTCCATCACCAACTCCCGGAGTTCACTCAAACTCATGTCCACAGAGTCGGTGATGCCATCCAGCCATCTCATTCTCTATCGTCCCCTTCTCCTCCCGCCCCCAACCTTTCCCAACATCAGAGTCTTTTCCAGTGAGTCAACTCATCGCATGAGGTGGCCAAAATATTGCAGTTTCAGCTTTAGCATCAGTCCTTCCAATGAACATGCAGGATTGATCTCCTTTAGAATGGACTGGTTGGATCTCCTTTCAGTATAAGGGACTCTCAAGAGTCTTCTCCAACACCACAGCTCAAAAGCATCGATTTTTCGGCGATCAGCTTTCTTCACAGTCCAACTCTCACATCCATACATGACCACGGGAAAAACCATTGCCTTGACTAGACGGACCTTTGTTGGCAAAGTAATGTCTCTGCTTTTTAATATACTATCAAGGTTGGTCATAACTTTCCTTCCAAGGAGCAAGCGTCTTTTAATTTCATGGCTGCAATCAGCATCTGCAGTGATTTTGCAGCCCAAAAAAATAAAGTCTGACACTGTTTCCACTGTTTTTCCATCTATTTCCCATGAAGTGATGGGACCAGATGCCATGATCTTTGTTTTCTGAATGTTGAGCTTTAAGCCAACCTTTTCACTCTCCTCTTTCACTTTCATCAAGAGGCTTTTGAGTTCCTCTTCACTTTCTGCCATAAGGGTAGTGTCATCTGCATATCTGAGGTTACTGATATTTCTCCCAGCAATCTTGATTCCAGCTTGTGCTTCTTCCAGTCCAGCGTTCCTCATGATGTACTCTGCATATAAGTTAAATAAACAAGGTGACAATATACAACCTTGACGTACACCTTTTCCTATTTGGAACCAGTGTGTTGTTCCATGTCCAGTCCTAACTGTTGCTTCCTGACCTGCATACAGGTTTCTCAAGAGGCAGGTCAGGTGGTCTGGGATTCCCATCTCTTTCAGAATGTTCCACAGTTTATTGTGATCCACACAGTCAAAGGCTTTGGCATAGTCAATGAAGCAGAAATAGATGTTTTTCTGAAACTCTCTTGCTTTCTCCATGATCCAGAGGATGTTGGCAATTTGATCTCTGGTTCTTCTGCCTTTTCTAAAACCTGCTTGAACATCTGGGAGTTCATGGTTTGCATACTGCTGAAGCCTGGCTTGGAGAATTTTGAGCATGACTTTACTAGCGTGTGAGATGAGTGCAATTGTGCGGTAGTTTGAGCATTCTTTGGCATTGCCTTTCTTTGGGATTGGAATGAAGACTGACCTCTTCCAGTCCTGTGGCCACTGCTGAGTTTTCCAAATCTGCTGGCATATTGAGTGCAGCACTTTCACAGCATCATCTTTCAAGACTTGAAATAGCTCAACTGGAATTCCATCACCTCCACTAGCTTTGTTTGTAGTGATGCTTTCTAAGGCCCACTTGACTTCACATTCCAAGATGTCTGGCTCTAGATCAGTGATCACGTTATAGTGACTATCTTGGTCGTGAAGATCTTTTTTGTACAGTTCTTCTGTGTATTCCTGCCATCTCTTCTTAATATCTTCTGCTTCTGTTAGGTCCATACTATTTCTGTCCTTTATCGAGCCCATCTTTGCATGAAATGTTCCCTTGGAATCTCTAATTTTCTTGAAGAGGTCTCTTGTTTTTCCTATTCTGTTGTTGTCCTCTATTTCTTTGCATTGATCACTGAGGAAGTCTTTCTTATCTCTCCTTGCTATTCTTTGGAACTCTGCATTCAGATGCTTATATCTTTCCTTTTCTCCTTTGCTTTTCGCCTCTCTTCTTTTCACAGCTATTTGTAATGCCTCCTCAGACAGCCATTTCACTCTTTTGCATTTCCACAACCAAGGTAAGAGAAACCCAAATAAGACAGTAGGTATTGCGAGGGGGCATCAGAGGGCAGACACACTGAAATCATAATCACAGGAAACTAGTCGAACTGATCACATGGACCACAGCCGAATGTGGTCCACTGGAGAAGGGAATGGCAAACCACTTCAGTATACTTGCCTTGAGAACCCCATGAACAGTAACAAAGGGCAAAATGATAGGATACTGAATGAGGAATTCCCCAGGTCGGTAGGTGCCCAGTATGCTACTGGAGCTCAGTGGAGAACTAACTCTAAAAGGAATAAAGGGATGGAGCAAAAGCAAAACCAATACCCAGTTGTGGATGTGACCAGTGATAGAAGCAAGGTCCGGTGCTGTAAAGAGCAATATTGCATAGGAACCTGGAATGTTAGGTCCATGAATCAAGGCAAATTGGAAGTGGTCAAACAGGAGATGGCAAGAGTGAACATTGACATTCTAGGAATCAGTGAATTAAAATGGACTGGAATGGGTGAATTTAACTCGGATGACCATTATATCTAATACTGTGGACAGGAATCCCTTAGAAGAAAAGGAGTAGCCATCATGGTAAATAAAAGAGTCCGAAATGCAGTACTTGGATGCAATCTTAAAAACGACAGAATGATTTCTGTTCGTTTCCAAGGCAAACCATTCAATATTACATTAATCCAGGCCTATGCCTCAACCAGTAATGCTGAAGAAGCCAAAGTTAATCGGTTCTATGAAGACCTACAAGACCTTTTAGAACTAACACCCAAAAAAGATGTCCTTTTCATTATAGGGGACTGGAATGCAAAAGTAGGAAGTCAAGAAACACCTGGAGTAACAGGCAAATTTGGCCTTGGAGCATGGAATGAAGCAGGGCAAAGGCTAATAGAGTTTTGTCAAGAGAACGCACTGGTCATAGCAAACACCCTCTTCCAACAACACAAGAGAAGACTCTACACATGGATATCACCAGATGGTCAACACCGAAATCAGATTGATTATATTCTTTGCAACCAAAGATGGAGAAGCTGTATACAGTTAGCGAAAACAAGACCAGGAGCTGACTGTGGCTCAGATCATGGACTCATTGCGAAATTCAGACTTAAATTGAAGAAAGTAGGGAAAACCACTAGACCATTCAGATATGACCTCAAACAAATCCCTTATGATTATACAGTGGACGTGGGAAATAGATTTAAGGGACTAGATCTGATTGATAGAGTGCCTGATGAACTCTGGACGGAGGTTCATGACATTGTACAGGAGACAGGGACCAAGACCATCCCCATGGAAAAGAAATGCAAAAAATGACCAACCTTACAAAGCTTAAAAACAAGCCTTTGAAGGGACAAGCTGAATCAGAGGTAATTTTATCATTTCCACAAAAAAACTTCAACATTCTCTAAAAGAAACAAAATCTAGATATTCAGCCACATCAAAATCCACAGTGTTCAGAATCCAAGCCAACCCAAGACATGTGTAGAAGATGATTGTACAATGAACTGGAAGTATTACAATCACTGTTTATAATAACCATTTTACTATAGATTTCCTGGAAACTAGAGAAAATAAAGATTCATGTAAAAGGTTCATATAACTCTTCATATCAGTTTAAATGAAACTTGTATGTTTCTTTTGATAGAACATATAAGTTTGGTAAAAAAATAAAACTTCTTTGATAGAAAAGTTTTATTCTAGGCACTGAATTCTGCAAGGCATTTATCCTATGGATTGTTTCATGTGAGCTACTAAGTATCATAATGTTAAATGCTAGCTATCATGCTGTTAAATGTATACAACTTCAGAACATAAAGTTTTGAGAATCAAAAGCTTTCATTTTAAATTTTAAAATAGTCATTATTAGTTTCATGCTGCTGCTGCTGCTAAGTTGCTTCAGTCGTGTCCGACTCTGTGCGACCCCATAGACAGCAGCCCACCAGGCTCCCCCATCCCTGGGATTCTCCAGGCAAGAGCACTGGAGTGGGTTGCCATTTCCTGCATGAAAGTGAAAAAGGAAAGTAAAGTCGCTCAGTCGTGTCCAACTCTATTAGTTTCATAGATGACTTCTAATTTCTCCACAGCTCCTTGAGGAGATGTCCCAGAAATCTGAGGCAAGATATAGTAAGCATCAACATGCTAGAACAGCAGCTAAAATAATAAAAAACAAAAACTACAATAATATGTACATCCACGTGTTTAAAACATCAACTCTTCAATCTCCCCTTCCCCTCTTCCTGTGCATCCTCATTTCCCCTTCTCTTGTGAATTTCAGAGAACTTCTAAATGAAAATTGTATAATAAAAATTAAAGGACATAATTTAATTAAAATATCTGACATCTGAAAAGTTTTTGATTTCTTGTAGTGAAAGAATTTAAAAAGTTAAACAGAGTAAGATCCTGGAAATCTGGTACTCTGAATGAGATTTCTTGACCTCCACTTCTGATCCTATCCACATTTCCCTCTTGAGCCTGAAAGCAAATCAGGAGACAATATCAGCCCACAGTGGGGATGCCTGGTCCTCCAGAGCTCTCTATCCTATGATAGGGAAAGTATGGAGAGATTAGGGATCATGGAAGCAGTAAGAACTCACTGTTACCGAGGAAACAGGGCTTACACCTTAAAGGTATCAAGCCAAAATAAGATCATGTGAAGGCAGGAAGCAACCTTTAAAAGAGAGTCACAGCCATTGAGGAGATGACAAAAACTAGTTAGAACCAACTATACCCAAGATGGTAGAAGATTTGACTTCTTATAAACCTTGAGCCTCATTATAGGTTCATTGTAATAATTAGCATGGCAAATGACATACCCACAGGCATCATGACTGTATAAAGACCCAAAAGTGGGCACTGGCTCAATTCCTGTAAATTTCCACCCTTTCCCCAAAATAGTTGGAATAATCTTCCCACTTATTAGCCTGTGAAATTACTCCACCCCATACCCTGGGGCCACTCTCCCTTCTGAGACAGTCCCCTTTCTGCCTATGGAATGTGTATCTCTCTAAAATAAACTTGCTTTCATTTTAGTATGGCTCCCTTTCGAGTTCTTCTTTACATGAAGATAAGAACCTAAACATTGTAGCCCATTCAGGGTTTAACCCAAGACCTGGGATGTGACCATTTTCTCTCTCCCCCATTCTCTTGTAGTAAATAGACACAACCAAGGCAAAAGTAGGAAAAGGAAGGATTTATTGTTTGCAGCAAGTAAAGAGAGCACCGAGGATTTTTCCCAAAGCAGTGTCTCCCTGAACAGCAAAATTGGGGAAGTTTTAAGCTAAGGGCACATGCATATTCATGAAGGGACTTGTGTACATGCATGAGGGCTAAGTCACTTTCTTTGCAACCCTATGGATGATAGCCCACCAGACTCCTTTGCTCATGGGATTCTCCAGGCAAGAATACTGGAGTGAGTTGCCATGTCCTCCTCTTGGGAAGAAGGTGATCTTCCCAACCCATGGATTGAACCAGGCCTCTTAAGTCTCTTGCACTGGGAGGTAGAATCATTACCACTAGCACCACCTGGGAAGTCCATGAAGGGGCTTCAGCAGAGGAGAGAATTCAGCATGCAGTTGAAGCAAAGGTCCACAGAGTCCAAGCTTTAGTTGACTGAAGTCAGAATTGACTTCAGTCTTCCATCCTTCACCTGAGTGAGGACTTTAGGTCCTGCAGAACTCAAAGACGTGTATCAAATTGTTACATATATTCCAAAACGAAGATTACTTTATCACTGAACTATTGTTTCTTGACTGTTTTTTCTTT
Organism: Moschus berezovskii; assembly: GCF_049115385.1. Classification (NCBI taxonomy): domain Eukaryota; kingdom Metazoa; phylum Chordata; class Mammalia; order Artiodactyla; family Moschidae; genus Moschus; species Moschus berezovskii. Next base: position 46,819,179 of record NC_142463.1, on the reverse strand, counting down.
ACTCCTTCGTTCCCTTGCCTCCGTTAAGATCATTAATCACTGAGACCTGTTCATGGACAAACATTGTGGCCAGACTTAGATCACAAAATGGCTTGGCCAAAAATGGCTTCTCTTAAATCAGGAAAGATATGCCTAGTTCTCTTTATTCCAGGGACCTCATACCCTATCTGCTTATACCATTGACTGGTGGATTATCTCTAGTTCATGCAGAAAAAGAGAGAATTACTTCCTTCATCTGCAGCACTGCCATAGCTCAGGCTGACATTGCAACCAGACTTAAGACTCAAAAGCTGACAAAGGAAACTACAACACATTCAAGAGAATATGGTATATCAGTTTCCCCTAGAAACAATCTTTGCAAGTGTAAGATTTGTGTACAGGGAGGTTTTTAGGGAGTGTTCTTGGGAACAATATTTATGATGGATAGAGAGAACTGGGCAGAAGGAAAATTCGATCCTTGTGCAGTTGCAACAGAGGCTTTAGGAGTAACCGTGGGATGCTTGGGACATGGAATGACCCTTCAGAATTGTCCTACCTTGAGGCCAGGGGGATGAGCAGTGGGGTGTGAGCTATCCTGAGGAAAGAGTTATATTCTTGGTAAGGTTACTTGCTTTTGCTAAGACAATCCCCAGAAAGAGAGATAATTGCAAGTCATCAGCCTCCAACATTCAAAGAGAAACCATTCATCTCAGATTGGTACTCAAACCCAGCCAAAACTCAGTTTGGGACTTGAACCCATGAGGCGTGGACTTGAACTTCAACAAAACCCTGCGTGGGGCTCTAACTCACATGACTGGGACTTGAACCCAGCCAAAACCGATGATTTTCCAACTGAGATCACAGACCTTGTTTCAGGACCTAATGAAGCTCAGATTCTTGATATCTCATTGCAGAGAAAAATTCAGTGGGAGACAAAGTGATAGGTAAAAAATGGATTTATTAAAAAAAAAAAAGAAGAAGAAGAAATGGATTTATTTAGAGAGAAACATACTCCACAGATCTCAGAGGGTGAGTGTGGCCTTGGAAGAAACATGCTTCACAGAGTGTGGGCCATGGCAGAGGACAAGAGCAGCCTCAAAATGCAGTGTGGTTCGCTTTTATGGGATGGGCAATTTCATGGGCTAGTAAGTGGGAGAACTGTTCCAACTATTTGGGAGAAGAGGAGATTTCCAGGAGTTGAGCCACTGCCCACTTTTTGTCTTTAATGGTTAGCCTTGGAGCAGTCTTGGCACCTCTGGGTGTGTCATTTAGCTTCCTGATGTGTTATAATGAGCATATATGGAGGATAAAGGTCTAGTCAAAGTTGACTTGTCTGCCATCTTGGGCCCATTTGATTCTAATCAGTTTGCTGTTTCCTTAGGCTATGTCATCCTTTCAAAATTATGCCCTGCTCCCTTCCTTCCTGTTTCAAAAGCAGCTGGGAGAATGAGTGCTTAACAACTGAGAATCCAGGTGGCTTACTGCAGCATCCAACCAGGGCCTGGGAGTAAAAGACAGCAAAATTAGTCTGGTCAAATAGAATAACCACTCAGTGAAAAAGAACTGTTAGAGAAGCTGACACCGTAACTCAGGTGAAACTCAAACCAACAATTTCCCCACTGAAATCGCACCACTTGTCTTAGGATCTAGTGAAGCTCGTGTTTTTTATGTCTCAGTGCAGAAGGAATTCAGCAGGAAATGATAGGTAAGAAGTAGATTTATTCATATCTTTTGTAAAGGGGTTGCAGGGAAATGGGATTTGAGAGCATGGTCCTGTCCCAGGTCTCAGGCAAGTTCCTGAGACAGGCTACTGAGGGAGGGTCTTTGGTTCATGCAGGAAAATATTCAAGAGCAAGCCATAGTAAAGTGAAAGCAGAGATACACATTCCATAGGCACGGCCTTCTCAGAAGATGAGAGCAGCCCTGGGGTGCAGGGGTGGTTAGTGTTTATGGGCTGGGTAATTTCATAGGCTAAAGAATGAGAGGATTATTCCAACTATCTTGAGGAAGGGGTGGGGATTTCCAGGAATTGGAGCACTGCCCACTTTTTAGCCTTTTATGATCAACCTTGGAACTGTCATGGTGCCTGTGGGTGCATCATTTAGGATGCAATAAAGTCCAAGGTCTACTGGAAGTTGAATCTTTCACCAACTTGGGCCTAATTGTTTCTAATCAGTTTATGTTTTATTCTCAATAGCTGTGGTTCTTTTGACAATTATACCCTGCCCCCTTCCCTCCTGTCTCAAAGCTGGCATCAACTTAAATTTCAGAGATATAACTACAAAGGTAAGAGATGTTAATTATGAAAATACTAACAGTAACTATGGCAACAGATTTGATAAGACAGGAAAAGGATAATATTCTAGGAAAATAAGCATTACCAAAATTTACTTAAGAAGACAAATTAAATAGAGATTAGAAAAGGGACAAAGCTTCTACCATTGAACTGATCACACACCTAACAGCTCAGATAATTTCAATTTTATTTTAAACAATGCTTCTAAAACATTAGTGTTCACAGGAAACTCCTGAAACTGAGGAGGACCCTGGTGGGGCTTCTGGGCACAGGAAACTTTCAAAGAGTTGCTAATCAGGAAAGGGAAAAGACCCTGATGCCAGGAAAGATTGAAGGCAGGAGGAGAAGGGCATGACAAAGGATGAGAAGGTTGGGAGGCATTGTCAACTCAGTGGACAAGAATTTGAGCAAACTCCGGAAAATAGGGAGGACAGGGAAGCCTAGCCTTCTATAGTTCATGCAGTCATAAAGAATCAGACAGGACTTAATGAACAGTAATCCCGGAGGGGAGGGGACACAAAGACAAGGGAGGAGCAGTCAGGAAACAACAGTGTAACCTTAGGGCAGTGTCCTGATTCCACTTCAAGTTGCTCAGTCACTAAATCCTGTTTAGGTCTTTGCAATGCAATGGGCCAGAGCCTGCCAGGCTCCTCTGTCCATGGGATTTTCCAGGCAAGAATACTGGAGTGAGTTGCCATTTCCTTCTTTAGGGTATCCTCCCAAGCCAGCGATCGAACATGCATATCCTACATTGACAGGTGAATTCTTTACCACTGGGAAGCATCAAGGGATATACATAACAGTATCTTTGAGCTCTGAGCACTTAAGAATTGATGCTTTTAAATTGTGCTGCTAGAAAAGACTCTTGAGAGTCCCTTGGACAGCAACCAGATTGAACCAGTCAATCCTAAAGGAAATCAACCCTGAATATTCATTGGAAGAACTGATGCTGAAGCTGAAGCTCCAATACTTTGGCCACCTGATGCAAAGAGCCAACTCATTTGAAAAGACCTGATGCTGAGAGAGATTGAGGGCAGGAGAAGTGGTCAAAAGAGAGTGAGATGGTTGGTGGCATCACCAACTCAATGGACACGAGTTTGAGCAAATTCTGGGAGACAGTGAAGGACAGGGAAGCCTGGGAAAGGCAGTCCATGGGGTCCCAAAGAGTCAGATGTGACTTAGTGACTGAATAACACCAAAGAAGTAATCTGTCCCGTGGACCCTTTTAATCCCTACTCCCTTCCCCAAGGGAAGAAGAGAAAATCTGTATGATAAAATCCTTGCATTTCCTTCCCCATAAAAAAGATATGCCACTCTCAAATCACAGTTTCTTTTCTTTTCCTAATGATCTTGCCCCACTCTTCTTTTAAGAGTTCCATTTTGAATCACTTCTTGCCTTTGTAGTTGCCAGATGGGATGCTGCCAGATTGATGAATCACCTAATAAAACCAGTTCAGTTCAGTTCACTTCAGCTGCTCAGTCATGTATGACTCTTTGTGACCCCAAGGACTGCAGTACTCCAGGCTTCCCTATCCATCACCAACTCCCGGAGCTTATGCAAACTCATGTCCATTGAGTCGCTGATACCATCCAAACATCTCATCCCCTTCTCCTTGCCTTCAATCTTTCCCAGCATCAGGGTCTTATCAAATGAATCAGTTCTTCACAGCAGGTGGCCAAAGTTTTGGAGCTTTGGCTTCAGCATCAGCCCTTTCAATGAATATTCAGGACTGATTTCCTTTAGGATGGGCTGGTTGGATCTCCTTGCTGTCCAAGGGACTCTCAAGAGTCTTCTCTAACACCACAGTTCGAAAGCATCAATTCTTCTGTGCTCATCTTTCTTTATAGTCCAACTCTCACATCCACACATGACTACTTGAGAAAAACCATATCTTTGACTAGACAGACCTTTGTTGACAAAGTAATGTCTCTGTTTTTAATATGCTATTTCATAGCTGCAGTCACCATCCACAGTGATTTTGGAGCCCAACAAAGTAAAATCTCTCACTGTTTCCATTGTTTCCCCATCTATTTGCCATGAAGTGATGGGATCAGATGCCATAATCTTAGTTTTATGAATGTTCAATTTTAAGCCAACTTTTTCATTCTCCTCTTTCACTTTCAACAAGAGGCTCTTTAGTTCCTCTTTGCTTTCTGCTATAAGGGCTGTGTCATCTGCATATCTTAGGTTATTCATATTTCTCCTGTCAATTTTTATTACATTTGTGCTTCATCCAGCCTGGCATTTCACATGATGTACTCTGCATGTACGTTAAATAAGCAGGGTGACAATATACAGCCTTGACATACTCCTTTCTTGATTTGGAACCAGTCTGTTGTTCCATGTCCAGTTCTAACTGTTGCTTCTTTACCTGCATACAGATTTCTCAGGAGGCAAGTCAGGAGGTTTGGTATTCCCATCTCTTGAAGAATTTTCCAGAGTTTGTTGTGATCCACACAGTCAAAAGATTTGGCATAGTCAATAAAGCAGAAGAATGGCAACCCACTCCAGTGTTCTTGCCTGGAGAATCCCAGGGACAGGGGAGCCTGGTGGACTTCCATCTATGGGGTCACACAGAGTCGGACACGACTGAAGTGACTTAGCAGCAGCAGCAGCAGCAGATGTTTTTCTAGAACTCTCTCACTTTCTCGATGATCCAACAGATGCTGGCAATTCGGTCTCTGGTTCTGCTGCCTTTTCTAAGTCCAGCTCGAACATCTGGAAGTTCATGGTTCATGTACTGTTGAAGACTGGATTGGAAAATTTTGAACATTACTTTGCTAGCAGTGAGGTGAGTGCAATTGTGTGGTAGTTTGAACATTCTTTGGCACTGTCTTTCTTTGGGATTGGAATGAAAACTGACCTTTTCTATCCTGTGGCCACTGTTGAGTTTTCCAAATTTGCTGGCATATTGAGTGCAGCACTTTCACAGCATCATCTTTCAGGATTTGAAATGGCTCAACTGGAATTCCATCACCTCCACTAGCTTTGTTCGTAGTGATACTTCCTAAGGCCCACATGACTTCATATTCCTGGATGTCTGGCTCTAGGTGATCACACCATCATGGTTATCTGGGTCATGAAGATATTTTTTAATGGTTCTTCTGTGTATTCTTGCCACCTCTTCTTAATATCTTCTGTTAGGTCCATACCATTTCTGTCCTTTATTGAGCCCATCTTTGCATGAAATGTTCCCTTGGTATCTCTAATTTTCTTGAAGAGATCTCTAGTTTTTTCCATTCTATTGTTTTCTTCTATTTCTCTGCACTGAGCACTGAGGAAGGCTTTCTTATCTCTCCTTGCTATTCTTTGGAACTCTGCATTCAGATGCTTATATCTTTCCTTTTCTCCTTTGCTTTTAGCTTCTCTTCTTTTCTCAGCTATTTGTAAGGCCTCCTCAGACAACCATTTTACCTTCTTTCATTTCTTTTTCTTGGGGATGGTCTTGATCACTGCCTCCTGTACAATGTCACAAACCTATGTCCATTGTTCTTCAGGCACTCTGTCTATCAGATCTAATTCCTTGAATCTATTTGTCCCTTCCACTGTATAATTGTAAGGGATTTAATTTAGGTTATACCTGAATGATCTAGTGGTTTTCCCTACTTTCTTCGATTTAAGTCTTAATTTGACAATAAACAGTTCATGATCTCAGCCACAGTCAGCCTCTGGTCTTGTTTTTGCTGACTTTATAGAGCTTCTCCATCTTTGTCTGCAAAGGATAAAATCAATCTGATTTAGGTATTGATCATCTGGTGATTTCCATGTGTAGAGACTTCTCTTGTGTTGTTGGAAGATGGTTTGCTATGACTAGTGTGTTCTTTTAGCAAAATACTGTTAGCCTTTGCCCTGCTTCATTTTGTATCCAAAGCCAAATTTGCCTGTTACTCCACGTATCTCTTGACTTCCTACTTTTGCATTCCAGTCCCCTATAATGAAAAGGACATTGTTTTCTGAGTGTTAGTTCTATCTGTCTATCATCTATCTATCAGATAGAAGGTCTTGTAGGTCTTCATAGAACCATTCAACTTCAGCTTCTTCAGCATTACTGATTGGGAATAGACTGGGATTACTGTGGTATTGAATGGTTTGTCTTGGAAACAGAGATCTTTCTGTCATTTTTTATTATTCTGTCATTTTTGACATTGCACCCAAGTATTGCTTTTCAGACTCTTTTGTTGACTATGAGGGCTATTTCTTTTTTTCTAAGGGATTCTTGCCCACAGTAGTAGATATAATGGTCATCTGAGTTAAATTCACCCATTCCAGTCCATTTTAGTTCACTGATACCTAAAATGTTGATGTTCACTCCTCTCCTGTTTGACCACTTCCAATTTACCTTGATTCATGGACCTAACATTCCAGGTTTCTATGCAATATTGTTCTTTACAGCATCAGACTTTACTTCCATCACCAATCACATCCACAAGTTGGTGTTGTGTTTGCTTTGGCTCCATCTCTTCCTTCTTTCTGGGGCTATTTCTCCACTGTTCCTCAGTAGCATAGCATATTAGGCATCTACTGACCTGGGGATTTAATCTTTCAGTTTTATGTCTGTATCAAGTCTTGACATCAGGTAGTGTCAATCCTACAATATCACACATATTCACTCTTTGATTCTCACAGTAACCATTAATATAGAAACTACTATAACTCCCACTAAATAAGAAACTGTTTGGAGATGTTACAACTCCCATTTATAGATAAGGAAATGAAAATACAAGAAGATCAAACTCGTCTGCAAGAAGTCATTTGGAGACTAAGCCCGCTGACCTCAGTGCCATTGTTCACGTGCAATTAGCCATCCTGCTTTCTGAGATGATTCCATTTTGTTGTTACTGTATCTGGTCTGATACAAATATTGGAAACTTTCTAAGTCATATCAGAATAGTATTTATAATTCATTTTGTACGGTTATTTAGAGAACACTTACAGATTTTATTTACCAGAAGATAAGAGATCAACTTTTCAGTTACTTCTTACAGTGGGATAGCTGTTAATTCATTATTTTGGAAGAAAATTTTTGAATTATCTTTAAGTTGATTACTATGTATATGACCACCAGTATTGAGCAATTGCTGGATTCACCTTCTGCTTCATTATATCACCCATGGAGTTTATCAGTCCATTAGATTCTGACACAGAACCTTTTTTTTATTCCTGGAAGTATTTGGTTCACTGAGAGTCCCCTAGTCAAGGCTATGGTCTTTCCAGTTGTCAAGTACAGATGTGAGAGCTAGACAATAAAGAAAGCAGAGTGCCAAAAAATTGATACTGAAGTGTGGTGCTGGAGAAGACTCTTGAGAGTCCCTTGGACAGCAAGGAGATAAAACCAGTCAATCCTAAAGGAAATCAACCCTGAATATTCTTGGAAAGACTTATGCTAAAGCTAAAGTCCCAATACTTTGGCCACCTGATGTGAAGAACTGACTCGTTGGAAGAGACCCTGATGCTGGGAAATATCGAAGGCAGAAGGAGAAGAAGGTGACAGAGGATAAGATGGTTGGATGACATCACTGATTTAATGGACATGAACTTGGACAAACTCTAGGAGATGGTGAGGGACAGGGAAGCCTGGAGTACTCTAGTCCATGGGGTTGCAAAGAGTCGGATGTAACTTGTTGACTGAACAACAGTGAACAACAGCAATGTATGTTGTATCTTGCTTATACTTAGAAAAAAGGACCTATCCATATTTTATAGGCACATACTTAATGGAATAAAGAAAATGCACCTATATATGAATGTTTTCTATTTATATTAAAGTCAATATAATTTAACATTTACTATTATAGTCACACATATTAAAAATACCTTTTTGCACATAGTATGTTAATCTTTCTATCTTCAGTATCATTACTGAGTTTCTAATGCTCAAATTGTTACAAGTTGGTGGCTGGAAATCCCTTTAAGATGGCACCTTTGTCCTTAAACCATGTCCCTAACATTCTTGAAATCATCCTTGCTTTCTAATAATAACAACAGATAAATAAACAATAGATAAAATATTTTCAATTGCCCTCTATTCAATCATACTGTTTTTTCCTAAAATAACATTAGGGATAAAAATCTGGGCTGCTAGGATTGCCCATGGCTTTCTGTGGGGGGCAAAAGTACTACTACGACTATTGCAGCTGGATCACTTTTAGTATAAAACTAGAGCCCAGTATTTCTTTGTAAGTTTATGAATTCACACTGATTTTTCTAACTCAATATTTTATGGTGTTGTATAGTACTTTTCTTACTGTGTGAAGTTTCAGCAACCACCAAGGCTTTTAACTATGCCCTCGGTTCCGTTCAGTTCAGTTTAGTCACTCAGTCGTGTCTGACTCTTTGCGACCCCATGAATCGCAGGATGCCAACTCATGTCCATCGAGTCGGTGATGCCATCTAAACATCTCATCCTCTGTCGTCCCTTCTCCTCCTGCCCCCAATCTCTCCCAGCATCAGGGTCTTTTCCAAAGAGTCAGCTCTTTGCATCAGGTGGCCAAAGTTTTGGAGTTTCAGCTTTAGCATCAGTCCTTCCAATGAACACCCAGAACTGATCTCTTTTAGGATGGACTGGTTGGATCTCCTTGCAGTCCAAGAGACTCTCAAGAGTCTTCTCCAACACCACAGTTCAAAAGCATCAATTCTTTGGCGCTCAGCTTTCTTCACAGTCTAACTCTCACATTCATACATGACCACTGGAAAAACCATAGCCTTGACTAGATGGACCTTGGTTGGCAAAGTAATGTTTCTGCTTTTTAATATGCTATCTAGGTTGGTCATAACTTTCCTTCCAAGGAGTAAGCGTCTTTGAATTTCATGGCTGCAGTGATTTTGGAGCCCAAAAAAATAAAGTCTGACACTGTTTCCACTGTTTCCCCATCTATTTCCCATGAAGTGATGGGACCGTATGCCATAATCTTAGTTTTCTGAATGTTGAGCTTTAAGCCAACTTTTTCACTCTCCTCTTTCACTTTCATCAAGAAGCTTTTTAGTTCCTCTTCACTTTCTGCCATAAGGGTGGTGTCATCTGCATATCTGAGGTTATTGATATTTCTCCTGGCAATCTTGATTCCAGCTTGTGCTTCCTCCAGCCCAGCATTTCTCATGATGTACTCTGCATATAAGTTAAATGAGCACAGTGACAACATACAGCCTTGATGTACTCCTTTTCCTATTTGGAACCAGTCTGTTGTTCCATGTCCAGTTCTAACTGTTGCTTCCTAACCTGCATACAGGTTTCTCAAGGAGCAGGTCAGGTGGTCTGGTACTCTCATTACTTTCAGAATTTTCCACAGTTTATTGTGATCCACACAGTCAAAATCTTTGGCATAGTCAGTAAAGGAGAAATAGATGTTTTTCTGGAACTCTCTTGTTTTTTTGATCATCCAGCGATGTTGGCAATTTGATATCTGGTTTCCCTGCCTTTTCTAAAACCAGCTTGAACATCTGGAAGTTTACAGTTCACGTATTGCTGAAGCCTGGCTTGGAGAATTTTGAGCATTACTTTACTAGCGTGTGAGATGAGTGCAATTGTGCAGTAGTTTGAGCATTTTTTGGTATTGCCTTTCTTTGGGATTGGAATGAAAACTGACCTTTTCCAGTCCTGTGGCCACTGCTGAGACCCCTCGTCCAAGGTAAGGAGTAGCAGCTGTGCTTTGCAGGAGCAGCTGTGAAGAGATACCTCATGTCCAAGGTAAGAGAAACCCAAGTAAGACTGTAGGTGTTGCAAGAGGGCATCAGAGGGCAGACACACTGAAATAATAATCAGAGAAAACTAGCCAACCTGATCACATGGATCACAGCCTTGTCTAACTCAATGAAACTAAGCCATGCCACATGGGGCCACCCAAAACAGAAGGGTCATGGTGAAGAGGTCTGATAGAATGTGGTCCACTGGAGAAGGGAATGACAAACCACTTCAGTATTTTTGTCTTGAGAACCCCATGAACAGTATTAAAAGGCAAAATGATAGGATACTGAAAGAGGAACTCCCCAGGTCAGTAGGTGTCTGATATGCTACTGGAAATCAGTGGAGAAATAAATCCAGAAAGAATGAAGGGATGGAGCCAAAGCAAAAACAACACCAAGTTGTAGATGGGACTGCTGATAGAAGCAAGATTCGATGCTGTAAAGAGCAATATTGCATAGGAACCTGGAATGTTAGGTCCATGAATCAAGGCAAATTGGAAGTGGTCAAACAGGAGATGGCAACAGTGAACGTCTACATTCTAGGAATCAGCAAACTAAAATGGACTGGAATGGGTGAATTTTACTCAGATGACCATTATATCTACTACTGTGGACAGGAATCCCTTAGAAGAAATGGAGTAGCCATCATGGTCAACAAAAGAGTCCGAAATGCAGTACTCGGATACAATCTCAAAAACGATAGAATGATCTCTGTTCGTTTCCAAGGCAAACAATTCAATATCACGGTAATCCAAGCCTATGCCCCAACCAGTAATGCTGAAGAAGTGAAGTTGAATGGTTCTATGAAGACCTACAACACCTTTTAGAACTAACACCCAAAAAAGATGTCCTTTTCATTATAGGGGACTAGAATGCAACAGTAGGAAGTCAAGGAACACCTGAGTAACAGGCAAATTTGGCCTTGGAGTACGGAATGAAGCAGCTGCTGCTGCTGCTGCTGCTAAGTCGCTTCAGTCGTGTCCGACTCTGTACGACCCCACAGATGGAGGCCCACCAGGCTCCCCCGTCCCTGGGATTCTCCAGGCAAGAACACTGGTGTGGGTTGCCATTTCCTTCTCCAATGCATGAAAGAGAAAAGTGAAAGTGAAGGCACTCAGTCGTGTCCGACTCTTTGCGACCCCATGGACTGCAGTCTACCAGGCTCCTCCGTCCATGGGATTTTCCAGGCAAGTGTACTGGAGTGGGTTGCCATTACCTTCTCTGACGGAATGAAGCAAAGCAAAGGCTAATAGAGTTTTGCCAAGAGAATGCACTGGTCATAGCAAACACCCTCTTCCAACAACACAAGAGACAATTCTGCACATGGACTCCACCAGATGGTCAACACCGAAATCAGATTGATTATATTCTTTACAGCCAAACATGGAGAAGCTCTGTACAGTCAGCAAAAACAAGACCAGGAGCTGACTGTGGCTCAGGTCATGGACTCCTTATTGCCAAATTCAGACTTAAATTGAAGAAAGTAGGGAAAACAACTAGACCATTCAGGTATGACCTAAGTCAAATTCCTTATGACTATACAGTGGAAGTGAGAAATAGATTTTAAGGGGCTAGATCTAATAGACAGAGTGCCTGATGAACTATGGACGGAGGTTTGTGACCTTGTACAGTATACAGGGATCAAGACCATCCCCATGGAAAAGAAATGCAAAAAAGCAAAATGGCTGCCTGAGGAGGTCTTCCAAATAGCTGTGAAAAGAAGAGAAGCGAAAAGCAGAGGAGAAAAGGAAAGATGCTGCAAAGGACTGGGGGCAGGAGAAGGGGATGACAGAGAATGAGATGGCTGGATGGCATCACCGAATCAATGGACACGAGTTTGAGTGAACTCCAGGAGTTGGTGATGGACAGGGAGGCCTGGCGTGCTGTGGTCATGGGGTCGCAAAGAGTCGGACACGACTGAGCGACTGAACTGAAACTGAACTTAAGTATCTGAATGCAGAGTTCCAAAGAATAGCAAGGAGAGATAAGAAAGCCTTCCTCAGCGATCAATGCAAAGAAATAGAGAAAAACAACAGAATAGGAAAGACTAGAGATCTCTTCAAGAAAATTAGAGATACCAAGGGAACATTTCATGCAAAGATGGGCTCGATAAAGGACAGAAATGGTATGGACCTAACAGAAGCAGAAGATATTAAGAAGAGGTGGCAAGAATACACAGAAGAACTGTACAAAAATATCTTCACGACCCAGATAATCACGATGGTGTGATCACTCACCTAGAGCCAGACATCTTGGAATGTGAAGTCAAGTGGGCCTTTTATTTTTTTTTAATTTTTTAAAAACTTTTATTTAATAAATGGTACAAAGCACAATGCCTAAAACATTAACAGTTAAAATTTCACCAAATGAAAAAATACTATAGAATACACAGTTGTAAAAAACTACATTAAGTTATTTTACAACTGTCTCAGGCTGCAAAAAGAAAAAAAAAAACAACCCAATGCCATACCTAAGTTATCCCTCTCTCAAAATAATGTCATTTATGTTATAAACCACGAGCACCCCATCAAAAGACGGGAACTGCTTTTGTTAATTCATATATATATATATATGACTGTATCACTTTGCTGTACACTTGAAACAAACACAACACTGTAAATAAAATATAGTACAATATAAAATAAAAATAAGTAACAGAACTTTGGGGCTTTACATCGAGTTAGAATTCCTATCAGAGGGATAACAGCACCACAGCCGTACTGAATCCTCATGAAGGAGGCACACGAATGACTGGATTACAAGAGTTACAGGAATGAGAGCTGCTCACTTCCCAGAAACTACAGATCACAGAAAACCAACAAAGGCACGAGATACAGACCATTTACTTATGAATGTGTAAAACTCAAAGAAAGTCCACATTATTCCTACAACATGTTGAAGCTACTGGAGGTGATGGAATTCCAGTGGAGCTATTTCAACTATGCCCTAGCGCTCTGTAAATCTCAGTTTTCTCTATACCCTTATTTGCAGAATTGGTGTATTCAAAAATTTGTTTGAACAACAAAGAAAATAGGCATGTAAATGCCTAAACATGATTGATAAACAGTAAACAAACACTCAACATTGGCTATAGCTATAGATACAAAATTCATTACTATTTCCTCTTCTTTGGCAATTTTCTTCCATTGATCCATAGGCTCTGCTGCAAGGCTGTCACAATAGTTCATTTCAGTCTTAATACGTAACTAGAGTTGTTTGATTTGGAGCTGATATTTTGCAGGACTCTAGGTCAAATTCTCCTTTTCAGGCCTTAATTACTAGTTTCTTTTCTCTTGAGAAATAATTGACATTAGTAGATTGTGAATGTTCTATTTTCACCAAGGTAAATCACTTTAGGATGCATGCACCTTATCCTAAAGATAAAAGACACACGTATTTGCCTTGGCTGCGATTCCGCAGTGATCTAATACAGCTTATGGCAGAAACCCAGTCAGGGGTTTATACCAACCTGCCAATAGACTTCCCTGGTGGCTTAGACGGTAAAGTGTCTGCCTACAATGTGGGAGACCTGGGTTCAATCTCTGGGTCAGGAAGATATCCTGGAGAAGGAAATGGCGACCCACTCCAGTATTTTTGCCTGGAAAATCCCATGGATGGAGGAGCCTGGTAGACTATAGTCCATGGGGTTGCAAAGAGTCGGACACAACTGAGTGACTTCACTTTCTTTCTTTGTAAGTTGTCCACAGCTGGTTCAGTCAGCCATGACTGGAAAGGTGGGGCAAATTCATGGAGGATAAAAACTGCCTTGTTTTGAGGAGAGGGCAGCTTCTTGAAGAAGAGAGTCTAATTGTGTGTCAAGCAGGCAACCCCAAAGTGTCTAATAGTAGCTTACAAACGTGGAATTGGGGAATCGCTTAGGGTTGCTTTTTTCCCTCTTCCCGTACATTTTGGGGGCCAAGTTCTTGGAGAGTGGGCTTGGAGAAGGATCCCAGGAGGGTCTGCTTCTGTGGACCCCGAGCGTGTAGAAGAAATACGGCTACACACACCTTTCTACAGGAGAACTTCTCCGTGATGAAAGGAAAAACCCAGATTCACAGTATGGTGAACTCATTGAAAAGTACATTAAAGACGAAAAGACTGTGCCAGTTGAGATAACCATCAGTTTGTTAAGGTGGGGAATGGATCAGACAATGGCTGCCAATGCTCAGAAGAATAAATTCTTGATTGATGGGTTTCCAAGAAATCAGGACAACCTTCAAGGCTGGAATAAGATGGAAAAGCTGATGTATCTTTTGTTTTGTTTTTTGACTGTAATAATGAGATCTGTATTGAATGATGTCTTGAGAGGGGAAAGAGTAGTGGTAGAAGTGATGACAACAGAGAGAGCTTGGAAAAGAGGATTCAAACCTATCTTCAATCAACAAAGCCAATTATTGACTTGTATGAAGAAATGGGGAAAGTCAAGAAAATAGATGCTTCTAAATCTGTTGATGAAGTTTTTGATGAAGTTGTGAAGATTTTTGACAAAGAAGGCTAACTCTGAACCTGAAAGCATCCTTGAAATCATGCTTGAATATTGCTTTGATAGTTGCTGTCACAACCCCCTTTTACGGCAATTTTAATGTTTCATAATTATATCTCAGTTAATGGCTGGAAAGTATGTAGTAAGACAAATTAAATTTTTTATCTTCAATTAAAAAAATTTTTTTTTTTTGGTCATGGAAATAGACAGTTAATTTGAGTCTAACTTCGTCTTAGCTATGGTGCTCACAAAACAAAGAAGGGTATTAACTAGTTCTTTGTTTTTATTCAGAAAGAATATCCCTTATATAGTTTGTGCCTTTTGTGAGCAAAACATTTTGGTATGTGTGAATATCCGTCTAGTAATTGCAACATGTTTGAATTAGGGATTCCCCATGTCTTCTTTCCCTTGCAGGTTTTAAATTTCCAACCTGCTTAAGTGAATTTGTGGACCAAATTCCAAAGGAACTTTTTGTGTAGTCAGTTCTTGCACAATGTGTTTGGTAAACAATCTCATAAAATTAGGTCTTAGAAGTGTTTTAGTATTTATCAAATAACTGTTTCCTATAAAAAGGTAAGCAAATTTAGACTTAGTTTTACTACAGTTTGTACAAAATTGTGTGACAGGGCATAGTCTTTCCTTCCATGATTGGGATGGGGGCACTAGGGGTTCAAAGCCTGGTAGAATTGTCAGCTTTGTTCTGATATAAATTTGAGGGTATTGGTCAGGGATCACATCTAATGACATGTGTTCCTTTTGCTCTATTATATAATGTTATTAATGATTAAACTGATCTTAACAAAATTTGTAGCAGTGTAACCTTGAAATGCCTGGAGAATCCCAGGGATGGGGGAGCCTGGTGGGTTTCCGTCTATGGGGTCATACAGAGTCGGACACGACTGAAGTGACTTAGCAGCAGCAGCAGCAGCAACCTTGAAATGCATGTACTTAGATTTATAAAAGTGATTCGGTTAGTGTTTTAGTAATACTTCAAAATGTTTTTGCTTATTTTCTAGATTAAGTTCAGGGTTTAGTACAAAGCAGAAGAAATTTAATGGTTAAATTTTCCATTTGTATTTTATTGTCTTGAATACTTTTTTTCATAGTTGTTTAAGAAGATTTAAAAATCATTGCACTTTGGCTAGAAAGATAAAAATTTATCTTATAAAAAATGTGGAATTATTGGTATTCAAGAGCAAGAGAGTTCAATAGTATTTTCTGTGAGGATGCGAATTTTGTCTGTACTTTTCCATACAGTAGCCAATAACCAACTATATGTGGCTTTTCAGCACTTGAAATGTCAGTAGCGCAACTGAAGAACTGAAAACATGAAGTTAATTTTATATAATTAAAGTTAATTTAAATAGCCACACGTGTAGCCATTATAATGACTTAGCAACTATTGTATTGGATGGCACCATTTTAGAATTGTCAGTGAAACCATACTTATTTATAACTTCAGAATTTGGAATCAGTCTTGGTTACAAATTTGGCCTTTGCCATTGATTATCTGAGTGAAATTAACTAAATTATTTTATTTAGCCAAGTTTTCTTTTTTAACAGAAAAGTGGAAATAATGATCCCTATTTTGTATAGGATAAGTTGTGCTGTACTCAGTCGCTTCAGTGATGTCTGACTCTTTGCAACCCTGTGGATTGTAGCCCGCCAGGCTCTTCTGTCCATGAAATTCTCCAGGCAAGAACACTGGAGTGGGTTGCCATTGCCTCCTCCAATGCATGAAAGTGAAAAGTGAAAGGAAGTCGCTCAGTCGTGTCACAAAAAAGCTGCTGCTGCTAAGTCACTTCAGTCGTGTCCGACTCTGTGTGACCCCATAGACGGAAGCCCACCAGGCTCCCCCTTCCCTGGGATTCTCCAGGCAAGAACACTGGAGCTGGTTGCCATTTCCTTCTCTAACGTGTGAAAGTGAAAAGTGAAAATGAAGTCGCTCAGTCGTGTCCAACTCTTTGCGACCCCATGGACTATAGTCTACCAGGCTCCTCCATCCATGGGATTTTCCAGGCAAGAATACTGGAGTGGGTCACCATTTCCTTCTCCAGGATATCTTCCCGACCCAGGGATTGAACCCAGGTCTCCCACATTGTATGGTTTTTCCCGTGGTCATGTATGGATGAGAGAGTTGGACTGTGAAGAAAGCTGAGCGCAGAAGAATTGATGCTTTTGAACTGTGGTGTTGGAGAAGACTCTTGAGAGTCCCTTGGACTGCAAGGAGGTCCAACCAGTCCTTTCTAAAGGAGATCAATCCTGGGTGTTCATTGGAAGGACTGATGCTGAAGCTGAAACTCCAATACTTTGGCCACCTCACGTGATGAGTTGACTCACTGGAAAAGACTCTGATGCTGGGAGGGATTGGGGGTGGGAGGAGACGGGGATGACAGAGAATGAGATGGCTGGATGGCATCACCGACTCGACGGACAAGAATTTGAGTGAACTCTGGGAGTTGGTGATGGACAGGGAGGCCTGGCATGCTGTGATTCATGGGGTCGCAAAGAGTCAGACACGACTGAGCGACTGAACTGAACTGAACTGAACTGATGGTAATTTTGAAACAAATTAGAAAAACTTTAAGAACTAAGTGTGCATGCATGCATGCTAAGTTGCTTTAATTATGTCCAAGTCTTTGCAACCCTATGAGTTATAGCCTACAAGGCTCCTCTGTCCATGGGATTCTCCAGGAAAGAATACTGGAGTGAGTTGACATTTCCTACTCCAGGGAATCTTCCTGACCTAGGGATTGAACTGAACTTGCATCTCTTATGTCTCCTGCTTGGCAGGCAGGTTCTTTACCACTAGTGCCACCTGGGAAGTCCGAGAACTAAAAATAATTGTCCTATCTTGTGTAGGTGTTTGTGGACATTTCAGAAGGATAGTTTAAAAAGTCTAACAAATATTTCAACTGATAGATCACATCCATTAGTATTATACCTAATCCTTATTTCCTGAGATGAAATATTAAAAATATTTTGCTTTTATGTGTTAACCTTATATAGAAACCATGATGAGGAGCCTCCTCCAGGAAGAAAAATTACAGTTACAGGTAAGCAGAGTTATTTGAAAGTTAAAATTTGAAATGATCACATAGTGAATTTGAGTAGAGATGTATAAAGTCAGAAAAAGAAACAATAGTTTCCAGGCTTGTACTTGACAATGATCACATAAAATGTTATAATGTATATCCATAGAAAAAAGTGACAAGAGGATGCGTTTGAGATCAGGGGATGGCAGTGTTAATCATTCAGAAATTCCAGGAAAAAAAGGAATCACAAATGCACAAATTTGTACCGCAGTCCAAGCATTGTGTGCTGGCGAGGTGTGGGCTGGTGCTTCTCAGGTCATGTAAATCTCCATCTGCCTCACAGACAGAAATTTCATTCCTGTGGCACAGAACACAAAGGCTCACAAAACACAATGCCACTAAACATTAGAATCAAATAATTGGCTCCACTTATTCTGATTCCATGCTCACCAAGCAGCCTTCTGCTTCTTTGGCTTTGTATGAGATTTATCTACAGGGGGGTGTGCTGTTGAGTAATTCTAGCCCACTCCATCATTAATTTTAGATTGGAATTCTGATTTATCAGTCATATATCTTCCACTGTCTCAAATTTATTCCTGCAAAATGAACTGACTCTCAAGAAGCTAACAAAAATAGGTTTCTTTACTTGTCATACTAGGGACCAGTTCATGGACTATGGCGAATCCATTGTAGCATGTTCCACTATCGAAAGCTCTTGATTATCAGCCAACATTCTCCAAATGGTAACTCTTTGCATTCCCTGGGCCAAATGTTCATAACAGTCAGGGAAGCATGGTGGGTTGGATTTTAGCAATAGGGGATTCTCTATAATTATATGATCACTTGACTTAATTTTCTTCTCTTGATATTGCCTCAAAACAATCCAGATGATATTATTTTAGAAGTATCAAGAGTAGAATGTGAGGATAAGACTTAACTGAGAGTTGAAATTATGAAGTTTGAGGGGTGGAAATAAATAAAGAGGGAGTAGTTAGGATAAGGATGGCATCCTTTTTAAAAAATTTAAAAAAATTTGGCTGTGAGGCATGTGACATTTTAGTTCCCCCCTTAAAGGATCAAACCCATACCCCCTGCATTGGAAACACAGAGTCTTAATCACTGGAGCACCAGGGAAGTCCGAAGTATGTTTCACATACTGTTTTTCCTTGCACCAATTTCTCCTGCTTCAATGCTTTTCCAATATCCAGCTTTTTTTCTATAAATGAGAATGGGAAAATGCTGAGGAGCAAAGACTCTTAAGAAGGATCTTAAAATAGAATTGAAAAAGAGTACTGGTCAAATTAATAATTGTATCCAGAAAACAGATGACAGAAGAGAGAAAACTCAAAGAGGCAAATTTACATAGTAAAGGAAAATTGTATTATTTTATTCAGGCAATAATGCATTGATTTTTACACATGGTTAGGGATTAGGAGCGCTTAGTAAATCACAATTTTTCTTAGCTCATGGACTTTAAAGGAAATTAGGGAAAAGAGCAGACTGTGCAGAAGATATACGTAACAACAATATTTACACTAGATTCCATAAATGTATGTGGTATGAATATCTAATACCTATTATATAATAGAATGCCTACCATATTCACTAAATTTAATGTAGAAGTATAAAAAGCAATTTTCATACACATCACATATGTGTAGGTTGTAGAAATTGATGAATGTTTATGATATGCTAATCCTAAACATAGTCAATGAAACAGAAATAGATGTTTTTCTGGAACTCTCTTGCTTTCTCCGTGATCCAGTGGATGTTACCAATTTGATCTCTGGTGCCTCTGCCTTTTCTAAAACCTGCTTGAACATCTGGAAGTTCACGGTTCACATATTGCTGAGGCCTGGCTTGGAGAATTTTGAGCATGACTTTACTAGCATGTGAGATGAGTGCAATTGTGCAGTAGTTTGAGCATTCTTTGGCATTGCCTTTCTTTGGGATTGGAATGAAGACTGACCTTTTCCAGTCCTGTGGCCACTGCTGAGTTTTCCAAATCTGCTGGCATATTGAGTGCAGCACTTTCACAGCATCATCTTTCAAGATTTGAAATAGCTCAACTGGAATTCCATCACCTGCACTAGCTTTGTTCGTAGTGATGCTTTCTAAGGCCCACTTGACTTCACATTCCAAGATGTCTGGCTCTAGGTCAGTGATCACGCCATCATGATTATCTTGGTCATGAAGATCTTTTTTGTATAGTTCTTCTGTATATTCTTACCACCTCTTCTTAATATCTTCTGCTTCTGTTAGGTCCATACTATTTCTGTCCTTTATTGAGCCCGTCTTTACATGAAATGTTCCCTTGGAATCTCTAATTTTCTTGAAGAGATCTCTTGTTTTTCCTATTCTGTTGTTTTTCTCTATTTCTTTGCATTGATTACTGAGGAAGGCTTTCTTATATCTCCTTGCTCTTCTTTGAAACTCTGCATTCAGATGCTTATACCGTTCCTTTTCTCCTTTGCTTTTCGCTTCTCTTCTTTTCACAGCTATTTGTAAGGCCTCCTCAGACAGCCATTTTGCTTTTTTGCCTTTCTTTTCCATGGGGATAGACTTGGTCCCTGTCTCCTGTACAATGTCACGAACCTCCATCCATAGTTCATCAGGCACTCTATCTATCAGATCTAGTCCCTTAAATCTATTTCTCACTTCCACTGTATAATCATAAGGGATTTGATTTAGGTCATAGCTGAATGGTCTAGTGGTTTTCCCTACTTTCTTCAATTTAAGTCTGAATTTGGCAATAAGGAGTTCATGATCTGAGCCATAGTCAGCTCCTGGTCTTGTTTTTGCTAACTGTATAGAGCTTCTCCATCTTTGGCTGCAAAGAATATAATCAATCTGATTTCGGTGTTGACCATCTGGTGATGTCCATGTGTAGAGTTTTCTTACACAATAAACTGTGGAAAATTATGAAAGAGATGGGAATGCCAGACGACCTGACCTGCCTCTTGAGAAACCTGTATGCAGGTCAGGAAGCAACAGTTAGAACTGGACATGGAACAACAGACTGGTTCCAAATAGGAAAAGGAGTACGTCAAGGTTGTATATTGTCACCCTGCTTATTTAACTTATATGCAGAGTACATCATGAGGAACGCTGGACTGGAAGAAGCACAAGCTGGAATCAAGATTGCTGGGAGAAATATCAATAACCTCAGATATGCAGATGACACCACCCTTATGTCAGAGAGTGAAGAGGAACTCAAAAGCCTCTTGATGAAAGTGAAAGAGGAGAGTGAAAAGGTTGGCTTGAAGCTCAACATTCAGAAAACAAAGATCCTGGCATCTGGTCCCATCACTTCATGGGAAATAGATGGGGAAACAGTGGAAACAGTGTCAGACTTTATTTTTTTGGGCTCCAAAATACTGCGGATGCTGATTGCAGCCATGAAATTAATAGACGCTTACTCCTTGGAAGGAAAGTTATGACCAACCTAGATAGTATATTAAAAAGCAGAGACATTACTTTGCCAACCAAGGTCCATCTAGTCAAGGCTATGGTTTTTCCAGTGGTCATGTATGGATGCGAGAGTTGGACTGTGAAGAAAGCTGATCGCTGAAGAATTGATGCTTTTGAACTGTGGTGCTGGAGAAGACTCTTGAGAGTCCCTTGGACTGCAAGGAGATCCAAGCAGTCCATTCTAAAGAAGATCTATCCTGGGTGTTCATTGGAAGGACTGATGCTGAAGCTGAAACTCCAATACTTTGCCACTTCATGTGAAGAGTTGACTCACTGGAAAAGACTCTGATTCTGGGAAAGATTGGGGGCGGGAGAAGAAGGGGACAACAGAGGATGAGATGGCTGGATGGCATCACCGACTCGATGGACATGAGTTTGAGTGAACTCCGGGAGTTGGCGATGGACAAGGAGGCCTGGAGTGCTGTGATTCATGGGGTCGCAAAGAGTCGGACACGACTGAGCGACTGAACTGAACTGAATCCTAAACAGCAAAAGCAAAACCTAGTTTAGGTGACAGATGCTATTGAAACCAAACTCTGAAATATGAATGACAGAAGAGAACTTATTCCTGGTAATGATTTCACACCATGAGGTGGTAAGATTTTATGATTCCATCTAAATACTGATTATAAATCAAGATTCTTATTAAAAGTAAATTATAGCATGCCTTGAAGTGAAAGTGAGAGTTGCTCAGTCGTATTCAACTGTTTGAGATCCCATGGAGTATACAGCCCATGGAATTCTCCAGGCCAGAAGAGTGTTAAATAAACCAGTCCATCATTCATTAATTAACTAATTCCCATTGCAAGTATTTTTTTCTCTATTTCAAGTATTTATTGAGGGTTCATTAATGCCAGGCTATGGATATTAGGGTGAACACAACACAGTCTGTACTTTAGGAGTTTATATTCTGTGGGAGGCACAGAGAAGTAAGTCAGCAATTACACTGTGGTGTGACTAGACAGTAAGTGGTGGTGACAGTACTTAAGGTGCTGGAATTATTGATTGGCCAAACAGTTTGTTCCAGTTTTCTGTAAAATCTTATGGAAAAACCCAAACAAAATTTTTGGCCAAGTCAACACATAGAAGAAGAACCTATCCCAGACATAGATAAGGTATCAGAGAAGTTTCCCCAAAGATATTGATAATTAATTTGAGACTTAATGACAAGAAGATGAGGGTGGGGCTGAGTCTCCTCTGAGAGAAAGTAGCGTGGACTAAGTCTTGGACATCTTTTGCAGAAAATTTTTCAACATGACCAAACTGTTGAGTTCATCTGGAAATGGTACAATTAGAGAGGTACACAGGGTCAGTAACCTATGAAGGTGTTTGTAATCCTTGTTCTGTTCTTTGGACTTTATCTAGAGTGCTATTAGAGATTTTTAAAATATTCATTGCAAACATTTGAGACACACAAAGAAGTGTAGTAATATAAAAAGTTTGCATTTGCACCATTTATGTATTATGAAACATAAATACTCTTAGAGAAAAACCCCAAAAGCAAAATCTAAAAATATACTCAATATAAACACACATATGATAGAATTTCCTCCTGTATACCTAATGGATGACATTTCCCTCTTCATATTCCATAGAAACTACTATCTCGAATTTAGTATTATTATTCTTACAGATATGGTTTCATACTTTAGCTACATATGTAACTCTCAACTACATAAACAAATGATTGAGGGGTAAGTTGATCAGATAAAATACAGTTAAGTTTGAATTTTAGATTAAAAATGTTTTTTAGTATGTCTGGAATATTGACTGATTATTTGTAATACTTGCAACATTGTCCCATGCAATATTTGGGACATATTTATAGTAAAATTGTTTACCTGAAATTCAAATTTAACTGGGAGTCCTGTAATTTTATTTGATAAGTCTGGCAATCCAAGGAGAGAGTAGATGTGCGGTTCTGTATAAGTATGCCTGCAAGACTAGGAACTGGGAGCCAGAGACAAGAGAGTTTGGGGACAGTTCAAGTGAAAATGGCCTGAGCCTAAGTTGTCCAGTGGAAAATCGAGAGAAATAGTTCAATTTTAGAGCTATATGGGAGATAGAAAAGTCAAGATTTGGTGACTGGTTGAATGTAAAGAAGAGGGAGAGTTGAGGATAATAAAAGGTTTGGCTAGTGACATTGCTGACAGAGATGAGTTCTAATTTGGACATGTTGAGTTAGATGTTCTCTTGAGGAATATTTAGGCTAATTGATACAGCATGTACTTGGATGTATCCTGGGGAAATTAAGTAATTTAAAATAAAGCAGGACTAGAAAACTATGCACACAAGTACATTCGCCCTAATCTGTCTATTCCACATAATACCTTACATATACACCTACTGTATACACCAAGAAAGTGGAGAAAACCACTGGACCATTCAGGCATGACCTAAATCAAATCAGTTGAAGTCAGAAACAGATTGAAGGGACTAGATCTGATAGAGTGCCTGATAAACCATGGACGGAGGTTTGTGACATTGTACAGGAGACAGGGAGCAAGACCATCCCCAAGAAAAAGAAATGCAAAAAAGCATAATGTCTGTCTGAGGAGGCCTTAAAAATAGCTGTGAAAAGAAGGGAAGTGAAAAGCAAAGGAGAAAAGGAAAGATATACCCATTTGAATGCAGAGTTCCAAAGAAGAGGAAGGAGAGATAAGAAAGCCTTCCTCAGTGATCAATGCAAAGAAATAGAGGAAAACAATAGAATGGAAAAGACTAGAGATCTCTTCAAGAAAATTAGAGATTCCAAGGGAATATTTCATGCAGAGATGAGCACAATAAAGGACAGAAATGGTATGGACCTAACAGAAGCAGAAGACATTAATAAGAGGCGGCAAGAATACACAGAAGAATGACATAAAAAAGATCTTCACAGCCCAGATAATCACGATAGTGTGATCACTCACCTAGAACCAGACATCCTGGGATATGAAGTCATGTGGGCCTTAGAAAGCATCACTAGGAACAAAGCTAGTGGAGGTAATGGAATTCCAGTTGAGCTATTTCAAATCCTGAAAGATGATGCTGTGAAAGTGCTGCACTCAATATGCCAGCAAATTTGGAAAACTCAACAATGGCCACAGGACTGGAAAAGGTCAGTTTTCATTCCAATCCCAAAGAAAAGCAATTTCAAAGAATATTCAAATTACCTCACAATTGCACTCATCTCACACACTAGTAAAGTCATGCTTAAATTTCTCCAAGCCAGGCTTCAGCAATATGTGAACCGTGAACTTGCAGATGTTCAAGCTGGTTTTAGAAAAGGCAGAGGAACCAGAGATCAAATTGCCAACATCGACTGGATCATCGAAAAAGCAAGATAGTTCCAGAAAAACATCTATTTCTGCTTTATTGACTATGCCAAAGCCTTTGACTGTGTGGATCACAATAAACTGGAAAATTCTGAAAGAGATGGGAATACCTAACTCCTGACCTGCCTCCTGAGAAATCTGTGTGTGGGTCAAGGAGCAACAGTTAGAACTGGACATGGAACAACAGACTGGTTCCAAGTGGGGAAAGGAGTACGTCAAGGCTGTATATTGTCACCCTGCTTATTTAAATTATATGCAGAGTACATCATGAGAAACACTGGGCTGGAGGAAGCACAAGCTGGAATCAAGATTGCTGGGAGAAATATCAATAACCTCAGATATGCAGATGACACTACCCTTATGGCAGAAAGTGAAGAAGAACTAAAGAGCTTCTTGATGAAAGAAAAGCGGAGAGTGAAAACTTGGCTTAAAGCTCTACATTCGTAAAACTAAGATCATGGCATCTGGTTCCATCACTTTATGGGAAATAGATGGGGTAACAGTAGAAACAGTGGCTGACTTTATTTTTCTGGACTCCAAAATTACTGCAGATGGTGATTGCAGCCATGAAATTAAAAGATGCTTACTCCTAGGAAGGAAAGTTATGACCAACCTAGACAGCATATTAAAAAGCAGAGACATTACTTTGTCAACAAAGGTCTGTCTAGTCAAGGCTATGGTTTTTCCAGTGGTCATGTATGGATGTGAGAGTTGGACTATAAAGAAAGCTGAGCACAGAAGAATTGATGCTTCTGAACTGTGGTGTTGGAGAAGTCTCTTGAGAGTCCCTTGGACGGCAAGGAGATCCAATCAGTCCATCCTAAAGGAACTCAGTCCTGGGTGTTCATTGGAAGGACTGATGTTGAAGCTGAAACACAAATACTTTGGCCACCTCATGAGAAGGGCTGACTCATTTGAAAAGACCCTGATGCTGGGAAAGATTGAGGGCAGGAGGAGAAGGGGTGGACAGAGCATGAGATGGCTGGATGGCATCACTGACTCAATGGACATGGGTTTGGGGCACTCCAGGAGTTGGTGATGGACAGGGAGTCCCGGCATGCTGCGGTTCATGGGGTTGCAAAGAGTCAGACACGACTGAGGGACTGAACCGAACTGAATTTCTTTTACTAAAATTCCTATTCATATCCTTGTTCTATCTCTTGTTCCAAGCCCACATTGGTGATCTAAAAATAATATGTTTACATATGTTGCACTTTATCGTCTCCATTTCATTTCATATTGACTTGGCCTCTCATTAAGTTCCTGGCATCTTTTCTCCCTGCCCCTCCCAGCCCGTCTTCCCTCAATAAAAAGTCTGTGTGTTTTACCTGTCTCAGAGGATTTGCTTCCTTCAGGAACTTCCACAGCTATTGGCTCTGGTTTCCTTGGCAACCCTTGCCTCTCTTATTTTTTTCTGATTACTAAGATTTCTGATTTCTAAGAGAAATCTGACTAAATCTCTGATAATCACTGACCATAAACAGTAGAAGGAATTAAAGTACTCAGTACGGTGTCTGAGAAAAGGAGTGGGCAAATTTAGAGGAAATAATAATACTGAGACCCAAAGGGATGGATGTAAAATGTGTGAAGGTATTGATTTACAAGGTTTGTTATTTTCATTGTGAGTGCACTGTTCGGAGTGTTGTTGTGGCTGCTCAAGACAATAACCTCAAGAGCTAGGCAGCTATACCATCTATCCAAGCAAAATTCTCCTAGGATTAGGTAAAACAACAAGGAGTGTAGGAAATCATATTCTAGGTTATTGTGGAAGTATAAAATAGAAACCTCGAGAGGAGAAAAAAGAAGATGTAGACTAAACTTGCTCTAATGTTTACGTTAGAAACATATTAGTATACAATGTAAAGAGGATTGCATAAGAGTTGTAATGATCAATCTTATTTTTAGGTTTGTTGAAGTGTTAATAAAATATAGCAGTGAGGTTTTGTTATTTTATACAGTATATTCTATATTCATACTCTCATAGTACTGCTTTTATTAAATAAAGATATCAGGATGGAGATTAGATGTTTGTCTAAAGCTAATACAGATAAACAATTCCCCCTAAAACTCAGAAATAAGTGTGGTTCACCTTAGAACCACACTTAATCCTCCAGTTATTGTTGGGTGCTGGTGAACAATAAGATATTTAATAAAATTTTCATTAGAAAATTGTCAGAAGGTACTTCCTCTTTCTAGTCAAAGTATACTGGTCATCATCTAGATTCTTAGCCATACTGTGAGGGAAATTAAGAAGTGCTCGTCTGTAAAATTAGAGTAAATCTAGTTTATTCAATTAAGTTATATAATAGTAGAGTTGTTGGGTGGAATGCTATCTCTGTGACATCTGAATAAAATGTAAATCTGTTGTTTGATGGTGACGTTATTTACTCATTATTTATTGCTATAATTGGTAATCAATATATTTCATCATATTTAGTCTTGACACTGTGATAACAAGCCAGTCACCCCCCGCCCTACACACACACACACACACACACACACACACACACACACACACACACAGGTCTCCGCCAACAGGAAAATCCCACTTTAAGTCCTTGGATGTAGTACTTTTCCAGACTGAGCTTACATTTGCCTCTCCGGTCACCTTTCCTAACTCATTCTCATTATGAAATAGTTTTGCTGGTTGGAGTGCTTGCCCAGACCCCCACCCCAACTCTGTTCAGAGATGAAATCTGATTGGGCAAAACTTGTCAGGGTAATCTCATTGGCCACAGGGCTTTGTTCGGAGTATACAGGCCTGAGCCAATCAACACTCTCCAGGATATGAAGACTGGACAGGGTCATCGAATGAATGCCGAGCACCAGCGTTGTGTGGTCCTGGGCCGTCCTTCCAGCCCAGTAAGAGGAGGAAGGAGGCCAGTGTTACTGCTGACAGCCATCTTGGGTCCTTGAGGAAGCTGGCCTTTTGAGGACGTTCCTAACAGGGAGAAGTTGCCCTTAGTCACGGAGAAACTGACATGCAATTTGGAAGGGCACCTCTTGAAGACCTAGCTCTGTACCTTTTTGTTATGTAAGTCAGTGAATCCCTTTAAGATCATTTCAGTTGAATTTACTGTTATTTGGTAAAAAAAAAAATTGATATTTATTTACTCTTGGGCCTTACATAAGAATCCAAGAAGCTAGTAGTCAGCTGAAGTGTAGTCAGGTTGGGATTCTTTAACAAGTTTATTTAGCCTCTCATCACTTAGTTCTCTTGGTACATTTTATATACTTTGGGGTTTTACGTTCTGGCTGATTGATTCAACAACTGTTCGATTATTAATATTAAGCATTCAATATTTCACTGTCAGGCACTGTGCATACAAGAGTGATAAACATTTTCAGTACTGAGAAAGGTCATAGGATTAGTTGAAGAGGTGGGCAAGAATATCAAGGAGGCATGCAAAGTTAAAATGGGAAATCAGAAGGAAAGCAAAGAAGGGACACCTATTCAGAGTGGTGTGGTGTTGGAGAGGAGAGGAGAGGAGAGGAGAGGGAAGGGTAGGTATCATTAGAAACTCCTAAGAAGGAGTTATCAACTTCTGTTTGTGCCCTGGACCTCTTTGGCAAGTAGGGTGAAGCCGAGGCACCCATTTTCAGAACAGTGTTTTTAAGTGTGTAAAAATACTTTGGATTAAGAAGGAAATTTAGAGTAATGAAATATCTATAAAAATATTTTTTAAAAGGTATGATATAGTAATATATATGCTTCTTTATTAACTCACAGAAGAACAAAGTTTATCAGTGGGCATAAATATTAACCTAGTTTTGAGGTAGTGATGAATGTAAATGATATTTTGAATTATCTGCAGCAGCTGTAATGTGATGCAAAAATATCTCTGGTTTCTTTTGGTTGCAAAGGCACAGGTACCTCTAGTACTGTTGTGGTTTGTGGCAGACATTCATAATAGAAGGATGTGCTGAATTTTATGTAGTGGTTTCATTCAATATAATTTCCTGGACCCCTGAATTCTATGCCAAGTTAAAAAAAAAACACCCTTGTGCGAAGAAGAGATGTAATTTGAACTAATTCTTTACAGATTGAATAAGGTATTTTGGTAAGTGAAATATAAATGAATTCAGGATATGTGGAAGAGCATATTTAAAGGCATGGAGGCATAAGAGCAGATAAGGACTGTCAACAGGTTGCTTTGGTTAGAGTGAAGAATCACTTTGGCATAGTGGGAGGAGGTTAAGCTGGAAAAATTGGTAAAATCTCCTATCTTTGGGATACTGGTTGATTGTACATTATAGTGTTAAGTGATTCTGACTTTAATGTGGTTGAAATCTTTTGCAAACTCTCTACTGGCTCGCATATATAGTCCAAGTTTCATATAGTTGTTCCCTGTAATCAAGTCTCAGCTTTCCTTTCTAGTGTCATTTACCACTTTTCCTGACATATTGTGCTCCAATGATTCTCAAATATCATTCTATATTTACACATACTATTCTCTTTATCTCTGTTCAACATTTGGATCATCACTTCCTGTGCCTCAGTTGTCTCTTCTATGAAATAGGGACGGAAAGTACCTCATAGAATTGTTGTGGAGATTAAATAAAATAGTTATAGAACTTGTTTGGAACAATGCCTAACATGTTAAGCTCTCAATAAATGATAGAGATTATATTATTGTAACTTTTAATATTACCTATAATATTTTTTCCTGTTGCCCAGTTGGGAAACTCCTATACATTCTTTAAAACCTGGTCTGGACATTACCTACTCCAGAAAGGTTTTCTGATCATGCAACTTTAAGTTTCCTCCAGATAGAATTAATAACTTCTTCTATCAATTCAGTTCAGTTGCTCAGTCGTGTCTGACTCTTTGTGACGCCGTGGACTACAGCACACCAAGCCTCCCTGTCCATCACCAACTCCTGGAGTTTACTCAATGTCCATTGAGTCAGTGATGGCATCCAACCATCTCATCCTCTGTCATCCCCTTCTCCCACTTTCAATCTTTCCCAGCATCAGGGTCTTTTCAAGTGAGTCAGCTCTTCAAATCAGGTGACCCAAGTATTGGAGTTTCAGCTTCAACATCAGTCCTTCCAATGAATATTCAGGACTGATCTCCTTTAGGATGGACTGGTTGGATCTCCCTTCAGTCCAAGGTACTCTCAAGTCTTCTCCAACACCACAGTTCAAAAGCATCAATTTTTCTGCGCTCAGCTTGCTTTATAGTCCAACTCTGACATCCATACACGACTACTGGAAAAACTGTACATGGACATTATCTCATATAATTTTGATTCTTGTGTTTTACATAATTATTATGTAGGAGTTATTTTTGGTGGGAGTTGGGGGTGTTATGGAGGTAGTGATAAAGTTGGTTTAAGAAAGAGGACATTTGAGAGAAGCAGCTGTCAGGGTAAATGGGACCTTGGAGAGATAAAGTAAGATCTTTAGGACATTGCTAATTCCTCTCCCCTCCAGTTCCCCACAGCTTTAGTTATTTTTTCAAAGTGAGATTTATGGCCTTTAGAATT
This sequence comes from Moschus berezovskii, assembly GCF_049115385.1. Lineage (NCBI taxonomy): Eukaryota > Metazoa > Chordata > Mammalia > Artiodactyla > Moschidae > Moschus > Moschus berezovskii. Next base: position 46,789,428 of record NC_142463.1, on the reverse strand, counting down.
TGACACTAGGTCAAGGTTGGCCATGAATTAGTCCAGTGATATTTCAATTACACTAGTATTGTTTGCCATCAAAGTGCACTCCTCATTCTTTAACTCTGACGCTTGCCCGAAATTCATTCAGCCAACAAATATTTGAGTGACCTACCCTCTCTGTCTGCTGAATAGCCTGTTTTCCAAGGTCAGTTTCTAAACTTTTGTGGTGATTTGACCCTTCAGCACTAAAATTTGCCCTTTTTTTTTTTTTTTCCCGTTCATCCCAACTCTTTGCATCCACTTCATTCGCATTTATATCTTATGCTCAAGTGCTTGACTATTTTTCCTCTTCTAATGACACATACACACACTAACACAATGTATGGCACGAAGTAGATGCTTAACAAATGCTTATTGAGTGAGTGTCCTGTCCATTTCAGTGACATCATATCCTGTGTGCCTGGGTGTCAGTCTGCACTCATCTCCGGGAAGCCCGGAGGTCGCAGGGTTTAAGTCACTGTTTATAAGGTGCATCGAATATCTCAAACACAGGCTCAGGTTGCAGACTTCCCACAAGAAGCGCAGCCGTCGAGAGTGCTGGATCTCCTCTTTTGGTTCAGAGACTCCAGCTGGGGGCCGAAACCCGCTGCCTAGTAGGCGCCGGTGTTCCGCAACTCTGGGAATAGAACGTGCGAGGGCGGGAGCAGGGAGCTCACTTATCGCGGTGTTTCCTCCCTCCTCCCTCCCGGGGGAGTTCTCGCGAGAGAAGCCAGGGGAAGATGGCCGTGCCCTGTTTTACGGAGTGAGGCAGTGGCGGCGGCTGCGGCGGTGGGGACGGGAATCCTAGTGTCGTGGGCACTTGAGTTGTAGCTCCCCCCAGCGAGCGCGCGTCCCTTCGTGCCTAGGCGAGAGCCGGCTCTTCTTCCTTCGGGAGATGCGTTTGTCCCGGGCTCGGGGGCGCTCTGGGAGTTCATGCTGCGCTGGAGTATCCTGGCCACCGCTTTAATCGCCTTGTGCCGCCGCAGCGCCAGCTTCGTCGCCAGCGGTGAGCCTCCTGGATTCCCTCTCTGCCCGTGGCGGCGATGACCGGGGAGAAGATCCGCTCATTGCGGAGGGACCACAAGCCCAGCAAAGAAGAGGGGGACCTGCTGGAGCCTGGGGATGAGGAAGCGGCGGCTGCCCTCGGCGGCACCTTTACCGGAGGCAGGATTGGCACAGGCGGCAGCGGCAAGAGCGGTAGAGCCTGTCATAAGATCTTCAGTAACCATCACCACCGGCTACAGCTGAAGACAGCTCCGGCCTCCTCCAATCCCCCCGGTCCCCCGGCCCTGCCGCTGCACAATTCCTCAGCGACTCCCATCTCCCAGTCCCCCGCTCTTTTAGCGGGCACCAACCCCATTGCTGTCGTCGCAGGTGGAGGCAATTGCCCTGCACACTACCCGGTTCACGAGTGCGTCTTCAAGGGGGATGTGAGGAGACTGTCCTCTCTCATCCGCACGCACAATATCGGGCAGAAAGATAATCACGGTGAGGAGTGCTCGCCCCGTCCACCTTTCGTTCCTAGAGCCTAGGTTGTGCCTCCTCAGGCCTCTCAAATCCTAGGCTTCTATAAATCCTGGTTTCTGTCGGACTCTTCTTTCCTCTCCTTTGCCCATCATCAGAGCCAAATACCCGTAAATCATGTAATAGCATGCCAGTGGTTTGGGGATTGGTTCTTGTGGTTGCAAAGGAATGTTTCTTCCTTGCCTTCTTCAAACTCTTAGAAGCTGTTTTATCTTTGAGTCAGGGCTTTAGTTGATTCTTGACAATAAGAAATTTTAGACTGCCTCTCAGTCAAGCCTGGTCGTCATCCTTGTTTATTGAATTGTATCATCTTTTTCTACCCCCTCTCCACCCTTGGGATCTTGAATTTTTAACAGATAAATTGCCCACCTCCCATTACTGTCCAGGTACAGAACCCAACCTGGCTGCAATTGGTTATGATTTCTACACGCCATCAGGCTTTCTTTCTTTTTCCTTCTGCTTTTAGGAAGCTTAGTTTGATACAAAGTGTTTACACTTTTGCAAATGTTTTGATTTCTGAAAGCAACAGTACCAATTTGTTGGCATCCAGAGCAAGTAGTGACTTCCAAGTGGCTAAGATTTTGTTGAAGCAGAGCTTAGAGTTTTACACTTATTTCACATAGATAATTGCTGATAGTAATTAAAACATTACTTGACCTGTGATGAGAAATAGTCCTATGATTTTTCATAGTAACTTCCTCATATCCTACATGACAACATGTAGTGTCATTTATTATTCAAGGACTGTATTTCTATTTTTGCTCTAACTTATTAGCTGATTTTTTTGGGTTTCTTCTAAAAGCAGTGTGATTGAGTTGACTGATAATGTGATTATCAGTTGACTGTCATAATATGATTGACTTTATTTTACTGTGGTTTAAGCCACAGTAAAATAAAGCTAATGTAAACACTGATATTTTCAGCATTTAATAGATAGGCCATTTTAAACTGGGTACTTGGCAAATATTGTTAATAGTTCAGTTTTTAACTGAACATGGGAATTGTATACATTCAATTAGAACACACTCAATTCTGTGCTCAAAATAGTATAACACATTAATGAAATACATGCCTGTTGAATAAGCTTCCTTAATTCCACTGGACTCTAGGCTTCTTATCTACAATTAGGGCAAAAACTGAGGTTAAAAAAAAAAAAGAGTAAGATTTCCACTGTTTGTATAATTCTCTGACAACTCCTTTTGTATTCTGAATTTACAATATTGTAATATTACTGTCATTTATTAAAAATCAACTCCCCCAAAATGTTCCTAAAAGCTGCACCCAGTTTTTCATTCTTAAGTTTATTTAATTACTATTGTTGCAACAGCATCATATTGTTTGTTGATAGTAATCATATTTTAAACCTTTGGGAAACGGTTTTTAGTAGGAAATCTAGTGTGGCTTTGAATGTTTAGAATGTTTTTCAGATTTGATCTTCATAGTTGCTATATAAAAGGTTTATCTTATGGCCATTGCCTTTAAAATATTGCCATTTAAGGGTTCCATTACATTGACATATACCTGAAAAGAGTTGAAATTTTGTTTTTGAGGGATAATTCCCTTTGAAAGAAGCGAGAGGTGACTATGACTGACTAAGAATGATAGTATGATGTTAGAACTGATTTTTTTGATTGATCCCAGAAGGTACTGAATTGCAGGATTATTGAGCTTGCATGTCTGTCATCTTGCAGATGAGAGCTAGTTTGTTAAAGTACAAATTCTGCTCAAAGTAATTAGAATCCTAAATACCTTTAAACTCTTTTCCATAGCCCACTGAAATTCTTTTTTAAAATCATTTTAATATATTAAATGCTTGCATTGTACTTGGCTGCCCTTACTTACCCTGTTGATTTTTTTTTTAATTGAAGTATAGTTGACTTACAGTGTTTTAGGTGTACAGCAGAGCGATTGAGTTTTATATATATATATTTTATATATATATATATGCACACGTATTTTAGATTTTTTTCAGATTCTTTCCTGTTTTAGATTATTACAAGATATTGAATATAGTTCCCTGTGCTATACAGTTCAGTTCAGTTTAGTTCAGTTGCTCAGTCGTGTCCGACTCTGCGACCTCGTGGACTGTAGCATGCTAGGCTTCCCTGTCCATCACTAACTCGTAGAGCTTGCTCAAACTCAGGTCCATCGAGTCGGTGATGCCATCCAACCATCTTATCCTCTGTCATCCCTTCTGCCTTCAGTCTTTTCCAGCATCAGGGGAAAGTGCTGTACAGTCGGTCCTTGTTATCTGTTTCATATGTAGCAGTGTGCATCTTTTTATCTCAGTTTTTAACCCCCCCTTCCCCTTTGGTAATCATACATTTTTTTTTTATGTCTGTGAGTCTATTTCTGTTTTGTCATTAAGTTCATTTGTATCACTTTTTATTTATTTAAATTCATTAATTTTTGGCTGCACTAGGTCATCATTGCTGTGCCCAGCCTTCTCATTGTAGTGGTTTCTTTTACAGGCTGTACTGTATAGGAGCACTGGCTCAATAGTTGTGGTACATGGGCTTAGTAGCCCTGAGGAATGTAGAATCTTCCTGGACCCGGGATCGAGCCCATGTTCCCTGCATTGGCAGGTGGATTCTTAGTCTCTGGAGCACCAGGGAGGTGCATATCACTTTTTTAGATTCCCCACATAACTGCTGTCTTAAGACACTTGTCTTTCTCTGACTTACTTCACTTAGACTGATAATCTCTAGAGTCATCTATGTTGCTGCAAATGGCATTATTTCAGTCTTTTTTATGGCTTAGTAATATTCCATTGTCTATATATACCACATCTTCTTTATTCATTTATCTATCCATGGACATTTAAATTATTTCCATGTCTTGGTTATTGTAAATCATGCTGCTGTGAACTTTGGTGTGCATTTATTTTCAGATTAGAGTTTTTGTCTTTTCTGGATATATGCCCAGGAGTGGGATTGTTGGATCCTCTGTTAACTCTAGTTTTTTTAAGGACCCTCCATATGGTTCTCCTTAATGGCTGCACCAATTTACATTCCTACCAACAGTGACATTGCTGATATTTTTCATGAATGTAACCAGTGTTTCAGATACTGGTGGAAAGTGTAATTGTGGTTTTATGCAATATATGGATAGATTCTCATCTCCTACAGTGAAGACTCCTAGAAAGAGTAGCTTCTATTTAATGTTGTTCTTGTTTAGTTGCTAAGGCATGTCCAACTCTTTGTGACCCCATGGACTGTAACCCACGAGGCTCCTCTGTCCATTTGATTTTCCAGGCAAGAATACTGGAGTGGGTTGCCATTTCCTTCTCCAGGGGATCTTTCCAACCCAGGGATCTAACCTGTGTTTCCTGCTCCACAGGTGGATTCTTTATCACTGAGCCTCCTGGGAAGCCCATTTCTGTTTAATATGGTACTTCAATCTTTTTGCTTATAGCTGCATAATTTCCCTACTATGTTTACATTGCTTTTACTCTTCTGAGTTTAGTAACCTGGATATTTCGTTAATTTTTTTTGGAATATTTTTCCTTTCAAATTACAGAAGATAAAGGCATTTTAAGTTGCCCAACAAAAACAAGCTATGTATTATATTTGGATTGTTAAAACATGATAAATACATAGCAGAATCATCTACTCATTCAGGTGCATAGCAGAGCCATACAGTTAAACCACATCATATGACATAGTTGTATGTTCACTTGACATTCTTTCCATAATATAATGATTATGATCATAGTTTATTGAACATGTCAGCACTATGCTAAGTGTTTACATACATTATCACATTTAATTCTCACAATAACCCTGCAAAGCAGATAGTTTTATTCTTGTTTTAAAGGAGGAAACCGAAGCTTCGAGGCACAAAGAAACTTTGCCAAAGTTGCATACTTAGTATAAGTTCCAAAATGGGTAACTGAACTAACAATGAGGGCTTCAAAGGCCATGATCAACCTCTGTAAATTTTCTGTTAATCAGGACCCACTAATTTACAAAGAAGTCAGTTTTAATAATGTGTGTATGGCATTTTATGGCAAAATTCTTTGATATATATTTTCTCATTTAGTACCTATAGAAAAATAATGCTATTAAACAGCTTTCAGAGATTTCCTGTACAGCTCAGATCTCTATTATTTGTTATTTTTCTTTTTCATGTAATGGCACAGATAAATGCGCTGCCTTGTCCACATGATAGCCCTTTAGATGCTTGACAAGCAAGAGCTATCATGTTCTTCCTACCTTCAAGTTAAACATTCCTAACTGCTGTATCCATTCTTCATAGGACATGATTTACAAAGTGCTAAGAATGGTCCCTGAAATACAGTGAATACTATAAAACTGTATTAAATAAGTAAATGAAGATCTTAGTCATCTTTTAGTGACACTATAGTTGATTAGTCTTTCCTTTGAGGATGGAAAGAACCAACCCTGTGTTGAAGTTATAGTAGCTTCATAAACAAAGACAGAGATTATATTTATTGCTCTAAGTGATACACGTTTAGTAATGTGCATTACTAAAGAGCACACATTAAATAATACAGTGAAATAATACACAGATTTTTTAAAGTGTTGTTTATTCTCAAGTGGTTGTCTTCCTATTCTAATCTCTTGTGTTTTTTTTAAACCTTAAAACAGAACTTTACATTTATTAATATTTATCTTGTTAGTCTTGATCCTTTATTCTATCTACCTTGAAAGCTTATTGAATTCTACAGATAGTAGATAGTGCGTGGTCATCTGTGTCTGACACTTTGTGACCCCATGGACTGTAGCCCTCCAGGCTCCTCTGTCCATGGAATTTTCCAGGCAAGAATACTGGAGTGGGTTGTCATTTCCTACATCAGGGGATCTTTTCAACCCAGGGATTGAACCTGCATCTCTTGTTTCTCTTGCATTGACAGGCAGATTTACCACTGTGACACCTGTTATTGGATCCTGATTTGGTCACTGTTTAGCTCACTATTCATTAGCTCTTTCAGTTTGTAGTGATCTTGGAATTGAAACACTTCTTTTGGGGGTGTGTGTGTGTATGTGTGTATTTATAAGTTATTGTCAAATTGAATAGGGGCAGGGATAGAGCTTTTTTTGTGTGGAAAAATGTTAGTTTAGTTTGAATTGCTTTTTCTGAGCCATCAGTTATACTGGGGAATATTGTATTTGGATCCAAACATATTGCTTGAAATAGAGTTAAATACAGTAACAGTCATAATATCATCTATATACTCTGTTCAGAAATGGCAACTATTTTGACTCATGGTATATTTAGTAACAGTTTTGTTTAAGTGGGGAAAAAGATACATTAAACATACAAAAATTGATTCAACTCTGTATCATTAGTGTATCTTTAGCTTTATACTACTTTTTTTTAAGTATAGGATTAAAGTTTAAGTCTAAGCTTTTTTTTCACATTGAGTGTAAAGATTTTTCTGACCGTTTTTTTTTTGCCATTGGTATTTAAAGAAAGCATCATGTTAATGTGCTGGGTTTTTTTTTTTTTTAACAGTTGGTGGTAATGATTTTTATTTCTTTAGAACTGAGAATGATTGTGAAGTTTATAGAAGACTTTCTTGATTTTGACTGCATTTCCTGTTTGTTAAACTTGTAATTTTTTTTTCCCTTAATTGAGTTAAATATCTTTAGAAGTTAAGCACCTTATCTTGGAAACTAGTCAAAAGCTTTAGGTGCTAAAGTGATGAAAATCCTTGATCAATGAATTGCTTAAACCATCCTTTCCTAGATATGGAAAAATTTTGATCTGAGAGATTTGGCAGTTTATACTGCCTTTAATTACATTATCTGACATGGGACAAGCCATTTTCTCTATACACAGTTAATTTTCATTTTTTACTGAGTTGTAATCTTCTTGAGGCTGTTTTACATAGTGATTAGAGATTTCAAATTCAAGATAAAATTCATTTTGAGACATTCCGACCAATGCAAGTGACTCAGTGAAGTGATAAAGAAATGGTCAACTTGTGTCTGGTGGCTGGCAAATTTCTTCAGACAGAAATTTTAAAATATCTTACATTCTGAAAGTTTTAAAATGTACACTTGAATATGGAGGCAATAGGATAATCTGTTTGGTGCCCATGCAATATGTTTATTCTGGCTTATTCTATATAAATTGATCTTCCTTTTGGTCCTATTCTCTGTTTTTGGTCCCTAACATTCATGATAGGTGATGCACAATATGTTGTTTGTTTGAGAAGAGGTGACAATAAAGAGAAACTTTGCATGGCAAAAAAAATTTTGAAGTCTCAGGTGAACAATTTTAGTCAAGAGGCCCTTCTTTAAATGAACACTAGTGGTTTTGTATCGGTTCTCATGTTTTGTAGTCTTTTCTGAATTTTGTTTTTTGGAAGACATGCCTCATTTTTCCTCGGATTAAAAAAAAAGTGGTTTCTGGAAGCCCAAGATAATCCATTAAAGTTTTCAGCTTTGACACTGGGTATGAGGCTGATTTGGCTGTGAAATCTGTCACTCCACTGATCTGTGGAGTTGATTAATTAATCTTCATGACTATATAAATATGACTATCCTCCTTTCACCTTTCCTGTGTGTATATCTCCGACCAGATAGGACTGTCCTGGGGTTAAATGACTATGCTTCCCAACACCATCATCATTAGGATTGTAGAATGTGCACTGTTGCTTAAAACTGGGGTATGAACACATCTTCTGGAGACCTACTTTCACTGAACTGCTGTAGAAGTAGGAAGGTCTGACCTTCCAACTTGGCAAAAAAGGAAGCAGAAATGAGCAGTTACTGATGATGATGTTTCCTGGGCATCAGCAATGAGGCAGGACGATTTGGAAGGACTTACTGGAGAACTGAGTATGTTGGTTTCAAGTAAATGACGTTCTTAAGTCATAGAGATCTAAAGAGGACAAGGTAGTTGTCAGGATGCTTTGTGTTCTAGAAAATGAGTGTAGTTTCTCAAAAATTGGTTGGGGGTTGAGCAGACAGAGAATATATTCCTGTTCATATTCATATGTCATCTGTTTTATCTGGAGAGAGATGGAAGGGCAGTTTTAGAGCAAGACAGAAGTGTGTCCAATGAACATAGGAAAAAGAGAAATGATCTCTTTTCTAACTGTTTAAAGATTATGAGTGCTGTTCATTGCCAGGATATGTGAGGTTTAACTCCGTGGTTGATTGCGTTTCATCTATTTTTAGCCTGTCAGTCTTGTAGATATCCCAGAGATTATCTGCAAAACTGCTGCTGCTGCTAAGTCACTTCAGTAGTGTCCGACTCTGTGCGACCCCATAGACGGCAGCCCACCAGGCTCCCCCCGACCCTGGATTCTCCAGGCAACAACACTGGAGTAGGTTGCCATTTCCTTCTCCAATGCATGAAAGGAAAAATGAAATTGAAGTCGCTCAGTTGTGTCCGACTCTTAGCGACCCCATGTACTGCAGCCTACCAGGTTCCTCCAGCCATGGGATTTTCCAGGCAAGAGTACTGGAGTGGGTTGCCACTGCTTTCTCCGTCTGCAAAACTAGAAGGCGTTTTTTATGTATCAGATCTGAGTTTGAGACCAGGCTTCTCTACAAACTGGATTTTATGTAATTATACTATTTATTTAACTGCTGAAATAAGTAGATATAATAATATCTATCTTTGGGGGTATTATTTTCTTATATAGGAGACTGTACTTGAACCTAATGTTGAAGGCTCATATCATAGTAGTAGCAATGAATATAAATGCCTTGCTCTTACATTTGCTATGACGTACCTTTCAGCGGAGGACACTCTAGTTTTTGAGGTTTAGATAGAGCTTCATTCAGTTGAAGTTTTATCTGATACTTGAATTTATACTATCAGTTTCTTGCAAGGTTAGGTTTATTTGTCTCTCCCCTGTAAGTCATCTTTAGTCTGCTACTGGTGTAACTCGGTTCATACCTGTCACATACTGTCATCACTTTTGTTTGTTTTGGGGTGTTTTTAATTTGGATTTTGTTTTTCTGCATGTATCTTTCAGTTGTTTCTGTCTTTCCTACTTTTTATCTTTTAGTTGAGATCCAAAAGAAGGGAAAATCTGAAGGAATAAATATACTTTAAGAGTTCACTAGATAAACCTTCTGAGGGGAACAGTAGATAAAGTTAAGCACCTAAGTAAATGTTAAATTCAGTATCAGGTTAGTGGTATATTCCAGTTTACAATAACTTCATATACCTTTCAGGTATATGAACAACAACAAAAAATTGCATTTGGATTCTTGGGTGTAGATATCTGCCAGGTTTGTTAATTCATCCTCTCTTAATCAGCATAGTGCTAATTTCTATAAAGCCACTAGTGCTATGTTGCTCATCCTTTTGGACACTGGTTGGTTTTCATAGAGAATCATGTGGAGACTTGCATTGTCCTGGGTAAAATGCTTTTTAGAGAGTAAAAACAGTTTTTAACACTATTCTGATGGTTCTTCATGGGAAGATCCCCTGGAGGAGGGCATGGCAACCCACTCCAGTATTCTTTCCTGGAGAATCTCATGGACAGAGGAGCCCGGTGGGTCCTTAGGGTTACAAAGAGTTGGACATGAGTGAAGCAACTTAGCTTGCTCAGTGGTTCTTTATAGTCCCCCCCACCCCCACAATTTTTTTGGTTCATTCTTTCCTTCATTTAACCGATATATATACTGAACTCCTGATTACGTGATAAACAGTGTTTTAGGTTCTGGAGTTATTTAGAACAGTGAACAAAATGAACAAAGTCTCTGCTCTCAGGGAGCTTACATTCTAATGGGGCAAGATAAATAGTAAACAAACTAATAAACATATGGTAATATTCTTTGGTGTCTCAAATGGTAAAGAATCTGCCTGCATTGCAAGAGACCTGGTATCAGTTCCTGGGTCGGGAAGATCCCTTGGAGAAGGTAAGGGCTACCCACTCCAGTATTCTTGCCTGGAGAACTCCATGGACAAAGGAGCCTGGTGGGTTACAGTCCATGGGGTCTCAAAGAGTTGGACACAGCTGAGCGACTGACACAGCAACAGCATAATGATAAATATTATAGAGTAAAATAAAGCAGGGTGAAGAGGATAGAGAGTGCTGGCAGTATAGGGAGGGGAGGTTAGGGTCTGGGAAGACATTAGGGATGAGAAAAATTAGAGCAGTTACTTAAAATTAGGGAGCTGTTTTCTGGAAGAAAATAATTTCAGGCCAAGAATTGCAAATATAAAGAAAGGTACCATGTTCAAGGAATAGGAAGAAGGCAAGTATGACTGGAACAAGGCAGAGAGTGGTAGGAGATGGGAAATTTTGAGATGTGGGGGTGGGGGATGTAAGCATGCAGAACTTTTTGTAGACCATTCATTGCTTTTACTTCACTCAGCGTAGGAAGTGATTTGAGGATTTTGAGCAGCCAGGTAACATGATCTGATTTTAAAAGGCTCTTTCTGGCTGCTCTATGAAGCAGAAAAGAAACTTGGATGGGCATGGATCAATTTAACATGCCATTGTAATAAATGGGGTAACTGGAAATAATAAGAGTTAAGAGCTGGTTAAGAGTTGATGATATTTTGAAAGTAATATACGTGTGCCTTTCAATAGTATAGTACCATTCATGAGAGAAAATACAAAAATTTTCCCTTTTTATTGCTTGCTTGGATGAGACTTGAAGGTATCTGTAGAAGCTGGAGCTTTGTTGTGTGTGTATGTCTGTGTTAGTCACTCAGTCGTTTCTGACTCATTGAGACCCCATGCCAGGCTTCTCTGTCCATGGGATTCTTCAGGGAAGAATACTGGAGTGGGTTGCCATTCCCTTCTCCAGGGGATCATCCCAACATGTAATTTCCTGTTTTGCTCCCTGGTTAGGGGGCATATGAAGTCAGAACTATTTTTGTAATAATACAAAGTCATTGTTTGCGTTTTTTTCACTGCAGTGGAATTTTCACTGATGGTACAAAAGCAGTGGTGGGTAAAATTGTTGAAATGTTAGCATGAATTAAGGCACTGAACTGCTAGTAGGCATTGTATTTATTTTTCACTGCCTGTCCTTGAAGTGGGGCGGGGGTGGGGAAGCCAATTTCACACTGTCTTTGCCTAAGCTGTAGAAATTGTTAATTTTTAAAGTCTTAATCTTGAGTACATGCTTTTTATATTCTTTGAGACATTATGTGGATTATGCATGCTTTTCTGCTACACACTGAAGAGAAAATAAGGGAAAACATCTGTGCATTTTGAGTTGTAAGCCAAACTGGCAGCTTTTGTCATGGAACACTATTTTTATTTGAAAAAACAGCTTACACACAAATTATGGTTATTCCAATTTGGATATTTGGGATACATTTTCTGGAAATTGGAAAAGTGAACCTGGGACCTCAAGGAAAACAATTGGTAGGCTTTGCTGCCAATGAAAGGAGTTCAATTTGAGATGAAAGAATTTAGAAAACTTGTCTTTGTCACTCTAAGCTTGACAGTTTCTTAGTATTTAAAGACTGTTTTGGTCATATTGATAATATTACTAAATGTGATTTAAAAAATTTTGTATGGTGAAATGCATTGACATATGGAAGATCTGAATGACTGTCAGTCAGTATTTTTTAGACTGATCAGTGCATTATGTTACAGAATCATGCATCAGTAAAGATTCATTAAAAGTGCAAGTGAAACCAATGAATTTTGGTGTGGCACAAAACAAAAAAATTATTGATATGATTTTAGATTTCACATGGCAACAGTCCATTAAGAAATAACCACTTAAATAAGTTTTGGTGTTGTATCAAAGAATACACCTAATTATTTGAAAAGGCTATTAAAATGCTCCTGTAGTTTTTTTTAATTGCATGTCATCTGAATCTGGATTTAGTTATAAAAACCCAGCTGTTTTCTATTAAGTCAGACATTTAATTTACTTTAGTTTTTAATTAAAGAATTTAAAATTGTACCACTCATCATTTTTTAAAAATTTGTTTTGGAAAATTGCAATTATGTTTTTTATAAAAAAATTATATTAGCATGTAATGAGTTTATTGTAATTTTAAAATTATTAGGGAAAATTTTAAAACAACTTAATGTGGTCTTGAAACCAGAAAGTCTGAAATCTGTTGGTATGGAAAAAGAATACTGATTTTAGAGTCATGACTGTCATGATTCCTATATATGTAATTTTAGGAAATTAACTGTTATTAGATGTCTTTTTCTTATGGCATGTGAAATAGGAATAATCTTTGTCTCATGGGTTAGGGAGCAAATTAAATAAGATATCTAAAGTATACAGCATAGTTCTGGGCCTATACTAATATATGCCTTATAAATGCTAGCCATTTGGTTAATAATTTGCATACTTTAACACTGCAGTGTTCTATTTAATGTTACTGAAATGTTTTTTAATCATTTAGCAAAACAGAGTTCAGTTTTGTTTACCAAGTTAGAACCTAGGCATCCAATTTCAGATTTAAAAGCATATTTTGAAAAGTTAACAGTTATTTTTAAGATTTTTAGCATCCTTTGTGTAACAGATTAGCTTAAGCAGCAGGTTGAAGACTTTGATAACTGAGGGGATAGTAGATGAAGGTTCAAACTAGGATGCTTGAGCACTTAGTTTCATGATACATTTGGTCATGTGGTGTGGGGTAGAGAATGATGTTGATGATGAGTATTTTGCATTTTAAGCTATTGAAATCATAGTGTGACATATGGCATTCTTGATTATAGGTAGTATGTATTTCTCATCATATTCCTGCCTGTGAAGTGAGAGGGATTGGATTGTTGAACTCAGAGTCATTTCTCGTTCATAAATCTTTTGAAATTGTGATTATTTTGGACTTGTAATAGGAAGTTTCATTTGTAATTTCAGTAGGTACTAAGGCTTGTACCTTTTCATCTATATGTTCTTGGAAGATTTAAGAAAACAGTAATTATTTAGGTGCGTAAATGCCTTGATTTCTTCACCTTTGTGCTCTGTCTAGACTCTGGTGGGTCCTCCTTAATTTGTGTAATTTTTTGAATAGTTACTATGTTTACATGCTACAAAATTGCAAAAGTATATACAAGGATATGATATAAAAGTAAAGTTTCTCTCCCACCTGTCTTTATCCACCCAGTTATCCTCTTTGCAGCAACTAGTGTTATCAGATTCTTGTTTTCTTTTTTCTGTTACCATTTAGAACATTAGAACTTTTCTTTTTTCTTCTGAAAGAGAAGTGAAGAAAGAGAACTGTTGCTACCTTTTCTAATATTAGGACAAAAATAGATATTCAGAAATTTATTTGTTTGACTTTAAATGTCTTTCTCTTTTTTTAATTTTGAATTTATATCTCCAGTCTAGACTTCCAAATATTATAATTATCTCCATTGAGAATCTTAGAGATATCTCAAAATTTATTTGTCCAAAATGGAGTTATCATTTTCTGCCTCCCTCCTCGGAGAAGGCAATGGCAAGCCACTCCAGTACTCTTGCCTAGAAAATCCCATGGATGGAGGAGCCTGGTAGGCTGCAGTCCGTGGGGTCGCTAAAGGTCGGACACGACTGAGCGACTTCACTTTCACTTTTCACTTTCACACATTGGAGAAGGAAATGGCAACCCACTCCAGTGTTCTTGCCTGGAGAATCCCAGGGACGGGGGAGCCTAGTGGGCTTCCGTCTATGGGGTCACACAGAGTCGGACACGACTGAAGTGACTTAGCAGCAGCAGCAGCAGCAGCAGCAGCCTCCCTCCTGGCCATCCCCTAAATCACATCATTTGATATCTAGTTCTCAGGTGTCAATCATTGAGATCATTCTTTGTCTCAGTTAAGTTCAGTCGCTCAGTCATGTCTTACTCTTTGTGACCCCATGGACGGCAGCATGCCAGTCTTCCCTGTCCATCACCAACTCCCAGAGCTTGCTCAAACGCATGTCCATTGAGTTGGTGATGCCATCCAACCATCTCATCCTCTGTCGCCCCCTTCTCCTCCCGCCTTCAGTCTTTCCCAACATTGGAACTTCTCCAGTAAGTCAGTTCTTTGTATCAGGTGGCCGAAGTACTGGAGCTTCAGCTTCAACATCAGTCCTTCCAACTAACATCAGGGCTGATTTCCTTCTTTGTCTCACTGCCTCTTTTTACCCACACATATCTAATAAGCAAGTTATTTTGAATAAGTCTACTTTCTGTCTCTGGTCTACTTTGAGACCAACCAATTTTTATTATCTTTTCCCTGGAATACTGTACCTGATCTGCAACTAGTCTCCCTATGTCCCCCTCAATTCCATTCTCTGTGGGGTAAAAAAAGTGATCTTAAAATGTAAGTTGTATCATGTCATGTCCCTGTTCAAGATCCTTTAATGCCTTCTCCACTTCAAAATAAGTTCATGTTTTTTTAATCATAGTTAAAGAACTCTTCATGATCTAGCTCTTTCTTACTTACCTGATATAATCTTGTACCAATCTTTCCTTTTTTTCTGTGTCTGGCCATACTTGTTTTCTTTCACTTCTTGAATATGCTAGGTTATTTCTGGCTTCTGTTTAGAATGCATTTCTCATTCTTTGATTTCTTATTTCTTACTTAGCTTTTAGATCTCATTTTAAATATTATCTCTTTAGAGAGATTTTCCTAATTTAAATATCAAAAAATATGCTTCTCATTATTTTTAGTCTTAGCCTTTTGTTTTTCTCAATACTTAAAATCTACTTTGTTTCATTTTATATTTCTCTTCCTTTTATGAATATAAACTCCATGAAGGCAAGAGTTTCTGGCTTATTAGTGGTTGAATCTCTAGTGTCTAGCACTATATGCTTAGTACATAGTGATGCTCAGTAAATATTTATTGAATGAAAACGAATGGATTTTGCTTCTGGATAAAATGTTAAAGAAATAACAGAACCTATGAACTCTTCTTCTAACTTTATATTAGGATACAATGGTGACTCTAGAATCAAGTAAACTAGATTGAGAGAAAATATAGAAATTATATTGATGAATGACAAGTGTTCTATCCTGGAAGCAATATAATGTGACATGAACCCTTAGTATTTAAAGCATTGGTCTACAAACATTTCAATAAAGAGCAAGATAAATAAATATTATAGGCTTTGCAGGCTATACCATTTGTTACATGAAAGTAGCCATAGACAATTCATAAACAATCAGCATGTGGCTGGGTTCCAGTAAAACTTTATTTACGTCATGTCCCTGAATTAGAGGATAAAGAAGTTTCTAATGCGGGAAACAGATGGCAGGAGCACGTTTGTGCCAGAGCAAGTTTACCCCTTCTTCTTGCCTTCATTTATTGCTATCATTAAGACTCATAACAATCAAAAAAAATGAAGCTTTTTTACAGTACCTTATTTTGAATAGAGAAATTCACACTGAAGATGCAAGTGGGCAAGAAAGCTTATTTTAGTTGAGAGCTAGACTAACCTGTGTGCGATGGTTGTTAAGGTAAAATAAACCTGGTAAAAAGACCTTTTGAAGGAAGATTTTTTTTTTAAAATTATTTGAGTGAATAAGTTTTAACTTAACCCACACTTCCTTATCTCTTCTCCTATTCTGATATAATTACTTTAGTGTACAGTTGAACCATTTAAAATCTATAGTTAAATGATTCCTGGTAAATTTTAAGTTGTGCAGCTATCACCACAATCAATTTGAGAATATTTTTAATCACCTTAAAAAGAAATGTATTTTTTACCTTTCAATGCTTCCCACTCCATTTCCTCCAGCCCTAGACAATCACTAATCTACTGTCTCTTTAGATTTTATTAGTCTAGACATTTCATATGAAAGAAAATGACACACTATGTGGTCTTTCACTTAGCACTTTTTTAAAAAAAATTTGTGTTATAGCATTATCAGACCTTGATTCCTTTTTATTAAAAATTAAGATTACATTGTATGGGTATTTCTCATTTTATTTATACTCATCAGTTAATGCAAATTTGAGTTGTTTCTACTTTGAGTAATGCTCACATGAGCACTTGTACATGTTTTGTGTGGAGATGTTTTCAGTGTGTACCTTTTGCTGGGTCATGTGTTAAGTCTGTGTTTAGCATTTTGAGGAACTGCCAAACTATTTTCCAAAGTGGTTGCACTATTTCACTGGCCCAAGAAGAGTGTTTGGTGATTTCAATTTCTCCTCCTTGCCAACATTTCTTGTTACCTGTCTTTGGTTATAGGCATCCAAGAGAGCATAAAGTTGTATCTGCTTGTGGTTTTAATTTGTGCTTCCTTAGTGGCTAATGATATTGAGCATATTTTCATGTGCTTTTTGGCCATTTGTATATCTTCTTTGGAGAAATGGCTATTCATATATTCCCATTTTTAAATTGGGTTGTCTTTTTATTATTTAGTTGTAAGAGTTCTTTATATATTCTGGATACAAAACCCTTGTCATATGTATGATTTGCAGAATATTTTCTTCCTTTGTGGGTTGTCTTTTCCTCTTCTTGATGGTATTCTTTATAAGACAAAACGTTGTAATTTTGGTGAAATCCAATTTCTTTTCTTTTTGCTGTGCTTTTGATATTTCTTAGAAACCATTACCTAATTAAAGATCACAAAGATTTACTTCTTTGTTTTTTTCCCTAAGAATTTTAGAGTTTTAAACCTTATATTTAGGTCTGTGATCTTTTTTTAAATTAATTTTTGATGGTGTGGTTGATATATACTTCTGTCTTTATGCAAGTACATACTGTATTGATTATTGTGGTTTTGTAGTAAGTTTTGAAATTGGAAAGTATTAGTTCTCCAACTTTGTTGGTTTTTTCCCAAGATTGTTTTGAATATTTTGGGTCCCTTGAATTTTTGTATGAGTTTTTGGATCATCTTGTCAATTTTCAACAAAAAGCCAGCTGGGTTTTAATGGAGAGTGCTTTGAGTTTATGGACCAATTTGGGGAGCATTGTCATCTTAACAATATTTAATCCATGAATTTGGGGTATTTAGGTATTATTTAATTTTTTTCAATAGTATTTTCTAGTTTTTGGAGTAGAAACTTTGTACCATTCTCCTTATCTTTTGAGTTACATGCAGCAACTCCTCAGTTCCTCAGCTGTTTTATTTTTTTGTATTATTTAGAGTGTCAGTGTCAGACTTTATTTTTTCGGGCTGCAAAATCACTGCAGATACTGATTGCAGCCATGAAATTAAAAGACGCTTACTCCTTGGAAGGAAAGTTATGACCAACCTAGAGAGCATATTAAAAAGCAGAGACATTACTTTGCCAACCAAGGTCCGTCTAGTCAAGGCTATGGTTTTTCCCGTGGTCATGTATGGATGTGAGAGTTGGACTGTGAAGAAAGCTGATTTCCGAAGAATTGATGCTTTTGAACTGTGGTGTTGGAGAAGACTCTTGAGAGTCCCTTGTACCGCAAGGAGATCCAACCAGCCCATTCTAAGGGAGATCAATCCTGGGTGTTCATTGGAAGGACTGTTGCTGAAGCTGAAACTGCAATACTTTGGCCACCTCATGTGACGAGTTGACTCACTGGAAAAGACTCTGATGCTGGGAAAGGTTGGGGGCGGGAGGAGAAGGGGACGACAGAGAATGAGATGGCTGGATGGCATCACCGACTCTATGGACATGAGTTTGAGTGAACTCTGGGAGTTGGTGATGGACAGGGAGGCCTGGCGTGCTGTGATTCATGGGGTCGCGGAGAGTCGGACACGACTGAGAGACTGAACTGAACTGAACTGAGGAAAGTACTTAAATATCAGTTTGTTAGCTTCAGTGTGCTACTTTTTCTCTTGGATGTTGAGAGAAAAGCAAGGGCAATATGCTTGCCCTTTCCCATACCAGAGCTGAATGAATCATTCCAGGATGGAAAAGCAGAAAAAAAAAAAGTCCATTTGAGAGTCTTTGAAAAGGGTTATTATAAAAGAAACATCAATATAAATATCCTAAGTCTCTATTAAGAACTGTAAGAAATAGAAGTTTAGAAAATAATTGCCTTGTTTTTTAGTAACACATAAAGCAGTTTGTTTCTTTAAAACTGGTAAATCATGATGTGAAGAAAACAGTCCAAATTATCAAGCTACTATGGAAATTTAAAAAAATATAGTAACTTCATTTTAAAATATCTAAATTGAATACAGTATAAAAGCCTTGAGAGTAACACTGATGAAAGAAATTGAAGATTAAATAAATAGACAAAAAGATATACTGTATTCATGGTTAGGAAGAATTAATATTGTTAGAATGGCTGTACCATCCAAAGAAGCCTACAGATTTATTGCAATCCCAATACTTTGGCCACCTCATGGGAAGAGTTGATTCACCAGGAAAGACTCTGTTGCTGGGAGGGATCGGGGGCAGGAGGAGAAGGAGACGACAGAGAATGTGATCGCTGAATGGCATCACCGACTCGATGGACATGAGTTTGAGTGAACTCCAGGAGTTGGTGATGGACAGGGAGGCCTGGCATGCTGTGATTCATGGGGTCGCAGAGAGTCGGACACAACTGAGCGAATGAACTGAACTAAACTGAGCTATCAAAACACCAAGGGTGTTTTCAATAGTACTAGAATAATTCTAAAATTTATATGGAAACATAAAAGACCCTGATTAGCAAAAGAAATCTTGAGAAAGAACAGAACTGGAGGGATCAAGCTTCCTGACTTCAGACTACTATAAAACTGCAGTAACCAAAACAGCATGGTATTGGCACAAAAAGAGACATTTAGATCAATGGAACAGAACAGAAGGCTCAGAAATAAACCCATGCATGTTGGTCAATTAGTCTATGACAGAGGCAAGAATACACAATGGAGAAAAGACATTCTCTTTAATAAGTGATGCTGGGAAAACTGGACAGCTTACATGTCAAAGAATGAGATTAGAACAGTTTCTAACGCCATATATTTACTAAAATAAGCTCAAAATGAATTAAAGACCTAAATGTAAAACCAATACTTCCTAGAAGAAAACATAGACAAAACATTCTTTGATGTAAATAGTAGCAGTATTTTTTTGATCTGTTGCCTAAGCAAAGGAGATAAAAATAAACAAATGGGACTTACTTAAATCAGAAAGCATTTGCATAACAAAAGAAACCATTGACAAAATGAGAAGTCTGCCTATGGAATGGGAGAAAATATTTGCACATGATCTGACCAACAAGGGGTTAATATCCAAAATACATAAACAGCCTATACAACTCAACATCAAAAAAAACCAAAACAAAACACAAAACCTAATTAAAAACTGTGCAGAAGGTCGGCATAAACAGTTTTCCAAAGAAGACATACAAATTGCTAAAAGTCATGTTAATTATCAGAGAAATGTGAATTAAAATCACAATCATCTCACACTTGTCAGAATGCTGTCATCAAAAAGAACACAAATAGTAAATCAGTTGTACTCTAATAAAAATTAATTAAAAAAACATGAATAACATGCTTACAAGGATATGGAGAAAAGGGAACCTACACTGTTGTTAGGAATGCAAATTGGTGCGGCTGCTATGGAAAACAGTAAGGCGGTTTCTCAAAAAACTAAAAATAGGACCAGAAGTTTTACTCTTGGGTATTTATCTGAATGAAACTGAAAACACTTATTTGAAAAGATATGTGCACCCCCAGTGTTCATAGCAGCATTCTTTACAATTGCCAAAATATGGAAGCAACCTAAGTGTCCATCGAATGTGAATGGATGAAGATGGGATTTATATACAAGGGAATATTACTCAGCCGTAAAAAGTGAAATTTTGTTTTATGTAGTAACATGGATGAACTTGAAGTGAAATAAGTCAGACAGAGACAAATACTGTATGATATTACTTATATGTGGATTCCAGAAAGTAAAATAGACCAGTGAATATAACAAAAAACAAACAGTTGCAGATATAGAGAACAAGCTAATGGTTATCGGTGGGGAGAAGCAAAAGCAGACAAGAGGAGGGTAGCAGAATAAGAGATACAAACCACTATGTACAAAATAAATAAGCTATGAGGATGTATAATATAATATAGCCTATACTTTATAATAACTATAAATGGAATATAACCTTTAAAATTGTGAATCCCTGTGTCATACACGTGAAACTTACATATTATTGTACATTAGCAGTTTTCTGATGGTGTATCAGACTAGTTGGGTTTGAGTCATGTGTCTTCGCTGGTTCATGTTCTTAAGGTATGGCATTTGTTACTAAGAGAAAACAGTAGTGAAGAAATTCCAAAAATAGTAACTATGACATCTGGTAACTAAAGCAAAGAAAAGGACTTTCATACATATTTGGAGAATAGTGAAAATTGTAAGTTTTATTGTTTTGTTGTGGTAAAGAAAAGAAAGCTATAACTGTCAATTGCTGATAAAATTGAATTTGAGGTAAAGTGATTTAAAAGTGTTTAGAGAGTAATTATATATTGATTGAAGGTATGATCATTAGCACTCATAAAGTTATTATGTCCTTATTTCCAAATTCAGACTTAAATTGAAGAAAGTAGGGAAAACCACTAGACCATTCAGATATGACCTAGATCAAATCCCTTATGATTATACAGTGAAAGTGAGAAATAGATTTAAGGGACTAGATCTGATAGATAGAGTGCCTGATGAACTCTGGACAGAGGTTCGTGACATTGTATAGGAGACAGGGACCAAGACCATCCCTATGGAAAAGAAATGCGAAAAAGCAAAATGGCCGTCTGAGGAGGCTTTACAAATAGCTGTGAAAAGAAGAGAAGTGAAAAGCAAAGGAGAAAAGGAAAGATATAAGCGTCTGAATGCAGAGTTCCAAAGAATAGCAAGGAGAGATAAGAAAGCCTTCCTCAGCGATCAATGCAAAGAAATAGAGGAAAACATCAGAATAGGAAAAACAAGAGATCTCTTCAAGAAAATTAGAGATTCCAAAGGAACATTTCATGCAAAGATGGGCTCGATAAAGGACAGAAATGGTATGGACCTAACAGAAGCAGAAGATATTAAGAAGAGGTGGCAAGAATACACAGAAGAACTGTACAAAAAAGATCTTCACGACCAAGATAGTCACGATAACGTGATCACTGACCTAGAGCCAGACATCTTGGAATGTGAAGTCAAGTGGGCCTTAGAAAGCATCACTATGAACAAAGCTAGTGGAGGTGATGGAATTCCAGTTGAGCTATTTCAAATCTTGAAAGATGATGCTGTGAAAGTGCTGCACTCAATATGCCAGCACATTTGGAAAACTCAGCAGTGGCCACAGGACTGGAAAAGGTCAGTCTTCATTCCAATCCCAAAGAAAGGCAATGGCAAAGAATGATCAAACTACCGCACAATTGCACTCATCTCACATGCTAGTAAAGTCATGCTCAAAATTCTCCAAGCCAGGCTTCAGCAATATGTGAACCGTGAACTCCCAGATGTTCAAGCAGGTTTTAGAAAAGGCAGAGGAACCAGAGATCAAATTGCCAACATCCGCTGGATCATGGAGAAAGCAAGAGAGTTCCAGAAAAACATCTATTTCTGCTTTATTGACTATGCCAAAGCCTTTGACTGTGTGTATCACAATAAACTGTGGAAAATTCTGAAAGAGATGGGAATCCCAGACCACCTGACCTGCCTCTTGAGAAACCTGTATGCAGGTCAGGAAGCAACAGTCAGAACTGTACATGGAACAACAGACTGGTTCCAAATAGGAAAAGGAGTACGTCAAGGCTGTATATTGTCACCTTGCTTATTTGACTTATATGCAGAGTACATCTTGAGGAATGCTGGGCTGGAGGAAGCACAAGCTGGAATCAAGATTGCTGGGAGAAATATCAATAACCTCAGATATGCAGATGACACCACCCTTATGGCAGAAAGTAAAGAGGAACTAAAAAGCCTCTTGAAAGTGAAAGAGGAGAGTGCAAATGTTGGCTTGAAGCTCAACATTCAGAAAACAAAGATGGCATCTGGTCCCATCACTTCATGGGAAATAGATGGAAAAACAGTGGAAACAGTGTCAGACTTTATTTTTTTGGGCTCCAAAATCACTGCAGATGCTGATTGCAGCCATGAAATTAAAAGACGCTTACTCCTTGGAAGGAAAGTTATGACCAACCTAGAGAGCATATTAAAAAGCAGAGACATTACTTTGCCAACCAAGGTCCGTCTAGTCAAGGCTATGGTTTTTCCAGTGGTCATGTATGGATGTGAGAGTTGGACTGTGCAGAAAGCTGATCGCCGAAGAATTGATTCCTTTGAATTTTGGTGCTGAAGAAGACTCTTGAGAGTCCCTTGGACTGCAAGGAGATCCAACCAGTCCATTCTAAAGGAGATCAGTCCTGGGTGTTCATTGGAAGGACTGATGCTAAAGCTGAAACTCCAATACTTTGGCCACCTCATGTGACAAGTTGACTCACTGGAAAAGACTCTGATGCGGTTGGGGGCGAGAGGAGAAGGGGATGACAGAGAATGAGATGGCTGGATGGCATCACCGACTCTATGGACATGAGTTTTAGTGAACTCCGGGAGTTGGTGATGTACAGGGAGGCCTGGCATGCTGTGATTCATGGGGTCACGGAGAGTCGGACACGACTGAGCAACTGAACTGAACTGAACTGATGCACTCATCAAAAAAGTATAAAAAATTAGCAAAGTATTAACAAAGATAGAGAAAAGTTATCAAATAAAATCAAAGTAGGACTTTTGCCTTTAGTAATGATCAGCTAGATAATTAGGACCAGTCTTCTTTAGAAGCAAATAAGAATAAAAATTCCAGCAGAACTATTCAGATCCCTAAAGGACGATGCCATCAAAGTTTTGCATTCATTATGTCAGCAAATCTGGAAGACGTAGCAGTGGCCACAGGACTGAAAACAGTCAATCCTCATCCCAATTCTCAAGAAGGGTAGTACCAATGAATGTGCTAACCATTTGACAGTCGCACTTATCTCCCGTGGTAGTAAGGTCATGCTTAAAACATTGCATGCTAAGCTTCAGCATTATGTGAATCAAGAAATTCCAGATGTCCAGGCTGGGTTTAGAAAAGGAAGAGGAACTAAAGGTCAAATTGGCAACATTTGCTGGATTATAGAGAAAGCAAGGGAATTTCAGAAAACATCTGTCTCTGTTTCATTGACTATGTTAAAGCCTTTGACTGTGGATCATGACAAACTGGAAAGCTCTTAGAGAGATGAGAATACTAGACCATCTTACCTGTCTCCTTAGAAACCCATGTGTAGGTCAAGAAGCAACAGTTAGAATGCTGTATGGAACAACTGATTGGTGTAAGATCTAGAAAGGAGTATGACAGGGCTGTCTGCTGTCACTTTGTTTGTTTAACCTATACGCTGAACACATCATGAGAAATGCTGGGCTGCATGAGTTAAAAGCTGGAATCAAGATCGGTGGGAGAAACATAAACAATCATGTGCGTATGATACCACTCTAATGGCAGAAAGCAAAGAGGAACTAAAGAGCCTCTTGATGAGGGTGAAGGAGAGTGCAAGAGCTGGCTTAACTCAATATTTAAAAAACACTGTCAAAGGAGATCCAACCAGTCCATTCTAAAGATCAATCCTGGGTATTCATTGGAAGGACTGATGCTAAAGCTGAAACTCCAATACTTTGGCCACCTCATGCGACGAGTTGACTCACTGGAAAAGACTCTGATGCTGGGAAAGGTTGGGGGCGGGAGGAGAACGGGAATGAGATGGCTGGATGGCATCACCGACTCGATGGACATGAGTTTGAGTGAACTCTGGGAGTTGGTGATGGACAGGGAGGCCTGGCGTGCTGTGATTCATGGGGACGCAAAGAGTCGGACACGACTGAGTGACTGAACTGAACTGAACTGAAGATCATGGAATCCGGACCCATTACTGAATAGCAAATAGAAGGGGAGAAGGTGGAAGTAGTGACAGATTTCCTCTTCTTGGGCTCCTAAATCACTGTGGATGGTGACTGCAGTCATAAACTCAGAAGACGATTGCTTCTTGGCAGGAAAGCAATGACAAACCTAGACAGTGTGTTGGAATGCAGAGACATTACTTTGCCAACAAAGGTCCGTATAGTCAAGGTTATGGTCTTCTCAGTGGTCATGTGTGGTTGTGAGAGCTGTACCGTAAAGAAGGCAGAGAATGCCAAAGAATCAATGCCATTGAAATCTGGTGCTGGAGAAGACTCCTGAAAGTCCCTTGGATAGCAAGGAGATCAAACTAGTCCATCTTAAGGGAGATCAACCCTGAATATTCACTAGAAGGACTGATGCTGAAGCTTCAGTATTTTGGTCATCTGATGCTAACAGATGACTCTTTGGAAAAGTTAGTGATGCTGGGAAAGATTGAGGAGAAGAGGGTGTCAGAGGATATGTCTGGATGGCATCACCAATGCAATGAACATGAACTTGAGCAAGCTCTGGGAGATGTTGAGGGACAGGGAGGCCTGGCATGTTGCAGTCCATGGGGTCACAAAGAGTAGGACACAACCGGGGTCTGAACAACAACAAAGAATAAACTATTCTAATTTAAGGGCATTGAAGATCTAATGAGGTAGGAAGGAACCCCTGGCCGAATATCTGGCAGAAGATGAAAACCCAAAGAAGTGAGCCTAACACTTGAGGTTAGTCTTCCCCAGTATCTTTTGTGAATCCTGAAGAAGTGGTTAAGAGGCTGAGTGGTATTTTTGACAGTCTCAGTGAGCTAAGATGGAGATTGGGCTTCCCTGGTGGCTTGGTGGTAAAGAATCTGCCTGCAGTGCAGGAGACCCAGGTTCAATCCCTGTATTGGGAAGCTCTCCTGGAAAAGGAAATCACTATTCACTCCAGTGTTCTTGCCTGGAGAATTACATGGACAGAGTAGCCTGGAGTGCTACAGTCCTTGGGGTTGCAAAGAGTTGGACACTAATGATCGACTAACACTTTCAGGGCCTACCAGGTGTGGGATATCTCTTAAACATGCTGGTCTTTGGGATGAAAACTTGAAGAGCTGCAGCTTGGGAATAAGAGTCAGTTGCAGGTAAATCAGCTCTGATACAGGGTGAATCATACTTTTGAGTCATGAGGGCCAGAAAAAAATGTCAGTCCCTGGGTTAGTCTAGTACCCCCAGCCATATGGCAGAAGCAAATGAAAGTCTCTGAAGGATTTGTTTCTTAGGCTTCAAGATTTTTGCATAAGGAGTTAGCTAAATAACACATTCAATTTATAATTAAAGATGACCAGCATTACAGGGAAACCGGACAACATGAATGAACCAGAGAGAAGCAGTAAGAGAAACAATCATCAGAGCTTCATTTATTGTAATTATTATTAGAGACTATTTTTTATTATTTAATAGAATTATAGTTGATTTATAATGTTATATTAGTTTCAATGGCAACCCACTCCAGTGTTCTTGCCTGGAGAATCCCAGGGACGGGGGAGCCTGGTGGGCTGCCGTCTGTGGGGTCGCACAGAGTCAGACACGACTGAAGTGACGCAGCAGCAGCAGCAGTTTGTATGGACAGACACTTTAAATGACAATGTTTATGATTTTCTTAGAGGATGAGAAACAGGGTTGAATATTTTAGTGGAGAACTGGGAACTATGAAAACTGAAATAAAATATCTGGAAAAGAACTAAGTAGAAATTTTCAAATGGAAACATGTAATCCTGAGTTAAAAACTACATAAGTGGGCTTAATATCAGTTTAGATCCTGAAGAAGACTGAACTTATTATGTTCATATATGGAAATATGTCAGAAGAAAATATAATGAAAAAGGGAAAGAAATTTTTAAAGAAACTCAAAAGGTAAGAGCAGTTCTGTGTTAATTGAACACCAGGAGAGAAGAGAGAGGATATGGGGCTGAAGGAATATTTGAGAAGACAATTGCTGAGAATTTTCAAAAATTGATGAAAGAAATCAATTCAGAGATTTAAGAAGCCCAGTTCAGTTCAGTCACTCAGTTGTGTCTGACTCTTTGTGACCCCTTGGACGCAGCGTGCCAGGTTTCCCTGTGCATCACCAGCTCCCGGAGCTTACTCAAACTCATGTCTGTAGAGGCGGTGATGCCATCCAACCATCTCATCTGCTGTTGTCCCCTTCTCCTCCCACCTTCAATCTTTCCCAGCCTCAGGATCTTTTCCAGTGAGTCAGTTCTGCGCATCAGGTGGCGAAAGTATTGGAGTGTCAGCTTCAACATCAGTCCTTCCAATGAACACCCAGGACTGATTTCCTTTAGGATGGACTGGTTGGATCTCCTTGCAGTCCAAGAGACTCTCAAGAGTCTTCTCTAACACTACAGTTCAAAAGCATCAATTCTTCAGTGCTCAGTTTTTTTAATAGTCCAACTCTCATATCCATACATGACTACTAGAAAAACCGTAGCTTTGACTAGACAGACCTTTGTTGGCAAAATAATGTCTCTGCTTTTTAATATGCTGTCTAGGTTGGTCATAGCTTTTCTTCCAAGGAGCAAGCGTCTTTTAATTTCATGGCGGCAGTCACCACCTGCAGTGATTTTGGAGCCCAGAAAAATAAAGTCTCTCACTGTTTCCAATTTTTCCCCATCTACTTGCCATGAAGTGATGGGACCAGATGTGATGATCTTAGTTTTCTGAATGTTGAGTTTTAAGCCAACTTTTTCACTCTCCTCTTTCACTTTCAATAGGAGGCTCTTTAGTTCTTCTTCACTTTCTGCCATAAGGGTAGTGTCATCTGGATAGCTGAGGTTATTGATATTTCTTCCAGCAGTCTTGATTCCAGCTTGTGCTTCATCCAGCCTGGCATTTTGCATCATGTACTCTGGATGTAATTTAAATAAGCAGGGTGACAATATGCAGCCTTGATGTACTCTTTTTCCAGATTTGTAACCAGTCTGTTGTTCCATGTCCAGTTCTAACTGTTGCTTCTTGACCTGTGTAGAGATTTCTCAGGAGGCAGGTCAGGTGGTCTGGTATTCCCATCTCTTTAAGAATTTTCCAGTTTGTTGTGATCTACATAGTCAAAGGCTTTGGTGTAGTCAATAAAGCAGAAGTAGATGTTTTTCTGAAACTCTCTTGCTTTTTGGATGATCCAGCGGATGTTGGCAATCTGATCTCTGTTTCTTCTGCCTTTTCTAAATCCAGCTTGAACATCTGGAAGTTCATGGTTCATGTGCTATTGAAGCCTTGCTTGGAGAATTTTGAGCATTACTTTACTAGTGTGTGAGATGAGTGCGGTAGTTTGAGCATTCTTTGGCATTGCCTTTTTTTGGGATTGGAATGAAAACTGACCTTTTCCAGTCCTGTGACCACTGCTGAGTTTTCCAAATTTGCTGACATATTGAGTGAAGCACTTTCACATCATCATCTTTTAGGATTTGAAATAGCTCAACTGGAATTCCATCACCCCCACTAGCTTTGTTTGTAGTGATACTTCCTAAGGCCCACTTGACTTCACATTCCAGGATGTCTGGCTCTAGGTGAGTGATCACACCATCGTGGTTATCTGAGTCATGAAGATATTTTTTTGTATGGTTCTTCTATGTATTCTTGCCACCTCTTCTTAATATCTTCTGCTTCTGTTAGGTCCCTACCATTTCTGTCCTTTATTGTGCTCATCTTTGCATGAAATGTTCCCTTGGTATCTCTAATTTGCTTGAAGAGATCACTAGTCTTTCCCATTCTATTGTTTTCCCCTATTTCTTTGCATTGATCACTCAGGAAGGCTTCTTACTCTCCTTGCTATTCTTTGGAGCACTGCATTAAAATGGGTTTATCTTTCCTTTTATCCTTTGCCTTTTTCATCTTTTCTTTTCTCAGCTATTTGTACGGCCTCCTCAGACAACCATTTTGCCTTTTTGCATTTCTTTTTCTTAAGGATGGTCTTGATCACTGCCTCCTATACAGTGTCACGAACTTTGGTCCATAGTTCTTCAGTCACTCTGTCTATCAGATCTAATCCCTTGAATCTGTTTGTCACTTCCACTGTATAATCATAAGGAATTTGATTTAGGTCATACCTGAATGGTCTAATGGTTTTCCCTTCTTTCTTTGATTTAAATCTGAATTGGGCAATAAGGAGTTCATGATCTGAGCCACAGTCAGCTCCTGGTCTTATTTTTTCTGACTGTATAGAGCTTCTCCATCTTTGGCTGCAAAGAATATAATCAATCTGATTCTGTTGTTGACCATCTGGTGATGTCCATGTGTAGAGTCTTCTCTTGTGTTGTTGAAAGAGGGTTTTTGCTATGACAAGTGTGTTCTCTTGGCAAAACCTGGAATAAAAAAAAGAATTGCACATTGGAATGAGATGGCTGAAAAAAAACTTAAGTGCTGCCAGAAAATTCATATTACTTTAGAAGTAACAGTAGAAATTCCTATAGCTGATTTCTCAACAAGAAAGAAAACCATAAGATCATATAGAATACTGGAGAAAATAACAGCTAATCAAGAATTATATACCCATTACAGTACTCTTTGAAGTTGAATAAACATTTGCAAACAAAACCTAAGAGAATTCACTTATCAGACCACCACTAAAAGAAATACTGAAGGATGTATTTCAGATAGAATAAAAGTGATTCTGAAGTAGAAAGGAATGAAGAGCAACAAAAGTGGTAAATCTTAAATGAATATTGACTGTAAGATTGAAATAATAACTCATGAGGCTAGATAACAGCATGTAAGTAAGTCTGGATGGAGGGAATGAAGTTAGTGTTCTAAGGTCATTGACTTGCTCTCAAGGGTAATGTGCCATTTACCATGAGAATTTAATAAATCAAGGATGCATATTGTAAACTTTAGAGCTGTGCTGTCTAGTAGAAGTCAGTGCAAGTCTCTCTTAAAACTAAATTTTCTATTAGCCTCATAAAATAGAAGTAGGTTAAATTAATTTTAATACTACATCTTATTTAACCCAAAATATCCAAAACGTTATTTTAATGTGATTATCAATATAAAACATTATTGAGATATTTTACATTCTTGTTTTTCATAGTAAAGTCTTAAAAATTCCACTTATGGCACATCTCAGTTCAGACCAGCCACACTTCAAATACTCAATAACCACATATAGCTACCATATAGGACAGTGCATGTCTAGGATAAGTACTATAAAAATAGTAAAAATAAATATATACCTTCCATCCACAGATAGAAAGCCAAAATGGAAATATGTAAATAATCAATTTAGAAAAAGGTAGGAAGATGAGAGAAATTTGGGACTGGCAAGACGAATATTGAAAACCCAGTAGAAAGCACAATGCTGAATGGTAGAGTTAAGCTCCAGTAATATCTTTAGTGGCTCAGCTAGTAACAAATCCGCCTGCCATGTGGGTAGACCTGGGCTCCATCTCTGGGTTGGGACGATGCCCTGGAGAAGGGAACGGCCACCCACTCCAGTATTCTGGCCTGGAGAATTCCATGGACTGTATAGTTTGTGGGGTCGCAAAGAATCAGACACGACTGAGCAACTTTCACTTCAATATGATTAAGTATAATATATGAGACTGAATTAAATGCTCTAACAGTTAAATGATAAATACTGTCTTACTGTATGAAAAGACACCCAACTGCATACAATTGGAAACGCATCTGAAATACAACATATAAAAATTGAAAGTGAAAGGAGTGAAAACTATATTCCATGTAAATACCAGTCAAAAAATTGTTACAGTTGTGTTAACATCATGTGGTTGTAGTTTAGTCACTAAGTTGTGTCCGACTCTTGCACCCCATGGACTGTAGCCTCGCAGGCTCCTCTGTCCATGGAATTCTCCAGGCAAGAATACAGGAGTAGGTTGCCATTTCCTTCGCCAATATTAACATCATAGTAGAATTTAAAGCAGAAAATACCTGAGATAAAGAGAGGTGCTTCAAGATGAAAAACTCATTCATTTTATCAGGAAAGTATTTAAAGATTTGATTTGTAATTAATAACATAAGCTGAAAAAATTGCTAGAAATATAAGAAGATATAGAAATCCCCATTATAGTGGGAGATTTTAGCTTTCCTCTTTTTTTAACAATAAGCTGACAAAACCAGTAAGGATACCAAAAGTATGAAAAACACAAACTGGATCTAGTATGTTTATTTGAAATGTTGCACCCCAAACCCTCAGGTTACATGTTGGTTCAAACATACAGAAAACATTTACAAAAATTGACTAAACTTTACCATAAAGCAACTTTCAACATGTTTCAGATTGAAATTATATTGAGTCTTTTCTCTGATCACATTGCAATTAAACTAGAGATTAGTAATCAAAAGATAAAGATATTAGGAAAAGGTGAAAAACCAAGCATCTAAGAATCCATTTTGAGAAATTAGGAAAAGAACAATTTAATTTACTTAATTTCCCAATTTACGTCTATTTTACCCAAGAGGAAATATTAAAAGCAACAATTATTTAGAACAAACGTTAAGTAGCAACATGCCAAAACTGTTCTTTAAAAAGATGCTTAAAATTAATGAACCTCAGACTGATCAAAGAAACACAAATAATAGATATGAATGAAAAGTGGGCATCTGCATAAATTTTAATGTCGTTGATAAATTGTAGAAGAATATTTATGAACAAAATGTATGACAACAGATGACAATTTAGATGACATGGACAGAATCCTAGAAAAACATTGTCAAAATGTACACAAAAAGGAATTAGGAAACAGCAGTACTCTTGTCATTATGAATCCATAATAAAAATGTTCACTCTAAGGAAATTCAAGGGCTAAATGGTTTTATAAGCATATTCTTATAAACATGAAGGAAAAATAACATGAAAACTTTTACAGTTACATTACCCAATTATGGAAATATTTGAGTGTGCAACCCTTGCCTAAGGTAATGCCTGTTGCATTTTAGTGATATTTTTATGGTTTGTTGCTATCAGTCAGAGCTTTTTCTCAAGGCTTCATTCATGAATGCTTATTGACTGTATTTTGAATGTTATATGTGTATTGGAAGCATTTCATATACATAAATGAATAAAATATGTATCTAGTTGTACTGAGGTTAATGTCTAATGAAGGCGACAGATGTTTCTACATAAAATAAAAAGTACAGTTTAGTGTGAGAAGTGCTTCAATAAAGAGGTAGGCATAGAGGGCTCTGGGAGCAGTGCAGAGGAACATCTGATTATCTAGAGAAGGCTTCAGTGGATAGATGATGTTTGAGCTAAGCCCTAAAAGGTGAGTATTAACTTGCTAGGCCAATGGGAAGGAATATTTAGGAAGAATTAACAAAATGTGTGTAAAATATCAAGAATCTCGGCTATTGGAGAATTTATTGCATGCAGTTCAGATGAAATATGGGGTAAGAAAGAAAATAGGAGAAGAATGGAAGGTAAGGACTTATCTCAAGAACCTTTTATGCCATGTTAAAGATAAAATGTGGACCACGGTCAGACCTTTTAAGTGAAACTACAACATGGTCAAGTTTTTGTTTTAAAATTATTATTCCAGTTTAGAGAGGAGATTGAAATGGGAATTAAGAATGAAAGTCCAAAGTAAAGGCTTTGGTTTTGGCCTAGTGTTGAGCTGTTTCTGGCATCAGTTTGTCAACAAGTTTTGTTTGCTTTTTGTGACTACTTTTTAGAGATTTTCATAGAATGTGAATGCAACACATGAAATTAGTTCAATATTTAAAAAAGGTGGAAAATGATCTTATTCTAGACCAATCAAATTGGAAATTGATACTTGTATATGTAGATTTCTTTTTCTCTGGAGCTGATCAGAAACAAATGTTTATAATAACAAGGTACTGATTTGAGCAAAACAGAAAATGTATCTTCTACAGACCCACCTAGATTTAGCATATTGAGACAGAGGAAATTGTTTACCTTTGCAATATACTCTTTTTTTTTTTTAATTGAAGTATAATTGATGTACAACATTTTATTACTTTCAGGTCTATAACCTAATGTTTTCATGTTTGTATATAGTGAAATGATTACCACAAGAAGTCTGATTAATATATATCACCATACATAGTTCAAAATATTTTTTTCTTGTGATAATAGCTTTTAAGATATACATGTAACAACTTTCAAATGCAGTATAATAGTTACCATGCCATATATTACATCCCCATGACTTAATTTTTTAACTGAAAGTTTGTACCTTTTAATTCTCTTCACCCATTGCACCTACTCTCCCACTCTTCACCTTTGGCAATCACCAGTTTGTTCTCTCTCTCTGTATATGTGTGTGTGTGTGTATATATATATATATGTTTGTATGTGTTTTTAAAAATTCCACATATAGGTGAGATTGTATGGAATTTGTCTCTATCTGACTTATTTCACTTAGCATAAGCCCTCACGGTCCATCTGTGTTGCCGCAGATGGCATTCTTTTTTTAATGGCCAAATAACATTCCATTGAATGTGTAATACATACACACACACACATTTTATCCATTTGTCTGTCAATGGGCACTTAGTTTGTTTCCATATCTTGGCTATCATAAATAATGCTGCAGTGAACATGGGGGTGAATATATTTTTTGCAGTTAGTGTTTTCATTTTCTTTTATTTTTTGAAACTTGAGGACAGGATTGAATCTTACTGAGATAAGCAAGGATGAGTATGTAGTAGGTATTTAAACTGTGTGCTGAATGAACAAAGGTTGATTACAGAGAAATTAGCAGCAAAGGAATCTGACATCTATTTGAAGGAGAAGACCCAAAAGCAAAATGGATATTTTTCATGGGAGGTAGGGGAAAGACAAGTAGGATATGCTGTGTTTAGAAACCGTTGTGTCCTCTGACCTTGACTTTACCACATAAGCAGGATCATTTTGTAGTAACATTATTTTTGCTTAAAATTTGTCAGTGAATTTTCTGAAGGAGCTGAAACCATTTTAAAATATTTTTTCCAGTGTTTTTATACTAATTTGATTTGTTTTTGTTTCTGTTTTAGGAAACACTCCTTTACATCTTGCTGTGATGTTAGGAAATAAAGGTTAGTAAATATTTTCTTTTTTTGTTGTTGTATAGTCATGTATAATCAGTTTTATTACTGCAGATGGTGACTGCAGCCATGAAATTAAAAGACGCTTACTCCTTGAAGGAAAGTTATGACCAACTTAGACAGCATATGAAAAAGCAGAGACATTACTTTGCCAACAAAGGTCCGTCTAGTCAAGGCTATGGTTTTTCCAGTAGTCAATGTATGATGTCAGAGTTGGACTGTAAAGAAAGCTGAGTGCCGAAGAATAGATGCTTTTGACCTGTGGTGCTGGAGAAGACTCTTGAGAGTCCCTTGGACTACAAGGAGATCCAACCAGTCCATTCTAAGGGAGATCAGTCCTGGGTGTTCATTGGAAGGACTGATGTTGAAGCTGAAACTCCAGTACTTTGGCCACCTGATGCGAAGAGCTGATGCATTTGAAAAGACCCTGATGCTGGGAGGGATTGGGGACAGGTAGAGAAGGGGACGACAGAGGATGAGATGGTTAGATGGCATCACTGACTCAATGAACATGAGTTTGAGTAAACTCTGGGAGTTGGTGATGGACAGGGGGGCCTGGTATGCTGCAGTCTATGGAGTCGCAACTTATACTAAATTTTATGCCTTTTGAAACTTTTTTTCTTGTTTGGTTATTCTTCAAGTAAGTATAATATCAGGAGACTCTTGTTTCCAAATATTAAGTTTTATTAACTATTAAAATATTTTTAATATTTGTAGTTTTATAAGATTCTTTAATATGGACTATTTTTTATAAACTCTTAAGTCTAGAGTTATTATGATAGATAATAAAAAGTACTTGTTTATTCTTGAGAACCAAAAAACAGCTCATAGATGATTTAAAAGATCTCCTTTTTTTTAAAAAAAAAAATTTATTTATTTGGCTGCACTGTGTCTTAGTTGCAGCATGTGAGATCTCAGTTCCCTGACCAGGGATGGAATTTGTGCCCTCTGCAGGGGGAGCATGGAGTCTTAGCCACAGGAGCAAGGAGTCTTAGCCACTAGACCACCAGGGAAGTCCCAGAACATCTACTTTTTAAGCCGATTCCTAGATGCCATAATTATCTGGATTCCTAGTTATCTTGAAAAGTGAGGATTGTAGGTAGCTTATTGGCAACCTTCTGAGTGTTAGATTTTAAAATTTTGGATGTGTTTGAGAAAAATCTTTGGAAAGCATATACTGTTGAATTTTTAAACAAGATAATTTTTTAACACTTTTCTGATGTTCTCAACATTCAGAAAACAAAGATCATGGCATCCGGTCCCATCAATTCATGGGAAACAGTGGAAACAGTGTCAGACTTTTTTTTGGGGCGGCTCCAAAATCACTGTGGATGTTGATTGCAGCCATGAAATTAAAAGACGCTTACTCCTTGCAAGGAAGGTTATGACCAACCTGGATAGTGTATTAAAAAGCAGAGACATTACTTTGCCAACAACGGTCCCAGTCTAGTCAAGGCTATGGTTTTTCCAGTGGTCATGTATGGATGTGAGAGTTGGACTGTGAAGAACACTGATCGCCGAAGAATTGATGCTTTTGAACTGTGGTGCTGGAGAAGACTCTTCAGAGTCCCTTGGACTGCAAGGAGATCCAACCAGCCCATTCTAAAGGAGATCAGTACTGGGTGTTCATTGGAAGGACTGATGCTAAAGCCGAAACTCCACTGCTTTGGCCACCTCATGCGACAAGTTGACTCACTGGAAAAGACTTTGATGCTGGGAGGGACTGAGGGCAGGAGGAGAAGGGGACAACAGAGAATGAGATGGCGGGATGGCATCACCGACTCGATGGACATGAGTTTGAGTGAACTCCGGGAGTTGGTGATGGACAGGGAGGCCTGGCGTGCTGTGATTCATGGGGTCGCAAAGAGTCAGACACAACTGAGTGACTGAACCATATCATGAACATCTGCTATTGTTATATACTGTACAATAGCTGTTGCAGTAAACGTTTGATCTGAAAGATATTAGTAGAACTTGCTTTGTTGAAAAAGAAAATTCTTTTGCTAGTTTAAGTTCATGTGCTTATGTGAAACATGATTTGTAGGAAATTTAATTTAGATTTTAATACTACATAAACTGGCCACCTGATGCGAAGAGCTGACTCATTGAAAAAGACCCTGATGCTGGGAAAGACTGAAATCAAAAGGAAAAGAGGGCAGCAGAGGATTGAGATAGCATCACTGACTCAGTGGACATGAATTTGAGCAAACTCCAGAAGATAGCGAAGGACAGGGAAGCCTGGCGTGCTCCAGTCCTTGGTGTTGCAAAGAGTCGGACATGACTTAGGGACTGAAGAGCAACAACAGAACTGGGGACTCAAATTTTTAGTTAGTTATGCTGTTTTTTTCCTCCTTACAGAGAAGAGACTCACTCAAGTAACTTTTAAGTAAAGAGAGATTCGTTAAGAGGCTATATATTAAATTCAAGCTATGGGGACTATCTGTGTCTCAGGAAGAGTAGTAACAAAGACAGTTTGGGAGATCAGCTATCATTTCCCCCTTCCTCCCCGTCTCTCCCCTCCCTCCTTCCTTCCTTCCTCTCTCTTCCCTTCCTTTCTTCCCTCCCCTCCCCTCCCACTACCTTCCTCCTTCCTTCCCTTCATATATGTATGTATATCTATCCATCTGGCTCAGAGGTTAAAGCGTCTGCCTCCAATGCGGGAGACCCGGGTTCGATCCCTGGGTTGGGAAGATCCCCTGGAGAAGGAAACGGTAACCCACTCCAGTATTCTTGCCTGGAGAACCCCATGGACGGAGAAGCCTGGTAGGCTACAGTCCATGGGGTCGCAAAGAGTCGGACACGACTGAGTGACGGAACGGAACGGATATGAATCATCTTGTCTCTTTCTTATGGTGTATCTGCTGTTTTTATTTATATATATAATATTCTGTCTTTTCTTGATTGATTTTTCTCTGTTTGTTGAAATTGACCATGATCCAAAATAAGTGTTCTAAGTTCCTGAATATTGAAGACTTTCTGATTTCAGTGTTCTCCACCTAATAGTTCAATTTCTTAGGTTCCTGAATTTCTGAACAGAAAGTTTGATTGGGCTAGTTCATCTTCAGCCAAGTCACAGTGATGAGTGACTAGCGATCTCATGAATTGTGTTTGGGATATGTAGTTACTCATATAAAATTAGCTTTAGTGAGACTGACTCTGGGAGAGAGTTGGAGTAGAAGAGGGTATCAAGAATACAGAGGAAGAATATTTAGCAATTTAGCAGGACTTTTGCTAGGGCAGACCATGATAGTCTCTACACATTGGCGAAAAGAAAGATATAGTTAGCTAAATTTGACCAATAAAGGCTTATGCCTTCTTTTGAAGAACATTGGATCAGAACTTTAGAAAATAACTGAAATTATTCATTTACAATATGCTAGATGCTTTTTCAGGGCTTTACACATGTTTACTCATTTAACATAGCAACCATGTGAAGAAGATATCATTGTTGCCATTTTACAGATGAAAAAAGTTAGCTCTGAGATGTTAAGCAACTTTCCCAGGGAGAAGTAGCAGAGTTTTGGCTTGAACTTGGAGTATCTTACGTCAGAACCTGGATTCCTAATCATTATGGTGACTGGCATTGCTCCCTTCTCACTGTGAATCGTTTGAAAAGAAATTGGTCTAAATCAAAGTTAGCTAACATGTAGCCTGCTTCCCTCCTATTTTTGTGATAGTCATAGTTAATTTGATGCCAAGTCTGATTGCTATTCTAAATTTAACACTTTAATAATAAATATAGATTTACCAGAATTTGAATGTGAAATGAAACATATTTACTGTCCTAGGTCCTAATTTTTGGTGGAGTAGGTTTTGCTATATTTCATCATAGGATTGTATCGGCCTGTCCAAAATTGTTTCACAGAACATTTGTTTCATGGGAAATAATTTTTAGAGGAAAATAGTGATTTGGAAAATAGCGGCTTAATACATATTAAGCAGGTTTTTTTTTTTTTTAATTGTGGACCTTCTTAGCACTTTTGAGGTGCTAATATTCACTGTGACATTCTGAACTGGAGCCTTCTTTTATAGCGTTATTGTTCCCTATCAGTTCAGTTCAGTTCAGTCACTCAGTCGTGTCTGACACTTTGCGACCCCATGAATCACAGCACGCCAGGCCTCCAGCACACCAACTCCTGGAGTTCACTCAAACTCATGTCCATCGAGTCGGTGATGCCATCCCGCCATCTCATTCTCTGTCGTCCCCTTCTCTTCCCGTCCCCAATCCCTTCCAGCGTCAGAGTCTTTTCCAGTGAGTCAACTCGTCGCATGAAGTGGCCAAAGTATTGCAGTTTCAGCTTTAGCATCAGTCCTTCCAATGAACACCCAGGACTGATCTCCTTTAGAATGGGCTGGTTGGATCTCCTTGCAGTCCAAGGGACTCTCAAGAGTCTTCTCCAGCACCACAGTTCAAAAGCATCAATTCTTCAGCGATCAGCTTTCTTCACAGTCCAACTCTCACATCCACACATGACCACTGGAAAAACCATAGCCTTGACTAGATGGACCTTTGTTGGCAAAGTAACGTCTCTGCTTTTTAATACACTATCCAGGTTGGTCATAACCTTCCTTGCAAGGAGTAAGCGTCTTTTAATTTCATGGCTGCAGTCAGCATCCACAGTGATTTTGGAGCCCCCCCCCAAAAAAGTCTGACACTGTTTCCACTGTTTCCCCATCTATTTCCCATGAATTGATGGAACCGTATGCCATGATCTTTGTTTTCTGAATGTTGAGCTTCAAGCCAACCTTTTCACTCTCTTTCACTTTCATCAAGAGGCTTTTTAATTCCTCTTCACTTGGTATTTTCTCTGTTTTAAAAGTATCTTGAGAAACTAGAGTTCTGTGAAACATATTTTAGGAAACACTTGGTTGGATTATTCATGATCTACAAATAATATCAGTTTTTGCTCTTCCTGAGTCCTTTTCATATAGAATAGGTACAGCCATTAATATACCTATCAATTTATAATTTTCCATTTACATTTTTCCAGTTGTATATTCTTTTTCTACTTTTTCCTATTTGACCTTTTAATATTTTTGGTATTTGGTTGCATAGGCATGAGACTGAAATAGGTAGTGGAAGATAAAACATCTCCCTTATATTTAATTTTGTACAGCAATTTTACATTCTACCACCGTTCAGTCTGTGCTACTCTGTTCTCTTTTATCTTCTCCTTTAGAGATGTGCTGTGTCTTTAGTGATTTCATTGTTGAAGGGCACTTTTTATTTGTATGTGTATTTGTAAACACAGTACAAATTCCAGGGCATTCAAACATTTGTTGATTAATTTAGAGAGAGATACCCTACAAATTTTTTTTTTCTGAATGTTGAGCTTCAAGCCAACCTTTTCACTCTCCTCTTTCACTTTCATCAAGAGGCTTTTGAGTTCCTCTTCACTTTCTGCCATAAGGGTGGTGTCATCTGTATATCTGAGGTTATTGATATTTCTCCCGGCAATCTTGATTCCAGTTTGTGCTTCTTCCAGCCCAGCGTTCCTCATGATGTACTCTCAGTTCAGTTCAGTTCAGTTCAGTCGCTCAGTCGTGTCCGACTCTCCGCGACCCCATGAACCACAGCACGCCAGGCCTCCCTGTCCATCACCAACTCCTGGAGTACACTCAAACTCATGTCCACAGAGTCGGTGATGCCATCCAGCCATCTCATTCTCCGTCGTCCCCTTCTCCTCCCGCCCCCAAACTTTCCCAGCATCAGAGTCTTTTCCAGTGAGTCAACGCGTCGCATGAGGTGGCCAAAGTATTGCAGTTTCAGCTTTAGCATCAGTCCCTCCAATGAACATCCAGGATTGATCTCCTTTAGAATGGACTGGTTGGATCTCCTTGCAGTATAAGGGACTGTCAAGAGTCTTCTCCAACTCCACAGTTCAAAAGCATCGATTCTTCGGCGATCA
The DNA here is from genome assembly GCF_049115385.1 of Moschus berezovskii. Taxonomy (NCBI): domain Eukaryota; kingdom Metazoa; phylum Chordata; class Mammalia; order Artiodactyla; family Moschidae; genus Moschus; species Moschus berezovskii. The sequence continues at coordinate 46,750,253 of NC_142463.1, read as the reverse complement.
GCCTTCTTCACAGTCCAACTCTCACATCCATACACGACCACGGGAAAAACCATTGCCTTGACTAGACGGACCTTGGTTGGCAAAGTAATGTCTCTGCTTTTTAATATACTATCAAGGTTGGTCATAACTTTCCTTCCAAGGAGCAAGCGTCTTTTAATTTCATGGCTGCAATCAGCATCTGCAGTGATTTTGGAGCCCAAAAAAACAGTCTGACACTGTTTCCACTGTTTTTCCATCTATTTCCCATGAAGTGATGGGACCAGATGCCAGGATCTTTGTTTTCTGAATGTTGAGCTTCAAGCCAACCTTTTCACTCTCCTCTTTCACTTTCATCAAGAGGCTTTTGAGTTCCTCTTCACTTTCTGCCATAAGGGTAGTGTCATCTGCATATCTGAGGTTATTGATATTTCTCCCAGCAATCTTGATTCCAGCTTGTGCTTCTTCCAGACCAGCGTTCCTCATGATGTACTCTGCATATAAGTTAAATAAGCAAGGTGACAATATACAACCTTGACGTACACCTTTTGCAGGGTGACAATATACAACCTTGACGTATTCTTTTTCCTATTTGGAACCAGTCTGTTGTTCCATGACCAGTTCTAACTGTTGCTTCCTGACCTATATACAGGTTTCTCAAGAGGCAGGTCAGGTGGTCTGATATTCCCATCTCTTTCAGAATGTTCCACAGTTTGTTGTAATCCACACAGTCAAAGGCTTTGGCATAGTCAATGAAGCAGAAATAGATGTTTTTCTGGAACTCTCTTGCTTTCTCCATGATCCAGCGGACATTGGCAATTTGATCTCTGGTGCCTCTGCCTTTTCTAAAACCTGCTTGAACATTTGGAAGTTCACGGTTCACATGTTGCTGATGCCTAACTTGTAGAATTTTGAGCATCTGGTCCCATCACTTCATGGGAAATAGATGGGGAAACAGTGGAAACAGTGTCAGACTTTATTTTTTGGGCTCCAAAATCACTGTGGATGCTGATTGCAGCCATGAAATTAAAAGACGCTTACTCCTTGGAAGGAAAGTTATGACCAACCTAGATAGTATATTAAAAAGTAGAGACGTTACTTTGCCAACAAAGGTCCGTCTAGTCAAGGCTATGGTTTTTCCAATGGTCATGTATGGATGTGAGAGTTAGACTGTAAAGAAAGCTGATCGCCAAAGAATTGATGCTTTTGAACTGTGGTGCTGGAGAAGACTCTTGAGAGTCCCTTGGACTGCAAGGAGATCCAACCAGTCCATTCTAAAGGAGATCAATCCTGGGTGTTCATTGGAAGGACTGATGCTAAAGCTGAAGCTGCAATACTTTGGCCACCTCATGCGACGCGTTGACTCACTGGAAAAGACTCTGATGCTGGGAGGGATTGGGGGTGGGAGGATAAGGGGACGATAGAGAATGAGATGGTTGGATGGCATCACCGACTCGATGGACATGAGTTTGAGTGAACTCCGGGAGTTGGTGATGAACAGGGAGGCCTGGAGTGCTGTGATTCATGGGGTCGCAAAGAGTCGGACACGACTGAGCGACTGAACTGAACTGAACTGAACCCTACAACTTACATACTTGTATTTACTTCTTTTACTCATCCTAACCTACTGAATAACTTGTTTTTCACTAGTGAAGTCTTAATTTTTTCTGAATTTCTGGTGGGTTTATTGGCCATGTTGGCTAGGAAGATTTTCACTTATGGATTTGAGTTGAAATGGAGAAGAACATTATACTTAAAGGAGATTTCAGTGTACATATATTTCTATATACTACTAGCAGACTTTCTTAAACACCTTTGTGAAATTTCTGTATTTGTTTTACTTACTCAATATAATTTCCAGCTAGTGTAGATATTTCTTCTATTACTAGGAATAGTGCTAATACCATTCTTCTTCCACCTCAGCTCACTTGCATTACAACTGTTATAACACTCTTATTTTCTTCAGAGCACTTAACATTTTTTTAAAATTTACTACTTTACCTAATTATATTTTAACATAGTATGTGAGCTCTCTGATTATCTTTCTTCTCACTGCTTATATCTAGGACCTAGAACTTAGAAATGGCATATAATAGGCACTTGATAAATATATGATAAAAGACTGATTGAATGAATGAATCATTCATTTAGAGAATTTAAGTTGGATACGTATCTTAAATTTCCCATGAGCCTTGTTTCAGATGTTTTCCTGCCCGTTAATATGCTTATTATTTTTAATTTAAGAAAAATTTCCTCAGCCTATACAAAGGTCTATACCTTAGACGTTTTTTTCCCTATTGTAGAAATCTTTTATTCATGTTGTCATATATTATGTTAGTTCTTATTGTAAGACTTGCTTCAGATTACCACATATCCTTAATGTTGATGTTGGAGATGCCCTAGCTACTGACTTGGAAACAGCAAGTATTATATAGATAAAACAGTTGAAAGCACAAAATCCATTGATGAAGTACTATGTAAATTAATTTTCCCATGAATAACTGGAAATATTGACCGTGATGACTTAAAACCACCACCCCTGAACTTACTAGCTAAGATCCAAGAGCCTGAGATCCCTGCATGCATCCTAAAATATCCAGTGTTGGGAATTCCCTGGTGGTCCAGTGGTTAGAACGCCATGCTTCCATTGCAGGGGGTGCAGGTTTGATCCTGGTTGGGGAACTAAGATCATTCATGGGAAAATAAGATCCTGCATGCCGTGTGACCAGCCCCCTCAAAATCCAGTGTTTTGGAAACTTGTCTTGATCATAGATTTTTTAATGTAAATCCTGTCTCTTGTGGCAGTCTTCAGTGTTTCTCTTAAGTTTCAGGCAACTGTGCCTGGGCTGGATGGTGAGCCAAGTATACCTTTTTTAAAATTACCTTTTTTGATTATTTTTTTTACCTTTTTATTACTTTTTTTGATTACTGGAAAGACTGTCCAGATTCGTCCTTATAATCATAAACAGACTTTTGTCCCCTTTGGGTATTTTTCTGAACTAAGCAAGCATAAAATTGGAAAAATAAGAGCTTATGGAAACATCAGTGATTCTTTTTGCAAATACTCTTTTTCCCCTTGAAATAAATGATGAACTTTCTATTTGACCTTGCAGATAGTCCTCTTCTGGGTCTTATTAGTTAGTAGAAGTTTTTATGTAAATTACTATTGAGTTTCTTGGATTATTTTTTATAATATGGAAACATTCTTAAAATATCATTGGGAATAATTATTAGGGAACATAATATTTTCTTTGTAGAGGCAATTTATTTTTAGGTACTAGAATAGATAATTCTTGAATCTAAGGATTTGAAATAACATGGTTAGATACATAGGAATTTTAAAAATTACTTAATTCTCTATAGTTCAGTGCTTATTTCATAGATCTGTTTATATTAACTTGATACCTTGAATTTTTACATGATTTTTTAATTTAGAGATTCTGAAAATTGCATGATGTTTGATATTATTACTGTTCTATGTTTCAGAATGTGCCCATTTACTTTTGGCTCACAATGCTCCAGTAAAGGTGAAAAATGCTCAGGGATGGAGCCCGCTGGCGGAAGCCATCAGTTATGGAGATAGACAGATGAGTAAGCAATATAAATTACTATTGTTGTTATGGATCTAAAAATATGAAATGCATTTGACATAATTTTCATTTGGTGTAACTTTCCATACTATGAAAAATTTGCAGCTACTTATAAACTTATGTATGAATTATTCTTGACTATATATATATTACCATATATATATAAATGTACCTAAATAAAATATTTAGACATACAAAATTATATTAGTTTCAGTTGTACAACATATTATTTTTGTGTATTGCAAAATGATCACTGTAATAAATCTAGTTAATACCTGTCACCATACATAGTTACAGTACTTCTGTTTTTCTTGTGACGAGAGCTTTTAAGATCTACTCTTAGCAACTTTCGAATATGCAGTACAGTATTGTTAACTATAATAGTCATCATGCTGTATGTTATATCCCCATGAATTGTTTATTGTATAACTAGACGTTGGTACCTTTTGATTCCCTTTATTTGTCTGTTCCCTACATCTGCCTGTATACTATGCTGTAAATCTTAGCTATTCTGAGACCTAGTTGTCTTTTGTCTCTCCAGGAGTTACTCATGGTTTATACGGGTATATATATATGTATCATTATGATATATTTGTGTAAGAGTAGCTTTAGGATTCTGTTAGCCTCTGTCTTATTTTTGTAGCACATCAAAAGTTAGTTTGGAAGGAAAGAAAGAGCAATGTGTGTTGGTTTGCAGCCTTATCAGGAACTGATAGTCTTCATTTGGGTTTCAACTTTGTATTTTTTTTCCCCAGTTCATTAAGTAGCTTAACTTCTCTTAATTATTTTCAAAGTGGGCCACTCTTTTCCTTTGCAGTACTCAGCACACTTCTAAATAATGGTTCATTTTTTTAAATTAATTAATTTTAATTGGAGGCTAATTACTTTACAATATTGTATTGGTTTTTGCCATACATTGACATGAATCAGCCATGGGTGTACATGTGTCCCCCATATTGAACCTCCCCTCCCACCCCTCTCCCCATCCCATCCCTCAGGGTCATCCCAGTGCACCAGCCCTGACCCCGCATCGAACCTGGACTGGCGATCTATTTCACATATGATAATATACATGTATTCAATGCTGTTCTCGCAAATCATCCCACCCTTGCCTTCTCCCACAGAATCCAAAAGTCTGTTCTTTACATCTGTGTATCTTTTGCTTTCTTGCAATGCCTTTTCCTCATAGTGTATCATATAAGCTTTGTGAAAACTCAAGTCATCAATATGTTTCTTATTCATCCTTTCATTTCTGGCTCCTAGAACAGTGTTTGGTACATGTATTTGTTCAGTGAATTAATGAAGAAAATTAAAACTGCAAGGAAGATTTGAGATTAATCAAGAATTAAAATTTTTCTGAAAAGTATTATATTAGATTTTTATTTATTATCACTTTCCTGAGATGCTCAAAACTTTAAAATATTTTTTTAAAGAAAGTAATGACATTCGTTGTAGAAAATGAGGAAATTATTAAGGAAAAAAGCGGTGATTTTTGGTCACTTGGTGACTCAGTTGGTAAAGAATCCACCTGCAATGCAAGAGACCTGGGTTTGATCCCTGGGTCAGGAAGTTCTCCTGGAGAAGGAAATGGCAACTCACTCCAGTATTCTTGCCTGGAAGATCCCATGGACAGAGGAGGCTGGTAGGCTACTGTCCATGGGGTTGCAAAGAATTGGACATTACTCAATGACTAAACCATCATCAATGACATTTGTTGTAGAAAATTAGGAAATTATTAAGGAAAAAACAGTAATAATTTCACCCAGTGATGACCATTGTTATTATATTTTCTTCTAGTTTACTCTTCTAGTCGTGTTATTTTCCTATTTAAAACTCTTTAAAAATTCTTATTCTTAGAATAAAGACCAAAATCTTTAACTTGGTTTATCAGATCCAGTGTGGTAATGTCACTTTTTCATCTCTATCCTTATCTTGTTCTTTCCACGTGGTTTCTGTATGTCAGTTACTAACTTTTAAGTTTCTCATATTCGTATATCCTTCCCCTTTTGGCCCAGCTCCTCATAATTCTTCAGATCTCAGTTCAAATATAAGGAAGCCTTCTCTGCCTGTATACTATGCCAAAATGCTACCTGTAACTTCCATTAAGCAGTAAGCTTCATTAGAGTAGGGACTGTCTGTTGTCTCTTAAGTACCTAACAGATGGATTAGAAACGTGGTAGGGATGTGCAATTTACGTTAATGTTGAGTAATGTTGATTTGGAGTAATTCCAAATCCTTTATCGGAGAATGCAATGGCAAGCCACTCCAGTACTCTTGCCTAGAAAATCACATGGACAGAGGAGCCTGGTGGGCTGCAATCCATGAGGTCGCTACTAGGCGGACACGATCGAGCGACTTCACTTTCACACATTGGAGAAGGAAATGGCAACCCACTCCAGTGTTCTTGCCTGGAGAATCCCAGGGACGGCGGAGCCTGGTCAGCTGCCGTCTATGGGGTCGCACAGAGTCGGACACGACTGAATCGACTTAGCAGCAGCAGCAAATCCTTTATCATGGGTCAATGGCTGTCTCATTAATTTAATTGATATACAGAAAATAGGAAAAAGAACAATATGGGTTTTAATTAATTTGGGGTTAGGTTTGTTGAGTTTTCTGTAGTATATCCAGGGTGCTTTGCTGTGCTAAGTTGCTTCAGTTGTGTCTGACTCTTGGCAACACTATGAACTGTAGTCTGCCAGGGTTCTTTGTCCATGGTATTCTCCAGGCAAGAATACTGGAGTGGATTGCTGTGCCCTCCTCCAGGGGATCTTCCCAACCCAGGTATCGAGCCCATGTCTCCTGCTGTGCCACTGGGAAAGCCCAGTATATCCAGGTAGAACTGTCCAAATAAAAAGAGGGAAATAGACTGGAGCATAGAAGGAAGTGGAAGGCAGAAGATACACATTTAAGTGATACTCAGAGCAGTAGGGTATATTTCCAAAGGCTTTAGACACACAAACTGGAAAATTTAAAAGTACTTTATATGAGGGAAGAAGGAAGGAGAAATTAATTGTGCCTTATTGGAGTTCTTCATTTGAGTCTTTGTGTGAATTCTGTCTGTGCGTGTGTGCTCAGTCACTTCAGTCATGTCCAACTCTTTGCCACCCTATGGGCTGTAGCCCGCCAGGTTCCTCTGTCCATGGGATTCTCTAGGCAAGAATACTGTAGTGGGTTGCCATGTAGGGGATCTTCCCAACCCAGGGATCAACCCGCATCTCCTGTGGCTCCTGCATTGTAGGCGAATTCTTTACTGCTTAGCCCCTGGGGAAGCCACATGAATTCTAATACCATTTAAATCCTCTAAAGCTAATTTTATTTTAATTGTCAATCACTGTTAATAAGATTCTTATAATATGGGAGTACAAATATTGACTCCCCCAGATATGCTAATAATTTTGTCTAATTGTGTTCTGAGTGTCTCCATAAGTTGATGTTATATTTTAATGTGAAATATCATAGAACAGGAATCTCTTTGCACACATTACTATGTTATATGTAGTTGTTGTTATTACATTTTTAATAATATTTGGTCATTTTAATAATTTTCTATGTATTGAAGGTTTTCAGTCAGTTATAGTATATTTAGTTGATGGAAACTATATAGTTTCAGCTTTTAATTAAGATACCTTTGCTTTTTAGGCATTAATTATTTTCTTTATGTGTACGGGGGTCTGTTTGAATCTGAAGTAAAGGTAGATTGAATAAACATTTATTAAACTATTTGCATTTATACTAGAGAAGAATTATAGAGAGAATTCTACTATACTTAGATAATATAGTTTGATATTAAATTATAACAAACATGAAGGTTAGTCAGAGTCATATAAATTTGAATCTGTAAAGAATCCTAATTTATCTAGGTAATTGGTCCTTAGATTTTTTGGATTTTATAGACCAGAAAAAATTTTTATTTGAGGATTGTAGATAGCTGAAGTTTTCATTTTAGCATTAGTTCAGTTCACTTGCTCAGTCGTGTCCAACTCTTTGCGACCCCATGAACCACAGCACACCAGGCCTCCCTGTCCATCGCCAACTCCTGGAGTTTACCCAAACCCATGTCCATAAAGTCAGTGATGCCATCCAACCATCTCATCCCCTGTCGTCCCCTTCTCCTCCTGCCCTCAATCAGGGTCTTTTCAAATGAGTCAGCTCTTCGCATCAGGTGGCCAAAGTATTGGCGTTTCAGCTTCAACATCAGTCCTTCCAATGAACACCCAGGACTGATCTCCTTTAGGATGGACTGGTTGGATCTCCTTGCAGTCCAAGGGACTCTCAAGAGTCTTTTCCAACTCCACAGTTCAAAAGCATCAATTCTTCGGCACTCAGCTTTCTTTAAAGTCCAACTCTCACTTCCATACATGACTACTGGAAAAACCATAGCCTCGACTAGACGGACCTTTGTTGACAAAGTAATGTCTCTGCTTTTTAATATGCTGCCTAGGTTGTTCATAACTTTCCTTCCAAAGGAGTAAGTGTCTTTTAATTTCATGGCTGCATTCACCATCTGCAGTTATTTTGGAGCCCCCAAAAATAAAGTCAGCCACTGTTCCCACTATTTCCGCTTCTATTTGCCGTGAAGTGATGGCACTGGCTGCCATGATCTTAGTTTTCTGAATGTTGAGTTTTAAGCCAACTTTTTCACTCTCCTCTTTCACCATGTATTGATGTATACATTCTCCACCCCACTAATACATTTTTTATCTCATTTTATTCAAGGCTAATATTTTCCCTTATTTCAGTAAATGTGAGAGATTGATTGAGTTTGCTGGTATATTTTAGACCTTCACTGTAATAAAACTTCTGTTTACCTAATTGCAGGCACAGTAGTAAGCGGTTTATATTGAGCCTCTATAGTAACTCTTTATAGTAGATTTTACTTGAGATTTACTATAGATTTTAATATAGATGTATTCTTACTTGACAAGTGAAAAAAAGAAACTGAAGTTTAGGGAAATTAAGTGTTCCATATTGACACAGCTAATAAGTAGTAAAGCTGTGGTTTGCACTTAAGCAATTTGTCTAAATGTCTGTTAATTACTGAGAAGACACTGGAGCGTTTCAGGGTTTTTTTTTTTTAGAGTCAGAAGTTCTTTTTACGGATAGAATAGGATTCATTTTAGTATTTTTTATGAGAGAAAGTACAATATCAAGTGAAAGAAGAACAGATGCAACTGGTAACATTTTGTAGATACTTATATTTTTAGAAAAATAGTATCTAAAAAAAAAATAAAAATGGTATCTAGTATGATTTTTGAGATTTTCTATCTTTGAGATTATTTAGATCAGTGTTAACCATAGCACACTGCATCTGACTGAGGTTAGTAATCTTGACTCAGTCAGATGAAGCCCTGCTGATGATTAAAAACCACTAGAGCTAGTATGACTGTAAGTTGATGTTGAGATATCTCCTTTCAGTTTTTCTTGAGGATCATAACAGATTTGCCAAAGGTATTTTGTAACATATTCACAGTATCTGTATACTATCTGTGTGTAATAAGCCAGTGGTGTTTCTTAGAATGGTGACATTTTTCCCACAATTTTTTTGAGGTATAATTAGCAATCTAACATGGAAAAAATTATTTTAAATTAAAATTTTTTTAAAATTTAAATTTTAGTTACAGCTCTTTTAAGGAAGCTTAAGCAGCAATCCAGGGAAAGTGTTGAAGAAAAACGACCTCGATTACTAAAAGCCCTGAAAGAGGTAAGCTGAATTTCTTGACTGATTTTGTACCTAAACTGTAATTACAAGTGTACTTTTACGCATTTTAAAAATGCAGTTTAATTTTTCGCTAATTATTAAAGGTCAAGAAATAGTAAAGATCCTGCTTCAATTAAGCAATTATGACATTAAAAAATACTGATTATAGTGTGTAATCTTATGGGAAGCATTATTTGCTTTGAATTTAGAAGATAGGTAAGTAATTATTGCTTTCAATAAATTAGGTAACAACTCTAAGAAAAAAGAAGGTAAGTGATAATTAATGGAAGTAATTTTCCTTTGTCCTTTGGATTCAAAAATTTTCTATGAGCAGAAGCTGCTACTGCTAGTAGGGGCAGTTTGCATTTTCTGTCTGTTACAAAACTCTTTGTCTGTCCTACTTCATGATGCTAGAACTGGGTGTAATGGTACAGAAAGGGAGAGAGGTTTGTTTTCTGTTATTTTTTTCTCTTTATTTTGGATGCCTGAAAAAACTGTGGGAGAAAGACCTATGACTATGTCTTCTTTTAGGTATGCTATTTTTTGAAATCTCAAGGGATAAAATTTTTTGAGACTATTTGATTAATAGTTCCTTGAACAGTTATAATTTTTGTTGTTTAGCTTCTAATTTAAGAAATAAAAGCATTGTCTATAGATAATATGATGACAGATTATTTCAGATTTAGAAAACTTGTGTTATCACTTTATAAAAAAAAGGTTTCTGTTGCAGTGAATGATTTTGTTAGATCATTATGAGCCTACACAGTAATCATTTCAGAAGTTGTTTTTAATAACACTTCTAAAGTTATTAACTATTTTCACAATACTACTCGTTTTGGTTATACTGAGAAGTGGAATATTTATTGATGCAAATTTAAATACCTATCAGTTTTATGTGATTAAAATGTTCCTGTAAAATCTAGAGTGGTATGTATTTTCCTTTGTAGATAAGTGTAGTAATGTCTACTATTGTAATATTATTTTAAGTAATAACCATATATATATATATTTTGGTTCTTTCTCCAACCCCATAATTGAAATTATTTCCTATTTGTCTATAGATCTTTAATGATAACAGATTTTTTTTGAAGCAAAATGTCAAGTAGGTATAAGAGTTGTTAACTAAGGTATGCATTTACTAATTATGCATATTTCATTTCTCAGCTAGGTGACTTTTATCTCGAACTTCACTGGGATTTTCAAAGCTGGGGTAAGAATGTGCTATGTTTTACTGTAAAATACGTAGGTATGCAAAAATGCAAGTGCAAAAATAACTATTATATAGAAATGTTAAAATAACCAATACTTGCCATAAGGAAAGTTAAATATTTTTCATCATGTTGAATATAATGGTTATAAAGCCCTGTGTGTGTGTGAGTTGCTTAGTTCTGTCTGACTCTTTGAGACCCCATGGACTATAGCTTGCTAGGCTCCTCTGTCCATGGAATTCTCCAGGCAAGAATGCTGGAGTGGGTTGCTATTCCCTTCTCCAGTCAGTGGATCTTCCCAAACCAGGGATTGAACCCAGGTCTACCACAGTGCAGGCAGATTGTTTACCATCTGAGCCACCAGGGAAGCCCATAAATTCCTACAGTAATATTTAATTATCCCAATCTGATTAGTAACTTCCATAATTATTTTTTTAAGGTAAAAAATTGTCTTATTAAAAATTAAATGCTGGTTCAAATATAATAATTTACTGTGAGGAATTTTCCGAGAGAAGAGAAGAATAACTATGGGATTATTCGATTACCAAATTTAGGGAAATTTCACATATAGTATTTAGATACCTAATTGTGAGAATTTGGTTAAAATTAATTGATTTTGTATATTTTGTCATCTTTCAATCACTTTTGCTGCTTTTATTGCATACTTTATAGCCACTGTCTTAACATATTGTTTGGTTGCACACCATCCCACTTATTTATAAAAGATGTTAATTCCTAGATATTTTACAGTCATTTTTGGTTTACCTCAGTAAGGTAAGTTTTTTCTCTTCCTCATTTTAAACATGAGTCTACTTAGAAAACTTTTGTGTCCAAATAGGAAGTTTGATCCTAGTGACCTATACTTTACTAAATAAATAACTCTCCAAACAACTGACTTTTGGGTTAAACATTTTTTAATGTAATCTATATATAAATTGGATATAGTGTGCTTATGTGTGTTTTTTAAAGCATTTGAATTAGTCTTTATGATTAAACATTTGAATGCTTATTATCACCAAAATAATCATAAAAATAAATCATAAAATAATCATAACAGTAAATCAGACATTGACAGAGACCACTCTAGGGAGGACTATTAATGTTTCATATGAATATTTTCAAACTCTCTTATATGTTTATGAACATGTGTACACACATATAACTATAAATGTATATATGTATATGTGGAGAAGGCAATGGCAAGCCACTCCAGTACTCTTGCCTAGAAAATCCCATGGATGGAGAAGCCTGGTAGGCTGCAGTCCATGGGGTCGCTAAGGGTCGGACACGACTGAGCGACTTCACTTTTCACTTTCACACATTGGAGAAGGAAATGGCAACCCACTCCAGTGTTCTTGCCTGGAGAATCCCAGGGATGGGGGAGCCTGTTGGGCTTCCGTCTATGGGGTCACACAGAGTCGGACACGACTGAAGTGACTTAGCAGCAGCCTCAGCATTCGGAGAAGGCAATGGAAAGCCACTCCATTACTATTGCCTAGAAAATCCCATGGATGGAGGAGCCTGGTAGGCTGCAGTCCGTGGGGTCGCTAAGGGTCGGACACGACTGAGCGACTTCACTTTCACTTTTCACTTTCCACTTTCACACATTGGAGAAGGAAATGGCAACCCACTCCAGTGTTCTTGCCTGGAGAATCCCAGGGACGGGGGAGCCTGGTGGGCTTCCGTCTATGGGGTCACACAGAGTCGGACACGACTGAAGTGACTTAGCAGCAGCAGCAGCAGCAGCCTCAGCATTAGTTTTTTAAATGAAATCATACAATATTATTATGTATTTTGTCATTTTTACTTAATCTATCATAAATATCTTATATTTTAGTTCATGAAGAAGTACTTCCTTTTTATAAAAAACAGCAGCATAATACTTTATGAGATGGGTGATTAAGATGTTTCTGGTTTGTTTAATCTCTAAACATAAAATTTTAATCCCTAAATATAATCAGTTACAACTTTAGTTCATCAGGCTAGTTTTGACTCCATCAAAATCACATACGCGGGAGTTCCCTGGTGGTCTAGTAGTTTGGATTCTGGGCTTTCACTCCTGTTGTAGGTGTTGTTGTTGTTTAGTCACTGTGTCCCATCTGACTCTTTTTGTGACCACATGGACTATAGTCCACTAGGGTCCTCTGTCCATGGAATTCTCCAGGCAAGAATACTGGAATGGGTTGCCATTTCCTTTTCCAGGGGATCTTCCTGACCTAGGGGTTAAACTCTGTCACCGGCATTGTAAGTGAACTCTTTACCACTGACTCTGGCCCAGATTCAATCCCTTGTGGAGAACTGAGATATCCCACAAGTGCCGTGGTGTGGCCAAAAAAACTCACCCAAGATTTTCTTAACTCTGATAATGCTTTATGCTCTATCATTCGGAAGTCCCAGTGTCCTAGAATACCAAAAGAAAAAGAGATGTAATAGCATTATGTAATAAAAGAGCTCCAAGTTAGATTGGTCTAAAGGCTGGATACTATTTTTTTCACTGTTTTTTTTCTATCTATAAAGACCCCAGTCATTCTTGGTGATCCTTCAGTATACTCGCTCTTTAATTGACTGTCTTAGAAACTGTTAGTGTTTTGAATTCTAAAATTGTCACTTTATCTTGCTGAGCAAAATATTCTAAAATATTTTAAAAGTGGCATTTCAATTACATGAACAAATTGAAATGTATATAATTACTCCTGATACTGTGCATATTATCTGTAGTTGTAAATGCATTGTAACTATTGTATAATCAAGTTTATTATGTAACCACTGAGGTACTTGTTTAAAATATTGCTTATGGGACTTCCCTGGTGGTCCAGTGGTTAAGACTTTGAGCAGCGGGCATTGGGTTCAATCCCTGATTGGAGAACAGAGATCCCACATGCTCCATGACATGGGCAAAATATAATAAAAATTATTTTTTAAAAAATGTATTGCTTCTCTGAGAACTTGACTTTGACGCAAGAAAGTTAGCACATCTGGTTCATTGTTGATAAAGGTTTTTACTGATTTCATGTTACCTTATTAGCACCTGATGGTTGGATATCGTCTGTCATTCTAAAAACTAAACTCATTGGCTAGATTTAGTTTAGATGCTTTGGATTAAAAAACATTGGACAATCTCTGATACAAGATTTGCTTATCAAACTTTTTTCTAGAGTTTAGGCATGCTTCCTCCCTTGTGAAAGCCCCTGATATAAAAAAAAAGAAAAAGAAAAAGACAACCCAGAAATAAGGGCAAGTTAAATATTGAGATCCAGGGCTAAGTTTAGTTTAGTGGTAGTGGAGCACAAAAACTCTACTCTTTCTCCTTCAGTATTTGGCTAAAAATAGCCTCAGACTTGGTTAATAGCAAGTCTGAAGGCAACTAAATTATTCCAGAGTGAGTTTTTAGGTATAGAAAAGCCTGAAAAAAAGTACTGGCTCCTGTTTGGCATGGAAAATCACATACTTTTCCTGAGCTTCGGTTTTTTCATTTTAAAAGTGGGAGTAAGAATAAACACCCCACCTATTTTCAAGTCTTTGTTCTGGTGTAGATGAAACGAAATCATGTTTTTGAAGGAAGCACTTTAGGTGATGTGAAGTGTTAAATAATTTACAGTATTATAATCACTGCAAACTTAACATTATGTGTATGGCATGTTTCGAAAAACTAATAGATTTTTTTTCTTTATCTCATAATCTACAGAATATCTGTCCTGTTTTTAGGACTTTTTTTTTTTTTTTGCATATTATAGATGGAAAACATCAGCCCTAGACTCTTCTTAAAATCAGGGAATAAGTGATAGCAAAGCCAGAATGAAAGCTTAGAGATTATTTATTTTTCAGTTCAGTGGATTATACTGCCTTTGGAGTACTGTGTTAGACTCTCAGATGAAGTTGAAATAACTTAAGATATAGAGAGCCTAATTGTTCAATTTACATGGGGGAAGAAAAAGTCATCACAAAATTGGGAAAATTCTAATTGCTTTATTTTTGGAATGCATTGAAATCTTTTTTTCTCTATGATATACCTTCTTTTTTTTTTTAACTTTTGCTTTTCAATCTTCAAATTCTTTTTTTTCTCTACATTCCCCCTTTCTTCCTTTTCTGATAAGTGGATATTGGTTTGTGATTCTAAATTTTGCTTTTGTAGTTTAGCATACTACTTTAAAAGATGTAATAAATTTAAATTAAGTTAGAGTGCTGGCTTCTTACAATCATCTTTTTCTTACTATAGCAAATATTTAAGAACAGGAAAAAGTAGATCTCAATTAATAAGAAAGAGGTGCTTTTATCATTTATACAGATTTATGCCATTATTCGGAGAAGGCAATGGCAAGCCACTCCAGTACTCTTGCCTGGAAAATCCCATGGATGGAGGAGCCTGGTGGGCTGCAGTCCATGGGGTCGCTAGGGGTCGGACATGACTGAGCGACCTCACTTTCACTTTTCACTTTCACACATTGGAGAAGGAAATGGCAACCCACTCCAGTGTTCTTGCCTGGAGAATCCCAGGGACAGGGGAGCCTGGTGGGCTTCCGTCTGTGGGGTCACACAGAGTCGGACACGACTGAAGTGACTTAGCAGCAGCAGCAGCAGCAGCATGCCATTATTGGAGAAGGAAATGGCAACCCACTCTATTATTCCTACCTGTAGAATCCCATGGACCGAGAAGCCTGTCAGGCTACAGTCCATGGGGTTGTAAAGAATTGGACATGACTGAAGCGACTTAGCATGCACATGCGTATGCTGTTATTACTCTTCTTAACTTCTGTTGTTTCATATCAGGAAGAATTTGATTGGAAAATGATATCTTATGTTCTTTGACCAGGGTAACTTTTAGTTGATACTCCCTCTGGGCTGTAAACTTCTCTCATTTTCATAAAATAAAAAGTCTAGAAAACTATCTTTAATGGTGTAATCATTTAGATTGAATAACCTCTAAAGAATTAAAAAACTTTTAATTAGAAAATATTCAAAAATTTAGAAAACTTATGAAAAAGTTAACTAAAAACCTAGCCTTCAGTTTTCTCCAGGGTCTTTCTTTCTAATCAGGTTGCTTTTTATCACCCATTTTTAAAACACTTGAGTTTTATAAAATATACATGTAATATGTCTTATACAGATAAACACACACACATACATACACCTGTACATGTGATGAGATCTTTAATTTCAAGAATTTTGAGTTTCACATTCTTTTCTTTTTTTGGTATATGGTATTTTAATTATATAGCCTGTTATGTAGATTTATTTATCCATAGAATAACTCATCTTTCCTGAAAGTATAGCAAATAATGAATAATAAAAAACTATAAGAATATAGCTTTTGATATGAATGTGAGCAACACTGGAATGTAGAAATGTGTAAGTCAGTAGTATGATTGCATTTTAAGAATTTTAAAACTAATGTATATTGAGCTTATTGAGTAATCAATATATTTAGGATTCAAACTCAAATTCAACTAGCTCTAAAAGTGTATTTTTCTATTACACATATTACTTTATTGGTATTTTATGCAGTTATATATAAAGAATTAGATAGGATCCAGGTTTATCTGGTTACCCCTTCAGGAGGGTTTAGTTACCAAAAGGCCTTGTTTTCTCACTAACAGTAGCATCCTGCAATATGTACCGAGAATGGCACTGCATCGGTTCTGCTACTCTTTTTTGTATTTGGTGGTGGGTGGTGCTGATGGTAATTACATTTAAATAGTAGATATTTGAAGTTGCTCAAAATTGCTTTGTGTATTATTTTTCAGTGGAAAATACTATTTTAAAGGAAATTATGACAATTTTGATAAAATAGTAAAATGTTATACTACTGCTCTTCTAATTAAAAAATTTATAATGTCTCAGAACTTTAGGTGGTTATTTTTCACCTTTTCTTTTTACAAATACAGTGCCTTTACTTTCCCGAATTCTGCCTTCTGATGCATGTAAAATATACAAGCAAGGTATCAATATCAGGTAAGGTGATTTGATTTTTCTCTGAGTAACAGATAACTGAGATTTAGAGGAAGCTTTTCTTCTATAGTAAAAGCTTATACATGGATGTAGTATTTTATAACTTAAACATGTCGTAATATATTCACAATGTTTTACCTCTTTTGAGGTACTAGAGATAAGAAACCAAAGGCATAAAATCTTGACTAAAACAAAGGTATTATTGTTAAACTACAGACTGTCTAGAAGGCAAGTAGAATGAAGATCATGATACAATACCAAGAAGATTTAAGATGGTCGTGTCCCTCTTCCTAGCTTTTTAGGGAATAAGGAACACATAAGGAGGACCCAACTCTTGTCCTTTTTTACTGCATCCCTTTCCTACTGTTCCCTCCCCTCTCTACCCACCCATGCTTCTAGCCATTCATCTATCCATTCTAGTGAATATTTTTTAAGGCTAATTTTAATTTTCTTCTGTTTTCTTTTTAATTAAGATTGATATTTGGATCTCATGGAGAACCTATTTATTTTACTCATATCAGAATTTTATCATTATTTCTTTATCTTTTTATTAATATAGGTATATTTATAAATAATCACTTCTTTGGCACTCAGCCTTCTTTATGGTCCAGCTCTCACGTCTGTCATGACTACTAGAAAAACCATAGCTTTGAGTAGCTGGACCTATGTTAGCAAAGTGATATCTCTGCTTTTTAATACAGTAAGTTTGCCATAGCTTTCCTCCAAGGAACAAATGTCATGTTGAGAGTCCCTTGAATAGCAAGGAGATCAAACTAGTCAACCCTAAAGGAAATCAGCTGTGAACATTCATTGGAGGGACTGATGCTGAAGTTGAAGCTCTAGTACTTTGTCACCTGATGCAAAGAGCCGAGTCATTGGAAAAGACCTTCATGCTCAGAAAGATTGAAGGCAAAAGGAGAAGTGGGTGGCAGAGGATGAGGTGGTTAGTTAGTATCACTGATGGAATGGACATGAATTGGAGTAAATTCTGGGAGATAGTGGAGGACAGATGTGTCTGGTGTGCTGCAGTCCATGGTGTTGCAAGTGTTGGACACGACTTAGCATTGAACAACAAATTATATAAATGATACCTATTTAAGCTATTTAGAATGCTAGTGAATATGCCAACTTTTTTTTTTAACTGACCATGCTGTGCAGCTTGTGGGGTTTTAGTTCCCCAACCAGGGATCAAACTTGGGCTCTGAGCAGTAAGAGTTCAGAGTCCTTACCACTAGATTGCCAGGAAATGTCCCTATTTTAATGTATTTATATTAGTATATTTACATATATATACATGTAATTTTATATGCCTATGTTTATAAAAATTCACAATATTGAGTATGTAGAGGTCTTGAACTAGAGATGTCTTAAAAAGTTATATTAAACTCTTCATTTTATAGATTAGAAAGTTGAGAAAGGTGATTTTCATGAGCATATTGCAAATTAATGGCTGAGCCAGGACCTCTCTGACTTACTGTCTTCTTATCATGTCACAAGACAGGAATTTAAAGAAAATCAACTGTTTATGAGATTAATTATTAAGTATGATGAACTATAATGAAGAGAAACCTTTAGTTAGAAGTACGTTCTAGCATAATTATTCTCAAGCAAAATTCTATTGGTTAAGGTAGAGTTTTCTGTGTTTTTGTTTTTTAAAAATAACCTCAGATTGCTCATCGTGAAAGTTCTTATGCACATTAAATTCATGATTATTACAGAAACTTGGAAAACACAGTAAAGTATGGGTGAAAAAGTATGAAAGGATTTATTAATGATGCAGATTTAATTCAGTAGCCTATTTTTAGCAATATATTATGGATTTCAAAAAATTATTCATCAGTTAAAAAATTTTTAATGTAGGTACTTGCCAAAGTTAGTAGATAACTTGTGAGAATGGTATTGTCTTCCGTGTGCTGCATTAAAGGTTAGTTTTAGTTCTGTTTGATTCTTAAATTTAGGAGAAAAGAAGCTTCTTTCTTTTAAAAAATTATTTCACATTTATATATACCTTTTAAAAGTAAATGACATGATACATATTACATAATAAATATAGATGATAGAAAAAAACCCCACAAAATGGCTAAGATAGACATATGAGAATAAGAGCCTGATAGAATAATTGTGTCAAAGAATGTAGCTTAAGGGAAGCTATTGTAATTTAGTAAGACGTTGAAACCTGGGACTTAAACTAGCAGGAAAACTCTTTACTAAGGTTGAAGGAGTGATAGGTTCAAAATGCTGGTTATCAAAGTTAACTAGAGTAATGGAGAAGCTGCACTTTAGAATGTATGGTAAAGGTTTTTTGCATAGATGAAGAATTAAAAGAAAAACAAGTTTGTTAACATTAAATAAAAACTTTCACATTTAAATATCATGAGATAATTAGTTCTTTTAAACATCACTTCAAATGACTTTTACTTGTATCTCATGATAGCAATGTGATTATTTAAAGTATCTTCTTTGGGAATTCCCTGGCAGTCAAGTAGTTAGGACTCCATGCTTTCACTACCAAGAACACAGATTCCATCTCTGGTTGGGGAACTAAGATCCTGCAAGCTGTGTGGACAAAAAACAACACAGTATCTTCTTTGGTGTCTAGGAGAAGTTAATATTTTAGTAGAAATAGTAATATGAACAACTTTATTGTTGAGAATACTAATAGATATTTTCACTATTAATAATTTTGAGGTAATATATAACCATTGACCTAAATAATCTTTGCAAACTGTCTCCTTTGAGCTCTTCCTATCTCAAGGGTAGGCCCTATTTTCACTTACTTGGGTATTTATCAAGTTTTTATCTGTAAAAGAACATTTTCTATTTGAACCTTTGAATTTGTATAAAGAACTTTGTGTCCTTCATGGTGAATTACATGGTAAAAATTAAAAGTATTTAGGCTCATTAAGCTGAAAGCCAAGGACTAGTTAATACATTAAAATATCACCATGATAAATTATATCATTATGAGGCATGTTTGATACAGTTTACTATGTCATCTAATATGTCTAATATCTTAAGTTGTGTTAGATAGTCTTTCAGTTGCAAATTATGAAAACACATATAAAATAAAAATTTACAATGACAGATTTTAGGTGTGGCTAGATTTAAGGGCTCAAATGTCGCCAATGTCAGTCTGTCTTTGTCTCTCTGTGCATCTCTTCTCTCATCCCCACCCCTTACAGCCCACTACTATTCTCACCCAGGATGGGCAAGAAGGGAGTGGAGGCAAAAGACTATTCTGGCCCATGTCTTCTTTTTTTGAGGGGTATAGAGTTCCCTGGTAGCTGAAGCGTGGAGTCCAAATAGGCCACTCATATAAAATGATCTGTCCCCTTTTTGAGACTTCATTAGCCCACATCTTATAGAGGTAGGAGATAAGCACCTTTTATTGGCATAATTTTCTCTTGTGCCACATGTACAAGCAATCACAGAATATGTTTAGTTGTACAAGCACCAGTAGTGCAGTAGCAGGCCACTGAAAGTGGACCAGGAGCAAGAATTCAACTATAAAGCAGCAAGTCGAGTTCACTCCTACAGGAGTTGGTGCCTTGCTATTTTTTTAGGACTTCTTATTTGACTTTGAGGGGTGTATATATTTTACATGGCTCAGAAAAGAGCTTCTTATACATAGGTTAATCATACTTCCCTGTTTATCTCTGTTGTCCTAGTAAAATTAATAGTGTCACCTTCACTTTTAAAAGTTACTAGTTTGGGTGTTAAATTATATGTAACTTTGGTTACTCTTTTGATGCAGCATGTGAAATATGTTCCATTTTTCAGATTTTCCTATAAAGGGAAACTAGTCATGCCCACTCATTTGCCTTGTCTGTGGTGAGAACGGAAAATCCTACAAAGTAATGAGTTCTTATATTGTGTTAGAAACTCAGTAGCCAGGGTGGACTTCTCACAAAGACTTAAAGAAATTTTCTTTTGGGTGTGATAAGTATTTCTTAACAGCTGTGTGAGCCTGTTTCATAACTTAAGGACTGTGTTTTGAGCAGCCAGTCAGAGAGGTCCTGATAAAGTGATCTGGAGACTACAAAGCCTTGGGCAATATTGAAGCACATCAGGGTACTTCTAAAGTTTTCCACTCCATTATTCTCTCTAATTTCACCAAATAGTGATTTATAGAATTTATTTGAGACCAACCCATTGGGTTGACCATGTCAGGTCTTGGTTACAATGAACACAACAAACATACAGGTGTTTGAATACATGAATATTTGCCATAATGTTTCAGGCTGTGGAGATGTTAGAAAAGAAAATGTTGGGAAAGAGAATGCTAATCTGAATCTGAGAAATTAAGCAAAAAGGCCAAGAATTTGGAGTAAATGAAATGGTTTATTGAGTTGAAGGATGAAGCAAGGTTTAGTACTGTATGATTAAGCATCAGCTTCGATGCAGCTCACAAGGACAAGACTGGACACACAATCCTTAATCTAAGAATGTGGTCTGTCCATTGCTATACTCTTCATAGGTACAGCAGACCTTTGAACAACACTGGTTTGAACTACTTGGGCCTTCTTATACACAGATCTTTTTTCAATAAATATATATTATAGTACTACATGATCCAGGGTTGGTTGAATCTGAGAGTGTGGAAATGTACATATGGAGGGCCAGCTGTAAAGTTATATATGGAGGGGATAGGAGTCAGTGCTCCAGACCCCTATGGTCAAGGGTCAGCTGTACTCTGCTGAGCTAGCAACTTTGTCTTAAAGGGATCAAAAAATGTTCGATGGGTTTGCTTTCCCTTTCTGCCCTTCTTCCTTGAGGTAAATTTTATAGAGTAGCTATGGTAAGGGAAATAGAATAGGGTACAGGTAGACAAATGCAGCAGCAATGGGAAAACAACTTTTCTCCTGCTGGATTAATGAAGTTATATATTCAGGAAAATGAAATATAGGTAAAATTGAATATATATTTAAATATTATTTTAGTGTTTTTTAATGAGATATTTTAAATTTAGCTCTTATCTATAAGTTTGGCTTTGAAATATGGTATTAGCCTCTTGGTTTGACTTTAGAAGGAACAAAGCTTGTTTCATTAATATGGAGTTTTATTGAAATTTTATTTGTCAGAATTTCTCATCTATCCATCTTTCACAGGCTTGACACTACTCTCATAGACTTTACTGACATGAAGTGCCAACGAGGGGATTTAAGCTTCATTTTCAATGGGGATGCGGCACCCTCTGAATCTTTTGTAGTATTAGACAATGAACAAAAAGTTTATCAGCGAATACACCATGAGGTGAGCATGTTGAGCAAATTCCTGTAAATGATTTTAAAAAAAAGTCTGTGTATGCAGCCAAGCCTCAGTGTAATTGTTTTGAAAGGCATAAGACATAATTGAGATGGTTTATTCCTAAGGTTTCCATTTTCTTACCTCTAGTTTTTTGCTTATTTTTTAAATTTTATCATCTGTTCTTTATCCTGACTAAACTATTGCGTCTGTTTGCTCATAATTCACTGATAATCTCCTGGTTAAGTAAATTCTAACTTCTTGCAGTTCTCATTTACTGAATCTGTCCCTACTTTATTTTCGGGTTGTGAACCATCTCTGTCTCTTTAATATGGGCACGTCTTTTAGTTCTTTGTCTCTTCCCTTTTACTTTGCCTAATTATTTGGCTACCTTTCTTTTCTCTTTCTTTTCACTCTTAAAGTGTAAAATTATATTCCTTTTAAACACCATATCTCCGTACTGGTTTTGCCTCTACAACCACCTTTGAAAAACCATGTGAACCATTATCTTGATCCATTGTTCCCTGAAAGCTCCTTTCCCTGCCATAAACCAAAGAAACAGCTTTTATAGTATCTATATATATCATTGATAGCCCTACAGATGTTCTTAGATCAACATTTTGTTTTATCACTGTTGCTTTTATTTTGTTTTTATTTTTATTTTATGCAGGCACACATAGTTGATAACAGAGCAAGATTCTTAAACAGCATATTGATATGATCAAAAAGTAATTTAAGTGAATTAATTTTACATAGTTCTTTGACTTTTCCTCCTTCCCTATCTTCCTTCCTTAAACATTTATCAAGGACCTAATAAAATGCATCTAGACATTGCTAGGTGCTGTGTATGGGAGAAGGAAATGGCAACCCACTCCAGTATTCTTGCCTGGAGAATCCCAGGGACAGAGGAGCCTGGTGGGCTGCCGTCTATGGGGTCACGCAGAGTTGGACATGACTGAAGCAACTTAGCAGCAGCAGCAGTAGCAGTTGCTATGTATAGTGGCATTGTATTAATAGTATACAATTTGTCCCTTGGTATCTGTCGGGGAATGATTCTAGGAACCTTGAGGTTACCAAAATTCACAGACACACAAGTAAATACATGTAAGCACTATGTAAATGCCTTGTAAATAGTTGACTGGACTTCGTGGCAAGTTTAAATTTTGGTTTTTGGAAATTTCTGGAATCTTTTCCCAAAATATTTTTCATCCTTGGTTGGTTGTGTCTGTAGATGTGGAACCTGCAAATATGGAGGGCCAACTGTATATCAATTACTATCATATATGAATGCAGAGTTGCAAAATATAGCAAGGAGAGAAGAACGCCTTTCTAACGGATCATTGTAAAGAAATAGAGGAAAACAATAGGATGGGAAAGACTAGAGATTTCTTCAAGAAAATGAGAGAAACTAAGGGAACATTTAATGCAGAGATGTGTACAATAAAGAACAGAAATGGTATGGACCTAACAGAAGCAGAAGATATTAAGAAGAGGTGGCAGGAATACACAGAGGAACTATACAAAAAAGAACTTCATGACCCAGATAAAATCCACAATGGTATGATCACTCAGCTAGAGCTAGACATCCTGGAGTGCAAAGTTGAGTGGGTATTAAGTTGCATCACTATGAACAAAGCTAGTGGAGGTGATGGAATTGCAGTTGAGCTATTTTGAATCCTAAAAGATGATGCTGTCAAAGTGCTGCACTCAACATGCCAGCAAATCTGGAAAACTCAGCAGTGATCACAGGACTGGAAAAGGTCAGTTTTCATTCCAATCCCAAAGAGTATGTCAAGGCTGTATATTGTCACCCTGCTTATTTAACTTATATGCAGAGTACATCATGCACAGTGCTGGGCTGGATGAAGCACAAGCTGGAATCAAGATTGCCAGGAGAAATATGAATAACCTCAGATATGCAGATGACCACCCTTATGGCAGAAAGCACAGAGGAACTAAAGAGCCTCTTGATGGAAGAGGAGAGTGAAAAGGCTGCCTCAAAGCTCGACATTCAGAAAACTAAGATCGTGGTATCTGGTCCTGTCACTTCATGGCAAATAGATGGGGAAACAATAGAAACACTGGCTGACTATTTTCTTGGGTTCCAAAATCACTGCAGATGGTGATTGCAGCCATGAGATTAAAAGACACTTATTCCTTGGAAGGAAAGTTATGACCAACCTAGACTAGACAGCATATTAAAACGCAGAGACATTACTTTGTCAACAAAGGTCCGTCTAGTCAATGCTATGGCTTTTCCAGTAGTCATATATGGATGTGAGAGTTGGACTGTGAAGAAAGCTGAGCGCCGAAGAATTGATGCTTTTGAACTGTGGTGTTGGAGAAGACTCTTGAGAGTCCCTTGGACTGCAAGGAGATGCAGCCAGTCCATCCTAAAGGAGACCAGTCCTGGGTGTTCATTGGAAGGACTGATGCTGAAGCTCTAATACTTTGGCTACCTGATGAGAAGAGCTGACTCATTTGAAAAGACCCTGATGCTGGGAAGGATTGAGGGCAGGAGGAGAAGGGGACGACAGAAGATGAGATGGTTGGATGGTATCACTGACTCAATGGACATGAGCTTGGATAAATTCTGGGAGTTGGTGATGGACAGGGAGGCCTGGCATGCTGTGATCATGGGGTCGCAAAGAGTTGGACACGACTGAGTGACTGAACTGAACTGAACTGAAATATTTTGAATCCTCACCAGCAAACAAATTATGACTCGCTGAAGGTTCAGATGATGGCTAGCATTTTTTAGCAATAACGTGTATTGATATGTTTAAATTAAGGTATGTACCTGCTTTTTAAGCATGATGGTATTGCACACTGCACCGACTATAGAATAGTGTACATGATAGTGGTGTCACTGATACATTGGAGCATTTGAAAAGAAAGTAGGGTTTGGGGTATTAGATGATGTTCATAATGAATCCATTGCTGATATCAGTGCACTTGTTTCAACCTTCTCTTTATATAGACATCTCTGAAGTGTTTTCTATTACTAGTAATTCAGTTCTTAAAATTTCCTTTCTTTGTGATTTGACTTTGGCCAATAGATATTCTTTTCCCATGTTTCTGTCTTAGTCTCTTTTGCCTCTTCCTTTTTCTCTGCTTCAGTTCAGTTCAGTCACTTAGTTCTGTCCAATTCTTTGTGACCCCATGAACTGCAGCATGCCAGGCCTCCCTGTCCATCACCAACTCCCGGAGCCTACACAGACTCATGTCCATTGAGTCGGTGATGCCATCCAACCATCTCATCCCCTGTCGTCCCCTTCTCCTCCTGCCTTCAGTCTTTCCCAGCATCAGGGTCTTTTCAAATGAGTCAGCTCTTCGCATCAGGTGGCCAAAATATTGGAGTTTCAGCTTCAACATCAGTCCTTCCAGTGAACACCCAGGACTGATCTCCTTTAGGATGGACTGGTTGGATCTCCTTGCAGTCCAAGGGACTCTCAAGAGTCTTCTTCAACACCACAGTTCAAAACCATCAATTCTTCGGTGCTCAGCTTTCTTTGTAGTCCAACTCTCACATCCATACATGACTACTGGAAAAACCATAGCCTTGACTAGATGGACCTTTGTTGACAAAGTAATGTCTCTGCTTTTTAATATGCTCTCTCGGTTGGTCATGACTTTCCTTCCAAGGAGTAAGCGTCTTTTAATTTCATGGCTGCAGTCACCATCTGCAGTGATTTTTGGAGCCCCCCAAAATAAAGTCAGCCACTGTTTCTACTGTTTCCCCATCTATTTGCCATGAAGTGATGAAACCGGATGCCATGATCTTAGTTTTCTGAATGTTGAGCTTTAAGCTAACTTTTTCACTTTTCTCTTTCACTTTCATCAAGAGGCTCTTTCTCTGCTTACTTCTTGAATATTGATAGGCCCTTGATGTTGTTCTCATTTTTACAAATTGCCAGAATATCCCCGCAGCTTTCACTACCTCTTATTAGTTGATAATTCATGAGTATTTATTTGTAACTCAGATCTTCTGAGTGGGGAGCTGTTTAAATGCTTAATGGGTATCATATGTGTCTCTTAAGTACCTCAAAATTCAGTTTGTTGAAGACCTAACTCACTATTTACGCTCCAGGTGCCTGTTCTCCCATTTTCTTTCTTTTGGTGATTAACATCATTTTCTGTTCAGTGAGAAAGCTTGGAGTTTTTTGGACATCTTGTACTCTCAGGTTTCCTAATAGAGAAAATGTGTGGTTGTTATTGTCTCCCTAATGCCTTATGGGTGTATGCATGCTAAATTGATTCAGTCTCCTCCGACTCTGCAACCCCATGGACAGCAGCCCACCAGGCTCCTCTGTCCACAGGATTCTCCAGGCAATAATACTGGAGTGGGTTGCCGTTTCCCTCTCCAAATGCCTTATAATTATCCCTTTTTTTATTGATGCTGTTATTGCCATAATTTGGATACTCACTATGTCAGCTGGACTGTCACAAATGTCTCATAAATGATCTTCCTGGCCCCCTTCTTGTCTGCTTCTAAATTATCTCACATATTGGAAATAGGTTGAACATTGAAAACAAATTCATGAAACTTCTCTTCCTTAAAGACACTTTAAAAGTTCCCTATTGCCAAGAAGAATAAAATCCAAATTCCTCCTCATGGCACGGTTCCTTCATGACGTGGCTTTTGCTGACTTTTCCCATGTTTGCCTTACGTTGTTATCATAGCTACCCTCATGCTGACCTCTCTGCAGTTTTTTCCGGGCTATCTGGTGTTTCATTCCTTGGTGCATGTTGTTTCCACTTCCAGGAATACACTTACACACTCACCCTGTGGGATCCCTATTTAGTGTTGTTACTTCCTCCCTTCTTGGGTGACCATTCTTTTCTTGCTGCTCCACTAAATCTGGTGCTGTAGAGCTTCTAGTGCTATTTCTTTTTTTTTTTAAATCTATATGGCATTTTTCTTTCTTGGGGGGCTAAGCTCCTCAAAGGTATGGGCTTCTTGTAGTTGTGTTCTCTGGTACTTAATACAGCACCAGTGCATTCTAAGCCAGAGTTTGCCAAACTCTTCCTGTAAGGGAGAGAGTCAATATTTTAGATATTTAAATATATTTGTGGGGTCATAAGGTCTCTGTCATAGCTACTCACCTCTGCTGTTATGAACGTAAAAGTCACCTTAGACAATATATAAGTGAATGAGTATGGCTGTGTTCTAATAAAAATTTTACTTATAAAAACAGGTGGTGCACTAGATTTGACTGCCGTTCATATTCTGCTGACCCTTATTCTAGACTCTCAGAAATATACTAAATAATTTGAATTCTTGTGTCTTAAATAACAGTAGGATAGCTAATAAGGCAATAGATGAGTTAGAAAGATGATACTAAAAGAGAAACCAGAGATTAAGGCTAGTGGTGTAAATATTAGCTGATGTATTTAGGGTATATGCGTGTGTATTTTGTGTCTGAAAGAATATAGAAAACCTAGTGAGCAGTAATTCTCAAGGCAGGGAATACTTGATTTTTTGTCAATATGTATATATAAGTAATAACTGTTCATTAAATGTTCGCTGAATGAATGTAAGTAATAACAGGTCATTTTCTATGATAGGGTTAGGAGATAGTCAGTGTATAATTTATAGAAGAGTTCAAATGTTTTTTGCGGGCTTCCCTCGTGGCTCACTGCTAAAGAATCCGCCTGCCAGTGCAAGAGAGAGACATGGGTGTGATCCTTGGTCCAGGAAGATCCCACATGTCAAGAAGCAACTACGCCTGTGTGCCACAACTATTGAGCCTGCACTCTGGAGCCTGTGTTCTGCAACACGAGAAGCCACTGCAGTGAGAACACTGTGCGCCAGAACTAGGGAGTAGCCCCCACTCACCTAAGGTAGAGAAAAGCCCATGCAGCAGCAAAGACCCAGCACAGCCAAAAATAAATCCATAAGTAAAATTATATAAAAAAAAGTTCATTTGAAATGGGATGTTTGAAACTTAAGGCAAATTTCTTCATAGGTAGTATTATTTATAGTGTTGTTCCCAAGCTAATACATAAAATCCTAATTTATAACATATTTGCATCATGAGGATTAATAGTTCTATACAATCTATGCCAGCCAAAATTTTGCAGTTGTGTTCAGAATTACTTTGGGTTACCAGGAATACAGTTTCATCTGTTACAGGCTTAACATTAATGTCAAGATTTTCCATTCCTCACTTGCAAGGGTGAAGGAAATCTGGGTGAAAGTTTGGTGAAGAATAGAAAATGGGCCTTTTTGGAATCTAGACATCAGGAAGTATGGAAAATCGAGCCTCTAGTTATTGTAAACCCTGTGGATGGTTCTCACTCTCCACTAAGGCTCTGGGTTCTTCCTTTTTTCTCCTTATCTCGTTCCGATTCTGTGGTCCTAAGTATCAGGGAAACTCTCTTAGCCTATTAAGAGAATAGAACTTCATTTATTACCTACTCAGTTACTCTTCTGTACTTGGTCATTTAGTTATGTTTCTGTACATGAAATAAGCGCAAAGCTTTCTTTTTTAAAAAATAATTATTGATCAATTATTATATGCCAGCACTGGGGAATATGTTGAAGCAAGGCTGCTAATTGAGTTTGGAAACCATGGGATGATATTTATGGATTCCTTTTCT
The DNA here is from genome assembly GCF_049115385.1 of Moschus berezovskii. Classification (NCBI taxonomy): domain Eukaryota; kingdom Metazoa; phylum Chordata; class Mammalia; order Artiodactyla; family Moschidae; genus Moschus; species Moschus berezovskii. Next base: position 46,721,988 of record NC_142463.1, on the reverse strand, counting down.
TTCTTTGATGAGTATAGAGAAGATCCTATACTCCTTTCCTTTCTTTCCTTTCTTCTCTTCCCTTCCCTCCATCCTCTTAAAACTATTGGGAAAGAAAGTCTACTTTCCTTTCTTTCCTTCCTTCTCTTCCCTTCCTTCTTTCCACTTAAAACTACTGGGAAAGAAGGGTTCAAATGATAGCAGTGGGTCTTCAGGTTAAAAAAACTAAAGTAAGATTCATCTGTATTTAAAGAAAACAAAACCTTTGTATAGGCATTTTGTCTCAGACTTGTCTACTTAATTCTTAAATCTTCTGTAATTAGTAATCTGTATTTATGTAATGGGTAATCTAGTATTATTTCCATTATATATTTCTGTGATGGGGTAAACTATTATTATTTTCATTACAAAGTACATTTTTCATGTGTCCTGTATTTTTAGATTCATAATTAGTTATAATTCTAACTTATTTAGATGAAAGGGAAAGTCAGTCATGTCTGACTCTTTGCAACCCCATGGACTATCCAGTCCATGGAATTCTCTAGGCCAAAATACTGGAGTGGGTAGCCTTTCCCTTCTACAGGGGATCTTCCCAACCCAGGGACTGAACCCAGGCCTCCCACATTGCATGTGGATTGTTTACCAGCTGAGCCACAAGGGAAGCCCAACTTATTTAGATATATGAAGTTTAAACTTCTGTAATTGTTTTTAGAATCGGTCCTTTTTGCTTTTTGAAATGTGTAACATTTTAATTGTTGATATTTTCATTTGTGGCACTAATAACCTTTAAAAACTTAGTTTCTTTTATCTGCCTTTTGCCTCTACCTCAGGAATCAGAGATGGAAACAGAAGAAGAGGTTGACATTTTAATGAGTAGTGATATTTACTCTGCAACCTTATCAACCAAATCAATTTCTTTCACGCGTGCCCAAACTGGATGGCTTTTTCGGGAAGATAAAACAGTATGTGCAAATTGAGATTTTTACACTTTAAAAACTGTTCAGTATTTCATATTGCCAAAATAATGTGATGGAAATGCGTGTAGAACAAGTAGCTTAATTGTCAAGTCATGTGTTCTTTTCTCCTTGAATCCAAATAGGGAATTAAAATGGTTGGTTACAGAGTTGGAAGATCATTTTACAGAAACCAGGAGAGAAAACTTAGTTCATTTGAATTTTATGCTGAAAAATATTCTTGTTGTCAGTTGCCTTGTTAAATAGGAAACAATGTCTTCACATTGTTCTGTTATATTTTTAATGCTTTAATTTTAAGAAGACCATAAAGAAGCTGCATTGTTAAATTCATTTCCCTGGACCTTTTTTCTGCTTTTCAACTTTAAAACTATTTTACTTACCCATTATCTATTCCTGAGTATTCCATATATTTGACTAAAGCTAAATAAGCTTACATTTCTACAGTACTTGTTAAATTAAATCTCAGTGGAGGTTTCTCCATTAGTAAATTGTAAATTCTTTCCATAATTCTTATTTCATCTGCTCAAAATATACTCACACAGTTTTTAGTTGGATGTATGCAGAAGCATTTTATAAAATTTTAGAGAAAAAATAACATTGGGTAAGGGCCAAGATTTTATGAATTTATCTTTTATTACACACAACAGAAATATATCCTTATTAGAAAGACAAAAGTAAATTAGTCAGGGTTCTCTGAGAAACAAAATCAATAGGAGATCTATATCTGCATATATGTATATATCTGTGTATATATACACACACACACACACACACACACGTATAGACAGAAGGAGAGAAGGGTGAGGAAGAGGTTGATTTACTTTAAGGAGTTAGCGTGTGTGACTGTAGGACCTGGTAAGTGAGATTTGTAGTGCAGTCTAGCAGGCTGAAAATTCAGAAAAGAGTTGTATGGTTTTGAGTCTGAAATCTATAGATCAGAATCTCAGGCAAGGTTTCTGTGTTGCAATCTTGAGGCAGAATTGCTTTTCCTTTGGAAAACCTTAGTGTTTGCTCTTCAGGCCTGCATTTGATTGGAAACAGCCTTCTCACATTATGAGGGTAATCTGCTTTACTCCAAGTCTACAGATTTAAATTTCAACTAATCTAAAAATTGCCATCTTGGAATTCCTCAGCAGTCCAGTAATTAGGACATGTTTTCACTACCATGGCCTGGGTTCAGTCCCTTCTTGGAGAAATGAGATCCTGCAGGCTGTGTGGCGCACCCCCCCAACACCCAATGTTGGCTTCGTAGCAACATCTCGACTGGTGTTTGTTTGAACAGTTGAGCATCATAGTCTAGCCAAATTGACATAAAATTAACTACCACACAATCTTACATATAAAGCTGAAAAATCCCCCTTGTCTACAGCTTATAGTCCCAGAGTCTTTTGCAGAAGATTATCCAGCTGTATATCTTCCTGACTTTTTTTATACTTTATGTACATTGTTGTTCAGTTGCTCAGTCGTGTCCAACTCATTGTACATTGATATATATCTATAATAATCAATATATCTCAAAGTATATTGATATCAGTTCAGTTCAGTTCAGTCGCTCAGTTGTGTCCGACTCTTTGTGACCCCATGAATCACAGCACGCCAGGCCTCCCTGTCCATCACCAACTCCCGGAGTTCACTCAAACTCATGTCCATCGAGTCGGTGATGCCATCCAGCCATCTCAATCTCTGTCGTCCCCTTCTCCTCCTGCCCTCAATCCCTCCCAGCATCAGAGTCTTTTCCAGTGATATATCTACAATAATATTTAGTTATTGATACAAATATTTATTTTTTCATAAAGTGTCATTGCATTGTATCTGTTGTTTTGCAACTCGCCCACCCCCCGCCCAATTTTTAGTATGTCTTAGAAGTGTTTTCAGTAGTATTCCTTTATTCTTTTTAGCTACTGCATTGTATTCCATAGTATGGATATATTGTAATTTATTTACTCAGTCTCTTATTTTTGGATGTTTAGGTGGATACACATTTGTGTCCAGTTTTCTCCCAGTTAATGGTATTACATTTACCATCCTTTTATATCCCTTTGCATTGTCTTTTATAGCTAGCAAGAAATGGAATGGTTGTATTATGGGAAATATACATTTAAATATTTTTATTGATATGACTTGTTTTTTTATTTATTTTTAATAAATACTTTTTCATTATAAGATTTCAGAAATTGATCATTATCACCTGAATGTTTCCCAACCACAGAAAAATTCTCACTTTGAGATCTAGGTTCATCAATTTTCACCTCTAAGCCTATTTGGCAACAAGTAACATTATAGGATTTCCAGATGTGAGATCCTATACTGCAATCCATTTGTTGGCCTGAGTCTTATTTGTTTGTACTCTGTTCTTCTGGACAGCATTAGAAGGATCACTTCAAGAGAAGATAAAAATTGAAGCTGCTGTTCATCTAGTACTACTGCTAAGCAGCTCAAAGCTCTTGAAGAGTGTCTAGGTGATCTTCTTAAATCTTTGACAGGTAAGGAGGGAGTCAGTAATTGCTTATAGTTCCCATTTTGTAGGTAGAAACAGGTGCAGAATGCCTTTCTTTCGAATGGAAGCCACAAAGCAAGGTAGAAACAGAAGCCACTCTAAACAATTAGTTTTGGAATGCCAGAAAGCAGCAGCAAGAGAAATGGTTTGCATACAGGTAGAAATGGGAAGCCTCTTTTTATTAAGTTACTGATCATGTTGTTTGAGGTAAGGTATGTCAAACGCTGACCAACTGTGGGTCTGAACAAAGTGAAGGTAAATGTTGAAGGAGGACTCTTCTTGATGTCCTTTTATTCCATTTGAGTTCCCCATTCTCAATCCATAATATAAGTATAAATTGTACTAGTGAGCAAGACTGCTTGGTTGTTATCTTTTTGTTGAAAGAAGCAAGCAACTGTATCTTGGAAGCTTGGGCCTGCTAGAGAATATTGGAATGGGTAATTAATTTTAGTTGTACTGGAAGTTTTTATGTGACTTAGTTTATTTCTTTCTATTCTAGTTTTTATTTCTATCTATAAAATGGGAACATTAATTATCCCTGACCCCTCCTTATAACTCATGATATTTAACTATTAGCTAAATTAAGTTTTCTGTAGCTTTGTGCTACTTAGTAGATTCTAAGGAATACTATGTGCTGTTTTTAATTAGTCTTAATTCATTGGAGATTAACTACCTGCATTTTATGTGTTTAAAAATTTTCCTTTATAAATTTAAAATGTGTAATGTTATGTATTTTTTCGCTTAATAGAATGTATAAGATAATTTGATAATTTTAAATACCAAAGGAATATTTATTTTCATCTAAATGTTACATGTTTATGGAAAAACTGTATATTTTACTTTGAAACTTAAAAAAGAAATCTAAAGTCAACTTTATTTGTTTTATTATTTTGAAATATTTGATTTCATTTTAGGAAAGGGTAGGAAACTTTTTGGCCGACTTTTATCTGGTGAATGGACTTGTTTTAGAATCAAGAAAAAGAAGAGAACATCTCAGTGAAGAAGACATTCTTCGAAATAAGGCCATTATGGAGAGTTTGAGTAAAGGTGGAAACATAATGGAACAGAATTTTGAGGTATAATTTTACTTTTCTTAATATATAATGTTCTAAGGGAGGGGGTAGACTTCATTCCTGGCATTCAGTGAGTTTATTTAAGTATGCTTGTAGGTTTTGTTTACCATGTATCACCTTTTATTTGTCTGTGATGGTCTGGTGATTTTCTTGTGAATCTGTTGTTGGTTTTTGAGTCTTCATTAATAAATAGATTAAAATCATTTTGTAAGCATGAAACCAAAGCATGATCCCTTTGCATATATTTTTTCTACTTCATCAACTGAAACCTGTTGCTGCTTTGTAGGCCTTGCTAACAATCTGCCTACTTTATAAAGTCATTTTTAGCCAATCCCATCCCATACATTTTTTATTCAGTATGTATTTATTTGAAAACATCCTACCTGCAAAAAATTGTGTGACAGGAAAAAGGAGGGAAATCAAGGAAATACTTAGGTACAAGACATGATAACTTGTGTATACAATCTTATTTCCTTAGTAAGATGAATTGAATGGGTTCTTAACTGTTTTTTATTTCAACATTTTTATATTTTAAAACTGGAAAAAAAGATTCCCGAAGATGAACATTTTACAACATTTTTTATAGCAGTGTTTGCAAATTGTAGAATTGGGACCCTCTAGTGGATTATGACGGAGAAGGCAATGGCAACCCACTCCAATACTCTTGCCTGGAAAATCCCATGGGCGGAGGTGCCTGGTTGGCTGCAATCCATGGGGTCGCTAAGAGTTGGACACGACTGAGCGACTTCACTTTCACACATTGGAGAAGGAAATGGCAACCCACTCCATTGTTCTTGCCTGGAGAATCCCAGGGACGGGGGAGCCTGGTGGGCTTCCGTCTATGGGGTCGCACAGAGTCAGACACGACTGAAGCGACTTAGCATCAGCAGCAGCAGTGGATTATGAATTCAGTTTAGTGGGCTATTATGACTCCTGCTTTTTCTTTTTTTTTAAGTAGCACCTAAATTCAGATAATAAAAACTAGAGCACATAGTGTGTGTGTGTGCTCATTCGCTCAGTCATGTCCAACTCTGTGACATTATGGACTTGTACCCCGCCAGGCTCCTCAGTCCATGGGATTCTCCAGGTAAGAACACTGGAGTTGGTTGCCATATTTGCTCCTCCAAGAGATCTTCCTGTCCCAGGGATCAAATCCTTGTCTCTTGCATCTCCAGATGGGTCCTTATTACTTTATGAATCAGTAGTGTCAAGGGTGTGTGTGTGTGTTGTGTTTATGTGCATATGTGTGATTGCTGGGTTATAGTGTAAAACATCAGTCACAATCATGAAAAATTAAAGGCTACTATGAAGAGACTTTAATTTTTTCCTTGAATGTTTAGTCTCTCCCCTGAGGTGTTGTGCCAAATTACATTTTCAGTTCAGTTCAGTCGCTCAGTCGTGTCCGACTCTTTGCAACCCCATGAACTGCAGCACGCCAGGCCTCCCTATCCATCACCAACTCCCGGAGTTTACCCAAACTCATGTCCATGAGTCGGTGATGCCATCTAACCATCTCATCCTCTATCATCCCCTTCTCCTCCTGCCTTCAATCTTTACATCAGGGTCTTTTCAAATGAGTCAGCTCTTCGCATCAGGTGGCCAAAATATTGGAGTTTCAGCTTCAACACCAGTTCTTCCAATGACCACCTAGGACTGATTTCCTTTAGGATGGACTTGCAGTCCAAGGGACTCTCAAGAGTCTTCTCCACCACCACAGTTCAAAACCATCAATTTTTCTGAGCTCAGCTTTCTTTATATTCCAACTCTCACATCCATATGTGACTACTGGAAAAACCATAGCCTTGACTAGATGGACCTTTGTTGACAAAGTAATGTCTCTGCTTTTTAATATGCTGTCTAGGTTGGTCATAACTTTCCTTCCAAGGAGTAAGCATCTTTTAATTTCATGGCTGCAGTCACCATCTGCAGTGATTTTGGAGCCCCCCAAAATAAAGTCAGCCCCTGTTTCCACTGTTTCCCCATCTATTTCCCATGAAGTGATGGGACTGGATGCCATGATCTTAGTTTTCTGAATGTTGAGCTTTAAGCCAACTTTTTCACTCTCCTCTTTCACTTTCATCAAGAGGCTCTTTAGTTCTTCGCTTTCTGCCATAAGGGTGGTGTCATCTGCATATCTGAGGTTATTGATATTTCTCCCGACAATCTTGATTCCAGCTGGTGCTTCTTCCAGTCCAGCGTTTCTCATGATGTACTCTGCATATAAGTTAAATAAGCAGGGTGACAATATACAGCCTTGACGTACTCCTTTTCCTATTTGGAACCAGTCTGTTGTTCCATGTCCAGTTCTAACTGTTGCTTCCTGACCTGCATACAGGTTTCTCAAGAGGCAGGTCAGGTGGTCTGGTATTCCTATCTCTTTCAGAATTTTCCACAGTTTATTGTGATCCACAAAGTCAACGGCTTTGCCATAGTCAATAAAGCAGTAATAGATGTTTTTCTGGAACTTTCTTGCTTTTACGATGATCCAGCAAGTGTTGGCAGTTTGCCTCTGCCTTTTCTAAAACCAGCTTGAACATCTGGAGTTCATGGTTCACGTATTGCTGAAGCCTGGCTTGGAGAATTTTGAGCATGACTTTACTAGCGTGTGAAATGAGTGCAGTGGTGAGGTAGTTTAAGCATTCTTTGGCATTGCCTTTCTTTGGGATTGGAATGAAGACTGACCTTTTCCAGTCCTGTGGCCACTGCTGAGTTTTCCAAATTTCCTGGCATATTGCGTGCAGCACTTTCACAGCATCATCTTTCAGGATTTGTAATAGCTCAACTGGAATTCCATCACCTCCACTAGCTTTGTTCTTAGTGATACTTCCTAAGGCCCACTTGACCTCCAATTCCAGGACGGCTCTAGGTGAGTGATCACACCATCCTATTATCTGGGTTGTGAAGATCTTTTTTGTGTAGGTCTTCTGTGTATTCTTGCCACCTCTTCTTAATATCTTCTGCCTCTGTTAGGTCCATACCATTTCTATCCTTTATCGAGCCCATCTTTGCATGAAACGTTCCCTTGGTATCTCTAATTTTCTTGAAGAGATCTCTAGTCTTTCCCATTCTGTTGTTTTCCTCAGTTTCCTTACATTGATCGCTGAGGAAGACTTTCTTATCCCTCCTTGCTATTCTTTGGAACTCTGCATTCAGATGCTTATATCTTTCCTTTTCTCCTTTGCTTTTCGCTTCTCTTCTTTTCACAGCTATTTGTAAGACCTCCTCAGACAGCCATTATGCTTTTTTGCATTTCTTTTTCTTCGGGATGGTCTTGATCCCTGTCTCCTTTACAATGTCACGAACCTCTGTCCATAGTGCATCAGGCACTCTGTCTATCAGTACTAGTCCCTTAAATCTATTTCTCACTTCCACTTTATAATCATAAGGGATTTGATTTAGGTCATATCTCAATGGTCCAGTGGTTTTCCCTACTTTCTTCAATTTAATTCTGAATTTGGCAATAAGGAGTTCATGATCTGAGCCACAGTCAGCTCCTGGTCTTGTTTTTGCTGACTGTATAGAGCATCTCCATCTTTGCTGTAAAGAATATAATCAATCTGATTTTGGTGTTGACTATGTGGTGATGTCCATGTGTAGAGTCTTCTCTTGTGTTAGGTATCGACAGACTTTTTAGAATAGTATGCCAGGTTTCAATTAATTCATGTTGATACTGTGTTTGTTTGGAAAATTATTTTAATGTTTAAGAAGTTTATATATTGAGCAAATCAGCCATTGTTTAATGAGCACAGGATGTAAAAGTACTTAAGAATCCACATTAAATGTTTAAGTTAAAATTGTGATCATACCAGTTTAGCATGATCCTATTTTCTTTCTGCCAGATCCTCTTTGCCTCCTCATTTTTCTTTTGTCCTTGGGATAGAGCCTCACTAGACTTTATTTTCCAGACACCTCCTGGTATTTACTGATCTCTTGATCAGTAGGAGATGTAGGATGTGTTATGTTCAGGTAATAGGAGATTAATTGAGAGAGGGAATGATGAGCTTAATCTCTGACAAAGCCACTACCTTTTTTCATTGTTAAACAGCCAAAAAGCCATTTCTTTGGACTTACATTGTTATTTAATTTTTATTACAGTTCTTTTTAAAAAGATGACATTGTTGTGCTTATTGCTTACAGGTGTTTATTGCTACCTTTGTTCAATTTTGGCGGCAAACTATTTTGAGATAAGTACACAAGTTATCTTTAGGGTGGAATTTGTAACAATGCAATTGAATTGTTCAGTTCAGTCGCTCAGTCGTGTCCGACTCTCCGAGACCCCATGAATCACAGCACGCCAGGCCTCCCTGTCCATCACCAACTCCCGGAGTTCACCCAAACTCATGTCCACAGAGTCGGTGATGCCATCCAGCCATCTCATTCTCTGTCGTCCCCTTCTCCTCCCGCCCCCAACCTTTCCCAGCATCAGAGTCTTTTCCAGTGAGTCAACTCGTTGCATGAGGTGGCCAAAGTATTGGAGTTTCAGCTTTAGCATTAGTCCTTCCAATGACCACCCAGGATTGATCTCCTTTAGAATGGACTGGTTGGAGGGGTCTTTAATTGACATTTTAATCAAATACAGTTTTACACATTGAAATTAAAATTTAGTTTAATTCCAGATGCCTATATAATAGAACAAAATAATGTGAGTTAAATAATTATACTTTTGCCTTCTAATTAGCAATCAAAGGAAATGGTTCCTGGGTATTGTGTGAAGTATTTTTCATATATTATCTCATTTAGTTATTAATTATTACAATGATCTACTGAGATTGAAGGCAGGAGGAGAAGGGGCCGTCAGAGGATGGAATGGTTGGATGGCATCACTGACTCAATGGATATGAGTTTGAATAAGCTCTGGGAGTTGGTGATGGACAGGGAATCCTGTCGTGCTGTAGTCCATGGGGTTGCAGAGTCAGACGCGACCAAGCGTCTGAACTGAACTGAACTGAGATGACTTTCATTATGCAATTTTATAGAAAGGAGAGTGAAGTTTAAAAAAAAAATATCTGAAATCCTAAAGCTATAAGTAGCAAAGACGGGTTTTGATTCTAGGACCGTTCCCCAGGTTCTTCTTGTTTTAAGTATATTGCCTCCCAGTCTGCCTTTGTTATAGTCTCTTCTTTGTGTGTATCCACATATTTAACTCATCTTAGCAGTTCTTTCAGAATATTGTGAAATTGAACCTGGAAAAGGAATAAGGGAAGTTTGCTATTGAAAGTGTACTAAAAATTAGTATTGTGTGTTTTTCAGTGATGTGTCTAAAACATATTAGTAAAGAACATGTCTTTGGCTTTGGAGCATTATTGAAATTTTTACAAGCCTAGAAGACATATATGACTATTTTTATTATGATTGTTTTCAAAATAAATGAAAATATTGTATATATACATATATATTTTTTTTCTTTTTCTTTTTTCATTTTTGGGTGGCATTGCATGGATTTTGGGATCTTAGTTCCCTACAGGGATTGAACCTGTGCCCTCTGCAGTGAAAGCGTGGTGTTGTAACTACTGGGTTGCCAGGGAATTCCCGAAAATACTATATTTTAAAGGCACATTTTAATAAAATTTCATTTCTTAAAAATAAATATGCTAGTCTTTTTCAGAATGAATTTATGTTCTTTATTCTAAATAATTAGCTTTTGAGTTTCTTCTTGTTTTTATAGCCAAATATTTGTTTTAATTTCTGTAAGAAATAGCTTATATGTAGCATTTAGGAGAAATTGCTGTTTAACTAGTTTTTCCATGCCTACTTCTTCTTCCCCTCTCCTTTCCAGAAATAGTTCTAATATTTAGTATATATTTTTAACAATATTTTTAATAATAAAATTTAAGTGTTCAGAAATTATTCAGTCATGGCTGCTTGCTCCTATGCTTTTGGTACTGCTTTCCACTTTGTTCTGTCCAATTGGAGGAAGCAATGTCGTGTTTATACCTTAGACAGTCATTTGTAAAATTATTAATTGTATGCCAGCTAGATATATGTATATAGAATAATTAGTTAAACTCTGTTAGTGATTATATATTTTTTAATATATAAAATCAAAATAGGAACACATAGACATAAAATACATGAATGCTTTAAACTTCCAGAAATCTTTGCAACATAAAATACTAGAATTTAGCAAATCTAGCAGTAAATTAAAACTTTTTTTATGCTTTAAGAAAAACAGGCATTAGAAGTTTGCATTTAATTATGTAGGAAAGGTTTGATGTCATTTCAGTTACAGAGCCTATTGACTTGGGGAAATAACAGAAAGCCATCTGGTGTCCTGTGGCAGCCTTCATGTCTTCCTGTTTCATTAAATAGTTGTGAGAACTGCGTGGAGGGAGCACTGATGGATTCAACTGCAAGTATCAGTATATAACAAAGGGCAGGTTAGAATAAGCATAAGCTTCTTGAGAGTCCCTTGGACTGCAAGGAGATCCAACCAGTCTATTCTAAAGGAGATCAGTCCTGGGTGTTCATTGGAAGGACTGATGCTAAAGCTGAAACTGCAATACTTTGGCCACCTCGTGAGACGAGTTGACTCACTGGAAAAGACTGATGCTGGGAAAGGTTGGGGGCGGGAGGAGAAGGGGATGACAGAGAATGAGATGGCTGGATGGCATCACCGACTCTGTGGACATGAGTTTGAGTGAACTCCAGGAGTTGGTGATGGACAGGGAGGCCTGGCGTGCTGTGATTCATGGGGTCTCGGAGAGTCAAACACAACTGAGTGACTGAACTGAACTGAACTGAAGACAAAGCTTATTAAAATGTAACAACTGATTTTCATAATGATGAGGTAAAGTGCTCAGTAAAAGGTTAAATTAGATTCATTACAGTCTCTCCTAAGATGGGGGATGTATAATACATAGTTTAGAAAGAATTCTACTGGAAATAGTAGAAACTGCTTAGAGAAGTTTATTATCTTAAAAAAAAAATATGACATGCTACATTAATCATGCCAGGAAAATGAGTCTTCACTAAGATTTTATATATATATATATATATAAAAAACACTAGTTATAGCCAAATATATATACAAGTATTAAATATAAATAGGTATTAAATAGACTGGTGACTCAGTGGTAAAGGATCTGCCTGCAATGCAGGAAATGCAGGTTGGATCCCTGGGTTGGGCCCCTGAAGGAGGGTGTGGCAACCCACTCCAGCCTGGAGAATCCCATGGAGTCAGGAGTCTGGTTGCTACAGTCCCATGGGGCTGCAAAGAGTTGGACACAACTGAGCGACTAACACTTTGACTTCTTTCATGATGTTAGTTTGACTGACTGTAAGAGATTCAAAATTACAGTAACTTAAACAAGACAGGAGTTTATTATTTTCTTATGTAGAAGTCTGAGTTTGTATGGTGTCATGGCTCTGTGAGTTCATCTCAGACCTATCTTTTTTTTTTTTTCTGTGTTACCAATATTTCTTTAGTGTTTCTAGGATCTAGCTCTCATCCACATGGTATATGATAGTTTACTACCTGTTTAGTATCCCAATCATTAGGAATAATAATTCCTAATAGTAATTAGGAAGGAAAGGCCATGCCTGTTCTTTTTGAGAACCCTACCAGAAGTTGCACACATCACTGCTCAAATCCCATTAGTTAGAACTTAGTTACATAATAACACTTAGCTGGCTATAAAGATGGCTAGAAAAGAAATCTTTTATCTAGGAAGTAATGTGTCCAGTCAAAAATTGGTAGGAAGTTTCTTTTACAACAAAGAATAGGAGAATAGATTATTGATTGAGTAGACTATTCTCTAATGGCTCTTTGTTAGTTACATAACTGATGCTTCAGTTACCACATAAATAGTAGTAACTCTCACCCAATATATACCTTCAATTCTGACCTGACTTAATCACCAGATCTGTAGTATTTTCCTTCCTCCACATGGATAAACATAGGTATCTAAAATTTAGTATGTTTAAATCTGATTGGACAATTTTTTTCCTTCTCTGTCTTGAGTGGTACCACCATTATCTGCTACCATTACCTAAGTCAGCACCCTGACATTTGTCCTTGAACTTCTTAACTTTTCTTACCTTTGTGTCTATAATTGATTATAAAATCCTAAAGATCCCGTGAATCTCTCTTCTTCCACTTTGAAATAGCTCCCCTTATCATTTCTCAATTGAATTAGAGATAGCTTCCTAACTTACTGCTACCAGAATGAGCTCTCTGAAACAGACTGAACTATGTAAAGCCTCAATAATTAAAATGTATATAATATTTACTATTTGTTAGGCACTGTTTTAAGTATTTTAGATTAACTAGCCAGTTATATCCTTACAACAGCCCTGAGAGGTTATAGTTAACTAAACTTGAGACAAAAGAGGTTGAATAATTTTCCAAAGTCAGCTAGTAATTGGCAAAGCCAGGATTTGGTCAGTCTGGCTCCAATGTTTGTGTTCTAAAAGCTGCATTATATTGCTCAAAATATTTGTCCATTGGTTTTTTGAGTAAAATACAATCTACTTACTGCATAAAACCTTTTCAAACTACTTTTTCTCTTTGTCTTTCCCTTTTACCCTGTATCTTGCTGTTTTTCCTTTCGTGTATGCTACTTATGCCAACTAGACACACCGCACTTGTAGTTTCCTATTACAGAATGCTTTTTCTCACCATTGTTTTTTCTTCAGTGTCCTTCAGTTGGTTATGTTGTTCTCTTTCTTTCAGACTTCTCCACTAGGAACCAGCCTTGCTGGCACATCTTTTTGGCTGCCTACCCCAGCCTGGGTCAGGCAGATCTCTTCTCTGTGCTCTTTATGCCATCCTCTTGATCTCTCTATCATAATAACCATCACCCTGGATTATAATTATCCACTTCCTGTGTATCTCTTTATAAGCTTCTCAAGGGCAAAATTTTGTCTTTCATACTGCCTGATGCTCAAAAACTATTAGTTTCCTTTCTTCCCACATTCTTTGGCCATTACTCAGAGATCATCAATGATTTCTAGCCAACAAAATCTATGGCCAGTTTTTCAGGCTTCTTTAAAGTCTTTGTGTTATGGTACTGAAACAGTCTTCCATGATCCTTGGTACTCTGTTTTTTTTTTTTTCTTCCTTATTGATTAATATCTCCTTTAATTTTAAAGGCTTTTAAAGTCTCCTTTCTGTCCTTTTAAAGTCTCCTTCTGTCCTCTTCCTGCATTCCCCTATCCCACCACCCCCAATCTGTGTGATTTTTAGGACTCAGTCATCAGTCCTGTTTTCTTACTTTTTATTTAGTCAGAGAATTCTTGACATTATTTCTAAATATGATTTCCTTCCTTCCTTCTCTTTTTGTAACTGCCCTCTAGGAACTTCCCAGTATAAAATACTCATTATTATTTACTGAATCTTTTCTGATGTGCCAATCACTAACCCTTTCTATACATTATCTCATTGAATTTTTAACTATGAGGAGATGGTCATATTTCCATTTTGCAGGTGAGTTAAATTGACAGTTATATAAAGTTACTTGTCCCAGTTCACACAACTAGTACCTAGTGGAGCTGGGTGGGATTCTGGCTCATTTTTGTGTCTTCAGAATCCTTGGTTTAACATGCTGCCTGTTAACATCTTGAACTCATAATATCCAAAACTATACTTCTCTGAATGGAACCGCTCCCAGTGGTACTGTTTTTGTTTTTTTTTTGCTGTTATTTATAGCAGTCTTTCACTTATTACCCTTTTGCTGTGTATAGTTTGTCTTGTTCATTTTTCCTTAGCAGTTTCTACTCTACCCCCTTGTGTCTTTATTGCCAGTTTATCCTATAGTGATCCAAATTCTTAGTTAACAAAGACAAGGGGTAAGTTTTAAAACTGATGTGACCCTTACCACTGTTGTTGATATTCCTTTTGAACTTTCCTTCCTAGTTCAAGTCAATCTAGTATTTTCATTATTAATTCTCTCTGTCCAAAATATCCTTTTTCTTTTGTTTTAAATTGGAGTCTTAATCTTCTAATCTCATTTTATTGTCTGTAGAAGACTGCCCTGTTTTCTGAACCCCTGTATTACCCAGTGTTTTGTAAGCACATTTTGTCTTTAATCATTTAATATTTTGTATTCCTGATTAACTGTTCATGTTTGTATATGTTTTTTTCTTTCCAGCTCTGAACTGTGAGCCCCATGAAGTCAGGATTAGTTTTTATATTTCTCTGTAGTTCCCATGTTCAGCATCTAGCATAATGTCAGAAACATTTTAGATGATTAAAGCATTGAATGCATGGATGTTACCTCTTTGATACTTTTCTTTTTATTTGAGATTTAAAAAATGATATTTATAATAAATATTACTGATGGAGCTTATATCATCATGGAACTATCTCCGAATAACCTCTTAAAGCATTATATTGATGATATTAAGGAGATTGTAGTTTACTGTATGTTTTAATTTTATATTTTTTAAACTGTGATAATTTTCTCTCTCCCTCTCGGTCTCTCTTTTGTCTCTGTTCCCCCCTCCTCTTTCTCTCTCTCTCCCTTACTCTTTCTTTGTTTTTTTTTGGCAGCCGATTCGAAGACAGTCCCTTACCCCTCCTCCTCAGAACACTATTACATGGGAAGAGTATATATCTGCTGAAAATGGAAAGTAAGTGTTGATTTTGTTGTGTTTATGTATTTTTTGGTTTATAGAAAAAAAGTTCTATAAAAATTTTTTTTACAAAGAATTATTAGTATAGTTTTGTCTGAAGCACTTCTTTTTTCTTTTAAAAATGTGGATGAAGTATGATGAGGGAGAAGCATCCCTAATTACATTGTCTTTTGAGTAAATTGTAGAGCCACAGTTCTACATTCCTCTTGCCAATTTATGTACTCCCCAAAATCCATAGGACATTATTCTAAGGAAATAGAATATGAAGACTGCCTAGTGAAACTGCTTGTTTGAGTTTTTCACTGTAAGATGAACTTTATATTCTCTTACTATCCAGAGTCTTTTACAAGGTGTGTAAGGCCACTCATTGTTTATCTGCTTTTTACCTTTCCATGTCATCATTCCTTTGTTTCAACCTCTGCCAGACTACTTCTTATTATCCTTACTCAAGACAATTGCTTAATGTTATATTGCTTATAATTAATAAAGTACCTAGTACATAGTTTGTAGCCAGTAAATGTTGATTGAATAAAACAATGATGAATGGTTTATTTTGAATGAATAAATTTTTATAGCTGACCATATCAAAGACAGTACTGTCTTTCATAGAAAATGTTCTTTTGTTGGAGAATAAATATTACTTACCCTCATGCTTAGGAAGTTGTCTTCTTTTTAATGTTGAAAGGTTTGTAGTATACTTTTTAAATTTCTATAAAATGTTTCCTTCTTATAATATTTGATAATTAATATAAAATTCTTTATTCTTTACCTTGCTTCTTATTGATCGGTGCTGAGAACCATAGATAGTAAAAAGAGATTGAATTGACTAAGTGATTTAAAAGATATGGAATGATATTTTTAAAGTTTTTTTTTTCTAGCATTTTGCTTTGTTACTAGAAACAGTAATTATTAAAATTATATTCAGTGTGAAATAACTTTTTATACCTTGTTATTGTCCTTGTTATCCTTGTCTCAATTGTTATACATGTCTCATTCTCTTTTAGCATAATTTTATTTCTATGCTCAGAGTAAGAAAAGTTGAAATATTAATGAATGTCATTGGAAGATGACAGATTCTTCCTAGGATAATGATAGAGTGTGGAAAAATTTTCCTAATATTTTCTTTTTTTCTTTTTCAATTTAGAGCTCCTCACCTGGGTAGAGAACTGGTGTGCAAAGAAAGTAAGAAAACATTTAAAGCCACAATAGCCATGAGCCAGGAATTTCCCTTGGGAATTGAATCGTAAGTTTGTTACTAACTGCACAAGTTTATGAAAGAAACTATTAAAATCTTAAGGCTATAATTATGTTTGCATCTGACTGGTGGATTTGAGGCCTTTGAAATGTAAAATAGCCTTTGCTTTGGCAGTGTCTACACCCTTCTATCAATTTTCCAGCTCTCAAAATATTAACATTTTAATTATTTCAACTAAATAAAATTTTGAGTAATTTTTTTAAATTATAAAAATAATACATGAATACATGCTTATTGTAGAAAATCTAACAGTATGGAAGTTTATAGAATAAACATGGCAGTTTTCTTTGACCTTCCTAATAGTTGACAGGTAAATAACTAATATATTATTGTCTAAACTTTGCTTTGTGTTTTTTTTAGCATTTTTTGTAAAAATGGGGGAATAGTCTGCATTTTATTCTGTTTCCTTTTTTCTTTTAAAAGTGAGTATAAAAGTGAGTTATCTCGGAGTTCTTAAAATAATTACATTATCTTTTTTTTTTCTTTCCTTGGTATTTTATGGTATTAATGTACCGCCATTTATTTTGTTATCCTCCTACTGATAAACATTTTAATTATTTGTAGTTTGTCACCATTATAAACAATACTCCCATGAATATCTTGAATATATCCTTCCAAACCTGTATTCATCAGTTGCTCATTAAAAAAAAAAACAAAAAAACAGTTTGGAGAGATGTGTGGAATGGGAGGTGGGTAGCTAGAGCCTATTGTGACAAAACTGTAAATTCAGGCTTCTCACTAAAGCAGGGGATGAGTTGAAGCCCTAGGCTTTCCTTCCTAGATCCTTCTACTTCCAGTCTGACCTAATACATTAAAAAAAAAAAGTTATTTTGGAAGAGAGCAGGACCCTTATTTTTCTATAGTTCTCAGAAGATGTAGGAAGGGAATTACCCATACATAGAAGTCTGCAAATTTATCTTATCTTGAACCCAAAATGACTCTAAGATACTCTGGATATATATTGTAAGGAAGAAGAAAAGTGTGGCAAATTATAAGATGCTATCAATTTTAGGAGTTATTCCAATTTCAGAGTTGTTAATAATGTGAATAAAAATTAGGTATTTTAGAATTTATAAAATGTGGCAATTATAACCATTTCCCCTTAAAAAAGTAAAATAAGGAACATAGATAGTATGTAAAAGCTAGACAAAGAACTCATTCTAGAATAAAATATAAATCAAAATATAAGTTTTAAAAATACTTTAGGAGAGCGTAAAAGAACATGATTGGTAAACTAGATCACTAAGATAAGACAATAGAATGAAATGAAAAGGAGATTATAAAGTTAAGGAAATAAATTAAGCACTAAATAGCATTATTGCAAAACAAATACATTAGAAACAACAATGAACAGAACAGATGTGCCCCAAAATTAAATTTTGATAGCTTATAGTAAATCCAGTGAAAGAAGTGTATGCGCGTGTTTACTCAGTCGTGTCCGACTCTTTGTGACCCTTGGACTATAGCCTGCCAGGCTCCTCTGTCCATGGGATTCTCCAGGCAAAAATACTGGAGTGGGTTGCTGTGCTCTACTCCTGGGGAATGTTCTGGACCCAGGGATCGAACCCGCATCTCTTGTGTCTCTTGCATTGGCAGACGGGTTCTTTACCACTAGTGCCACCTGGGAAGCCCAGTGAAAGAAGATGTTAAAGGAATTTGAGAAGTAATATATATGGAGGATAATAATATTCAGTCCTGAATATTCATTGGAAGGACTGATACTGAAGCTGAAACTCTGATAGTTTGGCCACCTGATGTAAAGAACTGACTCATTGGGAAAGATTGTGATGCTGGAAAAGATTGAAGGCAGGAGGAGAAGGGGACGACAGAGGATGAGATGGTTGGATGGCATCACCGACTTGATGGACATGAGTTTGATAAGCTCCAGGAGATGGTGATGGACAGGGAAGCCTGGTGTGCTGCAGTCCGTGGGGTCTGGACACGACTGAGCAACTGAACTGAACTGATTTTTGGAGGAGAGTGGTTCAATATAAGGATCATTGCTGTTCCACTTAAATAAAAAGCTTCCAAAATGTAAACAAAATAGTATTCAAAATATGATAGAAGGAAATTTTCTTGTGTGGAAGAATTAAATCTGTAGTCTGATGAGGCTCCAATAAAAATAGACAAGAAGTAGTATCAGTGATTGCTTCCCTGGATTAAACTATTGCATTTCAGTTGTTAATAGAGAACTCTCTAAAGGCATTCGGGAGAAAAGGTGTAAAAAAAAAACAGCCTGACCTTACATTTTTTCACGACATTGCTGAGGCAAAGAATGTGTGATACCACAGTTAGGTAAGATGTCATTTATATATCAAGGCAATTGAAAAGGACACAGAATTCTGTCAATACAGCAGGCATGGGCCTTTTTGAGAGAAAAATAATACTACTTGAAATCAAATTCATCCAACCAAAGGCTAAAAGGAGGAGTTACAGTATAATGACTAGTGTAATACTGAGTGCTAAGAGTGCTTGAGACCTCTTAGCACTTGCTAAGAGACCTTGTGAAATTGTGTTAGTTAAACGGGAAATGGTATAAACTGAAACTTTATGCCAGTCAGATTCCCCTTTCATGTGCAAAAAAGAAACACTCATTTATCAAATCTGTAAGAAATCAAGGAATAATAAACATTTAAAAGCCCTCTCACACACAAAAAAGTGAAATTCAGGCATCCAAACAGTAGGCTAATTAAAGAACTTGGGAATGTGTAGACTTTAGGAGGAGGACTAGTTTGAGCTTTGATTCTGCTGAAATGTAGATCTAAGATTAAATAACTGTGGAAATTATGGCTGCACAATAAAATGTAAAAGTTATAGACTCTGACACAGTGAAAAGAATAATAAAAAAAATGAGGTAAAGGAGGTGTCATTTTTTCATCTTTAATATCTGTGATATTGGAGCTGTGATACTGTAAGTTTGGAGCATGTAGTTATAAAACATAAGGACACAATAAAATCAATGTGAAATTTTTTTTTCTCCTTCCATATTTCAGATTATTGAATGTTTTGGAAGTAATAGCTCCCTTCAAGCACTTTAATAAGCTTAGAGAATTTGTTCAAATGAAACTTCCTCCAGGCTTTCCTGTAAAACTAGGTAAGAGAAAAATTGTCATGTAAGTTTAATGTCTATTAGAAATACGGAGCTGTTTACTAACATTTAAAAAGAAATATTCTTTGAAGGAATATGGATTTCCTAGTTTATAATTTTATATGGTTTTTCTGTAATTACATGCATTGATACTCATATTTTGTCAAATATATAAAATGCTTGATGAAAACTCTCCTTGATTTAAAGCAAATGTAAGTAAGGGACATACGAATATTTCATTCAAGAGGGTGTGAGTGAACTTATGCACTGTGATAATATTTTAATGTGAAATCGAGAGACAGGATTTTAGCCCATATTTTCTGCAGATTCTGAGCTTCTGAACAGTGGGAATATTTCTGGGGTCAACAGTCATTATTCAGGGATAAAGTAATACTTATTACATTTTGTTTTTCAGTCTTAAATATTTAAACTTAATTTCACTTTAAACAATGATCTTTCAAAACAGTAAACTCACTTTGTATATATTTATCTTCTTAACTATATTAGAAAAAGAGGAGTAAGACACTATTTACAGGTTCTTTAGGAGTTGAGGCTTAGATTTAGCAGTGATTTAAGCTCCATGGGGGGCTTCCCAGGTGGCTCAGATGGTAAAGTATCTGCCTGCAATGCGGGAGACCTGGGTTCAATGCCTGGGTTGGGAAGATCCCCTAGAGAAGGAAATGGCAACCGGCTGCAATACTCTTGTCTGGAAAACTCCATGGATGGAGGAGCCTGATAGTACAGTCCACAGGGTCACAAAGAGTCAGACACAACTGAGTGATTCACTTCACTAAGCTCCACGCGGGCCTTCAATGAATGAAATGAAAGTCACTCAGTCGTGTCCGACTCTTTGCGACTCCATGGATAGTCCATGGAATTCTCCAGGCCAGAATACTGGAGTGGTTAGCCTTTCCCTTCTCCAGGGGATCTTCCCAACCCAGGGATCGAACCCAGGTCTCCCGCATTGCGGGCAGATTCTTTACCAGCTGAGCCACACCCATCAATCCAGCCACCAAGTATTTAATCAGTGCTTACTGTGTGCTGAACCCTTTTCTAATGATGAGAGAGAGTGAAAATCCCTGTCCTTTCGGTGTTTATATTCTGGATGGGGTAGGGGGTATTATAAAGATAACTGTTATATAATTCCTCTGATATATTTATCTCGTTTCACTCAGTATTACTGAAACCAGAACAATGACGGCAGGTGCTATACTCCCAGAAGTAATGCTTTTATTACTAAAAATTAAACCCAACCTTCTCAATTTTTCAAATTTGGGAATATGCATATTGTGAATTTAAATTGATTTTAAAACATATTCTCAATATGTCACTCTTGATTCCCTTTGTGATATAAAAGTGCTGAGAAACCAATATATACCTGAGTAAACCAATGATAAGATTGTAGGCAGAAATTGTTAAAAACTAAAGCAAAGAAGAACTGAGTGTTTGAGTTATGGATCATCACATAACTTTTTCTGCAGAAGCTTAAAATCCCATTGTCATTATCTACAGCCAGAAAATAGTTCAAGCATTGGACTCTCTTCTATATATTGTATATAAAAGGCACAGTGACAAACCTGAATAGAGGGCAGGGATTAAATATATGAAACTATTACTTTATTCACATTTTTTTAAGTTCCAAGCCAAAATCAAACCAGACAATACAAGTTTTTGTGAAAAAGAAACAGCTTGGTTATATGGGAAAAAAGGCTACAGCACTTTTCTGCAGGCAGTTCTCTGACAAAGCTTTTTGACAAGGGATTTATAGTTTTTTGCTTATATACTTACAGGGAATTTGCTTAAGTATCTCTCTCGTCTCTGTCCTTCTTTTACAATGACCCTATAAAATCTAGTTCTAGGTCAGTTTAATCTTCAGTCATTTCTGTTTCTATATTTAGGATAGAAGGTACAACAGGGCGGAAATCTGGAAATTGTTAACACAACTGTATGTTTTCAAAATGAGCCAGAGCTTTTTGTTTTTTCTTTTTTTTTTGGCTGAACTGCACGTGGATTCTTCATTGCTGTGATTGGGGCTTCTGTAGTTGTTTCTTTTGTTGTGAAACATGGGTGTGGGCTTAGTTGCCCTGTGGCATGTGGGATCTTAGTTCCCCAATTCCAGGATCAAACCCATGTCCCTACATTGAAAGAGGGGGCTCTTAACCACTGGTGTGCATGCTAATTCGCTTCAGTTGTGTATGACTCTGTGAGCCCTATGGACTGTAGCCCACCAGGCTCCTCTGTCCATGGGATTCACCAGGCAAGAATACTGGAGTGGGTTGCCATGCCCTCCTCCAGGGGATCTTCCTGACTCAGGGAACGAATCTGTGTCTCTTATGTCTCCTGCATTGATAGGTGGGTTCTTTACCACTAGTGCCACCTTCTCTGGACCACCAGGGAAGTCCTCAGCCAAAGCTTTAAATGCTGATTTTGAATGATCGCTTCTCTCAGTTTGCTTTCAAAGGCTAAACCTGAGCCTCCTTCATCAGTCCCCATCCGCATCCCCTCCCACAGTCTAAGCAGATGAGTTTTTTTGTTTTCTTAGTTGCAAGAAGAGGCCACCAGAAATAATGAGACCTCCCTCATTACTTCCAACCTCTCATACAAACTTTTTTGCCCCAAGCCCTATCTTTTCTTCCAGCTTTTCTATCTCAGTGGAAGTGAGTAATCTCTTCATTTGTACTATGGATGGGTTCTCCTTCCCACTTTTTAAAAAAAACTTGTTTTCCTACCTTTCTCCTTTACCTCCCAACTGCTTTAGTACAGCCTTCTTCTCTTAGCTGTTAGGCTGTGTTCAGGTCTTTAAAGTTCAACCAGTCAAAGGTCTTTCTCCTTTTAAAATTCAGCCAATCTAGGAAATTTCCTAGTGGCCTGTTAGTTAGGATTCTGGGCTTTCACTGCCATGGCTTGGGTTCACTCCCTGGTTTGGGAACTGAGATTCCACAAGCTGTATGGCGTGGCCAAAAAAAAAAAAAAAAAAAGTCAGGGTCAGGGAGGTAAGGGAAGATGGCCAAACTTCAGAGAAAAATTCAACCAATCTAATAAAACAGTCCCTTTAGCTCCATCCTACCCAGCACTTGCCTTTAACCTTTGCTTTTCATAGCCAGGTTACTCCAAGTCTACTTTTATTTATATTCTTTCTATTTATAGTTATAAATAGGGGAAAGTGAAAAGGAGATAAAGGGAGGCAAGGTTTTTCTACATCACTTAACTGCTAAAACAATGACATCAGGAACCAATGATAAATTAATTATATATAATGTATACTTAGAGCAGCCACCCGAAAAAATGTGTACAAATGTGTATTATACTCAAAAATACTATCAGTTCAGTTCAGTTCAGTCGCTCAGTCGTGACTGACTCTTTGCAACCCCATGAATCACAGCACGCCAGGCCTCCCTGTCCATCACCAACTCCGGGAGTTCACTCAAACTCATGTCCACAGAGTCGGTGATGCCATCCAGCCATCTCATTCTCTGTCGTCCCCTCTCCTCCTGCCCCCAATCCCTCCCATCATCACAGTCTTTTCCAGTGAGTCAACTCTTCGTATGAGGTGGCCAAAGTATTGGAGTTTCAGCTTTAGCATCAGTCCTTCCAATGAACACCCAGGATTGATCTCCTTTAGAATGGACTGGTTGGATCTCCTTGCAGTCCAAGGGACTCTCAAGAGCCTTCTCCAGCACCACAGTTCAAAAGCATCAATTCTTCGGCGATCAGCTTTCTTCACAGTCCAACTCTCACATCCATACATGACCACGGGAAAAACCATAGCCTTGACTAGACGGACCTTTGTTGGCAAAGTATTGTCTCTGCTTTTTCATATACTATCTAGGTTGGTCAAAAATACTATAGATAAATACAAATAAAATTCTCAAATGTAGTCATGTCAGGACTCTGGTGGTCCAGTGGTTAAGACTTCGTGCTTCCACTGCAGAGGGTGTGGGGTTTGATCCCTGATTGGGGAAGTTCTGCATACTGCATGGTGCAGCCAAAAGTAAACAAATAAATAAATAGTATTCCTGTAACCTACAGGAAAGCAAGAAAAATACATGAAAAAAGACGACAAAAAAAGCAATGAAATAGCAGAATTGTCTTAGCATATAAATAATTCCATTAAATGTAAACGGTCTAAACAGAGCATTTAAAAGATAGATTGAAAAAATAGATTAAAAACCATGACTCAACTACATGATCTCTTCAAGAAGCTCCCTTCAAATATGATTTTGGCAAGTTGAAAATGAAATGAATGGCTGGAAAAAGATGTATCATGCAAACATGAATCAAAGGGTAATAGGACTAGACATATTAATATTAGACAAAGTAGATTTCAGAGTAAAGATAATTACAGGGGGGAGAGGTATTATATAACAATAAAGGTATCAATCCGTGAAGAAGAAAGCAATCTTAAATATGTATACACCAAACAACAGAACTGTAGGATGGTGAAGCAAGAACTGAAAGAAATGAAAGGAAAAATAGATTTTC
The DNA here is from genome assembly GCF_049115385.1 of Moschus berezovskii. NCBI lineage: Eukaryota > Metazoa > Chordata > Mammalia > Artiodactyla > Moschidae > Moschus > Moschus berezovskii. Next base: position 46,698,068 of record NC_142463.1, on the reverse strand, counting down.
AATTATAATTAGAGCCTGCAGCAGCCTTCTCTCAACAGTTGACAGAACAACTAGAAAGAAAATCAGCAAGGATATTATAGAACAGCTCTATAACACCATAAACCAGAGCACCTAGTTGGCATTTATGGGAACACTTTACCCAACATCAGCAGAGTACACTTTTTTTTTTTAAATACTCTTGGAACATATACCAAGATAGGCTGTATTTTGGGCTAGAAAACAAAATCTTGAGAATTGAAAAGGAATGGAAAACCAGTCACAGTAGAGTAAAACTAGAAAAAATAACAGGAGAATCTCCAGCTGTGGTATTCTGTTATGCACTCTTCTAAATAATATATGGGTCAGTGGTGAAATCTCAAGGGAAAAGAATATATTGAACTGTATGAAAATAAAATTACAAATATCAAAATTTCAGATATGATTTGGCAACCAAAAAACAGCAAAAAATTCAAACCACAGTGAAACAAATAAAGTGCAAATTGGTCAGTCATGTCCAACTCTTTGCAACCCCGTGGATTGTTCATGGAATTTTCCAGGTCAGAATACTGGAGTGGGTAGCTGTTTCCTTCTCCAGGGGATCTTCTCGACCCAGGGATTAAACCCAGGACTCCCACATTACAGGCAGATTCTTTACCAGCTAAGCCACAAGGGAAGCCCAAGAATACTAGAGTGGGTAGCCTATCCCTTCTCCAGAGGATCTTCGACCCAGGAATCGAAGCGGGGTCTCCTACATTGTAGGCAGATTCTTTAGCAGCTGAGCTACCAGGGAAGCCTAAAACCACAGTGAGATCATTATATACACCTAACAAAATGGCTAAAATAAAACATTGTTGGGGCTTCCCTGATGGTCCAGTGATTAAGAATCTGTCTGCCAATGCTGCTGCTGCTGCTGCTGCTAAGTCACTTGAGTCGTGTCCAACTCTGTGTGACCCCATAGACGGAAGCCCATCAGGCTCCCCTGTCCCTGGGATTCTCCAGGCAAGAACACTGGAGTGGGTTGCCATTTCCTTCTCCAATGCGTGAAAGTGAAGTCGCTCAATCGTGTCCGACCCTTAGCGACCTCACGGACTGCAGCCCACCAGGCTCCTTCATCCATGGGCACAAGCTTAGTTTCTCTATGGCATGTGGGATCTTCCCAGACCAGGAAAAGAATTAGTGTCTGCCAATGCAGGGGACACTAATTCTTTTCCTGGTCTGGGAAGATCCCACATGCCATAGAGAAACTAAGCCTGTGCACCACAACTCCTGAGCTTGTGGTCTGGAGCCCACGAGTCACAAGAGAAGCCACTGCAATGAGAAGTTTGTGCAGCACAGCGAGAGAGTAGCCACCGCTTGCCACGACTGGATGAAAGTCCACGAGCATGACAAAGACCCAGCACAGCCAAAAATAAATAAATAATACTATTTTAAAAAACCAAAACATGTGACAACTCCAGATGTTAGTGCAGATGTGAAGAAACTGGATCGATCGCTCATACATTGCTGGTGGTTATGTAAAATGGTACAACCACTCTAGAAAACGTTTTAGCTGTTTCTTTAAGAAAAAAACAGCATAAATACTAACCACCCAACATTCATGCAGTCAGGCAATTGCATTCCTAGCCTCTTGTCCCAGAAAAATAAAGATATACTCACATAAAGGCCTGTATACAAAAATAAGTTTGTAACAGCCTTGAGCTAGAAACAGTTGAGCTTCTTGGTGCAGATTCTCTTCATCTCTTCCGAGATAGAGTTCTCTCTCGATTTTCTTCCTGTCGCCCTGACTGCTCCTTCTGGAACACACCTCTCCTCTTACTTTGTCAGCCTACATTGTATTCTGACTATCTCTGTCCAAACTTAATTCAGATGTGTTACTAGTATGCTCACAACCATCCACCGATTTCCGTCTCATCCAGAGTAAAAGCCAAAGACTTTTCCTTGACTGAAACCACGCTTGATCTGGCTACCTACTTCTCCTCAGACCTCATCTTCTGCTCATGTGTCCCTTATTCATTTTTCTGTAGTCAAACCAATCTCCCACCTGTCCCCAGAATAAACCATACTGTTTGATTTTAGGGCTTTTTTTAACTTACTCTCTTTACTTAGAATTTTCTTCCTCTAGGCAACTGTATAGTTTCTTTTCTCAGGTCTTTGCTGAAAGGTCACTTTATTGAGCCTTTGAACCCTAATCAAGAACTCTTACCCTCAACAGTGAAATTGCCTATCCTCCAACTTGCTTTGTTTTTTTCTGGATCCTCAGTCACAGTTACTCTTTACTTATTTGTTTGGGTCTCCTAACCAGAATGTAACCTCCTTAAATGCATGATTTGTTTTCTCCTGTTTACAAGTGTGTATCCAATGCCTAAAACAAGGGTCAGCAAACTTTTCTGAAAGATAATATTTTAGACTTTGCAGACCATATGGTTTCTGTCACAACTATTATCTCTAATTAGAGAATGAAAACAGCCATAGATAGTAAGTAAACAATGTGTTCCAATAAAACTTTACTGTGGGCGATGATGTTTGAATTTCATGTAATTTTATCTGCATGAAAACATTTTTTTAAACCGTTAAAATATATAAAATCTTTTCTAGCTTGTAGGCCTTGCAAGGCCCAGACAACAGGCCTTAACTTGCTGACCTCTGAATCAGAACAGAATCTTCACTCACTGGGCCCCAGTGAATGATCTTTTCCTCAGAAATGATCTTTTCCTCTGAATCAGAACAGAATCTTCACTCACTGGGCCCCAGTGAATGATCTTTTCCTCAGAGGAAAAACTCTGTAATCCTTATGTTGATCTCTGGGTTTAGTTTTTTTATGAGAATATTACTTTCTGCAATAAAATACTAGGTTTGTAACAGTCAGACTTAGTATATGGTATGCCTTTATCCTAGACAGACATTAAACTTCGCTTTCATAGAATCATTTCAGAATTTTAAGGAGGCTTTCAAGTTTATTTCGTAGATGAAATCCTTGAGCCTAAGTTAAATGACTTGTAGGAATCAACCCAGGTTTTATAATTTGTGTTCTTTCCAGTAACTGTGTTAGGAATAAAACTAAGCAGAGTGATCAAATATTGAGTTTTAAATTTTTTTAAATAAATTTATTCATTCATCTTTTTTTGGCTGTGCTGAGTCTTCGCTGTTTTGCGTGAGCTTTCTCTGGTTACTGTGAACTGGGACTACTCTTCGTTGCTGTGCAGGGCTTCTCATTGCAGTGGTTTTCTTGTTGTAAACCACAGATTCTAGGCGCGCAGGCTCAGTGATTGCAGCTCGTGGTCTCTAGAGCACAGGGATCATTAGCTGCAGGGCACCCGCTTAGCTGCTTGATGTCAGATATAACTTACAATTTCAGCTAGAAATGTATATTATTTAGAAAAATATTAGGCTGTAGTGGTATGATATTACTCTAATTCCAACAAGATTGTTTTTATATCACATATTTAAGTGATGGATTGTTTTTAGTGTTTTAAAAACAAAAAAGTATGGATGCATTTCATGTGTTAAATGAAAAAAAAATCAGCTCACATTCAGAGTCTATACACTACATTCTAAAGAAAATATATCAGAATGCAAAAAAGTACAAATGTAGCCATCTCTTTGCCCCAAGAAAAAATACTCTAGTGGAATCTGCCATTATATTTCTAAGATTGGGGAGCAGTGGGACTTTGATTTTTTGATGTAACTCTTGAAGCCTTGGTGTCTTTCTTTCCTCATGAGTAGCCACACTTCTTGGCCACATCCCTCACCCCTGCCAAACACACTCATACTAGACATGTATTAGGGTTTGTCTGGTCCCTGAATAATGCTTTTTTACATTTTAAGGAATATATATATTTCTCTCTTATAGTATTTCATTATCTATAAATAAGTTACCATTTCATTTTACAGTGTTACCATTAATTGTCCTCTCTAGATATACCCGTGTTTCCTACGATCACAGCCACTGTGACTTTTCAGGAGTTTCGATATGATGAATTTGATGGCTCCATTTTCACCATACCCGAAGACTACAAGGAAGACCCAAGCCGTTTTCCTGATCTTTAACTGACACAGAAGATGATGCCATTCAACCAAGGAAAGCTAGAGAATGCAGAGACCCCAGAGTGAATCCAAATAGAAGGGACAAATGCTTTCATCGAGGAAAAGGGAATTATGTTGACTCGACACATCAGTGATATAATGAAATGGGCCTCTAATAAGAATTTCAGCAAGTTTCCTGATGTGCCATTTTCAGTCTTTTTAAAAATATACATATTATAAGTGTAATAGTTTGACACCTTAATGACCCAAGTCCTTCTTATGTAAAACAGCTATGAGTGCTGTGATTTGTTTTTAAAAATTTTTACACTTCTTGTTGAAATATATATGCATATATCTATATCTATATCTAAAACACTCCTGGACCATTAACATAAATTAAATGTCTTAAGAGATATGAAGTCCTTTTAAACTTGTCATCTTATATTCAAGGTGACCTTTATAAATATTCCTTCAAGCTTTGTTTTCATAAAATGTAAAGTATGTAACAATATGTATAGTTCAGTAATTTGAATGTTCGTTCAATATAATGAACTAGAAGGAATGCAGTTTTCTGTAGATGAATGAACCAAATGGTAACCATTAAACAGTTGCATTTATATGTTGCAATACATTTCAGAAGGAGCGTTCACTCTGCAGGGAATAAGGTACCTCCTTTAGCACCTTAGTGCAATTCATTGTGGTGCTATTTGTTTTTACCTGAATTCTTTCTTCAATGGAAAATGTTTGTTACTAATCTTCCTTTCATAGAACCTCGATTTTTTTTTTCCTAAACTTGAGTTTAAAAGTCCTTTTTTGCATTCATGATAAGGTACAGTTAGCATGCTTAAAGATATTCTTCCAAATCTGAGCACTTTAAAGAAATTCCAAATATTTAAACTTGCTTCCTAATAAGTGCACATCATTCTGATTATTTTGTTTGTTTTTAGTGGTATATGGATGCATTTGTGTCAGTTTTAAAAACAATCAACATATTTTGGACATCCCTACATATTTAATGCTTTCAAAATAAGGAAAAAACATTTTATATGCTAACAGAATATATTTGTTACAAGTTAAATTCCAGAAACGTACTCAAGACTGACAATTCCTACTGTTATTTTTTTAAGTCACAAGAAAATATTTATTGATTTTAATTACCTCCACAGTGTTTAAATCATGCATTATTCATTTTTGCACTTAAAATCTTTCATACTTATTCCAAGATGGTTTGAAGGTCCAAGAATGAAAATAAATTAGGGAGAATAATGTATTAACAGTCATAACATGTTATGTCACATTAAAGAACTTAGCTGAAGAAATGTTTTTTAAATGTATCCTGAGAAATGTGTCGGAATGGATCTGTCAAGTTTTTTAGAGTGATCAGTAATTTAAACTTTTTCCAGGATTTTAAATAATTTGAATGAGTTTAGAGACCTTTATTGAAGAGATGATTTATTTAAAAATCCAAAGCATCAACCATAAGAAATTTTATAATAAAAGTCTTTGAAGCTGCATCTTCCATGCTGATACCTACTACACTGCATATGTTGACAGTTTTACATTTTATATGATGAAAAATAATCATAGTTTAAAAAATTCAAAGACCGGTTACTACCTTATGTGGGTCTGTTGAATTCTGTGGAAAGAGTGGGTAAACCCATACTAGGTTTATTGAATAGAAGTTGATCCCTATTATTTTGGGAATGTTTTGATCAAGTGACTTAGAGATTCTGTTATCCTGTCAATGATTATATGAGGTTTTGAGACTGAAAGGAAATGAGTGATCACTGTTGCTTTTAGGCGCCCTTACTTTGTGGGAATATGGTATACTTTCAGGAATATACTGCAGATCTTTTTTGTACTGATTAATTCAGTGGGGGGAAAAATGGTACATTGCAGCTTAGGACTTATCAATTCCCTACAAGCTGTGACTTTTGCCGGGGTACACTGGAGGTAGGAAGACTACTGAAAACTTTTGCACTTGGATTTTGGTTTTAACTTTCTCTCATAAATAATAGTAGAAAGAAATTATCCATTCCAAAATATCTTTTATCTGATCACAAAGGACAGGTATATGTCAGTATCTCTTATGATGGTAAAAATAAGGAGCTATTTAATGCAAATAAACTTTTCACAATATTAGACTTTTCAAAATGTGCCTTTTAATCCAGCTAATGAGTGAAGCTATATGCTGTTTCAAGTAGATAAAAACTTTATATTTTGATACTCTTACATAAAAGTCTAAGTTTTATAATGTAGGTTCATAAAATTCTCTATGCCTTCCATTTATGATTAAAAAACTTGTTTAAAAATTGGACTATAAAATGGTTACCTTAAATGGCCACTTAAAAGACTCAATATACCCTGCCACCATTGTGGTTTCAAAAGAATATAGTCTTGTCTTACAAAGAAAATTCCCTAAAATTTGCCTCTCTGTAGACTAGACATTCATGTACAGAAAATTATGAAGCTTCATTAAGAGGGAGGCACAAAGCTGATGCTCTGATTGAGTATAGCTACACACGATGGTCTGAAAATGGAACACATTTCAGAGAAGCTGATAGCGAACAGAAGCTGAAAAACTATTCTTTCTCCTGCTTAGAACTGGTATTAAGCCCCACTCACACAAAACTGTTTTCATAGTGTTATTCATTCACATCTTGAAAGAAGGGTGGTGAATAACAAGTGTTTTACTAAAGCTTCTCCCTAGTTTCCACCTAGCCTACAGCAGACAAAGCTTGTTTCATGGCCACAAAAGACTGACTAAAGAAAATACTAAATTAAGCGGTGCTTCCTTTTGTTCATTCATATTATTCATTTGGCAACATGGTTTCCCTGGTGGCTCAGATGGTAAAGAATCTGCCTGCAATGCAGAAGACCTGGTCAAAAGATCCTCTGGAAAAGGGAATGGCTACCCATTGCAGTACTCTTGCCTGAATTCCATGGACAGGAACCTGGTGGGCTACAGTCCATGGGGAGGCAAAGAGTCAGACACGACTGAGTGACCAAGCACACAACGTGGTGGACAAACAGTTGTAAAAATCTAGGTGAATTAGAAGTCCTATTTGTAGTATGCTAACCTTTACTATTGAGCTGAGAGAATTACTGATTAGTATGAACACAATATGCCTGTACTGTTCAGTTCAGTCGCTCAGTCATGTCCGACTTTCCGCAACCCCATGAATCATAGCACGCCAGGCCTCCCTGTCCATCACCAACTCCCGGAGTTCACTCAAACTCATGTCCACAGAGTCGGTGATGCCATCCAGCCATCTCATTATCTGTCGTCCCCTCTCCTCCTGCCCCCAATCCCTCCCATCATCAGTCTTTTCCAGTGAGTCAACTCTTTGCAAGAGGTGGCCAAAGTATTGCAGTTTCAGCTTTAGCATCAGTCCTTCCAATGAACACCCAGGATTGATCTCCTTAGAATGGACTGGTTGGATCGCCTTTCAGTCCAAGGGACTCTCAAGAGTCTTCTCCAACACCACAGTTCAAAAGCATCAATTCTTCAGCGATCAGCTTTCTTCACAGTCCAACTCTCACATCCATACATGACCATGGGAAAAACCATAGCCTTGACTAGACGGACCTTTGTTGGCAAAGTAATGTCTCTGCTTTTTAATATACTATCAAGGTTGGTCATAACTTTCCTTCCAAGGAGCAAGCGTCTTTTAATTTCATGGCTGCAATCAGCATCCGCAGTGATTTTGGAGCCCCAAAAAATAAAGTCTGACACTGTTTCCACTGTTTTTCCATCTATTTCCCATGAAGTGATGGGACCAGATGCCATGATCTTTGTTTTCTGAATGTTGAGCTTCAAGCCAACCTTTTCACTCTCCTCTTTCACTATCATTAGAAAGCATCACTACGAACAAAGCTAGTGGAGGTGATGGAATTCCAGTTGAGCTATTTCAAATCTTGAAAGATGATGCTGTGAAAGTGCTGCACTCAATATGCCAGCAAATTTGGAAAACTCAGCACTGGCCACAGGACTGGAAAAGGTCAGTCTTCATTCCAATCCCAAAGAAAGGCAATGCCAAAGAATGCTCAAACTACTGCACAATTGCACTCATCTCACACGCTAGTAAAGTCATGCTCAAAATTCTCCAAGCCAGGCTTCAGCAATATATGAACCGTGAACTCCGAGATGTTCAAGCAGGTTTTAGAAAAGGCAGAGGCACCAGAGAACAAATTGCCAACATCCGAATCATGGAGAAAGCAAGAGAGTTCAGAAAAACGTCTATTTCTGCTTCATTGACTATGCCAAAGCCTTTGTGTGGATCACAATAAACTGTGGAAAATTCTGAAAGAAATGGGCATCTGACCCGCCTCTTGAGAAACCTGTATGCAGGTCAGGAAGCAACAGTCAGAACTGGACATGGAACAGACTGGTTCCAAATAGGAAAAGGAGTACGTCAAGGCTGTATATTGTCACCTTGCTTATTTAACTTATATGCAGAGTACATCATGAGGAACGCTGGGCTGGAAGAAGCACAAGCTGGAATCAAGATTGCTGGGAGAAATATCAATAACCTCATAGATATGCAGATGACACTACCCTTACGGCAGAAAGTGAAGAGGAACTCAAAAGCCTGTACTGTTAGCTCCAGCAAAAGGTATCTTAGCGATATTTTCCAAAGTTACCAAAATGTATCTTTTCCAAAATACCTATACTTGGGAAAAAAGTTACAGTGAAACTTTTTTGTTATGTGACTTACTACCTGTGATGATCTTTAATTTTAATTGGAGGATAATTACTTCCCAATAATGTGACGGTTAATGCCATGAGGGGATACCTGTGATGATTTTTAAAAATTGTTATAGCTCATTTTAGAACAGTACTTCTGGCTATGGCACGTATGGTACTTAAGACTTTTAGCTGTTTTAGTTCATCCTTGCGGGTTCCATTTAATCTCAACCCCTCCAACCAGCCTGCTTTTCTTGACCTCTGTGGGCTTCAGTCTCCAGCATCAGATGAATAGTATAGACAATTTTGAGACCATTAAACCAGCTCCCACAATTAAGGTCAAATCTCTGTAACGAATCTGAGTCATTCTGCTTCCTGGATTGAATGCTGACTGAAAAGAAGAGCAAAACTATATGATGCTAACCTGACGCTTGTCTTCCAAAACCTGGTATTTAACACCTACTGTAAATTTTAAGTATATTCTTACGGATATCCCCACTGGTAAAGAATTAGCGTGGTTCACACGTGAGTTATTTTCCTAAAGAATGTCTGAAAGAATTTTAGGTGTTCTTTGGTACTAAAATAGGAACAAAAATAGAACACTCAATCAACAACTCAATAGTCTCATTTAAAAACTATCTCTGTAACAGACATATTCTGAAAGTACCAATAACATCTCCATTACATCCATATTTAAATACATGTACTTGATTAGAAAAATTTTAGGTAGGAGTGAGATGCATTAGCTAGACTTGAGACAGAAAGAATGCTAATCTTAATCCCAGCACAGAACACTTCAAACAGCATAGACCACTTTGCAGGTGCCAAGTAAAGAAAGTGGTATTGCTCGATCAGAGGAAAAGCTGGCTTACGCAGCCTATATGGTAACAAGAGTAGAACCTGTTTTAAGATGCAGCTCCAAGGTAAATGTAAAATTAGTTTTCACTGTGCCCAGTTTTTCTTTCCCTTAAATGACTATAGTTTTTTCTACCTTCACATAGAAATCACTACCAGGAAGCTTATTATCCAAAATCTATACTCACAAAAAACATAAAGGGCAACGCAGCCATCACTGCAAGAAATTTATCCTTGTGCTTTTGCTAAACCATTACCACAAACTAAAATTTTATATAGCTTTGAAAAGCACCATAACTGACCCAGGTGTACAGGGCTACATTTTAAACTACTGTACAAAGTAAATATTACTCCCCATTTTATAAAGAGAAAAATGAGTAAGAAAGACAGGTCTCCGCAGCTGTAACTGAAGCCGAAATTCATGACTGGACCCTTACATGGCCACTACCTTCATTCACCCTTGAATAATTTAAGCAAATAAATAGCACAAACATTTTTCTAACAAAACCACTTTTATTTTTAAATCATTTTTACTATCAAATACAGAACAAAACTCAGTGTGGAGGCAGTGTTCACTTGATTTCAACTCATCTGTATTAAAGGCTCATGTAACCTGCAATTCTACCTTTGTGCATAAATGTTCACTGAAAAATAACCTAACTATAGACTCCCTTCATGACAGTATCTTAAGTCAGTAGCACTATTTAAGGCCAAAAATTTCTTTAATCCCTTTTGAGAAATTAGCATACGTTGTATTCAGAGACTAAAAGGGAATAGAATGAGTAAAATTAGGCTTAACCAAGTGAAACTGCCAATATTTTGCTTGTTTCTGACTTACAAAAGACAATATCATATGGTTCAACCTTTTAGATTTTTTTCTAAATTTTTTTTTTTAAAGAAATGTCATTTGCGTTCAACTTTGTGTTTAAAAATGCAGTGATTATTCGGACCATTACTACAATGTCTTACTATAGACAAAATTCCTTTCCATAAAATCTTTAAAAAGTTACTACAAACTGTAAAAACAATGGTGCTTTTCTATACGGCATTTCAATTTTAAAAGAAAAAAAAAAAAAAATTATACTCCAACTTGGATAAAAGCTACAATTCCAAGTTTCATTTTCCCCTTAATCCCGGCCACTCAAACACTACTCATTTCATAAATGAATAAATATACTATTTAGTACTGTACAGCAGATACATACCATTGAGTTTCTATACTATTCCAGAAAAGTTATGTTTATATTCACCAAAAATATAAATTTACTAGATATAGGTGGGATCATTTGTTTACCCTAAAGTTCATTGCTTTATTCAACGCAAATCCTACACCCAAAATGTAAGAAAATTACACTTAAAAAGAAATTAAACTAATTTTGACAATTCTGATGGCAACTAATCACTACCAATGGATTTCATCTTACTGCTATATTAAAATATGTGGTCTGCAAGGAGAAAGAACTTGATTTGTAAAATGAGTGAGGTAAATGCCATACATTCAACAATGTAAATAAATACAAATACGTTTTTACAGAACATAAACATAAGTTTAAGGGTTTTATTATCAAAGTCATGTAAAACAATTTCAGAAACTGTACATCAACATGGCACAGACTGTAGCCTACTTTTGTTTTTACTGAACAAAAGTAAAGCTTGGAAACTCCTGTAAGAAAACAATTGCCTAACTACTTTGCATTTAACATGGAATCACTGTGTGCATAAGATTACTACTGCAATAACAGTAACACAAAATTTATTGGTTTTATACAACTTGAGATCAAATAAAAAGTACATTATCAAGTAGATTTGTCTTATTTTTAAAAGTATATGAAGGTCAATTTAAAATGCACTATCCCCCTTTTCCAACAATGATATTAAAACAAATTAATAAAAGTGTGGAAAACAAACTGAAGACAAGAGCTAACCTTCTTTTACAGATGGACTTCAGGATAGGCAAACAGCTTTCTCTGATGTAGATGTGGAATAAATTATTTTAGGAAAAAAATTCCCAAACACCTTATGAAAAAGTATACAACTCTACTTCAAAATATGCTATTTACTTACTGCCAAAGACAGTTTCATTTGAAATCTTGTTTCTGTAATTAAAGCCTAATTATAGCCATCAAAAAAGGTTAGTGCATATATAACCTTTCAAAGTTAAACAAAAGCCACAAAAATTTAGCCACAAGGCTTAAAGGATTATCTATTTCAAATGCTCATTTCCAGATGTAACTATAAGAAGATTAATTTGTCATGTCAACAAACGACCATAAGTAGATCCATCATGTTGAAGGATTTTAATGACATTTAGGATATTCCTGCCACAATTAACATGCAATCAGTGCATTCCCTACATGGCTCTATTACGGCAATGAATCAAATTCTAGAAATACTATAAGTGAACTTACTTAATAAAGGAGATCATACAACATAAACAATCCATGCCTGCTGTAGATGCATGCAGCTTTTCATTTTTGTTATGAAGCAGCACCAGAATAGTAAAACTGCTTGGTTACTCAATCAGATTTCACCCTGTCACGAACTGGTTACCCCTGTATCATGTTCCTAAAAGCTTTTGGATGTAAATAACTAATATCAACATCAGGAGCTTTATAACCATTTATGACTCAGAGCTGTATACATCTAGGTTTGAGATGAACAAATACAGCATTAAGAAATCACACAGGAATGACACTGATGCATGTACACAGTTAGATTCCCACAGAGGCATGGTTCAGTCACTCATATCCATATCTTCTTCATGATGATCATCCCCATTCACTTTGGATTCTCTTAGTGAATCACCAGTTCCCTTTTCCACAGAACATTCTTTTGTTTTAGGAGAACCTGGTTCTGCTGGTTTCTTCTCCTCCTTTTTCTCCTTCTCGCTGTCATACCCCTGTTCCTCTTCATCGTAGTCCCGTGTAACCTGCTTTGCCAAGGAGAATAAGAAAAGTAAACGTCTTCACAGGAAAATCATTTCTTCAAAGTACCAACATGAACCAAAACACCAAAATAAATTAGTTTGTAAACATACTTTTACATCTTTGTCACTCTCTGATTTTCTTTCCCGTTCCTTTTCCTTATCTTTACTTTTTTTCTTCTTGCTTGTGGATCGCTCTCTTTCATCTCTGCTTCTTTCTTTGTCTTTATCTTTCTTCTTCTCCTTTTTATGTCTAGGATGACAGTAAAATGCTCACAAGATGCTTGAAACAAAGTGCTCAAGAATTTTTGCCATTATTTAAGTAGCAATAAGTTTTAAATTTGTTTTAGATGGTAAGCTTGATGTAAGTTCACTTCTATAAGGAGGTTAACAAAAATCCAGTTTCAAATCACAAGCTGTATACAAGTAACATAGGAAAGAAGACTGTAACTTGATTACAGGTCTAAAATGCCCAACCATAAACCGTGTTTAACAATCTCAAGTCATGAAGAGAATGTATCAGCACATTCTTAAGTATTTTAATTCCTGAGAAGGAAGAAAAATTCTGGGACAGTTTCTGAAAAACAGGATAGATCTAATAAAAGATTAACACTTACCTCCTAGGGGATGGTGAGCGAGACAATTTTCTTTTGGGAGACCTAGGCTTTTTAGGAGATCTTGTGCCACTTCTGCTTCTTCGTCGTCGTCTCTCTCTAGAACAACAAATGTGCAAACTAGACTTTAAGATACAGTGTTATTCAAAAAATGCAGGCACATAATAGCAGATGTGTCTTCGATGAACTCCACTAGAAACAGAAAACTCCATTTTCAAATATTGTTTGGAGCTGAAGAAGCAAATGGGTAATAAAAGTTGGTAACTTTTTTGGAGCAAACTATGTGCCTTTCCTTTAATGCCCTTCAGTTCAGTGCTTGGTCGTGTCCGACTCTTTGTGACCCCATGAACCACAGCATGCCAGGCCTCCCTGTCCATCACCAACTCCCGGAGTTTACTCAAAACTCATGTCCATCGAGTCGGTGATGCCATCCAGCCATCTCATTCTCTGTCGTCCCCTTCTCCTCCTACCCCCAATCCCTCCTAGCATCAGACTTTTTTCCAGTGAGTCAACTTGTTGCATGAGGTGGCCAAAGTATTGCAGTTTCAGCTTTAGCATCAGTCCTTCCAATGAACACCCAGGATTGATCTTTCGAATGGACTGGTTGGATCTCCTTGCAGTCCAAGGGACTCTCAAGAGTCTTCTCCAGCACCACAGTTCAAAACCATCAATTCTTCAGTGATCAGCTTTCTTCACAGTTCAACTCTCACATCCATACATGACCACGGGAAAAACCATAGCCTTGACTAGACGGACCTTTGTTGGCAAAGTAATGTCTCTGCTTTTTAATACACTATCTAGGTTGGCCATAACTTTCCTTCCAAGGAGTAAGCGTCTTTTAATTTCATGGCTGCAGGAAAACCCTAATTTCTAGCAATTCTTAAAGACATGATGTCATCAAACATCAGAAATGTTAAGCTCAAGGAAAAACTGATCAACAAAGGTTCTAATTCAAGTCTGAAGTAAATTATTATCCAAAGAACCAGCTTTAGATTCAGTCAATGGACAGAACATGTAAAGGATTAATATGTTTTGCTATGGAAAGTGAAAGAGAAGTCGCTCAGTCGTGTCCAATTCTTTGCAACCCTGTGGATCTACCACGCTCCTCTGTCCATGGGATTTTCCAGGCAAGAGTACTGGAGTGGGTTGCTATTTCCTTCTCCAGGGGATCTTCCTGATTCAGCGATCAAACCTGGATCTTCCATATTGTAGGCAGACGCTTTACCGTCTGAGCCAAGGAAGTCCGTTGTGTTACGGAAGGCAGTTGCTAATAAAATTCAAAACTATTTCTAAATCATTAGGTAAAACTTAGAGAACCGAGAACTAGAGTTAGTGGTGGTGGTTGTTAAGTTGCCAAGTTATGCCGGACTCGCAAACCACGCCCCAATCGAATCCCTATTTTGAGCAATTAGCTTTTTAAGATATACCTCCTTCTCTTTAAATTGACTTTAAAAAAGTTATGCTTCTACAATACAAACAGATGAAAAGTTTTGCTGTGTTCTTGGACTGGAAGTACCAATACTGTTAAAATGACACCACCACCCAAGGTAATCTATAGATTCAAAGCAATCTGTATCAAAATACCAATGGCACTTCCTGCTGAATTAGAACAAACAATTTTAAAATTTGTATGGAAACAGAACAACCTTGAATAGCCAAAACAATCTTGATAAAAAGAAACAAGAGCTGGAGGAATCACATTCCCTGGCTTCAGACTATATTACAAAGCTAAAGTAATCAAAACAGTATGGTACAGGCACAAAAACAGACACATAAATCAATGAAGTAGAATAAGAGTCCAGAAATAAACCCACACACTTATGCTCGAGAGGCTAGAATATACAATGGAGAAAAGATAGTCTCTTCAATAAGTGGTGCTAGAAAAACCAACTGAGTGTATCACAACACTCTTTAATACCATATCCAAAAATAAGTTGATTAAAGACCTAAGTGTAAGACCAGATACTATAAAACTGGAGGAAAAGATAAGTAGAACATTCTCTGAGTAAATCACAGCAACATTTTTTTGGGGATCCATCTCCTAAAGTAAATAAAAGCAAAAAACACAAATGGGATCTAATTAAGAGATCTTGCATAGCAAAAGAACCATAAACAAAACAAAACAACCTACAGAACTGGAAAAAATATTTTCAAACAAATCCCCCAAATATACAAATAGCTCATACAGTTCAGTATCAAAGAAACAATCAAAAATGGGCAAAAGACCTAAACAGGACATTTCACCAAAGAAGACATATGGATGGACAAAAGTGAAGATGCCCAACACTGCTAATTATTAAGAGAAACTCAAATCAAAACTATAATGAGTTATCACCTCACAGTGGTCAGAACAGCCAATCATCAAAAAGTGTACAAATAGTAAATGTTGGAGAGGGTGTAAAGAAAAGGGAACCCTCCTACACTGCTGGTAGAAATGTAACCCCGATATTCACAGTACCATTATTTAATAATTGTCAAGATAGAGAAGCTATTAAGTGTTCATCAACAGAAGAATGGATAATGAAAATTGCTATTTTTTATACAAGAGAATATTTTAGTAAGCCGTAACAAAGAATGAAATTGTGCCATTTGCAGCAACATGGATGGACATAGAGGGCATTTAAGCAAAGTGAAATAAGTCAGACAGACAAATACTGTAGGATATACTTACACATATAATCTAAAAATACAACAAACTAGTGAATATAACAAAAAAACAGACTCAATACAGAGAGAAAACTAGTGGTTACCACTGGCAAGAGCAAAGGCAAGGGACATTATATGGGTAGAGGATTAAGAGACACAAACTATTAGGTGTAAAATAAGCTACTAGGATACATTTTATAACACAAGGAATATAGCCAATATTTCATAACAACAATAAACAGAGCAAAATCTTTAAAAATTGTGAATTGCCATACTGTATAGCAACTATACTTAAAAACCTAAAAAGCAGAGACATGACTTTGCCAACAAAGGTCCGTCTATTCAAGGCTATGGTTTTTCCCGTGGTCATGTATGGATGTTGAGAGTTGGACTGTGAAGAAAGCTGATCACCGAAGAATTGATGTTTTTTGAACTGTGGTGTTGGAGAAGACTCTTGGGAGTCCCCTGTACTGCAAGGAGATCCAACCAGTCCATTCGAAAGGAGATCAGTCCTAGGTGTTCATTGGAAGGACTGATGCTAAAGCTGAAACTGCAATACTTTGGCCACCTCAGGCGACGAGTTGACTCACTGGAAAAAAGTTTGATGCTAGGAGGGATTGGGGGCGGGAGGAGACGGGGACGACAGAGAATGAGATGGCTGGATGGCATCACCGACTCGATGGACGTGAGTTTGGGTGAACTCCGGGAGTTGGTGATGGACAGGGAGGCCTGGCATGCTGTGGTTCATGGGTTCAGAAAGAGTCAGACACACCTGAGTGACTGAACTGAATGGCAAGCAATTATTAAGATAGACTCATGGATGTGTTATGCAACATGGGAAATATAGTCAATATTCTGTAATAACTATAAGGGGATAGTAAACTTTAATAAAAAAAACTGATTAAATGAAAAAGTATATGATTTAGAAACAAACAAACAAAAAAAAAGCCCAATAGCTCTGTCTTCTTTTCAGCAGCCAAATGAAGCTTTAAAGAACAAAAAACCACAAGTTGTCTGTGACCCCTGTCCTGGAAACATTACACAGAACTTTTCCTTCAGCAAATATTTATTAAGCTTGTCAGGGTTGTATACCTAACAGTTTTTCATTCTGCTTTGTGTAACAAATATTCCATATTCCTAAGATGGGCTTTAAAAAGTTATATTTCTGTGACCTATGATAGACTGTACGACAGCTACAAACATGTTAATAGATATTCAATAAAAATGTATAGAATGCCATAATTTAACAATGATTCAGGATTTCCCTGGTGGTCCACTGGTTGGGAGTCTGCCTGCAAGCAACATGGATTCAATCCTGGTCTGGAAGAATTCCACATGCCAGGGGGCAGCTGAGCCCTTGTGCCACAATGATGGAACCTGAGCTCTAGAGCCCACATGCCACCACAACTACTGAAGCCTGTGTGCCCCAGAGCCTGTGCTCGCCAAGATAAGAAGCCCATACAGAGCAATTAGAGTAGCTACTTCTTGCTGCATCCAGGAGAGCCTGTACACAGCAATGAAGACCCAATGCAGCCAAAAATGATAAGAGAATGATTCAATAATTAAGCAGAGTAAGGCACTTATGAGCAAGTCTATTAAATAAAGAAACAAATGATATATGCCTCCAGTTTTTAAGGTAATAGAACACATAGTGCACATCTCATCTTTTATGCCCCTTTGCCACCTTAGACCTATCTTTGGTATTCCTTCAGCACTTATATCTGGTTTATCTTTCTTTATATATACACAAGATTTTTAAAAAGACAATTTTCAACACCCTGAAGAGATCCCATGTCTTTAGCTATCATACTCTAACCACTAATCTACTTCATAGATTCATCCATTCTGTACATTTCATATGAATGAAATCTGCTGTGATTAGCTTCTTTAACATGGCATGTTTTCAAGGCTCATTCATATTGTACTATCATTACTTTGGTTCCTTTTTACAGATGAATAATAATAGATTCTATGAGTGTACAACTTTGTTTACCCCTGTTAAGTAGATATTTGCGTTGACTTCTTGGTTATGAGTAACGCTGCCAAGAACATTCATGTATAAGTTTTTGTGCAGACATGTTTTTGTTTCTCTTGGGCTATCACTGGGAACAAAACTGCTGTGTTAAAGAGCTCTTAAATTTAATTTTTGTAGGAATAGCCAACCTGTTTTTCCAATGCAGCTGCACAATTTTACCTTCTTTCTTTCTATGACTGAGTTGTATCTTTTTTTTTTAATATATTCTAGATAGAAGTCCATTATTGGAAACATTTCTCTAGCACTCTGAGGGCTGTCTTTAACAGTGTTCTTTGAAACAAAAAGTCTTCAGTTTTTATTATCCTCAAACTTGTCTATCTATTTCTCGTTTGTTGCTTATGACTATCATCATATGTAGGGAACCACTGACAAATTCCAGGTCATGAAGGTTATTTAACTTACATGTTTTTTTCTAAGTACTTTTTTAGTTTTGACTTTTATGTTTAAATGTTTTATCCATTTTAAGTTAATTTTTATAGACAGTTTAAGCCCTTAGGTGAATTGAAATAATCAAGATTAAGAAAATAAACACTGTAGTAAAATGTGTAAACAAGATAGGAAGAAAATGGAGTTAAGTATGGCCAGTCCTTTCTACCATCACATGAATGCCATATTTAAGTATGAAAAATACATTTTCTGAAAGTTTACAACACTAAATTTTCACCATAAGCAGGTTAACTACTCTAAGAATGACACAAACTAGAACTTGCCTTGCCTCCAATTATTTTATCAACAAACCATTATGTAAGGAAATAAAAACTATTTTGCATATTAACATGTAATAAAGTGAATCTAATGTGATAATGCAGTATACTTTAGCCATCAAATGCTTGGGGGGAAAAAACTCACCAACAGTTCAAATTAGGATATGAAATGCATAGAGCAAACATAAAATCTGACCTCTGTTGAATTCCATGTTATTTTAAATGAACTCTATACCAAAATGTACTAACTGAAAACTTATTCTTCACAGATAGCTTAGAAAACTTCACCATTAAAGTATGTAGTTCTCTACTGGAAAACATTTCACATTCACAGCCTAATGAGTCTTTGCAAACAAAGTTTAAAAAACAATGCCAAGAATTCACAAAGCCACCCTACCTGCTAGCACTTCTGGAACGTCTGGCTGTGCTATAACTTTTTGGTGGCGTTTTGGAACGTTTCTTTTCTTTATCTTCTTTCTTTTTATCTCTAATAAATGAACACAATTAACGCGTTAGAAGATTCAGTTAATAGAGAAAATACATATACAAACTAAAAACAAAAGTACAATGAAATGGAATCTCATTCTTAAAATGTTATTCTGATAAAAACTTTAAGTTATTCTTTGAAAGCACACACCTGATGTAAACATCTATCATGAATGAAGCCAACCTTCTAACTGTGGCCCTGCTATTATATATTCTGGGCTATTCAATACTAATAGGAAAAAAAAAATCATAATGGACTAGTACTACAACCATACCTCAACTCTAAATCTTTTTACAGATTTTTCTAAGTTTACTTTTATTCCAGCACTTTTCATTACACATATATAATGTCTCATACCCTTCTACTCATACACACCTATTTTCAACTATTTTAGAGACTGAAGTATCTCTTTAGTTGTTCTAAACTAATTCCACCCTATATTCTCTATTTCATTCCCTCCCATCTTTGCTCACTCTGCTCGATCAGTTATATTCTCTATTCACTCAAGTCTTTTTTATCTAATTCCAATATTACTTAAATGGTCCCTTAAGTGGTCCTAGTCATGTTTTTCACAAATTCATATTATACTCCTTTATCAGAAATCTTTCAAAGTACAAATATGAAAATATTAATTCTCTGCTCATCACTTTTCAATTCATTCCCATTGACTTCAGGATCAGTTGTAAACTCCTTATTATGAATAATAAAGCCTTTTATGTGTGATCTGTATCAACTGTCCTGACCTCATTTTCTGGTCCTTCTACACCAACATACTCCTTATTTCAAGAATTCATGCTAACCTTGTAAGTATTCTCTACCGGAAATCATGCTCCTGAGTCCAGTCAGATCTATCAGAATTTAATACTCAAGTTACCTCTCAATAAATCCCTTCCAACATCCCTAACAGTGGCCCTTCCTTGGTAAATATATTAATTTCTCCCCTAGTATAAAGTGCCTCAAGGGAAGGAATGCCTAATTGCTCTTTTTATAAGAGATGGGTTCATTAAGTAAGCTTGTTTGATTAGCTGAATTAAGAGATGACTAGCTCTAAAACATGATTAAGTCTCATTAGAGGCTGAATATGCAGTAAAGCTATCACAAAACCCAAGTTGAGTTATATGCTTACCAAGAATAAATTTTGGAAAAAAAAAAGAATAAATTTTGTTGCTTTTTGCTGTGAATCTTACTACTTTTAATCACATAATTAAATACATAAATGGGTAAAGTATAAAATATAGGGCTGTTTGTAAAAAATTAAGGCAAATATTTTAGAAAGAGATAAAAGACAGCAGTTAAAAAAAATAAGCTTTGCAAAATTATACTGTGTGACAGCTAAAAGTGGAGGGAAAAACCTAAGTACTTTCAAGTAACAGAGTTCTTGATACTTTAAAGGTGGTTTAAACAAAAAGAAAGTGATTTTGTATCTAATACTCAAGACTAGGCCTACCAATTTCAAAAGGTTTGGCCCTGTATGAAAAACAAATTACTGAATGAATGTTTAAGTCAAAATACAATGTTAAGGTGTGGATGTTTTGGTTTTTAGTGAATCCTCACTTTTCTTTACTGGCCTCCAAAATCATGGGATTAGACTCTTAAGTATGGGTTCAGTGTCAGGAATACAGCAATACTAATTCATACTTAAAAGCTGCTCATGATGAGATATATTAAAAAAAAAGAATTAAGAAGGCATGATTGTCTGCCAAGAACTCTGGCATATCAAGAAGTTGCTGGGAACACAAAATTCTTACCTATGGTTGAAAGGAAAAGACAAATGAAAAAAGGCAGTAGAAACAGCTGAGAATTCTTACTACAGAGAAATTTTACTCACTCATTGATATTAGTTTTCTACTGTACCTGTTTTTTGATGTGCTCCTTGACCTTCTACCCCTCTCTCTGGAATGAGACCTTCTCCGTCTTGGACTTTTGGATCGTCGTCTACTCCTTGACTTAGAATGTGATCGCCTCCTTGATCTGCTTCTTGACCGCCTTATAAAGTAAAAGGAAGCAGACATATGTACATAAGACTAGCTCTACTTGTGATCATTTCATATAAGTGTAGGACCAAAGATTCAGACATGTTGGCTAGTGAGGGTAATTTCCTGCCATTATTTATTTATTAATTCCACACAACATCCGATATCCCAGAAGTTAGAAAATACCTTTTAACACCCGGAATTCCTCACCTTTTAATCTTTTGTTCAACCTGTCAAACCAATCATACTTTGTCCACTGATACTACAACTACAAAATTAAAAATACTGTTAGAAAATGAAGCAAAATAAAAAATGACTTATTTGCATCACTTCATAATTACACAACATTTTAGAATGTACCTAATTTTATTTCTCACTATTACAAGTTAAATCCATTTACTACTTATCAAATACTTACTTATGCCCATTACATGCTTTACCAATATTCACTTATTTCCTTTCATAATAAACCTAGTAACAGTAAATACTATTATCATTACCATTTTGGGCTTGCCAGGAGGCACTAGTGGTAAAGAACTCACCTGCCAAAGCAGGAGACTTAAGAGTTGGGAAGATCCCTGGAGAATGGGCATAGTAACCCACTTCAGTATTTCAAAAGGAAACCACATACTGTATTGGTTTCTATGAATTCTAATTGCTGTTCTCTGATATACAATCCTTTTAATTTCCAGTTTAAGAAAAATACAAGTAATGCAGGCCAGATACAGATAAATACAATTCACTATAAACTGCCCTTTTTACCGTCATGTGTCCTCAATATTGTATGATCATCTCTTTCCTGCCATGTAAGACATGTTTCTCTGTGCCTACTGCATTATCACCTCCACTCCCCATGTTTTCTCTAGTTAAGTGCAATTAACCTTTTGATGTTGTCATTGATCCTTTTCCCTATTTTAAGAAAAATTGAAAGCAAATGGCAGTTCTTTGCTTAGACGTGGTCATTTTAACTTTTAGTGAACCATTTAACCTCTTTCCGTGAAAAACTTCAAATGCAATTTAAACTTTTTGCTTTTATTATTTTCAGAGTGCCAAAGGATAGACATTTTTTGTAATGCAAAAGATTTGTGTTCAAATCTCCCTTTTAAAGTCAGTTAATAAAGTATTCATTATTTAACCTGAGGCTATTACTTCAGCAAAAAAAACAAAAACAACAACAGCACCTACATCATAGAATAGTTGTAATTTAAGCAAAATTATAAAATCCAGCTCAGTGCCTTAGTGTAGACATATAAATTAAATACTGACTTACTCTTATTGCTGTGCTACCATAGTGTTGCCATCATTCTCTAGAATGGCTGTTTCAAAACCCATTAGGAGTAATGTCTCATCAAATGCATTAACTATATTTTGAACATCACTTATTTTGACCATATCTGAAACTAAACAATCCGTCTCAATAACATGCCTGTATCCCAGGAAATTTTCAAGTAATGCTTACCTACCTTTCTTTAAGCTCCATAAGAATAGGGGTATAAATGTCTACCTTATTCACCAACTGTACCCTTGAGCAACAACTGCTATACTGTGTAATGAAAGGTACTACTAATGTATTTTGAGTGAAACACTAACCCTCTAGTATATCAGAACCATCACTTTCTTCTGAAGAATTAATAAAAGAATTATGGAAAATAAAAATTGATGCTGTTTGAACTAGCTACTGTTCATCTTTTGAGAAATTTGGCTTAAAATAATTAAACTTAATCACTGTAGCAAAACCATGTAACACATTTCTTACCTCTAATGTATAAAAAAAATGGCTGTAAAAAACTATAAATGCATTATCACATGTTTCCTTCTAAATGAAGTGAATAATAATATAAGACTTAAAAAATCTAGTAAGAAGTATTACATCTATCAGTTTACTATAAGGTCCTGAAACAAGTCATTTTTCAACAGCACTGCACTGCAGTCACTTCAACATTCAGTTCATATAAGGTTTTAAAAATTAGAGAAACATAGAGATTACCATATATTTTATATAATAAAGCTAGTGGAGGTGATGGAATTCCAGCTAAGATATTTCAAATCATAAAAGATACTGCTGTTAAAGTGCTGCACTCAATATGCCATCAAATTTGGAAAAGTCAGCAATGGTTGGTCACAGGACTGGAAAAGGTCAGTTTTCATTCCAATCCCAAAGAAGGGCAATGCCAAAAAATGTTCATATTAACGTACAACTGCGCTCATTTCACTAGTTAGCAAGGTAATGCTCACAATCCTTCAAGCCAGGCTTCAACAGTACATGAACCAAGAAATTTCAGATGTACAAGCTGGATTTAGAAAAGGCAGAGGAACAAGAGATCAAACGGCCAACATCCACAAGATCATAGAAAAAGCAAAGGAATTTCAGAAAAATTACTAATTCTGCCTCATCGACTACGCTAAAGGCTCTGACTGAACAGATCACAAGAAACTGTGGAAAATTCTTAAAGAGATGGGAATACCAGATCACCTTACCTGCTTCCCAAGAAACCTATAGATAGGTCAACAAGAAACAGAAATGGACACGGAACAACAGATTGGCTGAAAACTGGGTAAGTAGGATGTCAAGGCTGTATACTGTCACCCTGCTTATTTAACTTACGTGCAGAGTACTTCATGCTGGGCTAGAAGACTCACAAGTTGGAATCAAGATTGCCAGGAGAAGTACCAACAACCTCAGATTCGCAGGTGATACCTACCACCCTAATGGCAGAAAATGAAAAGAAACTAAAGAGTCTCTTGATGAAGGTACAAGAGGAGAGTGAAAAAGCCTGCCTAAAACTCAACATTCAAAAAAACGAAGATCATGGCATCTGGTGCCATCACTTCATGGCAAATAGATGGGGAAAATATGGAAACAGTGGTAGATTTTATTTTCTTGAGCTCCAAAATCACTGTGGACAGTGACTGGAGCCATGGAATATAAGGACGCTTGTTCCTTGGAAGAAAAGAAATGACAAACCATTGACTTCCCTGGTGGCTCAGATGGTGAAAGCATCTGCCTACAATGTGGGAGACCCAGGTTCAATCCCTGGGTTGGGAAGATCCCCCTGGAGAAGGAAATGGCAACCCACTCCAGTACCCTTGCCTGGGAAATCCCATGGACGGAAGGAGGAGACTGGTAGGCTACAGTCCATGGGGTTACAAAGAGTCGGACACAACTGAGCAACTTCACTTTTTCAGTGTATTCAAAAGCAGAGACATCACTTCACTGACAAAGGTCTGCACAGTCAAGCTATGGTTTTTCCTGTAGACATGCATGCATGTGAGAGTTGGACCATAAAGAAAGTTAAATGCCAAAGAATTAATGCTTTTGAACTGTGGTGCTGGACAAGACTCTTGAGAGTCCCTTGGACTGCAAGAGAGATCAAACTAGTCAGTCCCAAAGGAAATCAACCCTGAATATTCACCAGAAGGATTGATGCTGGAGCTTCAATACTTTTGCCAGCTGATGAGAAGAGCTGACTCACTGGAAAAGACCCTGAGGCTGGGAAAGATTGAGAGCAGGACGAGAAAGGGTCGACAGAGGATGAGATGGTTGGATGGCACCACCGGCTCAATGGACAAGAGTCTGAACAAACTCTGGGAGACAGTGAAGCACAGGGAAAGCTTGCGTGCTGCAATCCATGGGGTTACAAAGTTGCGTACAACTGAGCAAATGAACGACAATTATTATTATATACTATTAATTATTATTTATATAGAAGTAAAAAGCATATTGACAGTAACGGTCATTTTATATGTCAAGATGCTTAAAATACTAAGATTTATAGTAACTATCTTTCTGCTACGATGTGTTACTACAAGTGTTCCAAAGGACTTTTCTCTCATGATCATAATTAAAATTAGTATTTGAAAGCCTTAGCATGTAACTCCTATATACAAAAGATATAAGTTCTTCTTTTTTACGTATTAAACAAAGCCATGAAAGCACTTGTTCTGGAAAGTTAGTATTCTAAGTATAGGCACAGCTCAGAGATACCGAGTTTGCTCCCAGACCTCTGCAATAAACTGGATATCACAGTAATAGTACGTCACAATGAATCTGTGGTTTCCCAGTACATTGAAAGTTATGTTTATAGTATAGTCCGTGAAGTATGCAATAGCATTATGGCTAAAAAACTTTGTACATACATTAAAAAAACTGTTGTTCAACTGCCGAAGAATTGATGTTTTTGAACTGTGGTGCTGGAGGGAGATCAGTCCTGGGTGTTCATTGGAAGGACTGATGCTACAGTTGAAACTCCAATACTCTGGCCACCTCATGTGAAGAGTTGACTCACTGGAAAAGACTCTGATGCTGGGAGGGATTGGGGGCAGGAGGAGACGGGGACAACAGAGAATGAGATGGCTGGATGGCATCACCGACTCGATGGACATGAGTTTGGGTGAACTCTGGGAGTTGGTGATGGACAAGGAGGCCTGGTGTGCTGTGATTCATGGGGTCGCAAAGAGTCGGACACGACTGAGTGACTGAACTTTTAAACATCACCTGAGCCTTCAGTGAGCCATAATCCTTTTGCAACAGTAACATCAATGATCACTAATCACAGAGTACCATAACAAATGTAATAACTAAGTTAGCAGTTTTGGAGTAGCAAATGAAACTAAGATGAATAGTAAGGTTTTGTGTGTCATTAAGGAAATAGGGAACTTCTAAAGGTTCAATGGAGCCCTCAGATGTTCTAGATTTGGGTTTTTGAAAGAAAATCTCTAAGTATGAAATGGGCTGGGGTGAAGGTGGATGACACAAACACATCAGACAGAACCACCCTGTAACATTCTGCTACAGACTGAAACTGTGTCCTTCCAAAATTCTTACAGGAAACCAAATACCCAACGTGATGATGTTATGAGGTAGGAGCCGCCTTTGGGGTGATTAGGTTATGAAGGCCCAGCTTTCATGAATAGGATGAATTCGTTTATGAAAGACGTCTCAGAGGGGGCTTCTCTGGTGGCTCAGTAAAGAATCCACCTGCCAATGCAGGAAACATGGGTTCCATCCCTGGTCCATGAATATCGCACATGCCATGGTGTAACTAAGCCCATGAGCCACAACTACTGAGCCTGTGCTCTAGAGACTGGAGCCACTACTACTGAGCTCATGTGCCATGACTACTGAAGCCCAAGCATGCTAGAACCTGTGCTCCATAACAAGAAAAACCATTGCAATGAGAAGCCCACACACCGTAACTACAGAGTAGCCCCACTCACCGCAACTAAATAAAAGCCTATGCAGCAACAAAGACCCAGCACACTCAAAAATAAATAAAATTATTAAAATAAAAAAACTCAGAGATACCCCACCCCTGGTCCATCCTTCTATGTGGGGATACAGTGAAAAAATATCAAACTATCAATATAAATGAGGAAGTAGGTTCTCATCAGACAGCAAAATTTCTGACACCTTGATCGTGAACTTCCCACATTCCAGAACTGTGAGAAATAAATTTCTATTGTTTATAAGAAACCCAGTCTATGGTCTCCTGTTATAGCAGTCAAATGGACTAAGGCACAATCTAAGAAATGACGTAACAATGCTATGGGAGCTATAAGGTCAATTCCTCCCACCCCAGAATCATAACAAGGTAATCCCTGCCTTTGCCACTTTGACATTTGTACCAATGGTGCAAAAGCATCTCCTTATTACAAATCAACGTAGTGGCAACTGAACCTGTTTACATATTTTTCATTGGCATTTGTAGTGAAGATTTTGTAGTGAAAATCCTGCCATTTTCACCAAGGACTCTTTGATAAGAGCCAGTAAAACCTATTAATTTTATTAAATCTAGTTCCTTGAGTACTATTAAAGTAGTATCATTATTGACTAGAAATGTTAAATCTGGTCCCTTCAGCAACATTCCGTGCAATGAAATGAACAGTACGCATAAATCATTTCTGATACTTTAAGTTCAGTGACTGTCAAGGAAGACACTTGTGTGACTTAGTGTGAGCTTACCTAATTGCTTTTGCCATGAAACATCTACCTGAAAGAACTGACAAACCATGGTTGTTCAGACTTGGGTTATCTGGTAGACACTTTCATGAAAAATGAACTGTTTATCATTTCAAGGAAAAAAATTTGTTGCCAATAATAAAATCTGAGCTGTCAGAAGAAAATTAAACTTTGGAAAACTTAAACTCACCATCGTGAATCTGACAGCTTCCTCACATTTTAAAAGGGTTTACTGGTAAGATGTATGGTGATAATACCAAGTCATCTTTTGATATTGTGTAAAAGTGTCAACATTTGAAAACTTGCATAATGTAATCAATCAATCATTTTCCAAACCATTAATGCATAACTGTACAAAAGGATGCCTGGTGAAAAGATCCACTCAAAAGTATAATACGGATCAACAGATTTTACAAGTTTTGGTACAGTATCAAAGACTACTACTCCCAATTACCCGAAAAGACTACAAAATTACTTTCCCCTCTTCTCACTACGTATTTGTGTAAAGTCAGATTTTCTACATATATTAACCAAAATATACTACAATAAGCTGAATGCAGAATCCTATACATCTTCTATTAAGGTAAATGTTAAAGAAATTGCAAAGATGTTAAGATGTAAACAAAGCCATTCTTTTAATTTTTTGGGGAAAAGTTTTGTTTCAAAGCTAAGTTAATACGAATGGGTTTCAATATTCATTATTATTTCAAAAGATGGTTTCAAATTTTACTATGGCCAACATTAATGCTACAAACCACATACACAAAAGCTTACTAGAGTTCTTACATTTTTTATGAGTATAGAGGTACTAATATCAGCAAGTTTGAGAGTCATTGGTCTGGAAAGATCCTTACAGATCTACACAAGTATGTTATGTGAGAAAGAGAATACACTGGTCCTTTTACCCTGCAGAGTCTGACTCTAGGTAGGATAAAGAATAATAGTTACTATCATGTAGTTTATCCAGTAATACAAAGGGCAATCTCAAAACACGTCATCTGCAAATATTCGAGCTTTAGATGGGGGTAAGATAAGGTTGCATAACAACCCTCCATGTTGCAAGTCAGGAGTACAGTGATACGTCAGAACTAGAATTCAAGTCAACAGTTTCAAGGTCATTGTCCTTTCCAGAGTACTAATTCATTTTAGTGTTCGAATTCCAGTGGCTTCTTCCTATCCCTATATTTTTGGGGGTGATTTTAAAGTATCTTCCATCTCTTCTCTATTTATATACCCGTGAACAGTAATTCACATACTCTGCAAATAGGAGTAGTTATCAAAAACACTGTAACCATGAGCTAATTAGGTTAACAGCATATGTGACATAGGGAAATTACCTTTGTTTAAGGAAGAACTTACTACCAAACAGCAGTCAATTACCTGTGCCTAGAAGATGAGGGAGTCCTCCTCCTCCTAGAACGTGATCTTGACCTTGAGTGTCTTCGTTTTTCTTCTTTCTTATCTGGATTTAAATGAAAAGGAATCTGGATTTAGAAATCATTAAGCAGAAAGATTATTTCCATTTAGGAGTTACTCTAAGAGTTTATTACCCTAGTTTTCAGGTTTAATATATGATCCTTAAATTCAGGTAGCTAAAGGTTTCTGAAGCTATGAAGTGTCATCCATAAAACAACCTATGAAAATAATCACCTGTCTCATTCTTTACTCTCTAGAGGTTTCTAAACCATGAGTCCTGTTTGCATGCCTTACGTTCTCCTTCCCCAAACAAGCTAAATTCACCCAGATGAAAACTCTGCTCCGTACATGTTCATGAATTAATAACACCTCCCCAAACTGCACTTAAGTGTAAAATGTTTATATTTATAATAAAAACAGAAGAAAAACATTTAAAATTCTTGGGCCAGCAAAATATTCCTTTTTAGTCTTCATTTAACTCTATGCTCCTTTCCTTGATATGTCTCATTCAATCACTCATTTCTATACTTTGGGACAGAAACTAAACCAGCTCTTTTTTTAATCTCTGTTCTACTTTTGCATTCATTTTCAACACTGTGTAAGTTTACAGAGCAGAGCAAGAATGATCTGTTACTATTTAGTAGTTTAAAATAACACATAAATTCCTTTAACTAAGGACAAAATGAAGGAGAAATATAGCCATTGCATTCTTCATATATGGACTATCATTCAAAGTGAGAATGCTGGCTCCCGGTGACTGAGAATAAAGAATTCATTTGCAATGCAGGAGCTGCATTGGGTCAGGAAGATCCACTGGAGTAGGGCATGGCAACCTACTCCACTATTCTTGCCTGGAGAATCCCATGGACAGAGTAGCCTGGTAAGCCATAGTCCACAGGGTTACAAGAGTCAGACATGACTGAGGTGACTTAGCCCGCATGCGCAAAGTGAGAATGAGTTCCTCTTTTCCATTTCTATCATTTCATTAATAGATTCAACTTATTGTAAATATCAAACTAACAAAAATTTGAGCAGCAAAAAAAAATTTCATAAAGAAGTCAGTCATTTTCAGTCATTTCAGTTATGAGTTTTCAATGAAAACAGAAATGGTGTTCTGGTTTTGAAGTCATACAGGTCAGGTCAGTTATCTATATAAACTGCTTGCCATATGACTCTGGGTTAATTATTTAATAACCTGGTTAAATGAGATAATACACATAAAGATTTGGTATTAATTTATCCATTATACAATTGTCTAATACCATATACATTAAAACCATCCCATTAAGAACTGGAAAGAAAAAAATGAATACAGCATTGTTTGTAACGGAATAAAAAAAAAATCAGGACCAAAGATCCAAATACACATATGCAGAAAATGGGACAACCATTCATCTCATCTCAAAAAGACAATCTGCAAATAATAATATATTTACTTTTCTTTAAACAAATGGTGTAAATAGAAGAACCTTTATTAGGCTTTTTTGGTCAAATAAAAGACTATATATATAAGGCTACCCCAACTTCAGTTCAGTCGCTCAGTTGTGTCTGACTATTGCGACCCCATGAACTGGAGCATGTCAAGCCTCCCTGTCCATCACCGACTCCCAGAGTTCACCCAAACTCATGTCCATTGAGTCAGTGATGCCATCTAACCATCTTATCCTCTGTCATCCCCTTCTCCTCCTGCGTTCAATATTTCCCAACATCAGGGTCTTTTCCAATGAGTCAGCTCTTCACATGAGGTGGCCAGAGTATAGGAGTTTCAGTTTTAGCATCAGTCCTTCCAATGAACACTCAGGACTGATCTCCTTTAGGATGGACTGGTTGGATCTCCTTGCAATCCAAGGGACTCAAGAGTCTTCTCCAACACCACAGTTCAAAAGCATCAATTCTTCGGCGATCAGCTTTCTTTAGAGTCCAACTGTCACATTCATACATGACCACTGGAAAAACCATAGCCTTGACTAGACGGACCTTTGTTGGCAAAGTAATGTCTCTGCGTTTTAATATGCTGTCTAGGTTGGTCATAACTTTCCTTCCCAGGAGTAAGCGTCTATTAATTTCATGGCTGCAATCACCATCTGCAGTGATTTTGGAGCCCAGAAACAGTCAGCCACTGTTTCCCCATCTATTTCCCATGAAGTGATGGGACCACAGGCCATGGTCTTAAGTTTTCTGACTGTTGAGTTTTAAGCCAACTTTTTCACTCTCCTCTTTAACTTTCATCAACAGCCTCTTATTTCTTCTTCACTTTCTGCCGTAAGGGTGGTGTCATCTGCATATCTGAGGTTATTATATTTCTCCCGGCAATCGTGATTCCAGCTTGTGCTTCTTCCAGCCCAGTGTTTCGCATGATATACTCTGCATGTAAGTTAAATAAGCAGGGTGACAATATACAGCCTTGACGTACTCCTCTTCCTAATTCGCAATCAGTCTGTTGTTCCATGTCCAGTTCTAACTTGCTTCCTGACCTCCATATAGGTTTCTCAAGAGGCAGGTCAGGTGGCAGAGTATTCCATCTCTTTCAGAATTTTCCAGTTTATTGTGATCCACACAGTTAAAGGCTTTGGCATAGTCAATAAAGCAGAAACAGATGTTTTTCTGGAACTCCTGCTTTTTTGATGATCCAGCAAATGTTGGCAATTTGATCTCTGGTTCCTCTGCCTTTCCTAAAACCAGCTTGAACATCTGGGAAGTTCATGGTTCACATATTGCTGAAGCTTGGCTTGGAGAATTTTTGAGCATTACTTTACTAGCATGTGAGAGGAGTGCAACTGTGTGGTAGTTGGAGCATTCTTTGGCATTGCCTTTCTTTGGGATTGGAATGAAAACTGACCTTTTCCAGTCCTGTGGCTGCTGCTCAGTTTTCCAAATTTGCTAGCATATTGAGTGCAGCACTTTCACAACATCATCTTTTAGGATTTGAAATAGCTCAACTGGAATTCCATCACCTCCACTAGCTTTGTTCGTAGTGATACTTCCTAAGGCCCACTTGACTTCACATTCCAGGATGGCTGGCACTAGGTAAGCGATCATACCATCGTGATTATCTGGGTCATGAAGATCTTTTTTGTATAGTTCTTCTGTGTATTCTTGCCACCTCTTCTTAATATCTTCAGCTTCTGTTAGGTCCATACCATTTCTGTCCTTTATTGAGCCCATCTTTGCATGAAACTTTCCCTTGGTATCTTTATTTTTTTGAAGAGATCTCTAGTCTTTCCTATTCTATTGTTTTCCTCTATTTCTTTGCATTGATTGCTGAGGAAGGCCTTCTTATCTCTCCCTGCAATTCTTTTGAACTCTGCATTCAAATGGGTACATCTTTCCTTTTCTCCTTTGCTTTTTGCTTCTCTTCTTTTCACAGCTATTTATAAGGCCTTCAGACAGCCATTTTGCTTTTTTGCATTTCTTCCTCTTGGGGATGGTCTTGATCCCGGTCTTCTGTACAATGTCACAAACTTCTGTCCATAGTTCATCAGGCACTCTATCAGTACTAGTCCCTTAAATCTATTTCTCACTTCCACTATATAATCATAAAGGATTTGATTTAGGTCATACCTGAACTTCAGTTCAGTTCAGTTCAGTCGCTCTTAGGCAAACATAAATGACTAAAAATAACAGTAAACCCCCCCAAATTAAAAACAACTAAAATACCACACAAAGCATTAGGTAATCCTAGGCACCAATGTTTCAGAATAAATAATTCTGTTTTAGGAACTGGGAGGTGCCTGTCTTGAACACTGTAAGATGTTTAACATATATCTGGCCCTCAACCCACTGGATGCAGTTTGTACCAGCATGACAACTAAGTTTCTCCAGGTATTTCCAAACATGCCTGGATGACCACAATTATCCATACCACGCAACCCCCTTTGAAATTAGAATCACTGCCTTAAATGAACTTTTATCAATATAGGGGAAAATGACTCAAGTATTATTTAACATATTCCAAACATAATTGCATAAATCTATTTACCTGGTTCTATAGCAGCAGAAATTAGGGACTGTGCTTCTCGTACTCTCTTCATGGCTTCCTCTATTTCTTTACTAGACGTATCTGATTTCAGACTTGGTGAGACAAGACCAGCAGCGACATGATTCAATCTGGAATAGAACAAAGAATGGCATCTGACATATTTAAAAACATATTTTTATATCCAATTAAGTATACGTTTCCCGTCATCATTTTACTAAGATACTCCTTGAAAAAAAGTGAGAAGACTCCATGATAACTTTGACAAAATCATACACAATATAGTAAAATGGCACTTGCCATTTAAAAAGACGCAGATATGTCAAATAAAAAAACTAATTTTGCTGAACATCCATGAACTTTCCATATACTTTCTAAGAATTGTTAGTAAATGAGAATATAATAATGCTAGTGATGTTTGATTAACAGAATGTTCCCTCGTGTGATTTAAAAAACTTTTCTCCTTCATCCTAATTTTGGTGGGGAAGAGAATTACTTTTTAAAAGCTTGCAGATGACAAACTGAGGCAGAAGCCAATGACATACCAAAGTTACTTATGATATTCCTGACTGAAAAGGCTAAAGGTTTATTAGCCTTTAGTCTTAAGGGTTTATAAAAGTGAGAAAAAACTACAGACACCAAGTTGAGGATGGTGGTTATTTGTGGGCAGTGTAAAATGTAAATAAGAATGACTTCGGGGAGGTTTTTTATTTTTTAACTCTACTAGTCATATTTTACTTAATAAGCTTCATGGTTGATACATGCTTGGATTCCACCTGGTCATTTTTAGAAAAAATGCCAGTAACTACTATAATTCAAATGATTCTGTTCTGCCTCCCCCTACATGCTCTCCCACTTACTGACAGTGACTTTCACCCAGTTAAAAAGAAAATCAGTTCTAATGAGGTGGATGAAACTGGAGCCTATTATACACAGTGAAGTAAGTCCAAAAGAAAAACACCAATACAGTAAACTAATGCATACATATGGAGTTTAGAATGGTAACGATGACCCTATATGCGAGACAGCAAGAGACAGATGTATAGAACAGTCTTTCTGTGGGAGAAGGCGAGGGTGGGATGATTTGAGAGAATAGCACTGAAACATGTATATTATCATATGTGAAACAGATCACCAGTTCAGGTTCGATGCATGAGACAGGGTGCTCAGGGCTGATGCACTGGGATGACACTGAAGGATGGGATGGGGAAGGACATGGGAGGGTCAACTCAGGAAGGGGAACCCATGTACACCCATGGCTGTTTCAAATCTATGTATGGCAAAAATCAATACTGTAATTAGCCTTCAATTAAAATGTAAAAACAAAAAAGAAAGGAAGAAAATGAATTCAGCTCAGATTTAACACACTAAGATGCTTCTCTTGTGGCTCAGCTGGTGAAGCATCCGCCTGCAATGTGGGAGTCCTGGGTTCGACCCCCGGGTTGGGAAGATCCCCTGTAGAAGGGAATGGCTACACACTCCACTATTCTGGCCTTGAGAATTTCATGAACTGTATAGTCCATGGGGTCGCAAAAAGTCAAACACAACTGAGTGACTTTCACTTAATACACCAAGAAATGACTAATGAAAACATCTCAAGAATCTGTGATATGTCAAGTATGACATATAAATGGCAGCATGAATAAAACTTTTCAACATACCAAAAGGACAGTGACTTTTAGTATTACTCTTACTCTGGGCTAGTGCTTCCCTCACTTCTGTCTTTCTCTTACTTATCTCCCAGGTTTCTCTGAATCTCAAGCCAAGTTCTTCTTCTTGTCATAATGTTCCCACAGCATCTCTGTACCTTCTCGAGGTGGATGCACATGCTTCACTGTAGTTAAATAATGTGTCCCTTCCTGAGTATAAATGCCATGAAGGTACAAGCTTATAGGAGGTAGTCAATATAATTTTTTAAATGAACCAACTGAAGACAACATTTAGCTCTCTATTCGTCATCCTGAGACAATCCTTAGGATGATATTCATGAAATAAGTCTGAGAAACAGCTTGACTTGTAGTAGAAAGGCAACCTTGATTCCAGCTTATGTTTCATCCAGCCTGGCATTTCTCATGATGTACTCTGCATATAATACCCCTTTCCCAATTTTGTACTAGTCTGTTGCTCCATGTCTGGTCCTATTGGTTCTTGACCTGCATAACCATTTCTCAGGGGGCAGGTAAGGTGATCTGGTATTCCCATTTCTTGAAGAATTTTCCAGTTTGTTGTGATCCACAAGGTTTTCATATAGTCAATGAAGCAGATGTTTTTCTGGAATTCCCTTGCTTTTTCTATGATCCAATGGATATTGGCTATTTGTTCTCTGGGTCCTCTGCCTTTTCTAAATCACCTTGTACATCTGGAAGTTCTTGGTTCATGTACTGTTGAAGCCTGGCTTGAAAGATTGTGAGCATTACCTTGCTAGCATGTGAAGTAAGTGCAACTGTATAGTAGGTGAACACTCTTTGGCACTCATCTTCTTTGGGATTGGAATGAAAACCGACCGTTTCCAGTTCCATAGCCACTGATCAGTTTTCCAAATTTGATGTCATTTTGAGTGCAGTACTTTAATAGCATCATCTTTTAGGAAGTGAAATAACTCAGCTGGAATCCATCACATCCACTAGCATTGTTCACAGTAATGCTTCGTAAAGCCCACTTGACTTCACATTCCAGGATATGGGACACTAGGTAAGTGATCATCACATCATCATTTTTTTCGTGTCCTTAAGACCTTTTATGTACAGCTCACCTGTGTATTTTCACCACCTCTTCTTTATGTCCTTGCCTTTTTTATCCTTTATTGTGCCGATCTTTGCATGAAATAATCTCTTACTATCTCCAACTTTCCTGAAGAGATCTCTAGTCTTTCCCATTGTATTGTTCTCTGCCCTGTTTCTTTGCCCTGTTGACTTAGGAAGGCTTTCTTATCTAAGTAATCTCTGAAATTCTGTACTATCTTCCCTTTTCTCCTTTGACTTTCACTTCTCTTCTCAGCTATTTGTAAGGCCTCCTCAGACAACCATTTTGCCTTGCTGCACACTCTGGTTTAAGCTATTTACAATGGTTTTCAAAGATTAAAAATTACACCAAACCCTTTATAGATGGGCTTACTTCTGGATTCTTCTTTCTAGAAAATAGGATTATGTATTGCATACCTTGAGATAAATTTCTTTTAGCTATCAAAAAATAACTGCTATCTGTAGACACTGACATATTTCTATCATCAATAGAAACAAAAGGAAAAAAGCTCTTACTTGGGATCAACAGTACTCATAAGTTTCAGCAACTGATCTGCAGCAAGAGACTGGAAAATAAAAATATTAAAAATGAGAACACAGAATAATAAATGATTACTATTTTAATTTTAGTATGTTGAAATGTCCTAGAACAACCTGGCAAACCAATAGAAGCTAACATATCCCAAGCACCACAATGACCAACAGAAATGTAACGCCAGTCAAATATGTCACAGTAAATTTTCTAGCTGCAAAAAAATAAACAGATGACAATAATGACTACAGTACTGGATATCCAGAGCTGCTTTATCAAGTTAAATACAAAGATGATAAAGCTGAACAGTTCAGATTTTATAGACTAGCTCCTGCTTATTTAAAGATTTCCTGAGGATAAGTAACATTTTAAGGAAACATGTAAAACAAAAATCGAAGGGCTCAGTCAGTGTAATAATCAAAAGGTTTCATAAAGAACTTTAGAAAAGTTTATCTAAATTGCAATGAGGGAAAACCAAAATTTCCAAGTGAGCAAATGACAAGAGAACAAATTATGAACACATTCCTATCTTTTCATGACTTGCATTCTGACTTTGCAACACTGATGTGGTAGTGGCTTCCTATGAAACTAGTCTTTACTTTGAACATCATAAAATGAGAAATTCTTTGATGGGCAAGGGGCTAATGCAGTGACCTTTTAAATCTCTCATTAACAAGTTTATGTAAGAAAAAAATCACTACAATGTAACAGTCGGTTATCTCCTGTTGTTGAAATGCAAAACTAAAATCGAATGAAGCAAATTCTTTAATTACAAACCGAGCTCAGAGTTCAAGGATATTAAATTACCTGTGAGTTCAAGTTTGCTCCAGGAAGCCCAAGTGCAGCAAGGGCAGGATCAAGGGTAGGAGCTCCCAAAGCAGCCAATGGAACAGCGCCAATCTGTGAAATTTCAAATTGTATTTATTTAAAATTGTGTTTCTATGTCTTATACTGTCAGGTTGGGAGAGTACGTAAAGTTTTTTTTTTTATTTTCCCTCTAAAGGGTCGGATGATTACTAGCTCAAGTCTGTAAGCTGTGGGGTCTCCTCCCCCCAACTAAGTGTGAATCTTAAGTTTATTCCTTAGGGCTTCCCTAGTGGCTCACATGGTAAAGAATCTGCCTGCAATGTGGGAGACCTGGGTTCCATCCCTGGGGTGGGAAGATCCCCTGGAGAAGGGAATGGCAACCCACTCCAGTATTCCTGCCTAGATAATCCCATGGACAGAGGAGCCTGGTGGACTACAGTCCATGAGGTCACAAAGGATCTGACGTGACTCATCAA
Source organism: Moschus berezovskii (assembly GCF_049115385.1). Lineage (NCBI taxonomy): Eukaryota > Metazoa > Chordata > Mammalia > Artiodactyla > Moschidae > Moschus > Moschus berezovskii. The sequence goes on along the minus strand of NC_142463.1, from coordinate 46,661,235 downwards.
CTAATACTACATTTCTTAGCCACAGCAGTAGTGGCTCTTTCTATACCTGAGATTCTTATGTTCATTAAGAGTTCCCGAGTAATTTCCTGTTTTATGTTCTTAGTCTCTCAGTCGTGTCTGACTCTTTGCAACCCCATGGACTGTAACCCGCCAGGCTCCTCTGTCCATGGGATTCTCCAGACAAGAATAGTGAAGTGGGTAGCCATTCCCTTCTCCAGGGGATCATCCCGACCCAGGGATTGAACCCAGGTCTTCAGCGTTGCAGGAGGATTCTCTACTTTCTGAGCCACCAGGAACTCCTCATAATCAGTCCATTTAATGCACACAAACAATGCAAAATCTTACAACTTTGCAGGCAGTTTGAGCCTCTTCACAAGCACTGTGGTAAAGTTCTCCTAGTTTCATTATTACTTATTAAGTATAGGTAGCAAACATACTGTAATTTAACCGATCACCGAGTTAAAATCCTGTTAATACAGTTGATCATTGAGCAACATCGAAATAGACCTGTAACTTCAGTCAGCTCTCCATATCCACCGGCCCATATTTCGATTCAACCAATCTTGGGTTGTGTACTACTATAATATGTATTCAAAGTGAAAGCGTTAATCACTCAGTTGTGTCCAACTCTCTGCAACCTCATGGACTATAGCCCACAACGCTCCTCTGTCCATGAAATTTTCCAGGCATGAATAGTGGAGTGGAGTGGGTAGCCATTCCCTTCTCCAGGGGATCTTCCCGAGCTAGTGATCAAACCTGAATCTCCTACATTGCAGGTAAATTCTTTACCGCCCGAGCCACCAGGAAAGCCGTGTACTAGTTAAAAAGAAATCCTCATATAAATGGAGCAAACAGTTCAAACTCATGTTGTTCAAGGATCAACTATTATAAAATCTTCAAATTCATCTTCACGTCATCTATGTAATGTAAACCCCAAGAGCAAAAGATAAAAGGGTATAGGCAAAGAAAAAAATAGTCTTAACTTCACACCTAATTTTCTCAGGCCAAATGAACATATACTATTTTAAACAACATGTGCAACAGAAATATGCCTCATGACTTATGGGCGATTTTGAGTCAGTGACAAAATGATAAGATATATATTATTTTTGAGAATGTCCTTAAAATGTAAACTACCACTTTAATACTTATGATTACAATACAAGAGAATTTTACAATACTCTGACCATGTGACAAGTCTGTGAAGTGGAATCACACAAGACTCAAAAAAGACACAAATATATTTAGAGTTATCCACCATTCTGTGTTTCTTTCCATGCTTTAAGAATTCAATAGAACTAATACCTGGGTAAGTGGGTTAGGAGTAGGCAGGAGTCCACCACCAGGCAGAAGACCTGCCACTGCATTAGCTGGTGCCAACAGAGACAAAGCCTTAGTCTCATCAGGAATAACTCCTGCAGAGAAACATCCATGCATTAGAACACACTCTTCTGCAAGACAGAAAACACACAAAAACACCCAGAAAATGTCTCCCTGATACACCACCTGAGTTTGTTGAAAGTACTTATGTTCGCTAAAATATAAAGCTTGATTTCTATGATTATTTATCATTAATTTTATGTCAGAATGAAACTTCAATGTGGGAAAATTTGTTTCCTTTTTCTCTACAAATGGTTAAGTTTCTAGAGTAAAAAAAAAATAGCACAATACACACTACTTTTTTGTTAACACTGCCAAGATTTCATCACCTGTACTCGATTTTTAAGTCATGAACCAAACGTAAGCAAGCACAGTCGGTTCTCCAGGGGTGTGCTCTCAACTTTCAAAAGCTGTTTTATGAACAACGACTCGTGTCGGCTGCTTCACTATAAAGCACACAGAAAAATCAAGATACACAAGACAAAAAAAGTTTGATTTAGGGGTTAATAATATGGTACAGTTACTATGATTTTCTTTTACACCTACCATACAATTTTGTAAAAATTAAGAGAAAAAAGTATGTAAAGGAAATATTCTGTTGAATCAAGAGTAGGGCTTTTGCTGACTCATGAAAATGAATATGAATGTTTCTGAAGGTCTCTGAATACACACAGGATGTGTGTGGGAGTGAGTGAGAGGGAAAGAGAGAGAGAATAAGTAAAACATGGCACATTCCTTACCTGTACAGTAAAATGCTTTATGTTCCAATATGTGCCATGCTAACCATACCAAAAAATGCTGCTACATAGTGTCAGTTCAAAAGCTAGCTTAGCCAAACTCCTAAAGCCAAAAACAACATGTATGTCTGTTTTTAAAGCCTAATCTGTGTATTCAGATAAAATCTAAGGGTCCTGAGACAAATATTTATGTAGACAATTTAAATTCTATCCAACAGCAAAAGCCCTATACAGATGGATTAATCTGTTAATGTGCCCAAGCCCCCAAAATGAGAGTTCAATAATACAATTAAACTACATATTTGCAAATACCAGTAGTATTTCTGTAATACATATTAAGAAACTGCATCTCATCATAAAACATACAATATGTACAGGGCACTTAAGAGAAACTGGATAAGCTGCAGAAGAAAACTGTTGGGTGGTATTTTCAGCAGGGCCTGGTATATAGTTCAGGCTGAACCAGGGAAAAGAACTGTAAAACACAACAACAAAAAAGAAAAACCACTGTTAAATAAAGGTAATGGTTCCTTCCACCTAAACTGAGAAGTGCCGATAATATAAACAAATGTATACTACACAGCACTGTTATCTTGCTTGTGTCAGAGCTGTCATCAATTTAGATACCAAGAGTTATGGAGGGGGGGAGAAGGGAAAAGATTTAGATATAGGGCATTAATGCATCATTATTAACAAACCTACAAAGATTATGGGATAATTTTGCATGCAAAATTATGTCTCAAGAGGATAATATTAAGTATCGACATCTTGCTAAAATTAGTGCATTTGCAACATTTCTGGCAAACTAATATCCTCTTGAATTTATTGTGAGATACCGGATAGAAGATCTGCATCCATTAAAAAAAAAGTCATGCATCTGATCCTCTGATTAAAAAAAGACTATTTAAAAATAAAACTACAATTTAAAAATAGCAATGAGGCCCCTCACCAGTTAATTTTCATGCGTCAAGAGTATTTTTTTTACTGCTGCTTTGATAGAACCATGAAATACTGCATGAATGTGTAGAAACGAAAGAAAAAGAAACAGACAAAAGAAACAAACATTAACCAAGGAACCTAAATAGTCCCCAAATCCATTATTATTAAGAGTTCCTTCCAAATTCAGCTATCTCAGTTTTATCGGTTAAAGACTATTCCTTACCGTAGACTTTGTGTCTATTATTCTAAAACACTGACCAAGAAGCAACGGCACAATGTAAAAGCTAAAACCAGGGTGAATGGTGACAAAAGGGTTGAGTACATCAGTTATTTAGTGGAGGCAACATTAATACAGCATACCATACCAGTAATACACTAATAGATTCTATAACTAAATAGCTCTGTAATTCTAATAATCTACTCCCTAAATATTTGTTTCAAAACAAATCCAAAAAAATTACTATGGTGTAAAAATATTTATGAAATCTTGTTATATGATATACTGTATTATGTTCAGGGCTTGGGAACTATGACATAATATTTGGCCAAAAAGAATTTTTAAAATTATAAAGCTAACTAGTGTTTTGGCAAATTACTCACATGATTTGACCCTTGTTCCAAAAGCTATGTTCTACATTTACTTATCCTAAATTTGAATTCTGTAAATTTTCTCTTGATGGTAAGTCATCCAACAACAGGCACACTGACAGAAAATGCTTAATCAAAACACACTAACTCACAAGTTTATCGCTATATATATATATATACACTTTAAAACCTTAAAACTGGGCTCATACACTTTAATATCACGGAGACAGATTTACTGTTATACAGCATGCCTTAATTTATCCATGAATGCAATTTAATCTCTTTAGAAAACCACAGAGGAATTTTCTAAGTTTTAAGGACTAGACATTTCACAATTTTTACAAGGAATGGTTTAAATGTTCACATCAGTATCCAAAGACAGCAACTAAAGTTAACAGCATCTAGATTCTGCTTCCACTGACCAGTTCACCAAGGAAAGGGAAAAGCATTTATACCCTGGTCAGCATTTATGTTAACAAAATCCAGTAATTTTAACATATTTCAGTGCTTTCTTTCACTAAATTTATAGTTACCAAAAAGCAAATAAAGTAGCAGTACACTGGGAACAAGCTAAGTATAAAGTATGTCTTAGAAAATTTCACAAAGTGGAATAAAAATAGTGTTGTCTTCCCTGCTCATTATTTTTCTGCCAAATTACTTTAACAGCCTAAAATGTAAAAAGAGAGAAAATGTAGTTAACAAAATGGTTACACCAGGAAAACACTTGGGGGACTTGAGTGCTTGCTGGCCTTTAGTTAATGTCTAGAATCCCCTGTAGCTGCAGAGGACCCACTGTTTTTCAGTCATCTGGAAGAGTTTTGCATTTGCCTTCTCCACTACAAAAATCACACACACAAATAACAGAGAGAAGAATTTATTATTTAGAGATATTCTAGAAAATATAGCAAGAATGAACAAGAAAATCTGGCATAAAACAAAACACCCAGTGCCCATTTGGCACCTAAGCTATAGGAAATATTGAACTTCATAAAAACCAAAACCATTGCGACCCTTGGTATACTGAAATTCAATGTGGGATATATTTTTTAAAGTTACTGGTAAGAAGAATCACTAAGAGGAGTCACTATGGAAATAAAACCAACCTGGTCACATTTATTCAAAACAGAAACATCATCATGCATTTATTTGAAGGTTTCTGTGTAAATGTTCATGAAGTGAACCGTTCACCTTCAGGACATTTATATGAAACAATATTAAATTAACTAAGTAGATGTATCTTAAGGAATTATGATTAGGGAAGTAGTTTTAATGAACTTAAAATGTTTTAAAGTAATGCAAGAGGTTAAATATCTTATAAAAACAAATCAGATTTTGAATTTTAAGTTAGAAAGCCTTTATGTAAAAAATATGGACCACAGTATAACAAGGGTTTCAAAATGTTAATAGCTTAGACTTTTTAACATGCTACTAATGCTCACTCTAAAACTACACTGAGGTAGATGGTCATCATAGGATGCCCACATAGGTAGTTAAACAAAGCACAAACCTTCTGCATATGGTACGACTATCAAAGCTCTGTCAACGAATACAGTGTTTGTCAGATGCTGTGCCACAACTGCTGAATCCGGATCATGGAACTTAACAAAGCAGACTCGGGAGGAGACTGGTAAAGGCGAATCACTAAAAAATACACAGATAACATAAAGAAGAAAAAATTATAAGCAAAAACGCAAATGAATGACTCACAAATACCTGCATTCCAAAAGTATAAGAGGCAGAGAAATACATAACTGCACACGTATTAACCAGTTCAAAAATATATAGTGTTTTTCAATAAAGTACTATCCACAGAACTGACTATAGAAAATTATACCCAGAACAATCACTGTTTAAATTCATAATGCATCAAGTTAAAAACAGTTTGAAATCAGTCTCAGTCTGAACAGATCACAAAATGTCAACATTTATTTCATATCAATACTAGCCATTTAAAAATACAAATAGCAAGTAACTAGTTTTGGCTTGGAAAACTTTTCACTATGGCTAACATTTTAGAGTTAAAGACAAAAATTGTCCATTTCAGGGACAAAAGAATATTATGGTCAAGTACATCTATTTGAAAATCAATGAGTTTTCTTGACCTGCCTACTAAATGCCCTGTCCTCTTTCATCTACAGCTAATTAAAACTCCCAGGCATTATAAATAGTTAAGGGTCGCTCAGGGCACTTTCACACAGAAAAAAATTAAGCCCTCATGGGAATACTACCCCCCCCCAACTATTACCCAAAATTTCAATTAACAAAAAGTCACTTTCCTTGGCAACTTGTTTATGTAAAACAAAAACAAGCTAAGGTACAAGCAACAGTCGCTCTAAGCAAGATAGGATTAGGAAGGGAGCAGAGTTGTCTTTTAAAAATATAAGAGTTAAATTTCTGCCACTAAACTTTTTGTGGAAGGAAAGATTTTCTCCCTGATGATTTTAATATGCACCCAGTGTAAAGAACCACTGCTTTAACAAGTCAATTATATCTTGAGACTCAATAATGAAGAGGGAAATCCTGTAATACTTTTGAATTATTAGAAGGGGGTAATTGTCAACTTTTCTAAGTAAACGAGATTTTCACGTATACATAAAAATTGGATTACATCAGATTGGTCACACTGTTTCAGATTAAGTGTTGCTGAAAAGAAACATTTTCTTATAATTTGGGCACAATATGAAAATAAAAGCTTCTTACCAACATCAATCTATAATCTGAGAACTCGAACCTCTTAGAATGTAAGTTTTCTTAAAGGCAATGCCCTTATTAGCACAGATGCTAATCTAGGTTCAAAGCAAAGCTGTCAATGTATGTACTGAAATGGATTTAAGCCATATTGCTATAGTTTACTGGAAAAATTTTTTTGAAAGGATACAATTTTTTTTATTGTGAAACACCACTGTTCTGAAATTTAAAAATGCTGCTCCTAGTTAAAGCTTTTCCATCATTAGTACTAGAGCTACACAGCTTTTCCTATTTCTGACAGCCACATTTTTACAACTAAATTAAAAAGCTCTTTAAATGCTTAATTTTATGTTCTAAAGTGTAAGCACTTACTTTTCTTAAAAAGTGACCCTACTATACAGCTCTACCAATTTTGTTCCTATTTGCAGGGCAGGTATAGAGATGCAGACATAGGGAAGGGACAGGTAGACATGGGGGTGGGGACAGTGGGATCAACTGGGAGAGTACGACTGACATATATACACTACCATGTGTAACACAGCTAGTAGGAAGCTGCTGTGTAGCACAGGAGCTCAGTTTGGTGCTCTGTGACAACCCAGATGGGTGGAATGGAGATCCAAGGAGGAGTGGGTATATGTATACACAGTTGATTTACTTTGTTGTACAGCAGAAATTAACCAACATTGTGAAGCAATTATACTCCAATAAAAAAAAAAGTGACCTCTACTATTTCTTTGACACCATCTATTGTCATCTAACTGAAAGAAAATATGACTACCAAATATTAGCTTATTAAAGAATATAAACAATCAAGAGTTCTTTGTAAAAAAAAAAAAGGAAAGTATGCCCAATATATTTCCATTGTATTTCCAATATATTTCCATTTAGTGATCTTAAATGTTCACATTTTTTTTTTACCCACTCGTATCTCTGCAACATTATTTGACTACTCTATCATACCTATAAGTGGTGGTAAGGTAAAGATAAAATATGAACAATTTAAATATTATGGGAAAGTACAGTAAGAACTCAGAAGGGCAAATAATTCATCTCTCTCCACTTTAAATTGTCATTTAAAACCACTGCCATTTTGTCCTGCAATTTATACTGTCACATTTTTTTCAGTTAAAATCAATAAAAGAGACGTTAAGAACTGACATCGGAAATTAATTTTCCCACCCTAGGATCTTGTGCAAGTACCACTGCTAAAAATATGACTGTTAAGAATTAACACAGAATTATGTTTAAGAATTAAACATAATTTACCTTTAAGAATATCCTTACCTTTAAGAATTAACATAGAAGAGGCAGTGCAGTTGAAAAGAACTGAGGAACAAGATAGGGAAAAGGTAGCCTTGTATGATGCTTTCATCCTTTATCTAAGAATGGTGGTGGTACTGTGTCTAGTTTCTTACAGTGACCTCTGAGGCTTGTTTCAGAATCTTCTGGGATGCACACATAAAATTCAGATGACTGTTTTCCACCTCAAGCCCACTGAATGTAAGAATCCTTTTCATAGGAAGGCTCTGATTCTTAACAAGATCCTTAGCTGATACTCATGACTGCTAAAGTAGAAATTCTGGTCTGGGTCAGTTCTTTCAATATCATCTTAATATTGAGCTAACCATTTCGGAGCAGAGAATTTTGAGCTTATAAACAAAGTATCTCTTAAGCCCCACAAAACAGCAAGTCTGTGACAAAATTAACAACTCTGTTGACCTCACATCCTCTTTCCCTCATGTGTTCTTATTCAGTTCTAAAAAAAATACAGTACATTGTTGCATTTAGTTTTAAATATAAATTTTGTATTTTTAAATTAAAAAATTTTAAAGTTAAATTATGATCTCTCCCTTACCTAACTATACTAAGTTACTTATATGTAAAGTATCTCTTTTTGGTTCCTGAGAAGTTAGTAATGGATTTATGTGCAGTGTTACAGAAGTCTTCAGTTATTGAGTAACTGACATATGTTTCTCAAGGATCATTACCTGATAAGCACTCCAGTGACTTTCTCCACTGATACCCCACTAAAATCAAACAACTGAAGAATATCTATTAAGTGTAAAAGAATGATTCCAATCACAAGTTGCTTGGCTTTGAAGGAAATCATGAAGAAGTGGTAGAAAAGAATCACATTAGGTTTCAAATACTAGTTCTGACACTGATAGAAATCTATGTGAATTTCAGGCAGTCATTTGTAAAACAGGATACAAGGCTTAGTTCCTCTGTATATATAAGGCTATCATACTGAAAGAGGGATAAAATACTAATTGTTATGAAGACAGGACGTATCACTGCGTGGAATTTTAAGTTAGCAATTTCTGGCTTAAAAGAACCAAGAAATAGATGGATTTGATAATAAAATAAGGGGAGACACCTTCTTGAGGTTCTCTGAAATGTCTGTGATCCTAAGAATTTTCCCCACAAACAGGAATTTGGGGCTAAAATTCAGTAGGTATGGGTCGGAGCTCAGTCACATAATACTTTAAAAGTGCCCCTCAAGTGATGTTGATGACCCCAAGGAACCTTATTCTAGAAGACAGAGGAGTTAAACTTGTCAGTTGGTGAACAGCTCTACAGAGAAAAAGCAATTAAATTGAACAGAGAAGGCAGGGAGCGGTTGCATTTTTATATAGCGTGAATTGGTGACATTTGAACAACAAAAGAAAGCAAGCATGTCAGAGTTCCAGGTGGATATGAACACCTTCTGGGAGAAACACACACTCATTAAAAAAAAAAAAAAATCAAGCAAAGCAACAAATATATTTACAATCAATAGAATTTCAAGTTAAGTCATTTAATCTTATTCTATGATAAGAGTAAATTTTTGGAGTACTTCTGGAAAGATGAACCCCTTTTAGACTATTAGGATTCCATAGTATATTATCCGCAACAAACTACTACTGAACACTGTAGGGAGCTTAAAGAAAACATCAATAAAGTATTTCCAAATTGTGCAGGTCGGATTAGCTATTAAGACTTAAATTAGTGGGGAAAAAAAAAACCTATATATCCATACACACATATAATATTAAATGAACAAAAGGATCTACGTTCACACTGTTCAATTTGGAAAGGCCACTAAAATAATGCAAAATTCACTACATTATAACCTTACATATTTTCAGAAAAGAAAATGATCTGTACACGGGCGCATATATCAATGAGTCTGAGCAAAAATGTGTCAGTATTTATTCTTCCCAATGTAGGAAAAAAATCCTCTTAATGCATAGCACCCCAGAGATCAAGTTACCTGGAACACACAACTCTCCTGGTTAGGATGGAACCACTCCACTGACTACAAATTAAAAAGCCAGTCTGTTCTATCACGACTCCCCCTTGAGACAACAGACAAGGTAACATCCCACACTTGTCATTTTTCATGAAAGTATCATAAAAAGAACATTTTCACAAGAAAACCATTTCATAGTCATAAACTCTGAAAAATATTCTTAATGACTCGTGGGACTGGAAATAATTTTCTTATAAATAAGTCCAGCATCTCATACACTTTGAGAAGTAACATGATTACAATCAAGTAATCAATAATAATCAGATGTGTCACTTTCATTTCCTGCCATTTTACCATTTATTAATACTACTAACGATAAAAGGAATGTTGGGAGAAAGTAACAGCAAAACATCCATTTCTGTAAGTTATCATGAAAGCCATTTGTCCTTCACTGTCAAAATAAATACCTGTTTAACTTCAACAAAAAGTTTGTTCCTAGAATTCTACACTTCATGTAAATTAATTAACTCTAATCCTCCCTCCATACATACAGTACCCCCAAATTAAAGACAACACAGCATTTGAAAACACTATTATCTGAAAATACTTTTAAGGAAAACATGATGAAATGCAGTAATAAATACCAACTGCAGTATGATCAACTTAGAGAAGCGCACAGATTTATCACGCCCAGGTTATTAATGATTACATCCACAACAGTGGATTCTTTGAGGACTCCAATCTCCTGTTTAGTACTTAAGCGGCATCATAAAAAACTTATGGTACAGCTGGAACAGAGTACCCACTGACAGTAAAATCTGAATTTTCACTCTTCCCAAGGAACACTGGACTGTTTTATTATTTCAAATTTTTGCTCTAATATTTATCACATCTTGCCTTAGCTGCTTTTTTTTTTTTTTACAATTATTGCACTCATTTAACACATCTGTGACAAAAATAAGAAATGTAAGACAACAGAATAAAAACAAAAACCCTTACACCCCAAATTAAAAAATTTAACGTTCTAAAAAATTCCTTCTGAAGAACAATTACAGAATATAGAAATGTGCACTTTATTTACACAAAGGAAAATAAAGACGTTTCAGCTGTAACTCTTCTCATTTTAAAAAGTACTCAGGCTCACTGAATGTCTGTTAAAGAGTATTAACTGAATTATGTTCAATGGGCCAGAATCACTTAACAATATTTAGCAGTAAGTGAACAGTTTATAAAGTTCAATATCAAAATAACACAGAAACGAAAATTTTTGTTATTTTTCAAAGAATTCAAATGCTTTTTTTAAGAAATTAACCTATTTAAAATACATAAAATGGAGTTTGTCTTGATTTTAAGGGCCCCAAGAACGACCACGCAGGCATAATTTAGAGAGAAAAAAAAAAACAACCCTAGAAGCCAGTTGCCTCCTAAACCCCCAAACCCTGGCCCTGCCTCTGTGCATCAACAGAAGGCCTAATGCACAGATTTCTTTCATAAGTAAACCCAACAGCCAACCTCAACTGAAGCAGCCTAGCCCACGAAGGCACAGACAAGGGCCTGCAGGAAATGGTATGGGTAGGCCCAGGCTGGGGAGGAGTTAGCAAAAACCGTGATGGTGGACGATACTCACTCAGGCGGGAAGAGGCGCAGTTCGTCGATCTTGCCTAGGAAACCGAAGAGGGTCCGCATCTGCTCAGAGCTAGCGCTCGGGGAGACATTAGTCACCTGGATTACCTCGGTGCCGCCGCCTCCGCCGCCGCCGCCTCCGCCCCCCGGCCCGCCGCTGGGGCCCGGGCCCGCAGTGCTGGGGACGATGGTAGTGTTGCTCATGGCGCTGCTCGCGTTCTCGCTCCTGCTTTAACACACCAAACACACAACAAACAGTGAGAGGGAGGGGGAAGAGGAACCATTCGCCGGAAAAGGCACAGGAAGGTGTCCGAAGCTACAGCTGCTCCTGCTGCCGTCGCCGCCGTTTCTCCGCCCCGCCGCTCACCGCGGGGAAGAAGAGAACGCGCGAGTTCGAGACCACGAGAAAACAAACGGCCGCCCCCACCTCGCTTCCAACAACCTCACTCGCGGCCCGAACTTCCCACAATGCCTTGCGGCGCACGGGTGCGTCACCGTCGGCTCCGCCCCCTGCCGGCCCAGCAAGCCACGCTCGCAATCGGAAAATACGCGAGAAGGGGCTGCTGTCTAGCGAAAGGCCTTATCTCCATCCCTCTTCGCTCCTCCCCCTCCTTCCTAAAAAGAGGAGAAAGGTGGAAGGTATTAACTTTTTTCTTTTTTTCAAAGCACGCCTCCACTCCCCGGCAAAAACTGCACACTTAAGCAACTATTCTTATTTAAAATGCCCACGGTATTTCTTTGTACAGAGTATCTTCTACAGATCTGGTCAGGTACTAATGAAATTTAACCCTAGCTATCAAGATTTTCCTCCCTACTACTATAAAATTTTCTCTTTACTATACACACATCCTTGTAATACTAAATTTGCAACGAATTTGCTTTGGCACTAAAATCTTCAGAAAGAGATATATTAATGTTACACTCACTAGTGCTTTAACAAATTCACTTTTTTAAAGAATATTTTACAGAACTCAAATATGTGCAAGTATGTTATCTAAAATTTCTACAGAAAAAGTTCCTTTACATGCATTTCTTGCTTAAAATAATTTTGATCATAAAAAGATCCTTGCCTAATTTTTCAACCTCATGTGAACTATTCTCCCACTGTCATTCAGTGTTATCTAAAGACTTGCAGTTCCCCAAACCTGACAAAATCTTTTACTTCTCTGTGCCTTTCCACAAATTATTAATGACCTCCCTCATTTTATCTGTTTTCCATAAGGCTTTCCTCACCTCACTGCCACAACTTCCTCAGAGTTAGGGTTTCCTTCTGTTCACTCAAGGACAGAGGTACAAAAATATTTGTTATATTGATATGTATTCCCCCAATCCATGGATTGTTTTCCCTTGAATAAATGGCATTAAACCCCTTACTAAATTGTTTCAGTTTTGTCACCTGACAAGTTTAACTCTCATTAGAAGTGGCTACCATGTACCAAGGCATGCTACAATGTTCTATGACAAGTGGACAAATAAATACAAGGGCTGGGTTCATGGTTGTCCTTTTTTGTGTGTGTGTTAACATCTTTTTTTTCTTTGCGGTGGATACACAGAAATCTTTTCTGTTATTCCACAGTTTTCTGTATGTTTGACACATTATATAATTAAAATTATACATTTAAGCCAAAAAAACAAACCACAAACCATATAGTTCTGGGATAAGATAAATCTCTCAAATCATCAGAAGCCAGGTTATACATTAAAAACTTACTGGACATACAGATAGATGGTGCTTCCAGATAGCGAAACAGAGTGGCAAAAAAAAGAATCATTCTAATAAGGATTCCTGAGTATTTTATTTTCAAATTATCTAGCAGCTAAAAACAATAGTGGACTTTGAGCCAGAACACTGGCTTAAGATAAAACACTACCTTGTTATTAATTAAGTGTGACTTGAGGAAATTTCACTTCACTTTTAAGAAACTACTTCAGTCAGAAGCTGAGTGAGGAGCTGAATTATAATTTTGAAGATCCTGTTAGGTCTAATAGATCGAATAACTACGTAATTACCTTGTGTTATTATTGTCTGTTTCCCATAGAAATGAAATAGCTAAAGGCAAATAACTCATATATGAAAGCAAATAACAGATATAGCCAATATATACTAATTTTAAATCACTTTAGACTCATTTAGGCTCCCAAATAAACACAACTCCAGCTGGAAAAGAATCTGTTTGCAATGCAGGGGACCTGGGTTTGATCCCCGGGTTGGGAAAATCCCATGGAGAAGGGAACAGGCTACCCACTCCAGTATTCTGGCCTGGAGAATTCGCAGAGTCAGATGCGACTGAGACTTTTACGTCAAAAAAAAGTAGAGAACCTGGAGACAAGTATCATGCCTGTCTTATTTACTTTAACCCAAGGATCATGAAAATGTTAACAAAAACAAACAAAAAAACTCATAAATTCCTTCAAATATTATGTTTCAGGATTTTCCCAGCCCCTAGAAATACAGCAAGGAAAAAATTAGGCAATGTTTCTGATCTCATGAAACTCCAGCTTCAGTATGGCAAACTCTCAATAAACAAAAACAAAGACAGAAGAGAGTTATGTCCTGTGGTGAAAATAAACCAGGACAGGACTTCCCTGATGGCTCAGTGGCTAAGACGCCATTCCTGTAATGCAGGGGGCCAGGGTTTGATCCAGTCCATGGTATCAACATCTTGTAATGCAGGGGGCCAGGGTTTGATACAGTCCACGGGATCGCAAAGAGTCAGACACAACTGAGCTTTCACTTTCACCAATCTTACTAATCGTTAATGCTACTTCTAATCCAGAGCAAAAAGCAACCTGTCCTTTTGCCCTTTCTAGTCATATTATGGTCTATTAGTCATGTTTGGCCTATACATACATATTGCAGTGCATGATTTCTGATATACTTTTGAAACATGAAAAATAAGACTCCCGATCAGTTCAGTTGCTCAGTCATGTCCGACTCTTTGCGAACCCATGAATCACAGCACGCCAGGCCTCCCTGTCCATCACCAACTCCCGGAGTTCACTCAAACTCATGTCCATCGAGCTGGTGATGCCATCCAGCCACCTTATTCTCTGTCATCCCTGTCTCCTATTGCTCACAGGTGGGCAGTTTCTACTACCACCACACCGCTAGGACAAACTTACAGTGGTGCTTGATTTTGGGGAAAGTCTCTCAAAGAATATTACAAAATACTTTATGGAAATTCTCAAAAACAATAACAATCCTCTCAGTCATAAAGAACAAGCTTTTAGTTCTTTCCAGTATCAAGGTTCTAAAAGAGATCATGTATAAAAGAATGACACTAGACCCCTAGCTATACCACTCACAAAAATTAATTTGAATGGACTAAAGGCTTAAATGTAACACCTGAAACAATGAAACTACTAGAAAAAAACACAGGAAAAAACAATACCCTGATGTAGGTCTTAGGAATGATTCTCTGGACATCGAAAGCATAAGCAACAGGTTAGAAATAAACAGGTGGGACTACATCAAACTCAAAAGCTTCTGTACAGCAAAGAAAACCTTCAATAAAATGAAGAGAAAACCTACAGAATGGGAGAAAATATTTACAAACCAGGTATCTGATAAAGGATTAATATTTAAAATAATACAGAGCACTCCAAAACACTTCATATCTGTTAGAATGACTAGCATCAAAAAGGCAAAAGAGAGCAAAAATTAAAGAGGATGTGGCGAAAAGGGGACCTTTGTGCACTACTGGTAAGAATGTAAACTGTTGCAGCCACAATGGAAACATAAACACCATGTTGTGATATCTGTATCCCCATGTTTATAGTAGCATTATATACAATAGACAAGACATGGAAGTGCCCACTGATGGATGAACAGATAAACAAGTTATATCTAAAAAAACAAAGAAACAAAACCAAATTCATAAAAAAAAAGAGAGATAAGATTGTGGCTATCAAAGGTTGGAGTGAGAGGAGGGAGAATTGGAAAAAGGTGGTCAAGTGATAAAAACTTCCAGTTATAAGACAAATAATTACTAGGGATGCATGACATAAGTATACTTAACAAAGTTGTATGATATACATGAAAGTTGCTGAGAGAGTAAATTCTAAGCATTCTTATCAGAAGGAAAAGTTTACTTTTCTTTTATCTTCTATCTATATGAGATGAGGGATATTAACCAACTTGTGGTAATCATTTCAAGATATATGTAAGTAAAACTTTTATGCTATACCCTTATACAGTGCTGTATGTCAATTATACGGCAATAAAACTGGAAAAAAGAACTTCAGTAAAGATAGTTCAAAGGAAAAGACTTCATGTGTTTAGATGGAAATTCTTTAATTAAAACATAGAATAGCCACAAATATGTGTAACTTTATCCACTGGACACCATGCTCCCAGTTGGGTAAGTTACCTGTTACTACTAGCCACCTTTGTTTACACTATTTGAGAAGACTGTAGAGTCCTCCAAATTTGACATAATTTTGCAAATCTGCACAAGCAACAGGTCTTTTACCAAATTAGTTGTTAAGCAGCTCTTTTCCTCTAGCAAATATACTTTTTGAGGACAGGGAAGAAAATGTATTTATCTCTGTGTTTCTGATATCAAGCAATCTTTTACTGGAACAAAGACAAAAACTTACTGAGTATCATCAATGTCCCCTGGAAAACAAGGCGATCAAACCAGTCAATTCTTAAAGGAAGTCAACCCTGAATACACACTGGAAAGACGAAGTTCCAATAC
The DNA here is from genome assembly GCF_049115385.1 of Moschus berezovskii. Taxonomy (NCBI): domain Eukaryota; kingdom Metazoa; phylum Chordata; class Mammalia; order Artiodactyla; family Moschidae; genus Moschus; species Moschus berezovskii. The sequence continues at coordinate 46,645,348 of NC_142463.1, read as the reverse complement.
TTTGGCTACCTGATGTGAATAGCTGACTCATTGGAAAAGATCCTGATACTGGGAAAGACTGAAGGCAAAAGGCGAAGAGGGTGGCAGAGGATGAGATGATTGGATATAATCACCGGTTCAATGGACATGAACTTGGACAAATTCCAGGGGACAGAGAGGGACAGGGAGGCCTGGAATGCTGCAGTCCATGGGGTCGCAAAAAGCTGGACACGATTTGGCGACTGAACAACAGATGTGCTAGAAACTTTATGCCTTACACAATCCACTCAACAAAAGCTTGGTGAATGAAGGCATTTGTTAGATTTACAAGAAAGCTGAGAAACTCAAACTATTTTACTAAACATATTTCCCCAATAGCTACAGAAAGCAGAAAGAAAAACATAGGAAATAAATTGCTGCTAACAAACTAAAGTTAAAAACTTAAAAAAACAAACTTACCTACAGATCTATTTTGTTTTTCTGCTTCTAAAAATTATACAACTGAATTTTTCTTCTTTTTCTAATTCAATACATTGGATAACTGTATAATGATTAATATCTACTTTCAAGTCAAAATTGTAAATCCCATGCTCCCTTTTCAGAGACTGAGGGATACATTAGCATTAGGGATGGAGAGATGGATGGACAGACACACACCAGAATAGGAAAAGTCTACTTACTTCCAAATACTTGTTTTACTTTATGTTGTTTGTCAATAGCAGACATTCCGTATCCACATTATACGACTGACATAGTACTTTGAAACTGTAGGCAAAAATCAGTATTTTTCATAGCTTTGTTTATGATTAACATAGAGGGAAGAGTAGTTAGAGCATTAAAATGCTATTGCTTATATCTATATGCACAGTACTCCTAGCTGTAGTCCATAGACATTGTTTGAAAAAATCACAGTCAATTTATTTGTAACAGATCTGTTTGGCTTTTGGATTGAATGGGGTCAACAGAAATATTTGGAGGGCAAAGCTCTAGGTACTGACTACTCACTACTATCCTCTACGATTTATAAGATATTTTAGAGTCTCAATTGAGAAAAAGGCAGTTTGAGGGGCTACTACTTAACCTTAAAAAAAAAAAGCTATTTACATGTATCTTTATCTAATAAATAGTTTCAAGCATTTTAATATTAAAGAGTTTTCCCTGATTAAAGAATTAGACATTTGCACCATCTGAGCTCTTTTCCCCCTTAGGCTATAAAATGAACTGTCTCTTCATAAAGGAAATCTTCAGTTCAGTTCAGTTGCTCAGTCGTGTCCGACTCTCTGCGACCCCATGAATCACAGCATGCCAGGCCTCCCTGTCCATCACCTTAGGAAACTCATAAAACCCAAAAGGTACTCAACTCAGTAATTTGAAGATCCACATTAAATGCATGCTTTTGAAATGCCCTTTAATCCTCACAACATTTAAAACATTTAAAAGGCAAATTTGGCCTTGGAGCACGGAATGAAACAGGGCAAAGGCTAATAGAGTTTTGCCAAGAAAATGCACTGGTCATAGCAAACACCCTCTTCCAACAACACAACAGAAGACTCTACACATGGACATCACCAGATGGTCAATACCGAAATCAGATTGATTATATTCTTCAAAGCCAAAGATGGAGAAGCTCTATACAGATAGCACAAACAAGACCAGGAGCTGACTGTGGCTCAGATCATGAACTCCTTATTGCCAGACGCAGACTGAAATTGAAGAAAGTAGGGAAAACCACTAGACCATTCAGATATGACCTAAATCAAGTCCCTTATGATTAGATCTGATAGATAAAGAGTGCCTGATGAACTATGGATGGAGGTTCCTGACACTGTACAGGAGATAGGGATCAAGACCATCTCCATGGAAAAGAAATGCAAAAAAGCAAAATGGCTGTCTGGGGAGGTTTTACAAATAGCTGTGAAAAGAAGAGAAGCGAAAAGCAAAGGAGAAAAGGAAAGATATACCCATTTGAATGCAGAGTTCCAAAGAAGAGCAAGGAGAGATAAGAAAGCCTTCCTCAGCAATCAATGCAAAAAAATAGAGGAAAACAACAGAATAGGAAACTAGAGATCTCTTCAAGAAAATTAGAGATACCAAGGGAACATTTCATGCAAAGATGGGCTCGATAAAGGACAGAAATGGTATGGACCTAACAGAAGCAGAAGATATTAAGAAGAGGTGGCAAGAATACACAGAACTGTACAAAAAAAGATCTTCACAAACAAGATAATCACGATGGTGTGATCATTCACCTAGAGCCAGACATCCTGGAATGTGAAGTCAAGTGGGCCTTAGAAAGCATCACTGCGAACAAAGCTAGTGGAGGTGATAGAAATTCCAGGTGAGCTATTTCAAATCCTAAAAGATGATGCTGTGAAAGTGCTGCACTCAATATGCCAGCAAATTTGGAAAACTCAGCAGTGGCCACAGGATTGGAAAAGGTCAGTTTTCATTCCAATCCCAAAGAAAGGCAATGCCAAAGAAAGCTCAAACTACCACACAATTGCACTCATCTCACACGCTAGTAAAGTCATGCTCAAAATTCTCCAAGCCAGGCTTCAGGAATATGTGAACCGTGAACTTCCAGATGTTCAAGCTGGTTTTAGAAAAGGCAGAGGAACCAGAGATCAAATTGCCAACATCCACTGGATCATGGAAAAAGCAAGAGAATTCCAGAAAAACACCTATTTCTGCTTCATTGACTATGCCAAGGCCTTTGATTGTGTGGATCACAATAAACTGTGGAACATTCTGAAAGAGATGGGAATACCAGACCACCTGACCTGCCTCTTGAGGAACCTGTATGCAGGTCAGGAAGCAACAGTTAGAACTGGACATGGAACAACAGACTGGTTACAAATAGGAAAAGGAGTACGTCAAGGTTGTATATTGTCACCCTGCTTATTTAACTTATATGCAGAGTACATCATGAGAAACGCTGGGCTGAAAGAAGCCCAGTTGGAATAAAGATTTCCGGGAGAAATATCAATAACCTCAGATATGTAGATGATACCACCCTTACGGCAGAAAGTGAAGAGGAACTCAAAAGCCTCTTGATGAAAGTGAAAGAGGAGAGTGAAAAAGTTGGCTTAAAGCTCAACATTCAGAAAACAAAGATCATGGCATCTGGTCCCATCACTTCATGGGAAATAGATGGAGAAACAGTGGAAACAGTGTCAGACTTCATCTTTTTGGGCTCCAGAATCACTGCAGATGCTGATTGCAGCCATGAAATTAAAAGATGCTTACTCCTTGGAAGGAAAGTTATGACCAACCTAGATAGCATATTAAAAAGCAGAGACACTACTTTGCCATCAAAGGTCCACCTAGTCAAGGCTATGGTTTTTCCAGTGGTCATGTATGGATGTGAGAGTTGGACTGTGAAGAAAGCTGATCGCCGAAGAATCGATGCTTTTGAACTGTGGTGTTGGAGAAGACTCTTGAGAGTCCCTTATACTGCAAGGATATCCAACCAGTCCATTCTGAAGGAGATCAATCCTGGGTGTTCATTGGAAGAACTGATGCTAAAGCTGAAACTCCAATACTTTGGCCACCTCCTGCGAAGAGTTGACTCACTGGAAAAGACTCTGATGCTGGGAGGAATTGGGGACAGGAGGAGAAGGTGTCGACAAAGGATGAGATGGCTGGATGGCATCACCGACTTGATGGACATGAGTTTGAGTGAACTCCGGGAGTTGGTGATGGTCAGGGAGGCCTGCCGTGCTGTGATTCATGGGGTCACAAAGATTGGACACGACCGAGAGACTGAAGTCAACTCAACAGTGGATTAACAATGCAGGTCCAGAGTCAAATCAAAGGAACTCTGCCACCAATTAAGATTTTGCAATCTTTGGCTTATTACTTTGTGCTTCAATTTCCTCATTTGAAAAATAATGCCCACTTCACTGGGTTGTCTTCTGGATGAAATGAGAATATTAATACATACGCTTAGAAAATTTATCAACTATTATTCTTACTCTACAATTTCAAAACTTTTAGTTTGACAAACAGTAACCTCAATTGGGTTCTATTTTATACCACCCTATTTTAGGCTAGTACCTTGAACTATTTCTACTTCATCATTTACATGAAAGACATGAATCAGAAGAGTTAATTTATATAGTGGGAAGAGTTTCTTACTTAAGAGCTCACATTCTAATATAGATTTTTGGTGGTATATTCTCTTTTAAAATATTATAAAGTATTATGGATATCAAACACATATCACAGTGCCCAGCACACAGGTACTCAACAAATGGAATATACCATTACAAAAAAGTCTGTGTTCAACTTCCTCTTCTTTTAATAGATGAATAATAACAGTAATACTTCTGTCTAACCTTAGAGCATTACTGTCAAATGCAAAAATACTTTATAAGTGGTAGTAAACATGTAACATACACTATTATTATTTGTTCTTTCTCTCTTAAGAGGGTGCTGCAAAGGAAACATAACAACACATTTCAGATTTTCATATTCATTTTGTTCCTAAAGTAGCACTTTACCAATAGTATGTGTAAATAGATGATAGCTAAACATTCCTTTTTTGATAAAACGCAAATGCGTCATGGAAAACTCCTTCTAGGAAGGGTTCAATTACTTGTCTCTATTTTTAGAGAAAGATCACTCATTATTCTAATTTTCAAAAGACAAACAACTCCACATACACTTGATCAATTTTAAGTACACTGACATGGGTCAGATCAAGAGACTATCAAATAACCAAAGCATGGATTGGAAAAGGAAAAAGGCAAACATTAGGAAAAACATAAAATAAACTGAATTTCTGACACCTGCTAACGCTAAAGACCACAATGATTTTTTTCCTTCAATTTCCATCTCAGCTACCTTTAACTATGAACAACTATTAGTTTCAAGCCATAATTAGCTCATGTAGAAGTCTAAAGCATGTGGAGACATCGATTACATCATTCTGAAGGAAGGAACAGATGCGGAAAGATAACTTTTTAGGAAATGAGGAATCAAAAGAAAAGCAAAAAAATCAGAAGCTCTAAAATGGAAGCAAAAAATTAAAGCTGTTATGTGTGTGTGTGTTAGTCACTCAGTTGTGTCTGACTCTTTGTGATCCCATGGATTGTAGCCCACCATGCTTTTGTCCATTGGATTCTCTAGGCAACGATACCAGAGAGGGATGCCATTGCCTTCTTCTCTATTAAACATCAGGTAAATTTACTGACAAGTGGAAAACATGTTATCTCTAGAAAGATGAAAAGCAAAAGCTCTGGTGTCACAGATTTGTATTGTGAGAACCAAGTTTTCAAATGTTCACTAGGATTTTACCACACCTCTCCCTGGCAATAATAGTAACATTCAAATCACGTAAGTATAAGTAACTGTGATATTTTAAAGGATGGAAAAAAAAATAATTAAAAAAAAGTAGTGGACAGTCGAAGGTATTTTGAATGTTAAACTAGCATTTATCTTAATTGCAATTGTGAATATAAATATCCCATCTGCAAATTTACAATCAAATTTTTAAATAAAAATCTATTAGTTGCGAATGTCAACAATATATCAAATTAATATTTTTCCCTTTATCAGCTTAAGTGGTATTAAGAATAAAGTTTCAGGAGCCATATCTTCTCTTATTAAATCTGTTGGGGACATTTGCTCATGCAAAACAACATTTACTATATATAATTATTGAGCAAATTTGTCTATTAGACAAATCTAATGTTGGCAGGGATGATATAAAGTCAAATATTAAAATAGTGGATTTTGATTAAAATGATTTTAAAAAACCCATTTATTTGGTATTGATTTTGTATTTGTTGACACAAAGAATGGTATGAAGTACATTATCAGGTTTAGTGTCCTAATTTTATCTCTATTATTACTTTACTACTTTAAGATAAACAAAATCATAAAACCTATACAATTAATGTTAAAATTAAGACTTTAAGTCAGAGATCACATTAATCATGGAAAAACAAGCACGAAAACAGCTATTAAATGTTAGGAGCTAAGAATCTCTGGGGATAATGAATCCGCCTGCAATTCAGGAGACCTGGGTTCAATCCCTGGGTTGTGAAAATCCCCTGGAGAAGGGAAAGGCTACCCACTCCAGTATTCCTGGAGAATTCCATGGACTGTATAGTCCATGGGTTCGCAAAGAGTTGGACATGATTGAGTGACTTTCACTTTCACTTTTCAGGGATAATGGAAACATTTTCAGCTGATTTTAGAAAAAGAAGTAACACCTTAAGTGCTTCTTGCTGCTGCTGCTGCTAAGTCACTTCAGTCGTGTCCGACTCTGTGGAACCCCACAGACGGCAGCCCACCAGGCTTCTTACTTAATGACATAAGCAAGACTGCTTTAAAACCTCTGTTTTAACTTATTTTCAAGATAGGCTATAAGCAAAGAAAAAACACTGAAAGTAATCAAGATATAAAAACAAAAAAAAAAACACCCTACTTCCTCTACTTCATGTGAAAAACAGTAGCAATGTAAAAGCCTCTTTATAAGAGGAAAGTAAAAATATTTTCCTAAATCTAGTGGGCCTTTACACTGAAAGTAGAGAGAAACAGAAGATAACATTTATAGCAAATATTAAACCTCCCAGAACAAATTCACTGCTTCCTGATTCAAAACTGAGAAACAAAGGGAGCATACAAAGGATATACAAAGGAATAATCTAAGTAAGACGCACTGTCTTCAGAAAAAATTACTACACACAGCTCCAGTAAAAATAAAATACAAGTCAAAGCCACATTTGAAACTGTGAATAAATATGCAAAATATGTACTGCCTTCAAGGAAATAGTATGTTTTCTACCAACTACTTTTAAAAGCTGGCAGTTGTAAGTTTAAATAGAAAACAAATGTCCAAAATGCAATTTTCAAAGGGAACTAAAGACATGTAACAAGCACCATTCAAGCTGAATATTTAAAACATGACGAGTCCATGTGCAAAATAATTTGCTCTCCATTTTGACAATTTAAACCAATTTATTTGTAGAGTAAGGGCAAACACAGAAAGAAAATTCTGAATAATAAGTATATGAGAATATAAAACATTCAACTCAGAATATTTAATAAGCAATACGTTAGGTACATCAGCTTATCAATAATGACTGTTAAAAAGTAAAATGTTCTCTTAATAAATAACTTCAGAATAAAATAGTAGTTCTCATAGATAAGGCAATATTCTGAAAGGTGATTCAATATAGGCTAAATCTAAATCTGCCATTTTACAGAAAAAGAAAACTTCTCAGACATTTCGCCTGCAATCAAATTCACTTAGCTCCTGATGACATTTAAAAAGTTGTGCTTAAAAATGTGCACAAATTAATGCCATTTTCCTTTGTCACAACTTCTCAATATGCCTCAATAGATTCATCTTATCAAATGTACCTTTAAACACTGAAAATATCTTAACACATAGCAGTGTTCATAAGAATACCACAGCCATGTTTTAACATCTTATTAAATTTTGGTGGTAGTGACAAGTCACTCTACCTTACTTTGGTAAGTCTTACTTTCTGTTATGAGACAGAACATTATCTTTGGCTGATCTAAAATCTTAAGTTCAATATGTATTTGACTTCTTCATTTTCCGTTTCATTTAGCAAAGCTAGAAGAGTGAAGCCTTCCATACTTTAATAAAATGAATATAATAAATTGTAGCTAGGGAAATTCTATTATAAAGGTAACTATGCAGTCTCCAGCCCTTATACAGGATATACGTTTCACATTGTTTTAATAATCGATCTTTTTTTTTGAAAGCAAATACTTGAGCTTCTTCAATGCCCATGTTGAAAAAGGATTGGGTTTTTTGTTTTAATGTATTCTTTCAGAAGCATTACAGTTCATTTACAGTGTTAATTCCCACAAATATAACTATACATAACTACACTTTCTCATAAAGTTCAAGTTAATAAACTTTCAGTTTGCATCAATTTGAGACAAAACCCATGGTTTTCCTGACTGCATGAGGTAATAATTCTCACCTTTACTTGTTCAATCTGCACTTACTACACAGGTATAATACATGGTGTACTATAGACATGTACTTGTTAAATTTTTATACATGTCAATTTATATCTACTGAAGTTTACCACAAAGTGTGCTGTCACATGGATTTTTCAGAGTTACTCTGCCATTAGTTAGAATACGCTTCTCATACAAAATGCAAGTTTCAATATAATACTATAATTAGATGTCAATAATATTTAACGTCAAGTAAAAGCACAATAAATCAAAAAACTATACCTTGCCTGTAATTTAAAAAAAGGGAGAGGTGGCTACTGTAAACTTTTACATTCAAGCAATTAATCCTCCAAAGGGAGGCTTCTACACCCTAAAATAGAGAAAATAAGAGTTTTCTGTAATAATTATCTCTTAAAACATAATTGAAGCCTTCCTAAAAATGGTTGGAGGACAAAAACCAGTTGAAAATGATGAAATAAAAGTCACTAGGTAAATCATAATGATTAACAAGAAAGGTTAAGAAAGCTAGGTTCAAATGCTTGGTCACACCACTTAGAGAAACCTGTGACATGTGGCAAGTTTCTTAATCCCTTCCACCTTCAATTTTTTGGGTGTTTATTAGTGATCTTGCAAAAACTACTATGTTCCTTGCTTCAAAACTCACCTTTTCTTGCTTAGGAGTGTAATTACTAAGTAGTGCTGCTCACTTTCGATGCAAAGGACTCCAGAGAATTTAGAGATTTAATCGAGGGGATGGGGGACTAGAAGCCAAATTTTATGGTTGGCAAGAACCTAGACTCAGGAAAAACCGTGTTCTGCTGAATTCGTCAGCGGGCCATCATATTACCTTTTAAATACCCTAAAGATCCCCAGCCTAGTTGAGGGGGCTGAGGAGAGAATTTCCTGGTGTATGCTTTTTAAGACAAAATTACTTTAGGCAAAAGAAAAATCTACCACCCAAGGCAATACTAAAGATGATGAGTTGTTAATTACATATTGCTTTACATTAAAGCTTTAATTAAAGCTTTACATTTCAGATAGAAACTAACTTCCCAAGATAACCGACTTTGAACAAAATTTTCATCTTCCATTCGGAACTGGATGGAGTTCCTTTCCCCACCAAGCGCTCAATATTTAAAACTTTTTCACTAAATTATTTAAAAAATCGAATGAGAGAGAAATGATTAACCCTAAATTAATGAAAAAGGAGTTAACTTTAAAAGCTGTCAAGCAAACTGCTTAACGTTACACAGCTTGTAAGCTACAGAAGCAGCTGGGATTCGAACTCCTATCCCTCGAGCTCCAAAGAGCAAGCTTTTCTCTCTATGCTCAAGCTCGCGCTTACACTGGGCTCCTCTCAACTGTCTGGCAGAGACGACATTTACTATGAAGCTCTATTTTTTTTCCCTTCCCTTCTCTGTGGCCAACCCTTTCCATTTCCTATGCTGGGCTACAAATTCCATGTAACAACCACCAAGGCGCACTAATGCTAAGAGTCGGAGTAGAGATCAGAAGAACCGAAATCGGCTTTACATCCTACGCGGAACGGAGATCTGGCGCCAGCACCACAGGCGACAAACACAGGCAAGGGTCCAGAGAGGCTGCAGACCGCGCCCAGGTCTCAAGTTTTAGTCAAGGCCCACGTTCCGGCCAGGCGAGAGGCGCAGGGAAGGTTATCCTTTCCTGAAAGCCTCGCCGCCGCGGGAGCACAAAAGAGGAGATGGCAGTCGCAGTAATAGTGCACACAGTAAACTCAACAGCGTTCTTCAGCCCGTTAAACGCACTTACTTGAGCGAAGTAATTCCAAGAGACAAGGCCGGCACCGGCAACGGGTAGGGCTCCTCTGTCCTCCTGCCCCAGGCGCTGGCGATGACGACATCCGAGTCGCGCCGCCGAGAGCGAAGGCCCGGCGCACGCCGCGCGCGCTCCCGATAGGGGCGGGGCGGCCCCGCGGCGCCGCCGGGGACCGTCACTGGCGGGCCTCCGCTGCGGAGCCCCGGGCTTTGAACATGTCGCGGCTGAGGGGGATAGTGGGGCGGGATACCCGAGCAGGTTTCCGGACTGAGAGCAGAGACTGCAGTGCCGGCGTAACCCAGGGACTCTTAAAGGCGGCGAGGAAGAGCGGCCAGTTAAATCTGTCGGGCCGCAACCTCAGCGAAGGTAAGATCCAGAGGTACGACCCGTTTGTGCGACCTGGCACAAAGCACTTGCCCCTGGTAGCCTCTCTTTCCCCTGGCCTGGCTTTGGCTACCTTTGGCTCCGTATTCTAGCCGGGATTCCGGTCCTGGAATTCGGGCTTTTATCACATTTCCACTGGTTTGGTCAGCTCGTTCGGTTTCTACTTTTGGTTCCAGGAAATGTCTGGTGCAGGGAATGTGCTGGGGATATGGCCAAAATTTAAACGGGGCGCTTTCTGGGATTCCCACATTCTGTCGGATAAACAGCATAATGTTTGACAAAATTAGCTGTCACGTGATGGGCACATGCTTTGTTTCTTTGGCCCTCTGTTCCTCTTAATCTCTTAGGTATTTACCAACGCCAAAATTCTGTATTTGATCTGGTCCTTTGTTCATATAGAGTAAATGACACTGTTCTCTGTTCAAGTCCCTTTTCTGTCTGCATTTGAACAGAATCCTAAATACAAGGCATATTTAGCATATTTCCTAAGTTGAAAATCAAGATGGATGCCACACGAAGTGAATTTGGGGCCATCCTGAAAATCTAGTAAAGATCAAATGCACAAATCTGGATATCATGAGTGAATTAGAGTCATATGCTCTGATTTTCTGTTGTGTAAGGGAGGGCGTGGAAAGTGGGGAGAGAGAGATTATGGCATTATTCCTGTAATGTTTTCCTTTACTTATATTTAGGTTTTAGGCCATCTGGAATTAAAAGTTTCCGTTTCCCTGTAATGATTGCTTTTTTAAAATTGTGCCATGTATAGAGTTCACCATGCAAACAAGTACTTGCTGAATGAAAGGATATATGATAAAATCTCTGCTCTCCCTAGAAAAAGTTTTTTTTTTTTTCCCTAGAAAAAGTTTTAATCAATGGGAACATAAATATTTTAAAATTACGGCTGTACTTGTACACATGCTTGTTCCAGAGCCTGGAACTTTCTACATGATACCTGACTAGGGTTCACTTCTTGACTTTCTCGAGGACTCTGCTTAGATAGGTCTTTCCTCACTACCCTATCTATAATAAATTCTCTTGCTAGCATTGTATTCTCTAATCTGTTTTTAATAGCATTTATTATTATCAGAATCTGTATTCTGTATTTATTTGTTTATTGTATTCTCTGCCCTTTGCTAGAATATTAGTTGCATGTGGTCAGGGACCTTCATTTTGCTTATTGTGTCCTTAGCACTCAAAGTTGTGCTTGGTACATAGTAGATTCTTATTAAACATTTGTGGAAGGAATAAGTAGATAAATGAGTTATTCTCAAAAACTGTGTGCTGGAATGTACTTATCGACTGGACCCAGATGGTTTAGTCTATTAAAGTTTCAGGGAGCAAATGAATTTTGATTGTCAAATGTTAAAGTAGCCTTGCATTCCTGATATAACTCCTGCTTGGTCATGATGTTTAGATGTGGTTTTTGGAGTAACCCCCTGTTTTTAATGTCTCTGATTTTGGTATCAGAATAATGCTGACTTCATAAAATGAGTTGGAAGTTTTTATTTCCTTTATTTTCTGAAAGGCTCTGTAGAATTACTTTTGTTTCTACTCTAAATGTCTGCTAGATTTCACCAGTGAAGCTATCTGGGCCTAGAGTTTTCTTTGTGGGATTGTTTTAAATAACAAATTCAATTTCTTTCATGGATATAATGTGCGATAACACATTTGCTGTAGCACTGAAGCAGGTTAATATCTTCTAGAGCTTCAGTTTAATAGTGATAAACCTGAACTCTTTCTGTTTAACTTGTACAGACTTATTTGCTATGTCGGAATTGCTGTATTTGCTGCAACAAGAGTAACAATGTTGTGTTGTGTGTCAGATATACCTTTCAAATATTCACTGAGAAGCAAGATAGTTTAGCTTTCCAGGGTTTAATCTTACCTAGCTGTATAACCCGGAGAAGGCAATGGCAAGCCACTCCAGTACCATTGCCTAGAAAATCCCATGGATGGAGAAGCCTGGTAGGCTGCAGTCCGTGGGGTCGCTAAGGGTCAGACACGACTGAGCGACTTCACTTTCACTTTTCACTTTCCACTTTCACACATTGGAGAAGGAAATGGCAACCCACTCCAGTGTTCTTGCCTGGAGAATCCCAGGGACGGGGGAGCCTGCTGGGCTTCCGTCTATGGGGTCACACAGAGTCGGACTCGACTGAAGTGACTTAGCAGCAGCAGCTGTATAACCTGGGACAAATGATGCATTCTCTCTGTGTCCCATTTCTCTCATGTATAAAGTGAGAATAGTCATAACACCTGCCTTATGGAGTTATTATGAGATACAGGAGTTTGTTCATTTGATTTCCATATCTTCTCTGTTATGGAGCATAAAGATAGAGCCCATTCTTTATTTGTCTTATATATCCAACCACTATGTGCTATGCAGGAAATGTAAAGTGAGATCTAATATGAAAAATACATATCCCCTATTCTGTTTTGGAATAAAATAAAACTTTCACTTTAATGTTGTTGTAATTCATTGCTATTTGTTTGATTTACTTGGAAGTTTTTAATGTTTCAGAAATTTCAGTAGATAACTTGAATAGCTGTTATCAACTTACGTACTTAGTATCTCACTTCTTTTTTTCTTTCCTTGGTGTGGCATGGTGGAAATAGTGCCTAAGTGTGTTTGGAGAATAAATGTGGATATCCCTGAGGAAGCTAATCAGAATCTTTCATTCAATGCCTCTGAGCGATGGTGGGAGCAGACGGATTTGACCAAACTAATCATATCAAATAATAAACTTCAGTCACTTACTGATGACCTCCGACTCCTTCCTGCACTGACTGTTCTTGATGTAAGTTGATTTATGAGTCTTTTGTTTGAAAAGACTCTGAAGCTAAGTTTAGACTTTTAGAAGCAGAAAGCCCAACTGGTGGAGTGCAAGACGAATAACAAATTACTGTGTTAGGCAAAGCATCATGGTTAAGAATGCAGAATCAGAACCTCAGGCTTCTAGTTCTGACTGCTGCTTGATAGCTGTGTGATCTCAGGACAGTTACCTCTCTGTACTTCAGTTTCCATATCTATAAATTGAGACTGTTAGTACTGCCTATCTTTGAATTAAATGTGTTAACGCATACAGACACAATTAGAATTAATGTTTAACTAGTGGCTTCTGCTGGAGAAGGCAATGGCACCCCACTCCAGTACTCTTGCCTGGAAAATCCCACGGACGGAGGAGCCTGGTGGGCTGCCGTCTCTGGGGTTGCACAGAGTTGGACACGGCTGAAGCAACTTAGCAGTAGCATCAGCAGTAGCTTCTGCTGCTCGTCCTTTTTTTATTGCTATTATTTTATGGTCATTATTATTCTAGACATTAAAGCAAGTACTTAAGATTATTATTATTATTTTGTTACTTATCTCCAATACTGACTTAAATTATTGGGCTTAAGTTTTTGTGGATTTATTCAGGGACTTTGTTTTTAGTCTCTAGTTGCTATGTCATGTGGTAAGGTGAAACATGAGTAGTTTATTTCACAATCCACAGACTTCTGTATCACAATCCACTGTTTTACTTAGGCTCACCAAAAATCTTCCAGTTTTTGTCTGAAAAAGTTGGATGTAGTCAGATTTCTAGAGACGTTTTTATTTTCTTCATGTGTAAAATGAATCAGTTGGTGTAGGTGTTCTCCTGAAGGTTCCTTGTACCTTGAAAACAATATGATTCTGTGAAAACATGAGAGAAGAAATCTTCCTCATTTATTTTTTGTCAATGTTGGCATAATCATACCAACAGAGGGCTATACATTCTAACCCTCTCGTCTCTCACTTGAGATTGAAATTCCACTCAATGAGGTGAAGTTTCCTTTTTTTTAACAGTAATATTTAAAATTACTGTCTTACCACTCATGAGCTCTGAACAGCAATGTGGTCAATTTCAAACTCCTTTTTCTCTTCTATACTCAGAACAAATTACTGATAGTCCAACAGTACTATTTAATTAGAATAATTAGAGTATTGTCAGCAAATATTTTGCAGTAACAAAGATTATGGTTATTTATAAGAGTAAGATATTGACTGTGTCTTTTAATAACTTTCAGATACATGATAATCAGTTGACATCCCTTCCTTCTGCTATAAGAGAGTTGGAAAATCTTCAGAAACTTAATGTCAGGTAATATTTAAACTTATTTAAGTATTGCTTGTGTAAAGGTGTAAATCTAATATTCTTTAAAAAATTTTTTCTAACATGTAAAAATATTTTTATATTTGAGAAAGTGATTAAATAGGATAAGAATTTTAAGCTTTAATTCTCCAATTATTTTATTTTTTGTTTTAGAATTGCCTACATGTTTTCTGGTTTTACAAATTTAAGATCAATTAAAAAAATACTCTTTATATTTTTTGTGAAATAATTTTTAGTGGTTATTTTCAAAATCTTTGTTGACTTCTCAAGTTTTATGTTACTTTGATAGTCTAAGATATATATGTGTTAAACAGTAGGAAGAAATTTACAACAATTATTTTCATCAGCGAGGAAAATTTCACGTTTTTGATATTAGTAGTTTTTAAACCTTTCTGAGGATTCCTGAGATTCCATGGGTATTCCTCTGGTACTCTTTGATAGGTACATGGGAGGCCAGCTAGCTGAGACTCCAGTTATCTCTGTTTGCCCTTCAGTATGCATTCAGACTTTGAAGAAAAATTACTGCCTTACATGTTATATATACACTGTGGAAAAGGGATTAGGGATGATTTAATTTAGGAGAAAAAATTAAAAGGATTTAAGTGTTAAACATTGTTTAAAAAGCTGTGGCTTATAAAATAGGTATGGTTATTGATCTGACATAGCATGATCAAGTCTCAGTTTTCTGAAGTTAACTAGTTTGAGGGAGAACAGTTCTTCAATAACAGTCTTTAATTGATGAAAAACTTAAAATTGCCATAAATTAACAAAAATATCTGTACCCAAAATTGTTTAGGACAGTTAGCGAAGATACTTATTGTTTAGTTGTACATCAGAACTTCTTCCCATTGCAAGCCAAAGGCATAGATATGCCCTGCGAAAAGAAGAGTGGGAAGGGTTGAGAGAAGAGAGAGTATGCAGCAGCTGTAGGTGGCTTTAGCTTTAGCTTCTAAAACTTATGAGTATGATTGTTAGGATGGAGGGAATAGAATAAGAGAGGAAAAGAAGGAAATATATAGCAAAAATAACATTTTTGCCAACTAAATTCCTGTCAGATATGCAAAGATTACAATTAAGTAACTGACAGTGTCAACCAATTTTTAGTGGTTTTTGCTTGTTCATATTTCATAAAACATTTTTTGGCATTTTTGTTCCAGCTAGTTTTATTGCAATTTAAGATCATTATTATATGCTTATATTTCCCTTTTCCTGCCTGTTATTTGTGAGGAAACTGTATATGGCTAGATAGTAGAGTAGAATTCCCAAGCAAGTAGTTGGCATGAATCTAAGAACAAGTTAAATCATCTCTTAATTATCAGGGAATGTATTATTCTAAGTGACTTGGGGACATCTCCATCAATAAACTGGAATCTCTGCAAGACTGAACTGAAAATAAAGATTCAATACAAATAAGATTGGAGTTGCATGTTACACGTTCAGCTGGATATGCTAGGCCCTCAAATAGAAATAGCTATTTTTGTTTGGAGTGCTAGACTGAAGCCTAATCCCCATGTAAAATGTGACTTCATTGTAGTGTGTGTATGTGTCTTTGTCAAAATCTTAAAACTCTGATAGAGTGTGAAAATTTAGTCCAATGTATTCTTTCACATTGCATGTAAAATGAAGTTGATTAAAAGAAACCAATCAGAATTTCACAAATTATATCTTTGCTTCAAAATCTTTATTTCTTTGAAACAGTTTGATTACATTACTGTCATTTTAATGGGTGTTTCCTTTTAGGATGTAAAATTTGATAAGTCCTTAAAATTAGTAACCTTACTTGACTTTTTTTGAATGAGCCCTGGTAGTTGATTAGCAGAAACACCTTGTTAAGTATTTATTTTGTTGTCACCAAATTATTCAGCATTTGTTTTATCAATCAATAGCCATAACAAGCTGAAAATACTCCCTGAAGAAATTACAAATCTAAGAAATCTGAAGGGCCTGTATCTCCAGCATAATGAACTCACTTGCATACCAGAGGGGTTTGAACAACTTTCCAACTTAGAAGATTTAGTAAGTTTTGATTTTGCAGTATTTGTATAATTTGGGGCTGGAGGGATTTTTCATTTGACTGAGAAATTGGATATCTGATACCCATCATGAGTACATGGACAGCTGTTTGTATGACTAGATTATCAGAACTATGTATTACAATTAGATTGCTAAATTAATAATTGCAAATTTGTTTTCTATGTTTTTCTTCTTTTTTCCTATGTTTTTCTTATGATACAAATTACCTTAGATTTTAATTTCAGATTAGAGTTTTAGAAGGGGCCTGATGATGATGACTTTGCTCTTCAGAGGCTTTTATGGCTTTGCAAAAGAGAGGAAAGGTGTTTTTAGCGTATACTTACACTCCCCACTTTTTTTTCAAATATTTTTGGCTGCACAGGGTCTTTCTTGCTGCATGCAGGCTTTCTCTAGTTGTAGTGCGTGAGGGCTACTCTCTAGTTTCGATGCCTGGGCTTCTCATTGAGGTGGCTTCTCTTGTTGTAGGTTCCCATTACCTCCTCTTAAGCCCTTATGGTCCTTCTGTTCCCTAAGTGTCCAGATAATACCTTCAGGGCCTGCCTTTTCTTCCCTGTTTTCCAAAGTGGCCACATTTCTTGGTGAAATTTTCATTCCATCTGTTTCACATCTTAAATAGAGATTACCATGAAGCAGTACATTATATTATTTTAGTCATACTATTAAGAATAATACAGACAATAGGCACTTTGCTTTACATATAGCTAAGTAGTTTTCATCCTGTTACAGATTTTTTAAAAAGTAACATCAAAAGTCGTACAACTGATTAAGGAATTCAGGATTTTAACATCAGACAATTTGATTTCAAAGTGTATACACCTTTCCCTCCCAAATTTACCACAGGAGGAATAAGACTGTACTATAAGCTATCCTATCTGAAAGACTTTAGCTGTATTAGATCAGATATTCCAATATAAATCTCAACTCCATCTAGTTATTTCATAGTACATTCTTGTTTGTTCACTATTACATGTTTTGAAAAACTCATTAGTGTCATTTTAGCCTTGAAGTTTATTTTTTATTGAAGGACAGATTACTTCTTTTACTTATTTTTTTCGTGATATTTTCCCCCATCTGCTCTAGTGGTTGAAATCAAAATATATACTCTGCTCAACCATTTCTTTAGTATCTCTTTGTCAATCTGATCAGATTGGAAATAAATTTTGGGAAGTAAAATGTAGATGAAATGAATGGGAAGGAAGGGAGCCATCAGATTTTCTTATAAAATTTAGTGGTAAAAGATAGCAATTGATTAAAAAAGAATCTAGTAGAAGGCTTAATGGAAACCTTATAAACTTTTGTTCTGGGTTCCCGGATATTCATTTTCTTAATAAAAGAATGTTTCAGTTAAGAACTGTGTTCTTAAGGACTAATTATCAGATAAATCATAAATGTGAGCAACAATAAATTAAAGCATTAAAAGTATAAGATATGTAATAACAAGCTAACAATATTTCTTTTTTTTAATTTAGAAATTTATTCTGTTTAATCCACAAGCTTTATATAGCTATGCTGCTGCTAAGTCACTTCAGTCATGTCCAACTCTGTGTGACCCCATAGATGGAAGCCCACCAGGCTCCCCCGTCCCTGGGATTCTCCAGGCAAGAACACTGGAGTGGGTTGCCATTTCCTTCTCCAATGTGCGAAAGTGAAAGTGAAGTCGCTCAGTCGTGTCTGACCCTTAGTGACCCCACGGACTGCAGCCTACCAGGCTCCTCCATCCATGGAATTTTCTAGGCAAGAGTACTGGAGTGGCTTGCCATTGCCTTCTCCGTTATATAGCTATAGTTTAAAACAAAAACAGTGAAAATAAGACACGTTTCAAATTCTGGGCCCTTCCAATTTTCCAAATACAAGAGCTCTGAAAGTTGTATATACCAGCTGAAACAAGCCAAATTTTGAATGGAGTCATGACATTTCATGAAACAAAATTTTACATAACTGAAGGATCAAGGAAAGAAAAGAATGGAATTCCAGTGTTCTAAATCAACTTGTTACACATCAATGTAAACCCATAGTGTCCTGGCAAATAGCATGCTTTCATTTTCTGTCTCATCCTAGAACTCGAATCCTAATTCATTTCAGCAAGACTCCATAGGCAACAGGAAAGATTGTGGCATTAAAATATTCATTTATTCTTTTGTGGTAGCTCAATGGTGGTCTTATTTCTGGGCAATAATTTAAGCTAGTAATATTTCTTAAAGTTACATAAAACTGCTTAGCACAGTGCTAAATAAATATTTATTGAAGAAATGTGTCGCATAAATAATGATTAATTCATATTCACTATACTTATTTTGTATCCAGTTTAATCATTAACTGCAATAGTTTAATATTTAACTATTGGTAATTCTGTTACTTTAGGTTCTTTAAAATTTCTTCAGAATTTGTGAGTTAATCTTTATCAGAAACCTTTTATTTTTAGCTTTTGATATTGAAATAATTTTAGATTTATAGAGAAGTTGGAAAGATAGTACAGAGAGTGTCTGTATACCCTTCACCCATCTTAATGAGTGAACATTTTACATAACCATGAGATATTTGTAAAAACTAAGAAATTGACTTTGGTACAATATTGCTAACTAAACTATAGATTTTATAATATTTTCTCAGTGTTTTCACTAATGTCCTTTTCTTTTTGTTCCAGGATCCAATCCAGAGTACTACATTGCATTTAGTGTCAGTAAATTCTGATATCACAAAATGTTTATTAGTAATATGTTGATTCTTAGACCTTAGAGTATTTGAGTTGTATAGTGTTATGTTGTATGTTGTAGATTATGTGTTGTTATTATAATAATAACAGTATGTTTTAAAAATATGCTGATGTATAATAGCATTTTTCCTTTTCCTATTTTCTTGATTTATTTAGAGTTATAGTTATTTAATGTTAGACTAAATCATTGTCTTCAGAGAAGAGTTCCTTTAAGTCATCTTTTTCTTATTCACTGTTGCCCTACCTAATAGTTTAGTGATAGCTGGTGGAATACTTACATTTAATTTGAATGTCATAAGAAGAATACCTGATACATAGCATTGTCTTTTAAAGGGAGTTGCAAAAAAATTCTCATAACTATTAAGAGAAAAAGCAAAGACTTACAATGCAAAAGTAAGGTATAGGGATTAATTAGGCAGGGTGAATGAGTGAAAACTAAACAGTAGACTTTTGTACTTAGTTAAAGCAGACTTACTGGGGTCAGCAGAAGAACCAGGAGGGAATATTTTTTCCTCCCAAATTAAAATGGCCATATTATTCAGCCTTACTTTTTTTCTTTCAAGCACTTTTTCTTTTTTGCAAAGGTGTTTTTCTTTTTATATTACAGTTTAACTATACATTTTGCCTGATGTAGATACTCAACAAATATTGGATGAATAAATGGATTTTTTAAAAACAATGCAAGATACAGCATGACTTAGTACTAACAGAAACATTTCTGTGAAATATTTTTGAAATCAGTTCATTTTAATTTCTCTGTGTTACATTATTAGACATGTAGCAGGTCCACAGAAAATATTGAGGCAATGAATGATGGTCTGTGAAATTGTCAGTGAATGAGACTTACAAAGTGTATCTACTCTAAATACTCTTTTAAGATGTTGCAATGCCCTTAAAATTCTGAACACCCCCCTTAGGGATCCTTCATTTATTATTTTATTTACTTGTTCATTCATTCATTTTGTCTTCCTCTTTTTAAAGGATCTTTCAAATAATCGCCTTACAACTGTTCCTGCTAGTTTTTCTTTTCTATCCAGCCTGGTGCGTCTCAATCTTTCCAGTAATCAACTGAAGAGTTTGCCAGCAGAGCTAAGTGGAATGAAAAGTAAATCTTCTCTGTTTTAAAAATTGAATAAATTTGAAGTTTGTGTAACTTACATTTAGAAAAATAAATTTTTATGTAGTTACAGACAAGTAAAACAATAGATTTTATCGTGGTAAATGCAAACAATAACAACTAGTCAGATTTTCTCCAGGGCATTATTGTCTAGGAACTTCATTAAGATTTACCACCAAAACAGTTCAGTTCAGTCGTGTCCGACTCTTTGTGACCCCATGGACTGCAGCATGCCAGGCTTCCCTGTCCATCGCCAACTCCTGGAGCTTGCTCAAACTCATGTCCATTGAGTCAGTGATGCCCTCCAACCATCCCATCCCATCCTATACTATCCATACTACCAAACGGTGGTTTAACACATCAAAAACATAAAAAGAAAATAAGATTATAATTGTGGGAAAATTATATACCTGAGAAATTGATTAAGGTTTTGAGTGTGCTGTTTCTTCTTTCTCATATTCAACATTCACTGAGAGGTCATGCCCCTCTCCTAGGTGATTCCACCTAAGATAGGTTATGTTATATCTGTATTCTCCTTGAGGTCTGTAAGTAATAACGGCAAGAGATAGTCTCAGCCAGTTCAGTAGTTCAGTTGTGTCTGACTCTTTGCAACCCCATGAACCGCAGCATGCCAGGCCTCCCTGTCCATTACCACCTCCCGGAGTCAACCCAAACCCGTGTCCATCGAGTTGGTGATGCCATGCAGCCATCTCATCCTCTGTCATACCCTTCTCCTCCTGCCTTTAGTCTTTCCCAGCATCAGGATCTTTTCCAGTGAGTCAGCTCTTCGCATCAAGTGGCCGAAGTATTGGAGTTTCAGTTTCAACATCAGTCCTTCCAATGAACACCCAGGACTGATCACTTTTAGGATGGACGGGTTGGAACTCCTTGCAGTCCAAGGGACTCTCAAGAGTCTTCTTCAACACCACAGCTCAAAAGCATCAATTCTTTGGTGCTCAGCTTTCTTTACAGTCCAACTCTCACATCCATACATGACCACTGGAAAAACCATAGTCTTGACTCGATGGACCTTTGTTGGTAAAGTAATGTCTCTGCTTTTTAATATGCTATCTAGGTTGGTCATAACTTTCCTTCCAAGGAGTAAGCGTCTTTTAATTTCATGGCTGCAATCAGCATCTGCAGTGATTTTGGAGCCCAGAAAAATAGAGTCAGCCACTCTGTCCACTGTTTCCCCATCTATTTGCCATGAAGTGATGGGACTGGATGCCATGATCTTAGTTTTCTGAATATTGAGCTTTAAGCCAACTTTTTCACTCTCCTCTTTCACTTTCATCAAGAGGCTCTTTAGTTCTTCACTTTCTGCCATAAGGGTGGTGTCATCTGCATATCTGAGGTTATTGATATTTCTCCCGGCAATCTTGATTCTAGCTTGTGCTTCCTCCAGCCCAGCGTTTCTCATGATGTACTCTGCCTATAAGTTAAATAACTAAGGTGACAATATACAGCCTTGACGTGCTCCTTTTCCTATTTGGAACTAGTCTGCTGTTCCATGTCCAGTTCTAACTGTTGCTTCCTGACCTGCATACAGATTTCCCAGGAGGCAGGTCAGGTGGTTTGGGATTCCCATCTCTTTCATAATTTTCCACAGTTTATTGTGATCCACACAGTAAAAGACTTTGGCATAGTCAGTTCAGTTCAATTCAGTTCAGTTGCTCAGTCGTGTCCGACTCTTTGCGACCCCATGAATCACAGCGCACCAGGCCTCCCTGTCCATCACCAAATCCCGGAGTATGAAGCAGAAATAGATGTTTTTCTGGAACTCTCTTGCTTTCTCCATGATCCAGCAGATGTTGGCAATTTGATCTCTGGTTCCTCTGTCTTTTCTAAAACCAGCTTGAACATCTGGAAGTTCATGGTTCACAAATTGCTAAAGCCTGACTTGGAGAATTTTGAGCATGACTTTAGTAGCGTGTGAGATGAGTGCAATTGTTCGGTTGTTTGAACATTCTTTGGCATTGCCTTTCTTTGGGATTGGAATGTATTGACCTTTTCCAGTCCTGTGGCCACTGTTGAGTTTTCCAAATTTGCTGGCATATTGAGTGCAGCACTTTCACAGCATCATCTTTTAGGATTTGAAATAGTTGAACTGGAGTTCAGTCACTACCACTAGCTTTGTAGTGATGCTTCCTAAGGCCCACTTGACTTCACATTCTAGGATGTTTGGCTCTAGGTGAGTGATCACACCATCGTGATTATCTTGGTTGTGAAGATCTTTTTGTACAGTTCTGTGTATTCTTGCCACCTCTTCTTAACATCTTCTGCTTCTGTATGGTCATACCATTTCTGTCCTTTATTGAGCCCATCTTTGCATGAAATGTTCCCTTAGTATCTCTGATTTTCTTGAAGAGATCTCCAGTCTTTCCCATTCTATTGTTTTCCTCTATTTTTTGCATTGATCACTGAGGAAGGCTTTCTTATCTCTCCTTGCTATTCTTTGGAACTCTGCATTCAAGTGGGTATATCTTTCTTTTTCCCCTTTGCTTTTTGCTTCCCTTCTTTTCACAGCTATTTGTAAGGCCTCCTCAGACAGCCGGTTTGCTGTTTTGTTTTCTTTTTCTTGGGGATGGTCTTGATCCCTGTCTCCTGCACAGTGTCACAAACCTCCATCCATAGTTCATCAGGCACTTTGTCTATCAGATCTAGTCCCTTAAATCTATTTCTTACTTCCACTGTATAGTCATAAGGGATTTGATTTAGGTTATGCCTGAATGGTCTAATGGTTTTCTCCACTTTCTTCAATTTGAATCTGAATTTGGCAATAAGGAGTTAATGATCTGAGTCGCAGTCAGCTCCCAGTCTTGTTCTTGCTGACTGTATACAGCTTCTCCATCTTTGGTTGCAAAGGATATAATCAGTCTGATTTTGGTGTCGACCGTCTGTTGATGTACATATGTAGAGTCTTCTCTTGTGTTTTTGGAAGAGGGTGTTTGCTATGACCAGTGCATTCTCTTGTCAGAACTCTATTAGCCTTTGCCCTGCTTCATTCTGTACTCCAAGGCCAAATTTGCCTGTTAGTCCAGGTGTTTTCTTGAAGTCCAGGTGTTTTCTTGACTTACTACTTTTGCATTCCAGTCCCCTAAAATGAAAAGGACATCTGTTTTGGGTGTTAGTTCTCGAACGTCTTATAGGTCTTCATGGAACTGTTTAACTTCAGCTTCTTCAGCATTACTGGTCAGGACATAGACTTGGATTACTGTGATATTGAATGGTTTGCCTTGGAAACGAACAGGAATCATTCTGTCGTTTTTGAGACTGCATCCAAGTACTGCATTTCGGACTCTTTCATTGACTATGATGCTACTCCATTTCTTCTAAAGGATTCCTGCCTACAGTAATAGATATAATGGTCATCTGAGTTAAATTCACCCGTTCCAGTCCCTCTTAGTTTGCTGATTCCTAATATTTTGATGTTCACTCTTGCCATCTCCTGTTTGACCACTTTCAATTTCCCTTGATTCATGGACCTAACATTCCAGGTTCCCTGGCAATATTGCTCTTTATAGCATCTTATCTTGCTTCTATCAGCAGTCCCATCTACAGCTGGGTGATGTTTTTGCTTTGGCTTCATCCCTTCATTCTTTCTGGAGTTATTTCTGCACTGATCTCCAGTAGCATATTGGGCACCTACTGACCTGGGGAGTTCATCTTTCATTGTCCTATCTTTTTGCCTTTTCATACTGTTCATGGGGTTCTCAAGGCAAGAATACTGAAGTGGTTTGCCATTCCCTTCTCCAGTGGACCACATTCTGTCAGACCTCTCCACCATGACCCGCCCGTCTTGGGCAGCCCTACACAGCATGGGTTAGTTTCATTTAGTTATACAAAGCTGTGGTCCATGTGATCAGATTGGCTAGTTGTCTGTGATTGTGGTTTCAGTCTGTCTGCCCTCTGATGCCTTCTCTCTGTGCCTACCATCTTAGTTGGTTTTCTCTTACCTTAGATGTGGGTATCTTCATGGCTGCTCCAGCAAAGCGCAGCTGCTACTGCTTATCTTGGACGTGGTTAGTCTAGTCAAGAGACAGTCTGCTGCTGCTAAGTCACTTCAGTTGTGTCTGACTCTGTGCGACCCCACAGACGGCAGCGCACCAGGCTCTGCCATCCCTAGGATTCTCCAGGCAGGAGCACTGGAGTGGGTCGCCATTTCCTTCTCCAATGTATGAAAGTGAAAAGTGAAAGGGAAGTCGCTCAGTCGTGTCCGACTAGTAGCAACCCCATGGAGTGTAGCTCACCAGGCTCCTCTGTCCATGGGATTTTCTAGGCAAGAGTACTGGAGTGGCTTGCCATTGCCTTCTCCGACTTCATATCACTAATATGTATAAATGTATGTGGTCTTTATCATTTTACTAGATGTAAAAATATTTCAAAGGACAGTCATAGGTCTATTTCTGACTTTAGCTTTATTCCTACTTCCTCCATAAGGTCTCAAGTTCCTTAATAGCTAATGGTTCTATTGTGGGGTTTTAAAATATTCTATACCTTTATACTCTATGACTGGGAATACTGCAAATAATTATTCACCATTTACAAATGAGGAAACTGAGACCTGGCAAAGTTAAGTGCCATAGATCGCAGAAGGCAGCAGGCCAAGTCTCTCTGACTTCAAAGCTCATGGTGTTTCCACTATGTTGTTCAAAGAAGGAGGGAGCGAGAAGGAAAGGAATGGCAAAGGGGAGGGCAGAGAGATTTATTCTGACTGATTTAAAACAATTAGAATTTTTTATTTATGAAAGAAAATATTTAGTCTTTAGAACAGGGGTCAGGCTTGTAACAGAAATGAGTGAACTGTCTTAAGTAGGGATAGGAGCCAATGTATGGCTCAGTGGGTAAAGAATCTGCCCAAAATGCGGGAAGTGCGGAAGATGCAGGTCCTGGGTGGGGAAGATTCCCTGGAGGAAGGCATGGCAACCCACTCCAGGATTCTTGCTTGGAGAATCCCATGGTCAGAGGAGCCTGGCAGGCTACAGTCCATGGGGTCACAAAGAGTTGAACACGACTGAAATGACTTAGCACTCATGCACATATACCATATAACCCACATTTTCTATAAAGTTATATTTAACTTTGCAGCATCATGTTTAACAGTGTATAAGTTAACTATATATTTATTTTTGAACTGCTAGATTGTTTCCACTTTTTCTTTATTACAAACAATGTTGTAATAAACCTCTTTGTGAAAGAAGATAGAATTTCCTTCTTTTGGATTATTGCTTTAGAATAAAAATCAGAAAGAGGAGGATTACTGAGTCAAAGGGTAATACCAATTTTTGTGGCTCCTGTTTCATAAGACTATTACCTTTAATGTGACACTTCTTTGGTCTTCTGGTGAAACTGTTTGAACTGGGTGAACGCCCAAGCATGGCAGGACAAACCCATTATACCTAAAAATGTAGAATGAATTAAGAAAGCAGGATTATTAGACTAGGAGACAATGTTACTCTGAAGAACAAGTAGGAAAGAATTTTTTTAAGGCTGTTAATGTAATTTTTTTTCTTCTCATTCTCTTTTAAAAATGGATGATCTTTGATATTATAAACATGACACCATAAATGCATCCTTATTAGCAATTCTATTTCTTTATGAGCAGTAGCACCTTTTTGAAAGCTGCATAATTTTTTCAAATTCTCCTGAATGTTCAGCAACCACCACAAGAGCCATAACATTGGCCTGTTCTATAAGAGATAGTCTGCTGCTGCTGCTGCTGCTGCTAAGTCACTTCAGTCGTGTCCGACTCTGTGTGACCCCATAGACGGAAGCCCACCAGGCTCCCCTGTCCTTGGGATTCTCCAGGCAAGAACACTGGAGTGGAGATAGTCTAGTTTTGCCCAAATTGTCAGTCCTTTTTAACAGCTGGTTAAATTTAGTTTTTCTATTTTATTAAAGTTTAGCATTGAATCAGTGCATTTGAAGTATTGTAGAACTAATATGAAAGATGAAAAAAATAGAAGGTACATTTCAGTAATTTAAATAAGTATACTTGTTCATGTTAGAATTCTTGAGTCCAAAATCAATCAACTCTTTTTCACCTAAAGGCAAACTGTTATTATTTCTTAGTTGATGATCACTATGTGTCAACTGTAGACTGTTTACCTTATCTACTTTTTTTGCTAATCATATGTGAGCTCTTTCGTTTTTTTTAAACCTCCCTTTTTTGGAGAAAATCATAGATGTGATTTCTAACACTTTGTTACAGATTATTTAGAGGTGAGTTTGTAAAATTGTGCTGTTTGACATTTTAAAAAAATACTGTATAATTGACTAACAATGTTATTAGTTTAAGGTGTGCAAGAAAACAGTGATATTTTTATACATTACAGATGATCACTGCTGTTTTACTATAGATTAATGGTTATTTGGGCTTCTGATTTGGTGCTAGTGGTAAAGAATCCGTCTGCCAGTGCAGAAGTTGCAAGAAATGTGGGTTTAATCTCTTGATGAGGAAGATCCCCTAGAGTCGGAAATGGCACACAACTCCAGTATCCTTGCCTGGAAAATTCCATGGACAGAGGAGCCTGATAGGCTATAGTCAATGTGGCTACAAAGAGTTGGACAGGATTGAGCGACTGAATACACCACAATGGTTATTTGTCATTTATTACAGGAATGCATAAATTAAATGTTATAAATTGAATTGACATTTTAGGGGAACCTTTACTTGTGATACCAATAGTTAGCTGTGCTTGTTTTTGCCATTTTTCAATAAAGGTATTAGAAAATAGAGCTGAAATAAAATGCTATACCTGCGGAGAAGGCAATGGCAAGCCACTCCAGTACTCTTGCCTAGAAAATCCCATGGATGGAGGAGCCTGGTAGGCTGCAGTCCGTGGGGTCGCTAAGGGTCGGACACGACTGAGTGACTTCACTTTCACTTTTCACTCTCACACATTGGGAAAAAAAAAAAATGCTATACCTGGAATGAGTATGCAAGAAGCATCTTTTTTTTTTTTTCAATTGAGTAGAAATATTGAGCAATAAGAATAGATATTGAAATCAATAGAAAAATGTTTTAAATTTATAGGTTTTCTAATATACTATATAATTAGTCTCAGGTATTTTCTGTGCTTTAGCCCTTACAAAGATACTTTTAAGCTATCACCGGTAGGACATTTAGTTGTTTTTTTCACTATTCACGACTGAGATTCTATTTTCTAACATTTGTATGGTTCTTTGTAATTCAAAATGCTTTAAAATATATTATTTTGCCATCACAATAGTTCTATAAGTTAATGGGGATGCATATTATTTACATTTTCAAGATTCAGGAACCTAGGTTTAGAAATTATACAGCAAATTGTAAAGCCGGGGTTTTCATCTTCTTACTTCATCACTCTTGCTTTTTCTGCTACATGCTGCTTTATTCTCAACCAGTGCTCTTAAGTGCAAAAACTTGTGAAAACTAGTTTCTAGATGTAAAACAAACTTCTTTATAGAATTTACTGGATTTAGGGTGGATCGGATTATGACATTTTCCTCAGTGCTGTAGCCAAATAATATGTAAAGTATCATAAATTGAAGTACTCTTAGATTTGTTTTGAAAGGACATTAGTTTCTGTAAACACTGAAAGTAGTCTAAATTTATCAGTTCAGTCTTTTAAAACTGATAAGCTCAAAGTACATGAAAGATAGTTGTAAAATATATATTACCTGTTCAAACTATAGGGTTGAGAATAGTGGAAAATACAAGTGGAAGAGGGCTTCCCTGGTGGTTCAGTGGTAGTGCATCCACCTAATAGTATAGAAGGTGTGGGTTTGATCCCTGGGTTGGGAAGATACCCCTGGAGAAGGAAATGGCTATCACTCCAGTATTCTTGCCTGGGAAATCCCATGGACAGAGTGGGCTCCAGTCAGTCCATGGGGTCATAAAAGAGTCGGACACAACTTAGTGACTAAATCGACAACAACAGCAGTAAGTGGAGAATCTGAAATATGGATTACGGAGAAATTGCTTATTAAAGTCTTAAGAAAAAGACCTTTACTTTTCTTCTGTTTCTGTTTTCCATTTTGCCTTTTATGAGATATTCAGGAGGTAAGGGAGAGATGCTGCAAGTGAGAACATTCTCATCAAGAGTGTGAGCTAAGGTGTCAGAAAAAGCATGTAACTTAAAAAAAATTAGAAAACAGGAAGGAGAGAAGACAGGGAGAGAGGCACTGTGAGTGGCTAAAAGAGTAAGAGAGAATACATAGAAATTCATGGGTTTTTGACAGAACAAATATGGACGTGTAAGCTACTACTGGCCAGAGTTACTTGCCATTCATTCATATGAATAATACGCATGTATATTTATATCTTGAATAATTTAAGCTTTTCTTTAAAGACGTATGATACTGAGGTAAATAATCTCATAGTTTATTTATTTTAGAGTATAGTTTATATATTTTAAAGTACTTTAAGGGAGTATTAGAGTGTTTTGTTTTTTAAGTCTTCACAAAGATGACCTGGACTGTTATTAAAGATTGACTTTAGTATCATTGTTTTTCTTTAATTCTAACTAAATGTAAAAATGTTTGTTTACATTTATGTAATTCAGTCGTATTCTAGGATTCTTGATTATTATAGCAGTGTAGAAAATCAGTTTTGTGAGTCCTCATGATTACATGAACATTCTTCGAACATATATAGAATTGTAAACCAATATTTTTCTCTATTAAAGTATCTTTGTCTTTCATTTATGTATTACAGGATTAAAGCATTTGGATTGTAATTCAAATCTCTTGGAAACTATTCCTCCTGAATTGGCCAGCATGGAATCACTAGAATTGCTGTATTTGCGAAGGAATAAATTACGTTTTCTACCAGAATTTCCTTCTTGTAAACTATTAAAGGTACTATTTAGTTGTTTATTAAATATACATTTTCTGAAAGTTAATCATGAAAATGAAAATTTAAACTTATTTTACATTGAGAATATGTATTAGTTATGTGTTTTTTTCTTATAATTTTATTTTTCAGAATTTTATTATGATTGAATAGATTAATGGTATTGTTAATAACAGATTTTTTTCAAAAAGAAGTAATCGGTTTTAAAAATAAGAATTTGCCCATTTCATCTGGAGGGTAGTTTATAACTTGAGAAGTAGTATTAGGTTGGTGCAAAAGTAATTGTGGTTTTGCTTTGTTGAACTTTGCCAGTTGGTATTGGAATACATTCTTAAATAAATGGTTATGTTATATCATTTTAATGTACATTTCTTTATATTTTTGCTAATGACATTGCTTGCTGTTTATTTTATAATTATTTTAGACTATAGAAATGATGTTAGACTTAGAGCAAATTCCATCAATTTTTTTGAGTTTAGAATGGGTTGGAAAGCAGTGGAAACAACTTGCCACATCAATATCAACAATGCATTTGGCCCAGGAACTGCTACCGAACGTACAGTGCAGTGATGGTTTAAGAAGTTTTGCAAAAGAGATGAGAGCCTTGAAGATGCGGAGCATAGTGACCAGCCATCAGAAGGTGACAACCAGTTGAGAATATCATTAAAGCTGATCCTCTTAAAACTACATAAGAAGTTGCTGAAGAACTCATTGTTGACCATTCTACGGTTGTTTTGGCATTTGAAGCAAATTGGAAAGGTGAAAAAGTTCAGTAAGTGGGTGCCTTATGAGCTGACTGAAAATCAAAAAAATCATCTTTTTGAAGTGTCTTCTCTTATTCTATGCAACAGCGAATCGTTTATTGATCAGATTGTGACTTTTGACAAAAAGTGTATTTTATACAACAACCAGCAATGACCAGCTCAGTGGTCGGAGCACTTCCAGATCCAAACTTGCACCAGAAAAGGTCATGGTCACTATCTGGTGGTCTGTTGCCTGTCTGATCCATAACAGTTTTCTGAATCCCAGCAAAACCATTACATCTTAGAAGTATGTTCAGCAAATCGATGAGATGCACTGAAAACTGCAGCGTCTGCAGTTGGCATTGGTCAACAGAAAGGGCCCAATTCTCCATGACAGCACCTGAATGCACGTCATACAACCAACACTTCAAAAGTTGAATGAATTGGGCTATGAAGTTTTGCCTTGTTTGCCATATTCACCTGACCTCTTGACAACCAATTACCACTTCTTCAAGCATCTCGAAAACTTTTTGCAGGGAAAGCGCTTCCATAACCAGCAGGATGCAGAAAATGCTTTCCAGGAGTTCATCGAATCCTGAAGCACAGATTTTTATGCTGTGGAAATAAACTTATTTTTTCAATGGCAAAATTGTGTTGATTGTAATGGTCCTATTTTGGTTAATAAAGATGTGTTTGAGCCTGGTTATGAGCCGGACACAACTAAGCGATCGAACAACAGCAAAATAATGATTTAAAATTCACAATCCAAAACCTCAAGTACTTTTGTACCAACTTAATAGATGATGAAGCTAACAAGGTAAGTTGGGACCATAGTGTAGGAAGCCTGGAATACCAGGAGGAAATATGTGTCTAATTCTTTAAGTTGCCAATTCATATTTACCTCATCATAAGATCTCTTTAAAATTAGTTACTTTTTCCTTGGTATTAAGTATATACATTAACATTGTATTTAAATTTGCCATACTTTACTTTCCCTTATGTATACATTTATGCATTAATATTGAGTTTCTTAAAATGGTGACAATGATATAAATAACTGAAAAAGTTATCATTTAATAAGATTAATTATCTGATAATCTTAGATTCTGCTAATGGGAAATCAATATATATTATAACAATATATTATAAATCATGAATACAAATTTTGAGTAACAAACAGTATAATATAAATAACTTTCTAAACATATACTGATTTGTTTTAAAGCTTTTTCATCAATATAGCTCTTGGGTTTGTATTTTTGTTCTATAAATGTAACTACTAAATCATTTCTCTGCCTTGGTTTTTTAAACTGTGAACGTTCTGCTGGATTAAGCCTTTAATTATTTTTAAATTACTAGGAAATTCTTGAAAATCTTCTTTTTTGTCATTTTTCTGTAACTGTAAGATAGCTTAAATATAATTAAAAACTTAAGCAACTTAGTCATTAGAAAATTATATTTTTTTACATGTGTTTTACAGTGATTTGAAGTTAAGATTTCAGTTTTACTTTCTTTATCTAGTATAAAATTGAATATAGAAATACACATGATTGATCTTTGGTTTTGTAGGAATTACATGTAGGAGAAAACCAGATTGAAATATTAGGGGCAGAGCATCTTAAGCATCTGAATTCTATCCTTGTGCTAGACCTGCGGGATAACAAGTTAAAATCTGTTCCAGATGAAATTACCCTCCTGCAGTCTTTGGAAAGACTTGATCTAAGCAACAATGATATTAGTAGGTAAGTTTAAGAAGGAATGATATGAAATCATGTCTGTATTTGATTATAATTCATAGGTTAAAACATACAGAGATCTTTTTTACAAGTTGAATTCAATAAATGTTTATTTAGTAGGTGTCACGTGCAGACCTCCAAGGGGTAATTAGATTTTGTTCTTGGCAGCAAGCTTAATATACTAATGGAATCAGTTGTATTTACAAGTGACTCTTGCGGAGCTCAGTTGATAAAGCATCTGCCTGCAATGCGGGAGACCTGGGTTCAATTCCTGGGTTGGGAAATTCCCCTGGAGAAGGAAATGGCAACCCACTCCAGTATTCTTGTGTGGAGAATCCCGTGGACCAAGGAGCCTGGACGGGCTACAGTACATGGGATTGTAAGACTTGGACATGACTTAGGGCTATTTTTCTTTCTTTTCTTTCTAAACCACTGGAACATGAACTCTAGGATGGGTAGGTTTTTATCTCTTTTTTTCACTGCTCTAACTTCTGTGTCAGTGCCTGGGTTCATGGAAGCTGCCTGATAAATATTTGTTTCATTTGTTAAATGACTATAAAACCATATGAATGGGAAAGATATGAAATACTCTGAGGACTTAAAGAAGATACAGGGATCACAATTTATTGAGAAAAATCAGGGCAGACTTTGTGTAAGAAGTAAAATTTTTAGATGATGTTATAGAACTGGGACCAGAGTGAAGCAGGTTAATTGCCTAGAGCACAGAATTTTAAAATGTACTCACTGGGGCATGCCTCACTCTAGTTGAGACATCCATCTTTCAAGGATGACCACAGTTTTCAAGTTCATATGTAAGGTGGTCAGAATGACTCACTTGGCAGGAGAAAACTGCACAAACAAAGCTCTGAAAGTTTAGAAAATAAATTATAGGTATATGTTCAGAGGACAGTGAGGAATCAGGTTTAGTAGGGTACATGTAATGAGGTATTTAGGTCTTGAAAGATAAACTGCGGCCATGTGAAAGAGGTCCTTGAAATCCCTATGAAGAGTCAGTTTTCATTGGTTAAGAGATGGGAAGATTAAAAGCAAAACTAACTTGATTGTAACCTTGTAAGTTGATGATAGTGGGTTGAATGCTTTGGATAGGAGTGGGTTTATAGATGGAAATTCTAAATAAGTTCTATTAGATTAATGTAGTAATAATTATGGAGAAGGAAATGGCAACCCGCTCCAGTGTTCTTGCCTGGAGAATCCAAGGGATGGTGGAGCCTGGTGGGCTGCCGTCTATGGGGTCGCATACAGTCGGAAGCGACTTAGCAGCAGCAGTAATAATTAACTTGAAGAGGCGCACTTGCTATGTCCAGTTTACTGTGTTGACAGCTTTTTAGATTCCTCTCATGTAATAAGGCAATGGCAAGCCACTCCAGTACTCTTGCCTAGCAAATCCCGTGGATGGAGGAGCCTGGTAGGCTGCAGTCCGTGGGGTCGCTAAGGATCGGACACGACTGAGCAACTTCACTTTCACTTTCATGTAATAAGGACCTAAACTGTAGTGACAATGAAACTGGAAAGATAAGGAAAGATGTGAGAGGTGTGAATGAGTTAGATTGAGTAGTAGTTAGCAATTGATTGTGTTGGAGATGCAGAGGAAGACAATAGTGAGCAAAGACTCATAAGATCATAATATTTAGAGATGGAATTACTTTCAGTTCAGTTCAGTTCAGTTCAGTCGCTCAGTCGTGTCCGACTCTCCGCGACCCCATGAATCGCAGCACGCCAGGCCTCCCTGTCCATCACCAACTCCTGGAGTACACTCAAACTCATGTCCACAGAGTCGGTGATGCCATCCAGCCATCTCATTCTCCGTCGTCCCCTTCTCCTCTCGCCCCCAACCTTTCCCAGCATCAGAGTCTTTTCCAGTGAGTCAACTCGTCGCATGAGGTGGCCAAAGTATTGCAGTTTCAGCTTTAGCATCAGTCCCTCCAATGAACATCCAGGATTGATCTCCTTTAGAATGGACTGGTTGGATCTCCCTGCAGTATAAGGGACTCTCAAGAGTCTTCTCCAACACCACAGTTCAAAAGCATCGATTCTTCGGCGATCAGCCTTTTTCACAGTCCAACTCTCACATCCATACATGACCACTCAGACTGACTTAGGGTTGTAAACCAGTTAGGTGTCTGCAGTTTTGTGTTTGGATGTCAGAAACCTGATTTGCTATGAACAGGGAAAAGGTTAAAAGTTAAGCAAGGTAGACTTTCTTCTTGGTTTATATTTCAATAACTACTTTAAAAAGTCAGAATTGTTTTCACAATGTACATATGGCATTATGGTACATCTTGACCATCAGTTTGACTCCTTGGACAGTGACCATTCTTTTCAATCACTTCTATTTATGACATAATTAATAAGTGAACGGTTATTCCTAAAAGTACTTATAACTAATGAATGAAAGAATTGCTTGCCTCATAAATATTGACGTGTACGTTTTTCCCCATGTTAGTCACTCAGTTGTGTCTGACTCTGTAACGTTATGGACTGGTGCCCACCAGTCTCCTCTGTCCATGGCATTTTTCAGGCAAGAAATACTGGAGTGAGTTTCCATTTCCTTCTCCAGGGGATCTTCCTGGCGATGTAGGGATCGAACCCACATCGCCTGTGTCTTTTGCATTATAGGCAGATTCTTTACCATCTGAGCCACCAGGGAGTTACCTTTCTCCCCACTGTAGTTTTATTATGGCTACTAGTAACATGTAAAAACAGTAGAAAGGAAATATTTAAAACAAAAATGATGATAAATGCTACTTAAGTAATCAGTACAAATATTTCTGATATGTATATTTCTCTTTCTCCAGAGCTCTGGATATAAAGTGTGTATGTATCACAGGGCCTAGAACATAATGAAGCTAGTAAATATTTTCTTTACTTTCATCTAACCTCATACTTCCTAGACATTAAGACCATTCTTTTCATTTTGTACCCCTCCAGAATCTCCTTTAACAAAATTGATTCCTTACAATGCTACCAGAATAGTTTTTATGAAATACAAGTTATCAGCTTTTTCTTCAACTAAAAAACTGATGGTTCTCCATTGTTACAGCACTTTTTCCTAAATATGGCTATGTATTAGAAACACAAGAGAAGCTTTAAGAAGAAAAATGCAGATACCAAGACAGTAGTGAATCAAAATCTTTGGCAGTGGGACCTTAGAATTGCTTTAGTTTTGTTTTAAAAAGTTCCTGAGAGGTTTTGATAGATCTGGTTTTCTAACCAAGAATTAGGAATCACTGTCTTGCAAGATTAAAGTCCAGGATTTTTAGCGTAATAGTCAAGTACATCTCACAGTCAGACTTCATCATTCTTTCTTTTTCATCTTTCAGTCCCACAAGTATCTTATGACTACACTGAACTGTAAATATGCTGACTTTTTTTTTCTTCATTTTCTTTGCCTTGGAATGCCCTTTTCCTGCTTGACTCCCTAATGGAATTCCGTTCTTTTAGGTCCAAATCCAGGCTTTGCTACTTCCTTCTCCCTTTAGTCCTTTTTCTAATTTCTACTTCCCTAGTCTGAAAGCAGCTTTACTTGTTTAGTATGTATCTTATTTTATATATATATATATATAATAGATGATTTTTGACAACTGTATGTATTGGTGTAATTCACTGTCACAGTAATGAATGTTTCTGTTTTCCTAAAGTCTCTTCATACCCTTTGCAGTCAATCCACTTTTCATACACCCAACCCCGGCAACCACTGATGAGCTCTGTCACTGTAGTTTTCTTTAAGTATCATATGAATGAAATCACAGCATATAGTTTTTGTGCTTTCTTTCATGTAGTTTAATGCTTCTGTGATTGATTCGTGTGATTTTTGTCTCAGTAATTTATTCATTTTTATTGCCGAGTGTTATTCCGTTATACAGATATACCACAGTTTTTTCATCTCTTCAGTAGTTAGTTGATGGATGTTTGGATTGCTCTCAATTTTCTGACTGTTGTGAACATTCATATAAGTCTCTAGTTGGACATAATTTTCATTTTTCCTGAATAAATATGTTGGATTGCTTAATTGTATGGTAAATGTGTGTTTGAAAAAACTCCCACTTACCAAAGTGGCTGTGCTATTTTACATGCTCACCAGCAACATATGATAATTCCTGTATTTTGGTTAGCCACAAATGTGTCCTTTTCTTTTTTTCATCTGAAAAGTTTTTAAGGGAGAGGACCTTGATATCCCTACAACAATGCCTAGTATATTATAGATGCTTAATAAATTTTGAGATTTAATGTTTACGTATATCAACAGGTTTTATCTTGTGTACCAAAAAAAAATTGACTTTCCTTTTTGAATGAAAATCTGAAGTATATGATTGAAAATTATTCTTTATGATTTTTTCATTTAGGAATTTTTTAATTTGCTAACATTTACTTTTTAGCACTGTCTCAGTTCAGTTCAGCTGCTGTCGTGTTCACCTCTTTGTGACCCTATGGACTGCAGCATGCCAGGTCTTCCTGTCCATCACCAACTCCCAGAGTTTACTCAAACTCATGTCCATAGAGGCGGTGATGCCATCCAACCATCTCATGGTCTGTCGTCCCCTTCTCCTCCTGCCTTTAGTCTTTCCCAGCATCAGGGTCTTTTCCAATCAGTCAGTTCTTCACATCAGGTGGGCAAAGTATTGGAGTTTTAGCTTCAACATCAATTCTTCCAATGAACACTCAGGACTGATATCCTTTAGGATGGACTGGTTGGATCTCCTTGCAGTCCAAGGGACTCTCAAGAGTCTTCTCCAACACCACAGTTCAAAAGCATCAATTCTTCAGCTCTCAGCTTTCTTTATAGTCCAAATCTCACATCCATACATGACTACTGGAAAAACCATAGCTTTGACTAGACGGACCTTTGTTCGCAAATTAATGTGTCTGCTTTTTAAAATGCTGTCTAGGTTGGTCATAACTTTTCTTCCAAGGAGCAAGCGTCTTTTAATTTCATGGCTGCAATCACCATCTGCAGTGATTTTATAGCCCTGAAAAATGAAGTCTGTCACTGTTTCCATTGTTTCTCCATCTGTTTGCTGTGAAGTGATGGAACCAGATGCCATGATCTTAGTTTTCTGAATGTTGAGTTTTAAGCCAGCTTTTTCACTCTCCTCTTTCACTTTCATCAAGAGACTCCTTAGTTGTTCTTCGCTTTCTGCCATAAGAGTGGCACTGTCTACAATTTAGGAAATATTTTATAGCTCACATTCTTCTAGTAATCACAATATGACAGTATTGAAACAAATCTTATTTTTTTAAAATGTGTTTGGCATCTATCTCGAAAGGAAATATTTTAGGCCTAAATTACTTGCGTTTTCTTTGATATTATTTTATGATGTATAGCTTGTCATATGTTGTTTGTTTCATAACCAACTACTTGGTTGAATTATACTTATCCCTGATGTTTCCTTGAAATCTTTTATAGTCTGCCCTGTTCATTGGGAAGACTTCATTTGAAATTCCTGGCACTTGAAGGAAATCCTTTGAGAACCATTCGAAGAGAAATTATAAATGTAAGCATATTTAGAATTCAGCTCTTGTTTTTAAATTTGATATTGAAACATACACATGATCTATTAATATAAAACTGCAATGTATATCTGGTAAATATGTTTTTATCCCTCTCTTTTCAGAAAGGAACCCAAGAAGTCTTAAAATACCTGCGAAGCAAGATTAAAGGTACTCTTTTATTTTCTCCCATATTTTGAAAGATAACGTGAAAAATAGTGAAGTGTTAATCATATATAAATTTGCATGTAGTTTTAGTTTAAATATTTAAAGGAAATGACCCCTGGTAGATGTGGCTCTAATCTGAATCCATGAGACCATAAATATGCTGAAATTATGAAAACACTTAAATTCACAGTAATACTGTTCTGTCCTTAATCTCTGAGTTGTGTTATGGGTACCAGTTAGAAATTATAATAAAGATTCTGTCAGCACCTTATGCTTTACCTTTGTAAAAGAGCAAAACTTGACTATTACTGTATAAAATAAGGATTCTGTTGACTGGGAAGTATATTAACAGGTTTGAATAATGATGTTGAGCATAATGTGCTTATTAGCCATTTGTACACCTTTGGTGAAATATCTCAAGTTCTTTTGCCCAATTTTTAATTTTTTAATTGTTGATGTAATAATTCTTTATGTATTCTAGGTATAAGTCTTGTCAGATATGTAATTTGGAAATTTTTCTAGGCATCTGTGTGTTGTTTTTTCATTTTCTTGATAGCGTCCTTTGAAACACAAATTTTTAAAAACATTTCAATAGTCATTTTCTTTTTTTGCTAATGCTTTTTGTTTCAGATCTAAAATTTCTTTACAAAATCCTGTTTTATGAAGATTTTCTACTTTTTTTTTTCTAAGAGGTTTATACTTTTGCTCTTGCATTCATGTCTTTGATCCACTGTGAATTAATTTTTATAAATGCTATAAGGGTCCACTTTCATTCTTTTGCCTGTGATGATGCACTTTCTGTGTACCATTTGTTAAAAAGTCAGCTTTTCTCATTGAGTGGTCTTGGCATTTTTTTGTTGAATATCAGTTAACCATGAATGTAGGGTTCATTCTAGACTCACAAGTTTATTCGATTGATCTGTATTCCTATCCTGTGCCAGTACTACAGTATATTGGTTACCACTGCTTTGTAATAAATTTTGAAATTGGAAGGTGTATAAGTCCTCCTGCTTTATTCTTCTTTCAAAATAATTTGTTTTGACTATTCTGGGTTTTTTTGCAATCTCATAAACATTTTGGAATCAGCTTGTTAATTTCTACAAAAGAGTAAGTTATTCTGATAGGGATTGCATTGAATCTAGATCCATTTATGGAGTATTACCATCTTGGTTTTTTTAGTCAAAAAGGCAATAAATGTAAATGTACAGGAAAATATAGTGCAAAGTAAATCTGTTTGTCACAATAGTCCCCCTCCCCAAGAGACAATTGCCTTCCTCTTTACATTCTCTTTGATGCTGATTATTAAAAGTAGCTCTTTGGAAAGTATTGAGAATATTCTATTTTAATATATAATAATGCTCATAAAAATGTATATAGCTGGGTTTTGTTGCTGTTTTAATATTATCTCTGCAGATGTAATTTGGCAGTATATATTACATGTTCTTTGAAGTGGCATAACCAAACTGCTAGGGAACTTCTAAATAGCAAAGCATTTCACTTGAAATCAGTGTTGCCCTTGTGTCATTTATCTCTATTCGATAGTCTGTCTTTTATTATGTTACTTCTGTAAATAAAATATTTATATGGATGTATTTGTGTGGAAAAATAGTTTAATAATTATTGACTAATGAATGTCTGATGAGCTTAAGGCAAGAGAAATATACTTAGTATCATTCAACAAGTTTCATTAAATGCCTGCTGGGTTGAGGAAAGATCAGAGATACTACTAATTTTTTTTTTAATGTTCTTTTGGCAAGCCTCTGTTTTTAATGTGACTATTAGGACTATTCCATCATTTTCACATTGCTAAAAATTGTCTTATTTTATTTATGTCTAAATGTCTGAAGTCTCTTTCACCAAAAAATCACAAAGCCATTTCTTTTAATTGTGGATTATTTTTGTTTGTTTTGCTTTTTATGCCATATGATGACAGTGTTAAACATTAAACAGTCTCTAGAGGTTGG
The DNA here is from genome assembly GCF_049115385.1 of Moschus berezovskii. Classification (NCBI taxonomy): domain Eukaryota; kingdom Metazoa; phylum Chordata; class Mammalia; order Artiodactyla; family Moschidae; genus Moschus; species Moschus berezovskii. The sequence continues at coordinate 46,606,295 of NC_142463.1, read as the reverse complement.
TGAAGGAGTTGATTGTATGTAAATGTGAGTAGATATGCGTGTTAGGAAATATCTATTGAAAATACAGTCTTACATTTGCTAGGAAAAATCTTAGTAAATATAAGTAATGTACCAAAAGCTTACTAGGCTATGCAAATTGCCAGATTTTAAATGATTGGGGATAATCAGCTTCATTGTGTCCTAAACTAAAAAGATAGGCAGATGCCTGTTTGGGAGACATTTTTGGAAAATAGTACTTTTCCTTTGTTAACAAATTCCTTCATTGGAAGGAATACTATTTTTGCTTGTCATTGTTTCTTCTGAGACATTGTAGTTATTCTTTATCCTTTCCTACTCCTAAATTTTCTTATGGTAAGATTTATTAAAAGATTTTGAACTTTTTATCTTTTTTCTAGTAAATAAAGATCAAACTGTATACCTAGATTTGAGTTATTGGAAATAAAGCGTATGAAAAGACATTTTCACCAATAGTATCTAAAAATCATGTGTACTATTTTTAAGTATTTTCAGGAATTTTTAAATAACTTTGTAGTATTAATATTAGTTTTATATAACTTTTCTTTTGTCAGATGATGGACCTAGCCAAAATGATTCTGTTACTGAGACTGCCATGACACTGCCAAGTGAATCTAGAGTCAATGTGCATACCATCATCACATTAAAAATGTTAGACTATAGGTATGTAATTCATTTTCTTAAATGTTGTAAAACACATAGGTAAGTTTCAGAAATAATTCTTCAGAAAAAAGGACAGTTGGTGAAGACGAATTCATCAGAGTGCATTAGTACTTAGAAAAATCAGTTCAGTTCAGTTCAGTTCAGTCGCTCAGTCGTGTCCGACTCTCCGCGACCCCATGAATCACAGCACGCCAGGCCTCCCTGTCCATCACCAACTCCCGGAGTTCACTCAAACTCATGTCCACAGAGTCGGTGATGCCATCCAGCCATCTCATTCTCCGTCGTCCCCTTCTCCTCCCGCCCCCAACCTTTCCCAGCATCAGAGTCTTTTCCAGTGAGTCAACTCGTCGCATGAGGTGGCCAAAGTATTGCAGTTTCAGCTTTAGCATCAGTCCCTCCAATGAACATCCAGGATTGATCTCCTCCAGAATGGACTGGTTGGATCTCCTTGCAGTATAAGGGACTCTCAAGAGTCTTCTCCAACACCACAGTTCAAAAGCATCGATTCTTCGGCAGTCAGCCTTCTTCACAGTCCAACTCTCACATCCATACATGACCACGGGAAAAACCATTGCCTTGACTAGACGGACCTTGGTTGGCAAAGTAATGTCTCTGCTTTTTAATATACTATCAAGGTTGGTCATAACTTTCCTTCCAAGGAGCAAGCGTCTTTTAATTTCATGGCTGCAATCAGCATCTGCAGTGATTTTGGAGCCCAAAAAAATAAAGTCTGACACTGTTTCCACTGTTTTTCCATCTATTTCCCATAAAGTGATGGGACCAGATGCCATGATCTTTGTTTTCTGAATGTTGAGCTTCAAGCCAACCTTTTCACTCTCCTCTTTCACTTTCATCAAGAGGCTTTTGAGTTCCTCTTCACTTTCTGCCATAAGGGTAGTGTCATCTGCATATCTGAGGTTATTGATATTTCTCCCGGCAGTCTTGATTCCAGCTTGTGCTTCTTCCAGCCCAGCGTTCCTCATGATGTACTCTGCATATAAGTTAAATAAGCAAGGTGACAATATACAACCTTGACGTACACCTTTTCCTATTTGGAACCAGTCTGTTGTTCCATGTCCAGTTCTAACAGTTGCTTCCTGACCTGCATACAGGTTTCTCAAGAGGCAGGTCAGGTGGTCTGGGATTCCCATCTCTTTCAGAATGTTCCACAGTTTATCGTGATCGACACAGTCAAAGGCTTTGGCATAGTCAATAAAGCAGAAATAGAAGTTTTTCTGAAACTCTCTTGCTTTCTCCATGATCCAGCGGATGTTGGCAATTTGATCTCTGGTGCCTCTGCCTTTTCTAAAACCTGCTTGAACATCTGGGAGTTCACGGTTTATATACTGCTGAAGCCTGGCTTGGAGAATTTTGAGCATGACTTTACTAGCATGTGAGATGAGTGCAATTGTGCGGTAGTTTGAGCATTCTTTGGCATTGCCTTTTTTGGGATTGGAATGAAGACTGACCTCTTCCAGTCCTGTGGCCACTGCTGAGTTTTCCAAATCTGCTGGCATATTGAGTGCAGCACTTTCACAGCATCATCTTTCAAGACTTGAAATAGCTCAACTGGAATTCCATCACCTCCACTAGCTTTGTTCGTAGTGATGCTTTCTAAGGCCCACTTGACTTCACATTCCAAGATGTCTGGCTCTAGGTCAGTGATCACGTAAAAATAGCAATTGTAAAAAAAGTGATGAGATAAAAGCATATTAAAAGTACAGTGAACTTCAGCCCATTCCTTAGGTGATTTGTGTTTATTATGCTTAAGGAGGTTGATATGTGGTTATTAATAGTAAAATTTTTATAATATTTTATAATTGTAAAAAATGAGATGCAGTATTGTTTGGTAATAAAATTTTGTGACTTGGTAACCAGCATCCGGAGAGAATTTTATATTGGAGGGAGGTCATATATTGGTAACTAAGAAGTGTAAGTATCATTTATTTAATGAATACCTCAAGCAGGCAAAGCTTGAGAGGTTGTACTCTGTTTATATCTGAATTCAAGTCAAATAATATGTTATAATAATGTGCTCTGGTGGCACATATATTAAACCTGAAATAGTTACAATGTTGGTATGTAAACCGAGGCAGAAGCCCAATGATGTTTATGTATTATGGGCGTGTGTTTGACTTTAGAAAGAAGATGCCTATGCAGAAATTGGAAGTGGTTGTCAAGTATTCATCAGTACTGTCTAAGTCAACAATGATAAAAACAGCCAGAACAGTCAGAAGTCTGTCAGTGATTAGCTCATGCTTTGGTATTGTAATGAAAATAATACATTCTCAAGTCAGATAGTGACAAGGTTTATTCAGTAATCCACAGAACCATCATCAGTTCCTGGTCTCTTTTCCTTAATGTGTAGTATCAGTGGATACTACCTCCTCAGCAGTCAGGATCCAGCCTCCATTTCATATTTGCTGTGTTTCATTCACATAGAAATCACTACTCTAAGCCTTTCCTTCTTTGACACCGAAATTCAAGATAGTACTCATCCATAGTTGTAGTTGTGTCCTTTTCATAAGCATACTATTGTAGCAATTTAGCATGTTTTATTTTACACATAATAATATGCCCATTTATTCAGTAGATATTTTTGGAACCTACTAGGTATCAAATTATATGTTAGGTTTTGTAATATACCAAGTGTTCAGACAGACTTGATTCCTGTCTTGGAATTTCTTAGCTTAGAATTCCTTTTATCTCTGGCTTCCATTCCCTCTACTCTGCATGGATATGATTTATTGAGTTTCTCTTCTATGCTGAACACTATGCTACTTTACATATGCTCTTAATCGTTTTAAGCAATCTATAAAGTAGTATTGATACTTTTTTTTTTGTGGTGGGGTTAATCATTCCCATTCTTTAAAGGCGTAGATATCACAAAAGCATAATAAAGGTAGCACTTAAGACTATACATCTTAGATTGTTTTGATTCCAAATTTATTGTAAGTTGTTTTCCTTGGAGACTTGAATTGGACAGAAGTATTCTATTTAAAGTATAAATTATTTCCCAATCATAAAGCATAAATGCCTTCAACTGAAGTTTTTAAAATAGCATAACTCTTCAAACTTTAATTTGAATAAATCAGTTCTCTGTGACTTGAGCAATTCTGATCGAAAAGGTAAAAGTGCTCCATCTGCACAGCAGAAAATGAAACCCGAAAGCAAAAGTGGAAGCATAATAACGGTGAAATTTAGGCTTTTTATCTGTCTGTATTATAGTGCTTTTCTTATACAGTTCTCCAGTATCACACATTATATGTAATATTGTTTTCTTATTCATACAGTCTTTCATTTTTGGCATTCCTCTGAAGATTCTTTTTAGTGGATGAAGTTAGGAATTAAAAATTGGAAAAGAAGAACATAAGCATAATGCCCAATTATAACATCAAATTGTTAAATTTGCAAATCTCAGAGTTCTACTATACTTTCTTACTGAAATTACATTTTATTGAAAATAAAACTGAAAATTTTAATGGAAAAGAAATGTAATGAAATTTAATGAAAAGAAAATGCGTTTAGATCTAACTTCATAGAACTGAGGTTTAAGGAAGGTAAGTTAACAAAGTGTATTAATGGAAGAGCCAGAAATAGTTTAGTCCAAGGCCATAACCCTGTGTACTTTGTCACATGCTAAGTGAGGGAGAAACTGGTTTAGGTTATGAGAAAACTAGTATAGTGTTGAACTTTTAAAAATTGATTGTTGTCTGCAGTTAACTCTGTATCCAAAGAAAGTTGACAGCTAAACTCTCTTAAGAGATTTTTAAGAAAGGAGGCGAGATAGTTTTTAAAATTAAAGATTTAGCTGTACTCTGTGGTACAGGAATCCCAATTACTGTTCCTTTATATATGACTCTTGGACATCTTAGCCTTTAAAGGTATCTGTTTTTATTCATATTGAGTTTATGTTTGTGAGTTTATGTCACACCTTTGGTGTGACACAAGGTGTTATGACACAATAGGTTGTCTGAATTCCTAACATTTTGTGAGTTGGTAGGTTTTTGTGGTATTCTTTATAGAACTTCATAATAAACTACCTTAAAAAATCTCCATATGAAATCTTTAAAGGCCTTTAAAATGAACAGCAATAATCATGTCTTTCCAGATTGCTAAGAATGATGCACTTTTTAAAAAAATTATTTGTTGGTTGTACCAGGTTTTAGTTGAGGTTCTCTGGATCTTCAGTCTTAGTTGGGGCATGAGGGATCTAGTTCCCTGACCAGGGCTCACTGCATTGGGAGCATGGAATCTTAGGCACTGGACTACCAGGGAAGTCCCAGAATGATGCATTTTTAAACCATTTTTCATTTAGTGATAAACAGACAGCTTTGATTCCTGATGAAGTGTTTGATGCGGCAAAAAGTAACATTATCACTTCGATTAACTTCAGTAAGAATCAGCTATGTGAAATTCCCAAAAGGTAAGAACTGTTCATGATGCTATTTCTATTAAGCTATGACTCATTCTCAGTTGTACTTGGCATCTTAGCTGCAATAATAATTATTTTTCATAGTTTTTTAATTAGGAAGTATATGTAAAATACTTACATTGTTAATATTTGAGGGATTTGGTAAAATTTACTTAAGTATTTTCTGAGACAGGAATTAATAGAGTAAAGTATTGCCTAGATTTTGGTGGGAAGTACAGCGAGTCCATAATTCAATATAAACTGAATGGTTTCTTAAACTTCAACATACATTTAAAGTCAAATAGAAATTCCTGGACAGATAATATTGTGGCTGTTTTAAAAAATCTATTTTTATCAGTTACACATCCAAACTGACTGTGATTTTTTTTGTGAGAAAAGTAAAAGTTACAGAAAATCTTAATTAGCAAAAATAATATAAGCTTTTTTTCTCTATGGTCAGCTTGTAGTTTTAAAGTTCTGACAGTGAATTCAAGTATTAATATTTTAAATTATTATTGTTTCAGGATTGTGGAACTGAAGGATATGGTTTCTGATGTCAATCTCAGTTTTAATAAGCTTTCCTTTATATCCTTGGAATTATGTGCACTTCAAAAATTGACTTTTTTAGATCTCAGGTATTTATTGATACTGTTGCTTCCCTTTTTAATAATAATTTGTTTTACCTGATTTTTGCCCTTTCCTTCATGTTTTCCTAAGAAACAAAATTGGTCTTTATTAATAACATTTTAGGAGAAATCTAAAAGTAAGCATTTAGGAAATATTTTAATCAGATGTCATTTGAAGTTATGTGATAAGACAGTTATTTAAAATATTAGGAAATATCGACACTTTATTAGATTCATACTTAAGCAAAATTAAAATAGCATATGGAAAGTATTTGCTTCATATTGCTTTTTTCTTTTTAACATAAAACTGTCCAAACGCTGTGCTGGCACAATAGCTAGCATGACTTTATCATAAAAAGAACCTATTTGGTTTCAAAATATATTAACCATGCAAGGCAAGATAAAGAACACTATGATTGACAGCAAAAATAAAGGAAACTATTTAAGGCTCTACAGAGGTAATAGGAAGTTTAATTTAAATACGTCCTAAGTTGAAATGACAGGATCAGAAGTGTCACAGGTTTTTGAGGGTGATAATAGGTATTTCAGGGTCAGATAGTCGTTTATTTTCTTAGGCTTTAAAACTTGATTTGTAAAGTATATTTCTGTTACCTGGGCTTCTTACTGCTCATGTATGTTGTTACTAGGTGTGGTTTTAGTTTATTAAAATATGACTGCTCTTGCTCCACTCACACAATAGTTAAATGACAATAAGCTAATTATATCTGTTTGAAGATTTAGTCTTCATACAGAGACAAAATTTTTTTCCTTATGCAGTTAAAACAAGTATATTAGCCTATATGCTCTTGAGAAATGTGGAATTATTTCTATTTTCCATGGACAATTACACTGGCAAAACAGTTTAAAATCACATTTTAGTTCAGTATGAAATGGAACAGTGAGGATGAATCCCGGCTCCAGTGCTGCTGACTTTATTTCTTTTCATCCCATCCTTGTGTGTGTGTGTGTCTATCTGTGCGTGTGCCTCTGTCTATAAGTGTATACCTGGAAATTTCTAATTAAGTGACTAAAATATGCTTTTATGTTTGATATCAGTATGTATAAGACGCTAGGAGAAGATATAGACCATCAGTTGGTATTCAACACGGATTACTAAAGACAGTAATGGAGAAAAATACAGAGAAAAGAGAAAAGGACATATGTTGAGTTGTAGGAAGTATGGCATATTAATATATTAGGCTTCACTTCTGAATGGAAAGATATAGGTTAGAGAAAATTACTCAGTGTGATAGGTAACCATCTAGTTGGAGATAATTTTCTCACAAATGTTTTCTATTATTAGTAGTTTGGGGGCTTCTCTCTGGTGGTTCAGTGGTAAAGAATCCACCTGTGGATTCGATGGATGCAGGAGATGTGCATTCAGTCTCTGGGTTGGGAAGATCCCCTGGAGAAAGAAATGGTAACCCACTCTAGTATTCTTGCTTGGAAAATCCCATGGACAGAGAAGCCTGATGAGCTACAGTCCATGGGGTCACAAAAAGAGTTGGACATGACTTAGCAACCAAACAGCAATGACAGTAGTAGTTGTATGGCCTCTAGAATACTTCTACCTTCTTGTTAACCTTCTAAATTTTTTCCCAGATCATTTCAGTGGTAAATGATATTCCCTTTACTTCTGTATTTTATTGTAAAATCTTGAAAAGTTACACATTGTGCAAATTAAAATTCTAAACTAAAAGTAGAAATGGTCTTCCTTAATAATTATATAGTAGAAAACTCTAAGTTTCTAAATATACAGAATCTCTTTGCATTTCTGTTTCATCTTTTTCATGGAAATTTTTCAGTTATTCTATATATGAAATATTTGTATTAAATACTTAGAATACTTGTGATGTCAAATAATATAGTATTTATAGGCATGACCTAAAAGGCTCTGACTGGAAAGTATTGCTGATTGCAATTTGAAGTAGATAAGGGATTAGTTTACAGTGTTTACTCTGTTAAATCTATTATTGAAGAGTTGTTTGCGTTACTGGTTGGTTGCACTTTGGTATTATAATTAGGCCCATTGATCAAATACTTAAAGCTGCTGATTCAGAATTCTCAGGACACAGTCTTAATGAAATCAAGAATTGACAAACTGAGCTATGTAAATTTTTGTCCTATCAATACTTTAATTATAAAGTTGGACAAATTTTCAAATTTTGGAAATCATCTTTTTCTCTCTGATTTAGGAATAATTTTTTAAATTCTTTGCCTGAAGAAATGGAATCATTGACAAGGCTACAGACAATCAACCTTTCCTTTAATAGGTAAGAAACATCTTACTCACAGTTATTCTGTAGAGAATTTGTAGATCTTACTGGAGAATACTAGAGATTACTAGAGAATAAAGAGACAAACAAAAAGGCTGTATGTTTTTTATTTGTTTAAATATCTAGGTTTATTGTCACTTGGTTCCACTTAGAGTTAAAAGTGATGTTGCCTTTTTAGAATTTTCACAACTGATATCCACATTTTTTTGTTCTTTTTAACTATTTTAAGAAACCTGTAGCCTAGTAGGAAGACAAATATGCAAATAAATAGTTCTTATTGCTATAGAGGAAGCACAGTGCATACATAGGTATTTCCAGAGATTACTTGAAGTTAGAGAAGGTAGCTTTGAAACTGAGGCTTGGAACACACAGGGACATGGCATCCTATGTAGAGCAAGTAGCATGTATTAATGCCCAAGGATGTGAGAAAATGATGTGTTTGGGACCCTTCAAGAAGTTTAATATGGCTCAGACCAAAAAGTGAGTTAGCAGAAGAGTAGAAGTAACAAATGATATTGGGTGTGTAAGCAGTAGCCAGCCCTTTCAGAGCTTTTTATGCTAGTGAAATTTAGATTGTATCTTGTAAACACTAAGATACTATAATAATTAGTGAAAGTGAAAGTTGCTAAATTGTGTCCGACTCTGGGACCCCACGGATTATATAGTCCATGGAATTCTCCAGGCCAGAATACTGGTGTGGGTAGCCTTTCCCTTCTCCAGGGGATCTTCCCAACCCAGGGATTGAACCCAGGTCCCCCACATTGCAAGTGGATTCTTTACCAGTTGAGCCACAAGGGAAGCCCAGTGTAATAATCAAGAATAACTAATTTTTATTGGGAACTTATTTATTAATATTTATTGTCTGCTGACACTGAACTAAGTACTTTACATGTATTACCTCATTTAATCTTCACAAAAGCCCAGCACAGTAGCGTCTATTACTATGTCCATTTAGAAATCGAGGAATGTAGAGCTGGGATTTGAGCCCGGGTGGTTTAACTCCAGAAGTTGGGCTCTTAACAACTATTTCATATTGTTTCATATGATGAAAGTTGATTCTGGTAACAATTTAATATAAATAGTAGTGGCTAACATTTATATTACAGATACTGTCCCATGACCTTCGTATACATTCATTTAATCCTTGTAACAAGTATATAATTTTAGTACTATTATTCATCCTCATTTACAGATAAGAAATCTAAGGTACAGTGATGTTAAAATACTGCCTGTTAATTTTTTTTCTATCTACTCAATTATTTGTGTTTTCTTGAGTATAGATTATACCTTTGCTGTCATTGTTTAAAAATATAAGCACTTCTCAGATTCTTTTAATTTTTATTTGTGAATTGAACTATCAGTTCTCTATTGATATGAACTATCAGTTCTCTGTTGTCTGTTGAGCTATCAGGGCCTTCCCTGGTAGCTCAGATGTTAAGAATCTGACTGCAATGCAGGAGACCCAGGTTCAGTTCCTCGGTTGGGAAGATCCCCTCGAGAAGGAAATGGCAACCCATTCCATTATTCTTGCTTGGAAAATCCCATGCATAGTGGAGGTTGGAGGGCTACAGTCCACAGAGTCAGACTCGACTGAAGTGACTAAGCATGTACTCACACATTGAGCTATCAGTTGCATTGTTAATTAATGTCTTTGGGGGGCTGGCAAAATCTAATCTTAACTTCTTTGTTAACTGGTTATCTGCATCATTTTTAATTGGTTTGGTTTGTGGGAGAAGTTGGAGGGACTACTCAAGATTATTTGGTCCATCTGTACTTCTGGTTATTGACTCTTCCGTCCCTCTGTAACTTCAGAGCTTCCTTAATGAGTTTACCCTTCATTGTAGTTCAGTTTTTTTTAACATCAAGGCAGTAAAGGAAGGGCAGTATGGGGAAGTGCAAAGGCCACCACTATACAGCTCTCCTTCACCAGATCATTCTCTTTTCCGGTTGAGGCAGCAGTTTGCCTCACGTTAAAACCAAGGTAGTTTCTTTTCCTCCCACCCAGAGATCCTGAAGGATTTTGTGTTACTGAGAATTGCTCTGAGAGCCATCAACTTTCCCATCTCTCTTGTGGCATCTTCAGGGTTACTTTGGATAAGAAGCCAGCAACCTAGAGTTGTTTTATAATGTTTTCAAAAACCAAAATGAATGTATTTTGATGCGTAAGTCAAAGCAAAGTATAAATCTCTTTTACTTTAAATATTGGCAGTAATTCTGTTTCATAGGAAATAAAAGTAAACTAAGGAAGAATACCTACATGGAGACATTTTATAAAGAGCACTTCAGGAAGATTTCCTTGTCTTCTGAATGAGAACAGAAAAACATGGGGGAATTTACTCCAAACTTTTGTTTGACTTTTTTTGTATAGTAAAAGGAAACTGCTACAAGTCTGTCCACTTAACATATATTTCAGGGTTTCCAAAGCTTATCCATTTTTAAGAATTTTCTGAAAAATTTAAGTGCAGAACTTATACCAAATAAAAAAAAAAAAGCCCTTACATTAAGAAAGCTTTATGTCATGAGATCAATTATCCATCATCTAGGGGATAATTTTGCCTCTGATTCCTGTTTGTTCTGTTCATATTATAATAGGTTCAAAATTCTACCTGAAGTTCTGTATCGAATTCCTACACTTGAAACAATTTTGATTAGTAATAATCAGGTTGGATCTTTGGACCCTCAGAAAATGAAGACAATGGAAAATCTGATCACATTGGACCTTCAAAATAATGACCTCCTACAGATTCCACCAGAGCTTGGTAACTGTGTGAACTTAAGGTAAATGCACTGTTCTGCTAAGTTTTTTCATTTTTTCAGTTGTGGAAGTATTTTTGTTTCTTTTTGTTTGTTTGTTTTTTGAGGTACTCTTGCAGGCAAGTTGAAATAAAAAATGTAATGTCCTGTTAAAAATAACAGGTAACAAAACTCAGAATCCCAATTCTGTTTTCCAGATTTTACCAAATGTGTTATTCAGTTTTGTTTATATAGCATGATATATATGTAAATATAGTACACATATATCATACATGTTGATTGTTTTTAGTGATACTTTTCTCATCCCTCTGTATGTCTATAACCTGAAACTACTGCATAAAAACATCAGGGAAATATCAACTTCTTAGCTGTGCAGATAGGGATTTTTAAAATCTGATTATACACTACTACCACTTGTTTCAAGCCCTGCATGGTCTTTCTTACTGTGTTTGCTATTACCTCAGCCTCAAGTGCCTTTACCCTGCTTCTGTCAGTAATCAGCCTAATTATCACCTTTGAAAACCTTTCCAAAACTCCAGGCAGAGTTAGTCCCTCCTTAGATTTCCCATCCTGCTTTGTTAGGACTCATTTATACCATTTCTTTGCCCTCTTTGCACAAGAGTTATCCCAGTGCCGAAAAAGTGGTAAGCACCTAATGAGTACTTGTTAAATGAATATAAAGGGAATTTGAGACATGAACAGCAAGCCTAGTAGTTAAATGGAATGTGTCAGAAAAATTTAATTATTGAAAACTGCATGTAATGGTTCAACATATTTTACTTTACTAGGGCAGCACTGATATCTTTGGTATCTCAATTACTGAATTATAGAAGGCAAGTGAGTTGATTCTTGTTATGTTCCATAAGTGTATTCTGTGAAAACCAACTTAGCAAATACTGAACCATTACTCCCTAGGGGAAGCACAGTTAGGCTCTTTCAAGCTCCTGGTCACATTTTCATCAACCAATCAACACATAATCTTGTGTTATGTGTGTTTCTGTATTAAGATGCCTTATTTAATATTGTTGATTCATTCTTATTGAACTATGGCCAAACAGTGCTATTATTTATGCCTGAATGAAGCTTATCTAATGTGTGTATTTCTCTGTAAGATACATGACATCCTTCGTGTGATTAGAAAAACTAGAAATATGTCAGCATTATGCTTACAGGCTGTATTAAACAGCAAAATCACCAAGAAAAAGTACAATGATACCAAAAAAGTCACACTATATAGACTATGGAAGGAACACTTGTTTATGGTATGAGAGCTGAAACAAGACAGAGTGTCACCTTTTTTGACCCCAGTGTCAAGTGACTCAAATTTTTTGCTGCTCTGTGCATGTCCAAAATGATCTTCAAAGTGCCACATGTATTGATTTGGAGGTGACTAACTTGGACTCCTAGGAGATCCAACCAGTCCATTCTAGAGGAGATCAATCCTGGGTGTTCACTGGAAGGACTGATGCTAAAGCTGAAACTCCAATACTTTGGCCACCTCATGCGACGAGTTGACTCACTGGAAAAGACTCTGATGCTGGGAGGAATTGGGGGCAGGAGGAGACAGGGACGACAAAGAGTGAGATGGCTGGATGGCATCACCGACTCGATGGACATGAGCTTGAGTGGACTCTGGGAGTTGGTGATGGACAGGGAGGCCTAGCGTGCTGATTCATGGGGTCACAAAGAGTCGGACACGACTGAGCGACTGAACTGAACTGAGTAAATTTTAGTGAGCAGGCAAATTAACAAATTTGGAGTCTGTGAGTAATCAAGATTGACTATAATTAACTTTTTTTTCTATAAATTAAGAAAATCAGTCTTTAAAAGAATTCCCATGGCACACAGATATATTTGAAGATATAATTTAGATCTACTGTATATGTTGTGAATCCTTTGACTTTTGTTTATATAAACACTTAAGTTATTGAAAATTAAGAAAAAAATCTCTTATAATTTATTTCATTAAATTAAATAAGTAGATCAACCATCCCTTAGATCTTAAACTGCACTCATTTCAGAACATTTAAATAGATTTTATAAGTGTGTCTGGTCAAGGGAGGAAGTACGAAGGCAGACGTGTTAATGTTCTGGTGTGGACAGGATATTTTGACTATGTTATAGTCTTTGATATGAGTATTTGTCAGTTTGCTCATTCTAACATGTGTGTAAATATAATTCAGCCATTTAGTATATGGTCATTATAAGATTGAGGAGACGATGGGTAAAATAATGATTCATATCACAGCTCTTCTATTTAATAACTGTAATCTTGGAAAAGTCTTTCTTATCTTCCTGGACTTGTGTTTCCTATTTATAGAATATTAATGGTGTCTACATCATAGAATTGTCAAGATCATTAAGAGAGTCAGTGAATGTAAGTTACTTAGAACCATACCTTTCACATAATGAGTATTCAATTAATGTTATTTCAGTCGTTATTATAGTTACAATTCTAACTGTTTAAATGCTTAGACTGAAAAGGGACAATTCAAAAAAAAATACACATATTTTACTTATGAAATAGTAAGTGAAATTAGAAGAAGTGCCTCCCTAATGGAAAATGTTAAAATTCTGATTTCTCTCTTTTGTTTAGGACATTGCTACTAGATGGAAATCCATTCCGTGTTCCTCGAGCAGCCATATTACTGAAAGGAACAGCTGCTATTTTGGAATATTTGAGAGACCGAATTCCTACTTAAATTGTAGTCATTACATAATCTTGGTCATGTTAATTCTTAGTTTTCTTAAATTGATAACTAACATTTTTCTAAGGTACTATCTTCATTTATGATGGTATAACCACGTATTGTGTTCATACATTTGTTGTAAATGTTTTGCATAAGATTTATGCAAAAAAAAGATTTCACTCATCCCCACATAGCAGTTTCTTCAAAAGTGAATTTTTATTTATTATAGTTAAATATTTTTATAATGACAAAGCATTTTTGTAGAGATGGATTTTTTTCCCCATTTCTACTTGTGTTACGTATATTATGACCAACTGACTTGAATATGACCATCCAATTTCTATCTTTTCTTTAAACTTTTTTTAAAATTTCTATCTTTTCATTGACAATACAATTGAATTGAATTTATTTAATACTGTTCTTTGGCATTAAAAAAAAGCCTTTTCATTATCCATGATAAGACTTTTGTGATATGGTTGGTATCAGTATGTTTCAAATTAATATTTATTGTCTTGTTATGTTTTAATATAGTTGAAATGTTTTTTCCTAGTCTTTTTTCCATGTTTCATGAACTCCTTTTACCAGGGTTTCTAATTCACAGAAATGATACACAAGATATAATTATTTGTGGAGAAAATAGTAAAAGTGTTGTTTTAATTGCTCCCACAATTTTGAATTTAAAACTTGATTGGACTTTTTTTTTTAAGATGCTTTAGTACTAAGTTTCCTTACAACAACCTAATATTTCTAAATTCAACACATTTAAAGAAATTAGATCTGCATATTTTTCCCTCAGAGTGTGAGCATTTAAATGATACCTTTTGTTCTTTAAAAAAAAATACTGAAATTTTATTAATTTTATAGATAACAGCAACAGAAAATAAGAGCATATACTGCAAAGAAATCTTGAAATGTATTTTATTTAAATACTAAGCAGGTATTTGTATGTATAATTACTCTGTTGATGTGTTCTGATCCTTCCTTGTGCATTTTTTTTAATTTCCACGGTCTTAATTTTTAAATTTGCTAGTAATGTTAATAAGACTAAATTTGTAGTCATGCGGTAATTTTCTAAAAAGTAATTTGTTATAGGTGAACCGGATTTAATACAAATTAAATATAAACATTTGTATTTACACCAAAAATATCAGAAGTAAGCTAGTCAGTCATTATAAAATGTATTATGTGATTCTCTTAAGTAACCAATTGATAGATGGTATTAACTAGTTTATATAAACAGATGGGTGGACAGGTAGGTAAGTAGGTAATAGATGGATGGATAGATAGCTTTTGGGTGATTGAGACATTATCATATTATGAAAAAAAATCATTGCTAATAAATATTGCATGTTCATTAAAAAGTTACATGTTTAAAATATTGATTACAATGTTTATGTTTTTGGTTTAAAAGAAACATTCCCTTTTCATACAACAACTCTGTTGCTGTCTAAGAAATCAGCTTCCATATTAAACAAAAGACACTTTACAATAAGGTGACATTTTATTATTTATACAATAAAGAGACTTTTATGTTATTCAAAACACTTTTTTAAATACTGAAAAAGTTGAGTACATCAAAGCCGAAAAATGGCTTTGCTATACACTGCACAGCATTATTATAGTCCCTGTATTTTGTATCTGTACAGAAAGCATCTTCAAAATGCATTCTAATCACATTGTACACCTTTACTGTTTAGTGTCAATACATAAAATAAAACTGGAGAATACAGCTTGCATTTGCGAATTAACTGACAAAGTAACTTCATTGATTCAGTAAATTTAAAATATAGATCCATAGGAGTTCTTTGCACATAAAATGAAGCAGCTTTCAAGGCTGTCATGGTCTCATACAGCAAAAAGAAACCCATTAACTACATTCACAATCTATGTTAATAAAGTAGTAAATATGTCTTCATTCAGTTTTTATTTACATCAATATGTAGTTCAACTAAAAAGTACTGTTGTGATACAGTAGTTTTCTTTAACACATACAAAAATGACAATTTTTATATATAATGTAAGCTCAAAATCACAATTATCTCAAAATATTAATTACAACACAGCCATTTCAATTAAACATGTCATGATTTAACTTTTTATAAAATGGTAAAATTTTTTATTAAAGTAAGCAATTTGTTTCGTATTGGCTAGAGTTCACCATGTAGAAAACCTTAAATGGTAAGAGGTGTTTCAAGCCCCTACCACCCAAATTTGTATACAGCCACCTAAGCTAGCAAAGAGACAGAAAAGGCCCCAATTTATAAAGATTAAGCCTCTTTTGCTATACTGCCGTGGCTTATTGTTTCTTCCATAAAAGCTTTACAAGGGGAGTGTCAAGTAAACTGTGCAGTGAAATGCATGCATTAATATACAATATGTCTATGTAAAATGTTAGCATTTAGTACACATTAAAATGTTCACAAAGACTGCAAAAGAAGTCATAAAGAAGCATTTCTAAGATCTACCAATTGCAAATTGTAAACTTGAAAAGTACTTAATAATATAATGGAATTTCTTTGAACACAGATTCCAATTCAAGTTCTTTCTCTGGCTAAAGGAGCTTTAGTTACTTGGCCTTAAGATGTCACTGTTGTGCTGCACATATGGTGGAGAAATCAGATGTCATAAAAGACTGTGAGTCTAGAGACTGTCTTCATTTTATTAAAACTGTGGCCCAGTGTTATATCTCTGCTTAGGATTTAGTTTTTAAACTTACAGAAGAGTGAAATATTTCACTAACTGAATTATATGACCTCAAATGAAAAGTGGAAAATGAGTGTGTGTGCATGTGTTTAGCATATGGAAAAAATTAAATAAATAGGTGGAATTAAAGCTTCATTATACAATAATGAAAGATTATGCCCCAAAATAACTGAGGTCAAAAGAAATCAACTATAAAATATTTTAGGAATGAAAGAATTTTCGCGGATACTTAAAAATCCTAAAAACATAGTATCTAGTATCCTTTTCATTCTTAAGCCAATTAAAATTTTATCATTGTCTTTGTTTAGAATTGCTGTTGTTAATTTAAGATTTCTTCTCTGAATAGAAAGAGACTATAGTTCATATTATACTTTATTTTTATACAGCTGGGTGGGGGCGTGCCCTTAGGTGGTTATAAAGTGGGAAAAATAAAACTACAGTACCTGCAAATCTTACTTTTGCCAGGTTATTTTTGGTGGTCTTTAAAATTTATAAACAATTCAGTAGCTTATTACCTCATTTTCAACTAGGAAAAAATTCCTCTTTCATACGAAGACAGTGTCATTGTCCTTAAGCTTCCTTTAGTCCCTTCTATACACTGAATACAGAGAGAAACTTGATTGGCTCTTGAGGTTAAAAATATCTGGTTTATGTATCAATTATTTTTCACATCAATACTAAGGCTTTCATTTTTGAGGAGGAAAACATAGTTGAGGATGTTAACGAGAAATGCCTAAACATCATAAAGCAGTATTAAACATTTATTGCATTCCATTGACACTAGGTGTCATCAAAGCTAAAACCAAATTTTCTAGAGTAAGACTTAACATAAAACATCTTTCTGCCCTGAACAGATGCCTTTCCACATTCAAGACCAATAAGAGTCCTCT
This sequence comes from Moschus berezovskii, assembly GCF_049115385.1. Classification (NCBI taxonomy): domain Eukaryota; kingdom Metazoa; phylum Chordata; class Mammalia; order Artiodactyla; family Moschidae; genus Moschus; species Moschus berezovskii. Next base: position 46,589,264 of record NC_142463.1, on the reverse strand, counting down.
GTGTGGAGAGACTGCAAGTATTGAAAATAAAACTTATTACAGCAGTACATTCATTCTGAAAATAAATTACCATAGCTAATATGGGAACTGCTTTATATTTTATCTGCCTGAGAGTTTCATCTTGTTTTTCCTGTGGACTATTCAAAAATTACGTAAGATTTCCTGACCAAATAAGGAAAGGGGAAGAGGGACAGAAAGACACAAAGAAATATAAGGTGATTTTTTTCCTCCATGCATCAAATACTCTTCCTAATCTAGCTAATATAATGGTCAGTTGACCTGCATACCTGGGCATTATTTAACTCATTACCTGTGCAAAACGAGTGTGCAAAGAAAAACACCTATGTCTGTCTATACAGAGACATAAAACCTGAGTTTTAATAAAAAGTTTCTAATATAAGAAAACTTCTTAATGTAGGAAAATAACTTTTAAAGGGCAAAAAATACCTTTGTACAGTACAATATAATCTGCTAACTTTAAAACTTCAGTGTGCATAAACATCACATATTTTATAGGCGCCAACAAAAAAGCAACCATTTACAATTTTCTTAACTATAGCTTAGATACCCATATTTTAATTTTGAATGTCTGTTTTCATTCCCCTGAATTCATTAACTTTTCTAAAAGAAAAAAGTTAAAAGCACATTCAGATATGAGGACTGTGATGAACAGTTCCTGCTTTTTTCTAAATATTGAGGACCTAGGAGATTTGGGGTTGCTAGGCATATAACAATGTCAAGCCACAAAGGAATTCTAAAATTCAAAAGAAATAAAATCTATTTTTTAAAGAAACTATTTGGAAAAATATTTTGTGGATAGAGTTGAGCCAAAGTCTGCAAGAAGCCATTCTTACCTGCAGGCTCCCTTTCTGCAAATGATTCACTCTTAAAAACTCCTTTCTCTACACTCCATTTCCTTAGCTTTCATTTTAATTCATTTCTTTAGTTTTCCATTCTTGAACCCTGAATTGTGCCAACTGAAGCTCCCTGGTTCACATTCGGTCACCAGGGATAATGTCCTCTTTCATTTATCTACATCTTTATTAATCTCTCTTCAGGAGCTCAGTTTTCTGGGATGACTTGCTGGCCCCCTCCCACATACCACTTAACTATGTATTGGGGGAAACTCTGTTTAATCAATGTCCCCACTTATCACGAGATACCGATTTAAGGCTATTTCAAGACCTACATAACCCCTGGGCTGTAAACATCTCAGAAGCACACTGAGAAATTTTTTTAGAAAAATGAGTGCAAGTTGCTTCTCCACTTTGCCCCCAGATGACATTGTCATTAATTATGCATTCATGTCAGTTAAGTCACTGACATTTAGAAGAGGAAGCCAACTGAACCAAAAGATTTCAGCCCTTGCATCTGTAGTTGGATATAAGGGCCCTTTGAATCCTTGTATTGACAGGTGAAGGGACTCTGCAGTTTGCTTGAGTGCTGACCTTCCTCTCTCGGGTCAGCAGGCCTGGTTTGGGGAATAGGGTGGGAAATGCATATAGCAGGGTAAGGGATTAGAGGCATGAGCTTAGGGAACTGTGCTCTCTTGCTTCCTGTTTATATGACACTTGCCTGAGGATCACTAGAAAGATTTTGAATTTGTGCAGAAAGCTAGAATCAGAGTCACACCTTCTCTGCCAACAGACTTGTTACCATGGGAACCAATGCAGAAAATGAAAAAAAGAAGCTGGGAATTAAATATGGAGAAAAACTGATAGTTGATTTTTACATGACAATTTGAGCAGAATATTCCTTGTGTGGCCAAACCAATGAAAGCAGATAAAATGACTTGTTGGTATCTGGTTCTGGAGACTTATCTGGGGATACAGGAAGAAAGCAGTAAGTGTGCTGTAGTTTGGATAACAGGGGCCTTGTAAAGCCTCTGGTGATGAATAGCCCAAATGTTAACTTTATGATCAAAGGGACCCTTCAAAAGGCACATGCATGCTTAGCTTAATAAATGAAAGCAGCTTGCTGTAACAATTTTCACCTTTCCAAAGCCCCACACACTGCCTGGCAGGAGTATTGCACACCTAATATGTTATTGCTTGAAACATCTTTTCAAATACTAAAAAATTAAGAACAGCAAAGACAGCTTTCAAATCAGTGGTTCCCCTGCCCCTCCACAAGATAGCTTTTGTAAGTAGAATTTAAATTTGTTTTATTTAGGAAACATTTATTTTATCCGATACAAGTCCTCCTGTGTGCCTTCTTTTGTCATTCTGGAGTTGATAATAAAGTGATCACACCAGAGTAGGATATCAGGACAATCTATAATATGGACTTGGAGTTTCAACCTATCCTGAGAAAGCAGACCTACATATTACACTTTAAGAGGTTCTAAGGAGACAGCTGTCCTATTCTCTAGTTGGGCTACTTTCTGAAATCCTATGATTGAATACCTCCTTCTGTGACTTCAACCTTTGGCCCGTGTTTGTTTATAACTGCCCTAAGGAGAGGAGAAGGCAATGGCAACCCACTCCACTACTCTGCCTGGAAAATCCCATGGACGGAGGAGCCTGGTAGGCTACAGTCCGTGGCGTCGCACAGAGTCGGACATGACTGAGCGACTTCATTTTCACTTTCATGCATTGGAGAAGGAAATGACAACCCACTCCAGTATTCTTGCCGGGAGAATCCCAGGGACGGGGGAGCCTTGTGGGCTGCCGTCTATGGGGTCACACAGAGTCGGACACGACTGAAGCAACTTAGCAGCAGCAGCCCTAAGGAGAGGAGGGAAGGTCACACTATAGAGGAATTGATTTCACCTTTCGTGGAGAGCTAGTTTTCAAGTAGTAGTGAAATGCTTCACCTGACTCACCCTCCCAACATATGCAAAAGCTAAAAACAACATCACCCAGGAAGTAGAAGACAAGCAGTACAGCAGTCTTTTTTGGGGGGAGGGGCAGGTACATCTAACTTCAAATGATCTGAATAAAATATGCTCTTTGGGCAGTGCTGAAGTCCCCTAGACACAGATTTCACTAGTGATGCTTTTTTCTTTCTCACTAATGACTTGCTGTTCTAGTTGTTAGAATTTCTTACTGAAACCTTTGACAGTCTCAACAATTTCTTGCAATGCCAGAAGCCCATTAAATTTCTGCTTTTCCAGAAGGGCCTACAAGGTTCTGAAATCCAGTTAAACACCTTATTTTCTGCTACTTGCAGAGTTTGCAGGTGATCTTGATAATAAATTTGAGTACAATGTTCTTGCTTATGCTAAAATAACTTTTTACATCAATATTTCAGTGAGTTTCAGGATTTGAGACATCCATGCTTGGGTTTTGCAGGTAGGAAGCATTAGAATAGACTGATGCAGGACTAATCCTTAAAGCTACATGAAGCACTAAGGACAGTTCAGCAGATCTGTTTCTGAAATAAACAAAATCTGATAGGATCTTCACAAGCAGTTATGCCTTTGAATTGACATGCTATAAGAGACTGCTTCTTTTAATTTCTGTTGTCATCTCTAAAATCAGTCAGCAGATGCCTAGAGGAAAACTAAATAGTCTGCCTTAAACTAAACAATGATTAGGTTTTTCTGCGTCTTTTTATACTGACTGGACATACCTTGGACAACCTGAGCTCCTTCAGACTGAGAGGCCACCTGATACTATTTAATAGTTCTACATCATCTGCTCATTCTTCAGATAAGAATCTGAAACACTCCACACCTCATGATGTACTGATAATGTAAATTTAATTTCTTCATTTTTTTCAAAACAATTTGATTTCCCTTCTCAATTTCCTGAGGTTAAGTGACTCCCTGCTACATAATGTACCTTAAAGAGTTATAGACATAACTTTTACAGAGGTTTCTCTAGTTTATCATATAGTTTAGCATATACTCACAAATAGCCAATCTTGCCAGTATTAGTACATTTTTTGCTTTCAGTTACCAAAAGCATTTGGAAATCAAGAAAAATTGAGTGGAATGATGGTGTCTGCATGGAAGGCATATGATGAATAAGTCTAGAGATCTAATATGCATTGATGACTAGTTAACAGTATTGAATATTGGAAATTTGCTAAAAAGAGTATCTTTCATGTGCTTTCCCCACACACAAAATGGCAACTATGGTGACCAAGCGATGAGACGTTAACTAGACTGTAGTAATTATTTCTCTATGTATTTGTACACCTTATATATACATAATTTTTATGAAAAAACCTAAAACGTCACACACCATTGCTGTTCTTTCTGGATTAAGGTGAGATGTTGGCTAAATAGTTCAATTTAATAAAGTAAAAAAAAATGACCTCGCATACGGACCACTGACCATATATAGTTACTGGGCTTTTTTCAATACCTTTTAACCTTGATCTTCAGTATATACCCAAAGTAATATCTGAAGGTCAAAATACCTCTGATTAAGAATTTAATAAGCACAACCTTATTTTCAAACTCAAGCATGCCTCACAGTCCATTGCATAGTTTTAATAATTCCCACTGTCTGAGCTGCTGCACAGAGACACTGCATTGTTCACAAATAAAACCCGCCAGCCACTTCAGCCACAGTAGCAGCTAACTTTCCAGACTTTTGACCCACCCACCTTTATTATACAATTGCTGTCCCACCTCTAGGCTAATCCTAACCTGAATTTGAAAATCCTTCAGTTTTCATCTCAAAAAGCAAACAAAAACTGAAACTTTATTACATAAAAACTGTATCTGTTATTTCTCTGGCCACTGTAATATCTGAGGAGATTTTCCCCCCAGAATAACTTGTGGAAGTTTATATGACTTCCACTTCTTGGTGCTTAGGAGATGATGCCAGGGCAGTTGCAATGGTTGACACTGGGAGACCTTTAGAGAGGGCTGTGAGGACTGACCACACAGGCATTTCAGCTGTCTGTCTAAATGGTACATGTGAGATTTGGTCTGTATCTCCATAGTTCTAGGCACTCTTTAGTCTTCTACTTTCTAGAAAATTTTATCATAGGTTTACTGCTCAAGTGTATTTTTTTTTTTTTCCTGAATTCTCATGGGCCCTGTTCTGTTCTTAAACACAAAGTATCTCCAACCAGTCCATCCTAAAAGAAATCAGTCCTGAATATTCATTGGAAGGACTGATGCTGAAGCTGAAACTCCAATACTTTGGCCACCTGATGCAAAGAACTGACTCATTGGAAAAGACCCTGATGCTGGGAAAGATTGAAGGCAGGAGGAGAAGGGGACAACAAAGGATGAGATAGCTGGATGGCATCACTGACTCAACGGATGTGAGTTTGCATAAACTCTGGGAGTTGGTGACGGACAGAGAGGCCTGGCGTGCTGCAGTCCATGGGGTCGCAAAGAGTCGGACACAACTGAGCGACTGAACTGAACTGATCTTCCTAATATGAAGGTGTTTATTGTGATCTTTTCTTTCTGTATATGTACATAAATATTTAGAATATGTGAGTTCACCAGAAGTACGCACACTTTTAAAGGTGTTTAAAACAAATTATTTTAAAGCAAAGATTTAAAGAGTTTAACTGTTTAAAGTTTAACTGTTTGATTCTTCCCTTTCCTGAAACTGAGCTCTTCAAGTGGAACAGTAGGCCTTTGTTATCAGGCTTTGGCTCAGTGGTAAAGAATCCGCCTGCCAATGCAGATGTGGGTTTAATCCCTAGGTCAGGAAGATCCCCTGGAGAAGGAAATGGCTCCCACTCCAGAATTCTTGTCTGGGAAATCCTATGGACAGAGGAGCCTGGTGGGATATAGTCCAAAAGAGTTGGACAGGACTTAGAGACTGAGCATGCACTGCACACATCCTGCAGTGAATTAGATTCTCCCTGTGACCTGAGACTTTGTCTTCTTTGAAAAAGAACATATATGAGGGATAGGAACCTTGCCTTCCTAAGGGAACCGAAAAATATTCTCTGTCCACATTAAAAAAAACACAATAAAGCTGAAAGGAAGTGTTTGCCATTTTATTATTCTGGGAGAGAAACTGATACTGCACTGTTCTATGTTATCACCTTATATACTACCTATATAGTAGTATTTATTAGGCATATAGTAGTATTTATTAGGCAGGTTATACATCTGTCTTTCCATTAGACTGGGCTTTTGAGAGGAAGGACCATGGCTTATTTATATTTTTATTTCCCACTGTTCTCAAAATCCTTTGCTCATTAACATACGTTTATTAAATTAAATGCACAGCAAAAGAGATAAGCTGTTTTAATCACTGATACTTTTTCTTAAAGGATAAACACATAGATTGGCTACAGGACAAATCTTAGGATGGCTCAGAGGAAGACTTGGGAGATAATTACTTAATCACCTCTCTAAGCTATAGAACTATTCAAGCATACATATAGGCCTGCCTGGATGAATATTCTAAATATGAGAATATATTATTGTGGATATGGGAAGTTTAAAAAGAGAAGAACAAAAAGAAGACACAGTCCCTTACCTTTTAATATTTTATGATAATCTAGGTCACTTGGAGAAATATGTGAAAACCTAAAAAAAAAAAAAATTAGTACCCGATACTGTGTGTGTCTGTGTGCCTCTGTGTGTGAAAGATAGGCAGACAGAAAGAGATTGCAAAAGAGATAATGAGAGAGAGTCTTGAGTTTGAGTTTCTCTGAGAAAAGGTCACAAACAGATCGGTAACATTTGCTAGCAACATTCATGGCTTCATGAAGAACACAGAGTGATGGCCTGCTAGGGAATCTGTCTTGATCACAATAACACTGTATGATTATATCAAATGGAAAACACTTATTGTTAAATTGGACGACATCTTTAGTATGGCAGAAAATTATGTCCAAAGACTGGCTTTCAGGGTTAAAATAAATGGACAGCGAGTAGACAATTGTTACAAGTCAGGAACACTGTGTATAATGATAACATAGAGGAAAAATCAAATTTGGAAAATGGATCTTGCCTACAACCTAACAACCCTCTTTTATGGGTGATTCCTGGCTTCATGAACACCAACAGTAGTAAATGGAGTGTCAAATATGTCCATCATTCACTTATTTTTCAGTGAGGTGACACAGCTGGACAATTGGCATCCTGTATGTGGTGGGAGGCATGCAAGGAATTTTTCAGAGGGTTGTAGGCATTTTAAGCAACCGTTCTTCACAACTTTCTTCTCTCAACTACTTAGGGCGCCACACACAACCCAACCTTGGTGATTTTCCCATTTGTTTTAACTAAAACCAGAGCTTCCCAACCTCTTTACATCATGGCACAGATAGAAAATGGTCATGCTTGTTCTGCATAATGGGGTATAGGTGGGTCAAATAGATAAGGCTTCTCCAGGCCCCAAGTGAAAGCAACAAGTCACAAGTCCATGTACTCTGAGGGGATCAATACGTCAGTACTTGAGGGAACTAAACTGACTGCTGGATAAGTATTAATAAACAAAAACCCCCACACTAGTTGAGTACAGAAATAGTTTTCAAGTAACTTTTCTCTCATTCTCAGTACAAATTTCTCCTAATTTTTGTTCTAATATTTAGTTTAGATTTCACAGCCAAAACTATCATGAAAAGCTCTTGGAAATCTAAGAAGAGAGGAAAAAAGATGATGAAATAGAAAATAAAGCAAATAAAACAAGGCAAAAGCTGTATTAAAAAGAATGAAACTATGGTGAACATCTGTATTTGCTTTAAAATGTGGGGCCATGTTGTGTACAATTAAATTTATTTAGGAGATATTTTTCTCTTCTGAAAAGCGAAAAAGCACATTTGGTAAGAAAACCCAAGATGGTGCACTAAAATCAACACGCTTCAGGTCATAGAGAAGTTATTGAGTTGGCCAGAAAATTCATTTGGGTTTTTCCATAACACCTGATGGAAAAATCCAAGCAAACTTTTTGGCCAACCTAATATAAAGCACCAACCCCCAAAGAAGATTGACTGAATTTGCTAAAAACATACTGTATTAGTAGTGGGTTGATCATGTGGCCAGAAGGAAACTGTTTCCTTTGGAGGAAAACACCAGAGGATTAAATAGTTTTACATAGACTTTGGGAAAGAACGTGTTCTTTCTACCTTTGCTTGGGTTTAGAAAAAACAAAGATTAAATGGTTGGCAGAGAAATACCACAAACAGGAATAAATAGGCCTTTGGTGGAATTAGCCAGAGCAGGACCAAACAAGGACGATGGCTAAGCCATCGCTAAGCCATGAGAGTGAGGATATAATTAGCTTAGAAGAAGTAAACAGAAACATTCGGTTTTTAAAATAATGATCTAGCCAGTAGAGGCCCTGACATTCCAAATGTCTAAGAACCAAAATAGCTTGAGGACACAGGTCACCAAGGCTGCTAGTGGTTTTGTGCCTTCAACACCCAGACATTCTGGTTGAAAGAAGGGAGGTTGGGGAGATTTTAAACCATCCCCTTGAATCTGATTATCAGTTTATGAGATGTATTTTGAAATACATTTTGTATTCAGTTTATAATACATAATATCTGATTGATGTGCTCAGTCAGATTCGACTTTTTGTGACCACATGGACTAGAGCCTGCCAGGCTTCTCTGTCCATGGGATTTTCCCGGCAAGAATACTGGAGTGGGTCGCCATTTCCTCCCACAGGGGATCTTCCCTACCCAGGAATTGAACTCGTGTCTCCTGCGTTTCTTGCACTGCAGACAGATTCTATACCACTGAGCCACCAGGAAGGCCCAAATCTGGTTATAATATTAATTTCTGTACACATAGATAAAATGAAAAATTAAGATTTTATGCTGGATACCTTGTTACTACCAGGTGTCACTAGGAAATAAAGCTGTATACATATATACACATATTTAGATTTGGACTAGTTTTAGACTTACATAATCAAGATTATGCTCACTTCAGTTCAGTTCAGTCGCTCAGTCATGCCGGACTCTTTGTGATCCCATAGATTGCAGTATGCCAGGCCTGTATAGTTAATTCCTGATATTTAAGTTTTGGAGAGGTAATCTAAAAATACATATTTTAAATAATTTGTGGTAAATACCTTCCCACATATTTGGAATGAGCATATAGGAAGCAAACTTGTTAAAATATCTCTACAAAATATTTGGAGAACCAAAGGAGGTTAAAGAACAATTAAAATGGCAGATGTCATAATTAATCTGAACTGGAATATTAGAATTTTAAATCACACACTCACTTGAAGTTGAGAGAGAGAGACTCTTTCTTTCTGTGGTTGGGTCCTGGGTGGTTGGTAAAATCTGAGAGGTGTAGTCAAAACTATAGAAACTGATTAAAATAAGCTTAAACCTTTTAATTTTTCGCTTGTATTGTTTAAATTTAGAGTATTATTTCAAACTAATTCTCTCAAAAGAGTATGAAAAAGGGTGTTAATAGTTTTATCAATAGTTTATTAACACTTATTTTTTGTTATATCAGCAGGACCGGTATAAAAACGGACTGTCCAGAGCGGGGTTATCCAAGCTACAGACTTGCTGATTGAGATACATAAAATTGTACTATAGATATAAGTGCTCCATCTGGTGGCAACTCTTCAGAACTGCATACGTATTCCTACAAAGTGCGGCTCTGTTCAACCATGCATGAAGATACTGTATGTTAGACGTGAATCCTAGTTTGTTACTCTCCGTAATTTAAACAGGGTCTCAGTGAGATGAAACATATGATGTTTCCTTATCAGGGTGGGTTACTGAGGGAAGCCCTAGCCTCCTCTTTGGAGGAATGTAATTCCTTGAAGGTCGATAGGTGAACCATCCTCTCAAGGTCCTCTTCTGTCTATGATAGAACAATAATTTTCCTCATTTCTTCGCTGAACTTTTACCTAGGGCTATATGCTAAAGCTGAAACTGCAATACTTTGGCCACCTCATGCGACGAGTTGACTCACTGGAAAAGACTCTGATGCTGGGAAAGGTTGGGGGCGGGAGGAGAAGGGGACGACGGAGAATGAGATGGCTGGATGACATCACCGACTCTGTGGACATGAGTTTGAGTGAACTCCGGGAGTTGGTGATGGACAGGGAGGCCTGGCGTGCTGTGATTCATGGGGTCGCGGAGAGTCGGACATGACTGAGCGACTGAACTGAACTGAACTGATACTGATACTGGCCTTTATTTCAGAAGAGGGCTCTGACAATTTATTTTTTTTTATGAGCTAACTTTTGGTGATTTTTCCCCCTTTCTTTACTGAGAAGTTAACATGACTAAAAAAATTATCCACCACATTACAAAAATAATTTGTTATAAATAATGATGAAATGAAACGTATTTCTAATATATGCCTTATTTTTCATCACTTTCTGCCAGGAGAGAAGGAGGGAGAGGAAGGGAATTGCAGGGATGTCTGACGGGGGCGTGGTCACCAGGAGATGAGGGTGTGTTTGAATCTGGGTCTGATCTCTGCCATCCAATTCCTTCCGTTCCTCTCTATCAGCCTTTCATCTCCACTCGTTCTCCTCATTCTTACTCCCCTGATAACATTAATTCCTCCCTTTCTTCCAGCCTTTTATTACTCTTCCTCACTGTTCTAAAAACTCTTACTTAAAATACAGTACTCCTGCTCTTCTGAAATACTCTTACCCACTTGCTAGTCTAAAATAATGTTGCTCTCTCGATTAATACTACCCTTTTCATTTTCACTTCGTTTTTGTTCAAACAGAAATTGGCATTCTTTTCCTCATGTAAATACATAGAGAGTGGGCTATAAGACCAAGCTGGACAGTTTGAGGCACCCTACTATCAGAAAAAAATGATTTGAAATTTCCTTCAGGATATACTAATGGCTTCTGATACAAAATTTCATTAAAAGAAGCCCTATGCAGCCTGTTAGCAAGTTCTCCCCATACAAAGAAATTAAAAGGCAGAGACAAAAAAAAAAAAAAATGGCAGAGGCAGATGGAATAATTAGTATTATTAGTATAAACACAATAGTAATGAGAAATAGATTTAATGTTTGAGACTGATTGAATTCTGTAATTCAATTTGCTATGAAACCCAAATAGAAACCCAAATAGGAAATACTGTTGAGAGAAAGCTAAGAAAGAAATGTTTTATTTGTAAGGAAAGCAAGATCCTATGAGGTAATAAAGGAACTCTGGTTAGGAGCTTACCAACCTAGTGTTCTCCTAACAGAGTTTTTTTTTTCCAGGGGTTGAATTCCAATTTTTCTTTTCTGCCCCTTCAAACAAAGTACCTAATGAAACTAATAGCAATGGCAGTAGAAATACTTTTCTTTCTGCTTTGAGATCAACGGGCCAGACACTGATCTCTATAAAAGTTTGGGAGGGGGCATGTGGTTTTATTAAGGTAATCAGCTTTTCTGTGATCTCTGTACACAGTTAATTATGTTAATTTTAAAACTTATGCAGTAGCCTGAGAATTCTGGAGTATATGACATTTTACTTTAAGGATGAAGATAGTGGAATATCCCCATGAAAGGATCCAAAATGCAGAGTGAAAATATTGTTATGCTGAACTATAGCTAAAAGCTGTGGACAGACTTGTCTTTATTCTAGAAAAGGCAGCATTAGGCAGTGGTTTCATTAAATTTTAGAGCTAAAATAGGGTTAGGGATTCGCTCTTCTCAACTTCCTTTTCCTGGCCATCCCTATCACAACTTCTCCAAATTGTAAAGCTTGATAAAGTGATCTACCAAGTCACAGTGTACAGCTGGAATAACCCTAAATAGGGACCTAAAGCCAGTTCTAAGCATGCACTCTTGTCTCCTTGGTTCACAAAATCACTTGACCTCTCCAGGTCTTGGGCCTCTGGTATAATGTGGAAACAGGGCTTGATTATTTCTAAGATGCTCTAAGACCAAGACCATGGCTCTATAAGTTCAAACTTTGCATTCATTTCTCTGGGAGATTTCTGGCATCCATCTGCATGACTTCTTCCAAGAAGAGACGACCCAAATGAATCAAAAGGATTGATATGATGTACTCCAATTAAATGAACAAAAGTTGTTTCTTAAGCTTTTTGGACGGTGTTTAAGGTCCTTAGCTTCCCTGGTAGCTCAGCTGGTAAAGAATCCACCTGCAATGGTTTGATTCTGGGGTTGGGAAGATCCTCTGGAGAAGGGATAAGCTACTTACTTCAGTATTCATGGGCTTCCCTGGTGGCTCAGATGGTAAAGAATCTGCCTGCACTGCAGGAGACCTGGGTTTGATCCCTGGGTTGGGAAGGTCCTCTGGAGGAGGGCATGGCAACCCACTCCAGTATTCTTGCTGGAGAATCCCCATGGACAGAGGAGCCTGGTGGGCTACAGTCCACGGGATCACAAAGAGTCAGATACGACTGAGCGACTAAGCACATCACAAAGTCTTTAGAAGATATAAAAGGAAAATCAAATACAACTGTTGAAACACAGCATGAGAACCTAAAAGGTCTTAGAAGAAATGCTGAGGAGGAGAGGAAGATTGGGTTAAAAGGGAGAATTGAAGAAAGAAAAGAATGAACTGAGAAAGGGAACGTTTCATGGTTTAAAGTTGTTATGTACATTGAACATCAACTTCTTGTTTAATCCAGTAAACGTTTATGTGCCAGGCCTATCATCCACTTAATCACTGAACAAATATTTATTGAGCACCTGCTATGCTTTTGACACTCTACAGGCCCTAAGGATACATAGAAAGCAAAACCAGATGTGCCTCCTCGAAGCTCTTCAGTCTAGAATGCCTCTTTTAGTATTGTCAGATCCTCCCAAGAAACATCCAGGTGATAAGAGAAGAAAGAACAAAGGTATATCAAACCTCTATGACCAAAGGTAGAATGTAATAGGTACTATAAAACATACAAAAAGTAATATGATGGTATTAATATTAGGGAGAGAAACTTCTTCCAATATAATACTTGGGAAAATTTCATGATGGTAATCTTTGAACTGGATCCTGAAGGCTGCATATAATTTTGATACTTTAGAGAGAACGGGGAGAGGAAGACATTTCAATAGAGGGACCATTGTGGGCAAAGGCTGAGATTAGAAGGTACTCAGTGAAAGGTAAAGAGTTTAGGTGTCCAAAACACTTATGGGGGCTTCCCTGGTGGTCTAGTGGATAAGACTTTTAGCTCCCACTGCAGGGGTACAGGTTTGATCTCTGGTCTGGGAATTTAAATCCCACATGCCACATGGTGCAGCCAAAAAAAAAGAGAGAAAAAAAAAGACAGTAACAACAAAAACAAACAAAAAACCTGGGGACAAATTCTACCTCAATAAAATTGTTTAAAAAAAATAACACTGTATATGTACAGACTGAATGAAGAAAAACAAGTAATTCCTAGATTCAAATAATCAAACTTTTCTTGAAAGAATAAACAGATGTCCACCATATGTGAATGTCTGATTCTACTTAATGCAAACAGTATTTTCATGAGATAGTCTGAACAGCACTCAGTAAAATACTTTTCACCTCACTGAAGTAAGTGAGGTAAATAAACATGACATGCAGCCAGCTGAATGAATATTCAACTCATTGCATTTCTCCGTGGGTCATGAGTGATTCTAATATTGGTCCTCTGGACTCACATGCTTTCTGATGGCCTGTAAGAAGCAGTGGTCATAGGAGGGATCCTTTGGAGACATTAAGCATTGAAGAATCTCTTCAATCAAACACATCAAGCCTTTAAAAATACAGCTTCTATCTCTTTCTTCCATCATGTCAGTGACATACAGGCACAGTGCAGAGCCAGGTTGAAGGATATCATTTTTTCTAATAGTCTCTCTTTTCTTTGGAACAAACTGGTAAAATTTTCTTTCACAGATTCAAAGGATTACAGTTGCTATTTATCTTGTCCAGTAAAGAATCCACTCTTGCCACTTCTAGCCTCTCAAATATTGTCCTAAGTCTTGGGAAATACTCATACAGCCTCCCAAAGACCACAGAACCCAGTAGGAAGGCCTATTTATAGCTCCAAATGTAACATGCTCAAACCTCAAAGAGATTTGACTAGATAAGGATGCTGCTTCCTTTTGCAATGCATGGGCTGAGGGCAGGGACACAGGGACTCACCATATGGCCTTGTCCTCTCTTTGATCTGGAAGTTCTCCCATCTTTTCACTTCATTGTGAGATTCTGTGCAGAGGAGACCATGTTACAGCCCTCATAGTGCCTGGTATATAGCTGATGCTCAACAAATATTTGTTAACATCACATCTAATGTTTCTGTTATATTCTTCAATAAACTGTCCCCAAATGTTTTGAATTTATGAATGACATACCTTAGGCATCTGAGATTCAGCTACAGTTCTCCTATGGAGGAATTACAGAGTTTGCTGATGAAAATAAGGCTCTGAACTAAGATGTTTTACTCTAGGTATATAGTTACTTGACAATTTTTAAGCTGTGTACTCATCCTGTTATTTTAAAGAAGGGAAAAAAAAAAACCTGACATAAATAATACAATTGTGTAACAGGGATAGATTTGAGAAAAACTATACTTTTTCAAAAGTAGAGAAAGATTAGATGATTCATTTAACTTTTCCCCTCAACATCCTTTCTTGCACACATTAAAAGTTACACTAGCTTAAAGAATGAAATATTTTAAAAGCCTCCCCACCCACAAAAAAAGGGATAAGACTTTGACCCTCAGAGTCACAGGATTTCATTGCTTTCTACATAAACACTGCTTGAATTTCACAATCTTCTACTCTGAGGTGCTTCAATTAACAAAATACAAAATTAAGCCAAGAAAAGTGAATTTTGCAGCCCAAAAAAATTGGGGGAGGTTGGTGTGGCTGTAGAGATAACCTTCTCATCTGTGCCTGCTTTACATCCAGGACTACTTATTATCTTGTTCAGTGTTCATTGGGTTGTTGCAAAGCAAGAGCTCACTGTTACACATCAAAATCCAGGAGGGAAAAAGCTACCAGATAAAATAATGCTTCTTTCTCTCTTTACTTCCTATAGAACTGTTCTCAGAGAAAATTATGATAATCACATAGTTAAAAGCCCAAGGCTTTAATAAAATTCCTAGGTTTTCACTTACCCTCTTTATTCAAAACTTGAGTGGACTTTTTCCCTCCATTTATCAGAAATTTTGAATTCTCCAAAGTTAAAATCATGGAGTTTATACTATCACAGGATAGTATTTCTTAATCATTCTCTTGCAGACAGTGTCAAAGGTTAGGACGATTGGAACCTGTCCCCATGACAATCAGCTGGGAGCCTCAGTGTCCTCAATGCAGTAAAATCCAACGTTTCAAAAACAGAAGTGGAAACAGTTCTATTGAAGCACTGCCAGCTTCACCCTTGCACACGAGCTTTGTCTGATACTGTCAGAGACATGATACATGCTCCATCTTTGAGCCTTGGTTAATGCTACTACGCTAGGTTCCTCGATCACCCAAGAAACTTCCTCCCAAACCGGAAGCTGGAACCATCAGTTGATAGTCAGGGGTCTCCACACAGAACTCTAACAGGACCTCTTATCCTTGTGTCATCTGGACAGAAGCAGTCATCTGCTTTTGGAACATCATGGGGAGTTTGAGGTATGGATCTATAGCAGCAACAGCAGTGAGGAAGACAGGTCAGTTTTGCATTCTAGAACCAAAAATAACCCCAGAAGGTTCAGAATATAACTAGAAAACTTGATCTTGTATCTGCCTTAGTTTCATATGGTAGAATGTTTCAAAAAGCATTCTCTGAAGAGTTTAGATCAAATGAGGATGAAAGGATGCCTAGGAGAGGTGATGACCAGGATCTCCTATAATATTAACCTACATGCTTTCTTTGTTGCACATTTCTTTTTCCATAGCCCACACTCTACTTTCTCGCTATAAGGTATACCTGGGGGATGGTTGTGCTGAGAGTGATGGGGGCAATACTCTGGGCCGAGTCAGGATGCTTTTCTTAATGGAAGGTGTATTACTAAGGAAAAAAGTTCATGCAGATTGAAGATTTCCTCCCAATTCCCAGATGATCAGGCAACCAAAAGAGAGGGCACATCACCAACCCAGTGTTTGAACATTTTATTAAGCCTCAGAATGATTTAGCATTTCTGTGTGAGGAAAACTCAACCTTATTTTTCTTGATACTACATAAAGGACCTATCTTCTTAACTGATTCGATTTTATTATTTGCATAACTCTTTACTGAGCCAGTGTTTCAAAAACCCTGTCATTTGGTCAGCGTATCAGGAATCAGCCAAAGATGTTGATTGAATTTACCAAAGACTTAGAGTGGTGGTTCTCTGCCAGCATGGTTTTTCATCTGGTTATGTTGTGGTGCCCTTGGCTGCGTGTGAAGTTGTCAGAATGGACTCTTGGTCTGTGTGCCAACAGGGGCAGAAATTTACTGAGGACAGCATTAAAAGTCAATAGAAAGGCAAGTTGGCAAACACACACTGTTTTCCAAGGCTTTAAATTGTGGTGGAGATATTAAATCAATTTTATGATTAAAAGTAAAATGTTTTCCTGCATCAGTCATTTTGCCAAATTCAGATATTTTTCATGTAATGTATGAATATATAAAATTAACTTTTTCAAAGTTTTCCTTCCTTTGAATACTCCCTCTCTTTAGCTCACCTAGTAAAACATATCTCAGTCCTACCTCTAATAAGTAATTATATTAGTGATATATGTGGAATCATCTTTAAGGTTAAGAACTAATCGATCCTGATTTGTCACTCTCTCTTTAAAACTGCTTTCCATCCTTAAGGTGGTAATCCAACAAAAGACCCAGATTGTTTGACATCTATGTAATTACAGTTCTTATTAACTCGGACACATATATTTGATAGATTTCAATAAGCAATAAATTATCATGATATAAATATTTGTATGTTATACTGACTTTTGATATTTCTTGTCAAAAAGATCCTTATATTTTGAAAGTGTTATGTTTGTTTAGGTAGGTTGTATTGTCTGGTAAGCTAGAATTATCATAAGAGAGCTTTGGTGACAATGTAAGTGATGATAAGCCATGTAAATAGTAAAAAAAAAAAAAAAAATGTCCACTAATGTCTATTTGGCTTGCAAAATCTGCAACAATTTTACTAGTAATTTTCAGTGCTTATTCTTTTCACCTAATACTTTTCTCATTCCCTCCCATTATGTCTTACTCATGTCAGGTATAAGACAGCTTTCTCAGCAGAAAGATCCTAATAAAAATCAAAGACCAAGATGAATCTATTGGAGTCATCATGAATTCCACTTCTTTTTTTGTGGCTATTGATTTTTCTTTTTTAAAGGCACACCCTTAACTTTTGCTTGTTCATTTTTGTTAACATAAACCAAATGCTAATTCAAACAGCAAAACCAGTTCTTCCATAAAAACCAATACCACACATTTGTGTATTACTGATTTTGGTCACCCATTGAATCAATAAGACTCTTTCCCCCTTAAGTGATCAATGATTTTTTTCAGTCAACCTAAAAAAAAAAAAACAAACACCTCTTTTCATTATTACCTGCCTTTTTTCAGTATGCAGCATGGCAGTACAATTGACAATGAGGTGCTTTGCACATCAGCTTTCCTTTCCAGTTGGTCAGGGGTCCCTTTTCTCTTGTTCTCATTTCCTGAGAACAGGAAGGAGTAAAGCATGGCCCAACACAATGTTGGCACATCAGGGGTGGCAGAGGGTTTACTAGATTATGGTTCTCTCTGCTTGGCCTCAGAAACATCTCCTGAGACCCTGTGTTTGATGTGGAAACCTGACATAAGAGAAAAAGACTTGGTAAGTCCTTTATCTGACTCTTCTCCCAATTATCGCATGAAAAATTAAATAAAACTAATGGGATGACCGGAGCTGCTTCATGGCTACCAAACTAGACCCATGAGTTTGGTTCTCCTTTAAGTGATCTTGGGAAGCCAGTGAGGGCCTCTATCTTGACTACTGATGATCATCCTAATATATGGCGGGTATGGTGGTTTGGTGTGAGTTTTTGGCAAAGAAAAAATTAGGCTCTGAAAGACATTTCTCATCAGAAATTGTCAATATATTAAAATGCATTTAAAAGTTACTTCTGGGAAGCATATTAAATAGGCCAATCATTTAATCATTTGCTAAATATCAAAGCCTATAAAATCATAGTATAATGTCACCCTGACATAAAGCAACATCAAAATTAGTGCATCATCTATAAAGTGAAGTATCATTTGCCTTCAAGTGACAAATTCTATTGCCAAAAAAATACCACTGTACTTCTAATAAGTGACACTCATTTTAATAGACCCTACAAAAATACAATATTTTCAATGTCCCCATAAAACAGTTAACTTACAAATATTACTCTCAGAGCTTTGGTGACATCAATATGTGACACTGTTGTGAAAGTTGTAACAAAATACTTGGAACACTGGCATGTAAAGTAAATTCATTATATATATTTTAAAAAAGAGAGCTATGTCAAAATATGAGGAAGAATGCATATAATCAACTCTGGGAAATTATTCTGGAATGTGAAATTAATATTTTAATCAAATGAATGACTAATATATAAAGAAACATTTTTAAAGGGTTATAACATGAATTTTGATCATTTGTAAAGGAAAACAGTTCCAATGTAAAAATAACTAATTCTATGTTAATGATGCTCATCTTTCTCTTCAGTGAGACAGAATTTAAGATTATATGTACTTTGCAACTTTTGGGGGAAAAAAGATATATTCTCTACTTTGCCCTCCAAGGTGGGCATGGAAATTAGTAATACAGATAGACCATGGCTCTGAGAAATTATATTTGAAGTTTCATATTTAAATACCAAAGTTTATTTTATCACCCCCATAACTTTCTAACAATAGTCTTTCTTAATGATAAATTTTATCAATATCCCAAACTCATTTAAAATGATTTAAAAGTAGCAAATTGGATAAAGCAACACACAAATAAATTCCACATTTACAAGTAAAGAAATCACAGGGCTACAGTTTATAATCAACATAAACTTGAAAGAAATAAAGCAACACCTTGCTGCCACCCATCATTCACTGCTTACATTTGTGGTGAAAAAGATTTATCTACAATGACCTTTAGTCTGTTTCTTAACTCTGTCTGTATTGTAATTAGCTAAAGGCATTGAACAAATTAGGTTGTTCTATCTTTTATTCAGGTCCCAGAGGTAAATGGCTAACTGATGAAATATTTCACTCTGTGTTATGAGAATTTTGCAAATGAATATGGAACCAAATATAAACACTTTATACCATATGTACAGTTACTTTCATAAGGCATTATCTTGTAATTTTTATTGAAAAAGATTCAATATAGTAAAGTCTTATTTTAAGATATATTTTCTTTCTCAATCCGAGATGTTTAATTTATGAAAATATTGTTTTTTTCTCTATATTCTTTTTGTTTATATGCCAACATATATTTTGTGCTAGAAATATTTTATGGGAATTACAATTCTTTATATTTGTATTTTCTATATAAAGGCATATACAATTTTGAGGCAGTGTTTCTGATGGAGAGCAGAATTCATAAAGAGCTTGTGTGTGCTTCCGTGCTCCGAAATTATATGAAATCCACTTTGAGAAGAAACTTATTCAATTAAAAAAAAAAAACAAAATCAAAACCAAAACTGCACCAATGCACAGCCAGAGGCTGACAATTAAAACTAATACATAACCACATGAACATCATATTTATATAGTTAACATTTTTAAGGATGATCAGTGCTAACATTATAGTATTATACATTTGGCACTAATGTTTGCCATTGGTCCAGCAATTGGCAAAATTTGTTTCTATGTATAAATTTATTTGAACATTAGGTCTGGCTAGATGTATCTTCACTATTTATAAAAAATATTTAGACAGTAAGCTCACGTTGAATAACTAGGTCTACTGTGTTCTGGAAACTCTTCAGGAGTAATACAGCTTTTTCGTGTTCCATATGTACAAAACTATGTCCATTGGCCTGTAAACACACAAATAAAACAGGGTCATCAATGCAAGATACTTGTTTATCACATTGTTGTTGTCTCTAATAATAAGATTCAAGAGAGTATGAGCAACCAAAAGTCATGTGTTTTTAAAATTCACACCAGAATTGCAACTATGGAAACAACTAATTAATTTCACCCAGCTTCAACTCAATTTATTAACTCAACAAATACTTATCAAGTATCTAGTATATCCTACTTAGGATTGTCCTAATATAATGCTAGCCACTATGCAAATCACAGAGAAACACCAATAAGTACCACACAGATACACGAAATATGATAGTTATTTTGTTCTTGTTCTGATTTATTTTGTTTTTGCAGGAACTCTGTTGATGTGGTTTAGAAGTGTTCACAGGACCATTGCCTTTTGTCATATAATCACTGATATAAAGAAAACTGATTTGCATTTCTCTGATAGTGAGTGATGTTGAGCATCTTTTCATGTGTTTGTTAGCCATTTGTATGTCTTCTTTGGAGAAATGTCTGTTTAGTTCTTTGGCCCATTTTTTGATTGGGTCGTTTATTTTTCTGGAATTGAGCTGCAGGAGTTGCCAGTCCAGGTTCAATGCATGATACAGGATGCTTGGGGTTGGTGTACTGGGATGAACCAGAGGGATGGGATGGGGAGGGAGTGGGAGGGGGATTCAAGATGGGGAACACATGTACACCTGGGGCAGATTCATGTCAATGTATGGCAAAACCAATACAATAATGTAAAGTAATTAGCCTCCAATTTAAATAAATTTTTTAAAAAATTAAAAAAAAAAAAAAACTGTGGAAAAAGTAAATTAATTTAAAAAAATAGGGAAAAAAAAGAAAGCTGAGCACTGGAGAATTGATGCTTTCGAACTGTGGTGTTGGAGAAGACTCTTGAGGGTCCCTTGGACTGCAAAGAGATCCAACCAGTCAATCCTAAAGGACATCAGTCCTGAATATTCATTGGAAGGACTGATGCTGAAGCTGAAACTCTAATCCTTTGGCCACCTGATGAAAAGAACTGACTCACTGGAAAAGACCCTGATGCTGGGAAAGATTGAAGGCAGGAGGAGAAGTGGATGACAGACGATGAGAAGGTTGGATATCACCAACATGATGGACATGAGTTTGAGCAAGCTCCAGGAGTTGGTGATGGACAGGGAAGCCTCGCTTGCTGCAGTCAATGGGGTTCCAAAGAGTCAGACACAACTGAGTAACTGGACTGAACTGATAAACCCACAAACTCCGTCGAATGTTTCACTTGTACAAAACAAAACATATGATATAGTTAAATATTATTTTGACTCACTGAAAAGTTCTTAATTTAAACATTTTAATATTAAAAAGATAATTTCTATTTCCCTCGTTGTTAAAGGCAAATATATTCATTATTTCTATCAGCGATTCTCAATCCCATTCAGAAATGAATTAATTTCTGGGTGATCTAGGCTAGTTTCATTACTTTTATAAATAAAAGAGTTACACTTCGGAGAGGTTAAGCAACATGCCTGAGGTCACACAACTAAACTAGAGCTGAATCATTTGATACTATAATATTCCTTCTTATTATTTCTTGCAATACTTTACTGAAATAGTAACACTACAATTGCTCCCAGTGATTTGAACTGCTATTTCACTGATCATGATAAATTAATCAACATTTTATCCTTAAAATAGTTGCTATCTTATCTCCTATTGCAATTTTTTTACACCAATTTTCCACTTCTTTATTTTAAATTTATGCAGAATATCAGATAAGAGAAGTGGTTTTGGCAAGGAAGGAATGTTGAAGTCAAGGGAAACTGTGGTGATGCCTAGTACATCATGGTTTCAAAGCTATAATTCTCATTCAGATTCCTCACAGGTTTAATCTAACTGAGTACTTGTAAGAATAACACTTTATCCTAAATTGGAATCTAAAGAAATGCTGAATCTCTCATTCTTATAGTTTTAATTTTTAACTCTGGCTTAATTGTTGTTGTTGTAGTTACATGTGAACCATCTCAAAAGTAGAAAGACCAAGTGAGACCATCTGCTAGTGGTGAGACCTGCAAGGGAATATTAAAAAGAAGAAAAATTTTAGGCATCTGATT
Organism: Moschus berezovskii; assembly: GCF_049115385.1. NCBI lineage: Eukaryota > Metazoa > Chordata > Mammalia > Artiodactyla > Moschidae > Moschus > Moschus berezovskii. Next base: position 46,567,384 of record NC_142463.1, on the reverse strand, counting down.
GGATAAGGGCATAAGAAATAAATGAAAAGTCAAATTATGATGCCGTTAACAGAAAATGGAAATCTTAGAGAAGCAGCAGGCTTAGTCAGGAAAACAACGGAGTTTGTGGTGCTGGCGACACGTGCAAGGAAATGTTGATCATACATTTAGAAATAAAAGACTGGAGTTCAGGAAGGAGGTCAGATTGGCCCTTTAGCAACAAACATTAGGTTTTACTGCAGGCTGGTATTCACCACATGGCATGCAGAGAGAATTATCAGAAAATAAGTTTAAAAGGGAGCATTGTAAAAGAAGGAAAATCTAGGGAGGGGAGCAGGACTGGCTGTAGCTTTGGATTCGAGGAGCAGAACTGAAAGACGGTGTTTGCTGTTGACCTTGTTGTTCTTGCTCTGCTGCTAAGTCACGTTCAACTCTTTGCGACCCCGTGGACCTGGTCATCTAGGTAAATCTGTCTGAAGTGAGGGAGGGAAAAGTGAAAGAGGGCCCAGTCTTTTCTGCCAGAGGATGACAGAAAGCTGACTTAGGCCTGGTGGCTGAACTAAAGGAAGAAGATACAGGTGCATTGAGTGGAGGGAACAGGAAAACTGGCAGGAGGAGAACTGGAAAGGGTTGTCCTGATGGGGATCAAGGTAGAAGGCTCATAAAGGCAGCAGGAAGTCCAAGGTGATCAAGTATTTTCCAGTGGCTTCAGTTTTCTGCCTCACAGAGGAAACAGCTGGGGAAAAAATGGAGCTAGATGAACTCTGGTATGGAATCTGGGTCTGTTTCCAATAAATCAGGATTCAAGATGTTCAGACCCACCATCCAGGTTCTGATTCAAGGCTAGGGAAACCCCTTATATATATTTAGCTTTTAATACTGCTTTAAAGCATCAGCTTTTAGTTTTCATGCTTTGTAAGTACAAAGTACATGCTTTGTAGTTACCAAGTACATGCTTTGTAACTATATAAATGATAGTTATCTAGTTGGAAACACAAAGAACTGATTTCCCAGAAGGAAATAAGCAAGTTGATAAATTAGATCATTGAGTCAAACAAACAGTAGGACTCTACCTGTAATTCTAGTCCCCAGAAATGTTTTGGCTCTAAGCCAGAACTTTGGTGAATCTCAAGGGACCTATTTAAAAGACCACAGCTAGAGACTTCCTGGGAATGGCTTCAAATTACCAAAAGGATTCTGAAAGATCAGAAAGCAAAGTATTTTAGAAAGTTTATTAAAGATTAAATGAGTTAACATATGTCAACTGCTTAGGGTCAAGCCTGGCACACTATAAACAATCAATAAATATTAGCTACTACTATTAATATTACTTCACTATTACTTTCTTGAATTTCAGAAATACAATTTTCATTAAGTAATAAGAATAGTAACAAGAACAGAAGGAAAAAATGTCAGAGGAAGGAGCTAATTTAGTTAATCTTAGCAATTTTTAACTTTTCCTTTGCTTTTTTTTTTTTCTTAGCAATTTTTTAGATGAGAATTGTGAAGATCAGCAAGATTACATGAAATATCCAAGCTCACCCAGCTAGTGTCTAGATGGGAATTTATGTCATGACTCTGTATCTTGACACAATTCATTTCACTGGGTGTTGTGAGGTTGAAACAAATGTTTTTAGGTTCATTAAGTGTCACAGACTCATTCAGTGAATTCACTTTTTAAGATTAATTGAGCTATTTCTTGATATGGAACATTACAGTAGGCATGATTCCAGGAGAGGCAAGAATAGATGGGTTTGAACGGAAGGAAAAGATAAAGTCTCAGTGGTAGAGAACTTTCTTCCTCCATTGTTAGAAGAGCCAAAAAAAATTTTTTTTTATTGTGTTTGTTAAAGTGATTATGGCTATCTGGCTTACATCTTGGATGGTTCAGACAGGGAATCAGACAGTTACTACATGTATGTGGGACTTTGAATCACAATATTTCAGTTAGAAAAGTCTTGTGGCGGCTTCATGTATGTGATTAGAAGAACTGAGGAAATAAAGGAGGATACTATTCCATTTAATTGCAGAGTATAAATCTTATAATGGTTTGAAATGTAAATGCATATAATCTACATTTATGCATTTGATATTTTGAATATATATAATATAAATACAAAAGACAATTTGAAGAACAAATACTATTAATAAATTAATGAAGCTTTAAAATATGTTGTCAAATTTGGCTACATATATGCTTTATATAAATACAGACTACCATGGATTGTAAAAAATATGTTCAATTTTGAGGAAATTGCAACTTAACTGAATGGTTTATTAAGTAAAAATGAAGTTAAAAAGAAAACAATCTACAAAAGAAAAGATACTTAGAAAATTTTATGCTTCAAGAATACATAATTCATTGATTTCTGACTTTAACTGATTTGAAGTATAAAGGATCATTTTACTATAGCAACATTATTTCCAGAAGGTATCTTCCTTATTTTAATTCCAGTTAACATCTGTACCAGAAAATGTTTTTAAGTTGCTCCTTTGCATGATTTAGACATGAAAAGATGGAGGGTTAATGAACATAATATTTGCAATTCTAACAAAAAGTAGAGCTTTGCAATTACAGCTTATCAATTTACTGTAAAACATACTCAGTTTCTGGATTTCATCCTCTTGTTCCTTTCTGAATTTATCTTTGATTTCCTTCTGGTAAATGTTTTGTTAAGTGGCTAAATTATGGATGTTTATGCCATAGACTCTTGAGAGTCCCTTGGACTGCAAGGAAGTCAAACCAGTCCATTCTAAAGGAGATCAATCCTGGGTGTTCATTGGAAGGACTGATGCTAAAGCTGAAACTCCAATACTTTGGCCACTTCATGCGACGAGTTGACTCACTGGAAAAGAGTCTGATGCTGGGAAGGGTTTGGGGTGGGAGGAGACGGGGACGACAGAGAATGAGATGGCTGGATGGCATCACAAACTCAATGGACATGAGTTTGAGTGAGCTCCGGGAGTTGGTGATGGACAGGGAGGCCTGGCATGCTGTGATTCATGGGGTCGCAAAGAGTTGGACATGACTGAGCGACTGAACTGAACTGAACTGAACTGATGCCATAGACATTTTCCAGAGGGTGCTATAATTCTCCATGAATTTCATTGTATTCTTATTATTCAAAGCTTTATATTTAAAAACTAGTTTCTGCGAAGGTTTGGCCACAAAATTGGTGGGATTATCCAATAAGAAGGACAGCATGACTCTTCTTAGATCCAACGGGGAAATGGGATTAGAGATTTGTTATATGATTTCGAATTGATTTAAACTCCCCTTCAAGGGACAAACATTTAAAATGCCAGTGCACATATATCTTATATATTAGATATACACTGCTGCTGTGCTTAGTCACTCAGTCGTGTCTGACTCTTTGTGATCCCATGGACTGTAGCCCGCCAGGCTCCTCTGTCCAGGGGGAGTCTCCAGGCAAGAATACTGGAGTGGGTTGCCATGTCTTCCTCCAGGGTATCTTCCCAACCCAGAGATCAAACCCAGGTCTCCCACATTGCAGGTGGATTCTTTACATTAATATAGTGTACTTTGAATGTGTATAACTCTTAGGACGAAGGAAAATGAAAATATATGGCAATCTTATTAGAGTTATTGGACTTCATGTTGTCTAATCCTGAGAACCAGACATTAAGAGACAAAATAGTGGATATCTTAGGTAATTACAATTATGTTTCACATTAGCTACCTGCAATTATTTCCCATTGCAGAATTTTAATCTCATTAAATATTAGGATATATTTAGGGCTGAGTATACTGTATAATCAATATTACATTGACTGTATGCCAAGTCATTTGAAACATTTTCCTTTCTATCAAAAATCTGAACTGATTCTTAGTTTCAATGAAAATTTTACACTGCATTTTTTAAATGTGAGAAAGTTCGATGTCTCAGTGGCTTTTTATTATAGCATTAAAAAATCCTGATAGACTAAAACATAAATAAGAATTTCTCTTCTGTCTTAAATGTACTCATGTACTGCAGCTTGCATGTTTCATGAGTTCAGGCTCAAAAAAAGACATGGCAAAATAGAAAAAACTTTGTCTATTATTTGTATAGAAATTCTGGCATGAAACTGATAATACATAGTAATCCTGAAGACATTTACTTATTTATTTGCTTTGATTTTAGAATGCCTGTTTTCTTCTTATCAAATATGTTGAATGGATAGTTTTAACAAATGAATTCCCTATGTTCTTTGAAAGCAGTTTCCCAACAACCTACACTTTATGTATTTTCAGTTCAGTTCAGTTCATTTCAGTTCAGTCGCTCAGTTGTGACCGACTCTTTGCAACCCCATGAATCACAGCACGCCAGGCCTCCCTGTCCATCACCAACTCCCGGAGTTCACTCAAACTCATGTCCATCGAGTCGGTGATGCCATCCAGCCATCTCATTCTCTGTCGTCCCCTTCTCCTCCCGCCCCCAATCCTTCCCAGCATCAGAGTCTTTTCCAGTGAGTAAACTTTTTGCATGAAGTGGCCAAAGTATTGGAGTTTCAGCTTTAGCATCAGACCTTCCAATGAACACCCAGGATCGATTTTACCTTACCACAAAAGGAACTGCAAAATCAACCTCTCCATTTCAGGCAATACTTGTAGCCAGGTTGGTTTCTGTTTTTGTAGAGAGCTTGCTGTTAAAAGAAGACATACTGGGAATGGATTTTATTACGTGTTTGAAGTCAGCTTTTCCCTGTTTCTCTTCCTCCATTATCTGCTCTAGGTAATTTCAGACATGTCTACTTCCTGAGCAGAAACTTGGTTAAAAATCCCTATTACATTGTTTACATTGCTTGGCACAATATTTTGTACATCACTGACATTGAATGTATATTTTCCAAATCAATAAGTAGAAAATGTGATGAACAGGTTGCTGTCAGTAAAATTTGCTTCAGTAGAATCAGCATGGTATAATGGAAGAAGCTCAAATAAATGATTTAGACTCTGTCAACAATAGATACCTTGCAGGGTGGTTGTGTGCTATAAATGACATACTATGGGTATCTAATTGATGCTACTTTTATTTTACTCATATTATGAAAGTTAAAGCCAGCTTAATGAACTTAATTTGCCTTCATTGAATTTTTTGTTTTACTTCGTACATAAAATCAATTTTTTGATTTGCAAAAAGTATTTACTCAGTCTCTAATTAGTTATCTGTGCTGAACTATATAGATTATGAACAAAGCAAATGGATAAAGATATGCAGTGAAATTCTGGCATATAAAACCATACACATTTTAAAAATTATTTTTGGTTGTTTTCTAACCAAACAGTATTATAAAAAATGTTTTTCAAATTCATTTTATCATTCTATGAACACTAAGGATTACATAATACTGAACCCACTCACCACCTACCCCCCGCCCACTTTTCCCCAATCCTCTCTGATGTTTTGATTTTCAACCACCAAAACAGATCAACTATAGAAAATGTTAACACATTTAGCCTTGTTGGGAAATGCGTTAGTGAAATTTCCAAATACTTTATTTCTTTAAGGGTCCCATACTTCATGCAGATGGTGACGGCAACCATGAAATTAAAAGACGCTTACTCCTTGGAAGAAAAGTTATGACCAACCTAGACAGCATATTAAAAAGCAGAGACATTACTTTGCCAATAAAGGTCTGACTAGTCAAAGCTATGGCTTTTCTAGTAGTCATGTATGGATGTGAGAGTTGGACTATAAAGAAAGCTGAGCGCTGAAGAATTGATGCCTTTGAACTGTGGTGTTGGAGAAGACTTTTGAGAGTCCCTTGGACTGCAGGGATATCTAACCAGCCAATCTTAAAAGAAATAGTCCTGAATATTCATTGGAAGGACTGATGCTGAAGCTGAAACTCCAATCCTTTGGCCACCTGATGCAAAGAACTGATTCACTGGAAAAGACCCTGATGCTGGGAAAGATTGAAGTCGAGAGGAGAAGGGGACGACAGAGGATGAGATGGTTGGATGGCATCACCGATTCAATGGATATGAGTTTTAGTAAACTCTGGGAATTGGTGATGGACAGCGAGGCCTGGGGTGCTGCAGTCCATGGGGTCACAAAGAGTCGGATACTACTGAGCGACTGAACTGACTGACTGACTTCATTTTAACCATAACAAAAATGTCTCTGCTTTACTTTTTGTGGCCTTTTTTGGAAAGAAATTGTAAAGAATTCAGAGAAGTAAACATACTCTAACCCATTCTTAGTGACTCACGATAATAATATGAATGTGAACACTTTGGAATGAAGCCAATTAGTTGCTTCCATGAAAGACATTTCCCTAAGTGTATTTTGTGGAAATAGCTAATTGATGTTGCTGGTCAAGATGGTTGTATGGTTAAGTATGCTGAGAAATGTTAAGTTTTTTTCAGGTTCTTAATATGCTTAGAACATTGTGAAATTCTGAAACAAAGGATAGACTCTGAAGTGGCTCTGAAACTTAATTGAGTAAGGAACTCTTTTTAAAAAAAATATTTTAAAAGATTCCATTGGGAAACAGTATTCTAAATTGAATAGTACTTTTTGAATTTTGTCTCTTTCTTTTAAAAGATGTTTCTCTTTCTTCCTGGACAGCAAAGCTGTCGGTTATGACTTCTTGCTTCCTACAATGTGCCTGGATCCAGAGGCTTTCCCCTCAATGGTCTGGAAAACTAGACCAAAGACTCCAAGTAAGAAATAAGTCTCTCTTATGAGTAAAAGGCATGAGATTTAGTGCATGGAATTTGTGACAATTATATGGCATCTCGAAAGAACTTTGTTTGAGGTTGTTGAATAAGTAAACTTTGAGTAAGACAATACTGTTAGCAGCTAACTATACCTACTGGTCATTAAAAGAGGTATAAAACTTCCCCTCAGATAAGGAAGGTTTGATTCAGTGATTGTATATAGATATAGTACTGTATATCCGTATAAAACTGACCCAGGCACTCATGGACATTTATTTCATTTAGACTTTGGGAAGTCTAAACTTTCGTTTTCCATTCTGAACCTTGAAAGCTGTAACTCATCATCCTATCCTAACCCCCATTCCCACTCCAAGCCATGTCCATGTTTGAATTCTCCAACTCGGTGCGAAACTATAAAGTCGGAGGGTTTTCTTTCTTCGTGCTTGGGATCTCTCTCCTCTCTCACTGTTCTCCACACTCACCTGTCTGGCATAAGGCAGACATCTGCTCCTGAAGACAGATGCCAGTCTAGCCCATGGGTATTCTTCCCCTGGAGAAGGAAATGGCAACCCACTCCAGTATTCTTGCCTGGAGAATTCCATAGACAGAGGAGCCTGGCAGGCTACAGTCCACAGGGTCGCAAAGAGCCGGACATGACTGAGAGACTAACATTTTCACTCTCACTTTTATTCTTCCTTCTACTCATCCTCTTCTCTCCTCTCTTTTAAACCTGGAATAACTCCTGCTTCATCAAAATATAATATGCTCTGACCCAATAGCTTACCAATAACTAGTGAAACTTGACATGTATTTGTTGAGAGTGGTTTTTTAACTTGTCTGTATGAATTGTAGGGACAAGGTGTTTCAAGATTAGTAAAAAGGGGATATATCTGGTTTGTTTGAATTATCATCTCTTTGATTATTCTATATTGGTATCTCTGAGAGATAGCCATAGACCAGGAATACTATAATACTTTGGATTATAAATTTCAAAGCTATTAAAATTTTGGAAAAGTAGAACTGGATATCATAAACTAATTTTAAATCATTGAATTTCTCTGCTCCTGATGAAGTTAGGCTCTTGTCTTGGGAAGGTGAAAGGGCAGGTGAATGAAAAGGACAGGAATTGACTACTTTTATGGACTAGGATACAATATACTTACAAGTGGTCTACAACTGTGAGTCATATTATCAAGTACTTTTTTTTTTTTGCAGTCTATTCATCTTTTGAACAGAGTAACTAGTGGATTTTCTATATTTAAATATATTTTAAATTGGAAAATGTATAATTAGTTTGACTTTTTTAACTGGAAGGAATATTAGAAAAAAGAAACTGATGTTAAATCAACAAAACTGCCACTTCAAAAATGGTCAAATATTGGCAAGTTCACATGGTTCAACTGAATAACATTTTTTATGGTCTGTGCGCTTTCCCTTTTTCTCTCTCACTCTTATAATTCAACTTTACAGAAGATGAAGCTGTGAGGGGTCAGGTCCCCTGGCAGAGTGCTCTTTCCTCATGCTGTCTTAAAGCAAAATGACTTACTTAACTTTAGCCAGTAATTTGAATATGCTCATGAATTATAGTATCTATTCTAGGAAAATGAATAGTAAATAACAGAATAATCATGTGAATATGTTTTAATTAACATCATTCCTTAATGTGCACATTTTCATGTAACTCAAATAACATGCTCATAATACAACATATAAGAATAAGAAGAGAGGTTGGGTAAAAAGAGTTACAGAAGAAGAAAGAGAGAGCTCTTATATAATAAATTCTGGGCTTGGGGATGGTTTGGGAAAGGTACATCTCTTGCCATTTTATATATCTTTTGCTACTTGCTACTGATTTAGATCAAACCCCAAATTGCCCTCACATTAAAGAGGAGCTCATTCATTGATTTTATTCTTTTCTTTTACCTTGATTCTCCAGATTATATGCTTTCATTAAGATTTATAAATAAATTTGCTCCAGTGAGGATATATTCTAATGATCTTGAAGTGACAGACTACTCAATGTTATAAATTCATTTTTATCCCAGTGTTCTTTAAACTAAGACCTACAGTATCATTAAGAGATAAAAATATAACTTTATCTCTTAACATCTGATGTTGGCAATGATTCCAGTTTAGAATTAGTCATTTTTATTTCCTTCAGAAAATATAATTGGCCACTTCGGCTTTTTAACAAGTATGAATGAAACTGTAAATACAGCAATTTATTTGATGAAGGTCTATGTACATTTTTCTTTTACTGAAAATGGACATTGATTTTATTGTACTAGATACAAATGAGTTCTACAGCAAAAATAAAATGTTACATCCTTGAGACTCCTCTGTGGAGAGAATAGACAACCCAGGGGCAGCTCTTCTGACTTTGATTCCACTTTTAATTCTTTTTTACTTCTTGTGTTAAGAATTAATTTCTCTGTGCACTTTGCTGTTGCTGTATGCTTCTCAGGGACCAGAAACACTTAACTAAGTCCTCATTTCCCCACATGTAACCATTCTAGAATTTCACAGCCAGAAGCATATTCTAAACCTGCAACTAGATATCACTTTAATTCGCATTTCATTCTGTAGGATATCTATATCTGTATCTATCTATAGAATACTTTAATATCCATTTAAGTATATTTCTTTTCTCAGTTTGGAGAGAAAAATCTATTGCCCCCCTCTGTCACAGATGAAGGCAAAGTCTCCAAACTTGTTTCATGCTATGGGATACTTCTCTATCCAGCCTGGCATTCTAATAGATCAGAGATCTGAGATGAGCTGGCTTCATTTTTTACAGACTCTGACATTTGAAATAATTTGTTCAAAATTCAGTAGCAGAAAAGAACTAGCTATTTCCTTTGTTAAATAGCACTATGTACTAAATGTTAGGTAGTTACATTGTGAGTTTATTCATAGCTATTTTCCATGGAAATTGATAATTATTGAACAGTTGAATTTTTGAGTTAGGGGACCTCAGCTATAATATAAAACACAGTTCATTTTACATATAATGAATGTTAGTTCTATAGAGATGATATAAAATGCTGAAGAACAAAGGGCTAGCTATGCAATTAAAAAATAGAGAACTTTGATAATTAAATGGTAAAGAAAATATTTAGCTTTTATGTGTCTCTTTTGTTTCAATATCTTAACTCAAAAGACCATCTACCGATTTGGTCTTTTTTTTTGCATAACATAACACAATTTTATGTATAAAATGTACATGTTGTATAATCACACAATATAGATACCAAGAGATGAACAGGTGGATACAAAAGTGTTCATATAACTCACTCTCACGTAATCTACTTCTGCCACTCAACAACATATCACTAACCTCTCTGTATACATAAGTAAAAATCTGGTTTGAATGATGGCTCTTAAAAATCTATACAGTGTTTCACTAAAGAAATGCCTTGTCATAAGCTACTTAACCTTTTTCATATTAACTGGATAGTGAGGCTGTTTTCTGTTTGCTATTATTATAACAGCACTCTGATAGCCATCCCTGTAAAAGCACGTTTGAAAATAGGTTGGTTTATTCTTCTGTCTGCATGAAATTGACATGGACCTTTTGGGTGGTATTTCTACTGTGACATTGCCAGAGGTTGGAGTAATTGATAGTCTTTTCAGATAATTATCATTATTGAAAACTTAAGTTTTCATGATCTTGCTAGTTAGTTTAAAATATTTGTGAGAAGAAGATTCCAAGACTATATAGAGTTTTTACTTTTCTGCAATTCTTTGACAGAGTTCAGTAAAGAGAAGGTAGAGGATCACTTCTGAGCTGAGTTGAGTGGGGTCTTTCCATTTTGGTAACTATCTGAGCAGGGAAAGTAGAGAGAAATAACTATGCATTTCATACTATTAAAACAGTAACAAGATTATTGTTGAGAAATTAAATATGAACCAGTCCCTTCTCCCTCATCTAAAGTTACATCAGTACCGTATTTGGGTGCTTCATTCTTCTTACTTACACTTGATAACTATGCATAGATTCTAGTACACATCAATTCTTACATTCCCAAAGTAATACCACTCATTTAAACAAATATGCAGAACACCTGCCATGTGCCAGGTATTGAGAATATAGGACTCTGCCAGGCTGAATTGGTTTCTGATCTGTCTCTCAACCCCAAAACAGTAAAGGCAAATAAGAAATGTAATAAAAACTTGTTTTCAATCATTTAACTCAAGTAACTTGTTTGTTTCAATATTGGTCTTGGAAAGCATTGCTTTGTATCTGTCTTACCTGAAGGATTTTATCACCAGGCTGTAGCAGGTTGGATGCTGGTCCATCAGGTTGAACCCTAGTAACAAAGATACCCTATAAGTCAGAAGTAACAGAGGTTAGGATTCTATTTTCAAGACCTAGACTACTTAAAAACTTTTTTCATTTACATAGACAACAGTGAAAACATTAAAAACAGTTTACACATATAAGGTTCAAATATTATTATGGTATTTTAAGCAATGCACCTCTAAGTTATTTAAGGAAAATGACATTTTTATTTGCATAAAAAGCTCATAGTGTCTTTAAAGTGCACTTATGATTTATAAGTTAAATTCATGGCACATTCTTAATTTCTTCCTTAAATAATTTCATATATGGTAACTAAATCATCTTTTGTGTAACATCTGAAGTTGTCTAAAGTTGTTCCTCATTAAAAATATCTCCTATTTGACAGGTTGTAAATTCAATATACACTTTAAAAACCTACTAGAATTACATATAATACTGGTTTATTTTTAATGAATATTACTTCATATGTTACTGAGAATTTTAAAGTAAAATGAACAAATTAAACATAAGAAAATTCCAACACAAATATTAAATACAAAGTTTGCATCTACATAGTTACAAAATTCCTAAATTGATTTAGTTTTAAAAAAAAGTCAAATTACCATTGATAAGAGAACAGACTGTATGACTTCAAAACCTTTATACCATGAAATTTTTGCACCTTGTCTTATGTCTCTGGATATGTTCCAGTGTCTCTGGGTTTATGATCTACAGGAACTTGAATAAAATTTATCCCCTGCTGTTGTGTGAAAATTGTATAAATCTTAATTATGCTAAATTGGTTCACAGTGCTTTTCAAGCCTACTGTGTCCTTCTGTTCTTCTGTCTATTCATTCTATTAATTTTTGAGAGTTTGACATTGAAACTCCAACTAAAAATATTAATTTACTTTAAAAATTATTGTAATATGTAGTAGAACTATATGTAACTTTGCTCTGTATTTTCCAAGTTTTCTGAAAATGTTTTATCGTATACTCATAATTTAAAAAATTAAAAAATTTAGACAGACTTTATCCAGGCAAAGGAAAAAAATCATTTTATTTATCATGTACACAAAGCAAACATTTATTGCATTTTACCATATGCGAGACCCTGATCACATGGACCACAGCCTTGTCTCACACAATGAAACTATGAGCCACGATGTGTAGGGCCACCTAAAACGGATGGGTCATGGTGGAGAGTTCTGAGAAAACATGGTCCACTGGAAAAGGGAATGGCAAACCACTTCAGTATTGCCTTGAGAATCCCATGAACAGTATGACAAGGCAAAAAGATAGGAAACTGAAAGATGAACTCCCTAGGTCAGTAGGTGCCCAATATGCTTTCTAGAGAACTAACTCCAGAAAGACTGAAGAGATGGAGCCAAAGCAAAAACAACATGCAGTTTTGGATGTGACTGGTGATGAAAGTAAAGTCCGATGATGTAAAGAGCAATATTTCATAGGAACCTGGAGTGTTAGGTCCATGAATCACATAAATTGGAAGTGGTCAGACAGGAGACAGCTAAGACTGAACATGGACATTTTAGGAATCAGTGAACTAAAATGGACTGGAATGGGTGAATTTAACTCAGATGACAATGATATCTAATACTGTGGGCAAGAATACCTTAGAAGAAATGGAGTAGCCATCATAGCCAACAAAAGAGTCTGAAATGCAGTACTTGGATACAATCTCAAAAATGACAGAATGATCTCTGTCCATTTCCAGGGGAAACCATTCAATATCATGGTAATCCAAGTCTATGCCCCAACCAGGAATGCTGAAGAAGCTGACATTGAATGGTTCTGTGAAGACCTACAAGACCTTCTAGAACTCACACCCAAAAAGATGTCCTTTTCATTACAGGGGACTGGAATCCAAAAGTAGGAAGTCAAGAGATACCTGGGTAACAGGCAAATTTGGCCTTGGAGTACAAAACAAAGCAGGTCAAAGGCTAACAGAATTTTGCCAAGAGAATGCACTGGTCACAGCAAACACTTTTCCAACAACACAAGAGACTCTACACATGGACATCATCAGATGATCAATACCAAAATCAGATTGATTGTATTCTTTGCAGCCAAAGATGGAGAAGCTCTATACAGTCAGCAAAAACAAGACCGGGAGCGGACTATGGTTCAGATCATGAATTCCTTATTGCCAAATTCAGACTTAAATTGAAGAAAGTATGGAAAACCACTAGACCATTCAGGTATGGCCTAAATAAAATCCCTTATGATTATACAGTGGAAGTGACAAATAGATTCAAGGGATTAGATATTACAGATAGACTGCCTGAAGAACTATGGACAGATGTTCATGACATTGTACAGGAAGCAGTGATCAAGACCATCCCCAAGAAAAAGAAATGCAAAAAGGTGAAATGGTGTCTGAGGAGGCCTTGCAAATAGCTGAGAAAAGACAAGACACAAAAGGCAAAGGAGAAAAGGAAAGATATACCCATTTGAATGCAGAGATTCAAAGAATAGCAAGGAGAGATCAAAAGGCCTTCCTCAGTGTTAAATGCAAAGAAATAGAGGAAAACAATATAACGGGAAAGACTAGAGATCTCTTCAAGAAAATCAGAGATACCAAGGGAATATTTCATGCAAAGATGGGCACAATAAAGGACAGAAATGGTATGGACCTAATAGAAGCAGAAGATATTAAGAAGAGGTGGCAAGAATACACAGAAGAACTGTACTAAAAAGATCTTCATGACCCAGATAACCATGCTGGTGTGATCACTCACCTAGAGCCAGACATCCTGGAATGTGAAGTCAAGTGGGCCTTAGGAAGCATCACTATGAACAAAACTAGTGGAGGTAATGGAATTCCAGTTGAGCTATTTCAAATCTTAAAAGATGATGCTGTGAAAGTGCTGCATTCAATATGCCAGCAAATTTGGGAAACTCAACAGTGGCCACAGGACTGGAAAAGGTCATTTTTCATTCCAATCCCAAAGAAAGGCAATGCCAAAGAATGCTCAAACTACTGCACAATTGCACTCATCTCACATGCTAGCAGAGTAGCACTCAAAATTCTCCAAGCCAGGCTTCAACAGTATGTGAACTATGAACTTCCAGATGTTCAAGTTGGATTTAGAAAAGGCAGAGGAACCAGAGATCAAATTGCCAACATCCGGTGGATCACTGAAAAAGAATGAGAGTTCCAGAAAAACAGCTACTTCTGCTTTATTGACTATGCCAAAGCCTTTGAATGTGTGGTTCACAACAAACTGTGGAGAATTCTGAAAGAGATGGGAATGCCAGACCTCCTGTCCTGCCTCCTGAGAAATCTGTATACAGGTCAAGAAGCAACAGTTATAACTGGACATGGAATGACAGATTGGTTCCAAATCAGGAAAGGAGCACATCAGGGGTGCATATTGTCACCCTGCTTATTTAACTTTTATGCTGAGTACATCAATGCCAAATGCCTGGCTGGATGAAGCACAGGCTGGAATCAAGATTGCCGGGAGAAATAGCAATAACTTCAGACATGCATATGACACCACCCTTATGGCAGAAAGCGAAGAACTAAAGAGCCTCTTGATGAAAGTGAAAGAGGAGAGTGAAAAAGTTGGCTTAAAACTCAACATACAGAAAACTAAGATCATGCTTCCGGTCCTGGAAGCATGCTTCATCACTCCATAGCAAATAGATGGGGAAACAATGGAAACAGTGAGGGACTTTATTTTTGGGAGGCTCCAAAATCACTACAGATGGTGACTGCAGCCATGAAATTAAAAGATGCTCGCTCCTTGGAAGAAATGCTATGACCAACCTAGACATATTAAAAAGCAGAGACATTACTTTGCCAATAAAGATCCGTCTAGTCAAAGCTATAGTTTTTCCAGTAGTCATGGATGGATGTGACAATTGTACCATAAAGAAAGCTGAGTACTGAAGAATTGATGCTTTTAAACTGTGGTGTTGGAGAAGACTCTTGAGAATCCCTTGGACTGCAAGGAGATTCAACCAGTCCATCCTATAGGAAATCAGTCCTGAATATTCATTGGAAGGACTGATGCTGTAGCTGACACTCCAATACTTTGGCCACCTGATGTGAAGAACTGACTCACTGGAAAAGATCCTGATGCTGGAAAAGATTGAAGGCTGGAGGAGAAGGGGACGATAGAATATGAGATGGTTGGATGGCATCACTGACTCGATAGATGTGAGTTTGAGTAAGCCCTGGTTGTTGGTGATGGACAGGGAAGCCTGGGGTGCTGCAGTCCATCAGGTTGCAAAAAGTTGGACACGACTGAGCGAATGAATTAAACTGAACTGAGACCTGATTGCTGGTATTATATAGATACATCGAATATAATTTTTGGCCTCAATGAGCTCACTATACAGTAGAAGAAAAGTTAAGAAAATCAGTGAGTATAAAGTAGTATGACAAGTGTTACGATAGAGGGATAATATATTATTTAAAAAGCTGAATCCAGCTTATCCTTCGAGTGTTGGGGCTTCTAATTATGATAGAAATATAATAGATTTAAATATTTAAAATATTGCATCCATATTAACCTTAAAGTTTGGAGCTTTCAAAAAGAGGAGCTATCTGGCAACAGATCATAAAGGAAAATTAAAGGGTCCACACAGATAAGGAGAGGAAAGATATTTCACATAGAAGGGATGGTATATACAAAAGTGAGTGCCTTTTATATTGAGGAAGCTGCAAGTAGTTCTATTATGACTGCAGTGGTTGTAGAAAGGTTCAAGTGGGTTGGGTTGGTTGTATGAGAGAAGAACCCATCAACCCCCCAAATTAAGTAGGTGCCAGATCAAAACAGGCCTTTAATGGACATCCTTATCAGTTTGGGGAGCTACTGAAGTATTTGAAGCCTGATGATAAAATTTTAATTAATATCCTAAGAATGAGCATTTGTCCTAAAAATGGACAAACAAAACATGTATACTCAGTGGAATATTATTCGACAATGGAAAGAAATGAAGTGCTGACATCAATGAACTCGAAAACAATGCTAAGTGAAATAAGCCATTCACAAAAGACCACATATTGCATGATTCCATTCATATGAAATGTCAAGACGAGGCAAATGCATATAAATAGAAAGCAGATTAGTATTTGCTGGAGGCTGGGAAGCAGGGGGCTGAGGAGTGACCGTTAATGTGTACAGATTTTTTTTAAGGTAATAAAAGCATTCTGAAATTAAATAGTGGTGATGATTACACAACTCTGTAACTATACTTATAAATCACTTGACTGTACATTTCAAAAGGGTGAATTTTATGGTATATGAATTGTATATTAACATTGCTCTTACTATTTTTAAATTATTAAAAATAATTAAAATTAAATAAAATTAAATTATTAAAAATAATTCCTATTAAAATAAGTATTAATCGAAAATATATTATAATGGCTTTGCCTGTTATTCAGAAAATTATCTCTCTTGCTAATCTGTAGACTTAATGACTCACTTAAACCCATAACTTTGTGTGTGTGTGTATGTAACAAGCAGACCCTAATTAAAATATTTCCATGTATTTTACTTTAGCAATTCAGATCTTTATGAGACATTAAGGCTTTTGAATGATTTTTATCTTCTGATTTTAACTAATTTTCTTTTCCATTCAAAGATGAAACTCTAGATAGGCATTACATTTTTAGAAAAGTGCATAACTTTAACAGTAATTTGACTTCTAGAACTTAGGTTAAGGAAATAACTGGATAAGCATGCAATAAGGATTTACCAAGATGTTCATTGTGATATTATTCGTAATAATAAAAATTAGAAACCACACCAAAATATCTAACAATAGGACTTCGGTGACAGATACAGAAGTATACTGGTGCTTAGCAAAAACAAACAAGTTATAAAACATTATGTTTGGCATAATACTATTTTCAATGAAAGTGTCTGGAAGGATATACTCCTAAACTTGGCAGTGGCTGTACTGGGTAATGAGACATTGTATATATGTGTAAATATGTGTGTGTATACATATACACACATATATGATGTTACAGTACCTAGTACAACCACTGTTAACGTTTAGGGGTATACCCTTACATATATATTTTTCTTTATTTTTGCTTATCTGCACTTTCTAATTTTCTTATTTTTCTACAATAATTAGACACTACTTATAAGAAAAATAAGGCACTACTATTTTAAGAAAATAGTAATAAAAACTTAAAAAACTTTTCGGTGTCGTGTCCAAACAGCTAGTTGCTTTGGTTAGTTCAGTTGTACAAATGCTCAATTCACAAGGAAAAAGAAGACAGGTTGTTTGAAAGGGACAGTGAAATAAAACATAATGACTAATCCACTAGACCAGTAAATGGCATTAGTTGCGAAAACAAATATAATTCTTACAGTCCTTTCCATACTGAGCACATAACTGTCATTCTCCGTCAATCCAGGAGACTGTGTGAGTACTCAGTTCCCTTGGTGGTCCCCTCTTTTTGCTGTCGAGGTCACTGTACAACAGACAGAATGACACTATTGCCCAAAATAAGGCACTGCATCTCTGGATGCTGAAGGTGAAGCTGCTTTTACTATTATATTTTGTCCCAGCAGTCAAAGTCTGTTCCCTAGTTAATTTTGATTGCCTTTTTCCAGCTCATTGTACAGGAACGGTTTTAATAGTGTTTGTGTGAATCCAGACCGTAGGAGCGAAACTGCGACCATCATATCTGCAGTGCTGGGAGGAACCAGCAACACCCCACAACTGGACTGCCAGAAGAATACAAATGTCATGTCTGTGGCAACTTTAATTTCATTCATCATAAAGCTCTGCAGAACTAAGTCACTGTTCTGAAGACTTGCTTTGAAGCTTACTCTTATGGTGGCTTGAGTCTTCCTAAGTATTTATTGCTGTTTTCTGAAGCTCTAATAGTTCTTTTCAATCAATAATTTTTTTTACCAACTATGAAATTGCTACTGTCATTGATATAGTTTCCTTTTTTCTGTATATACATATATCCTATCAGCCTGCATATTGCCTCATTAGTCAAAACAGATAGCAATGAGTGTCATGTTTGATAATGGTGTGTAGCATTCATTATTTTTGAAGGTGGAATGTTTCCCCAAAGACTGCGTGGAAAGGTCAGTGCCCTGATTTTCCACTGTATTTATGTATACAAACACTGTCATATGAAAGAGACCAAATAATTCTGAGCTCACTTTATGGTTTCTGCTATGATGAATACAGATGAGAAATATGAAAACTTTGACACTGTTTTGAAACAGTTCTTTGGTGTGTCACCCTTTCAACAAATTCATTATATTCTGAGATTTCAAAGAATACTTTGACACTGACAGATATCGGTGAGAAATAACCAAACTATGTGTATTCTTAAAATTAGAGCAATAACTTCCCACTGATTGGTAAAGAGCCATCTCCTAAATTCCAAGTGCAGTAAGCCATCTTGTATATATCAAAGATCCAAATCATGGCATATGACCAATTTTATAATTCCTTGGACAAGATCTAAAAATATTCATTTCTTGTAACACTTAGCATAGTGCTAAATGTGGATCAGACTATCATGCAATACCTCCAAACTAGTGAAACAACCTATATACCTAAGGCTATAGCAAATCCATTTTGCCCAAATAAGGAAAATATCTCAGTAACTGTTTTTCAATGAGTAGTGTGTATTAGGTATTTTTGCTGCTACTATAATAAGTTATCACAAACTTAATGGCTTAAAACATCACAAATTTATTATCTGACAGTTCTTTAGGTTAGACATTTAACTCAGTTCTCAATGGGCTGCAACAATGGTGTTGGCCTGCAGGTATGCATGTTCAGTTGTGTCCAACTCTTTGCAACCCATAGCTGGCCAGGCTCCTCTGTCCATGGAATTCTCCAGGCAAGAATACTGGAGTGAGCATTGCAGGCAGATTCTTTACTCTCTGGGCCACCAAGGAAGCCTGTAATAGTGGTTTATCAGTTCAGTTCAGTTCAGTCCCTCAGTTGTGTCCGACTCTTTGTGGTTTATACCTCATAGTTATTAGATTAAGTGAGTGAATACATATAAAATACTTAGAGCAGTGGATGGCATTCAGTATGGGGTCAATAAATGTTGTTATAATTATTGAAAATTTGAACACTGAGCTACAATCCAGTGTCTTTTTATCCAGCAAAGCCCACTTTAAGAGAATTCTGAGTCTCCCAACTGTACTAGATTTAATACTGACAGGAAATTCTTCTTTACTCTTAGTCTTAGAGTGTACTGAAAGACCAACCTTTGTTATCTTTTCCTCGAATTCCCACTGATAAGAGGGAATATAACATTTATTGACTCCATACTGAGTGCCATCTTTATTTAGGGAAGGGGATGGCAAGAGGGCTGGAAAGTCTTTCCTATATCATCTGTGGTTTCCTAGTGGTGGCTCTCAGCGATAGTGGTTCCAACTATTGTTTTGCTCTTAATAATGGACATAGGTCCCAACAAGAGGGTTTTCTGATGGTCCATAAGAACGCTTAGAGGTTATCTCCTTTGGTCGCTCCAAGTCAATAGAGCATCAGATCTGCAACAATGGCAGAGTCTAGTTATTGGCTAATGGCTTATCTGAGTGTGTTTTTCTAATATTTTGCACCTCATTCATGTTCAGCTCATGTTCTTTAGTGGCTCAGCAGCACAGTGGTTTTCCCTCAGCACCACCTCTAGAGGGCATCTTGCAGCAGAGCAACAGTATTGCAGTTCTTTCCAAATAAGTCTTTTCTCCTCTCAAATACCAATATCTAAGTGTGTTTGAGACAGACACAAATCCAATGGACTCAGGGGTCACAGAGGAACCCCCACAGTTTTGAACCAAAGCTAATCTAGAGCGCACTGGCCATGTGCTGCAAATATGCATGGCCTGTTGCCATTTCATATTTCTACCCCAGTTTTTGAATCAGTTTTCATATAAGTTTATAAATGGTTTTTCCAAAAGTACCCATAATGGGCTTTTTAAAAGTTTTGCTTTTCACAAGTAATTTTAAAAACAGATGGGTATGGAAGGTTTTTCATAGCGTTAAGATCTGACCTTGTCTTATTGGTTACCTAGCCTGCACACCATTGGACATAAACCTTGAAGGACTCAGGGAGTGAGTCTACAAGGCAAACATTTAACATTCTAACTTTAGAGGAGAAAGAAACTTTTTATGACTGTTTAATGATGAAGGTGAATGACTGTGACAGTCTCAGCTATTGTAAATGTAGGCACCAAAATACAACTTGTCCTAAGGGAACTGCAACATCAATTTGTGAAATATACTTTTCTTTAAAATTCTGAAAAACACTTGGTTCTAGCTGATGGTAAGAAATTGGTTTCTAGGAAGGCTATATGTCAGATAAAAATTGCATACTATTGCAATTATGATTTAGAACATATTGGTTATATACTATAAAATATGATATTTTATGCTTTCATATAACTATAAAAGTTCAGAGAGTGTTTCTGGAGGAAAAAATTGACTCATAGAAATAGTAAACACAGCCACTGATTCAACAGCTTGTAAGGGGTAACTTTTTGGGGTCAAATATTGGCAGATTTTTTTTTCATAAATTGGGCAATATTAATATTAAGCTATGATGTGGTTCAAAGGAGCAACATTACAAATGCACAGTAGACTGTGTTTACTTAATCCCTGTGATTATTAGACCACTTGACATGTCAAGAATAAAGGTGTTATCAATAGTTTTACTCTATGAGTCAAAAGTGTGAAAACAAAATATTGTAAGGTTAATTGCTGAAAGTCAAATCTTGAGCTCTGAACAGTTTCCTAGCTTAACAATTGAAGACTTTATATGCATCAAGAGAAGAGATTCATCCAGTGACCATTTGAAACTAAAGAGGAGAGAAAGAGAAAAGAGGGAAGGAAAGGCGAGAAAAAGAGAGAAAAGAGGGCATTGGCAGCTGAATATGATGCTTCAATGTACGACTGAACTGTAACTGACAAAACAATGAATATGAAATCCATAAAAAATGAACAGAAAGAAGGATTGCTTTAGAAACCTAAAATAATTGAGCCTCAAAAGACAGAGATTACAAATTATACAATGATCAAAGTCCTCTAAAAATATCACAAAAATCTTATCCACAGATTTTAAAGGAATTCAGAACTCTCTTTCATGAACTTTTAAATAAAGAAATATTAAAATAAAAATCATATTTATTAATAATCCATTGGAGCAAAAAGAAGACTATTAAAACCCATAGAAACTGGTTATGTGATTACAGATATCTTAGTAACAATATAATGGAGCAATCCTAACAGAAAAAATACATTTGCATCATTCTTTTATGTCACTGTAAAGATTTATTTAGTAGCCAAAAAGAAAAATGTATATAGATATATAGTTTTCAAGATACTGCCCTTATGACTTGATGAAAGCAATCCAAAAGTAAGCTGTTTATTTCCTTTTATCTGTGATTCCTATTGAAATGACAAATTGGCTACTAAAAAATTGAATTCTTTTTATAGTTTGATGCTGATTATGATGAAATATTCTCTTTTGGGGAATCTGAATATAAGAGTTAAAATTATGCTTGGCTTTGCCTACTTTATTTAGGTAGGCATACCTTGTTTTACTGTGCTTCACTTTTCTGCACTTTGCAGATACTGTATTTTTTTTTTTTTTTTTTTTTACAAATTGAAGGTTTGTGGCAACTTTCTGTCAAGCAAGTCTATTGGTGCCATTTTTCCAACAGCATCTGCTCACTTCAATGTTTCTGTGTCACATTTTGGTAAGTCTCGCAATATTATTATTCTGTTCATGGTCTGTGATCAGTGATCATTGATGTTACTCACTGAAGACTTAGATAATAGCATTTTTAACAATATTTTTAAATTTTTTGATTGAAGTACAGTTGATTTACAATGCTATGTTAATTACTGCCATACAGCAAAGTGATTCAGTTTATATATATACTCTCTTTTAAAAATATGCATTTCCATTATGGTTTATCATGAGATGTTGAATATAGTTCCCTGTGCCATACAGCAGGACCTTGTTTATCCATTCTATACATAAAAGCTTGCATCTGCTAACTCCAACCTCCCACTCCATCTCTTCACTCACTTTAAAAAAAAGGCAATAAAGTATTTTTCCCATCTGAGCCACCAGGGAAGCCCCTGGCAATAAAGCATTTTTGAATTAAGGCATCTATATTATTTTAGACATAATGCTATTGCACACTTAATAGAATACATTATAGTATAAACATAACTTTTAAAGGTATTGGGAAACCAAAAATTCTGTGGGGCTTGCTTCATTGCAATATTCATTTTATTGCAGTGGTCTGGAACCAAACTTTAATATCCCGGAGGTTATTCCTATAGGAATTATAATTGTAATTTTTCTTTAATTGATTGTTACAGTATTCCAATTATCACCTAAAAATTAAAAATCTATGGGAGTCTCTCTATTGTGACCTAAACTATCTTTTTATTTCTATTTCTTGGTAAAATTCTTAAGCTTAAAAAAAGAATCTACTTTCATTTGATTTTCATATTTTCTTTTAAGAGATCACACTCCTTTACATACTGTCCTTCCAGATTTCTTGCCTATTTGGGAAAAACAGGTGAAATATTTTCCATTTCTTTTATTTTATGACTTCTTTAAACTTTAAAGCCTGTATTTAATATGAGACCTTAACTTGAGGTGAATAGTTGGGTTGCTAAGTTTCATACAGTTTACTGATTCTGTAAGAGCTCCTACTGGCTTTTCTTCTCAGCTTTATATATAGCATAAAATAGTAGAAGTCATTAAAACCAAGAGTGAGTAACTGGAGGTGGCTATGGATTCTCCTTCCTAGTTATTCCTAAAATAGTATCAATAATCAGCTTTCTGATTATCATCCCTGCAAGCTTCCCCAAAGCCCCTTCAACTGTTAAATTTTTTGACACATTTCAAAATAATGGACTGAGAAGTGAAAAATTCAGTGAAGTCTTTTTTGTCACTTATGCTAAAATAAGGTTTCTAAAGTGAAACATTGTTCTCTTGTGAGCTATATTCAGTCAAACTATGATTCTTTTAGATAAAATATGGCTTTATGTAGAGTAGACCATGCTGGAGTATTGCTTAGAGCCGGCGGTGAAATCAGGAGGTCAAAAGGCCAGTGACAAATGTCTCAAAGGCTCTACAGTTGTGGGTTTCTGATACACTGACTGACAAAGTGGCTCTCAGCCATGGCTGTGCATTAGTAGTGTGAGGCGGAGAGAAATGGAAGTTTCTTTTTTTTTAAAAAATTACTTTTTAGTCTCTATATTTCTATATTATTTAATTTTTATAGTGACAATGTTTTCATTTATTACCTAATTTTTCTGAGGTTTAAGTTAGAGAAAAAAGTGCAGTTGTACACATCTGCGACTAAGACTATATTACGATTGTATTTATTATTTTTTATGGAAAGAAAACACCAGTTTTAGCAATTATGTACAAAACTTCAACATTCCCGAAAGATACAACTCAAGTCACAACTGAATTATAAATGTAATTGGATACTTTAATATAAAGGAAAAGACTGACTGGGCAGTGTGTGTTCAGTTGTGCCCGACTCTGCAACCCCATGGATTGTAGCCTACCAGGCTCCTCTGTCCATGGAATTTTCCAGGCAAAAGTACTGGAGTAGGTTGCCATTTCCTTCTCCAGGAAAAGCTTAGTTGTTTTTCAAAAAGTATGTAAACCATAAAAGATAAAAAGCGTTTAAAAATATATAACAAATGCTTGAGAGACTTTTTATTTCAAGTTATCCTGGTAATAAAGATCATGTAAAAATAACGAATGCGTGAAGTTTGAAGATTGTATGTAATACGTGTTTACTTTTTAAAAACTCAAAGTTTTAACCTACTAGTTTGAATTTTGTTGTATATTTTTAAGTTAATTATGATTTAAAAGGATGACTATGTTGTCCAGAGTAGAGCACTGAGAATGCCCTAGTTCACAATTGGTAGAAGACACCTAAGTGAAAGTGGTTCTCAATTGTCTGTCTCTTTGGTGACCCTCACATTGTGGCTCAGAGACAGACACCTTCAGAGAACTGAAGCTGCTCCCAGCTGGTGTGTGCAAGTCATACAAAACCCAGCATACTACAGGGTTTTCTTGCAGTATAGGAATAAGCAAATCTTGTACCTTAGTGGAAGTATCCTACTAATTAGTCATTCAGAGTCGAGGTAGAAACCATTTTTTAAAAAGTAGAGGACAGGATGAATATATGATTTTTCTCTCAATAAATAAATCTTGGTATAGCTCAATAAACAAAGACAAACACAAATTTAAGATATGATTCTTCTTTAATCATTTTCATGTACAGTCCAACACTTCCTATTTTCTATTAATAAATGTCCTTGGAGGTTAAATGATAGTGCCTTGTTATTGGAATGTGGTTTGTGTATGGTGATGGGGTTTGACCCAGTAGGTTTCAAATATGGGAAATAATTTCTACTCCATTATATTTAAAAATACAATTGGTTACTAAGACCATGTATAGCTATGCTAATTATATTATAAAGATGATAGACAATTAAACAAAATCTAACTTGTAGTTTTATACTTTATGCAGTAATCCTAAACTGTTATTACATGCTCACTGCTTAATGTAACTGTGGATTTATTAACAATTTATATATTTTGGAAGCTTCTCCAGTAGTCCAGTGGTTAAGAATCCACCTTTTAATGGAAGGGACACTGGTTTGATTCCTGGTCTGGGAAGATCTCACATGCTGCGGAGCAACTATGCCTGTGAGACACAACCACTGAAGCCCACATGCATAGAGCCTGTGCTCTGCCACAAGAGAAGCTACTGCAAGGAGAATCCTGAGCACTGCAACTAGAGAGTAGCCCCCGCTTGCAGCAACTAGAGAAAAGCCCGTGTGTAGTAATGAAGACCCACCACAGTCAAAAAACAAAAGCAATAAGCCCCCCAAACCCCATAATATATATTTTGAAAATATACATACTTACATATGTATGTATATATATATATACACACACATGTATTTATATATATACATTTAAAAATCACACAATCTAAAAATTCTGATCTAGTAGTTCAGCTTTCCAGAAGAGTTCTGGGACCTTCAGGTTAACTTGGTGTCTGGAAATCCATTCTCATCTCTTTATGGCTTTCCTTCAACTCATTCAAAAGATCTTAGGGAAAACTTAAGTTGGAACTTACAGAACTTAAGAATCAACTGTGTTCTCATGATTTTCTTTATACACCCAAAAGAGAAAAATGACACAATAAAAGTGTTTTGCAGTTACTTGGGTTTTCTTTTTAGTTGTTTTAGATTTCTCTGATTGTACCTATTGCTACCTGATTTTTTTTTTCCTACCTAAGTGTGCTCACGCAAAATTTCCCTGCTCCTTATGATCAATATTATTTTGTGAATCCCTTTAGCTATCAAAGAACAGAGATTTGGCTCAATTAGTGATTACTATCTCTTAGAAGGGCTTCCCTGGTGGCTCAGAGGTTAAAGCGTCTGCCTCCAATGCGGGAGACCCGGGTTCGATCCCTGGGTCGGGAAGATCCCCTGGAGAAGGAAATGGTAACCCACTCCAGTATTCTTGCCTGGAGAATCCCATGGACGGAGAAGCCTGGTAGACTACAGTCCACAGGGCTGCAAAGAGTCGGACAAGACTGAGCGACGGAACGGAACGGATCTCTTAGAAAGGCTAAGACTATATTTGTGGGATATAGCAGTCTTTTTTTTAAAAAAGATTAATCAGAAAAATTACAAGGATTTAAAAGCAGATTTAATGGGTCTTGTTGAAAAAATACAACACAACAAATTTCAGGATCCATGCTGAAGTATCAGTTGCTTTGGCAATGGTTGATGTCATGGTTGAAGCATGGTGGCTCATAGGTTAAAGCATATCAGAATTACTAGTACTGAAGTACTTTCAGTTTGAAAGATGAAAAACATCCATTATTTTCATAATGGTACAATGGACACTTTTGGGGACCTGCCCCAATTCCCTTGATCAGGTTGGTGCTCTCACTCTGCAGGTGCTGCTGACAGCTCACATCTAACACTTCTTTTGAAAATTACCCTCAGCCTGGAGCTTCCTTACTGAGAAATGCTGGGTAGGTCATGCTCCTTCCCACGTCGTCAATGACTGATGATGCTGTTTAGTCGCTAAGTTGTGTTTGGCTCTCTTGCAACCCCATGGACGGTAGCCTGCCAGGCTCCTCTGTCCATAGGATTTCCCAGGCAAGAATACTGGAGTGGGTTGCCATTTCCTTCTCCCGACCCAGGGATCTTCCTGACCCAGGGATCAAACCCACATCTCTTGCATTGACAGGCAGATTCTTTACCACTGAGCCACTTATGAAGCCCTCAATGACTGATACCAGGGTACAAAAGGCTGTTTCCTTCCTCAGGGTGAGACAACTCTGTGGTACCCTATTTTTTTAATTCAATTTTTTAAATTTAATTAAAATTCCCACTAAATCCATATCTTTGCCTGGTTTCTTCACCTGCCCTCCAGCATACCTCGTTCTCATACAGATTTTGCCTAACAGCAATTCTTCAATTAACTTGCACAAAAATCTCCATCTCTGGTTCTGCATCTTGAGGATCTGATTTTAGACAAATATAAACTACAAAAATTAAAGCTCTGCAGTATCTTCTTGCCTTGAAGGTATATGCAGATTCTATATTTTGCTTACTAGTGATTCTTTGGAAGCCAGTATCAGGCTCCCATGCATACAGCAACTTGGGAGGTGGATTGGAGGAAAAATGGATTATACTGTTATTAAATACGTGCTATTGAGATACATCTCAAATTTTAGATGTGTAAGTTTTTAAAAGTTAAACAATATTGCTATGGGAAGAGATATGGAAGATCATTTTTTACCTTGTTTTTATTTCTATTAATCTGACTTCATAATATTTTCAAGATTCTAGTTAGCTATAACATTTTCAAGCAGAAATTAGAAATACTATGGCAGTCCCTGGAATACCATCTACAAGTTGTGGTGTAAATTTTTAAATGGACTATGAGAGACTTCACACATTTCTCAAAGATCTTTTGGACCCTCAGTAATAAGCTTTCTCTAATTGATGAACCTGTTAATTCTTATTAGTTATTACATAAGATATTATTTATGAACTAATTTTAAGTGTTTTTGTATTTTGATTGAAAAGTCTCTGATGTTTTTCCAAAAATTGAAACAAACTTAAAAAGTCTCAAGTCCTTTCCCATACCATTTCTGCCTCCTTCTTGAGCTTATTTTGTTCCATGCTAAATAGCTGACATTATGCAGCAGACAAAACATAGATAACATTTAACTCTAGCAACTAATACAACTGGTTATGTACTTGGACTTCAATTTTATTGAAAAATATTTTACCGATTGTTAAAAAATATCACAAAGTGATAGCAATCTTAAGTGTTTTTCTAAATATACCATTGAATTAAAATGTCCCAATCAATGTTCTTATTTGAAATAGTTCTTTTAAATCACCTTATTTTTTCATATGTAAAATAGAATGATATTTTCTTAAATAATCATATCTGTGTTGTTATATTTTATTACATCCCTTTGCAAGCTGAAATCTTATATCTCTTCTTTATAACATAGTGTCTTGATATTAAAATCATTGAATTGGCTGAAGTACACTGCCACAACTTCCTGAGTGTTAGTTACCCAGTTGTGTCCAACTCTTTGAGACCCCATGGGCTGGAGCCCACCAGACTCCTGTGTCCATGGAATTCTCCAGGCAAGAATACTAGAGTGGGTTGCCATTTCCTCCTCCAGGGGATCTTCCTGACCCAGGGATCAAACTCAGGTCTCCTGCATTGCAGACAGATTCTTTACTGTCTGAGCCACCAGAGAAGCCTTGGAGCCTTCTAAAAAGACCTCATATAGGTGATCATATTTATAGAATCCTATTAAAAGGAGATTGTGAAGACTGCATTTCTATTAATATTTCTGAATAGAGGGGTCTTTTCAACATATAAGATAAAGAACAAAATAGGCAAAAATGCATTTTTATTAAAAAAAATCCTTGCTTTTAATGTCCTTAAAGAACCAAATGGTATTCTAAACCTCAAACTGCAATGTGACTAAGATGCAGCTGGAATAACCAAGTAGTACAATAATTTATGCTTGTTATTTGTTTTTAAAAATTCAGCTTTATATAAAAATTACACATATTTGTATTTTATCTATTTCTTGCTCCTGAATGTTATCTTCACATAATTAATAAGTTCTCCACATTATTTTGTATTACATATTCACTCAAAGTAGAATTAAGGATGGAACAGACATATGTTATATTATAAAATTAGTTTAGAAATATATAAACTAAATCATCTTTAGGAATTATAAAAAATTAAGGAAATATTCCATGTAGTTTAATATTTATGTAGTAAATATAAACCTGGGAAATATTTCTTGTATGTTTTCAAACTTGCTACTGCCAAGCATGCCTCTGAGTATTATTATTCCCAGTAAAGGTATCAAGGAAATGCTTTGGATCTGTACAACTAACTTTTCTTCTCTTCTTAATATTAATCATATAAAAAACTTTTATTTGATGCAATGTCCATCTCCATACAATTTTTTTTTCTAGGGGTGGAAGGTGGTGTGTAAATAGGAGGGGCCTACATCTAGTTGTAGGCTGTTTGGCATCTGGAATTGATCTTTTAAAATTTATATACAATTAAGCACAGTAATTTATTCTGAAATTCCAGAACATTTAGAGTTTATTGGTGATTATAGAATCTTACAGTTGACATGCCTCTAATATTCTTCTTTGGCTTGGGATTTTACCTAAACCACGGGCAAATTAAGGCGTTTAAGAAAGAACGTGAATTGTTTCTTCTATCACTTCTGTCTACACGCAGATTGTCCAAATTCATGGAAATATAAGTAAGGTCTCTGGCATCTGCTGAGCATGAGTGTTTATGATAAAACTGTGGAGAATAAGTGATTTTTTGCTCCCAATATCCTAGTATATGTATTTCCTGCTATCATGTAATTTGAGGATATGCATAATGTAGCTTCCATTTGATCCTGTTTCTAGTTAATTGTTCATGGGATTATTCAGTGCTATACTTTTACAGCATATAGAGAAAGGGCCTGTGATCTCCTTTAATATCTTTAAAATCCAGAAGCTTCTTAGTCCATTCTTCTCAAATGAAGCAAGGAGGGATATCAGTCCTTGAATGAGGAGCTATGTGAATGCAACATTAAAAATTTATTTATTTTCAGAGTCTTGGGCTGCCTTATGAAGTCACAAAACAACATGATATCAATCATCCATTAATCCAATCTCTTCCCAACAACATCTCATGGAAACTGTATTACTATATTAAATTTTGCAATCATGAGTTATTATTTTATGAATACTTAAATAGGGAAAGATTGTTGTGGTTTGTTCCACTGGCACAATCTCCACTGTAATAATACCTTAGTCTAAAAGATATACAAGTGCTTAGCAATCCAATATGTACTGTATGCTGTACTCATGCTTCTAATTATCTAAGTTCAATAGAGAAAATATGCTGACTTTCGAGGATTTGTTGAAGCAAATATCTAGGCTATAACTAATTAGAGTGTTCTGTAACACCTTCAATATTAGATTATTCTTATATTAGATTAGTCTCAACTCTACAGGGTCTAAATTTGTCACATGGCTCTTCTGCTAAGTGGTATTTGCAGACAGAGGTGTGCATCACAGTGCTTATTAAGAGAAAAGGATTTGGAAACAGATCAATCTGGGTTCCAATCTTGTCTGCCACAGATCAGCTAAATGACCCTGGGCAACTTAATTAACCCCTCTGGGCCATTCCACAAAATGAGGAATGATAATATTCAACTAACATAAGTTGTTATGAAGATCAGATCAGTTCATGTATTTAAAGAGCCAAGTATAGTGACTAACACATTACAGATACTCAATAAAAGTCTATATACTTTTATTATTATTATCAGATTTGTTACATCAAAATCTTTTATCTCTGTGGAGCATCTTGCCATCTTGATAGCAATAAATAATAATAAATCTGATGATAATAAATCAGATAATGGCTCCATCCACTTCACTGGGAGGGCAAAGGCAAGCATTACATAAGGTCATTTTTATCTGGTTTTCTACAGTTTTCTCTTTTCAAGTATGTAAAAGCAGCTTTCACCTGGCAGTGAACCTAAAATAATGAACTCCATGATGAGTGAGTTGGGTTGTTCAACTGTGAGTAGTTGTTCTGTTCACCACTGTTCTGACAACGATATGAACTGTAGTACTAATCATGCTCCATCCATTTAATCCAAGGAGACCATAGTTGATTCAGACTACCTTGAGGTCTTTGAGAGGAGTTACATTTGCAAGACCAGATGCTGTTCTTAGCTCTCAAAGTCTTGTACAATACAGTATTCATATCTGGCTTGATCCTCAATTCTCTCTAAAGCCTCAGTTAACTTTTGAGCTGTAGCAAGAGTTTTTCTGCAATATCTAAATTGGAACAGAATCTAAATTGGAACTTCTGACAGACTGAACAACACAACTCACTTTTGCCCCAGCTCCATCCTCTCAGCCCTTTGGGATGACTACTTCATGCTTTTCCTACCTGGCTGTATAGCACATAATCAGTTTGGATGCTATTTCACTTTGGTCATTGGCATTTAGCTGAAACAATGGTTCCAAGCAATTGTAATGAAGAGAATGGAACAATTCCATTGGTTGCTTTAGTACAGAAAGTCTTCAATGACTCTAAGACATTCAGATATCTTGGATACTTAGAATTTTGAGTGACGTTATAAAACACTTAAACATTCATAAATAGTAAGTAAAATTATACAGTGTGCTTGAAAGACCATTTTGAATCCATGGCCTGTTTATTAAAAGAGTTGTTTTTCAGTTGCTAAGTTGTGTCCGACTCTTCATGGACTTCTCCAGGCAAGAATACTGGAGTGGGTTGCCATTTCCTTCTCCAGGGGATCTTCCCAATCCAGGGATCGAACCCACATTTCTTATGTCTCTTGCATTGGCAGGTGTTTTCTTTATCCCTGAGACACTAGGGAAGCTCTTATTGGAAGAGGGTATATATTATATTAAAGTTTAAGCCTTTTCCTAACTTTACTAGAACTCCTTATAAAGAAAGCATCAACCTGTGATCCAGTTACTAACTGCTGAATTAAAACATTGGTTGAATTTGGTTCTCCTCACCTCTCCTCACAGCTGCAAATTAACCAATTTATGATAAAACTTGTTCTTCAACATTGGAGAGAAGAGTATTTTGTCTGTGCCACATGGCTTGTGGTATCTTATTTCCCTGCCCAGAAATTGAACCCAGGACCACAGCAGTGAAAGTGCCAAGTCCTAACCACTGGAGTTCCCGGAACCTCTCAAGAAGAGTATTTTTAAGCTTGATTTTCTTGCTGTTTGATACTCTTTGGTTTCAGGCACTGGGTTATACACTAAATTTTATGCAACCACTACAGGAATGGAGCACGGGGGATAAAGAAATGCAACTGAATTTCTTTGAGATTAATCCCTTTCCTTATGAGAGGATTAAACTCTTATAGAAATTGTCCAGAGCTAGTGTCTTTAGATCTTCTCAACACTTTTTACTGAGTATTTACCGTATGATTGATGTGGTCAATAAATTAAAAGCAATCTGAGAATCTGTAGATTTGGAACTATAGATGAAATTTAAATTAATTAATTTTTAATTAATCTGATCAATTTGCAGTAATAGAGACTTTTCAGATTTTAAATGTTTTAGAAAGTAATCAGGCAAAGAAAGTGCTTTTGTGGGGAAATCTTTCAATGGATAGATTATGTAAGATCATAGAAATAATTCAGTCTCACTAGAGTCATTAAAATACTACAAATGAGAAATTAAATTAATAGCTATTAAGTGTTCATATTTTCCCATAGAGGAAGAATCATAGGCAATGATTTCAAAGCCTCACATCTACTGTCCCCTTCAGTTGAAAATAAAAGCAAAAAAGTAACAGCATTCTGACATTTTGACTACTTAGTGATTTGTTCATCCTTAATTGAAAAATATCTAGTACCCTGTGCTTTCCAAAAATATGGTGGAAAAGTGTACACGCTGGTGAGAAAGGAGAGGAAAACATGAATTTTGAATTTCAACTGTTGTATGAATGATAAGGTTGTTAACTTTTCATTGAAAGAGTTTATGGAGGAGATGTAAAACCAGAGAGAAAAAGAGGGGCCAAGATGAATCAGACAATCATTTGAGGCTTTTAAAAATATCATATGTTTCTGATGATTTTGCATTTTCATGCTTTTTGTCTTAAGATACATTAATAACTTATTAAAATTCAGTAAACACTTGGTCCTACTAAGCCACAAATATTTAAATTCTACTAAATCAATGATTATCTTCAACATCATTTCAAAGAGGAAATGCAGCAGTTATTTATACACAAACATTTTAAAACTGGAATTCCCCTTTTATATAGGGCTGCTTGATACACATTCCTTATATGGGAATACCTGTTCCAATCACTTAATCAAAGAAACTCTTGTTTATGGACACTGGGGATTTCTTTCCCTTCCATCCTAATATAATATGTACAGTAAGAATAATTCTTCCTCTTGGTCCAAACTCTTCCTTTCTTCTTCTCCAAAAAGAAAAAGAAGAAGGGCATAATGCATGGTAGGAAACAAAAAGAGTGGGAAGAAGTTGAGGAAAATAAGGGAGTAAAGGCTATGGAAATCTCCAGGGTAGGGGCATACAAGTTTTTGCAGAAATAGGTCTTTTGATCAGAAACTGATGTGTGGGTTACCTTTGTAACAGTGGGACATTGAAAAGCACCAGCATGTGACTCAGAAGTAAGTCAAGAGCCTGTGGAAGTTTTACTTTTATCTAATTTCTGTCTTTATTCATCACCCAGAGTTTTATGATGTCGCTGAATGCAGTTAAATTTGATAAGGTCAAAAGCAGACAGTTTCAATTACCATCAAATTATAATTACTAATTGTTTAGAAGCTGAGAGTATTAAAACACTGATGGCAGAGGGCAGATTATGCAGCCCAGGGTGCATTTTTTTGAATAAAAAAGTCAAGTGTTCTTCAGTGGGATCAGACAGGCCAAACGTGAGCATGAGCAGCATGATGGATATCCGGCAATGGTTGAGGTCAGAGTTGGGGGAGGAGGTGAACGTTCACCCATGGTTTGGCAAACAGGGCTGAGCATGAGAGGAGGACCCCATCCCTCTGCTGTGGCTAACTGATGTTCTCACAGGATATTTCTTTTCTCTGGTCTTTTAGATCTACAGTCCTATCAGTGAAATACTTTACAAATATGATGGATTAAGTATAAAGATGTCAATTAACTGGCCCTGGTGTTGAATCAGTATTTATTCATCCTGTTACTATGACGAAACATTTTCTCAAATAAATAATTTACAACTTTTGGAAACAAATTGTTAAAAATTACCTGTGTAGCTTCCTTTAGAAATATATACAGCGGTGAACAAAACAAAGGGTAAAAAACAAGCAACTTCCTTTTCAAAGAGAATGCTTAAATTTATTTCTTCTTATTCGTAGGATTTGTCAGTCCCTGCAGTGAATTCTTTTTTCCCCTTGCTGAGAAAGTTTCTAACTGGTTTCATAGTTAGCTAGCTTATTAAAGCACAGTAAAACCATGAAATTTTAAAAATCATTTTTGCTACCATACAGTGTTTTACTAATTAAAATTGTCAATAAGAAATTAACTTCTTACCTTGTCAGAAGGTTTAAATGGATTTCCTTGTCCACTAATTCCACCACTGATACTAAATCCAAGGCCAGGATTCTTTTCTATTCTCACACAAAACTATGTAAAAAAGATAAAAAAAGTAATCAAATACATGTAAAGCTAAATATCTTCAAATAATTGTATCCTACTAAAAAAGATTCCGGAGAAGGCAATGGCAAGCCACTCCAGTACTCTTGCCTAGAAAATCCCATGGATGGAGGAGCCTGGTAGGCTGCAGTCCGTGGGGTCGCAAAGGGTCGGACACGACTGAGCGACTTCACTTTCATTTTCACTTTCACACATTGCAGAAGGAAATGGCAACCCACTCCAGTGTTCTTGCCTGGAGAATCCCAGGGATGGGGGAGCCTGGTGGGCTTCCGTCTATGGGGTCACACAGAGTCGGACACGACTGAAGTGACTTAGCAGCAGCAGCAGCAGAAAAGATTCACATTTCACTTAAGTTCTCAGGGTTAGCCTATGTTAACTTGGTACACAAAAGACAGTATAAACTCTGACAAAATAGTATTTCTCTGGTGGTGAAGTTCGGTTGCTAAGTCATGTCTGACTCTTTGTGGGCCAATGAACTGCAGCACACCAGGCTTTTCTGTCCTCCATTATCTCTTGGAGTTTGCTCATATTCATGTCCATTGTGTTGGTGATACTGTCTAACCATCTCATCCTCTGTTGTCCCCTTCTCCTTTTGCCTTCAATCTTTCCCAGCATCAGGGTCTTTTCCAGGGAGTTGGCTCTTCACATCAGGTGGCCAAAGTATTGGAGTTTCAGCTTCAGCAGCAGTGTTTCTATAGGCATCAACTATGATAGGAATTAACTTAAAATTACCTGGGCAAGTAGACATGAGTAAGTATTCATTCATTACCATGAGCAGGTCTAAATTTTGATTAGCAGTTTGTAAAACTTAAAAATCTTTTAACGATAACAATTGCATTATTTTAATTATCTACTTCAAATGCACATATATTCTGACTAATTAGAAAGAGCTGTGTGACTAAGTGAAAAAAATTTTGCAAGTGTAGAGTGAGGGAAAAGATGGCTATGTAATTTAAATTAGTTGCTATTGTTTTCTAGGAGAGTAGAACAATTCATCTCCTGGGTAGATAATTCTATTGTTTAGATACAGCAGAGGCTTTCATTTGAGAAAGGGGTGAAGTTTTAGCCACAGTTTGAGTGAAGGCGAAAGAAAAGAGAAAAGAAAGACTCTGAAAAGAGTTCAGGGCTTTGACAGCAGCTCCTGAAGAGACAGTTAACAGGTCTTAAAAGAAAGAGGAAAAGAATGAAAAAAGAAAGAGATCAAAAATATGGAGGAATTGTTTGTGATAGAGAAGAGTCAGTAAATATTTAGGACTGTGAAGGCTTATATTCTAGTATTCTGTGCTCTGTTACCTCCCCAAGCCCCAAATCATAAATGAGATCTGTTAAACATCAGAGCCCTGTGCTTTCCAAGAAATGATGGCATTAGAAGTAGATCCAGCATGGGGTAAGGAGGTAGCAAAGGTAACAGCCATTATAAAAGTTGATGCAAAGATGCAGATCAAGAATTCAGTGGAAGGGACATCAGTGTCACCACTGAGCTAGAGCAGGGGTCCCCAACCTCTGGGATCTAATGCTTGATGATCTGAGGTGTAACTGATTAATCATAATGGAAATAAGGAGCACAATAAAAGTAATGCACTTAAATCATTCTTAAGTCATCTTGCCCTCCCTGCACCCTGTCTATGGAAAAACTGTCTTCCACAAAACCGGTTCCTGGTGTCAAAAAGATTGAGGACCACTGATCCAGAGAAACTATAAAAAGCCTAGGAATTCTTGATGATTCAGAGCTGGGGATGTGTGTGGGGGGGCTGTGAGAAAATGCTAGTTTTCCATCTGAAGTGGGACAGGGTGACCCCAGATGACTGAAAGACTTGGGAACCCCAGAGGTAGCATATCATTTGATTATATAACAGGAAAAAAACTTTTATAACTTTAATGTACTGAACAAGGAGTGAAACTAGGATGAACCAAGTATTACTAGAGATTAGCAGGCAAAAGGTTAATAAAGAGTTAAGAAAAATAATTTAAAAATACATTAGCATATATTTTGTGTTTATATAAATACATACTGGAAGGGCTTCCCTGGTGGCTCAGTGGTGAAAAATCTGCCTTCAGTGCAGGAGACTGCCTGCAGTGCAGGTGATGCAGGTTCGATTCCTGGCTTGGGAAGATCCCCTGGAGAAGGAAATGGCAACCCACTCCAGTATTCTTGCCTGGGAGATCCCATGGACAGAGGAGTCTGGTGGGTTACAGTCCATGGTGTTGCGAAAGAGTAGGACATGACTTAGCTACTGAACCACAACGTCCATCATACTGGAAATGTTCTTTAAGATGATTTTAAACATCAGCTTAACGTTTTCTCCAGCAACGCTTCTTAGCCTATTAATTTGCTTATGGGCAAATGCAAATGCTCAAAATGTTCTCTACATCTTTATTTTTAAGGTACATTTAATCCTTACCTCAAGTTCAAGGCAAACTTGAGTCCTATTCCTGACTTAATTAGCATATATTGTGAGTTGATGGTAACTGGATCAATTTGTTCACATCAAGTCTCATTAAATGGGACTGACCATTTAATGAGACTGTCCTTAATTCACTGTCATATTCCTTAATAGTAAATACAATGGTTAACTATTATATGCAGTTCACTTGCAGCACTTGAACAAAAAACTATCCACTAATGTGATTTTTATGGTGAAGTCATTAATGAACAGTCTCTAAATGATGAGTAACTGCAATTACCATAGTACTCTATGTTTTATTTTAAAGATATGTTTAATTAAAACTTTTCCTTTAGTTGATCTAGATTTGTTAAAACTAGTTATCATATGGTGGTAGAAACTATGATTTTGAATAGTTTTGTATTTAAATGGCTCACTGTCTATGGACATGAACATATAACTGCTTGATGTAGCTTGAAGGAGTACTTTAGCTTTATGTAACATACCATTTCACCTAGTAGTCCTTTTTTGTTATTTGTCATTAATTAGAAAATGAGAAGAAAGGAACTAAACATAACTTAAAGATTTGACCTTTATATTTTCCAGTATATCTGTGCATTTCCAATTAAATTATTTAAAATTTGGGTTGTGGAAACAAGAGTTCCAGGCAGCCAGCTGGAAGAGCGCTCAGACTAGCAGAATGAAAGGGAATCCGGAGGGCGGAGCCCAGTGGACTGCAAACGCAGAGGAATAAGGGCTGTGCTGGCAACCAAACTGGTTCTGAAACAAACGAGTTTAGATAAGGAACAAGATGGCGGAGGAATAGGACGGGGAGACCACTCTCTCCCCCACAAATTCATCAAAAGAACATTTGAGCGCGGAGTAAAGTCCACAAAACAACTTCTGAATGCTGGCAGAGGACATCAGGCACCCAGAAAAGCAGCCCATTGTCTTCGAAAGGAGGTAGGAAAAAACATAAAAGATAAAAAGAGAGACGAAAGAAGTAAGGACGGAGCTCTGTCCCAGGAAGGGAGGCTTTAAAAAGAGAGGTTTCCAAACACCAGGAAACACTCTCACTGGCGAATCTGTGGCGAGCCTTGGAATCTCAGAGGGCCACATAACCCTCTTTTTTTTTTTAAGATTTTTTTAAAACCCACAGATTACCCGCCAAACGGTAACTCCCAGCAGAGAAGCAGACGCCTGCATACGCCATTAGCAAGCGGGGGCTGGGCAGGGAGGAGCCGGCTGAACTGCTTAGAGAGAGGACTGGGCTTGAACGCCGCAAGAACAATCTGAGAGAACTGGGGAGAGCAAAGCAGAGTGGGATAGCTTCCCCACGAACAGGCGGAAAGCTCTAACCTAAGACTCAGCCAGCCCCGCTCACAGAATAAAGGACTGATCAGAGCGAGCCGGCTGCAGTCGGCCTGTCCCTCATCCCCCGCCGAGACAGGCAGGGAGGTCAGCCAGAGCCGGAGGGGGCAACCGCAGCCCCAGAAAGGCATCTGATACAAACTGCAGGCAGGCTTGTTGCTAATCAGGACTTCTTGGGCTCGGGCAGGTCGATATCCCCCTGAGAAGGTGCGTGGTTGTACACCCAGAAAACTGAGTGGCGGGGACTGGGGAGGCGATAAGTTGCAGAGACCGCGCTCGCCAAACACCTGGTCCCCTGAGCTGCTCGAACCGGGGAAGGCACAAAACGCAGGCCCAACCAAGTCTGCGCCTTTGTGGAGTACCTGAGAACCTGAACTTGAGCCGCTCAGACCTGGGAAGTGCATACAACCCGGCGCCGGCCTCGGACAGTTCCCGGTAGAGCAACCTAGAGCCTGTACAGTGTAGACTGGGACAGCACACACGCTGTGAGTGGGGGCAAACCCAGTGTGGCTGAGACGCTGTGAGCACTCCCCACAGACGCCAGAGATATTCGTCTGCAGCGTTCCTCCCTTCCCAGAACAGGACTGAACAACTGAGCCTTAAAAAGTGTCCACCCACCCCCTAGTATCAGGGCGGAAATTAGACACTGAAGAGACCAGCAAACAGAAGCAAACAGAGGGAACCACCTTGGAAATGACAGAGTAATCTAGAGGCTACTCCAAGAATAAGACCAAAAACCAGAGGCAAGAGGCTTAAGCCCGAATCCTGAGAACACCAGAGAACTCCTGACTCCAGGGAACATTAATCGATAGGAGCTCATCAAACGTCTCCATACCTACACTAAAACCAAGCACCACCCAAGGGTCAACAAGTTCCAGAGCAAGACATACCACGCAAATTCTCCAGTAACACAGGAAACTAGCCCTGAGTTTCAATATACAGGCTGCCCAAAGTCACTTCAAACCCACTGACATCTCATAACTCATTACTGGACACTTCATTGCTCTCCAGAGAGAAGAAATCCAGCTCCACCCACCAGAACACCGACACAAGCTTCCATAACCAGGGAACCTTGACAAGTCACCCGTTCAACCCCACACACAGCAAGGAAACTACATAATAAAGAGAACTCCACCAACGGCCAGAAGAGGGAAAGGCCACCCCAAGCAAAGCAATATAAGCAAGATGAAGAGGCAGAGAAATACCCAGCAAGTAAAGGAACAAGATAAAGGCCCACTAACACAAACAAAAGAGGAAGATATAGGGAATCTACCTGATAAAGAATTTCGAATTTTGGTGGTGAAAATGATTCAAAATCTTGAAAGCAAAATGGAGTTACAGATAAATAACCTGGAGAAAAGGATTGAGAAGATGGAAGAAAGGTTTAATAAGGACTTAGAGGAAATAAAAAAGAGTCAATATACAATGAATAATGCAATAGATGAGATCAGAAACACTCTGGAGGGAACAAACAGTAGAATAACAGAGGCAGAAGACAGGATAAGCAAGCTAGAAGATAGAATTGTAGAAATAAACAGAGAGGAAAAAAGAAAAACAAAAGAAATGAGAACAATATTAGAGACCTCTGGGACAATGTTAAACACTCCAACATTCGAATCATAGGAATCCCAGAAGAAGAAGACAAAAAGAAAGACCATGAGAGAATACTTGAGGAGATAATAGTTGAAAACTTCCCTAAAATAGGGAAAGAAATAATCACCCAAGTCCAAGAAACCCAGAGAGTCCCCAACAGGATAAACCCAAGGCGAAATACTCCAAGACACATATTAATCAAATTAACAAAGATCAAACACAAAGAACAAATATTAAAAGCAGCAAGGGAAAAACAGCAAATAACACACAAGGGGATTCCCATAAGGATAACAGCCGATCTTTCAACAGAAACTCTTCAGGCCAGGAGGGAATGGCAAGACATACTTAAAGTGATGAAAGAAAATAACCTACAGCCCAGACTACTGTACCCAGCAAGGATCTCATTCAGATATGAAGGAGAAATCAAAAGCTTTACAGACAAGCAAAAGCTGAGAGAATTCAGCATCACCAAACCAGCTCTCCAACAAATGCTAAGGGATCTTTTCTAGACAGGAAACACAGAAAGGGTGTATAAACTTGAACCCAAAGCAATAAAGAAAATGGCTACGGGATCGTACTTATCAATAATTACCTTAAACGTAAATGGGTTGAATGCCCCAACCAAAAGACAAAGGCTGGCTGAATGGATACTAAAACAAGACCCCCATATATGTTCTCTGCAAGAGACCCACCTCAAAACGAGGGACACATACAGACTGAAAGTGAAGGGCTGGAAAAAGATATTCCATGCAAATAGAGACCAAAAGAAAGCAGGAGTAGCAATACTCATATCAGATAAAATAGACTTTAAAACAAAGGCTGTGAAAAGAGACAAAGAAGGAAACTACATAATGATCAAAGGATCAATCCAAGATGAAGATATAACAATTATAAATATTTATGCACCCAACATAGGAGCACCGCAATATGTGAGACAATTACTAACAAGTATGAAAGGGGAAATTAACAACAATGCAATAATAGTGGGAGATTTTAATACCCCACTTACATCTATGGATAGATCAACTAAACAGAAAATTAACAAGGAAACACAAACTTTAAATGATACAATAGACCAGTTAGACCTAATAGATATCTATAGGACATTTCACCCCAAAACAATGAATTTCACCTTTTTTCTCAAGTGCACACGGAACCTTTTCCAGGATAGATCACATCCTGGGCCATAAATCTAGCCTTGGTAAATTCAAAAAAATTGAAATCATTCCAAGCATCTTTTCTGACCACAATGCAGTAAGATTAGATCTCAATTATGGGAGAAAAACTATTAAAAATGTCAACATATGGAGACTGAACAACACACTGCTGAATAATGAACAAATCATAGAAGAAATCAAAAGAGAAATCAAAATATGCATAGAAATGAATGAAAATGAAAACACAACAACCCAAAACCTCTGGGACACTGTAAAAGCAGTGCTAAGGGGGAAGTTCATAGCAATACAGGCACACCTCAAGAAACAAGAAAAAAGTCAACTAAATAACCTAACTCTACATCTAAAGCAACTAGAAAAGGAAGAAATGAAGAACCCCAGGGTCAGTAGAAGGAAAGAAATCATAAAAATTAGGGCAGAAAAAAATGCAAAAGAAACAAAAGAGGCCATAGCAAAAATCAACAAAGCCAAAAGTTGGTTCTTTGAGAAGGTAAATAAAAGTGACAAACCACTAGCCAGACTCATCA
Organism: Moschus berezovskii; assembly: GCF_049115385.1. Classification (NCBI taxonomy): domain Eukaryota; kingdom Metazoa; phylum Chordata; class Mammalia; order Artiodactyla; family Moschidae; genus Moschus; species Moschus berezovskii. The sequence continues at coordinate 46,526,597 of NC_142463.1, read as the reverse complement.
AGAAACAAAGGGAAAAGAACCAAATCAATAAAATTAGAAATGAAAATGGAGAGATCACAACTGACAACACAGAAATACAAAGGATTATTAGAGAATACTATCAGCAATTATATGGCAATAAAATGAATAACCTGGAAGAAATGGACAAATTCCTAGAAAAGTACAACTTTCCAAAACTGAACCAGGAAGAAATAGAAAATCTGAACAGACCCATCACAAGCACGGAACTAGAGGCTGTGATCAGGAATCTTCCAGCAAACAAAAGCCCAGGTCCAAATGGCTTCACAGCCGAATTCTACCAAAAATTTAGAGAAGAGCTAACACCTATTCTACTCAAACTCTTCCAGAAAATTGCTGAGGAAGGGAAACTTCCAAACTCATTCTATGAGGCCACCATCACCCTAATCCCAAAACCTGGCAAAGACTCCACAAAAAAAGAAAACTACAGGCCAATATCACTGATGAACATAGATGCAAAAATCCTTAACAAAATTCTAGCAATCAGAATCCAACAACATATTAAGAAGATCATACATCATGACCAAGTGGGCTTTATCCCAGGAATGCAAGGATTCTTCAATATCCGCAAATCAATTAACGTAATATACCACATTAACAAACTGAAAAATAAAAATCATATGATTATCTCAATAGATGCAGAGAAAGCCTTCGACAAAATTCAACATCCATTTATGATAAAAACCCCCCAGAAAGTGGGAATAGAAGGGACATACCTCAACATAATAAAAGCTATATATGACAAACCCACAGCAAACATTATCCTCAATGGTGAAAAACTGAAAGCATTTCCCCTAAAGTCAGGAACAAGACAAGGGTGCCCACTCTCACCACTACTATTCAACATAGTTCTGGAAGTTTTGGCCACAGCAATCAGAGCAGAAAAAGACATAAAAGGAATACAAATTGGAAAAGAAGAAGTAAAACTTTCACTGTTCGCTGATGACATGATCCTCTACACAGAAAACCCTAGAGACTCTACCAGAAAACTACTAGAGCTAATCAATGATTACAGTAAAGTTGCAGGATATAAAATCAACACACAGAAATCCCTTGCATTCCTATACACTAATAATGTTAAAATAGAGAAATTAAGGAAACTATTCCATTCACTGTTGCAACAAAAAGAATTAGATACTTAGGAATATATCTACCTAAGGAAACAAAAGACTTGTACGTAGAAAACTATAGAACACTACTGAAAGTAATCAAAGAGGACACTAATAGATGGAGAAATATGACATGTTCATGGATTGGAAGAATAAATATTGTAAAAATGAGTATACTACCCAAAGTAATTTATACATTCAATGCAATCCCTGTCAAGCTAACAACGATATTTTTCACAGAACTAGAACAAATAATCTCACAATTTGTATGGAAATACAAAAAGCCTCCAATAGCCAAAGCAATCTTGCGAAAGAAAAATGGAACTGGGGGAATTAACCTGCCGGACTTCAGGCTCTACTACAAAGCCACAGTCATCAAGACAGTATGGTACTGGCATAAAGACAGAAATATAGATCAATGGAACAAAATAGAAAGCCCAGAGATAAATCCACGCACCTATGGACACCTTATCTTTGACAAAGGAGGCAAGAATATAAAATGGAGAAAAGACAGTCTCTTTAACAAGTGGTGCTGGGAAAACTGGTCAGCCACCTGTAAAAGAATGAAACTAGAACACTTCCTAACACCATACACCAAAATAAACTCAAAATGGATTAGAGAGCTAAATGTAAGACCTGAAACTATAAAACTCCTAGAGGAGAACATAGGCAAAACACTCTCTGACATAAATCACAGCAGGATCCTTCAAGACCCACCTCCCAGAATATTGGAAATAAAAGCAAAAATAAACAAATGGGACCTAATTAAAATCAAAAGCTTCTGCACAGCAAAGGAAACTATAGGCAAGGTGAAAAGACAGCCTTCAGAATGGGAGAAAATAATAGCAAATGAAGCAACTGATAAAGGATTAATCTCCAAAATATACAGGCAGCTCCTGCAGCTCAATTCCAGAAAAATAAATGACCCAATCAAAAAATGGGCCAAAGAACTAAACAGACATTTCTCCAAAGAAGACATAAAGATGGCTAACAAACACATGAAAAAATGCTCAACATCCCTCATAATCGGAGAGATGCAAATCAAAACCACAATGAGATACCATTTCACACCAGTCAGAATGGCTGCTATCCAAAAGTCTACATGCAATAAATGCTGGAGAGGATGTGGAGAGAAGGGAACCCTCTTACACTGTTGGTGGGAATGCAAACTAGTATAGCCACTATGGAGAACAGTGTGGAGATTCCTCAAAAAACTAGAAATAGAACTGCCATATGATCCATTAATCGCACTCCTGGGCATACACACCGAGGAAACCAGAATTGAAAGAGACACATGTACTCCAATGTTCATTGCAGCACTGTTTATAATAGCCAGGACATGGAAGCAACCTAGATGTCCATCTGCAGACGAATGGATAAGAAGCTTTGGTACATATACACAATGGAATATTATTCAGCCATTAAAAAGAATACATTTGAATCAGTTCTAATGAGGTGGATGAAACTGGAGCCTATTATACAGAGTGAAGTAAGCCAGAAAGAAAAACACCAATACAGTATACTAACGCATATATATGGAATTTAGAAAGATGCAAATGATAACCCTGTATACGAGATAGCAAAAGAGACACAGATGTATTAGAACAGTCTTTGGGACTCTGTGGGAGAGGGTGAGGGTGGGATGATTTGGGAGAATGGCATTGAAACACGTATGTTGTCATATGTGAAATGAATCACCAGTTCAGGGTCGATGCGTGTTATAGGATGCTCGGGGCTGGTGTGCGGGGATGACCCAGAGGGAGGATAAAGGGAGGAGGGAGGTGGGAGGGGGGTTCAGGAGGGGGAACTTATGTAAACCCGGGGCGAATTCATGTCAATGTATGGCAAAACCAACCAATATAATATTGTAAAATAATTTGCCTCCAATAAAAAATAAATTAATTACTTTAAAAAAATAAATAAATAAAATAAAATTTGGGTTGTATTTTTCTAATGTGAAAATTTTATATTTTACAGTGTAATATGTGGAAGGTATGCATACCTCCGGCTCTCTCCAGACCACTATAAAAGCTGAAAGGAAACATATGCAACAGATTTTATTTACAAAGTAAACTGCTGAGAACACTTTTCAGCTATTCTCCTGTAGTGACTATATCTATTTTATAATATTGTCAATCTGGAAGGAACTAAAAATCTAAAGAAAACAAATTTCGTATGTGCCAGGTATATGAAGAACTGTTTCAATATATTTTTTAAATAATAGAAATAATAAAGATGACACTGTGGTTTTATAAATGTGACGAACAGCCATACATTCTGATCTGAAGCTAGACTCCTCTTGGGCATGCTATGCTATGGTTAATAGGTTGTGTTGCGACTGTTGTGTCCCATAAAGCATGTCAGAGACAGTATTCATGTCACATATAAGGAGTTCCACCTGTCTGCTAAGGCCCAAAGGGGCCATGAAATGTAAGAGCAGAGAATACTTCAAGAAGCAGTCTGAAAGTAAAGAAGTTTAGCCAAGAGGAAATGCAGTGTTCTAGCAAAAGGTCAGATCTAGAAGGCTAATAAATAGCTTATTTAGTGAAAATCAGCTTTTCTATTTTCTATCAAGTTACTGATATCAATGAGTGACATTTCTGACTGAAGATATTGGCAACAGTTTGGCAATAAATAGTGCATTTGCTTCTTGTGGAGTCTGCTTCTATCATTTGACTATTTGGTAATTCTGGTTTATATTGATCTTGTTCCAATTAAAATAGTGGGTCATAACTTGCAGAAGCCTGTGACAAAATGGATTGTTATGTAGCAGTGAGGTTCTGTGAATCATGATCTATAATCTCTGGAATTCAATGATCTGATTTGGTCTTGCAGTGTTCTAAAACCTAGTAACAAGAATAAAGGAAACTGTTGCACCTTGTGTGTTTATATATACGAACAACACGTGTGTGTACATGCACGTGCATGGGTGTGTGAGGTGTAATTCAGGATTAGAGACTGGCATTACAGAAAGATACCTGGTGATGCTGTAGTTAACTTGCTTACTGTGCTTTCTTCTAGAGACCATTCCCTTTCCTAGCAGTGTGTATTTATGAAGCTTTCAGTGTATACCTGCTGTTTTTGCTGCTCAAGAGCCATTCGTTCTTTGTCTGGCAGCTATCATCTCCAATTCTCTTTGAAAACTACTCAATTCTCTATTCTTAGCCTCTGCTTTCAGTGAATCATGTTATCTAGACCTAAAACAAAGCACTGTATCCCCTAAAAATATCATTTATTATAGGATGGGCAGATAACCTGATCAAATAGGAGAAATGAGAAGCCTATTGGGATTTTCAGGAAAGAGAATCTTGCTCTATCTTGCAGGTTTTAAGTCTGAGAGGGTCTGAAGCTCTTGAGCTATCTTTCTACCAATAAAGAAAGAAAAAAAGAGTGGCTAGTAGCTTCACTGTACAGCAGAAACTAGCCATTCTTTCTTGGTTTCTTTATTGGCTCCTCTTCTGTTCATGACCTTTAAGTGATAGAGCGATTCAGTGCTCAGACTTTGACCCTCTTCTCTTTTGTATCCGTACACACTTGGATGGCATCATCGACTGAATGGACAGGAGTCAGCAAACTCCAGGAGACAGTGAAGAATAGGGAAGCCTGGAGTGCTGCAGTCCATGGGGTTGCAAAGAGTCAGACACAACTTAGTGACTGGACAACAACACACACCTATATGGTTTCATTCAGCTCCAAGATGGATGACTCCAAAATTTATATATCTCTAGCCCTGACCCCTCCTCTGTACTTCAGATGTTTATATTCAATTACCCCTCGTTGATATCTCAATCTGAATGTCCAGTGAATTTCTGAAATTTGTTGTTTAGTTGCTAAATCGTGTTTGACTCTTTTTCAATCCCATGGACTGCAGGTCACCAGGCTCTTCTGTCTTTGGTGGTTTAGTTGTTAAGTCGTGTCTGACTCTTGTGAACACATGGACTGTATCCTGCCAGGGCTCCTCTGTCCATGGGATTCTCCAAGCAAGCATACTAGAGTGGGTTGCCCAGGAAATGGGTCTCCTGCATTGCAGGCAGTTTCTTAACTGACTGAGCCAGGAGGGATTCTTAAATTTAGCGTGATCAAAAGAAACATTGTAAAGTAACTATACCCCCCAAAAGAACAAAGAAATCTGGCTCAGAGAACCCACTCTTGAGTGAAACATCTTAATGGGAAAAAGAAAAAAAAAAGGAAAGGCTAGTGTGGAAAGAGGAAAACAAGTAGAATAGTGAGAGCCAAGTGAAGAAAATTTAAAGAAAGAGGTCAAGCCACAGGCTGAGAGATGATGATGGGAATCTGACTATGGGACTTGACAGAAGTAGAAAGAATGCTTTGTGGTACTGAAATTAAGCTTGAAATTAAATTTGCTGCTACTTTTACTTTTAGTACCTGGTGTTATGGGTTATTATACAACAGGGCTTGTGTGATAAAGAATTGTATACAATTATATAAAATCTACATAAAACTGCATTTCCAGAATTTCTAAGAAGCCTATGTAGTAGGCTCAAAAAAGTATAATAATTAGAAAATATATAAATATTTAAGAACAATTACTATTTTTGATCCTTTTTTTTTTCTGTTGTGACTTAGAGATGCAAGTCCAACTAAATTGCTCATTAAATCTTTTGAAGAAACATCCTAATAGAAAGATCGAAGAATAGGGGCTTTCCTGGTGGCTCAGGGGTAAAGAATCCAACTACCAGTTCAGAAGACATCGATCCCTGATCCAGGAGGATATTGCATGTCTCAGAGAAATTAAGCCCAGGCACCACAACTATTGAGCTCCTGCTCTAGAGCCCAGGAACCAGAACTACTGAGCCCACGTGCAGCAACTACTGAAGCCTGTGTTCTGCAACCAGAGAAACCACTGCAAGGACAAACCTGCACACTGCAACTAGAGAGCAGTCCCTGCTCACCACAACTTAGAGAAAAACCCACGCAGCAATGAAGACCCAGAACAGCCAAAAATAGATAAATAAATACAATTATTTTTTTAAAAAAGAGAAATTGATGACTAAAATCCTTGCAGTAGCATTTTCTAGATTTTCAGGAAAAAAATTGCCAACTCTATACATTTCTAGAAAATAGAAACTCAAATTTTTTTAGTATGTAAATGAATTTAAAAGGTTATTCACTTCATTTCCTTCATTTTACACATAAGGAAACCAAGACCATACATATATTTAGTGGAACACTGAGAGAGGCCTTCTGATTCCTACTACAGTGTTTACTGAATCCCACTATCCATAATAACTGCATAAAATTCATAAGTCAATTTGTAGAACTTGCTGTGATGAGTTAGACATTATTTGTGTCTCACTATGATTTGTAATTTCAGAACTGCAGTACTAAGGTTACTGAAGAATAAAACTCTATGAGGAAAATATGAATTAATAGCTCTATTTTAAGTGAAGCAGGATGAGGTATGGGATGTCCCTGAAATCATTTGAGTAAATAACATACATTAAAACCATCTTAATATCTGTTTTCTATAATTTTTATTAAATTATTACCTTTTACTTTAAAAATTCATAAATAAAACCCCCAAATATTTCCAAGTTTTTTATTAAACTATTAAGCATTCAGAATAATGTTTTTTTCTTCCCTTGGTCCCATAGATGAAAACCCTGGAAACCCTGTGAGCCCTTCAGGCAGCTGATCAGAGTATCTAAAGAAATGTCTGAAATCATGTCTTAGCCAATTGCTTCATGAATTATTATATGTCCCACATATTATTAAGTATTAAAAATGATTTCTTCCAGGGTACACTACAGCATCTTCTTCAGGGAGGGTTTCTGAGCTTTGTATTTTATGTCCTTGAATATGATGGATGGGAACTGCTTTGTATAACTCATAGGGCTTATTCTAATGTATTTCTAATGTAATGTTACAAGTCCTCTTTCAGGCACAAACTTTAGTTTGAATGTATACTCCTGGTAGGAGACAGCTGTGCAGCTCTGGCCATCCTGATGTATTAGGTTCACTAGCGGGTATGTCCTCTTTCTTGTCTGGGGCAGACAGGAACTCTAGAGTGTATTTTTTATATTTTTATTCTTCCAGTGTGAGCTTACTCTTGACCCCTATGTTTGGCCATACTGCAGCAGGCTGTAGCTTATAATGTGGGATTTTCCAGGCAAGAGTACTGGAGTGGGTTGCCATTGCCTTCTCTGATAATGTGGTAGACTCGTGAAATTGGATTTTAATTCTAGTTCCGCTTCTTCAAATCTTAGGCGTCTAGTCAATAAAACAGGAACTGCTCTATTCATCACGTTATTGGTTAGATGAAATTGGTTAATATATGAAAGGATTTTGAAACATTTGAAGCATCAAGCTGTTTTTCCTTCCTATTTATGCTTTGGAGTCTATGTGTTCTACATATACAAATATGCTTTGCCTTGGAAGGAAATGCAACCCACTCCAGTATTCTTGCCTGGAGAATTCCATGGACAGAGGAGCCTGGCAGACTATAGTCCGTGGGGTCTCAAAGAGTCGGACATGACTGTGTGACTAACACTTACTTACTTCACTTACACATTTGCAAAAGAGAAACAGTTTATTTCAGTTTCTTTTAAAAATATTCAACAAGTTATATATGAATTGTGTATGCTTCTAAATAGTGTTAATAACAATATGTTATTCAGCTGGTAAATTGCTGAGCTGTAGAATATCTCAAGTATCACTTCTCAGCCTTAGCTACACAATAGAATCACCCGGGGAGTTTCAAAAATTCCCATCACTCAGCTCACACTCAGACTAATGAAATCAGTTTCTTTGGGAATGAGGCCAGGTCATTAGTGTTTTTCAAAGCTCCTGAACAACCTCCCTCCAGAAGTATGGAGGTTCCTCAAAAAACTAAAATAGAACTATCATATGTGTGTTAGTCACTCAGTCCTGTCTGAGTCTTTGTGACCCCATGGACTATAGCCCACCAGGTTCCTCTGTCCATGGGATTCTCCAGGCAAGAATACTGGACTGGGTTGCTATTCCATTCTCCAGGGGATCTTCCCAATCCAGGGATCAAACCCAGGTTTCCAGCATTGCAGGCAGATTCTTTAACAATCTGAGCCATCAGGGAAGCCTAAAACTATCATATGATCCAGCAATCCTACTCTGGGGCCTATATCCAGGAAAGATGAAAACACTAATTCAGAAAGACACATGAACCGCTATCTCCACAGAAGCACTACTGACCATATCCAAGACTTGGAAATGATCCAAGTGCCCATCAACAGACAAATGGATAAAGAAGACATAGTATATATACACAATATAAAAAGATAGAATTTTGCTAATTGCAACAACATGAATGGGCTTAGAAGGCATTATGCTAAATGAAATAAGTGAGATAGATACATTCTGTAGGATATCAATGACATGCAGAATCTAAAAATTAATACAAATGAATATATATGCAACACAGAAACAGACTCATAGACGGAAAACAAACTTGTGGTTACCAAAGGGAAGAGGGGAGGGGGTAAAAATAAATTAGGGGTATGGGATTAACAGAAACAAACCATTATATATAAAATAAATAAACAACAAGGCTATATTATATAGTGTGGGAAACTATAGCCAATATCTTACAATAACTTATAATGAAATATAATCTGCAAAAATACTGAATCACTATGCTGTATACCTGAGACTAAAATAATATTGTTAATCAACTATACTTCAATAAAAAAGTTGAGAAGATTCTAAAGTACAGCTGAGGTTGAGAAAAACTGATATAAAGTATTATTTTACTGAGAAGAAGAGGATAAGATAGTCATTTGGACTAGGAAACAAAGGGAGGAGCTGAGAAAATGGATATGATGGCTAAGAGTTTTCATGTGGAATGGGAAAGAGTCAAGTCTTCACTCTCTGGTTTGCTTCAGCTCACTGTTTAATACTATTCTATGATTCTCTATTATATTTATCAATAATCAAAACAGTTTATGCATTATAATCCCTTATTTTTCTTTTTTAAAATTATTTTTTTGTGGAAATAACTGCTTTACTATCTTGTGTAGTTTCTACTGTACAGCAAAGTGAATCAGCCATGCAAATACATATATCCCTGTCCTTTGGGATTTCCTTCCCATTCAGATCATCACAATGCATTAAATAGAGTTCCATGTGCTATACAGTTGTTCTCATTAGCTCTTTATTTTATACATAGTATCAATAGTATATATGTATCGTTCCCAATCTCCCAATTCCTTCCATCCTTCTTTTCTCTCTTGGTATCTATTTATTTATTCTCTACCTCTGTGTCTCTATTTCTTCTTTGGAAATAAGGTTGTCTGTATCATTTTTATAGATTCCAACCTAAATATCCATCAACAGAGGAATGGATAAAGATGTGTTACATATATACAACGGAATATTTATTACTCAGCCATAAAAAAGAGCAAAATTGGGTCATTTGTGTAATCCTTTTTCTAAGTAGAGTTCCCTGATAATAAACTTCAAGTGACAGGCACATGAGTTTGTTGAAGGTAATTTGTTAAAAACGATATCCATTATTATACATCAGATTTATAGTTTATAGAAACTAATACCTTGAATCTGGATAGTACTTTATGCTTTAAAAATCACTTTCATATATTTTATGTTAATTACACAGTTGAAAACAGACTTTTTACTTAATTTCTACGAAAAATGAATATATAAAAATAAGTGTATTAAATTAGAATTCTTAGATATTTTGCCTTGTTTTATTGTGATGGGTAGTTTGACAGTTGAGATAGTTTCATCATTCAGGAGGAAAATCAAAGTTTACTAAGTGCTTCTATAAGATTAAAAAAAATAAAGTGTGCTGGCTAGCTACAAAGTGACATTCATTTAAATCCATTCAATGTCATTGGTGGTAGAATTTATTATGTATTTTCAGAGGTATATGGAACTCACTTTAATTATATTAGTAACTCATTAGTTCTTTAGGCCACACTATGCTTTTGAACTGTGGTGCTGGAGAAGACTCTTGAGAGTCCCTTGGACTGCAAGGAGATCCAACCGGTCCATTCTAAAGGAGATCAGTCCTGGGTGTTCACTGGAAGGGCTGATGCTAAAGCTGAAACTCCAATACTTTGGCCACCTCATGAGACGAGTTGACTCACTGGAAAAGACTCTGATGCTAGGAGGGATTGGGGTTGGGAGGAGACGGGGACGACAGAGAATGAGATGGCTGGATGGCATCACCGACTCGATGGACATGAGTTTGAGTGAACTCCGGGAGTTGGTGATGGACAGGGAGGCCTGGCGTGCTGTGATTCATGGGGTCGCAAAGAGTTGGACACGACGAGTGACTGAACTGAACTGAACTGAAGGGATACAGAGGTAAATTTTTGTTGATAATAAAACTTCCCATTTGTTGAGTATTTTTGCTTTTTAAAGCATTGGACATGTTCATGTGAGTTCCAGTAAGTATCTATTCCATCTACATAAAGCATCAGGCAAATTTGGCCTTGGAGTACAGAATGAAGCAGGGCAAAGGCTAATAGAGTTCTGACAAGAGAATGCACTGGTCAGAGCAAACACCCTCTTCCAACAACACAAGAGAAGACTCTACACATGGACATCACCCAGATGGTTGACACCGAAATCAGATTGATTATATTCTTCGCAGTCAATAATGGAGAAGCTCTATACAGTCAGCGAAAACAAGACCGGGAGCTGACTGTGGCTCAGATCATGAATTCCTTATTGCCAAATTCAGACTGAAATTGAAGAAAGTAGGGAAAACCACTAGACCATTCAGGTATGACCTAAATCAAATCCCTTATGATTATACAGTGGAAGTGAGAAATAGATTTAAGGGACTAGATATGATAGACAGAGTGCCTGATTAACTATGGATGGAGGTTCGTGATTGTACAGGAGATAGGAATCAAGACCATCCCCAAGAAAAAGAAATTCAAAAAAGCAAAATGGCTGTCTGAGGAAGCCTTACAAATAGCTGTGAAAAGAAGAGAAGTGAAAAGCAAAGGAGAAAAGGAAAGATATACCCAATTGAATGCAGAGTTCCAAAGAATAGCAAGGAGAGATAAGAAAGCCTTCCTCAGCGATCAATGCAAAGAAATAGAGGAAAACAATAGAATGGGAAAGACTAGAGATCTCTTCAAGAAAATTAGAAATACCAAGGGAACATTTCATGCAAAGATGGGCTTAATAAAGGACAGAAATGGTATGGACCTAACAGAAGCAGAAGATACTGAGAAAGAGGTGGCAAGAATATACAGAAGAACTGTACAAAAATAATCTTCACGACCCAGATAATGATGATGGTGTGATCACTCACCTAGAGCCAGACATCCTGGAATGCGAAGTCAAGTGGGCCTTAGGAAGCATCACTACAAACAAAGCTAGTGGAGGTGATGGAATTCCAGTTGAGCTATTTAAAATCCTGAAAGATTATGCTGTGAAAGTGCTGCACTCAATATGCCAGCAAATTTGGAAAACAGCAGTGGCCACAGGCCTGGAAAATGTCAGTTTTCATTCCAATCCCAAAGAAAGGAAATGCCAAAGAATGTTCAAACTACCGCACAACTGCACTCATCTCACATGCTAGTAAAGTAATGCTTAAAATTCTCCAAGCCAGGCTTCAGCAATACGTGAACCATGAACTTTCAGATGTTCAAGCTGGTTTTAGAAAAGGCAGAGGAACCAGAGATCAAATTGCCAACATCTGATGGATCATTGAAAAAGCAAGAGAGTTACAGAAAAACTTCTATTTCTGCTTTATTGACTATGCCAAAGCCTTTGACTGTGTGGATCACAATAAACTGTGGAAAATTCTGAAAGAGATGGGAATACCAGGCCACCTGACCTGCCTCTTGAAAAACCTGTATGCTGGTCAGGAAGCAACAGTTAGAACTGGATATGGAACAACAGACTCTTTCCAAATAGGAAAAGAAGTACGTCAAGGCTGTATATTGTCACCCTGCTTATTTAACTTCTATGCAGAGTGCATCATGAGAAACGCTGGGTTGGAGGAAGCACAAGCTGGAATCAAGATTACCGGGAGAAATATCAATAACCTCAGATATGCAGATGACACCACCCTTATGGCAGAAAGTGAAGAAGAACTAAAGAGCCTCTTGGTGAAAGTGAAAGAAGAGCATGAAAAAGTTGCCTTTAAAGCTCAACATTCAGAAAACTAAGATCATGGCATCTGGTCCCATCACTTCATGGCAAATAGATAGGGAAACAGTGGCTGACTTTATTTTTCTGGGCTCCAAAGTCACTACAGATGGTGACGGCAGCCGTGAAAAATTAAAAGACACTTACTCCTTGGAAGGAAAGTTATGACCAACCTGGATAGTGTATTAAAAAGCAGAAACAATACTTTGCCAAGAAAGGTCCATCTAGTCAAGGCTATGGTTTTTCCAGTGGTCATGTATGGATGTGAGAGTTGGACTATAAAGAAAGCTGACCACAAAAGAATTGATGCTTTTGAACTGTGGTTTGGAGAAGACTCTTGAGAGATATCTCAATGGAGATCCAACCAGTCCATTCTAAAGGAGATCAGTCCTGGGTGTTCATTGGAAGGACTGATGTTGAAGCTGAAACTCCAATACTTCGGCCACCTGATGCAAAGAGCTAACTCATTGTAAAAGACCCTGATGCTGAGAAAGATTGGGGCAGGAGAAGAAGGGGACGACAGAGGGTGAGATGGTTGGATGGCATCACCGACTCGATGCACATGGGTTTGGGTAAACTCCGGGAGTTGGTGATGGACAGGGAGGCCTGGCGTGGTGTGGCTCATGGGGTTGCAAAGAGTCAGACACGACTGAGCGACTGAACTGAACTGAAAGCAGTTCTATAACTCTGAACTGTAGTTGAAACAGGTTCAATGAATATTAATTGACAGAAGGGGACACTGAAGCCACAGCAAGTGTGTGATTCATATGGTCAATTTAACAGTAAAACTGGCACAGAGAACTTTGGTTCTGGGTTAGACAGCCCTTGGTTAAAATTTCAGCTTGACCATTTATACCTCTCACAAATTATTTTCTTTGTGCCTTGGTTTCTTCATTTATAAAAAGTAAGTAAGATTATTGTGAGGACTAATTACAAGAGTATATGTAAGCAGGACAAGCTATATAATTAGTGTGGCCGGATGCAAAGTGAAAACGTGAGGCTCCTTGTTTAATGATTATTAAGAGTTACAAGTTGGTGACAGCAGAGCATTAAACCAAGTGCAGGGTCCATCCAAGTGTAGGACTTTGTTCAGCTGTACAGATCACACATCCTGAAGCCAGGCCTGTGTGCAAGGTACCTGGTATTTATAGCACAGATACACTATATGTAATATAAATAGCATAGTAGGCACTTAATGTATGGCAACTGTTGTCCCTTCTTTTCCTATTTTCATTCAGACTTTTCTTCCCTGAATTAAAAAAGAATGTAGATTCATTGTAATTGGTTCTGTCGTTTATACCTATAGCATTCCAATAAGTGATTACTTTTTTTAAAAGTTTGTATTTATTCATTTATTTATGGCTGTGCTGGGTCTACGTTGTTTTGTGTGGGCTTTCTCTGGTTGTGGCTAGCAGGGTCATTCTTCACTGCAGCGGCTTCTCTTGGGCAGCACCGGCTCTAGGTGTGTGGGCTTCAGGAAGTTGTGGCTCACAGGCGTGGTTGCTCTGCAGCATGAGGAATCTTCCCAGACCAGGGATCGAACCCATGTCCCCTGCATTGGCAGGTGGATGATTGTTAAGAATTATAATTTTAATGAAGAATTATAATTAAGCATTATCCACTGCTCCACCAGCGATATCTCAAGTGATTATTTTGTAAAAGTAAAACCCTCCAAACTTTAATAGAAATTACTGTGCTTTATTATGCTATACCTAGCATATCTATTGGAGAAGGCAATGGCAAGCCACTCCAGTACTCTTGCCTGGAAAATCTCATGGATGGAGGAACCAGGTAGGCTGCAGTCCGTGGGGTCGCTGGGGGTCGGACACAACTGAGCGACTTCACTTTCACTTTTCACTTTCACACATTGGAGAAGGAAATGGCGACCCACTCCAGTGTTTTTGCCTGGAGAATCCCAGGGACGGGGGAGCCTGGTGGGCTGCTGTCTATGGGGTCACACAGAGTCAGACACGACTGAAGTGACTTAGCAGCAGCAGCAGCAGCATATCTATTGGTACTATGTTTATGATGTCTCCTTGCACTTAAAAATTATGAATGACTTAGATTTTTTTCTATACAATACTTGATCAAATTTTACACTGTTGCTGTAATCATTGAAGAAAACTGGTTTATTCTTAATGGTCTTTTTAATGCACCACTATAAATGACTTATGGAGATACAGTATTTTGATTTATATGTCTAAAACCTATGTTAGAAATTGTCAGTTACTTCCTGTGTCTTTGCACTTCAATCATTGCTCTATAACTTTCATGTGAAACGATACAGATCTTAAATGTTTTAATATTCTCCTCCATTTTTTCTTGCTAAATACAGAAAACGTCTTGCTTTTAACGCATACACACATATATTAGAGAGGTCCAAGTTTTCTAAAGAAAAATGGCTTAGGAATGTAAGAAATATATAAAGTATTTTTATTATGAGAGTGAATTGTATAACCACCTCAGCCTCTTTTTGTTTGTTTTCTATCTGTATAGGGAGGTTGGTACTGATAATCATTAAGCAACATCTAGTATTTTAATTCTTAAAATCTTGTATTTCTATTTCTTTTGTTTACAGTTTCTTTAGTGCCAAACTTATTTTGCATGTGCATGTGTATGTGTAAAATTGTATCATTTGACTGTCCCCAAAACTTTTTGAATGTTGTTGGTGGGTGGTAATGTTCTCATTTTATAAGGAGAAAAGCAGAACCTCATGAAAAAGTTAAGGACTTGGCCAGAGTCACACACTTTAATAAAAGGTAACATTAAACTCAAACTCCAAATTCTGAGACCTATTCCTAGTATTCTAGCATTCATTTAATGCTATAGAAAAGGAGTCCCCAGCCCCTGGGCCATGGACTGGTGGTACTGGCCCCTGGCCTGTTGGGAGCTGGGTTGCACAGCAGGAGGTGAGTGGCAGGTGAACGAGTGAAGCTTCATCTGTATTTTCAACCACTCCCCATTGCTCACATTTCCACCTGAGCTCCATCTCCTGTCAGATCAGCTTTGGCATTAGATTCTCACAGGAGTATGAACTCTGCTGCTGCTGCTAAGTCACTTCAGTCACTTCTGTGTGACCCCATAGATGGAAGCCCACCAGGCTCCCCCATCCCTGGGATTCTCCAGGCAAGAACACTGGAGTGGGTCGCCATTTTCTTCTCCAATGTGTGAAAGTGAAGTCGCTCAGTTGTGTCCGACCCTTAGCGACCCCACGGACTGCAGCCTACCAGGCTCCTCCATCCATGGGATTTTCTAGGCAAGAGTACTGGAGTGGCTTGCCATTGCCTTCTCTGAGTATGAACTCTACTGTGCTCAAATCATCCCAAAACCATCCCCCACCCAGGGCTGTGGAAAAAATGTTTTCCATGAAACCAATCCCTGGTGCCAAAAAGATTGGGGACCCCTTGTTGTAGAGCTAAACAAAGAAGTGGAGAGGCTAGAAAAAGACAGATATGAAAGAAAACAGTATAGTAGTTGGTGATGTGCTGGAAAATGTTTCAGAGCTGGCTGGGGTAAGGTGAGGGCCCTGGTTTGTAGTGTTTGCTGATTTCCCTTGTGTAATTATCCTCACAATTTCAATTTATCAGTGTGATGTCACCAGGGGTGGAGTTGGGAAGAGATGCACATTTTAATGAGCCAGGATGACTATGTGTCAGCCTGCCACTGGTAGTGGATAATTATTAGTCTGAATCATAAAAAATGTTCTGAGAAACTGTCTCTGGATTTGTAACTTAGGGAAAGGGGGAGTTTCATTTGGGGACGAGTACTGTTTGTTTAAAGTCTCCTTAGACTTCCTCATGTTCACTCCAAAGTTTTTATCTCAGCATTCCAAACCATTTCAGCCTGAAACCAAGGCAGAAAAAAACCTTGGAATTTAAAAAGTAATTACACTTAAGTACTTTCCTTAATGTAAACATTGAATGTTTAAGTTTTCACCTCCCAGATTGAAAGACACCTCATGTTTTTAGAGCTTCAAAACACTTGCAATGACTATAAATGCATTCTCTATGATGTTTTAAATTTAATAAGTATGTGAATTAAAACTTAGTAATCCTCTCATTAAGTCAAGCTATACAATTTATGTATTTTTGGAGTAATAACGCTAAAAGGCCTTTACATTTAGAGTGTTCAGAATAACTGCATGCTAAAACTAACCCTTGGAGAAAGAGATGCAATCTACTCCAGTATTCTTGCCTGAAAAATCCCATGGACAGAGGAGGCTCGTGGTCCATGGGGTCACAAAAGAGTCAGACAGGACTTAGCAACTAAACAACAGATAACGATACTAATCCTATTACTAACAGTAGGTGAAACAGAGGGCGTTGATCTCAGTGGATTTAAACGTGCTGATTCTGGGAGAAAGAACTTTTGTAATAACTTATTTTATTAATTATGTCTGCTAACAACAAGAATAATTAAGTCAGAGAATTAGATTGAGGTTATGATATTTGTAGTGAAGAGGATATGAACAATTTTTAACCTAAGATGCCTGTGGTAAAGCATAATTTAAAACTTTATTAACTTTTAAAAATCTCTAGAGAATTAAAAGCCTCAACTCATTACCTGATTAAAGACATCTGTCTGCTTTATTTTACCTTAAATCTAACACTTGGCCTAGATCAAGGCAAGATAGGAAGAAAATTATCATAAAAGACCCATGATTCTGAGAAAGATTAATATATAATCTCAGGTTCAAGAAGGGTATTAGGAAACACAGGAGATTTCTAGAGCAGCTGGGATCCAAATAATAAATGACTCTTAATAGCATAAAGGAAAAAGCTGGAGAACAAAGATAATCTTATTTGATATGTTTAGAAAATAAGAAGGGTGATTTGTGAAGCTTTGAGTAAGCAATAATAAAGTGAAACCTTTACAAACTATATTAAGGGGTTAGTGAAGTCAGTAGGAGCTTTGCCTTATTATCTGCAGAATGAAATAAGGGAAATTAATTTTCTGAGAGTATTAAGATCTTGATGTCTTACTTTCTAAGCTTAATATGACTCAAAAGATGAGAGCCTATTCAATGTTCTATCCTTAAGGAAGAAAATAAGATTTTACAATGGAAAACCAAATCCTAATTTTAGGTAGTTCAGAAGAGCAGCATTTTTTTTTTTTTTTACTACATGGTATTTATCAATAGCTTTTGGAGCATTTCAGGAATGTTTCCCTCCTAACTGCATTATCGTTTTGATCATAGCAAAGATTTATCTCTGTGTTATTCAACAATTAGAAGATAAAACTTAAAAAGAAAGTTCCCACAAATAGAAGGGAATATACAGTTTACTTTATACACTGTTAATTTCACCAAAGGCCTTGGTAAATACACCTAATTCATTGAAGTACTTTGTAACATTCAAAAGTTGTGCTGAAAAGCTAAATCAGAGTTGAAAGTAGGTAGAAGAAGGTGCAGGATAAACCAGAAAAACTCCCAATTCATCAGTTTTTCTCTATGTGAAATGGGCATTTTAACCAACCATCAATTACTATATGTTGTAGATCTTAACCACTGAAAATGACAGTAAAATCGCTTCAAAGAGGGCTTCAACCCATTCAACATGGTGACAGATTAATGTATCTCAAGCTACATTAATGAGGGAAGGCAAACCACAGACTGCTGGGACTTATCCAAACATTTCCTAAAAATTCATCAATTATAAGAACTTCTCTCACCTGCTCTGGATATCCATCCATACTCCTTTGCCCTTTAGTTTGAATTAAGCACCGTCCAGGCTGAGGTCCCCGAGTGGCCTGTGAAGAGGGGATCTGAATAGGCAATGGTGACTGAAACTGCTGGATGGTCACTTTGTTTATGTTTCCCTCATATGGCTGCTGCTCCCGACTACGATGCTGAAGACTTTGGGAGCCCATCAAGGTCTGGATGTGGCTGCCTGCCTGTGGAGAAGATAATCTGTCAGAGGATTTGTGGTTTTGAAAGGATGTGATTAAAGTAGGGGGGAAAAGAAAGCACAGAGTAAGTAAAGTGGCATCATTTTGGGCTTTCAGCCATGGTTGGAAAGGATAAGGAAAAAACAGTAAGGGTCTGCCTACTGTGGTCTGTGAAAATGTTAATATCAGAGCAAGGTCACATTAAATACATTCATAGTCATCTGATGGCTTATCAAAGGTGATTTTAACCCCCGTTTTAAGGGAACAAAGTTCAGTCTGAAAAATTTCAAGAAGAAAAAGTCACAACTTCAAAAATAAAGAGGTGAACCATCTGGCATTTCATTTTGAATAATGGCAGGGTGAGAAATGTAATATGTGAAGCATTGGGGGAAATGATAGAAACTAATTCCTAATTCTGAAGCAAAAGAATTGAATTCCATATTTGTCTTTATGCCACACATATGTATAGGAAGCTTGTTTTGGTGAGTATAATCAATATTTATTAATTTTCTCTATTATTAAACCAAGAATACTTTTTTGGGAATCTTTAAATTCCATTAAAATTAATTATGTGAAATTCTTGTGTCTAGCCTGTAGAGGCACTAATGATGCAAGTCAAGTGAAAGTCGCTCAGTCCTGTCAATTCTTTGTGACCCCATGGACCAAACAGTCCATGGAATTCTCCAGGCCAGAATACCGGAGTGGGTAGCCATTCCCTTCTCCAAGGGATCTTCCCAACCCAGGGACTGAACCAAGGTCTCCTGCATTGCAGGTGGACTCTTTACCAGCTGAGCCACGAAGGAAGCCCAGTTATGCAAAGGTCTTTAAAATGAGCTCTGCATGCAGATCTTGACATGAGTTTTCAGAGATTCATCAGTACCCCATTTAAAGCAACAGCAATCATTTATCAATCCATGTGTGGTTGCTTCCCCGGTAGCTCAGCTGGTAAAGTATCCACCTGCAATTCAGGAGACCCCAGTTCGATTCCAAGGGATAGGTTACCCACTCTAGTATTCTTGGGCTTCCCTGGTGGCTTGGCTGGTAAAAAATCTGCCTGAAAAATGCGGGAGTCCTGGTTCGATCCCTGGGTTGGGAAGATCCCCTGGAGATGGGAATGGCTACTTACTCCAGTATTCTGGCCTCGAAAATTCCAGGGACTGTATAGGCTTTGGGGGTCACAGAGAGTCGGACACGACTGAACAACTTTAACAAGTGTAGTTGCTAGAGGAGAAAGGGCATGGGAATATTTGGTCTCTAATCTTTACATGAAACAATATCTAATCCAGTTTTTTTTTCCACTCCATTTTCTCACCTTCATTCTAGCATGGGTTTCTTGAGTCATTCTACTTGACATCTTTTCTTCCAAGGAGGCAGTTCTGTTTGTAAGTTGATAACCAGAACATGCCTTTTATTTATTGATTGGTTGATTTGGCTGTACCAGGTATTTTGTGGGGATCTTAGTTCCCCAACCAGGGATTGAATCCATGCCCCTGCAATGGAAGGGCAGAGTCCTAACCACTGGACCATCAGGGAAGTCCTCTAGAACATGCCTTTTAAAATTAAGTATAGTTTAACGTGGAGGTCTAACTTGGGAACTGAATGCTCATCCTTAATACTTTTGAAACTATATTTTAATGTTGCGCTTGGTATTACACCATCATTATGAAAGAATCTGAGGGATTACTTTCTGAATTCATTGTCTTTCTTATTGATGTTTTAAGGGTAGGCAATTTGGAATTTAAAAGTAAATTTCACCTAAGAATTCATTAGTTATGAAAGTTTGTGAATTTTCCTGACTAATCAAGATTTTTGATTACTATGAAAAAGATTGGAGGAACAAGGAAAATTTACTTAACAAGTATTCAAGGAAAAGATGACTTCATTACTTTAAAGTTCTTAAAGAAGAGCAACATAAGGGGTATAAGGAGATGACAGTGATCATTGGAAAATCATTTGGAGAGGGAAGGCATGTTGTTTGATTTCAAACAACAGGTATTTCAGCTAAGAAAATATTAAAAAGTACTATTTGGCAATATGTAAGGCAAAGTAAAAAATCATTTGATTACATTTTAGATATCCAACTGATTGTCTTATCATGTAAAATTTTTTTACGTTCAAAAACAGTAGAGATATTTCAGCCACGAGAAATTTGAGGAAAAGATGCAAAAAGAACTTTCAGGCACAATATCAAACACAGCACAATATCAAAACAATTATCATACCAATACTGTCTAATGTAACCAGGGATCACAAAACTATGACATCATAAGTACAACTAAGATAAATTCATAATAGGCAAATGTGTATTTCTCTAATATACATATTTCCCTCTCAGAAATCTAAATGAAAGATGTCACAACTTTCTCAGCCACTCTAGAAGACTGAACACACTTTTGGTCAAGTATTTCTTTTTTGTAAATTCCATTCTCTCATACCTCCATGGAATTTCATGTTCTCTTATTAGGTAGGAGAGGAAAGCCATGAGAAGCCCAGCATCACATTTTGAGCTACTGTACTCTGAATGAACTCACTGGCCTTCTGAGTTACTTAGAGAAAATGGTTTCCTGGACGTAGAGGGGCTGGGGGTATAGGCTGACTAAGACTGACTGGCTTGACTACTAAAGAATCAGTTGACTTTATATCCGCTTCTTGTCTCCATTGATGTAGTATTCATGGGTCTTCAAGTTAGTGCTTGAGCCAGTGGGAAAGAGGAAGACTGGCTGTTTAATTGGAAGTGACAGGCAAGAAAAGAATTTTTATACCCCCCAAAATTTAGAGGGGTTCAGAACATAGCTCGAGTCCCATGAGCATAATTCACATGAGATAATCAATAATGATTGCTTAGCCATAATTTCATTGATTGGAATATTCTGACAATGGTCTATTCAAGGGTAAAAAACTGTATGCTATAGTTTTAAAACATATTATAGCCTTTAAAATTATTTTTATAGTTTATTTTTTCCTTCTGATTGGAAAGTTTGAGCTTTAATTATGCTTTGATTTGAAACCTTTGAGGGCAAGCACCATATCATACTTAACATCTTTAATAACTGGCACTGAAACTTATATTTAATAAATAATGGCTACCATCTAAACACTAGGTGCCAGACAATGTGCAAAAACTTACATTATATATATTATCTTCTTTAACCCTTATTAAGGGATTAATTATTATTAGCTGTTATTATTTAATTTTACTGAGGAGGAAACTATGGCTTGGAGAGGTTAAGTAACTGTCCCAAATAATTTGTACAACTGGGAAACTGGCTGGACCAGGATTTGAACCAAGGCTGTCTGACAATCAGAGTTCATGTTCTTAAATGCAATTATAGTGCAACAACCTTTTCCCCCAAATTGTCTCTCTCCCTCCAATAGTTGAACTATGAAATGAAAAGGAACCACAAAAAGGAACAAAAGTATCAGATTGTTGAGGAAGGGTATATCAAATTTCTTTAGCAGTCCTTTATTTTGCTAAAGAACCATTCCTACTTTTTGAATTAGGTCTATTATCTAATTTTAGATCCTATGTATGTGACTTAGAACTTTATACTTAAGCAAATAGGAGGATGCTCTGTGTATTTAGCAATCTTCTCATGATTGTAAAATAATAATGCTCATGTTCTCAGATGGCTTGGCAAAACATAAAGTGGGCATGGAAGGAACATTCTGTAAAATGATTCTGCTCACATCAGCAGCAGTTCTTTCACCCTCTATTGGGGCTACAGGGTGCAATACATGGGGATGGGTAATGACAGCTATAGAAAGCAAAGAATTAACAATAAATTTTATGTGAAGTTAACCAAACATAAATGACACAAGACATCTAATGGAACAATTATGGTGTGGAGGGACTACAAAGAGGAAGTGTTTTTGACTGGCACAGAGGTTTGAGAAAGTAATAAGGGTGCTCATGAAGAAGTATAAAGGACTGATGAAAATGTAGAAAATGTCAAGAGACTGGATTTGTTCAAGTAGAGGGTTAGCTATGAGAACACTGACTCATCCTGAAGGAGAATTTGAACATGAAGTTTTCTATAAAGGTTGAGTTGCACATTTTGAATGATAAAAAGAAATAGAGAAGATTTGACATTTGTTTTGAACTTTCAAGGGGAGGTTGAACAGAATAACATGTATTTGAGGTGAATAGTATGGAATATGATGTTTTTAAGTTGACCCAAAAACGTACTGTTAAGGTTTACAGAGAAAAACTCCAAACATCCCAAGGAAATATTTATGTCAAAGCCACAGAAAAAAAATGTGATTTGATACCAAATGGCACTGTTCATATGCAATTTATCCCACAGCTCATTATTCTGTGGAAATTTGAAGTGTTTGGGGGGTTTTGTATGATATAAAATAGATGATTTTTTTTCACTACATTAAGTTGTGGTTCACACTAATTTCTTAGAAAAGATTGACAAGTGTATTACTCAATTTGGCTATCTGTTTTACTACTCATCGTGGCTCTTTGACCACTTGTAATTGCTTCCAAAAATTAAACACAGCCTCAAAGGATGACAATTTATGCCACTGAGAATACTCAAATGGATATAATTCATTTTCTAAAATTAAGTTCAAAAGAGTTATAAAGATATTTGGGAGCAATGTCAACAACACAGAAACATCTACAAGGAATAATTAAGTAACTGATTTCAAGGAAACAGCAGTACTCATTTAAATGAGTTGGTTTCAAAAATTTTGTAAAACAACAACAAAACAGTTCTATCAGTTATCTACAACATATACTCTGCAGTACCTTTTTTTTTTTTTACACATAGGGTTAAGTGTTAGAAATCAGGACAGTAGGATTTCTGCTTTAAGTAGATGGAGTAGATATACTTTTCCCTATTCCCTCCATTATAAACAATGAAAAACACTGGATATTATAAATAAACAAATATAGGAAAACTCTGGAACGTAGGCTGAAGAGGCTAAGGACCAAGTAACAACATGGTGGTACATTTCTCAGGTTTTATTTTTGTGTCATATATACCAGAGTAGAAGTTGAAAAAGTGGATATCCCCAAAATGCCAACCAGTATAGATGAGGAAAGCCCCAACAAAAACCTATTCTCTCTAGCCAAAGGACAAGGAATAAAGGGCATCTTAGCAAGACAGAAAACTTTTAGATAACAATTACTCTATTATAGCCAAACGCCATGGAAAGGACTGTGGTCCCACCATAACAATGCCAGCAAAGACCAAGTGGGAAGAGCAGACGTCTACCCTTAGAAGAATTTAACAAGGCACAACACTTCTGCTGGGGTGGTGTCAGAGAAGGCCAAGTGAAGTGTCAGTGAATGCATCCCCATTGGCCAGTAGTAAGCCACTTGCCACCCAATGGTGTCAGTGGAGACCATACTAGGAGCATGGGCTCACACCCCAACCCAGCAGTAATGAGGCACTCCTCTACCTTCGCATTAGGGTGGTTAGAGGTCTTAGTAGACAGTCGGGATTTTCTCCATCACTTAAGTACAATGAGGCTACTCCCACTTAGGTATCAGTGGAGACTTTCTGGGAAATGGAACTTCAATCCCCTAACAAAAATGAGACTTTGCCTTAAGTGTCACTGGATTCTAAATGAAAAAATTGAACTTGTACCCCAACTTGGCCAAAATGAGGTAACTGGAGTGGTGTCAGAGAAGACCAGCTGCAACAGATGATTTAAATATAATTCAGAGTTTTGTAACATAGTATGAAAATGTCTAGGTTTTAACCATACCAAGAACAAGGAAGATCTCAAACAATGAAAAAAAAAACAAACAATAGATGCTAACACGGAGATGACAGAAATTAGAACTAGCTGAAAAGATGTTTAAGACAACAATAAAAAAATGCTTCAGTGACTAATTACATACATGCTTGAAATAAATAAAACAATAGAAACCTACCAAAGTAATATAATGTCTTAGTAAAGAAACAGAAGATGTAAAGAAGAAACACATGGAAATTTTACAGTTAGAAAATATAATAACTGAAAAGCTCCGTGTATATGGGCTTACCATCAGAATGTGGAGAACAAAGAGAAAAAGAAAACAACTGAAAGGATGGGAGAGATTATCCAGTCTGTAACAAAGAGAAAACACAGAGAAAAAAAAAATGAACAGAGTCCAGAGACTCTGTTCAAAGGTTCCAACAGTAATATTGTCAAAACAGATAAGAAAGAAGTCAGACAGAAAAAATAAAAGAAATAATTGCAGAAAAATTCTGAAATTTTGTCTAAAGCAAAGTCCTATAGATTTAAGAAGCAGAGAGAAATCCCATACAGGGTAAACACAAAAAATCAATGCACAGTCACATGATACTTAAACTTCTGAAAACCAAAGAGAAAGAAAAACATCTCAAAAGCAGCTTGAGAAGCATGTCATTCTTACCTATAGAGGAAAAACAATTTTAATTACACTGGATATCTCAACAAAGACCATGGAGGACAGAAGAAAGTGCCACAATATTTTTCAAGTGCTGAAGAAAATGAACTGTCAGCTCAACATCCTATACTCCTGAAAAATATTCTTCAGCAATCAAAGAAAAACTGAAATATTCTCAGATGAAGAAAATGAGGAGAATTTGTCACCACTAGATTTATCCTAAAATAATGGTTAAAGGAATTTTCTAAACAACAAAATGATAAAAGAAGAAACCTGGAACATTAGGAAAGGAAAAGGAACATGACAAGCAAACATATGGGTAAATAAAATGAGCTTTCTTTCTCTTCTTGAATTTTCAAAACTATATTTGATGATGAAGTAAAATTATGGTACTATCTGAGGTGATTCTAAATATATGTAGAGGAAATATTTAAGACAATTGTAAGTAGAGGAGGGTGGAAGGACATAAAAGAAGGCAAGGTTTCTTACCTACTTCACTTGAGCTACTAAGTGATGATGCTAATGGACTTTTGTAAGCTATGTTTACATAATGCAATACCAAGAACAATCACTGAAAAAGATATACAAAAAGGTATACTAAAAACACTGTAGATAATTCAATATTAAATTCTAAAAAATATTCAAATAACTCAGAAGAAGCAGGAAAAAGAAAACAGAGAAGCACTAAAAAGAGAACAAACAGTAAACAAAAACTTAAAACTTAAACCTTAATGTGTCAAATTAAACGCAAAGATATTAAATATGCAAATTAAAAGACAGATCTTGGAAGGGTAGATTAAAAAACATTACTCAGTTATATTCAGGCTATAAGAAATAACTTCAAATATAATGACATAGGCAGGTAGATATTTTTAATATCTGAATTTAATATCTAAAATAGATGTCATGCAAATATGAATCAATGGAAATGAGATGTGGCTGCATTAATACCAGATAAAGTATATTTCAGAACAAATAAAATACACTAGAAATAGAGAGGAATCTTATGTGATGAAAGAAGAATCAATTGACCAAGAAAACACAGCAATCTTAAATGTATACACAATAAAAAAACAGAGGTGCAAAGGTGTAAAATGAAATTGATGAACTAAGAAAATAGACAATCATTACTGCTACAGTTGGAGATTTCAACATGCTTCTCTCAATAACTGATAGAAGAACTAGACTGAAAATTATGAAGAAAAAGAAATATTCAACAATACATCAACCAACCAGATCTAATCATCACCTATGAACTTATGATAGGAGCAGGATACACATTCTTTTCAAGTTCCCACAGTATATTCACTGAGATAGACTATATCCTGATTTGGAAAAGAAATTGCAACAAATTTAAAGAGCTGAAATTACACAAAATGTGTTCTCCAATCACAATAAATCAAACTAGGAATGAATGATAGAAAGATAAAAAGAAAATATTTAAACACTTGGGAGCTAAAAATGTAGTTCTAAATAACTCGTGGATCAAAGAAGGAGTCTCAGGGGAAATAAAATATTGAACTGAATGTAAATGAAAAATCATGAAACAAAGCATATACTAGAAAAAGAAAACACCTTAGTCAATAATTGAGATACTACCTCAGTAGCTTAGAAAAATAGGAGTCAAATTAACCAAAGCAAGCAGAAGGAAATATTAAAAGTTTAGAAATTAATAGAACTTAAAATTAACTACAAAATAAATAGCTGTTTTTTAAAAGATCAGTAAAATCAACAAACATCTAGCAAGACTGAAAAAAAAAAAGACAAATTACCAAAATCAGGAATGAAGAGTCTGTATCACTACAGACTGCAGATATCATGAGGATAATACGGTAACACTACAAATAACTCTACAAAAAATTTGACAACTCATATGAAATGGGTCACTTTTTTTTTTTAAATGTCTACACTTAAAAACAAAATTTTAATTGGAGGTTAATTACTTTTTTTGTCGTGGTTTTTGCAATATGTTCACATGAATCACTCATAGGTGTACACGTGTTCCCCATCCTGAATCCCCCTTCCACCTCCCTCCCCTTCCTATCCCTCAGGGTCATCCCACTTTCTCAAAAAACACAAACTACCATAACTCACACAATATGGATTCAATAATTTGAATAGCCCTGAAATTACCAAGGTTAGCATCGGTAATTTAAAAATTCTCAAGAAAAAAATCTCTAGCCTCAGATCGTTATACTGGATAATGTTATGTGATGAATCTTATTTATTCTATCAAATGTTTAAATAAGAGTTAACAGGAATTCTATACATTATTTTCCCGATAATAGAAGAGGAGGAAAAGCTTCCCATTTTATGAACAAAACCACAAAAGGACTGTACAAACAAAAAGCAGAAAGAGAAAAGAAAAGAAAGAAAAACAAAACTATAGACCAATATCCTTTAGAATACAGATGCAAAAAATCCATAACAAAACAATGGCAAAATAGAATTCAGCAATATATAGAAAGAATTAAACATCATGACTAAGTGGGTTTTATTTGAATAATAAAAAGCTCACTCAATATTTGAAAATCAATCAATGCATCATATTAATGGCTACCGAAGAAAAATCATGTGATCGTATCAAAGAAAGCAGAATAAGGTTATTGTGAAGATGAGTGTATTTATGTCAAGCACCTTAGTACCATGCCTAATATATACTGTAGATACTATTTCATGATTATGATAACCAAACTATCTTTTTATTTTATTTGTGTACAGCTAGGGGATAATTTGCCACTCCAGTACTCTTGCCTAGAAAATCCCATGGATGGAGGAGCCTGGTAGGCTGCAGTCCATGGGGTCGCTAAAGGTCGGACACGACTGAGCGACTTCACTTTCCCTTTTCACTTTCATGCATTGGAGAAGGAAATGGCAACCCACTCCAGTGTTCTTGCCTGGAGAATCCCAGGGACGGGGGGGCCTGGTGGGCTTCCGTCTATGGGGACACACAGAGTCAGACACAACTGAAGTGACTTAGCAGCAGCAGCAGCAGCAGAGGTAATTTTGACCTAACAGAAGCAGAAGATATTAAGAAGAGGTGGCAAGAATACACAGAAGAACTGTACAAAAAAGATCTTCACGACGAAGATAATCACGATGGCGTGGCCACTCACCTGGAGCCAGACATCTTGGAATGTGAAGTCAAGTGGGCCTTAGAGAGCATCACTATGAACAAAGCTAGTGGAGGTGATGGAATTTCAATAGAGCTATTTCAAATCCTGAAAGACGATGCTGTGAAAGTGCTGCACTCAATATGCCAGCAAATTTGGAAAACTCAGCAGTGGCCACAGGACTGGAAAATGTCAGTCTTCATTCCAATCCCAAAGAAAGGCAATGCCAAAGAATGTTCAAACTACTGCACAACTGCACTCATCTCACACGCTAGTAAAGTCATGCTCAAAATTCTCCAAGCCAGGCTCCAGAAATATGTGAACCGTGAACTTCCAGATGTTCAAGCAGGTTTTAGAAAAGGCAGAGGCACCAGAGATCAAATTGCCAACATCCGCTGGATCTTGGAGAAAGCAAGAGAGTTCCAGAAAAACATCTATTTCTGCTTCATTGACTATGCCAAAGCCTTTGACTGTGTGGATCACAATAAACTGTGGAAAATTCTGAAAGAGATGGGAATACCAGACCACCTGACCTGCCTCTTGAGAAACCTGTATGCAGGTCAGGAAGCAACAGTCAGAACTGTACATGGAACAACAGACTGGTTCCAAATAGGAAAAAGAGTACGTCAAGGTTGTATATTGTCACCCTGCTTGTTTAACTTATATGCAAAGTACATCATGAGGAACGCTGGGCTGGAAGAAGCACAAGCTGGAATCAAGATTGCAAGGAGAAATATCAATAACCTCAGATATGCAGATGACACCACCCTTATGGCAGAAAGTGAAGAGGAACTCAAAAGCCTCTTGATGAAAGTGAAAGAGGAGAGTGAAAAGGTTGGCTTGAAGCTCAACATTGAGAAAACAAAGATCATGGCATCTGGTCCCATCACTTCATGGGAAATAGATGGAAAAACAGTGGAAACAGTGTCAGACTTTATTTTTGGGGCTCCAAAATCACTGCAGATGCTGATTGCAGCCATGAAATTAAAAGACGCTTGATCCTTGGAAGGAAAGTTATGACCAACCTAGATAGTATATTAAAAAGCAGAGACATTACTTTGCCAACAAAGGTCCGTCTAGTCAAGGCTATGGTTTTTCCCGTGGTCATGTATGGATGTAAGAGTTGGACTGTGAAGAAAGCTGATCACCAAAGAATGGATGCTTTTGAACTGTGGTGCTGAAGAAGACTCTTGAGAGTCCCTTATACTGCAAGGAGATCCAACCAGTCCATTCTAAAGGAGATCAGTCCTGGGTGTTCATTGGAAGGCCTGTTGCTAAAGCTGAAACTCCAATACTTTGGCCACCTCATGCAACGAGTTGACTCACTGGAAAAGACTCTGATGCTGGGAGGGATTGGGGGCGGGAGGAGACGGGGATGACAGAGAATGAGATGGCTGTATGGCATCACTGACTTGATGGACATGAGTTTGAGTGAACTCCAGGAGTTGGTGATGGACAGGGAGGCCTGGCGTGCTGTGATTCATGGGGTTGCAAAGAGTCGGACATGACTGAGCAACTGAACTGAACTGAACTGAACTGAGGGGTAATTTTGTTGTCAAAAATCTATGTTCTCCCATTTGGGGTTAGAGGACAAACTTGTATAAAGTCATGGAAGGAAGCCCTGAAGGTTGAAACAGGTGGCAGGAGGTTGTTTCTCTTGCCTTCAGGAGATGGTAACAGTGCATTCTGATGACACAATGAAGTATTATGTGGAGGATTAAAATTTGCTAATCTTAAATTTTTAGAATCGAATAATGGTGGTATACTCCAGTACTTCAAATGACAGATAAAAAGGTGAGGCGATAGGGCCTTTCCTTTCATTTCATAAGCCTTAGGATGGCAGCTGACTGATATGGGCAGGCAGTTATTTGTGGCTTATTGAATCTCTATAAGCATATTCTTCCATGATTAAAGGTCAACTTACAAAACACAGCTCTGTAATTGGAAATTATTAACCACAAAAAAAGAAAGCGGATCCATAATAGTAAAAGTGATGAAATTAGAGCTAAGTCAACACTTTCCACCTACAATTTGTTCTATGATGATGTTGTATTTTACATGCCTGAAATAAATAAATTAACAGGAAGATGTTAGCAATAACAATAAAAGTTTGATAATCATTTATTTCACCCTTAAGACGTCTAGGAACCTATAGGTGGTGGACCTAACAGAAGTAGAAGATATTAAGAAGTGGCAAGAAAACACAGAAGAACCATTCAAAAAAGATCTTCACGACCCAGATAATGATGATGGTGTGATCACTCACCTAAAGCCAGACATCCTGGAATGCAAAGTCAAGTGGGCTTTAGGAAGCATCACTATTTACCAAGCTAGTGCAGGTGATGGAATTCCAGTTGAGCTGTTTGAAATATTAAAAGATGATGCTGTGAAAGTGCTGCACTCAGTATGCCAGCAAATTTGGAAAACTCACCAGTGACCACAGGAGTGGAAAAGTCAGTTTTCATTCCAATTCCAAAGAAAAGCAATGCCAAAGAATGTTCAAGCTACTGCACAACTGCACTCATCTTACATGCTAGTAAAGTAATGCTCAAAATTCTCCAAGCCAGGCTTCAATGATACATGAACCACGAACTTCCAGATGTTCAAGCTGGTTTTAGAAAAGGCAGAGGAACCAGAGATCAAATTGCCAACATCCACTGGATCATTCAAAAGCAAGAGAGTTCCAGGAAAACATCTACTTCTGCTTTAATGACTATGCCAAAGCCTTTGACTGTGTGGATCACAATAAACTGTGGAAAATTCTGAAAGAGATGGGAATACTAGACGACCTTACCTGCCTCTTGAAAAACCTGTATGCTGGTCAGGAAGCAACAGTTAGAACTGGACATGGAACAACAGGCTGGTTCCAAATAGGAAAAGGCGTACATCAAGGCTGTAGATTGTCAGCCTTGTTTAACCTGCTTATTTAACTTATATGCAGAGTACTTCATGGGAAACACGGGTCTGGATGAAACACAAGTTGGAATCAAGATTGCTGGGAGAAATATCAATAACCTCAGATGTGCAGATGATACCACCCTTATGGCAGAAAGTGAAGAAGAACTCAAGAGCCTCTTGACGTAAGTGAAAGAGGAGAGTGAAAAAGCTGGCTTAAACCTCAACATTCAGAGAACAAAGATCATGGCATCTGGTCCCATCACTTCATGGGAAATAGATGGAGAAACAATGCAAACAGTGGCAAACTATTTTTTTGGGCTCCAAAATCACTGCAGATGGTGTCTGCAGCCATGAAATTAAAAGACACTTACTCCTTGGAAGGAAAATTATGACCAACCTAGATAGCACATTAAAAAGCAGAGACATTACTTTGCCAACAAAGGTCTGTCTAGGCAAGGCTATCGTTTTTCCAGTAGTCATGTATGTATGTGAGAGTTGGACCATAAAGAAAGCTGAGTGCCGAAGAATTGATGCTTTTGAACTGTGGTGTTGGAGAAGACTCTTGAGACTCCCTTGGACTGCAAGGAGATCCAACCAGTCCATCCTAAAGGAAATCAGTTCTGAATATTCATTGGAAAGACTGATATTGAAGCTGAAACTCCAATATTTTGGCCACCGGATGAAAAGAGCTGACTCATTGGAAAAGATCCTGATACTGGGAAAGATTGAAGGTGAGAGGAGAATGCGACGAAAGAGGATGAGATGGTTGGCTGGCATCACCGACCTGACGGACATGGGTTTGAGTGAACTCCGGGAGTTGGTGATGGACAGGGAGGCCTGGCGTGCTGTGGTCCATGGGGTCACAAAGAGTTGGACACGACTGAACGACTGAACTGAACTGATAGGTAGTGGAGTAAGCAGATAAAAATCAAATGACATGAAATGGAAACATCATTTTTATAGTCTCTATTTGGCAGCAATCCTTAATCATCTGCCAGTTATCATATTGTTTAGGTTTCAAACTACATATTCAATCACAGACATTTTCATTACAATGGATCATATTCACATTTCCTTTTTGCTCTTAAATTTCTTCTGAAATGAAGATAATATAAATATTATTGTTATCTCCATTTTCTGAAGTCAACTGTTTTATAGAACAAATGTTAAGAATTGATGAAATAAGTAGTTTTAATCTGCCACTGTTTCTATTTCTTTAATCAGTGACAAATGTTTTTTACCTCTCACTTAAGAACCATTTGATAGACACTCTTTGGGCTTTCATTTTTATTAAGGAAATAATTTAGAATAAGTCTGGATGTGAACAATCTCCAGATTTTATGACAAGTGATGTCCCTTACTATTGGATACAGCTATATTTTTTGCACTGGCATTAGGAGATAAAGTAATATGCTTTATAAGTTAATTAATGCTGTATTAAGTAAGAAAGTCTAAAACAAAAGCAACTGTGGAACTAACAATACTTTATTCACCTGTCACTGTTCCTGTAAGTTGGACAATAAATTTTCCATTCACATTTCTATAACTTCCTACCTGCATTATTTTTGAGAACAATTTTAATTGCATAATAGAAGTAGAATAGATTTTAAATACACCTATGACTGAAATAATACTAAAGTCAACTTATTAAAATACATCATCCTGACTGTTCAGATTAACAAAAGAAGTATTTGAAATGGATCATTTAATAGAGGAAATTATTTCATTGATTTCTTCAAGCTTTTCTTCCTGATTCAGCTACTAAGTGTATGAGACTGCTTCTGAAGGATCCCATTTTCATGAAAATTTTGACTTCCTACCAGCCATGTACTCTTGCTTTGGCAATTAATTCTCATTTAGCAAGGAAGTCTATATATTTTCAGCCTTTTCTCTCTCACATAAAAAATTACCAATTATTGAGAGATTTGAATCTAACTGGATACATTCATTCTTATTCCTCTAGTACAGCCATGCATTCCTCTAGTATGCATGGCTGCATAGACTCACTGGGACAGGTAACATGATAATCAATTAATGATCTTGTTTTAAAAGGGTACATTCAGTTCATCTGAATAATAGTTCTGATCCTGGTAGCATGAAAGAAGTGCAGTTTAAAATTCTCAAGGCTAAATTTGAACCCTTAGTTTATAATTCCTATAATCAGTCTTTGGATTATTTGACACATTTTAATTTGCAGAACTTTAAACAGTGCATTTTTATCCTATTCTAGAACAATAATATATTCATTCCATAAAGACCAGCTAGCCTAATAGAGACAGAAGCATATATTTGTTAGGGAGGGGAAATTAGTGGATATTTCTTAATATATAATCATTAAATATAAGCCTCAATAATTTCAATGGGCTCTCAATAGGTGTTTGATGTATGCTCGGTTACTCAGGCATGTCCAACTCTCTGTGACCCCATGGACTATGGCCTGCCAGGCTCCTCTCTCCATGGTATTTTCCTGGCAAGAATACTGGAGTGGGTTGTCATTTTTCTCGTCCAGGGGATCATTCCGACTCAGGGATCAAATCTGCCTTTTCTACATTTCCACTGAGCCGTCTGGTGTTTGATGGATGCCTAAAAATATCAATAGTTGATCCTTAACCACAAAAGTCTCATAAGATATAATTTTCACCCATTTACCTCTATTCTTAACCCTTCCTAATCTGTGATAATTATGACAGCCCTTCAGGCAACTGATGTGTTTGGAACTGTTGCTTAAAACACCTTTTTTAACTGACATGTGAATTTATGGTGTGAATACATACTATTCACACAGATATTCAGTTCTAGATTATTTCTGAAAACCCAAATTCTAAGAAAAGTAGAGTAGCGTCATCATAGATCTAGACAGCCATATTCAAAGTTCTCTTAGGAATAGAGGTTCTTTTTCATTCGGACACATTTGGTATCTTCCCATGGTTCCACTTTCCTTTTTAAACTTAATCTCCTGGGAAAAAGTGGCCTTTGGTCAAGAAAAAAATTCTGAATATATCTGTGTAAGAAATGTAACTCTGGGGACAACAGATAGGTCTAAAATTTTTTGTTCATTTGCTTTTAATAATTAAAGAAATCTATAATTGTATGCTGGAAGAAGCACAAGCTGGAATCAAGATTGCCAGGAGAAATATCAATAACCTCAGATATGCAGATAACACCACCCTTCTGGCAGAAAGTGAAGAGGAACTCAAAGGCCTCTTGATGAAAGTGAAAGAGGAGAGTGAAAAGGTTGGCTTGAAGCTCAACATTCAGAAAACAAAGATCATGGCATCTGGTCCCATCACTTCTTGGGAAATAGATGGGGAAACAGTGGAAACCGTGTCAGACTTTATTTTTTTGGGCTCCAAAATCACTGAGGATGCTGACTGCAGCCATGAAATTAAAAGACGCTTACTCCTTGGAAGGAAAGTTATGACCAGCCTAGATAGCATATTGAAAAGCAGAGACATTACTTTGCCAACCAAGGTCCGTCTAGTCAAGGCTATGGTTTTTCCCGTGGTCATGTATGGATGTGAAAGTTGGACTGTGAAGAAAGCTGATTGCCGAAGAATTGATGCTTTTGAACTGTGGTTTTGGAGAAGACTCTTGAGAGTCCCTTGGTCTGCACGGAGATCCAACCAGTCCATTCTAGAGGAGATCAATCCTGGGTGTTCATTGGAAGGACTTATGCTAAAGCTGAAACTACAATACTTTGGCCACCTCATGCGAAGAGTTGACTCACTGGAAAAGACTCTGATGCTGGGAGCGATTGGGGGTAGGAGGAGACAGGGACGACAGAGAACGAGATGGCTGGATGGCATCACTGACTTGATGGACATGAGTTTGAGTGAACTCCGGGAGTTGGTGATGGACAGGGAGGCCTGGAGTGCTGTGGTTCATGGGGTCGCTGAGTAGGACACGACTGAGTGACTGAGCTGAACTGAACTGATAATTGTATGACTTAATCAATTTACCCTTTCACTGACTCTCTTCTCATTTTGGTGGCAGAGGTTAATGACAGCAAATGTATTCAACTGCAATTTTTTCTAGAAGTCCAGAAGCCTCAGTAGAAGTGACACCAACATGAGTAGGAGTGACAAGAGGATGGTTGAAGGAAGCAAGGAGAATCTCAACCTACCAACTGACTCAAAAAGATCTCCTTTCCGACTGTTTATAAAAATGTTTGGGGCTCAAAATGACTCTATAAAAGAATTCCAATCTGTTGTTGAGTTTCTGTGATGACTGAGTCTACCAGAAGAAAAATGCACTCCAACCAGTGCAAAATTTGCTATCAGAGGAGAAAAATGAGGCTTGGGAAAGAATCAAAAAAGAGGAAGCCAGAATTGTTCTTGGCATTACTCACAATAATAGAGAATATTGTTTTCATTTGCTTATAGACTGATGAAGTCAAGACATTACTCCTGGGTATTCTTCACAGTTAATAATGTACATTGCTTTAGGAGGGAAAATACAAATCCTCAGGCAAAACTTACACTACTTGACACATTTCTTTCTGTACAAACAGAGAGTTTAGCTATAGCATTGCCATTCACTAAAGTTTCAGAATTTTTTAAATTTCAATTTTACTTTAAACTAGAACAGATATTCTTTACTCTTATGTTTGTGATGGAAATAGGAAGCATTTCTATTTCCTTGTCTCTTATCTCTCATATGCAAGGTTTACTCAGTTGATTTTCCTATCTGCTTCATCCACATCTGTCTTGCTCTCTTATAGCCTCAAAATTTATTCTACTTACTGCCATCCCTATGTTTTCCAGTATTTAAATCTTCACTTCTCTTTCTTATCTACTCCAGACTTTCTCTGTTTCTATGTAAGTGAGCTACAGCCACCCTCCACCCCTACCCCACTTCCTGTCCCCTGCCTTTGATATAAAGGATTCCAACAGCAACACTGCCCACTCTCAGTTAAACTGCAAAAGCCAAGAACTATAGTTGCATTTATTTCAGTTCTATATTTATATAGACTACTGATAGCAATATTTGCTTTTAAAGGCAAAAGTTTTGGAGAAAATTACTTTTCAATGACTACAACTTTAAATATTATATAGTTTAGATAAGATTTTTTATGTGTGTGTGTGTTTTTCACTCAGTCGTGTCCGACTCTTTGCGACCCCATGGATGATAGTCTGCCAGATTCCTCTGTCCATGGAATTTTCCAGGCAAGGATACTGGAGTAGGTTGCCATTTCCTTCTTCAGGGGATCTTCCCAACCCAGGGATTGAACCCAGGTCTCCTGCATTGCAGGAGACAGATGCTTTACCATCTGATCTACTAGGGAAGCCCCAAGATTTTTTACAGCGCAGCAATAAAATGATTTTATTTAAATTACTAAATGTATGGATGAAGTTGATTTTCTTTTAAACATCTACTTCTTATTTTAAAAATGACATAAATCTATTCTTACCCTATGAAAAATTCTACAACAGACAGATTTTCATTACCAAGTGAAAAATCAATCCCAGTGGTAATTTGATTTGGTTGTTTTAAACACAGACAATGGTGTGGTTGCGTGGTATTCAACAGCAAAACAATTTAAGATTTTCAAAATATATTTTAGACATTTTCTAAATAAGTATATAAAGAAAAATACATTATACTAAGTAAAATGCATTATACTAAGAAATATGACAAATGGCACGATTATAATAAAGAGTGAATATTAATGAATTAAACAAATTTTAATATTAATACTTTATACGGTCTGAAAAGCAAAAATTCTGATTTGGGGGTCTGTGAAAGAAAGGATTAAAAGAACACAAAAATGACCAAACCTCACATAAGTGAAAGTGAAAGTGGCTCAGTCGTGTCCGACTCTTTGCAACTCCATGGACTATACAGTCCATGGAATTCTCCAGGCCAGAAAACTGGAGTGGATAGCCTTTCCCTTCTCCAGGGTATCTTCCCAACCCAGGGGTCAAACCCAGGTCTCCCACACTGCAGGCTGATTCTTTACCAGCTGAGCCACAAGGGAAGCCTAAACCCCACATAATTTCAAATTTCTTTTATTTTCTTCTAACGAGTTTCTGGGCATGCCTCAGAGGTGATGAACATCTGGAAATCTTGAAGCTCTGAATGGGTCAGCAGTTATTGTAGATGTGGAAAAACCATGGGCAAGCTCAACAGAACTCATCTGTGAGCCAAGACTTAATTAGCTGCATTTTTATACCTTTTTCTTCAATTATGTTCATCCTGATGTTGACCTTGAAACCCAACTTTATTACTCTAACTGCCAAGTCATTATGCACTTAGAACAAAAGACACTTGAAAAAGTGGAGTCACTAATGTTGCAAGAGATTTGAATGTCTAGTCTTTACATATTAAAAACTTTCAGATTTAATATCACTGAAATTTTAAAGTTTCCTGGTTTACTCTTACAAGAAGGGAAATAATTTAAGCTTCATTTGTTTTAAAGAATGCTTCTGCAATGCAGGAGACCTGAGTTCAATCCCTTGATAGGAAGATCCCCTAGAGTAGGAAATGGCAACCCACTCCAGTGTTCTTGCTGGGAAAATCTCATGAACAGAGGAGCCTGTCGAGCTATAGTCCATCGGGTCACAAAGAGTCAGACAGGACTGAGCATGCATGTGTGTGATCTTGCCTAGTAACTTAACCTAAACTCCAAGTCTCTAACTGAGAAAGTCTAAACTCAACTTGTTTCATTAAAGAGGACAAAAATAATAGTGCTTACCTCATATAATTGCTGTGAGGATAAGATGAACAAATATATTCAGGTATTTACCACAATGCCTGACATGTTACCTCATAGTTCTTCCCAAGGTGACTGCAATAAAATTCGATAGACTGAAGCAGTAAAAACAGTGACGTGACACGACTAAAATACAAATACTCCTTCTGAGAGCACTGTTGTTTTCAGTCACCACCAAAGTTTTCAACTAATTCTCAAAGTGGTCAAAGTAGTACTGCCTGGAATTTGAGGAGTGGGGATGGATTTACCTCACTGTGACATCTTCTAGCAGTGATTCACAGACTTTTTGAAATAATGGATATTAGAATTTAAGATTTTGGAGACTGACATAGCAAGAGAATTTAAACTACCTCCTATGATTATACCACTAAAAAACAGGCTAAGATTTAAC